>NC_083798.1:14029112-16489112 GCF_015708825.2 Lethenteron reissneri | reverse complement strand
GCCCCGTTACCATCATCATTACGAATGCCTGGGGTATGTGGCGTAATGTGGCCACGAAACGACACGCACGGCGAAGTGCGATCGTCAAACATGCGCGTACAAACTCGAAACGTGAAGCAGCACAGCACCCACGATCAACAACAGCCCCGGCGCTTACCGGGGTCCCGAGTCGCAGCAGTAGCAGCAGGAACAAGACGCTGCCGCTGGCGACGGCTGTGGTGGTTGCAGCTGCTGCTGCTGCTGCTGCAAGCCCCTGCTTCATTGTGGCAACTCAGTGTGGCTCCAGCCGACTTGCGTGATGCAGGAGCCGAAGAAGCCTCTCCTGCTCCACTCCCACTCAACTGTGTCCTCAGCTGACCAGGTGCACGCGGGCACAGCGATGGACTGCAGCAGATAATGGCACAGCGATCGTCGTGAGAGGGTGGTGGTGGTGGTGGTGCACGGGGCGATGATGATGATGAAGCCTCTACAGCGGGCAGCGATGAAGAGAGGTAGGATGAGCAGGAGGAGCAAGGTGGTGACTGTGAGTAGTGAGTGTGGACGGAGCGCTGTGAGTTGCGCTATGAGGAGGAGGATGAGGAGGAGGAGGTGCCGGAGGCTGTGTGAGGATTGCGCGGCGCGCCTCGAGATGCGGGCAGCTCCCAGAGTCTCTGCTGGGAGCTCCGAGTCGCGCTCCTACAAATCCCTCGCGCCTCTCGCCGCTGATTGGCTGGAAGCCCCGGCCCGCAAGCCCATTGGCTGGTTTTTTTGGGTTGTAATTCATGCTTGTGGGGTTTTTTTCTTCTTCTGAATTCTTCATGAGTATGGCTTTGTGTCGTCATCATCAACATGACATCATCATCCGCCACGGTTAATCCACTGCTGGATGAATGCTGCAATAATACACTTAGAAATAATACACTTAGCACCTGCGCACGAAATTTTCTAATCGCTCCATCTCCTCTGTAGACGTCCTCTTTGACGCGTGACATTCCTTGGCTGCCTCTCCGTTATCAATATTATTCTTGGACCATCGTCCACCATCCCTTAGAGCCGTGACGTGTCCTGCCCTGGCCCACTCACTTTTCTGAATAGTTTTGATTATATCATTATGAGCTGAGTATATGCTCTCCAACCCATGTGTTCACTTTGCTGTCGTTCAATTTACTGTAATTCTAAACACGTATCCTTCCATACTTGTTTGCGCATTTTTCCGTTTTTGTTCTAATTAAGTTGCGGCAATGACCGTTTTCCTTCGAATAGCAACTCGCAAGTTCTCTGTCGAGGACTCGATATCTGATAGCCACGTGACAACATGGAAGCAAACTGAATGGTTTGTCTTCAATGCCTTCGTTGGGTATCAACCGAGGTTCACAAAGGTTAACAATGTGGTCGGCGGACTGCTCAGGCTTTCCACGGGCTTTCTCACTGAAGAGCAACAGCAACAATAATTAGAACGCCAATTACATCAGCGAGACCTGCGCGTCCCTGAGTGTCAGTATTCACGGTGACGAGGCTACGCGAGCCGTCCTGACAATGACGCTAATGCATTGCACGGGGCAGCATCATCGACAACATCAATACGCGTGATCGCATCGGGACGGGCCATTAACGTCAACATCGACCGCTAACCATGTCCACCCTGTACACTGGTATATGTGTGTGGGCAGTGCAAACATATCTTGTTTTTGGTCGGTAATGTTTTTTTTCTTACCGACTGATTTTCTTGTTGTCGTTGACCTGGAAATATCGCCTCGTTTTGTGATACGTAATTTTATTTGTTCCGGCGTTTCGAGGTGTATACTGTCAATGATAATAATAATATGAATATACGATGATAACCTGGATGGCCTTTGGCAATCCACAGCTGGATGAGGAGGGCTTGCCCACGCCTTGCGGGTCGTGAAAGTGACCATCACGCTGCGCTTTGGTCTGTGCGCGTCGCTATACACAACCGAAAACACAAACCGGCTATTATCTTGCAGATCCACGTTCAGAAAACGCGCGTTGAGAGCATTTGGATAAATTTCGATTTAAAGCTTTCGTGACTGCAGGGATTCATCTTCTTGGTTCTTTCGGTAAAGTCACGTAGAATGGAAATAATAAAATAATAAAAATAAAACATAATTAAATAATTCTCACGACGTTTCGGCCACAACGCAAGCAGCCGTGACTTTACCGAAAGAACCAAGAACCATTTGGCTACTCTAGATTTCCACGTATAATCCACGTCCTTGAGCTATCGTTTGTGATAGCCAGGCCGCTTCTGACAACGATCTATACAGCTCGGTCGGCCTTACCTGGTAAAATAAAAAGTTTCGTTTTGAACAAGGTAAGGTTGGCTGATGCCCCCCTACCAAGGTCTGCACATATGAGGCCC
Source organism: Lethenteron reissneri (assembly GCF_015708825.2). Taxonomy (NCBI): domain Eukaryota; kingdom Metazoa; phylum Chordata; class Hyperoartia; order Petromyzontiformes; family Petromyzontidae; genus Lethenteron; species Lethenteron reissneri. The sequence continues at coordinate 16,486,753 of NC_083798.1, read as the reverse complement.
ACCACTTTGAAACGGCTTCCCAAACTATACATATACGTGTCTCCGCCGTCACTAACAGGCATCTACAGCCGCACTAATCGGCTTACCAGAGGGTGATTGTTGTCGTTGACCTGGCAACACCACCGCGTTTGTAATTTGCAGCGCGCTCACCCGTCACCCACCCACTCACTCACTCGGGAAGCTTGTGTCCGATGTGAGAAGGGAGATCGCCTCTCTCTGCGTGCACACACTCGGTGGTGGTGGGCACGGGCCTCACGTATCGCGTCGCTGTTGGGGAACGCCGACTCGTGCGTGATGTTGCGCGGCCCGTCAGAGGTTACTTGGAGATTCTTCGTTTCTCTTTTCGGTGCGCAATGACGCAAATGATGTCTCCTCGCTCGCCCCCTTGCTGAACACTCACGCCTCGGCCGCGTATTGGGGTGGGCGGGGGGGGGCAACGTTAATTCTATACTCTTTGGTTTTTTCGGTAAAGTCACGTAGGTACAAAGAGAAAATAAATTAAATCACGACGTATCGGAAGCAACACAAGCAACCAGGTGTTGACTGCTCCACCTGATGACGGTTGCTTGTGTTGCTTCCGAAAGCAACCTACGTGACTTTACAGATAAAACCAAAGAGTATGGACCCTTGCAGTCACGAAAACTTCAAATCTAGAATTAATGTTAATTCTGTTCACCAAACGAGTGACGATAAATTGTTGAACGAAGCCTTTGGTGGGTTTATTTATTTCACTCGATGATAACCACAACAACAACAACAAAAAACATCGGGCGTGCCGATGACTTCGATTACCACCAAATGCGAATACATGGCTGACTACGACGAGACGAGATGAACTCGTCTGAATGAAGACTCAGGCTGAATGTTATTTAGTGACGCTGAGAGAGACAACAATACACAGAGGAAGACGAACCGTGTCTCGCTGACGGTGCAGTCTATGTACATGTAGTGATGTAAATGGTGCCACTCGGGCGTTCGCGCCAGCTCCTGTTACAGCAGTGCAACTGTGCGTCTTGAGCATCTCTAGGGGACATAGTCCTGGTGATGGCCTGAGAGAGAGAGAGGGGGCAAGCGAGGACGTGGCAGCCTGAGTAGGGCAAGTGATGCTCGGTCGAGATTCTTCGGGAAAGGTCTCGAAGGGAGTGTTCTTGGCTCGTTTGTGGAATCAAGCCTGGGCCCCGCATCTCGTCGTCTCTGGCTCTACGTCTCGAGTGAACTCGCTACTCACATCGTGAGCCACATCACCTACTATAGAACCCGAGTTACGTTCAGTGTTACCCGCTAGGGAAGTTGTTAAATAAAAGTGTTGCCTCTCAGTCCAGAGTGTGTGCCACCGTGGTGATCAACACTGCACATATGAAAAGATTTACCGAGTTCGCTGATTGGCCGAGCTGGGATGGAAACGCGTGTGGCGTTCTTAATACACACGCACATTTAACAACGAAGAGTGTCTGACTACATTGTTCAATGCCTTAGTCGACGAGACGAGGAGAATGATTTACGTGAAATCCACAGACCGTGCCTTGACTCAAGAGTCGGACTAAACAAAATTTCACAAAAACAAAAGCTCACCACAACAGTAGCGCGGGTCACGTTCTGTGCGGCGCGAGTGTGAATCATCCTCAATGAAACACGAAGACATCGGAATAAACATCTCACTCCAGACCCAAACAACATCGCACCTCGTGTGCCTTGGACATTCATCCTCGAAGACAGCGGTGTAACCATCAACGGCAGCAGAACATCTACAGGAGATGTCCTTCATAAATGGGAAAAAATAACGAACAAGCAACATATTCTTGGTTCTGTCGGTAAAGTCACGTAGAAGGGAAATAATAAAATAATAAAATATAAAACAATACAAAATATAAAGAAAATGTTACATTTTAAAATAAACATTTTCTTGCTGTGGATTTCACACCTGATGATGATTGCTTGTGTTGCAGTCGAAACGTCGTGAGAATTTTATTGTTCAATATTTTTATTATTTTATTATTTCCCTTCTACGTGATGACTTTACCGAAATAACCAAGAATATGAATCCCTGCAGTCACGAAAGCTTTAAGTCGGAACAAGCAACAGTACTACGGTGCGATTGTGGCCACGAACCCCAAATTATGGACCAAATAGTAAACCACTCCTTGGAGTTTGTGCTCCTTCAAGGGAGGAGGAATAGCAAAACTACACGAACTAGCTCTCTACTGGAGCGCACCTCGACATTGGCATTTAGCGCCTGGACACATTTCTGCCATACGCAAGAATAGATTCTAGAATTAAAACATCCGTTGCTCTCTCGGCTTCTTTGCGGATCTGCGTTCCGTGATGGGGGACCTCGCCAGAGCTACAAACCGGCACAAACAGAATATCATCATCATCTGCCCGATAGTGAATAAACATGACCGTGGTGGCAGCAGCAGCAGCACACGTGCAGCAGCAGCAGAAGAAGAAGACGGTTACAGATTTTTTTAATAGCTTTTAAAGTCACGGACTTGCTCAGTAATGGTCTCGCACACGCGGCGAACGCTGACGGACGCGTGCTGCTGCTGCTGCTGCTGCACGAGACGTGAATTGTGGAGCGGCTCCGGCCACACAGCCCCTGGGAGCTACCCCGAACAGAAGGAGGAGGAGGACATCGCACTGCGAGATCGTATTTCCACCGGCGCTAGAAAGCGCGCCACCGCAGAGACGGACTGCCCTTCATTTCCTCCCCTCCCCCCACCACCACCTTCCTCTGTGCGATCTCGCCAGAGTCGGACCTTCAACCATTTACCGAACTCGTCCCTTCTTCCCCTGCTGCGCGTCCCAGCGTCTGCGCGCTAAAGGAGGACGCCTAGGGGATAACGCGTGGCGCGGAACAATTTGACTCGGGCTAAATGGGGGGCACTGCGAGTGCGTGCACGTGATGGGAGGGGGAGCGGTGGGGGAGCGGTTAGCGCGGTGCGCTACGAACCCCGGGACCCGAGTGCGATTTCCCGGTTATGACCACCAACACCATCGGTCCTGGGCCTCCCCTGGGTCGACTCAGTCTCAAATGAGTACCTGGCGTGACGTGTAAGCATCGTCAATAGGGAGACAAAGGCGGCCGGGCGTGGTGTTGGCCACCCACCCCCTCGTGTGCCGTGCCGGCCTTCATATGTGCTCGCTAACAGCACTTGCACCAAAAGTCTGTTAAGGCTACACGGGGGATCTTTGGCTTTGTTGGCTGCGTTGCCTGCGTATACATCAGCCAGTAATGCGCTTCTGGGACATAATCAGACAGGAAAGACAAATGATGATTGATCGGTTTGCTCTTTATTTGCTCATTGCGTGAAGGCGCGGTCCACCGTAGGTTACGTGCGTGAACACTGCACGCTAACAAAGCGAAAGGGTCATTTCTAAGTCATCGCATTGTTTAATAATAATACTTGGAGTTTGGTATTTTTATTGAAATGCATCTCGGCGACGAAAGTTGCGTATTTGGGGTGTGTGTGTGTGTGTCTTTGCCTACAGAATTGTGTCGGCCGTTAGACGATCGCCACCAGCACTTGCCCCATCAAGGCAATCGGGGGGATCTTTGCCTCTGTGTGTATTGTGTGGAGCGGTAACGAAGCCGGCAGCGGCCGCTTATTGCACTTCGCCAGGAACTCGGCGGCCCGAGTTCGATTCCGCTCTCAGAGCCAAGAAACATCAGCGACGAATATCTCAGCTCGTTCTGCGTCGCCCTCTGGGGTGTCTCAGCCTTACTATAAACGACACGCGGTGTGCGGTGGTTTACACATCGGCGCTTGGGACACAAAGGCGGTCGAGCGAGGTCCTGGGCACACAACCGTCCTCGGGCCCTAACAGTCTATTTAGAGACAATACGGGGACATTTATCTTTGTCGTTTTTGCGTGTGTCTGTCTGCGTGTGTAATGGGCAACTCAGCCTCAAATGAGTACCTGGTGCGGTGTGTAAACATTGCCACTAGGGAGACAAAGGCGGTCAGGCGTGGTGCTGGCCACCCACCCCCTCGTGTACCGTTCCGGCCTTCATAGGTGCTCGCGAACAGCACTTGCCCCTACAGTCTGGTAAGTCTTTACGGGGGATCTTTGTAATGCGCATCGTGCTGGCCACCCACCCCTCGTGTACTGTTCCGGCCTTCATAGGTGCTCGCTGACAGCACTTGACCCAACATTCTGTGAAGGCGATACGAGGGGATCTTTGTTTTTGTAGTGAGTGAAGGGGGGGAGGTATTTTCTGCTCTGGTGCCCTGGGTGTCAAGGATACCTAAATCTGGCCCTGGTGATGACACCAGCACACTGCTGAGTGGTGCGATGATGATGACGATGGTGGTGATGATGATGGCGATGTTGGTGATGATGATGGCGATGGTGGTGATGATGATGACGATGGTGATGATGACGATGGTGGTGATGATGATGACGATGTTGATGATGATGATGATGACGATGGTGGTGATGATGATGACGATGGTGGTGATGATGACGATGGTGATGATGATGATGACGATGGTGGTGATGATGATGACGATGGTGGTGATGATGATGACGATGGTAATGATGATGATGATGACGATGGTGGTGATGATGATGACGATGGTGATGATGATGATGACGATGGTGGTGATGATGATGACGATGGTGATGATGACGATGGTGGTGATGATGATGTCGGTGCAGGGTCTTTACCACCCAACGGGACGGCAGACGTCGCGCTTTGGAAATTCCCACGAAACTTGGAATGATCAAACACCAGGACCCGAGCTTGGAATAATGATCAAACACCGGCACCTGGACCCGAACCGTGTCCATTGTGTTGAGTGGCTCAGTGCTGTCAAGCTCGGCGGCCTGGCCGCTATTTAAGCTGCCCCCTATTATTTGATTTAATACCCCGTATGAATGTTTCCCTCCTCACCCCCCCACCTCCACAAATATTTGTATACATATAACAATAGAAATATGAACGTGATCAATATGGGACCTTTCTTTGCCAGTATCAAAATATGAGAATAGGTTTTACCCTTTCTGGCAATAAGAAATGGGTTAAGATGTTAAAACACCAAACAGAAACGTTTGGCAAGGAATCCTGTCACTGCATTCAGCACACGCACTTGTGGTGAACATGCAAACAAAAAACATGGCTCTGATCAAAATAATAATAATAACTCGTGTTCGCCTTTTGGCGTCCTCTGGTCTAACACTTTGAGACTAGGCTCTAAAGAAAGCTGTCTCTGGTGTGGACCAGTCAGTTTCAAAGACAATGCATTTTCAATTACCAGAGCATGTGTTTTGTTTGCATGTTCACAACACTATGTGTGGTTAATGCAGTGACAGGATTCCTTGCAAAAGGTTTCTGTTTGGTGTGTTAACATCTTAACCCCTTTCTTATTGCCAGAAAAGTTAAAACCTATTATATAAACGTGATCATTAAACAAGAGTTTAGCTTTGCGTTGTCAGCGGTGCATGCGTGTAATACTATACGAAAACATATGCAACACCATTGTACAGTAGGCTGACGTTTCAGAGATGATGACTCTTCATGCCATAAAGAGTTGAAAAAAACCAGATTGTGGTGATTTGTGCTTGAACGTGCAAACCAATGTATGCATGTTGAACTTCTTTCGCACCGTACGTAGCCAACCGTGCTAATTGGAGGTAGGTGCGGGGGTAAGGACAACAAACTAAACACAAATATCATTTGACATGTGCCACACATTCCTTAGATACCTGACGACCCACACCTGGCATCGTGTCGGTGGCACTGCTGCAGCCTGCCGAAGGCTGCAGCAGTTTCGAGACGGGAGTGGGGGTGCTGGTGGGTGGTGGTGGTGGGGGGATAATAGTGGTGGGTGGTGGTGGGGGGATAGTGGTGGGGGGTGGTGGTGGGGGGATAGTGGTGGGGGGTGGTTGTGGGGGATGCTGGTGGGTGGTGGTGGTAGGGGGGATAGTGGTGGGGGGTGGTGGTGGGGGGATAGTGGTGGGGGGTGGTGGTGGGGGGATAGTGGTGGGGGGTGGTTGTGGGGGAATAGTGGTGGGGGGAGGGGTGGTTGTGGGGGGGTGCTGGTGGGTGGTGGTGGGGGGGGTGGTGGTGGGGGGATAGTGGTGGGGGGTGGTGGTGGGGGGATAGTGGTGGGGGTGGTTGTGGGGGATGCTGGTGGGTGGTGGTGGGGGGATAGTGGTGGAGAGTGGTGGTGGGGGGATAGTGGTGGGGGGTGGTGGTGTGGGGATAGTGGTGGGGGGTGCTGGTGGGGGGGGGGATTGCTCACGAAAGCGCTAAAGATCGAGACATCTTGACAAGAGAAGGCAGAATCAGAATCATGATTTTGACTGCAGGAGGAATCCGATGAGCTATGAAGCTCTTTTTCACAGATGTCTAGCAGAGGCGGGTCAGCGAGTTAAAACAACATACAATACAACTAAAATAGCGAAGAGGTAAGCAAGTCCCTAAAATAAATAAATATCAAAAAAGTGTACAAGTATTAATTGCACAAGTACATCCATTTCCTGTAGATTTTTTGAACACCAAAATCAAGCTTAGGCAAAGCAGCAAAACAACAACAAAAACAGTTCCAGACCATACTCTTGGCTCTTTCGGGCCAAGTCACAAGCAATCGTCTTCAGGTGAAGACGATTGCTTGTGTTGCGATCGAAACGTCGTGGTCTATTATTTTTTTTACTTACGTGGCTTGATCGAAAGACCCAAGGGTATGGATTCCTGCAGTCACGAAAGCTTTCAATCAAGAGTTCCAGACCACACCAAAACAACATTGCGCATTCGAACTGAGCTATCGAGGATCAGCGTTACAAATCACATTCGCAACTGTGATCGTATCCAGCACTATCAATCTTCTGCTTCAGGATATACAAGTATCTTTTTTTTTGAAGGCCAAAATGGAACGAGCCGAACAGGTCGTTTCAATCCAACATCCACCGCGCCACGCCACTCGCTCGTCACTGCGTAAGGCGCGCGAGCACATTTGCCCATTAGGACTCTCATCAGTGGGAGTGAGAGGTGTGAACACGAGGTCAGCGGGTGGCCCATTTGGCTACTACCTGTGTCAGCGAAACTCGTTCATTAGAATGGCGAGGGAGTTGATCGGCAACCTGCTGACGAGATTAGGAAGCCGCTGGGCGCTATGCACTCTTACATCGAGATTGAAAACTCATTTCTTTCGAGCTGCTTTTTGATTGTGTTTAGTTTGTTGTCCTTCGCCCCGCATCTTCCATCGGCACGGTAGGTTACGTAGGGTGCGAAAGAAGTTCAACATACAGTGATATACGTACAGAAACGTTTATATGTCCGCATACATACTGAGAGCATCGTTTCGATCTTCTTGGTTCTTTCGGTAAAGTCACGTAGAAGGGAAGTAATAAAATAATAAAATAATAAAACATAATAAAATAATTCTCACGACATTTCGGTCACAACGCAAGCAGCCGTCCTCAGGTGAAGACCAGGTCTGTCGGGGAGACAGCGTCTGACGCTGTCTTATCATTTTATTATTTCCCTTCTACGTGACTTTACCGAAAGAACCAAGATGAATCCCTGCAGTCACGAAAGCTTTAAATCGAAATTCATCGTTTCGATGTTCACATGTCGAGGTTGGTTGAGCGAGCCACTGGCACGGAACCTGCACAGCTGAGATGCTGGGTTCGAACCCGAGTTTCAGCCGCGAGCAGTGATTACATTTTTGTTCTCAAGTTCTAGCGATTTGACGGCGAGCTTAATTGTGTGAAATACCAGCTTGTACTGAAAATGTCTTCATCTCATTCCAAAGCGACACGGAATATAACCGACACACGCTTCGAGTACTACTGGGAGAGAGACGGGAAGGAGAAACAAAAAAGCCCAAGACGAATACGTGAGCACGAATGACATGAATTCCAAATAAATTCATTCCAAAGGAAGGAAATGGTCACGGTGTTTGAGGTGAGCGCTGCGACTCGGCTCCAACTGCACGCACGCATGTGAATGGCGACCGGTGGCACAACCCAGGCGCAAACATTTCGAAGTTTGAAAGATACAGGGGGTACACATTTCAGAGGCGGTGGCGGAGGAGGGAGGGAGGCGAGGGGGAGAATCATCTCGGAAAAATGAATTGCGTGAAAATATTTTTCATTTAATAAGACGTAACATTAAATGGATGTAAATGCACCACGCACATCGGCCATAACACACGAATAATTTACTGCGTTACATTCATAACAAACAAACCAAAAACCTCAAGAATGCCTTTTGGCATACAACGGCCGTCTCAACATCTCGCCGAGTGGCTACGCTCCCGTTTGTTCCCCTTGCCGGGCACGCGCCTCTGATGGTGACAGAGAGGTCCTTGTGCTGCTGATGGTGCTACCTCCTCCTCCATCTCCGTCAGAGGTCGCGTGCCTCAAAGCTGCGGCTCATCAAGTCACGGCACTCGTGTCGCACAATTGCAGGAAGCGAGTTGCGTTCAAAGTTTCGAAGAGAACCATTGTAATGCTTTATGTATATAAAAAAATATATACGAGAGCAAAACGAAGAGAGAGAGAGAGATGAGATTCGGAGTACAAGGCTGCGTTTTACACCGATGAATAGCCAGGGCAATTGTCCATCGTCCTATTAAGTTCCAAGTGACTTGTTCAATGCCATCATCTCTGTGACTCACTGAGCGCATGACGGCGTAATTAGCCGTCACCCTCGTGAGCGCTTCGCTCGGAGAGCTTTCAAACAATCCCTTACTTATTATCACGGGCACGTAAACTACTACTACGACACTTGTGTGTTATAGTGAGAAACAACGCTATAGATTGTTTGAAGGGGTTCTGATAACGAGCTGATGGAATTTGGGCCAAGACAAGAGAACGACCCTGAAATTTCACAGTTTGAGTGCCCTCCCAATCCACGGTTGGCTACTACGTACGGTGCGAAAGAAGTTCAACATACTTACAATGCAACATGTGTTCCTTCGTCGTCGCGGGCTCACGAGCACATACTACCATACATATGCAACTCATGTACACAGACAAAGATCCCCCCGTGTGGCCCTGATATACTGTTGGGGCAAGTGCTGTTTGCGAGTAGCGCCCATCAACGCCGGCAAGGCACACGAGGGAGTGGGTGCCCGCCTTGGTTTCGCCAGTGCTGATGTGTACAACAACAACAACCGCGATTCGCCACTAAGTGGCGGTGACGTCACCACGACGCTTGTGCCCGGTTATGTGCACCTTGAGGCCACGTGAAGTGTCGAACGCCCGCTGGCAGGAGATCACGGGGCACACCCAGCAGGTGCCACGGGTCGACTGACTGAGATGACTGGCTGATGCATGATTTGTACACACGCTGCACCAGGTACTCGTTTAAGTCGAATTAAGGGAGGCCCAGGACTGGTTCAAATATTCGCCACTGTTGTTGGTCGTGAGCGCGAATTTAACTCGGATCACCGGGGTCGTAGCGCAGTGTGCTGAGCACTACACTACCATAACTCGTGAACAAAGACAAAGATACACACACGTGTACAGCACACGTATGAATAAATGCATACATACATAGATAGAGACATACTTAATTACACATATACATACATACGAGAGCCGGAACGATTACAACCCTGGGCGACTCGTTTAATCGTTTCCACGAAAACTGACAATGATAGTCTTTAATGTACCTGTTGTTATTACTGTTGGCCAATTTTATTGCTGACGATTTTTTTTACTATGTTTCATTGCACTATTAATTATGGAAATCAATAATGCAAAACAAAATAATGTTGCTTGGATGTTGTTAGTGTCTCCTGGCCCCCGCCTTGTCTGGATTGAGAGGTGAGTACAGCCCTGATGTGTGCGGCTGTTTCTCTAGCCACTCTTACACCGCATGTTTGTATTTTTAACTTCTTGCGCACCGTACGTAGTACATCGTGGCAATGTGTCTCTCTCGTCTGCATTTAATATGTTGGCTTTTTATACCGCATTGGGCACTATTCCCTCTTGGCACTGTTTCATTTTTAACTTCGTTTTCATCTCTTTTATGGTGCTTTATTTTTACTATTTGTATTATACTTCTTCATACCGCCTCGTCTAATAGTAATTGATTTTTTGCAATTTAGTCGTGACTCTACTCCTCCGGTACGGTCACATATGAAGCTATATTTCAGCTTGCTCATTGACCATACATCTTCGTGTCTGTGTAAGAGAGAGAGAGAAAGGCTCATAAATTCTGCATTTTATCCGAGTATGATAAGCCATGAAATATGACAATGAATTATTCTTCCTTGACCTTAGAACAGGGTTGCAGATCTGGACAGCATCTTGCTCTCAAAGTCCCGAGTCAGGCAACGCTGGGGAATAATCACCCCCTTAAGTAGTACTGATGTAATTTAATACCCAGGGCATGCCACACGACCCTCGGAAAACTTTGACAAATGACGTTTGAAAGTGTCCATGAACACCACGTGGTACAACTCGAACCCCTTCACTCTGCAGAGACCGCTTCACATTTACACAATGCCGTGACATTCTGCCAAAGCAGTTTATTTGAACTAAATTGTGCGCGGTTCATTATAATTCTGCAAATACTGTATCTTTTGTCAGGAAGGGTTTTTTTTGTTGGCATTATGTAAATGGAAGGTTTGTGTGAATGTCACCGCTGTGGCAGACGAGAGAGAGAGAGAGAAGAAGGAGGAGGAAGGGGGAAAAGAGAATATTTATCTTAGACTTTACAAAAGGCTTTCAATAAGACACAGAGAGCGGGATATTCATGCAAAGGATCAACGTGCATTTGCCTTCCACCGTGCCAGTGGAACATGTAAAAGAGAAATGTGTTTAAAGCAGGCGGAGTATTACGGCTGTTAAACGTGGCAGGATTTTTAGTTCGTGACAAGGGGCCCGTGTAGAGCTGCTGCTGTGGGGCCCCAATAAATAATTCACTGGCCCTTTTGTCATTCCCACCGTTTGTGCAACTCTCGAGTGTGCAGGCGGTGCAACTGCACTGGGCACCCACGGGCCCACAGGAGCCCAGGCACGAGGCTATGAAGAGGCGGAACATTCGAGAGGGGGCCCCATTTCATGCCAACTACGCAATGCTACGGTAATTCCTGTTTCGGTATAGGACTTTCCGCGCCGTGTCAGTCATGGGGACTACTTGACCATACTTGATCAATGTACATTGGTCACTGCAGGATAGTGAATGGGGAGTGGCTAAGATAAGTTCAGATATCACTGGATGCTAGCTTTGTTTCAGGCATCTAACTCAGGTCGCTGAGTTCGTAACGTGAGTGTAATCATCTGTGCACCGCTCCTCTCTGCAGTGCATTGCATTTAATAAATTAAATGTTTAAAAAAATTGGTTAATTTCAATCCCTGTCTAATTTTACTGACGATGCGAATGATTTTTTTTTTATCTTCAGTGGCTCTTTCAGAAGTGCCAGCAATGGACAGTTTGAGAATGGGGAAAAAGCTGACGAAGGTGAATGTCACAACATCTGTGCTTTATTCTTGTTACTAATATACAACGAGAGCGCACGACCACCTGCATCATTTCAATGAAGTTGCCTTGGGGCAGAAACGCATTGCTAGAAGAGAGTTTAGCCGGTGGTCAAGACGAATGATGGAGTGACACAGTCAAAGGAAGAGACATTCCCAAGTGAATATCATTTCAACGTGAGACCTTGAGGGACGGCAATGGCTGGAAGAGGCCTCCATTCAGCAGTGGATAGATCATGGCTGATGATGTAAACATTTTCTGTTATCGACATCCATTACTTTTTGTATAACGACACATGATTTTACATTTTTCCAACTGGGGAATACTGCAACAACAGCGCTCATTGAAGAATTTGAGCCTTGAGCATTTTCGAGTCAATGCGACAACACAATGCTCGACCCAGTGGCTCATAAGCGGCTCTTGGTGGAATCCGCAAGGCCAACTGATCGAATGCAGTATCCTGCATTGGCACAGTGACTTTGTTTGAAGGCGTAGGTCACCGTGTTAGAGATTGCCCCATGGTGGTTGTGGGAGGTTTGGAATAAAATGAATTTTAAGGACATTAGTTGACGGTTCACTGGAAACGTCTGGACAGCCAAGGTAGCAGTCACGTGACTTTACCGAAAGAATATGAAGTTTAATTCCGTGAAGCGTGACTTAAAATGCAAGGTTTCCAAACCGAAATCAAGATCAAAATCACAGAACGTGCACCGCAGCTCCCTGCAGCGTGTTCACTTGGCGTCTTCTCGCACACGGAGCTTTACTTTGAGCTTCGATTAAAAAAAAAACACAAAGAGGTTTTTTTTTTGTTAAGAAAAACACAAATAGGACAAAACCGGCAGTGTTCCCGTGATTTTAAATCCGAGTTTCACAGAGGCGCGAGAAAGTGAAGTCTCTGCATGGCAGTTAAAAAGCTTGGGGAGGCAAATTCATATTTCCTTAAAACCTTAAACCTTTTTCATTCGAAGTTACAATCACGAGGATATTCAATCGGACGCACAACCGGTCAGAATGCGGGGGCACGTTCTAATTTAACGGGAGAGTGGAAAAAAAGTAGCAAGAAGGAATTTAAGAGGTCGTTATATTCTTAAGTGTGAAGTCTGGCTCAGAGTTGCGTGTTAGTTCATCTGGAGGGCTATTTTAAAGAGCAGTTGGGGAGTATGTTGGTAAATAAATTGTTAAAATGTGCATCGCTTCGGAAGGCAGATGTTGGAGGAAAGGCTCACATTGTTAAACCTTAAAGCAGCAGGGAGAGAGATGACTTCATGGCAGGATGAGTCGAATGAGGCAGACGAGGCAGCACAAACCTCATCATGTTTATAAATTACAATACTAGTTGGATTCATATTGTAGCGTCGAACTGTGCCCAATTCTCAAGACGGTGGACGAAAAATCAGTGGGTGCAGTTACTTTGTCGAGGCAGACAGTCTTAAGCCGAACAAGTAAATTAACAACCTCCTGTCCCAGTCTTTTCCTGTGTTTGTCTTTATACGTCGCTCTCCCCATGATTAGTTTTTAGCATTTCACAAATAATGTCGTGTGTTTACGCTTTACGTGCACATTCCTTAGCGTGTGCGGTTTTGTTGTTGTTGTTGTTGTTGTCCTTAATGCACATTATCAAAGGGTGTTGTTCAACGTTGACTAAAAGCTACATTGGCTTACGCCCTCGGGTTTACGGTTTTTAATATCAATGGAGATGCAACACAAGGCAGCACAGTACCCCGACTATCACACGGGGGGACATTAGGCCACTTGTCCCGTTGGCTCGCGCATGGATGAAAAGGGTCCTCTGGATGACCACCCTTCGCTATAATGAACCGCTGTGTTTCAGTGTCATGACCAAATAAATCATAAAACAATGACGGATATTTTGCTCCGAAACTTGAAAAGGTTACTCAGATGTTTTTTTCTCCCCATCGCAATGTGCATGAGTAATCGTGTACAATAAATACAACTATCATCGGCATCAAAACGTCCCAAGTGGACGATGATAATCGCGTTTGAGCGCCTCATTCTCTTTTAAACAGTGCTCTGTAAAGGAGCAGGCCGGTTTCACCTCAACCGTTAAGTTTGTTTGACATCAACTGTCATCTGTCACTGGGACCTGTTTGGCCGGGACAACGCAGAATGAGGCCTGCTGCTGGAAGGGCATCGGGGTTTGGGTCTACAGTCAAGAGGCAAGCAGATGGTACCTTCACGTGCTCACTCATACTCACCCAGGTATATATTAAACACACAAAGACAAAGATCCCCCCATATAGCCTCAACAGACTGTTGGGGCAAGTGCTGTTAGAGAGCACCTATGAAGGCTGCCACGACACACGGGGGGGTGGGTGGCCAGCACCACGCCCGGGCCACCTCAGTCTCATAAGTAGCGATGTTTACACATCGCACCAGGTTCTTATTTGAGGCTAAGTCGACCTAAGGGAGGACCAGGACCAGTTCGGATAATCATCACTGGTGTTGGCCGTGAGCGGGCTTCGAATTCGGGTCGCCCGCACACGGAGACAGACTCACTCACGGACATACAGAGACATTCGCACAGAGAGACATGCATTCACTCACACTCGCTCACACACATTTACATTCCGTCAATGAACCATCAGGGCACAAGTCGAGTCTAGAATGCGCAACGCGTTTTACGAACGTCGCAAACGCTGGGGACATCCACAAATCAAGAACCCGGACCCCCCCCCCAACCCCCCTGCTGACTTCTTAAAGAAAGAAAGAAAAATTTCAAAAAATAAACGTGGATACAAAATAAATGCTTCCAAGGCAGCAGAGCCCCCCTCGGTGATTGGTAAATCAAAGCTCATTGTGCAAGCTACAGGTATCTTCAAGGCTATCTCCGCACGATCGTTTGTGGAGGCATGAGGATGTGGCCACGATTGGATCCGCAGCTGGGGTTTGTGTGCGTGTTTTTGAAGGAGGAGGGAGGGAAGGGAGCTGCAATGCCAGGACCCCCCCCCACCCCACCGTTCCATCATATGGGCTCTATAACTCATGCACTCAAACAGGAACACGTGCAACAAACAAGCACAGAGTGGTGCGTTTAATACGTAAACACCGTGACTCAACAGAGAGCACCGTCATTGAGAATTGTGTCCACAATGCTGTTGTTAATGTAGTGTGTCAATACACAGGCAGATGTCTGTGTGTGTGGGGGACGATTATCTGAACCAGTCCTGGGCCTCCCCGAGGTCGACTCAGCCTCAATTGAGTACCTAGTGCGATGTGTAAAAACATTGCTACTAGGGAGACAAAAGCGGCCGGGCGTGGTGCTGGCCACCCACCCCCTCGTGTGCCATTCCGGTCTTCATAGGTGCTGTTCACTAACAGCACTTGCCCGAACAGTTTGTTAAGGCTATACAGATTATGTTTGTCTTTGTTGTATTTTAGGAACTAATACTGGCAATTTCATTTAGAGTACAGATAGGGGGTGGCCGGGTGGCTCACAGGTCAGAGCTGAGCTCCTAGGATTGAATCCAAGCGTCCACCGGTGAATAAACTGGGTTTTCAAGTGTAGTGAATTGATGGGCTCAGCCTGATCACCGTCATCATCATCATCACATGCAATGTGGTTTTGCATTTGATTTAGCTGAACTCCAGTTTTGTGAATTAAAATATCGGTTTGCTTGTAAAGCGACGAACATGATTTTGAGTAGAAGAGCTGGTGGGAACGCGATCTCCCCTCCCTACTGTGTGGATCAAAGGTCACCTGAAGGGACCTCAGGAGTTAGCGCTGTGATATTTGGTTCTGCGGGCCATCGTGAAATACGAAGCGGTTGGTTGCACTGCTCTGCGAGAAATCCAAAAGCACACTTGGTCTGGTGACGTGTCGCCGAGAGCACAGTCGAGATAAAATTGGGTAAACGTAGAAACTAAAACGTGAAAATATCCACATGCCCATGCCTAGACTCCACTCTCACATTTCAATAAAAAACAACAACAACTTGCATTGTGTAATGCGCCTATAATGTAACACACGGGAGAGACGGAGCAAAGGAAAGAGATAAGGGATACATAATTCAGGCCGTCTGAAGTCTCCACGCCAATCCACATCTGCCTGGCACTCAGCGATCATCTTCTGTCCTAAGAAAACAACTAAAATTTCAGTTTAACGCGTAGGCTTTCGCCACCAATATCATCCATAATATAGGGGCTTTTTTGTTACATCGCGTAAATATAAATGTGAAGCTAGTTGGAATTACTGGCGAAACGTCGTACTCAGATTATAAATGTTGTGGATTTGCTCTCCAACACACCGGTGTGCTGTACTAGTGACGAATTGGCATGTTCTGTTTACGTAACAAACCTTACTAATTGTCTGTGTCGGGTGGTGGCGGGTTTAACGACACATTTATATATTTACGCGATCTAACCCAAAAAAACCCCTAAAATTTCACATTCAGGCGGTCAAGCCGGATAACCGCGTCAGGAGCAGCGGAATAGTGTATCTCTGTGATGATGTCGCCTTCGTATTTGTGGATCGGGATAAGAGAGGGCAATTGAGAGGGCGAGTCGGAGAGCGCTCGGAGAGCCGGACATGAAAGGAGTGAGCGGGTTGTGTGCGGAAGGGCGCGGCACGTCACATTGCCCTCACTTCAGCCCCCAAGACTGAGCACACAAAGGCAACACACGAGGGCAGGCTTTCATATCCCGAGGCCTTAATAATTCCGCGGGAGCAACAGCAACAACAAAAACCCACACAACTCCGCATGAACGTCTTACACGTGGCGGCAGGAGAGAGGGAAGCACTTGAAGGCGCATGTGTCCACTGTGACTGACCTGCGTGTGGCCATTTGTGAAAAGTGCCCTCCGCTCGGTACAACAAGACCAGTGATGAGGCCAGTGGCACCGTGGGGTACACGTGGTGTGTACATGCTCGTGGTAAAAGTGGTGCCCTTTGGTAGCGGTGGAATGACGCATAGATGAATCGCTTAATGTAGATCCTTAAGCTTAAGATACATGCATTAAATCACGCGAAACATGATAACAACACCACGGTGAAATTTCGATTTAAATCTTTCGTGACTGCAGGGATTTATCTTCTTGGTTCTTTCGGAAAAGTCACGTAGAAGGGAAGTAATAAAATAATAAAAATAAAAATAATAAAATAATTCTCACAACGCAAGCAGCCGTCCTCAGGTGACAGCGTCTGAATGGTTCAGACGCTGTCTACTCGACAGACCTGGTCTTCACCTGAGGACGGCTGCTTGCGTTGTGGCCGAAACGTCGTGAGAATTATTTTATTATGTTTTATTTTTATTATTTTATTACTTCCCTTCTACGTGATGACTTTACCGAAAGAACCAAGAAGAGGAACAACACGGTGGTGCAATGGTTCGCAATATGCGCTTATGATCCTGGTGACCTGAGTTGGATTCCCTGTCAACGTAAGTTGGTGAGTGACATTGAAATGGTCCTGGGCACCCCGTAAGCCACCCGCATTCACATGAGTGGTGAAGTATGGTCAAACAATCCCCATGACTGACATGGCATGGAGAGGCCTTCATCAGGCACTGCATTCAATCTGAAGGGAACATTTACGAGTGAAATAAGCTGTGGTCTGCTAAATTCCTCTACTTCTGGTGAACTGTTCTTTTTCACATGAAACATATCAGTGACAAAATATGGATAATACATAGCATAACACATATACACACTCGTGAAGCACTACATGAGTGCATGTCGACAGTGATCCAGTAACCAATGCTTAGTCCGATGTAAGAAATGTTACCAACCCAAGTTTGTTAAAATCGCCACTGCATTCACAAGTACGTTTAAAAGTTCAAGCCAGATTTTGTAGCAATCTGATATTTTAATTCATCCTTTTTGTATGCTATTCTATTTCAACACTTCATACCAAAAACATTTAAAAATAAGAAAAATACTGTATAGACTACAGAGTATACATAAAACGAGCACAAAACCTCAACATCTGCACACAAACACAGATCATTGATCTGCCCTGCCAAATGAATAAAGGAATTCAACTTCAGTGAAATTAATCCCATCTGGGAACCATAACTCAAAGCACCGCGGTCTCCCTGGGGGTGAATGCCAGTGGCAGGATCAGAGACACACGGGGACGCGAGCTGACAATGGCAGACGGTGTTTGTGTCAGTGCTGCAAAGGAGGGGAGAGAATCGGAGAGATCACAGGCTGCCCACACTCCAAACCGAGCAGCTTTATTTTTTCACAGATTAAATGTGTGGGCTCAATTTGCAAGTGTAAACTGGTTCGTGTTTAAAAACATTTAAAACCATAGTGAGCACATGAGTCAGTAGAGACAACACGTTTAACGATCCGATAGGCACGCAGCATACCATCTTCAACCGCTCCATTCAACCTCAAGAAATGAATGAAAGTTTATTGGAAAGGGGCTGGCTTTTTAACATTTTTTTATAAACCATATATATCTGAACAACAGCATGTTCATGTCAATTTCGATCGCTGCGTTTTATGTGCGTGTGCACGCATGCAGGAGCGGAAACGATGCTTTTAAAAATCAACAACCGCGTGCCGCGCAACATGCGCTCGCAACTTGTGACATTTACAGCCGAACGTTCTGGTGCCGGGGGGATGCCCTTGATGTGTAACCACAGGTGCACAATGCCACGGGAGGCCATCTGGGAAAGCCAGCGGTGCCCCCGTCTCTGCGTGTCGCGCAGCAAGAGCGGCAGCGGCCAGAGGCACAGAAGGCAGGAAGCCTCGTTCGCGTGCAACCGTGAAAGCAAAACCCCTGGTGGGGGGTTGGAGGGGCGTAGCAGCTGACACCTCCGTGGCGTGGAGTGTCAAATAACAGTGGCAGGAAACGACACTTGGTGAGGAATATGCGCGACGTTCTTACTTGACGAGGGAAATGTCCAAGTGTCGTGGATAACTTTAGTTGAAGGAAAACGGCAATGCCATCACGCCGTGTATATTGCAGAAATAAATACAGATTACAAGAAACACCCTTTGTCAATTGTTTGTTGGATGAAGGGGTCTCCAGGATAGTCATGCGGGTTGCTTGACCATACTTTGCCACGCTGGCCAATGCGGGTTGGTAAAGGGGTGAGATCAGCGACGGTTCAGATGTAATTTGTCATTCAGTTAATACAAACAATATCCACATCTGCAATATATTGATAAACACAAGCATTCAAGCACTGTGGGTGCAATTAGGTTCTCTTCCGCATTCTAGCCTGTGGTTGAATTATTCTGGTCTTTAAGAATGTCTTGAAATAATTAAATGTATTTCATCAATTGGAACGTGGCTTAGTTTCAGCGAAAAAATTTTTTTTTAGTAATTTAAGTAAAAAAAATATTCTTACAAATGCACTACTGCGGCCATTTGGAAGGCATTTTAAACCACCGAAAATTACATCCAACGATGAAATCGGATGCCTCTGTCGTCATTTTAGTGAAGCTCCCGGTGACAATGAGTTTTAGCTAACGCGGGCGCATCTCATCATCATGACGACCACGTAATACGGTAACTGTCGGTTTACACGGCGCGACGGGCGGCAGACAGCAAAAGCAGAAGTGCATTCTTCGTAAAAACACACACAACGTTCCTTCAAATCATTTCCACACAACTTCGCCAGAGGCAGCGTCCATTTGAGCACTCGATCCGCTTGGCTGTTCGCCTCGCGACCACGCTGTCGTTTTAAAGGTCCCATTTGATTAAATTGCTTGCCCTCTCCCCCGTTTTTTTCCCCCTGCATCTTCTCAAATCACCCGTGCGTGGTCATTTCCTCTTGATGTTGTAAAGCCTTGCCATATGGACAGCGACAGCACGCATCCCGGGCAGGCTGCTGCTCCACTCTCAAATCACCATTTCACACTCGTTTATTTTGCATATTTCTGGAAGTATTTTTTTTTACTTAACTTGGGGATCAAGTTACGCAAGGACAGCTCGGCAGCGCTAATGCTTAAACAGTTACCCACCCTTTGCTGCTTAGTAGGTTATGCCCCGTTGCGCTGCACAGCTCTCTGATGCGTTTACAGAACTTAAACCCCTTTTCGTGACGACGATCGCTTGTGTTGCGATCGAAACGTCGTAGTTTTTTGTTATTTTATTTGAACCTATCTACGTGACTTTACCGAAAGACCCAAAGAATAGGAACTAAATCAGTTCCTGTATAAGCTCCCAGCAAACGGAACGAAACTTTAGACACTCAGCGCAGCCCAAAAAAACACAATAAAGTGTTCCCACTTTTGGATTTGGATTGGAGCATGTAGGACCCGAGGGTAAATGATTTGCTATATTGGCTCACAGTGGCCAGGCTGTAGGGTTTTATAGGATGTATGTGTGCTTGGACTAACAGATGTGGGCAATCTGCCATTAATGGCCCTCTGGGGACAGCGCGCGGCTTGACGACTCTCCGGCAGCAATGGGTCTCGAACTCCCGAACCCCTTGACTATCTCGAGAGGCATCACGTCGTCACCCAGGGAGTCATAACGTGATAAGAGGCAAATTCGTTTTGCGGCACTTTTCAGCTTCCAAACTAATCTAATGCAAAGAGATGATGTTGACTGAGCGACTGGTTAAAATAATCATATTGTAGAATGGCTAGAAAGCTGATATGGGTCTATGCTTAAAAACTAGAACGTTGCAAATAACCACATGTTCTAATTTGGTCATCAATTTTAGTGTGCTTAATTTTTTGTCAAGCACCGATTGGTTTAATTCATAGTGCGGGCTCAGCCTAAGACGATACATTGCTTTAAGTCGCGTGCTACACACCGACGAAACGACACGATCGCCGTCAATGCACCAAGCAAGCCGCCTCTCTTGGAGAGCGACGTCAAAGCCAAGAGTGAACGCGGCTGCGAGTAGCTGCACGGTGGAAGGCGACCACCCCACACCGCCGACCCAACTCGTTTGTGACATTCCACGTGAGCGGCAACGCGTCTCTGGACGTGCACATTTAAAGCGGCTCCCGGCCAGCCGTGAGCGCTGCTGTTGAGCGCCGTTCGGACCTCGGACTTGTGCGCGCGGGCGGCTCTAGACGCGTGGACTCACACATACAAGCGAGGCGCAACGCACCGCGTGCGTGCGTGTGTGTGTCCACGCGGGCGGCTTTCGACGCGTGGACTTGCATCCCACTGGGATTTTGCACACAGCATTGATGTACGGTGCCTTTTCTGGAAGACTGTGCTGGTTTTTTTCCTGGATTTTTCTGTTGCGCGTAGTCACTTTAAGATGTTTCTTGTTCGTGTTTTTGTTTGTTTCGGTTGCACCCGAGTCAAGAGCCGAGTGGCTCACGGGGCTCTACCTAATACATGAACTGAACTGAACACGCGCGGTACAACTGGCAACGCCTCGCTTGCTTCCCCTGCTCGCTCCTTCAGCGCTCGAGTTGCGTGGACAGATTGAGCCAAGCACCAAACGCTTGTGTTTCTGAACCCCCCCCCGACCCCATTCAATGCAAGTCTCGGTGAGGGATCACCCCACCCACCCACCTCCTCCCCCGCCCTTCTGCACCACCTCAACGTCCGTGTGAAAAGCCCTCCGTGAGCATTATTACGCACGGCTTGGCAGCATCCACCCTCTGCCCGGAGCGCTAAGGGAAGGGACATCCTGCTGTTTCTGAGAAGGGGTGAGGGGTAAGGCTACAGCGGCACTGTGGAACGGGGGTAGGGGGGGGGGTCCTTAGTGGTTACATTAAACGGAGGGTCCAATAAAAAGTAACCCCCCCCCACCTCCACAACTTTCGTCACGGATAAGAGGAGTGCGACTGCACTCTTTCCTTTATTCTCTGGGTTATAAGATGCTCCAGAAAGTAAGACGCTCTCAAAACGTGTGCGTCCAAAAAACGTTACCGAAATCTGGTCTCACACACACACGCAGGCGCGCCTACCATATTATTCTTCGGACATCCGAAGAATCGGGTATATTAGATCTACGTGACCACTGGCTCAGTGTTCAGCCGCCCGTTCGTGTACTCGGGTGTTTGTAAAGGTTCGCTAATCGGCATCATCAGCACAAACGCGGACTCAAAAAACAACGCCACGGATTTTTTTTTGTTCCAAAATGTTGTCGGTGTATTTCCCCCCCCTCCCCCCCCCCCCCCCACGTGGTGGTGGTGGTGTGTGCTCGTCCACGACACCCACCAGCTGTCCACCGCTGGCAAGGAGTGCGAGTGGCGAGTTCACCCCTGGGGGTTGCGTGAGCGGTACGTACCGCCTGTCCTGGCAATTCAACGTGTCACTTGGCAGCGCGTAGCCCTATAATTTGGGGGCAATTTAACCATCTCCTCTATAACCGGTATTTCCTTGAAACGCCTTACAACACCTGATAACGTTTTCTCAGAGGGATACTGCATTGCAAGAGCAGTTTTAGTGCATTATCCCCGATCTGTTAAACATGAAGGTGTGCCGCTTTAGTGTTGTTTAAAGTATAGATATAAAATCTAGCTGCTTGAAGTGAGTTGATTACCATTAAAACACAACCAAGTAGCACAATTGTATCAGAACAATGCGCGCGCGTATGCGAACATCGACATCTGGCTGTGTTATTAGATGTTTGCGATATCTTGCAGAGTAGGTGGGTCCTTGAACTACACGGCAAGGAACGCGTCCCGAGGCTCTGATTAAAGTGACGGGCGTGGGCCAAGGCGCTTTGAGAGGAATGCGTTTCTCCTTTAACGTTAACGTGAAGATGTCCTCCAAGCTCGCACTACGAGAGCTCATCTTTTGTCATGCAATTTGTTTCTGGAGTGCATTGCTTTCCACCACCACCCCCCTGATCTCCCACCACCACCGCCGCCACCACCTCCGTACACCTCCCCCTTCTTTTGGAGTGACGGTCATAAAACTTCAGGATGGGTCTTGTTCTTCTTTTGTCTTGCAGGAGGGGAGGTGGGGGTGCTTGTTGTCCCGGTGGGGTCCCTTTGATTACAGCTGGCGAGAGCCCCCCCCCCCCCCCTGGGAAAACCAGCGGAGCACGGACGCCGGTTTATAGCCTCCACAGACCACCCCGCCTCCCAGCAACCGCTGTAAAAATTACGTGTAATTAACAGTTTTCACGGGAAGGGGATTACAGCACCTGCGGGCACGGCCTGTGCCCCCCCTAAAAAAAGCCCTCTGACCACTCCTCCTCTCTTTGACCGGCCCCGCTTGCTTGCACAAACACTTTGATGTGGTGCAATGACCCCGTGCAACTCCTATATCAACACCATGAATCAGGAATGTGTCTCAAGCCAAGATAAGCGGAATGTCACGTTAAATATTTGATGTTAAACCATACCTTTGTGCAAAAGTGGAAGCTAAGGTCACCTCTGTACGGTATTTTTTCCTTGCACATTTACTGGGCGTGGACCCTTGGAAAGGGGAACATTTCCTTCAGCAAAAACACAATTTTCACGCCGCTAATGTAGGAACGTAATCCAAAAAATAAATGGCATTGCATGAAATGCATTCATAATTAAAGCACACCACACACTGTCAGAGACGTAACAGGATTGTACCAAATGTCAGGTGACTCGGGGGTAAAGAGAGCGGTTCGCGATCGGAAGGTTGCGAGTTTATAAACTCTGGTTGGGATTATGCCTCAGCCCACCATCCGTGGGTTACTATAATTAGTACCATTTTGTGCTGCAGTCAACAGTAGTTGTTCTATTGAGAACCACGCTCCTGCCATATTAATGTGGAATTTCCACTATTAACTTGGGACTGTAAATAGATGAGCACCACACAACGCTCAATTGGGCAGGAATTAACTTTCGACTAATACTGTACAACGATTAAAGCTTATTCTCAACGAGGACTACTGCGAGTAGACTATGGAGACGAACTCACTCAGAGGGTTTCATATTCGTATTGTGTCGTTTGTGGTTACGGCCACAAATCGACATCAGAAGCAAAACTAGGGAGGCTCTTAACAAAGCATCCACATCAACCACACGATCGCACGGGTACAGGATCCCTTTGTAGATGCTTCTCGCCGCGTATTATTAATGTGCACAGGAAGCAAGCAAGCCCTAATGAGGGGCTGATGGAAAAGCACTTCCAGGTGAGTCTGCAGGTTTTACGGGGATACATATGCAGGTCTACGCCAACAACTGATGGGATAAACTTAAAGCATTCCACGGCGAAATCCGCCCCTTAATATTTCTTGCGGACAGCTTCACGATCACTGTGCGCGCTTGCTTCGAGAGCGACATCTGTGCAAATCTTTTCATGCTGCGCAGATGGAGGGCAGACAATAGCAAAGCAAGTTTCCAGATTTCATACCTCGTGTTTCTTGGTTCCATATCCAACGTTTCTCTCCAATGCACGAGGGTGAGCGGTCTCCAGTTTCACCACGTATGCACAATGAGTTTGTATGCACAAGCAATGAAACTGAAAATCAGCAAATGGCCAGCCAACATAAAACACCAGTAGCAAGTCGGCGACTTCATAGTCAAGGAAGACACCTTAGCTGCTCCACTCAGTTCCTGATAAGACATCCAGAGATGTGAAAGAACATAGGATATCCTGGTGACCGCACTACAAGCCGAAAAACACATTTGAGAGATTACATACTACTTTGCAATTTATCGCACTTCGAATGTGGGGGGGGGGGGGGGGGGGCGAATTTGCTTACAAAAGAAAAGTGCCGCGGCCCAGCAAGCCGTGGACTGCGCGTGTGTAAACAAAAGTGGAATGACCATCAGATAAACCGGCACTTAACTGCGGAGACAAGGGACACTGGCTCACAACAGTGATCACGAAAGCCAGGCAACAGACGCAAACATGAAAACACTTTTAGATAAAAAGAAAAAAGCCGTCAAAGGGTAACTCACCACGAACCATGTGCCCCATCTGCAAATCTGGAAAATGGCCAACCTGCCAACCACACAACTCAGGTGTTTGAGATGTTAACTCCCTCGCCTGATATACAGGTCGTAGTTTCAATCCCGACCCGGACTCCTGTATATTTGTAGTTTGCATGTTATCCCCATGTCGGCGTGGATTTTTCTTCGTTGCGTTTAGAGTATTTGGCTGCTATAAATTTCCACATCATAAGCCAGTTCATTGGACTATCATTTGCGGCCGGGTCGCTTCTGAAAAAAAACTACATAGCTCATTGGGCCATACCTGGGGCAAAATACTGTTTTTCTTTTTTTTTGGTGAAAAGTTGGGTTGATTGACCCGTTCTAGATTTGAAGCTTTCGTGACTGCAAGGATTCATATTCTTAGGTTTTTTCGGTAAAGTCACGTAGGTAAAAAATTAAAATTAATAAAAGTTAAATAAAAATAAAATAAAAATCACGACGTTTCGGAGGCAACACAAGCTTCCGTCTTCAGGTGGAACCGTCACAGCACGATAGCTGTATCAAGTGAGAGAAATTCCAAGAATTGATTGACCCGACTGAGGATATGCAATTTCGGCGCTTCACCACGGCAAGTGAATTTGCACGTGTGCAATTGTAGTGGCGTACAATGTAACCTATACAAAAGCGTGCAAATGTTATTGAAATGTTTATGTGATGCAAATTGCAAAGTACCAAATGTTTGAAATTCTTCCTGATGTTTTATTTTTTTGTCTTTCATATTTGATTCAAAACACACACGCACACACATTCAATTTGTTAAACGTATGTTTCATGTAATAATAATATATATCTTCTGTGAAAACTGGACAAATTTCAAAACGTAATTATCAGGTCAAGAAATCACCTTATTCCTCTTTAAACACAGAATTTAGTTTAACACGTCGGCTTTCGCAATCAATATTGTTTTGGGTCAGGTTGCATAAATAAAGTGTCATAAACCCTCCTCCACCCAACACAGCCAATTAATACAATTGTCACGTGAACGTGCAAATGTATTACTGCTTCAACACACCGAGTGTTGGAGAGCAATCTGACATTTAAATGAGAATCGGTATTAAATTGGCATGTTTGTTCACACGTGACAACTGTGTTGACTTGTCAGGTGGAGGAGGTTTTCACGATATTTTATTTACGCGACAGGACCCAAAATAAATCAATTACAAATAACATAAATTTGTGGTTCACAAAATCTGTGGCCAGACGGTGGACACAAGTGAATATTTTTCAGTTAGCTGTCATCAAGCATGGAATGCCATTTTCTTTCTTCAATCAAAACTCAACGTGCTCATCCATCCACCAATAACAATCCAAACTCCCATCCACCACAAGGTGCCAAACAACCGGCCATAACGCTGCGTCTTCAAAAGAAAGTGGACATGCAAATCGTTGCAATTAGACATATTGACTCAACACTCATCTCATATTATACGAAGGCTTTCATGGCCAATATTATGACTCCGGGTTAATTTATTTTGGGTTACATGATGTGTAGATGTGATTTTCTTTTTCTGTTAATCCCGATCTGAGCCAATCACCCGAAAGAGCCAATCAAAATAAAATTGTCACGTGGGCAGACATGCCCAATTGATATGGTTTTCTCAGCAAACCGAAAAAATTGAAAAGCAAGCAAAATTTACAATGTTCTACATTTCATTGGAATAAATCCAACATCAAGCGTAAAAACAACCATCTCTCACATCTTTTAGGGTCTAACATTTTCCAAATTTCAGTACCATTTGATGTTGTCGAATTGTTTCCTGTGGTAGCACCCATTTATGATTTGACAAATGAAAATGTATTGAAATAAAAAAATCACCATGCACTACAAACACTCGCAAAGGTAGTCGTTATTCTTATGCCACATTTCCACAACGTTATTAGTAAGCGTGCTGGACATTGTCCAGTAACAGTCCATTCACCTGCTCTGGGATTAACAGCACGACACAGATTAGGGTTCTCCACGTTATCAGCTGTGAAGCTCCACAAACGCGGCCCTGCAAGCCAGGTATGCCTCATCCCCCCCTCTCGGCCTCCTGCAACTGGATCTAATCTTTAAACAAAAAATGCTAAACTGCATCAAGTCTATCCCAAGCCAATATGTATTTTCGTACATTTCTGCCAGGCTGTTTTTAACAAAAACACAGCCCTAAAGTTGAAGGTATGCCATTGAATGCAAGTCTCACTGTCACGTTGGCCTCTTACGTGCTGCTTTCTGATCCACGTTGACTCGTGGACCCACTCACTAAGCCTTCTTGGCGTTGTGTTGGCTCAGTTGGGCTGCTGCAAGAATTGGGGCCGAACCAGCGAGCCCAGTTTGCAAACCGAGCCAGCAACTCTTCCCAGTGGTTGTGGAAACGTGGCATTACACTCCTGCCTGGCTCCGAATTGAGGTCCCCACTTCCCAGATTCAATACGATACACTGAGCTATTAAGACAGAGCCCCAAACCTTTTATTTAAATCTTATTACATCAAGGTTTTGTACAAATCACAGGCCAGTTGAAAAATAATATTACAATCCATTACAAAAACACCTAACAGTTCATCTTTTTCAGCACCAAGTCTAAGCAGGATTAACCAGTAAAATAACTTACATGAATTTTACTTCCCAAACAAAAATGCCAAGGAATGTGTTTATATGTTTGCACAAATTACTGAGTTAAAATGCTTCCTAAGTTTAAAACTTGTAGATCTTAAATAAAATCTCATGGATACCTGATTGAATTAAAATTATTTTTTCTCAGTCACACCATATATACGGATGCATCAGAATTATACTACAAGCGTCATGTGATGGTTAAGCCTGCCAAAGCGGGTACGTTACGGCCTATGAATTTACAAAAAAATGTGCGCATTGAAATCAAAAAATTTCCTTCAACACACTTAGTGTTTGGTGGAAATGATCTTAATTGACACATGGTTCTGTTATCTGTACACTTATCCACCCCCTGTAATTAACAATGCTCTCCGTAAGCTACACGCTGCAGGCGAATGGGAACAGTGCCTATGAAGAAATCCTTTAAGGACACAGTGTAATACTGAGGAGCCCCCTATATCCAATCCCGGGCAAGCACCACAAACGGACAGGTGTGGTTTTGCCGTACGCTGACCGGACACGTACGGGCTTCTCGTTACCGACACGCCGCCGTCGTGCTCGCTGCGTGCTAGTTTACAGTAAAAAGGATTATTTTTAGAAATCCAAGGATATAATTTGTAAAAATATTTTTTCTTATTACAAACCAGATGTTAAAATTGCATTTATTTTACAGCGTATGTGCAAGGGCTTCCTATCTACAGTTACAATGCTGCTGCTTGGGACTTGCACCTGTACACAATGTACATTAACCCTGTAAAAAAAAAGGAATTGACATGAAGAAACCTCAAGTTAAAACCCTTGCGCACATAGTGATCAAAAGAGCATGGGGAAAATGAATTGCTCTTCACTATCCAACCAAACCCTACTGACAGCCAGTTGATATTGTTGAAAAATGAGAGCGCGCGCTATCACTCAGGGTCAGCAGGTTCATCCTTCGGCTTGTACACGGCCCCAAACTTGGTCATGTACTTCTTGATGTACTCCTTTGTCTTGTGTTTCACGTTCTCGTTGCACTCCAAGTCCTCTGGGTTTTGACACAACTTCATCTCCTTGCTCATGACACCATGGGTGAGCTGTCCACACACAAGCACACACACAATTTTAATGTGCCTGAACTGAAAGCTAGTCATTGTGACTACGACTATGGCAGAAGACAATATTTGCTTGTAATTACTGATATTTTATTTACTTTACTGTTACGTGTATATTCCCATATGCAACATATAAAGAAGAATGATATGAAAGTCATCAGCAGGGTGAGAGAGAAGGGCTGGATTGGACATTCTACAAGGAGATGATTTGATACGTAAGAAGATTCGAAATAATTAAAGTGAAATTAATCAGAAAAAATCTTGACTTAAAGCTTTCTTGACTGCAGGAATACATATTCTATGGGTCTTTCGGTAAAGCCACAGATAGAAAAAAAATATCACAACGTTTCGATCGCAACACAAGCAATCATCTTCAGGTGAGAGAAAAAAGTTGAGGATCCTGATGCTGGGGGAAGCCGAAGGGATGGATTGTAGAAATGAAGAGGGCAGAGAACAGAAGACTGAGGAGATGGCAGCAAATGACTATTTAAGACCAGAAGCAGGTGGATTGCTTCACTATTATGAAAAATCGCCCGATGATGCTGGATGTAATTACCAGCGAAACATCGCACTACTTAATTTGTAAATGTTGTGGATTTACTCTCCAACACACCGGTGGGCTGAAGTAGTAATTAATTGGCAGGTTTTGTTTATGTGACAAACCTTACTGACTGTATCGGGTGATGGAGGGTTACCACACATTTATACTTACGTGATCTAACTAAAAAACCTTTATTATGAATAATATTGGGCGAGAAAGCCTACATCACCAAACAAGGGGTTTATTAGCCTTGGAATAACTGAGAATATGCAATAGATTTTGAAGGCATGGGAAGTGGCCTAAAGCAGAAAATTACCCAAACAGATTTGATTTAATCTATGTATTGAAAATTAATGCATAAAATAGAAAACATTGAAATGTAGCCATACACGGATTCCCCTTGTTGTGAGTATACTTTAACAAATCACATCTTGTTGCACAAACACATGAGAAGTAACTGCAAACATAATTATATTTATTCATATTAATGTAAGATGTCGTACCTTGCGGGCCAGATACTTGAAATCTTCGGTATTTGTGATTTTTCCTATTTTACAGTCCGGCTTGCGGAATGCATTGAGGCAGTGCACGATAAGTTGAGACAGCTGCCAAAATGCACAAAAAAAACATGAGAAAAAAAGGAGTTAAGGCCCCAGCATTTCAGATCTTATATATATATTTTCCGTTTTAAGTGGTGCTAGCACATCTCTCCAGGGAAGTGTGGTCAACACATGGGGATATGGCCCAAAACTGTGGAAAAGGTATTTCTAGCCTAATCTGGTGAAAAATTTGACTGTCATTAAGCCACATGTGCAAAAAGGACTGCAAGCCATGTCATGGTTCAATGGAAGGGTTTGCTCACTTATTGTCAGCGCACCAAGTGGGAAAACTAAAAGCATCATAAGGGTAGGAACCTCCTGGTTACACCAGCCCACAGGGGATTATTGTGTCCATCTGTCCTGCATCCAAAAATGGGAGGGGTGGGGCTGGGTGGAGAGGGAAGGGTGGGGAGGGGCTGGGTGGGGAGGGGCTGGGTGGGGAGGGTGGGGAGGGGCTGGATGGGGCTGGGGCTGGGTGGGGCTGGTCACCCCGTGGTGCCCTTATAAAACTTAACGTTTAACCTACTCACGTCGGCTTGTGCCCACCCTCACAGTCGGGCATATTTGCGGAATACACCACGCCGCCGTTGACCCTGGCCATTGACCGAGCAACCCAACACGTTCCTACCAGCTCCCTCCGCAGGAGGAATGTGTTTAAAATAGGACTAGAAAATAGGACACAGCTCAGGCTCTCTTGATGTTGCTGTGAAAACAAGAAGTTAATTTCTGGGGCCACATGATGGCAGCGTGACAGCCAGGTGGACAGGTAAGCATCGTTGCATGAATACGGCTGGGGCACGTCATTAGACGATGGACTACTCTAAAGTTGTTAACGGTGCAGCCCTGAAATGTGCTCGCCCACGCCCCTTTTTGGAAGGGCCTCAAGCTCGAGGACGAGTCTACCATGGTGGCCAGATGTCGTGGAAAAGGCACCAGGACCCACACTTTATCATGCCACACACGACCTGTCGATTGACTGTGGTGTACACCCATGTATACTACTGGGTTGACAGAAGAAGGGAGGGGGTTCAAGACATTTGTTTCTACTACCACGCCGGGAGATCGAACCGGTAACTTCTAGATTGTTCATCCACAATAAGCAACGCTCATAAACACTGCAATAAAAGCACCTTCATACGAAGGCTCCAAGGGCCAAGAGAGTTACACAAGAGGTGCTAGTATGACACAACCCTTGTGCATTCACCTCTTTCCTAAAGGTCTCCTTGTTTTTCTTGGCCAGCTCGCTGGACGTATCTGCTTCTGCAGTCTTGGGCTTCTTTGATGCCTGGCACGAACACAAACAATGAAAGATTAGCAAACATCAGCGGAGGCTCAAAAATACCTTCACCAAAATGAGAGCCAGATTAGATATTTTATAAAAGAGCATGCGACCCCAG
Organism: Lethenteron reissneri; assembly: GCF_015708825.2. Taxonomy (NCBI): domain Eukaryota; kingdom Metazoa; phylum Chordata; class Hyperoartia; order Petromyzontiformes; family Petromyzontidae; genus Lethenteron; species Lethenteron reissneri. Next base: position 16,456,284 of record NC_083798.1, on the reverse strand, counting down.
GAAGATTGCAGTTGTGGGAAAACATGAAATTCAGCGTATTGCTCTCACCAAACTCCATGCACGCATTGCACTTAACGTGTCTCATTCACTTTCTCATTTCCAGAATGTCTTGTCAGATGGAATTTTTCATATTGAAAACTCCAGCGAGCTCTTCCGAATACATGTTGTGAAATGTCGTTTTGGAAGTATACATTAGGGTGAGCCGCCTTGGTCAATATGTGGCTGCTGTAGTGAGAAGATGTGGGGGAGGTTGTGGAGTGAGTCTGGGGAGCAAGCGCTGCAGCATGGTGGGTTAAGTTCCTTAAACATGTGCTGTAAGCTATGTATTTTTATCTCTTCGGATTACATCTTTCTCCGTTCTCTCACTTATAACTCTCTGTTGAATACATCTCTCTACTTATTCGTGGCATATTTCCCTTTCATGCGGGGTTTTCCTTATTGATCCTCTCTCAATCTATTCCTGTCCTGGGCCATCTTCTCCATGTCTATCCCAGAGTCAATTCACATACTGGTTCATCACTTGCAACCAACTTCGCGAGGGCTGCCTCTGGGTCTCCAACCCTTGTGCTCCCATGTGCACCACAATTTTTTTTAGGTGGATTCCCTCTCTTTTTACGACATGTTCTAGTGATCCAGGTTGTTGTTCAGCTTGTCTGAGATGGTGACATCTCTTTTCTCTCGATATCGTTAATTTTGCTATATATGACAGTGGCCCAAAGCTCTACGCATCTTAATCCAATAGATCCACGATGCTTACTTTCTGACACCCTGGCTTTAATTTAAACAAATACACATTGAAAAAGTTCATTCTAGATTTGAAGCTTTCGTGACTGCAAGGATTCATATTCTTAGGTTTTTTTGGTAAAGTCACGTAGGTAAAACATTAAAATTAATAAAAGTAAAATAAAATAAAAAACACGACGTTTCGGAGGCAACACAAGCTTCCGTCTTCAGGTGGAACCGTCACAGCCACGACAGTTCCTCCTGAAGACGGAAGCTTGTGTTGAGTCCGAAACGTCGTGATTTTTATTTTATTTTACTTTTATTAATTTTAATGTTTTACCTACGTGACTTTACCGAAAAAACCTAAGAAAATTGAAAAAGTTGTCTATTAATTTTTTTATACTGCTTTGCACCTGGGGCTTTTGTGCAGAATGCTTTTCTCGAGAATACCAAAAGACCAACAACCCAAATAAGCACGACAAGCCGTAAAAATTACCCCCCCCCCCCCCATTTTGAACCACATGTCTGCCAAGGGGTTCAGCGAGTGCTCTCAGTAACTCGCAGCAGGGAAACAAGCAGCCTGTGGGCTCCCACACTGCACAGCTGCACCACCACCACCACTGCCGGTGACATGTTGTGCCTAGTCTTGGCAGGTCAAAAAATTATACGCTCAAATGTGAAGGCAAAACAGATGGAATAGCCAGGTCCTAGAATCCGCTGTTGCTGCTGCATATTTAAAGAGAAAACATCACCATTGAGGCTTTTTACAACAATCGAAGTTTGATGTTGTCCCCCTTATTCCCTTATGCTCCGCTTAACTGGTGGGAAGACGTCTTGGGCAATATCAATGTGGCATGCAGATGCTCAGAGTGGAGCATGCATATTTCATTAAAAGCCTCGTTTTAGAACACCAGCAGAGAGCGGGCCGGACATTTTACCAATACAGATCGGCCAGATTTGCTGAGCTCTACCCCAGTATGAAATGTCTGGGAATGTAGACGGGGTGCCACTCAGTGCTGTTTGCTGCAATTATTCTCACTTGATAAATGTGTTTTCGATTTAAGGTCACAAAAAACCACAAATAAAGCCTTTATTGGCATTTAGCCTCCCGTAACATTAGCACAATGCAAATCACATGGCTAGTGCATCAGCCCTTGCAGGAATTTCCAAAAGAAGTGGAGAATTTAAATAATATAAACCCTATTTAAAATTAGAAACTCAAAGATGCAAAACGAATGCTCCCAGAAATGTAAAAAAAATCATACTAAAAGTTGTACAAAGTTTTACGAATATTAATAATGACCTAAGGGTAAAAAAACTACTGTAATTTAAAACATCATCTTTAAGTCATAAGGAAACAGGAGTAAAATATAAAATTAAAATAAAATACATATGCTCAGTCCACATACAGATTGCATCTATTGGGTCTGCTGTGAATTGAATGTGCGAACCTTTGAGTGTTATCCCCAATTATGGATGGGATTTCTCCAGCATATCCAGTTCCCCCCCCCCCCAACATGATAAATAACCATTATTAGCTAAACAACGCAATTCAGGGACCCTCCTTCAAAGAGTCTTGAGAATCAGTGAGAATTTTTTGGGGTAAATAATTGACAAAATGAATATTAACACAGGTAATTATCTGGGAGTTTCCCGACTGAGCCTCTAAAGTTGCGTTGCTATTGAGGCCTAACCCTCTTGAAAAGTAGGCAAATTGATAAAAAAAAATTCCCCAAAACTTGAAAAAACAATCCAGTGGGGGGAAAAATAAGACAATTTACAAATATATTAAATCTTTCCATAATCCATGTGGGTGCATGGAGGAGGGAGGAGTGGGCCCTTGCCTTGGTGGGTGTCTCGTCGTACGTGGGCGTCCCCAAGTCCATCTCCGACTCGCGGTCACCGCCCACCTCGTCCGAGTCGCCCTCCCAAGCCGGCGGGTCCCACTGAGTCACCCTGGAGCAAGGGGCACGGCACAGCGTCAGCACGCGAATGCGATGCGGGCATCCACACGCACCGGGCATTACGGCCTATCCCCAGCAACGTCGCGATGGCACAATTCACCTTTGTTCTAGATTTGAAGCTTTCGTGACTGCAAGGATTCATACTCTTAGGTTTTTTCGGTAAAGTCACGTAGGTAAAAAATAAATAATAATAAATAATAGGAAAAATAATATAAATAAAATAAATATTTTATTTATATTATAAAAAATAATAGAAAAGATATTAGAAAATAAAATAATTATTTTATTTATAGTATTTTTCTATTCTTCTTCTTATTATTATTTTTACCTACGTGACTTTACCGAAAAAACCTAAGAGTACCTTTGACCGCACGAGCCGGAGATCCCTCATGTCACACCGACAGTTCCACAATACGTGCTAAATTACGCCAGGTAGGACACTGGTGGCTTGTTGGAAATGTGCACGCCTGCGATCTTAGATGAAGATGCAACCCAAAATACAAAAAGGTCTGATCTAGATTTCGGAGGTGTGCCGTGACACGCAATTTAAACTGTCAGTGAGAAATAACATTAAAAAATTACGGTTAGGCATGCTGTCATATAGCCCTCAAGCGATGTCATTGTGGTGACATTTTAAAAGGTGTGGGAGTCACTGTGCAATAATTTATTTGACCATAAAATATTCACCTGACCACAAAAACACTTACCCGTGTAAAAAAATATTTTTTTTTGTATTAAGCTTCTCAATGGTTTCACTCTAATACACAGCCCAGGTAGTTATTCTGAATGGTTTTTTTTTCTACACATCTCACCAATAACACGGTTGAAAAGTGCACTACTTCTTTTTGAATCTTGACTTAAAGATTTCATGACTGCAGGAATTCATATTCTGTGGGTCTTTTGGTAAAGTCACGTAGATAGGTTCAAAGAAAAACAAAAACTACGACGTTTCGATCGTTTTCCTGAAGACGACCAGGTTGTGTTGTGATCGAAACGTCGTAGTTTTTGTTTTCAGTGAACCTATCTACGGAACTTTACCAAAAGACCCAAAGAACATGTACTTCTTTTTGCTTGAACAAAATCCAGTTCGATAAAGCTGTAATACTTAAGTTCAGCTTAACACAACGGTGGTACAATAAAAGCGCCCTCTCTATCTAAAGCACACGGCCAAGCGTGGCGTAACGACCGGCGACACTCACCGCGACACCACGTGGTAGTAGTAGATCTTGCCCTCCTGGTCGGTGGCCGTCCTCCAGTTTGGCGGCAGGCTGATGACCTTGGGCTTGGGCGGGGACGGCGGCGGCAGCTCCATGACGTTGCACGTGGCTATCATCGCTGTCTGGGTCGGCTGCGACAACAACAGGTGGAGACACTCCCAAGTCACCGCGGGCGACGCTCGCGCCACGCACAGCAGGCGCGACAGCGCTCAAGGCGTGATCACAAGTCACGGCGATGGTGATCCATCATAAGTGCCCAGCGACGCGTAACCTCCTTGCTACTTCGGTCTACTGGGGGCAGATATAAAAATGAGGATGTGTCATTGCCTGAAAGTACCTATTGCTTTTTAGTTGCATGTGTCCATATATTTACACGGCCCTTTGTAAATTCACTGCTAGATGAAAGCTTCTCTTCGCTGTCGGTCGTTGGATTTGGCTGGTCAGTGCGAGTTGAAGGTGGGGAAGGGGCCCAGGACTGGTTCAGATTTCAGATATCACTTGCCGCTGTTGGCCATGGCCAAGAATCGAACTTGGGTTCCCGGGTCCAGAATGCTGTGTGCTTTACAAAGAGTAGTGTGCACACCTTAGTGCGCTTTGAGTTAAACCGAAGAAATCCCCATAAAAACACATTACCTCAATGAGCTCGCGCCTGACTGATACCATATATTTCAAGGTCCACCTTTTGATGCTTTGTTAACACGTACAAACGTTTAACTAGCAACCGGCAGTGAAATGACAAAGAGCAAAACTTAAAAAAACGTGATGCCGCAAGCAATCGTTGGGATGGAATGCAACTACTGCTCGCAGCACGCAAGGCCCACCACCAGCCCTACCTGCTGAACGGTCTCCATGACGACGGGCTGCTGGTAAGCCACGGCGACGGCTGGCGCCCCCGGGGCAGCCTGCACCACAGGCTGGGCCGTGGCGGGGTAGTATTGCTGGCCTTGCTGCACGTAGCCTGCTCCCGTCTGCACATACGTGGCCTGTGCAGGACAGAGGGGTGGCTGTGTGAGTGCTGAGGAATCGTACAACTTACACAGGCAACCGCATCTTGGCATTGGCAAGTCCCAGGCTGGACGCACACAGGGGTATGCAAATAGCACTCAACGTGAGATGCGCGCAACTATGTTCTAAGGATAAAAAAACACTGCACTGTGCCCTCCCAGCCAGTGTGTGTGCCTTGAATGGCAGTGCAGTGATTGATCGCACTTCGCTACGAACCCAGCAACCCGAGTTCGATTCTCGCTTAGATAACACTGGTCAACAAAAAAAAAAACATTTTTTTCTGGCCTGGACTTTTGCAGCTGTTTTAGACTAATTTCAGGGTGCCGATTCCAATATGATCTGAGATTTGCTCCATCACATCTCATTTTTATGCTATCGGCATACCCCATTTTCATTGATTTTACCCGAAATTAACTGTCACTGATGATTGCAAGTTGTTGCGAGTCAGCGACTGCTTTAGTGTTAAAATATGGTGCTGTATTTTTAGGATAGTGTGTTTATAAAATCATTTTATGTAGATATCCACATTTATTTAATATTTTTCTTCTGCAGTTTTTATTGAAAATGCAATATTTGATATCTTTGATAGACAAAAACTGATGCCAGATTTGGAATCAGCACCCCAAAATTACCTTAAAACAGTTGGAATACCGTATGCCAAAAAAAGTGTGTTGACCAGTGTAATACGTGCCGTAAACTTGAACCAATCCTGGGCCTCCCCTAGATCGACTCGGCCTTAATACAGACCCGGTGCGTAAACATCAAGACTGGGGAAACAAAGGTGGTGGGGGCGTGATAATGGCCACCCACCAACTTGGGTGCTGTACTGGCCTTCATAGGTGCCCTCTAGTCACATTTGCGCCAACAGTCTGTTAAAGGCTATACAGGGGAGCTTTGTGAAAATGATAATTGTTGGCAACACAAAGCTTATGGGAACCTCATTTGCCAGTAAAAATATAATTGGTTTTTTACCCTTCTATCTGGCAACAAAACTGACACCTTTTTACAAGGAGTCATGTTTGCATAGACCGCAATACCCGCAGTCGTAATACAAACAAAAGACATAACTCTGATAATGTGCACTGTCCTTGAAGTTGATTGGTCCACACCCGAGACAGCTTTCCTTAGAGCCTAGTCTCACATGGGTTGGACCAGATGACGCCAAAAGGCGTCATCTGGTCACCAAAAGCCATCATCTGGTCCAACCCATGTGAGACTAGGCTCTAAGGAAAGCTGTCTCGGGTGTGGACCAATCAACTTCAAGGACAGTGCACATTATCAGAGTTATGTCTTTTGTTTGTATTACGACTGCGGGTATTGCGGTCTATGCAAACATGACTCCTTGTAAAAAGGTGTCAGTTTTGTTGCCAGATAGAAGGGTAAAAAACCAATTATCAATTAACACAAAGCTTATCGAACTGCCATCTGCTGCAGAGAACAAGTAGTGTTGCGAGTGTGTACTCGTACCCAAGCCAGTGGAACAATTTGACATCCACATGCTGTAATTGCATCAATAACCCACTGGGACAATTTTTGGGCATATCACATTGCACAGCATGACCAGCAGGCGTGAGAGATTACTGTTAAAACCCAGGACCGAGGCCAACATAAGCACCCGACACCCACGTGGGTTTAGGAGGGGAACTACATTTTCAGGCAACGTTTGTTCCTGCGAATTACACGCGCATTAAAAGCACATGCTTTTACGCCATTTTAATGGGCGCATTTAGAATTTACAGCAGTAGTGCTCATTTCTATGCTCCCTAAAAGTTTCATTCAGATATTGAATCAGTGCATTGTTAGAAACAGAAACAAATATTTTATTCCAAGATCAAGAACGACACCCATTACAATGTATGGATTTTTTTTTGGCACCGCTAGGTGTGGTGAACGAACAAGCCCCTCTCTCTATTTTTCCCTCACTTCACAACCAGGGGTTGGTGTTTAAGTAGGGCTCGCACGTGACACCCACGTGGCCAAGGCAACAAGCATATAAAAGCAGTATTGACTAAATTGGCAACATATCTGTGCGAAAGTTTGAGCATTTGATTCTCTCATATATACGTGGGTTTCCCGAGGCACTTAAGCTTTCTCACAAGCAAACAAGTTGAAAATATCTAACTGCAATTTGTTCACGCGACTGCTGCAACCACTAGAGGTCCCACATGCACCACTACCGGCAAAATAATCAGTTCTTGAACTGCAAATCCAAATCAGGACAATTCATTAAAATGGCCAGAGGGAAAACCAGTTGCACGCTTCCCAAGTAGGTACACGGAGGGCCCCGTTTGTAAAGACACCAAAAGAGGGCATCAACACTCCGTGCGGGTCATGGGGGTTATTTGACCATACTTAATCACGCAATCATCACAAACAGCTGCCCATGTTTACCTGTACAGCCTGCTGCTGAGCAAACTGCGTGGCGGCGGTGTACGCCGGCTGCTGCTGCGGAACGGCTTGTGCCTGGTACACGATGGTTTGCTGTGGCTGTCCGGCCGCCACATACTGCTGCGGGATGGCGGCATACGCGGCGTCCCACCCTGCCGCCGTCGCCTGCACCTGCACGCCACCCGCCATCGCCGCCGGTAGGATGGCGGGATCCATGGCCAGCAACGTGGCCGTGTCCTGCGCGTTCGGGTATTGCTGCTGTTGAAGCTGTTGTTGCAGGAGCTGCTGCTGCAGTTGCTGTTGCTGCAGCTGCTGAAGCTGCTGCTGTTGAATCTGCTGCATGACAACGGGGAGAGGCTGGGCCAGGGCTTCCACTCGAGTGAGGTCCATAGGATCTTGAGCCACCTGCATCACCGAGGGGTCCTGCTCGTAGCACACAAGGACCTGCACGCAAAGACAAGCAGGAAGGCATTACCTGGCTGGTTCTATTTCACCGCATGCATCCTGATATTCAACATCGCGGTGTTTGAAGTGGTTTGAAAAATGTGCTGGTATACACAGAATAAAAAGGCATTCGATATACACATTCTAATACAAGTATTTTAGTCACACTAAATATACATTATGTATTATAGTGCAATAGACATATTCATTGTGTTTTTGTTCTTTTGCCAGTATGTCATCCCATCCGTGTTTTTGTTATCTTACCGCTATACATACCGGTGCATACCAATGTATAAAATTGCAATGTGGCAAAGTAACCATTACAACCACAACAATGAGAAAACCATTAAAAGCAGCTGAAGTACATTGCATTCGAAGTAGAGCAACACCAGTCCATGTGGAAATGAAACACAACACAGCATATATCTGCCATGGAGTGCACTTCAATGCTCCCGCATCTATGCTCCCTGCCTTCACCAAATCGCTCTGACCAACGCAGTGAGGCAGAGCCGAATAACTCCAATTACTCAGACAGCATTGAGAGCCCCTTATGCAGCAGTGGACTGCCATTAATAGGCAGCTATTTATGTTCTTAAAATATTGTGCGCATTATAAATTACATCAATAATTGCTCGAGTATCTCAAATACATCACATCCACTGAATGACCCTGAGGCAGTGTAGTCTAGGGGATCCCAGAGGCAAGCATCCCTACAGGGCACAAGACACACGCAGCACTGTCCTTAATTTTGTTTTAATTGACCACCATGGGGGCCTGTGTACATGACCACCATGGAGGCCTGTACATGAAGTTTGTGCCCTCACTGGAACAGATTATAGCTAGTAAGAGGTTTTTACCCTTTCAACTGGTACAAAAACTGACACCTTTATACAAGGCATCATGTTTGCAATAACCACAACACAAGCAGTCAAAATGCAAACAAAAAGAAACAACTGTGGACAGTGCATATCATTATCATTATCAGAGTTGTTTCTTTTTGTTTGCATTATGCCTGCTTGTGTTGTGGTTATTGCAAACATGATGCCTTGTATAAAGGTGTCAGTTTTTGTACCAGTTGAAAGGGTAAAAACCTATTACTATATTTTGCCACTGGTAAAGGAGATGTCTCATAGACTATAGAGCTACATTATGGGCAGTGGAGGGCCCAGCCCAGCAAAATAGGGCTCTACGTCTACTCGATGAATTCATAGGACATCATCGGTGAGCTCACCGGATTGCCCGCAGAGTCCACATGCGTGGGGCTGGGCGTGGGGAGGAGCACCTTGCGAGCGTTGACGTGCTGGCTTTGCTCCAGATGAGGGTGCACCGCGTAGCCGTGAGCGTAGCCGGGCTGGAACGCCTGCTGCTGCTGCTGCTGCAGCACTTGGGGCGAGTACGAGGTCATGAAGTTGGTGTCGCACGGCTGGAAGAGTCCCGCGGCAGCCATGGCCGCTGCCGCCGCCTGCTGCTGCTGCTGCATGAAAACCACTTGCTTCTGGGCCTCCTCCTCGGCGGCCCGCTGCTCAAACAGCCGGCGCCGCTCTTCCGTCGTGAGCTTGGGCCCGTTCGGAGGTGGCGGCGGCTTCCGCTTGGCAGGGGTTCCAAGGTCGGGGTCGTACCTGTTGATATAAAAAAAAAACAATGCCTACCTCTTTGGAAAGGGTGCGCAGATGCACGCATTTTAAACCCATTAATGTGCCGAGTGTTGTAATTGCATCAATTCAGATTATAAAATGTATTCTTGTGCTTACCATACTTGCATCGAACTATTCGCGTGAGAATTAATTTAAATTACGCATAATGTGCGAATGACATGCACATATTACAATTAGGCAGATGGAGGGAACAAGATAATAACAGGAAAAATCAGAAACAATAGACAAAATAGATTCTTGGATAGGACAACAATTCTCTATATTTGTATATAGGGAATCGTTGTCATAAACCTACCTTATTCAATCTGAACCACATCAGACTTTTGCCAAATTAAGCAATTGAAGAGCATACATGCAACAAGACAACGCAACAAGGTCCGATGTCCAAGAAAGCCACAAGTGACGCCAATGATGACATCAACTATACCTCTCTGCGGAGTGCTGCCTCTTGACCCCGAGTTTGTCGTAGGAAGAGGAGGGTGTCTGAACCTTGCGCTTCTCCCTTTCCCTCTCTCTTGGAGTCGATCTCTTGTCACCTGAATCTCGGGATGTGCTTTCTCGGTCCCGGCTGCTGGTTCCATCTCTCCCATGCGCTGCAGACAATTCACATGATTAACATTCGCTAACAATGCTAAGTGGAGGACAACAGATAGGCAGTGCAGCAAGATTAAATTGTTGTATTCTACTTCTATGCTCCCATGTAGTCTCCCCACCCTCACAAATCTGCACTTAGTAAGTGTGGTGAGATCAAATAATGTCCCACGGCATAGGAGCGAAATGTCAAAAGGCTGTACAATAATGCACTCAAATTTACAATTTAATGGATTACAATCAGCACCTCAAAGCATATGAATGCAACGGTATACCAAAATTCACGTTACCTTTTCTTCCATGGTCCGACTTCGGTCTACTCTTTTTGGGAATCCTATACACTTCCTACCAAAACATGAAAAGCAACAATCACGTACACATTACGTTGGTTATATACACGAACTGCAAAATTAAACGAATGAAAGACAAGAGCATTATGAAGCAATAAGATTACATTTATTGGTACCTTAAGGTCCTTCCAACTGTGCAGCAGCTTGGCGGCCAGCTGGGCGATGGTAACGGGGCTGTGGTGGTCGGGCTCTTGACTCCTCTCGCTCTCTACATCCGAGCCAGCTTCCTCCTCATCGTGCGAGCCAATCTCCCTGAGTGGCGCTATCGCCAGGGCGTCCACGTTCTCTGCACCGTCTTCCTTCTCCGACGGCTGTTCCGGTGCTGCAGTTGTTTCAGGGTTCTCGACGGCTGCGAGTTCCTTCTCCTGGCAGGGAGTAACTGTCTGAGGTGGAGTTTCCTCACCAACCTCCACCTCCATCTTGACAGCCTCCCCTTGATCCTTCATCTCTTCCTTCTTGACAGGATTTTTTTCTTCATCTTCTTTTTCAGTCTCTTCTTCTGGAACAGACACAACCTCCTCCTTCACTTCTTTCACTTCTGCCTGTTCTTCTGGCTGCAATGGTTCAGCCTCCTCTTTCTCTTCTTTGACTTTTGTTTCTTCATTCTCAACTTTCTCAACTTCCGCAACTTTTTGCTCAAGTTCTTCTTTAGGTTCCTTTTCATCCGACTCAATCTCCTCTTCCTTTGGCTCTCCTCCCACAGCTTCTTGGCCTTTCACCTCCACCTCCACCTCTGCCACGTCCTTCGGCTCCTCCTCTCCGTCAGACACTTTGCTCACGTCGGATGCCACGCTGTCTGTGCTGCTCTCGTTGAACAGCTTCAGCCTCCGGTACAGCCGCGTCTTGAGGCTGCCATCCATCGCCTTGCTGCCGTCGGGCGCCTTGCCCTGGCCTTGGTCCGTCGGCTTGGCCACGTCGGCTGCCCTGCCGGCCTCTGACTGCACGGGGCTGCCAGCGATGCTCGTGGCGTCGAGTGTCTTGCGCAGCTCTTGCGAGCGACTCAGTTCGAGCGGTGCCGGGCTGTTGCGCGCGCTCATGGCCTGAGACGCGTTCTCGCTTGAGTAGCCGTCCACTTCTGCCGCAGGTGCCAGGCCCGGGCTGCAGCTGGCCCAACGCTCAATGACTCCCAGCACTTTGCTCTTCTCCAGGATAGTGCGGTTTGGAATGGGAAGGTGCTGCAACGTCTTGATGATCTGCAAAGTGCCACGACATGCGCAGAACAGCTTCTTTATTTGTTGTATGTAGATTAAACATGCAAGAGAGACACCGTTGAACCATTGTGATTAAGGAATAAATATGTTATAGGTTTCCCTCGCTTTATGGAGTCGACGCGTTCCAACAAATGTGCACACAAAGCGAAACCGCATGAGACAGCTGCCTGCCAAGTAGCGCATACAATCCACAGAATGATGTCCCACGTCCGACCCCATATAAGTGTAAAATTTGGGTAGAAATAGGTTAGCTGCATCTAGGCGAACCCGCAGAAAGCGAGGGAAGCCTGTTTTGACCCAAATGATCAAATTACCCAGAATGCACCCTACCCTGTCTGATCTCAGATGCTAAGTATGGTTGAGCCTGGATTGCGCTGAATGGTGTAGGCTTACTGGTGGGCAGTAAACAGCAGTGCAACATAATCTATTATAGTACTGTATATCTATGCTCCCCGCCTTCACCAACCCAAATTGCCCAACGTGGGGAAATATGCTCAGATAAGCCCAATTCCCTCACGGCGGTGAGAGGTCCTCAATCCAGCATTGAATTGTTAAAAGGGCTGAAAAATGCAAAGATGACATGCACCATTTAATAAATTATATAATAAAATAATTAAACTAAAACATTATAAAAGTATGTTTTATTTTATTTTATCATTTCCCTTCTACGTGACTTTACCGAAAGAACCAAGAAGATGAATCCCTGCAGTCACGAAAGCTTTAAATCGAAAAATAATAAATTACAATCAGTGTATAAAACTAAGATATAGTACAGGTAACCCCCGACTAGCGACACAGCTCGACTTGAGAACGTCATCCAGGAGCCAATTATATCACAGGTGCGGGGGTCACCTCTACTTCACTTGTAATGCCATTAACATCACGTACTTTCATTTAACATTCACTCTTGATCAAATATGAGACTGTATGTACACTAATACAAGTACCATAGTGCCTTCTTCCGGAATTTTTCTTAATGCAACACTGTTCAGCTGCGCTCATTTAACTACACTGTATTATTGCCAATACCTTCGAAGTAGAGGTGCTACAATCTACCCCCCCTCACCATTCAATTAATTTGCACAGTTCGGCATTTTGATTCGAAGATTATTTTTTTTTACATTGTGGTGAATGTAGTGGTCTCTAGCCGAGGTCGCAACCGGATACCCGATACTCGTACCCTACCCGATACCCGTACCCGGCCGGGTACGGGTACGGGTAGGCCGTGAGTCACTGGTGAGTAACCGTTTGTCACTCATTTCGGGTAGGGTACGGGTAGGGTACGGGTACCCGTACCCGGCCGGGTACAGGTATGGGTACCCATTTGCGACCCTGGTGCGGCCGGGTACGGGTAAGGAATCAAAACCTGTTTGCGACCTCTGGTCTCTAGTAACTGGAAGGGCCATGTGCACCAACTACATACAACATAAATTAAGAGTGAACAGAGACAGATGTTTGCGCACACGGCTTGACGCATGTCGTGAGTGTAAAAATAAATTTTAATTGAGTAATTGACCCATCATAATATCCCTACATTACACCGTTACTGTGATGTAATGCAGCACTGCAGTCAACTACCCCGTAGTAGTAACCAGGTCACTATAGCAAATGAGATTATCCTTGTCTCTTGAGTTCTTACCTGGTTAAACTAATCCAACTTGAACATTACTGATCATGTGAAATTATACCACTCTGCTTTGTCAAAAAAAAAACTCCCTCTCAGTGCGGTGTATAATTACACCAATATGGATGTTATGTTGCAGCTTTTCTGATATCACCCCCTGTGTGAGTGATACCATGTTTATACACTCCTCTGGGTAAGCATACTGAATCTTGTTGGGAAATTGAAAAATACCATCACGTAATTGCAATCAATGCTAAACGAATAACTCTCAATTATCCGTGGGCTGGTTACTCAGGTTTGCGAATTAACTGTACTTGGAAAACAGAAGTAAAATATTGTTACACATGCTAAGTTTTATTATTTTCTGCTCCTCACTCATGAGTCAGTGCCCACATGACCACAAAAATGTCGGCAAATCCACGGATTAAGAAACAACAAGGCGACACGGCTTCACCCACATTCTCCATAGGCAAGCAGTATTTTGCCTAATTTACATTTGGTTTACATGATCTGCGTTTTTGTTTTATCCAGGCCTCCCCTCTCCCACAATACCCAGAGATAATTGTGAGTCGAGTGTAATGGCAAGTAAAGTCATAAACAGGAAGTGAGCGTGGAGTTGGGGCGCACCTCAATCTGCAGTTTGGCGATGGTGCTGGAAATGCCTCGGATGTCCCCTGCCTCCGCCATCCAGCTCCACAGAAGCGGCAGCCCGTGGTATTCCAGGAAGTGCTTGAGGCAAGCTTGTGACTGTGTGTTCTGCGCGCACAAAGCCACGCGTTCGCGTCAAAGTTTAATACCTGTCTGGCGAAGCGGCAGGTTATCACGCAGCCTGGCACGCAAGTTTACAAGATGTCCAGCTATTGCTGTGTGGCCCTAAAGAAAGTAACAGAACATGTGTTGTACAGTAAAACCTTGGATTGCGAGTAACTTGGTCTGCGAGTGTTTTGCAAGACGAGCAAATTTTTTAAATAAATATTAATTTGATAAACGAGCGAGGTCTTGCAATACGAGTAGTACGTGTAAACGCTTTGTCTGCCGAGCGTCACGTGATCACAACTGATATACGAGTGCTTTGGATGACAAACACGTTTCCGGAATGAATTATGCTCGCAATCCAAGGTTTTACTGTATTTGTAAAATTCTCATTTTATTTTCTCACAGACTTAAACTGCAATGTGCACGGTGCCACATGGTATTTAGCCAGGCATGGCGGCGCATGCCGGTAATTCGATATTTAATATGGAAAGGTTGGTGCATCCCAATAGCGAGACCCTCTGGCGTGCAAGGTAACCAGATGTTGAAACTAGAGCAGGTAGCCCCATTAACCCATCTGTGTGGTCCTTACAGTGTTCTCCCCTCACATGTGTGGGTTCTCCTGGCACTGCAGTTTCCTTCCACATCAAAAACATTGTAAAATGTATTGGCCAGCTAGGCTTTTTTAAACATTATAATTAAATCTTAGCAACTCCCACTAACAATTGCCCTCGCAATGGTGGAAACGATAGATACACTGCCAGGGCTTAATTTCTCGCCTAATATTTTCCAGGCTGCTGATAGACTGGAGTAGGTGGAGTATGTGACTAGTAGCCACAGCCCATAGCTCAAGGTATACTGTAAGTGTTGTACTAGGTGCTGAAATATATTGCAGGTTCCTGACCCAGGGCCGTTTGAATCAATCTCCGTGTTACCACTAAACTAAGAGTTCGTGAAGACCACCTCACCTGCAGGATCTGTAAACAGGTGTGGCGTTGCTCCATGGTTTCTGTGCGCACCATGAGCCGTAAGAGGCACAGCACATCCCGCTGGTGAGTCAGGCCCTCTCCGCTCTCCTGCAGGCTCTCCAGCTCCTCGTCCAGCTGTGCAAAGCATCCAACAATTAGCATATAATTGAATCCCCACATCGGTGTCAAACAATCACCAACATTACAGCTTTTGCACATGAATGTTCGGGTAGCACGACATTAACACAATGTGACAGTTAAAAATGTATCTCACCTTAATCATTGAAATGCTCAATATCAGTTAGCTTAGGTGAAGACATCCAGATGTTAGAAACACCCATGTGGTCACAGTGCCATGAACATGCCCTAGTGGTTTTCTGTTGCAAGGCAAGTGCTTTATATAGCCATTGAAATAAAATGTATGTCATGTTATGCAACCGACACGCAGTGGGGGGGGGGGGTACATGCTCACATCATTTCAGTACCAATAATGTAAAGCTCACTTGGACAAAATGTGTGTAATTTTAGTATTCACTTTTTTCTGGAATACCATTGTAGTTTCCAGTATATATAGATTAAGTTTCCAGTGAATATATTAACCTCTGTAATTAATTAGTTGCCTTTCAATTTTGAGAATTACCTTTAAAAGCACAGATTCACAAAATTCATATAAAATTTTAAGTGGCAAATATCAATTAAAGCCAGTTCACGAGGGCAACTTCTTAACGTTTTAATACGTATATGCAGTACATTTGAAGGTATTCCCAAATTGGCAACATACTATTTCAAGCAAGATCTTAATCACAAAACAATACGAATCATTTTGCACATTTCATTTGGTATATTTAGCCAATGACACAGTTTGGTTTAATTGTGTATTTATTGTGTGTACTGAGCATCAATATTGAATAAAACACTCCAATGACTGCAATAGGACACAGCTGCATATTCAGACATCTTCATTATGCACAGGCAAAAGATTCTGCATATTTAATGACGCGTCTAGACCATTCACCGTGCCAGATAAAATGTCCGACATCACTTCATTGTAATGCATTAACACGCAACTGGACCCATTGTAAAACAACATGCTAAAATACTGTGCAGTTAACTGGACCACATTCAACAAATACAAATGACCAATGTTACGTACTAATATAAGTCTTATGGTCCACTTGCATAATTGCACTAAAACAAACACATCATTTCGTAAACACAATACACATCCATCTACACCCTATGCAAAAAGGGGAACATCCATCTACATCTCTGATTCAAATGACTATAGCAATGATCAATAAGCTACTAGCAATTGATTGATAAGCAGTTTTATACAGCTTGGACTGCACAATGTACAATCGTCAAGTGCAAAAATTCCAACTGGCATAAATTAAATTTAAAAAATGTAGATATGAAATGAGGAAGTTGCTTACACCACTTCTTATTGGCGGCAAACCGAAATAAAACGTGAAGAAGTTGCAAGGTTGCAAACCATAACTTCTAAACGGTTAACGGTAACTCAATGCACAAACACAAAATCGCCTTCATTACATTGCCAGTGGTTAGTCATGGCATTTTCATAAGAATTGAAATACACGTATATAAATATGTTAAATAAAAAATGTTTGTGCGTGGCAGCAGCAGGACAATAATCAGTGTTGTGATGTGCAAGAGGAAGTTGATGAACGTATTAAAATGCCACCTCTGCCAACATGTGCACACGTTTAACAACGGCAAACACCTTCCCTCCTTTACACCATTGGAACAGTGCACATACATTATCAGAGTTGTGTTTTTGTTTGCATTATGGCTACAGGTATTGTGGTCTATGCAAACATGACTCCTTGTAAAAAAGGTATCAGTTTTGTTGCCAGATAGAAGGGTAAAAAACCACTTATCATATTTTTTACTGGCAAATGAGGTTCCAATGGTGTAAATGCTTACCCCGAGCTCTCATACTCTGATGGTGCATTGTCTTTGAGTTGTGCGCCTTTTGGCGTCATCTGGTCCAACCCATGTGAGACTAGGCTCTAAGGAAAGCTGTCTCGGGTGTGGACCAATCAACTTCAAGGACAGTGCATATATTATCAGTTATTTTTTTGTTTGCATTATGGCTGCAGGTATTGTGGTCTATGCAAACATGACTCCTTGTAAAAAAAGGTGTCAGTTTTGTTGCCAGATAGAAGGGTAAAAAAACAATTATCACCTTCCTCCTTTTCCTTCACACTGCAACTTCTGACACTAGAACGTGCGAGTACTTAGAAAAGTTCCTCTCGGCATCGACGTTGTTCAGTGGAATGGACAGGCACGCCAAGGCAACACGCGAAAGTTCAGGGAACGTGTTGGACAGATTCCTCCAAAACAAAACTGGAGCGGTCGGCACAAAGTTGCTTAGGTTATCCAGGTACAAGCGGAGCTGAGTGTGACCTGCCACGCTATCCTCCAGCAAAGGGATAGCATTACAGATTTCTCTCAAATCAATTGGCAGGACCCTGGCTTTGGCCGGGTCAAATACACGGCAGGCAGACAGGAAGCGAGCGGCGGGCTGACTAAAACAGCAAGGGCTTTCAAAGTCCAGGTACTGCCGAAGCCGAGTGGCCGAATCGAAGAGGGCATCGGCTGCCGTCGTGGGTGCCAGCTCTGCGACAGTCTGTGCCCACAGTGCGAGATCACGCAGCTCGTCAAACACGCACGCCGACATGCTCCGAGTGCTCTCGCACTTTGCGAGCGTCTGTCTCAGCCTGGTGGTGTATGTGTCCAGCATTTCAAGTTGCTCTTGCACGGTATGGCTCTGAGCCAACTTGATAATTCCCTCCATAACAAGGCTTCCGCTTGTCTTCTGCTCGCACTTGAAAAACTCGATGCAATCGTGAAGGTGTTCGCGAAGGTAATCGGCGGAATCGAACAAGGTGTTCCACCGAGTCATAACAAAGACTGGTGGAGTTGTTGGAATCACACCTTTACCTTTTAGGAAATTTCTGAAGCGGAACTTGCGTGCCGGACAGACCGTAAACGTGTTGTTTAAAGCCACAATCAGTTGATGGACCTCTTCAAACTTGTTCTGCCAAATCTCACTAACGAGGCTCAATATGTGGGCTGTGCATGTCACATGAACGGCATTGGGAAAGATTGCCTTCAGACTCCTCTCCCACGCTTTGTAAATATAGGTGGCGTGATCCGTCACAAACGCAGACACCTTATCAAAGTCGATGCTCGCTTTCTGTGTCGCCCTGAGCACAGCTTCACTAACGGTTTTGAAGTTGGTTCGTTCTAATACACGAGACTCGATCAAGTAGGCCTTCAACTCGGTCTCGTCAACAAGGCTGGTACCTTCACTCAATAAGCTAGGCACTGCAATTATGTTAATACATAGCGATCATCGATGTCTGTTGTCTCGTCGGTGACAATGGCAATGTGACGGTACTGGCCGAGTTTCTCCTTGAGTTCCCTCATGTGAAATTCATACACTTTTGGTAAATACATGCTCCTCAACGCGGAGGCTTGCGGAATAATGCCAACAATCTTTAGGTTCTGCTCCAAAAATTTGTGCAAAACCGGGTGGTCCATTTTGTTTAGAGGAATGTTCGCCGCGGCAAACGCCTGGACGAGCTGCAACACTCGTTCCAGCCGATGCGTTTCCTTTTCCCTCCGCTTTGCCAATTCCACCTCCGAAATGTGCTGCGCGCTTATCATCGCGGGGCCCTCGACCTGCTCGCACTGGTCCAACTTGTACTTGGGTACGGTAGTCTCCCAGTGCTTCTCGAGCGTGCTTTTCCTCATGTGCTCCGCAGGCACAATGTATAAAGGCATCTTGCCGTGAGCGTTCTGCAACACGTGCAAGCCAAGACACAGACGGCGCACGCTCAGCCTAAACGAACGATGGAATTGGCTCCACCCGTTACCACATGCTTTGCTTTCATGAGGTCAAGGGTCCGAAAAAATGTGGGGGAAATGAAATGTTGTTGATGCCAATGAAAATGCAACAAAAAAAAAACACGAAATAATCATAGCAAGGAGGAAGGGTTATGGCAAGTCACCTTGTACTGAAATTAACTTAGGTGGTAATGGTTTGGTTTGGCATGTTATAACAAGCTGATTTAGTTACCTAACAAAACACTGAAGTATCATAATCTGTGTGTGTTGATGTAAGCTAAACGTTACTGTATTGTTTATAAGTAAGTCACTTTTGCTTTGTGCTTATTTTTAAGGTTTGAATCGTACACAAAAAGATGGGCAACATGAAAAACACCGCAGAAACAAAACGCCTAAATTCTGATCATCAGCGCCACATGATCACAAGGCTTTACAGCGCTGCTTATACAAATCCACCACCTGCAGAACGTCAAATACTCGGTGCAGCCCAGCAGTGTGCAACCTTGGGTTCTACTAGTTGGAAAGGGTCCAAGGAAAGGTTTTAACCAGTTTGCGAACGAGGGTAAACGAACGCCTGGCAACAACTCGGTGAACGGTTTGCCACGTACACGCTACCATGCCATCTTTTGCTCCCAAACAACGTCGTGTTCACCAATACGACGCAATACTTGCAAGAACGTTGGTGTCACTTCGGCTAAAGTGACGTCACGTTCGCCAAGCTTCCACGTGACCATCTCAATGTGGCTCGTACTAAAACAAGGTTGCACACCCCTTGTGTAGCCAAACAAAACTACATTCATGTCAGCGATACTTACTGAGTCCTTTTTCCTCGTGCGATCCTTCTCCTTTGTCCGCTGACCCTTCCCCACGGATGAACGCACGCTTGTGCGGTTCTCCCCGCCAAGCACCCCTCGGCAGTTGGCGGAGCCACAGAAGCATTTCTGGGCCTCTTTCCTGGATGGTGATAAATGGCCTCATGAGTCGTGTGCATCCTACACCTTCCCAATAATTAACTGACTGCCATTTGGATGAAGGACTCCCCATGCCGTGTTCGTCAAATGAATTGTTTGACCACACAGGTTTCTGAATGAGGCCTCAAAAAGTTTCAGATATCACTCCCAATTGATGTTAGTTGTAGTTACGAATTCAGGGGTGGGTTATTCTGATATTTTCTTAACAAAACCCTGTCATTTCCATGAAGATCAACTAAAACTCATTTACATTTTTTTCCTATTCTTATAATCGGCCCCCAATTAAGCCACAAAGGACACTTCTGGATTGCACAATCCAATGCTCCAGAAGTTACTGTACAGTACTACACTGAAAGCACCCGGCATGTGATGTTCCTTGCAGCATCGAGACAGCTAACAGGTCAGCATTGTTTTCAATGTGGTTCAATCTTTGGAGATTTGAGAATCGGATTAAAAATATTTTATATAAATCAATTCGTAAGCATCCCCCAAAAAAGCACATTATATGCAGAAGGTATAACCACACACATTAATTCAGGGATACACTGTACAAAGCAAATATACGTACCCGTATCGCTGGAACTGGTAGTCGAAGGTCAACTCCGTGCCAGCAGGGACTAACCTCCTGCTAAAGAAGCCAACTCTCAGCTGACCGTTCACCGTCCACTGCAATATGGCAACAACAGAGCATCCATCAAACATCTGCTCGCTCATTCACTGCAATCGTTATTTCTAAATACAGCGATACCTTGATTTTCGTCGCTTCACTCTTTCAGCCGTTTTCAATTATACCCACATTTCAAATTTCGACCACGTGCTTTCCTCTTTAGTCCGATTTCATCCCCAAACTTTCCACGACGTTCGCGCCACGCGCCATCTTTCTTATTGAGTCTTTGAATATAAGTCGTTCAGTGAGCATCTCTTATATTTACGTTTATTCATATATTTATACTGTACTTATTTCTGTGATTATACTGTAAACAATTCATAGTTATTTTTGTGATAACAGTATCATACTACAGCGTTCCTAGTTATTTTGGTTATTATAAAACACGTGTACAGTATTCATACTGTGCTTATTTTTGTGATTACTGTAAAATACTTATTTTTGTCCACAAGAAGTTTTTTGGGTTAGATCACGCAAATGTGTTGTTAAAACCCGCCACCACCCGACACAGCCAACTAGTAAGGGTTGTCACGTAAATAGAACATGCCAATTAATCACTAGTACAGCACGCCGGTGTGTTGGAGAGCCAAGCAACAATATTTACCATCTGATTGTTGGCTGTGTCAGGTGGTGGAGGTTTTAATGACACGTATATTTAAGCGATCTAACCCAAAAAAACTCTATTATGGATATTGGTCGCGAAAGCCTACGTGTTAAACTGACAATTTTTTGTGCTTTAATATATTCATAATGGGTCCTAAGTGTGGTGATAGTAAAGCTAAAAGAACCCATAAGGTTTAAAGCTTTCGTGACTGCAGGGATTCATCTTCTTGGTTCTTTCGGTAAAGTCACGTAGAATGGAAGTAATAAAATAATAAATAAATAAAACATAATAAAATAATTCTCACGACGTTTCGGCCACAACGCAAGCAGCTGTCTGTCGACCTGGTTTTCACCTGAGGACGGCTGCTTGCGTTGTGGCCGAAACGTCATGAGAATTATTTTATTGTTTTATTTTTATTATTTTATTACTTCCCTTCTACGTGACTTCACCGAAAGAACCAAGAAGATGAACCCATAAGGTCTTCAATTTGCAGGAAAAGCTTGACAATCAAACTTCCAGAGCAAGGCTAAATAAAGGTGCTGCTTTCACATTCGTCCATTTTTTTACATTCGTCCATGTTCTGGTCCCTAACCATACAAAGTGCAAGATATTCCTGTAGAACCATTTGGACCCAACCTGCTGACCTTCACATCAAGGTCATGCAAATCATCTTATCACAATCATTTTGGGTGGGGGCTTAAAAGCAAGGCACGAAATGTATAAAGTTACTATGTAATTGCATGCCTGCTTTTTGTTCTCTACCAGTATTATGAAAGACTGACTCTTTACAAAGATCCCCCATAATGCCATTAACAGACTGTTGGGGCAACTGCTGTTAAGCGATCACTTATGAAGGCCAGTACAGCTAGCACAAGGTGGTGGGTGGCCAGCACCACACCCAGCCACATTTCCCCAGTTTTGATGTTTACATACCGCACCAGGAACTTATTTAAGGCTGGGTCAACCTAGGGGAGGCCCAGTAACGGTTCAGATATTCCTCAACAATGGTGGCTGAAGAGAGAGAATTGAACTCGGGTCGCAAGGTTCATTACAGTGCGCAATAAACGAAACTACCACTCCCCACGCTTAATATAGCACACACAAGCATTCAAATTTCTTAAAGTTATGAAAGTCGTTAGTTTCATGTACACACCGTGTAACATCTTATGTAATAATACGCAAAGACGCTTTTCTCCTGTAACATTCTGCTGCTTGGTCGCGGTGACGTCACACACTGCAACCAATCGGGGAGCCCGACTATATTAATTAACATAATTTAATACTTAGCACAATCCCACACCGCTTGGAGTGTGTATGCGTGCGTGTCACGAGCAGCAGTGCAGCGGTTACGCTACGCTGCGCAACAAACCCGGCAACCAGAGTTCGATTCCCTACGCCTCCGAGGTCGACTCGGCTTAAAGCGAGTACCCAATGCAGTGTGTGAACATCACCACTGGGGAGACAAAGGCAGCTGGGCGTGGTGCTGGCCACCCACCCCCTTCGTGTGCCGTGCCGGCCTTCATAGGGGCTCGCTAACAGCACTTACCCCAACAGTCTGTTAAGGCTATACAGGGGATCTTTGTCTGTGTCTTCAGAACAGACCCCCTTCGTAAAAATCAAGGACTGCCCAAACCCTCGCAGAACTTCCGTGGGTACCTGCTAGTGGATATGTAGTGAGTTCAACTGAGTCGCAGACATACTCTTGGAGGCAACACATTTATTAACACCAACACATGGGGTAACTGCCCCTTAAGAGAATAACTTATGGTAGTGACCACCAGGCTAACTATACTAATTACATCATAACTAGCTACAACAGACCGGACCACAGCTTGGGTCCAGGTCCACGTGTTGGAGACTCTGTAGGACGTAGAACGTAGACGAAGGTTTCTTCAGGATGAACAACAGCGCCGGTCCCTCTGGGGGATCTGGCTTATATCCTCTGTGGTGTGGCTGGCTCCACCCTTGGCCACGACCACCTTCCAGAATCCTCGAGCAGGATCTCAACCCTGACACGTGACCACCCCGAGCCCCCACTTGGGGCCCCTGTGTAGACTTAACCGGTCACGTGTCCTCTGGGGTAAACCAGAGTGCCACGGCCCTTAGTAACCCCATTTTAATGGATGGCACTCCCACACCCTATCCTGTAGGGGCCGGCACTGCACGCCAAGCGTGGTGCCATCCAGCGCTATCGATCAGCGCCCACCGAGCCCCTCTAGGGCCGGTACTGCACCCACATCCTAGTGGTGTCTGCGATGTCAATAAACCACACACAGTGCCTCTCTAGGGCCGGCATTACAGTGACATCCCGCGATGTCACTAGATATATCATAACAAATTGGCAGGAAACAATTTTGCATGCAAAAACATAACATATTGTAAAACATCATCATAGCTGGCTTATAAAAAATAAGTATTACACAATTCAAACATATGCATACCTTTTGTGTTTCACAGTTGGGATCACAGCTGTGATTCATAAACCTTGAACAATTTCCCTTCAGCGTAGCATCTATGATCTGTGAACATGAAACACACGAGTAAAGATACAAGGTATCACTGTAACACTTTGTATTTGCTCACAATTGCCTTGAATTTTCTTAACTGTGTGCAACATTCTGTCTTGGCGCACACCAGAACCGACAGTGTTACCTCCTCATTCTTCAAGGCCATGAAGTAGAAGTGAATGTTCTTGTTGCGCGCGTACTCTTTGGCCCTCGTTTTGAACTCCTTGTAGTCAAGAACTTCACCGCAGTACTCGAGAACAAAGGTGCCTCTGCACGTTACAACACAAAACAACCATTGGTGAATATCGGGGGGGGGACTTCATAGCCTTTTGACACTATTCACGCGGTGGGAAAAATACTACATATATCAGCTTACCAACACAAACCTGAATTATATACAGGATAAATGTAATTGTGTTTGTTTCATTAAGTTATTGAACCACTTGTTATTTTAATTCACAACAGATATTGGAATTTAGGTCACGAAAAGATCTAAACACATTTCCTCTATTTCATTCTGACTTCCTGGACCTGAAAATGCTTGAAGTAGTTTCAAGAGAAATTACGTAACTAATTGCTACATTTGTTTGCAAGAAATGTTCTTGAACTGGTGAGCTGAAATAACAATAGTGGGCTCATTAACCGTTTGTACAGATGACCATGTAATGTTACGTATATTTCGTGTAGTAGAGTCTCAAGGTTGAAATGCAACCAGATTGCTACATGTCCTAACTATAAGAACATCAATACTGGCTGTGAAAACCTACGTCTTAGGGTCACCCAATACCAGTTCACCACGAAAACATCTGATTGCTTATGGACTACTCACGCTTGTAGGTCCACGGAGGTCCGAAGGCCCCAGCCTTTCTTGTCCGTCTTGAAGACCTCCACCTTGGCATACTCGCGCTTCTGAAACCTCCGGTTGGTGCACAACTCTCCCGTTGGACAACGTGATGAGCTGCACCAGACAAGACACCATGACAACATATTCAACAATTTAATCCTCCAGATGAACACCAATGTGCAAGAGGCTTTTCGGAACTTTGGCTTACATTACTAAATTATTTACAGCTTGTCAAAAGCGGCACAGCAGTTAGCATACTTTGCTATATGAAGCAACTAACTATAGTTCCGATGCCCAAGCACAGCTATCAGGAGGGGGGGGGGGGATGATACATGAACTTGGCAGCCCCTTCACCAATCCACACTGACCGTCATGGAAAACTATGGTCAATCACCATAACCAACAGGAGGCATTCATCTAACGGTGGATTAATAGGCCGTAAAAATAGGGTATATAGAAATACAAAACGTGAATTTATTAAAGCCACAATTCTCAAAACAGTCAAGATAAATATTCAGAGCACTCATTTAAATAGAACATTTTGTGTCTGAGTGTCAATAAGATAAAATAAATGTCCTCACCATTCAATCATGAGCAGGCGATTCAGACAGTCCTCTCCGCACGCAACCAGTCCCTGTTCTCGCTCCTCCTCCGACATGGAACATTCACACTTCATTTTCTTGATGTCTCGATGAGATTTTGATTTTTTCCTGGTTTTAAAATATTAATTACAATTAGAGACACATGGACATCGTGCTATTCTAGGGAAAAAATAAGACTGCCAGGACTTTCCAAAAAGCCCACATTAAGTGTAAATAAAAGCAATGCTGTTATCACAGGAGAAATAACTTTTAGAATTAAATCGTCAAACATTACTGTATAAAACGCAGGTCAGAGCTAATCACGTACTTAACTGGGAAATATGAATTCCAGCATATAAAAGCGAAAATATGCAGTGATATATTTACAACTCCAGTGTAATGAGTCCAAATAAACCGAACGAGAAGATAAATAATTTTCAATACCTTTCCGACAGATAATGGTTCTCTCCAAGAATGTCGAAATATGAAGGCATTCTTCCTTCAGCTGCCATCGCCTTCCACTTGGCAGCATCTTCAAAATTCTCCATTGGCCAATTGAGCTCCTCAAAAACCTCCGTCTGCTTATTGATCTCCCTATCCGTGGTGCCATCTAGTTTCGCATCTCCAGAGTCGGTTTCGCTGTCAGATTCAGAATCCGAGATAACTCTTCTCCGGCGTGATTTTGGAGTTTTGCCTTGCTGCAATTTTGACTCATCTTTCACCTCTTTTTTTGCTGTGTCACGAGAAAAATTATTTTCATTATCCTTTTTGTTGGAGTCCTGCTCATTTTCATTACATTTGTCTCTTTTGGAAGACAACTCCAAGTCACTGTTGGGTTTCTCGGTCTTAATTAAAGAAGGGACTTCCTTAATTAAGGACGGAACTTCTAAATTGTTACCCCGAGGGTTTGGCAGCAATGTCTTGTGTGAAAAGTTATTTGATGGTGTGCTGTGCAACATTTGTTGATTAAAAGGCATGGGTCCTTGATGGGGATGAGCCTGACCAGCAAGTAAAGCATTATTACCTCCAGCCATTCCAGGTCCATGCTGGAAATGCATGTTAATCATGTTCAACCCCAACTGTTGGTTGTAATACAACTCATCTTGGGAAATGTGATTTACAGGAAAATCTGTCTGACAATAAGGTGTGTTAAATTGATAGGCTACCTCTGAGTACTGACACACATTCTGAGAATTTAGAAAGAAATCCTGATTTGGTTTGGTTGTACTCCACCTATCTGGCTGCATTAGCAAGTTGCCAGCTTGTTGTGTTGGGTTATTTATCTGTTGATGGCTGCTTTCATGGCTTTTCAATAAACCCGACTGAGAGTCAAAAGCTGGCCCAGAATTAGTTTTGGCACCGGTTTGTTCTTGGTGTGGAGCATGTCTACTCTCTGGAACCCAAGACTGAGTTTTATAACTGCCTTCTTGCTTTGTCGTCATGTGACTGCTTGATTTTTCTTCCATTGATTTTCTATCACTTACACCGCTTGCTGAATGTTGCTTAGAACTTGAACTCTCCGAAGCCTTATGACTACTGTGACGATTTTCTGCAGCGGAATTAGAACATGAGGATGACGTTGGGTGTCCTGATTTATCTCCCGAGTCGCGTTTTTCAGGGGCATCTCTTGCGTGATTCTGTGAAGATTGGCTTGATGTTTTACTAGGCTCATGATGTGTGGGACTTTGCCTTCTTTCGGATCTGAAGCTGGTGTGCCTATCACCTCGGTCCCTCGATCGGCTTCTGCCTCCTCCCCCTCCTCGTTCTTTCGAGTGTGCCCTGGGATTACGATCACGAGAATGACTTCTTCTGTCAGTGCGATCTCTAGAACGTCCTCTTGTCCGCTCAATAAACCGACCCCGCCTGTCAGTACGATCTCGAGAACGGCTTCTTTTGTCCAAGCGCTCAGTTCGGTCTCTTGAGCGGCTTCGGCGATCTGAACGGTCTCGCGATCGGCTACGTCTTTCCACGCGCTCCCGACTCCTCCTGGCACGGCCTCTGGATCTACTTCTCCTGTCCACCACATCTCTGACTTTGTCCGACCGATTCCTGGACCTGCTTCTTCGATCCAAACGGTCTCTGGACCTGCTTCGTCTGTCTGAACGATCCCTTGACCGGCTCCGCCTGTCAGGCCAATCCCTCAATCTGTCAGATCGATTCTTTGATCGGCTGCGCCTCTCTGGACGGTCTTTGGAACGACTGCGTCGCTCTTGCCAATCTCTGGATCTGTCCGAGCGGTTCCTCGATCTACTGCGTCTGCTAGCTCGCTCCCTGGATCTACTTCTTTTTTCCATTCGATTTCGAGATCTGCTGCGCCGGCTTGCATGCTCTCTTGATCGGCTAGGTCTGCGTACGCGATCTCTACTCCGCTCCGTGCAGTCTCTCGATCGACTGCGGTCTGACCTTCGATGTGCATCAGACTTCTCTTTTGAGCTACCTCGTTGGCTTACACTTTCTTGGGCCTTGCTTTGTCCAGATGAACGTTCCTGTGATTTTCGCTGCCTATCAAGTGAGTTGCGTTGCCTGCTGGAAACGTCTCTGGACCCTTGTTTTCCATCGCCACTTCTTTCTGACCTTTCCTTTGAGCTACCCTGCACATTTGTTTTTTCTACAGTTCCTAACACTTTACAGGATGTCTCTTGTTTTTCAGACTTCGTGTCAGATTTTGACACAGACTTGTGCAGGATTTCCAGGCCGTCTTTACTACGAACTTCTTGCGTTTGTGATTTTACAATTTTGGAATCATCTTTATTTTCCTGACATTTTTCACTAATAGGATGACTTAAGGTACCAATATTAGACGTTTGCAAAGGGTCAATTTGTGCTTCATCTACAATATCAATGGATTCGCTTTTAACAACAGAAGGATCATTTCCAGATGTATCAATGCTTCCAATTACAACCTCTGTACTTTGCCCAACATGTTTTTCATCTGCTGCTGGAGTCAAACACTCATTTTCACCTGATGTTGAAATGTTCACTTCTAAAGTAGCCAGCTCCTTATTTTCCACATCTAAGGTCTGTTTGGTAACACATGGAGGTGGTGATATTTCATTAACATGAACAGTCTCTTTATCCGGTATGGATTTCGTTTTTTCATCATCAATTACGGAAGTATGTTCAACATTTGAAACGTCATCAGATGCGTCAGGCATCTCTGTATCTTCCAAATCATCCTCATTTATCTCTTTCTCTAACTCAACATGATCCTGTTCTTGAGACTTCTCGACGGTGTCATTATTTTTATCGGGTTCACACGTTCCCTTGTCTTGCTTATTCTGAGGTTCCTCAACATCAACACCGTGCATTTCTTTGTTTTCACTAGTCTGCTCAGTGTCTGCCTTGCTGCTATCCAAGTGATGTTCAGCAACCTCATCGTTTGTGGGTTGGCATTCAGGACTCTCGCCCCCATCTGTAGAGTCACTTTCGGTCACCTTATCGGACGTCTTGTGCATTTCATCCACGTCACTGCTGTCTTTGGAACTGCTATCACTCTGATGCACAATGGAAGGTGTGCGACTGTCACCTTCGGCAGCAGCTGCTAGTGAGGTTGCAGGAACGACGACAACTGACTGCAGCTTCACTCTGGGGTACCTGTACTCCCCATCGCTTTCATCTTCTGAATCGGACTCTGTATCAGATTTGTGCGTGCTTTCGTCATCCATGCTGCAAGCCGAAGGAAGCGTGGGGTCAGCTTGAGCAGAACGTGTAGGGCTGGACGTTCTACTGGCCGAGAGAGAATGGCTTGAGCAAGACTCTGTCATATCTTTCTCATCATCGGCCTGTTCATTGCATTTTGTACTCTCGGTTACACTAACGTGCGGCTCAGGAGGAACATCATTTTCTGTACTCATCTGAAATTGCACAGGTTGATTTAGTGAAGTGTCATTATTTTCCTCAATCGAAAGACACATTTCTTCTGAAATTACATGATCCTCCGTAGGCTGTTCAAATTGCGATGAAGAAATCACATCCGAGCATGCAGAAGCTACACTGGCTGTCTTAATGTGTTCGGGCGCAGAATCAAGCACTGCTTCTTTACTTTCGTCAATAATGCTCGCGTCTACAACAGTGGTGGGCAAACAAGACTGCATAGTTCCCACTAAACTGTCAGATGTTTTTGGTGCCAAAACGTTTGAGCTCAAAGCATCTATATTTAAGGGACTATCTATGGTCTGTTCTCCAGGCTTTTCAGCATCTTTTGGTATGTCCCATCGACTGGCTTTCCGTTTCACCTTTTGTGATTGTACATCAACCTTGATGTTCCTATAAGAAACAATTTTGCACCTTTCACTGTTTTGTAAAACCTCTATTATTTGACCGCTTTTCTGAGCATTTCCAGTCTGTTGAGAATTACTTTCCTTCGTGGTTAATGTTAATTCTGTAGCATCTGGAGGGTCCTTAACTATAATCTCGGCTGCTATGACGACACTGGACACTGGCTGCACTGGAGTCAATTCAGAATCTGAAGATATTTCAGCCAGCACAAGTTTATCACCCGTTTCGGCTGCTTCAGTGTTAACGACAGCTTTGGAAGTCTCATCGTCACCACCACTCACATCCACGCAACCAGCGTTCGAACCATCAGGTTTCTGATCAACCGATCTGGCAACATTTCCAATCAGGTGCGCCTTCTTGTAATGCATTTTGTTCCATTCAATTTTGAACTCTTTTGGAGGTGTAAAACTTTGGCTCAACTGAGCATCAGGACTCGGGAGGTCCCCTTCGCTCCCCACCGCGGGCGCTTGCGATGAAGTGCTTGGTGCGTTCATGTCAGAACCCTCTTGAGTCGAGTGGCTCAGATTTTTCTCCTCCCACAGATTCTCAGCTTCATTGGCGATGGCGAGAGGTCGCAGCTTCAGGATCTTGTTTGGCGCGATGCTGAAGCAGATCTTTTGTCGGCTCTTGTTTTTCAAATCTATTTTGGAGTTCCGCACTGCACCCGTCCTTTGAGGTGCTTGAAGGCTGGCTGACTGAAGCCCGGGTGTCGGTCTGCTCTGTACAGGCACACTTGGCGTCGGCTCAGGAGATAGCTGGTAGGTTCGCAATGGTGCAGAGGGGCAGGATACAATAAAAACATATGATTACAGAGCAGTAATTTATCACCAAAAAAATACAATCATTAAAAATCATCAAGCCTGCAGTGTCATGTTAAGCGAATTTTTGAAGGGTGTGTATGGATGTGAAAAGTGACAGTTGAGTTTGTGGTTACCTCTATATCGTCTTCTCTAAACCACATCCAGCAACCAGGAAGGAGCAAGGGAAAGGGAGACAAATATGAGCAGATCAACTATACAGGCAGTTACAGCTCAAGGGCAATCCAACGTCATACACGTATGACAAAAATAGCAACAGATATTTCATACAGAAGCAGGTAAAATCACATTATAAACTCGTATACAGTCTAGTATAGGGTACACCAGTACAGCATACAGTTTAGTATCAAATGGGAATTCTCTCCACCTTCATCAACTCACACTGACCAGCGTGGGTGAAGTATGGTCAAAGCACTTACAGAACCCGCACAGCATGGGGAGGTCATCATCTAGTAGTGGATTAACAGAGCAGTACATGTAAACATGGGGTACACAACCACATTCACATGTACATCTTAACACCCATCATACACAGTACACAGTGCATGCAGTATACTGTATCTGCAGTCACATTTATTTTATATTTCCGGTACGCAGAACGTACTGTACATACCATGGAAAACACCAAATCTTAACCTAGAGAACATACACAATAACCGCATCCCAGGGCAACCACATTTAGGCATGTACAAATTAGCAAGCTCCTACTAACAGCGATGCAGCAACAAACACACAAGGTGTGGCCACGACCACGCCCAGCCCCCTTTGTCTTCCCAGTGCTGGTGTTGACCATGCACCATGCACACGCTTTTAGGCTGTGTCAACCCAAGTGAGGGGCCCTTACGGGCTCAGGATAAAATGCATCAGCGGGCAGTGATACAAATTGGCTTCTAACCCGGATGAGCAGGTTCAAGGCAGTAACCGACTCTGACCATACGTATACTGTACACACACGTGGCCATAAGTGCGTGTATACATATATACGGTACTGGTTTAAACGCAGAATGTGTAATCAGTTAATTAAAACGTGTACACACATTACACGATGTATGCCATAGAAGCTGTACTTACGAATTTCTGGCCTCGGTTTTAAAAAAAAAAATCGTTCTGTACGAGCGAGGAGGGAGCGACGGTCATAATGAGCCATAAAGTCACGGAACCACGCGGACAACACGAGCGAGGCAGACCGTGCGAGCGTAGCTCCAGCACAACAGCAAGGACGACCAACACCCGCACAAACAACAAAGACTTACACGAGTGCAATGACCACATACACGCACACCGCGACGACGTCGTTCCAGAGGCCCGCGCTAGTGGCAGGGCAACGACGACGATCACACCGTGATGATCATCACCACCACCGCTACCACCACACCGTGATCGCCACCATCACCACCACCGATACCACACCGGGATCGCCACCATCGTAAATACCGGGTGGACGACACTGGCGAGGGCGTCCGTGGCGTGCGCCGCCATGCCGAGCAGCAACTATGGAGTCTGTCCGCCCCACGTGATCACATCGGGATTTAAACAGCGAGGGGATCAACGGGGGGAGGGGGTAGAAGGTGAAGGGTGAAGGGGGTAGAGGGTGAAGGGGGTAGAGGGTGAAGGGGGGAGGCTGGGACAGCGAGGGGATCAACGGGGGGAGGGGGGTAGAGGGTGAAGGGTGAAGGGGGTAGAGGGTGAAGGGGGGAGGCTGGAACAGCGAGGGGATCAACGGGGGGAGGGGGTAGAGGGTGAAGGGTGAAGGGGGTAGAGGGTGAAGGGGGTAGAGGGTGAAGGGGGGAGGCTGGGACAGCGAGGGGATCAACGGGGGGAGGGGGTAGAGGGTGAAGGGGGTAGAGGGTGAAGGGGGGAGGCTGGAACAGCGAGGGGATCAACGGGGGGAGGGGGTAGAGGGTGAAGGGGGGAGGCTGGGACAGCGAGGGGATCAACGGGGGGGAGGGAGGGGGTAGAGGGTGAAGGGGGAGGCTGGAACAGCGAGGGGATCAACAGGGAGGGCGGTTTCACCTCGAGGTGTGCTAGAGGGGTACCTGCATGAGAGCAGGAGACGAACACGCAGGTCCGACTGCGAAGGGGAATGATTGAGAAGGATTAACAGCGGAGCAGGAGGAGGGAGGGGATGAAGAGGGGACGGGGTCCAAGATAGGATACACACCGAGGGGATGAAGAGAGCGTGGGGGGGGGGATAACCGCGAGGTTAAGGGGAAGACGAAGAAGTGAACACGCAGGTCGAACGGCCTTTGGGCAAAGGGGACGGACAGAAAAAACAACAAATTACCAGAGGTCACGATGTGCGCGGTGATAATTATACCGGGGGACTTAACGAGGAGAATGAACGGCGAGCAGCAGGTTGGGCGGGCAGCAGCAGCGAGAAGAGGAGCGAGGGGATGAAGAACAGGGGACGCGTGTGGAGGCGAGGGGGAGGAGGGGGGGGGAGGGGGGGAGGAGGAGGGGGGGGTAGGGGGAGGAGGAGGGGGGGGTTAGGAGGAAGGGGGTAGGAGGGAGGGGGGGTAGGAGGAGGGGGGGGGTAGGAGGAGGGGGGTAGGAGGAGGGGGGTAGGAGGGAGGGGGGTAGGAGGAGGGGGGGGGGTAGGAGGAGGGGGGGTAGGAGGAGGGGGGGTAGGAGGGAGGGGGGGTAGGAGGAGGGGGGGGGGGGTAGGAGGAGGGGGTAGGAGGAGGGGGGGTAGGAGGGAGGGGGGGTAGGAGGGAGGGGGGGTAGGAGGGAGGGGGGGTAGGAGGAGGGGGGGTAGGAGGGAGGGGGGGGTAGGAGGAGGGGGGGTAGGAGGGAGGGGGGGTAGGAGGAGGGGGGGGTAGGAGGAGGGGGGGGTAGGAGGAGGGGGGGGGGGTAGGAGGAGGGGGGGGTAGGAGGAGGGGGGTAGGAAGAGGGGGGGGTAGGAGGAGGTGGGTAGGAGGAGGGGGGGTAGGAGGAGGGGGGGGTAGGAAGAGGGGGGGGGGTAGGAGGAGGGGGGTAGGAGGAGGTAGGAGTAGGAGGAAGGGGGGTAGGAGGGGGTAGGAGGAGGGGGGGTAGGAGGAGGGGGAGGGTAGGAGGAGGAGGGGGGGTAGGAGGAGGGGGGAGGTAGGAGGAGGGGGGGGGTAGGAGGAGGGGGGGGGGTAGGAGGAGGGGGGGGGGTAGGAGGAGGGGGGGGGGGGTAGGAGGAGGGGGGTAGGAAGAGGGGGGGGTAGGAGGAGGTGGGTAGGAGGAGGGGGGTAGGAGGAGGGGGGGGGTAGGAAGAGGGGGGGGGGTAGGAGGAGGGGGGTAGGAGGAGGTAGGAGTAGGAGGAAGGGGGGTAGGAGGGGGGGTAGGAGGAGGGGGGGTAGGAGGAGGGGGAGGGTAGGAGGAGGAGGGGGGGGTAGGAGGAGGGGGGGGGGTAGGAGGAGGGGGGGGTAGGAGGAGGGGGGGGGGGTAGGAGGAGGGGGGGGGGTAGGAGGAGGGGGGGGGTAGGAGGAGGGGGGGGGTAGGAGGAGGAGGGGGGGTAGGAGAGAAGAGGGGGGGGGGTAGGAGGAGGAGGGGGGGTAGGAGGTAAGAGGGGGGGGTAGGAGGAGGGGGGCATGGCCGACGGAGAACAGCAGCGGGCGCGCTGCCTTTTGTTTGTTTTCTCGGCCCGCAAGTCTCCAGGCCCACGCGGCACCTTTACGACAGCGGCGGCATCGGCGACAACAGCTATCGTCGCAACAGCGACTCCACCACACAGCAGTTCCCTACAGATGCCATCGGCAGCAATAACAGCTGCAGAAGTACCAGTTGTAAGTGGCAGCAGCAGCAGTAGCAGCCGCGCGTAATGGCCACGCAAGCGCCATGTTGGCTGCGCCGCCGGTGGTGGTGGAGGAGGAGGTGGTGGTGGGGGGTGAGAGGCGCAAGGGAGGACGGGGAGAGACTTGGCCGGCATGCCGAGCAGGGGACACACAGGCGGGCAGCAGCAGCAGCCTCCCCCCCCACCCCCAGCCATCCCATCCCGAGCACGGCTGCTGCTGCTGTGTCCCCCGTGTCCGCCGCGGTAGAGTCAAGCGCCGGACTGGTGGGAGAGTTGGTGAGGAGGGCTCTGGACACACCACCAACCACGGCCACCACCAACCACCACCAACCACGACCACCATCAACCACCACGACCACCACCAACCACGACCACCATCAACCACCACCACCACGACCACCACCACCACGACCGTCGTCAGCAGGAGACGGATCGCCGCTTTGCTTGGAAGGTCGTGGGGGGCCCTTCTCTATGAACCCCCCTCCAGTTATGCGCGGTGACCCCAGCGCATCAATTAGTTTGTTTTTGCTGATCAATGGCATGGGGGGTAGATAGGCGGGGTGAGCTTCGTTGTCTCATCCTTAGCGAGTGGCACACAATAATCGTCGTTGTTGTTGTCGAGACGTAAATACCAACAATGTGTTGATAACATCAGGCTCATGATCCTGATGTACTGGTCGTATGACACGCATACCCAGACAGAATAGTAGATGCAGAGATGTTGGTGGTGTAGATGCAGAGATGCTGGTGGAAGAACTATATAAAAAGCATAAAATAATAAAGGTAAATGCTTTTGAAGTTGAAAATATAAAGTTGTTCTAGAGATGGTGGAATTGAGCGTTTTACAAGACTAACTTAGCCTATTTCCGAACACTCATTACGAAGATCCCCCTCCTATAGTCGTAGATTGTAGGGGAAAGTGGTGTTAGCGAGCACCTATTAAGGGCGGAACAGTGCGCTTAGGGGATGGTGTAGCCAGCACTCCAGTGTTAAGGTTTAAACATCGCACTTGCTACTAATTTAAGGCTGTGTCCACCTAAGGGAGGCCCAGAACCGCTGCAGTTATCAGTCGCCAATGATCTTAAGTGGCCTGAAAAACAAACTCAGCTTTCCGAGTTGGCAACACACTAATACTCAGTAGTATGCACCTAGACTCAAACCCTCAAGCAAACCTATATGCATACCCCATTCACAAACATACACACGCAATCTACGCATATTTACACTCGTACATACATCACATTCGCACTCATTTACACTACAACACTCCCTTGGTAATGCTACACAACTCGGCCAGCCCAGCTTCTCCACGAGCAAAGACTCACATGGAGTCTTTAAGGTCCCATTTAAAAATCCGTTCCCGAAGCCGAGCTCAGGGGTAGCATCAATCTGGGTTAAATGGCAACTTAAGAAAGGGAACGCTAAGTTCATGTGTTGAGCACCATGAAATGTCGTGGTGGCCGTGATAAGATGCGATCACGTACAGCTTAAGAGAGACACGTTGAGAGGCCTCATTCCTCAAGACATGTTCTAGACGACACGTGAAGACTTAGCTCCTCAAAAAGGTGCCGATTGCTGCCAAGTAACATGACTGCAACACAAAGGTGCACATCTTCTTTCTATACAGCAGCTGCCACTGCTGAAGATACTGAGGCCACGACTGGAATTGCTGCGATTGCTACTTCTCCTGCCCCAGCTGCTTTTGCTCATGCAACTGCTGGAATTGGCATTGAGCTGTTGCATTGCTGGTGCTGTTGAGATGCTGCTTAACATACCACGGCTGCTGCTGAACGTGCCACGGCTGCTGTCGAGTGCCACAGCTGACGGTGCCACAGCTGCTGCCGAACATGCCACAGCTGCGGCAGACAGTGCCACAGCTGACGGTGCCACAGCTGCTGCCGAACATGCCACAGCTGCGGCAGACAGTGCCACAGCTGACGGTGCCACAGCTGCTGCCGAACATGCCACAGCTGCGGCAGACAGTGCCACAGCTGACGGTGCCACAGCTGCTGCCGAACATGCCACAGCTGCGGCAGACAGTGCCACAGCTGACGGTGCCACAGCTGCTGCCGAACATGCCACAGCTTCCACTGCTGTTGTACCTGCAAGGAAGCCCCCGTGAGCGCGCCCACCACCCCAGCGCACTACTTACTCCGTGGGATTCAGGGGGTCGTAGATGTCCCCCATGTTGCTGCCCTCCCGCGCCTCCTACTGCTCGGATCTCGGGGCTGGACTCCTCCTCTCCCCGTGGCTGTGGCGGCACGAAGGGTTCCCGGCCCGGCTCCGTGGCATCTCCCGGACGCAAATGACTCGGGCCGGGTTGGCTCACATGCTGCGCCGTCTCATGATGATGTTCCGATCCAATCCCAGTATCTCCGGCAAACGCGCGCGCGAGCCTCCTCGCTCTCTCCTGCCGATTTCCTCGAGCGCAACGCCGGGGAGGAATTTAGGCAAGACCGTAGGCTCACGGGCAGGAACTAGGCCGCGGCACACAAAGCCCGGGCTCCCAATGGCAATGAGCGCCACGCGTATATTGCTGACGATTTAATAAAAAAACAAAGAGGGCGTCGATATATTCCAGTCTGTTTAAAATGGTAATTAAGGATCTGAATGATTTCGAGGGAATTTTATTTAAATCTAAAAGCACACACACACGCGCTCGCCCTGAATCGCTTAAGGGCCCTCTCTTCAACCAAGGAACTATTACACCCCCCCCTTCCCCCCCCCCCCCAACTAGAAACAAACGCGGCTGAGATGTCGAGGTCAATTGCGGTGAAGTATGGTGGAAGCTACACGGCGGGCGAGCGAGCGAGCGAGAGATTCGAGGTGGTGGAGGTGGTGGTGAGCGGGGGGCTGCGGCGCCACACGAGGCCCTGGCGGTCGCCAGCTGCTCGCACGCTGCATCCGGGACCCTGTGGTGACGTCACGGGAATTCCTCTGCGCACGTCACAGGCGACCACCAAACTAACCAAACACTCTTTTGGGATTCAGATTCTTCTTGGTTCTTTCGGTAAAGTCACGTAGAATATAATAATAAAACATAATAAAATACGGTAAAGTCACGTAGAATATAATAATAAAACATAGTAAAATATAATTTTATTATGTTTTATTTTATTATTTTATTATTTCCATTCCACGTGACTTTACCGAAAGAACCAAGAAGATGAATCCCTGCAGTCACGAAAGCTTTAAATCGGGATTCATAATCTTGGTTCTTTCGGTAAAGTCACGTAGAAGGGAAATAATAAAATAATGTAAATATAAACAATAAAAATTCTCACGACGTTTCGACTGCAACTCAAGAAATCATCATCAGGTGTGAAATCAACAGCAAAAAAAATCTTTAAATCAAAATCTTTTGGGATGGTTCAATTAAAACTTCGACGGAGCTGTATTATTATTGTTCACCGATGGAAAGGCTCACCCACCGCCTCAATATACACACACACAGCTGGTCATCGATTATCCCGCTTCTAACGTTAATCCGGCAAGACCGCTCCAAAATGCGATCGGGCACCATCTGGCGTGACCAACAAAAAAGTAGCTAACTTTAGATTTGGGTGTTAAATATTATGCGCAGTACATTATACACTACATACAACTTAAACAATTAAAATACTGCACGTATATATACATTTACCCCATGCAGTCTTCGAGATTGGAGTGGTAAGTACGATACAGTAAATACACTTTGTACAGTAGGTAGGATTGTTTTGTGTATATTTATGCCAATTTCATATAGTAACCAAATTTAAAAAAACATATACAACACCTAAAATCAATGTTATCCAAGAATGTGCAAAAGTAAGCTATTTTAAATAATGATGCGATATCCGGCCTTTTACTGGTAGGAACCTCCTGGTTACACCAGCCCACAGGGGATTATTGTGTCCGTCGTGCAGGGAGGGACTGGGTGGGGGAGGGTGGGGAGGGGCTGGGTGGAGAGGGGCTGGGTGGGGAGGGTGGGGCTGGCGGGGGTCACCCCGTGGTGCCCTTATAAAACTCAACGTTTAACCTACTCACGCAGGCTTGTGCCCGCCCGAGCAACCCGACGTTCCTACCAGCTCCCTCCGCAGGAACGTGTTAAAATAATCCGGCGCCCCCCCCCCCCCTCCGAAATATTAGATAATTATCTAATGTAGCTCTTTTTCTGACGCGTCCTGGCTATCACACATGATAACTCAACAAAGTGGCTTATCGTTTGGAAAGGTATAGCAGCCAAAATGCTCTAAAGCACATGGTTCTGATGTGACGTCACATTTCTCAACCCCCCCCCTTGTCACACATCGTCACAAATGTCTGACCCCCCCTCCCCCCCAGGTGCATGACGTCTTCTATGGACGGCCCCTTATCTTTCCTTTTCCATTAAAAACGACAGTCACATAAAAGTGTTAACATTTTTTGAAGCACCCTGTAAATAAGATGCTTTCCCCAAAACGTTGCCTTAATGCCTCTTATTATTTGGGTCTTTCGGTAAAGTCACGTAGATAGGTTTAAAGAAAATAACAAAAAACTACGACGAAGCTTCTAGTCAAGAATTAATGCCTCTTTTAATGCAGTGTTATTAGCGAATTTTTTTTTTATATAAAGGGAGGCAGCCCGTGGCTTCCTACGGGATTCAATTCGCATTTTCTCCAACCGTGACTCTCTGATCTATCCCCTACAACCCATTCCCTTGGACCCGAATAGCCTTTTCCTGTGATTAGACAATTCCCAGCGTATATATTCTTAATTGTAGTGTAATTGGCTTCCCCCTGTCATATGACTAAAATACAACCTCCAAAGACGTGTAATTCGACTTTAAACCTCATGTTCACGAGGAAGATAAATTGACAATGAAAATGTTGTTATAAATAACCTCGTCCAAACCATAACTGCACCGCGAGGTATATTTGGTCATGTGACCAGGTTGCCTCGGGCATCCATGTGCTGTTTGCTCTTGTTCACATTTACTCTGTCACATTTATTTTACAGATACAATGTATCTAAATTCTTCAACATCAGAAAAATATATTCAGCCTTCTGCAGTGGTAAACACAATGTAGTGTTTTAATTGATTATAGTGTGCTGATCTTTAAAGGTACATTGACATTTTTTGATACTCCTGCTGTTATGGAGTGACTCATGCATGCCAGCTATGGCTGCAAAGTTTGGTCGTACTTGTTATGTATATCCTATTTTTGTTAAATTTGAATCACAGTTCCTATGATCACTGTTACATTGTTTTTATAGATTTATTTTGGTGATTTAGAAAACGTATGCTTTCGCCATGTTTGTTTGTTGAAGTACAGAATTAGCCTGATAACTTTAATCTAAATTGTCTTATGGTTATTGTTTGACTTGCATCGCACTGGGATTTTTGCATACAGCGTTGATATACGGTGGGGTTTTTTCTTGAAGACTTTGCTATTTTTTCCTGGATTTTCTGTTACGCATAGTCACTTTAAGATGTTCTTTGTTAATGTTTTTGTTTGTTGCGGTTGCACCCGAGTCAAGAGTCGCACGGCTCACAGGGCTATACCTAATAAATGAAACTGAAAATGAAACTGAAATTACGTGTACTGTAAATGCAATAAAGGTGTACTTAAAAAATATGTACAAAACCTGTTTGCAAGTGGGGTAAATAGACAGTTGATCCGTCCGGTCGGGGGTACATAACAACCACAATGTTGAGTCACTGGCCTATAATGATTGAAATAGTATTCTTGTAAGACGTTATTGGATATTTATTAACCCTACATCCCACTCATTATCCAGCACGTGTAGCAAAAAAAAAAACACCTGTACAAAATTCCAAACGGCATTCATAATACACTGCAAATCATTACAACACAATACAAATAGTATTACATTTTTTCCTTAGTTGTATTTATTTGGACCACTTTAAAACGTGTATGTTATGTTCCTTTAAAATTAAGCCAATCACTGACAGAACAGTTACATATTTAAAATCTAAAACAACGAGAACATTAAGGTGCAAGTCCACAGGCACGGCTAAACAAGCGGAATAAAATGTCAAACCACTGGAAAGTGCATTTGTTACTTTACTTCCCAAAATGCAACTTGCAAACACGATGTACTGCACATGGCCATGCATTTTGTTGGATACGGGCATGCATTTTTCTATGAAAATAATAATAATACACTTGTTTGTTTGTCTGCAACGCACCAAAAACACTGGGAAATCAGACACAAAAGTTTGGCCGGGTGGTGAACACTGCTGCTGTGGTGGAGGGGAGGGGTTGGATTGGGCTGGGGTGGAGGGGAGGGGCTGAGGTGGAGGGGAGGGCCGATGACCTCAGAGTCACTCGGCTCTTGGGGAGATGAGTACCGACGTCAACGCAAGATTGGGGTGAATTTGTGAAGGGGGGGGGTGTGGCGTTGATGACGTCACGGAACAAGAGGGAAGATGACGTCACGCGACACTGGTGAGGAGCATAGGCGTCATGACGCCACGATCAGCATTGTTGGCTACGTGCGGTGCGAAAGAAGTTCAACATACATGTGCATTGGTGGTGAAGGGGAGAGGGGGCTGGTTAGACGTCACGCGACATTGGTGAGGTGTAGAGGGAGTGCTGTTACAACACACACATTCGCCTTCCTTTTACCGCCCAAGTATTACCGGGTTCCTGCTCGTACATTACAAGATAACTCTCCTGCTAACAGTCACACATACCGTGTCAACCCACACGGGTTAACCCGTATTCTTGTGCAGGGAAACTGAGTTTTCATGTCCATACGGCGTACAGGCGTTTCAATAGGGGGCAAACAATTGTTTTGTTTATTTGTTTTCTCCTTTGGTATGGGACTTTGTAGGATGAATGTTACTGGTAGGAACCATCTGGTTCCACCAGCCCACAGGGGATTATTGTGTCCGTCCGTCGTGCATCCAAAAATGGGAGGGGTGGGGCTGGGTGGGGGGTGAGGAAGGGCTGGGTGGGGGGTGGGAGGGGTGGGGCTGGGTGGGGAGGGGCTGCTCACCCCATGGTGCCCTTATAAAACTCAACGTTTAACCTACTGACGTCGGCTTGTGCCCGCCCTCACAGTCGGGCATGTTTGCGGAATACACCACGCCGCCGTTGACCCTGGCCATTGACCGAGCAACCCAACGTTCCTACCAGCTCCCTCCGCAGGAATGTGTTAAGATTTATAAGGTCTGAATTGGTCTGGAACATGGTAGGCACTGATAAGGGGTTGACAGGTATGGACGACCAGGATGCAAACATGTTTGTAAGTTACCAGATGCGCAAGTGGTTGGTTTGGAATGTGTGGTTTTTATTATGGCACGCTTTTATTAAACTCACTCTGTTGTTGTCGTATCCTCAAATCTTGCAACTCAATTTTAACCAGAGGTCGCAAACGGGTTTTGATTCCTTACCCGTACCCGGCCGCACCAGGGTCGAAAACGGGTACTTGTACCCTACCCGATACCCGGCTACCCGTACCCGGCCGGGTATCGGGTAGGGTACGGGTACCCGATTGCGACCTCTGGGATGAAGCCATGTTGTAGGCGCGGGTGGGTTGATTCTAGGAACTTGAATTGTGAGAAGAGACAAAACGTTGGGAAATGAGTGACAAACGGTGACTCACCAGTGACTCACGGCCTACCCGTACCCGTACCCGTCCGCACCAGGGTCGCAAACGGGTACCCGTACCCAGCCGGGTACGGGTAGCCGGGTATCGGGTACCCGGTTGCGACCTCTGATTTTAACCCACTTCCCAATGTGCTATCGACTGCAAACTTGGTATACTTACGTCATAATGATGACAATACTATATTCTATAATAAAAAAAATTAAAATATGTTTCAACCACCTTTTTTTACATGTTATGTTCCGGCTTGGGTCTAATTGTCCACACTCAACTGATGTTGGCTATAAATCACCATGGTCCCTTACGATATGGCAAGCTTCGGGGCCACTTCGTGGAGTCGTTGAGTTTTGCCATTACGAGTACGGTACATTTCATTAAAGCGTGTTTTTTAAAAGTATTTTTAAATATTACTTATTGTATTGCATGGCACGGGGCTATGGTTTTTCTGGTGTTGTCTGTAACGTTTTTCCGTATAGGCCAATTGTGCTGCTGAGTTGAACCCTGAAGGTTGTTCTGGGTTCTGCTTATTACACTAAACCATGTGCTTTTGTCTCTGTGTTGTGCCGACTTA
Source organism: Lethenteron reissneri (assembly GCF_015708825.2). Classification (NCBI taxonomy): domain Eukaryota; kingdom Metazoa; phylum Chordata; class Hyperoartia; order Petromyzontiformes; family Petromyzontidae; genus Lethenteron; species Lethenteron reissneri. The sequence continues at coordinate 16,414,324 of NC_083798.1, read as the reverse complement.
TTTCCATTGGACACTAGGAAATTTGGAGAAAAGTATGGGATATAGATTTCGCCAGATCCTCACTTATCATTGCAACAATGTATTATCCTGGTAGTCATCAAAATTGTATTTAATCACCAAATGATTTCTTTTTGGTTTTATATTTTCTGTGGTATCCAAAGGTGGCTGCATCATTTTCATGTTTACCATAGTGTCATTTAATTAATCGACAGAAACCTTTCCCTCCATTGTAGAGAGTTGTTAACATGTTATTTGTTGTCAACCAACCAAGATGAACAAGACGGACGGCTGCACTCGATAGAATGATCGATATGAGACATTACTCGCTTCTCAGAAGCCTTACTGCACCGGCCAAGCTCAAGGAGATTTATGAGCAACTTAGGCTGCGGTGATCGCATGGTTTCTGGCATCTTTGTGTGTGTGTAGTGTATATGTAGCTCGGTAGATTATCCTGCGAAGTTGAACCTTGCTGGTTTTTCCGGTCTTTGTTTGCTGCAATAAATAATGAGCTTATGTATCTTGAGTTTTTCCGAGTTATTTCTTTCTTATATTTGTGTAGTGACATCACGGGATGTCACTGTGCTGTGCCGGCCCTAGTGCGATGTAACAACATCGCGGACACCACTATGATGTGGGTGTAGTACCGGCCCTAGAGGGGCTCGGTGAGCGCCGGTTGATAGCGCTGGATGGCACCACGCTTGGCGTGCAGTGCCAGCCCTACAGGATAGGGTGTCGGTGTACCGTGGTTACTAAAGGCCATGGCACTCTGGTTGACCCGAGAGGACACGTGATCGGTTTAGTCTACAAAGGGGCCCCAAGTGGGGGCTAGGGGTGGTCACGTAGTAGGGGTCCAGATCCTGCTCGAAGATTCTTGAAGGTGGTCGTGGCCAAGGGCGGAGCCAGCCACGCCGCAGAAAATATAAGCCGGGTCCCCCAGAGGGACCGGCGTTGTTTATCTTGAAGAAGCCTTCATCTACGTTCTACCGAGTCTCCAACACGTTGACCTGGAGCCGAGCTGTGGTCCGGTCCGTTGTAGCGAGTTACGTAATTAGTATAGTTAGCCTGGTGGTCACCACCATAGGTTATTCTATTAAGGGGCAGTTACCCCGTGTGTTGGTGTTAAATGTGTTGCCTCCAAGAGGAAGTCTGCGACTCAGTTGAACTCACAACATTTGCATTAATTCATATAATAATAATATAGCCCTGGTAGCTTTTTGAAGGTTTTCAATTGGACATGGTAACATTGCATGGCATAAAACACATTTCTGAGAATTGTGGCCAGGGCAAACATCAAGATGCACAGACACTTTATAAAAAATAACTTTGATTATACTTTGCTTTTACAGATCAATTGTATAAAGATATGTTTGCAAACATTGTACAATGTCATACTACTTATTTTGTGAAATTACTCCAAAATATGCAAAAATCATTGTTTTAATGTAAAGTAGTGCTGGAGAAATGCCTTGCATGGATATGACTAATATGGCACCATCATCTGTTTGGGCAGTCTATTTCCAACTGCACATGCGGGTATGTTGTCTTCCTTCATATTTTTTGTTTGATTTTGGGCAGCGGCTTTGGTATAATTGTGCTAGAGACCAAAGACAATGGCAATTAGCACATATACTTCTTGAATACAGTATCTGTGAAAACATTCTTTAATTTTATTACACACCCTGAAACTTAGATGTTGGATGACTTCAAATAGTTGTCCAAATGTTATTTTTAAAAGGCATAAAATGTAATTTCATAAAATCACAGAAAATAATAACAATTGAGCCATAAATACAACATATGATCATACTATTTTAAATGGCAATTCTGTACTATATACATTAATAACGCTTACCTTTCTCTCTATGCGGGCCTTGGCTTCATAAAAGGCCATAGCATCAGGATTTTCAGTCATGAACTCCATATTAATTCTTTCAAGCTTTTCTTGCTCTCCTTCCATCTGGAGAGCATATTCAATCATGGGGGTTAGGGCCTATGAGAACCAAAGCTTTTCTACATATGGCCTATTATGTCAGTGGGCATTTTTTTCTTCCATATAAAAATCGACAAAAATACAATGAACGTTTACAATTAAAGACTAGAAAATACACTTTCAGTAAGCATTAGTACAATAACTCTGGCTAGCGGACTATTTACCAATGGCTGGGTTTTGCCAACAGCTGGGTGAGCGACCACAGGTGTGGCTGTAGTCATGGAATTAGCAGGCACATTTTCTGAAGGCACCTGGTATGCTTCAGCATACCACGTCTCAAATTCTGTAAAAACACAGATTATAGATCACATATATGACAATTGCATTCAACTCAATGTAACACAAGAAAAAAAATCTACCACTGCAAATTAACTTTTCCATTGTGTCTAAACTGTATATCAATTACTAAAACCATTTCAATGAATGAACAGTATAAATACGTACATTTTCATTAATATTACTCTGATTATGCTATCAGTGTCATTCCTGCAAAAGCAATTCAACCATTCATGTTACAGAACGGCCCACTGGAGGCAGAAACCAGAGCTAATTCTGAAATCCCTTCATATGGCCTCTAGATCCCAAAATAGAGGGCATCACGTTTCCACCAACTGCAAATAAGATTAATATTTGTCATATGGCAGTCAACCATATTTGTAAATAAAATTGAGTGCACAACTAAATTTAACGTGGTTTGTGCAATTATGGTGGCATGGTTGAGACAATCAACTCTATACTTGAGAACCCAATTTAATCACACATGACTGCCTGGGTTTGAACTTAAAATCTCAACAACAGTCAGCTCATGTCGCCCAGCCACCTCTACAACGAAGGACAATTTTTTTTTGTTCTAGATTTTAAGCGTTCGTAACTGCAAGGATTCATACTCTTAGGTTTTTTCGGTAAAGTCACGTAGGTAAAAAATAAAATAAAAATGAATAAAAGTAATAATAGAAATAAGATAAAATAATAAATCACGTCACAGCTAGATTACTGTATCAAGTGAGGCTCACTTGATACAGTAAATCTAGCTGTGACGGTCCCACCTGATGACGGAGACTTGTGTTGCCTCCGAAACGTCGTGATTTATTATTTTATTTATTATTATTTTTAATACTTTTTATTTTATTTTTTACCTACGTGACTTTACCGAAAAAACCTAAGAGTATATATTTTTTTGTTCTTATTTGCTGTTTCCTGTTGCTCATCTGTATTAAAATGGAGTCTTTCATATGGTGCCCCTGCCTTCATAATGGTGCGTGCAATGAAAAATGTAACATGGCAGCAGGTCATACCAGAGACGAGTCTCTGGCGGCACAGGTTGACCTGATGCTGGCACCACTGCACCTCAGCCTTTATGTCGCACAGCTCCTCGTAGTGCAAACGGTACTGGCTTTTGAGCTCACGCATGCGCAGCAGAAAACAATATTCCTCCTCGTCAATCACCATCTGGCCCTCGCTGCTCATAAATTCACCTGGCATCAATGCCATACACAAGCACATCGACATTAGGCACAGTGTGTAAATGTAATTAGCAGAAGTGCCGCATGCAGGCATATGCACGTTAGGTGTCGAGTGTATATTTAACTGGATATTATATTTATTGCAGTTAACTTAAAAAGCTTGTGATTTTGTTGAAATAAAGTGTACAATATTTGAAAATTTAGTTGCATCTAATATACAGCCTGATGGTGTTTAATGGTTTTAAATACATCAGCTTGTTTCATTATATGTGCTAGTACTTATCATTAAATTGTAAGTTGCTATAAACACAGCTGTTGCCATTACACTAATACCTTGTTCCTGTCTCTTTTTTGTCTTGGCTTCCAGTGCCTCTCTGGCAACGTCTATTTCTTGCTTCAAAGTATTTATGTGTTTTGCCAGTTCTATTGCTTTTGTTTGCTTCTCCTTATAAATCAATTTGTTTTCTTTGAAGATACGGTTAATCTCACTGCCTCGCTCTGCTTTAAATTCCTCAAATGCAACAACTGGCATTGGTGGAGTGCTGCCATAGATACAATAACAAACATATATCAAGGTCAATGAACATTTCCATTCCACGAACATTGCAGTATTTTATTGTCAACCCATAGGCCACATCTGATCCCTGTGTGCTAAGGTGTTTTGACAGAGTAGGTGCTAAACAGGTTGATGTTTTCAACACTCACTTTGAACGGTTTAGCTGTTCAGAGACCTCTGAGGCTACGCTGGTCACGTCATGCTCTCTCTGGCCACCTTCTCCCACAAAGGGAGACTCTCGGAGCTGTGGGCTTCCTGGCCTCTCCCTTCTGCTTATGGAGTTGGCAGAACACACCAGTCAGCGATAAGCATAATCAACATGTTGCAATCTGAGACACACTGCATTAATAAACATTTCATACATGTTTGTGAGTTTAATCCAATATAAAAATGCTGCAGTAGACAAATATTTTCAACAGTCTTGAAGTTCACAAAAAACTGCAAAGGTTTAAATATATTTTAGTGTTAAATTCCATGCATCAGTCCTCAATAGTTCAGTGATATTAATATTTTAATTCAACAAACTTTTTATTCTATCGAAATATTAGCGGGAGGCAGTCTGCAAAATCCATTGTTTTACTTCCCAATTTTCCAACGTCTATGTCCAACCTTTCACCTACCCAAATCGACCAGCAAGGTGAAATATGGTGAAATAACCTCCTCGACTTGCATGGTGTGGAGAGGCACTCATCCAGCAGTGGATTCACAAAAGTGTCGTACATGTACAGCATAATGAATATTATTTCAGTCATCAAAATAATGGATATGACTACCTGGCACTATCCCTAAGTGACTTCTTGTTCCTACTCTTCTTGGCAGTAACAACGGGCGAGAGGTAAAGCTTGGATGAGGTGGGCACCAACCCAAGTCCAAATCCATCGCGCTCCAACTCTCCAGCCAGAACCACTTCATTTTCTGTTGAGCCAGCCTGAGGTTGTTAGGAATTGGATGAAATATGATTACTTCATTAACATAAGTGCAACAAATTAAAACAGTATAAGTACAACACTATATACTTAAGCATTAGATTGTAAACCCTTGAAGTACAAGTTGATTATGTTTTTTTCTTGAATCTAATGAACTTTTATTTATTTGACCAAGGGGCTTAGCAATAAGCTGAGCCAGGTGTTTGTAAGAAAAGAACCAATTCTTACAACGATGATACAAACAAAACACTGCGATTTTCGGAGATTTTCCAGAGTTAAGATAATGTTTGTCATTAATAAATTAAACAGATTATAGTGGTAAGTCCTTTAAAACCAGGCAAGAGCCCAATTGATATGTCTTGTGACACTAAATGGTGATGTGCACGGGAGGGTTATATGCTACACAATGTTTACGTGTTACATTGTGCATAGCTTGGGCAACTGTACCTTCTGAATTACATCTAGAGAAGGCTCCTTTCTCCTCTCTTGCAAGCTGAACTTTTGCCTTAGTTTTGCCTCCACCTCTTCCTCTTTCTGACTGAATAAAGTTAAAATAGTAAGCAGCCATCAAGTACACTTCCCATTCATACCAGCATGCCATATTGTACCATAAGCTTGCAAATTCAACGTGCAGTAATTAATAATGCCAACTATACAATTGCAGAGTTGTGCTTTTTATATTATGCATATTTGTGTCACCATCATCATAATCTGTGTAGTATTTCTCAATGTACTGCCATTTACCAGAAGGTTTAATAAATATATTGCCACAGTAATAATTAAAATACAGTATACTTACAGGAAAATCACCTTAAATTGTGCAAACACTTCTTGAATTTGTCTTACGTTGGCCAACTACAATAGAGACAAACAAGCAGTTACCACAGTGACCACTCAATGTACACACACCTATACAAATCCACAATTGTACTGCGGGAAGGAATATGTTTGCAGTAAAGGCTGCGTGTTGTTTATAAACCAATAAACATAAGAATACTGTACCTGGCATTCATTGTCCTGGGCCCTAATTTAAAAATTGCAACAGAAACTGACACATTTTTTTGTTGGATTCCGTTTTCTAAGAGTATTGCCAGCCACAGCAAAAATAAATTCATCTCACTGAGGAATCAAAACTTAAGAAGATAAATCATTTTCTCGAAGACTAGGTTTGGGCAGGAGGCAGGTTTACACTGGCATGAAACAACTCAATGCTACGTTGAGAGTTCTACTGTTGAAAACTGTTGACAATCACAGAAGAGAAGTCGACATTCAACTCACGGTGATCTCGTTGAGTGAGCCATCTAAGTAGCGGCGCACTTGAGATTGAATCTCAGCCACCTGATGTTCCAAAAGTGGCTCATAGCTCACTTTCTTACGGTTTGCCTGCCACATGCAATCAAACATAAACCTTAGTAAATACACATGCATACAAATACTTACACTTAATTTGATCAGAATTTTGCTGAATAAAAAACATAAAAGAGCACTGTTTATTCGAACGTGTTACAACTGTAGTTACTTTTTCACGTATGTTAAGTAACCTTTATTGCCACTTCAAAGTCCATTTTATTTTCACAAACCTTGTTGCCATGAATTTTCTAACCTTGCCTTAAATAACATTAGAATGTGTAAAAAAAAACTTTCTCATGCCAGTGCAACTACATGCAATGCTCCCAGCTTTGACCCACATGTGGAAGGTTGACCGAACTGCTGTTGCAAGTATCCAAATACTGTACAACAAAAATACAGAACTTTTCCATACCAAGATGTCATGCATTGCCAGTTCATTTTTCAGCAGCCTGATCTCTTTCTCTAGATCCTTCACTGTCCGCTGTGGAGAAAGGCTCAGCATTAGAAGCTTCCTTCGATCAACTTATAGCACAGCGCAATAAAACATGAGTGGTAGCCATCATTGAATATAACCTCTTGACTATGAGATTAAAATTAGGCGGGTACTTGTGGGTCATGAAGTTCAATGGGGACAGCGTTCACAGGAACGCAGGCCATCCGAGCAGCAAACTTCAACGTGGAGAGCTGTATGGGGTACAGACAACACGTCATACAACATTTTTTCATAACTTGAACCAGTTCTGGTGAGCATTCATAAAATAATCATATATATATTAAAAAATCTAATTTAGCAACAAACACTACAAACACAAGACAATTATACATATTTTAAAGTCAGATTATATGTCTAAGTGAATATGACATTTAACAGTACCGTTTCTTCTATCTGTTCAGTCTCCCCGATGATGTTGGCAATGAGCACAGTATTGCAGTTTCCACCTGAATGGGTATAAATAAAAAAACGAATATAAATTCAGCATGTTGTGCAAAATAGGGTCAGATAGTGAAATTGCAAATGCTGTATTCCATGTGTAGTGTTGTGGATTGTGTACCGTTTAATCTGGCAAACGAGACTCACCGATGGCATCCTTAAGAACATGTGTGAGTTTGCTTTGACGGAAAGGGACATGCTCCCGTCTGCGATCTGCCAGTGCGATCACAGCTTGCTCCAGGAAGGACAGCGACTTGTTAATGTATGTTGCCTCTCTTTCCACTTGTCCTTCTGACTGTAACAGGTGAGCATTGCCCCATCATAATTAAACATTAACCAATTTCTATTCTGCTCACTCTCATTTTAAAAACAATTACAGTATTTCATTAGTAATATGGTATTACAAACTGCGCGGGGATGTCAACTTTAGTCACAAGTGCAAAATATATATGGCAATAATATGCAAATATAGCACAATTAATGGCGTAATAAAGAACATTTGTGAAAGTGTGTCTATTAAAACAAACCATAGTTTTTCCCAGACGCTCAGAGCCAGCCAAATCAACCAGGTTGAGTTTAGACATCGTGTATTTAGAATTTGTGATTGTTTTCGAGCGGGACTGGAACACACAAAATGACCAATATCAGACATGCGCATACCAAAGCCAGATAAGCTTTATTTAGATAAATGTAAACATCGAAAATATGCGACGAAAATGTAAAATATCCAATGCTTGTTGCATTATATGCAATTTGCATTCTAAGTAAATGTGATGGCACAAAGTTACTTTAAATAGCGAAATATTATGGCAACTTTTAAACAAACTATTCATTTTAAAAGCTTATCAAACAATTGTGTAGTTTCTTACCTCTATGTACAGAGTGAATATGCAGTGAGATCTTGAAGACTTCTTATTGAGCGTATGGCAAGCAACTGCTCTATTCATTTCACCCTAAAAGAGTAAAACATATGTCAACAAATTTGAACTAAAATACAAATACTGTAGTTTACTCATTAACTATTAAAATGTAATAATATATCTTAAAATTTCGTATACTTAGTTATACTGATCAATAGCCATTCTAGACAGTAGTAACATTCGCATGTATTTTATCAGATAGAAAATTCGAAATTTATAACATTGCCCAAAAGTATGAAACTGCTGTTAAGCACCTCAAATAGCTTGTTGAGGGCCTCCTCTTGGCTGCTGACCAACTGACAAGTCAGACCTCTGACAGAAACCATACCACGCTCATCCATAATAGACAGTTGTTTATCGATGGCCTGGCACGCAGGCATGGCACACAGGTCACACAGACTTTCGTTGTAGATCTCCAAGTAGGAGACGCGAACAGTGATGTCTTGCTCCACACGCTCCTCAATATCGTGAAAGACCTAACAAATATAAAGTACATTCCTTGTTATGCCTGGAATACAACAACCAAAACACAGCAGTATTACGTGCACATATATTTTTTCCTGAAAGATACACAGTAACTACTGTAAAAAAAAAACATGCATATTAGACTTAAACTAATTTCACTGAAAGTTGGTAGGGAGATGCTGGAAAAATTCTCATTTTATCTTACTTGCTCAAGAACCCGCGGGATGATGCCTCGCTCAGAGAAATTTTCCGTGCTTCCAGTCATTGTGTATGATTTCCCTGCGCCGGTCTGACCATAGCACATTATGGTTCCTGAGAATTCAGAGTGGTGTGGCAAATTTTATTTACAACACTAGTTAAAATCTGCATTTTTACAAAATGGCACAATCCACTTTAGTAGTTTGTCATACATATTTTACATCACGCAACATGAAATACAGTGTCACGGGAATATAAAATTATACCTCAATAAAAATACTTATTACCTTTGTGCAATATATTCATATTCTTAAAAGCATTCTACACAAGTAGCAAAATTGTATTTTGGCATTGACAATTATAAGATTTCTCATACAATAATTATGAGCTTATAGATCTGCGGTACGTCAGTGGTGCCACACACCGTTGTAACCATCCAGTGTCCGCGTGACAACCTCTCGCGCCGTCTCTCTGTACACCATTTCCTGGTTGGTGTTGTGAAGACTTCCATCCAACTTGAAGCTCCATTCTGTGACTTGATTGTTCACAATCTCCTTTTGATTGTGTTCCTTCAAGCGGATGTTTACCGTCTTCACACAGATAAGCATAAAACACGCTAAAATTTATATCACTTTTATATAGATGTCTGAGTATATTATTTTGCTGGGTAGCAATATCTTGAATGTTAAGAAAAATGGAATTGGGCAGGACACGCTGCTCAAAGGGATAATGGCTAGTGTTTCAGTCTAGGAGCTAGATGGATTGTTGCATTGTGAGAACCATGAGAGATGATGGCTTGAGGAGGCCTTCATCTAGCAGTGGATAGAAAATGAAAGATAATGATGCCGAGTTATATGCTGCTCTCAATCTCCTTTTATTTATCTGGGATAAGTAAATTAAACATTAATGTTTGACTGTCTATTATCTGGTTGGATGGATGTATTTTTTGGTCAAAATAATGTACACGTTAGGAATATTACTAATTTGCCTATGGTTAAATCATCCGGAGTGTGTCGAAAGGCAAATATATGTACGAGCAACAACCATGCATGTAGAACGTGTGTTGTAGGCTTATGCTGGGATATATTGTCAGCAGAGGGCGGTGTTGTATTGTACAATGTTCTCCCGTGTATGCTCCCCACCTTCAACCCGCACTGACCAGCATGGTTAAATATGGTAACATAACCCCCACGGCATGCGGAGAGCCCTCATCGGGAAGTGGATTGGCTGCTGTATGAGTAATGTAATACTTTACCTTATCAGTTGGGTTTATGCCAATCTGGCTTTCGGCAAACCTTGGCGAGGGTTTAGTGCGTAAAACGACCCGCACACAGCCCATATTGCACTGCGAAGTGGAACAAAGCAGACATGGTGATACCTCCACTATTAATTATTCACAAAACAAATACAGCAGTCAATTGAGATACTTTACACTTCAGCATTTCACTTTTGACGAGCGATGAATAATAATAATCCCATGGCATATATCATCCTGGAAGCCTCACAGAGTCTCGATGCTTCTTGCAAGAGGATTTTTAATCAATTCCCTTTAAATTGGCGTTTTGAATGGAGGAAAGCGGAGAAATCCTTTCGGCATTCCAGGAGATACGCTCAAATGTACGCACATATACGGGTTCACAAACCCTTGTCCTTAAAACAATTCACTGCACATGGCAATATGAATTAAAAGGTCAATGTATTGATAATCTGCTATGATACTCACCTCCACTGCTGGTCCTGGAATCGGTGGGGAAAGATTCCACGTTACAGACTTTTATTGCAGAAGTTTAATCAGTGATAGCGGTAACAATTCACACAATTAGTTTAGCAAACTTCTGAAAGGTATACATAGCGCAATACATTTCGATATAACGCCTATAAAGTTTAGACTCCCACGAGTGCGTTATCAAACGTACAGAAAGTATATTCTTTGGGTCTTTCGGTAAATTCACGTAGACCTACGTGACTTTACCGAAAGACCCAACGAATATCAATTCCTGCAGTCAGGAAAGCTTTAAATCAAGATGTACAGAAAGTAATTACCTTTAAATCCGACACGTGATAGGCGCAGTTTATTGACAAGTTACTCCTGCTCGGAGTTAAGGGGTGCTTTTCATCGTATGATTACTTAAAACCAAGAGCATGTGGAGAAAATAAAAACAAAACAACTTTGCGTCGCTACCAAATCAAATACCGCGTTAGGAGCCGCCGCGTCGCCACGGCGACCACCACCGGCGTCGCGAGGTTTGCCGTAAAGCAGCAGAAACGTGCCCCGCCCCCCTCCCCTCAAGCGATCTGTCGTAAAATTGTCGTAAACCCCCCCCCACCCCCTCGCCCCCACCCCTCGCCCCTCTCGTGACGTCATCAAAGCCCCCCCCACCCCCCGCCGAAGGGTGCAAGTCTAAACTTAAAAATCCGACAATAATAAAAACAACTATCAACACATCTTCTTGGTTCTTTCGGTAAAGTCACGTAGAAGGGAAATAATAAAATAATAAAAAATATAAAACAATATTATTTCCCTTCTGCGTGACTTTACCGAAAGAACCAAGAATATGAATCCCTGCAGTCACGAAAGCTTTAAATCAAAACTATCAACACGTTCGTCGTCAATCACACACTCTGTGCGAGTCCTTAAAAGTGAAAAATATATATATGCAATAAGCGACGTTTCGGGCAATGGTCCTTTTATGTGCTCTCAATAAAGGCTCATCGTCCGAAACGTCGCTTATTATATATCTGCTCCTCTGAAGGCAACACGCGCCGAGCGTTATCGAGGAACCCACACACACTGACACGTGTTTTGATTTAAGGATCCCAAGTGAACGTCTCTGCGCCTCCCCATTGGCTGAGCGGTGATCGAGGGGGGGGGCAATGTGACCCGCCCCCCTGTGTGTTCGCGCCGCTTAAACAGGCGTTATTAATAACAACGCCACGGTCAATTCTAAATATCAATTTTAAACACATTCCTGCGGAGGGAGCTGGTAGGAACGTTGGGTTGCTCGGTCAATGGCCAGGGTCAACTGCGGCGTGGTGTATTTCGCAAATATGCCCGACTGTGAGGGCGGGCACAAGCCGCGTGAGTAGGTTAAACGTTGAGTTTTATAAGGGCACCACGGGGTGACCAGCCCCTCTCCACCCAGCCCCTCCCTCCCCACCCAGCCCCTTCCCACCCCTCCCACCCAGCTCCACCCTCCCCACCCAGCCCCTCCCCACCCAACCCCACCCCCCACCCAGCCCCTCCCCACCCAGCCCCACCCTCCCCATCCAGCCCCTCCCCACCCAGCCCCACCCCTCCCATCCAGCCCCTACCCACCCAGCCCCACCCCTCCCATCCAGCCCCTACCCACCCAGCCCCTCCCTCCCCATCCAGCCCCTCCCCACCCAGCCCCACCCCTCCCATCCAGCCCCTACCCACCCAGCCCCTCCCTCCCCATCCAGCCCCTCCCTCCCCACCCAGCCCCTCCCTCCCCACCCAGCCCCTCCCTGCACGACGGACACAATAATCCCCTGTGGGCTGGTGTAACCAGGAGGTTCCTACCAGGAAAATACCAACCTTCGGTGTCTCAACGAGGTGGGAGAGGTGGAGTCGTGGGAGGCAATCGAGAGACACTTCTGTACAAACGTCCTCTTTCGTATGGCTGATGCAGATGCAGACTAACAACTTCCAATTCACTTTCAAACGGTCCCTGTACAAACAATAAGGTCCCACACACACAAATCCTGAATCGATTATGGATTAACTACTTTGTTGAATCGATTGGCAATCGATTATTTGAGAATCGATACCCACCCCTCACTGGGTACCGGCCTCCCGTTGTCCCTTCCCCCGTCATAGCCCCCCGTCATAGCCCCTCTCCTCGCCCCTCCCCCCGCTCCTCCCCTCGCCCCTCCCCCGTATTACCCCTCGCCCCTCCCCCCGTTCCTCCCCTCGCCCCTCCCCCGTATTACCCCTCGCCCCTCCCCCCGTTCCTCCCCTCGCCCCTCCCCTCATCCCCCTGTCCCCCGGTCCCTCCGTCTTCCCAGCCCCTCCCCCCGTTCCCCCTCTCGCCCCTCCCCCCGCTCCTCCCCTCGCCCCTCCCCTCGCCCCTCCCCTCGCCCCTCCCCTCGCTCCTCCCCCCGCTCCTCCCCTCGCCCCTCCCTCCACCCCCCGGTCCCCCCCGCCCCCCGTCCCCCGACCCCCCTTGCTCTCCCCACGCCCCCCACCGACGTGGGGCAGGGTCCCGAGTCTCCTCCCCCCGGCGCGGAGTTCGCTCCGCGCGGTGCCACCGAGCGCGGCACCAAACAACAACAACAGCAACCACAGCAGTAGCAGCGAGTGGAGCGTGTGACAACCACAGCAGCAGCAGCATCTTTATATAGACGGGGTCCCTCGTCTGTTGTGTGTGTAAGTTATTGAGGCTTCTACACCACAGTACTTGAGTGTTGTCGACGTCTGTGTGGGTGGGTGGGGTGGCTGTAAGAGCAGAGTAAAATTGCTGGATTGGCAGTCATCACAGTCATCACCGTAATTATGCGTTAATAACCAGGAGTGCAGGTGTGATATATGCTCTTTGTGTTGTATTTTTACGACTGCGAAGTGGTGACGTTGATGGCGTAGTGTTTACTTGGCCAGGTTGTATTCCCCAGGACCTACTTGCTGTGCTGCCGCCGTGTTAACCATTGGCTATTGACGTGTGCGCGATTGCATCTGATTGTTCCATGCGCTCTAATCAACGCGAACCGGTACATTTGAGTGGCGCAAAGTGGTCTGGATGAGTGTTGGGTGCTCCGCGTATCTGTGTCGTCCGCGAGAACGTCTGTTCAAGTCACCTGCAAGGTAGGAGGCACACTTCTTTGTCTAAAGAATCATTTAAAAACGAAATGCCTTTTTATCTATGTCTTACGTGAAACCCAAGTTATTATGGTAAAAAAGCGAATGTCCATGAACACGAAATAAGTTTTTAGTCCATCAGCATATCCGCCTTGCAGACTGATTTAAACAATTAGCATTTATTTCAGTATGTAAACCTCGGACAGGTTTATGTTCCCATTTCTCTTGGGGACTTTTTCTCAAGTTGTGATCTCGTAAGGCTGGATACACATTACTCTTTAACGTTATTTGACGTGGAACCCTTAACATTGCAATTGCTTGGTGTTATGAGACTTTTGTATCTAATTATTGTATACAATTCCGTATAATATATTTAAATCGCACAATGTGCGTTTGTTTGCAATAGTGTTTGCAGTAAAAAGTTGTATTTGAAAACGACGGACTGAGCATTTCAAAGGTCGTCCAAAACGATTTTATGTACAGGGTGGTCCAGATGTCTTGTGACCGCCATTTAGGGGTAAATTAATTAAAGGACGCAAGACATTTGGACCAACATGTATATTCCAAAAAGTACGTTTTGTAATTCCTAAATTATTCAACTGGAACATTGGCGCGCTATGGAACGTGGGACTCTGAGTTAGATACCTGGTTCTGGGAGGTCCCCCCCCCTTTCCGTGAAGTATGGTCAAACACACCCCCATCATGACCACCACGGAGTGGAGACGCCGTCGTGCAGCAATGGATAATTGTTTTAGCACTGGCCAAATAATTATGATAGGATTGGTGTAATCCTTTTATACTGAACCGACTTTTGCCACCAAATCCCGTTTTCAAAACGTATTCACCTGATTGTTGACGTCAGCTGGCACCACCACATGTTGCCATTCTACATGTATGCAACTTATCCTTTGTTTGCACCGGATGGGGGACCCTCCAGACTCAAGTCTCTCGAGGGAGAGCTGTGGTTAGAATGTAAACAGTAGAGTATACATTTGTATTAAGCTAATGCAATAATAATGATGATTTTTTGTATCTGGTCGTTGGGTTTGCTGGGTCATGCACACATCGCTAGCCATTGATGTTAGCCCGAGCCGGGAATCGAACTCACGTTGTCGGTGGCTTCATACATCGTGCCACAGTATAGTGTCGAAATATAAAGTAATTTTAATAAAACCCTGGGATACAAGACGTAAAAAAACCCCACTAATCTCTGTAAAGTAAAAAAATACTACAATTTTAGTCATACATTTTAAATGCTGTAATATGTATGCTTCAAAAGCACTTGACTTAAACGAGATTCAATACTATATAGTTCCAAGCACGGGGAACGTGGTAGGGAGCACATTTACAGAATGTAAAGAATTGGTGTTTACTGTTGAGACAACGTGGGTGCTTTGAGTCACCATACATCTCAAGCGTTTAATTGGTATAGTTCACATGAACCACGTCTTTCATACAAATGTAGACCTACACCACGACCTGTGCGCATCTCCAGCTATTAACATGAAGTTAGCCAGTTGATGGCAAGTAATGAATGAAAAGCATGATCTATTTTTGTAAAATTACCACAACTTATTTTTCAATTCCTTTTCCAGGTTTTGCATACGTGCAAGCCAAACACTACCGAGGTTTTCGAGGTCGTGACATTTTCAAGAGTGTAGTCACGTAATGTGTTTAAGGATATTATTGTACAAGTGTTTTGTTTTTTTTAAATCGTCACAAAGGATAATAATTTTGTCTTACATCTAACAAACATTATTATTATTATTATTGAAATTCAGTTTTTCTTATGTTTGAACTTTAGTAAAAGGTGAGGCAGGGCTTATATGTGTCGGAATAAAATTAATTTTGGAACGAGTACATTTATAAACGGCTTTATGAGAACAAGACTCTAACATTAGGAACATTTTATTGATACATTAGGAACATTCTTAGAAACTGGGGCGACATCTGCTGTGTTCCCTCCAAATCTCGTACAGTTTTTTCACTGATGTCTTCCCTCTTAGGAGTGGTGGCACATCGAGTTAGTGTATTTTGCTGTGAACTTGGTGACCTGCGGTCAATTCCCAGCCATGGTTAACATTAGTTGCATGTGATTTGTGAACTCGCCCCCCCCCCATAATCTGCATGGTGATTACTCGAGAATGCATTAACCCAGAGTTTGCAGACCAAGGGTAAGAGCAACAATCACATGTTGAATCTCAGAGCAGAGTTTGTGAGTCGGCTGAGCAACAGCTGTCGGCTCCAGCAGAAGGGATTTATGGAGAGGTGTGGTGATGTCGACTGCATTGGGTGCGGTGACCTTGATTTTGATGACCAGGCCACACAAAGTAGTAGATATCGCTCTGTGGATTACGCAAACATTTGATTGGATTAAGATCATCATTGTTAAGGGGTGTGTACTTGTCTGCCACCACTCTAATTGCTCTGGCTAATCTCATTCCACGTGTAATGATATGCGTTTGTGACAATGTTCCAATGGGATTAGATGGGAGCCCCCCCATGAATGGTCTTCATACAGATTCTCAGCAGTGACGCGAACGCTGCGTAAAAACAAAATTGCAATACGATCTGGCTGTTATTCCAACTTTGCACAAATTGTATAAATAAATGCTCCCTCCAATGTATAACTTCTCTTATTTGTAAAAAAGAAAATAAATTTTCTCAAGCAGAGCAACCCAGATTACTCCTTAAATAAATATTTTTGTCAATGTAATATTTGCAATAGTCATGTACTTCGCTACACATTACCTCATTGTGATCAGCTTATTACCTCTTTTGAAATCAGAAATATTTGCCTAACACCATGTAATGTACATAAATTCTACAAGTTTCGGTTAACTTTGCCAACAGTTATGATGTGCCAGTGACCCCCCCCCCCCCCCCCCCCACATCTGTTTGATTAGTTCATCTTTTTAAGTTGGTTGTCCTTCCCCCGCACCTCCGATTAGCACGGTCTGCTCCGTACATACACTTACATTTGTTGGTGACTGCGAAAATGATGCTGTCGTCAAGGGCATTTGTGTGACTTCCCTTTCTCCTCGCACTTGATAAAACGCAAAACTTCCCATGCGGATGTGTTTTTTTTCTCCCAAAGAGCACTTCTGTATTTGCAGCTGTCCTCGTCTGTACAGTAGTAGGACATTCATTATTCTGGCATAGCTGAGAATGGGGCGGTGTTGTATTAGCCGAAAGACAACCTGTGAAGCAAGTCTGGCAGTAAATGTGACGAGGTCTATTGTGATTCAGTGTTCGAGCTGTTCCCAAGCATCATTGTGGAATGCGGTGGAAAAGTGGCTAGCCTACTTTAAAATGAACGTGGCAACCCGAGTTTGATTTCCAGCCACAGCCATCATGAGTGGTGAATGCCTCTCAACCACTCCAGGTTCTTTCCAAGTTGACTCAGACTGAATGAAATGAGTGTGCCTCGTGTGGTGTTTAAGCATCAGCAGATGGGAGACGAACCCGGTCTGGGGAGTGGTGCTGACTCTTACACCGTACCGGCCTGAATAGGTGCTTGCCAACAGCACTTGACAGAAACAGTCGACACAAGCTGCATGGAGGAGAGGACATTTTCAGGTTATTCTTAAGCACCGTGACTGAGCCAAAACAGAGGTTACCAACAGACGTAATAGCATCCCATGCAGAACCGCACCCTTTGTAATACAGTGATCTTCAAAAAAAAAACTCGCTCAAGCTTTGCCGAGTGTGACATTTTTTCCTCCGCCAATGTTGCCATCAACGTCCTTGTAAAAATGTCCAATGGGAGCCTTGTTAGAGCAATACACACACACATGTCGTCAGTGTGCAAGAAAACTGGCGGCCTTGGGCCACTTGTCGTCTGTTGATCTACGGTTAATCATTCATCACAAAGGAGGGGTTACTATACAGTACATGGAACGGTCTTGGCAGTGAAAAGGTAAAGGTGCCATGCGTTGATAGCACTGGGAAGAGTAGGAGGGGGGGTTGTGCATGTTTCAAGTTTCATTTTTTAGGTATAGCCCTGTGAGCCATTCGGCTCTTGCTTAGTGTTACCCATGAGCCAGTGGGCAGTCATAATGAACAATCAGTTAATCACATAAACCCAGTGGTTCTTTACTCTTTGGTTCTTTCGGTAAAGTCACGTGGGTATAAAATCAATCACGACGTTTCGGGCGCAACACAAGTGTCCGTCATCAGGTGGGAAAGCATGGACTGCTGCTGAGGCCGACTGGCAACAGAGTAGATACACAGTCTGCATCAGCAGCAGACCATGCTTTCCCACCTGATGACGGACGCTTGTGTTGCGCCCGAAACGTCGTGATCTATTTTATTTTATACCTACGTGACTTTACCGAACGAACCAAAGAGTATGGATTCCTGCAGTCACGAAAGCTTCAAACCATGGGTTCTGAACCTGGGTGCTAGATTGCCTTTCTGAGAACCAAAGGGGGTGGGGGGGGGGATGCAGGCTGCAATAAAGGAACCACTGACCTAAACAAAGTGGTCCTCAGTTTACATTTCTCGTACTCTGTATTAATCTCCATCTGGCAACAGAGTAGATAATTTGTGTTGTGTGCGTAATCGTCTTCATAATTTAATTGGCTCTACAGCGGTGCTTCTCAAAGTGGACCCCGACGGCCCTCTCGGTGGGCCGTGGGTTGTGATGCAAATGCAGGTTGACCCTTTTGTTTAGGACAACAATTAATATTTTACCGATGATATTTAATTAAAAAAATCTAGGTAAACTACCCTAACACATAACCTGTCAATACATGCGGATTAGCCATATTCTTGTACAGGGAAATTGAGTTTTCATGTTCATACGGCGTACAACCGTTTCAATGCGGGCAAAGGGCATTTTTGTCTATTTGTTTGTGTTTCTCCTTTGTGATCGGACTTTGTAGGATGAACGTTGAGATTTTTAAGGGCACGGGGTGACCAATACAGTCTGAATTGGTCTGTCATAAGAGGGTAGGCACTGATAAGGTATGCGAATCCCCACCCACCCCAGAAAAATAACTTTTTTTTTTATTCCGGTAATGAATAATTTTGTATCTGTGGTATTTAGAAGTGAATGCGTTGTATCACCAGGGGTGTGTGGTCCGTGGGAATGTTTGCTTTGGCTGAGTGGTCTACGGGGGCCAAAAAAAACTGAGAAAACACTCCTCAAGAGTGACGACACTGCTCTAGAATGACAATACTTGTAGTACTATACATCGGAAAAAAGTATTCACTCCAAACGCATTAGTGTATTGTTCAATGCATGAAAGAACACGTAGAACCACTGCCACGCGTCTCTTTATGTCTGCACATTGTGTTCAGACCTCGATGCTGCGCTCACAGCAATCGGAAGCTGACTTCCCCCATGTGGGACATTATCATCATCATATAGAGCGCCTTATTGTGTACAAACGCGAACACCCTCCCCCACCCCCCCAAATCTTGCCAGCTGGCGACTTCTCTATTTAACATATATATGAAAGGTTCAGATCATTTACAATTTGAACAAAGAACACGGAATTGATTTAATTATCTCACCTCTTTTGTGTGTGTGTGTTTTAATGCAAATACCGTGTGTATTTGTACAGCAGTGGGCGAGGCTTTGAAAGTGTGTGGATGGGTAGTTGCCAGTGACTGTTGTGAAACCAGCATGAAGAGTGGAGGCCCAGAAGCGAATTTTTTGATGAAGGGCGCAACTTAATGCGTTATTAATTGTGGGGAGGCAGGAACGAACGTGCTTGTTGTGGCAAGTGTGTTCAGCTTCAGACGTGCTCTCTAATGGCCATAACACCATAACAGGTTTGGTGTCTGCCGTGGATAAGTGTGTTATTTGACAAACTTACATATTAAGCTGCATTGGCGTTTTTTGTAATAGTGGTGTAAATACACTGCATACCACTAACTGTACTCTATACCTAATGGATGATTGTGTGTTGAACAACTTCTTTCACACCGTGCAGAGCCAACCGTGCTAATCGGAGGTTGCAAAATGATTGTGTGTGTCATGAACACGTGCTTGCTTATTTTGTCCTTCATGGTATCTTACGTTTTGCTGCATGTGTTGCGAGTGGGAGCTTCTTCCGTAACTGAATTTGGTTGAACCTCGAAACATCATGCCGAAAACATGCGGTACAACCTGAAAACACGTTGGAGAAATGTGCAGCTACAAATGTCAAAAACATACACAGGAGTTTACGACATCTTGATCGCTTTGATAATTTGACTCGTGTCACCGATTGTGTTTTTACTGCGCACATTGTGAGCATTGCTGCGTAATATTTTGCCGTGATCCAATTGAAAAATCGTGCAAATTTGGTCGTGGAATTATTAAACAGTCTGTCCACTGTCATTTGATCATCAAGGAAGGGTACATTCTTTATGCATGATTTTGTAATGATAATAATGATTTTAACATTTTTGGCTGACTGCATTACTTTCCTCTTTCACCGATAGCAACTGAAGCCACATTTATGCTGTATAATAACGTCGCTTGTCTTTGGTTTAGGCAATCATAATATACTCATGGGCTGCGATTAAGACCGTTGGGAGCAAGCATTTGGCCTGAACATCACGGAGGATGGAAGATTTTGCCAGCGCAGATGGGTAAGAACATGCGACCAGAGACTGTGGCCATTTACACAACAGTGATCTTTATGGGACAATATACATGCACAAGACTTGTGCTTCTGCTTTGTTTAGACCCAACAAAAGAAGTCTGCTGATAAATTGGATTTTCCACATTCCTAACCGCAGGTGCCAATGGGAGGGAGTAGTTGATTATGAGATAATCATGCATGATGCTTGCTGTGGTGTGCTCACATTTGGCATGGGGAAAAACCTGTTTGTGGTTGTAAATGGGGACTATGGACCGCCCAATGGAAGATGCAGAGAATGTATATGCCCAAACACTCACCGCCTATTTGAACTCCCTGGACATGCCCCAGCATGCTGCCTTCACTATCCCAAGAGATTCCTTCATGTAATTTTCCCTCCAGGTGTGTTGCCAAGATTATGTTGTTTGAGCGGTGGCGCAGTGGCACAATGGCTAGTGCGCTGCACCGTGAACCCAGAAACCCAGTTTTATTCTTGGCCAAGGCTAACATCGGTGGTGAGAGATTTGAACTGGTCCTGGGCACCCCCATTCACCAACCTGCACTGCTGTGCATGTATGCATTTTATGGTAAAATAACTCCATGACTGACATGGCATGAGGTGGAGGTTTACATCAAGCAATTCGTTGATAAAAAACTGTTCTAAAATAACATGAACATCTCCACTCTGGCCGGCAGTGTTTTTAGATGAAAATTTCAAGGAATGCATATCAAAACCACACCTGAGGTTATATAAATACGATGCTTGTGCATGCAAACGTGACCTTTAATAATAACAATAATAATACCAATTCTTGACCTAATGAGAGCCATGCTGAGTCTCAACACTTTATAGGAGAGCGCTGCATAGGAATGTCTCGACAATTTTTTTTTAACAAGTACAGTTGATCATCGCTTATTATCCGGCGTCCAACATTATCCGGCGTTCCCAGGCCAATCCGGCAAAACCGCTTCAAGGGCTGTACCAGTCCGGCGATCGCCCATAACATGTTGTTGAAACAAGAGCATAGTATGTACATCACCCCATGCAGAGTCTTCGAGATTGGAGTGGTAAGTACGGTACAGTAAATACAGTAACTTTTTAATGCAGATATTTTTTCGTCTATTCATATGTTTATTTCATATAGTAAACGCATTTTTAAAACACAAAATACATATACACAACACCTAAAAACATGTTATACAAGAACGTGCAAAAATAAGCTATTTTAAATAACGAGGTGATTATCCGGCGTCTTTGATAATCTGGCGCCCGCTTCCCCCCGAAGCAGCCAGATAATCGATTATCCAAGGTATTTAGCATGTGAGAGAAAACCACAGAGTACCTGCCTGGGAAGACACCCAAAACCTCGCACAGAATCAATAATCTATTGATGTAGTCCCATCTTTCCCACTTTCCAATGGAAGACTCCAACACTTGCCGCTTCTCAGCTGCTTATGCTGTTGGCCCTACTCTGCTTTCTTTACCCCCTGCAAGTGAGGATGTGGAGGAGCAGCATGGATTGGCTGTGGTGTGGGAGGGACCAGGGCCCTTCATGGTGCCGAGGCTGCTGAAATCTCTGTCCGGCAAACCGGTGGTGCAAGCTGCACTGGGCTGGTCGCATACCCTGCTCCTCACTCGCGGTGAGTTACTCAGTGTGAGGCACGTACCGTGTTTGAGCCCCATATATCAGGGCTGTGTTCTGCTTGGGTAGGCAGAAAATGTTGACATCATTGTGCATTGATGCTTTTTTGTGATAAGTGCGTGGTGTCAAACATTTAGTTGGTTGTGGGTCGGTTATGGACGGGTTCAAAAATGCATAACTCATGACCCATGCAGCATTGGGTGACCTTCATCTAGCAGTGAATCGATAATGAGCTGCACATGTGCACGTGTAGTGAGTCCAACTGAGTTGCAGACATTGTCTTGGGAGAAACACTTTATTTAGCAACTTCAACATAACGTTACACAATCTACACTCGGGTATTGAATGCCCATCTAACCACGCTACCGTAGAACTAGACACGTTTTTGCTATCCCGGCCCGGACCACAAGCTGGGTCCCGGACCGCGTGGCTAGAGGCTTCTTCTCCCCGACGTGGATCTTCTTCACACCAGCACACGAAGAACCTCGAGCTCATCACGGGCCCCGTTATATCCCCCTGGGCTGGGGCTGGCTCCGCCCCGCCCACCTTCCAGATCTCTCGCTCTTTCTCGAAGGCTCCCGAGAGCTCTTTTAGACCACGTGACCGCCCAGTGGCCCCCCTCCAATATCATCCGGTCACGTGTCAGCAGGTCAACCAGCGTATCATGCCCCAATGTTACCCTGGCTGGCTGACGCTCCCTCTCGCTCCCTCACCGGGAGCCCGCACCGCACACTGCTCGCGGTGCCTCCGCGCTGACCAGCGCTCACCCATGCCCCGCTAGGGCTGGTACTACACTCCGTAAGCGGGCTACACATATCAACACATTATCCGCCGTGGCTTCGTAAGCCCGGCACAAACACAGTGACAATCTCAGTCGCTACACACGAACACAGAACTGGCGGGGTGATGTGAGCACACGGAGTTTACTCGTCTAGTCAGTGTGAAATATTTAGCTACATGCATTGTGCAGTAGTCGCATTTCAGGACATTTGCAGCTGGTGGATATTATTTGGCGGCTCGGTAATATAACTGGTATGAGCTGCACTGACCAGCATGTTGAACTGGAGTCAAATAACCCCCATGATCCATGCGGCATTGGGTGGCCCTCATCCAACAGTGGATTGACAAAGAGCTGTACATGTAAAACACGAGAAGATGTAACAAATTAATATGTACACATTAACTTGATGTCTCCCTTTTGTCCACAGCCTACAACACTTGACTAATTATGCGTATTTTTTACAGTGTCTGAGTTACACTCCAGTGGTATGAGCGACGTATGGTTTCTCTGAGCCAAAACACGATAGGCACAGATGATGATCATCATGTTCTATACAGTGTTACCATTTATCCAAGAGCATGAACTGAAACAAATCAGATGCATGTTAGTTGCGTGTGTTTACAATATTCTTACTCGGCAGTTTTAGCTTGGGTGAATTTTTTTTTTAAATGGAGACAATGGACACCCGTAGAATTTATAAGACATTTCTGCATTTCCTATCGCTTTCTGGGCTACATTCCAGTGTGCTAAGCAGATTATGATTTATCTGGGCCAAAACACAATCGACGAGACAGATGACAGACCCCGGCAGACAGATGACGATAATGATCAATACAATTATCCTGCAATAAAATCCAAGAGCATGACCTGGAATAAATAACAGTTGCTCATTCACCGTAATCAGGCCATGCCTTTGCGTTGCAGATGGTGCCGTGTACAGCTTTGGCCAGCAGCCCTGGCAGGACCAAGCGTATGTCTTTGCGCAGGAGCCCCGTCGGGAGATGGGACTGGCGGGAGTGGAGGTGGTGTACATTGCCGCCGGAGCCCGTCACAGTGGGGCTGTCGGCAGCTTGGGCGACGTGTACATGTGGGGCAGCAATTTGCACGGCCAGTGTGCGGTGAGGGACACCGAGGAGGTGCAGGGACCTACCCTCGTGGCGTTCGAGCCCAACAGGGACCCCGACGCGTCTGGGGCAGCCGTGCAGCCGTCCGCATCGCCCCGGAATTGTGCCGGCTCCAGGGGACGCCTGCACGTCTCCCTGCTGGCATGCGGGCACACGCACACCTTGGCCTGGTCGCAGACGTCTGACGAGATGTGGGGCTGGGGGAACAGCTCGCAGCTATGCCACGCCGCCACCGCCGACCCGCCGGCCGCTTCCGCAAGCCGCATTCAGTACCAGCCGCGGAGAATTGAGCACTTTGTGGGGGTGAAGGTGAGGCAGCTCGTGTGTGGAGCCTTGCACAACCTGGCCCTCGTGGAGGTGCTCCATGAGAACCATGCACCAGGGCTTGCTCAGCCGCCTGCGGCGCAACCCGTGCTGTCAAGAAACGTGACGGCTGGTAGTGACAATTTTACTGCAAGCGGTGAGTGGATGAGTTTAACTGAGGATGCGCTGGAAGGGATTTCCATTCGCATTGAAGACAGGGCCAAAGAGGATCGTAAAAATTCAAATCGTAGCGATAGAGGAATGCGCCTTAAGACATTTGTGAGCGATGACCTGTCAAGTTCTTTCGAGGATAGTTTCAAAATGAATGATTTGAAAATTGACACTAATATCTGGTTATCTGATGACGATGATTTGAACATTGAGAAAAATATCCATGAGCCTCTTCATAATGTGAACCCGAAAAAAGTCAACGTGGCCGATGTTGATGAAGCTGACCAAGAGGTCTCAGAAGTTGGCAAAGTCGCGGTGATGAGGTGCGTCCGGCATCTTTCACAGAAGAAGAAAGTGAGTCCGGCTGTAGCACCGGCGAACTCTGTGTTTGCGTTCGATTCCGAAGCACTGGACTCATCCACTGAGCACTTTCTCTCGAGTGACAGCGTCTCCGAGAAGCAGATGTCTCCTGTGTACGAGCACATCAGGCGCTTTCGCCACAGGAGCACCAGGAGGAAGGAGACAATGGGAAGGCAGCCAGAGGTGCCACGGAGTCAGAGCTTGAAGGGTAGGGGAATGAATGTGCTGCAGGTCACCCCCGATAACCCCGCGGTTAGGCCAGCAATTCCGGCAGAATGCGCAGCGGCCTCGAGGACAGGTGCACAAGCAGAGGAGTGCAGAAATTCTGCGAGCATCGACACGAACCAGCTCGGGCACAATCGCAACACCAAAGAATTTAAACCAGAGCTTGATCATGGTAAGTTTTATAACGTCGGTGGATCGTCAACAGTCATATTATTGTAACACAATTAGTTTCAAATGTGCATGGCTTCAGTAATGATATCCCACACGTGTTTGTCCTCTGATGTATTTAATTAGCGATAATACTGCTAGTGCTCGTGCCAAGTGCACAAAAAGCAGTGTATCTGCGATGAGACAGTGCGATTCAGGTAGTGGCTCTGCCGGGTAGGGAGCAAGGCGACCTGATGATATACTTGGCGCTTTTTGTGGGCAAGTCCCTAATAGCACAAGGTAAATCTTCTTGGTTCTTTCGGTAAAGTCACGTAGAAGGTTAATAATAAAATAATAAAAATAAAACATAATAAAATAATTCTCACGACGTTTCAGTCACAACGCAAGCAGCCGTCTTCAGGTGAAGAACAGGTCTGTCGGGAAGACAGCGTCTGAATGAAACACCACCAGGCTTGGAGCGTACTGTATATTTAAGCTGCACAAGGTTGCGTTTCCATATTGGATCATCTTTAATAGTGCTATGGTCTGTAGACCACAATGAGACGATGGGGCGCAGCTGCTTTGACGGGGAGGGCGTGTGCACCTCGGCTGGCAGCAGGCCTAGAATTCCGAAGCAGGTCCTTTTGGTGCTTGTTTTTTTTGTCCATCTTTGGGAAATGGTTTGATTAATTTGGCATTTTTTTAATTTCGGCTGAGTTCCTAAAAGAAACAGCACTTTATAATACGTATTTGTTATTTGGATATAACTATTTCGGAAACATTTCAACCTAGTTGGAAAGCATTGGCAAGCATTCAGTTTAAAAACACCAATTTAATTTAGACTTTATTTTATCCAGAAACTTTTAAATGTTAGGGAAATGTTAGACCGATTGCTTTCATTAACTGAATGATAACTGTTTCGTTCACTGCCTGACCACATTTGTGTAACTCGTAAAACGAACGACGCGGCGCATTGTGTGAAGCGGTTTGTACGGTTTACACGATTTGCCAACGCTGTTGCCAGGCTTCGCGGCGGGCGGTGGTGCGGCGAGCGCCGGTGAGAGCCCGCCTAGCGCCACGAGCACTACTGTGAACTGGGAGGGAGGGTGGCAGACGACGAGCACCCAGCCCCGCCGGCAGCGCCTCGAGGTGTGGAGCTGGGGGGACGGCCAGGACGGGCAGCTGGGACTCGGAGACACCCTCTCCAGGTGGGATGCGGCTCGGGGGCGTGAGACACGCACTCGTCGTGGACTGACGGGGGGGGGGCGCACCTGTTGTGCTGGCAGACGATAGCATTTGTGGTGTTTGAAAATAATGGTTGCTGCTGCTTCGAGCTGTTTACACTTGAAATACAGGCCGATCCATTTATAGCTGATTGAATGTCGTGAAAGCCATAGCTCCATGATTGAATACATGTGTTGCGATTGGTGGGAGATGTATAGAGGCTTTTAAATACAATGCTTCATTTTCAATCTATGTCCAAGTTATTGTAGTCGGGGATGAATGGATAATCCTGTACAAAAGGCTTCAGAGTTGTTGACTTGCGTAATTACACGTGCACAAACTGTGGTGCTCGTAAAAATGTCACCATAGTTGTGAACGTGGTTATCCTGCACACATGAACATGCTTTTCTTGTTCCCGAGAGAAGCATGGTGTGTGTGCGCACGTGTAACTCTGGCATTTTGTTTATTGAGAGAGCATGGCGGGTGCCGTTTATAGCATACACCAGCGCACTGTAAAGCCAGACCGGGTGCACCTTCCATGTGGAATAAAGCCAGATTGGCAGACATTCTATATGCGCGCACCATATTTGTCGTGCGTTTCCCAGGGAAGATTATTGAGCTGATTATACGGTGCACCGACTGATCTATGCAGGCTTCACGGTAAAGTAGTTGAGGCATGTCCCCCCATGTGCCTGGCGTGTTCAGAACAAGCGCAGAGGACACCCCTCGCAGGAGCTCAAATAAAAATAAACAGACACCACAGGCGCAAGTGCTGTGTAGGGAGTTGGGTCACACAGAAAACGGCACAACTCTGCCCTATAAAAACAGATCCAAAGTTAATGAACAAGAGTAAACCAGGCAAGGATTAGCGGTTCATGTACTGTTTATAGACTGTAGGTATGGGACAGTTATTTGTGAAGTATCGGTTTACGGCCTGTGTTTTTGGATGTGTCGTAGCTGTTCAGAAACCGGCGAATGTTTTACACGGTAGCTATCATCACACCGTGAATGACGATGCACTGTACGGGGTGTGTATGTGTTTGTATTGAAACTGTCATTGTGAAGGCTGATGCCTCAGTGTATTCAGAGTTTGGTTGGTGAAGAGATCATCAAATTGGCGGCAGGAGACTTCCACTCCCTCGCACTTACCAGCACCTCAAAGGTAACATCTCATTTACTCTGATTGTTGCTTTTGAACTTTGTGAACTTGATTATCGAATAAACGTTTTATTATTTTACAAGTTGGTGAACATTTTGTTACATAGCTGCAAATCAAAAGCTTGTGTGAAATGTGAATTGTAGAGAGGAATTTTTTTTTTACATTTCAGCTTTGACCTCAATCTTTATTGAAACTCTTTATCTCCATGAAACATATTTTGACAAATTTAATTCATTATACTAATAGAAGATATACACATTTAATTTGTCCTTAGATATTTGAACACTTTCGGCACTGGGCATTAGTGTACTTGTAAATTGTGCCCTATGGGCGGTGTGATGTTGGATGCAGGTGTACAGCTGGGGCAGGAACCGCAGTGGACAGCTGGGGCACGACAAGCTGCGCTGTCTGACGCCGCACCTACTGGAGGTACCCGTGGCACAAATAAAACAACTAAACTTCGCAGACACAAACACAGGTTAAATTTCGATTTAAAGCTTTCGTGACTGCAGGGATTCATCTTCTTGTTTCTTTCGGTAAAGTCACGTAGAAGGGAAGTAATAAAATAATAAAAATAAAACATAATAAAACAATTCTCACGACGTTTCGGCTACAACGCAAGCAGCCGTCTTCAGGTGAAGAATGAGACACTACCAAACTAGGAGCTTATATATAAGCTGCATTGGGGGTTGAAGAGCGCCTTAACATGCACATTCTTTTTGTTAAGGCGCTCTTCAACCCCCAATGCAGCTTATATATAAGCTCCTAGTTTGGTAGTGTCTCATTCTTCACCTGAAGACGGCTGCTTGCGTTGTAGCCGAAACGTCGTGAGAATTGTTTTATTATGTTTTATTTTTATTATTTTATTACTTCCCTTCTACGTGACTTTACCGAAAGAAACAAGAAGACAAACACAGGTGTTTGTCAATCCACTTGTGAACGAGGAGGGCCTCTCCACACCGTCTCAGACAGGGGGGTTATTCAACCTTACTTTGCAAGGCCGGACAGCGTGGGTTGGTCAGGCGGTGGTGCTCAGAAGCTGGTTTGGATATCACTCACCGCCGATGTCGGCCAATAGTTGAAAATAAAATTCAGATTGCAGGGTTCGTTGCTATTTTCCCATATTGGATTGCATCAATGCGTAATCAATGTATTTATAACAACACGACAACACGTTTCCCGTTGTGCTCCTCTACGTCGCTCCCCCGTGTGCGCGACAGACTCTGCCGGCCGGCGAGGTGCTGGACGTGGCAGCGGCGGAGGAGCACTCGCTGTTTGCGATCAACCGCGAGGATTCCTACGACAGCCGTGTGTACTACTGTAGCCGCCTGGCGGGGCACGGCTCCGGGGCGGACGAAATGCAGGGTCCTCCAATCGTCCATTTGCCCCTGCCTAATCAGGTAGGTGGTGGCGGTGGCGGCAACAGCAGCAACAGCAGCAACAGCAGCAGCAGCAAGAGGGGTAGATGTAGAAATACGATACTTAACATGACCTCATTTTTAATACTTTGCAACTGAGGTTGAAATAATTCATGCGTTAGCTCCGTCTGTGCATAACGCTCGGGTGGGAGGGGTGTGTCCTCCTACAATTCTTGTAAAGATAATCGCATTCTGCCCAAATCTGTATTCGAAAGTTGTTGCTATTCGTGACTTTATTGAAAAGCAGCCAACCTGAACAAACTTGAAGACACAAACAAGGTCTACCTCGCTCTTGAAGAATTCTACCTGTCGGTTTCCATTCTACAATTTCATTATTTCCCAAAGCAGCTGCATATGTGGGGAACAGTTATATAATCCAGCTTATTGCATGATTTTATTGCCATATGTAAATCCTGCAACTGTTTTAACCAAGGACAGGATGTAATTTTCAGGCTGCATTGGCTCATCTCACTGCATCAACTGAACATCACCGTGGCTTGTAAGTTTTACAGTGCTATTGTCGTGGGAGGGAAGAGCCCATTGAGCCGAGTGCAGTCATCCTCTTGACACGGAATGCCACTGATGTGACTCAATCACAGAAGCTGCAGGTGACCCAGGTGCAGGCGGGCGGTGAGCAGAGCCTGGTGCTCGCCCTGCAGACTGCACCTCCGCCGTACTCGCAGCTGCTGCATGAATTCTTCAAGAGCGAGAGGGACTACGTGCAAGTTCTCGGCCGCATGAAGGATGTCGTCTTCCATCCTCTGCTGCAAGAAGGTGAATGTTGTCCGTGGGACCATCATTACAACAAATACGTGTTAACCGCTATCTATTGCAACTTTCGATGGTGCTGTTTGTTGCTGGCCACTTGACATGCTGCGCCTCTGGACCTATGCTCAGCAACTGTGTTTAAAATAATGAATTTGTGTGCTGTCCATGCTGGACTTTGTGCTTTGCTAATGCTCTGTCACATGCAGTTGTCCCCTGCCAACCCAAAGTGGTACCTGGCCACCGGCCTTTCTTCTCACGATAAATACGAAAGGGCCTTGAGGATATCACAGCAAAATGTTCCCTATTGGAATAAAAGTTACGTTTAAAATTGTTACACTGTTTGTTAACTCTTGAAATGTTTATATTGGTAATGGGTTTTGTAGTTCTCTACATCATGGGACCTCCTTTGCCAGTACCAAAATATGATAATAGGTTTTTCCCCTTTCTTCTGGCAACAAAACAGTTGTGTTAAGATGTTAAAACACCAAACTGAAACCTTTTACAAGGAATCACGTCTGCATTAACCACAATGCTTGTGGTCAGAATGCAAACAAAAAACATACTCTGATAATATATGCATTGTCCTTGAAACTGATTGGTCCACACCAGAGACAGTTTTCTTTTGGAGAGCAAATCCACAATATTTACTATCCAAAAAGTACTAAGATTGTAGATGTTGTAGATTTGCTCTCCAACACACCGGTGTTGCTGTACCAGTAACGAATTGGCATGCTCTGTTTACATGACAAACCTTACTAATTGGCTGTGTCAGGTGGTGGCGGGTTTAACGACACATTTATATTTACGCGATCTAACCCAAAAAAAATATTATGGATGATATTGGTCGCGAAACTCTACGTGTTAAGTCATCCTGACCATCAGTAATATGTATAAATGGCTTTACAGCTGAATAAACAAATCTTCAGGTGTTCGAATCTCCATACTCTGCACAATGTAAATATTGTCACTGTTTTGAAACACATACATGTACCTGTATGTGGTAAAGGGACATTTCATTCGGTGGTTATTTTTGTTCATGAAGATAATGTGAAATTCGGAACTACGATCAACCGTCACGAAAAGCGGTCGCATTTCTGGTGTGCTCGTGCTCGTGTCCTTGCCCGCAGGTGGGCTAGACCGCACGCTGCCACCTGCCGTGGCCACGTCCGTCCAGCTGCTGCTCAGCCGATTCAGCTCGCTCGTGTCCATGCTGGAGAACGCGCTCTCCGCCATGGCCTCCAGCCTCAAGGCCTCCGCCCGGCCCGGCACCTCGGAGGTGTCGTCCAGCTCTCCGCAGCCCATGACGTCGTCGCCATTAGGCCGATCGACCTCGGCCACGGAGGACCCCTTTGCGGGTCACGTGCACATCCGGAGCGTGCATGTGGTGACGGAGCAGACTGCCATTCAGGACGCCTATTCAGAGTAAGATGAGGGTAGCTTTAGGGTTTGCATTGCACACCGGGGCACTTAAATGCCCCGGAAACCCAAAAGCACCTTGCGTCGCATCTTCTCTCATTCGTTCAAACGTCCTGTTGTAGTCAAGGTGATCACCGGTGGTGGCTGTCCCTGTGCAGCATAAGCTGAACCTACCACTGGTCGGCCAGTGGCCATTAGTGTGACGGTACGAGCCGATGTTGCAATTGTTTTTTTTTTATTAAGTAATTTCAGGATATGGATATAAATATTTTTACTTGGAAGATTTTAACCACACACACATTGCCATATAACCTGACCAGAACTTTCATGTCCACTGTCAAGGACTGCATTCTCTTTGATTTATGTTACCCATACTATTCTTAGGTTTTTTCGGTAAAGTCACGTAGGTAAAACATCAAAATTAATGAGCCCCGCCCCCCTCCCTCCCGATACGTTCCATTCATTGGCTACCACATTCTGATGAGCTCCCCCCCCCCTCTCCTCCCCCCTCAACTCGCTTTTAAGGGATTACATCTTGAATCCCTGCCTCACTTGATGCAGCTAATCCGGCTGTGACAGTCCCACCTGATGACGGAGACTTGTGTTGCCTCCGAAACGTCGTGATTTTTATTTTATTTTATTTTCATTAATTTTGATGTTTTACCTACGTGACTTTACCGAAAAAACCTAAGAATATGAATCCTTGCTGTCACGAAAGCTTCAAATCTATAATTACCCACACTACTTACCAAGGCAGTTGCTGGGCTCAAACTATGAACTTCTGCAACTAGCGGCAAACGCACTACCACTCGGCCATGCCACCGTCATGTGTCGTTGACGATCGACGGGGACTCGTGTTAATCTCATGCAGTTGATCAAAGGAGTGCTGGATTGTGAGAAGTACTCATTTGGGCAATTATATTTCCTTGAAGAGACTAGTGCCTGTCATAGGAATGTGGAATTTTCACCACTGACCCAGGGCCATTAGTGGAATTGGGTGAAAACCCACCCTCATTTAAGCAGGTATATAAGGAGATTTGTTAGCTGAAGTGATAAAATGAATTACGTATGTACATACATATAACATGCATATGTCATTGACGTTTCTATGAAGAAGAACCATTGCCAGAATCGTGCCTATTAATTTTAACTTTTAAGACCACAGTGTTATTGGCAGTGGTGCTCGTGCGCGAGTGCATCACTGCCAACACAGCCGCACCAAATAACATCTAAATATAAATCCAGTCTGACAAGATTATTCTTCTGAGAAGGATATCAACATCAAGCACAGACTCAACGTGTTGCTTTATTTTGAATACAGCATTGTGTGTCATGTATTATGCTAATCACATTCACAGGAATTTACAAGTCCGTAGCAGTGTGAAGTTGTATAATAATGTGACTGAAAATACTCATGTGTTATGCAATGAAACCTAATCACCTTTATTTTCTGCAGGTATTTTTCAGCGTTGACTAACCTGTTGGTCATTAGGGGTTTAGAAAGCATCAACAGCAACAGGTATGCAATGTTCACTTCACTATTCTGTTGATTGGGACAGTTATCCTATAACCTTTCATTGTTATACTTACAGGTGCTATGCGCCATGGCGGCCTTCTTAGGTGCTCGCAAACAGAACTTGCTCCAACAGTCTTAAGTCTGTACAGAAGGAATTTTACCTTTTGTTGCTTGTCGTCTCAACAGCAGCTACTATCGGCAACAAGAGAAGAAAGTTTGGGAGCTGGCGCAGCTCATGGAGACCCTCGGCAGCAGCCAGGGCGTGGTGGAGACACTTTACTGCATACTCATGGCCCCAGCCACCCACATGCAGAACTACTCCATGTTCGCCACCTGCCTGCTTACGTGCTTCCCCATGGTTCGTCGTCTTGACTCACACGCTCCCTGCTCACGCTCGCTCTTACGGAATGCGTGGATCAGCTTGGTTTTGGATGGCGAGAGTGACGTGGGTGATCGGACGGGGCCGTGTTTGTGCAGGAGTCACCGCAGTATGAGTGGGCAAAGGCCGTGAGCCTGAAGTGGGACACCTTCTACAATGATGTCAAGAACCTTATCGAACAAGCGTACAGCACCAGGGAGTTCTGGCTTCATAAGACCAGCAAGAGCCTGGTATGGAAAATGTGTGTTCTGACTTTGTGCCACACAGGGACAATTTCCATCGGGGATGATCCCCCTGGCTAGACTTGCAGCAGGGAATTGAAATGGTTGAGATGAGATGAGTTGCAATGCATTTAAGCACCCTATGAATGCAAATCATAATCCTAAATATTGATAAATGCAGTCTGCTGTTTTCAAATGATCGTTCAATGCATATGTCAAATAAATAATGTTCCCTGCACTTGTCCTTAACGACCAGTAATTTGAACACTGCGGGGTTGTTTAAGAAGGTGGCTGCATTAACGCAACATCAACTTTTTCCAGGAGAACCTGTGCGTGCCCACTCGTCGGGTCATCAAGGACAGCATCTCGCTTCCGCTATCGCCTGTCAAGACCTCTCGATTCGCCACACATCGCTACATCCTCTTTAACGACATCTTCCTGCACACAAAGGTGGGATGGAGAGTTGTCTGCTGTGTGCAGCACTGACCAAGGCCCGACAGTGTCGCTGCTTTTGCCTGCGCATGAATGCCTAGCGATGGAAGTGTGTTTGATTGTATTTGGTGGATTTGAACAAGCACAGTGCCGCACCATAGCACTTTATCAAGTTACTTTGCCTGTACAGTACTAGCAATTATAGAGAAGAGGTCATTCATTAATATATACATCCTTAAGAAGACCACTTGGTTAAATTGTCAAGATATTTGTTTCCACTCAGTATTGGTAAAAAAAAAAAATCCCTGCTTTAATCAACTTCATATTTTATGTATAGGTTCACTGAAGCGGAACATGATACGTGATCATAATATAAATATATTTTTATTGCGCAATGCTCACATTGCTCAGGGTGAAGACAAAGTGATCGGTTTAATACCCAACAGTCAGGCATTATTCTCTGTGGGACGTTGCACAAGCATGCGTTTGCAGTTTCCCACAGGTGTTTCTCGTTAGACTAACACAGGCCAGCCTATGACTGATTTGAGACTGTGAATTCCGCGTCTGTTCCATCTCTCACATGCCATTTGATGTGCCGTGTGCAGGGCGCCACACAAACCGTCTACTGTGTTTCGACCATATGGGTGGAAACGCTCAACGACAACAACCAAAATGTGTACGTTCATTCAGTGTCCCGGTTTTCGCGCTGGTGCTGTAGTACAGCTCATCGGTGTTCGCTGTACCGCGTGTTGTTCGGCATGATGTTCAACCTTTCGCACCATGTGTTGGGAGCTTCTTCAGGAACTGAATATGAAGAAGCTCTTGGTACTTGAAGTGAAACATCGGGGACAGTATGCCCATAAATACATTGGAGAGCTTGCGTCTCACAATGACCGTTCAATCGGATGCGTTTTCCACATGCAGGCATGCACTCGGATGAACTTAGAATGCTTATGGTTTTCTTGAGATTAAAGGGTTAAGCCATGCTTGTCCCAGGCAATAAAGCTCATGAATAGCGTGAATAACTAAATGGCATCTTAGCATTTTAATGACAGATTCCCTGCTATCACCCTCGTGCATTGCCTGTGGCTCTTTGTGTTTTTTTCAGGTATGGCCTAAGGGTCTACACTCCTGAAGAAGAGCTGCATCTGGCATCTTCAACAGCTTTGAACAGGGTACATTCCAGCATGGCTCGTAATTTATTTATCGTTATGCAGTGTGCCATGTGCCATTTACAAGAGCATTGTCCTACGACAAAGATATATTTTGTCTCAAGGGATTCTTATATAATATGAATTAATTGATGGATCGGCAGTGGTGGTAATGGGGCAGTGGTATGGTAGGAGCAGTGCACACTGCACTCTGCACCAGGTCACCTGAGTTTGATGCCAGGCCATGGCTAATACCAGTGATGAGTGCGAACCGAATCAGTCCTGAGGACTCTTATTTCATCAACCCACGGTGACCAACGTGATGAAATATGGTGATGCAGCCTCCATGACCCGATTGTGTGGGGAGTCTTTCAGCCAACAGTGGCTTAAGAAAGGACTGTAAATTAATTTGTTTTTGTTACGTGGCAGCAATCTATAGCTTATTCTAGTAGCAGTTTCCAAACGTCTTGTCCTTCCATGAGTGCAGTAGCTTATCAAACTTTACAAACCTCAAAGCATTTGCTGTGATAAATTTAACATTAAATAGGGAAATGACATAGATGGGGAGTGGTGGTGGCACAGTGGTTTTGCACTGGACTATGAGACAGGCAACCTAAGTTCGATTCCTGGCCACGGCTAATAGGTGGCGACGAGTGAAAATTGAATCATTATTGCCCCTGCCCCCATTCACTAACCTGCACTGACTAGCCTGCTGAAGTATGGTCAAACAACCCCCTGGGTCTGACTTGGCATGCAGAGGCCTTCATCCAGTAGTTATTTGATAAAGGGCTGTAAAAAGTACATAGGCCTGGATGTTATCACGGACGTTGTGGATGGGTGATGGACGCACAGGACACTTGGAGAGATACCTTCGAAAGGGTCATCCGTGAGTCGATTGGGCAACCCAGCATCGGAGGGGCCACCAGCCTGCTCAGCCTGGCCTCCCGGAAGGGCAGCCTGCTCTGTGCGGGCCAAGGCAGCCCGGCTCTCTCCAGGAATGAAAGCCTGGGCAGTGTGGGTCAGCCGAGCCCAGCGAACTCACGGAGAGGCAGCCTGCTCAGCCTTGGGCACTCGAGCACAGCCTCGGGCTCATCGCCACAGGACAGCCCAGGTCACAGGGGTCATGGGAGCCTCTCCCTACGCACGGATTGTGGATACACGTTCCGCAAGCTCCCCCAACTCCGCGGTGCACACTACTACGGCCAGTGGTGCGATGGGAAACCCCACGGCTGGTAAGGCAGATCTGCTTTCATTGCTTTGTCTGAAATTGAGAATAGGTTTTCCCCTTTTTTTCTGGCAGAAGACCTCTTGTGTTGCAATCGAAACGTCGTGGGTTTTTTGCTTTTAATTTAGATTTTTTTTTCTATCTACGTGACTTTACCGAAAGAACCAAGAATAACAAAACAGGTGTTAAGATATTTAAACACCAAACTGAAACCTTTTACAAGGAATCACGTCTGCATTCACCACAATACTTGTGGTCTTTATCCTTTACATAGAGGAAGTCACACATTCCAACACACTCTGCTTTAACTCTGTCACACAACAGTCAAACCGATAGTTTTAATGCTCAGGGCTGAAATTTAGCCAAATTTAAGTGCAAAACCAAATTTTAGAAAAAAATGTTGATGCAGTCATCGATTGACGGGGCTGAGCACATCAACATTTGCGTTTAGAGCATTTGACTTCTGTAAAATTTCCACGTGATAAGCCACTTTGTTGAGCTATCATTTGTGGCCAGGTCGCTTCTGAAAGAGACCTATATAGCTGAGTGGGTCTTACCTTGTAAAATAAAAAAATATAGTTTAGTTTATAGTTGTAACTGGCTACAATTGAGAGCCTGGTTTTATTAGGGGATGGCTCCTGGATTGGAAGCCAGGATCTCAGAGGTGCTGGCTCAATATTGCTTACCTCTGATCCTTCTGGCCGCCTACATTTCTTTGCAATTTTAAAGTTTTGTTTTTGTTAACAAAAGCTTTAATCTCATGTTGAACTGCCCATGACAATAAGAGTACTAACGTCTGACACATCAGAGATATTCGTTGATTTTCAGTTACAACTTTATGTCCAACGTTGTGTTATAGTTTTAGCGCAGCACTTCCAGGAATGTACTAACAGTTGTGTTCTTCCCTTTAGGGGAAGGATGACATGGCCTGATGGGAGGACGTATATAGGAAATTTCAAGTTTGGATCTGAGCATGGGTGAGTCCTGTCGTTGCCGGCGCTGCTAATGATTAACATTTGAGTCTTGCTGCATTCTCAGTGCAATGTAGTTCCGAGGCTTATGACCAAATCACTTAGAATGTGCAGTCTTTCAGATGTTGGAAGCTAAGCAGATTTGAGCCTGGGTAATGGTTTGATGGGCGAACTTGTGACCTTCCCCTGTACTTCCGATTGAGCACAGTTGGTTATGTATGGTGTGAAAGAAGTTCAACATGCATACATCGTCATAACTCGGGGCTTGTTGATCTACATTGTGGGCAGCAGAGGGCAGTGCAGCAGAGTCAATTGCAACTGCAATTCTGCCATGTTTATGCCCCCCAAATCTACCAACCCGCACTGTACCAGTGTGGTGAAGTATGGTCGGATAGCCTCCTCGATGGACATGCGGAAACCGTCCTCATCCAGCAGTGGATTACCAAAAGGGCTGTTCATGTGTAAGTAAATCTTTTAGAGTTAGGGCAGTCGTTAATTTCGCCCACATGTTGCAGTTCTGCAAAAGCCAGTGCGAGCGAGGGTGCGAGTGAGCTGCTGCTTCTGTGTGCAGGTACGGGAAGTACACGGTGGTCAACGCAAGCACGGGGAAAAAGGAGAAGTACTGCGGGGATTGGAGAGAAGGCAAGATTAACGGATACGGCCTTTACAAGTACGGGGGTCTTGTCGTCCAGCGTATACCGCACGTGTCAATATGAACAGATCTCAGTAGTTTTGCATGTAAACAATGTTACTCAGTTCATGAAGTTCCGTCATTCTCGACTGAATTAACCATTTGAATGAATGTTGCTATTGTGACTTATTAAAAAATGAAATGTCAAGATTTGTGGTGGGTCAGGCACGAGGCATTACCTACTATAATCACCCAGAAATGTCTGTCCGTCCCGTGCGTGACGTCACTCCACATGAGGCCCCCCCCCCCGCGTTACGTCACTCCACATGAGGCCTCCCCCCCCCCCGCGTTACGTCACTCCACATGAAGCCCACCTCCCCTCATTAATATTCATGAGTGGGTGGATTTTTACACAAACGCAGAGGAAGGTCGAGCTGAATTAAATTATTTATTACGCAAAGTCGCTTCAAATATGACGTTTATTTACAGAAAGTGACGGTAAAAAATAAATCTACGCAGCACAGTGCTACATCCGTGTGTGACGTAACTGCAAAAGAGGCCCCCCCCTTCATTAATATTCATGCCCGCGTAAAAATTTACACCATGAGGGGGTGACGTCACTCCACATGCCGCACCCCTCCCTAATAACAATTAGCGGGTGACGTCACTCCACATGGTGCAACCTTCCCCCCCCCCCCCTCATTAATAATTAGGAGCTGAACAATTTTTCTATTGAATGTTTCTGATTTACTGCAATATACACCTGTCCTTGGACGGGCAAAAAAGCTAGTATTACATATTTACCCACCTGGTTGTTCGATGTATTATCTGATTCGGGGTTACTACTAAATTCAAGATATGTTATATTCTTTAGGTCTTTCAGTAAAGCCACGTAGTTTCGATCGCAACACAAGCAATCGTCATCAGGTGACATTGTTATTATTTTTATTATTTTTACATGGCTTTACCGAAAGACCTAAAGAATATGAATTCCTGCAGTCACGAAAGCTTTAAGTCAAGATATATTATTTTTGTCTTATTTATATTGTTTTTACTGTCCCGTTTGCATTGTCTTGGTCGTTCTATTAGGCTAAATGTACATGAGAAACCGGAGTTCAATTCCCGGCCATAGCTAACATCAATGGCGAGTGACAGCAGAACCAATCCTCGGCCGCCTTTAGGTCTGTTCAGCGTTAAAATAAGTATACATCAGCATAAGGAAGTCAAAGGCAGTGGTTTGTCATGCTAGCGACACCACTCCTCTGTACACCATGGTGGCTTTCATAGGTGCTCTCTAACAGCATTTTCCCCAACGGGGCGGGAGGGGTGGGGGGTGTCATTGGATATACAGTATGTGTGTATGTGTGGGCATGCAGACACACGGATGGGGAGGTGTACGAGGGCTACCTCATGGACGGTGTACGACACGGCCACGGAATGCTGCTGAGCAGCAAGGGGGAACACGCCGGCGGTGTCTACGTGGGGCATTGGGCCTCCGGCAAGAGGGCCGGCTACGGCGTCTACGAGAATGTGAGCAGGTCTGTCCATCACGAACCAACGGCGCACGCACATGCCTTGGGCATATCCGTGTAGGGGAGCGGCAATGTTGTGGTCGACGCGCTGCGCTGCCAACCAGCGACCCGAGTTCGATTCCTGCAAACGGCTAACATCAGTTGTGATTATTTGATCTGGTCCTCGGCCATCCTTAAGTCTGCTTGCATTGAAATGAGTACCTGGTGACGTGTGTAAACATCAACAATGGGGAGACACAAGTGCCTGGGTGTGGTCCTGGCCACACCACCTCCTCATGCACAAACATTTTTTTATGGTTATTCGGGGGATTTTTGTGTTTGTATGTGTGACTAAAACACTGGTTTTGCATCTCCGTTAACCCATAACACCTGGGTCTGTCCCATGCCCCATGCCACTGTAGCAAACCCAACTGGTTATACAAAATCAACTTGACCTGTGTTTGAGCACACGAGTGTGCACTAGGGGGCGACAGAGACGAGCGAATGCGACTTTGCCCGTGTGGCTGGCACGTGCAGGGGCGAGAAGTACATGGGCACGTGGGAGGACGACACGCGGCACGGGAATGGGCTCTGTATCACGCAGCATGGCATCGTCTACCAGGGCACCTTCATCCGCAACAAGATGGTGGTACGCTTCGGGGTTGGGGGGGGGGGGTCTGGGGGGGCACAGGGGGGTGGGAGGCACAGGAGGGGGGGGGGGGGCTTATTAGAGTGTCTCATTGTGAAACCAGACCCCTGTGCCAAGGCGTTAAACCGATGCACGCGGGGTTCAAACATCACGCTGGTAACACACTTGCCCCACCACCTGAAAGGTGGAGGTTTTGTTTTGATTCAAACGTTGTGACGGGAATGTACATTTTGCAATGAATGTTTCAAGTAGAAAAAATCCGAGATGGTCATGAAATTGTTATTGCAACTTATTTTAAAAGTATGCCAGATTCCTGTGAGCACAATTACGTTAGTAATAGTAATTATTTTCTTATGTAATCAGCATTGCCGAATAATATATGTACTTAGTTGTTTACGACCTCGTATTGTGCGCGCAGGGATCGGGCATATTAATGACAGATGACGACACCTTCTTTGAAGGGGAGTTCTCTGATGAGCGCATTCTCAATGGGAAGGTAAGGGGTGATATGTGAATAAGAAAGGCAATGAGCTGCACGTGAGTAAATGGAAACTGAGGCCAAGCCCGAGGCTCCTATTTCGCTGCCAATCTCGGTTGACCTCAAACAATGACTCGCTGACAGAAGCCTCCTACTGGACCCAATGGTGACTCTGGCTTCAGCTTCAGTTTCCAGATACTGTGCCGATGATTTGTTTAGGAAAATCTCTCGCTGGGTGCATGCTTTCTCCAAGGGTACATTATTCCCGAACAATGGTTGCGCTGCTCATTAACACACACCTTGATTTTTGCTTCCAGCCAAATGTTTGCTTGAGCAATACATTTCCATAAATTGCTGCCTTGATAACACCGCCTGCCATGGTCAAAGCGTCCAAATAAGCAATCGGGAGCGCACGATTGGCGCGACGCGTTTGGCTGTAACCGCTCCAACGCTTTTGGTCGTCGTTTCTCGAGTCTCGCCGTTGCTGATCCGCGGCGTGACGTCCACCATTCGACCTGCAGGGCGTGCTCACCATGCCCAACGGGGACTACATCGAGGGCGTTTTCACCGGTGAGTGGGGCAGCGGCATCAAGATCAGCGGCACCTTCCAGACGGCGCCTCCGTCCGACTCAGTGGACTACGGCGTGCCACAGTGAGTGACCCCCCCCTTGGCACTGCTGCCTCCTGCTGGCGCGATGAGGTCTCTCTCTCTCTCCCTCGGCCTTTGCGAGAAGGATTGGTGCATCTTCTTGGTTCTTTCGGTAAAGTCACGTAGAAGGGAAGTAATAAAATAATAAAAATAAAACATAATACAATAATTCTCACGACGTTTCGGCCACAACGCAAGCAGCCGTCCTCAGGTGGAGAGCAGGTCCGTCAAGTAGACAGAGTCTGAATGGCACGCTCCAGGCTTGGAGCGACTATTTATGCTGGGATGGAGGAGCGAAGAGCGTCTTGACAAAATAATTTGCATATCAAGAGGAATTTAGCATGTTTTAGCATATTTAAATTAATCTTGATATGCAAATTATTTTGTCAAGACGCTCTTCGCTCCTCCATCCCAGCATAAATAGTCGCTCCAAGCCTGGAGCGTGCCATTCAGACTCTGTCTACTTGACGGACCTGTTCTCCACCTGAGGACGGCTGCTTGCGTTGTGGCCGAAACGTCGTGAGAATTATTGTATTATGTTTTATTTTTATTATTTTATTACTTCCCTTCTACGTGACTTTACCGAAAGAACCAAGAAGATGAATCCCTGCAGTCACGAAAGCTTTAAATCGAAATTTAAAGGATTGGTGCATTAATATTTTGGCAGTCTTCACAGTGTGCACCCTTTCAATATTTATTTGTCATAGGTTAGCGCCGAGAGGCGCTAACCTATATTATTAATGCAACCACACCTTAATAATATTAAATATTTGCAAACGCGTGATTTCTAGGCTGCGAAAGGTGTGATCTTAACCATCCGTCATGTGTTACAACATTACCAGAATGCACGCATCTTTTTTCTAAACCACCTACTCAAGAGTCAAAATTCTAGATATATTTTAGACATACATTTAGCCATTGCATTTTTTTGCAAGAAAGAAAGGACCTTAATTTTAGAAATAGGTTGGATGCTCCCTAGAACCAACAAGATGTAGGAAGACCTTCATCCAACAGTAGATTGACAAAGAACTATAAATCGAGAGCTGATTGAAGCCTCAAGTCTAATTTTGACAGGGAGTGTGACTTTTAACAAGCTCAGCAACACATGATGTCGCGGCGAGTGTGACCGCAGTGCTTGCTTGCGTATTTGTGAGCGCATGCATGCCTCCTGAGCGCATGACCTCTGCTTGCCCACCGTCTCTTCGTCCCCCAGGCCGCCCAACGGCAGGGTGTTGTCCCTCGCAGTGCCGGCGCGGGACAAGTGGAGCGGCATCTTCCAGGAGTGCTGGGCCCAGATGGGCTGCGCCACTCCTAGCAACAGGGACCTGCACCGTGCCTGGGAAAATATCGTCATGTCCTACACCATGGACAGAACTCACAACAGCTCGATGTACGTCCCAGCTGCTGTGTAGGCTGCTGTGCGCGAGCTGCTGGGTGTGGGTTGCTGTGTACGATCTGATGCGCTCGGTCTGCTTCATCTTAGCTGCTGCACGTGGGCTGATGCACGTGGGCTGATGCACGTGGGCTGATGCACGTGGGCTGATGCACGTGGGCTGATGCACGTGGGCTGATGTACATGGGCTGCTGCACGTGGGCTGATGCACATGGGCTGATGCACATGGGCTGCTATACTTGGCACCCATTTTCCGACTCGTTTTATTCAATAAATATGTACACATGTCAGCCCTTTGCCCCCCCCCCCCCACACACACACACTACTGATAGACTACTCATCTGTGAAGCATTGCGTTTTCATGGCAGTCTCAAACTAAGAGAAGGGCCCCTGCCCACACCACCAGGTTGTTGTAGGCTGCTGCGGAGCTATGTGATGAGCGGCAGATGGCAATCCAGCAAAATATATTGTTGTATTTTACTTCCATGCTTCCACATACTATATGCCCCTCGCCTTCAACCGGTCACATAACCCCCATGACACACATGGGTTGCGGAGAAGCCCTCTTTGGCTGTACGAGTCTTTCTTTCACGTACTATAAACCTGATTTTAGCATGATAATGCACACTACTCTTATGCCATCACTGCAGCTACTATTGGGCCATCTGGATGTGTCTGAAGGGCTCTGCTTTTTCCCCCTTCACGCAGCTTATGGGCGTGGTGCTGCTCAGACATGCACAGCCACCCTGTTGAGTGTAATGTTCTTGGCTGTTATCGTGATCTTTCCTTTGGGTGCCAGCATGACGGAGGAGCCACAGTCGGATGGAGAGGAGAACAGCATTCTGCAGACAGTGCCGCTCTACCAGCAAGGGAAGATGATGACTCTCCAGGACTACAAGGCCATGCAGGCATACCTCAAGATGGTAGGGGCTCCCGCGTGTGACCATCGCAGCCCAAATTCCACCTTGTGTTGTCTTACGATTATTTAGAAGCATTGTCTTGGGGTTATCAAAGTGCTGTATTGTCTTCTTTTAATTCAGATGCGATGTATTGTCTTTGGGTTATCTACTTGTTACATTGTCTTACGGAGATTTAAATATGGTGCCAGTGCGGTTTTGTTGTCAGTGCGAGGATCACATTGGGAGCCGGCAGGGGGCGGGGCGGGGGCTGACTTAGGTGATGTGGTCTCAACTCAATCCCAACGTCCGACGGTTGGCCCTCCCCACCCCCTTCCCTTCCAGGCATTCGGCAGCTTGCAGCACCCACTGGGCCGGTTGCTCGACATGCTCGTCACGGCCTTCCGAGCAACCTACGTCGGTATCGGCTCCGACCGGCGGCTTCTGAGCACTGCGTTGGCCGAGATTTCCTACTACGTGGAGCGCATATTCGCCATCATCCAGCAAGTGCCACACGCAATTTTCACTGTTGTGCCACGCTGTGGATTAAAAAAAAAAAATGAATGTGTATTATTTTTTTTTGCACACATTCATTATAATCTGCCACTATTTGGACATGTCTGGCACTATTTGGACACATGATGGATGGCCAACAACAGAAAATGTTAAAGTGTGTTGTTCGGGAAAAATGGAAGGAACCAGAAAGAGTGGAAGACCTAACAGAGAATGGCTTGACGACAACGACGACATAA
Organism: Lethenteron reissneri; assembly: GCF_015708825.2. Taxonomy (NCBI): domain Eukaryota; kingdom Metazoa; phylum Chordata; class Hyperoartia; order Petromyzontiformes; family Petromyzontidae; genus Lethenteron; species Lethenteron reissneri. The sequence goes on along the minus strand of NC_083798.1, from coordinate 16,370,544 downwards.
GAGATTAGTGTCAGAAAGATGTGGCACTACTTGAGCATATTGGACAAGATAGAGGAAAGTGGAAACTAACGACGAAATGTGCAGTGGACACTTACAGGCTATCTGCCCACGGATTGTGATGATGATGACTTTTTTAAGTTTTCACATGCCAAGACCCCCTTCATCAAAGTGTGATTGTGTGTCGTTTTGTGAAGGTTCCTGTTTCCAGACTTGCCGGAGGAAGAAAGCAGGGTTGTAGAATTGAATTCCTCTGACCCTGACGGCAGTGCTGATGAGGCCTGGTAAGGAAGGCACATCGGTAGATGTCCCTGTGTTTTTATCTTCAAGATGAAGTGGGCGTAAGCCATTGCCTTGCTGATTTTTATTGTTTATTCCCACCCATTGTTGGTCCTGGAGCCATTTGCACGGTTAGATGCCATACAAATCCAAATTGTATCGTGTTTATATTTTCAGCAAAAACCGGATTAAAATAAACGTTCACTAACGTGTGTTTACTTTCTACATTATAGCAGAAATGTATCTCATTGGGTAGAGCACCAAGGCTTGTATTAAGTTCATATGCCAGCCCAATGTTGATTTGGTCCAACCATCCCTTTAGTTGGCAAAAAATTATCCCCACTATTTAAGGCTACACTGCATAACGTGTAGCCTTACACATTATGCAGTGTATAATATGTAAGGCTACAGCAGCTGGTCTTCTGTGATTACCTTGTCACTATGATAGTCATGTGGAATTTCGATAATGTTCTCGGGACCCCTTCTGGAAATGTATCACATGCAACACTTGTTTAACCAACGAGAAATCGCTGACTTTTCGGTGTGCGTGCGTGTTGTACCTAGGGAGGTGGTGACACGGAACGGGCTCATCCTGCCCCTGCTGCTGCCCGGCCTCTACCCTCAGCTGCTGGCGCTCTATCAGCTCCAGGACGAGGAGAGCGTGACCTGCTACTGGGCCAACCTCACATACCTCAACCGGCAGCCGGACCAGGCCCTGCTGCGCTACCTCGAGGCGAACCCGTACGCTCAAACGCCGTGCCTCTGTGCCGTGACCACACTTGGCACCCAAAGAGATTTATTTAGGAAAGGCAATGTTGTGCAGTGGGGGACTCGCAGGGTTTTCTTTCAGAAGTAGGTGAAAGAATCACCTTGGGGAAAAAAAAAAGCTAAATTGTTGGCAGTGCCGCACAAAAAACAAACTCAACACATTTGTCGTTAACACTTCCGTAAAAAAAATACGGACATTTCTGGCATTGGCACGTATCTGTCTGCTATGAAGAATGGCCAATTCCTTAAAAGTTACCTTTTAAAGAAGTTTTCCTCAGGGAAGTTTTAGTGATGAAATGTGAGTTGCTTTACATTAGCAAATAAATGTAAGGTGTGTTTGGTAAAAAATGTTTTGCACAATCTTTCCGCTGCTGGTTTAATTGGGGCTACATTATTTTTATTGATGTCTCCTGTTTTACAGGAAGCTGTGGCCACTCTCCGATGCTCAGCAGGCAGACAAACAGGTATACGAAGCCTCATTTTCACTTTTGACTTTATTCTGAAAAACCTGGCTGTCTAAATTCGTCAATGCAGAGAGCTGAGACTCGTTCCCTTTGTTGTGCTGCACGCAGATGCAGGAGCAGAAGAACCAGTGTTTTGGGAAGGCGGTGACTTGTTTGAAACTCATCAGGTGAGACACTTGTATTTCTCATTCAAGTGTTTCTCACAATCGTTTATATTAGGCGTTTGTGATCTTAAGTCTTGCATGAGCAGGCTTTCCACAACAATCTGCCAGTCAATGAGATTCCTAACGGACTGGAATTAAATGTTTTGCCGAAAAGGAAAAATCAAACAATCATGTCCCAGATGGCAGAACGTTTTGCCTTCAATGCGGCACAGCAGGAAAATTCTTCATCTTGGTGCGTTTTTTTATAATAATATTCATGTCCTATATCCAGAAAAGTTTTATTGGATCTTTATGTTTCTGGCCAATTTATGTTTCTGTGTTTAGTGCATGTGAGGCGATGACAGTGAAACGTTCATATCGGTGTATTTATTAACCAATTTCCTGTTCTCCCATCTTCTAGTCACCTCGCAGTGCAGTGCATCTGATTTTTACAAACCTATATGACTGCAAAGTTGTGGATTACAGGCGTGTTCCACGCTGTACCGACATTTCCTGCACATAGTAATATTTTAAATGGATTGCCGCCAGATCTGGAACAAGGATTATGCGTGCAAGAGTATTTTCTTAATTGGAAATGTGGCACGGTTGTATGTTCACTTGACCCCCTTGCAGTCACTAGAGGTTGCTACATTCTTTATCAGGTTGAAATTGATTCTTGATTCAAAGTTGTGACCTCGACTCGTGATGACTCAAAATCGCTGGGGTGTGGTGAATTGTCACATTTCTATTACCATCGATGCATTGTGTCTGAAACACAGTTACACATTCATGGCCACGCAGTAAAACTGAGATTAAAACGAATTAGAGTCTTAATAGTTCATTACATCACAGGAGATCCAAATCGTTAAACACGCTGACTCTCCAGGGCCCGTCTGCCGATTCACCGTTTCACATTTCTGCTCCGTGCCGCGTTCCCGCCACGCTCTCCCCAGTGCCAAGTTCACGCCGCGGGAGAAGCTGGCGGTGCTGGGGGACACGTTCCGTGCCATCACGGCGGCCGTGGAGGAGGCCCGGCAGCAGCGCTGCAAGTGGGCGATGGACGACCTCATCCCCGTTTTCATGTTCGTTGTTCTGCGTGCAAGGTGGGGGCCACCACTACGAGCGCCGGTATCGGCCACGCTCGCCCTGCTTTCGTTCCGCTTTGCCCCCGCGCGCGCACATACGTGGGCACATACGTGGGCACATACGTGGGCACATACGTGGGCACATACGTGGGCACATACGTGGGCACATACGTGGGCATCGTTGTGAATGGCTTTTGTTGTTGTTGAGACGAAGCAAACACAGAAACATGAGGTTACAATGGTGTAAATGCTTACCCCGAGCTCTCATACTCTGATGGTGCATTGTCTTTGAGTTGTGCGCCTTTTGGCGTCATCTGGTCCAACACCATGTGAGACTAGGCTCTAAGGAAAGCTGTCTCGGGTGTGGACCAATCAACTTCAAGGACAGTGCATACATTATCAGAGTTGTGTTTTTTGTTTGCATTACGACTGCAGGTATTGTGGTCTATGCAAACATGACTCCTTGTAAAAAAAGGTGTCAGTTTTGTTGCCAGATAAAGGATAAAAAAACAATTATGTTGCAATGCTACGCACATTTCCTCATGGGCCTTCCTCATGGGCCCAAGTACGCGGTGGCTATTGTTTTGATTACTGAATATTTTCTGGATGTGCTGTTCTGGGTGTGGACATATCTTCCTCAACGCCTGCCTGGACAGATCTGGCTGAAATTAAGCCCTGGTTGCAGGACATAGTAAACCTGTATACAGGGTGACCCAAAAAAAACGGGCCCCAACTCTAATAACTCTAATAGGCCCCGTTTCTTAGTGTTTTGTCCGAATGAAATGAAACTTTGGTCATAACTAGTTTATTATATTCAAAACATCAAAACACTAGGGTCTTTGGCCTTTTTTTCTCCGTTCTACAGCATGTGTTCTAGATGGCCTCCATTTAGCTCCGTGCATTTCTTGAGGCGCAGCACGAAGTTGTCCATGACGTTCTTACAGACTGAATTGGCAATGGCTCTCATCTCCTCCCTGATGGCTTCCTTGAGTTCCGTGATGGTTCTGGGTTTCCCTGCGTAGACTCTGTCCTTAAGATAGCCCCAAAGAAAAAAATCTGGGGGGCTTAGGTCCGGGCTATGGGGTGCCCACTCAAAATCAGTCTTGAGACTGATCACTCGGCCTCCGAAGTTCTCTTTCAGCCAATCTCGGGACAGGTTTGAGGTGTGAGAACTTGCTCCGTCTTGCTTGGACGGTTCTCACTGGCAGCGTTGAGGTTCTCCACGGTCCCATACTTCTCGAAGTGGTCCACCCAGTTCTGAATTCTGCTTTTGGATGGAGCCTTTTCACATTCGAACTGACGCATGAAACTGTCCTGGGTTTTCTTAAACGAGCCTGTCTTGTAGTAAAATGTAACACAGTGTATTCTTTGTCCCAGCTCCCACTGGGGTCTTGGTGTACTCACGGTCGTTGATTCTGCCATGTCCTGTAAAATAAGGGCAATCGGTGAATAAATAAAGGAGATATCACATAAAGTGTGCACGGGGCCCGTTTTTTTTGGGTCACCCTGTAGCAAGAGAACGTAGAAACACGTTTTACAAAACAGCTCTGCTGGCAGCAGAAGGCAGTGCAGAAAAATCCATTGTTAAACTGTACTATGCTTTCACGTCTGCCCTGCCTTGACCAACTCAAACTGACCAGCGTGGTGACCCAAAATCAAATAATCCGCTTTGAATCGCATGTTGTGGGGAGGCCCTCATCTAGCAGTGGCTTGACAAAAGGGCTGTACATGCACATGTATTCATGTTAATGTTTAGCCGGTGACCTTGCCTCCACCCGTGTGTGTGTGTACGTGGGGAGCAGTGATGCAGCGGTTAGCGCACTATGTTACGAACCTGGCGACCCAAGTTTGATTTCTGTTCAGAGCCAACACCAGTGACGATTATTTTGACCGGTTATGGGCCTTCCCTAAATCGACTCAATCTCAAATGAGTACCTGATGCAATGTGTAAACATCACTGCTAGGGAGACAAAGGCGGTCAGGCGTGGTGCTGGCCATCCTACCCCCTCGTGTGTGGGGCCAGCCTTCTAAGGTGTTCGCTGACAGGCTGTTAAGGCCATATGGGGGATCTTTTTCAAGTGTCTTTTTTTGTGCGCGCACAGGATCCGACACTTGGGGGCCGAGGTGCAGCTCATTGAGGATCTGATGGATGACCACCTGAGAGACGGGGAACAGGGCATCATGCTCATCACCCTCAAGGCATGTGGGGTGTGATGCCCTGACTGTCCTTGCTTGTGTTCACATCAAACTAAAACTAAATCCTATGATCATATAACTCCTGCTCTGGCATCTTTACATTGGTTGCCTGTGATATATAGGTTTTATTTTAAGAGCCTGTTACTATCATACAAGGCCCTGAATGGTGTGGCTCCATCGTACCTAAGATCTGTTCTCCTGCTATGCACCCACACTTGACCTTCGTTCATCAGACTCTGGACTCTTGCTTGTTCCTAAAATTAGACTTCGCTCCATGGGTGACAGAGCAGTTCTGTTCCTCTGCTCACATCAAGACTGGAATTTTTTTCCAAGGCTGTTAGAATCTCTGCGTACCGTCAGTAATTTGAAATCTCAATCTTAAAATTAATTTTTGTATTCAGACTTTTTAAAGTTAGATTATTATTTTTTAGTTGCGTGTGTTTTTGGTTTGTAATTGTTTTTTTGTTTCAGGTTGTACAGTGCTTTGGAACATTTGTTTTGTGAAAGGCACCATCCAAAATAGATTTTTTTTATCATGTTAACATTAAACTTTAGATTTGTATGGCACCTAAATGCGACCACATTTCAAGAAGCTGTCCAAATAAGGGGAGATGCTTATGGAGTTTTGGAGGTGAGTGCAGCAGAAGAGAGGAGAGCCACGGACGATATGGCCATGTGTTAAAGAATAAACTTCATGGAGGGAGATAGTGACAACGAAGTTTGGGGACCACCTTGGGCCTGCATTTATTATTGTGTGACTGTCAACTGAATTGACAGTCACACATGAGATCCTTATACATGCATATGTAATAGCGATGACCTGGAGAAAGTTGCATTGCATGTTTTGTGATGAACTGCTTAGTACCAAACAATCATTGTACTTGAAAATAGCACGACTCAATGATACAACGTGATGGAAAATATTTCTGTAGACCTGCCCTTCAGATTTTTGTTGATGTATCTTTTTTGGATGTGCCAGTAGTTAGCTATCTTGGCTCTACATGCAAGTCCCAACAATTAGAAAATATGTGCCTGGAAGTAGCGATATTGGCAAAACTGAGCCTCGGCAAAGATATTATTTTGTTCACTTCGTCACGTAGAGGATTTACGTGGTCTAGAGGCTACTGAGTGCATGCATCGATTCGTCAATTAAAATTAATGTTTACACTCGACGAACATGCATCAGATTGTGCGTGTGAGAATATATTATTCGTATGCCTTGTCGAACAGCTTCATGTGACCTTTGCTGTCACTTCGAGGCACTGAAATTGATTCTCAACCCTGGATGGTAACAATGAAATTGCCAGGTGTGGGTGGGCGGACGGTTACATGGCTGCTGTGTCCCTACAGGCTTGCTGCTACCAGATCCAGCGAGAGAACTCCCGCTAGGACAGCAGAGGAATGGCTCCACTGGCTGGGAGGAGGGTGACGGTGAGCGCGCCTGCCTCCTCTTCCCTCCATGCTGCTGTCCTCGTGCCGAGTGTACTCGCTCCACCTGGGGGCCGAGATGCCCTTTTTACCCTCGCGCATCCGAGCCGCACCAGCGCAGGGTCCTCTCATCATGGGTTGTTTCTTTCACTGGCTATTTGCCAACGCAAGCCAGAACTATGTCGTGATACACTTGCCTCACAAGACATGAATCTGGCTCGGGGCCGTGCATGGCCAAGGGTGGGGCTAATGAACGTGATCATCGCATCGGACATCAGTCGGTGCACTCAAAGAACACGGCGTGACCAAGTCGTCGTCTGCATACGTCGGTGGCACGGCCTGGCTTTATGCAGTGGAAAAACATGCCGGGCTGCCCGACATGGCCGTAGCGCGGTTTGGATGTGCCAGTGGGAGAGAGGTTACAAGACACCATCCTCGCAAGGTTTCTTGAGGAGAACCCACATCACCAGCTTGAATTGTATTCTCAAAGTGTGCTGTTTCACGAATCGGTATAAAGTTGTTTCCGCGTGCAAGCAAAGCAAAACTGCGCAACCCAATAGTCATGCGTAAGATGGGTTGCGTGGGGAAAAATATCATCATGTTTGACTTTTATAAAGTAAATCAAGTGTGACACTACTGGACTGCGTAATAATAAGAAATAATATCATTGTCGAATAGTATTTGGCAACGTAAGCGTGGCCGTTCCGTGGGCACGCGCTTCAATCTTTTTGCTGTAATCGTTGTTTCCTCGTCGCTCGGTGATGTTTGTCTGATTGTTCCGATGTTTATTTGTCAAGTTCCCTTTTTACCCTTTGGTATGCAGTAGTTGGTCTCTTTGACCAAATCGTTTTTAGAAAAAAAACGTATCTTGGACCAAGCTTGAAACTCTGTAAAGCTGGAACATTGGACGGTCGATCGATCGTGCTTTTTGTAAATTATTCGAGCGGTAAAGATTGTCTTGTTGTTGCACTGTACTCGACCCCAACGTCTGTGCCCCCCTCACTTTCACCAACCCTCATTGACCAGGGTGGTGCTGTATGCTCAAATACCATGACCCACACAAGGTAGGGATGCCTTTATCCAGCAGTGGATAAAAAAAAGAGCGATACTTGAAACAAATCGATAAAAATATCTTAAGTTTGCATTATCCGCATCGAAACGCATATATTAGATTTATGTTCTGCATTATTTTGCATGTAATGACTTAATGTGAACCCTCCAGCCACTAGAGGCCTCTACATTGTTCACAATGTTAAACGTATTGACCCTTGTCAACTCCAACCTGGAAACTCTAAATCATGACAGTTAATTGAGTCTCCGGTGCGGTGTGACTCGCACCACCTCCCTACTTGACAGTTGAATGTTGAGGCAGGGTGTTAGGTGGGCGTGGATTTAACCAGGATGGGGTGCTAGGCTTTTTCTCTCTTCCATAATCACGGCCTCCGCTCAAGATAAACTGTTGGACAGCATACCTGGCTTTAACGAATCGCAGCATGTGCCGAGTGGCCAACCCTCGGATTGGAACGATGGACCGGTCCATTTAATTGAGCAATATGGACGCTTGATCTCACAAAATATTTTGATGTGTCATGTGTTTTTACGAATTTGTTTTTGACTCCCGTGTGATCTCTAATAGGTTCACATCACTCCCACCCCCGGAGGCTCTAGAGCCTACAATTCACTGCAGTGTTAAATTGTGTCGGGTGTTTTTTTAATCGAATCACAATGCTGAAAGATGACAATTATTTGACTCGCCATGTCTGGTATCCTCTTGACAAGTTGCTCAGTGTCATCGTGCACCGTACCGAATGCACATTTTTGTAACATTTGGCCCACACCCGAGAGATTCCTCTTGTCCTGCCTGGGGTTACGTGGGTTCCCAGAGCTCTGAAAAAAGCTTAATTCATGTGCTCTACAACATCTAAAGAGATTTGTGAAAACAGATAATGATTGAATCTATGTTGGTTCCTCCTCCCTTCTCCCCAGCACTGCTGGTCTGGAATTGTAACCAGTGCTATCGTCGTAAATGCGCCGAGAACTATACAATGCCCTTCGCTGTAATCGATTTTGTTACATTCTGATGGGTCTCGGGTTTCTTCCTAGTCCACAAGCAGGTTGGCATACACCAGATGTGATGCAACTCGACATTCAAATGGCTCGTGTAGATATGTGCCTGCGCTGTGCATCCCGTACTATCTGACACTCATTTGAACCTTGGTGAATTGGAACATGAAACCTACATCCAAGTGTGTTTCATTCTCGCCCTCTTGTAACATCATTCTCCATCGACACACCTATTTGATTTACATCAGTGGGGCGATGCAAGTAGAGTATTCTTATTGCAGCACACTTGTTATTATGTATGTTGAACATCTTTCGCGTGGGAAGGACGACACTTGACCATAATGTTTAGGTACTTTTATTCCATTTACAACATATCAAACTCTACTTTGGACGGTGCTGAACACAGACCCTAGGCACATGTCTGTCAACAGGATAAATGGTACCTGGGTCACTGGGGATGAATGGGATTCATGAAACTCGTTTTATTTGTTAATTCTCGCGGGCCATGTATGTGTTGCTTAACGTTCGCTAGTGGTGTAATACGTCGCTCATCCTAAGAACACTCGCATACCTATGTATGTCTAGCGCGTGAATGTATCTCACATGTATGCAAGTTAGATGATTGTGTGCAATGTTTTCACGTATTGTAGTAATTGCAATCCTACTGATTTGTTTTCTTTTGTACTATTGCAGGGAAAAATCATGACTTTGTGTTCTCACAGCCAGGTTATTGTTTTTAACTTATAAACTTCAAACGGCATTATTCTCCTTGTTCATTGATTTCTACTCTGTGTTTGATGTGTATGATCATTTTACGATGCTGGATTTAAGTGACTTTAAACTTAAGTAACTTTACTACTACGATAAGAAATCTAGATGCCTGTGCTGCTATCTCGACATAAAGATTGGTATTGTAATTCCCTTTAAGGAATTGTAAAAAAAAAAAGTTATCTGTATGCTGCCTCAAATTTAAGTACAGTAGAAAATATTTTAAAAGAACTATATCCATACCTTCGTCTATAACCTATAAAGAAAAGGGATCATTGCAAGTCATTACGTGGAGGTTTACATTTGTTTCCACCACTGGTTTGGAATGCAGGGTTATAGTTAAAACTGCTTGAAGTTATGGTTGTCGATTTATCAATGGTTTGATTTGCTAAAACCATTTGAATGTAAAGTTTTTTTTTTCTTCATGGTATCGTAAAATTTCCCTAAAAACACTCGACTCAATAAATCAGTGGGCATTCCTCATCGGCGTTTGACCTTTTCAAGTTTTTTGCGTTATTGTCCGTCTCCTCTGCCGTCCCTGCTCCATTGAGTCATACTTTAGAGTCTTTGGGGATTTACTGTAAAGACGCAGGATCTGGGAGAGGTGTAGGTGGCGCGCACCACCTATGTGAAGAGGTGATGCAGGTAGCACCTACTGCTGCTGCCACACACTGCCCAGTCAATCTCACGAGAACCTTCAAATGTCTTGCAGATCGCCCATCTGCTTGACGACTCTCTCCTCTTCAGTTGCATTTCGCTCACTGAGTTTGGGAATTTTAACACGTCTGCTCGATCCCCCAAACCTTGCCGCCGAAGCGCCGAGTCGAGCGCCGCACTCTGTTAGCGCTAAAACGTTGCATGATATTGTTTTCCAGCTGGTTTTGGTCTTGCGCTTCCACGTATATAAATACATCGTTAAAGTACACGACTGAATGTATGGTTACCGGTAGAATTTTCCCACGAAAACAGTGAACTGGCCTTGGCTTCTGTTCTCACCCGCATGGAATGCCTTGAGTGCTGCCGCGCAGCTCTGGGAAAGCTCCTAATTAGCACCTCGCTGGCAAACAAGCGTTACTTGAACTGGCTCTGCCGCTCGCTTGTCTCAGCCCCGATCCACAGTCGCCTGTGTTTTAACCCAGCATCGCTACATTCCTCATCGAGCGCTCGCATGTCTTCAAATTGCTTCAGTCTGTGCCTTATGTTGTGTGTGTGTGCACGCGCGTTTTAGCCTCTCCTCGGAGGCCACGTGGCGTGCTGCTGTTCTGCGTGGGTGGCTGTTGCATTGGCAGGGGTTTCCGATGAGGTAAGCGCAGGGTAGGAGCCCGAGTTGACGAAGGGGGGCAGCCAAAGTTTCTGAGCACTGCTTCACAATTCTTAACTGTGCAGTGGTGGTGGCGGCGCTCGCCAATTCTGATGCTTCCCCAGCGAAGCGGTCGTTCGCAAACGGCCTCTCTTGGGGATTTGATGAAACCGCTCGCCTGTACTCGGCGCTGGATGCTGACGACGGGAAGCTAGTCGATGTGACGAGGGTTTGTGAAGAAACGTGCTCATCCAAACCGCACCGCGGCACCGTCAACTTTTCACCCGTAAAGGCGCCCGTGCAGCAGTGTGCATCAGCGGCGTGCGGGTGCCGTGAGGTGGTGGTGCCGAAGAGATGGGTGCCCTAGCATGTGCTCTTTTGCTGGCTGCGCTGGTGCCCGTGACGGAGAGCGCGGCGCTGCCTGCAAAATTCTACCTGAAAAGTAAGGACTGGGTGCATTTACAAATCGGGGGTATTGTTTTGCTGTGCAATGGGAACGTTGCATTTGAGCTGCAATATACTTAAATGCATCGCCATTGCCATGAACAATGATCACTTTTTATTATACATATGTGCATGATGCGTTTGTGCCTTGTCAGTTACGACAACGTGTTGTTTAAACTGAAATGTAAAACTTATTTTTTGCAGAACCATTTTGTTACCATTATAATGACATGCTATTGGCATAATGTTGTGAGAAGTTGCGTTTAGAACTCCCATAGCTAACGGTGTATCACCCTGTGACAGAATGAGCCCAGAAGAGAACTTCACAGCATTAAATGGGAAGTCACTTAAATATAATAGACCTCGATCCACACTCGAGACGAACTTTACATGCCCAGAAAATGGGATATTCATTGCATATCAAAGCACAGAGGAAAAACATGCTCTTGTGTTGTAGTTTGTGACCTGGCTGAAACCATCACATTGCTGCACATGAGAAACTCCTTTAATCGTGGGTAGCTGTGCCCATATTTGAACCCTGCTAAGTGCTCTAAAATTGTGATAGCCCCTTGAGTAACTTTGCTCATGATTTTTTATGAGCGAAAGAAAAAAAACGTTAAAGACGAGACAAAGAAATGCGTGCGAGCCGTTGCTCCAGGGAAGGTGCCAAGTGCCTATTGCAAAAATAATAATAATAATAATGCCCTTTACTCATGCAGGAAAGCCTCAGAGTTTCAAAACACTTTCTCAAGAGGGTCCTGCATTGCGACGTTTGGCTGAATCTATTGAGTGTTTAGACATGAACGAGGAAAACGGAAAACCTGTGGAACACTCAAAACTCCACGCAGACATTTTCACGAATCCAAAACAGGGAGAAGATGACTACCTGCTTGCGGTCTTCCTTGCAATGTGGATGCGGTGTGCCCGTGTGGACTAGTTCTAGCTTTCTAACCTGGATAGACCCCGGATAAAATTAATCACTGTTTGCAAGACCAGAGAAACTCGTCTTGCTAGAGGACAATGATACTTACGCATGAAGTTTCCTCGTCAAAATAGCCGTCCGGATGTGTCTCTCTGTGTGCGTGCGGCAGGGCGCGTGGCCGGCGTCTTTCACTACGACCAGGGCCGCCGTTACTCTCTGAGCTTCCCCGAGGCACGGCACGCGTGCGCCGAGGTGTTTGGGGCAGAGCTGGCGTCTCACCAGCAGCTGGCGACCGCCCTGCGCGCCGGCATGGAGGACTGCCGCGCCGGTTGGCTGGCATCGCGCGAGGTGGCCTACCCGAGGATCCATGCCACGTGGCGCTGCGGGCAGCACCGCACCGGAATCATCTCGTACGGCGTGCGCAACGCGAGCACCGAGAGGTGGGACGCGTTCTGCTACGGCTTTGGCGACGGCGGTGGCGGTGACGACGACGACGAGGTGGCCGTCGCATCGACCGCCACGACAGGGCTCGCGTCGACAGCTAAAACCGTCAGCGACGTGAGCTCGCGGCCAGACAACGTGCCGGCCAGGAGCTCTCCGGCGTCAATAGTTATATCACGAGGGGCGGAACGACCTACGGCGAAGACGAGATCGTCCCTTGTGACAGAAACATTGCTCGGGACAGGATCTTTTGTGGAAACGCAAGCGTTGCAAGAGAAAGGACCATCACTGAATGTTGGGCCATCGCCAGTGGCAGGACCGTCACCGGGGAAAGGAATGGCATCTTCACCATCACGAGAAGCAGAACCATCTCCAGAAGTGGAGACTTCTACAGAGGCAGGGCCGTCACTGCAGATGACAATGCCGTTGTCGACAAGATCACCGGAGGCAGAATCGTTACTGGAGACAAGACCGTCACCAAGGGCAGGACCATCACCGGGATTATCACTGGGACCATCATGGGAGACAGAACCATCGCTTGTGACAGAACCACTACTATTGGCAGAACCATCACTGTTGACAGAAACATCGATTATGACAAAATCATTGCCTGTAATAGACCCTTCAATCTTGACAGAATTCTCATTTGTGACAGAACCAATGCTAGAGACACAACCATCAGTGCTGACAGAACCATCACTATTGGCAGAACCATCGCTAGTGACAGAACCATCGCTATTGACAGAACCTTCAATCGTGACAGAACCATCACTAGTGACAGAATCATCGCTATTGACAGAACCTTCAATCGTGACAGAACCATCACTAGTGACAGAACCATCACTAGTGACAGAACCATCACTATTGACAGAACCTTCAATCGTGACAGGACCATCACTAGTGACAGAACCATCGCTATTGACAGAACCTTCAATCGTGACAGAACCATCACTAGTGACAGAACCATCACTATTGACAGAACCTTCAATCGTGACAGAACCATCACTATTGACAGAACCTTCAATCGTGACAGGACCATCACTAGTGACAGAACCATCACTATTGACAGAACCTTCAATCGTGACAGAACCATCACTAGTGACAGAACCATCACTATTGACAGAACCTTCAATCGTGACAGAACCATCACTATTGACAGAACCTTCACTATTGACAGAACCTTCAATCGTGACAGAACCATCGCTAGTGACAGAACCATCGCTAGTGACAGAACCATCACTATTGACAGAACCATCGCTAGTGACAGAACCATCAATCGTGACAGAACCATCACTAGTGACAGAACCATCACTAGTGACAGAACCATCAATCGTGACAGAACCATCACTAGTGACAGAACCATCACTAGTGACAGAACCATCAATCGTGACAGAACCATCACTAGTGACAGAACCATCACTAGTGACAGAACCATCACTATTGACAGAACCTTCAATCGTGACAGAACCATCACTAGTGACAGAACCATCACTAGTGACAGAACCATCGCTAGTGACAGAACCATCACTAGTGACAGAACCATCACTATTGACAGAACCTTCAATCGTGACAGAACCATCACTAGTGACAGAACCATCACTAGTGACAGAACCATCGCCAGTGACAGAACCATCACTATTGACAGAACCTTCAATCGTGACAGAACCATCGCTCGTGACAGAACCATCACTAGTGACAGAACCATCGCTAGTGACAGAACCTTCACTATTGACAGAACCTTCAATCGTGACAGAACCATCGCTAGTGACAGAACCATCACTATTGACAGGACCATCGCTATTGACAGAACCATCGCTAGTGACAGAACCATCACTATTGACAGAACCATCACTAGTGACAGAACCATCACTAGTGACAGAACCATCACTATTGACAGAACCATCGCTATTGACAGAACCATCGCTAGTGACAGAACCATCACTATTGACAGAACCATCGCTATTGACAGAACCATCGCTAGTGACAGAACCATCACTATTGACAGGACCATCGCTATTGACAGAACCATCGCTAGTGACAGAACCATCACTATTGACAGAACCATCACTAGTGACAGAACCATCACTAGTGACAGAACCATCACTATTGACAGAACCATCGCTATTGACAGAACCATCGCTAGTGACAGAACCATCACTATTGACAGAACCATCGCTATTGACAGAACCATCGCTAGTGACAGAACCATCACTATTGACAGAACCATCACTAGTGACAGAACCATCACTAGTGACAGAACCATCACTATTGACAGAACCATCACTAGTGACAGAACCATCACTAGTGACAGAACCATCACTAGTGACAGAACCATCACTATTGGCAGAACCATCGCTATTGACAGAACCATCACTAGTGACAGAACCATCACTAGTGACAGAACCATCACTATTGACAGAACCATCGCTATTGACAGAACCATCACTATTGGCAGAACCATCGCTAGTGACAGAACCATCACTAGTGACAGAACCATCACTAGTGACAGAACCATCGCTATTGACAGAACCATCGCTATTGACAGAACCATCACTAGTGACAGAACCATCACTAGTGACAGAACCATCACTAGTGACAGAACCATCGCTAGTGACAGAACCATCACTATTGACAGGACCATCGCTAGTGACAGAACCATCACTATTGACAGAACCATCGCTATTGACAGAACCATCACTAGTGACAGAACCATCACTAGTGACAGAACCATCACTAGTGACAGAACCATCACTAGTGACAGAACCATCGCTATTGACAGAACCATCACTATTGACAGAACCATCACTATTGACAGGACCATCACTAGTGACAGAACCATCGCTATTGACAGAACCATCACTAGTGACAGAACCATCACTAGTGACAGAACCATCACTAGTGACAGAACCATCGCTAGTGACAGAACCATCACTATTGACAGGACCATCGCTAGTGACAGAACCATCACTAGTGACAGAACCATCACTAGTGACAGAACCATCACTAGTGACAGAACCATCGCTAGTGACAGAACCATCGCTATTGACAGAACCATCACTAGTGACAGAACCATCACTAGTGACAGAACCATCACTAGTGACAGAACCATCGCTAGTGACAGAACCATCGCTATTGACAGAATCATCGCTAGTGACAGAACCATCACTAGTGACAAAACCATCACTATTGACAGAACCATCACTATTGACAGAACCATCGCTAGTGACAGAACCATCACTATTGACAGAACCATCGCTATTGACAGAATCATCGCTAGTGACAGAACCATCACTAGTGACAGAACCATCACTATTGACAGAACCATCACTATTGACAGAACCATCAGTGCTGACAGAACCATCGCTTGTGACAGAACCATTGCTGGAGACAGTAACGTTCCTGCCCCGAGTGATGGTTCTGCCTCCAGGCATTGTGCCACAGCCTAAGGATGACATCCCCTACACTTCGCCCATGTTCGCGGGAGCTGAGCAAGTGATCGCAGAGTCACTGCCACCGGCCCTCACTGCGGTTGATCCGCAGCCCCGATTCGATGTCAATTCCAGTAGGCCTGAGACGTTTGCCAATCGCAAACCATCAGCGGCAACGACTGAGCCGCTCGGCCCAGAGAGCCCTGCCACCAGCGTGCAGGCCCCGGCCCAATTCTCACGGGATCTGTCCGTGACCGGTGACTCAGATTTACGCGCGTTCACTGCACCGGGAGATGCTCGGGAGGAAGCGAGATTGTTCTTGAGTGGCGACGAGCAGGGCCGCAGTAATTCCGTCCCGATCGTCGACCGAACCTCGACGACCTCGGAAACGTCAGCGCAGCGATCGCACAATCCGCCCGGACCTCCGCACCCGACGCGAGGTCAGAGCTCGAGGGTCGTGCACGCTTCTCAGTGCTGCGCCACAACTGGGGCCACGAGTGAAAGTTCTTCAGTCACAATGGTAGCCTCTCCAGATCCTGATGGGCAAAGTGGAGCTGCTGCTGCTGCTGCTGGTATTCCCCTTGCTCGAAAATTAGAGGATGTATGGGGTCAAGAAATGCCTGATCCCGAAACCACTACGGTCCCGGTGCCCACAACTAACAAATTGAATGACATCTACAAAGTACCGCCCACGTCACCCTTTTCTGCATCGCACGCAGATTTGCAAGCGGCGCGGGATGTCGTGGCCACTGAGCAGAGGGGGAGGCCCTCGGTGCCATCGTTTACCAGTGGAGACGCGGCGCCTCTCGCGCAGCCTTCGTCGGCTGAGCATCGCGGTGCAGCTGCTGCTGCCAATACAAAGAGGGAGGAGACGTCACATATCCTATGGGGAACCGCTCGCGAAATCACACGAGCAGCTGCCAGCGATTACGAAAAGCTGCGCTTGTCTTTTTTGGACGCTGTCAAAACGAACGAGGTCGGAGTGGCACGCGAGGCCGCCACGCCGTCACGGACAGCGGCGCCGGTTCAGGTCAAACACCCAGGAGGGCCCGGAGGAAGAGCCTCGATTGACGAGGTCACGCACGCACACGGCGAGGTTCATTTGACAGCGGGTGTCGTCGAGTCCCGCCTTGGGCTAAGTGATGGAGCAAAGATTTTACAAGTAGCAGATGATTCTAAGCCTACGCAGTCAGTTCAGTTGTTAATTACCTCTCATGGCCATGAGCATTTAACATCTAGCCGTCAGTCTGGGGCTAATGATCGTTTGTTGGGTAATGTTTTGGAAGACAACACAACCCAACAAAGGTCACTTCAAGCACACCCCACTGTGCCTGCTCGTGTCACGGGAGGTCATTTGATGTCTGCTTTGTTCAGGCCTGGGATGCTCGCGTGGCAGGACGTCAGAAGTGGCACAGCGCCCCGCAGTACTGTACCTTCGTCTGAGCCCACAGCCTCTCGGCTGTCTGTCATCGACAGCCACGGCAACATTTCCAAAACATTTGCGCCGGCGCCGACGACGCTGCCGTGGGCGGGTCGCCACGCGACCCCACAAACAGCGGCGCAAGAAAAACCACAGCCGACTGACAGCAGTGAGACCGTGTCGACCCCGAACACCCGTGCACAAACACCGTGTCCAACGGTAACGCCGTCCGCGCGAGCAAAGGACGGCGAGGTGCCACAGTTTGCGCAGAAACACGCTGACGATGAAACGTCTCTCGGAGCGGCATCGCTGAGTGCGCGCACCGCGGCCGCACGTTTACGCGTGTGGCCGCCCCCTCGTCCCACGCAGCAGGCGAGCTCGCGTCTCATAACAACAACAACAACAGCTGCTGCTGCTGCTGCTGCTCCCGCGCGGGCGGATGAGGCAACTCGACTCGAGACCGGCGGCCCTCGGGGCAACGTGAATTATTCAGGCGGATCGAAAGTTTGGGCTGCGCCAAGGCACGACGCGACGGCTCGCGTTTCGCTCGGCTCCGTCCCGCAGGTGCAGGCACAAGCGGTCACGACGAATGAACACGACAGCGTCGTGACCCCGACATTGGCGGCACTGACACCCGGCCTAACAGCTTCGGCCGGTCCCGCTCATGGTGGAGCATCGCAGACCACACTCCACCCGATTGCAGGCGCAATAGAAAACAGTAGTTCTGATGTTATGGACCGCATGGACAGTTCGATCGGTGTTACTACACCTGGGCTGCTCACAGGGTCTCTCGCTACACGCATGGAGGAAAGTGTTTTCCATGAGCGATCTGAAAGACCAGAAAACCCTCAGGATACTACTCAACCACGTCTCTCTGAGCAGCATTTAAACACACAGCCTCCAGATATGCCTGAATTGCGGACACCAATTGCGGGGTCACAGGAAACGCCAGAATTCACCTCCAAACCCACTCTACATTTACAGCCGCATTTGAATCGAGCGGTGAGCACCAGTCTCCCAAGAACTCGCACCAAACTTGACCTAATCGCCGCTTCCACGGAAGAAATTCACGCCGCGTCCCACGGGAAGCCGCCTGTGACGAGCCCGTCCGGCCCGATCGCAGGAGAACTCGGCACCACCGCTCGACAAAGCGCGACTGCGCTCACGAGCCGCCGCCCGCACGGCACGCGGCACGCCGCTGTCGTCTCGCGCCCAACAACGGACGCCGAGAAATTAGTTTCAAGCACATCTGGAGCGGAGCTCCGCTGGGAGTCTGGCACTAATCTCGGAGGTGACACGCAGACCCCCGCCTTGCCGGCGCCGACGGACTCGTCCCGGGGGCATCCAGAGCCTCCGCTGGGCAGCACCGCGGAGCCACCGCCTGACGGTTCCGAGCCACTCCCCGTCGGTATAACGCGACCGGCGGGGGCTCGTGTGCGCATTGTGAGGTTTTCGGGGGGGGGGGGGGGGGGGAGCTGGCACAATTGTTTTCATTCTCACGAAATGGCAGAAGAGCTGGCAATACTGGACGCTATAAATTATATAATGCTGACAGTATCACAATTACGCATTGTAATATAACGGGGGTGGAGTGGTGGCGTAGTGCTTCCCACACTGTCCTCTTAGCCCGGCGTCCTCAGTTCTATTCTGGGCTATAACATCAGCAGGCGGGTGATATCTCAACCGGTCCTGGGCCAACCTTCCTTCACCAACTCGCACTGCTGATCAGGGTGAAGTATGGTCAAACAATCACCTTGTCCACATCGGCGTGAGTAGAGGCTTTCATCTAGCAGTGGATTGACAAAGGGCTGTGAAAAAAAGTGACGCGTAATAACGCGCAACGGCAGGTTATGACAAAACCAATATTTACTCTTTACTCGCTAAGCTCTTAAGCCTTGTTTGACTTCACAGGTTTTTTTTTTCCTGTGATGCTTTAATTCTGGCTGACCTTGCAAAGTTTCAACTAAAGAATGACGCCTTCTCGAGAGGGCCGCACAACGTGACCTGTGCACGTGTTACATGCGAAACGTGAACCCGGCTTGAACTGAAAAATCAGCGTGTCTCAGCCGCGGTAATTAATTTCCCAAATTTGATGCAACGAATATTATTTTACGGTGGCCGTGTCTCGGTAGACACATGTGGTGGCGTGCTGGCCTGGACGCGGGCCGGCGAGATCCGCAGTCCGGGGTTTCCGCGCGCCTACCCGAGCGGCGCCGACTGCACGTGGGAGGTGCGGGCGCCGCCGGAGTTCACGCTGCGCTTGGCCGTGCAGGCGTTGGGTCTGGAGGAGCGGCGCCACTGCGACTACGACTCGCTCAGCGTTTACGACGGCACGGGGGCCGGCAGGAGGCTCCTTGGGAGGTACTCGCCACCCACCGACTTGCCGCTTACTGGCGGTGCAGTGCACGAGCGTGTGTGCGTCTTTTGGAGTGATGCTTACGGCAACGAGTGGAGGGGCCGGGTGGCTAAAATGCAGCGAGTTGGTACAGTCGGGAGCACAGGTGGCACGTCTGCAAGTTGTCCTGGACAGTCAACCCATGGCACTTGTCTGTCCCATGACCTGTCAGCCTTCGACACTTCACGTGACGACCTCTAATCTATTTCGAGCCTGGCACAAGCGCTGTGGAGACGTCACGGAATAATGGCCTCGGCTCTCGTTGCTGGCTCTAATTTGCTTTGTGTCTCTTTGTGTCTCTTTGTGTCTCTTCGTGTCTCTTCGTGTTTCTTTGTGTCTCGTTGTGTCTCTTTGTGTCTCTGGCTCCAGGTTCTGCGGCTTCAAGCTGCCACTCCCGCTGCACAGCTCGGGGAACTCTCTGACCCTCGTGCTCAAGTCAGACGCCTCCGTGGAGCACGAGGGCTTCTCGGCCAAGCTCACCCTCGTGAAACGTACGCGAGGGACGACGCCGATGGCGGTGGTGGTGCCGCCACCTCCGCCGCTCCGTGGGGCGCGGGGTGAAGGAGGGGAGGCCGGGGCGGGGGGGGGGCAGCATCGGCGGCGGCGTTTGACGGCCGTAAATAATGCATGCAACGGGCACAGCGCGCGGTCGAGCGGCGCGCGGCGGCGCGTGATGCGGTGGTGTCGCGTTGCCATCTCAGGGCCGAGGCCGGCCGTGCTGGAGTCGTGTGCCGCGCTCAGGGAGGCCGGCGTGCTGCTGTCCGGGAGGTACACCGTGGACCCGGACGGGCCCAGGGGCAAGGCGGCCCCGTTCGAGGTGTTCTGTGACATGACCTCCGACCCCGCTTCAGGTGCCCGTGCTCGACTGTGGGCAGCCGTGGGCAGAGTGTATGCTTCAGCCCAGACAGATGCCCGCTGCCACCACACAAATACATTTTAATTATGAGCAGATAGGCTGTAAGGATACATCAATTGAGCGACTTTAATCAATCTCTTACGCTCACTATGCACGCATCGATTAATGATTGTGAGAATTATTTGTTGAGAATTTATACAAAACATAGGAAAAATAATACGGTAATGCTCCATTCAGCTTAATCGAGGGAACAAAATTATACAAACGAAGCACAAAAACTAGAGAAAAAATGCGAAACTAAATATTCGAAGCAAGACCAGGGGGTCGGCAAGCTGCAGCTCCGCAGCTGCATGCCTCGTCACGTTCTTTATCAAGAACCACCGTCTTGTATTCACAAGCATTTTCTACTGAATTCGAATTTTTTAAATCTTATTGTTATTTTGGTTGCTGACCCCTAAGCGAGACAAAAAAAAAACCAATCATCAATTCTTGAGTTGATTTTAAGACTCTGAATTGTGACAATGCATCAGTTTGCTGGAGGGGGTTATTCTTTCCATGCCTCCCTGAATCAGATTCCCTTTTTACAGGGTTCATAGAAACCTCACAGAATACTTCACACGCATGTTCCGCTTCAAAATTTACAGCGTCAACTATTTATCAGCACTCGGCCCGTGTGCTGTAGCGTCAAATGGTCTGAAGCGCAACACCACTTTGCTCCACCACTCCACTAAGCCGGTGTCACGTCGCCTGCTGTTTAAACGCTGACTCTACCCGCTCAGTAATAATAAATATAATCATTGGTGCATTTAAACGCCTGTGTCGGGTGGAGGAGGGGTTCACGACACGTAATTAATCGTATCATTACGTAGATTAACCCAATACTCAAATCTCGGATCCCCCATTGCCTGTGCGTCCACCAGGGGTCACAGAGGTCGGCCACGATAGTGAGGCGCGCATGCGCGTGTCCCCGTGCGAGGAGGCCGGCTGCTACCGGCGCGACGTTCGCTACGACGCCAAGTTCCACCAAATCCGAGCACTCGTCGCCGTCTCCAGCGACTGCGAGCAGCACGTCAAGGTGACCGCGCCAATAATTCGTCGTCATTATTGTGCCAGCGCCAGACACGAGACATCTGCTATCGAATGTTCGCACCTCTATTTTCCATATTTTTATTTGGCGAATACTTTTACGCGTGACTTTCATACAGTTGGAGCACAAGCTACACAAAAAATATATATAATTCAATAAACGCATATGTATGTCGGTGTTATATGCGAATGTTCGTCAGCACACTTAGGTAGCCACAGAGCCATGTGACAGCATCCGCCCCCAGCACGTGCAGGACAACGAGTCCGCCCAGCACGCTATGACCCACTTCACAGACAGAGACAATGTGTTGCACGCTCTCTTGCTCCCCGCATTCATGCAGCGGGCTGTCACATATTACGCACCATAAACAGCATAGCTTTCTTCGCACGGCTGCCTTCCTTGTCAATCGTTGACGGCGGATATGCCGTATGCGACTGGACAGCCGTGGAATTGGCTCTCCTAGTATTGACCTCAATTTTAACTTGAGTTTGGTCTTCCTGGTTGCACGTTCCCGCTCATTGGTGCTCGTACGCCGCACACACACACATGCACGCGCGTCGTCGTCGTCGTATCGATCCAGCAATGTGCGGAGCGGCCGAGGATGAGCGAAACCTTCTCGCTCCGTCGCAGCTCCACTGTCGCCACATCCGCTTCCTGGGGGCCGGCTGGGGATGGTGGGTGTCGTGGGACGGACGGAGGATGTTCCACTGGGGAGGGGCCGAGCCGGGCAGCGGGAAGTGTGCGTGCGGCATGACCGGTGAGACGCAGCGTCAGACGCACAGACTCGACGCGTGCGTCAATAACACTGCCCTGATGATGATGATTATGAGTTCGTATGGTCAATGAAGAGCCACTATTTGAGAATGATCTCTAAGGAATTTAGCCATTCAGTTGGTTTGTCTGCAAAAACCCACGGCCTTCAATTTTATATTTAGTGTCAAGTTATGTGGTCAATGTATTGGAGTTTGTAGATGCAGTCACACACAGGAGATCGAGTCTTATTCTCCACTTGCGCATTCGGTATCCGCATCTTCCGTGATTTGTGTTTCCTAAAAGGAAAAAAGTTGGGCTTGGATGATGGTCAAGAATAATAACGGAGTGGCAGCCATATAGAATGGAACGCGTCCAAGGGGATGTCCATCTCGGAGATGGATAAATGAAATCAGTTAATTTGTAGCTGCTGAATATATTGTTGCATCGCAGGGTTGTGAGAGGTGTTTGCAGTTTGGTGAGGTCTTCATACATCAGTGGATTGAGCATGCCTGATGGTGAACAAAAATATAATGGCCGACGTGTCGGGCAATAGGCCTCTTTCGTAGCACGTAAACAGAGAGATAACCACAATGCGACTTTGGCCATGCAACCCAAACAATGGATCACCGGAGTCATAGCTCCTTCAAATGGAGGAATAGCAACACTGCACGAACTTTCTCCTGAAGCCCACTCGTGGCTAGCAGATCTCAATGTTGGCATTGAGCCCCTGAAGATGTTGCCATCATATTCAAGAATATAATCGAGAGGTCAAAGAGAGTGAGTAATAGTTGGAGACTCTGATATACACCACAGGGTGCTGAGATAAATACACTTTAAATATTGTGTCCAGATGAGCAGTCTTACATGAAGAAAATACATTGAGTGACAGAAAAACCGTGCAAAAGTCAAACACATATGCATTAACACACTTCTATTCAAAGTAAAATTCCCAAAAGTTGCTGACATTGTACCCAGGGTTGACGGGGGGGGGGGGGAGGAGGGTGGATTAATGTAGGGACACCAGCGGTGTTAGAGGTTAGCGTTCTTTGCTATGAACCTGGCTACCCGGGTTTGATTCCAGCTCTCGGCCAACACCAGTGACGTTTATCGGAACCGGTTCTGTGCTTCCCCTAGGTCGACTTAGTCTCTAACAATTACCTGGTGTGGTGTGTAAACATCGCCACTCGGGATACAAAGGCAGCAGAGCGTGGTGCTGGCCATCCACTCCTTTGTGCGCCATGCCGGCCTTCATAGGTGCTAACAGCACTTGCCCCAGATGCCTGTTAAGGACATACGGGGGTTCTTGGTCTTCGTTTGTCAATCTACATCAGGGGCTGCCTCTTGGTTTGTGTGGTCTGAAGGCAATCGGCTTATCTCAGTTCAGCTCAATGTTTTGTCAATTAATCCATCGTTTCTCCGCGGACACTTTAGTGTGCACCGGTGCGGAACAGGGCCAGAGACATCGCCAGTCGTGCGTGATTGTTATTGTTTCTGCCGACGCGTCGACATGCCCTCATTAGCGAACTTATTTTACCTGCAAATAAAATCAACTCGGATGAGTCCGGCGCATTAATATGGGACCCCCTATACAAAAAAAGAACACCTGCGTTTTCAACTAAGAGAGACGACTTGATAACCCCTTGAACCTCAACCTTGAGCACTGTTGGCTCCGCACGGTGAGAAAGAAGTCCAACATGCATGCATGCAAAAGTAACAGTGAACGTTGACCAACGTCTGCTGCCGCTGCTGCAGACTCTTGCTATGCCCCCGGCAAGCCGTGCAACTGCGACGCCAACGACCACATCTGGCGTGGGGACGAGGGCCTGCTGACGTCGCGGGCAGCGCTGCCGCTGCGCGCCCTTCACCTGGGGGACACGCGCGACGCGCCGCTCGAGATGGCCTACCACACCATTGGGAAGCTGCGGTGCCGCGGCAGGGCCGGTAACGACCTCACGGGCACCGCCGCAGCGATGCTTGGGGAGAACGGCGCGACACAAATGCCATCTTAATGGATATTTGTTTATATTTATGTAAAACTGAACACGTGTGGAGTTAACTCCTTGATTATCCCGTGGGCCGGATTGTCTGCCACGGTGAAACGGTTAGCACGCTGGACTTGCAATCCGAGGTCGTCGGTTGAATTTGATCTTCCGGCGATACGGCAGGTTGAAGTGATGGGGGCAAGTTTCTTTAATCTCCCCCAAATTCTACTTTACCCAGCAGCTATGACTGGATTGAACGCAGTCGGACGGCGGATACCCACCAGAGGCTTTCACTCCGACGACGTCACTGAATTTACGTTTTGATAAAGTGTATTAGGAATAATGTCACGGTGATGTAACACCACGGCGCTATAATTCCGCGATTGGCAGCACATGTTTACGTATTGTTCTTATTAACACAACGCACAACTGCTGCGAATTAAACCACCCAGAGGTTGTATCTACAAGACCTGTCTGATGTGTTATTGTTGTCATCTACCTTAAGCCCAATGAATGTTTAGTGAGGCAAACTAGAAACGTCTACAACTCTGTTGAAATATTATTTACTTTGTGTTCCATCATTTATCTTGGTGGATTTGAATGTGGATGGTGTCATTTGTCTGGCTAGGATGCATTGATTGCCTCTCCGAGGCTTAGTTGTTTACACTGAGCTCGTGAGAATTCCTAGAATTGTCACCAATAATAATAACACGACCACTGTTATATACCGGAAGATTAATACCCAAACGCTAACCTTTGAAGACTTATTCATATTCTATGGTTCTTTTGGTAAAGTCACGTAGATAGAAAAAATAATAACAATCAAATAATGAAAAAAAAGTGTTTCTGATGACAACCACTTGTGTTGCGATCGAAACGTCGTGATATTTTATTTTTTATTCACTTTATTTTCATTTTTTTTCTATCTACATGACTACCGAAAGAACCATAGCATATGAATTCCTGCAGTCACGAAAGTTTTAACATTTAATTGTCATGTGGCAAAGACAGTACAGTACTCCAGCAAAGACAGTACAGTACTGCAGGAAACGAATTGTGTGAACAACTCAAGTTGGGAGCATTGGTCTGGGGTGTGCGCTCTCTCTTGGCGTGGGACGCAAGCGTGAGTTGGTTGTGAGGGCTTGTCGTGGTTTTGTGTTGCACTGCCACTGAGCGTGCCCTCCCCAGAGGCACTGTTAGTGGTTTTATTTGGCACTGCAATGCTGTTAACTAACGTTAACATTTTTATTTTATTTTAACAGGTAAGGCCCACTGAGATGTATACTGTAGCTCGTTTTTCAGAAGCGACCTGGCTGCCACAAATGATAGCTCAATGAAGTGGCTTATCAAGTGGAAATGTATAGCAGCCAAATACTCTGACTAGAGGACCCCGAGAAAAATGACCTGCAAACTCCAAATATACAGGCGTCATTGTCGGGATCGAATCCACGACCTGTATACTGGGCGAGGTGTAGTTAACATCTCACCACCGTGGCGCCCCTGTTCATTTGAACGACCTGAAATGTGTTCTGGTGAAGCTAGCAATGGTCTACGTATGTAATGGGTGATATCGAAGAAGACGTTGGAAAGAATAATTCCGTTTGCGCATTCTGTTTTTTTTTTTCCCCATTTTGTGTTATTTTTCCAGATCCTGACGGGGGCCTGTAGACTCGCCAGCTGTCTGCACAAGTGGACGTTGACAAGTGACGTGGTGTCACGCACGCATTCCGAATACAATAGACTGTCAGTGCAAGGACTGTTAGCGAGCACAAGGGGCCAGCACCACGCCTGGCTGCCTTTGTTTCTCCAGGTGCTGCTGCCGGACCTCGCTGCACGCGGTTACAATTTTGGGCTGAGTCAACCTAGAGTCATGACGTAGCAGTTGTTGCCGGTGTTGTACATAACAAGGATTTAAACTTGGGTAGTCAGGATTGCGCGGCATGGACCAATATGACCCCATTCCCCACGCAAGTTGAACACACGGACACACACAACACACGGACACACACAACACACGGACACACACAACACACGCGTGTCTCTAGCTCCACCGTCAGTGGCTTTTACTGCAACGAGTGCAATGCAAATAACATTCAGTATTGGGAAACCGTCATTCAAATGCACGTAATAAATCATGACACAAATATGCTGAAAGGGGAAAATACACAAACCCTGCATTGAACTAACGCAAGAAAATGATCAGCTGTTTTGTTCATTTCCTAACAGTGTCATTTATTTTTTAAGCTTGTACCCCCCTCCAACCAAAAAAAGACATGAGCCGATATTTATTTGTCTTGTGCAGTTTTATTCAGAGAGTTTTTATGCACCACTTTACTTCCAGTGGTTTTTGTTGTTGTGTAACTGCGACCAATAAACAGATTAAAATAAAAATATTGTGTTCGCAACTCGTCAACGCTACGAAAGGAATAGCCGAGTCGGCGCTGGTATTCGGACGATCGTGAGCGGCGGAGCCGGATTCACGCGGCGGCTTTACGGGCTGCAACATGAGGCCTCAGATTGTGAAGGACCCCCCCCCTTCCCGAAAACATTTGTAAATGCATTGCTTTATAACAGTTGACACGCAATAATGTAGCACTATGATGTAATCCCTACAGTGTCATTTCTTAATTAAAGCCGTAGTGTCACCGCGTGTACTACTACCGATTACGTGCGGAAAATGAAAATAGCTTTGATCGTAATTTTTGTCCTTAGATTTAGATTTTCGAATCGTACATCACGTTTGAAAAAAAAAAACGCTCCGGAAATAACCAAATTGAATAACAACGGGAATGATTGGCATCAGCCACGGGCGGCAGTGGTGGTGGTTAGTGGTGGTGAAACAGCAGAGGGAATAAACTGAATGTACAAAGAGGGGGTCCCAAAGACTACAACTGCCTAGGGGCCCCCCTTTAAGCTCAATCCATCCCTGAGCGTGACGAGAGCGACTTGCTTGACCAATGGTTGCGCGAACGCCTTTGAAATTCCTGAATTCTCACGACTGCGGGCGCCTAACCAGCGGCTTCCTGCGTCAAAGCACGACTGTTTTCCCTGCAATCTTCTCATTACGCTCTTGCGTAACGTGAATGAAGAGCAATTTTGATTCTGCGGGGGAATGTAGAGTGCAGAATTCCCACCGATCGTGTGCAGTGGAGCCTGCGTTAGTGTTCAACGTGTAAAATCACACCCAGAGTAGTGCATCTGCTACATCTGCTCTGTTCATACATCTGATGAGATTGTCTGACATGCATACGATGAGCGTCTGCTTTACGATGATTTAAAAAAAAGCCACAACACGATCTCATTATCCATCCAGACTGTTGGTTTCCTGCCTCGTTCAAGTCCAGACTCAAGACGTGTCTCATCTCCTTTGCCCATCTATATTTATATATTCCATATAAAATACCACCTTTCCCCCTCATGATGTGCGTGCCACCTTATATGGTACCCCATCTTCATGCCGTTGCATTTATAAATACTGTAATTATTCACAGCACTGTGTCTAATCCACTGCTGAATGAAGGCCGCCTCCCAACGCTGTGTTGGTCGTGGGGGCTGTTCGACCACACTTCACCATACCACTGGTCAGTGCAGGTTGGTGAAGGCGTGTTGGGGAGAGCCCATAAACGTCTTCTTGGTTCTTTCGGTAAAGTCACGTAGAAGGGAAGTAATAAAATAATAAAAATACAACATAAAATAATTATCACGCTTAAGATGTCACTACTGATGGTAGCCATTGGCTGGAATCAAAGGCAGGTCGCCAGATTCATATTACAATGTGCTAACCATTGCGCCACCGCTCCACCACACTTGTAATTCGATGCTCTGTTAATCCAAATCGTGCTGCATTATTCAGTCACTATACGGTGTGCATATGATGTCATAACACAGTAAGATATTAAGTATGTTTTTGATGTGATATATTGAAAAAAAATTATGAATTCATAACATTACTTTTAATATACCATTTCTACCTTGTTACAAGGTATGTCATAAAAAAAACGAAACGGCTTCCTGTTTCTATTCGAAGGATTAACAAATCTGTGGTCACGTGGATTTTTCTCCGGGTCCTCCGTTTGTTTCCCCTCGACATTTAAAAACATGCGTTTGGGGTATTTGGCTGCAATACATTTCCACGAGATAAGCCACTTCGTGGAGCTCTTTAGCTCAGTTGGCCTTACCTGGTAAAATAACAAAAGAATGTTCGTAGTAGTAACAGCAGGAGCGGCTACCATAGAATGAAACATTCTATCCAGACGGAGGAATTTTTTCGATGTAAAGCTTTCGTGACTGCAGGGATTCATATTCTTGGTTCTTTCGGTAAAGTCACGTAGAAGGGAAATAATGAAATAATAAAAATAAAACATGATAAAATTCTCACGACGTTTCGGCCACAACGCAATCAGCCGTCCTCACGTGAAGAAACAGAGCTGTCGGAAAGACAGCGTCCTAATGAACACTGCTAAGCTTGGCAGCGTATTTTTAAGCTGGGTGGGAGGAGCAGAGCGCCTTGACAAAGGAGTTTACATACAGACGGAGAAAGATTGCGATGCGCTATGGGACTCTACCGTATCCAGGTATATCATATCAGCATCCCGGCAGCTCGTGGCGCGACACTTTTACGTCTACCCAAAGTGAAACTTCCAAGAGCTCAAAGTATTTTTTGCACAATGTCGTGAGCTGTGCGATCTTTAGCCAAGGCGGTTTCCCATTTGGAAAGAGGATAAAGTGGCTCGTTCTCCAGATGCAATCAATGTCGCGGGTCACCTTGTGCTATTCCTCTGTCTTACTTCTTACTCATTTCAAAAGCAACTGGCAGAATGGCCAAAGGCGCGTGTTGAGTCTTGGCAATTCCACCCGAGGGCATCGGGGGCAGCTCGATGCCTCGCGCTCGTGCCAACCCCCGTGTAAGATGCGAAATGAGTGGCCAGTGCACGCTCGAGCGATGAACGGATTGCACTTCGACACATTCGCAAATGGGCATCCTTTTTTATTCTCCAGGTGCGCGGACACGAAGAGCAGCAGCAGCAGCATGTCCCGTGTCTTATTTGACCACGATTAGGCACAGCCCTCGACAATATTGTATTCTACGCAGGCAGAAGGCACGTAATAATAATTATACTGGGAGGAACCACCTGGTCCCAACCAGCCCACAGGGGATTGTTGTGTCCGTCCGTCTGTCGTGCAGGGAGGGGCTGGGTGGGGAGGGGTGGGGAGGGTGGGGCTGGGTGGGAGGGGAGGGTGGGGCTGGGTGGGAGGGGAGGGTGGGGAGGGGCTGGGTGGGGAGGGTGGGGAGGGGCTGGGAGGGGAGGGTGGGGAGGGGCTGGGTGGGGAGGGTGGGGAGGGGTGAGGGGTGGGGCTGGGTGGGGAGGGGCTGGTCACCCCGTGGTGCCCTTTTAAAACTCAACGTTTAACCCACTCACGCCGGCTTGTGCCCGCCCTCACAGTCGGCATATTTGCGGAATACACCACGCCGCCGTTGACCCTGGCCATTGACCGAGCAACCCAACACGTTCCTACCAGCTCCCTCCGCAGCGGGAATGTGTTTGTCGATGCCGGTGCTGAAGAGAGAAGGAGAGAGATGGCGGTGGAGCCGCTTGTTCAGTCGTTCAGTTCCCGTGCCTCGTCTGCCGCGCACGCGGCGATTATTGCGCACCTCCGATGGGTACGGTTAGCCACGTACGGTGCGAAAGAAGTTCAGCGTACACATGAACCTCCACGAGGCGCCGTCTGTCCCCCCCCCCGCGCCTGGCTTTTCGGGGCTGCAAGGGAAGCTCACCGGAGCGTGCCACGGGCGAGGTGGTGGCAGGAGACCGGCTCTGCGCTTCGCTTCGTCTCAACGCAACTTCACGTGGCTTCTTGTTATTCGTATAAACACGCCGAGAGTAAACGCTGTCGGGGTCATAAACCATCCCCCACCCCCTTCCCCCCGATGGCAACCGCAGGAAATGGCAACAAAGATTTAGAAAATTCGCTTCAAAGGTCAGGAAGTCGGGTATTAAAATTGTGTGTTTGTGCACAGATTCCACACGCTCGGTTCTTTCTACGGCAAAAGTGAATAATGGACTCATTGTGAACGTGCTGATATTCGTTGTAATTACAAGCGTACGTGTCGATCTGTGTCAATCGGCTGCTGAATGCGCCCCCCCCCCCATCATGCCCCATGTTAGTTGTGGGGGTTATCTGACCATACTTCACCACGCTGGTCAGTGAGGGTTGGTGAAGGTGGGGAGCAAAGAACGTAGAGGCACAGTGCAAAATAAAGGTTCGTCGGTTTAACACGTGGGCTTGCGCTACCAATATCATCCCTAATACAGGCTTACTTTAGGTTAGATCGCGTAAATACGTGTCGTTAAACCCGCCACCACCCGACACGGCCAATTAGTAAGGGGTGTCACGTAAAGAGAACATGCCAATTCGTTAACTAGTACGGCACACCAGTGTGTTGGAGAGTAAATCCACAACATTTACAGGTTGTTAATGTTTACGTGACAAACCTTACTGATTGGCTGTGGCAGGGGTTAACGGCACATTTATATTTACGCGATCTAAGCCAACAAAAACTTGGATTATGGACACATGTTTGAGTTTACTGCACTGCCCTCTGCTGCCCGCCGCTCATCCCCGCAGCCGATGCGCCTTGTTACCGATGGGGTTTGCACCGTCCAGCCTCAACACCGAGATCTTGGGAGATCAGGTGCATCCTCGGTGATTGATGATCGGCTTCATCTATATATACAAGTCTAATTGGCAAGCCAAGCCCGATATACATACTGTCAGTGATCGTTAGATTTCTCAACGTACACTAACCGTCTCCACTCTGTAACTGGAACAAAAAAATAACGTTAATGTTTTGTTAATGATCGATGCCATTTTGGTGGTTAATTGGGGACGGCACTGGGTGCTCACTGTGAGATGCAGGCCACAAGGTCATCCTCATGTATTTATGTAGAACTTCTTTCGCACCGTACGTAGCCAACCCTGCTAATCGGAGGTGCAGGGGAAGGACAACAAAATAATACAAAAGAAGTTTTAAAGAAATTAGTTTTCAATTTAGATTTAAAACGTGCATAGCTCCAGGAGCTTCCTAATTATGGAAGGAAGCGCATTCCAGACGGCCGTAGAAGCAGTGCCGGATTAAGCTAGTGCGGGGCCTGTAGCATATGTTCTAAAGGGGCCCTAAAACACACACACACACATACGTATTAAAACACAATTTTTTTTTACTTGCATTGTAAAGTAATTGTATTTTTTCATTTGCTATACAGCCAGATAATACGACAAATCGCTAACATTAAACACCCAGTTGTTCATAAAAGTCGAAGGCGGTATAGTACTATAGAAATAGAGCAAGTGCAGAATCACTGAACCGGAATTGATAGCTTGAAAGCATTTAGCGCGGGGCCTTTGAAAGTACGGGGACCGGAGAATATGTAGCTACTTGTGCTACTAGGATAATCCTGCACTGCGTAGAAGCCCATCTGAAGGCGCGCGATGCAATGACCACCTTTGTTCAATGGTTCGCCAAAAGCCGCTTGTGCATCGGAGGGGACGAGGGGGACCCGGTCAACTTGGGTCACCGGCAAAGTGTGCTTATAATGTCGTGACGTGTATCGTATTGATCTTTGCAGACGTAGGAAGTGAAAAATGTGTGTACTACACACATCATGCACAAGTTATAAATACATTTTTACTGCCATTTTTTTTTCAATCCACTGATGGATGGAGCCCTCCCCAGGCTATATCAGCCCTGAGAGTTGTTTGACCACACAGTCTTTAATCACGCTGGGCAGCGTGGGTTGGTGAAGGGCGGTGGGTGGTGGAGTGGGGGTCAGGAGTCAAACTCAGCACGCTAAGTTTAGAGTGCGGTACGCAAGCGACTGGGCATTGTACGTATGTATGTTGAACTTCTTTCGCACCGTACGTAGCCAACCATGGTAATGGGAGGTGCATGAGAAGAACAATAAATAATATGTGATTTAAAGCTTTCGTGACTGCAGGGATTCATATTCTTGGTTCTTTCGGTAAAGTCACGTAGAAGGGAAATAATAAAATAATATAAATATTTAAAAAAATCTCATGACGTTTCGGCTGCAACACAAGCAATCATCATTAGGTGTGAAATCCACAGCAAGAACATTTGTGGATTTCACACCTGATGATGATTGCTTGTGTTGCAGTCGAAACGTCGTGAGAATTTGTATTGTTTTATATCTATATTATTTTATTATTTCCCTTCTACGTGACTTTACCGAAAGAACCAAGAATATAAATAATATGTGCTCAATGAGTATGTGTTGTTATACTTGTTTTCCAGAATAAACATTTAATACGTGTATTAAAACAAAATCAATTAAAGCATGGTTGTGTACCATTGGAATATAATAGCGGGAAATGGATATACACTGTACTGAATTCATATGTTTCAATGCACAGAATGGGAGTGGAAAGTCGAGGTAATGCAGCGGAAGGTGGTTATTATTCTATTTTTAGAAAAGTATCTTTCACAAAAATGGCTCGTGTTTACAGAAAATAATTGTGCAACTGAATATGCACAACTCATAAAAATAGGTTTTACCCTTTCCGGAAATAACACAGTTGTGTTAAGATGTTAAAACACCAAACTGATACCTTTTGCAAGGAACCATGTCTGCATTAACCACATGTACTTGTGGTGAGCATGCAAAAAAACATGCTCTGATAGTATATGCATTGTCTTTTAAACTGATTGGTCCACACCAGAGACAGCTTTCTTTAGAGCCTCGTCTCAAACAGTGTTAGACCAGAGGACGCCAAAAGGCGAACAGCACAAAGACATTGCCACTATCAGGACATTGAGAGCTCGGGGTGAGCAGCTACATCATGGGACCAATCAGTTTCAAAGACAATGCATATAATATCAGAGCATGTTTGTTTGCATGTTCACCACAAGTTTATGTGGTTAATGCAGACATGAGTCCTTGCAAAAGATTTCAGTTGAGTGTTTTAACATCTTAACACATTGCCAGAAAGGGTAAAACCTATTCTTTATATTATGATAAGTGCCGCTTTGCCTATAAATAGACGGCTGAAATGTAAAGCTGGTGACCAAATATTTACTTGCAAATGTAATCCCAATCCTCGGCACACAAACAAGCCAGGTAAGTCAGAGCCAGGGAGTGAGCTCATGTGGATGCATTTAATCTGCCGGCTTTTTTAATGGCGCCGGCGATGAGATGATGTCGTTTAAGGTGACGCTTGTGGTGAAATACAAATTCGAAAATCCATAACAGAGGTTTTTGGGTTGGATCGCGTAAATGTGAATGCGTCGTGAAAGAGTTGGCTGTCGCCTGATGATGCTTGTTGTAATTGCTGGCGAAACGTCGGACTCGAATTGTAGATGTTGTGGATTTACTCTCCAACACACCGGAGTGCTGTACTAGTAGCAAGTTGGCATGTTTTATCTACTAATTGGCTGTGTCGGGTGGTGGCGGGTTTAACGACACATTCATATTTATGCAATCTATCCCAAAAAAACCTTTATTATAAATAATATTGGTCAGGAAAGCCTACTACATGCGAAACAAATTCGAAAATGTTGACATCAATGATCATGCAATGCCACTCTTATCAATCACTAACATGTATATTAACATAGAGTTCCCAAACTCCAGTGCTCGCGATCACACACGACGTCTTTCCGCATTTACCAATGTACTCCTCCGCATTCAAATAAAGCTTAACTCGGTCCACGCTGCACCCGCCCGATGATTGTTAAACACGTCCCACGTGACGCTCTAAACAATGAACGCAGGATGCTTCAAAGTAAGATTAAGATCTCAGTGAACGCGCGTTCCACGTGACGCAGTATTTACAAATACAATCACGTAACTTGCATAATAATAATAACATTGCTATGACTTCATAGGACACATTTTACCCGTTCAACATGCAGGGTTCAGCGACCTCTCTTCGATGTTGAAGTAACAAAAACACTCAAGTCATGTGCGTGCGCGTGTGTTTTCATTAACGGGACGTGTGCAATAGTTTCCAGGTGATTTTTACATCAGAGTAAATACTACACGTGTGGCCTTGATTAGCCTGACACGTGCAAAGCTGTGTGTGGTTTGCACAAGCCCGCTCTGCAAGCAAGCGATAGTCGATGCCAGATGCTGCATCGGGGGTGGTGGGGGGGGGAGATTCGACCCCTTTGGGCGCCTGTGCTTTTGGTCAGTTTCCGAGCAGCGCAGGGATGTTGAACATTTTCCACAGATCGTTTTAAAGCCTATAAAGTGGTAAGCAGATGCACGCTCGGACTTACTGAGAGACGAGAGATAGAGCACGCGGATTCGAGCGCTTACGCAGAGTTAGATGCGTCACATTTAACCGGTACGAAAAAAGTAAATTGAGGTTGGGTGTTAGGAATTTGCGAGAAATGATGACGATTGTGGTGGCTGGTGGCCGAGACTAACGGTGGAGTGAGAGTCATGGGAGAGAACGATATTGGCAGGACGTCGGCCGCGGAGATGGGGCCATGGACTCAGCTGAGATGCATTGTTGTTTCGCGAGGCGGTGCGAGAGTCATTCACCCAGCAGTGGATAGAGCAGGGCTGATAATGAAACCAGCAGTGCTGGTGTACTTATCTAAGTGTAGCAGTGTGGCCAATATATGTGATCAGTTCCATGGCAACAGAATGAGAGCTTGGGACGAGACCTATCACAAAATATATCATAAATATAATATCGAATTCTTATAGTTAAAAAAATGTCCATACAGTATTCTTTGGGTCCTTCGGTAAAGCCACGTAGATAGAAAAATAAATGTTTCTCTCTACGTGGCTTTACCGAAAAACCCAAAGAATATGAATTCCTGCAGTCACGAAAGCTTTAAGTCAAGATGTACAAACAGTACTTATTTTAAATATTCTTACGTGGTAACTTGATGCAATGCACAAAAGAGCCAATGGCATCGAACTATGGATACTTTGCTCAAGTACCGGATGGATTGTTACATCGCAGAACTATGAGGGATGGCGAGGGTTTGGAGAGGCCATCATCCAGCAGCGCATGGCTGATGGCTGCTGATGAAGACATATGACTGCATTGGTCTTATATATTTTCGTTACCATGCCATAGCTTACATATTTATTTCCGCGTGCTCTAGAAATCCTGTCCGTCGGCTAATTGATACAAGCATTTTACAGTCTGACAACGACACTACACGCGTACAATGAAATATTGACCTTTCAGACGTTAATCGACCAACCTTGTGGCCTCGTTGAAAATACGCTGATGAACGTGGCCTCGTTAGATCACTTTACGAATCTCTATGTGGGGGGGGGAGCTGACACTCGAAGTTTCGCTCGCCAGACCACGGCCACATTAAGTTCCACTTGAAGCCATCGACGTGAGGCCATTACTATTACCAGACGCGTACAACAAACGCCACTGATCGAATTCACAGGCGAATGGGAGCAGCGAGAACGGTGACGTCTTTTGCAAAACAGACTGCTCTAAAAATAACAAAACCGCCTGGCTTTGCTCAGCCGTGGTTTGAAGAAACGTTTATATCGTGCGGTGCGAATATAATTTCCACTTTTCCAGAAATTACACTGAAAATCCAGACGCGCGGGGTAATCTAACAAGGACGGAGGTGGAGCGGTGGTGTAGTGGTTAGCGCACCGGTCGATGATGTTTATAGTCTGTTGTCCTCATCCCGCACCTCCAATTAGCACGGTTGGCTACGTACGGTGCGAAAAAAGTTCAACATACAGGGCGGTCCAGATGTATTGTGACCCGCAATTAATTGACCCCGAACATGTTTTCCTTTGCATATTCATTTCTGCATTTACACGCAGTGGTATACACACATATTACGTTTTCGAGAATCAAATGGGGGCCCACAAGACATCTGGACCACCCTGAACATCGATACAAGCCATCAGTGGCGAGTGATATCTGAACCGGTCCTTGGTGCACTCCAACCCATCACACATCTGCACTGACCAGCGTGGTGAAGTACACGTGTGGTCACAAACATCTTTCATAACGGACACGGCGTAGGGAGGCCTCCATCCAGCAGTGGATTGACAAACGTCTATAAATGCCTGCGATCGCCATATAATCGAACAAAAGGCAGCCTTGCAGCGCCCACGCCTTCAGCGGTGTGCGTGAACAAGAAGGATGGCGAATGCGAAGAGAACATTTCATAAGCAAAGACACTGTTGCGTTTTGCCACTGAACTGCGAGTGGGCAATGGAGCAACAGGAACACGTAACCGCCCTTTTGTCAGTCGGCTGCTGGATGAAGCCGCCCTCCCACGGAGATCGTGTGGCTTGTTGGGGTTGTTTGACCATATTTCACCACGTTGGTCAGTGAGAGTTGGTGGGGAGCATAGATCGACGCGAAAGCATGAAAGTACAGTACAACGGATTTTTTTTTTACACAATGGATTTTCCGGCACTGCCCTCTGTTGCCCACAACGCTCTCACTCAGCAGCCTCCTGCACCGGTGTTATAGATGATGATCACCCATCCAAGCAAGGGCTATCCAGGCTCAAAATTGCTTATCTCCAGAAATCTGTACAGGGGGGTCCAGATGTCTTTTGACTCCCATTTAACTCTCTAAAATGTTATATTTGTTCAGTGGGGTTTCTCTAAAACAGAAATTAATATGCACAGCAAAAACATAATTAGGGGTCAATTCATTGGGGGGCACAAGACATCTTGACCACCCTGTACTGTAGTCCTATGCTCCCACGTGTATGCTCGCAGCAACATTGCAGGTGACCTGATCACAAGCCACGATAAACAATATACAGACTGGTGGTACACGAAAATGACATTTTGCGGGGCACTGCATGGTGGTGATGCTCCAAGTGGCGTGTAGCCCAGAACTGTGGAGGCAGCGACGGTAGGTGGATCACACACACACTTTGGTGAAACTCCCTCCACACTCGTGAGCGTCCAGGTCACCCTCTCCTGGCTTGCCAGGGTATGATGGCAGTACAGCAAGTTGATTAATGTTCATGTATACCGAGATTGAGTGTTGCCCCGACCCCGCGTATATGCGTGGGGTTTCTCTGGACATTCTGGGTTCCACCCACACGTATAAACCCTCATTGATGTGGTCGGTTAATCATACAAATATAGGACAGCAGAGCTTGGGCAATTGTTGGCGCATGTTCTGGCAGCCTTGTCTGTGATACCCTCACCCCTGCCTCCGGATGAAAATTCCGAGCCTTACAAATTCAACAACGCTTTAAGATGCAATTGTGCATGAATTACGCTCTATATAATAGGATCATTATTATAATCATGTAAGTAATGCTCAAACTTAAACATATCCAGGGCTGTTTTCTTTTACCAATAATTATTGAGATATTATTTCCTCAAAACGAAGAGACTTGCGGCTCTGTGTTTGGCCTCGGCGCGCTCGTAAATCACTCAAACACACACACAGAGTACGCCCGTAACTCGAGCGCCGCTTAATGCGCGCTAATTGCGTTTCGCACGATCCATCTCATCCGCAGCGCCCCAAATCCACAGCTTGCGCCGGAACCTCTGGGTGCGAGAGACATTAGGGGGGTTTCGGTGACGATGGCATGATGGCCCATCCATCTTGAATGTTGCTTTCGGCTCGGTTTAATTTCAGCAGGAGCTGTCCAGGGCTGAACTCCGGAAAATCCCCCCCCAACCCCAACCGATCCGGGGGGTCAGGAGTTGAGGAGCCTCGGATATATATTCCATGAAACATTAAGCCCTGGTCCTCAGTAATGATGGCCCATCAATACTAGCTGCTGCTTTGTGTTGCAAAATCGCCGCAGAGGGCACAGCGGTTTGAGGCGTGCGGCTGTTGACACCACACCACCACTCCCTCCACCCGCCACGGACGCCTGTTGATATGGAGGATCTCTTTTGCCGCGTCATTAACTATACATTACAGGCACAGTGAAGGCTCGAGTGGAGTGATATAGGAAAGCACTTCCTCGGGGCAAGTTGTCACGCGAAGCGTCTGCGTGGTCCCGCGTGGCCCCGGGTGGTGCTTTCTCAAGTGTGCAGGTGGCGCTGCGCGGTGTTGTGTGCGCGAGCTTCCACTCGCAGGACAATGTCTCCGTTGCTCTGGGCGTGATCGTGTGTGACAAATGCACTGTGGATGTATCTTCTTGGTTCTTTCGGTAAAGTCACGTAGAAGGGAAGTAATAAAATAATAAAAATAAAACATAATATATAATATAATATTTTATTATGTTTTATTTTTATTATTTTATTACTTCCCTTCTACGTGACTTTACCGAAAGAACCAAGAAGACGAATCCCTGCAGTCACGAAAGCTTTACATCGAAATTTACACTGTGGATGTGTTTCATTGTGAGCGGCAGCGTACTGCGCAAATGAACCTGACGGCGACCTGAGTTCGATTCCCGGGCACGACTATAACATGAGTAATAAATCAACTGAAATAAACTGAAACTGAGTGGCAAGTGATAGATGAGCCGGTTCTGGGTCCTCCTCCTAACTCCATCAACCCACACTGACCCGACGTGGAAGTCAAATATCCCCTCCCCCGCTCATGGCGACACTGCCCTTCGGAGGCCTTCATCAACAGTGGATTGACAAAGGGCTCGGATTTACAGAGTTCAAATCAGACGCGTGATTTGATGCGTGTATCGTGTGAAGTGAATACAGCAATCGTGCTGTGACGGTTCCACCTGAAGACGGAAGCTTGTGTTGCCTCCGAAACGTCGTGATTTTTATTTAATTTTTATTATTATTATTTTATTTTTATTATTATTTTTTACATACGTGACTTTACCGAAAAAACCTAAGAGTGTGAATAACGATGACTCGATGATTCAAACAACACACAGACGAATCGATCATGCATCGTTACACGGCTATTGATTTCGGTAGGGGAGGTGTTGCAAAGTTCATTCACTGGACGAGTCAAAAAGACAAACGACATCTCATCAGCTTGCTTGGGGTGTGCACAATTTAATGCGTAATTCACGATTTACGACCACAATTACTTGTCCGCGTATCACATGTAATACAGCAAGTTAAGTGATTCGATAACACAGAGTGTCCATTAAACATTGTCATCAGCAGCGGTCAATCCACTGTTGGATGAAGGCTTTCCCCAAGTTGTCACCACCATCGCCCAAGGTCGTGCGATGCAAGTCCACCTCGTAGTAGAGTCTATTAAATGTATCATCCACCAGAAATGAGAGTCGTGAGCGTGGTTTCAATCTTGGCAACATGTTCCTTGAGTTATTTGTTTTACTACCAACAAGATTGGAATGATCGGCAACATTGCATTCGAAAAGCATTCGAGACAATCGCACCCAGAGATGTTGGCGAACACCTGCCACGCTTCAAAAGCACTCAGCCTTTTTGCAAAAAAAAACCATCAGCGGTTCTTGAATAATTGGGTTGTCATCCTCTGTTCTTAGGGCCACCATCAGCTATAGATTTGAGCAAAATGCGACCGACCAACAGGCAACAGTGACCGGTTTCGTACTTAGTAGGATTCATCAGAACAGTTCGGTTACCAATATTCGCTGCTGCAAAGTCTGCCTCTGGGAACCATGCAGAGTGTGCAATGCAAAAAAGGGCGGAGTGCTATTTACACGCGTCTCTGTGTTGTTTGAATCGTATGGGTTTTTTTCCGACCTGCACAATGTCCCTGTCACGATGATTTGTTGCACTCGTCATTTACAGATGTGGATTACCTGGGACGCTCTCCAATGTCTCATGCTGCGTGTGTCACCAACTCCATGGCAGATGCGGGGAGGTTTACAGATATTCATGAAACATCTTCACATTACCAAGTTTGTGTTTGTGCGTAGTATATTTTTTCAACCGAGCTCAAACTTCCGTTATATTATAATTCATTATAATCTCCAATGATGGATGGTACATTTATGGACAGCCTGTACAACCTACGACTTATATGTGTGTTACACTGACCCAAACGCGTTAAATTAAAAGTAAATGTAACGCCTATATGAGCCACAGGTTGTACAGGGCTGTACAGATAAGCATCGTGCTGCTACACGCCCACGCAACATTCAACATTAATGTATTCATAATACATACATAATGCAAATCTCCATTTATATATATATCCCAGAGCCAAGCTCGCCCCTTACGTACAGCCTCATACACGGTGTGTTACCGCATCACGCTGTGTTTTGTGATCGAAGCAATGTTTACAGATGTCCACCACCACTGGACATCTGTGAAAAAGAGCTTTAGAGCTCATCGGCTTCCTCCAGTTTTAACAAATATTCCGATTCTCTGTTGCCTCGGGCAGGGGCAGCGATGGCGTAGTGCAGGGGTCGGGAACCTTTTTGACTGGGAGAGCCATAAAAGCCAAATATTTCTAAATATATTTCATTGAGAGCCATATAGTATTTTTAACGTATAATAAATTAAATATGTCTTACTTTTAATGCGACTTCTGGTCACGGGATCCGTGACCCGAGAAATTTTATCTTCAAAACTAATTTTTGTTTACTTTAAAATGACACTTGTGATATTAAGCAATATCACAAGTATTTTAAAATCAGTTCCAAACTGATTTTTTTATTATTATTTTTTTCAACTCAAAATTGTCTGGGAGCCATATGCCGTCACCGGAAGAGCCATGTATGGCTCGCGAGCCATAGGTTCCCGACCGCTGGCGTAGTGGTTCGCGTACTGCGTTATGAGCCGGCCCACCCCGACGGCAATTCCAGCCCACGTCTCACACCAGTGGCGAGAGATATCTGAACCGTTAGGGGCATTATCACCACATCCCCTCTCCATACACCAAGCCATAACTAAACCGACGTGGTGAGGTATGGGTCAAATCTCATGTCCGAAACGGTGCAGAGAGGCCTTCATCCAGCAGTGGCTTGACACAATGCTTTATTTTGTTACGTTGAATCATATGGTATATATATATAAAAATACCATAGCAACAGCACATACGCATTGCACAATGAGTGTGGTGGTACGGGACAGCCGGGATACACACGCGAGTTCGTATCCTGGCAATGGGAAACTCATCATCATCAGTCGGTACAATGAGTAACCCGTACTCCACTGGCAATGGTAAAGGCATTGAGCACTCTGCATGAAGTCAACTAGTCGTTGCTATCAAAAAACATGTCCCCGTCATATGAACGTGGAATGTCCACCACCGACGCGATTGGGCGTGCTTACGGAGATGCGCGACGCTATGTGGTGGTGGTTGTGGTGGTTGTTTTTCTGCACACAGCGTTGGTGTACGGTGTTGTTTTCTGCAATATTTTGCTGTCTTTTCTTGGATTTTCTGTTTACACTTAGTCACATATTCCCTTTAAGATGTTTCCTTGTTTTTGTTATTTGTTTGTTGCGGTTGCACCCGATTCAAGAGCCGAATGGCTCACAGGGCTCTGTACCTAATACATGAACTTGAACTTGTTGTGGGGGTTGTTCTTGTCGTGGTTGTTGTCATGGTTTTTTGTGGTGGTGGTGGTGGTTGTTGTGGCCCCATGCGACTCAGCTCTCAGGGCCGACTCTCTGTCACGCTGCTCTTGAATCGGCGCCAGGCACACGACTTTGGTTACACTCTTACACGTCACCGGAATATAATTACACAGCCACGTATCTATCAGCGACTTCAGTTTAACAGCGGGTGAGACCACGTGTTCCATAACAGGGGGTGGTGCTTTTATAGACACGATATAATGAATTAACATTAATAGTGTTTACAACTATTTATGTACAGTAACATACACCACGACGATTTGTCCAGTTTCACACACAGTACAATGCAACTTTATGGGCATAACCACGTGGCCCTATGAGCCTCATATGTTAACACTAAAAGCATGAAGAACCTTCAAGAGAGCTTCAGTCTCGATTTAAAGCTTTCGTGACTGCAGGGATTCATCTTCTTGGTTCTTTCGGTAAAGTCACGTAGAAGGGAAATAATAAAATAATAAAAATGAAACATTTTATTATGTTTTTAGAAGGGAAATAATAAAAGAATTAAAATAAAACATTTTATTATGTGACTTTACCAACAGAACCAAGAAGAAGAGCTTCAGTCCTTTACGAAGGCGTTGTGACGGCTGAATTGACGACCGAGATGCAAGGCCAGGTTTGCTCTGTCGCTGTCCAGCCGCTGAACTCGATACGTCAGGTTCGACTCCTGAAACAGGCGCGTAGCTTAAAGGCAAGTAATTCCCTCTTAGGATTTGTGTTTGCGCTTGTGTATGGGTCCAACATTATCTGACCTACGTGTTTGTTGTTGTCTGCTCGTGTGTGTTGTCTGTCGACTCTGTGTGTGTATGTGTGTTGTCTCGGTGATTGTTTGTTTGGCATCTCTTTTGTGTCTGTCGGTATATTCGGAAATGATGAGCCGTGTTTCTGACTGTCTTAGCAGCTTTCGGTGTGAGAATAATAATAAATTCAAGTTGTAACGCTCAAAGTATTCGCTTTTGTAAGCTACAAACCAAGCGGCAAGGCAGCCACAGGCGGTCAGCCGGCGCCAACATTTTCCCAAGCTCAGCAGTCCCCTACATATTAAGATTGTTCGTGTTTACGTGTGGGAGGAGAAACTGGAGTACCCGGAGAAACCCCACTTGGGCGAGGAGGCAACACTCTATAACATATAACACGGAACAGGTGGAGTCCACCTTTTTGCTGTACTGCCTACTCCTGGCGAACTAGAGGTATGGGTCCTCGACGCCCACGGGAAGAGAGTTTTTGCAACATCTTTGTGACCCACCAACCCCCTTCACTGCCTCCACCGTGCTGGACTACAGGTCACGTGCGCAGCCACCACCGCCTGGTGAATTTGACTTTGTGGCACACAGTATGCCACAAATCCAGCGAACTGGGTCCGATTGCTAGGCCACTGAAAATATAACTATGAAGGTGTGATGGGACGTATTCATTTACACCAGCACACAAGACAAATGTGGCTTTGCGTGGTGCTGACTACACCATATGCTTGTGCGCATTTCCAGTTTTTATCAAGTTGGTTAGGAAAAGCACTTGTTCCAACATTCTTTGTGACTATACGGGGGATATTTTTCCCCTCTATGTCTGCGTGTGTCTTTATTTGTGTGCATGCATGTTTATGCGTCCTTGTGTGTATATCGATAGGTGTTGATGTTTCCAAAAAGAATGAGTCCTCTGTATATGTCTTTGTCGGCATGTGTTGGTGTGCGGTGTGAGTGTAGACAAAATGCGACTCCTCCGTGTGTGGGTCTCGGTGGGCTCCTTCTGTGTCTGTATCTCCACCTGCTCCGCCGTGTGTCTGTGTGTCTCTGCCAGTGTGTCTGTGTATCTCTGGCAGTGTGTGTCTGTGTGTCTCTGCCCGTGTGTGCCTGTGTGTCTCTGCCAGTGTGTGTCGGTGTGTCTCTGCCAGTGTGTGTCTGTGTGTCTCTGCCAGTGTGTGTCTGTGTGTATCTGCCAGTGTGTGTCTGTGCGTCTCTGCTAGTGTGTGTCTGTGTGTCTCTGCCAGTGTGTCTGTGTGTCTCTGCCAAGTGTGTCTGTGTGTCTCTGCCAGTGTGTCTGTGTGTCTCTGCCAGTGTGTCTGTGTGTCTCTGCCAAGTGTGTCTGTATGTCTCTGCCAGTGTGTCTGTGTGTCTCTGGCCGTGTGTCTGTGTGTCTCTGCCAAGTGTGTCTGTGTGTCTCTGCCAGTGTGTCTGTGTGTCTCTGGCCGTGTGTCTGCGCGCGGACGGCGACACGCGTTCCCACTTCAGTCCTTCATGTCGCGCATCATGGGCGAGCTGGTCATCACCTTGAAGAGAAGCTTGCAGGTGGACAGCAGCAGAATGGTGACCACGATCACCAGCACGATGGCCTTGATGAGCGCGAAGGGCAGCTGGTCCTGGGGCCCGTTCGCGACCCCGTTCATCAGTGTCTCCTGCGTCATCTCCCGCAGCTCCGTGGTGACCACCGTGGTGGCGGCGAGCGACGCGCCAGGAGGGGTCTGTCCCCCGGCCTCTGTCAGGGACGAGGGCAGCCCTCGCGGCGCGGGTCCTTGCAGGGGCTCACCCGTGGCCTCCAGCAGTGACCGCATCGCCTTGAGCAGGGAGCCGCGCACCGCGTCCCCGAGGAGGTGTCCTCCAGATGCTCCGCTGTCACCACCGCCATCAGCAGCAGGAGCAGCGCTCAGCAGAGGCGTACGGGGCGGCAGATGAAGAGGAGGTGGTGCCATGTCGGTGGCTGGAGGAGGGTTGATGCGAGACACTGGACAGTTGCTTGCTGGTCGTGATGATTTGTTTCTGCTTCCTCTGCGGCTTGTTGATGTCCTTGATTGTTGTGGCTGTCGCTGTGATGGGTTTTCGTTGTCGTCTCGTCTCTGACCGTTTCACGCGGTCGCGCGTAAAATTGCCATCGGTTGACCCATCCTCTCGTCCCGTCCAGAATTCAGCACAGACATATGTTTTGTTTATTATATATTCTTTTTTTTTATCACCGAACGCTCAGGTCTGCTGCTGCCGCCGCCGATGATTTGCCTCGATTACTGCGATGAGCCGACGCGGCGACACGCAAGCTGACACTCGGAGCCGCAGGAGATGGGTGGAGGAAGAAGAGGGATGGTTGATGGCTTTGGTGACACAACCATGCGGAGTGGCTGAGCCGGGTCTTTTTTTCGTCACGACTCGGAGGGCTTATAGATATTGTCTCTGAACCTTCCAGCGAGAGCGATTCTCCACTGTGACGCGACACGGGCGCTGCGAGGACCGCG
The DNA here is from genome assembly GCF_015708825.2 of Lethenteron reissneri. NCBI lineage: Eukaryota > Metazoa > Chordata > Hyperoartia > Petromyzontiformes > Petromyzontidae > Lethenteron > Lethenteron reissneri. Next base: position 16,325,615 of record NC_083798.1, on the reverse strand, counting down.
ATCTAAGCGCGACGAAAAGTGAAAATGTGATTATGATGATGATGCGTTGACAATGTAGAGGAGGAGCACGCACTCGCCCTACCCCTAACTCAAGCCAACCAGCCGCGAGTACTCGCCCTCTCACTGACCCTGACACTCATCAATTCGCCAACAAGGCACCTACCCTAACTTTAACCAAATTGGCCGCTAGTACGAGCCACCCTCGCGCTGGCTGTGATTATACCGCTAACCCCATCATCATCATCTGTGACGCTCCGCTAAGCCCCCTTTTTCATTCGTTGTTTTCTTGGCAATATACAGAATTGAATTGGTGATGTCAGAGCTGTTGAGCGCAATAAACAGGTGTGACATGAGAGAGAGAGAGGCGTGCATGGGGAGTGAGAGGAGAGCGGAGCGGTGGAGAGGAGGAGGAGACCCGTGCCTGTGAAGAGGGAGGCAGGTGAGGTGGGTTTGTGGTGCCGGTGTGGGGAAGAGGGAGGGGAGTGGAGGGGAAGGGGGAGAGTGAATGGGGAGGGGAGAATCGTGGAAGGGAAAAAACCGGACAAGGTTTCCACCTTGGCGCCCACACCCGCCCGTATCTTTATCTCTTCTCGCCTGTCTCTTATCCATCCAACGCCAATCAAGGTTCCAGTAAGAAGATTTGTCTTGGAAGAAGGGTTTATATTTTCTCGCTCCTATCTCAAAAGCAATCAGCAAGTACCTGTTGCTTTGCTTCAACAGGTGCCGTGTGTCACGATTGTTTTTGTTTCCAGAGCGTGTACGCGTGTGAGAGTTTAGATGATGGATTTTTAGTTATGAACAGTTGGATATATACCAGACATGGTATATATCTTATTTCATATTTATAGACCGCCTCAGCTCAAGGCACTTTGCATAGTTTAAAAGCGGTACAAAAATAGAGTGATTGGATGGCAAGGGCGTGCAAGGGCCGAGCAATTATCTTCTTGGTTCTTTCGGTAAAGTCACGTAGAAGGGAAGTAATAAAATACTGAAGATGAATCCCTGCAGGCACGAAAGCTTTAAATCGAAATTTAAGCCTAGCAATTAGTGACCGTAACAGAGGGCATCTACATGAATTTGGAGTCGCGAGTTCGATTCACGTTCACGGCTAACATCAACTACAAATGATATCGGAACCAGTCCTGCCACCCCCCTTCCCCTCAACATTCACCAAACCGCACTGATCCAGGTGAAAGTATGGTCAAACAGCGTTCACAATCGGCACGTCGTGGGGAGGCCTTCATCCAGCGGTGGATTGACAAAGGGGCTGTATATATTGATGTATTACATCGTCATGTATGATATAAAATAGGTCATTATTTGCTGTGGAATAAAAAAAAATAGATAATGTTTTAACGTCGTATTCCCATTACCCAAGACATTCTCAGTGAGTCTCGAGACATATTTTCAGGAGGGTCCTGCATTGCGATGTCTGACAAATTCCATTCGTGATGTTTTTGTGTTTGGGGGAGAAACCCAGAGGAACGCACGCATACAAGAAGATAACAAACCTCGCAAAGATGGATTTAAAAATCCAATGCTGCACTGCCATCTCCTGGCCATCTCATCTTCACTTCACAAGTGGTCACAGTTTTGAGTAATGTACAGCGACATCAAATGGCAAGGACCTCTATTTCGCCACAATATGCAAATACGATTTGCCATTGGCATTGGCAAATCGTTTTACATTACCACCTTAAAGATAATTCAACTTTCCATCTATACTCACTTGACTACGATCACTATTTGCTTTGTTAAATGCGTGCGTCTATAGTTTGATGGTAATGCTTAATATCATAATTGCAGCGAACAATTGTACAGCATCGCATTGCTGCATGTGGAGGGTGCAATACAACGGATGAATAAGCTCCTTACCGAGAATCCCATAGGTCGACTCAGCCTTAAATGAGTACCCCGGTGCTAGTGTGATCAGCAGAATTTGGGAGACAAAGGCGGCTAGATGTGATTGTGGTCCACGCCACCCGTTCGTGCGTCGTGCTCGCCTTAATAGGTGCTCACTAACAACAGTCGCAACATTTGTCTATGTAAGCTGTACGCTGTGAATGGGTGGTCTTTCGTCTTCGTATTGATGTGCGCATAAGATAGAAACAAAAATAATGCGTACACATGGTGAATCCAACGCTTATCCAACATGCATTTGTCTTCCAAGTCTGTAATAGTTGAATTATCAGTACCAAAGCTGTCTAGCAAGCCTGTCGGTGAAAAATACGTTTGCCTATTTGTGAAAGCCTTTGTGCTCTGCTTTTTTGTCTACAGTTTCCCCCCCCCCCCAACCTTACCTCACATCAATTTGTCCGGGTTTCAATCGGGGAAGTCCCTGATGACAGCACAACGTTATATCCAAGTTGTGCGTTGTATCGGTTCACCTTTAGGAGAGTTATAGTTGCCCTCTCTGTAAGTGGGAGAGTGGCCGGCCATCAAGTCCTTGGCAGCCGCTCTTAACTTGAAAGCAGTCCCGTCTAATTGCACGATGACACACGATAGAAAGCGAGTAACGCGACCCATCATTATTTGAAACATCAGCCGATACCTGTGGGATGCTAAGACCACGTCCGTATCGACCCGAAAGACACAAGTCATACTTTTTAAGATAATGTTTATTTTTTTTTGCTTGTATCCATTATCTAGCCAGGAGATTAAATGAACGCATTAATGTGCATGAATTATTGCCTCTTTTGCAAGTGGGAACTGGTTTGGAATGATAACAATTGTACACAATTTCTTTATTTAAATGTAACAAATGTAGACAACAATTAATACAATCATTCATTTAACAGTAAATTAATACAGTACAATGTGAATAAGGCAAAGTAAAAATGGTTAATTGAAGTCAACATTATGGATACTGTATATACAAAAGAAAATCTTTTTTGAAAGGAAAGTGACTAAATTAGGCAGATAGTAGCCATGGAATTGCAGAAACGGTATGATATAATGTAAACAACAGTGCTCAGGCAGTCGAGAAACATTAAAGCAGCCACTCAAACGCATTTACGCGAGTTTACATCAAGCCTGCAATGTTGGTGCTGCTGCTGTTGTGGTTGTCATAGTGGTCGTTTTCGGCATAGCGTTGTTCAGTGCACATTGAGTATTGTATATACCCAGAGCCGGCCCAGCCACTAAGCGACCATTGCAATTGCAAAGGGCCCCGTGGCCAGCAGAGGGGTCCCTAGAGTCACTGCTAGCTTGTGGATGAAAAAACTCATACATCAAAGGGGCCTCCAACCAAATTTTGCTTAGGGCCCCCAAAGGTCGAGGGCCGGTTCTGTATATATCTGTATATAAAACATTAGCGTCTATAGTGGTGCATTCTGCTTGGGATAGGATGCTATTTGCCGAGGCCTAACACGGTAAAGTGTCACTTTGTACATCTTTACAAAGTGGTATACATATGTATTAAATGCCAAATGAGAGACTGTTTATTCAATAGGAGAGAGTTTGCAATGAAAACGGGGAAAGGTGTTTTTTTTTTCCATGATGTGTTCTGATGACAAAAATAACCCTCACGGGCATGAGACCAAGGTCACCGTGAGACCCATTCAATGGTTACAGAATGACATCGGTGACACACCATCTCGCGTGGAGCACATGATCGAATGATCAATAGCGAGTACAATTAAGTCTCTCTTCTTGTTCTATCACACGCTATGAGTCCTCCAGGATGATATTGGAATGCAATGCAATGGTGTTACCACTTAGTGGGGAGCATGAGCTTAGGTTCGCATCTATATCTATATCCGAGGACGTTTCCAGCATTCGAGCTATAACGATCGCGCCTTTGTCTATATGAACCTTATGGCCGGACCTCGGGGTCCCATAAGCCCCCGGCTCTCGCATAAACTGCGTTGCGACGTTATTGTATGTCTGTTGAAGGCGAACAATACGGCAATGTATTTCTCGATTCACTAATCAGTGTTTAAAAGTTGTGTTTATAACTACGGCATTCACGGCAACAGAATGATCTGCGGCGTTTATGTGCGCGGTGGGACGGAGTCGCCAAAAAGAAATGGATTAATTACGATTTTGACTTCCGTTTATTCGGGACCCTGGGGTCCCGCCATAAGGTTCAATTATGTCCTCGAACTTGATCAGCATCCTCATGCGTTGAGTCATTACAAATGGTTGAGTGTAATTCGCAAAGCATGAATGCCTTGCCCCTTGCACTCCTCCACATCAGGATCAATGGAAGGAAGTTGTTCAATACAGCTGAGCAAGCAATGACCTTCATGGAATTTGTTTTTAGTCTCCTTCCTTCCATTAGAAATGAACCCATAGTGCAGTGACAGGGTGGCTCGGAGGTCAGAGCGCTGAGCTGGCACCGTTGAGATCCTGGATTCGAATTCACGTTTCACCCACCTGTGATTAAAAGGGTTCTCGATTGTAGTCAGTTGATGCCCTGAGCCCACTCACTAATAAACCGCACAAAAGAACGCGTAACATTAAATTTGGTTCTGCACTTAATTTGGCTGAATTCGACCTGAGAATAAACAATGTCAGCATGACTGTTGTGCGATGAACATTAACATCGGCGGTAGAGTGGGTGGGAACGTGCTGCCCCTTACTGTGTTTGGGAAAGCTTTCCTCTGACATATCCCTCCACTCAGGTATTCCAACGGGTTCTGTGCTTGGTTATATTCTAATGTTAATCTATATGGATAATATAGCATTACATAGATCTAATTCTAAAAACATATTTTTTGTCGATTGCATTATTTGATTAAATGTTTGACTTTACAACCATTACATTTGTTTTTAATCGTCTTGAACCTCCACCAGAATATAAACAAGACGATGTTTAATTTATGAGCCCTAACTTTACTCATTCAAGTATCTTGGCATCTGGCCCGATTTTCATTTCAACTTCAAATAAATTTAATTTTGTATACAATAATTAAATAATGAAGATAGCGACTTTGTATAGAAACAGCTTCTACATGAATACATTTTATAGCCACTGCCTTGATGCCTCTCCTAGACCATGCAGACATCATATACAAATCAACCTCTAACCCCACTTTGGATTTTCTGAATTATAATATTAATTCTGCTTTGTGCATTATGTTATTATGTTACAAACGAATGACTACACTCATTAATGAGATCTTTACTGCAAGACCGGTTATCATCCTCTTTCAAATCCGAGGGAGATTCAATGTTCCAAGTTCTTATGTATTGCATACACCCACATACCTATGTACAAAGTATTTATTCAGGACCAAAATGCCCCAAATCTTAGATTCCCCACAACACCAAAGCGCATTGTATGAAGGAGAACACATTCACATGGTTCTCACTTATTCTGTTAATCCCCAAAATACCTGGAATTCCATCAAATGCCCTTGGTTACTCGACCATCGAAATTACAATTTGATGCTAAGCTGTCCACTCCCTGAGAACTTCACTCGCAATTACATTTACATATAATATATAATTTATATTAAAAGAGCGTCTTTACTCACTCTATGTTTATGTAACTTAATATCATAATTATACTATGTTCCTATTTAAAATAAGAACGTGTCTGAGCCGACAATCATTCGAGGGAATGTGTTTTACTTAACACTGACTTGGTAAACATTTTAGATTTGTCACGTGGAACAGTTGTTTTTGTTTCCGATTTCTATTTGCTTCTTTGCTGGACATTAACAGTTGTTTTTGTTGTTGCTTCTGACATGTGTTGGGTGTGCCAGCTCAAGTTAAACCCACTCGTGCAAACGCAACTCATCCTCCTCTGTGTGTAGACTTCTCATGCACCTCGTTTTAACCAAAATACTGAAAGCATCTAATCATCATTTGTGGCCAGGTCGCTTCTGAAAAAGAAGCGAATAGCTCAGTGGCCTTTACTTGATAAGATAACAAAAAGAGTTTAGTTTTAATTATATATATTTTGTTTCCTATACTTTGCACTGTTATCGTGTTGTTTGTATTTTTTGTTGTTGTCATAACGTTCTGACCCCGCCCCGTGATTGGACATTTGTGGGGGAAAAGAGCTTGACAGCTCATCGGATTCCTCCTGCAGTCTAAATAAAGATTCCGAATCTCAGGTGCGTCAGCGCCACGCGGGCGCCACTTGGAGGCCCTCAACTCGCCAGGGTCACCGCCCCGGGCGGCACTGAGCCCGCGCTCGGTGGCGCGAGAAGCCCCCCCCCCACTACACCCCCCCCCACTACACCCCCCCCACCACCTACACCCCCCACCTACACCCCCCCCCCACCACCTACACCCCCCCACCACTACCTACACCGCCCCCACCACCACCTACACCGCCCCCACCACCACCTACACCGCCCCCACCACCACCTACACCCCCCCACCACCCCCACCTACACCCCCCCCACCACCTACACCCCCCCCCCCCACTACACCCCCCCCACCACCTACACCCCCCACCTACACCCCCCCCCCACCACCTACACCCCCCCACCACTACCTACACCGCCCCCACCACCACCTACACCGCCCCCACCACCACCTACACCCCCCACCACCCCACCTACACCCCCCCACCACCTACACCCCCCACCTACACCCCCCCCCCACCACCTACACCCCCCCACCACTACCTACACCGCCCCCACCACCACCTACACCCCCCCACCACCCCCCACCTACACCCCCCCCACCACCTACACCCCCCCCACCACTTACACCCCCCCACCTACACCCCCCCCACCTACACCCCCCCCACCACCCCCCCACCCACCTACACCCACCACCACCTACACCCCCCACCACCAACAACAACCGCCATTCGCCACTAAGTGGCGGTGACGTCACCACGATGCTTGTGCCAGGCCAAGTGCACCTTGAGGCCACGTGAAGTGTCGAACGCCCGCTGGCAGGAGGTCACGGGGCAGACCCAGCAGGTGCCACGGGTCGACTGACCGAGATGACCGAGATGACTGGCTGATGCACCACCTATGCCCCCTATTGTGTCAACTTGCTGTGCTTTAGCCACCCGGCGCTCCGCTCGTTGTTGTGAGCGTCGCTCCTCCGCCCTCCGTTGTTGTTGGAGTGCGACTGCCTCCAACTGCCCAGTAGCGTCCTTCACGAGCCTCCTCCACTGAGGCCGATCTTGACACGGCTGGTAGCAGTCATCGGCAAGTCCACTCAGCTCCACGTCCTCCTGTACCACATCACTCCATCTCTTCTCCAGCCCGTGCCGCGCCCGTTTAGCCCCCTCGATCCGGCCGAACAAAAGCTGTTACGGCATGCGGTGGCTGGGCATGCGGGCTACATGGCCCAGCCAACGCAGCCTTGCCTGCCGGAGGAGCTCACCGATGGGACTTTGCCCAGATCTTTCAAGGATTTGTGAGCTCCTCACACAATCCAGCCTGCAGGTTAAACCCAGGATGGATCGTAGGCAGGCCAGCCACATACACCCCACCACATACACCCCCCCCCACCTACACCCCCCACCACCTACACCCCCCCCCCACCTACACCCCCCACCACCTACACCCCCCCCCACCTACACCCCCCACCACCACCCCACCTACACCCCCCCACCTACACCCCCCACCACCTACACCCCCCCCCCACCTACACCCCCCACCACCACCCCACCTACACCCCCCCACCTACACCCCCCCCACCTACACCCCCCACCACCACCCCACCTACACCCCCCCACCTACACCCCCCCCCCACCTACACCACCTACCCCCCCCCACTTACACCCCCCACCACCTACCCCCCCCGCACCACATACACCCCCCCAATCACCCCCCCACCCACGCCGCCACCCCCCCACCACCTACACCCCCCCCACCCACGCCACCCCCACCCCCCTCCCCCACCACAACCCACGCCGTCTCCACGGCAACCAGCGACGACAACACAGACGGTTGAGCGGGTCGAGGCCACGAGTCGCAGGTTACAGATCCTCAGCAACCTGCTTCCTCTCGTGCCACTTCATCGTGTCGACTTCATCTCGTGTCGACTTCATCGCAGGCGAGTCGCCTTCACCACGCCAGTGGCTCTTGGCTCTCATCTGTCGGGGGCCACGATTGATGTAAATGTTGTTAACGCGGCAACGCGATGTCGATGCGACAGACCGCGTTCACGTTGCGAGCGGCTGCGCGAACCCAACACATTTTCACAGGCGTCAGAATCATGTACAGTGTGCTGTCGATGTTAGTGGCGACGTTTCGGGTGAACGGCCCTTCTGCAGAGCAGAGAGATATGCTGCAAAGCGTCGGGGATTTAGATTGGCATTAGTGCTGTAACGTTGTGCACATTGTAGAGTATATGAGGCGCTACTGTATATATATATACTTAATTTACATTGCCGTGTGTAACTGCTTCGATTCCAGAAACAAGTGAGAAATTATCTGAACCGGTGCTGCGCCTTCCCTAGGTCGACTCAGCCTCAAATTCGTACCTGGTGCGGTGTGTAAACATCACCACTGGGGAGACAAAGGCGGCCAGGGCGTGGTGCTGGCCTCCCACCATCCGTCTCTTAAGGCTATATGGGGGGTCTTTGCATTTGTGTGAGCGTGATTGTGAATATATATTATATCGACATGTGTGTGCATGCACGTTACAGTTGTGTAATGTGGAGTTTTGAATATGATCAATTGGGTGTTTGCAATAATTGCGCAACGGATTGGCAGCCAATTAACCCATCAGAGAAGACGTCCACCTGAGAGATGGAGCCATGAATCGTGTGGTATGGATGTGCTAGGTGGTATCATCGCCTGATCGCGAGAGATGTCGGTGCTGGGGGCTTGGGGAGGCCTTCATCCAGCAGTGGATTGACCATGGATGATGCATAGTAATTGCGTGCTGTGTGTGTGTTACAGATCCGTGTGTGTTACAGATCCGTGAGTGTTCATGATGCCTGCAGAGCGGTCACAGAATGCAGGTGAGACATCTTCGCAGCATCTGTGACATGGTCAAACACTTTTAATAAACTTTTGACGTAATAATAGGGGGTTCCCCCTTTTTTCTGGCAACAAAACTGAAACCTTTTTACAATGATTCATGTCTGCATTAACCACAATACTTGCAGTCAAAATGCAAACAAAAACATACTATCATAATATATGCATTGTCCTTGAAACTGATTGGTCCACACCAAGGGACGGCTTTCTTTGAAACTTTTGACGCCTTAAAGTTCATCTTATGGAGGGTTGCCAGTGTATTGTTGATGCATTACGCTCCAGGTGTGGCCAGGACGGCATGCTTGTAACCCAACAGCTCATCGAGCTCATTCATGTGAGACACTCTTTGCAGTGATGTTGAAAATCTGTGCAGTTTGAGTGCCTTCCCAGAGTACTTATCGGTGTTCTCCGGTTGCAACCGTCTCTTGCCGCATGAAAATAAGTACTCCTAAAGAAACTGACCAAGCATTCAAAGCAGGACCCTCCAGACAAAAAAAAACTCTACAGACTCAGTGAAGCTTTACTGAGTAAACAAATTTCTGTTTTTCATGCACGCTCTCCAGCAATGCTACTGCAGCATGAATACAAACCTAACCGCCAGTGGCGTTACGCCACTGGCGTAGTCATCGAGTGTGAAGGCGATGACGGAAGGGCCCACATGCCAAACTACAAAGACGGGGGGAAATTGGACAGGAGGGGGGCTCATTTAATTCATTACGCCAGGGCCCATGCCAACCACGCCACACCACTGATAGCCACTCTCGGATGCAGAGCACGGTGGAGCTGTGGTCGCGTTGTCTTCCTCTTCTCTCGGCCCCCTCGAGCAACTGCCACCACCATCACCAACCATCACCACCAACCTAACTTGTGTTGTGCCCCCCCCCCAAGCAGGTAGAAGTGAGTTATCACTGGGTGCCATCGGTGGGATTGACGACCCAGAGGCAGGAGCACAGGATCTTGGAGTCGTGAGGCACAGGCGCGGGCCCATCGGGGAGCCCGAATCCGATTACGTGAAGCTGGCAAGGCAAGGCGGCCAGCGCGGTGAGCGTCAAGGTTCAGGTGGCAAACAGGGCCCATTTATAATGGTGCCACGGCAGAGGCTTATTTGTCATTTCACTCGTGTGCTGCATGGCCACCTTAAATATGTGCAACTTCAGCAAAGGTTGATGTCTGGTGGTGCACTCAGGAAACGTTTGGTGGGATCACTCATTTGCCGTTACTCCTCATTTGTGAGGTGACCAGCAGATGGCAGTACAGCAAAGTGGGTTCATTAATGAATGTGTGCAGACGATTGAGAGTTGTCCTCTCAGATGTATCGGCATTCCCTGGATGCTATTCCTCCAACATGCAAAATTATATTTCAAATGGATTTGGCCAGACATCGTAATGCAGGGCCCTTCTTTAAGAGTCTTGAGACTAATTGGAGATTATCTAAGTAAATAGGTAGTGGCATTAGTCGCCACTGCTTGTTTGATATACGACATCATTATCGAAAAATAACCAAAAAAATCTATATAATAGCAGAGTTAATCTTGAAATTGTATTGCTACTTTGCTACTCTCATTGGCCACAGATCTGCTCAAGATGCCGGACAACTCAGGAGAGGCTGACCCATCCGTTCCTTACAACCGGCCGGGCTGGCTGAATCATAACCCGCCAACTCGCAGTGGACAGGAGTAAGATAAGATTATGAACAAGTTAGGAAAAATGACGAGTACCCAAGCATAAAATGTATTTGTGTATTGGCAAATATCCTTTTTGTTCTAGTGTTAGTCGATAAGTTGGGAAAACCTTTTTATCATGGCCAGTTGTCAAGGTAAGTCCCTAATATCATGACAACTTTATACTGCAGGTTGGCTCACATTATCTTTTCGAGATTTATAGTGCTTAATTCATCACGTGGTTTGTGATCGAATATATATTTCCAGGCCACTGTGTTGTGACATTTTGATGTTGGGATTTTAAAAGCCTAATTGCTGGGTCACAATTGTATCCATGGCTGTACAATGTATTAAATTTGCCACGTAAAACGGGATCCTTGCTAAATAGGTTGCATACTTTTGTCTTGTTTTTTTGTTTGTTTAGAACATCCGTAACTGCCAGGGCAATGGGAATCCCTGCGCAGGAGAATCTGAACTGGAGTGACATCAAGGCCAAGTACATGACGAGGGAGGCGCCTTTTGCCACCGACCCTGTGTCTCTGCGTCAGCAGACGCCAGGCGCGGATAAGCTAACGACTCACGGGGTATGGGAGGTTGTATTATATTATTTGGTGTTAGCTAAACGTCCAAATGATACTAAATATTGCCTGCAAATTGCCCAATTGGGAATACACTGCAGCAGCAACATCGCCCCCTACTGTGAAAACTTGGCAGGACCCTCCCGTGAGGCTTTCCTGGTTGAAGAAGAGCGATAATAATAAATAATAAACTCATTAATAGAATCAGCGCTGAATAGCTGTAATTGTTTAGTCAATTGAAGTAAATACGGATGAGCTATAAATAGTGCTGTCATTTGAGTAAATATTAATGCAAAGTCATGTTGGAAGCATAGTATTTAAAAAAAAAACACACACATGGATGTGATTGACAGAACTGGTGAGTACCGTTTAAACTTGGCAGAGTGCTCATTGGGTACATTACTACGTGTGTTGTACAAAGATCGACACCGGCCAGACTTAGATGACTATCCACCAACATGTGAATTAAACTAGTCTCTGTCACGTTCTGTAAACAATGAGGAACTCTTTAAACAGAAGAATTACTGCACACTGGAAAATAAATACACGCAAAGAGTGACTTCAAAGACAATCTTAGGTGGTCTAAAACAAGGCTGTGTGCACTAAACATGCAGCATGGTGATGTCACGTGACACGCAAGTTATCATGGGAGAACTGAGATGGTCACAAACATCACCCATTGCTGTCGAGAAATTAACACATGAATCATACACACGAATCATACACACGGGTGTGCAGTGTTACGTTTGGAAGTAATGCAGGGTTCGTTCTGTCTGTGATGCCAAAGGTTGGAAGTGCCAATGAAAGGAGTGGGAGCATCAGCTCCATTCCGGAGAATACAGTCTCAACAACACATGCATTCGAGGGGAAACCACCTCCCCTGAAATCCAAGTAAGATTGGGTGATGAAGTGAAATGTGAGTGAGAGAAACAAAACTGCAGCACCGTTATTACCGTAAACTCTGCCTTCAATCAATGGACACACTGCAGCGATAAGCAATGCTCAATGCTCACCTGAGCATGGGCCCGAGCTGCACATTGGCATTTGCCAAAAAAAACGTGTCAAACAAATCGCCAAAGTCAACGGACAAATCTCCAAGGTGGTGTTTAAGCCATTTTGTCCAGCAGCGTTGTCGCTATTAAGTGTGCAGGCGGTACAAATAGACCAGGACTCACAAGCCGGAAGGGCTCAGGCCCTGGGCTATGAAGTAGGGGGGATTGAAATTGGACAGGATGCTCCATTTCGGCCCCTGCACCATGACCCATGCCAACCATTCCATGTCACTGTTGTCAAGACGTAAACCTCGCCATTTGACTCGTCTTACTTTGTAGTGCCACGCCCAGACGGCAGAGAGAGGAGACCAACATGTGGACGCTGATGAGTTTTGGCTACACGGGTGACTCGGCTCCGCACCAGAGCGTTGCGAAGGAGTCGGAAGCCCTTTCGTCCCAGGGTGGAAACACGGAGCGACCTTGGGCCACCGATCCAGCCTCCCCCAAGGGAGCGGAGCAGGCCAAGGGTGACGATGATCTCAAGAGGTGCGTATACAAGGCAGGTGTTGGTACAGGATGGTACAAGAGCTGGAGTGCCAATAATGAGGCCACGAGAGGAAGCAGGTGGTGGCATTTTCTTCTCACGAACGGTGGGGATGGAATAAATGCCAGGCACCTGCTTGTCTGCATGAGTGAATGAGAAGGTGTTAGGATTCTAACTTTTAATTGTGCTGAGAGAGAAATTATTCCATTCATGCCTAGATTTTATTTTATATTATTGCTTTTGCACAATTACTTATATCGGAGTGACTCAATAATATACAACATGAAGCTTAGGTTAAATATATTTTACTGGTAGGAACCTAGTTACACCAGCCCACAGGGGATTATTGTGTCCGTCGTGCAGGGAGGGGCTGAGTGGGGAGGGAGGGGCTGGGTGGGGAGGGGCTGGGTGGGGAGGGTGGGGCTGGGTGGGGAGGGGCTGGGTGGGGGGTGGGAGGGGTGGGGCTGGGTGGGGAGGGGCTGGTCACCCCGTGGTGCCCTTATAAAACTCAACGTTTAACCTACTCACGCCGGCTTGTGCCCGCCCTCACAGTCGGGCATATTTGCGGAATACACCATGCCGCCGTTGATCCTGGCCATTGACCGAGCAACCCAACGTTCCTACCAGCTCCCTCCGCAGGAATGTGTTACAGGAAAACTGCAACTCGGAGTCACATTTTCGTCTCTATAATGCTTTGCTAAGTATTCACGTCACGTGCAGTGTGTGATGCTGCGACGTACATTGTGCTCTTGTGCTCACATTCGCGTCTTCCTTTGTGTCAAGCAGGCATGACATGGTGAAGAGATATGGGAGCCGCAGTGCCGGGCCCACATTCTAAGCTCCACGACTCCCAGCTCCATGGCAGACGGAGCTGTCCCCCCGACCTGCATTACTTGCGCCACGTAGCGACCATACATGCCGCATTGGGACTGCGCGCTCGCTCCAGGTTGTGTTGTGTTTATGAGCGAGCCCCCTTTCGAGGCAGTGTGAGGCTTTTTACCGGCAGGCGGGGCTAGAGCACAACTTTAAGGCACCTTGTCTGTGTGGCCGTCTTCACATGACTTGGCTTACGAAGGTACGGAGGTAATGAATAAAACAACACCCCACGTGCTAATCCTTCAGGTGGAATTAATCATCCCGCCGGTCGGATGAAACACCGAACACACATGTATACGCGCGTGCCTTGTTAATGCACCACTTCCCGAATGAAACACATGACGTGCTGAACCTGTAATGCACGTGGAATAACTTTCGATGGGATGGGCAAATTTTATGGGTGAAAATTGTTCCATTTATCCAGAAGACCGCATCTATCAGACAATGATGATGTAATAGAGTGCACGTAACGATGTTGACAAGTCACAATATTCAACAAACAAAAAAGTAGCTAAACCAGTGTGACCTCTCCACCCGAAGTGACCTCGCCTAGAATGTTTTTGGAAAGTGGAAATCTTTGTTGGATATAGGCACCAGCTTTGCCATCTGCTCAGAGCACTTATCGGTTCACGCGAGCACACCCAGTTGCGCGCAGCACCCAAGCGTGACTGCACACAGGTTTCTTAACTCAACAACGTTGTTTCCATGGTCATTGTGCTTGTTTAAAGGTGCTAATAAAATTGTCCAACTCATTTCATGGCACGCGCCATTGGCACCGTAAGACATCATGTTAAAACGCGTTGAGTTGCTTAGGATAACTTAATTCAATTTCATCACCAATACCCACGCAAAGCATTTAATTACATTTCTGAGTTAAGCACACGCGTGTTTTTTTAGGTGGCAGGTGAAAACTATTTTGGGGGTAGATAAAATTTATTTTGAAAATTAAATGTCCAAAAATCGAGAGTGCGAGATTGTCGCAAGCCGGACCGCGTGGTTAGAGGCTGTGTGAATGCTGGAGCTGGTAAACGGGTTCGAGGGGGCTCAAGCCTTGGTAGCTTGTTAGCCACTTTGCCACCTATGGTTGTTATGACAAATACTGTACGACATATGCTGTAAAATATTTAATGCTAAATTTTTTTTAATCAAAGATTTTTAAAGCTATGTTTAGTATGTAACTGTATAACACAACTATAACAACAAGTATGCTACGTTAAAAAGTCCAAAAATAAAATGTATGCAAATACCGCGACGTGTGAAGTCTTGTTTTTATATATAGAAACCACTAAGTTTTTATATTGTTATAGAGCCACGTTATTAAATGTTGAGGCAATCTCATTAAAATATAAATACAAACATTTATTGCATTGCCAGTGTTGTACAACGGCAAAGATGTTGGGCACTTGACTCTCGGAGCAAAATGTATTGTTTATGAGACGTAGCCATAGAATGTTATATTTTACTATATATGCATATCGGGGCAGTGTGTGCATTGTTGTCCAACACCAGTTGTAAAGCTTGCCATTTAATTAAATCAATTATGAACATTCCTGCTCTGACGAATAAAAGAGTCTAGCTCTGATTGCCGATCAACAAACGCGAGGCTTGCCCCGTGGCTGGATGAAGAGGCTGATTGAAGTGACTTCAAGAGTAGTTCCATGACTGACGCCATCGTCTGAAGCCGTTCTCTGACACGAGGTAGTTGGGCACTGCCCGCGACCACAACGTTACAAATAGATGTCACAGTATTTCATTGTGCGGTGCCGCGACGTGACACACCGATATAGCATTGTATCAACGCCCAGTAAAAAACACATCTGGACATATATGCACCACCTTGTTAGCAGATTGCGTCGCGCTGCGAGATGCAGACTGCACGAATGACGTTACTATCTAGGCGTTCATTATTATTATTATCATAGGCGGAGTTTTACTTCTATATTTGGGGGCGGGTAGCAGGAGTTTGCTTTGTCCCTTACATTTGGAATCGAGGGAGAATATAATTTATTCTCTTAATTGTAAACTACTGAAATTAAATTAAGGTGTCCAGTTTGGGGGAGTGCGTTGCTCCCACATGCCCCCCCCCCCACCACAACTCCACCCACGATTATTATTATCATATAATTATTAGAATACGTAATTTTACAGCACAATTTCAGGATATAACGGCGACAAAGAAGACAATTGTACGAGACGAAGCCAAACAAAGCATTGTCATACCGTGGGGGTCGCGCCGCCCGAGGGGATGGGGTTGGTGGCGGGGGGTGGTGATGGTGGGGGGTGGTGATGGTGGTGGGGGGGGGGTTGGTGGTGGGGGGGGGGTTGGCGGGGGGGACTTCGTGGTGGTGGGGCGGGGGTGATGGTGGGGGATGGTGATGGTGGGGGGGGGGTTGGTGGTGGGGGTGGTGGTGGGGGGTGGTGGGGGGTGGTGATGGTGGTGGAGGGGTTGGTGGTGGTGGGGCGGGGGTGATGGGGGGGGGGTGATGGTGGTGGGGTGGTGATGGTGGTGGTGGGGGTTGGTGGTGGTGGGGCGGGGGTGATGGTGGTGGGGGGTGGTGTGATGGTGGTGATGATGGTGGTGATGGGGGGTGGTGATGGTGGTGGGGGGGGGGGGTTGGGTGAGTAGCACAGGGGGCGGGTAGGCGTCGGGCCGTGATGAATGCCCCCCCACGTACCTGCCCCACTGAGCAGGAGCCGCCGTGACCAAAGGTGGGGAACAAGAGGCCGTGATGGATTTGCGAAACCACGCGGCGTCTTGGCGTGCTCGCTGGAATGTGCGCCCCCCCCTCTTTTCAGTTTACGTTCAGTTCGACCCCAATTCTAACGGATTCTGCAAATGATGAGAATAAGTTCGATCGTATGGAGGCTGGACACACACCAGTAATGTACACGCTGCATCATCACGTGAGTTTGTGTGTGTGCAGAATAGACACAGTAAACTTCATACACACGTGAAATGGCACACTATGGCTATAGTATTATTCTATTATAAGACCCCCCACCTATTATAAAGCAAGAGTTTCAAGTGCGTGTTCTTATAATCCGGTAGGTGTAGTGCGTTACCGAGCGCTTAACTCAATTGACACCCCATCCGCACTTTCGGGGTTCCGTCTTCCTCCAAAGCAGCTTCTTGTGGTCCGGATAATACGGGATAAAGTTTAATTTGATTGACGCACGCTCGTTGGTGATGCAGCCTAGTTTTAAAGCCACGTGTACTGAATGCAA
Organism: Lethenteron reissneri; assembly: GCF_015708825.2. Lineage (NCBI taxonomy): Eukaryota > Metazoa > Chordata > Hyperoartia > Petromyzontiformes > Petromyzontidae > Lethenteron > Lethenteron reissneri. The sequence goes on along the minus strand of NC_083798.1, from coordinate 16,308,833 downwards.
TAGACCAGGGGTCGGGAACCTTTTTGACTGGGAGAGCCATAAAAAGCCAAATATTTCTAAATATATTTCATTGAGAGCCATATAGTATTTTTAACGTATAATAAATTGAATATGTCTTACTTTTAATGCGACTTCTGGTGCTGCATGGTTTTGCTGATGGCCTTGTAGTCTGGTTCATACGTGGTGAGGTTGAGCTTCATGCAGGCGTGACCCGTGAAATGTATCTTCAAAACTAATTTCTGTTTACTTTAAAATGACACAGTATTATTAAGTAATATCACAAGTATTTTTAAATTAGTTCCAAACTGTTTTTTTATTTTTTATTTTTTTAAATTATTGTTTCAACTCAAAATTGTCTGGGAGCCATATGCCGTCACTGGAAGAGCCATATATGGCTCGCGAGCCATAGATTCCCGACCGCTGCAATAGACCCAAATAACTGATATTAGAATGGGTCTGGTCCAGCTTCTTCCAGTCACAAACCCGAAACTGACCAGCGTGGTGAAGTAGATGGTCACGACGTGGGGAGGAGGGCTTTCGTCCAACAGTGGTGTTTGATGTGGATTGCAAGTTCTATATTCGTAAACGTTACATATATAATATGATGAACAGCTCTCAGCCATTGTGCATTATGCAAAATCATGAGCGCTTACTAAATACCCGGATCGTGGTCCTCTGTTCTTACGTGACACGTCAAAAAAGTTTTGAGCAAATGTGCCCGACCTGACTTCAGCAAGTGAGAGACAACTGCGGACTCGTTTTTGTCTTCGTTAGGACTCATCAGCACAGTTTAGTCACCAATGTTCAACGCTGCAAAGTCTGCCTCTGGGAACCATATGAAGGGTCCCGACTTCTCTACACGATGGGGCCCGTAAACGTGGCCCAAGTAAACAATCACATCTGTAAATGACGAGAAACCCAATCACAACGGAAACATTGCACGGCTCGGAAAACCATGCGTTGCTTCTTTGTGCGCGTGTGTTGTTTCGAAATTCACTCAAGACTGGCAATTCCACGTTTCCTATCATCATAGTTAAACAATATTCGCCAGTTATCCACAATAAAGTCATGCATTTGCTTGGGACAACAATCTCATCATACCGGTCACGGTTATATTACCAATCTGACCAAAGGGGCACCGAATACGCGTGGTTTTCTTCTCCGTTGGAAAGTTTTCTGGAGCTCTGAGTAATTATTACTGACACAAAGCGCAAATTCTGCCCAAGTTAGAAAACTGTTGCTGTTATTTTGGGTCGGGTACCAATTTCTTACCACACCGTATTGGACAGGATTCAATGTTAAGCAGTTGTGTTGATCGAGCATCCATCACTCACTAATGCACTGAAGTCACTCGCTCACCGCCGACCTGTTAACTCCCTGTCACTCTTGCCGTGGTTACTTTCTCCACGAACTGAACTCATTGATTCATCCACCCATGTTGAGGACTTGGTCTACCAGACTGAATGTTTCGTCTCATACTTACTCTGTCCCAACCACCACGAACCGCACTGCAGGGCACGATGCTTCCCTTGCTGGGTCTTCCCTCGCACCGTTGAGACGTTTGAATTCCATCCCCGTCGTATTTTGTCCCAAGTTCTTATAATAAAATTGTTCAATTTCGCACCTCTGATTAACACGGTTGGCTACGTGCGGTGCTAAAGAAGTTCGTACGTGTTTATTCTTACCTCTAACACCGTTGATACTAATGTGACTGGTGTGTTAGCCAAACATCCCATTTCCGAAAGAGGGCCTCTGCATTACTCAATTGCTAATTAAAGATAGCAACATTGCCCCCTACTGCGATATATTGGCAGGACCCTCCTGAAAGGGAGTTGAGACTCAGGCGTTCATGTGTGAATACAGTACGCATATTCAGAATGATGGTAGTGCTACTTATTGCTGGTCGTTTGATGTTTTAGGCCAGTGCTCAGCAACTGTGTTACAACATTTTAAATCAATGGAACATGTATACAGACAACAGCCGTTCTCCACGAAATAGCGGTGATGTCACCACGGCGCTTGTGCCAGGCTAGGTTCACCTTGAGTCTACGTGAACAATCGAAGGCTCGTTGCTGGCCAGGGGGTCCACGGGACAGACCCAGGTGCCACGGGGTTGACTCGCTGAGATGTCTGTCACAAACGCCCAGACACACGCACGGACCCCATGCATCCGAGCGCGAGTTCAAACCCGTGACCAAGCGCTTCGTTTCTGCTGCTGCTGCTGCCCTTTGAAATCGCGTAATGTCCGGGCGCTAATGTGTCTGTCCTGGCTTTGGATATCCGTGCCGGCGGCAGTGGAGGCATTTGTGTGATGGAGGAAGGGGGGGAGGAGGAGGAGGAGATGGGTGTGCATGGGGGGCAGGGTGACTAGAGGGAGTACAGGGAGGATGGAGGTCGCGTTGGGAGTGGGGGTGGTGGGAGAGAGGAGGAGGAGGAGGGAGAGGAGGAGTGCGCTTTCTGGGTGAAAGCGTGGCGCGGACGGGAGGAGGACGGGATCTCACAGTGGGTGGACGGGGTGGGCTGGCTGGTAGGGAGGAGGGGGTGGTGGTGATGGTAGTGGTGGTAGTTGTGGGCAGGGGGTTGTTCACTGCGGGGAAGGGTACATGTCAACTCGGAGCAGTTTGAGAAGTTTGCAAAGGCGGAGTGGCAGCGATATTAAAAGCGACTGGTCGGTGGAAGTACTTTGTTGAGAGTGCTCCCATACCGGAGAGCGTCTCGGACCAAGCTACAAACTCCACGTGTCGCGCTCGGCACACGGGGGTGCGTGCGAGCGCCGTGAGTTATGAGGATTATCACTGCTGCCAGTGCTGCGCGTGGCTCTGTGTAGAAGCGGGCGGTGGGTTTTGTGTGTGGCTCTGTGTGTGTGTGTGGCTCTCTGTGTGTGTGTGGCTCTGTGTGTGTGGCTCTCTGTGTGTGTGTGGCTCTGTGTGTCTCGTGTGGCTCTCTGTGTGTGTGTGGCTCTGTGTGTGTGGCTCTGTGTGTGTGGCTCTGTGTGTGGCTCTGTGTGTGTGTGGTGGCTCTGTGTGTGTGTGGCTCTCTGTGTGGCTCTGTGTGTCTCTGTGTGTATGTCTCTGTGTGTGTCTCTGTGTGTGTGTGGCTGTGTGTGTGTGTATCTGTGTGTGTGTGTGGCTCTGTGTGTGTGTGGCTCTGTGTGTGTGTGGTGGCTCTGTGTGTGTGTGTGGCTCTGTGTGTGTGCGTGTCTGCAATGCGAGAGGCACAGCGAGAGAGTGCCGTGCGAGACACCGCGTGCTAGGGGATGAGGATCAATGAGTGCGCTCATTGAGTGAAGCCAAGTGCGTGAAGTTTGCTGCGGCTGAGGCATTGGGAGAGAGAAGAAGCGGTTTTATGGTGGTGGAGTTGCCGGTGTGGTTGGCTCCTCTTTTCCTCCGCCACGTCCATCATCATCATCATATTCTTCGTCGTCGTTCGCAGTGCCCACGAGGAGGGGACAGGTAAGGCACCAGTGCCACCATGAACCACATCGCAAGCTCCACGCTCACACCGCGTTCATCATTGACACAGAACATATACATTTCGTTAAAAAAAAAATCGAGTTTTGTATCTGAGCAAAGTAACTCGTTTGGGTCTGCTGGGAGGATATTGTGATAATGGTCAGCGTGATTTATACGCAGTCGCGTTGAAGTATGATGATTAAATTGATAATTCATCACCAGACTGATGATGGTTCTGATCTTCGAGCCTTGTTGCAATATAAACAACTCGTTAAATAAAAGACCCCGCTGTGCTCCGCTTCCAATTCACATCATGCCCATTCGCATCGTCTAAGTAGACCAACGTTTCGGGCAATGACTCTTTGTCAGAACAGAGAGAAAGAGAGAGAGGGGGGAAATATCGACATAGTCTGACTCGCGGTTCTGAGCTCACTATTTATTTACACTCGCGGTGCCTTTGTTGCTGCTGCCCACGTTTAGCGACGGGGTTAGGCGGTGGGGGGGATGTGTTGAGTAACAAAGGGACGTGCCGTGTTGGGGAGGGGGGGGCGGTGTGTGCTTGTTTCTGTTTTTTTTTGTCACTTTTCTGAGTGTCACAATGGGGCTATGTAAATGCGAGGGGAGCGCTGAGCTCACTGCGGAGTCCATTAAGTGGCTGACGTGAAGGGGACGTCGGTGTGGAAGCAAGAGACGGGTGAGGGGGCCCCGGGCGCCGAATCTATGGATGTCCAATGATCCATCCCCGTTCCATCATCCCCATCCGGGGCTTCACTCTGTGAAGTTGCAGAGCCACCCCGACCACAGTTGGACTGTCGTCGTCGTCGTCTCGAGCCCTGTGTCAGCCGGCCTGCCCGCCCGCCCTTGTTTGTATCCGGATGAAGAGATTTGCAGATATCGATTCCAACATTGGTGGGATGATACAACAAATAGCGTCTAAAATATAGTTGCCGGATATTATCTTGTTTCGACGTTGTGAGTACTGTGATTTTATCTTTTTTATATCACATTCTGTAAATTGATGTTGAATTGATGGCTTGTGTAATGGTTTCAATGTAATTTTTTAAAATATATAACTGATATTTTGATAAAACGAAATTGATAATGATTAAGTGTTTATCATTTCAATACTTTGCAGCATAAGTGCACATTTTGAGAGAAAATAAAACCCGACTTGAGTTGTATAATAAACTCAACACATTTGGCAATTACATTGTGGCCTTGAAAGGGAAAGTATATAATTAGCGACGTTTCGGGCAATGACCCCTCTTCATAGCACATTATCGAGAGTGGTCAAGCCGATAGAGTGGATAAGAGTTAGAGACTGCATAGTGCCGAACGGTGTGCCTGTGCACCACTGCCAATGATGTGTAAAACCATACTATAATGTTTAACATACATTGTATGTGTATAACTAACAATGCTACGATTACAGGGATATATTAAACTATCTCTTGTGTCTCCCACTTGATACGCTAGCCCAGGCTGCAATTGGGCAGCTTATTAAATTCTTGGCATCTCATTTGAAACAAGACGATGGTCGAATGTAACTCAACACAATTGACTCCACAGCCTTCATATTCTTAGGTTTTTTCGGTAAAGTCACGTAGGTAAAACATTAAATTTAATAAAAGTAAAATAAAATAAAAATCACGACGTTTCGGAGGCAACACAAGCTTCCGTCTTCAGGTGGAACCGTCACAGCCACGACAGCTGTTACTTGAAACGTCGTGATTTTTTATTTTATTTTACTTTTATTAATTTTAATTTTTTACCTACGTGACTTTACCGAAAAAACCTAAGAATATGAATCTCTGCAGTCACGAAAGCTTCAAATCTAGAATCCACAGCCTTCCTTATCCCCGAACCCTCGCCCCATCCCCGGCCGTGGACAATAAAGCCAGGACCAGATCAGACTCCGGTTCAATTGGCGGAGCCAAGTTGTGCTTGAGTCTTGTAATCACAAGCAGATGCAGGCACCCTAATCCCAGAATGCCGCCCTTGGCCACTGTTTGTCTTCGTCACTGTGTCGAGTCTCGCTCTCGGTCATCCTTGGGATGCGCTTGAGTTTATTAGTTTTTTCGCTCCACCCGTTTGCGTTTTCAGTTGACTTTGCCACCAGTTCTCTCCTGGGATCACCACCGTGCCTTCCCTCCTCTCTCTCGCCGCTCTGTATTTATTTACTTATTCAATCCTTCTCGGCCTCCTCCCCGTGTTACCCCCCCCCCCCCCCCACAAACTCTCGGGCCGCTGGAGACCCAAAGGCATGCTGCGAAGCAGAAAGCGCAACGTTAGCGCACACGTAGCGTTCACTGCAATGTTCTTTATTTAACCTGGCAGGCCCCAGGGGTTAGGGAATAGGGCCAATTTGGATTACTTTTCTCTTTTTATGAGGGTGACCTAGATATCGCGCAGACAGTATTGGGTTTTTGTTTTCGGGTAATTGTCAAAGTAGTAATTTGTGGAGTGAATCTGGCTTCAAAAAATTCTCTGAAATGTGCGAATTGTGTCACGGTCGGAAGGCGGCACATCGTGTGCCACCAACCTTGCCAGACGTCACGTTTTGGTTCCTTCTTTCTAGAAATTATAACGCCGACGGTGGGAAACAAACTGCCAGCCGCCCGCCAATTTGCCGAGTGGCGATCAAACTCAGAACTGTGTTATCCATTTTCCCTTGAGGCATCGGGCTAGGAAAACTGCTTCCCACACCTACAAACTTGGCACAAGTGTGAAGAGTGATTTGCGGTTGTTCGGGCCATTGCGATGGCGGTGCCGCGTGTGTGTGTGAAACAAGCGTCTGCCTTGTGTTGCTTTTACGATGGCAACTTCACAACTGCATTACCCTCAGATATTCATTTAACCCCCGCTTGTTTTTCAGCATTGGCAGGCAATTTTTGGAATTCTCAGCTTTAGGAACTTGCAATAAAAAATGCAGGTGTTTCTCGTGATTTACGATAAATTTGCCACATGTCTGACCGTCATTCATAAAAAAAACCCACCGTGCACCGTCATGGGGCATCGTGATGCATATAATGGATACAATTTCCTTACTTTTGTGTGGAGAGATGCAGTCATGGCTGCTTATTTCCTTATTATTTGGTAGTGGGAGACGTGGTTGTGCAGTGGTTAGCACACTGCACTGTGTTTTACTGCCAGCCACAGCAAACATCAGTCGCAGAGTAGTGAGATCTGAACTGGTCCTGGACTTCCCAACCCCTTACACCAACCCACACTGACCGCAGCAATGAAGTATGGTCACACGGCCACCGTGACCGACTTGGCGAGGGAGAGGTTTTCGGCCAGCAATTAATTGGCAAAGGACTTTAAATGAAACAAGTTATACATTTTAGTTATCACAACGAGATGTAAACGTGTAATGGTGAGCTTGGCATGCAAAGCAACTGCAAAGGGGCCTCTGCTTGAACAGTTATTGGTAACCGCAGTAATGCTTCACACATTTACGTTTGTGCCTTTGGTCTACCACTGTCCACTGGTCATGTAGATGGGCCTGCATCATAGCCGAGCCTTGGCAATTATATTTAGCATGATAGAATGATGAAATGCGTCGTAAATATTTAGGTTTTTGTTAAAGTCTGAGAAAAAGCATTGCCGTCAGGATGTTTAGCCTTTCCCTTGCGAAGCGCTGTTGGTCGGCGATAAAAAAGAACCCAAAACAAAACGTGGGAAATAAAAGAACCGGAAAGCATTGTTTCACAAGAGGTTTACTTTTACACGAGCCACTGATCAGCATCCATGCGCTCGCATTTCCTAATTTAGAAAATTTGCACCATGGTTACGAGATGATTCAGCATGGGTTCATTTTTTTGGAGGTTTGTCTTCAACATGTTTTAAATATATACGTTATCTAAAAATGTATCCCTTTGAGGAAAGATATAAGTGTTTAGTTTAGCTCATAAATAATATTTTTTGTACAAATTTCAGCAAGGTTGTGGAAGCTAAATAAATAAACGTCCATTATCCGTTCGTTCCTCGTCTTTCAGTATGGACGTATTTTGTTAGGAGGCAAACCTGCTGTCTGCAGCCGTCCATTCTCTACCCCCTCAAACCCGATAGCGTGCAGAACACTAGGGCACTTATCAGCTCTATCTGAATCCTAAAGTGTGTTCCCATGCTGCACACTGCAGTTCCTTTGCTTCTAGGGCACTCCATGAGCTATTTCCTTCAGGAAACCAGAGGTTTTAAAATATGGACATTGGTTGGCTGCTTGCAGTCATGTGATTACTCACATTCCTGAGCAGATCTTTTCGGTTTTGCTGGTTGGGTTTTCATAAGCTTTGCTTTTAGCAGGCTGCCTCCATGCTGAGTCTGCGGTCCCAACTGGCCGGCCGCTGTAGCCACGCGTTGTGCATCTCGCTGGTAACTTTGACACGCTGCGTGCACCATCAGCAAATGTTGCTACTTTTTGTGTTGGGGTTCGCGACTGAGACCGAACGTGTTCTCCGAGGGCTGTGCGCTTGCCCCTCGGCCTCCTCCTGACCTCTCGCCACAACCAGAAGAGCCGAGGCAGCTGCCGTCGCATCCCGCACGCACTGCAGCGTGACACGCGAACAACAAATTGCTGCATCCTGCACAAGGGGTGGTGGTGGTGGTGGGGGGAAAGAGAGAATTAAAGGCAGCCAAATGTTGTTTCAGCTCAGTGTAATTAAGATACTTGCACGCTGTCCCTGGGTGCAATTACAAACATGAGAAAGGCAGCATCGTCGCATCCCTCCCCCACGCTCCCAACGTGGCAGCCCCACGAGGTGATGACAGGTGTTCAGCCGCCCGGCTCGGGGGGGGGGGGGGCACGGCGAGCGCTCGTCATGCGCCGTTCCACAGAGTTCTGCGTCGCGCCGTCGTGCTCTTGAGCTTGTTGTGATATTTCGCTAGGGTGTCCCCTTGCGCGCCTGCGCACCGGATCGCCTGGAATGCGCCCCGATCTCGTCACATCTTGGAAGCTAAGCAGGTCTGATCCTGGAAAGTGCGTCGATGGGCGGCCTCCATGCATGTCGAGTGTTACGGGCTGCGTGGCTGCGTGATGGGCGGCAAAGGGTAGTGCCGCGCAATCTGTTGTTGTACTTCTATGGTCCCACTTCTGTGCTCCCCGCCGTCGACCCACCCGCTCTGACCATCGTTAAGTGTTGTCGTATAACCGCCGTGACCCGCATGGCGTGGGGAGGCACTCATCCAGCAGTGGCATCACAAAGGGGCTGCACATGCCCCTTGCGCACACATGGGATGGCAAGGACCTCTGCATTCGAGTGCCTTTCATGGTCCCTACTGAGTCGAGGAGGAGCAAAGTCTGTGTAGAGGTACTCTTCATTTAAATGCAACTTTCTCACTGGCCGTGTGCAGTCGGTGCTCTGCCGATGATGGTTTACATTCGCAGCAGAGGTGTATTGGTGGCGTTGCCAGATTATCCAATCGTATTCATCCTTCATCAGTCCCCTGCTGGACAAAGGTGTCCCCGTGCGGTGTCAATCACGGGGGTTGTTTGGCCGTGCGTCACCACCGCAGCTCCAGTGCACGTTTGTGAAGGGATGGGGGTCTCGCAGGACTTGTTTGCGAGTCACTCAAACACCGCAATCGAACCAAGGCAGCACGGTTCACAGTGCAGTGCCCAAGCCTCTGTGTTGCTCTGCCCACAAATATAAATGCATTTTAAACGTGCTGCTTATATTTGTTAAGTAAATATTTGCCCTAAAATATGGTCCTTTTCCAAGGTCAATTCATCCCAGGAGGAGCTCCTGTTCAACCTAGTTAAGGACTCAACACGCCTATGCACCATGCCCACCTGCTCCAGCCCCACTGGATAAAACATCCCCTTTGTTGTGTAATTTACTCACATCCTCCTTTGTCAGTTCACTGCTGGATGAAGGCCTCTCAATGCTGTGACGGTCATGAGGGTGTTTTGACCATACTTCACCACGCTGGTTATTGCGGGTTGGTGTAGGGTACGGCCCATTATCAGCTGAGGTATCAGTGATGTTAATCGTGGCTGGGAATTTAACTCAGGTGGCCGGGTTCATTGCTCATTGCGCTAACGACCATGTAACCACTCCATCCCCACTGTGTTGCATATTAATAACGCTTACAATCAGTGAGATGGTGCACCTACACTTATGCCTGCACTTTTTGTCTGGACCATTTGATAGAATTGATAATCCTACAGGACGTAAAGCTGCGCTCAAAGCTCCCCAGTGGGATGTTTGGTGATGAATGACAGAAGCATGCGTGCCCATGGGACAAAGCATCATCTGATGTTGTGCATCACAAAGTGGCACATTTGTGGTTTGTCTTCATGACAGACCGTATTGGTGGTGATATGCGCCCTTGCAAAAAAAAAAAAGCATTCTTTCTGCGTTAAATCATCGCGGTTTGGTGGCGAGGTAAGCATGGGATGAGATGGTCAGTTTATCTCTGAAACCCCTGCTGACATTACGGAATTTGTATCGGGTTACGCGTCAAACATCTCTGCGCAAACTTTTCCAAGCGCATTTAAAGTTGGCCTTGCGATTGTTTTCGTTTAGTAGTGATCTCCCGATTGAATCACAATTTTGGAAGAGAGAAAAAAATAAAACAAACAAAAAAAAGGCTCGTTTTGAAAAGCGCGACCCAAGTTCAATAAAGTAAAAAAAAAGCGCACAATAAAAATAAACCTTTAGAAATGAAGGCAGCCACAAAGAGCCTGCTTGAGCTCCGCCTTTGTCCGCTCAAGTGCTCAGTAAATCTGAGATCACTTCCTCCGCCCGTCTCCGGTCTGCGCTCCAGCCTCTGCCCCCTCCCTTGCAGGGTTAGCACAGCCGAGTTATTGCTCTTTGGGGTGCACGAGGCTGGGAGACGGGGCTGAGGGTTGGTGTGGGGTACGCTCGGGGGTAAGGTCGAGCAGACAACTTTGCTCTTTGTGTTTGGGTTTTGTGGGGTTACAGCAGAGGTCGCAAACGGGGTTTGATTCCTTACCCGTACCCGTACCCGGCCGCACCAGGGTCGCAAACGGCTACCCGTACCCGTTCCCGGCCGGGTACGGGTAGCCGGGTATCGGGTAGGGTACGGGTATCGGGTACCCGGTTGCGACCTCTGGGTTTCAGGCCGCTCGCTCGCTTGCCCAGTCGTCGAGTCGGATGCCTCTGTGGCCGCAGAGTGCCATTTGCCCCGTGGTTCGTTGTCGCAATCGCAGCCCGTGTCATCGAGCAGGGCACGGGTGGCGAGGTGTATTCTTTGCTCATGGTGAAAGGAGTGGCAAATGATCATTTGAGTCCCACCCGCTGTTTGTCAACGAAGATGATGATTATGCCCTCTGTAGCGTGCAACATGATACATAAATGCATGGTTAAGATGCACGGAGAATTGTCTAAACTTACAAGAAAAGAGTAAATCGAACGAGTGTTGTCCATGAATTGAACTTGGTTGTGGCAAATCTGCAGTGGCAGATTTTTGCGTGTCAAATATTCGCGCGTCGAATTAATTAGTGATGGCGCCAACTGCGGTGTCCACCTTATTAACCCCCCAAGTGTGCAGGAACGAGTTTTACATTACCGTACTTTAAACTAGGGAACTGTATCTTTTTTTTTCCCCCAAAACGTCTGATAATTTTACGGGACGATCATTTGAAATGATCGCGTACAGTAGGATCTGAAGTGAGATATCCACTTGAGGAAGCTCGCCGAACAACAAGGGCACTTGCTAAGTGAATTAGCGGTGTCGGATGTCTACGCGTTTGTGGTTGCGTTCGAGATGGCAATTCCAGACCTCCCTCTAGGTGGAAAGTTTGCTAATGATGATTTATTGTTAGCCCCCCCCCCGGCCCCCTTTTTGACCAAGCCATGGGTTGGCATTACAGTTTGACAAGCTAGTATTTGAAAAATTCTGGCCCCAAGTTCACCTGCCAAATGGTCTTACAAAGTTAATAAATATATCTTGTCGCTGGGCAGAAAGAGTGAGTGTGTTTGTAGCCATTCTTGAACTTGGAATCGAGGTTGCAAAAATGTTTGTTTTTGTTGTTGGTGCTGGACATATTTTGTGCATGTTGTTATTTATAACATTTGAAGAAACTCGTAAATTAAGCCTCTTGCATCCCATGAAAAATCCAGTATGCACGCTGTACGGCATATTTAAAGACTCATTAATATGATTACCAGTTGGTTAAATTAGGGTAACAGAAATAATACTAGCTGCATACCAGGCTGAAGCATTTTATTTGTTTACAGTATTCCTAAGTGTTTATTTTGCACACATCTGGAAATTAACAAATTCTTTCAGGACTGTGTAACAATTTGACCCTGAAGTCCCCACCGCATTGTGGTTTGAGAAACGTGAAGTTTGTAGTTGGAGCAGCGTTTTTTCTTTCCTGCTCTCGGCCATGACAATGTGACCCGCTGGATGGAGACCTGAAACCTCTGCCCAGATGAAAGCTTCTTTTTTTACTGCTGCCCTGAGTTATTGGCTCATGGCTGAGGCCCTGACCTCTGAACTTTGACACCGGTCTTTCCACCAGCCCATGAGTCAGAGGGCCAGAGGAGCCACCCGAGAACGAGTCACACATGGCTGGAGTCAGGCTTGCTCCAGTTGGTGGCATCTGCAACAAGTTAGAAGGCGTTGTTTGCGGCAAATGTGTACCTGGTCTAGACCTTAATTTTCTGCTTAAATAATTGCCTGTAGTGCTGAGAGCAGGGGTCAGTTCGAGAATAGTTTGGGAACGAGGACGGAGTTAACGAGAACGATAGGTGCGTTTTGCCGCATGCCTGTTCCTCTGAGGAATGCGAAACAGTAGCCGCCGGATCTTTGAACAAAATGCCATCAACTTTGCAGAGGCACTTTCTCCCAGATTTTGCACTGATTCCAGCAACATTGCACAGTTGAGCCCTGCAGCAGCTTGTGGTTCGAATATTGGCGTGGCTTTCCATATGCTGGATTTCCATGAAATAATTTGAAGAAATAGCTCTCTCTCTTTCTAATTATTTCTCTATTTACTCTTGCTTATCCAGGAAAGCCTCACTGAGTCTGAAGATTCATTTTACAGGAGGACCCTGCCAAGGTCTCACAATAGGGGGCGGCGATGTTGCGATGTGTAATTCGAATCTTGTACTTTGCAGTCCATTTCGTTGGGATGTTTGGCCAACAGCTGTGACACACGGGTTTTTGTTTTCTATAGAGTGCTGGGAGTAAACTGGAGAACCCAGAGGGAACCCATGCAGCACAGTGAGAGGGCATAAAAACTCCGCACAGGAAGACATCCGAGTCGAAGTCATTCCCTTCTTGCTTTGAGGCACCAAGTGTTCCCACGACGCCATTCTGCCACCCTGTAAAAATGTACCGTACTGTATTTATATAAGATGGGCACCTCGCCATTTGCAAAACAAAATTATTTATCTTTAGTAGCCGCTGCTAGTTTTGTGTCCTTTGATTCCTGCGTCCTTTACAGCTGTGTACTAGTACTAATTGTCTGTGATTGTATGGAATAGATATGTTACATGGAGTAGTTTTTTCTCAACTAAAAATGCATTAATTGAGCAAATATAAAGGCTATACTGTAATTTGTTTGAATGCTGTTCGCGAGCAGGACATGTTTTGTGGAAGACGCTACACATTTCTGTTTGCCAGCGTTTTTCAATTGGGAAAAATACCACTTGTGTATAAAAGCAAACGAACTAGAAACCTAGATATAGGTCGTGCTCACTTTTTAGGAAAGGGGTGATAAGTAATTGGGTGGCTCAGAGGTCAGAGCGCTGAGTTGCCGAGGTCATGGATTTGAATCCAAGCAGCCGCCCGTGATGTAAATTGGGTTATCAGGTCTCGTGATTATTATTTATTATTATTATTATTTTTTATTTATTTATTTATTATTTTTATTATGCTTCTTCTTGGTTCTTTCGGTAAAGTCACGTAGAAGGGAAGTAATAAAATAATAAAAATAAAACATAATAAAATTATTCTCACGACGTTTCGGCCACAACGCAAGCAGCCGTCCTCAGGTGAAAACCAGGTCCGTCGAGGCGACAGAGTCTGGTTTTCACCTGAGGACGGCTGCTTGCGTTGTGACCGAAACGTCGTGAGAATAATTTTATTATGTTTTTTTATTATTTTATTACTTCCCTTCTACGTGACTTTACCGAAAGAACCAAGAAGATGAATCCCTGCAGTCACGAAAGCTTTAAATCGAAATTTATTATGCCTGTTTACCCAGGAGAACCTCACTGAGTCTCGTGACTCGAGTGCTTAGTTTGTGTCTAGCCGAGTCGCGCAAAAATAGCCATCTTGTCAAATTTGCATTTGTTCCGAATTTGTGTAAGTACCAACGGCGAGAATTAAAAACATTCGTTTCAACTATCTTGCGAAAATCTCACGAGGCTGACAAAGTGCGCCCCTAGTGTGTCAAGGATAAAGAGTCTGCCGTGATGTCTTGTGAAAAGATCTCTTCTCTGATGCACAGGGCACACTGCTTTTGTACGATTTCTAAATTGATTATTTGTGTCATGACATGGTGCCAATAGCACACCGGGAATAAATGCGGCACGATGTCCAACATTCAGCTCCACATCTTGAAATAAACTTTTTAGGCATGTTGTAAAAAACGTCGGACATCACACTCAACCGCAGCACACACAGTACAACCTTGAAAAAAAACACCCATCGGAAAGCAATGCAGAACAACCGCAAAGACCTACAATGGAATTAAGTTTTGGGCCACTGGATATATAATCACACACACATTGGCTCTGTAGCAAGTCAGGTTTTATAGATGAATTCCCAGTCACGCGATATGAATTTTTAATATTCGCTGGAGGTGAACGCTGACCATATGGGTGGAGTGAGCGCTGATGTGCTGGGGTGCTGCCGGGAATTGGCTCAAACTTAGTCAAGATGTACGGCAGAGGCTTAGACCGCACCACCAGCCTCTGTGAACGCGGCCCGCGCTCAAACTCACACCCACAGAGAGAGGAGATCTTATCCTGCTCTAGTGGAATGCGGCTGCGCATGATATCTATTAGGGGTTTTCATTTTGACGTTACCTACTGTCCCAGGGACCACGGTACCACCTCTCAGATGCCGCCGTGCTTAATGTACGAGTTTATACTTTTAGATGCGGCCGCGGGAGTTGTTTTTTTTATTCGGCTACGAAAATTGTGCTTCTTGCTGTTTTCAGCCCAGTGTGCAGCCCTAATAGGACTCTGACCGAGTAAAACAAAGTGTAGGCGTTGGCATTCCGATTAAAAAAAAAGCCTTTTATTTCCACCCTGGTGAGTGGCGACAATGCCTGCTCGGGGTGAACGACGTGAGAATAATCCTACCCGGGCAGGCGCTCACAAAGACCACTCCCCCCCACCTCGCATCTACCCCCTCAAATCCTTCACACTCCGCCTACCCCTTCACTCCCACTTGGGACTGCCCCCTGCAACAACTCCTCCATACCCCCCTCCACTCCCCCAATCCTTCCCACCGCCACCAGCACGAAGTAATGACAAAGTTCCCCAGTGTAGCCGACACAAGCTGTTGGGGCAAGTGCTGTTCGTGCGTGGCGATGAAGGTTGGCAGTGCACGCGAGCGGGTTGGTGTGGCCAGCTCCAGGCACGGACAGATTTGTCTCCTGAGTGCTTCGGCCGGCTATGGGAGGTTCAGGACTAGTCCAGATATTTGTCACTGATTGTTAGTCGTAGCAGGTGGCCTCGTTCCTTTCGCAATGCAATGCTAGCCACAGCAATACCAACCCACTGTGTTCTTTTTTTTAGAAAAGCCAACGATATCCCATGTAGCCGACACAGGCTGTTGCGTCAAGTGCTGAACCTATTAAAACCGTACGGCGCTATGAACCCCGGCCAACCAAGTTTCATTCGCAGCCACTCCGAACATCAGCGGCGTGAATATTTGAACCAACCCTGAGTCCCCCCTCAGTCGGCTGGGACATAAATCTGTAGCTGGTGTGGTGTTTGAAGCTCAACACTGTGGAGATCAAGGTGGCCGGGCATTGTTTTCGGCCACACCACCCCGTCGTATACTGTGCAAGCCTTAATAGGTGCTCGATAATAGCACTTGATCAAATAGTTTGTGTCGGCAGTATGGGGTAATGTGTTGTTCTAGCAATGATGCACGCACACACATGCACAGCTACTGCGTGCGTGCCGACGGTGCCCCAATAATTTACTGCCTGGAATGTCACGGCGAACAAGAGATGTTTTCTGGACCGGTGTTAACGCGTGGTGCTGGAGGAGCCCCAACAATGTGCTCCAGTTTGGCGCTGTCCTGCCCTCGCACCTGCAGCACTGCCTCTTGAATCCACCGGGGGACAGGGGCACGTGTGAGGTGGCAGTGTTAGGTTTGGAACACTTGGATTTTACCATTGTTAATGGGGAGTTCTAGTCTGCAGGGCTAACCATTGCCCAGCCCATGAACAGATCTGTATTTGTTCATACGCCGGCGTTTTAAGCAAGTCGTTGCAGAACTTACTTGGCACTCGTAAGCGAAAGGGCATGTGATTCTGAGCAGCAGGGTGGCGCAGCAGTAACACACGTGGCAGGAACGCTTGTGCGTCGTGGTGAGAGAGGCCCTGGATACGATTTCTGGCTCGGTTACCGTTCAGTTTGGCGTCTTTATGTTCTCCCCCACGATAAGTATCGATTTCCTCGGGGTTCTCCAGTTTCCTCCCACAACTAAATAAAAACAACAATCACACAATGGAATCGGTATTGGCGAAACATCCAAAATTACGAAAAAAAGACCTAAACATTTGTGGTAATAATCGTAACGTGTCTGCACAGCCCAATAAATAACGCGCTGTAAGTTGTCTTGGTGGAGTGCGGATCGTCATCATCATCATCAGCCGCCATGGTCCATCCACTGCTGGACGAAGGTCTCCCCATTGCCCTGAACGAGCTCTGCAATGCTGTGTCGAGGGCTCCAGCCTATAACGCCACTGATTACTTATTACTCTGACCCCACAAACCATCTCACTCCTGTGCATTGCATAACCTCATTGCTGCCTCTCTTTGATGGTAAAACTCTCAGATGTGTTCTTCTCCTTCGGCTGCCATGCCATCATTAGTCTCTTGTCCATCGGCCATCATCCCTATCGAGCCCACATTCATTACAGTCAATGTAATGTGTCTGAATTGCATGTGCTCTCTGCATTCAGATTCTTGTCTCTTGAGTGTAATTCCCAGCACGATGATTCTGTCCTTGGCTCTCTTCGCTTCTATCAGCTTTTCCCTTTTCTGCCAGACCTAAAATTTAGAGTACACATAGGAAAATATGTCTGAGAGCAACATAATTACAGTACATCTGAATGTATATACAAATTGTCTTCGCTTTGACACGCTGATAACTTCCAGAGCAAATTAACCTACATTTAAAAAAGAAATCGATTGAGGTCGTGGTGTGGCCATGTGTTGCGTGATGAGCAACGTGTGGTAGAAGTGTAATGGACTGCACTGGCAGTCGTGCAGAGGCCCAACTCAAAACTACTCGGCATATTTGTAATTAATACTGTATATGTTTGAGAATAGTTGACTGGCCTATGAACAAATAACTCAGAACGCAACCGATTTCATCAGGCCGCAGAAGCTAAGCAGGATTTGAGCTTGGATAAGTGTTTGGATGGGTGATTATTGTGCATACCAGGTTGTCATAGGTGGCTGAGAGGCCGTGCACTTTGGTGGTTAGCAGAGGGCATTGCCGCAAAAAATATTTGTTGTATGATAATTCTATGCTCCCATGATAATAGGTTTTCCCACTTTTTTTTCTGGCAACAAAACAGGTGTTAAGATGTTAAAACACCAAACTGAAACCTTTTACAAGGAATCATGTCTGCATTAACCACAATACGTGTGGTCAGAATGCAAACAAAAAACATACTCTGATAATATATGCATTGTCCTTGAAACTGATTGGTCCACACCAGAGACAGATTTCTTTTGAGCCTTGTCTCAAACGGTGTTCGACCAGAGGACGCCAAAAGGCATATAGCCCAAAGACAATGCACTATCAGAGTAATGAGACCTCGGGGTGAGCATCTGGGACCTCCTTTGCCAGTACCAAAATATGATAATTGTTTTTTTCCCTTTTTTCTGGCAACAAAACAAAAGAAAGCTGTCTCTGGTGTGGACCAATCAGTTTCAAGGACAATGCATATATTATCAGAGTGTTTTTTGTTTGCATTCTGACCTCAAGCATTGTGGTTAATGCAGACATGATTCCTTGTAAAAGGTTTCAGTTTGTTGTTTTAACATCTTAACACCTGTTTTGTTGCCAGAAAAAAGGGGAAAACCCTATTTACACTGCGGGAGCTATCTCCGACTATGAGTGCCGTTTTACTTCTAAGTCGGTCAAACTTTCTGTTCCCTCTGATTTAGCAGGGCCATTGCTTGGAACATCTGGCTGGCTGTATACATTTTCCCCCGCTATCCGCCGGCATTAATGACGAGTGCGGTGGTTCCTGTGTGGCTGGCTGGCAGACACTCCGCAGGGCGAGCGAGCGACTGAGGGCACGTATCGTCATTATGCAGAGTGCGGCGCCGATGCGGAGGAGGCACGATGATCTCGGTGTTTGCTCTTTCTCGGGAGACACAATGGGGGTGACGTCCGCCCTGCCACTCGCCACCAGAACGGAGAGCAAACACGTGTGAGGGCTCTCCAGCAGCTGAGGAGAAGGGCCCTTGACTTAACCCACCCCCCCGTTCGCCTTTAATTTCCTCAATACAGCTATGAAATTTAATTATGGCTAGTAGCTCCCAATCGCTGCTTCTCAAAGGTCACAGCTCCTGTGTGTGCGCGTGTGTGGCGAAGTGACTGGTGGAGGGGAGTGTTTGACTCGAAACGGTTGTATGGGGGATTTGCTTTTCTTCTCTACAAAGGGGCGCAGTTTAGAAATGGTTTGCAAAGTGCGGTGACTTGACCGATGGGGTTAGTGGATCGTGACCAGATTGTGTTCATGAGATACCCGCTTGCAGGGACAGAGTTGTGCCTGTAGGAGGCAGTAGAGTAAGTAGGTTTCTGGATAGGTTTTTAGCAGTAATTGTCTTCCCTCCACAAACTAAACATTTCCCTTGGGGACAAAACATCTGTTCACTTTTTTAACCTGAACCTCTATTTAGAATCACAGTCTGAAACGTAATCTTGAGGCGTCGTTGTATTTGGATGCAATGTGAATCAAATTTCTCCAAGGTACATTCTTAGGTAATTGCTGAGTACATTTTCCCTATGCAAAGGTCTTTTTTTAATGAATACTGTATATACAATTTACAATCTTTTGTCAATTCACTGCTGGATGAATGCTTCCCAACAACATATTGGTTATGAGTGAATAAGGGTTGTTTGCCAGACCTCACCATGCTGGTCAGTGTGGGTTGGTGAATAATGGAATTAACATCACCTATTCACATATCACTCGCTCATGATGTTACCTTGGTCAGGAATCGAACGCAGGTCGCTGGGATCAAGGTGAAATACACTAACCACTGTGAAAACACTACACTGTTTGTGTATATATGAAAAATTCAAAAGTAAACATTTGCCTAATACTTATCTCGGCATTTGCTTCAGTTTTTGTTGTTTTCTCTTGTCCTTTGAGGCCTACTGCCCTCTGGGATGGGGCCCTGAGCAATGCCGGTTACCATGGAGACGGCGGAGCGGCCGGCGGCAGCGCCGCCAGGCGGGTGCAAGGCTGAGGACGTGGCGGCGGAGAGGGCCCCGGCCTCCAGCACCACGCCTCACGGTCAGCCCGGCACGGCCGTCACCCCCACACGCCATCGCAGCGCTGCACCTCACAGCCGGTCCCAACACTCGGCTTTCTGCCTCCGTCTGGCTACATCACCGTGTCCACATCTCCCTGCCCATCTTTCCCTGCCCATATTTCCCTGCCCAACTTTCCCTGCCCAACTTTCCCTGCCCATATTTCCCTGCCCAACTTTCCCTGCCCAACTTTCCCTGCCCATCTTTCCCTGCCCAACTTTCCCTGCCCAACTTTCCCTGCCCAACTTTCCCTGCCCAACTTTCCCTGCCCATCTTTCCCTGCTCATCTTTCCCTGCCCAACTTTCCCTGCCCAACTTTCCCTGCTCATCTTTCCCTGCCCATCTTTCCCTGCCCATCTTTCCCTGCCCATCTTTCCCCGTCCAATTTTTCTCCATCCATCTATCCTTGTCCATCTCACACTGCCCATCTCTTTATTCTTTATGCATGTATATATGTGTTGAATTGTTTTCGCATCATGCGTAGCCAACTGTGCAAATCGTAGGTGCCGGGGGAAGTATAACATACTAAACGCAAAAAGAAGTTGACAATCCCTGACCATCTCTCTTTCTCTTGTGGAATATCTCATTTTTCCATCTCTCCCTGGTCAGCTTTCTCTGCCCATTGCTCTCTACGCATCTTTCTCTCCCCATCTCCCCATGCCCAGTTCTCTGTCATCTCTTTTATTCAATCACTCTTAATCTCGTACTGCCCATCTCTCTCACCGTCTCATTCTCTCTCTCTCTCCCGTTTTACTCTCTCCCCATGTCTCCCTGCTCATCATGATGGTGCTTTGGTCAGGGTTATATGGGTATGTTGGAATATCATTGAATTTAAATGCGAACTCACTTGTGACCATAGAGCCCGTGCCCAAGTCGCAGGTGAAACTGCACTCGAGTGTGAACGCGCTGACACAATGTCATCTCTCCTGCCACCTCGGAGACGTTAGAACAAAAGTTTACGATCGTACTTTGTAAGGACACTCGGCTCCTGTCGATAATGAGGGGATGCAGAAAAGGCAACCCCCCCCCTTCCCCACAAATTAAATTCTCTATGCTCAGCCAAGGCTGGTGTAGCACTTGTTTTGTACAAAAAAAAATTGGGGTCCATTCCAGCTATTGTACCTGTCGAGGACCGACCGCTTTTGGGGGTCACCTCGGGCTGAAACACGAAAGCCAGCGTCGTACGTGCTGCTGGCGATGGAATGAGCGCGCTGGGGCATGCGTGATGCTGCCCACCCACAATCTCACGTGCCGAGCCAAGAAACAGTTCCCAACTGGGCAGCGCTCGCTCAGAAGGCATCCACTACGGCTTTACGCGACGATACAAAATGCCGCTTTCTGCTCGCTTAGGTGCGTAATGTGTTTATCTGCCAAAGACTCGCGTGCGTACTTCAAAGATAAACACGGGGAATGGTGAAGGACAAATAGAAGGTAATTGACCCTGTTTTATTAAAAAATACCAGTTCGGAAATGCGCCACCCATTCATCAGTGACTTGGGAGCTGAATCTGGAGGGCGCATTCAGCTCGCACCTGTGCAAATTTCATTACTCACGCTGCAGCAGGGCTCGCGCCCAAAAGGGAATTAAAGAATGTCTTTCATGTCCGCCGTCATCGCAAAGCATTGTGCGGCCGGGGTCAAAGGAGGTGTTGCATTTCGCCTAATAAAGAGGTTAAGAGGGTTGTACGGATTTGCTCCCGTCTTGTCTCTGGCATAATCAAAGCACTGGCATGAGATGTGCTAGCAACTCTGTGAAAGTTGCACTGTGCCCAACTCTCCACGAATGTGTAGTGTTTCCCGCAGTGGAGTAATGTCATATTGATGACGTTTTTGCTAAGCAGTGACCACTGTAGTCACTTGTGCCTTCTAAGCCAAACATATTCCTCCACGTGCTGCTGTTTCGTGCCTCTTCTCCATTCACATCCATTCTTATATCTCGCTCCACCGCATCCTTACACGTCACCCTCATTCTCCCTCTACTCCTTCTGCCCCTGCACCGGTGACATCCCCATAGCCCTTCTAATCTATGGGTCTCGTGTGCATCTGTGGGTCTCTGTGTGAGTCTCTGCATGCTCTAATCCATGTAGTCCTTCTAATTGCATCTTCTTTGTGCCTTCTCAACACGTGCCCAAACCACCTGATTCTCGCCTCCCTTGCCTTCTCAAGAATAATGGTAACCCCCGCTAAGGCTCTGGCTTCTTCATTCCGCCTGCTTTCACTTGGAGATATTCCGCCGGCTCTTGCAAAAAAAACAGGCTCAAGGCGGCGCTCACCCCCGGTGCTCCGCGCCGTCAGTGGCGACAGACGAGCCGTTGTCTCTTCTGACATTCGCGCGGCGACTTTGGCAAAGGCTGTTGGGTATGGATTTAAAGGCGCGCTTATCGCTTGACGTGCGATTGATGTTGAGGCTGACCCGTCGAGGGTGAGGCACGGGAGAGACCAGACACCAGACGCTTCTTGCGGTCTGGGGGACCGACCCCGAATATCTCGATAATGGATCCCAGGCTCGAGCCGACGGACACGGCTTCACGTGGAGATGGACGATAGTCCGAGGCACTAAAACCCTAACGAGCGAGCAGGCGCGGGATATCTGTCCGCGTTTTCTGAGCCCTAATCTCGCCTGAGCTCTGGGGTTGCTGAACCCTCCAAGTGGTCAACTCGGATTAAATTTCTTTAAACAGTCCGACGGTCAACAAACACTTACCTTTATGCACTGTGTGCTCTTAAGTGAGACCTTACTGAGAAAAGCAATAAAATAAATCGACTATGGCTGAAAAACACTGAGAGACCCTGAAGTAAATCTTTACGCAGGCTGTGGTAAATTTGTGTGAACTCGTTTTCTTTTATTTTTGTGCTTGGAGTGCAATGCTGCAGAACATTAAATGTTCTCAGCCAGGCGTTGCAATTTTAGTTTGAATGTTGGATAGTGGAGACTTGTTTAGTTTGCATAATTCTACGTAAATAAATCCTCCTGCTGTAATGAAAATAATAAACATTTTTAATGCCCTCCGCACAAACTTGAAAATGGTCAAATACCAAAATACTTTATGATGCTGCCATTTCCACGTTATATCCGTAAAAAAAAAAAACACTTGTGCTTGCGTTGAAATATATTGTGGTGTTTACCGACAGCTTAAGTAATGTTTTATTTTTTTTAAGGGGGAAAAAAATGGCCTTGTTGGAGAAAACATTTGAACTCCCAAACACTTTGTGTTCTCCATTAAAACAACACGGCTCATCCATCAGGAGGTGAGAACAAAGCCGCTGGCCGGCGGCGCGAGAGGCCGCCGCGGCGGGCGGCTCGTGTTCACGGGCCGCCCGCCCCAGTGTTGTTGGTTCCGGGGGGTTGGGGGAGAGAAACGCGATACAGTAAACAGGGCCTGTCTGGCTCTCAGCTCAGAGGCATTGGGGTGTGCGAGCGCTAAGGGCACGGAAGGGGCGAGGAGAGTGGGGGGGCAGCCAAAGGCGGGGGGGGGCGGCGGGTTAGATGGATCGCGAGCATCAAGTGCGGAATGGAGAATACCACGACGGCAGTTTCACGTGCGCGCAAATTAATTCGATTGCGCGTGGGAGGGAATTATGAAATGCGCCCTCCACCCTGGCCCTTGTACGAATGCACATTTCTATTTATCAGATTGTTGGAAGCTCAACCTGTGGTCAACCAACTGAATGATTTTCTCTTCCGAGGAACTTAGCAATGACGCAAAGACTTTCGCAAAGTAAACTGTGGACCCTCTGACACCCAATTGAGTTAAAGCCTTCTCTTCCAATCGAGTGAGATGTGTGTAGGACTCGCAAATCAAATGGGCAATACACAGCTTGCGGTTTAACAAATGCATTCGGCAACTCCAACACACAGGCGATATCGATAAATGCAACCACTTTTCATCTCGGTGGCTGAAATATGACTGCGCGCCTTGATGTGTGGTTAATTTGCTGTAGAACAGCTGCTGTCAAGTCCAGCAACCGCCTGGCATACACGTACATACACATGCCTAAACGAATGACCGCAGTCTGACTTCAGTGAGATGGCCAAATGCCCAAAAGTCATTGCGCTGAAGTTTTCTGCTCCGCTGAATTCAAATCTTTTCAGATCAGTAATTATGGATAATTGATAATAATTAGTATCAAACAACGGGCCTGAGCTGCCAATTAGGGAAACTGTAGATAACTCGGACCCTTTGATGAGTGGCAACAACGCATTGCTAATTATTAAAACGCCCAGACCACTTCGTAAATGAGATGTTGCATCAGTTGTTAATCGTGAAAACGTTTTTTTAAAAATAAATAGAGCACTTTACAAGGAACACAAAACAAAACCTTTTATTTTCATTCAATTCCCCCCCAAAAAATACTTTATTGCAGACCTTTTGCCTTTATGCTTGACTGCGCTCTCTAATTGTGAGTGAATGAGCGTCGTGTGTGGCCCTCTCTTGGAAGAGTTGCTTAAAAATGTCCAAACCCTTTAAGGAGCAAAAAAATAAAATAAAAAAACGGGCTTTAAAAAAAGGGATTTTTCATTATAAGCTTTTCAAGTCCACGTGGGCCGGGATAATGCGATTTGTTCCAGCCCAGGCCATGGCTCCCGCTTTGTGCCGGTTGTGGCTGAAGGTGCAGTAAATCCAGAGTCTTCACCCCTCTCCCCTCCGCCCACTCCCCCCCGCCCACCCCTCTGCCCCCCCCCCCTTCCGACCGCCCTCGCTCGTACCCTTGTGTCCATGGAACAGGGATCGGGCTTTTGCGTCGCACAAAACAGACCCACGCTGAGAGCCAAAGCCACTGCCAGCAGCCATTTAGGGACATCTCTTCTTGTATATATATATTTTTTAGAGCTCATCGTCAACCTCACGGCCGTACGGTCCGCCACCATGACGCAAATATAAATAATACACAAAAAACATGCCTCTGCATGGATGCTGTAACGCTTTTCAACATGCGTTTGTCTTCCAAAGTAATTAATGTTTAGAGAACATACGCAGGTCGGTCGCATCGCATTGGATGTTAATAATACAAAAAAATGAAGTGGAATTGGGCAGGACACGTTGCCGCTAGAAGGGATGGTGGATGATGATCAAGACATAATGTTGGAGTGGCAGCCAAGGAATGGAACTCTTCCGAAAGGGGCCAACTTGGAGATGGAGCCATCAAATCGGCTCGTGTGCAGGAGGTGATGTGTGGATTATGACATCACAGCTTGGGAAGTTGTTCATCCAGCAGTGGTTTGTTTATGAATGATGGTGATAAATACACACCCTTAATAATTTACAGCATTTGTCGATCCACTGCTGGCTTAAGGCTGTGATGATGTGGGGGTAGTTTGACCGTAACCTGGCGACACTGCTCAGTGCGGATCGGTGAAGAGAATTGGGTGGGCCAGGACTTTCCATGGACCAGTTCGGATAGAACTCGCCACTGATGTTAGCCGTGGCATGAAATCAAGATTTTCGAGGTAGGCCTCATTTCTCTGGGTTCACAGCGCAGGGCGCTAACCACTGCTTCCCCGGAACTCCCCCTTGCAAATGTGAGTTGTTTTGCAGTAAGTCTCTATCCTTTATTTATAACCACGTGAGAGCTTTTTGAGACAAGTCTTCTTTGCCAAGGTAGAGTGAGGGGGAAATACTCTCCATGTAGAGGAACAAGAGAAATGGGCTACACATTTAATGCAAAACAATCCTGTGTTCTGTTTTCCTTGTTACTCGTGCCAACAATTCTAAAAGCAACAGATGTTACATTGGAAACTCTAGATATTAAACTGCATGATTCAATGGGACTGCCATTCTCTTAATCATCGTTATTATTATTATTGCTGCTGCATTATTGCTCTCGTCACTCACACACCGGTGGTCAGTCGCCTACCTATCACTCTTCTACCGTGATTACTTTTGCACATGAGCTTCACTCATTGATTCCTCCACTAATTTTCGATTTAAAGCTTTCGTGACTGCAGGGATTCATCTTCTTGGTTCTTTCGGTAAAGTCACGTAGAAGGAAAATAATAAAATAATAAAAATAAAACATAATAAAATAATTCTCACGACGTTTCGGCCACAACGCAAGTAGCCGTTTTCAGGTGGAGAACAGGTCTGTCTGCCTTCTCGACAGACCTGTTCTCCACCTGAGGACGGCTGCTTGCGTTGTGGCCGAAACGTCGTGAGAATTATTTTATTATGTTTTATTTTTATAATTTTATTATTTTCCTCCACTAATGTTGGTTCACCGGACACTGACTGTTTCGTCTGTCTCCTCCACACTGTGTTCAACCTCCACCCTGCAGGTCAAAACACTTCTCTTTCTGCTGCTTACCCACCACTGCTCGACTCTGGAATTCCCTCCCATCATCTCTGTTCCTGATCTCTTCGAATAACTTTGCTCAATTCAAGAAACGCGTTCACTCTTACCTATTACATCTTCATTGGTGCTGTTTGTTTCTGGCCATTTGGCATTGTGGGCCTTTGGAAGCATGCGCTTAGCAACCCTCGATCAAATATAATAGCGACGAGTTCGTTGTTTTAGATCTCGGACGCATGCTGTGTGGCCACCATAGCGTTCAATTGTTGCATTTGGTCAAGAGGCATCGGTGGGTAACAGGTTACTGGAAATTCGCCACTGTGATCCAAGTCTCCTCCAACTTGGGACTAGGGTAATGGCCTGGCTTTCCCCCCCCCCCTTTCGTTTTTACCGACAGGTGCTTTTAATTTCCCCGCATTCTTTTGCCGAGCTCACGGCGGAACTTACCGTGGAGGGGGAGGCGCTCGTGAGAGCCGAGGCAGGAGCGGAGCGGGGGGGGGGCATGCTTTCCTCGCCGCATGCGGAGCCCCGCATGAGATTTTGCGGCAAAACCGTTAATAAAAAAAACACACGGCGGTGGAGCGACGGGCCCAAAGTAAAGATCATCGTTGTAATGTTTTACGGGTGTTTTTTTTCTTCGTACAGTTGTATTGTTGATATTGAATACTGTATTGCAAGGATGAACAGCCTCCAGCCAACTTGGAATGTAATTCTGTATCTTTCTTATTATTACAACTAGCAGCCCCCACGTTCTGCTGATGTGACCATCCATTCGTCCATCCGTCCCGCCAGCCAGCCAGCCAGCAAAACGTATTCCTAATACAGCAGCCCGCGCGTCCTTTGGATGTGACTGTCCGTCCATCCTTACAGCCAGCCGGCTAAACTTTTTCCTAACGTAGTGTGACTATTGATGGGAGTGTTTGACTGTTTGGAGCACGAGTGTTATAAGTTTGATCGTGCACAGCCGCATAACGTGCCTCGCACACAGTGGGCTTTGACGTGCGGTATCTGACTCAAGGGATATTTGCAGATGTGCGGAGATTAAGTGAAATTTATGGCCAACGAGTACAGTATTCGGTTGCGAATACTTTAAAAAAGAAAATAGCTTTGTGTTGTTTTGATTTCCATGTTCCTTTGTCATTTACTGCCTTGGAAATACATTTTTACACATATTTTATATGTTATGAGCTTTTCCAGACATTTTATATGCTGGCTTATGTTTGCTTGTACAGTATAAAAACACATTTTTCAGTGAAAAAAAATTCCAATTCCTGCGTTGGTTGCAAAATATATATCATAATGATCATTGTTATGATCCTTATGTGCTGTCATCATCATCATCATCACAAGCGACAAATCATGAGCGCCAATCGTGAACACTGTGCGGTCTGTTGCATATTCTCTCACACTTGACAGATGTTGATGATTGAAGCCTCCACACTCATGGCCTGGACTTAACTTTTCATTGAATATTTCCCGGGTCGCTGGTAAACTGGAGTCGGTGACACATGACTCATTAGTACCCACATCCACCGTGACAAGTATACTGGATGTGCTATGCCGGGTGGGGAAATTTAAAAGCTCTGCTGACAACCATTAATTGCCAGGCTTTGGCAGAGCCTTGGAGGTCAGCAGCTGGGAAGGAAGCTGAGCATCCAGCGCATGGCGCCGGGCGTCACTAACCCCCGATCGTCCTTGTCAATCTTCTCCCCCCAAAAATTAAGGAGGCTGGAATGTTTTTCGACGCCCGCTCTCTAATGGCACTGGTGTGAGACAGAAACCGCTGCTCCCTTCTCCCCCCCCCCAGGCTACCCGCATCCCCCACCCACCCCTTCCGCATCCCCCTGGATCGTTTAAAGCAAAACAAACCTTTTGGAAAGATTTAAGGAGAGTCACAAGGGAGGTGGCGAGGCTTGTTTTTGGCTAAAAGAGAAAAAAAAACAACAAAGTCTGGATGCTTCACCACAATAAATTATTCCCCCAGCAGAGAGGCGGCTCATGCTCCATTAGTTCCACACAAGGAAAGCCTGCACAGCTTTCCCAGGCTGGTGTGGCCACGTTGACTCGCCACCGTTGATAACAGAAAGAAAAATATCATAAACTTTTAAAATAAACTGCGACGGGCCGAATGTGTGATCCTGGCTGTGTGCCTCCAGACGGCCGTTTGGTACAGTGTGTGCAGGATAGCATCAGTTGCATGTTGTTTTCACGTTGTACCGTGTTTTCACGTTGTACCGTGTTTTCACGTTGTACCGTGTTTTCACGTTGTACCGTGCTTTGTTTGGCGTGATGTCCGACGTTTCGCTCCACGTGCTGACATCTTCAGGAACTGCATGGAGGAGCTCGCGTTGACCCTCGGTTGTATAAGTGGCTGTCTGCTGTCGAAGGGCACGCGATCTAGTCACGAACGGTGGCCAAAGAGCTTTTCCTGGCAGAATATTCATTAAAAGTGGGCTCTCGGTGGATCTTATTGCTTTATTTTCAATGAGTATTTATTTCTCTCTCCCTCTCGTCAATGCAGTCGTTATTGTGATAGGCTTAGTGAGTAATGAATGGCTCATGTTGGGCCCCTGTAAAAATGTCTATCTCAAGTTAATTTTACTTTGGATGTTTTCGTTTGCCCCTTATTCAAATGTAAATATGTAGGCGTACATTTTTGTAAATACAAGTTTTTCTTCATGGCGTACATTTGAATATTTACTTAATCCAGTATTCTCTGCATTGTTTGTATATGTAATACTCTGGGTCAGCAGCACTCGTGCAGAAGAGAAGGTAATACAAATGCAACGATGGCACGCAATCTCTTGCGTTGCTCTACAGGCGATTATTTTACATTGGAGATGTTTACAGTACTTGTTGAATAGTTATTGTTGTAATAATTAAATGTTTATTTAATTTCCATAATCTTTCCCACGTGTAAAATTGTCGCAGCGATGGTGAAATGTACCGGACGAAGGTCTGCCCCAGACGAGTTGATCTCAACGCTCCGGTTTCATGAGCAACCTCCGATTAGCTGCAAAAGAAGTTCAACACACACGTACACACCGCAAAGTGTTTACTTCATCCCGTGATGCATGCAGTGGCTTCTCTGCCATGTGTGTCCTGGGCGTGACTCAGAGGCATAGGGGTCGCTGGTGGTTAATATTTTTCTTCTTCTTGAAGCAACTCCACGGAGACTGTTGAATACATCTCTTGTCTGAAGTCGCTGTCTCTGGTTTAAAAAAAAAAAATTGGTTTGGTTTTCACAGCAGTCCCCCCGAGCATCGAAATTAAATTTCGAACTCCCACACAATCCCATCGGCTTTCTTTAGGATTTTTGATTCTTAAGAGATTTTAGTTTTCAATTTCTTGTGGGGTTTTATTTAGCTCGTTCACCTCCCCCCCCGACTCCGGAAAGCTGTGCCCCCTGGTCCCCCAACCCTATCCCCCCAACTACCTTTCCCCCATTCCCCCCCCACCACTCAACCCCCATCTCTCCTCCGCCTGCCGCCCCATTCCATGGCCCTGCCCGGTTGCCGCCACTGCACGGCGTGACCATGTGACACACGTTCGGGGCAGATGCTCCGCATGCCTCACGCGCACGACCTGCGGCAGGGTTTACTCAACACTCGTGTTGCTGGGAGCGAGTGAAGGCAGCGTGACGGGGCTGTCCGTTGGCGTGTCTGTCAGTGGCCTTGTAAATAGCGGTGTCGGAGAACGCGGCTGCTGTTTGCTCCGCTTGCTCGGCCGACTGAGCGGAGGGGGCTCAGGTCACAGCTTCGCCTCCGCATCCAGAGGACAGACCCGCGTTGATGTCCTCGATTATCATTATTATTTTTGCTGGACTCTTATTGTTATTGGTCATGCCACAGAGCAGGATTCAAACCTTGGTTATCGTGACAATAAGGGCAACGTGCTTGCAACGGCAAAACAAGAAGGCGCGAGAGCTGCAAGCCTTTTTTAAATGTTATTTTGGGTATGCATGTTTACGCTTCACAGAGAGAGCAAAAATGATACCTATCGATATGTCGCCACGAATGAAAAAAAAATACGAGAAAAAATGGAACGTTTTTGTAAACAAAGGAAAATATTTGTGTTGGGTGCGCAAAACAGCTTGAATTCTCTCCACCCTCATGCTCATTGATGCAGTGGGTGCAGTGAAGTGTGCGCTGGCTTGGGCCCTCTCTTGTAGACCCTTTGTTAAAGCATTTTTCTCCAGGATTTCATCTGAAATTCTTTGCAAAAAAATTTCCGCTGGGACTAATTAATCTGCTTGCAGGGTCTGCTCGTTGTCGGGGTGGGTGTTTGGTGGGGGGGGGCAAAAGCCACGCTGGTGCAAGTCTTGCGGCCATTCCCATGGTTACACAAGAGTCACCCATGTCCACTAACCCCACGCTCACTCACTGGGGGCCTCGATCACTCACCCCACACTCACTCGCTGGGCTGACTCCCTGCTCGCTAGGCGAGGGAGTGCACGCACATGTACATCAAAGTCAGGAAATAGCATCGAGGACTAGGGCCTTCAGATTTATAGCCACCCTCTCATGGGCCATCTCACCACCGCCTCCTATTGTCATAAAACACCTTGATTCACAGCCCCCTAAAAATCTGTAAAGAGGAAAGTTGAAAAAAGCATTCCTCAACAAGTAAAAAAAAATGAGAATCCTGACGATTCGTTAACAATGAAAGCATGCATTTGTTTTTGTTCTTCCTGAAAAAACGTTATTAGAGAATCGTGAGTATGCACTCGGTTTCAATGGCGAAAGGATTCTGTTTACGACACGTCAGTGTCACCGCAGGATGGTCTGTGGCGTGGAGGCTGTCCGCTACCGCACGTTGCCCAGGTATTGATGGTGGCGAAAGGAGGGAATTTTTATGAACGCCGACATCCTCTGCCTTTGTACGAGACTCCCTCTCCGAGCACCCTGCCGTGGGGCAGACTTCTGTACCCACCCCCCTCCCCACCAGCTCTCTTCCTCCCGGACACCCAGTGGTCGCCCCCGTGCCCCCCCCATCTCCCTACAGAAATATTAATATCCCTCGTATTTTTTGCTTTGTCTGTCCTCCGCACCCCCCTGGTACAGTTCAAAGATAAACCTTTTCTTTTTCCACCAAGAATGCGCTTGCCGTGCACTGCGCTTCCATTGTTGTCATCGTAGAGTGAAAGTGATCAACTCCGACTCGGAAGCCCGTGCCAGCTTTGAGTCTCTCTTGTGGACCATTTGTTTAGCATTTTCCTACAGGATTTGACGTGAAATTCTCTTCTGTAAAGAAGAGCAATTGCCCGAAATGCCAACACGGTATTACGCTTTGCTTTTTTTGCTCACTGCTTGTTCTGCCAAGAGACCTGGTCTACCCTCTCGTGGCAGCGATGAAACAAAAAAAAGTACGTCTTGAAAAATGTGTGTTCAGTGAAAATAAAAAGAAACCTTCCCTAAATGTAGCATGTGAAGAAACTAAATATAACCGCAACGTGTGCTCGCCTCAACGTGTCCACCTACATTTGACTTCTCTTGCGGAGGTCCTGGGTTCTATTCTGGGTTTGAGTCACCCATGATTAGTGTACGAATATATGGCCTCATCAGCCAACAATGACCGTAGAAAAAAGGCATCATCCTAAAAAAAAGTGTTTTTATTGCTCGTCAATTCAGTTGACTTATTCCAGCCGTGAGAATTAACAAATTCAGTTTTGAATGACATGGGACACATATTCTTTGCAGGGCATGCAAAATGTGTCCTCTTGGTATGGATACAGATGTTTATTAACGTGACTTCAAAAGTATTTTTTACGTCATCTTCTGGGGCTATTCTCTGTCACGGTGTTACATTGCCCGCTCGCTGCACAGCATCTGAATTGAAAGCTCTTCTTCCCATGACGTGGTTCTGATAACGCTCTTGAAATATAATTGGAGGGAAAAAGCAAATAACATATTTTGGCAATTAAAGTGATATGCAAAGCTCTTCAACTATTACGTGTTAATGAGCCGGTATAACAGTTTAATGTTTTACCAATAAACACTGTTATGATATTTATATGAAAAAAAAGTAACTAAACACACTGAGTCAACAGACTTTCAAAGCCGCACGCTATTTAAGCATCCAGCAGAAATAAACACTCGTGTTGTCGTTCATCATCGCAAATTCATAAATTCGAGACACATGTTGAGAGCCAGAATGGCTCCAAGAGGTTTTTAGTAGACTCCAGATCAGCTTTCTGCTGATTTCTGAGACTGCTTACTGTGAGCAAGAGTCGGACCTGCGTGTATTTATAGTTTTGGGACTTGTTAAGAAGACAGTAGGAAATGTCTAACAGCTGGAATTTGATCAGGGCTCTGCATTCCCGGTCCAGGGCCGACCTCGTGGCGTTTTTAATAAGAGTTACGCCGGCCGTGTTTATAAAACCTCTGGCGCTGTGTGGCAGCGGCGAGCCCGTCTAGCCGAGAGCACAATGAGCGGCACTGAGAAAGTCTGCTTTTAATAACGGAATCGCCAGAAACATCCCTTACGAGCGAATTCTCCACGGCAGATTTTTATTTAAGGTTTTTTTTTTTACTGTGGCGGTTCAGCTTTTCTTTTGTCATTTTCTTCCCCATACGGACACATTTTTTTGCCAAGAGCTGACTCTCTCCTTACTAATCACAAATCAAGTTTTGAATTCATCCAAGATGACCTTTTGCCGGGGTTCGCGAAGTTGGTGTCAGCAATGGCTGCTCGCTGCTTGCTGGAGTCAGGAGGAATGCGGGATTATCCAGGGCTCACGTCTCCGGCTCTCTCGCTCCCTCCCGGTGCCACCCGCCCCCTCACCCCGCCCCCACCAATAAGAAGTAAAGCCTGGAATGGCCGCGTTAAATAAAAGTTAATCCAGTTTCTGCAAAGCTTTCTACCCCCTCGCTGCCTCCTCCCCTGACTGGGTGCCAGACCTTTGGCCTCCCCGTGTGCTGAGCTCAAGAGCCTTGTGGGCCCTGAGTGGGACTGCCAGGCCATGCCGCGTCTCCGGGCCCGACGCGTCACCCTGATGAAACCGACAAGAATGTTGCAAATACAAAATACAACATACTTTGTTTAGTTTAGCTCATTTCAGGGGGTCTGCAACCTGTGGCTCCAGAGCCGCATGCGGCCCTTTAAGGACTGCTTCGTGACGTTATTTATTAAGGACCACCGTCTCGTATTCAACACACATTGCATTGCGGCTCTTGAAATATTGAGGGTTTTTTTTACCGAATTCGTAAAATAATGGCTCTTGTTATGTTGGTGCACAACCCCTGGTTTAGTTCATCATTTTCATTGGCTTTCCAGACCAATCATTTTAAGCCGAATTAGTTTAAGCAAATTGGAGCAGTTTTGACCTTCTGAGTCTCATCAGCAGTTTCAGGCTTGTTAAACAAAGGCCGTTGGATTACCAGATCTTATTGGCAAGAGCACTCTATTGAAATTATGGGGCCCCCGTTCAACTCACAAAGCAATGAGTTTGAGTAGTGCATAGCGGATTGGAGTTTGTTTAATGTATTTAGGGAAGATTCAACTCGAAAAACAAACTCTTCTTATCTTGTAGATCCTGTACCTCGACAATCTGTGTCCCCCGGCTGTCCGAGTGAATCTTTCTTTTCCATGGATAAAATACTTTAAAGTTGCGGTCAATCACGTAATGATGACACTATAGTGACATCATTCCATATTATTTAATAGCATGTTAGTCCAGTGATGTCAATGGAGTGCTCTGTGTGAGCGTTTGACCACGATGTAAAGTTTATTTTCTTATTAACAAAACTTAAACCCTCGTGCCAGACAGATTAGGATGCAGAGCTTAGTCACATATTTGGGAGCTAAGGGCTGTTTGTTTTTGGGTTGCACCTTGCTTAATTTTTTTAATTTCAGGAATGTAAAGCGTCATAAAAAACTGTTTAGATTTTTACTTTATTTCACTTTCTCGTATCTACAGCTCTTGCTAATTTGGTTTAACGTCTATACTACTCAGTACATATTTCCCAGTCGCAGTTTTAAATTTCACACCATTTTATTTGAATCGTTTTGATTCACGTTACTGGACACTTATTCATGGTAGTTTCCCCAAGAAGCAGAATTATCGACTGCATTTGGTTTTTATTATAAATTTGGTACCTAACACAAACTAAGCGTGGAAAGTAAACCATTTATGTTTGTGCGTAACGTATTCAACAACGAAGGAGGACTTAATTGTAACAGTGGCGAGTTTTGGAAGATGCCAGCGAACCTGAGAAGAATTTTAAAAAGAGCCGTGCACATTTGAATTCGCTCCAAAAGTAAAATTACACTTTATTGCGAGCCGGTAGCGAGGTTCTGGATTTTCATTACATTTCATTACATTAATCACATAATAGAAACATGAAATCCTCTTTCGAGTGCCAAATAAAACATTTAGCTTTGCTCCTGGCTATCGGACTACGAGTGTTGAAACACGCAGGATGGTCTGCCATCAATAACGTCACCTCCATTTCCTGAAAGCAGCTGCAAAGAAAAACTATATAATTCAATAATTTATTTACCTTTAAATGTTATTACTTTGGGCTAATCTCCTCTAAAGGCAGTAATGTAATATGTGCACGGCCTCCGAGTGTAATCGGTGTAGAGAGAATAGGAAGATAAATGTGCGAGAAGATTTCTTGCTCTCCTTACTGAATGGAGAACACACCCCAAGCCAGCCCTCATTCATGCCTCCTCCATCACCACCACCACCTACTGATTGGGTTACACTTTAATTCGCAATTACGGGATAAGGGGCAATTTATGCTGCTGGAACGTTAATGATTGATCAGATAAGGGTCATTCTGGCAAAGCGTGGGTGTTTCCAAACGTGTCTTTGTGCCGGTGCTTGCAGTGGGGGAAATAAGAAGAAGCCTCAGGAGGGAAGGGTTCCCCTGCGTTAAACACTTCCCCGAGGAATGCTGACCGTGCGCGTGCGTGCGCAGTCGCCAGACACTGCCGGCCAGAGAGCGCGCGGGGGAGCGTTACACCCGCGGTCAAAAGTGGCACCAAGTAGCCCTCGCGCGCCTTCAAGAGGCTGTTAACAGCCGCACGAGTGGCTCGCATCGGTCCCCGTAACAAAAACGCCGCTCTGGAAAACGAGCGGCGTGAGTCACGTCGGGAGATGAGCTCGCGTCTCCCTCTTCGAACGCGGCTCTCACTGCGCACACGCAACAAGCGGTGTGGGGGGGGGGGGGGGTCATCTCCCACCAGCAGACCGACTTTGTCGGAAGAATTCGGTCGAGAGGTGCCGTCTTGGAAGAAGATTCGGGGTGAGTCAGATGGGAAGAGGAGCTGTAGGGTGATGGAGAGACGTTGGTGGGAGGTGGGGGTGCAATGGGGAGCTGTGACTATTAAAAAAAATTGCAAGCAATGAAAAGACATTGATGGAATCCCTCTTTCCCTCCCCCCACCCCGCCATTAGAAGCCAAAGAGATTTTCTCATGCATGAGCTGCTCCATTGACGCCGGGGGGGGGGGGGGGGGCGGGCTGTGGGTAGTTTGTGCCAGCTCGAGAATGAGGGAGCCCAGGGGTGGGGTGGGCGTGGGGGGTGCGCGGAAGAAAGGACGTGGAGAATGAAAAAAAAAGGGTGACCCTTGGGAAAAGGTTCTGTAAAAGTGCGGAGCGGCCCAGGATAAGCTGATGATGATGAGTCAGCTCTCGGAAACCTACAGCGCCGGAATTTGTTTTTTTCTTCAACATCTCGCCGAGTAGAAACGCTGCTTCATCTGCAGCCACATCGACTGGAGACGATGCTACCCCGATCCGCACGCGTTTATCGCCTACGTACACACACGCACGCACACGCGCGTGGGCAAAGCAAGCAAGCATGTGTGCGTGCACACTTAACATGCGCGCGCGCGCTCTGCAGCGTTGGTTCGTCCTTTTGTAAAGTTTGTGTTGCCCATTGAGGTCTATTATTGACCCTCTCCTTCCGCGCGTTTGTGAAGTGATTTGTCTGGAGTAAACGAGGATAATAGACCCTCTTTCTCTCCGCACACAGGCGCGGGTTTGCCTTCCCATTGGCTCCCTCTCATGTGCTCTCTTTCTGCGTGTCTCTCTTGAGTTTGGCATGAATCTTAAACAGCCATTGGGAGTGCGACTTGATTTAATAATTGGCCGCCAAGCCTCTCTCGCGGCAAAGAGCGCAGAGGCGCGGAAAGAGAGCCCGGGTGCGAACAAAAGAACTCGGAATTCTGATCAGGGCTCGCGCGGACTTCATATGGAAATGTGCCAGATTGTTCGGCTGAAAGATACTCTGGTGCAGGAGAGGCCGGGGGGCTTAGCGCCTCTGTGATCACCGCTGTGGAACTGTCGTGCACACTGCAGCCCGGTGGCACCTCCGTCACGACGCCTGCTCAAAGAGTTCCTCTGATGAAGTGCCGTCGCCAGCCACGTAGTGTGGGCAGGGCGTGGAGGAACGGAGGAGGCTACACCCCCCCTCTGCCTTCCAACCCCGCTCTGTCAATTCTTATGGCCAAGTTAATTGGAATATGAACTGGGGTTGCAAAAAATACGAAAATGTTTGAAGTTAATGGATGTGTGCCACCACCTTTCCTCTTGTACAGAGGAGGTGAGAGCTTGGGCAGAATGCACGACGGATAAAATCAGATGGCGTTGTTACTCATTCCGTTTCGTGTTTAACGTTGTACATTTATTTGTTCTCTCATTTAACAACGGCAAAAGAAAAAAATACGGAAATAAAACAGGTGCTCAGAAGATGAGAAGATCTGCATTATTGAATCTCCTGCTAGCAGTATTGCTCGTCGTGCCTTCGCTTCGTTGTTGTTTTGAAACCGCGAGACACCTCAGCGAATTGCCACACCAACGGACACCGCAGACGCGTTTTACGACGACGATGACGACGACTATGCGTGTGATGGCACTCGCTGTCTAGACGTAAATATCCGTGTTTACTGCGACCCACATCACCATTGCCGCAGACGCCAGTGGGTGTCCCCGCGCCGTGCTTTGCTCTCGCCCACATCGTACTGTGGCGCGGTGAAATACGCATCCCGCAGGAAATGTGTGGCCGAGTGCGAATGAGACGATGGCTGGAGACAAGTAGGTGGTCGGGAAAGTGTTTTATGAAGAGCGTTTATCAACAGCTGGAATGTACAACACATCAAACAAAACAAAAGACTGCAGGATCCTTAAAAGAAAAAACCGCAGGCACCATTCGCCCGCATTGAAAGGAGAGCGTTGGGGATTCGGTGTGCCGTGATTGGCGGGGGAGTAAGGGGACAAGTGAAGGAGGGGGGGGGGAGTAGGGAGA
This sequence comes from Lethenteron reissneri, assembly GCF_015708825.2. NCBI lineage: Eukaryota > Metazoa > Chordata > Hyperoartia > Petromyzontiformes > Petromyzontidae > Lethenteron > Lethenteron reissneri. Next base: position 16,272,123 of record NC_083798.1, on the reverse strand, counting down.
GTGCACGGTGCAGATTTCAAAATGTAACGGGCTTGGCTTCAAAACCCCCGGCGACAGCGTCTTTCTGAAATAACTCCCCTGGAATGGAAAGTCATGTAACATTAAATCTGCAAAAATGACTTAATAAGGAAACACATCTGTTCGCATGCATTAGGATTAAGGTAGTGAGTGGGATTGGGGCAGTTGTTAAAAAAAGCAATAATGAAGTGGTTATGGGCACAGAGCCACGTTTTCATGGCCTCATCGGGCGAACGCGCCTTTGACGTTCGTTTGCAGAGGTGGAAACTGCGCGTGGTCACGTGGCCCCCGAATGTTTGAATTTACTTTTTTTTTGGGACAAAGTTTGGTGCCAGTGTTGTTTATTTCTGAGTTGAGTGGGTTTCTTTTTTTTAGCGCCGCGTCAGGCTGCGCTGCCACATGTAATGTTTTGATTTCGACGAGCTACGTCTTTGCTGTTTGTTTTGCATGTTCATTTTAAAACAAAACATTCCAAATCGCCAAAATTGTGGACCATTTTAAACATTTGAAAATAAATTGAGACGTCTGCAGGCGCGTAGATGTTTTTTTTCTTTCCTGAATTAGTTTTTTCATCGGCTCTAAAATCTAAAGTTTTAGCTGCATTATAATTAGTGGGCACATGAGTGATATCAAAGTTGGTCCGGGCCTCATTCCTCTTCACAATCCCGCATTGACCAGTTCGGTCAAGTGTGGTAACAACACTCCTATGACTGGACATGGTGTGGCGAAGCCTTCCTCCATTTATTAATTTGAGAATGTCTGAAAATAATTGTTTTTAGCAGGCATATTTTGTATACGTAAACTAATGTACCGTTAATTGTTATTACAGTTACATTTGTTAACCAAAAAACGTCCGTTAAAAAAGGCTTATTGCCCTTGTTCAACATGTTTTTCACTTAAGGCCACAGTGTTATCGACAAATGCGTTTGAATTTTTGTTTTCATTTAACCAGGATGAAAAACGTGAGTACCTCGGGCACCAGGGAGACGTGGAGGCCGTGCTCATAACCTCTCTATGCCCTCTTGCCCTCCTCCACTACAGACGACGAGGCGCTGGGCGCAGGCTACGTGCGCGAGCGTCGCAATGCCCTCCCCACGCTGGCTCCCGGCGCTCCCGGCCCCAGCTCCTCCAGCTCCGGCACCGGCCAGGACGGCAACGGCGGCGGCAGCGGCCGGACCCGCGAGGAGCCGGGCACGACCACGCATCGCGCCGCGGCGCCGGCCAAGCCCTCCGTGGGGCCACCTTTGTCCTCCTCCACCTCGTCGCTGTCGTCCGAGTCGGCCCGGAGGTCCTCGATGGGACGGTCGGTGCCGGCGGCGGGCAGTCCCGCACGCCGTGTACCGACCGCCCGGGTACCCGCCTCCCGACCCGCGCGCGACCTGCCTCGACTCGCCCTACGGTGAGAGAACGCTCGGCACCGCCGCTGGCACGCGAGGGGGTCCCAGGAGTGGACGGCGTCCGCTGGGCCAGTCTCACGGGACGGCGGTGTCCGCTTCACTGTCCACAGAGTCCACACTCACCGGACTGATGCACAAATCGAAAATGGTTTTCCAGAATAGACCATACAACATGTAACTATGCAATGCCCGATTCACAAGTACAAAGGAGGCATTACGACGATACACTCAGCTGCTCCTGACACGGTTGTCTTGCTTGACCACCTGCATGTGACATTGTAGTTGTTGCTCTGCATCGACATCAGAAGGAGTGGGAATTCATACAGCGTCAAGAATGCACGGCAGCTTAGCATCGGTCATCGGCGGTGATTATTCGATGAAAGATGGCTACCATTGTTGTACGTCAGTATACTTAATTTGTATGATTTGCTTCATTCCATGCTTGTGCTTCATCGCAATCATTAGCCGTAATAAATCCACTGCTAGATGAAGGAATCCCAATGCCGGCACCAATCCATCATGGTCTCATCCACAGTGGCTGACCTCTCTACTCCATGTCTGCAGTGGTCATCCTTCTCGGGTGATTTTCCCTCCTTTAGCTGCCATTCCATCACCAGGCTTGACGATCAGCCGTCATCTATTCGAATGACGTGTACTGCCCAACCTATTTTATATTTCGTAACATTTAACGCGACGTCTCAAATTTGTATGCGTAATACGACCCATGTGTTTTCCCTCGATATTGTTCAGTGTAATTCCCAGCAGGCATTGCTCCATGCTGCTTTGCAAACGTTTCAGCTTTTTGTTGCTTTTTTGTTGTTGTCAGGTTCCACGCATCTTTCTGATCTATATGTCCTCGCAGGTAACACACGCACACTGAATGAAAAGCCTCGTCAAATAGCATTATTACATTTTTACCACATTACCCGAGCATGTTTGAACTCTGCTTCTTGCCACCGCTAAGGGCAGAGATTGATCGGGCTGTTGACCGATGAGCGTTTCAAATCGGGGCTTTTGCCGCTTTGCTTTTACCAGGCCCGTGATACCTGGAAATAGAAAGTTCCCTGCAGGTTTAATTTGGGGAGTCGGGATGGAACACGGACAGCTGTGAGGTCATCAGGCGGGCTGCTGGCAGTTTCAGCTGTTTACAGCCTCGTGTTTAACAATAATAAGAGGCGGGGGGGGGGAATACAAAACTCCAAAAGAGGACATGAGCAGAAAGGAAACAAACCCGCACTCTCTCGTGCCCCTCCTATTGACCGCGTCTAATAACATGACCCCATCCTGCCCTTTGGTGGGTGCCAAACTGAGTGTTTAGCTCTGCCAGCGTTGAAGGTCAGTGCGGCGTGATGTTGTCAGGCCTTGGGGAGGGGGGGGGGGCTTTTATAAAAGAAACTTGTGAGTGAAGCATCACGGCTCATGACCCCTTACTTGGGCCGTTATGACTGTGCGTATGTTGTCTGTGTCTACGTGTGCATGTAAGTATGTGCAAGGGTGTGTCTGTCTATGCACGCATGTGTGTATATATTTCCGTACGTATATGTGTAACTCTTTGTCACTGCATGTATGTACGTGTATATGTGTGTTTGTATGAAAGACGCAGGCACGAAAGGGGGCACAACACGGGGTTTTTGTTAACTTTATGACTTCGGAAATTGGGGCTAGTCGAAGGCTGGGAGCTCAAAGACGTGAGGCCAAGACCCCTGTGGGCAGACTCTGCTCTTTGTTTATCTCTACAATAAGTCCTTCGCGCAGATGGGTTTTATGGCAAATTTTCAAAAAGGCAACGCAAAGCAAAGTGCCGCGGCGCTCGCCCATTCTGACGTAGCGCCTCGCGCGCGGTATGCCAGCAGACGGCCGTGCGCTGCGTGCGTTTCTGATCTCAACACGCCGTATTTTTGTGCGACTTGTAAAGCCGCGGTCGGTGAATCAATTATTTATTTTGCAATCGAGGCGGCCGGCGAAAAAAGGGGCCGATTGAACTGAAAGGCGGCGCGTGCACGTGTGGCAGCAGCGGCGGCGGTTGGCGGCGCGTCCTGGCTTGGCAAGATCGCGGCGCGGGGTTTTTTCAGGGGCTCGCCCCGCTGATGCGCTGCCTCAGCGGGGATAGCCTGGTAATTGGGGTTGGGGGCCATTTTTTGACAGATGCTGTCACGAACTCTGAACTCTGACCCGTACCTCTGAGGGAGAGGAGGGGGAGGTTGGTAAAGGGGAGTGTTGTTTTTTCTCTTTCTCCCACCTCCCCACCCCCCACTTCATCTTGAATTTGCGTCATATTCTGGCAGCACGCCGGAAAACCGCAAACAATTTGTTGCACACGAAGGGGAATTTTAACAGCTTGCACTTATCTCGTCTCGCCGTTGGTTGCTTTTGTTTTAATGGAAAGCGCCATGATGGTTTGTGAGAAATATTCCAAATTGCTCGTTGTGCTATGTTTAGGAACGAAAACTTTGCGAGCTAAAAAAAAAGGAGCCTGCGGATTGTTACAAAAGCTAATGAAGACATTGTGGAGTCAATTGCCCCTGGGGAATGCTGGCTCGCCGTCGGTTTTGGTTTAAGGAGGCTTCGCGGTGTCACTTAGGCATGTCCTGCCCGTGAATTTTTCCAAATGCTAACACGCATAACAACACGCCTGCTCCAGGGAGTCCGCCAAATCAGATGAGCTAGGGTTTACTCGGCAAGCACTGGAGTGCGGAAAAAATATACAGCGGCATATTGAACAATGCCGCTGTACTGAAATGTATCGTTGAAGTCCAATTTTAATTTTTAATCGAAAGCCTTATAAATATTGGTTATATCGGCTGGGCAGTGGGCGGCTGATTAACGTCGCTTTTTTTGCAACGATCGTTGCACGTCGTGCGCCGTGCTTGGACTGCCGTTCTGGCAAAGTCGACCCTCAGCTGCTGGCGCAACTCCGCGTTTAGCGGCGACGCGGAAACTGGATCTGGCCCCCGTAACAGCGAGGCACTAAAAAAAGCCACAAATGAAATACGCAGATTTGCAGAAAAGACGTTCTCGGGACAGGGGAGAACAAACGCCGTGGCTCTGCGCCAAGGGCAGAGTGCCGGTTTGTAAATCAGCCACAAACAATGTTCATCTCTGGCCAAATTTGGAATCTTGGCCTTAACGTGGCAAGGACCCTGCCGGGGTGCAGAATTGAGGAGCGGAGGAGGCTGGTGGGAGGAGCTTTTATAAAGAAATGCGGGATTGGTCGCGTGGGGGCAGGGCCGAGTCTAAACGAGAACACCCACGTTGAGGGCCCCGCCGCCGATCTGAGGCCAAAGTAAAAAACATGTGGGACAGGCTGGGGGGGGGAGGGGGCCGCCTGGAAAGGGGGCGGCGGCAGGCACTGGGGTTACCGCCGCGAGCCGAGGCGCTCTCTTACTGACGGCGGCGTGGTGGACGTGTTGCCGCACGGCCCCTCATCTCCTGCGCTGTCCGCCCGGTTTGTCCCGTCCGCCGTCTGCCCATCCGCACCGTGTCACCCGGGCCGTGTCACCCGGGCCGTGTCGCCCGAGACGGGGATTTAATTCTCACCGTTGCCGTGTGCTCTGGATCGCCGTGAGCCGAGGCTGCTGCTGCGTCTGTCGGTAAGTGGCTCCGATGAGGTGTATCGGCATTTAATCTCATCTGCTCATTTACAAGTGGTTTTTGTGGCAAAGGATGTGTAATTGGCACGATAAGCAAAGGGATTGATGCCAGAAAATGATAACATGAACACGGTGAAACATTAACGCGGCTAAAAATGAAGCATTGCTTGGTTTTGATCGGAATTTAAATCACTGCTTTTGAGTTATATGTTGGCATCTTTTAATTAATCATAATTAATCAAAATCTAACATGTCACGAAATGAATATTTTGTTCATCGTAGCCCGGATGTTTCACCTTTTTGTTCAAGTATGCAGAGCTGGCCTTTTTATTTCAAAACAACGTACAGTTTTTCAATGTAATTCCGAAAGAAAAATCCCAATTCACAAAAGCTCTTAGACTTAAATGTAAGCGTCGACCTGAAGGGGATCTCTTCTTTGTTTTTGGCCAGAAGAAACTTTAAAAAATCCTGCTCCGCTTTCGTAGCGCCAAACCAAACGGAGTGCGCACCACAAGGATGCATTCTTTCCCAGGATATTAAAGCAGAGGCTCAACAAAGGCCTCCTTGTCACCATACGTCTCTGCAGGTTTGCATTGTCACAACCGTGCCCTCAGAGGGAATCGCAAGAAATGCTGCTCTCTGTATTTGCAAAAGAAGGTATCAATTGGCAGGTTTATTGTGGCGTGCTGGCCTTTTATATAATTGTTGAAGAGTGGCTCTATTGCGTTTGCTTTATCACGCCCGCTTGCCAGTGCACACTGAGGACCTGAGGAGGGGGGGGCAGTTTTTTTCTCCACCGCCAGCCGTAAAAATTACTGAGTGACAAGTTTCAAACGACGTGAAGGCTGTCGCCAATTGAAGCACAAATAAACTATGGCCGGCCGCCACCGATCGCTAAAGCGATGGTCTGTCCGACCGCTGTTTGCTCAACTCCAGTGGGCCCCTTCACACGTGAGGACATTTCCTGGGAGCGCAAGCAGGGCTTAGACTTTCACTGTTGCGCGGCCTTGAGGTTGGGGCAATCACCGAGGATTGCCCAGAGGTGCCCCCCCCCTCTCACACGTTTGTGTCTCCGCCTCGTTTTAATGTTGTCCACCCTCTCGAATCTACCAAAGGTGAATCGATTCAACCCTCGCTGTGGGTTCACGTGGTGAAGAGAGTTGTTCTCATGTTCGTGGCTTTGGAGTTTGACGTGTGCCCCCTCTTGTCAGTTCCGAGAGGCAGGCAGGCAAGCGCAGGTGAAAAGCAACAGAGAGAAAGTGCAAGATACACTGTACGATAAGCCACAGACGTCTGTGCCAGACTGATTTGTCTGCGTTGTGAGAGAGATGAAGAGTGTGCCTGTGTCCCTATCAGCCCCATGGATTTATACCGAGTTTCGTGTTGGTGGTGACAAATGTTTGTTATCCGGTGACTTGACAGTGGGGTTGGTGGAATGCATAGAGATTGAACCCATCATGTGTGAGACTTGAATGAGACGAGAGAGCAAAGAGGTTTGTAACCTGTAACCTTGCAATTATAGTGCACGTGCCTCGTTGCATGGTTCTCAACAGGCTCCCCCAATTTCCTCCCACATGGAAAAATATCCAGGGTATTGGTCCATTGCTACTTGATGGGGATTTCCAGTGTAAATAAAGACAATGATTACGTACTCTTTGATTTTTTCGGTAAAGTCACGTAGGTATAATCACGTAGGTATAAAATAAAATTGACTTTACCGAAAGAACCAAAGAGTATGGATTCCTGCAGTCACGAAAGCTTCGAATCACAATAATTACGGTAGTCGTCATCATCAGCCATGCTCTGTCCACTACTGACTGGACCCCCAGAGCCATTGCCATCCCTCTCAGTCTCGTGATGTAACGATGCATCCGGCTTCTGCACGCGAGAGCTAATTTCATCACTTCATGGACGTCCTCGTGAGCGCATTCTGTCCTTTAGCTGCCACTCAATTGTTAGTCTCGACCACCGGCCATCATCCCCACTAGTTACATGTCCTGCCCAAGCCCCTACTTATTTTTCTCAGCAGTCAATGAGATGTCTCGAATTAGCGCATGTTCTCTAATCAATATGTCCTTCTTTCTGTGTCTCAATTTAATCACAACCGTGGATCTCTACGTGCCTCTTTGGGCACTTTTCAGTTTTTGTTCCATTTGCCATGTCGGTTTCCATATTCCTGATCCAAATGGTTACAGGTAACGAAGAAAATTCTGATAAATAAGAACATAGTTTATAACAATTATTCACATGCACAGGCACATTTACACACACGGTCTTAGCGCAAATTGACTGTTATCTGAATGTAATATGCACGTTACACGGCGGATTGTACACTGTGATGAAGGGACAAAGCAGGTTAAAAATACGAATCAGTGACGAGAGACGTAGCTAAATGGATGACATCACAGCTATGAAGTGAGTCACTCAGCTCCCCGGCTTAGGCAACCTGTGTCGTCGTTGTCTTCACTTCCGTACCGACGTGACGTCCCACCCGTAGCGTCGCGCTCCACCGAGAGTGGGCCACCAGCTTGCACGACGTCGCGCGGCTAGCGGATCGACCGAGCGACCGACCGAGCGAGCGGTGGCATCACCCGTCTTTTAACACCTTGCGCGCTCGCCTGCATCCCCGGCTCAGCCAAAACAAAAAAAAACCTTGCTCAGTGCCTGGTCGCCACAAGTTTCTCTGGCGGGTTGTTTATAAACGGTCTGGGTTTTCCCGGCGACTCTGGCACGCACGGCTCTGCACGTCCAGCCGCAAATGCGCTCTCTCCGTGTCCACCCGGGAGAGGCCACTGTCTCTCCGTGTCCACCCGGGAGAGGCCACTGTCTCTCCGTGTCCACCCGGGAGAGGCCACTGTCTCTCCCTGTCCACCCGGGAGAGGCCACTGTCGGCGTGGCGGACTCAGCGGCATGGCCACTGTGGTTGTCGTGAGCCGTCCGGAAACCACAAGCATGTTGGGGTACAGCTAAGAGTCGCCCAAAACGTTTTGGACAAAAATTATGGGTTTTTTTGGGCCCGCGTTTTACAATGCTGATTATATGCTGATGACGGAAGCTTCTAAATACATAAACAGTCGCGCAAAGAACAGTCCGCTCGGTGCTTGAGTCAGTAGCCAGTGGTTGCACAGATTTTATATAATTATAGTGCATTAGAATTCCTCATGTGTTGCAAAGTTGGGCGGCGAGCTTTGGGGAACCTATGTGTAATTTAACCAATGACCACTAGGAACCAGTCACTGGTAGGATTCCCACAACTTCCACTGTGTGGCTGTTTGCCTGCATATACATATATTAGGATATAAAGCGACCTCATTCACTCTCATGGAGAGATCTGTTAGCTAAAAAGAGATTTCCATGTATCGTCATCGAGGTCTGATCGTATTATCAAACACCGGGTTCCTTTGCATCTGTAATCTAACCATTAACCTGTGGGAACCATTTCCCAACTTCCGAAGCGTGTCAGTGTGGGTGTCCCAGTGTCAAATTGTGGTGCTCATGTAGAGGCCCAGCCCTGCTTGGCTTAGAGCGGGGACTGGAGATGCCACCGACGCGTGTTTGCTTTGCCATATTGACAAAGACCAAACATAACCGGTGTCCGTCCCTCTGTTAACGAGCATTTGCCCGCTTCATTCATCCAATTTTTTTTTCTCCCCGAACGCTGTTGTGCCAGCCTTTTGGCAAGCTGATTAATGCCGTTGTGTCAACGGAGAGCACTTCACATGGACAAGCAGAGCACTCGTTTATGACTTTGGCAAACTAATAGTGGGGTGGGGGGGTGGGAGAAGTGTTTAAATAAAGCGCCAGGGCTTAGTGAGTTATTCAGATTAGAGGGGCATTTGCTGTAAAAACTCTTCAGACGTCTCATTGAAATCCCAAGCGGGGTTCAAAAACACAGCCATCTCATAAAAAGGACACTTTTTTCACCCCCACCTTTTTCACGTTCCACAAACGCAGTTTTATATTTGAAACAATGCAAAGTTGCACGAGGAATGCATACGACATTTCCCCGTGCCAGCAATCCGCTTCTCGCAAAGCCTATTTAAAACAATTCTCATGTTGTTATAAGAAGGCTGCTGCTGGGTTTTTGTTTATTTGTTTTAAGCCATCAGCGCCAGTAATGGTCATTGCAATTAACACGTGGCAGAAAGTCGTGTCAAACAGAATGATTCATCTTCGCCAGAGCAGGTGGTGGCTCCTTATTAAAGTCCATGCCCTGTTTTGGGAGCGTCACCGAGGAGTGACGGCTCTCGCCCACGTGGTCCAGTCTCTGGGTGGGCACCCCCCCCCCCCCGTACACCCCCCCCCCCATCCCGACTGACCCCGGGACACTAGCAGCGGTGGCGGTGCTGGCACATTGGGGGCAGGGGGTGGGGGCTCTAAGATATTATGTTTGGGGGGCGTCCCTTTCGATCGATACATTCTCGAGTGAGATAACAGAAGGCAACACAGGCGTGAGTTTTAGATGTCGTGCGATGAGACACATTTAGATAATGTTGAGGAATGTAGGCAAACAATAGGGTGGTAGAGATGTAGACATCGGGGACAAAGGTGCAGTTTGATGAGACAAGTGAGACACGGACTAGATAGGAACGAGGGGTTAATTCACTTTCATCGTCAATTCGCTTTTTATGTTGATGTTAATTCGGATTTGAATTTGAGCAGAAAGTTGATTCAATATTCTTCATGCATTTGGTGGGGCCCCTTGAGCCTCTTGGGACCCCCAGTATGAGATGACTTTGGTAATGCTCCATGCTGCCACTGGACATGAGGCAGCCCCTGCTGTCTCAGTAAAGTCCTCGTTCGGACTCTCTCGTGTCCTCAGTGATCGCAAAGACACCCCCGGCCTACGTAGACCGTTGAGGCGAGTTCTTTACTGGTAGCGACCGCCTTTCAAGGCTGGAATGGCACGTGAGGGGGCGGTGGGTGTCCAGGACCACACGTGGCCACCTTTGTCGACATAGTACTGATTGTGACACACCGCGCCAGGTACTCATCGTTCCCCATACACACACTTGCGCGGGGTAAAGGGCTTCTTGATTTCACGGGCTCACCTGAAACAGCGAAGCTAATTACCCGGACATAATGACCCAGCATGATGTTTGTGGAATCAAATGAAATTGATAATGTTGAAGCAGATGAGAGCAAATTGGTTTGCTGTGTGGTATATTTATTAAATTCGGGTCGCTTGTTGAAAATACTTCTGGTCTCAATTGACTCTTACCCGGTAAAAAAAGCCACCCTATCTTTATATCTTAGAAAATAAATCCCTCTTGCAGAAGAAACCTGGGGTCAACTATGAGGGGGGGGGGATACCCAAAATGCAATAGATTAAAGTGAAAACATGCACATCAGCAACTATGCATATTTGAAAATAAGCAATACAACTTCAATTTAAAAAAAATATAGAGTTAAATATTTCTACATTAAAAAAATAAAAAGCGAAAACACAATCTTAAATGAGAGAGTGAATACCGTGAGCAAGCACCTTTACAAAAATGTTCCTACGTGCAAAATAAGCACGTTGATTAATTCAGTATCTACGTTGTCGCAGTTATCTTGGGGTGGAAATAACAACAAATCTATATATTCCAGAGCTACGTTAGTTGTACAGATACACTTAACTCCGCTATCTACCAAAACTAAATAACACATTACGTGACCAGTTTTTCTCAGCTGGTGTGCGTGCGTGCGCGTGCGTGCACGTGCGTGCGCGTGTGTTTGTGTTTGCATGGAAGGGGGGGATCTGACAAACGTTGTCAGCCGCTGTTGCGATGAAGAAGCGGTTACCGTGGTTTGTAAACTGCGGGCTTGTCAGAGAACGGTAATTGCTGTACTCAGGGGACGCTTGTGATAATCCTGGCAGATGTTGGGAAAACTGCTGGCGTTCACATTGCAATGTTCTGGTTGACATCCCCCCAGTTCTTCCCTCACTGGTTACCCCCACAACCCCCCCTCACCCACTTCTGTACCTACCGACCATCCACCATCTTCCCCACACTCCCACTACTGCCACCACCACCACCACTTCTACTCCAGCCCCCCCAGTAACGCCATCTTCCCCACACTCCCACTACTACTGCCACCACCACCACTTCTACTCTAGCCCCCCCAGTAACGCCATCCGGCTCGTGGCATCCGGCGATTAGGTAGCATGGCGCACATCGCGGAGACTCATTAAAATCCAGCGTTGAGACAATTAGACCATGAGAACAGTCAGAGCGAGGCTGCGCGTTTCTGCATCTCCCCCTGCAATTAAAGCCTCACGGCGATTAACGTCAAGATGGGGAAACGGAACGGGAAAAAAAAAATTCCCAAACCGCCAGTTCTCCACCGGCGGCTTGCAAACAAGATCAAAAGCATCGTTCCCCCACAGGAGAGAGAGAGATTCCGTGTTTTTTTGGCCGTGTTCGGAACATGAGAACAATAGAGATGCAGCGTTGGTGCCATAATTGGGTGGCCTGCGGTTTGATTTTTAACACGTAAGTGGATTGACTAACGGTTCACTTACTTAAACTGATGTGGCCCTCAGCTTCGCGACAAGAGATTGCAGCTGTTACCGTGGCTCTCCCAGCAGTGGAATTGTCCGGGGCTAATTAGCGCAATTAGTACATAGTATCCCAGTGGCTACCCATGACCAAATCATTCACCAGAAATTCGCCCGATTTTAATCAGATCTCAGAAGCTAAGCAGGATTTTTTGAGCCAGAATTGTGCTTTGGTGAGTGACCACCATACATTAAACAGGTCGTGTTCTTGCGGGCCTATATGTTTACCAGTAGGAGTTGGTTCATCGTTGTTGTAGTAAGGTCACGTAACCCCCACAACTCACGGAAGCATGGGGAGGCCCTTATCCAGAATTACATTGATAAAAGGATACAGTCACGTGCTTTCCAGCGATCAACATGTTGATAGAAATATCAAGAGAGAGAGAAGAACGTTTCAGCGATGAGGTGGCACTGCGTGTGGGTAAGCCAGCAGCGCCGATCGCCACCCATTCATTAACAGTTTTGTTTTCCTTATGAGGCCACTTCCCGTGAGCACGAGGTTGGGTTTCCGATGCGAGGCCCTGCGGCCGACATGCCGACCCCCAGCGCTGCTGTAGTTTTTTTTCGTATTTTTGTTAAAACACGCAGCATGTTTTGTGTTCCCGCACGCATCTGTGGGCGGCTGCTCTTGGGCCACGAGCGACCGTGACAACTTCATCCGTTGAATTTAAGCCGAATCGAGCAGTCCACGTGTATAGACTGCCCTGTGAGCTCTTGAAGTCGTCAATGATGGATTACAAACAAAAATATCTCCTGAAAAGAAACATTTAATAATTATCGAGTACGGTAATATTACACGCACACACACGTACAACCCTTTTGTCGATGAGGTTTTTCCCCACGCCCTGTGGGGGTCATGAGGGTCACATGACCGTTCCTCGCCAGGTTGGTCTTTGCAAGCAGCGGAGCGTGGACGCAGGAGCATAGAAGTACAGTACAGCAACGGAATTGACAGCATTGGCCTCTGCTGCCCATAATGTAGCTCCTCAGCACCCTTACAACGCCTGTGTTTGTATGTATGGTGGCGGCCCGTCCAAGCGCTTAACCATGCTGGGGCCTTCTTAGCATCCGAGATCTGCACGAGATCGGCCAAATGCTGGGCGATTTGGTCACTGGCAGTGATGCTGCTGCAGCACACAGCCTAATTTCTCTCCCTAATCACGGGGGCTTTGAGGCAAAAATCAGACCTCCCATTCATCACCGCCCTGTCAGCGCAGGCTTTGCTTGTTCTGCACCGCTTTTGTGGTTTCTCCGAGGATGTTGAAATTTTGGTTGTACTTTTTTCTCCTTCTTTGACCTTTAAAAGAAATGTTTGAGAAAATAGCTGCAATGCCTCGCATCGAATTTGCGTGGTGGGGGGAGCGGCAGGGGGGGGGGCGAAGGCGCGCAGGGCAGACGCCCCCCCCCCCCCCCCGCAGACGGCCCTAACGTTATTGCTTCTCATCACCAGCAGCTTTCAGGAAGCAATTCGACAGCCATTGTTTGGACAGGACCATGCAGGGCCTTCTCCGAGGCCGTTTCCTGTGCTCTGATCACGATTACTTGAGGGGGGGGGGGGGGGGTGAAGGAGACCATGGACAGTGGGAAGCAGAGGAAGCTTCACTGAAGCTGTAAAAAAAACAAGGTGAATGAAATAAACCTCGGGGAGGAACCAAAAAATTGCCTCCGCGGATGTTTTTTTGAGAGCAAATTGCAGGAAAATATCTGACGTGGAAAAAGTAAAAACATACAAACCAATGATGTTTATTATATAACCTGGGTGCAATGTTGGATTTATAGTTAATTTACAAATATACACTTTACTTCCTAGCGCTGCCGGTCTTGTGCCGAAACACGAATAGCAATGGCGGTTTAAACGTGAACAAGGATAGAAAGGAAAATGTTTGGCATATTTCAGGTTGATGTTTGGCACATTTCAGGTTGATGTTTGCGAATGCCATGGTTCTGCCGAACGTCCTGAATTTGGAAGCAGCGTGGCTCTTTAAACAACGCGGAATGTTTCATCAATGAGCGATGGCTTCCCCCTGTTTGTTCAACGTTTGGAATAATGTCAACATTGTCAATCCTGCCTCGATCGCCAACGATTAATAATCATGACCAAAAGGCTAATTAGGGGCCTGTAACCAAACTAGTTGTGCGTCTCTTTAGCTGACATTTAGTGGCTACTGACACTTCAAGGGGTTGTGGGAAGACGGAGAAGAAAAGGCCGACTAATGTAATGGAATGTTGGCCATATAGGGCAAGGGGTTGGCTGAAATGAGCCGACGATGGGAGAGAGAGAGAGAGCCACCGACACACAGCTGCAGGAAGTGCCAATACAGCTGCCGGCTGGCTCGTCGCCCGAGGGCACAGCCAATGTGAGCACCTATCCTGAACTTCACAGCCATTTCTGTGCACGCACCTATGACCCCTCCCCCCCCACCCTCCCACAGCCACCCCCACCCTCTATCACATGCACCACCCACGCCTTCGCCAACCTCCTACCCCCCCCCCCCTTGCCTGGCGCTTTATGGCAGCACGCGAAGCCCTCTCGGTCAGGGGCAGTCATGAACCCAGTCACATGAGAAAACAATTACGGGGACCCTGGGACTGCTTTATTTAACTTTGTTATTTATTTATTTATTCGGCTGAATTAATGGGGTGCTGTTGCTCAGCCTGGGCCCAGAGGACAAGCCCCCCCCCCCCCCGGCCCCCCCCCCCCACCAATAAAACCTTCTATCTGTCCTCCTCACAGCCGGGTCACAAATGCTCATTTACAAGGGCTTTGCTCACTCAATTGGTTAATTATTGCCAGTGCCGCTGCTTTGTACCTTGAGTAGCCAGGCAGGGCAGTTGTGCTCACAGGAGTTTGAGGTCGGAATTTCCTTCCTTTGAATTCCTATTTAACGTCCGCACCCTGCTAATGTAAGTATCGTCATGTTGCCTTATTACATAACGTGGGCTCATTGATAAACACTGAGCTCTCGTGAGTCTGAGCGTTGTTCCCCCTCTTGTGGTGACCGATCTTGGCCAGATCCTTCTATCCTCCCATCATCCTGGCATAACGTGTAATTACAAAGGACACTTAAATGGATCTCAGAGGTCGGCTCCTGCTCCTCCTTCCCTTACACTCGGGGGTGGCACTTCGCTCTGAGCGTTCCCAACTGACACTTTCACCTCGTGACTTCAGTGGCACAGTCGGAATAAAGCTGTAAAAGCAACAAATAAACAACAATTATGAAAAATCATGCATGCGCGTAGATTCCGTAATGTTTTTCAACATGCGTTTGTCTTTGTGAGTATTTATTTTTGCAGTATGGAAGCTGGTTGGGTAGCCGTCAGGGTGAAATGCGTTTGCATATTTGAAAATTGTCCGATTTATCCTGGTTTATGTCTCCGTGCTTTTTGGGCAGCGCTTTTATCAATTTGGCCATTTTTCAAGAAGTTAAGTCCGTGAAAGCAGCACACCCTTGTACTGCAGATTCATTCACGTTCGCTCATCGTTACGGGAGTTGTACTTGCCCCTCGGTAGTTCCAGACATATGGGCGTACGGGTGGACATACATCGCTAATGCATAAACATTTTTAACCTTAACTGGAAAGCACTGACAATGAACCAAAATTATCTCACTGTTGATTCTCTCTTCAGCACACCGGTGGGCTAAAGAAGTGAATTATTTTGTCCTTTGAAAACGTGACACATTTTTTACTGTTTGGCCGCGTCGGGTGGTGGAGGGTTACGACACATTTTTAAATAACGCGATCTGACCCAAAAACCTATATTATGAATAATATTGGTCGCGAAAGCCTACGTGTTAAATTATCTCACTGATCCGGTTGATGATCGGTAACGTAGCTTCGCACGAGCCAGCTTTGCGGCGCGTGAGCACGAAGGAGTGCTCGCACCGCCCGCCCGTGAGAACACGTTAGCCCGGATAGCGAGAGAGTAAACGAGCGGGACCCCGCTTGTGGGTACATTCACGAGCACCATCTGCGCGCCCACATGCCCTTGAGCAGCTAAGCCCACGGGACCCGCAGGGCGGGCGTGAGAGTCTCGCTCGGGGTCCTTCGCAAGCACCGCACGGACGAGGTACGGCAGACGAACCCGATTAGAAAACGGAGTAAAGACGTGTGACAATCTTATTGTGGCACAGCACACTCAATATTTGCGGGCTTTGGAGCGCCGTGGTTTCCACGTTGTTGCTGCTGCTTTGTGATAGGGGTGCCTGGCCAGGTGCAAGTCTGATGAGGGAAATGTGTGTGAATCGTTCGCACATTTGTCAAATATTCCTGGATTGCATTTTCAGCCCAACTCGCGGTAAATTAACTTCATATTTTCGAAATGGAGTGCCATATGTGCGGTATGTCTTTCATTAACACCTTTCACAAATGCAGTATTATTTTATTGTTTTTTTATTGCATGCCAGGAGTGCTGCATAAAATATCACAAAAATAAAAGCCAACCATTCTCAATTTTCCACTGGATGAAGGCTTCGCCATGCCATATAGATCATTGGGATTTTTTGGACATACTTCACCACGCACTGATCAGCGCGTGGTGAAGTAGTGGGGACGAGGGGGTAGGGGTGGCTATGATTGCTGATGTATCTTGCCACTCACGTTTGCCCTGGCCAGGAATTGAACTCAGGTAATTCGGTCCATAGCGCTGCCCACTAACCACTGTACCACTGCTCCACCAACAGTTATATATGCCGATGGAATTTCACCCCAAAGCACCCAACAGAAAACAACTCCAGAATCATCTGATTAGACGAGCTGCTCAGCGAGTCTGTGACCTGCTCCGCTGGTAGGCGATCTATATCTGCGTAGGAAATTAAGTTTCACTGTCACGGGCAAATTCTTTATGTATATCTCTCAGAACTGGGTATGGTTGAACTCGGTGCATGCATGCAGTTTTAGGAAGAATTTGTTGTTGTGTGGTGGAGTCCAACGGTCTTGATGTGGGCCTCGGTGCAGGGGCACATTCACACTTTGGAAGGTTGGGGGGGGGGATTCCACGAGTGATTGGTTCCCGGTTGTTATTGTTCAGATTACAGATAGTGTCCACGAAGTTCACCCCCCGATGTTATCGCAGACGAGAGGAGTTCTAATGCACTATAATTATATAAAATCTATGTACCTACTGGCTACTAACCTATTTGTGTGCTTGAGTCATCGGCATAATTAACATTGATGTCGCCTTGTTGAAGGGATAAATATGTATGTTTACGGAAAAAATATGTCCGTGATTTGTGTACGTTATACGGGCATCTCTAAGCCACGTGCAAAAACGTCAGGGGTGTCTGGACGCTGACGACACCCACGTTGGCTGAAGGCCCTCCTGCCTCTCTGCCAGGGGAGCCTCCAGGCACCCTGTCTGCTGCAGACCGATTGATCGTGGGGCCGTGTGCGTGTGTCTGTGTGTCTCTGTGAGCATTAAATGTGATGAATGTGACTTGGGACATGAGATAGGGCAGCTGTGTGGCCCATGCACAAGAGTGAAACGTAAAACTTTACACAAACAAATAATGAACGCAACCCCTCACAAGGTGGCAGAGAGATTTAGCGGTTGCAAAGTGCTTGTATTGTAGACGGTTTTTTTTTTGTTATAACAAGGCATCACTCTTCTTGTTTTAATTATGGTGTGATTTTGAGTTACGATGTAATGTCGTGAATTATTTAAAGAGAGAAGAAACACAATTATTATTTGTTCATAGATAGGGGAGTGAGGATATGGGAGGGGGGGACCAATCAACCGCCGGGAGAGATGTTAAAAGCTCGGGTTCAATATTGAACACGACTCTCGCTCGCTGCCCAAACCTGTAGACGACGCACATGTTGGGAGTTTGCTGCGGAATGTTCATTTTCATAGCGCTGTGGGGGGGGGGGAGTTATTTCTTGGTGACCTTTGCACCTCTTTTCACCCCCACCATTCACTTTGCAGACCAACCACTGAAGCGCCACTTGTGTAACTAATTTTAGGGAACGGTGGGGCACAGCTCGGAGGGAGGGTCGATGGCGGAGGTAGGAGCCGTGGAGGAGGAGAAGGCCGATGGGGTTAAAGCAATGTGACACATTGAACGCCCTCCCTACCACCCACCTCTCCCCCCCCCCTCCCCATACTTGCACTGCTCTCAACTTTAGCTGCTCGGACTGACGAGGTGCGATGATGTGTGTGTGCGTCCCCACCACCACGGCAGGCCCTCACCCGCTGCTGCATGCGCTGCACGCCCCCATCCCCATCAACAGCCGCCACCAGGAGGGCCGCTACTTCTACGAGCCTCCCCCCCTACACCCGCTGCATGGGTAAGACGCGCGGCCGAGCCTCGGCCGCTTGCCCGCTTGCGCCGCTCTGTGACCACTCGAGGTTGCCACCTCGTAGATACGTAATCAACTGGGACGTGTCATCAAAAGACGAATATATCTCAAGTACCGGATGCGGGGAGGAGAACCACATGTACGCGCATTGTGCTGAGTAGTGTAGTGTTATGCGGTTGACCTTAACTGTGGACTTTTAATGTCTTGGGCAGACTTGCAGAATTTTCCAGGGCAGATGCCTCAAAAAAAGGATGTTCCTGGTAAAACCAGGATAGGTGGCAACTATGTCTGCAGCACGCACACGCAACCTTTTTCATATAAATACCGCCACGGGGAGGGGAATGCAAGACGATGACAAAGAGAAAAACATGTTCTTGTCGGGGTCATCTTGGCTTGCCCGTTCTGCAGGTGGTTTGTCGTCAGTTGCTACGTTTCGAGTGCTGTCCAAGTGCGAGTTCGTATTGCTAACTTAATAATAATGTACAATGGTCAGTGCAGGACTGGTTCAGATATTAATCGTGACCGATGTTAACCATGGCCTGGAGTTTAAGTCAGGTTGCCAGGTTCATAGCGACGTGTGCTTAACCAAATATTAGGCAGCCGCACCACGGCTATGGCATATTAGAATTATTCATCATATAAACCTCTATGTGTGTTTATTTTGAGTTCATGATTCTGCTTTGTGTAGTATCTCCCTGCATGTTGCTGTAGATCCACAGCAATGGAAATTCTGACGCTATTCAGTGTCTCTATGCTTATGGATAGAAGGCATTTTGATTGGTTGGCTCCGAGCACAAGCTTAAGCTTCATGTCGTGGAGACACATAGCCGCCTTTTGTGAAGTTTATTCTACTTCTTGGTTCTTTCTTTAAAGTCACGTAGATAGACCGCTTGTTTTGCGATCGAAACGTCGTGGGTTTTTTACTTTTATTATTTGCAATTTATAGTTTTAATTTTTTATTTTTATTTTATTTTCTATCTATGTGGCTTTACCGAAAGAACCAATAATATGAATTCCTGCAGTCACGAAAGTTTTAAGTAAAATACATTTTACTTGTATATACATGGATATATTATTCGAAATATAAAAAGCTATTGTCTTCTTGACACGTGGCTTGGGTCTGACCTCAACTATCCAACGCTGGGTTTAAAGTTGAATTAATAAGAAAAGAAAGACTTTGAAGTCGCAATGCGGTGCACCGCCAAAGCATTGTGGTGACCTCAATTCACTGACATTCAAATGTTATGGTAGTGTCATTGCAGTGACATCACAAAAGTGATATAATTGGACATCCAGCTGTAACTTAAAGCAGTGTTCCTCATCAAAGCTTCAAACTCTGTGTTGGACAACCTGCAAAACACAGTCCTTCTTGGTCCTTATCGACAAGATAAGAGCTGTTTATCCACAAGATAATAAATATTAGTTTTTTGGGGTTGAATCTTCCTTAAAATGGCTTAAGGAGTGCTCTTGCCAAAAACATCTGATAACCCAGATTTGTTTAACGTCTGCGGCTCTGCTGATGGGACCCAGAAGGTTGAAACCAGAGCAGGATTTGCTAGCTTGGAACAAAATGCTGCTTGATAAAATTGGTCTGGAAAGCCAATAGGCCTGTGAACTAAACAATATTATATATAGGTGTGTGGAGACATCGAAAGGGGCAACTGTTTCTCTTTTGCTCTCAATGTGAATTTGGCTTTGTAGCCCTGGATCAACCACGCCAGTATCAGTCTGACGACGGGACAGGAGGGGCAGTGTGGCTGTGGGAAGAGCTGCACGACAACCCCGCAGAGGAGCGGTCTTTGGCTGCGTCTCTTGACCACGTCCAGGGACTCGGGATCCAAATTCCCCCTCCGGGGTCACGGACTTGTGTGAGCATAAGCAGACGTGCTATTGACAAGCTATTCTACGCAGCAGTCCTACACTCTGTTAACATCTTCCTTCCCCATCCATTAGTGTCAGCTCATGGGGAAACCATGATTCATTATCGGAGTGAACGTGTTTAAATCGACAAGGGGGAAAAAAAAAATGCAGTGATGTTTTTTTTGTAGTCTGTTATGTATACGCTTTCAAACCCGACAGCTCTGTGTCAAATCACTGCTGTATATCAAGGCCTCCCCCACGCCATGTCAGTCATTGGAGTTGTTTGACCATACTTCACCAAACTGGTCAGTGCAGGTTGGTGAAGGGAGCTCAGAAACAGGCTTGGATATCGCTTGCCAATGACGTTGGCCGTGACCGGGAGTCAAACTCGGGTGGTTTATAGCGCAGTGCACAAACCGCTGCACCACCACAGGATAGTGGTCTGTCTGTGAGGGTGGTATTTGTTCACCAGTTGAGTGTTCGTTGCTCTAATGGGAAACAGAGTAGGTAACTGCCGAAAATTGTCTGTAGCCACGCAGTGAAAGCTTAAGGTCTGGATAGAAACTAAGAGCTAATCGTTTAATCGAGGCCAGGAGATTGCATAGAGATAAGCTGAGACATTGAAGAAAGTGTAACAACAACAACAAAAAACGTCAGTGTCTATTTACTCAATAGGAAAATGTCAATCGGAGTCAGGATATAAAGTAATAGCAACTAGGAGAGGTGTAACGATGCAGAACTTTGGCGAGTGGATGAATTGTCATGAATCGCGGTCCTCAACAGGAGTTGAGAACCGATATTTTGTTTTTCATCGCGGTGAAATTGCGGCCACTCGTGGCTGCAGGTGTCGCACAAACTCATTACCAATACAATGTATACAAATAAAAAACGACGCTCCTGATGGACATATCGTGAACTTAAGAATTGATATGCATCGATGCATATGTGCATCATTACGTGTTCAATAGCTAACGGCATCTCAGCAAGAGTTAGGCGTTATAAACATACTGTCCGCTTTCGGATAGACTATCGCCAACAATCAGCGGTTAAAGTTACACGATTGTTTTAGCAATGTCAATCTTTATTTTTTAATACAAAAAATAGCACAAATCGCAGGAGTAAACGTTGGGGTAAAGAAAAGGGGGAAAAATTAGGCCCGTAAAATGAATTGTTTACTCGTTACAAGCAAGTGGTGGCCGTATGTATCATTTTGTTTTAGTTGTTGTCGGTTTTTCACCAGAGCCCGTTCGTTATCAGCGCCTGAGATCTGCTCTTAAGATCTGCTCCTTCCCGTTTGCACCATTACTCGCATTCCTCCCGCCAAGTGGCCGTGCTGGTGACCCCTGCCGGGGCCCACTGTGAGCGTTTACGTAATGACGCTGCCGCCTCCGCCGCAGCCGGCCTGGGAAGATGGCCACAAAAGAAAAGCGGCGGAGATCTTTTTGGCGAGTGGTAAAAACAACAAGAAAATATATAACGCAAATCTTTAAATAGTTGAGGCTGAGCAACAGAGAAACAACTTGGGTGGAAAAAAAAATCCGACGAAAATTTGTGATTTTTAGGTTGAAAACCGAGGAAGCCGTGCCTGAAGCTGTTTATTTTTGGGGTGCATTGTGGGGTTGTCCTGCAAATGCCGGTGGTATTGCTAACAGAGGGTGCGTAGAATAAGCTGTGCACGATAAGTCTGATCATTTTGTTAGCAAGGACAAAAAAAAACACTTCCTGGAGCACTTGAAGTTTTTTTTTATGAAAGTACAAGCGAATGAAATAATCCAAAGGTAAAAACAAGTTGCATATTAATAATATAACGTAAAGGTGCCGCCCTGCAAATACTTGCTGACGCTGCTGCTGACAGCCACTGTGGGAGCTCTTGAGAGCCCTCCCTTGTGAGTATTTTATTTTGCTCATCCACACTGGCCAGACATCTTGGGAGACGTTGGAGTTACCTACAGTTTAGTTGAAATAACATCGACTGTATCGCCCACAAACGCTTTCTCACTCTCACAATCTGTCGGGCAGTTGAAATACAGTTGCTTTTGAAAGTGGCCGCACCCAATGAGAAATCGCGCGTTACTGATACTGTGGTAAATTACCTCGTGAGGTTGATCGACTGCGTGCAGCAAGCCCCATCCCCGCCAACACCGTCGCTGCCTCACTGCATCCCCGTGACATGGTTTACTCACGAGTCATAAGCAGTGCGTGGCTGCGTTGTCAGGCCGTGATGGAGAAACATAAAGAGGAAGGGGAAAAGAAAGCCCACGCGTGCAATGACCCCCCCCCCCCCGCTGAAGCGTGCACGAGTCCCACGTTCTCACCAGCTCGTGAGAACTGCTCGTCCGATGAATGGTGCCGTTCACCGTGACTCACCAAGCTGCGCGATTAGCCGATACAGCATGGCACCGTTACCGATTCACGCTCCATTAAACGTGTCCCTTATTCTTCCACTGCTGAAAACCATTGCGTTAACTCACGGAGGTGATGAGCGGTGACTCGACCATCCTTCCGTTGAATCCTTGCGGTCAAAATTCTCAGGATGTTTTGCACAATAAGTAAAAACTTGACTCTATTCTTAAAGGAAAAAAGACAGAAGCCAAGTAAGTTTTTTTGCACAGCGTGTACGGTATTAGGCCTGTTCAGTGGCCGAACACCGTTTGCGCGCTGCCAGTGATATTCTACTTTTCAGGATCCTCAATATTTTTTTGATGGCAACACAATGTTGGTTACCTCTGATTCAACTTCCTGTTATTTGATGATCATCAAAATGCCATGGTTTAGTGGCCAAAGATGCTCCATCAAAACAATATGGTGGAATTAGTTAAAATTAATCCTTAGGAGGTGGCCGGGTGTCTCGGAGATCTGAGAGACTGAGCGAGCATCACTGCGATATTGCATCCGTCCGAGTCCGGGTTTCAGTCTGTCACATGAAACGTGGTTTTCAAGCATAGTGCAACTATATTCTTGGTCCTTTCGGTAAAGTCACGTAGAAGGGAAATAATAAAATGATAAAAAGAAAACATAATAAGATAAAATTCTCACGACGTTTCGGCCACAACGTCCTAATGACGCTGTCTTTGAAACAGCCCTGTTCTTCAGCTGAGGACGGCTGCTTGCGTTGTGGCCGACACGTCGTGAGAATTTTATTGTTTTATTTTTATTATTTTATTATTTCCCTTCTACATGACTTTACCGAAAGAACCAAGAATTTGAATCCATAGTGCAATTGTTGGTCTCAGCCAGATCACTAATGACTCTCTACACACCACCAATCCCCACCATATTACATTTGCCTAGTCGCTTAATTTGAGAAGATTTCAGCTTTAAGAATTACACATTTCAGGGTTGATGGATATGCTATGAACATCTCTTTAAGTAGAAAATGCAATACATTTGTTAATGACATGGCCTTAACGTGAAAAATAGAAACTGGTGATGTTATAGAAATGGCCTTTGTTCATAGCACATATGCCAGAGAGGTAGGGTGGATAAGAATGGGAGACTGCCCATTATGCCATGGGACCTTTTTACATCAATAATTCCTGATTTACAGTTTTTTTTTTTTTTTTACAAAATCCACTTGATAAATGCTGGACACGTGGAAGAGTGCATTGTCAATAGTGTGGCTGAGAGGACACTTGACGGGATCCCAGAAGTAGTTTTGTGGCTCTTCTGTGCCTGCGAGTGCTCTGAATAGGCACTTCTTCATCTCATTACATAGCGCTGGAGAGCACAATGGGAATAAAATTGGGAAAGAGACAAACTTTGATTCTCATTGACGTAGCTATTGGGCCCTTGGCAGCCTCTTTCAGACACTCGACTGAGATCACAGAGTCACAGAGGGCGCTGAGGACCGCGCTGCGACAGGATAGAGCCATCCGGCGGGAGTGCGGGAGAGATGTCAGTGCCGTGTGACAGAAGGGACACAGCTGTCTCGCACTGGGCACCCGGCCTGATGGTTCGCTTTCCGACACGGCCCCACTGCTCGCCGTGATCATTCCGACACGTGTGGGGGGCAGAGCAGGTGGGGGGGGGGGGGGGAGGGTGTTACTGGGTTAGGGGGGGGGGAGGGGGCAGAAGGGGATCTGAGAACGGAGTTTTCATGGGGTTGGCAGGGGAGAGGGAAGGGTCAACTTGGGGGCTTGGAATGGAATTTGGAAGCTGTTAAGTCACAACATGGCCTGGGATGTGAGGCAGATGAATTAGGCCCTCCCTCCTAGTCAAGGTTCTGTCTCCGAGTCAGGCACTTTCTTAAGTTAACGTTGTGTGAATCGCTCGTTCACCACCGCTGATGAAACCCGCGATGCTGTTCCCACAGCGCGGTGAGACGGAATGCGTCGCTGACAATTTTTCCACCCGCGCACGTGAAGCAGAATTCGTTTTGAAGACGCTGACTTGCGGATGAGACTTAGCATTACGCACAAAGCATAGTGGTTTATTTAGTGTTCAGTGTAAGCTTGCCTATGACCAAATCTCCCGTAATGTACTCGATATGAGATTTCAGAAAGCTAAGCAGGTGTTGAGCCCAATAGTGCTTGGATGGGTGACCACCATGCATAAAATAGGTGCTACAGGTTGCTACATGGCTGTGTGGTGGACAGCAGAGGATGGTGCATCAAATTGTGTTGATGTATTCCACAGTACTTGTGTTCTGCCACGTCTATGCCCTCTCTCATGCAGCAACCCACACTGACCAGCGTGATGACATGTGACCGAGTAGCCGCCGTGATCCGCACAACGCTGGAAGGCCCTCATTCAGCAGTGGATTGGAAAGGGTCTGTACATGTCGTGGGATCCCTCTCTTAAGCCGTCACTCTTCTTGTGATGCTCCTCCTGCTGTATTGAGCATGCCAAGAGCTTTGATATGCAGCTTGGCATGGATTTAGCTGCTGCTAGCTTCTCATTGATGTGGTGTTAAAATCACAAGCCCCTTCTTACCGCAGGGCTTGCTTAAAGCAGCTTAAATGGGGTAATTATTTTATAGTCCTGCCCTGTAGAGTTGCTAAGGTGTTTAGTATTTAATATTAACAAAAAAAATCGGCTTTCGAAGGATTATTCACATTTGAAAACCATTAACTTCTGTGTTAATATTCGATATACAGGAAAAAAAATTGTATAAGGTAGTAAAATGTCCACATTTGATGCCTAATGTACAATTTTTTTTTAAAAATCGTGCATATATACAGTACTGCATATATATGTTCATAAACATTTATTTTTATTTTAGCCAGAGGTAACCAAATGTCTCACAAGTCCAAATGGTGAGCTGGTGTCTATGAGATATAGGGTTCGAATCCAGGCAGCATATTATGATTAAACCAGCTTCTGAAGTGTAGCAAGTTGACGTTTTCACCCGGGTAACCAATTGCTGTGTAGAAAAAAAACCCCAATATGGGACTTTTCATGCCAGTATCAAAATATAAGAATAGGTTTTACCCTTTCTGGCAATAAAACAGGTGTTAAGATGTTTAAACACCAAACAGAAACCTTTTGTTGCAAGGAATCCTGTCTGCATTAACCACACGTACTTGTGGTGAACATGCAAACAAAACACATGCTCTGATAATTATATATTGGCATTGTCTTGGAAACTGATTGGTCCAGAGACAGCTTTCTTTAGAGCCTCGTCTCAAAGTGTTCGGGTAAAACCTATTCTTAAAAAAAAACCGATGTGTGCTTAATTTGGTTAAATGCCAGCTCTGAGGTATATAAAATGTCATTTCGTAATGCGACGAACACTGCTCTAAAATTGCAAAACGTTTCGAAAAGGTCACTTCAAGCGATGTCCGAAGTAGCCACGATTGGCTCACGGTGACGACATTATCTCGCTCTATTTAAGAACGCAAGCAGGTGGATTGCTTCACTATTCTTGCAAATCGCCCGATGATGCTGGATGCAATTACTTGCGAAACGTCGTACTCAAATTGTAAATGTGGTGCGTTTACTCTCCAACACACTGGTGGGCTGCAGTAGTAACTAATTGGCACATTTTTGCTTACGTGACAAACCTTACTGGTTGTGTCGGGTGGTGGAGGGTTACGACACATTTATATTTACCCAATAACCTTTATTATGAATAGCCCTGTGATGTCTGCTTTTGGGGACCACGCTCTAACTCGAACTGTTGCGCTGCTGTGCGAGCGATCTGAATCGATATTTCCAAGCATGGAAAAACAAAACAAAGGAAGAAAAAATATTTGTATTAGCTTGTTGGTCTCCAGTTGTGTGTTGCCATGCCTCCCTGAAGCCGCAATGATTTCCTTAAGGAGGTTCAGTTGGAGGCAGAGCACACTGGAGTGAGGACACGAGGCGTCGCTTCATGCTCCACAGAAAACACTTCGCTGAGCCTGTGTGGCTTTCTCTGTTACTGATGCCTTATGTTAATGACTATCTAAGATGGGCACTGGTGGGCCAGTGATGCCCCAGGAACAGCACTAGGATCTGGGTCCATGTGCCCATGGTCAATCAATGAACCATGAGGTTCAATGGGCTCAATCCGCCCCCTCCCCCCCCCCCCGCTCCTTTTCTGAGTTTATCATCTTCACCGGTCATGATCTATCTACTGTAGGATGAAAGCCTCTCCATGCTGTCGCCATCTCATGATCCTGCAATGTGACACTCATGGCTTAGACTTTGACTAAAACATCTTTATTCTTACGTTTTGTATTTTCAACGCTGCGATATGGCCGGGAAGGTGAACCATGCGAGTGGTGTCACAGTGCACGTGTCTCCTGTTCACCCTGTGACATTGCGACTGGTTCCAGGATCATCCCAGCTCTAGGTTCATGGATCAGTATGGGAACGTCTATTGATTAACCAGTGCTGGTGGTACACGCTCTGAAATTAAATTATCCAAGCATCTCCGTGCAAGTTCCTCTTGAACAGGAGTCTTGTTTTTTAATGTATGAACTGTTTTCGCACCGTACGTAGCCAACCGCGATAATTGGAGGTACGAGGGAAGGACATCAAGCTAAACATAAAAAGCAGTTCTCGAGAAATGAGATTTCAAAAGAATCCACAAGGCTTTCTTGAATACACAAAACAGCGTTATCATTATATGGTGTGTTATAAAGAAGGACCGTTGCCTTAAGTGTGACCTGTGAAATATTTCTATATTATTTAAATATATTTTAAGATATTTTATTTCTATATATAATTTTAAGGCAGTATTATTGATGAACGTGTTGGGTGTTTTTGTTGCTAAACTGGAATTGGTATGGACAGAGTAGGAAACGTGCAATGGGAGAGTACGTCCACCATGAAGATGAAGTGATGCAATCCGCTCGTGTGCAGTTGCCAGGTGGATTGTTGCGTTGGGAGTGCGTGAGTGCATGACAGATGGCAACGGCTTGGGAAGGCCATGATACAGCAATCGAGATATCATGGCTGATGATGAACAGTCTAGGCTGTAGTCCAAATGTGATATTTTGGACCCCATTCTGGCGCAACTTCTATACCAACACGGCTCCCACTTAATTTTAGATTTGAAGCTTTCGTGACTGCAAGGATTCATACTCTTACGTTTTTTTCGGTAAAGTCACGTAAGTAAAAATAAATTAAAAGTTAATAAAAGTAATAATGGAAATAAAATAAAATAATGAATCACGACGTTTCGGAGGCAACACAAGTCTCCGTCATCAGGTGGGACCGTCACTTGATGCAGTAATTTTAGCTGTGATGGTCCCACCTGATGACGGAGACTTGTGTTGCCTCCGAAAAGTCGTGATTTATTATTTTATTTTATTTCCATTATTACTTTTATTAACTTTTATTTTATTTTTACCAACGTGACTTTACCGAAAAAACCTAAGAGTATGGCTCTCACTGGCCGCGGAGATGAAGGCCCCATGTATCCTCGCGTAATAGCCTTCAGCAATTTCGGTCGGTGTCAAAACGTCCAATCAAACTGTGAGGCACAAATCTGGCTGTCACTGCCGTGGGTTTCAGGCAATTTCCGACACGGGTCAGAAAGCACGGCCTGTGACTTCATCCTAACATCGGGTGGAAAGAATTCCCAACAAGAGTCTTTCTTCAAAGTCGTGCCATTTTTTTCAAAATATGTTTTTGAAAAGTGTATGCGAGGAATGTGACTGTGTTGTTTTTGGTGTGCTCACAAATGGCATTTCTACGGATTCCATGGATTGGGGATTTTGAATGCTGCTTCACAGTGGCACATGCGTTGTTGGAAATTAATATGAAAATGCTTGAAAGAGTATATACCAACTGGAGCAAAATATGTTAATCCGGTTTTAATTACCCTTGGAATATTTTCTGCTCAATCTTAAAAACTATAATCCATCTGCCACACGAGTTATTTTAATATGACTACTAATAATGTATAGCCCTTTGTTGGTCCACTTCTGGTTTGAAGGCTTTCCCATGCCGTGTCAGTCGTGGGCATTGCTTGACCTTACTTCACCACCCCGGTCAGTGCAGGTTGTAAAGATGGGGAAGGGAGCATAGATATTGGCGCATTGTACAGTACAATAATGGATTTTGCTACATCCGCCCTCTGCCATCACACATGTTACATCCACGTCATCAGTCACCTATGCAAGCTACGATCCAGGCTGCAAAACCTGCTTGGCTTGCGAGATCTGTCGAGACAGGGGGGAGGGCCTTTGGGATGATTCAGTCGCAGGCGAAACGCAGCGTCACGCGACACTCAATCGATTCCACTCGCTGCGACCTCGTCTTTGTCACCTGGAGCTGCGTCGCGAGGCACGGCCTCTCGAGCTCGTGGCGTCCTCCTCGTGAAATCTCGCGTTGGAAGTGTGAAGGTCGTTGTCGCCCCCGATGTCCCTAAGTCCCGACTGCGTCCGGCCACCCCCCTCCTCTCGTGGCGCTGTGTCAACCGTCATTCCATCGGCACTCGACTCCTGGCCATGCATTGTCGTGAGTGGTGTGTTATTTTACGGTACTGACAAAAAACTGACTTTTAATATCCCGGAAAGACTACCTTGACAAGAGGACCATCCTGGAAAAACCAGGACAGGTGGCAACCCTATGACCTACGGGCACATGAGGCCAACTACTTCGAAATGGCTGATGATTGATATTCATCCATCACTATGGGAGAATATAGTCCACACCAATCGGTACCGGAGTGGAATATTGTTTCGACCTGGCAAGGGACTCCTTTAGAGTTGGTCAACGCGCTCCTTGTTTTTCGCATTTAACCCCCCTCCCCTGCTTCCCTCCCCCACCTCCACTATCCCCCCCGGCGGTCATGGCGGCAGGGCC
Source organism: Lethenteron reissneri (assembly GCF_015708825.2). Lineage (NCBI taxonomy): Eukaryota > Metazoa > Chordata > Hyperoartia > Petromyzontiformes > Petromyzontidae > Lethenteron > Lethenteron reissneri. Next base: position 16,243,180 of record NC_083798.1, on the reverse strand, counting down.
CCCGTGATCTCGGCGAGCCCGGTGTTCCCGGACGTGTCCCTCCTGCGCTTCTCTCCGCACCACGCGCCCGTCCTGGAGACCCCAGTTCGGCAGCGCCCATGCGCAGGCGCTCGTGGGGCCCTATGTGGACCAGTACCTGCGCTCCGTGCATGGGAGCCCATCCTTGTCTGTCATCTCGGCTGCCCGGGGACTCAGCCCCGCGCATGGTAGTGTAATTGCTCACTCGCTCGCTCGCTCACTTAATGGTTCGCTTCCTCGCTTGCACATTCACCTAACTCGCTCACTAATTTGCTTGCTCACTCAGAAACCCACTCACCTGTCTCAATCATCCACCCACCAACTCACCGATTCACTCACTCACAAACTGACTTACCAACTCGCTCACTTGCTCGCTCACCCACTCAGTTACTAACCTGCTTACTTGTTACAGCATACACTCGCTCCCTGACTCACTCATGAGCCCTCTCACTCAATCGCGAAACTTACCAAATGACCCACTTACCTGCTCGCTCACAAGCACACTCATGCGTCACAGCCCACAGGGGCAAGAGCGGAAGGTTCCCCTTCTTTCAATGTCTTCTCACCTGGCTTAACGTAAAGAAAACAAACGCTGCCGCGACATCTCGTCCCGATCTAGGTTCATGATTACGCCTGTGGCTCATCGACGCCCCCCCAATCTCCCTTCCTTGCGCCAGCCCCCCATGACGGCCTGAAGGAGCGAGGAGCGTACCCCTTCCCGACGCCGCCGCCGCCACCCCCCGCCGCCGCCGCCACCGCACCCCGCGTCCGCCAGCACGGCCGCCGAATATTACCAGCAGCTGGCACTGATGGCGAGCCACGGGGGGGCGGGCTACGCGGGCGGCTTTCTGCCGCACCACGCCGCTGCCGCCGCCGCCGCCGCCGCCGCTGCCGCCGCCGCTGGACCGCCCCCCTCCACGCTCGACTTCATGCGCCACCTGGAGAGTAAGACGCTGGCTGAGCCCCACGGATATTTTCTTTGGCTCCCGGCCTCATTTAAGACGGGCCTTCTCAACTCCAGGCCTCACGATCTCCCATGGTCCCTTGGCCGTACGATGACCATGAACAAAAATAACTCTTAATCCATTGCTGGACAAGGGCCTCCCCACTTTGTGTCGGTCACAGGTGTCGGTCACGACCAAGCTTCACCTCGCTGATGAATGATGGTTGCAGTAGGATGGCGGCCCAGCACTGGTTCAGAAATTGCTCTCCACTGATGTTAGCAACCAGTGGCCCGGATTCGAACTTAAAGTTACCGGGTTCATAGCGCAGCGCACTAATCATTGCGCAACTGCTTTACAAATATGCAAATTATGCTAGTTCACACTGTACACACCTGATAAGTGGTAATCAAAGAGAAGGCCATACCATGGGTGGGGGAGTGGTGGTCAAGAGGACTGGGGTTGAGAAACAGGGGTGTAGGAGACACGCGGCGGTGGCGGCGGCTGCTGATTGTACACAACGGGCGGGAGGAGGGTTGTGCTAATCTTTCACCGGATTCCAAAAGCTATTTCACGACACTTTCCCCGCTCTTGGATGTCGTCCCTGCTGGGAGTCAAGGCATTGATCAGTCCGCTCCAAATTATTATATAGAATAACAGTCTGAATTTTTTATGAAGCATATAAATGCGACTGCATCTCAAGATGCTTTGTAAAAAAAACTTGGGCATTATTACATTCTGGTGTATAAAGATGATTTTTAGTATTTTGAATGAAGGGGAGGAGAAGTTAGGAGGAGCAGAGTAGATAACGGTTTCATCTCTGTAGCCAAAACTTAAGTTTTTCCATGGAATCAGCTGAGCAGGAAACAATTCCTGGGGAAAATTACTTCTGTGCCGAGCGAGACTTTCGAATTGATGGTAGCGGTCAATCATAGGCAGACGGAAAAGAGGTCTCATAGCCTGGACTTTAAATCAAGGGTCTGCCCTCCTCGTGTAGTAGGTTAATTGCCACCACCAGCCCCGTCGAGTAGAAATTACCGTAACGATTGCTTCATCGCTCCAGGGAGCGTGCATTTCACAAATGAAAATGCAATTTGTTATTTTAGAATTATTTAATCCTTTCAACCTATTATAACATTACCATAAAACAAAGGCAAATATTATACACTAGTTTTCGGCGGACCCACGATTTTTTGGCAAAGGCTATTTGGGCGGGTAATAAATTATCGTGAAAAATAAGCCAATGTGGCAGGTATGTGAAGCGTGGCATTTTGGAGTGCTTGGCGCCAGCTCTCCGTGCATAACCCCGTGCATTTCTTTCTGTAACCAATCACCTCCGAATAGCGTGTTCCTGCCACGAATTTGAAATCCTTAATATTACATCCATTCCCCGCGTGACAGGGTCATACATCTCAATCTGAGCGAGCAGACGCGTGGCCTGCCTTTACCCGCGTGCATATAGTCGCTTGGCAAGGGGTTTCCCCCCCCCCCCCCTTTTTTTCTTTTCGGGGCAAGGAGATCGGTGGAGACGTTGAGAAGAGGAGGTGGCGTGGGAGAAGTGGTGGTGGTGGTGGGGGGCGTTGGAGGGTGGTAGTGGGGGGGTGGAAGTCTTTAGGAGTGGTGGGGAGAGGCAGGCGTTGAGTTCGGCTGAATTACGCTGAATTAATGATGGAGGCGTTCAACCGCTGCAACGCGATCGTAAATCAAGTGGTGGGGGGTGGGGGGGGGGCCGTGGCGCGGGAATGCCGGCGAGCAGCCTGGAGTCACTCAGCCCGGGTTAGCTGACGTCGTTATTAATACAATGCAGGTGGCGCGCTCTCTAATCGCCCCTCGCATTCCCGTGGCCCGGCGCAAGTCGCTGGGACCCCGGGCGCAGCGGTGGGAACGCTTACCTTCGTTTGTCATAACTCGAGCGCGCTGCGTTTCCCTCGCGGAGTAATCGGTTGCTGGCACAATACCGCACGCCGCAATGCGTGACCTTAGCTCGCAGCACTCGCTGGGCTCGGCCCGCAGGGAAAGTTATGATGCAAGATGATGAATGCATTAATACCGAAACTAAATAAACGTTATGGTGAACATAAAGGCAGGAGTTGATGATTTGTGGGTCAATTAATTAAGTTGATAAAAAAAGCGAAGTTATGAATTGAAGAATAAAAACCAAACAATTATATTTAAGTAAAATGCGTCTTGTTTATTCAAACTTATATTTAGTTTTACATTGCAATATAATTATCAAGAGGGAGGATTAGCATTTAATAAAGGCAGGAGTTTATCATTTGTGGGTGAATTAATTAAGTTGATGAAAAGCAAAGTTACGAACTGAAGAAATTAAACCAAATCAATCTGAGTAAAATGCCTTTTAATTCAAATATATATTTAGTTTTACAATTATCAAGAGGAAGGATTTCCATCTAATAAACCTTTACCTCTCCTAGCAAAAGCTTCACCGAGCATCAGGGCTCAGTTTTCACGTCGGTCCTGTTCAGGACATTTGGCAATTTACATTGTGGATTATATTCTAAATGCAACCAACCGCATGTCTGGACGCTGTTGGAAATAGTGGGATATGCATATCGCGTGTAAAGAGGCATGGATTTATATTTATTTATTATTGATCAAATTTGCAAACGTTGTGTCTTAAGTGTATTCACATGTCGGCATGTGTGGGTGCATGTGTTTGTAAGTGTGTGCACATTCGTGGCTGCGTGTGATTATACGCGTGTTCACACAGTCCTTGCGCTTGTGCATTTCGGTGCTTGCACTGCACTTATTTGTGCTCCCGTGTGTTTGCGCGTGTGGCTGCACTGTGCGTGCGTCTGTCCGTGGCTGTGGGTGTGTTCGCGTGGCGTGCCTGCGCGTTCTTGCCCGCGCCTGCCCGCACGCACGCAAGCGTTGACTGCCGCCCCCTGAACTTTCCGCACAGCAGTGGCATCGCGCTACTCGAGCCCTCGCCCCGGCAGCATCGGCGCTCGGCTCAGCCGCAAGCGCGCGCTGTCCATCTCGCCGCACTCGGAGGGCAGTCTGGACCTGCACGCCATGATCCGCTCGTCGCCCAACTCGCTCCTCGCCTTCCTCAGTAGCTCGCGCAGCAGCTCCGCCTGCCAGTGGCTCCTACGGACACCTGTCGGCCGGCGCCGCCAGGTGCGCTGCACAGAGGCAAAGTTCTCCCGCGGGTTTAGACGACTTTGGGCTGTCGGGGCAAGTGCTGTTAGCGATCTCCTGGTGAAGGCCGGCACAGCGAATGAGAGGGCACCACGCTTGGCCACCTAATGTCTCAACTGGTCCCGCCCCCTCCATATCCCCTCGCCAATCTGCACTTACCAGTGTGGTCACACACAACCACCATGAAAAGAACAATATGAGGAGGCATTCATCCAGCAGTGGATTTCTAGAAGTATGTAATTTATAGAAATATATTTAGATGTGGGATGCTGCCGTCATGCAACGGTTGGCACAGAGGTGTCATCGTTTGCAAATCCCCCTCGCCCCCTCGCCCACCCAGCAGTACGAACAGGGGGCACCACCACAGCTCGTCATGTCAGTAGAACGAGTATGGTGGGGTATGGTGGGGTACGGTGGGGTACGGTGGGGTACGGTGGGGTACGGTGGGGTACGGTGGGGTACGGTGGGGTATGGTGGGGTAACGTGCAGGCTCCCCGCCACCTCTCTCAAGACGTCTGGTCAGGAGACCGAATACCCTCGCAAAGGGCTTTCTCTCTCGAGATCTCTCTTGTGGAGGCCCTTCTGCCAGCAGTGGCGTGATTAATAGCCGCCAGGGCTGGACCGCCTCTATATACAAGTGGGATCATTCACAGGCCTTCGCAGTCTCATATAAACCAGGTTGTCACGTGCAGCGACTTTGACAGGCTCGGTCCTGGTCACCAGTTGTACGATAAATCCCGGTTTTCACTTCAGTCAAATGAACCCGCGGATCTAAGGGGCTAAAACGTATAAACATATCGGATGATTGATATGCGGGCGAGCTGCTCTTCGCAGAGCGCGCAGGAATGCCACGTCGCTAACCCCCCCCCCACCTCCCGCTCCTAATGCGCCGACTCTCGCCGCAGTCCCAGCCTGGGTTTCGCCCACGCGGCCACGCCAGCGGCCTTCCATCACATGGTGAGCCGGCACCGTTCGGCCTTCGGACACACGCCGCCCCTGCCGCACCACCCGGCCGCCCGGCACGCGCTCACTGGCCTCCCGCCGGCGCCGCCCGGCGCCTGCTCCGAGGCCATGGAGGTAGCGAAGAAAGAAAACACGAGTGTGGAATTTGCGGTTGAGTGTCTAGAATTAATCCGAGTGTGGGAACCGGCGGTCGACCCGGTGGGTAAATATATTGGTGGTGAACGGATGTCTCAAGACCCGAGGGGGTGGGGAAAGGGTGAGGAGGGGAGGGTGGGGGGGATGGGAGAATGCGGCAGAGAGAGGGGATGTAAGCAGTTGTAATCTTTATAATGAGCAGGTAAATCTTATCAATATTATAAAATATAAATTTTTTTTTATATTTGTTTCAATCGTGGCCCTACCCGCCGCTAATGTTGAATGGCCACTGGTGGGAACGTATGCCCAGACATTACGTAGTAACATCCACCGTCATATGTCAACCCACAGGGACCTTCCTGGCACATTCCACCATGTGAGTTTCCCTTGCTTTCCCCCTAGCCCTTGACAGCAGTTGTCAGTCGCTGCTGCCAGGAGGCCCATGACTGTGACCTTGACCTTCTCCACTCACCAAGTGCTCACAACAGAGAAAAGCAGGGTCAACCACAGAGAAGAGAGACACATGACCACAAAGTCCCAGCAGAGAGACACTGATGGACTGGGTCAATCATAGAGAAGCTCGAGACACACGATGCTCAGAATGCCGTAGTTCGTGCTTCCATATCATGCATGCAGCCACACCACATTTCACTGTGAAGGTTTTACACAAAGTCACCCCATCGGTATGCCAAAACCTTACAGGGAGTATCATTAATAAAGGATTTGAGTTATAGCTTCATACCACATTTATTGGCGGCGGCTCCTGCCTGCATACGATGTGGCGGCGCTTGCAATTGTGCTCGGCGTGACGATGATGACATCGTCCGCACTGAGCCTCGTTGAAGACCGGCGCTCGCCTCTCGCCCTGATATTGATGTCATGCAGAGCAAGCCGAGCGGCGAGATGGCGGTGAGCAGCACGGGCGACCCGCAGGCGTTCACCAAGCGCTCCAAGGCCAAGAGCGAGGCGGGGGCACTGGCCTGCGCACGCGCTGCACAGGTCAGGCCACGTCCACAGCTGCCGCGCTGTAGACGTTGGGGGTGTCCAACTTGCGTACGCTTCCCGGTGGTTATTAGATTCCCAGATGCAGAGTGACTCGTGTTTACACACCGCACCTGGTATTCATTTCAGTGCGAGCTGACCTAGGGGAGACCCAGACTGAATCTCGCGAAAGCTGTGTACACCACAAATTTGTGTATTTGTTTTTTTATTTCGCGGCGGTCACGAATCTAACTCGAGTAGCCGGGTTCATAGCACGGTGTGCTTACCACCGCTCCATCCATCGCACATGACATTCAGATTCGGACATGGGCAGCAGCGCACGCGAACACCAAATTTACGGCATCTCGCCGCACCTCGGCGCACATTTCCAGTTACCCGCTGTCCCTGGCCAGTGTGGTCATATGATCGCTAAACCCTGCCTGCCCGTGCGTTATCTTCGTCTGCAGCACCAGCAGAGGATGCAGCAGGAGTTGGAGCAGAGTGGACAACTGGAGGACGACTGCGATCGCGACGAGCTGAAGCAGGAGCCCGAGGCACTTGTACGAGACGAACTGCCGCTGGGAGGAGTGCGTGCGCGAGTACGAGACGCAGGAGCAGCTCGTGCACGTGAGGCCCCGGCACCGCGCGCCACAGACCGCCGAGAACGCCGAGACCGCCGAGACTGGCGAGACCGGCAGGGCTCTCCATCTGCGTTGTTCTAATGCACCACACAACATATTTGGTGCGTGCTGGCGGAACTACATGCTGTCTTATTTCGCGCATGTACATGGCGTCTTGACGTTATAGCCTTTGTACATGACCGCTAACGTGTATCCTAAACCTCGTATCAACTGCTCTTGCATGTCTAGTCTGTTGCTATCTCATCCCACTCTGTCTATGGCTCAAAGAGCTATATCTGTCAGCGGGCTGCAGCTCAGCGGGCCACTTCAGGAGCCTTAGTGCGACCGGGCCGACACCCAAACGACTTGCTGTACTTGAGAGCACGGTTTATGGTTCGATTCAAACTTAAAATGTTAGTGGTGCCTGCTCTGTGCTCTGACCCCCGAGCCATTTGGCTACCTAATTCTTTAGTAATTTTTTTGTGTAACTCGACAGGAGCCCGGTACAAAGCAAAAAAACCGTGACCACGCAGAGAAGGGGCACACAAACTCCACAGACAAAAGCCCAGGGCTCAGTGCTCCTGAGTTAAGGAGGGGGGGGGGGGGAAATTGGGTTCACTGGCCCATCCAGGTGGGGACCGCGAGCGCAAGCATGAGAGTTTATATGCGGAGGATAGAATGGTGGTGGGGGGGACAATTTTCAGATAAAAAAAATGGACATGATAATACGAGCCGCGTCGAACCTGACCAATGAAACTTGACGGATGGTGTTAGCAGTGCTGTGTTACAAACATCTCCATCTTGGACAATAGAGGGCAGTGCATAAAATGCATTTGTTGTACTGTTCGTTTATATGCTTCCGCATCTATGCTCCTCCACCAAACCCACAGCATGACGTGCGGAGCCCAACATCCAGCAGTGGATCACAAAACGGGCAGTACATGTAGACGCATAGTAAAGAAAAAAATAAATACGGCGGATAACATTTTGGGCATTGGCTCTTTCTCAGAGCAGTTAATGTTTAAATCTGATACGCTGTTTACTGTTTGTGCGAGGAATGCGATGTCTTGAAAGGCACATGCCCTCGTCCCGCACTGTGCCCTGCACCCTTACGATTTCTCACCGCAAGACCTTTTAGTGCGGTGGGGAGTATGGGAATAGTTTCGTAAATTAACTGTGTCAGTTTTTCCTCTCGTTTCCGCGCTAAACATGGAAACCTCGCTGATTGCGCCGGTGCACATTTCTGTACACGAGGTCCCGTGGGACGGCCACTATTAGTGTGCTGAATATTTATAGGACTACATGGGCACTCTGATACACCGGGGACATTGTGAGGAAAAAAGTATACACATTGGGTACATTTTCCTTGGAGAGAGTTTAAGGCAGGATTTCGGGATTTCAAATGGATTCCAAGAAGACTTGAGCTTTCTTGTTGTGATAATGGTGATTATCATTCTTGTGAATTTATTTGTACACTGTCGTTTATAGAAGAAGAAAAAAACTGTCACGAGCGTTTTGAGTCGAGCACTTTGAAGCACAACACACAGGCAAACAGCATCCTTCACTCACTTGCGTAACCATCCAGTCTTCAGGCGGTGTAATCGCACCAGGGCCAACAGGTCGGAGGGGTCACAGCACGCACCTGGCTATGAAGATGGGAATAGATGGTCGTGGTGGGGGGGGATGGGATTGCCCAGGCAGCCCCATTTCATTCCTTGCGCCAGGGCCCATGCCAACCACGCTACGCCACTTGCCTTCCCTCCCATTGCCAGTTCCCCTACTCTCAGCGAAAAGCGCGTGGGAGGCTGTTTTCTCAAGTTTCTGCGCCGTGTACACACAGTGCCATCTGCTGGACACGATCCTCGGCGGAATGAAAACCAACGGCAACTTCGGAGCGAAGTAGAAACAAAAGCCACCGTGCTGTTGTGTCACGCTCATTTGTTTTCTTTGGAAATATTTAACGCTAGCTCCTGCCCACGGGCCTCCGCGCCTGCAGACACTACGTTACAGGGCGAGCCCTCGCGCTCCCCCCGAAGCCCCCTGGCATTTTAGGCGTTCGCGTCGGTGACGATTTGTCACCCGGGCAGGCATCAAATGCAAGTGTTGCCAATTCCATAAAGCTGAGGGTCGCCAAACAAACCCTCAAATGATCGCTCGGCAGACCTTCTAAAATTCGTCAGAAATGTCATCAGACAATGCAGCAAGTATTACATATCATAAGCTGATGCAGGACCCAAAATACGCTCTATGGAATCGCTCAAAAATCTGCATGATGTTGCAGAGAGGCGCTAGATTTATCGCTGTAGTCACTTTGGCAAAAAATTCTCAAGAGGGAGACGCAAAAAGTTGCTAGATCTAGCGAGTTGGCAACACTGGCCACAGTGAGTCGAGACTGTCCGCATACATGCACAAGTGTGCGTTTCATGGTCTCACTGAAGCTAGGCAGATTAACACAAGGAAACGAGGCCGGGGCAGCGAGGGCGAGACCACTGACCTCTGTCAGCCTCCCTGGCGTGTAAAGCATCATTGGCTGTAATAACGCAACACATGAGCCGACCCCTGCCACCCCCAGGCTGCTCAACCCCTGGCTGCTCAACCCCTGCACAACACGCATCTCCCACGGAGAGGGGGTTAAAAGTAGGGGAAATTCTATTTTCAGACGCTTCTGTCACTGCAGATTTGCCAAATCTAAATTCGGCTGTACCTCAGCCCAGATACACCGTCTGCATCCAGGCCAAGTGTGCCACGTTTAGATTTGGAAAATCCACACTGACAAGACCTCAAAATAGATCGGACCTGCTTCTACACAGTCCAGCTCCCACGCATCCTTGACGAGGGGTTTCACATTACGAGCCCTGTCGGAGTATGATCTGCCACTCCGTATCAGTCGGTTCAATTGTCCCACCTTTGTCAGGTTGGCAATCTAAACTTTGGGCACTCTTTTAAATGATTAATTCACACCCTCCAAGTCTGTCGTCAGCGCCGTGCCCCAGAGCTTCTCGGTAAGAAGGACCCATGCAAGCGGTGGTGATTTCATAATTACCGAGCGAGCCCTGCCAATTGAGCGGTGGCGAGCATGGCCCCCGGTACCCACTCACCGAGTCTCAGTGAGAGATCGCACAGCCCACAGGCTAATTTGTTTTTTGGGTCACTTGCTGCGCCCAAGCCAGCGGAGTCGAGTTACGTGCGCGAATGTGAAATTGTTTGGGAGCGAGCAGCACCCCCCACCTCCCCTGCCCCCCACCAATCCGCTCTCCCATTCATCCCACTGTAATTACCGCGTGCCGGTCAGCTGTCGGCAGTTTTGTTATGTAAAGGGCAGTGCGCTGACAGTGAGTGGCTTGTGGGTAATGTTACAGGCAACGCAGGTTTAGTCTCAGATTATGTTACCTAATGTTCTTTAGGGCCGCACTGAAGGCTGCGCCAATTTTGAATCTCGAAAAGCGTGAACGATGGTTCCAGAGCCCCGGTGTTCAATGAGGAAAACGCTCCGTTGGAACTTCTGGTTTCCATTGGCGCTCTTTGAAAACCGCTTACTTCCTCTAGTAAAATTTTTGTTCACGTTCAGGGTAATGCGGAACACCTGGGCACAGCTTAACATGGTCTGCGGCAACACACTGGGACAGAGATTGTGCACCTATGCTGTGGATCGAGATGAACAAATGGAAATAATTTAATATACTAATCAAGTAACTTATATGTGGTCCCTTCCAATTCACTGTGCAATCACCTTATGAAAATTACCAAATGTTCTTCATTAGCAGCCTCGTCATGTGAGCATCGTTCCTTCTTTTCATGTCGGGTTGAAGCTATGCATTCTGCTGCTGCTGGCTCAATGTTTTAATGTTCTCCATCTGCTTTCTTGTGGCAGGCGATCAAACTAGAAAGTCAGATTGGTTTTCTGTGCGTGAATGTGTGGGTGCACACAGCCATCAGTCATAAGGTTCTGAGCATTCACTTTCTCCACGGTGACCTTCACGCAGAATAACTCTCAGCACTGAATGCTAATCCGTCAGTGACGTTTGTTGTCACAAATGTGCCAGAAGCTGTTGGTCAATCAATCGGATTTTTAACTACAAACAAGTCACCTTGAATGCATCTAATCTCGGAAACGAAACAAATTGAAGCCTGTTTCGTGCTTGTATGGGAGACTGCCTGGGTGGCCAAAGGATGGCTTTACAGAAATTCTTGAATCTATCTGTGCACAGCTTTGAGAGATCCCTTCCATATTCGTGGTGGCTTTTTTCTGCATACTCCATTTACCTTACACCTCCCAAACACCCATCTCTTGCATGGAAAATCTCGTTAAGGTGGTCCAATCTGAATGCAACTTTAGTATCAAGTTGTGTTGCTGTTAGGCACTTACCTGTTGAAAACCGGTCAGATTGACTGCACAGAATGCGCAAAACGCTAACACCCCATCGTCCGCCCTGTCCCCCCTTGCAGCACATCAACAACGAGCACATCCACGGGGAGCGCAAGGAGTTTGTGTGCCGCTGGCGCGACTGCAGCCGGGAAAAAAAGCCGTTCAAGGCGCAGTACATGCTGGTGGTGCACATGCGGCGGCACACGGGCGAGAAGCCACATAAGTGCACGGTGAGATGACGGCGCTGCTCACTTGGCATGCACGCCTAGTTTAGGCGTGCAACACTTGAACTAGGCCTGCACGCATGAACTAGGGGTGCCACGCTTGTTGTAAGTGGTAGGCTGTCAATTGTTGAACCCTTTTACAGCATATCCATTTTAAAAGTAACAAAAATTGTGGCTATATTTGAAAACGAATACAGAAAGTAGGTAAGCGGTAAAAGAGTGTTTAAATATCGGCAGTCTACCGCTTATGGTGTCTTGAATATGGCTGGATGACTTGCAGTGCATAAGTCCGTGTCCACGTGAAATTGCCAAGAAATGGCTTCAGTTGCTATGCAGATGATTTCTAATTGCCTATGTTGAATGTGGTTCAGTACGCGGTCAATAGTCATTCGATGAATTGTCATGATCCATGCAGGCAATTCGATTCAAGATATATATACAGCAGTCTTTTTAAAATCTAATTTCTACCATGTCATTTGTATTGTTTGTCTGCTAAGTTCTTACTTTTCACTTGTTAGTACTCTCATCCAAAAGCCATGGTAGCACATGATAATTTTAGAATATGTCTATAGCCTAAACAATCCGTTCTCACATTCGCAATTCAATGCGTGTAACGTGAGCATAAGAATCAATCTTAATCTATGAACATGCCGAGTAGGAACCTTGATGGCTAGAGATGTGTGTGTCTTACACCTATGCTTGTGTAGCGTTCAGAAAATCGCACCAAGAAACGATTTCCTTTCATTATGCTGACACGGCAAGAAGAATAAAATTAACACGCATCACCGAAATGACGAGATGGCATTCGTGACTGTTCATTTTTAAATCCTTTATATTAAGTTCACTTGCGCGCTTGCTTGCTTGCTTGCGCGCTTACGACCGTGCAAATCTTTCAGTCGTTTTTTAACCCACTTCCCGTGATCCAATCGAGCTGACATTTTGCACACAAACTCGTTGTGCGTGACAATGTATTTTCGTGAAAATTTTTTTTCCAAAATGTTACACTTTTTAGGAAAAAAAAAATTATATTTAATTACCAATTGCTTAATGGTGGCAGGCAATCATCTGACCCATAGGTGGCAGCCATCTCAAGCCAGAGGACGAGAGGACTCTAGCCGCCACGCATATAAAGGATTTATAGTGAAAAACTTTGTTTTTACGGGTTAATTTTTTTGTTGCCGTCGTCATTGGCAGTTTGAGGGCTGCGCCAAAGCCTACTCTCGCCTGGAGAACCTCAAGACGCACCTGCGCTCACACACGGGCGAGAAGCCGTACGTGTGCGAGCACGAGGGCTGCAACAAGGCCTTCTCCAACGCGTCAGATCGCGCCAAGCACCAGAACCGCACGCACTCCAACGAGGTGACTCCGCACACCGACGCCAACGCCTCTTCAAAACGGTCGGAAAACCTTTTCACGTTGTCAGAACCCCGGCGTGCCAGCGTCATGGCTTAATTTCAGCTGGGTCTGGTCTGGGTCAGTGACCCGGATAATATTTCTGCACAACACGAACTATACCTGTTGCTATGTGGCCACCCACCCACTGCAGATCTGCCTTTAGAAATATACGGTGAGAAATTAAGACCTGGCTGGTGTTTCAGTGGCCGGCACTAAGTTTAACACGGAGGCTTTCGCGACCAATATCATCCATAATACAGGTTTCTTGGGTTAGATCAGGTAAATATATAAATGTGTCGTTAAACCCGCACTAAATCCGTTATGCTCACGTGATATGTCCAGATGAAGCGAAGCGTTCGCTGTGATGTTGATCCGGACAAAGATTGACGACACGGCAATTTCTTCCACTGCCAAAGAGACACATGGTGCCGTTGATAATTTCCCTTTAAATTTTAAGTCATGGTTTCTATAATGCTTAGCGTTATTTGTTGTCCGTAATCAGCAATATGCGGTCGTGGTTATTAGAGGTGTAATGATGCATTGATTCAATTATTATGATAGTATTTAGAATTTTTTTATTCATCATGCATGCAATTGAATTGCGAATTGCACGCATTAGAAATCGGTGAATGTTTGCATGCAGTGAGGTCCACGTCAAGCTCCGCTAGACACTTGCGGCTGCTAAATTCACCACGGTGTAAGAAAAACTTATCGATTGCCAGTTCAAGTCATGAACATTAACGATGCTGGGGAGTTGGTGAATAATTCCAACTCTAATGGCTGTGTGCCTTATTACGTATTGTTAAAATTACATTAGATATTGCATCACAAGCAGAGGGGCCTCCCCCCCTGGGTGGTCATGAATAAAGGAATTAATTAATTCTGGCCAACATAGATTGTTCGAATTCTCTAGACACTTTTAAAAACGCTGTGAGCAACCACAATGTTCCGTGCGGTGTTTTACGATAATACAAAAAAATGTAATTACCGTCATGTACGTTATTTACAACAGATTACAACGTGGTAATTTCTCAGCCTACATCAAATGCATTGCATGCAATGGTAACCTTGGATACAGTTTCGCGTTTTTGCGAGTCCTTTTAACGGACAAACCGGTTCCCGTCATGAAAATATGGAATTTCCACCTCTGATGCAGGACTGGCAAAGAAAGGCTTTTGAGTGCCGCGGCATTTGTCCATTTGCAGGAGTTTGCTTTGTCCCTCACATTTGGAATCGTGGGTGCATGTAATAAATGTATTTTTAATCTTAATTGTAAACTACTGAAAATATATTAATAAAGGTTTCCAGTTGGGGGGGGTTGTTACCATCCCCGTGCCCCCCCCCCCCAAACACCGCCCATGATGCTCCCCATCTTCCCCAACCAGCACTGACAAGCGTGGTGAGGCATGGCGAGATAACAGTGTGAGGAGGCCCTTATCCCGCAGTGGACTGATTTAAAATAGTCTCCACCATGGCTTGTGCCATGCGGGCCAGCAGGCAACACAGAGCGGTTGAGCGAGCGAGGGACGCCTCCACTAACAGCGGCCGCACGCCATCCCCCTCCCCCACCCCACCCGCGTCCGCCCCGCAGAAACCGTACGTGTGCAAGATCTCGGGCTGCACCAAGCGCTACACGGACCCCAGCTCCCTGCGCAAGCACGTCAAGACGGTGCACGGGCCCGACGCTCACGTCACCAAGAAGCAGCGCGGCGCCGGCGATGCCCCGACTCCCCGCGCGCCCCCCGGGGCCGGTGGAGGCGGCAGTGGCGGCACCAGGGACGGCGCCGGTGCGACCAGCGGTGGCAGAGGGGGTGGCGGCGGTGCCACCGCGGGGAAGCTTGGCATCAACAGCCCGGGATCAGCACACGGGGAGCAGAGGGGACGTGATGCGGAGGATGGGCAGATTCGATCGGTGAAGACGGAGAAGTCTGTGGTGAGCAGGAGGGCTGGAGGGTGCTGAAGGCTAAGCCCTCCCTTTTAGATTCTTATAGTCAAGACCGAACATTGTGGTAGATGTACATGGGCATATCCTCGCATAGGCAGGGGGTGGTGAGAGTCAGAGCAGAATGCACGATAGAAAAAAACAGATCTTAACGTTACTCAATCTGTATTTAGATTTGTTTAAAGTTTGCTTAGCACTGACCGCACGGGGAGCGGAGTGGCTTAGTTTTTCGTATGCCCCCACTTTAATAAAAAAAGATCACTCTACAGGGTCGGGTATAAAGCGAGTCAAGGATGTTGTGCTCTCTCGCTGTCCCACCACCTACGCGTGGTCTCAGCCAGCACCTGTGTTAAAGAAATGTGAATGAATGTTCATGCTGACCATAGGGCTCTGCATGTACACACAGTCCACGGCGTCGCAGTGTATAGAGCAACAGTTATAACGCTCGTACACAGGGCTGCTAGTCACCAGTCCTATTTCATAACTGACCATTTGTTTATTTAACACTGACCAAATAAGGAATGAGAGAGCGCCTACTGTAAATATTGTTTCCATCGTCCGTTGCCTTCATTTGATGCGAGTCGGTTTAAAACCATAAAAATGACAGCACATTTTCTCGATAGTGTATATTAATGTGTTTTCATTGCCCTCCTTTGCCTCAGTATGATTTGTGATTTGGCTTAAGAAATCGTAGCGTTGACTCTGTGCCAGAATCTCTCAGTTAGTCAGAGGCCACCACAGAATGTGTCAAAATTAGTAGATGAGTGGCTGCTGGCACGGCGCCCTGCTTAAACGAATGCACATTTTGACTTGCGAGGCCCGGAGACCTTGGCACTGAAAACAACACCGCTCGGCCGCTCGCTCAGTCGTTCGCTCACTCGCTCGGCCGCTCTTTCCGCTGCTCACTCGGTCTCTTGCTCAGTCGCTCGCTCCGCCGCTCGCTCAGCCGCTCGCTCAGCCGCTTGCTCAGTCGCTCGCTCGGTCGCTTGCTCAGTCGTTCGCTTGGTCGCTTGGCTGCTCGCTCGCTCGCTCAGTCGTTCGCTTGGTCGCTTGGCCGCTCGCTTGCTCGGCCGCTCTTTCCGCCGCTCACTCGGTCTCTTGCTCAGTCGCTCGCTCCGCTGCTCGCTCCGCCGCTCGCTCAGCCGCTCGCTCAGTCGCTCGCTCGGTCGCTTGCTCAGTCGTTCGCTTGGTCGCTTGGCTGCTCGCTCACTCGCTCAGTCGTTCGCTTGGTCGCTTGGCCGCTCGCTTGCTCGGCCGTTCTTTCCGCCGCTCACTCGGTCGCTCGCTCGCTCAGCTGCTCACTCGGTCGCTCGCTCGGTCGCTTGGTCGGTCGGCCACTCGCTCAGTCGCTCGCTCGCTCGGCCGTGCGTTTGCTGCTCGGGCTGCGCAGCTCCTAAATTGGCTGCATTTCAGTTTGAGGTGCTCAGCCAGTCAACATCTTTATTTATCCTGGAGAAATCCGATGAGCTATGAAGCTCTTTTTCACAGATGTCCAATGGTGTAGGTGGCGGGAGCACTTTGCGGCTCATTCACGCATTTGGTAGCCCGTTAATGTCGTAAGCTCATTTCACTTTCACGTGTTTATGCATGACAAGCAAAATGGTGGTGTCGTTTGTTTCACGTTCACGCGTCACGTGGGAAAGCGCGATGCCCCGCGCGCTCATCCATCTTCCCGTGCGTGACGGATCTCGCAATCCACTTACGCCCTCCGCCAACCCTCCTCCCCAGACGTCGCCGGGCAGCCAGTCGTCGTGCAGCAGCGAGCTCTCGCCGTTCAGCCAGCACGAGGCCACGGAGGGCGACGGGACGGAGATGGGCGAGGAGGGCGACCTGCCGGGAGACGACGCGGACGAGCGCGGCGGGGACGAGGGGGCGGCGCCCGGCGAGACGGATGGCATGGCCGGGTTCGGAGTGTCCGTGGGGCTGCCTGCGCGCCGCTCGGCCGCCACCACGTGTGCCACGCAGAGGCTGGAGCAGCTGAAGCTGGGACGGCTGCGGCACGTCGGCGGGACGGACGCACGCGGCCGGATGGGGCCCGAGGGCGCGGCCATCACACGGCTGCCTCCCATCAACGGTGCGTTTTTTTATTCCCAAGGGTCCCTTTGACCGAATCGACCTCGGTGCACCTCATCTCGTGGGATCTCGGAAGCTAGGTTAGGGCTTTATAACGTGACCGAGTGGACGGTGTTCACGTTGGTAAGGATGATTACCGTGCTTTGACCGAATAGAAGAATGCCAGTCAAGCTGATATTCTTCAGCAGCGCTTACCCATATTTCTTTGTAAGCTCACGTGCACTTACCTGATCACAACTTACCTAAAAGGTAAATTTAGTAAAGAATTGGCTGGGTTTACACACTATTGCCTATGACCAAATCAATCTGAATGTGCCCGATCTCGTAGGATATTAAAAACAAAGCGTGGTTTTTGCCAGGTCAGTACTTGGACAGTAAATACCAGGCATTGTAGTCTTGGACTGTGAGGTCACCAGCATTTGGCAGCGAAGCAAATGTCATGCTTGAATCTGTCCCTGCAGAGCTTCATGTGTTACCCTTTCATGCATGTTTTTTAATCAAGATTATCCGTTTTCCTCCCACATTTCAAACACTCACGAATGTAACGCGTCAAACATCTCATTACAGGGCCCTCGTGAAAAAAATTTTGAGACTCGGCGAGGCTTTTTTGTCAATAGAAATGCTCTTGTTTTGGGAGACTGTTTGTATGCTCCCATCTTTTATTTATCACTTGTAACAGATGAGAAGCATCGGATCTGCGTGTGAGTGCAGGTGTTTGCATGAATTCTGCAGTTACCCTTTGATGTCAGTGGCTGTGAGATTATATTTGTTTTTCTGAATGAAATGAAAACTTATCTTGCACCAATGTGTTCACTTATCCTCGAAATATTATTGACGCATCGGGTGGAGTGGTAGCATTGTGCTATGGTCCCAGCAACACGAGTTCAATTCCTAACCATAGCTAACATCAGTGGCTAATGATATCTTAACCAGCCCGCAGGTCCCCATTGTTAAACTGAACTATCCTCCATCATCTATGTTGCCCAATTTCACCTCACACGGATCAAACAACCCCCATGACCAAAACAGCATGGGAAGGTTTTCATCTAGCAGTCGATTGGCAAAGAGCTGTAAAGTATCACGTACCTATAAATTGTTAAAAGGCATCCCATCTATTAGCACACACTTGCAAATTCGACTGCAATATTGAAACACCTACAGTGAGCATCACGTATGCGTATAATTTTCGGGCATTAACACCTTGTTGCTTTTCAAAGATTTTTAACTTTTCTCTGCCGTCGTTCCGCAGGCCGCCAGAACTTCTCGGGCTGCCTCACCATTCTGCCGGAGAACCCGGGCGTCCAGGACTCGTACCTGAACGACGTCGCCGCGCTCAACCAGCTTAACGAGCGCCGCGACAGTGCCACCAGCGACCTAAGCTCGGCCTACATGAGCAGCCGGCGCTCGTCGGGGGCATCGCCCTGCCACCCGCCCACGGGCCGCCGCCACCTCAGCACGGCCGACTCGTACGACCCCATCTCCACGGACACGTCGCGCCGATCCAGCCAAGCCAGCCACGGCGGCGGAGATGGTGGGGGGCCTCCTCCGAGCTTGCTCAGCCTCACGCCGCTGCAGCAGTACCGGCTCAAGGCCACGTACGCGGCGGCCACGGGCGGGCCCCCGCCCACGCCGCTGCCGCACATGGAGAGGATGGCGCTGCGGACGCGTGTGGCGATGATGGCGACGATCGCAACGGACGGCGAGAGGGAAGCCGCGCGCGACCCGGGCACGGAGTCGCCGTTCCAGGGAGGAGCACGGCTCAATCCGGCACCGGTGGCTGGGCAGCTGCATCAGCGGCGGTGCAGTGACGGTGGCGCGTGCGGCTACGGCGCGAGCCACACACCACTGCCGCACGAGATTCCGGGCATCGGCACGAGACGCGCGAGCGACCCTGTGCGGAGGGCACCGCACCGACTGCAGGGCTTGCCCACGGTGCCGCTCCACCACGGCCCGCAGCTGCAGCACAGGTACAACAGCCTGAACCTGGTGCCGCACCCCCCCGCGGTGCCAGCTATGATGGATCAGCGCCACGGGGGCCCGCTCAGGGCCACGGGATACGCGCGCTCCGACGGAAGCCTGCACCGGGGCGCGTACTCTCCGCGGCCGCCCAGCATCAGCGAGAACGTCGTCATGGAGGCTGTTGCCATGGAATCGGAAGCCCACATCCCTGAGGAGGACATGGTTCTGCCCGACGACCTGATGCAGTACATCGCCGCCGAGGAGAGCAACATGGCAGCCAGGGCCGTGGGAAACGGGATGGCGTACGGGGAGCAGCCGAGCCAGGGCTTCCAAGCGGGTTTCAACGGGCAGGGCCACGGCCCGTACAACCCGGCTAATCACCAGGCCCAGCAGTCACCCATAGCGATGTCCAGCGGCGCCAACTACGGCCAGGCCTATCCCATGATGGGCCATTGCCAGTCGGGGCAGGCAGCCAATCGACAGACTCAATATCGCATGCCTGGCCAGATGATGTCGCCGGACACGAATAAGAACTTGCCGATACAGTGGAACGAGGTGAGCTCAGGCAGCGTGAGGAACAATCCCAGCGCCAACTGTGCGCATGCCGCAACAGCACCACGCAGGCCGGCGCAAGCGAACCTTGGCTTGGTTCGGCAAAACGAGGCTTTCATTCAGTACCAGCCACATCCTACGCAGCAACAGCAGAACTTCTACCAACAAGGCATGCCCAATGGGAATCACATGGCACAGCAGCAACAGCACCATCAGCAACAGCAGCAGCAATTGCAGGGCCAGTATAATTGCTACAAGCAAACGAGAGCCACAGCAGGATCAGGTCAGGGCTATGTGATGCAAGTGAGCCCAGCCCAGGCTGAGATGAGCTCATGTCAGAATGGAATGGCGCTGAATCCAGGCTCCAGCCAAAGACCTACAGCGTGTGGAGGCATCCACTTGAGCCCAATCCATCATCCCAGCTGCATGCAGCAACAGCAACAGTCGCCGCTGAGGACCGGGGTGCAGCCTTGCTCGCAGACTGGTGTCTGCTCCGGGAAGCCGCTCGTGAACCAGAACTTTTCCCAAGCTCCGCAGGGCTTCGCGCAGTCGCAGCAGCTGCTGGCGAACCACGGTAGTGAGCAGAATGCGGGGATGATGGGTGCCCATAGAGGAAACGTGCAGGCGAAGGTGGGTGCAGCCGCTCGTTCGAACTACAACTCGCCAGTGCATCAGAGTCCCAATCACGTGCCTTACCAGTCGCCGCATGCGCACAATCCCATGCTGAGCCCCAGACAGCAGAGCTATGGCCCAGGTCAACACGTCCAAAGCACAATACAGCCTCACCCTCCTGCCTACAGAAAACCCGGTACCGTCCAAGCTGCCACCGCATTGACCAGCGCTGCTGTTCAGCAGCAGGCTTACTCAGGGAGCCACGGGCAGCTGACGAACGGACTGAGCCCCGCGCACAGCGCCATTGGCGCCAGTCCCAACAGGCCCATGCAGGTGGAGGGAGAGGCGCACTCCAGCGGCATGCACATTCAAAGCCAACCCATGCATTACACGGGACAGATTCAGATGTACGACGGGGGCATGGTGCAATATGGGCAGCAGAATGGCGGCGGCGGTAGCGTCGCGCCGAGTTACCACGGCCAGGAGAGCAGCGCTGCGCAGCAGTCAATGGCGGCCACCGGTCTGCAGAAACCCACAGAGGCGATGTTGTCGCCAGGCACCGGGCAAGTAAGCAGCAGCACGTCGGCAGCGATGGCAAGCCTCGATGCTACGTTGCCATCGCAGATCGACTTTGAGGCCATGATCCTGGACGACGGAGACCACTTCAGTCTCGTGTCCGGTCCCCTGAGCCCAGGGCTGCTGCAGAGCCTCTCGCAGGCCTCATCTCGCCTCACCACGCCGCGCGGCTCTGTCACGCTGGCGCCAGGCAGGGCGGCCGCAGGGTCGGCGGGGGGCCTTGCCGGCATCGGGATCGGCCAGCCCGTCGCACCGGTGGCGCCCGGGATGTCCAACATGGCCATCGGAGACATGAGCTCAATGCTGTCAACACTGGTGGAAGAGAGCAAGTTCCTCACAATGATGCCTTAGGTGGTGCTTTCTTTTTCACTGAATAGTTTCCGGGTCGCTGGTTGACTGGAGTAGGCAGGTGGGCTCGCAGCAAAGGCCCACTTATACAAGATGCAGTTTGCCGAGCATGGAAATATTTTCCGAATCGCTGACTGGACATGTGACCCGGCTGAAATAAAGCCCTGGCCTTAATTCCTAGTCCCCTGCAATGCAGAGTCTAGGCCTGTGGCGGTCTTGCTTTGAGGGAGCGTCTAAAAACGATGCGTTTTGCCTCAAGAGCTAAGGAGTCATTAAATAAAAGATGTGCAGTGTTGAATGTTGACACTTGATGAATTTAAACAGCTTTCTTGAACACACCTTGGTCAAAAGGACCCTTTGTATAATTCTGCCGTTGTTGACCAAGGTGGTAAAGCCATTTTTTTTTTACAATGCAGAATTTATTTTAATATCGGGAACATGTTTTGTTTTGTAAGAAGGGGTTAGGGTCAGGACTGCTGGTGGAATGTCCTGCTGGCTGACAAGTACTCGCATGATTGTGTTCGTCGTGCAGGCATTTTTTGAAGGACCGATGATACAAGGGTGGAAATGTCATAAAATGAAAGAGAAACCACCAAAATAAAATGGTCTTATTTTGCTTCTGGCCAGTGGATTGCAAAACCTATACCCTGGTTTGGTTGACACGAAAGTAGGTGACACGCAAGTCTGTAGATCATTCCCCTATGCAAGCGGAACTTTTCATGACCGCCTGTAAAACACATTCCTCATGAGTAAGTCACGCGGAAGTCACACGGACACAAAAACACTAAGTGATATATGAAATTCCAAATACAGTGGTAATAGCAATTACAATAAAAACAACATAAAATAAAATTAGCATTGTAAAAAAGCTCAAAAATAAACAAACAATAATATAGAGATCTCGCCGAGTGCATTTTTGGGTTGTACCAAGTTTCGTTTGGCGTGATTTTATAACGGTTCCCTCTTAATGCTGAAGCAACACCCCAGCACGTGGATCAAAACGACAGACATTGTGCCCAACAACCCGCGAAGACTGTCAGAAAGCTGTACAGCACGACCGGGAAAACCTACGTCGCAATAAAAAATGAATGCACTGTTTGTAAGTAATTGCCTGGATGGCCGTCATTTCTTTTTGGACTACGACCCCGTGGGACACGTTCTGGTGCAGTCGCCCGGCGCAGGAACATTCCTGTTTATTACGGCTGCTGCACGAGAATCCACAGAGCAACTCAACCTTAGCCTAAGGAGCCAGATTGCATTTCCACTGCCTCCCAGGACATGCAGTGTGTGCCCTGAACATGTGCTTTGCCTTACCTCGACAAAAATCTTTATATTTTCGTACAAACTAATGGAAAAATGCAAATATGGTATTTAACATTTTTTGAAAATTCTGTATAACTTTCAGAACCTCAACGGCTGACAACATTCAAAATGTGGACTCCCAACGAGGCTTCCATTGCGTGTTGAGTAAAACTATTCCCAACCTGTGTATGCCAGTTGGAGGAAATACCGAACGAGAGTCACACATGTTGCAGTGTTTGGCAGCTATCTTAAGATGATGTTGAAACCTTAATGTGACAAGCGAAACACACGACCTATTGATCTTAAAACTCAGGCAAGGGTTGTTGCTCGGAAGGCGGTGTTCTCTGATAGGTGCATTCCAAGTGATGTGTCATGCTGCATTCTACTCTGGCAAATTCACAAGAGGCATGCCCAGCAAGCTGCTGCCAATCGCTCAACCACCAAATACAAACACATTTGACAAAAAGCATGCTTTGCTCACTGCCATGCAAATGTTTTGTCTTCGTAGATGATGTATTATGCCAATAGGGGGTCGTGTTACACCGTTACTTACCAACTGTGTATAGGCTTTTTTTAATCTCAGTGCAGTTTATTTTACCTATGTTCTGTGTACTGTACGTTAAATGTCAAACCATGTTTTGTGTACTGCATGCTTGTATTACATACTGTATACTTTTTAAGCATTGTATCGCCTGTTTTTTTACATTCAGAAATGCGCAATGATTGTAATGGTTCTTCTTCGCTGCGTGTATTATAGCAGCTTGTAAAAATATGCCTTAATTTAGCTTACAAACACCACCCGCGGTTTACTTTCAAGCTTGTGCCTTAAACTCCAGATCGTAGCAGCATTTCTACTCCGCCTTCCCGTGTTTATTCTGTTTCCATGACCTAACATTGCCTTACTTTTCGTCACGAGTCATGTTGGCTGGTACCAGCTGTTTAACTTTAGCAATATTAAATACTGATTTAAAAATGACTGACGTGTTCCATGTCATTACCATTTTAAGTACCGAAAATAAAGACACACTGTGGTGCGTGTGTGTCTATATATTGAGAATAATGCATTCGGAGAGAGAGAAAAATATGGTTCATACATAATTATGGGGAAAAAATGACATGGAAAAGACATCTTTTTTTAATCGCGCGTGGAAGTCATTTATAAAAACGTTAGATTTTTATCAATTTCTATTTGGCAAAAGCACCATTTGACGCATGACTGATTTGCAAACCGTACAGCACCTGTAAATACAACACAGACGTGAGATGAACACGCAGCGATGAGTCGATGATAACCCGCACCACTCCGAGCCTTTTTTCACACGAGCTACGCAACTCGGCACAGTTAAACCAACACGAAACCCCAGTGCCCCCTAGCTTTCAAGTGTGCAGCCGGTGTAACTCACCGGGGCCCATTTGGTCAGAGTGGCCCAGGTGCTCGGTGCAAATAGGTGTGGTGGTGGGTGGTGGGGGAGCAGAATTGGGATATGGGCCCCCGTAATATTCCTTACACCAGAGTGCGCAACCTTGCTGTGCCGTCACATTGCAACAAAAACGCAAGCGCCACCCACCCCTTTGAGGATGAAGTGTAATTCGACATCTCATACTGAAATAATAATTTTTCACGTGCCGGTTGAGTCAACATAACTTGTGTCCACACTCTTTTAAGTCGACATTACAGTAACTGTGCTCGTGTGAAAAGGCCCATTAATACACACCGACTTCTGTGAGCTTGCATAAATTATACGACCTCTCTTTGTGCAACTTTGAACGTTTACAAAATCTTGACCCATTTTTTTACACAAAATAAAAATATCATTTTGCTACATTTCCCCCCTCCCCTTCATTTTGTTATGTACATATACAGCTGCCCCTCTGTCACTACACTGCTGTATGAGGATCTCCCCATGCTGTGTGGGCCGTGGGGGGTTAATTGATAAATTCACCACGCTGGTCAGTGTAGATGGTAAAATTGGGGAACCGATATGGGAGGATAAAAATTAACCCGTAAAAACAAAGTTTTTCACTATAAATCCTTTATATGCGTGGCGGCTAGAGTCCTCTCGTCCTCTGGCTTGAGATGGCTGCCACTTATGGGTCAGATGATTGCTTGCCACCATTAAGCAATTGGTAATTACATATATAAAAATTTTTTTCCTAAAAAGTGTAAAATTTTGGAAAAAAATTTTCACGAAAATGAATTGTCACGCACAACGAGCCTGTGTGCAAAATGTCAGCTCGATTGGATCACGGGAAGTGGGTAAAATAACGACCGAAAGATTTGCACGGTCGTAAGCGCGCAAGCAAGCAAGCAAGTGAACTTAATATAAAGGATTTAAAAAGTACAGCACACCAATAGACTTGCTGCACTGCGCTTTGCTGCCCGTAGTGTAGCACAGTTGTCACGAACAGCCTTGTTATGCATGCTGGTTACCCATCAAAGCACTGTCCAGGCTCAAACTTGATTAGATCCTGAGGTCTGACAGGATCTGGCGGGCCCATTCTGGATGATTTAGTCGCATGCTGGAGTATGCTATTATACCATCTTTACAATTTTGTTGTAAGCTGGAGTTTTTATGCAGCCAAATGTTTAATGTATTTGAGCAAATATTTTAACCTCTGAAAAAAGTATGCCTATTAATTTGAATCACTGTACATTTAACAAAGAATCTACAATGCTCCAGGATATGCAGAGTATGTGTAACCAGTTCAGCTGCTATTTATTGCACATACTACCAAGTTATGTTTGGCATTCATTGATTTTATTTTTGCTTGCTTTAGAATGTTAAAATTTTAATTGCCAGCAGAAGTCTATAAGCTCAGACACTAATTATTGGGATTACTTGATCTGGCCTGACAGCTTCATCAATCACGACTCACTCAATGTAGCACAAATAAGGAAGCAAGGTAAAACAATGTGACGGTTTGCTTCCTGATTTATGGATTCACTACCAATTACATATGCACAGCTTTTTATTTAACATAGCAAACACGTGGCTTATAAAATCACATCTTATATCTCCAATTAGTACTCAATGCTTGCTGGTTTCAGAAAAGGGTTTTCTCTTGATGGCTACATTCTACATTATCAGATTCTTGAAATGACAAATTAATTTAAAATACCATTGTCTGGCTTTTGTAGACATGACAAGGACATTCAGGCTCTCAAAAACAATGGCTTGATAAAAAGCAAGAAAAATCATGAATATGCATGGATTATGGAACACTTTCCAACATGGGTTTATCCTCAGAAGTATTTATTTAACAGTACAGAAGCCGAATGTTAGCAGTCGGGCCAATTAGTTATTTTGGCACTGATTTTTTTTTCCAAGTTTTGGCAAACCCTTTGACCGGGTTTCTATAGGGTAGGTCCCTACTAGCAACACAAAGGTATACTGTACCAAAATTTTGTTCATCTTGGCTTATCCATTAGTGGACTTATCTTGACCCCATTTTACAGACTACTGTTCTTGACAGTTTGTGTGGGGCCATTTAAAGACGTCATTACAAGCACGGCCAAAATACAAACACAGGATGGGGTCAGAAAAAGGTCATCATGTCCTGCAGATATTTACATAGCACTGTAGTATGCAAATGTCTCTCGACATATGGACATAAATTCAGGGTAATGGCGAGGATAAATATACGTGCAGTACTCGACTCTAAAATATTTTATACACATTTTGGTAAAAGTCATGAATATAAATTGCATTAAAGGCTTACGCTTATGTGGAGAGAGGCCAGTGAAGACATACATCAACTGAGTACACATACAGCCCTTTGTCAATCCACTCCTGGGTGAGGGTCTCTCCACGCATTGCGGCGGTTTGTGAGGATTTGACCATACTTCACCACGTCGGTCAGTGCGGCGGGCACAGACGAGGTGCACTGCCCTCTGCTACCCACTACATAGCCCCGCAGCCTATAGCACCTGTTATGCATGGCGGTCGCCCATCCAAGTGTAAGGGACGTCGCCTATTCAGGCTCAGTCCTATTGGGCTGCCTAGTCCGCGGGGCATTACGGGTGATTTGATCAGTCGCATGCATTGCAATGTACAATACAGCAAAGATAATCTCATTGGTAAGTTTTTTTTATGGTTTCAGATAGGTGTAATGCAGTGTAGTTTTTAATCCTCGGTTATAAATAAAGTAAAAATATCACGCCACTCATTACAGCACAAACACAAAAAGACATTGGCAGTCGTGCACAAATATAAAAAAGATCTCACCAAGTTCATCATGAGCATTGCCTAACAACACAGCGATCATTTATGGGCCAACGTTTTAGGCAATGGCTCTTCAGAACACACGATAGTTTGGTTGATGGAGACCGTACTTCGCACTGTCGCATTAAAACGTGAAAGGTGACATACGAACAGTTTTAAATTGATGCACAAACAGTTGAGAAAGTCAGATATCCAACAACATCAAGTAAACTCCAAACTAAAAGCAAAACAAACAAATGTAAACAAGACCCACGCTGGAATTTCCCGCGAAAATGACGTCATTTCGCAACGCCATTCTCCACTGTCATTGGTCGCCGCGCCTATGACGTCAGAAAATGCGGCAAAAAAAAAGCGCGCGCCCACCAATCACATGGCGATGTGAGCCACGTGGTCGGGGGTGGTGGGGGGGGCCTTGAGCCGCGGACCCGGAGGGGGGGGGGGCGTTACCCCCAACCACCCACGAAGCCCCGCCTCCTGAACCACCCCCCCTCCTCCACCCCCGCCTCCTCCACCACCCCCCCTCCTCCACCACCCCCCTCCTCCACCACCCCCCCTCCTCCACCCCCGCCTCCTCCACCACCCCCTCTCCTCCACCACCCCCCCTCCTCCACCACCCCCTCCTCCACCACCCCCTCTCCTCCACCACCCCCCCTCCTCCACCACCCCCCCTCCTCCACCACCCCCCCTCCTCCACCACCCCCCCCTCCTCCACCACCCCCCCCTCCTCCACCACCCCCCCTCCTCCACCCCCCCTCCTCCACCCCCCCTCCTCCACCACCCCCTTTGCTCTTTGCGTTCTGAGTCGTGGGAGGCGTCCCATGGTCTCCTCTCTCCCCTCTTCCTCCACCCTCCCCTTCTGCTCCTCCTTCCATCCCCTTCTCCTCCCTCCCCTTCTCTCTACCTCCCTCCATACCCTCCTCCCACGCTCCCTCCCCCCCTCACCTTCCCCCCCCCCTCCTCCCCCACTCCCCCTCCTCCCATACCCCCCCTCCCCCTCCTCCCATACCCCCCCTCCTCCCCCACCCCCCCTCCTCCCCCTCCTCCCCCCCCTCCTCCCCCTACCCCCCCCTCCTCCCCCCCATTCGCGAGGAGGCCGCGACCTCGGTGCGGAAACGCGGGGAGAGCGGCGGCGCAGCCAATGAGAGCGCGCGCCCTGGGCCCGTGACGCCACCTCCACCACCGCCGCCACCACCACCTACACCACCACCACCTACACCACCACCACCTACACCACCACCACCTACACCACCACCACCGCCGCTGTTGCTGCTGCTGCCGCCCAGACGCCCGTCCGTGTCACGGCGATGAGCTGCCCATAGCCTCGTTGTGCGAGCGGGCTGCGGCTCCCCTGCGCTGCCCCCGCTCCAAGAGAGCGACTCCCCCAGGCGGGTGCCGGGTTCGCTTGCCCCTGCGGAAAGCTGGTGGGTGTGTGGGTGGGTGTGTGGGTGGGTGGGTGGCTGCCTTGGGGTGGCTGCTGGGCCGTGTTCAGTCGGGGGGGGGGGGGGGGCCTCTGGCGGCGGCGACGGGGAGGAGGAGGGACGGGGTCGGGGCGTGCTGGGGTGGAAGACGAGGCCGCCCGTCCGTCCGTCTGCTCGCCTCGCCTCGCCCCGCTTTGTGTGCGCCGAGCTCGGCTCGTCTCCCACAGTCGCCGTCGGCGTTCAGACGACGGTGGTGGTGGGTGTCTAACCCCGTGCGGGAGACATGGCGATGAACGGCATCTCGCGCAGCAGGTTCGAGGTGAGGGGCTGCCGCGGTCACGCCGATTGGGAAGTGAAGCTTTTAGCTGCTGGGCAGAGGTAGAGAGAGAGAGAGGGGAAGCGCCGTGGGTAGCCGGGGTCATGCGGATCGGTGGGCCGAGTCGGGCTGGGCAATGGGGCTGATGAACAGCTGATCGGAGCTACAGCTGGTCAGGCCTACAGCGTGGCGGGGTGGTGGTGGTGGTTGTTGTTGTTGTTAAAGGCCCCCCCCCCCCCACGCGGTTTTACAGCCCTCGTTTAAAGTTGACTGCAGATTTGTTTTTACGAGCCGCAGCTGATCACAGGGGCTAGTACAGCTGATGGAAGCTGCAGCCTATCCCTGTGCCTATGTTACAGCTGATTGGTGTTAGATTTGGTTATGTGTGGTAAGGATGTTGGTGGTGGGGGGGGGGGGTCTACAGCTGATTGAGGCTTGGAACTTACGAGCCACAGCTGATCAAAGCCACAGCTGAAGGAGGACAACAGTTGGTGAGTGTAACAGCTGATCAGAACCACAGCTGGTGGGTGTAACAGCTGATCGATGCTACAGCTGATCAGAACCACAGCTGGTGGGTGTAACAGCTGATCGATGCTACAGCTGATCAGAACCACAGCTAGTGAGTGTAACAGCTGATCGATGCTACAGCTGATCAGAACCACAGCTGGTGGGTGTAACAGCTGATCGATGCTACAGCTGATCAGAACCACAGCTAGTGGGTGTAACAGCTGATCGATGCTACAGCTGATCAGAACCACAGCTGGTGGGTGTAACAGCTGATCGATGCTACAGCTGATCAGAACCACAGCTAGTGGGTGTAACAGCTGATCGATGCTACAGCTGATCAGAACCACAACTAGTGGGTGTAACAGCTGATCGATGCTACAGCTGATCAGAACCACAACTAGTGGGTGTAACAGCTGATCGATGCTACAGCTGATCAGAACCACAGCTAGTGAGTGTAACAGCTGATCGATGCTACAGCTGATCGATGCTACAGCTCATCAGAACCACAGCTGGTGGGCGTAACATCTGATCGATGCTAACATCTGATCGATGCTACAGCTGATCAGAACCACAGCTAGTGGGTGTAACAGCTGATCGATGCTACAGCTGATCAGAACCACAGCTGGTGGGCGTAACAGCTGATCGATGCTACAGCTGATCAGAACCACAGCTAGTGGGTGTAACAGCTGATCGATGCTACAGCTGATCGATGCCACAGCTGATTGGGGGGGGGGGGGCTACAGCTGATCGATACGGGAGCCCGGCGTGTTGTGTGTGTGTGCTGCAGATCAACAATCTCCAGTGTAAACCGGACGTGCTGTGGGGGGGGGGCATAAACACTGTGTGGAAACTAAATACTGTAACGCAACATCACTGTAATAATCCTGCTAACACATTACAGGTTGTGTGCGTGTGGGCTCGACTCTGCCTCAAATGAGTAGCTGGTGCGGTGTGTTAAACATCGAGACAGGGGAGACAAAGGCGGCCGGGAGTAGTTTTAGTTCCCTCCCCACCCAGCACTTTCTCTAACAGTCTGAAGGCTCATCTTCTTGGTTCTTATTTTATTATGTTTTATTTTTATTATTTTATTATTTCCCTTCTACGTGACTTTACCGAAAGAACCAAGAAGATGAATCCCTGCAGTCACGAAAGCTTTAAATCGAAATTTAGTCTGAAGGCTATAAGGGGGTCTTTGTGGCGGGGGATGTCCAATAAATATCGTGACAGCAGTCTCAGTGTGTAAAGAGTGTCATATGGTGGCTGTGTGTGCTGTTACAGCCCGTTTTCTAATCCACCGCTGGATGCGAACATCCACGCGCCTTTGTAGGCAGTGTGGACACTCTTTTGGCCATACTTCACCACGCTGGTCAATGCCAGTTGGCGAAAGTTGTGGGTTTTTTTTGGGGGGGGTGGTGGAGGTGGGTAATTAGAGAACGACGCTGGCTTGGGTATTTGCTGCCACTGCCCTCTGATGTCCGCAACGCCGACTAGGGCCCTGTTGTTATGCCTTTTGGTTGTCGCCCAGCCAGGCGCTATCCAGGCTCCAAAACAAAGTCCCTGCTTAGCTTCCAAGGTCTGGTGGAGATCGGACGCAGCAGCATGATTTGGTCATTGGCTGTCAATGTTCAAGCGCATCACGCCTACGTGTTGCTTCTAAGACGAGAACACCCCCCCCCCTCCCCATTGACGAGCGTGGTGAAGTATGGTCAAATAGCGGATGGGGAAGCCCTCATTCACCCATTGGTTTTACAAAAGGGACTGTGTCTGTACCATGCATGGGGTTCCCTGCGGTCTTGGTTATAACGAGCTTTCAAGTAATGCTCATCAAAAGGAATTTTTTTTTAGATTTCAGTGGCAGGACAGGCAATTTCAACTGCAAATGGAATTCCTGCCCTGTTCCTCATTGTGTTTGATGATTGCGGTAGTGTGCCCTCATGACTTGCACTATTTCTGGCACATTTGAATAGTAATAATGTTTAGCTCTGCGTCATTCCACTGCTGGATGAAGGCTTCCCCCACACTGCACGCCCAATGCACTCGCCATGACATCTGAAAAGCAGGCTTATCTTCTCTCTCGCTGATAATTAGTAAATAATGAGCCGGTGGTGGTTGTTTGTGTCGTAATTCCCATGATTCTGGGCAGGAATGTTCCCAAGGTGGTGTTTTGTTTAGTCAGCAGAGATAAAGCTAAAATAAACAAGGCTGATGAGAAGCTCTGGCTTAGATGGATTTGAATAAACTGTTTTCAAGTAATCTTGAAGGAGCATACTCCGAAGAAAACAATTGTTAGTTGTTTGGTTATAAATGTGAGAGTACGGTAGTAGTTTCACAACTGTACTCATCGTGATAGATGGTTTACTTGTTATTTTTTATTATTATGCATGTTTACCCAGGAAAGCCTCAACTCTTTTTCAGTAGGGTCCTGGATTGGTGGTGGGGGGGCGTAGTTGCTTTGCGTAATCCAAATTTTGTCATTTGCAACGGGATGTTTTTCCTATACCAGTTACATAGTTCGTTTTAACTATGGGAGGAAACCAAAGAATCCCAAAGAAACCCATATGCAGAACAGGGGGAGAACATACAAACTCCACACAAAGGCATCCGAGTCAAGAATCGAACCTAGGCCCTTCTTCGTGTGACACATGAGTGTTACCACGGCGTCACCCTGCCGCCCTGTTTCCTCAAATGGATATCTGTGAAGTAGAGCTTTACAGCTCATCGGATTCCTCCAGCATAACTATTTTGATTCTGAAAATTGTAAATGTATTCGTGTGAATGTCTCTGGTGTGTTACTGTGTAACAGGTGGGATGCTTGCTATTCAGAGGTGGTTTGGTGACAAATTGCTTTGTTTTCCTGCCTCATTTGTGCAAAACAGATGTTCTCGAGTGATGGCGATGAAGCACTCATTAACAAGAAGCTTCCCAAGGAGCTGTTGCTAAGGTATGCAAAGAGCCCCTGCAAACGAGACCCCCATCTGTCCAGTAATGGCACACATGTGCCAGTTGCCCAAAACATAAAGCTGCCACGTTTCTGGCAGGCTCAACTGGGATGCGTGACGAGCTGGCAGCCCCTTCCTTGGTTAGCCCTACCCACGTTTCAATAGTCACAGCAATTCAACTGGTAGTACCCACGCAGTGAATGGCCGAATTTGTTTTGACGTTTGCTCCACGGCCTGCTCATAGGCCCCTCCAGTGTCAACCCCACATCCACGTCGCATGTAGAACCCACACCTCTGCCTGCATCACGAGTCGAGCACGATGTGAGAACATTTTACACCGGGGACAATATCTGTTTTCGCAAATGCTTTGAAACGCTGGGACAGCCTTTCTGAAAACGGGGCACTTGATATCATTAAAACGAACGTGCCACCCTCAATCCGGTCTTTCGTACGTAGCCGGCAGCCTCAAACCTGCCTGACAACAAAAGAGTAACAGCTGGGAGTTTAAAGAGAATGCTTGGTATTTGCTGGAGGGGGGAGGGGAATGAGGATGGTCCTGGAGTCTTGAACCTACATAATCGGTGGGTGTTTCAGTGAAGGCGGCTTTGGTATTTGTGGGCCTGCACAGGTGACTTAAGAATGCAAGTCTGATGATACCTGCACTGCTCGGCATTTTGACGTGTGGGGTGTACTGTAGGCCGTGTTGGGTGCCCATGGTTACCGGCGAGTGACGACTGAGAGTTTGCAATTCCAGTGAGAGCTGCATGAAAGATGGCAGTGAACTCGAGCGTTTGCGTTCCTACTCGATGTCGTGGCTCTATGTGGAAGTTATTTTTAAGGACTTGGACTGCCCAAGCTCATGGTGCCCTAATGAGGCGTAATGACTAGACTGTGATACCATTAGACCGCAAGGGCTCATGATTGTACTAAAGTGCCTGGTGCTTGCCTGCGTGAGGGTGTGGGAGACCGATCAAGTATTTTTAGGACCAGTCTTTTTCAAAAATCATAGCTTTGCATGGCCCCAGGCGACTACGATCCTGTTTGAGCCGTCGCAGACCCCGGGCACTTTTGGAGTTGTACTTGTTTTAATTCCCTCCTCCCCCCTCTTGCTCTCTTCTCCCCCAATAACAAACAAAAAGCCCTTAAATCATCTCGGCGCTGGACCTGTACCAATTGCCACCATCCCCCCTCTCGCCACAATTTGATTAATTATGATTTGAAGTCCCGATGCACCCCCACCCCTCCTGAACACGCGTGAACCGTCCTATCTGTTCAGCATCTTTAGCCGTGGGTTGCGTGAAGACACTTTATAAGTTGACATTGTACGGGAGCGTTTATAAAAAGAATTACAAATCCGCTGCTCAAAGAAGGCCTCCCCCTGACCGCTATGGTCATGGGGTTTTTTGTGGTCATACTTTACGCTGGTCGGTTGCGGGTTAGTAAAAGCAGGGTGGAGGAAACCCAGGTCCAGTTCTGGTAAAATCGCTCACCGCTGGCATCAGCACTGGCCAGAAATCAAACTTTGTTCGGCGGATTTTCTCCGCTGTGTAATATTTACTGCACCACCGCTGCACCCAGTGTATACAGTTCACGTGTTTGGGGATAAATTCTGCTGCGGATGTTGCTGTTGTTTTCCAGGAGTTTTTGTATGGTAGCTCCGACAACTCAATGTGTTCGGCTCGTGTAGCCTCTGAACATTGATGACTGCTGGTATTGATTGAGCCCTAATGAGGATAAAAAAAAACCTCCACATTTGTCTTAGTTTCACCGCTGCTTGTTGGGATGGGCACATTTTCTCAACTCTTTTTAGTTGGTGGTCTAAGTGACAAAATGGCCACGCATTCAATTATTTTGAACAGGTGGTCTGGATTAAGGTGAGAGAGCCTTGTACATGCAAAGCACATATTTGTTGTTAAATCTATTTGCGAAGCCTCGCAGAGATTTTTAAGCACTCTTACAGATATCGGCAATCTTCCAATGTTTGCCGTGGTTGTATTGGCGGTGCTGGGACTGTCTCTTTTTCTGAAGATAGTGTTTTTGTCAATATTTCTGCACATCCTCTTGAGATGTAGTTGCCTTTACACAATGTATAATTGGGTGTTGTTGTTATCTTGAAGCTGAGCACATGCTCTGTTTGCATGTACAGGTGATAACAGAGCACCAATTGTGTTGGAGATTGTCCCTGCACAGTTTCAGCAGTGACTTGTAAAAAAACCAATATTAAATGACAGCCCTTTTTAAATCAACTTTTGGTTGTAGGGTTTTCCATACTGCATTGGTCATGGGGGTTGTTTGATCGTAATTCACCACTGCCGGTCAATGTGGGTTGGTGAAGGGATGGGGGTCCCAAGACCGGTTTAGATCTTACAACTTATGTTAGGCATGAACTCGGTATGCTGGGTCTCAGTTGCTTGTAATAAACGAAACACTGGTACCACTTTCCACACTACTCTGCAAGTGTAGTCAGATGGATTTTAACGATTTGTTATGCCACGTCTTCATTTCGGTGATGAGCTGTGCCATAACAGTTCTAAGTTAACACAAGTGTGAGTTGAGGTGTAAATAAATCTATAATTCCTTTGCTCGGTCAGTAGAATTCTCACAGGAATACTGCTAAATATTGGACGGAAGCTGAAATGAAATATATATTTGTCAGTGACCTAAGCCACAAGACGAGGGATGGTGGTTAGCTGTGTGCTGGTGGCGTGCCAAATAATGAGGACCGCTGAGGCCGTTTTGTAGGCCAGATATTTAAAGAAATATGTATAAGTGCTCGTGTACGCGTGCGTGCATTTTGTCGGAGCCACTCAATTTGCCGTGGGACTTGAATCGAGGTTAGTGACCACCTGCCTAGCTACCGAGCTACCATATGCCGTCCGTCTCTAATTTCAATGCAAATAAGGCGTTTGATTATTCTGCTCGTTACATTTGGCCAGCAAATTAGTTTTTTTCCCCCGCTCTCTCTCTCTGCTCTGGTTTCATCATTGTGCGGAAAAGAACAGCGACTATGGGCCTCTTGTGTTTCGTGCGTTGGGGGGATGTGGGGGTTGTGGCTTGCCTCCTCTAGCCATATCACATCCTCCACTGTGT
The DNA here is from genome assembly GCF_015708825.2 of Lethenteron reissneri. Lineage (NCBI taxonomy): Eukaryota > Metazoa > Chordata > Hyperoartia > Petromyzontiformes > Petromyzontidae > Lethenteron > Lethenteron reissneri. The sequence continues at coordinate 16,208,518 of NC_083798.1, read as the reverse complement.
GTGTCACGACCTATACAGACACATGTTTGTTATTAGCCACATTGGGGGAGCATTATCTGCCTCGGAAAACATAATCTTGGAAACTAATGAAATCCACGATGTCGTCCGATGTATGTTGTGGATTACGTGTTCGCCGCTTTGTTATTTTTTGCGGATGACAGATGGTTTGCTTTTGCTTGTGTTTTATGCTCCCAAGGTCGGCTGAGTATTTATTGCAGTTTAAACGGCCTAAAATGCTCAGCTTTTTGTAGTGGGAATAATCCTGCAGCAAATTGTATTGATTGTGTCATAACAATGGAAATATTCACCACCCCCCCCTTCCCAGAGATTCAATTAATTGTTGTGATTCGATTTGATTGAAGAATCTATAAAATAAAATGTAACAGTGATGAATGTAGCAGCCTTGGGCAGCTGTCGAGGATCATGTGAATACTTAACATATACATGAACACATTCACTTCACTGCTGCTGGATCAGTTAGCTGAGCTATTTTGCTCTATGTTTACACGGAAATGAAATGCCTCGGTTTTCTTGGAGTGATGCCTCCATGATCCTTCTGTTCAAAAAGGAAGACAATCGATTTGAAAAATTACAGGCTCATTATCCCCATTTCACTCAACTAGATAGTGCTCACGAAAATAATAGAAAATGCAATACTGTCATGAAAAACTCCACATTCGTCAAGAACACTGTGGCCTTATAAGAAGAATGTATATAATAGGCGACTTTTAGGCAATGGCTCTTCTTCTTAGCATGTAAATAGAGGCCAGATGGTCACCTCTCTGGTCTCAATGTTTATGTACTCTGAAGAGGAGCCATTGCCAAAATGTTGCATATTATATATTTTTACTCTGCAGGCAGTGTTATTGATGATTTCGGTGAGGTGTATTCTTGATATTTGTGCTTGTGCACCACCGCCAATGCAGAATCGCCAAATTATTTGTTCAATACTGTAATGGGTCAATTTACAGGTCAACCAACAGTAATGGCAGCAAGCTGTCAAACACGTACTATCAATCAGATAAAAAAAAAAAATTCAAATTAATTTCACATACCATTGTGAGAATACCTGATGCAGTTATCCTCTCACAAACCAACGACTTGACCATTGATCCTGAAATTCACGATTCGATGCACGTATCCTTGAGCTTCGTCTTCGATGTTAATCAATTTGCCGATGTGTCTCATGTTGTAGGGTTCTTGCTTTTTTTTTTTTGAGAAGAAAATAAAACATCTGAGAGCAGGAGAAGAAAATAAACATCTGAGAGCAGGAGAAGAAAATATTACATCTGAGAGCAGGAGAAGAAAATATTACATCTGAGAGCAGGAGAAGAAAATAATACATCTGAGAGCAGGAGAAGAAAATAATACATCTGAGAGCAGGAGAAGAAAATAATACATCTGAGAGCAGGAGAAGAAAATAATACATCTGAGAGCAGGAGAAGAAAATAATACATCTGAGAGCAGGAGAAGAAAATAATACATCTGAGAGCAGGAGAAGAAAAACCACGTCGGATTGTATTGCCTGCGGTATGAGGTGGCAGGGAAGCAGGAAGTAAAGCGGACCTGCGGGGCAGCCATCACTCGAATGCCATTGCAGTGAAAGAGAGGTCTTTATTTTTCTATCATCCGGACTTAACCAACTCTCTGCACCAATGGGGGGAAAAAATGGCAGATTAATTAAAAATCCATCCGTTCGGCTGGGAATGAGTGACACGTCGATGGTGACCTGAATCGTCAAACAGCTGGAGCACGTGTGTATGGGGGGGGAGGTTACCCCCCCCCCCCCATCTTCTTTGTGACACCCGCTGGGACAAAATGTTATCATTTGGCAGCAATCGAGGAGACAATGTTTAATTTAAAATGTTATTAACATTAATAATGAGGGATATGCTCAATCATTAGCCCCTTTGCTTTTCTCACAGTTTATTTTACTATAAATATTGGGAGACTGAATAGAGGTGTTTTAAAAACGATATGTTAATATCCGAGCTGTTTATCATTTGAATAATGGGTGGTGGGATGGATATTTTTTTTTCTACATGGAGGCAGGGCTGTCTCTGTTTGAAATGGGTAATGTCTTTTTAAACATTTCGAGAACGCCGCATTGTTATGCTGATGATGGACCTTTACAAGCGGCATTTAATGCAGGATGACACTTTGAAAATTCACGATCGCACATGCGCTCACACACACGCACACATTTTTCATGCCAAGTCATATGCATTTAGAGAACCCACGTATCCATAGAAGGTAAAGGTGCAGCACTGCAAAGTATTGTTCATGCTGCCGCTGCAAGAATGTCCTCCACTACAGGGAGCTCCTGAGAGCCCCCTCTCAAGGGTCTTTTGGTCTACTTTTCCTTTTCCCAATCCATTTCTTGTGGTTCATTCCCATTGATTGTTATAATAACGTAACATCTGAGATGATTAAGATATTCACTACAGTATTTCTCTTTATACAGTGGTACCCCAGAGATCGAACTTAATTCGTTCCAGAAGGCCATTCGAACACCGAATTAAGGTTCCCCATAAGATTTAATGTAAATGACATTAATTGGTTCCAGACACAAGACATCTCATTATAAAGCATTTTTACACAAAGTTTACAGTAATTACATGCATAAAATCATAAAAAAACAAGAAACAATAAATAAATGGAATAAATGAATAAATATATGGAATAAATGAAATAAATGAACATTGAACTTCACTTTACCTGTAGTAAGGGGAGTTGATGGCTTGAGTGGAAGGTGGTGAGGAGGAGGCGGTGGTTGTGTTATTGTTTGGGTGAGAACTACTCGTTAACTGAGCCTCTCATACGGTAAAACCTTTGTCTGGGCAAGCATCATGCATGCTGGCCATACGCGTCTCAGCCGTACAGGTTCTTTCAAGTCGCGATTGCCCGTTCGACCTCCGAATTTCGTTCGGTTTCTGGGGCATTTTTTTTTCGGAGATATCGTTTGAACACCGATTTGTTCGAGTTCTGGTGCGTCCGATCTCCGAGGTTCTACTGTACCTTGATTCCTCCAATACAATTAAAATTTTAAGGAACATGTCTTCGAGTGTGGCTATAATTACCTTGGTGAGAGAGATGTTAACATTTTGCAGTGGCGAGATGTAGTTAACAATCTCGGCTGGTATGCAGGAGGTCGTTTGTTCGATCCCAATCCTCATGCCTGTATATTTGTAGTTTGCATATTCTCCTCGTGGTCGTGTGGATTTTTCTCTGGGTATTCCTGGTTTTTCCCTCCACATTTAGAAACATGCGTTTAGAGTATTTGGCTGCTATAAATTTCAACATGATAAGCCACTTTATTTGTGGCCAGGTCGCTTCTGAAAAAGAACTATATAGCTCAGTGGGCCTTTCCTGGTAAAATTAAAAGTTTAGTTGTAGTATCTCCTCGCCCGACTCTTCTGCTTTGTATTTTGTTACTTGTGCAATCTCATTGTCGCTCTTCCTTACTTTTGTTTTTATCAATTGTAAGTGATTGCATCAGTCCAAATTGAATCAAATGCCTGATGGTAATCTGCAAAAGCTCTACATAGTGGCATTTGATACGTTTCTCTTCTAGAGTGTGATTTGTGGTAGACGTGGTAGAAAAACGTTTTCTAAATCTAATTTCCTCTCATGATTGGTTGACCTCTAAATTGACCATTTTAAAGTTCTCTAATCATCAGGAACAGTTTATATATCCACATGACAAGAGGCTGATGGACCTGCAATTCATCAAGTCACGTGATTGACACACAGCTCCATGGGGCCTTTTTGGGCACACTTATTTAGTTAAATGTGAAATGTGTTTTTTTTCAGCAGCCACCGACTTCTGAGATCATCAGCAGAGAGTGGGTAGCCCCACCCCTTTCCGCACATCTGTGACGAGTGCAGCATGATTGATCCCTGACATTCTCAAGTTCCTGTCACTATTAAGAGCGCCGTAGGGATTCAATGGGATTTTAATCTCGTGTATCAACAGGAACAGAGGCGGGATTTAACGGCAAGCACAACACCACCCGCCCTGCAGCGTATGACACCACTGGAGTGCTGGCCATGATTCTTGATTGTGCTCTCTGTAGGATATTCTCCTGCCTGGATGTGGTCACACTCTGTCGCTGTGCCCAGGTGTCCAGGGTAAGAAAAGCCGTTTCATTAGTTGCTTCTCAACCTGTGTCACTCTTGACTGATTTTACATTGAGCATCACGACCAGTTTTATACAATATATAGATACCTTGCTATTTCTTTCATTGGTGTACTATTTTTGTTCATGCTTTGGTTATTTTGGCGACCCATGCCACTTTTGAAAATAAGACTGTATCCTGGTCCCTTGAGTTCTAACCTGGTTAAACAAAATAAACTTGAAACTTGAGTCCGAGTAATGCTTGGATTGGTGACCTTTATGGGTGGTCACAGGGACTGCTGTTTGATACAAACTGATATAAGCAATTCTACACCGATGACAATTTTCAAAAGAACCTCTCAAGCACAACCTTTTTTATAAATAGAAACACAGCATTACCTGGCTCGTCGGTTTCAACATTGTATATTCTCAGAAGTGCACGAGCGTGTATTTGCGTCCTTACGTACCAAGACCATTGTCAGGTAGCTTTCTCACAAGAGCACGGGAGAGTGGTACCTTAGTAATAACAATAACAATCCTGCTCATTGTGAAACACGTAGCAAACCAGGGAGCCTCCTCGTCATTTTTGACCGTGCAAAAATGTTTATCGAAGGCGCTGTTCTCACCATTTTTTTCCCATCCCCAGTCATGGAACGTCCTCGCTCTGGATGGCAGCAACTGGCAGAGGATCGACCTCTTCAACTTTCAGAGGGACATAGAGGTGAGTGTCCTTCGGGGCCGTGTGACCGCCACCATGCACCGTGAGCCAATCGCCAGGGAGCGATGGTGGCCTTGCACCTCAGAGTCTAGGGGTTGTGAATTGATAATCGATTTATCTTTTGGGATACTTGTTTATGGAATCGATTATCAATTCAAAAAGGTCATGGAAGCAATAATCGAAACCAACCGTGACAACGTTCAAATTGCACGATGTATTCAAATAGCTTTGGTCACGGGGCAACCCACTGCATACAATATATATAAACAAACGTAGCCCTTTCTCAGTCCATTTGCTCGATGAAGGTCTCGTCATGCCGTAAAGGTCATGGGGTTGTTTGGCTATGCTTCACTATGCTAATCAGTGGCTTTTTATTTATTGTTAATTTGCATGTGATTATCCATAGTGCATAAACATGAAACTTATAACCCCGGTGAGAAACCTTCTGTCCGCTTTAAAATGCATAACAAAAGGAATATCTCTTACAAATAACAGGTGTGTAACGAAACATCCGTTCATCAATTAAAAACTAATTTCTACACCTGCATTAATTACTGTGTGTGATAATCGATTTATGGTTTGTGCAGATCTCGTGCCAATTTTTAAATGTGTCTAATGGAGCAGCACACAGGTGGAATAATAATGAGACACTATATAAACCAGATGCAATAACAAGACTAACTAATCGGGTGGCTTTTTGTTAACTGATTTCGCAACCTAAAAAAACGGTGAGAATCACAAACGAGCCAACACCCTTGAGAGGACGTCCACCGTGGTGAGGGTGGCTAAATCTGCTGATGCGCCGGTACTGGGCCGATCGTCGCATCATCAATCAGTGGATAGGTCATAGCTGATAATGATGATATCTAATTGCTGGATGGTGAATCACTACCTGCCTAGTTTGTACATACCTAGGCTTGACAACAGCGTAAAGCTTCGTTGGTGGTTTGGGGTAAGCATGTCGGTTTATAAACTAGAGGAGGCGGCATGATGTGTACATTCATATCCACTATCAGTGGCAGTGCTGTCACATGAACGTGTTCTGACGGAGCACCTGCCTGTAACAGTAAAGTTCTCAATCATTAACAAAACCTCACAGTTGTGTTTAGTAGCCTGCGACCACACACCCTAAGTGCGTATCTACAAGATGAGAGCTGTTTTGTGGGTTGCATCTTCCTGTATTAGCGTTTGCATAAACCTCGTAGAATGTTCCTACCTCGGAACTGGAAACGACCTTGGCATAGTATGGTTGATGTGGATGCACGTCAAGGCTGAGGCTAACATCAAACACCACGGTCTCAGGAAAAGGTTTCCTGACAGCGTCTCGTGGGGTCGCTGAACTGCAGCCAGGGGCAAGTGAATAATGATAGAAAATGGACATATGTGCTCCATGGTCTTCTTTGCAAATGTATCCAAATGGGTTGGATGTTTTTTTAATGGTTTATAGTTATATGGTAATGATTTACAGCTCTCCACTGCTGGATGAGGGCCTCCCTCCACACCTTTGTGATCATTTGAGCATACTTCACAACGCTGTTCAGTGTGGGTTGGTGAAGAGCATGGTAGGCCCACGTCAAGATCGGATATCGCACGCCACTGATGTTAGTCGTGGCCACGAATTAAACTCACACTTCCAGATTTGTAGCACAGTGTACAAACCATTGCGTCTCTGCCCACCCCGCTCATTGTTAGAAATAAATATATAACGATCAAAAACACATTGGTGTACAACACTGCCTTAAAATAATATTTTTTAAAATCTGTGACGTTTCGAGCAATGGCCCTTCTTCATAGCACAAATGTAGAGAGACCAGAGAGGGTGAATGCACTCACAATGGGGCCTGATGAGAATTACATTTAAAAAATGTTTTCCCAAGAACCAGTTCATAAATGGGCATATGAATGGTTACCCAAGTGCAGCTATCGAGAACCAGACAAATCCTTCAATGAGCAAACATATTACGAAATTAACTCATTTAAACTTATAAAATGTTGCTGGCACAATGCAATGTGGGAAGGTTTGTTTTTTGTGAGGAGCTACCCCACCACCCCCCTCCTTGGCAGTGCATTCCTGGGTCCAATTACTATATAAATAAATATTGAGGCCTTTCCCTCCTAATTTCCATGGTCTTTCACGTAACATGGCTGTGAATTGCGTTGTTGTGTACATATGCTGTTAACCAACAATATACAGAATTGTTCATAACAGTATAAAAACGCCAAACTGTTTGACTTTGTTTTATACATAGCCGAGTGCCGAGCTGGTCGGTGCTGGGTGAAACTGGATGTTTAGGTTAACCATTCACCAGTGTCTGGAGACTGACTAATTCAATTGAACAATGGGCAACACTCTAACACATTAGACACTGCAAACACAAGGGAATGAAGAAAACGGAAGACGTCGGATAGAGGATGAGACGAGTGGAAGTCTCATTGGCAAGAAGATGAGGCTCCTAAGGCTGGAACATCTACTCGCGATGAATACCGCAGTGGCGGTTACCACAAAAACGGAAAGCATGGAAACCCCGACACAGGCAAGACGGAAAAGGGGAATACCTAGGAGCACATGGTGAGACACAGTAAACAGTGACTTGGCACGGTGAGATCTAACAATAACAGGAAGGGGTGGAATGAACACGTGTCGTAATGCCACCTGGTGATGATGAACACCTGGGTGTAGTTTCTCGCCATTATTATTTTTATTATATATCCACTTTGTGGGTGTCTTTTACATAATAGCAGTGCGCACATTGCCCACATAGTTTTGAGTGCTCGCAATACGAGGCTTGGGCATTGCAGTGTCTTTCATTGTACCCACTCTCATTTCATAGCTTGCTAAAGTGTACCGCCGACATCGCTGTAACCATATTGGGATTAGACTGCGTAGAGTTTGAGCCAGGAACTTAGGGCCTGGCTGTGACCAAATCACCTGTTCAGTGTTGTCAGATCTAGGAACCTAAGCAGGCCTGAAGCCTGGATATTGGGCTGGATGGTTGTGTGAGAAACAGGAGGCAGTGTAGAAATATTCATTGTTAAGCTGTTCTTCTATGCTCCCACAGGTCTGTGCACTCCACCTTCACGCGTCCGCACTGACCAGTGTGGTGAAGCGGGGGGGGGGGGGGGGGATAACCCCCATGGGCCGCACACTGTGGGGAGCCCCTCAGCCTGCAAATACATTGATCAAAAGTGGCTGTACATCCACCGAAAACCGAGGCTATTGCTTTCCTCTTGATACGTTTTGTTATTTACTGTATTTGCATTAAACGGAGGAGCAAGCGTAAGAATGACCGAAGACGATGATGATAATATTCCTGTTGAGTGCGATGGGATGGTATGTGTTGATGCGGAGACACCTGCACCAAACGTGTGCACACCCGTGGCAGTGGTAAATGTTTATTCCTGGCAGCAAGCCAGCACATTAAGCACACACTGGGGCAGAATTTTAATAGCTATTGGTACATAAAAGGGGACACTCCATGCATTAAACAGCTGGTGGCCCAGTGGCAATTTAAAGGTTGAAATTTGTAATTCTTTAACCGGCAAAAGAAAACATGTGAAGTACCACAATGTCATTAAAGAATAACAGACGTGTAGAGCAAGGGACATTTGCATTAAGCTTTGATTTTTGTCAGAGCAAAGCATCTTTATCAATATGTGGAAATTAATTCGATGGTGGCTGAAGAGCCTGTACGTGTGTGTGGTTTCAATGCATCCATAGTTTATTGGGTATGATGGTGATTGTGAGATGTCGTGAATAGATTATCCATTTTCGATAGATCATAGATTTCTGATAATCGTTTTCACAATCCTGAACGTTGAAGAAGTGTTGGAATTGATGATTGAATCCAGTTTAGTGTTAGCAAGAAAGTAATTGGCACAGCGGACATATAAACGGTACGGCTCGTTCCAATGTGATTGGTCAGTTGCAGCAACTGTATGGAAGGCTCATCAGTCACCGGGGTGTTTGGTATGTGTTAGATATTTAGTTTTGTATGGTAAAATAGTTGTTTCCCTTTTTGCAACAGTTATTGATAACGCGACAAAAACGAAAGCGTCCATTATCGCGAGTCACACAGCAGCATTACTCCCAACAGATTTTCTCGAATCTGTCTCCACGTTCTTGTTGGGTAAGCAAAAACGAATTTAAACATCTTAAAAACAACTCTGTACTCGTGTTTCGTCACATCCCTTTTTACACGCTTTTATTTAACTCACTCTGTTGTTGTTGGCGTATCCTCAAATTTTGTAACTCAATTTTAACCCACTTCCCAATGTGGTATCGACTGCAAACTTTGTATACTTATGTCGTACTGATGACAATACTATATTCTATAAAAAAAATACAAAGAATATTTTTAAACATTCCTTTTTATATGTTATGTTTCTGCTTGGGTCTAATTGTCCACGCTCAACTGACGTTGGTTGTAAATCACCACGGGCCCCTTACGTTATGGCAAACTTTGCGGCAACTTCTTGGAGTCGTGGAGTTCTGCCATTACGAGTACGGTACATTTCATTAAAGCGTGTTTAAAAAAAAGCATTTTTAAATATTACTTATTATTAACTGACCGGCAAGTCTGCCCGGGATGTTTTGGTCCCTTGCTCAATGGCCCTGCCGTGTTCCCACGAATCGAGCTGAGGTTGCCGCCGCAGATTATGCGTTGCTGCTCGGCGATTAAATCGAGGGCGACAGTGATGGGATTACGTGCGTGCGTTGCCGCGCCGGCTGTTGTAATCCGCCGGTACCATCGATGCCATTGGCACTTCGCCGACCAACTTAGCCGCATCCACTGCTAGGTTGGGCAGATGATGACAAAAATATACAAATGTTTTTGTACTACATTCGTGGTAATTGTTGATTTTACATTTGCACAACGGTGGCAGTGGGTTCAGGGAACTGAATGTACACGGGTTTATTGGCAACATATCGCTATCACTGTTACAACACCCACCATCTCGTATACGGGCACATTACACTGTTATTTCATAAACAATGTTTGTCTAATATTTAGATAACATTTATAGATCTTCACTGTGTCTATTAGTTGTAAATGATGCATTGATTCAAATCGACCGTTACGCCCCAGCTAACTCCATTGAATCGTGTGTGTAAGCTTAAACTTGTCTGTGATTGGTATGTATTTTGTACGGTAGTGGTTTCATATGACCCCTCCAGCCACAGCACTCATCACAACATTCAAATAATCAATTTTGGAAGCAAAACTCTACACAGTCTCTTCACAATTCATTGGATCGCAAGGACAAGGGGACAGATCATTACACCCCTAATGTGTCTCAACAAAGGCGTCGTCTATCTGCATGCACAATGGGATTTTATCGGTACCAGTCAGAATATGGCACAAATACAAATTATTTTCATTATTTTTCAAAGTGGCAAATTCAAAATGTGAACGTGCCGATTATTCTTTATGATAAGTCCATACATTTGGGGCTTCAAGCAAGCAGGATTATATTGAGGAGGCTTTTTCACAAGTTTATTATTTCTCATTATGTTGGGTTTTTTCTCCCACAAAGTATCTCGTCCTCTTCGAATGGCCACATTAAGCACTTGCTGTGCAAAGGTGGGAATCATTCATCACTTGGTGTCATTGTGTTCCTGCTGAGACCTCAGGAGGGCCCCCTACCCCCCCACGCTGACTACAGACTGAACCACAGAGCATGGCACAACGTATCTGACAGGAGCGTGTACGCCTTCACCGCCTCACCAGGGCATTGTGGGCTATGTCTGAGTTGTTTGACCACCAATGGAGTTGGCCAAACAGCCCAATAAAGAACCAAAATGCTTGGACAATTGTTGCTGCCAATTCTGGCTGCCTTCCTACATGTCTGTGGTTTCCCGTGTGTCTAAATAATTATCTCCCTCCTCGGCGTGAACGAAGACTCTACGCGTTACAAATTCTAAATTTTTGCCAGGTCTGGTTCGATTGGTGACCTGGAATGTATTTATGCACGGAGTATAACGACATCCAGTATTCTTCTCACAATGCGTGTGTGTGGCTACCAGTCACGGGCCAGTCTACCAGGAACCCGGAAACAATTTTGTGAAACAATTTGGTGAAACAATTTGGTGGAACAATTTGGTGGAACAATTTACCCCCCCTTCCTTCCCCTTTGGCAATGACATGATTTGTGATTCGGGGTTGTGGTCAAACCTGGGTTCAATAATAATTACAATTACAGCTCAGCATTGTAAGCTCAAGTTACAATTACACCCGAATTGTGATTGCCATCCATTATTAATGACAATTACAATTAAAATTGACCACATGTCTGGTTGTGCTTCTATTATAATTATTATTGTTTACATTGCAGTGAAAGTTAACACCTCTAGTGGCTGTAGGAGTGACATGTACCCATTACATGCAACATCTACAATGATAATATATATCAATGCAAATAGGTGTCTTTAGCAGCAAATATATTACAGATATTCCAGAGTGATTTTCATGTCAAAGACATCACCATTATTGTACTTCTTCGATAAGAATGACATTTTTACGTAATGTACTTGATTCGGTGCAGGAATCATGAGTTTTATAATTCATGTTAACCAACTAATTGATGTATCACCCCACCCCTAGCTGTTAAGGTCTCACAATTTAAGGCTGGAGTGTTATGATGTCCCAACATCTCGCGCTTGACTTTGAACGTGTGTGTGCCTTCCCCCACAGGGGCGTGTTGTGGAGAACATCTCCAAGCGCTGCGGCGGGTTCCTCCGGCAGCTGGGCCTGCGTGGCTGCCAGGGAGTGGGCGACAGCGCACTGCGGTAACAAGGACTGCTCGCTGTGGAATCTTGCCAACACGTCCCGAGCCGAATGGTCAAAGTTCACTCGAGGAAGGCCCGGTATCTTGTGGTCACCATGACCATGAAATGACAGTGGGGAACAGAGCGGAGCAGGGCGATTAATCTATTATTGTTTTCGTTGGAAGCGTCGAAAATAAACTTTTTGATGGATAACTGGAAAAAATTAACGCAATCTGTGGGTCATTTTCAATTGGCCGTGGGCCCGAGGAGGAGGAAGCGTGATGAGAAGGCATCTCTGAGGGGAGGGAGCGCACGTGTGTGTGTGTGACATTTCGAATTGGCTGGTGGGAGTGCTCTGTCTATATGGGTAAGCGTGGGAGTGTAGCATCAGTAGTGTTTATGTGCAGCGGGGGCGGTGAGTGTCGTGTTGATGAGTGGTGAACAACAATGTGGATGAGTTAATTTACATACATTCCTCGACTTGCGAACGTGTCCTGTTGCGGAGCCACATTCGCTAAGTCAGTGTTCGTAAGTCGAGGATGATGTGTTTATATTTGATGTTAACCTATAGGGCCTTGAATTGTGATCACCGCAATAATGTATTATCATTATGAGCAAGCTGCAGAAATAACCAAAAATAATAATAAATTAACAAATAGAACATTCATAATGTTCCAGTAATTATCACTGGCTGTTTTGTTCAAATGTGTACTTCGGTTTGGATTTCATTATAATGAATTTAATGTCAGCATATGTACATATAATTGGATGGAACTTTTGGGATTTAAATTGTGTTATTGCCTGTCATTGCCGTCAGTTTAACACGTAGGCTGTCGCGACCAATATCATCCATAATATATTTTTTTGGATTAGATCGCGTAAATATAAATGTGTCGTTAAACCCGCCACCACCCAACACAGCCAACTAGTAAGGTTTGTGACGTAAACAGAACGTGGCCAATTCATCACTAGTACAGCACACCGGTGTGTTGGAGAGCAAATTCATAACATTTACAATCTGAGTACGACGTTTCGCCAGCAATTACAACTAGCATCATCAGGCGACAGCCACATTTGTGGAGAAATCCGCCTGTTTCGTTACATGTAATTGGCATGTTCTGTTTACGTAACAAACCTTACTAATTGGCTGTGTCCGGTGGTTGCGGGTTTAACGACACATTTATATTTACGCGATCTAACTAAAAAAAACTATTTTATGTCATTGCCGTATTTAGCAGTTAATAATTTCTTCAGAAACATTAATTTAATTGTGCCTGCGCCACATTTTTCCAAAAATAAATCAAGGCTGCTGTGAAGATGGACCAATCTTCTAAGAGCTCACAATGTAACAATTACCTGTTATATTACTTTGGCAGTTGTGCACAGTACAAATAACAAACACTTGATCAGAACCATTGCCTGAAATGTCACCGCGTGCATATATCTATTTTTTTCTTTTTAGTACGTTGCTATTGAAGAACGTGTTTAGATTTGGTTGCAGGTGCTCAGACAAGTGAGAACTTAAACATTTTGGCTCTGCTGGAAAAACAACAGCAATAACTACAATAAGAACACCATTGGCTCTACGCCACAGTCAGACTGCACCATAGACTCCGGATAGGAAGGCGTTAACAAAGGCTCTTGCCAGCAACACAATGGTGCACTTGTGGATGATCGACTTGCAAATGTCGCGTTTTAATCTGGGGCTTTACACGTGACTGAGTGCAGAGTGATCATGTCAGGCAGGTGATTCGCGTGCGTTCACCACACAGAACATTGCCAGTCAAGCTGATGGTCTTTAGCAGTGCTTACCCACAGCAGTGTGAACATCCATAACCAGTGGTGAGATACGTTGTGGCCAGCCCTTAATGTCCCAAACAAAGCCCTAACACAAGAACTACCTGCCTGCTTGTCTCGAAGACACTGGATGGCACTTAACCATGTTCAAATTATGCATGGAGGTGAGGCTACGTCCTCCAAAAGTGGCGAAATAAAAAATTGCCTTATTGTAACTGCGGCGGAGTGAAATCCATCACTCACATCACCAATCATTGTCCCACATGCGCTTTTGCAGGAGGTACAAATTGAATCCATCTGGCGACCCCGGAACGCCATCCATTGGCTTCCAAACTCAATGAGTGGTTACAAATTAATCCGTTGTTTGACACGCACAAGGGGTCGTATCTTGCCTAATAAAGGTTGAATTGTTAAAGACGGGCTAGGTTTATGCTGTTTTGCCTGTGGTTAGATCACCCCGAATGTACCGAATTGCAATAGATCTTTAGGTCTTGGATGGGAGATGGCCTGCGAATCCCAGCCGTTTTATGCTTGGGCTGCAAGGTGGCCAGGAAACATGCAATAGTATTGAGCCTATCTGTGTAGAGCTTTGAATGTGACTTCTTTACAAGCTTGGATTTTTATCGAGGTGCTCTAAATTGTCTGCATCACTCAAAACACACGTTAATGACTAATCATACCAATCAATGCAGGACCCTCCTGATGAGGAGTCTTGAGACACAGGGATTCTCTCGTGGTTAAATTTTTTATCCGAAAGCATGTTTACATACATTCGGCTTTGTAAGTGGAATACATGAGCCTTGTCATTCAACACTACGAATGTAAGAAACTGCCCATCTCTTAATCCGTACTTCAATTGCTTACAGAAGTGGGATGTTTTGCATCTCTGGCAAAAAAAATTTCTTCCCCAAAATGTATGGTGGGCTTAGCTGATTGGACTTGTCCTGTGCTATTTTGTGTTCCAGTGCTCCGTAATTATGTGAAGCATTGACACAGATTTGGACCATGTAAAGTATTATTATTATAATCCTGCTAATAGTATATTGGCATTCACAATGCAGCCTGCTCATTCACGCTTCTTGGGGGAGCAGCCAGCTTTCGCTGCACACCACTGGTTATGGTTTTCTTTGGGGGGGGTTATTTTTTATTTGTTTGCACTTGAATTTTAAACAGGACTCAAGGTTGAACATTTTTCATTATTTTGTATTTACATTACGGAAGTTTAGACGGCTGTTGAATTCCCGGTTGATTCTTTCAAATTCAATATAGAAAAATTGTCACCTGCGTCAAAGGCGGCTGTCAAGTTGAGATTGCTGATGACGGCTATAAAATATGTTTTCCGAGCTCCGTAAATGAAATATTATGTTTTTGTTGGTGTGTTGAAGGATTATTTGCATGCGGCCATTAATAGTGTTGTAGCTACATATTTCTGAACTAGAATTCATCACAAGCTATGCTTGAACTTGGCCAAGCCTGACAATAGAGCCCCCGATTTAAAGAGGATGTTGTTTATGTTTTGGTTTCATATAAATATGTTCTAGTTCGTAAAGAGTTCCATAACCACTACATATTAGTTAATATTTTTGCCCACTTATGTCATACACGTAAAACATTATTTGGTTATGTTCAAAATTATTTTAAAATTCTGTGTAATACTTGTCACATAATTTGCTGACTTTACTAGCAGTTGCACTTTTGTGTGTTTTTTTAAACATAATTTACAACAAACAAAAGTTAAACTTGTTAATTAAAAAAATAATCGGAAAATAATTTATCATTTTTTTAAATGTCGTTGAATATTTACTGTGGTTCTTTAATACATGAACTTAAATAATGTTAAAGTGTTTGGAATTGGTTACATTTTGCATAATCCTCAATAGGATTGTGCGTTGCAGTTAAACTGCAGCGGGGCCCGATCACTCCGCATTGCTGAAATATCGCGCATTTGCTGGGCTGATCTCTTTTATAATCAGTCATTTCCCCCCCACCCCCAACACATTCTGCTTTTTTTTCCTTTGCAGGACTTTTGCCCAGAACTGCAGGAACATTGAAATTCTGAATCTCAACGGCTGCACCAAAATCACAGACAAGTACGCACACACGCCAAATGCTCACATGCAAAATTGGGGCACGGTACAGATTGACGACAAAGTAATGCAAGCAGAGTTGTCTTACCTCTCTTATATTCTGCTCGCTATTATTCCGTTCCACCTGTAAATTCGAGGGCTTCTAAACGCTCGTCGTCGTCGCTGCCAGGTCAGAATCCTTGGAACTCCCTGGCAAACGGCATTGTGGGCCCCACCCTCGCTGCAGGGGCTTGCAGCGGTTCAAGGAGAAGGCCCAGCCCCACCGACTTCTCGGCGCAACTCGGGATGGGCAATGAAATGATGGATTAGCAACAATGCCTACATCCAAAAGAATAATAATTTTTTTAATGACCTGCGTGACCCCCATTACCATTGGCGGAGGATACGTGGCCGTGCTTCGCCACACTGCTCATTCCATGCTAGATGTAGCGTAGCGGTTAGCGCGCTGCGCTACGAACCTGGCGGCCCGAGTTCGATTCCCGCTCTCATGATTTACACCGGTGACGATTATCTGAACCGGTCCTGGGTTTCCCCTTGTTCGACTTGGTCTCAAATGTGTACATGGAGCGATGTTTAAATATTGCTACTGGGGAGGCAAAGGCGGCCGGGTGTGGTGCTGGCCACCCACCCTCTCGTGTGCCGTGCCGGCCTCCGTAAGTACTCGCTAACAGTACTTGCTCCAACAGTCTGTTAAAGCTATACGGGGATCTTTCTAATGTACTTCGCTGACATGGGGAGCGCACCACTCGCATTCGGGTGACCCAGAGTATGCGAGCACGGGTTGGACTGTCACATCGCTAGACCATGAGAATTCGGGACAGCCTTCATCCAGCAGCTGATTGATCATGGTTAATGCTGATGTCAAATACAATGCAACCCTATTGTGTAATTTTCAACGCTGTGGAAATACTGCACTCACAGTTCCGCGTCCCCGCAAACCGATTCGATGAATTGTAAAAATAATGCCTTCGAGTACTTACAAATGCAATGGGCTCATGATGCAGCGGATAGCATTGCGTCGTCCCTCCACCCTCTCTGCACCTGCCTGGGTTTTGTCCTGCAAGTCCCAAAGCAACAACAGTTTCGCTGCTTTTAAATGGCCTTCGACAACACAGTATGACGGCTGCCTTTATCCTCAGTTTGGCGTGGTGGCGAAGCAAGGGGCGCTGGTGGATCACGTAGGTTTGTGAAACTCTCAAACCCACTGGGCTGCAAGTTGTCCAGGAGATGGTAGTTCAGTTGGTTGTGAACCCATCAGTGCAGATCTTCGAGTGTTTAACCCCTTGTGCGAGGGAGTATTCTCTGTGTACTCTGGTTTCCTCACAGATGCAAAAGACTTATTTTGATAATAATATAGCTTTCATTATCTGACTTTTTATGAGCTCATCTCCATTTTGGAAGTTGATCACATTATGGTGCCATCGCCGCTTTTAAGGGTGATAACATGAGCTCAGTCATTTCTATTCCTACATTTCTCAATAAATTCTGGTCGCTACCTTTTTTACTAATCCTCAATGTCATCCTGCCAAGCTTGATGCTGCTTCCCGCTCATTTTTATTCTGCTTCCCCCCACTCCAGAATATTTTTTTAAGTTGACCTTTTTATTTTTATACGGTGTACCAACAGTTTGTCATTTTGTTAATTTCCTTTCAGTGGTAATGTTTAACAACTTTTCTTCATTTGTAATTTTACCACCTCAATATATGTTCATCTTCTTATTCGGCATTTCTTAATCGTTTCTCTGTCGTATCTCAATTTGAACTCTTCTATTCAATTGTCTTTTTTCTTAATTAAAAGTCCACAAATTCACGTAAATAAATTTTATTTGTGTACATGTGTAGTCCTTTTGTCAATCAACTGCTGCATGAGGATCTCCCAACACATTGCGGTTTGTGGGGTGGGGGTTATGTTTCCATACTTCACCACGCTGGTCAGTGTCGATTGGTGATGGCGGGGGAACGTTTTCAAAGTGGGTTCAGGCTCAGAACATGTATAAAGATTCGGGGCAATTTCAGGATTCCTGGTCTGGTGCCAGGACGCGTAACCCCAGCTCTGACCGCTCTTCCCTGCTGTGCCTGTCCTGCGATGGTGCCATGTGTCGGACACTAACAGCACGTGCTCCAGCCTGGGCAAGTTCTGCTCCAAACTGAAGCAGCTTGACCTCACGTCCTGCACCTCCATCACCAACCACTCGCTCAAAGCGCTCAGGCAAGTCACGATGCCTGTCACAGCTCTTATGGTAATCGACAAAAAAAAGAGCAAAGCTCCTTGTGTCCAAGTGTCATAGGCTAAACTCTAACTTTTAAAATTGCTTGCAATAATTAATTGGAAAAGACATTCAGAGCAAATTAACTAAATTTGCAGATACTTCTCCCTAACAAGATTATATTAAATTATGTCTGGCTTCATGTCCGTGCCGTTTTGCCTGCATAGGCATTGGCAGTGACAAAATAACTGGCTTGTGGCCATACGAGATGGGCTGCTGGGGGTGGTGATGGTGCGGAGCGCTCAAGGGATGAATCCAATTAAAGTCTGAGCTCTCCAAAAGTGCTACTTGTCGCAAGGCAAGGAGGGAACGAATAAGACTGGAGGGATATGGTGGCAGATGTGGCTGTGCTTGGAGGGGTATTGTATGAAGATTATAGCAGCATCTACGTGTCCGCACAAAAGGTTAATTGCAAATGAGCTACCAGGAGGCATATTTTGTACAATAGAGCTGATAGTTCTCGGAATATTTCGTACGAAAAATAAAATGTAAGCAGAAAAGATGTGCACAAACAACGTGTGCCCCATCAGGAGAGCTTTTTTTATGCCAGTGCTGCTTGTGCTGATCTTTTTTTATTTCTGCCCGACCACGCCTGCTGACTGATGTTGTTTTCTTATTTCTTTTCTTCCCTCCTGGTGTAGCGATGGCTGCAAAGGACTAGAGCATCTCAACGTGTCGTGGTGCGACAACGTGTCGGAGGATGGTATCACGGCGCTTGTGAGGGAGTGCCCCGGCATGAAGGTCCTGCTACTCAAGGGCTGCCACATGGTGAGGCCCACCGAGGATTTTCCTGCCCTTCGTTAGGTCATTCAGTTTTTAACCAATGTTTATGTTTTTGTTAATTCGGATGGTTTTTAGCTTCTGAAAAAAAAAACTATTCAAGCAGAAAGAAACCCATTTGGATGTAATTGGAATTGAAGGATTTTTTAATTTTGCAAGTTTGTTATTAACATTCTGGATATTTTCATGGCGGTTTCACCAAAAATACTGCATTTCATTGGATGATGACATATTATTTGAGGACGATCAAAGCCTAAACACATTCGATCATACTACCATAAAATGTTAAATATATATGGTTAGATTGCAAACAATCACCCGTAATCTCTGCTATGAAGAAGGGTCATTGCCCAAAATGTCACTACCTATGATATATATTTTTTCCGTATAAGGCAGTGCTATTGACGAATGCATTACGTTTTTTGTTTATTGTGTTTGTCTTCCTCTTTCCATCACAGTAGCTCCATTTTTTTTATTTTGAGGTAAATCAGGCTAAGTTCTGACAGGCTCACTATAGTAATGTTAGTATGATTGAATAATGTGAAACTACACTGTGCGTGGTGTGCGCATGTGTTTGTTTTTATTTCTGTTGGTTGTCTTGCGATTGGGTGCCAGCATGCATACGCTCGGCCACAGCTCCAACACTGCCATGTTAAAATCAGATGCAGCATCGCGTGAAATTCACCCAGTGAAATCTTAAAACAAATTAATAAAATAAACCCCTTCTGCGGAAAAAAATCAGCGAGTTAACACTGTCATTAAAAAAATTGGAACAAACGTTAGCACGTTGCCATTGTGTTGTGCACTGTAATTAAACCGTAGGCACGATGCCGTTGCCTTTGCCCCAAGTGTATTTGTTGGTTTGTGCTCCTCTTGCGTAAGTGGCGATAATTACAAATGACTTGGTGCATTGCGAGTGGCACGATGGAATTGATCAGCCTAAAATAAACAACGGCGCGAGATCAAGGGGAGAATAAAAGCACCGCATTCATTCGGACAACTTGTACACGCTCGCTAACTGGTGTGGTAATATGGGAAGTGATCATGGCATTGTTCTGTTCCCATGAGCACAGTGTGCTGTTATTATTTCCGATTGCTTTTTGCAATAGTTGTGAGATGAGTTATGGCTTATTATTCATAAAGGGACATCTGCGATGATCTATTATTCACTGCTGGATGCAGGCCTCCCTAAGCTGTCACCATCTCTTATGGTCTTGCGATATAACAATCGTTCTTGCACCTGTACGTAAACTGATTTTAACTTTCCATCTCTGCAGTTGACGTCCTCTCAGGCATTTTCTCTCGTTTGGCTGCCACTCCATTGTTCATTTTTACCACCGGCCATCATCCCTTCTAGACATATTTCTGCCCAAGTCAGCTTGTTCTTATTCACAGTCAATATGATGTCTTTAACATTCGTATTTTCTGAAGTCCACATGTTCCTCTTCCTGTCTCGCTGTATTCCTAGCATGCTAAACTCCTCTCTTCTTTCAGCATTTATTCCATTTTCTCCACCAATCTCCATGTATGCGATCTATGTTGTCATTGCAGGTAGGTTACTCTGACTAAACACATTATTCCTTAAGCGCACTTACATTTGCTCTTCATCATTACGTTCTATCCTCCAAAAGCAGTACAACCTACTCTCATCCACCTTTATTTCATTATTTTTATTCTGGTCTGCTTCAAACAAATTTCACCAATTGTTTAGTTAACCTGTCGTACGTGACTTTTGTTAATGCTGGTATTTATCTTCAGCCCATCTTTGCAGCCGTTTTTATTCCATTCTTCTAATATTTCCTGAAGTATAATTCCCATTAAACATTACAACTGCAATTGCCAATTATCAGATGGTTAATATTTCTAGAGTTCTATACGCCTTAGTTTTTTCCGATCCTATTTTTGGAAAACATCTTCGAATGTCACTCTAAATACAGATCCATGAAGATTTTTTTTTAAATCAAATCCAGAACATATTTAAACTCAGGTTTCTTCTGATTAAACGGAATAAAAAAATGCGACCACATTCACTAATTAATTCCTCTGCAAAGCATGCATATTTGTAGAGCTGTTTGTTTAGTTGTAACCCGTAAATGTTTCCTATGAAACCCCTCTGTTCCCCGTTTGTGTGAAGGTGAATGATGGCGCTCTTAAGCAGGTTGGCAAGTACAGTCCTGGGCTCATCACCCTTAACCTGCAGAATTGCTCCGTAAGTTGAATTAAAATAATGCAAACCTTCTTACGAAAGCTGTTGCAAATAGTCAATGTCGGTTCAGTATTTTAGGTGCTCCGCTTCGGGGTCCACATGCGTGGGTGATGGTTAAGAATGCGTAGTAGTCTTCCCCCATGCGTATCCGGTTTGTACCTCGCTGTGTTTGGCCATGATGATGTCTCGCGTTTTGCTTCCACATGCTGCGGGAGCCTCTTTGGGAACTGAAACTCCCCCAGCATGCCAACCGAAACGTCGGACATCGTGCCAAACAACGCGGAAAACCCGGAAAACACACTTCAGAGAAGCTATATACAGCACAACTACCAACACTTTGCCAGTAGTGTAAAATCATGAGTGGGAAAGGGATTTATCAACGAAGGAATGACCACTAAACCAAGGCCCTTTAGTTGCGATGCTCACTGCCTCTGCATCTCTACTCCAAGTCATATCAGTGGCATAATCAAATCGTTTCAGCCAATTATTTTGTACGTATTTGAGTTAACTTGTTTTTCAGCTGGATTCATTCGTCAATAGCTTTTTGAATTTGTATTACTGTTGATGAACGCACCGAAATGCTCCACATGAAGAGCACTTTAGAAAAGCAAACTGTGTTTCAATGTAATTTGCATCCCTTTTTCAGTCCACTGCTGAATGAAGTTCTCCCCATGCCGTATCTGTCATGCAGCTTGTGTGACTATACTTCACCACCCCAGTCAGTGCTGGTTGATGAAAGGTCTTGCCAAGGATCAGTTCAGATATTACTTGCCACTGATGTTAGCCGTGGTCGGGAATGGTACTAAAATCACCAGGTTCACAAAAGCGCATCGCGCTAACCATTGCACCACCAATACCCCCGTGTGCTCATTAACGGTGTAAAAATCACAGCTCGTGATCCAATGCGAGGCTCATTTAACCGATTAATGCATCACACAATCTTGTTTTAATTAAAAATGCATTGCTGTAGGAAAGCCAATTAAAGTCATTAAGTTTAGACACAAGGAGCTGAATGGGACAAAACATAAGCATCCTTTCCTTACAAGGATTTGCTCAGCCTGCGCCGCCCTGACTCTGCGAGCATACCACTCCATTGGAAATTCCATGCATCAGGGTTGTCAAATGCCATGCGCAAGACTGACGACCTGTCCGAGATATAGAGTAACCCAGTCTGGGAAGGAAAAAAAAACTAATCGCCCAAGAAGCTTCGCCGCTAATGCATTTTCTTTCCTCCCAAGTCTACAAGCAGATGGATGGAGCCGCTGTGGTTGAATGTGCGAACTAAAGTCACAGCGGGCTCATTAGCCGCCCATGGAGTGGCTCGTTGCAGAACAACACTTGGCTCTCGTGCCGCCGTGTAATAAGCTAAAGTGATGAGGCAGTGTTCCTGTCAGGTTCTATTTTGTAGATTACATATTTTTACCCTTCATATTTATTCGTCTAATAAAAAAAACCGACAGCACTCTAACAAGTGCCTGCTTAATTATTGCAGTTTTGTAGGTCGTTTAAAAAAGGGTAGTATCCATTTTGACTGTTTATCCTGGCACTCAGTGGCTTTTTAAACTCTTTGTTGTTGTTGAACATTTTGGTGACCCAGATCACTTGTAAATGAGACTTATCCTGGTCTCTTGCAGTTCTCACCTGGTTAAAATAAATTTCAACTTAAAAATTCTAACATTAGCAGTGGTCCTAAAACAACTTTTTAAAATCATTCTCCATCTATGTGCTTGTCGTGATGCAGCTGGTGTATGCTGTGATGCACCAGTGCAGTAAATATCTTTCTTCGGTGGCAAAAGGTTAACTTCCTCATCTGGTATACAGGAGAGGTAGTGGTTAGATTCTGACCCTGACACCTGTATATTTGGAGTTTGCATATTCTCCCTGTGGTCATGTATATTTTTCTTCGGGTCTACCGGTTTTTCCCTCCACATTTAGAAACATGCTTTTAGAGTATTTGGCTGCTTTTACTTTCTACATGATAACCTACTTCGTTAAGCTATCATCTGTGGCCAGGTCGCTTCTGAAAAATATCTATATAGCTCGGTGGTATAATAAATATTTTTAGTTTTATAGTTTTTGGCACTTCCATAAAGGCTTGGCCTAATTGCTCGGTGTTTATAGCAAGGTTAGCCAGAGGTAACGCACTTTTGCTTTCTCTAAGGTTTTAACTCTACAGAGGCTTGGACACCCATAACGTTTCATTTAGATAAAAATGTACGTCGTGGGAGTTTTATAAATATCAATTTTTTAAATCACCACCCTGGTCAATTACTTCACCCGAAGCACTCGCTAGTGTAGGCAGTGCCATTGAGGGAGGGCGGTACTATCGGAGCAAGAGCTGCCATGGCAGTGCCCATGTCATTGCTGAGCACCCATGGTCTGCTTGTGCATCGCTCACACACTGTTTTTCCACCACCATTTGGATTCAGACCCAGCCATGCTGAGCTGTTCCCAGAACGTTCCCAGCAACATTTCCAGAACCATGTGGGGACTCTGGAATCAGCCCCTCCTGCTCCATTCCCCCTGCCCCCTCTATCTCTTGTCAAGGAACATAAACCATCACGCAAACTACGGTCATCCTCGCAGAAGTGGCTGTTGGCTCGCCATCGAACAAAGACTGGTCACTACATCGCGCACTTTCAGATGCGCTTCTGCGGCCGTCTGGAATGCTGTTTTTTTCCACTGGAGCTATGCACTTTTACATCTAGATTGAAAACTAATTTCTTTAGAACTGCTTTTTGTGTTTAGTTTGGCCTTTCACTGCAACTCTGATTGGTATGGCTGGCTACGTTGTGTGAAAGAAGTTCAACATACATCTCCCTTACCTTTACAGTCGAGTTAAATTATTCAAATTTTTAATAGTTTGTAAATTATATTAAAGTTAGCAACTTTATTGTTAACAAGATTTAAGTTGAAATACATTTTTCATTTTGAGACTGCCTTTACGATGACCTAAGTGAAGACACCATTGACTTGAAGTCTTTCTTTCATGTGACCCCAAATTAAGCCACTTGGCCTAGTTAGTGTTTTCTTGGTCTGGTAAGGCTGCCTTGGGAATTCAGGCCAGGCCCATGAACTGGACCCAGCTCGCTTTCATTGGCTGTGTGAGCGCGGCAATAGTGAATGGCAGTGGGAGTCTACCATTGAAGTTCATGTCGGCCCCTTTTATCCTAACTACAATTTGCTATTGTGTGCTGGTTTGGATGTCTGTGTATATACACAGACCCAACTTACAAACTATACAATGGCTTTTGCCTCAGAACCTTTTAAAAGGGGTCGACTGTTTATGTGAAAGGGGTACCACTTCTCAGTGTACCACACCCACAGTGTAAAGTGTTAATAATTCACGGTACAAATAAAACATTTAAGCATTTTTCTCTCTTAAAACATTCTGAAATTGTTGCTTTCATAGTCACAGCAGCAGGGGTACGAGAGAATGTCCTTTGCTGAACCTGACTTGTTTGTCAACAGAACGGCCAGCTGTATTTATAAACGCAAATGCTCCCAGGTTAATGAACACCCAATGAACTGACTTGACATGGCAGAGCTGGTGCCAGTCGGTTTGCTCCGGAGCCTCGCGCCGCACGCACGCACGAACCCTCTTCCCCCCCTATTCTCCAAGGCTCGACGATGTGTATGTTAATTCTCACTTTCACCAATGCTCCAGTGAGCGGGTGAAAGCCATAATGACCGTGGCATGAACAGAACATGTTTGGTAATTGGTTTGCAGGCTAATGAGTTTTAATTGGCACTGATTTACATTTGGCCCTCGGTTAGCAGTAATGTTGCAGGCCTCTGTGTTTGTTCTTTAATACGATTGTGAGTCACTCTGAGCCACTATGTGTGGTGGCTTTTTGTCTGTTTTCATAGCCCAATGTTGACACACAAATGTGGTGGTGAAGGTGCAGCCCTGCAATTACCTTCTCACACCACTGCTGGTTGAAGAGCTTCCACCTAGGGGAGCTCCAGAGACGTGGGCTATATTTGCAACCATTTGTCGATCTGTATGAAGGCCTCCCCACACCGTGTCGACCCCGTACTCCACCACACTGGTCAGTGTGGGTTGGTTAAGTGGAAGGTCATGGTTAGGTTCATATCTCGCTCGTCACTCGTGTTAGCTATGGCTCAGTGCGCTGCTAACCACTACGCCACCACACCCCACCATTGGTATTATACTTGGGGTAAACGATTCTTGTATATGCATTTATATGTATTGTGAGTTTAAGCTATTAATCGATAATACTATGCATATTATCCAGGGATAAGATGAGAATATATGTTTTCAGGCCTACGCAGTGCTAGACAGTCTTAATTTACATGCAAAACACCCAATAGGAGATGTGCATTACAGAGGAATAACGTTGATTCTTGCTCAAAATACACGTTTAAAATCACGTGTGTAACAAGTTATGTTTTTCATATTTTTTGGGTCTTTCGGTAAAGTCATATAGAATAAAAAAAACTACGACGTTTCGATCGCAACACAAGCAATCGTCATCAGTGGAAGATCAGGGTTAGGTTCATATCTCGCTCGTCACTCGTGTTAGCTATGGCCCAGGAGGATGACGATTGCTTGTGTTGTGATCGAAACGTCGTAGTTTTTTGTAAAAAAAAATTGGTCTACATGACTTTACCGAAAGACCCAAAAAACATTAATTCCTGCAGTCACGAAAGCTTTGAGTCAAGATTTAAGTTATGTTTTCCCTTTGGTCCACATAATATATTACGGGTTCGTGTCAACTCTCCAACCACTAGATGTCGCTACATTTACCACAATGTCATAAAAAAAGAATCGATTCTTTAATCAAATTGTGACCCAGAATTTTGACAATTCATTTCAAAGTCGCCCCGAAATAATCACGAACAGACTACGATGTCTGCAGTGATAGTGGATCTTGCCTTGCGTTGGTGCCACCACGTGGCTCACAGTTGACACTGCATTAACCTGCACAACAATGCGTGGGTGGTGGAATAATCGGGCAGTCAGAGCCAACCCAGTTGTGAGCAAATCATTGCAAAATTACACCGCTGGGTCATGCACTGACACTCACGTGCTTGTGAGCGAGTGGCGGGCCGTCATGTTAAGTTGTGTATTGCATCATGGTGCATCGGGGCACATGTTGGTACATGGTGGTGCATGGTGGTATGTCGTAGTGTGTCTTTAGTGGTACATGCTGGTGCAGTATGATACATGGTGGTGTGTAGTGGTAGGTTGTGTGTGGTGGTGCATGCTGGCGCGTGGTGGTATGTCGTGGTAGCATATGACGGTGTGATGTGGTATGCAGTCATGCGTGGTGGTGTGTCACGGAACTTGACGGCGGTGTGTGTGCAGCGTCTCACGGACGAGGGCGTGATCACTATGTGCCGGGGCTGCCACAAGCTGCAGTCTCTCTCCTTGTCGGGTTGCACGGCCCTCACGGACGCCGTGCTCAACGCGCTGGGACACAACTGCCCACAGCTGCGGTTCGTTCCCCCACCCCCGCCACCTCCCCCAATACCGAAGTCAGTTTATTTTTCACGTCCTCACTTTGTTTACGCGTATGACGCCTTTCGCAGAAATCTGTAAATGGCACCGACTGCAGAACACCGTCTCGAAGCACTTGAGCGCTCTGGAAGGGAGCGGCGGAATCGGTGGTCCTATCAATGAACAATTAACGTAAAAAGCCACGTGAAGAGCACGTGTGTTACCAATCAAATCAAAGTCGACCCAACATCCCTTTTGCTTGTGGTACAGGCACAGAATCTCGGCTGCTTGTCCATTGCTTGTCAAACGGTCTGGTTTTATCCACACGTTGCCTGGCTGAGTGATTTGGCTCTGTGTTTCAGGATCTTGGAGGTGTCCAGCTGTTCCCAGTTGTCAGACGCTGGTTTCCAGGTCCTGGCTCGGGTAAGACAGTGCCATTGTTCTAAACCAGCATGGCTGACTGTTCATGAGTCTCTGTATGTCAAAACCAGTCCACTGTTTGCTTGCTTCAACAAATCCTGCTGGTAATAGTGCTCGCAAAAGGTTCTTTATAGATGGCATAACGTGCGATCGTGACCAATGGATCAGTCCTCCCATCAAGTCTTGAATGTCGCATGGAATTTCCAAACTACATGTACAATGCACACAGCCTAGTTTGTCTTGCTGCTGTACAAAGTATAGTCCTCGTGTTTGACTATTGATTGGGTGATCTAAAACAAGTCTGCCAGCATGTATATATCATCACAATATGATGATGATTTATAGGTGCCACCATGGCGTGATATTAACTACCTTGCCCGATGTACAGGAAGTAATGGGTTTCATCCCGACCCTGACACCTGTAAATTTTCGAGGTTGTCTGTTCCCCCTCGTGGGCGCGTGGATTTTTCTCTCCGTCAAATTTTCACTCCATTTAGGAACATTCTTTTAGAGTATTTGGCTGATATAAATTTCCACCTGATTATCATCTGTGACCAGGTCGCTTCTGAAAAAGAGAAGTGTAGCTCAGTGGGCCTTACCTGGAAAAATAAAAATAGTTTAGTTTTCACTTTAGTTTACATGATGTGCAAGGGAAGATCGGAGAACCTGTGTAATTGTTATTACATTTTTGTTTATAGCCTGCGCCCACTCTTTTGCCTGATGAGTATATCATTTACAGGAGAGTGTTTGAATGTGTTTAGATGCTTCTGCTTAACAAGGGTAGAGGAACAATAGGCACGTAGACTGAAACATACCTCTGTAAAGATACAAGAACAGAGGTTGATTTATTGCTCATAACGTCTCTCCACAATAGCACATTATACATTTCTATCACAGGTTACTCCGTCACACGATGGATTGATTGTTCCAACTTGGATGATGGTAAACCACGTGACTTGTTTCATCTCGCTTCAGAACTGCCACGAGCTGGAGAAGATGGACTTGGAAGAGTGTATCCTGGTATGTTTTATAAGAGAACTCGCATGCCTCTTTAAACAGCAATAACTAAATTGATAAGCACATTAGCATACAGTTTAAACGTGTGTTTACTTTGATACATGTTTCACCTTGAACATTGGAGTAATGCACTGAGCCACTGATGTCCTTCCAGAGTCGGTGCTAAATGCACCTTCTGGTTGATTTTTGTTTCAGGAAGTACCAAATGCATTCTTCAGCTTGGTTGGTGAACGTTAATCGCTGTTGTAATTTTGGTTTCTGAAACACCAACAATCACTTTAATTGGGTTAAAAACCACATACCAACATCGCCTTGTACTAGCCGACTATATATGTCTGAGAAACAGCACCTTCGCCCTTAGCCTTTCGCTATTAAAATGGCTAAATTACCAAATGTATTCAATTTGTGCACAGGTAGAATCGCACCAAAAACATTCTAACCTCATTGTTTTCAATCTCAGGTCTGTACCTTGATTATTTTTTTGTTGTTCAGATAACAGATGCCAC
The DNA here is from genome assembly GCF_015708825.2 of Lethenteron reissneri. Classification (NCBI taxonomy): domain Eukaryota; kingdom Metazoa; phylum Chordata; class Hyperoartia; order Petromyzontiformes; family Petromyzontidae; genus Lethenteron; species Lethenteron reissneri. Next base: position 16,180,373 of record NC_083798.1, on the reverse strand, counting down.
CCTGATGCAGCTCTCCATAAATTGTCCTCGCCTTACCGTGCTGGTGAGCAAAACATTTCCAATTGCATACGTCTTGACCATATATTCTGGCTTTGTTATTGAGACAAATATATATCTGCACCCTCTGCACGTGAAGGTTCTTTTATATTATTTCACTCCCATTCGTCTCCTTCGCACCACACTCCGCAGAGTAGGTGTGTAACGAATCGCCACCTTTGTGGGTCGGTGAATTGGTGAATGTAGCACCTCCAGTGGCTGCATGAGGTCGTGTGAAGCCTTTACGTATAACGCACTCTAGTGGAATATAACCGATTCACGCACAATTCATGCGCATTGTTTTCGCCCAAATCACCTGGAATGTTCCTTACTTTGGTAGATCTTGGAAGCTTAGCAGGCTGGAGACTGATTGCATGGTTGACCACCTTGTATAAGACATGCGTAGGCTGATTCAAGGCTGCGTAGTCAGCAGAGGGTGGTTCAGCCAATGCATGGCTGTACTGTACGTCTATTCTCTCTGTGTTCTGCAACGCACATTGACTAGCATGGTGAAATATGATCAAATAACCTGAAGAGATTCTCATCCAGCAGTCGATTGACAAAAGGGCTGTATGGCGACATATATATTGTGAGCATAATAATTGATTTAAATCTACAAATAATTACCCTGTAACACAGAGGGCTTCATCTCAGCCAGATCTGTCCAGGTCAGCGATCCGAAAATATGTTTCCACACTCAACACACCGCATCCATATTCTTCGCTATGGATGTGACTACTCGTCATGTTCCGGCCACTCCAATCTACCAGTGACCGAGGAAAATATTCGGTGACAAATCGATCCCCGATTGGTTACACGCCTACCGCGCAGAGCCTGTCGCACTGCGAGCTGATCACGGATGACGGCATCCGGCACCTCACGAACGGCGCGTGCTCGCACGAGCGGCTCACCGTGCTGGAGCTGGACAACTGCCCGCTGGTGACGGACGCCTCCCTCGAGCACCTCAAGGGGTGCCAGAGTTTGCAGCGCGTGGAGCTCTACGACTGCCAGCAGATCACACGCGCCGGAATCAAACGCCTGCGGGTGCGTTGCCACCTTCACCGTGACCACCGTCATTTCATGCTCATACCGCGCCACCCATGCAGTACGTCCCAGAGTGCCCAGCGCCAAGGGACTCGGTGGAAGGAGGCCTACATTCAGCAGTGGATGAACAAAGGATTATAAATTATCTTAGCTCTATTCATATTCTTTGGTTCTTTCGGTAAAGTCACATAGATTTAAACATAATAATACGAGTAAAGGGAATAAGAATGATAAAAATAATATTTATCAAAAACAAAAAAAACATTCATGTAGACTGTAGCCTGGTTCTTAATCGGAGTGAGTGTACTGGCAGTCTATAATGTAGACTGTAGCCTGGTTTTTAAGCTTGGTGAGCATATTGGCATTCTGTAATGTAGACACGCAATGGTTACGTCGTGTTTTTTTATTTTTTATGTTTTTATTACTGAAAGAACCAAGAATACGTCTACATTATAGACTGGCAGTGATTTTTTATTTATTTATAAGTGTGAAGTCTGCACAGATGCCATCTTTATCATAACCACTGTTCACAATTCCTATATCTAATGTCAACCCTGAAGCAAATCACAGCCTATGTGCATATCCCTAGCTCTGAGCCTGCTTACGTGCACTGTTGAAGTAATTACTGAACTGACATGCCGTCAGAGTGCGAGTGTCCAGTCTGTCACAGTCATTCGCAGTTGACGTGGAGACGCGTTCGTGCAGCTGTCGCGTCACATTTCACTCTTTTTTTACTCACCGTGGACCCCCACGCTGTCTCCCTTTTTGCAGGCTCATCTGCCCAACATCAAGGTGCACGCGTACTTTGCACCCAGCACCCCCCCGCAGGTGGTGCCCGGCCCTCGCTCCCGCCTGTGCCGCTGCTGCGTCATCCTCTGATCGCCGCCGTTCTGCGGTCGGCGTTGTTGACGGCGCTCATACTATCGACACCTTGCCCCCCCCCACCACCACCACCGCGCGCTCTCCACGACCGGCTTAACTTATTTTGGGACAAAATTAAGAACTGAAAAAGGACAGTGGTCGTTATCTGGAACTATGCATCATTCTGCACAACTACTCTTGCCACCAACGCTTCATTGCCGGATGCTTTGCGAAGATAGGAGGGGGACCCCGACTTGGGAAAGTGCGCTCTCGTTTGTCATCGAACGTGGTTTGTCACAGAGGAGCCCTGTGTGCACGCAAGGAGCGGTCTTTGACATTGGCCGTGCTGTGATGGTCTAAGTATTTGAGAACGATGTGTCATTGGTGTAGCACACTGTCGACTGACTGTCATCATGGCTGGCTGAAGTGACCACCATTACAGAAGCAGGAGGAGAGGGAATGTGAAGGAAGCCTTTCTTTGCCACCCTGAAATAATTGATGCTACTGCGAGTAGCACAACAGATTCCCTTACCTTTAAGCAACTTCACCCGCACAAAAAGCACCTCACACACACTCACAGCTGTCTGCCGACATCTTCGAAAATCACGGTCATTAACAGCTGCTGTGAAATGTGTAACTGTAATTATGCCGATTGAGAAATACAGTTTTATTTTTGAAGGCTGTGGCTCATGACTGCGAGCTACACAATTGGTCCAAATGAATCACGCGGTGCCGCACGCGTGTGTTTTAACCCTAAACATACTCGCTCAGATTATCAATAATGCATGTGCTAATGCGCATGTCCCAGTAGGCACAGTGACATTAAGGTGTAGAGTTTAGTCTGGATGGATAATGTGGTTTTAGCTGTAAACATTGTAAAAGCAGCAGTGGTTTGTTGGTTTGTGTGTGTAAAATGTGTGTGTTTTTTTACTTCGAACTTGGTTATCAGATGCTGCTAAGGCTTCAAGAAACCATCATTATACTTGGACTAGAAACAAATATATACGGGACAATTATTTTATTTAATGTAGAAAATATTTTCTCTTGCATTTTTTTCTAAACATAAAATGTGTTTAGTTAGCCTTAAACGAGAAGTAAATAAACTTGAAATTTAGTGTTGAAATAATGGGAGGAAAGGGCGAGTTATATTCGGCACAACTTATGTTGGCCCAGTAGCTATTGGGTGGTATTGATTATTCAATGTTCTGTCTAGAGCAGTTATCGTAATGTTCTTTTCAGAGCAGTCACTAATGCAATAGTGGTCTGCAATACTGGCGTGTAATTCTGGAAAGCATTTGGTAAGCCAATTTACTGATGCACGGTGTGGTGGAAGGGCTTCCAATGCCCTTGACTTTCAGCTTGGTTGAAACCAATGCTTTGTGCAGTTGAAATTCAGCTGATGTTGGTGTGCAGAGTGCCACTTGCTGAAATAATGTGGCACGACTGATATAATGTGACACTCGCAATCCCCTGCCTGTTGAAATTCAGCACAATACGACCGTGTTACTGTCTTGGTACCTCATTCTGAATCAATCGCACCGTGTTCTGTGTACAAATATACATTATTTGAACATCAATGATAACATGTAAGCCAGGATAGAACTTAATTCAAAGCAAACAAAAAGAACCATCGAGCATCATGTATTCATCCTGTTTTATGTTGGTACACTTTGCATTTTTATAGTTTTTATATAACACTTAAGATGCCGTGTGGACCATTTGGCCTCAGATTGAGAGCCCATCTTGTGAGCAAAAAAAAACTCTTCCAACAAGCATTCACGATGGAATCCATAAAATGTTACAAACAAATGTAAAAAAAATATATACAATCAAAAGGTAGCAAAGGAAATTGTGAGACATTTGTGTTGAGAGCAGCACGGACTCGGGGGGACGGACACTCGCACGTCGAGGCGCGCAGTGATCGTAGTCCTGCATGTGATGGCCAGACACATTTTAATGTAAACCAACAACGGGCATGCACAATACTTGTCCATTTTACGAGTCAACGTGGGTAGATTAACTGCTTGGCTCATGAAACCTGCAGCTGACGCCCCAAAACATAAACCGACTGTGGTGTGTAACAGCTGTATATATGTCCGAGCTGTCTCCATCTCCCATTTTCACCTTGGCCAGGCAATGCTCTAAACAGGCAACTGGATTGATGCAAGATGGGGGGTGGGGGGAAGCATTTGTGCCACGGGTTAAGACGCAAGCATTAATACACATGCTGTGGGCGACCACTTTGTTGCCATTGACTGCCGAATGTCACGTCTAAATAGTTCATAAACGCTCCCCAAAACGAAGTAATTTATAATATGAGAAGGTGTGTTGTTACGTCTGTTGCTTTATGTTAGGGGGGGCGGAAAGGAGGGAAGCATTGCAAGCCATAAAAAAACGCCGTTTATAAAATGTGAACAATGTTGCAGAGCAGTAACATTTACCACCGTCAACAACTCGGAAGGGTTTACTATCCGAGCGGACCTTTCTTTAAAGCGATTTTTCCCGCCCACCCCACTACCTGAAGCCACTTGATGAGAGCCTTTTACAGCTGCTACAGGCACGGCTGACACCATCCCTTTCACGGACATCATCCCAGCTGGACGCAAACCTATAATCGCCCTTAAAGCGGAGCGACCGAGATTATGTCAAAGGTGAAGTAGCATCTCCAACAGTGATGACATGGACCTTTGTGCAAGGACTGATTTGAGACCCCCCCCCCCCGTGCAACTTTTCTATTTTGGGACCCTGCCCATGTACTCCGGTGCAGTAGCACCACCTGCCGCTGTTCTCCAAAACTACACGTGGTGGTTGGCTGGCTTTGGAAGTCTCCAGTGTCCTTTGTGGGCCCTATGCCTTTCGTATGTGGTAATCCAGTAATCGTCAAGTGTGCTGGTGGTGGATTGATGATGATGTGAGCAGGGAAATGTTAAATGCACTGGCTCTCCGTGTGGCCTGGGCTCAAGCCCCCCCCCCCCCCCCCCCCCATGACGCATCTGCCGTCACGTGTACTTCAATTCTGTATACATGTACTCATTTAATTAGTTTTGATTACACTGGTAGCTGTATTTATGTTAATAGCTTTGCATTTTTTATTTTCTCTTTTTTTTGGAAGTGCAAACATGTGAGTACATAATGCGTTGTACATGAATGAATGGAAAGTAAAGAAAAAGCTTTCGGAAATGCTGTAGGTTATTTTTATTGGACTAACCGCAACAATTAGCTTGGCTCCATGCATTGTGTAACCAGGAAGGAGGGGCTTGGCTTGAGAGGGGGAGGAGCTTCGTGGTGGAGTGGGCAGGGCTTCGTGGTTGAGTAGGCAGGGCTTCGTGGTGGAGTGGGCAGGGCTTTGTGGGGGTGGAGCTTTGTGGTGGAGTGGGCAGGGCTTTGTGGAGGAATGGGCAGGGCTTTGTGGTGGAGTGTGCAGGGCTTTGTGGGGGTGGAGCTTTGTGGTGGAGTGGGCAGGGCTTCGTGGTGGAGTGGGCAGGGCTTCGTGGAGGAATGGGCAGGGCTTTGTGGTGGAGTGGGCAGGGCTTTGTGGGGGTGGAGCTTCGTGGTGGAGTGGGCAGGGCTTTGTGGGGGTGGCGCTTCATGGAGGAGTGGGCAGGGCTTCATGGAGTGGGCAGGGCTTTGTGGGGGTGGAGCTTTGTGGTGGAGTGGGCAGGGCTTTGTGGGGGTGGCGCTTCGTGGTGGAGTGGGCAGGGCTTTGTGGGGGTGGAGCTTTGTGGTGGAGTAGGCAGGGCTTTGTGGGGGTGGAGCTTTGTGGTGGAGTGGGCAGGGCTTTGTGGGGGTGGAGCTTTGTGGTGGAGTGGGCAGGGCTTTGTGGGGGTGGAGCTTTGTGGTGGAGTAGGCAGGGCTTTGTCGAGGAGGGGAGGGGCTTCACGAAGAGGGGGGGGGGGTATCCACCGTCAGAGCAGCCAATCAACAGTCAAGAGGGGCGGCCTCTTGCGTGGTCCAATCACAAACATCTAATACTGACCGGTAACCGATCATGACGGGTCGTGCAAGGACTTTTATTTGTATGCGGAGTAATTGAGAAGATGAGATTGTCTATTTCTCCTTTGTTATCTTTTTTTAAGTCAAAATTTCTCTTTTGTTAATTATATCGGTTCCACAACTCCTCTTGATTTAAGCAACGCCTGGCTCGTCAAAGCAATCGAACCAATCACTGATCGCTATATTAGCCGCGCCTATTGATTGGCCAACCACGAGCCGCCTCGGCTCCATTAGCCAATCACAGGGAAGGGCGCGGGTGCCCCCCACCCCTCCCCCACTCTGGGCCCGAACAATCCCGGCGTGCACCGCGGCGGGGAAGCACGTGGAGTACAGTGTTCTTGTACAGTAGAGCCATGGCCACGCATGAGAAGGAGGCTTCCGTGGCTCAGGACGCGAAGCTGGCGCCGAAGGTCTCGAGGAGAGTGAAGACGATGAAGCCCACTCCCCCCACCACGGTTCGATCTCCCCTCTACGGTCGCTCGCGAACCGCGCCTTTCAAGTTCGGGCCCAGGAGCCCGACTGGGCTTGATCCTAGGGGACGGCCTTTATTATAATCGTATATTCGCAATGTATTTCCTTTGAGTAATGTTGCAAATGTATTGCTTGTCAAGGGTTGAACGTGCTCTCGCTGCCTTGCTTGTGGATGGTTAAACGTGCTGGGTTTTTTTGGTTACGTGTTTACTGCCATTTGTCAATCCACTGCTGGATGAGGGCCTCCCCACGCCGTCGGTATGATCAAACTTAATGCTGGTCTTGTGCGGGTTGGTGATGACGAGAATAATTGATACTGTACAGCAGCGGAATTATCTGCACTGCACTCTGCTGACGACGTAGCCCTGAAAGCAGCCAAAAAAAACGTGTTTATATTAACTTGCTCGTTAAACATCTCGCTACCCCGCACGTACATAAACATGCACGGGCATAGTCTGTTTATTCACTGCCGTCGCAAGCGGTAAGATACTGAAATATGTTTCAAGTCTCACCCATCTAGGCATAGCTGGCAGAAATTAATCTCTCGCTGTGTCAAATGCTGAACTGTGCGTTTTGAAATGTGTGGTGCGCAGGGCGCTATAGCCAGGCGCGGCGTGGTCTACCTGGGCCACATGCCGCACGGGTTCGCCGAGATTCAAGTAAAGAAGTTCTTCAATCAGTTCGGCAAAGTGACCCGGATTCGCCTCTCCAGAAGCAAGCGGGTAATTGTCATTCATGCATTTACATCAATCCGATACTAGTGCGACTGCTCCACCACGACGCCATGTCGGTCACGGGGGTTGATTGGCCATACTGAAGGAGGTACTCGGAACCAGTTCAGAATTAACTCGCTACTCATTTTAGCCGTGGCTTGGAATTTATTCCAGCTATCTTCTTGGTTCTTTCAGTAAAGTCACGTAGAATGGAAATAATAAAATAATAAAAATAAAACATAATAAAATAATATTCTACGTGACTTTACCGAAAGAACCAAGAAGATGAATCCCTGCAGTCACGAAAGCTTTAAATCGAAATTTGATTCCAGCTAGCCAATGCCCCACTCATCCACCTGATTGGTATACATTTATGTGTGAACATTTACTTTTGGGCCCCCATGGAATACAAAGCTTATGATTCGATATTTCTGGCTTTTCAGAATAGGCCAGTCGGCTTTTGCCAAGGAATTTGCCGCATTTAAGCATGTATACAGCACAGATAAGGCAAGAGAAAAGTGGAGAGAGACACGGCTATATAACTGGTTTGCTATGAGAGATGGATGGTTTCATCCCAAGCACGTGCGAGTTGCTCGTCTAGATGGTCACTTCATACGGATTCTAGAAAATACGTGAATTTCTAATACCATAATGCCGAGTTTTTCTGTACTGAAAAATAATTTCATTCCAGGGTCTGACAAGGCTTTAAGGGAACATGTATATATTTAATATTGATTATACATAACGCAATTAACGCAGTACAAATTGGGCTCAATGTACAGGTTGGTACTGTCCTATCCTCCTTAACACTGTCCCAGTGTAGCTCGCGTCAATGATACTGTTTGCTCTCCAGCCAGGTTCTGAGTTGAGTCTTGTGAATAGAGAATTTAATATAACGGAATTAAGCTTTTGTTGATTGCACCACTTACAGTATATATAACCTGTATGTGTGTGTGTCAAGAGCGCATCATAATTGCGTGGATGTCACAATGCTTTGTTGTTTACATGTAGAAATGTGTTTTTTCTCCTTTTAGACTGGGCAGCCCAAGGGCTATGGCTACGTGGAGTTTGAATATGAAGAAGTAGCCAAAATTGTTGCAAACACTATGAACAACTACCTTTTCTACGAGCGCCTGCTGAAGTGTAAGTTTGATGCTCCAAATGACTGTTCATACTGTTGTATAACGCTTTCCATTATTGTTTGAAAGTGTTAATGCATGTGCTGTATTTCGTCTGATTGTAACAAGAAAGGCCCTGTAACTCTCATTAAGATGATCTAATATGAGTGAATGTATAGTATAAGTTTGTGTTTCTATGAGGGACGTGACCTTTTGAAAACTGACCAAATTGATTGAAGGGTTGGTCAGAACTTTGATAGCCAAACCAGAGCAAAAAATATACTATTTGCCTCCCCTGAGGCTACGCATCAACGTCCAGCCTAGCCTGCCATTACCAAAAACAAACGTATGTTGGAAAGCGTTACTTAATACATTTGCATGATAGTTCCTGATTTGTTTTATGAAACTAGCAGTAACACGTGTATAAAAATAAAAGTTAGGTGGTGTGACCTGACCTGGATGGTGGACAAACAATGGAGTAATTTGTTGTGATTACGCCTGGGACACCTGTTGACAGAAGGCCTAAATGCCATATTATAGAATTTATACTGCCATTGATCGGACATTGTTCGATGATACTTAACCAAGTAGGTTAACCAAGTAGGTTAAGTGGAGTTTGGTGAATGGGGGGACCTGAAACCGATTCTACTATCACTTGCAACTGGTGTTATCCATGGTCGGGAATTGAGCTCAGATCACCGAGTGAATCCGACAGCGAAAATCGCTGACGGGAGTGAAATGTGATTCTTACATCTGCATAAGGCACGCATTTTTAATATGTTTTTATCGGTCGCAAACAGTGTAAGAACCGTATTCCTCCTTCAGAGATGCATGCTCGTTATTCCCAATATATATTTTGCTACTGCGGTGTGAAAGAAGTTTAACGTATGTTGCGCGACATTGTTTAAGGAAACACCAACCCGCGTCCTGTTTCTGTATGTTGAACAGGCGAGTACATCCCTCCAGACAAAGTGCACGAAAAACTGTTTGTGGGAGCCAGCCGAAAGTTTCACATGCCAACCTTCCCAGCCGTGAAGCGCAACAACCGTCACCGTACACCGGAGCAGGCTGTCCGCATGACAAAGCGCCTTCTAAGCAAGGAGATGAAAAAACGCAAGAAGCTCGCCGGCTGTGGCATCGACTATGACTTCCCTGGATTTGTACGTATTTTACAATCATTTTAATGAAATTAAATAGAGTATTTATGGTCAGATTACTTGGGTCGCGGTTTAACCGTGCTTGCATAAAAGTAAGAACTATATCTTGAAGCTCGCTGGGTTAATCTTCGCTCGTCGAGGGTCAGCGACTCGGTGCCTGCGGGACTGGAAAGTGAACAAATTTCTTTAAAAAACAGACGGTACATTCTATGTATGTCATTCAAATGTCATCAAATATTTCTATTGTCTCATTTATGTGTTTAATTATCGGTGTTCTATCCGGGTCACCCCTTTTACCATTTTCCTGGATCATTGGGAGTTGACTATTTTTAGGTTAATATTTTTGTCATCTTAATATGACGTCGTTCATGTAATGGTATAGTTAAACTACACCCCCCCCCCCCCCCAATGTTGTAGTCGTAAAGCTGGCCGATATAAACTGCATTAGTGCTGTGTAGTTCAACTAAAATGTCAATTTTATGCCACGTCAAGGCTTTTTTTATTCATGTAAAATATCGGGAATAAAAAGTTACATGAAATAATATTGCTAATAACATTTACGACCAAGTTTTTAACTTGCACTTGTGGATCAAAACTACCAATCGATGTTCAGCAGTTATTCTGTGTGCCCTGTATTTTATGTTTTAAGCATTAACCCTTTGCTCGTTTTCAGGCAGTGGATGCAAAAAAGATTCTCGCAAGTGCGGTGAGTAGATTTCGTTATTTAATATTTCAGTTTTTTAGATTAATGCAGACATTTCTTTTTCACTAAGATTCAATGTGTAAACGCATTCGATATTGTCTTTCTGTGATAAAGGAGATTACAATTAATACAATTTTAGGGTAAAGTTGTCTTCCTATTAAGGACATACGAAAAGAAAACTGGATAAGTTGATCAAAGGGGTTGTCAAAAACGTGGTGGGAAAACCCAGCACAAAAGGAATTAGTGGCTAAGCTAAAGACATCATATGGCATGCGTGGTGTGATGTCTTGGCACTCTGTGGCACTCAGAATGTAACATTGCTAACAAATGCATCTCATTGTAAGCTTTTCCTGCCATATGAAATAAGATTATTAAAGTGGCTCCCACAGCCCCTGGTTCTGCTCTGGGTCCCCATCCGAGAAACTTGGAGCCAGACTTGTTTGCATGTGTGTGGTTTTTCATATTTTTCTAAACATGCTTTTGTTCTTCAAGGCGGGCAAGAAAGCAAAAAAAAGTAAAGGAGAGACAAGTACGAAAAGCATTGGGGAAATACCCGAAGTACCTGGGAATGAAACTGAAAACATCGAAGAATCCAAGGAGACCGAGGAAACTGAAAAAGTAATCTTTATATTCATATATTATTTAGTGTCCATTTACATTGTAACTTTTAAATTAATATATCACATTGTTTGATGGTGTGTTTGGCAGTTTTGTACAAGTATAATAAAAAAAACCCTCATAACATGAATAATACCACCTTAAAAGGAAAAATCTAAAATATGGTAAACCTGAATTTGATAGCAATTGAGTGAAGAAGGGTGATTGTCCGATACGTCCATATTATTGATGAATATTGTTGAGGTTTTATTTAGTTATTATATGACGTCTATTTTTAAAAATATTACATTTAATGAAATATTGTCTGTGTAGGCTCTGGAAACATCGAAGACGGTGGATCCTGCCGAGATCGATATGGATTGGCTCGCCGGCCACGACGATGACGAGATCACCTTCCGCTCTCCTCCCAAAAAAGTGGCCGTATCGACTCCTTGCACCTCTGAGGAAGCCGCTCCAGCCCAAGAGGAACCCACAACGCCGTCACCGAGTCCACTCAAACCTAAAGCGATGCAAAGAAAGAAGACTCCGAATCGCAAGGGGAAGGGCAAGAAAGTAAATTAAAACTTTTGCTGCTCAAGTGTGATTTGGGAAGAGTTTTATTTGCAAAAACAAAATCTATCTTTGATGTAAGATAATTTCTTCTGCTTTCTCTCAGCCGCTCTTTGTGTACAAAAATCCCACGTGTGTGGGTGTGTAGTTCGTAGGTTTCAAGCCCCTTACAATTATAATTTGTACTTCTGTGACACGTATATGTAACGGGATCTCATCACACTATACAGAAACTGGGCATATTTATTTTGAAGAGATTCGCACTGGCAGTGCATTTTGCATGTGATACCACAGCCTGGGTGGAGGAGGGTGGGTTGGTGGAGGCGTTACCAGGGATGTGGGTGATGTCATCAACGTGAAATTGTTTGCCTGTGCACCAGCCAGCAAAACTTTGATTGTGTAGTATTAAAAAAAATTGTTCATAGGCCGAGTAAACAAAGAAAGGTGTTGAGCTTGGACTGAAATAGTAACTTAGATTCTGTGGCCTGGCATGAACCATACGTTTTTCATGTTTTTCTGACTCGGAATTACTCTATCGGTTACTTTTGGTATAACTTACTGTGGTCTACATTCAATGTATCAATTAGATCTAAGTTTGGCAAGTGTAAAAGTGATTGAGTTATAGATTAAGCATATCAATACAAGCTGGTATAATGTATCATACCCAGTGTAAATGAATTTGCGGAAATATACTTTTACTTTTTACTAAAGTATGCAGCAAGGCTAAAAATAAAAGATTCTTTACATTTCAGGCTTGAAGCACGACGTTTTATTGGCGCATCTCAAGTGCATTTTAGACATTTCCTCCTTCAGCTGATAGGTGGAGCCATGAGCTCTCCATAGTTGTAACTCCGCACTCCCTCTCGTGTGTAGTCGTGTGTCACCGACATGTGCCAGGCAATAATTACACTGAGTAATACCGAGTCTTGTCATGGATGAGTCACATGATGATACAGTAATTATAGAATGCATTTCCTTATTTTATATATAACTTTGCTCATTTTCCAACCCACGTGTCCCATATTAAATCTCTTTCAACAATGTCACGTCAATGCAGCTTATTTTCTATCGGTATTTTGAATTCATGATGAATATTTCATAGATAACATACAATGATTAAAAGTTTTTTTAGGCACGTCGGCATGTTACTGCTGCCTAGATTTTTTTGCAGTTGTGCTCTATACCTCTGGACGTGTTGGGTTACCATGTGTTTGGCACAAGTCAGACAACCTGAAAACAAGCTGAGAGCCACATTGGTCTGTTGATATTCATTAAGTTCAGAACAAAAACTTAGTGCAAAGAAGCTTAGAGACGCACATGCTGACAAGAATGGATAGATGCAAGACTGTACAAGTGTCAAGACTTATTGAGTTAACAAAAGTGGGCTTTGGCAGAACACGTTACTTGAAAGGTTGGGGGCCGGTGGTCAAGACTAATGGTGGACTGGCAGCTGAAGGAGGAAACATGTCCAACAGGATGGCCGTCGTGGAGAAGGAGCTCCGTGGAATTGCCTCGCGTGCGGGGATGCCTTCAGCCACCAGTGAATTTGCAAAGGGGTGAAAGTTATTTCATGATTAGGATATGGTTTCGTATAAGTGCAACATTGCATTTTTTATTTTGTGCGTGTCATTATTTAATTGCTCCTGCCACGTGCAGTACACACGGGGAACGCGGCCTCCAGTGATGGCTCCACTGATCTGTAAGTCTGTAAGCAAAACTCTGCATGGATGTATTCTAACGAAACGATCCTAATTGGATACACTGAGCATCAAATTGGTCTGACTGAAGAGGCATCTGCGTGCAATGCAGCACTGCAAAAAGCGCCGAAAAGATGATGCATTGCAAAGGGGAGGAGAGGCCAGCAGTGTGGGGCTGGAATGGACGAGCAACAAACACGGGACCAATTGTCCCTTTCACTGACCGTAACGCGCAAACCAGTCGGTAATCGGAGCCCTCATAACTGACCTTGGCCAACGAGCCAGCTATCCACCAATGCTTCCTTTCCCACGTAAATCACCATGAACCAATTGACCAACCTGCCAGTAGTACTCGCCCTCCCACTGACCTTAACTCTAACCAACCAGCTACTACGTTAATATCTTCATGGTTCTTTCGGTAAAGTCACGTAGAATAAAAATAATTAAAATACAACATTAATGAGTGGAGTTTGTCTGGTGCCAGGATGTAGAGTGGAGTTTGTCTGGTGCCAGGATGTAGAGTGGAGTTTGTCTGGTGCCAGGTGCCAGACAAACTCCACTCTACATCCTGGCACCAGACAAACTCCACTCTACATCCTGGCACCAGGCAAACTCCACTCTACATCCTGGCACCAGACAAACTCCACTCTACATCCTGTCACCAGACAAACTCCACTCTACATCCTGGCACCAGACAAACTCCACTCTACATCCTGGCACCAGACAAACTCCACTCTACATCAGGGCACCAGACAAACTCCACTATACATCCTGGCACCAGACAAACTCCACTATACATCCTGGCACCAGACAAACTCCACTCTACATCCTGGCACCAGACAAACTCCACTCTACATCCTGGCACCAGACAAACTCCACTCTACATCCTGGCACCAGACAAACTCCACTCTACATCCTGGCACCAGACAAACTCCACACAACATCCTGGCACCAGGTGAGAATTATTTTATTATGTTTTATTTTTATTATTTTATTATTTTTATTCTACGTGACTTTACCGAAAGAACCAAGAAGATGAATCCCTGCAGTCACGAAAGCTTTAAATCGTACGTTAATATCCTTCCCATTAATCCTACACCTAAACCCCACTTCGCCAAAGGTCCTTTCACTTTTTATTCGCTTGTCAGTTGTGATGTTTGCGGAGCCTTGGCCATCTCCGCGTAGGGATGTTACACCGCTGGTTACACAGGTGACTACTGGCCACACCAAAAACATGTGGTTGATGTGCTGCAGTGTTCATTCAATATTTTCCATCCCATTAGAGAGGGCAACCTTTGATGTTACGGAATGGTCCACAGAACTGGATATCAGCTGCTACCTCGAAGATCCCTTCAAGTGACCTCTGACACAGTAGGGGGCAGCACTTCACTAACCGCTCTGGCACAGAGGAATGTTCATTCAAACCGATGATGATGTTTTAAATTATCCGAGCTGGAATTAATGCAATGTGATAGGGTTTTTTTTTTACACGCGATTATTGACTGAACACTTGAAATCCCTGTTTAGTTACAGGTGGATCATGCCTGCATTGAACCCAGGCTCTAAGCAGCGCTGTGCCACCCAGCCATTTGATGCGCTGCAGTCTTAAAATAGCCTGCAGTCACGCATCGGAATATGTGCAAGTGGGTCATTGTATCAAGTCGAATATCTCTTTAGGAAAAAAGTCTGGCAATTGAAAAACTATAACAAGTTATAGCACTCGCTATAATATCAATAAATATGAATGTGTTGTTTTTTTTACACGATGTACAGTTTTTACATTTTAAACCTTGCAATGCAACTTGATTAAATGGTCAAATACTTGAACATGAATTTCCCCAAAAATAGCATCGTTTTTTCTCTTGTACATAAAACATACGAAATGTAGCCTCTGTAATTGTCTTTATCCAGGAAAGAGCTCACCGAGTCTGAATACTCTGTCCAAATGGTTCTGCATTGGGATGTTTGATCCTCTTCCAATATTGAGAAATTGGCATGTGGGAGGAAACCGGAGTACACAGAGCAAAACCGTACATACCAGTAGATGACATTCAAACGACCACACAGATTCAAGAATCCATTGCTGCACTGTCATCTGGCCAGCTCACAGTTCAAAACTACAACACCTCGTATTTCCAGGCAGTCTCATATCCAAGTACTGAACAGGTTGAACGCAGCTTCGCTTCCCAGATCTGATGAGACCGGGAAAGTTAATGGTGATTTTGTTGTAAGCTGCAAACCCAACCCATTGTTTACCATGTCAACTATTAGTAGGCGTTCATTTGCTATTTGATTCGTGTACATTTAAATATGTTCTAAATTGGGTTTTACCCTTTAATCTGGCATCAAAACTGGCACCTTTATACAAGGGATCATGTTTGCAATAACCACAACACAAGCAGTCAAAATGCAAACAAAGAGAGACACTCTCATAATGATATGCACTGTCCTTGAAGTTGATTGGTCCACACCCGAGACGGCTTTTCTTCGAGCCTAGTCTCCGCTGGTGTTGGACCAGATGACGCTAAAAGGCGTACAACTAAAAAAAGCCCACTATCAGAGTATTGAGAGCTCGGGGTAAGCATTTACACTATGAGACCTTTGCCAGTAGCAAGATAGAGTACTAGGTTTTTACCCTTTTATCTGGCACCAAAATTGACACCTTTATACAGGGGATCATGTTTGCAATAACCACAACACAAGCAGTCAAAATGCAAACAAAAAGAGACACTCTGATAATGATATGCACTGTCCTTGAAATTTGCAAACATGATCCCTTGTATAAAGGTGTCAGTTTTGGTGCCAGATAAAAGGGTACAAACCTATTACTACATCTTGCTGCTGGCAAAGGAGGTCTCATAATGTTCTTAATTGTCAATACAGTTGCTAATCAAGAGTTAACTTTTTTGTGAGAACTATTTCTAGTTATTAGGCCCTGGAGTATCCAAATGCATTACTCATCCGCAGAGAAATACCCTCCGTGCAGCAGCAGCAGCAGCTGGAGCTGAATTCTTGATGCGGTGCATAATGCGAATGCAGTCACCGCTCAACAATTTGAGGACAGTCTGTCAGGTCTTGTTGCTTTCTGTCTGCTCCACTTTGCCAAATCCAATTAGCTGCTTAAGCCAGACGAAGTTATGGTGGTCAGCGGCGCAGGTAAGCGTCTGCCTGGCGCAGATGGCTCGTCACCGCTTATGGAATTGCCTTGGGTAAAGCCACCCACCCCCACCTCTGTTTGATCACCTCCCATCATGGTGCGCCTCCGCTTGACTGTTCTGCTTCCACAGTCCTGCACACGAGCCCCCAGAAGCAATCGAGCTGTCGCAGCTCAACCATTTGGACACACAAACGATGGATGAACATTAATCATAAACACTGCCTTGTAATATACACATATATAGTCGGTTGACGTTTGGACTAGGGCTCTTAGAAACGAGAGGGCAAGGTGATATATTGATTTATTATAGGTGGCGATTGAACGTTTTACTTTGGTGTCCTAAGTTAACCAAGACATTTTAAGAGCAATGTTCACTATAAATATACTTTAAAAAATGCTTAGAAAATCAAATGCTGTACATATAAACAACTGACATTTTCTCAGCACACTGCCACCCCCCCCACATACATTCTATGGCTGGTATCTGTCATAGAGCCTAACGCTCCATGCTGTGTACACACAGAGCTCTCTTGTCAATCAAACTGCTGGGTGTGGGCCTCCCCACGCTGTGTGGGTCGTGGGAGTTATTTTGACAATTTTTCACGACGATGGTCATATCAGGTTGACGAAGGTGGGGAGCATACGTCAATAAACGATATCTTGGTCGTGACTGTGGGGCATTTCTAATGACCGCCTAGACTAAATGTAATTGCCTAATAGGATAATGTATACACATTGCTAAGCTAAAAAACGTCACTAAACACAAGCATCGGTCACTTCACGAAATGCCACATGCATGAAAGCACTGTTGGGCTGACAGATTAAGCAGAGATAATTGTGCTCTGAGAATCTGAAACCCCATAGCTCTGGTGGCCTGCAGGAGGCTGAGACCCCGCCACCCTGTTGATGATTATTGTAATGATCCACTTTTACATATCTATTATGTATATTCGGATTGCAATGTCGGTCACCGGCATTGTGCACGTGGTGTTGATGATGACGACGATCGTAACAAAATGAAGACATTCTCATTTACTCTCGCATCTGGTGATTCAAATAATCAGCGTGGGGAGTCCATCATCCAGCAGTGGATTGACAAAAATGGCTGTACATGTACATAATGACATACGATGACGATTACGACGATAAAATAAATTAAACATTTTCATTTAATCTCGCATTTGCATCGTCTGCACCACTAACCCCCACGAACAACTCCCTGCAAATGCATTTCCCTAATCTCTTTTAATGCGCGCTGGCCGCATGCTCAGCTTTTCCCAACATCATCGTCATCATCAACCCTTGCCGCTGCTTCCCACGATTCTCCGTGCCGTGACTCCGGCGCCCGTGTTGACCGGCATCTTAGCACCGAATATCCAACCATGAGTTTGCTCCTCATTGGCCGTACGAAATCATCATCATCACCACCACTACAGCCACCGCCACCACCGCTCACTGCAGTGGTCACGCCGCGTGTGCGATCCCGTGTTGCCTGCCCCCCACCCCCATTCTCGCAGAAAGCCGTGGCAGCTGTCGGCACGCTCGGCGCAAAGCCACCACGGGCTC
This sequence comes from Lethenteron reissneri, assembly GCF_015708825.2. Classification (NCBI taxonomy): domain Eukaryota; kingdom Metazoa; phylum Chordata; class Hyperoartia; order Petromyzontiformes; family Petromyzontidae; genus Lethenteron; species Lethenteron reissneri. The sequence goes on along the minus strand of NC_083798.1, from coordinate 16,162,690 downwards.
ATGGACCCCCATCGCTCACGCTTTGGCCGAGGTCACCCGCACGTCTGTTGGTCATCAACGGTGACCTCACGCGTCCATCGGCTTTTGTTTTGGTCTCAGCCTGAACGTGCAAGGGGCCACGCGACTAATATGCCACAGCCGTAGCGAGCGGTGTGTGTGTGTATGTATTTAATATATTGATGTTTAATATATACTTAATGTGGGTTGGCGCGTGCGAAATATTTTACAGGTATCCGACCCGGTTTCTGAAATTTCGCTTTGGTCGTATTGCTAACGTCTCCACGGTCACACGCGCCCTCCTCAAAGCGACTGCCATAAAATATGTCGGGTAAATAATAATAATAATAACAATCAGCATCAATCCACCGCTGGATGAAGGTTTCCCCACGCCGCGTCTGTGGTGCGGCTTGCTTGAGACTTGAAACTCGGCCACCCTTGGGGCCGATTTTGGTGTTGCCATTGATGATGGCTCACCGTGACACCACCGCTCCCGTGCAGGGCACCACGGACGAGGTTGTTTGGTGATGCTTCCCACCACCCCAGAACGGTGGTTGTCGAGAGAAGCTGGGGGAGCTGGGGGGCCAGACAGGAGGCCCCCCCCCCCCTAACCAAAGCCGGCTCAGGTATCAACTTTGACCATCGATGTTAGGCGCAGGCGAGAATTCAAATTCGGGTTCGCAATGCTGCGGTCAGTGGCGCGTCTCCACCGTTCTTCGTGGCATTTTTGGAAATTGAATTAATTAAATAGTGATGTGCAGATTCTATTAATAGATGTATTTCCCTTTGATGGTAAATAATAAATCTGTAAAAGTTATGTGGGGAGGGCGAGGATCCATATGGAATATACTGACGGATTAGCAAATTTTCAGCTTTCATAAATATAATTTGAGAATTTCAAACTGTTGCATATTTGCTCAAATAAGTATGTCTGTACATAAGCCTGCTGTTTGCATAATGCACCGCACGTCAATAAAACACCAGGCATGTATGCTTGAGTGTGTATGAATACATGTGGAATATATTAAATAATATACTGCGTGTGGGTTTTTTACTCCGCTGTGTATTTAGTGCACAGATAAACACACAGGCAGTATACAAATGAATATACAGCACAGTGCATTTGTATTTGCATGCTTTCTGTGCAGTTAAATGTCAATTCTGTGCATGCTGGATACCACGCAAGCAAACACACAGACAGTATATAATTTTATATATACTGCATATGTGCGTACTTACCTTCTGCTAAGGTATACACAAATACAGTATACATATAACATTATATACTGCATGTGTTTGATGTGTGCATGCTGGATACTGCTCAAGCAAACACACAGACAGTATATAATTGCACATATACTGCATGTAGTATACACACAATACATGCGTGCATATTCTGAGTACAAATATACATGCGTGGGTACATATCAATAAACGCAGCAAATATGAAATTACACACTGCTTGCGTGTTTACTTTAGCGGTACATGTATGCAGTAAATGTTGAGTGTTCATTTCCACAAGACACTGCTATTTTACAATACAGTGCTTCCAATTGAAAACAAAAACAAACACACACCACACCATTCTTTCAGCACGCACAAGCAACATTCATTCATTCCATCCTCTCGTTTGTGGTACAGCTGTATGTATCATTAGGGCTGCAAACTGACATTGTTTGTCCGTCTTGGGGTAGGTATATGGCTCGTTTTCAAATTCACCCCCTCTACAAAAATGCTAATGTTTCTGCAATGGCATTGCAGTTGTTAATCTGCAACACACGCACGAAGGGCATCGATTCTTCTCCCCTCTCGTTTCCTTCCCCGCTTTGGGCTTTGGCAAGACGGAGAACGCGCTGGGAAAGAAGTAAAATATAAAAATATAAAATCCTCGTGTTATCGTCGAAATAGGCAGAGCCTTGCGCGTGCGATTGTGATGTGCGTGCTACCAAATGTGACCTCATTGAGCCGCCCTGTGCCTCGCACGGGGAAGAGAGAGGAAGAGGGAGGGGAGATGAGAGAGGGTAAGAGAGATGAGGAGGAGGAGGGGAGAGTCAGCTGGAGAGAGAGAGAGAGGAGAGATGAGAGAGGGTAAGAGAGAGGAGGAGGGGAGAGTGAGCTGGGAGAGAGAGAGGAGAGATGTGAGAGGGTAAGAGATGAGGAGGAGGAGGAGGGGAGAGTCAGCTGGAGAGAGAGAGAGAGGAGAGATGAGAGAGGGTAAGAGAGATGAGGAGGAGAGAGTCAGCTGGAGAGAGAGAGGAGAGGAGAGATGAGAGAGGGTAAGAGAGAGGAGGAGGAGGAGGGGAGAGTGCTCTTATTCTAGAAGGTTTGTGCCGTGCTGTGTTTGTGTGCGGAGCGCGCCGTGCTCGCTTCGCAGTGCCGGAGGAGGAGGAAGCGGAGGCGATGATGGAGCAGTGGGATGAATCCATCGCATCCTCCACAAGCACCCACCCCCCACGTCCTCTCTCTCCTCCCAATGAGAGAGCCTCTCCCGCATAAAGAGGCAATTGTGACCGGCGGCTTCTGTCCCAACGCTCTCGCTTGCTCTGCTCTGCTCTCGTGTTGGGGGGGGGGGATTTTCTTGTAAAAAAAAAATAAGAATCTGGGCATTTATTTATTTATTTAGTCCGCTAACCTCTCCCCCCCCATCCCACCGCCTCGACCATCTCTCGACGCAAGAAGAAGCGTCCAGCATTCATCACACAATGGCTATCGGGCAAGGTGAGTGAGCGCGAGAGAGACATTTTGTGTGGATGTTGCTTTGGGTTTTGGTGGGGGGGGGGGGGGGGGGTTGACGGGGTTGATGGTTGTGGTGGTTGTGGTGGTGATGGTGGTGTTGTCGTCTGTCCGTGCATGCGGAGTGATGCTGCGGCGGTGCTGAATTGTCAACGAGACGTCGTTCGGTGCTGCCCTCGGCGGCGTCCTAATTTGCCCGATGGCAGCGGGCAGGCAGCCCCCCCGGCTCCGTGTTTCCCACCCACAACACTGCCCACCCACCCACAACACTGCCCACCCACCCCTCTCCGCCTTCTCTCCCACCTCCACGCATGCTAAAATGTACAATGTTCACGGACCAATTCCTCCGTTGCTGCAGCCTCAACGTAGCGAACCGGTGCCCGTGCGCGATATCGGTGGCGGTCACGTTCACGCAGCCAGTGGGGAAGAAAGCCATCGTCTCTTTGCTGCTGATCTAGGGAAGGTAATGTCAAGGTTGAAAGATATTTGAGCGCACATGGACGATGGTTCAGCTACGACTGACGCAGGCATACAAGAATACAATTGTGTGTTTCATAAATCAAAGCTTGCCTTTGCCTGCTCCCCACAGCGTTTGTATTCCCAGTGCAGCGGCAGCAGCAGCAGCAGCGAAATGTTTTTGCAACGAGAAGAGATTGCAGTACTGTACAGTGTATTTGAACCGTATCATTCTAAGCGTTTGCAGTGGCACAGTTGGTAATGTGTGTCAACGGAGGTTAAACCTGGCTTGCTTGCAAATCATTCTCATTAAATTTATTTTCTGTCGGTTCACGTGTAGCGATCGAAGCGGAATTGCCATAACGAGCGTGACGTTTCCTCCCCATGCCTGCCATCGCAATTACAGAGTCCGTAATTGCGATGAGGATTTTAAATTCCTTTTGAAGATTTGATATTTTTTTCTGAGAATGTCCCCTTCCTGACATCTTTGCATCGCAGCCTCCCAGAGGTTGGAGCTCCCCAACCGCCTGCAGACTCTTTGATTGATAGCATTGAAGTGTGGCACGGAACGAGACTATCTTGTGCTGTGCTGTGGGTCAGAGATGAGTTTCGGATTTTTCAGGACAATTAGGGATCTTAAAGTGATCGTTTAACAAGCAATTCGTGCTCACAAAAAGTCGACCAATGCCACGTAACACCACTTTGGCGGGAAACGCTGACCAGATGCCATGGAAGTAACCTCGCATCCTGTTATGTCATCTTTCCGGCTCAGTGAGAAACAAAACACTTTTTGGATCATTCAAAAAATGCCATATATCTTTGCCCGAGCGTTCGGACTAATCCACAAATGTAGAACACATCCCTGGTGTGGGCTCATGTGGCCTCCTTTCATCAAGAGGGAGTCACTTGGCTCACGAGGTCTCTACCATCAATGTGCTCATGTCAGGTGTCATGCATTCCCATTACAATGCCAAGCTGAGCCAAGTCTCTTCTCATAACACGCGTGTTCAGGAGCAAGGCAATGCCAGTAAGAAGGTGATAGGTTATGAACATTCAAATCTGTCCATTCAGGGAGCTTGTGGTGTTTTCATATATATAGTTGGCTGACATTTCAATCAAGTTCCTTCAGAGCCAACAGAGAGCAATAACAGAAGCATACAACGAGTCGGATATTACAATTTACACCATGGGGCTTTGAGAAGAGCGGGCAATTTTAAATGTTTACATTTTAGAGATGGATGCAGTGATTGTTTTTAGAGTTGAGGTTCCACACCGCTGGAAACGCACAACCATTAATTGCATTTATCTCTTTGCACATGGCAATGTATTGATGTGCCGAGTGTGGAACGTACGGTGTCTATCTTCCGTCAGTCAAATATGTGGGGATATCGAATTCACCTGCAGATGATGCTTGATATCCAAAGAGACACATTGACGCTTCATTTCGTCTCATGGGAAGTGGTCTAAGCGTCTGCTGATGAACTTATGTTTGACCAAATGTAGTGAGGATTTTCCCCCCCTTTTTTTCAGTACTGTTAATATCTTTGGCGTTGAGCCTGTTTTTGAGTTGTTCCAGCAGCACTTGCCAAGTCGTACAGAAGAAACGCGTGGAATACTAATCGAATCGCCGAATGTGTGCCAGGTTACTGTACATTCGGCGGGAGTGCATGTGGCATTTAACAGTTTGACAGGTCGTTAAAAAAAGTGATTGCCACTTACCTGTGTTAACAGGTAAGGGCAGGAATGCCTTTGGATGATGAAATCCAATGCTGGGGAAGAACATTGGAAATTGTCATTGAAGCAGCAGTCATGTGGAAAGGTAACGAATACGCCTGGGGAGTGGAGCGATCAGCACGCTGCCCTGTAAACTCGGCAACCTGAGTTCAATTCTTCACCACAGTTGACATCCGTAGCAAGTTGTATATGAACCAGTCCCATGCATCCGCTTCACGAATCCACAATGTCAGTGTGGTGTGTGGAGACATCCAGCAGTGAAATAACGAGGGCTCTACGGGGGTGGAATTTTGGGTGGGCATTGTGCTTTGAACCCAGCGACCTGAGTCTGTTTCTCGGACTCGGCTACCGCCGACGGTGACTGATATATGGATGAACCGGCCAGAGGCCACCGCTTCACAAACGTGCAATGACCAATTTGAAGAAGTCGGTCAAACAACCCACGTCAAAGACCTGGTGCGTGGGTAGGCCTTCATCCAGCAGTCTATTGCCTAAGAGAATAACTTATAATTAATTCGTATTTTAAAGAAACAACTTTAACATAATTTCAGTTCGTGGAAGCCAGTGGGCTTAATATTCAAGTGAATCGACTGTAAAAACGTTTCTCATTGTAAGCCGCTTTTCCGCTACTTACAGGAGGTGACCTTTTTTAGCCAAATGCCTGACATCTGGCTGCTGGAGTAAACACGCGGAAACCCATGAGTGCGTGTGGGTGTGTGTGTGCGCGTTCATGTATGTGCGCTTGTTTCAATGTGTGTGCATGTGCGTCTCTGCATCTTGGTGACCTTGATTTGCAATTTGCGGAACCGTGTCCGGGCGCCGTCCAGTCTGAGGCGGTGGTCTTATGACCAGCCTCACGCCACAGTGTATAAAGGATTGCCTTTCAAAATCCCACTTGCATTTAGGCTCTTTGTCAAAGGCCATCGAAATCCGTACTGCAGACACTGTATTAACACAAGTTTAATAATGGAGATTAAACAAAGCAACAACGTGAAATGATGGCAAATGCCAATGTGAATTACGTATACGTATGTTGAACTTTAAATTTAGATTTAAAGCTTTCGTGACTGCAGGGATTCATATTCTTGGTTCTTTCGGTAAAGTCACGTAGAAGGGAAATAAAAATAAAACAATAACATTCTCACGACGTTTCGATTGCAGCACAAGCAATCATCATCAGGTGTGAAAACCACAGCAAGAACATTTGATTGCTTGTGTTGCAATCGAAACGTCGTGATAATTGTATTGTTTTATTGTTTTGTTTTATTTTTATTATTTCCCTTCTACGTGACTTTACCGAAAGAACCAACAATATGTTGAACTTATTTCACACCGCGTTAATGGGAGGTGCGGGGGAAGGACAACAAACTCAACTCAAAAATGTTATACTACTTTAACCTCGAAGTAAAAACCAGCCACTTCTTCTTAATGCAATCATTGTGACATGTCCACAGATAAGTTACACAGTTCATGGCCCAAGACAAGGTTTAAATGATCACTCGCCACTGACGTTCGCTGCTGCCCGGTAATCGAACCGAGGTCGGCGGATTCATGGCGCATATCGCGTGAATAGCTGGCAACGTACGGTGGTCATCTTCGTGATGTAGTCAGATAACTCCGATGAACAATTCGGCATGGGAAAGCCTTCATTCAGCAGTTGACTGACAAAGTGCTGTACGGTACACGTCATGGCATCATGCAGATGTCGTTACGTGCCTCAGTTTGACGCACGCAAACGTGAATGCCAGTCCCTGTTATAATGCGTCGGGTGAAATTCCTGCGATGCCAGTCTCAGCGTGTTCTTGTAAAAGGTAAAGCCCTTACAATGTGTTGATCATGCCACTGCTAGCAGAAGAGCCTCCTCCACTAGAGAGAGAGAGAGACAGGCAGCTCTAAAGATGTCCTCGTCTAGAGGGCATGTTTGACCAACTCTTCCATGCTGGCCAAACGTCTTGAAAGAGGTGGGTATACCCACACTTTAACTCACCACACGCAACCCGTCGATCAACTAACTGCGGTGTTCCCATTTACACTGATGGGTGGATAGAGATGGAGGGGGGGGGGGAACTTTAATAAACTTGTCCCATTGTTGATGACCTCTGGATTGCAAGTCCATTGTCCCCACCATTACCACCTTGGTGTACTGTACTTGTATTTGCGTGTACGTATAGCCACGTGTACATGGTAGCTCTATGCGCATGTAGCTGTGTATCCACGCAGTTGTGTGCTCATCTAACCGTGTTGTACCATGTGTCTTGCGTGTACATACAACCCACGTGTACGTACAGCTGTTACGTGGACATGTTAACTGCGCCCTTGGGGGGGTATATCCTGTGGTCACTCTGCCTGCCCACGCTTTGCTGTTGCTGAGCGTACGTGGAGTGAGAAAGCCACGGGGTTTCTACACACGACCTCCAGCTTATTCCTGGACACGGCTGGGCCTGGCTGGTTTTAGCACGATCTGAACCAATCTCTAGCCAGGAGCGGCAAACATCGCATGGCCATTGCTTTGATATATGGCATGATCGGGTAGTAAAACCACACAGTTCTGTGGGCAGCGAGAGGACAGCGGAGGTGAAAGTCTGCTGAGTGAACATATCTCGGAGGTACAGTAATCATCACGGACTGTTTTGTAATAACATTGTTAGAACACTAAAATGTTCAGTGCAATGGCTCATGCTAGAACGAGGCTGCAGCGTGAAGCTAGTTAAATATAATTAAAGCTAACGGTGCATGATATATACGGACAAAATTCAGTTTCTGGACTCCATTAAAGGGACAGATGCCCGGGTGTATAGCAAGCTTGTCGGTTTTTTGGCAACATGGACCAGACTGCAGAATTATTCATCGGTGATGCGGGAAGGCTTGAACAGTCATGTTTGAGACGTGACTTCAAAGTGAAGGATAGATCTTGAGGACAGGCAGCTTCTCCAGAGAGTTCACACCTCTCGGTCATTTGAAATGGACACTGCAACGCATGCGTCTATACATCAAGTTAGGGACGATCTGTGGCTCCTTTAAAAATTAACTAGTGCCATGTTCACAACGGTGTTATAAAGGAAAATTATAAGATACCTATTGCTATACTCAGGAATTGTTACGTCGATCTCTGTCTCTGTCTGAGGACACTTCACATGTTTTGAAGATAATCACAATAGCCCTAAACCAATTGCTATGAAACTTACCACACAGCCTAACAATTCTATTGCCCAGAGCTTTTGAGAAATATGTGCAAGAAAATACTCTCAACAAAAGAATTATAAAACTACGTTATGTTGTGTACCAGTGTGATAAGCGCATATGTTAGGATGCCAGTGTGTGGGTGTTAGAATGTTATAAAATATGTAAATTTCTATATACATTTGCATGTTTATGTTTGTGTGTTTTTATGCGCACATTCCTTCTTACGTCGAATTCCCTAGAAAAATGCAGGCACCCTAAATGGATTGGCTTGCCAGTCTGTTTTTAATTGCATATGCCCATTTTATTCCGTTTACTTACGTTATATAAATGTGTAAAGTCCCATTTTAAGTAACATTCTAGTGGTGGCTAGTTGGATCAGAGGCTCGAGAGTGGTGCTGGCATCTCTGAGATCCAGGCAGCCCCCTGTGATTAAACCAGGTTCCCACGTGTAGCGATGTGATGGTCTCTGGCCAATCACCAATGACTACACTAAAAAACTGCGATATAAAATGTTGTTCTTTGCTTAATTTTACAAAATAGCAGCTCAGATAATAAAACATTAGTTTTACTGTCACGTGGTAAACATCACTCAGTGGCAGAGCAGGTGAAAAAGTACTGTACTGCCCTTTGCTGTGTTGACCAGAGGTCGTTTGAGGGGATATCAGATGCATTCCTGTAGTATATCCACTTCTGTGGCCCATTCTCTAACTGGAATACTTGCGCTGCTTTCCCTGAAATCCAAATGGATACTCCATCTCATGACATGAAGCCGATAGCACATTCGAATGAAATTTGAAAAATATCAAAACTAGATCAATACATTGACTATTTTTTTACAATGTTTAGTTTATATCTATGTATGAATAATAGTAGATTACTGTAACATTATAGATCAAGGTTAACACATTGCAAGACCATGAAAACAAAAATCTACATGCATATATTAATTGTTGCCAGTACTTGTATTCATGGCTCTTGTAAATAATACAGAATTTCCTTACATATTTTATTTCACAGCACAGGCCTGAACTACATTCCATAGGAAATGTATTATAATTTAACCTGAATTTTTATTTGAAAGGTCTTTTGGGAAATTACACCTTTAATTCGGCCCAGAGTTTTGACCCTTGAGATACGTGGAAATTGTCACCTGCTGAGAAATCAGTTTTAAATTTGATCTTTAAGTAGGTGTCTTCTTTCTCAGCTGAATCTGGTGTAATGAGGCTGCTCTAGCTCAATAACGGATCCTGCAAACTTTGCCTCTTCCTCCTTTAGTGCACAATCCATCATTTACCTATGTCTGGTTTTGTACCTTGATGATGCAAAAAAAAATTTGCAACCAAGGCACCGTGGGAAAGCAATCACCGAATTCCACTGTACCGTTTTGAGAGGTGCGCCCAGCTAAATGTTCCACAGCGCGACGTTTGTTTCCACTGCACTGTGAAGAGCAATTGATTGCATATACTGTAAAGTAGGTTTTCATTGTACAATGTAATATTGAACATATAAAAAAATGTATATGCACCAAATATGAATAATTTAATTACACACTTACATTCATGAAAAATCTAAAACATTGGTCTATGACACACAACAACCAGAGTTTTTGGGGAGGTGGGTAGTGAAGGTGGTGGGGTGTGGGGGGGTGGTTGCAGGAATGGTTCAAATATCACTGGCCACAGATGTTAGCTTTGGCTGGCCATCAAACTCACGTTGCCAAGTATTGGGGCTACTTATTTACAGTATTATGAAAACAAATAAACACTTTCCAACCCCCCGCCCATTGGTTGTGCCTCTGTCTTCTGATGGTGGGTGCATTTGTCAGAGTCTGGGGTGGAGGAGGAAGATGACTCCGTGGATGGGATCCAGCCTGGCCCAGCCCAGGCCCAGGCTTTGTCCCAACAAGGCCAAGTCCAGGCTCAGGCTCAAGGCCAGGCCCAAGGCCAGGCACAGGCTCAAGTCCAAGCCCCGGGGCCTCTGCCACCGCCCAAACCACACTCCCGTGTGCCCACGGCCAAGCGAGGCCCTGGCCTGCCGGTGCTCCTCGCCCAGAGGCCGATGCCGCCGCCCATCCCAGCCAAACCAGCCTCCCTAGGTAAGGTGACGCACATGCGGATTCTGACCCGTTTTCCTTCAGTCGTCAAAGTGCGCGTTGACTACAATTAGGTTTAGGTAAAGCGGTAAGTCAGGAAAAGAACATCACAGAGTTGGTAGATCTTCTAGAGTTATCAAAGCTCTAATTCTAAAATTTAGCAAGTATTAAATGAAGTAACCCTCTGCAGGAATCGGAATTCCTATCTATCACGAGATAATGTACAAAGTATTAAATATGGTAGATGGGTACAGGATCCTCAATGAATACGTGGAATGCGCTCCTAAATCAGCATAATGTCCTCGTCCCAGAAAGTCAGGAAGCTTGCAATTAGTCGCTTTGATAACATTTTGTCAGTGAGCTAATCTGAAAAAGTCACTTATTCTAGTGACACAATCACTTCATTCATAACACTAGAGGCGTAACACGGTGTGAAAAAAAACACGTGTCTATTTCCAGCAGCCGCATGTGGACCTGCAAGGGAAGGGGCTGGCAGTGTGGATCATGAGGACTTCATTCGTGGATTTGAAGATGTGCCCGTGGTGCAGGTGAGCCCCTATGCCAATATTCTTTGAGGAATGGCCATGAATAGCAGCCAATAACTCAGTCAGCCCCGCCCAATTTAGAGAGCCTTACCCACTCAATAAACAAGCCCCTGCCCCACACACTGAGCACTATCCCTGTTTCCAGATGTCGATTCTGCCCACCTAAAGTTTCCGCCAACGTCGTCCACTCCATAGGTAACCCTGGCCTTTGCCCACGTCATGAGTTGAGCATAAAGCAAAACGGTTTTTAAACATTAAGAGTATCATTCATGTGTTGGGGTAGAGTAGTGGTGCAGTGGTTTACGCACTGGATTGTGGCATGGAATGACCCCCGAGTGATGGCGACGACATGGCTGGCTTCATCCAGCAGTGGATAGAATATGGGTGATGATGACTAGCATTAGTTATTTCGTTTTAAAGAGTACATTTTTCTTTTGAATGTATCCATTGCTATGGTGATGTTAAGCATCATCAAACGGTGACATGTCAGTATGGAAAAGCAGTGTACTCCTTGAGTGATAATCACAATGTATTTGTCTAGAGGCTTGGGCAGGATCTATTATAGCTCTGCAGTTTTTCAGTTATCATTGTATGTTGGCGTTAGTTCAGTGAGTGATAGCACTAATAGTAATAATAGGTCCAAATTATAGCGGGCGCAGAATTGTGCAGTGAGCCGCTAACCCAGTTTAGATGCGCGGATACAAATCAGAGGCAACACGATTGAAGTGTTCAGCTTTAAAGACTAATATTAATGAAAAAAATATGGATAATAAACGGTAATAATTATTTTACAGATCTACTCAAGTCGTGATCTGGAAGACAGCCTCAACATAATCCGCGGCACCCTTTCAGACGACAAGCACGACTGGGAGAAACGCATCGCGGCAGTAAGCACGCACTGTGCGGCCATTCACGCACACGCACATTTCCCTGCTCTGCTCTTCCAGTAGTCATGTCACATGGACAGATGTAAAAAAACATAAATGCAGTACAATCAGTTATTGATTATGCAGGGTAATGGAGGCAGGGGTGGCCTGGATGGAAAAAAAAACACAGATAATGCAAAACGTGTAAATTAGGTTATAAAAATACAGTTGTCGTTTACCTATGAAGAATGGGGGGTGAAAACCTACTATGTGTCGTCTGTTTTTTATGGATTCTTTAAGTAATACATTTGCTTTCCAACATGTTGTTGGTCAGGTGGGCACTGAGCCACAGACCCGCGAAGAGCAGAATGGCTAGTAATTAAGCCAGCGCACACGTGAACATAATCACAGTTGATCTGCAACCCAGATAATCTGCTCACTGATAAACAAGGGTTGGCTGTAGTGCATATGGCGAAGCCTGGGTAGGCCTGCACGCAACAGTGGATTATAAAATGGCTGTATATTATAACGTTTTTAGAATGTATTAATTTGAATATTTATCGACATATAATTACAATAGAAAATATGTTTTATATCCATAATAGAGATTTGTTTGGGTTAGATCGCAAAAATATAAATGCGTCGTTAAACCCGCCACCATTCGACACAGCCAATTAGTAAGGTTTGTCACGTAAACAAAATATGCCAATTAGTTACTAGATCAGCACACCGGTGCGTTGAACTAGTAAACCCACAACATTTACATTTAGATTCCGAAGTTTCGCCGGTAATTACAACCAGACTCATCAGGCGACAGCCAGAATTGTGGATACATCCTCCTGTTTTGATTTTTCTTGGACAGCCAGGTACCTGTAGGAGGACATACAGGATACAGGAGAAGGTTATTGGACTGCCTGTGGAGTCTGGAGTTTCTTATCGCAGTTTCTCTACTTTCTCCACCTGGCTTCAAGCTGCCTCCTCATCAGTGGGCCTTGCTGAACAAGTTCCGGACAGGGCAATGTCTCTGTGCAGCCAACCTCCACCCACAATTGGGGTCTTCGTGACAATCCAGACTGCAGCTGTGGCACTGTACAATATCGCATGCGGTTGATGACTGTCCACTGACCAAGTTCTTTGGAGGTTTATAAGAACTACACATGGTCACCGAGGACGCTATTGCTTGGCTTGGCGATTATGCACACGCTAAATGAATGAATGGAGTTTGGTTGTTATCTTCTCACCTGCGAGGATTTTTTCCAGGCACTCCAATATCCACGCATGTGAGAACATTAGCCCACACATGCCATGCAGGTCCCTCCTGAAAAAGAGTCTTGAGACTGAGTGAGATTTTTGCTCGATCGTTTGCAGTATTCATCGTTTGTCGTGTCTGCTCACGATGCGGGATGCAAGACTATTGCGTCTTGTGGTTGATTTGTGATCTTCGCGTTTCCTTGCTGTGGCTTCTTCACAGCTGAAGAAACTGCGATCCCTCGTGATTGCAGGGGCACCTGAATACGATTGCTTCTTTCAGCACCTGCGTCTGCTGGACAGCGCCTTTAAGCTCTCTGCCAAAGACTTGAGGTCTCAGGTGGTGCGGGAGGCCTGCATCACACTCGGGTAATAATTTACCACCCTCTCACCTGGTCCATGGCCTGCTCATTCACCCCGAGAAAACCACACGCTGATCTCACACCCGTTAACTTACCTAATACCCATCCGCAGCACTGTGCTTGAAAGAGCACTGCACTGACTTCATAGCGCATTCATGACATGTCATTTGCAGTTAATGGGTCACCCGGCTAGAGAGGCAGTTAGCTCCCCGGTGGATCTAATATAATTTTTTTTACACATGAACTAAAAGCAAATTGCACGTGGCACAGTGCCAGAACACAGAGGATGTGGAAATTGACGGTGGCCTTGGAGTTTGTGCGCTATTGTTAAACTTCACCTGCCCCATCCCCCCCCCCCCACTCCCCACCGCACCATCCCACTCCGCTTGTCCAGGCACCTGGCCACGGTGCTGAGGAACAAGTTTGACCATGCAGCCGAGGCCATAATTCCGACCTTGTTCAACCTGGTCCCCAACTGCGCCAGGATTATTGCCACCTCTGGAGTGGCTGCTATTCGTCTCATCATTCGGGTGAGGCTGCGTGTCCGTTGCGTGTATGTATGCGTGTGTACGTGCGTTATAACGTGAGGAGCAGTAGCCTAGTGGTGAGCGTACTGTGCTACAAACCCGGAGGCCCGAGTTCGTTCCTGATCACAGCCAACATCTGTGACGAATAAATGAGCTGGTTTTGGGCCTCCCCTAGGTGAACTCAGCCTTAAATGAGTACCGGTGCTGTCTACAAATATTAAGATTGGGAGACAAAAGCGGCTTGGCGGGGTTCTGGCCATACCACTCCATCGTGCCTCGAGAGGTGCTTGCTAAAAGCACTCACCTTAAAATCCTGCTTTCGGCTGCACGGCAGATCTTGACTTGCATTATATTGTGTTCATCTTCTTGGTTCTTTCGGTAAAGTCACGTAGAAGGGAAATAATAAAATAAAAAAATAATATTATATTTTATTATGTTTTATTTTTATTATTTTATTATATCCCTTCTACGTGACTTTACCGAAAGAACCAAGAAGATGAATCCCTGCAGTCACAAAAGCTTTAAATCGAATTTATATTGTGTTGTTGGGTTTGTTTTGAGCGTTCTATCAATGGCACGTTGCTAATTGTTTATTGTAATTGTTCATGCAAGTTGGGGAAATTCGTGTTTTGAAAGGAGCCATACAGATAAACAAGATGACGGCTTTGATTTGTCTGTACTGCAGGCTCATGTCACAAGTAAAATACATGCTTACAATTAATACAATTTATATTTATATAGCTTTGCAATGCAACCACATCTTAAGATGCTGTAGAAAAACACTGGGGCATGTGCATCACGGGGAAAGGAGGCATATATAAAGACAGAGAGACAGTCAGTCACAGATAAGAGGAGGAATGCCTTGAGCCTGGACTTTAAGAGTAGGCAGTTGACAGGGATTGCACAGGGAATAACACTTACTGAATTAAAACTCCAACCTATGAATGCCAGCGAAGATCTTAGTGGGCGCAGGAGGGCAGTAATGCACCGTGTAAGGATCTGCGCTTTTGAGAATTGGTGATAAAAGGTTTTATGAGAGTCTGTCAGTAGTGCTGCAGCAAACCTGATTGATGACGGAGCTGATTAAGCTGATGCAGGAGCCAGCTGCAGATAACGCCAACTGTTTCTCCCCACAGCACACGCACGTGCCTCGGCTTATCCCGCTCATTACTGGAAACTGCACCTCCAAGTCAGTTGCAGTGCGCAGGTAATCACGCGAGCAGTCACTGAATTTATTTCTAGATTTTGAATCTCTGTCAATTAAATTATTAGATCAACAGGGAATCGAAGCGCCTGTGCTAAACCTATTATTGTGTTAATGGTAATAACGTGGTAATTATAGATTCGAAGTGTCATTGAAGTCATTGATTTAATTTAGTAATGATTGCATTGTCTGTGGTGAGTAACTGGCAAAGTGTGTAAACATCAGTATTGAGGAGACAAAGGCAGCCAGGTCTCGTGCAGTCCACACAACCTCCCTGCGCGCCATGCTGGTCTTAAATATATACTTACGAACAGTAACATCACGTAGAAGGGAAGTAATAAAATAATAATAATAAAACAATAAAATAATTCTCACGACGTTTCGGCCACAACACAAGCAGCCGTCCTCAGGTGAAGACCAGGTCTGTCGGGGAGACAGCGTCTGAAGACCAGGTCTGTCGGGGAGACAGCGTCTGACATTCAGACGCTATCTCCCCGACAGGCCTGGTCTTCACCTGAGGACGGCTGCTTGCGTTGTGGCCGAAACGTCGTGAGAATTATTTTATTATGTTTTATTTTTATTATTTTATTACTTCCCTTCTACGTGACTTTACCGAAAGAACCAAGAAGATGAATCCCTGCAGTCACGAAAGCTTTAAATCGAAAAATTACGAACAGTACTTGCCTGGATAGACTAGAAGACGAATTCTCGTGTTTGTGTTGCATGCAGGCGATGTTATGAGTTTCTTAACCTCCTGCTGCATGAGTGGCAGTCGCACATCCTGGAGAGGTGAGGAAGTAGCGGAGATGCAGCTCATCATTGAGCACCCAACTAATTTCCACACCACTGAGAGTGGAGTGTCACATCAGCTGTGCCTTGCTAGTATGCAGTCCACGAGCTATGCAGACGAGCAGCTAAAAAATTAACTGTATTTGTGGCCTTTTTATTTCAGACCAGCTCACATTTTTTGTTTAAAAATTGGCCAACCAACAGGCAGCAACGAAACACATTCGGTTTTTTTCATGCAGTTATTTTTGTGTTGCTCGTTTGCGTAAGGCTGACAGCTTTTTGTACATGCAATGCACATCATTGTATATCACGGATAAGAGGAGTTCTACTGTACGACGATAATGATATTTAATCTACACAACCACTTGCTACTGACTCAAGTGCCGAGCCAACTGTTAATGTGCCACTGGTTGTTTAAGGGTTTCACTCACTGTGAGTCTTCCTTCAGGCATGTTGCCGTTCTGGTGGAAACGATTAAGAAAGGCATCCCTGATGCAGATGCTGAAGCCAGAGTGGAAGCTAGGAGGTGAACACTTTCTCTTTTGTGTGTGTATGTCCTCATCTTTTCTGTTGTGTGCGAGTACGGTCTGCCCAATGTGCCCTTGTGTTTTGGGAGTTTTGCGTGAGCTTGCTTCTTTGTGTGTTTGAGCCGGTGTATTCCTTTTGAGGCTACTCGAAATCCACCTAGCCTGGCACAAGTGCTGTGGTGACATAAAGGTCACTTCGTGGCGAATGGCGGCTGTTGTTGTTGGTGCATGCATGGACAGAAATGTATTTCTTTGTACGTGCTGTACAGTTTGTTTTGTCGTTCCACTGCTGGATGAAGACCTCACCACGTCTTGCGGATTGTGGGGGTTATTTATCTATACTATTCTTTGGCCAGTGTGGGTTGGTGAAGGTGGATAGCGTAGATGTGGAAGCATAGCAATGCAGTAAACAAATATATATATATTTCTGCACTGCCCTCTACTGCCCACCACGTAGCTCTGTAGCCATAAGACATCCTGTTTGTTCATGGTGGTCAGCCACATAAGCACTGCCTAGGCTCAAGCCTGCATAGCTTTTGTTATCTGATGAGGTCAGGCACATTTCAGGCAATTTTGTCATGGAAGTATTTCTCTCCTTGTCAGCAAATACATGCAAGGGATGTAGGCCAGAAGAGTAAAATTGCTGGCCTGTTGATTATTTGATGGCTTGTTTACTTTGTGCGAAGATGAAATGTGTGTTTAGGCCCCTTTTATTTCGTGGAGGGATGGCTTTTAACTGTTAATGTTATGGGCAGGTTGGCAGCTGAAAAAGTTATTTAGAATCTTTCAGACAGTGACCATAAAAATTGTATACATGCTGGCATAGTGGAATTTTATCCATATATTCTTAACCCTTTCTTTTTCGAACAAAGTGCCTTGGAAAATTAACATTTTAAAGCCACTATACTGCAATGCATGTGTTCAGTGTGGCTATATAGGCATTGGGGTTGGTGAATTTTCCTAGGATGGAAACACCGGCAATCTGCTGTCCCAGTGCAGTGCTCGGGCATGTATTGTATCTTGTGTACACAATCATCATCTGCCGTTGTCTATCCAATTCACGATGAAGGCCTCCCCATGTCGTTTCCATTCCTCATGGCCAAGTGCTGCTACCAAATATCTCGCTCCTGCATATGAATCAATCTCATCACTCCATCTCCACAGTGGTGGTCATCCTCTTAGACAATGTCTCTCCTTTGGCTTCCATTACATCACCAGTCTCGTCCATCGAACATCATCCCATTTAGCAATTTGTTCTGTCCAAGCTGATTTAATTTCCTTTAATTATAAATATGATGTCTCTGATTTGCGTTGGTTCCACAGTCCAATCGTTTCTCTTTCCAAGCGTGCATCTCTCCAACCTTTGTGCATTTTTCAGTTGTTGTGAATTTTTTATTGCTCTGTGTCTGTGTTCCCAATTGGTGTGTTATATGCACAATGTGTAGTAAATACATGCCTCGCTGCGTGGGAAAGAATTTAGAATTAAAAAATTACTAAGGATTTGTTTTTGTTATTGATGTGCATATACCCTAAGGCATCTGATCCATCTTCATGATAATTTTTAGTGCAGCTGGATGCACTTTAAATTGTCTTCTTTTGACATTACGTGTAATGCTCAATTCAAACTCCACAATGGGTTGGTTTTGTGAGTACACTTTGGTCTCAAGTACTGTATTGTCTTCAGCACATGTTAGCAGCCCATTTCTTTAAAACCACGTAGATGGCTTTTCTAAATGCAATTCTCTTTCAACCGTAATCGCCTCACCTCATGCGAGACTTCCAGCTCGCCCGAGTGCCTCAGGACCAGTAGACGAGACTGTAGAGAGCTTGCGAGCGACCGCATGTACTTTGCCCACATGAACCTTCATGTGCATGAACCTTTACTCCCGTGACCCTTCGAGAGCATGAACCTTCACCTGCGTGAACCATCACAGCTTGAACCTTTGCCCGCAAGAACCGTCGCCCACATGAATAAATAAAAACAGTAGCATGAACCAATTAAAACATGTGATTACATTTATTTTTTAGTCAACGATCACTATGAGTTTATGAAAATCATCAAGCATGACGATTAATAGGACTGCTGCCTACCAAAGATAAAAGCTTGACAGACTATGACGCGACAAAATTAATTAGTCTGAATAAAGATGTAGGCTAAGATAATTTCTTCCGGTGGATGTGCACTAAGGAAGGTAATTGGCTATATATACTGAATTCACTAATTGGATAACATAATATATCAGGGAGGGGGATGGGGAGAAATTGGCGTGCCCACACACCAACTTTAAATCCATAAAAGTGGACAACATTGTTATCTGCTTTAGCTAACTAGCCTAGGAGAATGAATAAATGGAATCCACAGACCAAGCCTTGACTAAAACTCCGCAGGCTGTTGTCGACTAGACCTAAGACTATAATTAAAATGAAAAATTCAGACTAAATTAACACTGACCGCACGAGGCCCTGTGCACGCGTGTTCCTCTCCCCGCCTGGCTGCAGGGCCTACTGGGGACTGTACAGCCACTTTCCAGCGGAGGCCGAGGCTCTGCACGCGACGCTGGCGTTCAGCTACCAGAAGGCTCTCCTGAGCGAGCACGGCGGTGGGGCGAGCTCTCTCAACCGCTCCGACCACTCCACCTCATCGTCGCAGGAGAGCCTCAAGTACGGCGTCCTTGCTGGACAGGACGCCTCTGTTTATGTTCTACATGGAGGTGCCTATCTTGTCACCGATTATCTCATTTATTTCCCGTTACAGCCGAGCGCCACCTGCCAAGAGCTCCGTGACTCCTAAAATCAAAGGTACCACCGCTTTCGCAATAACATTCTCAGATTTGAGGTCCAGCATGTAGCTTAAGCATTAAACACAGAAGATATGTGAGTGGCTCATAGGCTAGAAGACTGGTATCATATTTTTTAAATAATATTTCACCTACAAAATATCCGTTGAGATGGATCGTCTCATTTCCAACGCTTTCCAGAGTGTTGACTTATTTACAAGCATTTAAAAGCTACCACCATGACCCTGAGTTTAAATCGAAATTTCAGCCATCTGCGGTTAAACCAGATTCTTAAGTGGTACTGCGGTGATCGTCTCAGCCTGGCCACCAATGACTGCACGAAAAAAACACAATGTTAAACTAGTCACAGACACCTCCTTGGATTGGAACACATGATCTCTCCGCAGCACCAGCTCAGCACTCTGTCCTCGATGACCACTCGGCAAGCTCTGCCATTTATACAACAATTTTTATCATGTGACAAAGTCTCCTGGTCATAGTCCTTTAATTGCAAAGGAGATCCAAACTTAAGTTTTTTTCTAGATTTGAAGCTTTCGTGACTGCAAGTATTCATATTTTTAGGTTTTTTCGGTAAAGTCACGTAGGTAAAAAATCTAAATTAATAAAAATAAAATGAAAACCACGACGTTTCGATGTAATCATTGAATACAGCAAGCGTGTTGTGACGGTTCCACTTGAAGACGGAAGCTTGTGTTGCCTCCGAAACGTCGTGATTTTTATTTAATTTTAATTTAACTTTTATTAATTTAGATTTTTTTACCTACGTGACTTTACCGAAAAAACCTAAGAATATTAAGTTGTTTCTCACGTCTTATATCGAGTCCTGCCTGTGTCTAGTACAGTACTGAATCCTGTCCACATTGCTTGTATCCCTCACCCAGGAGTCGTGTCCCGGGCCTACTGCAGATCGACGCCGCTGCCTCCTCCTCTCCCCGTGACGCTGCAGCGCTCGCGCAGCGACGTGGACGTCAACGCGGCCGCTGGGGCCAAAAGTCGCGCGAGCGGCGGGAACACGAAGAGGCTGACCGTGGCTGCGAGCCTCGCCCCGGGCTCCACCGCTTCGCTCGGTGGGACACGCACCACGGCCGCCCCGTGTCACCATTAAAATACTGCTGGGGGCAGGAGCTGTTGTCGAGTGCCTGTATTAAGGGCAAGCACGACGCATGCTATGCATCTGAGTGCAATGCGGTTGAGTGCGATACTCCGTGAGGCCAACTCCTCAAAGCGTAAAGTCATCAAACGAACCTGAAATAAGTCACGAGATAGACCTTAAATTGGCCAAAAGACTCACTTGACAATTGACCAAATATTAACCATGGTAAATGATGTTTTAGCACGCTCTGTCACTTCTGCCACTGCAAAGGCCTCTTCGTACGTTTTTTTCCGCGTGTTTATTCGGCAACGCTGAGGTGTGTGTGTTCATGTGTCATCCACCTCCGGCCGTCAGTGAGGAAAAGGTTTCCTGCCCCTGGCCTTCCTGGACACTGAGGGCATGCAAAACTTACGTTCGGCTTATGCTCTGAACAAATGTAGTGTTGACAATAATCATTGACGTTAAAGACTGAAGACTAGCAGACCTTTGTGGTAAACTGATTCCGTCTCGTTGTGTCTGTTCCTTTACCGGGCAGCGGACAGCACGGAGGATGATCCTGGAGGTAAGCCGAGCTGCTGTAATACTCGCCGTCTCTTACTTATATTAACCTACCAGCCATGATCAATCCACTGTTGGTTGAATACTTCTCCAAGCTGTTGCCATTCCCTCACTGTTCTGCGATCTGCCTAGCATCTGTCCATTAGCTGATTTCACTGCTCCATCTCCGTGGTGGTGTTCGTCCCCTCAGATGATGTTTACTCAAAAAGCATATATCTTTTTGAATATTTTTTTTTCATTTTTTCTTTCACGGTTGTTTCAGATTGTTAGCCACGAAAAGTATATTTTGCATTTGTTGGCACTGCACATGGGTAACTCCAATACAAGAACATGCAGTACAACGTCGCACATCTGACTCTCGGAGAACTGAGGTGTGAGGTGTAGGTGGGCATGTGAAAAGATCAGATGTGTGAACATCTGTAGAAAATTACATGTTACACCACCATGCACAATTTGGTTACCTCGTCAAAAATAAAGCGCAGACTGCTTTAAACGTAGTAAAATGCTCAACTGCGCTGTAGAAGGGACAGCACCTTCGCGAGACTAAGAACACATCACTTCACGTGAAAAGGGCACATTTGTGAAAATGCCATGAAAGTGGCGATTGCACCGTGAGCAAATACCGCACTAGTTGGTGGCGGTTAATTGGTCAGGGTGGACATGTGACGGTCGGCTTTGCGACGTTGTACTGCGTTGTTATTATGGGAGAGGAGTCTGGCTTCAGAGCTGCCTGCCCCGCCGCGTCTGTGTTTCTAGGTCACGCGCGCTCGCGTCACACGGCACCGGAGAGCTTCTTTGGACTCTCGAGTGGTGGAGGAGGAGGCACGGTAGCCGCTTTAAGCGAAGTCAAAGACCGCAGCCGCGCCAAGGGATCGCAGTCCCAGCGTGAGTCCTAATATCCCAGCTAGAGGCGGCAGTAGGCATAGGCAAACAAATGAAATGCTGAGGGCCCCAAGCGACTCAGGGGGTGGCGGGGCGGGGGGGGGGGGCGGCAGATTCGTGGAAAAATTAGTGAAGCAAACATGAACTCGAATTCAAATCCTCATGAACTTGACAATAAGAATTAACATACGAATGTTTTTGCCAGTTATTTTGTATCTGACTCTTCTGTCACGTAACTCCATCGATGTCTCCTGTCCTCATCTCTCGTTTCACGAGAATACTTATCTGTTTCACCGTTATCGCTCTTCTCTCATCTCAGTATAACGCTATCGTTGGCCTACATTTCTATTGTCGGACTACTCTTATCTCGTGCCTACGTGTTTTCTGTCATTTGACTAGGAGTTTCTAAGTTGAAAGGGCGGAACCCCCAAAATATTTTATGGTTAGGGTCGCAAATCGGCCACCAGCACCTCTGCTCCCAGCCTTGATGTCAAATCCGAGTGTCAGTCTGAGTGTTAGATTTTCCGCGCAGCAGCGTGGATCGCAATTCACATTCAATACACCTGTGCACCTGCGCACACACATCTGTTTTTAAATATTTTACAACAATCTATCTGTAAGGATATTCATATGTGCAAAAAGTGATTTCTAAGCAGCAAAATGCATGATTTGACCAGAGCATCGGATCTCCCATCATGCCTTGTATATCGTATAACATCACCATATTGTGTGTTTCAGGCAGACAGCCTTATTTTAGATCACCACTCAAAAGTCAAATGTGCAGCCATAATTTTTTGCCGTCAATAAATCACCCTTTTGGTGTATTTACACTTATCCAGCCTGCACACACTTTTCTGCGCGATGGATTTTTCACAGAAAGTGTTACAATTGGTTTACAATCTTTCTGTGTTTGCAAACAATTCCACAGTTTCTTCGAAAGATATCGTTAACCCACGTGTACATGTTATTATTGCTATTTATCTTCTTGGTTCTTTCGGTAAAGTCACGTAGAAGGGAAATAACAACATAATAAAAATAAAACATAATAAAATAATTCTCACGACGTTTCGGCCACAACGCAAGCAGCCGTCCTCAGGTGAAGACCAGCGTCATTCAGACGCTGTCTCCCCGACAGACCTGGTCTTCACCTGAGGACGGCTGCTTGCGTTGTGGCCGAAACGTCGTGAGAATTATTTTATTATGTTTTATTTTTATTATTTTATTATTTCCCTTCTACGTGACTTTACCGAAAGAACCAAGAAGATGAATCCCTGCAGTCACGAAAGCTTTCAATCGAAATTTATTGCTATTTACTCGTGTGTGTGCACGCGTGTGTGCATTGCGTGTGCTTGGTCGATGCAACAGCTGGAAGCAGGTCGGGTTCCCCGGGGAAGACGCTGAGCGTGGCGCCATCCCCCTACGGCTGCCTGAGTCTGTCGCCGTCGAGCGGCGCTCCCCTCGCCGTGTCTCCCACGCAGTACAAGGCCAGCCGCGTGCCACGCAGCCAGGGCTGCAGCCGGGAGACGAGTCCCACTCGCCTCTCGCTCGGTGAGCACGTGGGCTTGCACGCACCAACGCACGCACGAACGCGCGCTCGCACGGATTTGCACATGCAGCACGTGCGCAGGGACATGCACTCACACGGATGCATGCATTCATGCGTGCACCGAGAAGCGCTCGGATGAACGCGGGAACGCACATGCGTGGGTGCTATGTATTTAACAATTCCATGCTAGTGATTCAATGAATTGTCATGATTCGTGAAAATGAATTATCCTGATAATTACATCAATGATCTGCTTTTTTTTATTTGGGGAGTATATTGTTGTTTTGGCTCTAGGAGCCACAGGAGTTTCCATGGATGATTCTCACGTGCACAATTTGAAGCATGTATCGTGACCATAAGCATCGGTCGAGTTTAATCGACGAAAAGATGAATCATCATGCGCCTCATGGATGTATACTCGTAGGATGGGACCACAAACTCTGTCTTGCCATCGCTGTGAAATTTGAGTTTGTAACCTTTTAATATTCTTAGGTATATGTTTTTTTTAAGTTGTGCATGGATTGCAATTTCATCATGAGAAATGACATGTGGCATAAAACACAAACAAATATTCCTGCCTATTCATACATTTATTTAAATTGTATAGTCAAACTCGATTGTGCTGCTTGTGATGCAGTGTAAATCCCTGCTCTTTCTGTCATCATATTGTTTTTAAATAATCCTTTAATTTTCTGACCCGGTCTCTTCAGTGCGACTCATAAATCCATGCGAAGGTGAAGCCTCATCACACGAGAAATGCCTTCCACTCCCACACTCAACTTGCTTCGACCCATCCCATCACACACAGTAAATCAGCCACAGCCAGGCCTTGTACGAATTGAAAGTGTAAATGGGCATCGTATTAAATCTTTTGTATAAATCACAGTGTAGATGTGGCCTTCTTATGCAGACCATCATGACCATTACTCAAAGGCGTTATTTTATCATTGCATTAAAAAGCAAAGCAATTCATTTATAGCTTTAGAGCACTCACTAATTATTCACACTGTATATTAGATGCATGCAACAGGATCGTTAATTCAACTTAAAATGTGTATTTACACATCTTCGGTAAATACAGACACTCAATCCGCTGTTGACCACAACACTGCCTCCCAGCAGCCAGCTATCTTAATTTCAGCTGGCTTTCTGTGCATCAGTGACCCATAAAATATCTTTGCAACCTGCACACTACATCCAGTATACATATTGCTATGGGTGTGGCTCCCACTACAGTCAACTAGAAATATTCAGTGACAAATGATGCCGTGCCCAGCACTATCCTCTTGTCTCACCTCGCCTTCTCCATTCTCCTCCCCATTGGCGCACATGCTCATGCTAGCGCGGTGCGGCGGTGGCGGTGGCGGTGGTGGTGGCGGCGGTAGCGGCAGTCGAATCCCGCGGCCGAGCGTGAGCCAGGGCTGCAGCCGGGACAGCAGCCGGGACACGAGCCCAGCCCGCGGCCTGCCCTCGCTCGGTAAGCCAACCTCATCCCGTGTCGCCTGCCGTGCACCCCCAGCAGTGCCAGACGCTCACGGTGACAGCTGCCATGTGAGGCATCGGGTTCCTGTTCTCTCGATGTCTATGCGCCGAGTGGTGTCACTGTTGTATTTCCTGCACTCACATAACCACTGCAGACAAGTTCTATTGGAACTGTCACTTGTTTTCAAAATCCTCGCACTGTGCGCGGCGCCGATTGTGCGGGTACTGATTTTCGCCATTGGTCAGAACATCTGTAGAGAACTGCAGGGTCACCAACTCCAAGTACAGGCGCATAAGGAAACCCGTCAGTAACACTATCAATGTATGTATGTTGAACTTCTTTCGCACCATACTTAGCCAACCGTACCAATCGGAGGGGTGGATAGTGAGCGGTTTTAGGATTAGTGGCAGCCGAGGATTGAGGACATTGTGAAGGTGAATGATCCCTGTAACCACAGGAACACCTGTCACGATGGCTGTGGCTACTAGCAACGTGTTGAACTCCAGTCTAACCGCGAGCTGGAACATATTTAGCGAGATGTTAATTTCTGCCAGTGACCAAGGTAGCCTCTACCTATAATTGACTGTCCCTCCCCAAATATTGTTATTACAATAGAATGAGTCAGATCCTCATTGTATTTTAATAACAATATTTGACTTGACTTCCGCGGGTGAGAACATATTTTGTAATTGGTATATTGTGGTGGTTTTCAAATGAATGCTATAAAATTAGATGCTCTTATCAATCCAATGTTCACGCAAAGCCATCAGCTGTGGCAGATACTGGGAGTGCGTGCGTGCAGTGGCAGCATTCAGCTGCTTCTCACTTGCTGACCGCTGCCCCCTAGTGGCCGTTTTACAGATAAACATTTCAGAAGGTAAAATCCAATCCAACCGGCCAAAGCTGATGTGCACATTCAGCCAGAAAGGCAGTCGAGGTAAAGCCTGCCTGGCACGAGATATGATGGGGAAATTTGTAAATGCAATTCAATACAGTTTGGATTTATATAGCATCTAAGTAACGCTGCATCTCAATGCGCTGTACAAAGGTTGGGAGGGACATCTCGGAGGTTGACTGGAAATGGACGGACAGTTAACAACCCCCCGTAACCCCGGGGGAATTGGAGGGAAGGGGCGTTGGCCCGGATAAAACAAAAACAAGGTTTTGTATTGTCACTGCTTAAAATGGGGCGTGAAGAAGTAGAACGTGTTGTCAGTATCTAGTGCTCAAAGTTAATCAGATGACTTGCCGACATGTTTGTGGCCATGTTGTCACCGAGTCACTGGCCATCAGTGAGTGAGGAGCAGCTAGTAACTAAACCAGCATGAGCAAAGATATATATTGTTTTTGCCAGTACGACAAATTGAAGACTTAAGGTGCAATTGAAGACGCTCTCATGGATAGGAGACAGTCATAGGCAGGGAACAGAAACAAATTTAGAAACTTGCCAGGGGTTGGGGCAGTCCTAAGATGGCAAATGTTATAAGTAGAGACCTACATTAAATTATTAAAAAATACCCCATTAAATATTATGCTGGTAGGAACCTCCTGGTTATACCAGCCCACAGGGGCTTATTGCGTCCGTCCGTCGTGCATCCAAAAATGGGAGGGGTGGGGCTGGGTGAAGAGGGGAGGGTGGGGAGGGGCTGGGTGGGGAGGGTGGGGAGGGGCTGGTGGGGAGGGTGGGGCTGGGTGGGGGGTGGGAGGGGTGGGGCTGGGTGGGGAGGGGCTGGTCACCCCGTGGTGCCCTTATAAAACTCAACGTTTAACCTACTCACGCCGGTTTGTGCCCGCCCTCACAGTCGGGCATATTTGCGGAATACACCACGCCACCGTTGACCCTGGCTATTGACCGAGCAACCCAACGTTCCTACCAGCTCCCTCCGCAGGAATGTGTATTTGGCAAATATCGATAAAACGCCGATTTTTAGGGTCTCAGGAGCTTGGGGCGTTATCGCCCCCATCGCTGCCCCCTTCCTTGAATCCACCACTGGCAGGGGAGATGAGGAATGTCTTAGACTTCAAAAGAGGCAGGGACTTGGCACGGGAGGGAATTCCAGATCGGGGGGGGGGGGGGGGGGCAGCAGCACCAGAATAACCTCCATTGTTAATCCAAGGGGGACATGGGTTAAAGGGTCGAATACAAGAATAACAAAATGTTTACCAAATTGCATGACATTTTTAATTTAAATTAAATAACGTAAACAGGTCTCACAGATTAAAATTTTTTAATAACAATTTACCGCAGGAAACAGGAAAAATATCACCAATTAAGGAAAAATCAAGCGCACAAAACAGGGAAGAAAGCAACCTTCCGTTGAGCAGACACTGACTGGGAGTTGTTCTAGAAGGCACTGGGATGCTGAAGCGTTGTAGAGTGAGACGAGCGGTCAGCAGGGGAAAGTCGACGGGTGGATCTTTCAGGCGGTGAGTTGATTTTGAAATTGGTCTGGAATTTTATTGGGAACCAGTGGAGGCATAGGAGCATTGGGGTGATGTGGTCTCACCTAGGGGTACAGGTGATATTTTCCGGTCGGAACATTTAGGATCATCTGGAAATTTGGACATGAGGGATTTAATTGGGTACACGACAAAGGACAGAGGTGCAGTATTCTATTTGTAATGTGATGAAGGCGTGCATTTGTTGCCGCTGAGGTAAGAATACGCCGGATGCGGGAGATGTTGCAGAGATGGAGGTATTAGGGCCTCGTGGGAAGGGAATAAAAGCTGAGGATCAACGATACATTCTTTTTGCCAGCGCCATGACAGCGTGCACACTCACACTGGAGTCTTGAGTGTCAACCTTTTGTTGTCAATGACGACTACATCTCTTTGTGCAACATTTATCTGGAGGAAGTTAGAACCATTGGGAGAGTGTGAGACTGCGTCCAGGCAGGATGTGAGAGTGTGGCTTGGCGCTGGGGAGTAATGCGCGCGCTCGCTCTGTCTGCAGCCCCACGCCACCACTCCAAGTCGACGAGCGCGCTCGCCGCCGCTGAGACTTATCTCTGCGCAGGTGACGTGCGGCGCAGCCCTCCTGCCCGCACGAAGCCCCGCGGCCGCCTGCCCTGTGCCATTCCCTCCCCCCCCCCACCGCATGCATTTATTCATTCATTAGTTTGTTGAATTATTCCCTTAATCGGTTCCTTTAAATTTAAACGCTGGGCCGAATATGAATCGGTGCTCCCTGAGATGTGTTGCAGAGCAAGCCACGATGCGTTTTTATTGTGGTTGCTACCGTCACCCTGCCCTGCATGGCGTGCCGGGGTCAATATCCGAGCACACTGGGCCTCGTCAAGCATGGGACCTTCCCCATTATTTGATGATTTCTTCATCGGCCACACGCGGCGACACAGCTGTCGCAGCAGGAGCCAGATGCTTTTGTGCTGAGATCGGGCACGGAACGCTTGCCGCTGTCCTCCGCTTGTTCCCCAAGCAATGCCTGCGCACGACAGGAGTGAAAACATCGTGAAAAGTGCAAAACATTCACCGTATTGCGATACGGAACATCAGGTGGCAGCAACAAAGCAGTCCGGTCCACGCCGTTTGAACTTCACTCCAGGTGTGGTATGTGTCGGCGATGGCTTCGCACTAGAAATTGTTTACTCTGCAACGACAGCAATGATTGTTTTGGCCATGTCTGTCGTGGAAAATCTGCAAAGCCCAGACCGGATAACTTTGTCTTTGCCACCTGCGACTTTCCTGGAGAGATGCCAGTGCTTCGCTATTTTCGCCGACTGTGCTGATAAAACATTGGCTTTGTTTCCCGGCCCGCGTGTGTCTCTGAGTGCAGAGCGGTTTGGCTTCGTGCCGCCCGCCAGGCTCCTGGGACTGGACGTGGAGGCCGCTGTCGCCAGTTCTCTCGTAAGATGCCTGCATCCTGTCTCCACTCCTGACGTTGCTCTCTCCGATATTACAGTTTTGTTGTTGTGATGATAATTATTATTCCAACACTGTATTCTGTTTTGATTACATGTGATTACATTTTCATTTAAAGCTTTCGTGACTGCAGGGATTCATATTCTTGGTTCTTTCGGGAAAGTCACGTAGAAGGGAAATAATAAAATAATAAAAATATAAAACAATAAAATTCTCACGATGCTCCGACTGCAACACAAGCAATCATCATCAGGTGTGAAATCCACGTCGTGAGAATTGTATCGTTTTATATTTTAATTATTTTATTATTTCCCTTCTACGTGACTTTACCGAAAGAGCCAAGAATACATATTTCTGTTCATTGGCCTCAGACAAAATAAGACTGGCAGGGAATACCAAGTGTTGTAGCCTTGGACGGCGATGTAAACCAGGAGATGGAAGCACAACATCAGATGCTTGAATCTCCATGTGGAGCTTTGAGTGTTTCTCCTTTGTGTGCGTTGGTTTTCCCCAAGTACTTTGGTTTCGTTCCACATGCCAGACACTCATAAACAGAAGCGGATAAACATTACAATCCAGGACCCTTCAGAAAATAATGATTTCGTATTTTTCTCTCCCCCTGGATTCTTCCCCCTCGAACATCTCGTATGTATTTTAAAAATGTGTTTCCCATCCCCCGAGTTTGTGTTTAAAAGCAAATAGTAAAGTGGGTGTGCTCCTCCTCAATAATCTGCAGCTGACTGAACACCTGCAAAGCAAAACAAACATCCAGTTTAAGCCCCGTTTAAATATTCAACAAGCGTTATCTCTTAAGTTGTTTTTATGGTGGCTAGCAATTACAGGTTAAGAACAATTCTCCACCCGGTGAAAAGATTAATTAGTGGGCATTTGTTGTTCACGCAGGGTGTGAACCCTGCAGCAGCCGCTAGAGGTGCTACATTCAATACTACTGTACGGTAAAAACTATTGAGTCAAATCGCAGCCCATGAAATCGTGCCTTAAAACCGCGAGAGGGGCGAGTTGTTACTTGCTGACTGGATACCATGCAAGTGACCTCCAAGTAATTCATCGTGACCTCATGCATCCAAGGCAGGGGATTTAAAATATATATAGAAATGTATTTAATCTGTGGCACAATCATAAATGTATATGTTAATTTTCTTGGTTCCTTCGGTAAAGTTACGTAGAAGGGAAGTAATAAAAGAATAAAAATACAACAATAACATTCTCACGACGTTTCGATTACAACACAAGCAATCATCATCAGGTGTGAAAACCACAGCAAGAACATTTTTGAAGAAAGTGGCGGTTTCTGATGATGATTGCTTGTTTTGCAATCGAAACGTCGTGATAGTTTTATTGTTTTATTTTTATTATTTTATTATTATTTCTCATCTACGTGACTTTACCAAAAGAACCAAGAATATGAATCCCTGCAGTCACGAAATCTTTAAATTGGATATGATAATGTGAACCCATGAATGCGACCACATCACCCCAATGCTCCAATCCCTCCCCTGGCTCTCAATCCAATCCCGAATCAATTTCATGAACGCACTCTCCATATTTAAGCTTCTCCATGGACTTGCCCCTTCCTACCTCTCTTCTCTCATCCGAAGACTGGTTCTGGTATCTTGGAACCTTTGTGATGGCGCTGACCATCATTACTGTTCATTATTTATACCTTGCCTCCCATGCAGTACCTCTTGAGGAGCCAGAACAGTAAGGTATTTTTTGCAGACCAAATACAACGTTCGAAAACAATACAGTAGACACAATCTGCACAACAAACGGGAATAAACAACATTTTTAAGAACTCAACTTCGCAGGAGACCACTGTTACCGAGTGACTTCTGTCACCGCCGCATCGTCCACAGGGCATGAGTTCGGACGATGAGGGGGACGGCGATCTGTCAAGCGCCGGCTCGGAGCCGTCGGGCTGCAGCTCGCGCGACATGCCGCCCTGCCAGCGCGCGCGCCCGCCGGAGAGCGTGGCGGCGCTGCTCAGCCACTGCGCCAGCGCCGACTGGGTGGAGCGCAAGGACGGGCTGCGAGGCCTGCGTGCGCTGCTCGCCTCGCGAAGACCCCTCAGGTGACCCTCCTCACCCCCCACTCTCTCCGCCCAACAGCCCCGTGCTCGCCTTTTGTCTCACAAAGTACGGTGTGTTAACTACCTCGCCTGGTATATAGGAGGTCGTGGTTTCGATCCCGGCCCTGACACCTGCATATTTGGAGTTTGCGGTGTCCTCCGGTTTTTCCCTCCACATTTAGAAAACATTTAGAGAATTTGACTGCTGTAAATTTCCACACGATAAGCCGCTTCGTTATTATTTGCGGTCAGGTCGCTCCTCAAAAAGAGCTATATAGCTCAGTGGGCCATACCTGGTACAATGAAAAGTTTAGTTAGTATAGCCAACGAAGAGGGTTCTCTTCCGTTCCGAGAGGTTTTGTTTGGGGAAAGGTCCCACTGACAAGGTTGTAGTCGCTTTGTTATTCAACTTTAGTTACTGCACCTGGCTAACTTAATTGACGAGCGATATCACTACTGGTCCTTTACCAACCCACACTAGCCAACGTGGTGAAGTGTTGGTCAAGCTATGACCAATACAAAAAAGGGGTGAGGCCTTCTTCCAGCAGTGGCTTGACAAAGGGTTGTCTATCATTTGTCTATTTTGGTCCAGCTAGAAAGGTATCTTGTAATGAAGCCTCTGTCTGTTTGAAAATCCAGGGGTTTATTTTGGCGTGGGGATTTTTTGATGCATGGAGATTTTTTATTTTTACCAATTTTTAATTTTTTTTTTATTACAATGATTACAGGATGTGCAAAACTGACAATTTATTTTCTATACATGAACTCATTGCTTGTGCAAAGTTTCATTGGTTCGTTGATTACAATTAATTCTCACAAATTGTGTATGGCAGAATTGAGTACAGTATTTAGTGTATATTTTGTAATGTGTTTACGTAATCCCTGGAGCAGCCATTGGGGGCGCTCCATTTAACACATTGTTGAACAATATAGCCTAAATAGAAATCAAATTGTGTCCCCTGAATGGTGACAATCCATCGTGACACACATTGCATTAAATAGATAGATAGATCGTTTATTGTCATTGTCACCAGTACAACGAAATTTAAAATGCTCACCAGTCAGGGCATCATTCATAAATTTAAATTAAATAAAACAAGAAAATAAAAATTAAATTAAATGAAAGATAATCAATTTATACTATATATAAAAACAGCCCAAGTATACCCACATACCCACATAAGGTTACATTTTGTCATTGCACATCTCTATTTCACAATCAATTGTAAACACTATTACTTAATAATTAATTAGCATTATTGAGTGTGGTGATCGCTGTAGGATAAAAGCTCTGTTTGAATCTGTTTGTCCTTGTTTTGACTGATCTGAATCGTCTGCCTGATGGCATCATCATGTATTCCATGTTTTCCATGTGTGCAGCCAAGCAGAGCTTCGACGGCTGTGCGACACTTTCACCAGAATGTTTGCAGACCCACACGGCAAGGTGAGACCTCCCCAGGCTGCTGTCCTGTCTCCATGGTTTAGTGGCAGTCTTAGAAAGGAGAAGAAAGGTCGTGAAACATAAAGTAAATTATGGCTCAAATAATAAATCCCATCAAATAATAAAAATGAGGCTGCTGACCGGTCCATGCAAAATGTTGAGTTGTCTGCTTCACCAACCCCGCTGATGAAACAAGGTCAAATAACCCCTGTGACCCGGTGTTGTGTAGGGAGGCCCTTATTCATCAGTGGATTGACAAAGCGGCTATACACACACAGAGTACAGAAGACGTGGATTTCCTCCCACTGCAAAAAAAGATAATTTTGCCAGACATCCCACGCACATCTTCCAGAATAATTATACAGAAGCTGGGCAGCACTTCCCTTAATAAATAAACGTCCCTTATTACATTTCTATAGTATGTCCAAAGGCTATACATGCGTATAAACCGGCAGCACATGGTCATGAATTTGATTAACTCCTACCTCATATTAACTTGCCATTGTGTGCATGTGTGTGTCTATTTGCGGGGAGCGGTAGTGCATACTGTGATACATTTTCTCTGACCTGGATTGAATTCATGACCAGTGCTGCTCCGATTTCGACTCAGCCTTAAATGCATACCTCATATACTGTTGGCAATGTGTAAACATAATCACTGGGAATACGAAGATGTGATGCTAGCCACACTCTGTGTATTGGGGCCATCCTTTATAATTGCTTGCCGATTGAGCTTTCCCCCAAAAGTCTGTAAAAAATCTGCATAATTCGCGTACGTGTGTAAATAAAGTGGGTGTGTACCTGTGGGGAGCGGTAGTATAGTGGAAAGCGCACCAAGCTACGCACCTGGTGAACAGCATTCGATTCCCGCTCATAGCCAACATCATTGTCGAATATCTGAACCGGTCCTGGGCTTCTCTTAGGTCGACTCAGCCTTAAACGAGTATCTGGGGAGACAAAGGTGGTCGGATATGGTACTGGCCACACCATCCCGCCGTGTGCTGTGTCGGCCTTCCTATTTGCTCACCGACTGGACTTGCACAAACACCCTGTGTAGGGCACACAGGGGGGGGGGGGATATTTGTCTTTACATGCGTATCTGTTTGCGTGTTTGCAGGTGTTCTGCGTGTTCCTGGACACGCTGGTGGACTTCGTGTCGCAGTGCCACAGCGAGCTGCACCACTGGCTTTACGTACTGCTCACACAGCTGCTGTCACGTGCGTGTGCCAGCCTCCTGGGCTCCGTGCAGGCCAAAGTGCAACGAGGTCTTGACATTACCAGGTGCAGCATGAATTCACCGATGGCAAAATTGTCCCGTTTTTCACCTGGATGATTGTGTAAAATTATTTTTTTTGTAACACATTCTTCAATAATACTGCGGCACAAAAAAATATATAGCTCAATAAAACAGGCGACGTGTCAGGCAATTCCCCGTCCAAGATGTCTATTTTGTGTTTTGTTATTTGTGCTGATGCGCTTTTGCCAATGCAGTATGACATAAAAAAAACATGTTTCATGAAATAAATTGTCCTCTTTTATTGATGCTGAGATAAAGCTCCCGTCTCGTTAACCCCCGTATTGTATTGCTGGCGAGTAATGAAATAACAATGCTCAGTTGCTTTCCAGAGGTCGCCAGTTCGATCTGCCAGCACGGGCGGTTGAAACAATGGAGCAGGTCTTTATAGATCCCCGCTGCACAGCTGTCCCACCCGGCAGTATAAATGGGGGACACGACTGTTAGTCGATTGGCATGTCTTGTCTGGAGGGGTAAAGTGTGGATTCCCCCACCTCTCCAAAGACGTCTGGTCAGCGTGGATCAGTTGGCCCTATACCCTCCAGGCGAGCTCTTCAGAGCTCCCTTTTGTGGAGGGCCCTTTCGCCAACTGTGGCATGAGCAAGAAACTGCAGGGGCAGCATCATCACCACCTTTTCACCCGTTTACTGTTTTTACGTTGCAGAGATTGCTTTCCGTTCGACCAGCAATTCAACATCATCATGAAGTGCATCGTGGATCAGAGCCAAACAGCCAAGGTGAGTAAACATGTGGAATGTGAAATTCTGTGTGTGAATGTACCAACAATGTTCTCATCTATTTTAAATTAAAATTCACTACAATGCGATGTTCTTATGAAGGTAAAATATTGGATAACCTTTGGGATAGTTAAAAAAAAACATAGTAAGAGATAAGAGCTCAAATAAGCCAGCACTGTTCAATTCCTGGATAGGAATTCAGGATTTGGCTACTGTGGTTAAACTGGATTTTCAAGTATAGCGAATTGATGGCTTATGTCTGGTCAGCAACGAAGACAAGTATATATTGTGATGCTACATATGTTTTTTCTTTGAATTCAGTGTATTTCAACTCTGAAAATGATAAATGTCACTTTGATCACATTCTTTACTTTGTAAATGTATCTATCATCTGACTCCAGAACTATTTATTTCATGTCGTCTACTGGGGCCGTTTTTTGACACAAGCCAAAATTACTGCTTGCTGCAAATTCATGATGTGGCACTGGTGGTACAATTATAATTAAATTGGCATTGAAATGTAAAAACTAAAAATTAACAAAACTAACGTCCTTGTGGGTGTGTAATCACTAACACACTATGTGTTGCATGGGCCCTGGTGCCAGAAATTAAATGAGGTCCCTACAGTCCAATATCCCCCGTGTTTGTAGCCAGCGCCTGGCCTCTTCGACCTGTGGCCCACAGTGCAGCTGCACCACCTATATGCTCTATAGCTACACCACTGCGTCTCGTAGTTGTCTTATTGACCCCAGTGCAACCCGGTCTCCCTGGAGATGCTAAATGTGGAATCATTACTCCAGGGCTGTCTGGCATTTCCTGTTTTGTGCGCTGCAGATGAAGTTGGCGACGATGCGGTACCTGGAGGGGCTTGCGCGGCGCATGGACCCGGAGCACTTTGCCAACTCGAGTGAGACGCGGCACGCCGTGTCCCGCGTCATCACCTGGTCAACGGAGGCCAAGAGCTCGAGCGAGACACGGAAGGTCAGTGCTGGATTCAGGCCCCCCCCCCTGTTCCAGGAGTGTAGCGTGGTTGGCATCGGCCTTGATGCAAATAATAAATGCACCCCTCACTGTCTAATATCCACCCCCACTCTTTGTAGGCCAGTGGGCCCCGGTGCAGTTGCACTGCCTGCATGCTTAATAGCTATGCCACTACGCCATTCTATCCTGACCCCACATGACCTTGTCACCAATTATTTCAAAAAGTCTTCACAAAGATGATACTATGGACCTGTCAAGAAAGGATTTTTTTGTACAACAGTTGCTTCATCTATGTGGATCACACCGTGGTTCCCTTATTTCCTTCCTCTCCAAATAAGCGAAAGCCTTCTAAAGGAGGCATGAGATTTAGTGAGGCTAAACGATCTGTTTTTAATTAATTGGAGCAACCCAAGTGCTGAACGATATCTGAACAGCCCATTTGTCAATCACCTTATAAGTAACTGCCACGGCCTTCCCACTCTGTGGAGGTCGTGGCAGTTACTTAACCATACGTCACTTTACTGATCAGTCTGGATGGTGGAGGAGGGAAGCATAGACATTTTGGGCAGCACTGCCCTCTGCTGCCCACAATGTAGCACCGCAGCCCTATGACAACCTCAACGTGGTTCACACAAAACGCTCAACACATTCATCGATCACAGTGGCCTTAAAAAGGAAAATATAAAATAGGCGATTATTTTCACAATGGCCCTTCTTCATAGCACATAAATGTTTATCTTTGTACATGGTGGTCACCCATCCAAGCACAATCCAAGCTCAACCATGTTTGGCACATTCCAGGTGATTTGGTCATGTCTGTTATGGGGACCGCCTGCTCTTACATAAGCTGTGATGTATCACCAGAGGGCGTACAATTGCAACTTAATCGGCCGGGCCAAAGCCGTGCACTTGGGCGTTAATGGTTAACCTGTTTTGCCAACAATGGAGTTTCTATAGAATTCACAAGAGGCTTCATGCTGGCAAAACAAATAGAGCTTGCTGATAATCTTTATGAGTTTTGAACTAATTTTCTCTTATCCTTGGCTTAAAAACAGCGTTAATTTCTAAGACTTGTAATTTTTGATTATCACTAGGACAGAGTGACCTCAGTTGTTTAAACTAATTTAAGCAGGCTTTGATGATTACAGGCGAGAGCATGCAGTGGAGTGTTGATTCGCCAGCTTACCAGGTTCAAAAGGGTCCTTGAAATTAACACGCAATTGCAGCCAGCTACAAAGGCAACAAGGCCAAGATGCTTGTGACCGCGATCATGGTTGTTTAATGCGAATCCGTGCTGAGTTTGTGTTGATGCTGTCATTAAGATGAGCAGTCAAGGGTGGCGAGAAAGCTCAGAGAAAATCATCGTCGAGACTGCATTGCGTTTACAACCGCAATTTCGCAGTCTGCGTGAGCTCCACGCATACTGCTCCACAGAGGGTCTGGCTAATTTGCCCTCTCACTCTGTGAAAAAGTGCAAAACCACTACACTTGAGAACTCAGTTTGATTAATGGTGGCTGCCCAGATTGCATAACAACATCTCTAAGGGGGCCCACCTCAGTGCCCTCTGACCTCTGAGACACCCAGCCATCGCTTATACTGGCATTATACTGGTAGGAACCTCCTGGTTACACCAGCCCACGGGATTATTGTGTCCGTCCGTCCGTCGTGCAGGGAGGGGCTGGGTGGGGAGGGGAGGGTGGGGAGGGGCTGGGTGGGGATGGTGGGGCTGGGTGGGGAGGGGCTGGGTGGGGATGGTGGGGAGGGACTGGGTGGGGAGGGTGGGGCTGGGTGGGGGGCTGGGTGGGGAGGGGCTGGTTACCCCGTGGTGCCCTTATAAAACTCAACGTTTAACCTACTCACGCCGGCTTGTGCCCGTCCTCACAGTCGGGCATATTTGCGGAATACACCACGCCGTCGTTGACCCTGGCCATTGACCGAGCAACCCAACGTTCCTACCAGCTCCCTCCGCAGGAATGTGTTTAGAGACCGCACATACACATCTTGCCTATCTGTTATTTATCCTGACAAAATATACATTTTGTAGACAGAGTGGCATTCGGTGTACATAAAAACACTAAATTGATTATTTAGTTATTTAATTACCCATGCACACACGAGTTCATAAAAACAGTTGCTTTTATTGCTGGACGACATTTAATCATCTCTTGTATTTTTGACCATAACCATCGTTACTAACAAATAACCAGATCCTCACCTTCATTATGATCACTCGTAATAGCAGTACAAAGTCGCACAGTTTGAACATTCCAACAAATTCTTTTTAAAACCTTTAATACATTTTTTATTGCATGTTCCACACTTCAAGCACTTACTACCAAGCCTATTTTACCAGTGCCAGGGTGGCTTTAACACATTTTGTGTCGGAACACACGTAAAAACGCGAGGCTATCGCAACTTAATTTAAGACTGTTTAGCGAGAGTGCCCATAGTGGGCTGTAAAGATTACGGCGCCGTTTATGGGCTGCCGAGATTGTTGGCGCGTAAACCCGAGTCCCCTTCACCGTGACCTCTCCCTACAGGGCTGTCGTGAGTTCTTCGTGCTCACGCAAGCTATTGCCACCATAGCAGTCATTTGCCAAAGCATTAGACGTTATTGCAGTTAAACATTAAACTTAACACTGTGCCGCGTTTTATGAGAAGAGTACGGAGTCAGTCTTTACGTTGGGTAGCCTATTATTTCACACGTGATTTAAATATGGAGCCGGTATATTCTGATTTAGTAAGAATTTTTTATAATATGATTTGTTTGTCCAGAAAAGCATCACTGAGTGTCAAGACTGTTTTTACGCAGATCCTAGATTGAGATGTTGAGCCAATTATTTGTTTCTGTGTCGTTATGTGGAGGTGGCCAGGTGGTTCAGATGTCAGAGGGCTGAGCTGGCGCCACGCTGGCGAGGTGTTAACGACCTCGCCTGGTATAGAGGAAGTCGTGGGTTTGATTCTGACCCTGACACCTGCTGTATATTTGGAGTTTGCATGTTTTTTCTAGATTTGAAGCTTTCGTGACTGCAAGGATTCATACTCTTAGGTTCTTTTGGTAAAGTCACGTAGGTAAAAAAAAAATAATAATAAATGAAAATAACCAAATTAAATCACGACGTTTCGGAAGCAACACAAGCCTCCGTCATCAGTAATTTTACTGGAGCAGTTACACCTGATGACGAAGGCTTGTGTTGCTTCCGAAACGTCGTGATTTCATCTAGTTATTTTCATTTATTATTATTTTATTATTTTTTTACCTACGTGACTTTACCTGAAAAAACTTAAGAGTTTGCATGTTCTCCCCGTGGTCGCGTGGATTTTTCTCTGGGTCCTCCGGTTTTTCTTTCCACATTTAGAAACATGTGTTTAGAGTATTTGGCTGTTATTCATTTCCACGTGGCAAAACCACTTATTTGAGCTACATTTGTGGCCAGGTCGCTTCTGAAAAAGAGCCATATAGCTCATAAAAAACTGAGATCCTGAATTAGAATCTATGCAGCTGCAAGCATGTTGTGCGATAAAGCCAGGTTCTCAAATGTATTGAATTAATGTTCTCAACCCAGTCGCCAATGACTTAACAATACAACCATGGCATATCATTCGGTTCTGCACTTAATTTGCGTACTTTTTTCTGTGTTAGATCAGGTGAGGTCACTTGAAAGAATCGCAGATGTGGCCCTGTGATATCCACTTTTGTGGGAAATATCAAATATGAATGGTTTTTACACTATGGGGACCTCATTTGCCAGTAAAAATATGATAATTGGTTCTTTACCCTTCTATCTAACTCTGATAATGTGCACATTATCAGAGTTATGTCTTTTGTTTGTATTCATGACTGCAGGTATTGCGGTCTATGCAAACATGACTCCTTGCAAAAAGGTGTCAGTTTTGTTGCCAGATAGAAGGGTAAAGAACCAATTATCATGAATGGTTTTACTGCTCTGTAAAATATCAGAATGAATACTTAATCTCATGACATGACACCCAAAGCACAATGGGGATCGAGTTTTTGGAAAAAAAGACAATGTTTTAGTTCAGCTTCCATAATATTAAAACAATTTTTTTGGGATGGGAGGAAAACTGAAATACCCATTGAAAACCCATTTATGCAAGGGGATAACACTTAAAGGTTAAACAGCTAAAATTAACTTTCAGGGCACCTGACCCAGCCTTGAGTTGATGTGTGAAACCCACTTTTCTCATAGCTGCTTTAACAAAAAATGTCTCATGACCTTTGCATCTGGGCCTAAACTGAACTTCCCCTGCTTTAAGTAAATTGGAAAAATTGTGTGGCCTGCTCAGTGAACTGTGAATCTCATTACTGGAGGCTTTTAATTTCTGATTTTTGAAATTTTATTATTTAGGACTCCTTTGAAGCCCGTACGTGGGACACAGCCTCATAAAGCCCGTAATGGACACAGTCGGTGGTTATTTATTAGCCGTTAAGTAGCTAATGTAAGCCCAGCATGCAGCTGTGAGTTTTCGTGTAGCTCACTGAAGGCACGAAACGTTGAGTCTTGTCGACTTGTAATTGACTCAAAAGAAGCAGGAGACTCATTTTGCATATGTCTGCTGTCTGCTTTTAAAAATAATAATGATTTACACTTTTAAGTGCCTTTCACCCAGAGATCACAAGGTGTTGTGAACAGCTTACTTGGACATTTTGTGAATGTGGTAAGAACCTAGGGCCCAATTCCCATCTTAACAAAGCAGCTGAAACATAATTTGTTTGTGATTTTCTGCATTGTTGGTGATGGGGACATTGGCAGGTTTATGGGAAAATCTGGTAAGCGTAAACACACTCGTCAATATTATAATCTGATGCAATTTACATGGTTTTAATATTTTAACGTTGCCATATTTTCCTCTGAAGAAGGGCATTACCTGAAACATTACATTATCATACTTATGTAGAGTTATTAGCTAGTTTTATTTTTCGATTTAAAGCTTACGTGACTGCAGGAATTAATCTTCTTGGTTATTTCGGTAAAGTCACGTAGAAGGGAAATAATAAAATAATAAAAATAAAACAATAAAATACAATTCTCACGACGTTTCAGCCACAACGCAAGCAGCCGTCCTCAGGTGAAGAACAGGTCTGTCGGAAAGACAGCGTCTGAATGAACACCACCAAGCTTGGCAGCGTATATTTAAGCTGGGTTGGAGGAGGAAGGGCGCCTTGACAAAGGAATTTGCATATCAATATAGTTTTTATATATATCACTGTGATATAACACTTAAGTTTTTCATTTATATAGTATGAGCTTAGATTTGTTTGTTTATTTTGTGGAATGTAATATATGAACATAGATTCATTAATTAGGTGGAAGATGAATAAAAAAAACTCATGCTACGAGCCATTAGGCACTTAATAATGCAGTACTTGAAAGTAAGTAGTGGAGTTTTGCACTGATTATTTAAAAGTGGGAGAAGTTCATGAAGGTTTATGGGTGTGAGATGGAGAGATATGACAGTAAGAACACGTGCAGCTCACTTGATCACGTGTTTTTTTTTCACTCATATTTAAAGATCTATCAGAATCACTTTCCGATGTGTTGTTGGGTTGTACAGCATGTTGTTCATTTCCTTTAGAAGCTCCTACTACCTTTGAGATCCTTTTTGAAAAGCGCTATATGATTGTAATAATTTTTATGCTGAGCAATGCCGCGGTACAAAAACACACAGAGAGCTGTAAATCGTATCTACGGAAACATACACATTCGCTGTTAGAAGTGTTATGGTGCTCGGGTCATTTGGTAAAATTCATGCTTTGATAAATGTATGCATGGTTTTGAGCTATGAGAAGTGTTATGATGCTTGGGTCATTTGGTAAAATTCATGCTTTGATATATGTTTGCATGGTTTTCAGCTATTAGAAGCGTTATGATGCTTGGGTCATTTAGAAAAAAATCATACTTTGATAAATGTATGCATGGGTTTGAGCTATGAGAAGTGCTATGATGCTTGGGTCATTTGAAAAAAATTCATGCTTTGATATATGTTTGCATGGTTTTCAGCTATTAGAAGCGTTATGATGCTTGGGTCATTTAGAAAAAAAGCATGCTTTGATAAATGTATGCATGGTTTTCAGCTATGAGAAGCGTTATGATGCTTGAGTCATTTGTTAAAAATCATGCTTTGATATATGCTTATGTGGTTTAACACTGCGGGCAGAAATAAAATGGCTATAACACAGCACACTGGGTGATTTCCCCCATTGATAGTGACTGAGACATTGGGCGCGTTCTCACACACAGACACTAACTTCAGACGAACAGGAGCATTCGCCAACACGTGAATCTGCCACACGTTCGATAGTGCTCGATGGGATTTATTTGGTAAAACATCTCTCCTTGGAAAAATGTCCACCTCTACGTGGCGCACTCGTGAAGTAAGCTATTAATCAGAGGCAAGGGCAGTGGGAGGGAGGGGAGTGCTACCCTGTTATGAATGCAGTGTTAGCAGTAAATACTGCTGAATCAACGCGTAGGAGCTTGCCAAGTGCCAAGCAAATATAAATGCTGTTCCTCTCGAGTTACTTTTGTTATCACACAAGCAAATTGGACAACGAGCACTGTGGGACATACACTCCAGCTGACAGGCCAGCTGGGTTACCTGCGTAAGGAAGTCTCGATCAAGCTCGACAATTTTATATTGACAGCCCCTTTCCAATCTGCTGCTGGATGAAGGCCTCCCCACACCATGTCGGTCATGGAGTTTTTTTTGGATCATACCTCACCAAGCTGGCTCGTGCAGGTTGGTGACAAATTGGGGTGGACATCAGCAGCAGTTCAGATTTCACTTGCGAATGACGTCAGCCGTGGCCGGGAATCCTACTCAAGTTCCTGGGTTCCAGTGTGGTACAATTGTATGACTAAATAAAGCGTTATATGTCTCAAGCATCATCATCATCCTCACATAACCATTGCTTTTATTTGCTCCTACAGCTCAAAATATGAAGCACATGATGCATTTTGGAGGTCATAATTATAATCCGCAATAATAATAATAACTTGCAGCTCTTTGTCAATCATCTTTGAGAGTGTTTGGCTATCATTTGTGGCCAGGTCGCTTCTGAAAAAGTGCTATACAGTACAGCTCAGTGGGCCTTATCTGGTAAAATAAATAAATAAAATAGTTTAACTACTACATGAAGACCTCCCGATGGCAGTGTTGGTCTCATGGGGGTTGTTTGACTATACTTCACCAAGGTCAGCTCAGATATGATCGCTGGTTCTCCCTTGGCCGGGAATCGTGCTCAGGTGACTGGGTCCATAGTACAGTCTGCTATAACCACTGTGCCCCAACTCAAACCCAATATTTGTTAATCTTAACTGGTATTATTTGAAACCGTTTAAAGATTTTTTTTCTGTATTAATTAAATTCAAAATAAATACTGTGCTGGTTAATTGCATTGATACTCCTCTACACGTGCTTAGCTTGATATAAGTCAATTTGCGTTTGCAAACAAAAATTCAAAGTAATGATAGTTTAGTACGGTTGGTATTTGTGTCAATCTTAATGTGCAAGGCTATCACATGGGGGCTATGTTTCACAGATAAGGTCTGCAGTGGGTTCACAGTAGGGGGGCAATGTCACTTTGTGGAATCACAATTGAGTAATTTACAAGTTACTAGCATAAGTACCCGGCGTTGCCCGGGTGAAAAATATATTTCTTAATAACCTTACATATATACACAGATGGGCTGCTACCCCTGCCCCCCCCCCCAGGCACGATCTCCTCGGCCACTGTGCAGTAATATGTACGGCCTATAGTGTGGTGGGGTGTCGAGGCCTAGTACCGTGCAGAGCCTCCGGCCTCGCCTAGATTGCCCACCCGGCTGAGGCTGTGTACCAGGGCCGTTACCCCCCCCCCCGCGCTACAGTAATACTGTCTAATCGCTATAATTTAATAATCTACCGACCCTATAATAGTAATTGCACACATTGTGGTGGGGGGGGGAGTGAAGAGGACGTCAAACTTTGATGAATTTACCTCAGAGTCGCGTGGTGGGTGTCGAGGCCTAGTACCGTGCAGAGCCTCCGGCCTCGCCTAAATTGCCCACCCGGCTGAGGCTGGGTACGGGTGCCGTTCCCCCCCCCCCCCCCTCGCGCAACAATAATACTGTTTAATCGCTATAATTTTATTATCTACCGACCCTATAATAGTAATTGCACACATTGGGGTGGGGGGGGAGTGAAGAGGACGTGAAACTTTGATGAATTTACCTCAGTCGCGTGTTAATGCGTGCGCATATTTTTAACGGGAATTAAAAATGGCGTCCACCCCGCAGCGAATGCGTCGCTACCCGTTGCCAGGGGCAACCGCCGTCCAATGAAACTGCGTATGGTCCGGCGACACACAGACACACACACAGACAGACAGATTTGCGATTTTATATATATAGATGTTTCAAATTCTGTCGGTACACAATCGCCTACTATTTTTAAAACAATGTCACGGAATCTTTAACGTTGACTGTGAAGCAGACGTCGTGTACATTACGGTTAATACTCCTGCGGTATTAACCAGGGCAGCCTGCCGGATTTCAATATTGAACCTTCACGCAATAGCGTCTAAGGGTAATAATACAGTACGCATTCAAGGTGATTTTTACGAGGCAAAGTTTGAAGCTCGATTAGTGAGAAAAAAAAATACTTAAAAAGTTGATGTCACTGTTGTGTAACTACCGCACTAGGTCATACATCACTCTAGTTTACCTGTAAGTCACCATAATATATATTTCTCTCGTTACTAACACTCTTGTTGGGCAGCCAGAACGGCATGGCCTAAGTACAGATATGCAAGGGCTATTTTTGTGTCATTTAAAACAATACTTTGAGTAGGATTAAACACCGAGCTTCATCTTAACACCTGTTTTATTACCAGAATGGGTATAAACCCTATTCTTATATTGTGATATACTGGCAAAGGAGGTCCCACGATCATGCCTTCTCTGTGACCTAAAACCAATTCTAATATTTTCTTCAAATCATGGGAAACTCGCCAGACAGGTGCTAGTGTGACCATAGGCGGCGCGATCCTTCCTTCACGATCCGCTTGTAACGTGACATTACCATGCTGCATGTATAATGCACACAGCCTTGTTTGAGACCACCAACTGAAAATATTCTAAATTGTGGGCACATTATTTTCGACAGCAGTTGGACAATGAGACAACGGAAACCGGTTAATCATTGTCATCGGTACAGCATCGCCTGCATTGCCTCCTACTACTGCCTAGCGCCTCTACAACCTCTCCACTTGACCATCTCTGCTGAGTGGTTGTGGGTACTGTATACCTCTCAGTGTATTATCGTGGAAGTGGCTTTATGTAATTTTATATGTATAGAAACTCATCACATGAAATCACTCTTATGATAAGATTCATCCCTAAAGGTGGAACCTTAACATAGGCCTAACATCATGTTTTATTAAATTAGATAGCTAGATGGCTTTCATATAAGCCAGGTAAGAACTGGTTGACACCGAATGGCTCTTTTGCAATGGAAAATGCTTAGTAAAACAAGTGAGTTTCAACAATCATCATCATCGGCCATGATCAATCCACTGCTATCATCTCACAGCCCCGC
Organism: Lethenteron reissneri; assembly: GCF_015708825.2. Taxonomy (NCBI): domain Eukaryota; kingdom Metazoa; phylum Chordata; class Hyperoartia; order Petromyzontiformes; family Petromyzontidae; genus Lethenteron; species Lethenteron reissneri. Next base: position 16,118,045 of record NC_083798.1, on the reverse strand, counting down.
GATTCAGCAATACATCCAGAATCTGCACGCGAGCTGATTTTCAAAAAGCAGTTCTAAAGAAATGAGTTTTCAATCTAGATTTAAAAGTGCATAGCTCCAGTGGCTTCCTAATATTGGAAGTAGAGCGTTCCGGCCGGCCATAGGAGCGCATCTGAAAGCACGCGATGCAGTGGAGATGAGATAACGCAAACGATGATACCGCGTGTCGGGGCGTGTGTGCAGGTGGCACAGGCGGTGCTCATCGCTCTCCTTGAGCTCAACACGGCCGAGTTCACCATGCTGCTCGGAGCGCTGCCCCGGACCTTCCAGGAGGGAGCAACGCGCCTCCTACACTCGCACCTGCACGCGCTGGGCGCGGTACAGCCTGCACGCCGCGACACGCGGCCCTCGCTGTGCTCACCTTGCACACTCTGTACATTTGTGCTCTGTTCAACAATAGTATTAATACAAATGACAAATTGTAACGTGCACAATTTCGCAAACGGACTAGAGTCGGATCACGACTTGGAGGTTTTGCCAAACGTCCCACTTTTGTTGGGAGAGTCCCGGTTTCAGAAAGACCATCCTGGCATCTTGAAACATTGAGATTTTGTCCAGGTTGAAATCTTCTGGCCCCATGCTGAATTCATTATATGGGCAAAGGGCAGGGTTACCTGGGAAGTGGGAGAGGTTGACAGGCGAGTAGACCGGGTCTATGAACAGTAGCCGGGACCAACGTCAGAAAGACTGAGGCCGTTCACCTTATGGGTGGTGCTCGTGTTAAAGTGGGTGTGGTTATGCAAGCTCACTACGTTTTCTGGTTGAGCCTCTCATACATCATTGGAAACTCATTTGCCAGTAAAAAATATGATAATTGGTTTTTTACCCTTCTATCTGGTAACAAAACGGACACTTTTTTTTTATAAGGAGTCATGTTTGCATAGACCACAATACCTGCAGTCATAATGCAAACAAAAAACATAACTCTGATAATGTGCACTGGCAAATGAGGTTCCAATGGTGTAAATGCTCTGATGGTACATTGTCTTTGAGTTGTGCACCTTTTGGCGTCATCTGGTCCAACCCATGTGAGACTAGGCTCTAAGGAAAGCTGTCTCGGGTGTGGACCAATCAACTTCAAGGACAGTGCACATTATCAGAGTTATGTTTTTTGTTTGCATTATGACTGCAGGTATTGTGGTCTATGCAAACATGACTCTTTGTAAAAAAAGGTGTCAGTTTTGTTGCCAGATAGAAGGGTAAAAAACCAATTATCACCTCTCATACATGTTGTAGTTTAGCCCTCTGTGCTGTGCTGGTTCTGCCTGATTAACCTCCCCATGAGGCATATCCAGCAACCAGATATCCACTGTCACATTGCACTGTGGTGTTAAGCCCCTCAAGGAAGGTGCAAAGTAAAAAAAACTGTTCTTATTTTGAACATATACCCACTCAGGCTGTGTGTATCTGCGGTTCAGGTGGATCGTTGCATCATGAGACCGTGAGACACGGCAATGGTTTGACGAGGCTTTATCATGGCTGGCGATGAGGTATGACGAGGGCCCAGGTGTCGTAGCGTTGCTTGTCATTGTGTCGCAGAGTGGAGCTGGTGGCGTGCTCACCGTGGTGAGCCTTAACCCCGCGCTGGCGTTGGCGAGCCCGACCTCATCACCCACCGTGTCCTCACATGGCACCTTCTCGCCCAGGTGAGCCCCCCCCATCGCCACCGGCACCAGCCCCCCCCCCTCCTCACAAAAAAACCCAGCCCTTCCATAGCCCCTCCCCCTGCCGCCCCCTAGCACTCTCAGAGTGCCAGGGGCTCTTTGACTGATGGCCTTAATCTAAGTTGTCTTATGGTTGTTGTTGTTGTTTGACTTGCATCCCACTGGGATTTTTGCACACAGCGTTGGTGTACGGTGTTTTTTTCTGCAATATTTTGCTGTCTTTTCTTGGATTTTCTGTTTGCACTTAGTCACATATTCACTTTAAGATGTTATTTGTTCATGTTTTTGTTTTTTGTTTGTTGCGGTTGCACCCGATTCAAGAGCCGAATGGCTCACAGGGCTATACCTAATACATGCACTTGAATTTGATGCTCAGCGGTGCAACGTTGAACATTATAATCTGAATTAATGAGAATTTATTTTCAACATCGTACTCTTGGTAGGAAAAACATTTGCTCCCTTCAAAATGTTTAGCTCTGCGTGCCAATGCTGACTCCCACCTGCCAGTACATTTCCATCCAATGTCCCTTCCAACTGCACACGAGTCCTCTTTGCTGTTGTTTCATTTTAAGTTTTAATTTCATTTGCATCTGGTACGACAGAGTGGAACGAAGTGTTATATTTTATTTGAATTTGGCACAAAGATGGGTAGTTAATTACACATTGCAGAATTTGGCATGCAGAAGTCTTAAATGGTGCAGAGATATTTGTGTATGTGTGTGTGTGCACCCCTTTTGTCAATCCACTGCTGGATGAGGGTTTTCTTCACGCCATGTGGGTCGTTGAGGTTATTTGACCATATTTCTCCACGGGGGCCAGTATGAGTGAGGGGCATAGAGATGAGTGCCCACTGGCATTCACTTCAAGGGCATTTACAGCAGTCGAGCAGAATTACACTAAAATTAAAAAATAATCTGCTTTGTGGAGTAAAACAGTGTCATCACTATTTGTTTGTAAGAAGGTGTGTACTGATTACAGATCATCAGACATTAACAACCATTTTTATCCCTGAGAAAGTAGTTCCCCCCATGGCAGCATCTCGTATGGCAAAGTGGGAACTTAACACTTTCCAGGCTCAAACCTGCTTAGCTTCTGAGATATGATCTTCATCATCATCTATTGAGATCTGATGAGTTCAGGTGCATTCTAGGTGATTATGTCATTGGCAGAGATATTTATCTGACTAATTGTTAAGTCCGGTGTCATCGATGTTGAATCATTCATTCATATAAAGTGTTTTGTCAGTGCAAGTAAGTGAGCAAGGTCATGCTTTTGCACTAACATTATGGGGTGCCATGGTGGCGATGTTTTCTTCCTCGCCTGGTATACAGGAGGTCGTGTGTTCGACCCTGACACCTGTATATTTGGACCTTTTACCCGTGGTCGGGTTGAATTTTCTCAGAGTCCTCTGTTTTTTCCCCTCCACATTCAGAAACATGCGTTTAGAGTATTTGGCTGCTATACATTTCCACATGATAAGCAACTTTGTTGAGCTATATCATTTGTGGCCAGGGTCGCTTCTGAAAAAGAGCTGATGGCTCAGTGGGCCTTACTTGGTAAAATAAAAAAAATTGTAAAAATAAAATTACACATCCGGGGTGCAAACCGAACAGAAAATGGAATACAACGTACACATAAACAACATCATCATCATCATCAGCCATGTCCATCTCCTGCTGGATGAAGGGCTTTCCAAGCCATCGCCATCCCTCCCATCACCAGCCCGCACTGACCCGCGTTGTGAAGTATGGTAAAATTACCCCCCCACCCTCCAGACTGGTACAACTCATCCATAAACAGGGTGCCTCTTGTAAATCGGTACAGGGATTCGTAAGATAGATAAAACGACAGGATACTGCTATCCAACAATCGGCCCATTCACTTGCTCAGAAAACTACCATACCTGTTTCACTTGTATCGTCTCCATCTGTCATGAGTCACAAGTGATAATCGTAATGATAGTAGCAGCAGTGTTGTCAAAACTGAGCGTTTGTAAACAACGTCGAGGTTAATGAAGATCACGCCCCTGATTGCTTCAAAAATAAACGCTCGCTCAGCAGAGATCTTTGCAGAGGGGGAGGATACTGCGGAACGGTGGTCCCGAATGATTAGAGCGCAGACATGTTCAGGCTCGGGAGATAATTTGTCACGCAGGTATTGGGCCTGCTAAACACAAAATAATGCATCTGGAGATGATTGCATCTTCCAACGGTGCCCACTTCAGTCGTTCGTTCGAAATATCTCAGACGTTCACAACATCGCCCCTGCAGCCCCAAAATGGTTCACTAACGTCGACGTCGACATCGAACGTTGTCAATGACTGTGCCGTATGAAAGAAGAAGCAATTACGTGAACTGCCTGCTATCCGTGGCCCTGTTACCTTCAATCGCTAATACCCGAGATCACGATTGATCTGGGATGAATTCCATTACCTGCTTATGTATTCTTCCTATAAATTGAAAACTCATGTTCTAGATTCAATACTAATTTCTTCAGAACAGTTTTTTGTGTTTAGTTTGTTGTCCTTCCCCCCTGCACATCGATTATCACGGTTTGCTTCGGTATAAAATAAGTTCACCATGCATACATTATCCACGTCTTGTCACAGACCAGAGGGGTGACAGACAAGTGGTGGCAAATTCATCCCGTCCTTCCTCATTTATCCATGAACAAGTGACCCAGAAGTTGCGTCCCAGGAGTGCTAAATTCATCCCCTTATCCACGGATATCCATGAATCACTCTGCAGATATCACGTGTTATTTTATTGGAGATATGCAGTTAATTGCATCCGTCAGTAGCGTGTCGACGCAGAGAAGGGAAGCTTCGATGTGTGTGGATAGAATTTTATTTATGAGGTCATGAGTAAGACGCAACATGTGTGTTTTACTCGATAAATGGTAGATAGGAGTGGAACGACACATTTATTTTTTTATGCTGATGTGTTTACATTTTCCAATGCGAGCTTTGTGTATGTTTACGAGCATCAGTGTCATGGTGGTAAAAACACAATTATTTGCTGCAGTGTTCTTACTGCAGTCTATTTTTGCCTGCATACGTGACAAAGATCCTTTGACCGTCACCCAGAATGAGCCCTATCTTGTCAGATCTCGTAAGCAAAGCAAAATTGGGCCTGGAGAGTCGTGCTTGTACAGGGGACCGAAGTGCATAACAGCTAAGTGGTGGGTAGTAAATAAAAATCCATTGCTCTACTTTATTTCTATGCTCCCCATGACTATGTTCCTTGCCTTCACCAACCCTCACTGACCAAAGTGGTGAAGTATGACCATATAATCACCTCGACCCCCACGGCGTGTGGAGACCCTCATCCAGCAGTGGATTAGAAAAGAGCTGTAAATATCCATGTATACGTAACGCAAGTGGAAATTGGCATCTCTACTTATCAAGGCTTCCGTGGGTGTATTTTAGGGCCAAAATTAGCAACATAGCCTGTATGGTGCATAAAATATCAATAAAATGCATGAAAACCCAATGAGACATGCTGGTTTCTGGCTCTTACTCCCTCTTCTGTACCTCTGGAGCTGCCACCGCATTCACTTGCAATTGCCGTGGCAAAGATTGCCACTCAAGGATTGTCCTACTAAGTCATTCTAGGCGCTGCAAAACCTGCAGCTGACCTCGTAAAGTGCAAACGAATTGTCTCTCGAGACACACAGGCCTATTGGGACTCATGTGCAGTGGAATCTTAACCCTAGCAGGTTCTTCCTGAAACCAAACCTTTAGACTCGGTAAGGCTGTCCCGGCTAAATAATTGACCTCGTTGCCTGTCTTGAAACTGCCTTAATCAGGGATTAATTTATCAACTTAGCCTGCCAATCGTCGGTCCATATTTTCTCACCCAGTGCACTACATCCATCATACCTTTAACTTTGACTGTGGCTACTCGTCACTCGCCACTTCCCCAAGTCTACCGTCGACCGAGCAAATATTTGGTGAGAAATGATACCTCTGCACTGTAATGCTGTCTGCGTGCACGTGCGCCTGTCTGTACGCGTGCGGCAGCTTGATGCCGGATCTGGAGGCGGAGTCGGCGCCACGGGAAGATGACGAGTCGGCGCTGCGCAGCGTTGCCGAAGCTGCCCGTCAGCTCAGCTACCACGTCCTTGAGCCAGCGAGCCGGCTGTCCCGCAAGGAGAGCGATGCTGTGAGAACCGCACGGCAGCCGCACTGCAAGCGCGTCGATGTCCACCCCAACCATAAGCACCACTCGCCACACGAGCACCGCAACCAGAGATTCATTTCAGCTGGGTCTGTCTGGTGGGAGACCCAGAAAATATTTCCACACTCGGCACACCACATCTAGCCTACTTCTTCAATGAGAAATGTATACTCTTTGGTTCTTTCGGTAAAGTCACGTAGGTATAAAATAAAATAAAATATTTTAATATTTTTTTAATATTAAAATATTTTATACCCACGTGACTTTACCGAAAGAAACAAAGAGTATGGATTCCTGCAGTCACGAAAGCTTCGAATCAAGAATGAGAAATGTATCCTGAATTACAATGCACACCTACCCATCAGCACCACCTTTCATTCCTGAATGAGCAAACTTCTTATAATTTGACTGTCACACTGGCATGGAATGTATTGCTCTTGCGTGCATTGTCATGGGATGGTTTGCGTCTGCTTTCATTAGTGGATGATGAACTTAAACCATAATGTTCCTGCAGCAATTTTTTTTTGGATTATAACTGTGATTTCTGCACTCAAAGGCAAACACTCTGCTCTCAAGGAAACCCAATTTCTCTTTATTGAGATGATGGTATGTTTATCGATTAATTGCCATTTTGTTATGCATTTGAAAATCAATGGGTTAGCCATCATAACAAGTTAAACACTTAGTGGTTTCCTGATAAAATATGCCCGAGTCATTGTGGTGGATATTCCTCGTTCCTATGGCAGCAGTAGGTCTGTCCATAGAACACAACTCGTTAATTTTCCACAAAGTTGTGATCCTAATTTGAAAAATCTGGAAAGGATGAACGGCTTTGGCCCCTGAATGACATTTGAACCTATCATACCTTACCGTGAGTCACACAGTCTCATCGTTCCACCACCTGCCTGAATTAATATAGAGCAGTATGGATTTCTGAATTAGTGCGGAGTGAATAACTAAAAAACCAGAACAATCTAGTGGTTGCAGTGTTCCTTGGAAAATCTCTACTGAAGTCACTACCACTGGAGTCAGCTCATGGGGATGATACATCCTGTCTCGGCTCCGTGACTCGACGAGGGATTTGGCAAGAATCCACCATAATCCAGGGCAAACATGGTTTGACCTGGCAAGCTTTTAGTTTGTGTGCATCGCGAGATTAATTGCGGCGATACACGGACACTGTTGCCAGCGAGCACAGTGGAAGAATGTCGGTTGGCGCTTATCTCCTGCGCGATGCGTTTCGCGACCGCGCGTGTGCCGTGCGCTCTTTTGGCACGCAGACGAGGAATGATGAATCGTGCGCGAGGGCGTGTCCCGATCGCCGGAACAGCACGTGCCACGCGCCTCGCGTCCCCCTCCCGGTGACATCGCGGCTTTAAGGGGTCACGCTTGAAAACCTGAGGGCTCGCATCGCGAGGTTTTAACAGTCTCCCCCGAGTAAAATTTCGATTTAAAGCTTTCGTGACTGCAGGGATTCATCTTCTTGGTTCTTTCGGTAAAGTCACGTAGAAGGGAAATAATAAAAAAAACCATAATAAAATATTATTATTATTTTTTATATAATTAAAAAAAACATATTAAAATATTATTATTTAATTATGTTTTATTTTTATTATTTTACTATTTCCCTTCTACGTGACTTTACCGAAAGAACCAAGAAGAAGTCTCCCCGAGCCTCCTCCCCTTGTGTAGAGCTCCATGCATTGGAAAATTACACCGCTTCATGCCAAATATGCGGTTGCATTCCCATTGACGCATGCATGCACGGTAATGCTCGGAGAGGTGCCACCTCGTTTGATGCTAGTTCGCTGCATTTGTGGCCTTGTTGTTCCGCCGCTGCGTGCGGCAGTGTAAATCATTGATGCCGAAGTGCAGGTTAAGCATTTACGATTCGCTCGAGCCGTGTGTCTGTGCGTGCAATTTAATTTAGTAATGTTCGTCCCATTGCAATTAAGGAACTTTTTGGTCTTGCATTAGAGGGTTTACTTTAGATTGTTTCATTATATACACCGTATTACCTCGTAGTCACCCTCCCACCCCACGCTTGGCACTTTTGTAAAATTCCAAGGAACCTTTCTGTCGTGTTACTGGGTTGGAACACATGGTGTTCCGCACGATGTCTGATTTTTTGGTCCACACTCTTCTTCAGGTGCTGAATGGAACAGCTCATGGTTCTCCTTCGAATATATAGTGTTGCCGGCTGTTTGCTGGTGTCTGGTGTAGGCTAGCTGAACGATGCCAAACAACACGCGGTACATCCTGAATATAGATCAGAGAGCTGCACAGCAGCATGACTCTGTAAACCTAAAGGAAATGCTGGCTTTAGTGCTGCTGCTGCTGCTGCTGCGTGTGTCTCACGACGCTGCGAGCGCAGGTATCTCGTGACAACGGCCTCGCCGCCTCCCTCACGGACGTGCGGGGGCCCGGCTCAGCCGATCGTGCCGACAGTCCGTCCCTCGTAGCGGCCCAGCCGAGAGCGGCACCCGTGGTGGCGGCGGCGGCTGCGGCAACTGCGAGAGGGACGGCGACGAGCGGAACCGCCGCCGCACTGCCCACGCAGGACGACGCCACCGCCAGCGCCGTCAACACCACCGCCAGCGCCGCTTCCAGTGCTACCAGCATCGCCACGGCTACGGGCACCGTGAACGGCGCGTCGCCGCGCGATCACGCGCGCACGACGTGCGCCACCGAGCCCGGTACCCGGCCGCTCGCCGACACTTAGCCACGCGATAACCATCGCCAGCGGCTAATCTCCGTGTTTTGTAATTGTGAGCGTGGCAGCACTTCCTTTTAACAAACTCCTGATTGAATGAGTCGGCCGAGAAGAGAGATCGCTGATTTCAATCAGGTCCGGCTTGTTGAAAAAATAAAAACCGCCGGGCGTTCATTGTTCAAAGCCATTCGTGGTTACCGTTCCGTAAAAATACAGTGGCAATAAAGGGCATTTGTAATTTAAAGAGGTTAACTATCGAATGTCATGTCGCCATTTTAAACAAATATAGACGTAATAAATTCAGTAGAAACTATGAGCAATGCTGTGGCTGGCATGTGACATGCAAATGAGTACATTTCCATCAAGGCTTTTTTTTTCTTCTCCTCTTGCGCAATCCCTCTACCTGGCTCCATTGCCTCCGCTCTGCTAGGCGGTGCCACGTGCCTCTATTCCTGCCCTCATAAACACAAGCCCATTGTTTGTTGTGAAAATAAGTGCCACCCACCCACCATCACCCAGCTGCCTTGTGGGGGCCCTCCTGCATAGGGGCTGAGCCCGGTGCTGGTCGGGTTTGGGGGTGAGGGGTGATGGGGGAGGGGGGTGCTGGCCATACAGCTTGCCAAACACACGTGTCAATTGGCGAGATAAAGTGGAACGCTTTTTTTTTCACGCGCTCCAGTGAGCGAGCTTACGTGCTCACTCATGGGTGCGGAGCAATATGTTTTTCAATGCCACTGACCCATTCAGGACAAAAGGGCCAGACCTGACTAAAAATATTTTCTACAGTGTTTATACTAAATATTTGTTGATGTTAAAAAGTTCAGCGCCGCTCAAAAGAACTTTGGCTTTCATGGGTCGGTAAAAAAAAATAATAACAGCATGTTATAGGGCCAATTTTAAATTTTCCAGTGGTATTTTGAGATGAAACAAGGAAGTACCGTCACCCCGAATGCCCTTGTTCACTTTCACCAGTTTTCACTTTTTGGCTTTTAGACAAGATACACAGATAATTTATGATACAGTGTGTACAGTTATATGGTTGAAACATTGAATGCGAAGCAATTTGTGGGTTTTTTTGGCGAATGGGGGCATTTGTGTGTTGAAACAGATCAAAGGCTTAAAGTCATTGTTGTCTCCTGCTTTGACCCCTTCAACACGTGGTGGCCTGTGGGCTTGTTATGTTAATGAGCAGCTACATTTCGTTGGGTTTTTTTAAGCCCTGTGAATCAGCCGAGTTTCCTTATGTGTAGCCCTCATCTAGCCTTGTGGAAATATTCTATATTTGTGGTCTTGCCTCAAGTAAATTAGAGAATTGTTTGCTAGTAATGGTGTGAAGAGTTGTATTTGTTTTTTTTGATGCATTGGTCATTCATTGTAAAATTTTCAATTATTGTGTCCCTAATACGCTGTTGGTGTGATGCGAGTAGACAAAGTATTTATTTAGATCTGCAGAGCAGTGCACAGAAGCAGTTATCCCAGAACTACCTCAGAGACGCCTTCATGTGACCTAGGCCACAGGTCATCTGAAGGTCACCCTGCTCTGCCACTGAAAGTAATGGTTGTCGCATTACAGTCAAACTCACATTTTTTTATTCTCAGGGGTGGAATTTAGCCAAACGCAGCGCAGAACGATTTTTTACGTGAACGGATTTTTGCGTGTGCGGTCATTGGTGACCGGGATGAGACCTCACCGTACTTGAGAACTCGGTATAATCATAAGCGGCTACCTGGATTTGAACCCTGGATTTCAGTGGAGGCATCTCGGCGCTCCGACCTCTAAGCCACCTCTGTATTACTCATTCTTAACAAACCACTCTTTATTTTAAAGTGAAAAAACCCCCCAAAACAACGATCGGGTTAAATGTGGGGTGGGAGGATGGGTGTTCGCTCGGTCGTAGACATGTGCGGCGTTGAGAGTTCATGAGCGAACAACCGCGCGGTCGTCCCGATCGCAGGGGACGTGGCAGACGGGAGCGCGGCGCTGCCCGACATCCTTCGGGAGTTGTCGAGCGGGGCGGAAGGTGGCGAGCGGCAAGGTGAGCGGATGCGCGCCGCACTGCAGGACCTGTGGAGGCTGGCACACGATGGCTGGCTCACTGACAGCGGGTCCACGCCACTGCTGCTGACGCTCACCGACGCCGTCGCGGACCCTGACGTGAGTGTCTCGGAGGCACGGGGTGTGGTGGGGGGGGATGTGGTGTGTGTATGGGCAGGGGGGCGGTGGGACACAAGGCGTGGGGATATGGGACACATGGATATGGAGCATAGGGATGGCACAGGGACACGGGAATTCAGGATGCAATGATGTAGGGCATGGTGATGTGGGAGATGGAGACATGGGGCATGTGGATACGGAGCATGGCAATAACGGGCATGGGGGAACGGGGTAGTCGAGGTACAGGAACTCCAGTCTTAGGATTTATTGTGTGGGCCAGAGACGATGGAGAAAGTTCCAATTTGTTCCCAAGCTTGTATGTTTGAGATGGATTTGCTTCATACCAGGAATCTGAAAAAAATATAAAGGTGCGGTGCTGTAATTTCTTGCCTACGTTATTTCCGGAAGAAGGGCCTCCACCAAAGGGAGCTCTACAGTTACCCTCAAGATGGAATTTTTGGCCTACTCTTTTATGCTGGCCAGACGTCTTGGAATACATAAGATGTGGGACTATCCACGCTTTACCCCACCACACATGACCTACCGATTGACCGTGGTGTATCCATTTAAACTGCTGGCTGGGCAAAGGTGCCAGGGGGGACGGGGGTGGGTGAAGTTGATAAATGTGCTCATCGTCATGACTGCTGCGCCAGGAGATTGAACCTGCTGCCTTTTAACCATTACACGAAGGCAGCATCCCTACAACATTAACACATTTTATGTCGGAGTGAGAATGAGAGATCCTGTGATGGGGCATCCCGTGACGCACGCGTGTGTTCTCGCCTGTCGCTCTGTGCGAGCAGCACACAGTGCGCATGCTTGCGCTGCACGTGCTGCGGGAGATGGCGCTGAACCGGCCCGAGTCCTTCGCGAGCCATGTGGAGGTCGCCGTGATCCGGACTCTGGAGGCTCACCGTGACCCCCACAAGGAGGTGAGCTCGGTCATCTCGGCCGGGAAAAATAACACAAACAAATAAACAGCATCAGCAAGTATGGTCCAACCCATGTGAGACTAGGCTCTAAGGAAAGCTGTTTTGGGTGTGGACCAATCAAATTCAAGGACAGTGCATATATTATCAGAGTTATGTTTTTTGTTTGCATTATGGCTGCACGTATTGTGGTCTATGCAAACATGACTCCTTGTAAAAAAAAGGTGTCAGTTTTGTTGCCAGATAGAAGGGTAAAAAACCAATTATCATATTTTTTACTGGCAAATGAGGTTCCAATGAAGTACGGAACACTCACGGCAGGTGGGCCCAGTGATGTAGCCAGGTTGGCGTGGGCCCTGGTGGTGCAAGGAGTGCAATGGGGGGGCCCCCTGTACAATGTTTACCTCCCATCTTCGTAGCCTGGCACCTGGGGGGCCATTCTCTCCGTGAGTCACTGATAGACATGGGCAACGCACGGACTAAAATAGAGATCCATATACTGACATAGAGACCTGCGAACTTGCAAAGAAACCAATAGGTTTCTATGCATATGGATCGCATGTGTAATATTCAATGTTTTTTTTATCCGTGCATGGCGGGGAGGGGCGGGGGAGGTGGGGTGAATGGTCACACCTAAAGTGAATACACTCGTAAACTGCAGCTTAACTTTATCTGCATCCACCGTGCAAGTTTTATTCTGAAGCTAGTTACTTAGCAGTGGTATGATACTCGGGGTCACCTCTTCAATTTCTCGTCCCAGGGCGGTCTATCATTATCCCTCGAGAGAATGAGCAGTGCTCATGACAGTATGCGGTGGTAGGGTGAGTGATGTGGGTTTATAATGGAATGAGGTTCATCAGTTCACACCTGAGTTCAATTCCTGGCTGTGGCTAATATCAGTGGCTGGATTCCTCCTTCACCGAACCGCATTGGCCAGTGTGGTGAAGTATGGTTCAACAATGCCCATGCGTAACATAGCCGTTGTAGAACTTCATACACGAATGACCAAAAAAATCACATCTCCAGAATTCCACGTGCATTTAGTCAGCAAAACCAGCATGGCGTGGAGATAGAAGTTAAACCAAACTTTAGTGTAGAAGATGAAAAGATATTGTTTATGTGGACCTATGCGAGCACGGCTTGTCCTTGTTTGCCTTAGGGAGAGAGAGAGAGCGGGCAGAGAATGTGTTTGTAAAATAACGGCAAATGTCGATAAGAACTCCGTGATGTCCTCAAGTGGCTCCTGGGGTGTAATGAGGCGATAACGGCAGCATTCAAATCGTTATCATGAGAACGCCCCAATCTTAGTCTCCAGCGATAAACCAGCACAAAGTGTTCATATGGAACCAATTTTCACAGCAAATTAAGGTGCATTAAATGCATGATACGAATTATTGTTATAAGCTAGTCATCGGCGATGTTGTATATGTCGCTCCTTTCGTGGATCGGTGGCACAGTGGTTCGTGTATCGCACTCTCAACCCGGCCACCTGAATTTTAATCCCAGCCATGGTCAACATCAGTGTCGAGTGCAACTTTAACCACTCCTCAACTCCCCCTTCGTCAATTCTTGCCTATGTCCTCTGGATAATTAAATAGGAAAGTGAAATGGTTTGGACATTAACCTCAGAATCAGAATAGTTATTTATACTGGAGGAATCCGACGAGCTATCAAGCTCTTTTTCATAAACTGTATGTCCAGTAGGGGTGGGTCAGAACGTTACAACCTCAGCCTGTGGTCGAGGCTCGTAATGGATTTCAGCCAAAGGAGGGAAAAAGCTTTAAAGGACGTCTGCGGCAGAGATGGAGAGATTAATCAGCTCATGTGCAGATGCCACGTGGAATGTTGCATCGTGAGACGGTGAGAGATGGACATGGCTTGCGGAGGCTAAAATGCAGCAGTGGCTAGAACAGGGCTGATAATGGTAATGATTTTTACGTGATAAAATTAGAAGTTTATTCTTCTTGGTTCTTTCGGTAAAGTCACGTAGAAGGGAGATAATAAAATAATTAAAATAAAACATAATAAAATAATACAATTCTCACGACGATTCGGCCACAACGCAAGCAGCCGTCCTCAGGTGAAGAACAGGTCTGTCGGAAAGAAAGTTTCGGACGCTGTCTTTCTGACAGCCCTGTTCTTCACCTGAGGACGGCTGCTTGCTTTGTGGCCGATACGTCGTGAGAATTGTATTATTTTATTATGTTTTATTTTTATTATTTTATTATCTCCCTTCTACGCGACTTTACCGAAAGAACCAAGAAGATGAATCCCTGCAGTCACGAAAGCTTTAAATCGAAAATTAGAAGTTTATTCTTCAAGAATGCCTCTACTTCACATAAAAGCAGTGCGTTTATAAACAAGCAAATTTGAACAAAAGTGAACTCGCAAAGAAGTGCAGCTGTTGACCAAGACTCATTTGTACTCAATATTTCATTCTTGTTTACTTTACTAAGCAGTTTGTGCACTGTGCAAATGCTCCTTTTGTCATGTAAGAAATGTGATAGGTTCAAATTGCTACTTGAACAGACAGTCTTATGTTTATATGTGATGGTATCTCGCGTTGTTGACATTCAGAGGAATTGAAAGATAGTCCACATTGTAATCACAAAATACTTTCACCCTTATTCTACACACACAAGTCGTCTGAAAGCGATCCCCCTTGGTATGATATCCGCAAAAGCCAAATCAAAGCATTCTGCCCAAGGGGACTTTCTGAAACTGCACAAGCATCCAAAGTTTGCATTAATTTGCACTCCGCTAATCAGCGGCTATTCACCATGATGACGATCATCATCTTCAGCCACGGTTATTCCACTGCTGGATGAGGGCCTCCCGAAGCCGCCACCATCTCCCGCGTTTCCACGATATAATATTCCACCTCGCACCTGCACCCGAGCCGATTTCATTGCTCCGTCACTATTATTTCCCATCGGCCATCATTCCTTCTAGCGACGCGTCCTGCTCAAGCCTGAGTTAAGTATTTTATCGACGTATATTTTCGAGTTCAAGCATTCCTATTTTCGTCTCAATATGATTCCAAGCATGCGTAGAAAGTGGCTCTTAATATATGAATGATTCAAATTGCAATCAAAGAAAAAGCATTCCACCGAAGCTGCAGTCCTTTTCAAGATTCTGCGTTACAGTTTGACTGCGCTTAAAATTCAGCTTGGTTCGCATTACGCGCACACCTGTGTGCACCTCAGAATGACTTAGCAATTTCACGTGTTGGAAGTGGAAAGGCATTGCAGCACACATCTATCTCTTCCTCCACCCATCCCGTCTTTTTGGAGCATACCGTGTCAGTAAAAAATGTTATCTAATCCACTTCGCCGGTACGGCATGTTCCAAAATCTAGACTTCCGCTAGTGCAGCAACACACCTGAAGTAAAATGAAAATGTTGTAAATCGGAATGGCTTTTCCCATTTAATACTACAAATTAGGGATGCGTTTTGGACAGTCATTCCAACTCTACTCCTAGCCTAAAAATATACATCTATATAACGTCTCACAATCCAAAAATAATAAAGAATGTAAATGTTTAAACGATGAAATGATGATTAATTTTAAACGAAAACTATTAACCTTTTCAGGGAACTCACCAACAGATCTGGTGCATGTTGAAATGACTAGAAAGGTGATGCGGAGGCATTGCTGTTGCACTGTGGGGACACCGTGACACAGTCGCGGTTGGATCACGCAGCCTCCCGGGGGCTCCATCCTTGATTTCGTTAACGCGCAAATTCGATTTCTTTACTCAAAAAGTGCACATAATATGTCAATTGCGTGAACTTGAAATATAGTAATTTGAACGTTGGTAAATCGAGGCCAGAGCACCTACAACCACCATTCGCCTCTAAGTGGCGGTGACGTCACCACGACGTTCGTGCCAGGCTATGTGCACCTTGAGGCCACGTGAAGTGTCGAATGCCCGCTGGCAGGAGGTCACGGGGCAGACCCAGGTGCCACGGGTCGACTGACTGAGATGACTGGCCAATCCACCACCTGTGCCCCCTACTGTGCCAACTTGCTGTGCTTTAGCCACCCGGCGCTCCACTCGTTGTTGTGAGCGTCGCTGCTCCCCCCTCCGTTGTTGTTGGATGGTGACTGCCTCTAACTGCCCAGTAGCAGCGTATTTCAGGAACCTCCTCCACTGAGGCCGATCTTGACACTGCTGGTACCAGTCATTGGCAAGTCCACTCAGCTCCACATCCTCCTGTACCACATCACTCCATCTCTTCTCTAGCCCGTGCTGTGCCCATTTAGCCCCCTTGATCCGGTCGAACAAAAGCTGTTTAGGCATGCGGTGGCTGGACATGGGGGCTACATGACCCAGCCAACGCAGCCTTGCCTGCCGGAGGAGCTCACTGATGGGACTTTGTCCAGATCTTTCAGAGATTTGTGAGCTCCTCACACAATCCAGCCTGGTTACACCCAGCATGGATCGCAGACAGGCCAGCCAAAATGTTTCTAACCAGCAAAGATGTTCCATTAGGGGGGTCCACGTTTCGCAAGCATAGAGAAGGGAGGGAATGACTGTGGCCGAGAAGACCTGAAGCTTCATACAGACCAGGTAGCTTCCACACAGCGTTATGCAACCGATGAAAAGATAATGCCGCTCGACTGATTCAGATTGAGACCTCTGCTATTAAACCGGAGCTGGTAATGAGCACACTGCCCAGGTATGGGAAACTCTCCACAATCTAGCAGCCTCCTGCCGTTGTTATTGAGGTGATCTGGCCCATGCCTTCCAATCACTCCAGACCAGGTGCCAGCATCATGACCAACTCGGGCATTGAAGTCACACAACAATATGACTCTATCCCGAGGGGCCACCTTAGCTAGCACCTGTGACAGGAGGTCATAGAAGGCACATGACTCATCAGCCTTGCTTGCATCCCTCCACGGATGTTCGTCTTCGGTTGGGGCATAAGTAACCACGACCACCACTCCTCGTCTCTGGTTGATGGAAAGGCGAGCCCAAAGTAGCCTGGGGCTTATAGCTTCCCACACCTCACCGCCCGTCATCAAAATCAAGTCAACCTCTCCGCACGAGCGGCGTTGGTTTCAAATCAAAACATCAACTGGCCTTGCAGTTCATAGAAAACACGCTCATGATTGCAGCCATCACCCGTTTGTAAACGCTGTCATGCTTCATATAGGTATCACCAGGCCCTGCCACCTCCAGCTCCTCTCGGATGGCAGGGGTCAGTAGGAGTTGTTGTGCGAGTGGGGGGGGGGGGGCTCCCTAACAGTGATGGTCACAGCTAAGGAGAGCGAACGTGGGGGGGGGGGGCACCAAAGGGATATTTGGTGGTGCAGAGCCCTGCCCAGCAGCCCTCTAGCGCTGGCAGCTTCATTCTTTGATACATTTAATGTCTGTGAGAGATCCAATTCGATGGTTTGTCCGTCTCGTGACGCGATGCCGATAGCAAAATCGGGGCAAACTTGTGGTAAAGTTGTGCAACATTGAAGGAAGAAACAAAAAACTCGCGTTCACCTGCTCGATCGATCTGGAACTCGCTCAATCTCACTCAGAGTGGGGCGTGCGAGCAACAGGCCGCTGCCGAGATGTCGTAACCCCGCGGTACGTTCCACCAGTGCTGCCCCGACGGACGTAGACCGCCCACCGCGCTGCCGGATTCCAGCACCGCTTGGGTTGTGGGTCACTCGAGGGCGGCTGACCACTCGAGACTGGGGCCGGTAGATCCCTGGACAAGATTGGGATGAGGCAGAGAGAGATAGAGGGTACTGCTGCCGAAGCCACGCATCCCTTTGTGTGATGCATGTCTTACTAGAGATTGTTAATGTGAATGATGATAGGGCTGTTTATTTTAAAATGTTATGTTTTGTATTTGTCCCTATGTGTTCATTATACGTTATGAAAATGTAAAGTTGGGATGAGGCAGAGAGAGATAGAGGGGTATTTCTGCCGAAGCCACGCATCCCTTTGTGTGAAGCATGTCTTAGTAGAGATTGTTAATGTGAATGATGATAGGACTGTTTATCTTAAAATGTTATGTTTTGTATTTGTCCCTATGTGTTCATGATACATTATCAAAATGTAAAGTTCTGTAGTTGTCTTACATAAAAGCAATCACATAAGTAAGAACTATTACTGGGAGACATTTATGCAGGAGTGTATAATAAAACCATACGTACAATAATAAAGACAATTAATAAGGATAACTGGAGAAAGTAAAATAATGATTTAAATCTTTCGTGACTGCAGGGATTCATATTCTTGGTTCTTTCGGTAAAGTCACGTAGAAGGGAAATAATAAAGTAATATAAAAATATTATTTAATTATTTCCCTTCTACGTGACTAGATAAATTGGGACATGCGATGAGAAATCAAGAGCCTGAATATAAATATGTTGTGACTGGGAAAATCATAGGTACAAGATGCTGGTGAAGACATCAAATGAAGTTACGTAGGCAATTTGAACAACTGAATGCAACTGGGACGAATGCAAAGTGCTTGACCGAGCTAAACGGAAGGAAGGCCGTGATCGCCGACATCTTTGAGAAAGGGCACGGCTCATAGCGAGAGAGAGATATCCAATAATATTGGGGGAATACAAATAATATGCTAGAATGTGTGACATTCATTAGATACCGGATTCCAATTTGCATTCGCAATTGACTCGCGTCACCTCTCAAGTCAATCCCAAAGTCCCTCGGCAGATTCGCACAATCCCTCTGCGTGCAACCATCTCAGCGTCTTGTCACAAGCGACCCGCCATAGAGAAAAAAAAATTCCAGCAGGAACACGAGGTCGTAACTGGAAAAGAACAATACACGAACAAACAACTGCAGAGATAATGAACGCTATCTCAGTGAGCTGCACGTGTGCATGTCGTTCCGTGTATGTCTCCGGGTGTTGGTGTGTGTGTGTGTTTGGGTAATGGTTACTGCGTGTATGTATGTGGGTTGTGGCTCGTGTTTGTGTGTGCGGGTTGCGGTGCTTGCGTGTGGCTTTGCCCTGAAGCTACACGACGCCCCAGGGTCATCCTAGGCTGCTTGGCGCATGGCACACCTGCCGCCCGGCACGCTGCCTGGCTTGTGCCTGCATAATTAGTCTGCGCTATCAGCCCAGAACATCTCCACGGAACTGCATGGGGCCGGGCGAAGTCTGTCTGCTCGCGTGGGCTTCACTCTGCTTTTGAAAAAGGGGATCTTTGGCGTACCGGGTCTCCCCTGTTCCATTGAGGGCGGTGTAAGAATAATTCAGCACCGGTATTCGGAGATGAGATATGGGACTGTGAGTGCCATGGGTGTCTGGACAACCATCAACATTTTTCAGATATTGCTTAGAGACCCTTGATAATTTTTGAACGAAAATCATGCGCTATTCAGTTGTCCTCCATTTCTTTTAAATATGGAGCATCGGACAGAAGTGTTTTGTGTCCAGGGTGTTGGGTTGAGTGGGTTATGAGCAATGAGTGGGGGAGTGGGTGAATAAGTGAGTGAGTGGGCAAGTGAGTGAGTAGGCGAGGGAGTAGGTGGGTGAATCAGTGGATGAGTGAGTAGAGTGAAATTCGAACCATCCTTGTGGAGATTTTGTCTCGTCGCGTGTGTGCACGCGCACCTATATAATCGACTGATGACAGACCCGGGGTCGGGTTTGGGCCAGTCAGGGGTCAGGTCGGCCCGGGCCAAAGTGAAGTGGCCCAAGGGTGGAGGCACGCGCCGCTCACTCTTGTCTTCTGTTAAAGCCCGAGTGGGAGAGTGGCAGGGTATTTGTGAGGAATTTCCAAACTCAGCAGCAACAGACCTCCAGCCGCTGGTGGATTTAACCTGTCGCGGCTCGTCACGGTGCAGTGAAACGCTTGTTACACTTGATCATTGCTTCGGCTAAAAATATATTCCATCTTGACAGGTTATCCGACAGCGATGGTGTTTATGTTATTGCTGTGAAAACATGTCAGTTTCCTTAATTGAAGACACTACTTAAAAGAGATTCCTATCTGTAAAACATTGCCTCGGCAGCAGGAAAACTTTACTTTTTAAACAACACTTGGATTTGCTTCAATTGAAATGTAATATACATTGGTTATTTTCATTGTATACAATATTAATCTTATAATGCAATATGACAAAAAAAACGGTTTCAAAATAGTCCAAATGGCTTTGATTTATGAAATTATATTCCTTCCTTAAAATATTTAATGTCCCTACAAAGCATGCAAGATATGTACTTACATATTACTCCAGCAGGTGCTTTTCCCCTTGTCGTACATTTGGCAATCAAGAATGTGCTCTGTTTCACAGATACAGTCTGTATGAGTTGTACAGTAGGGAGTGATGCTTGTATGTGTAATCCAATCGAGTAATTTGCGGTTAATGTTTTTAATTTAGCAAATTTGGACCATGACGACGGTACATAATGGCCTCCTCTTTTCAAATGATGTCGGGGGATCTCTAACGTCCACTGTGAAGCAGGCGGCGCGCGGAATTTTACGGTTAATGCACGCAGCGCAGTAATAACCAGGGCGCCCTGCCGGATTCGAACTGCGAATCTCTGCAACAAGCAGTGAACACGCCACCGCCGGGCCACGTCATGCCCCCGTACACATCTGACGCTGTGAAAATCGCCGTCACGAAAGCATGAAGTGCCTCGACGCATGACCTCTGCGGTCACCAAAACTCACACACCTGGGACTGCGCCCCAGGGAGAGCAGAGCTATGATATCAAATCACACACGAAAAAAAAAAATCGTCCTTGAAAAATGAAAGTGTAAGGTTTCTCTTGCTGTTTTCCGCTCTGCTTGGCGAGTGAGCGAGGTAGGTTAAACAGGGGTCAATTGCAATAAAGTGTGCAATGATTTCTAATTGTATAACCATGTAAAACAATTTATATTGATTGTTATTACGCCAGCGACAACTTAATCGCTTAAAAGATGAATTTCAAACGCGATTTAAAATCCAAAGATGGCCATTGTTGTAGATGCTCAGGGGATCTAGCACAACATTGTAAAATATTTAAACCTGAATTAATGGGAGTTTTATTTTTTTAAATGTTTTGCTTTTCTTTCGGTGACATTTGCCCTGTATCGCTCAGAGGACAGAAGAGTCTGTCTGCATCGTCACCACGGTGTCCATGAACCCACGGCTGGTGCAGCAGGTGCTGCGAGCGGCACACGCGCGCGCGGCTCACAGCTTCGAGTTCGTTTGCGGCCGTTATTATGTCCGGAGAAAAGTAATCTGTTGTTGTCGTTTGTGCCTTTTGTGGGCCGAGTCACAACATCAACAAAACATTTGTCAGAATAAACGATGAAATCTGAAAATATTGCGTGCGCAGCTGGAATGTGATCCTTGGACGTGCTGGTCGCAACGCGTAGAGGCAGCGGTGCATGCGATGGGAGCTGCGGGAGGGAAACCGGTGGGGTCACCGACCCACCGTGCTTTACGAGGCCTCCTGTTCTGTCACCACCTTGGCGTTGCGTTGCCTTGCGCATCGGGAGATTCGATCCGGCCTCCGCGAGTGGACGCCGTTGAATTCCGGGGTTTTTGCGAGCAGATAGATTTGCCGTGCTTGGACACCTGCAAGCATCTAGCAGTGGTGTCACGTGGTTGGGGAGGGATTCTGGTGCAAGGGATTAAACTGGGCTCCCATCCACAGTCTATACTGCTGTTCCCTGTTCATGTCCTGGCACCCGGGTGCCTCTGGCACATGAGCTCCGGTCAATGGCGGAGCCAGGATTTTCAGGTAGGGGGGGCAACCCCTCCAGCAATGAAAAAGTGATAGAGGAGTTGTTAGTAAGCAAGGACTTGTCCCTTGCTTTTTATTCGGCACATGTGCGGCGACAGCACAGCCGTCGAGCGAGGTTCGAATTCGAACTGTGTGTGATCGGCATCGCGCTCGCTGAAGGTGTTGATGCCTTCAGGGAAGTCGTGTACTGTATACACAACTGCGCACACGTCTGTGAGTCACTTATAACTGCTTTGCCGTTACTTATTGCCAATTATGGACTCAGACTATTGTCCTATCATCTCAGAGTACCTGGCACATAATATGCTACACAGTGGTAGTAGGGGGTCGTAAAATGCCACTTTATTACTAATATACCCCAATGATCCGATCGAAATTAGGGATTTCGATCTGATCATTGGGGGAGGGGGGGCACGTGCCACTCCACCCCCCCCCCCCCCCCACTGGCTCTGCCAGTGGCTCCGGTTCAGTTGCCCCCCTTGCACATTCAACCGATATTCCATTGGCCTCTACGGATGATGGGATTTACCAAAACGCGTGTGAAGTGTGCAAAATGTCAATTCGCGTCATGTTCCGTGTTCATTCTTGAGCTTGCCTGCCTGTTTGACATGCAGCAAAGCGATTCAGTATTAGTTAATACAATACATTCTTACTCTTCTTACTGGGTATGCTATGAAGCTCTGTCTGGTGATGGTGTCACTTAATAAAACAGAACATTGAAGGAAGGTGAGGTGAAACCACTTAAACGCTCCTTCTTGAGTAATGGCTTGAGATCCCTCGGATGGAGTGTGGTGTCGAACAATGAGGAGTGTGGAATGGGATCAGATTGGCTGGAGGAAGCTTGAGCCAATGGACCTGCCCTTGGTCAGAAAACCTAAGAACGATTTTTACCCTATATCATTGCAAGATCATTATCATCGGCTATGAACAATCCACTGCTGGATGAAGGTCTCCACTAACTGCCACCACCACCTCTCACGATTCTGCGATGTAACAATCCATCCAGCACCTATGATAGAATATGTTATTCATAAAATTTATATTTGCATGTATGTTGAACTTTTTCACCGTACGTAGCCAACCGTGCAAATCGGTGTGGAGAGGCCCTGATCCAGCAGTGGACTGACAAAGGTCTATACAGGCTTTCAGCACCCAGGACCACATAAATCATATTTAGATGAATGTTAATTTCATACTGTACCTGGACTCAGGAATGTGGAAATGTGTGCAAGTTGCGACGGAACAAGTATTTGCCCCTTTTGGAACAAGAGAGGTTTTGCTCTTCCAGGACAGAATTTTGTCTCTCTAAAAACACAGTTGCACCATGATATCTCTGCCGAGTAAACGGACCACCAAAGAGGAACACGGGCGAATTGTAATCCCTTCTAGATTTGAGGTTTTCATGACTGCAAGGATCCATACTCTTTGGTTCTTTCGGTAAAGTCACGTAGGTGAAAAAAAAGAAAAATGTATTTCAAAAATTGTTTTTTTCACCTACGTGACTTCACCGAAAGAACCAAAGAGTATGAATTGTAATCCCCTCTGGTCCACGGTCTACTCAAACACATCGCCTCGGTTCCAAGAGTTCTTCTGTTTTGTTTTCCTATAAAACGTCACACGAACACTAAACGGGGGCTCACGGCTGTGCGTGATGTTGAATTTAGACTTGTTTCAAAACGCCGCATTTTCACGGAATCTTGTTTTCACCATTGCCAAATTAAACGTCCATAAACTGCACTGAGTGCCCCAAAAAGGTACCATGATTGCATCAGCTCTGCTCGATGATATCCTGTGCGCCAGACACACGCGATGCAGTCCCGGAGCTGAGGACCCCCCTCCCCCTCCTGATGGCTGAGTCCCCCATTCAACATGGCTTGTTGTACAAGAAAACAACGTTGGTACATCATTTAACACCAGCGACAACTAAGTAATGGACCGCCGTTCCTCGTGTGCATAGGGGGTGAGAGCTGGTGCAGAATGCATGAAGAGCTTATTGTATATCACTCGTTTTGCATATCACTCATTCCGTTTAGCGTGTAACAATTGTTTAAAATTGACTGAGTGGTTTTATCCCCCCCCCCCCCCCCACCTTTAAATAAGGTCACACTACAGGGCTTGATGTGATGCCATGCAGCTGTAGGTCTGGGTCGGAAAAACACACTTTCCCAGTAAGTGTGACGTCTCAACAAATGTTTGTTCTAGCCTGACCGTCTCGGAGGAAAGTTGTAAAGATTTGCTTGAGTGAAAAGGAGCTCAGGCAGTTACTGCTTCTGCAAATACAAGCGCAGAGCTTTCAGGGAGTCCCTTTGGAACCACAGTCGGGACATTGTGCATGCAAAGCAAACACGGGCGGGTTTATTTTCTGGTTAATGTGTTGTCACAACAGCCTCCACTTGCACCTCTGCTTGGGTTTTAAGAACAGAGCCCCCCCCCCCTCCCCCCCTTTGCTGTTTGTGACGCAGATGTTATATGGCCCTGCAGCTCTCCCTCCCAATGTTTGGTACCGGGTTAAGTGGTTTTGAATTGCCTGGTCACCCCAGAGATCAGGCCACTGACCCGTAACGAGGGGGGTTCGAACTCAATCCCTGCTCTCCGGTGCAGTACACTTCCCCAGGTAGGGCGATCGGCTCCTCTGTTTCCAATTATCTCTGCCGTCCCGCAGATGAGCAAGGACCCCCCTGCATGTGCAGACACCCCCTCCCCCTGCCCCACACTGCCCATGCTCTCCCCCTGCCCTGTTATGCTGACAAATTATTCCAGGCACTGTCATTTGCATATACTGTTCCCTGTTGCTGCTGGGTCTGAGAGCTGTGCTGTACATGGCAAGTTCCAGACAGTAGTCAATCATTGATGTAGTGAAGAATTACATTGAACTAAAGGCTGTGAGTAAGGCTGAGGTAAGGCAGCTGGTAAAGAAAAGACAAAGATGTAGCGAATTTATATTGGCATTATTGTGACTCTCGAGCTCACGGGGAGAAGAAGAGTTCTTTCGAGAATTTGGTTTTTAATATTTGACCGTTACATTTATGATAACAATGTTGTTGTTATTTTATGATCCATAAACTATTATTGTTTCGTGATTATTATTTGCGATCCATGCCTGCAAAACGTGCACATTAAAGCCCCGAATGTGCACTCGCGTGGCAACGCTTGTGATTGGTCAAGAAAATTACTTGAACTTCCATCCACCGCGGTCGTGCTATGGAACTCTCCAATGTGTTTTCGGGTTGTACGGCGAGTTGTTTGGCACGATGTCTGACGTTCTTCTCCACGTGCTGGAGAAAAAGGCTGTGCAACTCCATCGGCAAAACACCTGGGCAGCAAGCGACTTCAAATTGTCATTCGTTGGGTTATGTACAAGGTGCACATTTTCCACGACGCTGGCACTAACCCTCAATTTTTCAACTCAGCAATTGAAATTCTCCACGGGTGATTTTTATCGATTTTACAGGTCGCATTTTCCGACCACGGCCCCATGTCTCTGCGTGGTCCACCTCCACCCTCGCGAAACTCCGCTCCCCATCGCGTGTGTGTACACCCCCCCTCCCCCCGCCTGCACGTCCAGGTGGTGCACGCGGCGGAGGAGGCCGCCGCGGCCCTGGCGTCGGCTCTTCCGCCCGAGCCGTGCCTGCGGCTGCTGTGGCCATTCGTGCAGACGGCCACCTACCCCAGCAACCTCGCCGCCATCAAGATGCAGACCAAGGTGGTGGAGCGGCTTCCACAGGACGTGCTGCTGTCTCTGTTGCCCGATGTTGTGCCCGGCCTCGTGCAGGTAACCATCACAGATGTAAAGCTTTCGTGACTGCAGGGATTCATCTTCTTGGTTCTTTCGGTAAAGTCACGTAGAAGGGAAATAATAATAAAATAATAATAATAAAACATAATAAAATAATTCTCACGACGTTTCGGCCACAACGCAAGCAGCCGTCCTCAGGTGAAGAACAGGTCGGTCGGAAAGACGGCGTCTGAATGGGACCTGTTCTTCACCTGAGGACGGCTGCTTGCGTTGTGGCCGAAACGTCGTGAGAATTATTTTATGATGTTTTATTTTTATAATTTTATTATTTCCCTTCTACGTGACTTTACCGAAAGAACCAAGAAGAGGGTAACCATCACGTGGGGGACTCGCGTGTCAAGGGCGCTTGCGTAGACGCTCCCCAAGCGAACTCAACCAGTCCAGTGCCCTGGCCGCAGTCGAACCTCGGAGACCACCAGTGGCAGCTGGCAATGTGTAGCGCGATGCGTACTCGGCACAGGCCTGTCAGTGGGCATTAGGCTGCCGGTAGTAGTAGTGATGTTGCTACGTGGAGTTATTTTCCCACTTAAGTAATTTCCAAGTCGTTTATTGTATTTGTCAAATGTTGACCATAATGCCGTTACACATGGCCTACTTTTTTTTCCCCCGAAGAATTAATATTCAATCTGAAATATTTTGGATTTATGAGAAAAAGGGTGAATCAAACATAACCTCAAATTCAAGTCTTCGTTAACATAACAAGCTAAATACTGTAAAAAAGTCCAATTAATCTCACCTCTATCTCGTCTTCGCCTCCCTTTTTTCTCATCTCAAGCCATCTTTATTTTTTTCATCTACATTTAACTTATCGTCCTGTCTATATCTTTTGTCATCTCACGAGGAAATGTGCAAATTGAAAGGGAGAGTCCCCTAATTTCTGCTCAGGTTCCCCAGTGGGCGAGCGCCACCGCTGGCCGCTCATCCTGCTGCTGGCACGGAGCCACCCGTTGTTTAGAGGACGCGGCGCGCACTGTTATGGTCACCCCTCTCTCACCACACGCAGCTCAAAACATTTGAATATAAGTTACACGGCACCACCGCCACCATCGACGCAGCGTACAAAGCGGCGTAGGATTTCCACAGTCGTAAAGTCCTGCAGCTTTGGGAGGTGAGTGCTATTGGGCGTATAATCTATGCTTTATGTAGCCACAAGCAGGGTCTGTTTATGGGATGGCAAGCTGGCCTGTTGAGAGACAAGTGGGACGATGATGCAGGCTTAGCCCGGGGCTGGATGCTGTCCCACAACTTTGAAACCTACCTTCTATCTTGTTCGTGTCTGGGTCTCGCTTGTAAAATGTGTTGGATATCAGCGTTAGCTTTCACGTATTGCTAAATGAAGAATTGGTTCTTTTACGTTATTAAATCATTCATTTAGAATAACATATTAATCTAAAGATTGGCTCTCGTATGATTTTTTTTAAATAAAGGAATATGATGGATTGACAGTTTTTTTGTGAATAGTACAATCTACCTTTATACCCATTTAATTCATATTTATACACCAAAATGTACCAATATTACATGCTGGTTAAGCTGCCAGATTTATTCGCATATGGGGAGGCCTTCATCCAACAGTGGATTGATCATGGCTGATGATGATTTAGAAAACTGCACCACTGTTCTGAGTAAGGTTCCATCATTAGTGGCAACACACAAAGTGGAAAGGACTTTAATGAACCCTAACCTGGCATGTATGCCTCAATTCAGGATAGGTTTCCGATTCTAAAACACTCGTGGGAAATATTAATCATTGGTAGAACATCATAACACCCAGAGAAAATCTAACACGTGCATAGACGGAAATAACGGTCACACAGATTGGTCAGCAGCCCAGTTGTATGACCCCATCTACAATGTCGGACAACCTTCATAAATGACAATTTTAATCCACAGAGATAAACTCGAGAAACAGGGCCTGTAATAAGTATTCTTCATCAACAGCTTGTCACGTTCCAGGGTCGCAATTCCATTCAATAATGGTTGCAACATGACGAATGTAGGCATCACGTGAACAGCACCAAAAAATTACATGCTGAACTCAAATTCGCTCTCCCGCGTGCGCGATTCGGTGCACTCTTCGCGATTTTAGCAGGGGAATTGATGTAAGGTAAGGCGCATGATGCGAGCGGTTTGCGGTCGACGTTTGCACGTGGGTGCACGTGGGTGCACGTGGGTGCACGTGCGCGCGCAGGGCTACGACAACGCCGAGACAAGCGTGCGCAAGGCGAGCGTGTTCTGCCTCGTGGCGATCTACACGGTGATCGGGGACGAGCTCACCCCACACCTGGCGCTGCTGTCCAGCAGCAAGGTGAGGTGCGGCGGTGCCGGCCACGTGGAGAGTGTCCTGGGGCAGGGTCCCCCATTGGGTGGCGCGGCCTCACCAGGCGGTGATATGTTGTACAGGACCCAGAGGGATGATGCATTGGTCTGACCGTGGCCAAGATTTGAACTACAAAGAAACTAAATTTCGATTTAAAGCTTTCGTGACTGCAGGGATTCATCTTCATGGTTCTTTCGGTAAAGTCACGTAGAAGGGAAATAATAAAATAATAAAAATAAAACATAATAAAAAAATTATCACGACGTTTCGGCCACAACACAAGCAGCCGTCCTCAGGTGAAGAACAGGTCTGTCGGGAAGACAGCGTCATTCAGACGCTGTCATTCAGACGCTGTCATTCCAACAGACCTGTTCTTCACCTGAGGATGGCTGCTTGCGTTGTGGCCGAAACGTCGTGAGAATTATTTTATTATGTTTTATTTTTATTATTTTATTATTTCCCTTCTATGTGACTTTACCGAAAGAACCAAGAAGATAAAAATAAACTACTAAACTATTTTTTATTTTACCAGGTAAGGCCCACTGAGCTATATAGCTCTTTTTCAGAAGTGAACTGGCTACAAATAATAGCTCAATGAAGTGGCTTATCATGTGGAAATGTATAGCAGCCAAATACTCGAAACGTGTTTCTAAATGTGGAGAGAAAAACTCGAGGACTCGGATAAAATCCATGCGACAACAGGTATAACATGTAAACTCGAAATATAGAGGCATCACGGTCAGGATAGAACCCACGACCGCCTGTATACCAGGCGAGGTAGTTAATAGCTCGCCACCGTGGCGCGTCAACTCGTGAACCTTCCGCTTGGGAGCCTACTGGCCTCTTAACTGAGGTAACCCTCAGCTTTATTTAAAATATAAATGGGTAAAGTGAAATGCATGTTCCTGAGTGAGCATGTAAATAAATGTTCGTTTATTTTCCAAATATCATCTGTTTTGTGCCTCTGAGGCATGAACAAAGCCTGGATCCATTATCTGTTTATCAAGCACACAGGCTGTTCTCTTCCTGTGCTAATTTGCAATGCTACTGCACCAGGTGTGTCTGCTGGTGTTGCTGGGAAATGTGTTACAAATTAACTGCAACAATCATTGCTCCTCTCTTATCACACACCCTAATTGTAGTTTAAATTAAGCGCCATTGCGTACGTCTAAAATTCAGCAAATTACTGGCCTGCAAATATTTATTCTGGGTTATTTGTTTGTAATATTTGCAAAGCCACCTTTTGGTGTTCATAGAAAAAAAAAGAATCCTTGCCCCCCTTCTTAAGAAAGAAAGCAACTTGTTGCACTTCAGATCTCTTTCTTGAAGCCCTCGGATAAGATGGCTTATCTTGTAAGCCGCATATAAAGGCCAAAGGGTTTGTTTTGGACCACAAAGACATAATGGCAAAAGGCCCCAAAGGCTAATCCTGTAATGGGGGTGCCTTGCTCCGTCTGTTGCATTAGGGACAGGGGCGTTGCCTGGCTGGCACGTCGGCTGTGGCGTGGCTGCTTGCCCACATGCCACCCTGTCTGTCCTGATGTCTCTGGCACCGCACGGGCTTAAACTTTCCCTGTGCTGATCACAAACAACCCGAGGGAATAAAAAATAATGCAACAGTTGATTGGCTTTAGTGACAGAAAACCTAACGTTATTTTTACGTGCAGCAGTTCACAGATTTTAATGCCTGGCTGGTTTTGTTGTTTTAACTTATTTTAGTTTGTGCTTTGTGTACTAAACTTGCGAATTGAGATTTAGTTTCAAACACACGGTTGACAGAATTTGAAGAAATGTACTTTTAAGCAAATTATTTGGGCGAATAATTTTCACTCTCTGCTGGCAGGAGTTGTTGAATCTCACACTTGCAAAGTGTGTATTGCATAGAAAGCGATTACACACTATAATGAATGAAAATACACCTTTAACACAATTGCTTTGTGGTTTTGTGCAATTAAATGTTCTCTTTCCCCAGTGCAGGCTTTATAGCTATTTGTTTAAAGGGCCATCCATTCTGTTTAGAAACAATTGTAATTTAGTACCACCACGTTTTCCTCTTGAGATGTAGCTCAGATAATACCTACCAGGCCTCACAGGGCAGGTTGTCTAATGCCACCCATTTCAAGGCCCTGCCTTTCCTTCTATTGATGTCCACGTGTGCACACACACACTCACACTCCCGTGTATATTAGACAATGCCCATGAAAGGGAACGGCTCGCATGCTAACCCGGTGCAGTGTGTGCCACCACCTTCATTGCTGCAGGTGGCGGCTTGCGATGGTGACAGGTGCTGGTGCAAGGACTTGCCAAATGGGATAAGTTCACGGTGTTCATTAGTGTGGGGGGCAGTTGGGGGGGGGGCAGTATCCAATTAACAGGATTCGTACAATTACATTTGCAATGGAAACGCAAAGAAACGGAGACAATTGTCATCACTGCAGCTGTTGGGCCTGTCATCGAGGAGGCATTCATTTCTCTTCCACGGTGTGACATAAATCCTGACACAGCATTGCGCTGATGCTTTTGCAACAGTGCATGATGTTTCTACTTCCATGGCGAGGTGACCGTCAACACAGAACACCTGTGCCTATTTTATTTAGACATCAACTCGGGCTGTTTATGGATGCAATAGTGGATGTGGAGCAGCTGAGTTCGTGGATGCATTTTTTAAAAATAATCCCATGCATCAATTAACATATTTATCTGACGTATTAATACACAGGGGTACAGCGGCAACGCAGTCATTAATGCACTGCACTATGAACCCGGCGAGCTGAGTTTGAGTTCAGGCCCCGGCTAATATCAGTGACGAGTGATATCTGAACGGGTCCTGGCCTCCAGCTGCTTCGCTAACCCGCACTGGCTGCCAGTATGGTGAAGTATGGTCATATTGATCTGGCTTTGGCGGATTGGCAAAAATCTGTAAACTATAAATGATTAATTCTAGATTTGAAGCTTTCGTGACTGCAAAGATTCATATTCTTAGGTTTTTTCGGTAAAGTCACGTAGATAAAACATCAAAATTAATAAAAATAAAATAAAATAAAGATCTTTATTTTAAAGATCTTTATTTTATTTAAAGATCTTTATTTTATTTTATTTTTATTAATTTTGATGTTTTACCTACGTGACTTTACCGAAAAAAACCTAAGAATATGTATAAATGATTCATATGAATATGATTTTTCCATCAGGTGTGAAAATATATAATCACGTGTTGGTACATTTTAATACCTCGTGAAAAGAATACAAGGTATTAAAATGTTTAATTCTCTGTTGCGGAACATTGTGACAACTCATTTCTTGAGAACTGCGTCTTGTGTTTTATTTGTCCTTGCCCCGCACCTCCGATTAGCAAGGTTCGCTTTGTATGGTGCGAAAGGTCAACAGGTCAACATTGAAATATACAAAAGGCCATCTCGACGTTAAAACAATGTCTTTTCCGTGTCCTATTTCACTAAACTCAGTTGGAATTAAAAAAAGACATCCGATGTCATTGGCAATCAAAAGCTGTCTATTCACTGAATTGTTGCCCATATTTCACTGATGTCAATTAATTTCATGTTGGTTGTTTTATACTTGTGTGTCAGCAATGTAAACTACTCCATTGTGTAGGGAATTTTTACGTGCACGTGTGTATAAAACACAATGCAAACATATTTACGTGAGCCCTCCCCTCCCACTTGTGGTGTAGCCTATTTGTAACGTGTAAGCCGCGTTTAAATGGGGCAAAGCTAACTTCAAAGGAAAGGGCTGTTAAAGCTGCAAGGACTTTTACAGCCCATTGAAGGATCACCACATTTACACATAAAAGATTGCATTGTATGAATTGTATAAAATCAACACTGCCTAATTTAATAAATGACAGTTGTGTGTTTCACCAGTTTAAAGATGTAACAACAGTATAAATTGCCTGACCTGATATCTCAGAAGCTAAGCCGGATTTGCATCCACCTGTCAATACCGATTGCTGTCGGCTCAGGATGCGTTGGTGGCCAGCAGATGGCAGTCAGGGAACTGTATTCCTAAATCTATCTGTTTGGATCTATGGCCTTTAGTCCCTTGTATGTGTGGCGTCTTCTCCAGGAAACTCAGTTTGCTTCCGCATGTCCGCTGCTTAATGAAATGAGCTCCACTAGTAATGAGTCATGAGGCTATGAGAGCTTTTCCTGGGTAAATCAACTTGTTGTGGGAGTCTGCAGTCAACAATCTGCACCATGGCTGCTGAAAATAACCGCTCAAAGAGCGCCTTTTGCTTGTATGACTTCATTATGTTCCAGGGTTCTTTACCCGCTTAAACAAACAGGTAATATAACCAACCGTTTAATGTTTGGCGCTGAGGGGTTTTTCTGTTTGCCTCTGGCGGGGTTACTTAAGTGGCATTAAGCAGTTTTATACAGATGGGAAGTGTTCATCTCGTAGCAAGAAACTGGAAATCGTTGCTTTTACAACTGCACTTTTAAATACTGTAATAGGTGAACACTCCTTCAATGGCACGCTGAAGGTCATGTGCAGACTCCAGTCCCACCCTTTGATACGAGCAGGTAGCCATGTAAACATTCCTTCGTGTAATGAATCGACTTAAATTCACGTGACATTTCTTTTATTCCAGAATCTGTATTGTTTAAAAAATGGCAAACATTTACCCAGGAAAACCACACTTAGTATCAAGACTATTTTTCAGGAGGAGTTCTGCATTGCGAAATTTGGCCAATCACTTAAATTCGTTTTTGCCATGAGCATGTAAAAACAATTAAATAACACCCGTGAAATTGTACAACGCTTGCGAGGTACAGGATGAAGACAAGCATCACAGGCTGCACGCATCATTGCCATTGCATTTTGTCATTTCTCTGCACAGATGAAGCTGCTGAATCTGTACATTAAGCGAGCCCAGGCAGGCTCCAGTGGAGAGAGCACGGCCGATATGCCGGGCCAGAGCTGAGCGCGTCATCGCCGCCACCATCACAAACCACCGCAAGACGCGGTGCTCTGTACAACCGGGGGGACGGCACCTGGCATGCAACTCCTCGCTTCGTGCTCCACACTCCCCCCCCCCCCCCCCGCTGTCTGCCCACCTTCTCTGCTTGAATGACGGTGCCTTCGTGCCCACTTGGGTCCCCACCGTCACCGCGAGTGTCCTCGGATAGCCAGGGATTCATTTCTCACTGCATATTTTCTTGGTCGCCAGTAGTCTGGAGTAGGTGGCACATTGACAATGGTCACGGCCACAGTTGACAGGTTTGCTGGATGTGGCGTGCCCGGTGTAGACATTTTTTCTGAGTCACCAACCCAGACAGACCCCGCTGAAGTCAGAATCAGAATCTTTATTTCGACTGGAAGAATCCGATGAGCTATGAAGCTCTTTTTCACCGATGTCCAGTAGGAGCGGGTCAAAAAGTTAAGTGCCGTGTAGGGCCATCCGTGTGGCTTTTGGCTGGCAGCGGCGCAGTAAGCGGTAGCCACAGCTGTAGTGGGAGGGATTGTGGATGCGGTGCGCTGGGTCGGGGAGTACTTTCATGTCACTGAGCCAGTGGCCAGGCTCGGATGAATTAGCTCTGTGTGTGTGGCTATCCATGTAGCAGTGGCACGGCTGTGTGGAACGCAGAGAGAATGACTGCATGTTGCGCTGGTGGGCAGGAGCTGGTCCACCCCCTTTAAAGTGTCGTGACTGAGTAGGTTGTGGAGAGCATCGGGGTCAGGTGTCGTGAAATTTAACTGTCATGTGTTGCTCCATCAGCACACGAGTGGAAAAGTAAATTTGTCAGTGTCCAAGATCTTCATTAAGATGTGTATTTTGTTCGATTATTCTCAGCACAATACATAGTTTAACTCATATCTGAGCCGCTGTCACGGTCGTTAATTAAATTATCACTTTTTTTCTCCAAATATCAATGCACAGCATTTAGTATAATGCCACTGTATAGTGGAGCAAACCATGCCCGCGTTAATGTAACATAACATAAGCTCGCACTTTGTCATTCACACCAACTCGTTTGTTATATCTGATCTAAAATCCACCAGAGTGCTGTAAGTGTAATGTACGAGAAATTGCTGCCCACTTCGTGAACACACCGCTGGGTTATTTGGAATGCTGGCCGTTGGAATTGTCCGTTAATGTAGGAGGTTGCCGGTGCGTCGTATTTAATCTTAGTCAGAGTCACGTGAATTGACACGTCTGTGCATTTGTAGCGCTTTACCACCTTTTGCCATCTTCGAGCCATGCTGCGCTGCTTGCGCTGTGTTCAGCGTCTGTGCGTGCACAACAAACACAGAGGCTAGCAGCGCACTCGGGTAGCCGCGTACTGTGTCGTGCCATCCCGTTCATACCACCGAGCAGAGCCGGCCCAGCCACTAAGCGACCCTTGCAATTGCAAAGGGCCCCGTGGCCAGCAGAGGGCCCCCTAGAGTCACTGCGAGCTAGTGGGTGAAAAAAAAGTCATACATCAAAGGGGCCTCCAACCAAATTTTGCTTAGGGCCCCCAAAGGTCTAGGGCCGGTTCTGCCACCGAGGCACCTGGTGGACGACTCTTGCCAAGGTAGCATGGGCTCATAGCACATCGATATGTTTAGGGACGATGGTGAATGTTGTAATATGCATGCTGCCACAATAACTATCGGGAGATGCAGTCATCGCTCAGTCGTGTGTGCTCTTCAGACGGAATCCCTGTTTGAATACGTTTGCGTAGATGTTTTTCACGTAAGGTTTTCAAAAAGCACCACGAAGATTGCCCGCCGATAATTACACTCACTCGTTTTGAGAATAGCAGCATCTGCTGGATATAATTTTTTTAGTCTAGAAAGTGGAGAGGGATTAGGTCGTGATATTTATTGGGTTGAAGTCACAAACATGGATTTAATAGTGGCAGGAGGGGCTCAATACAAGACTGTATCCACTTCATCTTCCTGGCATTTTCCCAATAAATGTGGGCTCTGCCTCACTGCTCCTCTTTCTGCACTCGCTCCTGTCCTGGGTCATCCTCTCCACATCCTCCACATCCTGACTCACCACGTGGAGCCACCGGTCTCTCGGCCTACCTCTCAGTCTCTGCCCTGTTTATCACCTTCCTTCCGATGTGATTTCGCTCTCTTCTTACGGCATGTCCTAGCCACCCGAGTCAACTATCGTTCAGACGCACTGCTCTATCTGCATACTTATTCATAGTCACACTGCTGTTAAGTACGGACATTGATCAGTCCCATGGCTAATTTCAGAAGTGGCAGCACACACCTGTAATCTGGCGACTTGGAGGCACTTCGCAAACAAAATATGCCTGTTGGATAGCACAGCAAGTAAGTTGCATGCCGAACTGTGTTAAATTTGTTAGTCATTTTTACGCGTGGGTTTTTTTCCACTACTGCTGTTTTCTCACACATGCAACAATAACTAAAAATAAATCGAATAGATCAAGCAGCCAAAGCAGGTGGAAAAAATGTTCAGACTCAGTGAGGCATTCCTAGATAAACAGAGAATTTACCGTACTTTATTAAAATCAATCTTGGGCCAAAACAGTAGCATTAACATTCTTGTTTTTTTGTTGTTTATGCGCCACCCTCCTTTAATGACCACGAGCCGCGCAAACTAAGGTCGGCACACCGCAGTCTGAAGTGGGGGGGGGGGGATGTGTCTGGCTTAGCATCACCGTGGCACTTTTCAGATATCCACGAGGCTACTCCTGAAGCCATCCCCCGGCTCACTCACCAACCTTCACGTGAACATACAGTATCAACGCCATCGATCAACTCCCCACCATACAAAAGGAGAAAACTAAAGGACCCTCCATCGTAGCCCATCAGCTAACAACTCCCTCCACATTTCACCTCTCCATTGCAACCATAAATCGACAAAACATAGCGTTAGAGCTGAAGCGTAATTCAAGTGGAGGTGATGTCTCGGTAACATAGAGTCGGTGGTTAGTGTCCAAATGGCAATCCTGCGGGAGCTTCCGCCTGACGCAGACTCGCTACTGATGAACAATCGTGGCAGCAAGATTGCGTGTGTAGCACTGCTGGCTGGTAGCTCTCCAGTTTCCTGCCACATGTCGCGTGAAGTTGTAGTTTGACATGACGCGCGGCGTGTGTGGTGTCGCAAGTTAGAGTAGCTCGTTTGTTATTTAAAATTGACGCGGGTTCTTGTCAATGTAAAAGAAAAACGGTGTGCGTGTGTTTTTTATGTTCATAAAAAAAGAATTCTTAACTGGGCAACGCAGAAAAATACGACAAAAAAAATTGTGCCACGTTTAAAACGTCGTGCGACACCGGCTGATGATGTCGCTGGCTGACTGGCGTGTCATGCCCTGGTTTCAGGTCGCTAATTTGAGAACTTTAATTTATAATAAAATCACAACTCACTTTTGTAAATGTTCTCTTTTTAGTGGGTGGACAGATTATAGGAAAACACGTTTTATGTATTAAAACATTGATTAAAACTTTATATATAATGCTATTAATTAGGAGTAGAGTATACAGATTTATAGATATATTAATTAATCCCTTATCCCATATACTAGATATATCTGCTAATGTAGTGAGACATGTTATGGGCAACAGGGTTATCATTGGGGAGGCAAACAACTCTACAGTTTTGCTCACGATGTTGCCCAGGGCTTAATCTTTCACGCAATATATTGCCACAGTTTGCTACATTCCTGGGAGGTGGCACGTGACTAATAACCACAGCCATAACGAGAGCTACTGTGGATGTGGTGTGCTGCGTGCAGGAAAAATTTCCGAGTAGATGACCCACACAGACCTGGCTGAAATTAAGCTCTGGTGTTGCTTTGTTTTTCACTGGTTTACAATGAACATTGCATCATAATCTGAGAAAAGATAACGAAAAAATATTTGTCCTAGATAATTGGCAGATATATAAAGTATGTACATTGCAAAGTTGCACCCTGTATTGACTGTGGCAGCTGTTATCACAGAGTATATTGCTGTAGGTGGTGGGTTTGCATGGAGGAGATAATATATATCGAGTTATTCTCTGATGGATATTTAATTGAGATGTATTTCCTTAAATGTGTTTAATAAACTGTACAGATATTAAAAAAGGTAGTTTGGAAAATGTGTCTTTCTGGGAAAGGGATGCTGGAGGTGATGATGTGTTTTGTTTATTTGCAACGAAGGTGCAAATTCTCCAATGTCTTTTCGGATTGTGCTGCGTGCTTTTCGGCACGGTGTCGGACATTTCGCAGCACGTGCCGGAAGCTTCTTCAGCAAATGAATTGAGCATCTCGCGTTGCCCCTGGATTGTACAGCACTGCCGTCAGTAAGTGATTGTGTCTGGAGTCGGCTGGCCGATGTGAAGCTCCCTGCACATTTAGAGAATTTTCGGACACCATGCTGAACGACACCTGCAGCAACTCAAAAACACGTACGAGGGCTGTGCAGGCACAACCGCGAAAATCAACGAGCTAAGATGCGATTTTGTCGATTTTTGTTCTACATAAAAAAACCTCATAATTTCAACCTGAAAACAGTCCTGGAAGCAAATGTGCATCGGATCTCGTAAATTGTATCCCAGCACACGTGGTCTAATTCACTTACAACTGGAAATGTAACGGGTAACAACAAAACACTGTGAGAACGTGTAGAATTGACGTGGAAGTGAGTAAAACTCATCACAGTTCACACCGGTAATTCATAGCCTAAACCAAGTGTGATATCTTTCCTTTATGTATAGCAATGCGATCGATCTATCGGACATACATCTCTCGTTGAAAATAATGTAAACATGCGTAGAGTAAAGATTGCCTCTCAGTCGGCCATCGTTATTATCAGCCATGTTCAATCCACTGTTAGATGCGTGCATCTCCATGCCATCACCATCCCAAATGGTCACGCAGTGCCACAATCCATCTTGCTCCTGTGTAAGACCCAGACCTTATTGGTCCACCTCTGTGGTGGGCATCTCGTGGTTCTCTCCTTCGGCTGCCAATACTTCACCAATCTCAACCTTAATCATCATCAAGCACAATTGTCTCAAAATGAAGTATTTCTAATTATCCATGTTTCCAGATTGATGTGCTCCCTTCTCCCTGCCAGTGTACCCCCATGCTTCTTTGCAAGCTTTGGTTTTGCTTTTTTTCGTCAAACTATATATTTTTACCAACCTTGAACATACACTGCAGCTATTCACACACGTCACTGTAACACTTTTCTTCCAGTGTCCGTGTTTCTAATCCATATACAGTACCACAGTGTCCATCAAGTACCATGGTTAAAGTTAGGGCTCGATTTCTCACGTTTGTCTGGGGGGGGCGGCGACCACAAAAAAAACATTTCCGCACCTGGCACACCGCATTCCGCATTCATCTTGCTGCAGCTACTCGGCACGTGCCACTTGCCGGTCTACCAGCGACCTGAACAAAAATATTCAGGAAAAGCGCGTGCAGTGGACACCTGAGCAATCCGTGTGCGCAGTCAAATCACTCTCGAAATCATCGCTCAACTTAATCGCCTGCAACGGGCTTTGTCAACATCTGAGCGGCTAGTTGCTCAACTGCTCGCAACTGGCAACAGAGACCTGCACACACGCGATTCAGTTGCGGCAGATCGCTCAGGTGTGTGTGGTCGACGCGCCGTACGAAACCAGGTCCTGCTTAAGGTAACGGAATCCTCAGTTCCAAACGGTAGTACACAGTACTTTTAAGTTGTTAATCTACCGTCAGATGTGTGCCCTTTAGCGCGCCATATCCCGTCATTGAGATTGTTTTAAGGGGCAATAAAGACGATAAAGCGCCTCTGTGATGTGTTTTTTTCTTCTTCTGAATTTCAAAGGGTCGGTGCGAGAGAGCTTGGCCGCACGGAATGTTCCTACGAGCTCGCGGGTTCATTGTGGCCCTCGCCGCACGTGATGATTGGCGCCTAGTGGTCCTGCCCCCCCCCCACTCCACCCCCGTCGTGTGCTTGGGAGTGCCCTCGCCAACGACAATAAGTGCATCTTACAGATGAAACCAGCGGCATTTGTTTCGTGCCTCGACTCTGCTGATGAGACCCAGATGGTCGAAACCCGTCGAGAGTTTGCTCGCTTGAGCATTCGGCTGTCTGCTGGTCAACTCAAGTCTGCCTACCTGGAAGGCCAAGCCAATAGGC
This sequence comes from Lethenteron reissneri, assembly GCF_015708825.2. Lineage (NCBI taxonomy): Eukaryota > Metazoa > Chordata > Hyperoartia > Petromyzontiformes > Petromyzontidae > Lethenteron > Lethenteron reissneri. Next base: position 16,079,440 of record NC_083798.1, on the reverse strand, counting down.
CGATACTATGAAACAATATTTAATTTCAAAGTGGAGATGCCAAGTGGAGGCTGATTTCACGTTAAGTGGCTTTAATGGGCGCTTAAAGCCCCCCCCCCCCACCACGTGCTCGCCCATATTTTACGGTGGGAGTGGTGGCGCCGTGGTTAGCGCGTTCGCTGTGAATCCGGCCACTGGAGTTCCAACCCCGCGCCAGTGACATCTAAACCGGTCCTGCACCCCCCCGCCCCCCACCACGATCTCCCGCCTCCCTTCGCTAACCTGCACTGACCAGCGTGGTGAAGTATGGTCTAACGGCATGGCGAGGCCTCCATTTCGCAGTGAATTACCAAATCGGTGTAATGTACAGCACCACATCGATCGTGATTGATGATGACGACGAAGACTACGAATGTATCGACGAGGGCTAATGAGAGCGCTGCGTTTGATTTGTGTGATGTATCGAGTAATACGCCTGTGAAATTAATCCACGGCTGGATGTGGGCTTCCCTACACCTTGTTAGTGCGGGTCGTTTTGGGGTTAGTTGACCCTTATTTTACTTCTATTAATTTTAATTTTTACCTACGTGACTTTACCGAAAAAACCTAAGAATATACTTCCCCGCTCTTTGTCAGCCCGGGGTTGGTGAAGACGGGGGGAGCACGGGTGTACAGGACAACAAAAGCTTCTGCTGCACCGCCCTCTGCTGATCATCACGGAGCAAACATCGCCGAGGAACGTGGGCGCGGGTCTCAGAGGGAGCCCCCTGCTGAGCAGAGAGCTCCATCACAGAGGATGGAGCTCTCTGCGCAGAGGAATGATGTTGCGAGACGCGTGACCAGCACTCGTAGCAGTTCCAGGCACGGGGTTAGGATACCCCATGGTGGACAGTCGTGCGCAGCGACGCGGCGTCTTGTAGTAAGAGAGTGGCGAGGAGAAGAAACTGCACAGAGATATAACGTAAAGTCCTTTATCAATCCACTGCTGTATCAAACCTTCACCCCGTGCACCCGCACCACCTCTTACCGTGTTTGACCATACTTCACCCACGCTCGACGATGTATGTTGGTGACGAAGAATGGGGGGGGGGGAAGGGGGGCAGCGAGTGGGTCGCCGGGATCGGTCCAGGTGTCACTCGCCACTGATGTTAGCCGTGGCCCGCGATCGAACTGTGGTTTGCTGGGTTCAGAGCGCAGTGCGCCGCGTCTCCTACCCCGGGTCGCAAATACGAGCTCGACAAATCCGTCTCTCCGTTCCGTGTCTGCGCGCGTACACATTAAACGCACGTTAGTCTTGCGGACTTGTGAAGACTTCCACGCTCACGGTAGCCAGCAGGATTTGTTGGATCACGAAAACTCTCGACTGGCGCAAATGTTCTGGGTATCATTTGCAGAGTTCGAGGGCGCCAAGCAATTACTGCCGGTTGACCAGGAGGTCGTTGCGAAGTGCACTCCCCCTATAAGGGGTTGTAGCGCAAAAATGTTCGATAAAATAAAATACAAATACAGCACAATGGTGCGGTATTCCCACGTGAAGACACGGAAAGGGAAGGAGATTGGTTTATGGCCCAGAGTGTTCCGCTTGAGGGAAGATGCGTGGCGCTGTGCTTAACGCACCGCGTTGTGAACCTGGTTACGAACATGTCGATATCCCGAGCACGGCTAACATCAGTGGCGATTGAGATCTCAACCGGTTGCTGAGTAACTGTGCTCCCCACATACACCAACTGCGAACTGGCCGGCGCGTAATATTCTCGATCACACTCCACCCCCTCCCACGATTGGATCGACACGCAGCCTTCATCCAGCAGTGGATTTACAAAGTGCGGTGCGTGGTGTCGAGTTCCACTCCCCGTGGGGTCGTTTGTGTAACGCGTGCTGCATGGGAAACTGCGCTCCCTCCCCGCAGAGAGCCACGAGCTAAACCCTCTCATCGCAGTCCCAGTGCCATTCAGGTGACGGTGGTCTCGTGCTAATAATAAGCCGTGTCCTGGTAATTTAGCGGACTTCGCCTCTCATTGTGGGCAATAAAGATGCACATCTCGGCTTCCTACGTAAACACATGCAATCACCGGCATGCCACACCGCAACACATAAACGCACGCGTGGATAAATTTATAAACGTGTTGTGTAATAATAATAACAACAACAACATATTTTACAGCCCTTGGCCAAATCAACATGCTAAGATGAAGGTTTAGACTCCCCACGTCTTTCGAATGTGGATGATGGACCACGCTGCTCCGTGCGGGTTCGAGATTCAGGAGCGGCTGAGATATCCCTCGCCAGTGACGTTAGCCGTGGTCGGGGATCGCTCGCCCCGTAGCCACACCCCCCCTATGCCTACAACAGCAAGTGCCAAGCCTCTGCGACATGCTTCGTTTTCAGTGATGAGACGAGATCGGGCACGTTAGCGGGGTACATTTGTCCAGAATGACGCCGACGTTTCGACTCTTGCCCTAACACAACAAACCGCGACGATGTTCGTGAGTTCCGGCCCCGGTTACCGTGAGTGGCGTCTGATATCTGAACAGATTCTGAGCACCATTCACCAACCTGCATCGCATGACCTGTGTGGTGAAGTATAGTCATCGCACCAACTCCCATGATCAGACAACTTCGTGGGAAGTCATTCATGCTAGCAGTGGATCGACACGTGCATGGCTGTAATTTGTAATTTTTCTACACACATCGTATGTCAAATTGTGAATGTAGTTTGCGATGTTCAGCGTTTTTGAGATGCAACGTATATAACCGACGCTATCTCAGCTATAATTATGATACAGTATATAAATACTATATTAACTGTAGGATTCACACAGCGCAAATAGCGCCTGAAAGCCGCAGCATTGGCACACGCGCACACACCATCCAGAGAGAGGCGTTTAGTAGCGTGGAAGGCACAGACCCCCGATGCAAGGAGATGGAATTGGGGAACTCTGTCCCCCCCTCTCCTTACTCGTAGGCCGGGCACCTGCATGGTCGCTCTGGCCCCTGGGCCCGATGCGGCTGCACCGCGCTCACGCACAATCGCAACGCCACTGATAGCGCCGTGGCTTTGCAAAGTCCATCCCCACCCCCAACACACACACACGCACAAACAGACACACCCACACACGCACACACACACACGCATCCACCCCCAACACACACACCCACACACGGACCCACACACGCACACACACGCACCCACCCCCAACACACAAAGGGAAGCACGCACACACACACGCACAGACACACACGCAAGCACCCACACACGCAGACACGCGCATACACACACCCACACGTACACACCCACACACGCACGCACACACCCACACACACACGCACACACACATCCACACACGCAGACACACGCATACACACACCTACACACACAGACACACACGCACATACACACACACACACAGACACACACGCACATACACACACACATACACAGACACACGCACACCCCCACCCGCGTGTCACCCGCCCCCCGCTGTGAGCGCCGCGTTTGTCCTGCAGGCGGCGGCACGCGACTCGCGGCTCCGCGGCAATCGGACTCCCAAAATCAATTTACATTTTCATTAAACAGGGAGTGTAGGTGGGTGGGTGGTGGTGGTGGGTGGGTGGGTGGTGGTTATAATCGGGGAAGGGCGCAACCACAAATAAGGGAGAAGTGCTTGTCGCGCAGGTGAGGGTGTGCGCGTTTGTTTGTGTCTACTGGAGGTGGAGGAGAGGGGGGTGCATTTTATATATAAGCGACATCGGCTGTCTCGGGCAGTTGTGCTCAGAGCGAGCGGCCAGGTGCTGTGCGCAACCCAGAGGGTACCTTGTGGGCTGAGTTAGGGGGTGCGCGCTTCACTGCTCTGCTCGCTCGAGGCAAATCAGAAGAGGACGAGGAGGGTGCTCGTACTCGCGTCTCCCATCACCAGCAGCGCCTCCTCGCTCGATTCTCCCAAGTCCCAGCCACCCGCCACCTGCCCGCCGGGTCAAGATGCTATTTTGGCACACGCAGCCGGAGCACTATCACCAGTACACGCCTCCCAACAGCTACCTGCGGTAAGCGAGCCTCGCGGCGGGCATGGCTGGCTTGTGTTTGGGAGGAGGAGGAGGAGGTAGCATGGGGAATGGGCAGGTAGCGGGGAACGCACGGGGGGGTAGAGAGAGAAAACGCGTGTGCTTGGGACGCGGTGGTTGTTCGGTTTATGTCCACCCAGGAGACCGCTTTAGTGCACGGTTAATGGTGAGTAGTGGAGAGGATTAGTGGAGCAAGCACGTTGTGGACGATTTTCGATGTTTAGATGATGATCATCAATTTCGCGCGAGTGAAAAGTAAAGCTCGAAGCCGTTTGAATCCCGCTCAAGGCTAACATCAAAGGCGAGTGATATCAGGTTCATACGTGAACGTTTTATAAATGCATATATTTTTTGGTCAAAGAAAAACAATTATGTCGCCGTTTGAAATGATCTCCGTGTCTCAGCATGATAATGAAATTGGAATGTATTTAGTTTTGATTAGATTATTTATGGAAATGTCACAGAAACGCGGTTTCATTATCACAGTGCTAATAATGTTAATGGGTATTGTACAGTGCCGCTGAATGTTAAATTGTTAACTAAGGCTCTGTCTGTTACCGAGGTCACCTTTGCCAAATCGGATTTATCTGAATACGCTCTTGACCTGGTTACAATACGTGTATGTGTCTGCGTGCGGGGATCGGTGGTGCAGTGATTAGCGCACTCCGCTATTAACCCGAGTACCTGAGTTCGATTCCCGACGCCGTCCAGCATTAGCGACGAGTTATAATCTGAACCTCTATTTCTGCCAATCCGCACTGCCCAGTGTGGTGAAGTATGGTCAAACACCCGACGCGGCGTTTGGAGGCCTTTATCCAACAGCTGATTAACACAAACTTAATTTGTCAGTCCACTGCTGAATGAAGGCCTCCCTAATTAGGACTGCACATTCATATTGTGTTGTATTACACCTTAATATATTGTATATATATATTGGCCTGCATAGCTTCTCGCTAACATCACTTGCCCCAACAGTTTTAGTGTATACCTTGACTAAACTGTTACGGAAAATCAATTGTGTCCAAACTTTGGTTTCCTCCGCCGATCCCAATAACCAGCCCCACTTTAACACGATCCACTCCTCTTACCCATCACAACTACGGGGTCAGACGGCTCGTGGGTAATTGGGGACGCCACGGTCTCGATGCTCACTCAGGAACATGCATTTCGCTTTAGCTATTTACATTTGAACTAAGACTGAGGGTTACCTGAGTTGAGAGACCAGTGGGATCACGTGTTGGGGCGCCACGATGGCGAGATGTTAATGACCTCGCCTGGTATACAGGAGGTCGTGGGTTCGATCCCGACCCTGACGCCTGCTGTTGTATATTTGGAGTTTGCGTGTTCTCCCCGTAATTACGTGGAATTTTTTCCGGGTCCTCCGGTTTTCCCTCCACATTTAGAATCATGCGTTTAGAGTAGTTGGCTGCAATAAATGTCCACATAATAAGCCACTTCATTGTGGCCAGGTCACTTCTTCCTGTGGTAGTGTGGATTTTTCTCCGGCTCCTCCAGTGTTTCCCCACAACATCTAGAAACATGCGTTTAGAGTATTTGGCTGCTATAAATTTATACATCGATGACAAGTCACTGTGTTGAGCAATCACAGAGGTTGGCAACCAAATGAACAAGAAGCGGCATTTCTTTCGAATTCGGTAAAATAAAAACTCTTTCAAGAGCTGCAATGCACTGTGGTGGTGAATGCGAGACGGTGATCCTTAATAAATAACGTCACGAAGCAGTCTTTAAAGAGCCGCATGCGGCTCCGGAACCGCGGGTTACCGACCCCCTCGAGCTATTATCTGTGGCCAGGTCGCTCCTGAAAAAGAGCCATTTAGCTCATTGAGCCTTACCTGGTGAAAAAAAAATCCTCCGCGGCCAACCACTGCAGAGAGAGAGAGATCGAGACGAAGAAGAAAAAGAAGGGTAGGTAGCGCGGTTTGTTGATTTACGACTCTTGATTTGTATTTATTGAGCCCGTCCGTTGCGCTGTCCTCCGCGCTACGTTTTACTGCCGAGATGTGCGGCCCGATAGCGTGGCGCCTCTCGGGGGCAGGTGAGCGAGGGGCACCAGCGGGGGGGTTACGCCCGCGTCTCCGCACATGAAACGGAGCTGCCGTGTTCACATGGAGGATGATGATGATGGTGGTGGTGGTGGTGGGGTCGACTTCCCCTTCCCCCGCCCTCCCTGCGCTCATTAGCGATCTTCAAACGGGACGGGTTGATTTACACAGCCCGCAGTGACCGCGGTGCTGAGTGCGGTTTTTGCGCATTAACATCCGAGCCGGTGATTGTCTTGAAACGCTCGCTAAAGACGTCGTCTTGACGTGTCCCCCCCACCATCCCATCCCCCCAGTGTCCGCATACTTCACGTGTTGTAGGAAAGCCGCTTCGATCGAACACCAATTGATTGTTTTAGGCCGTTCCATTTTTTGTCGCAACGAATTCGGGGCTGTCGGCTTATGCGCTTGTGTATTGGTTGCACGATTAATCCGCGGTGGCCGTTGTATCCCTTGAACGCACGCGCTTACATCACCTGCTTAAGTGCGGTAATAAATATTCTAATTTGGAGTTTCATCGAACATTACAAAAAAAAACACATTCTTTATAAAAACACATGAAACAGACAGACCACTGAAATCCACATTCTGCACGGCCCTTTTGTAAAGCCACTGGTCGCGTCGGTTATTTGACCATTCTCCAATACGCTTCGTGACTTGCTGATGGCACACTGAATGTCGAAACCGGTCCACAGTTTTGCTTGTGATGAACCAAAATCCTGCTGATAAAAGACGCACTCCCAGCGGGCCCGCGTGGACAATGCGATGTCTACAAAATGCGTGTCTTGTCTTTTGTCGAGGGACAGACGTGGGAAGGAGGTACAAATAACCAAAGAGTAAGGAGCTAAACGTTCTGCTTATTCATAGGTCGAGTCTGGCGGGGAACAGTGCTTGAAGCAAACCATCCGTATGTGAAGGGTGTGTAATCGTGTCTTTATACACGTATAGCACTTAATGTTTATTGGGCGGGGGGGGGGGGAATATCAGTGACGACAAATGGTCCATTGTTAGTCACATCGCTCTTCTCGAGGCGCCGTAATACGTTCTGAATAAACGCTTAAGTACAGCGCTCCATTCATTAAGTGGATGGATATCACATCTTACTAAAACATAGAGTCAATGAAGCGCTTGGGCGCAAGAGGCTAAATCAACTCAAAGTGTAGTTGGTGTGTGAACGTGGGGGCGGCGAGCGACGCATTGCGCCATAAACTCAGCCAGAGGCCTTCATCCAGCAGTGGATTAACAGTTCTGTAAATTATACTAATAGGGTTTTTCCCCTTTTTTCTGGCAAGAAAAAAAGGGGAAAAACCCTATTAGTATATTTTGGTACTGGCAAAGGAGATCCCATGATGAAGTTCTGTAAATTATTACTTGTAATGATGAAAACTATGCACGTGCAAAGTTTTACATTTTAATCACAATACAGTACATTAAGTCGTAGCAATATTACCTTTCACAATATTTTAATGTGGCTAATAACATATCTACAATTGAGCTGTCTCTAGCATGGTACATGGGGTTGCGTTTTTCTGGTCAAATAATAAAAATAACCCGTAAAAACAAAGTTTTTCACTCTAAATCCTTTATATGCGTGGCGGCTCGAGTCCTCTCGTCCTCTGGCTTGAGATGGCTGCCACCTATGGGTCAGATGATTGTCTTCCAGCATTAAGCAATTGGTAATTAAATATTTAAAAAAATTCCCCTAAACAGTGTAAAATTTTGGAAAACATTTTTCACGAAAATTAATTGTCACGCACAATGAGTCTGTGTGGAAAATGTCAGCTCGATTGGATCACGGGAAGTGGGTTAAAAAACGACCGAAAGATTTGCACGGTCGTAAGCAAGCACGCAAGCACGCAAGCAAGCACGCAAGCACGCAAGCAAGCAAGCGAACTTAATATAAAGGATATAAAAAAGACAAAGATCCCCCATGTAGCCTATAGAAGACCGTTGGGGAAAGTGCTGTTGGCCAGCACCTATTAAAGCCCGCTTTGTGCCCCCAAGGCTCACGTGCTCACGCACCGCACCAGTTGCAGCACTCATTTACGGCTGAGACGACCTAAGGAAGGCCCAGGACCGGTTCAAATATTCGCCACTGCTCTTGGTCGTGAGCGGGATAATCGAACTCGGGTAGCCGTGTGCACAGTACGCGCACAGGACGCGCACACAGCCACGTGTAGTTAGTTATTCGTCTTGCTGCATAAAGGGCCGCACGCGTGTTACTCAAAAATTGAGTACAACAACAACAACAAAAAATCCCCCAACTTTTCAACGAATAATTAACCTCCTCTACGCGCCGCTTATTTGTTTCGGGAAACAAACCAAATATTTGACTAACTTCATTTAACCTGAACCTTGCGTGCGGGCGCGTTAATTGGGTCATCAAAGCACCGCGCTTGGCGCACTGGTAACGCGGAGCTTGAACGCCACGAATGATTACCCCGCATCGGCCCGCGGCAACGTGAATTCACCATGGGGGGCATGTGGGGGGGGGGGCATGTGGGGGGGGGGGGCATGTGGGTGGGGGGCAAGTGGGGGGCAAGTGGGGGGCAAGTGGGGGGGGGGCAACGTTGGGAAGCGGGCGACGTCCTTTAAATTGGTGTCGTCACACGTGCATCCCCTTATCAGTTGTGCCAGACGGGCAGAGGTGGTGGGTGGGTTGGGTGGCAGCGCGCTGAACACTGTGGCATTGGTGTCAGGATCTCTCCTGACACCAGGCTGGATGCAGTGGCTGTGCCTCCGTGCTGATTCTAGATTTGAAGCTTTCGTGACTGCAAGGATTCATATTCTTAGGTTTTTTCGGTAAAGTCACGTAGGTAAAAATTAAAATTTATAAAAGTGAAATAAAAATAAAATAAAAATCACGACGTTTCGGAGGCAACACAAGCTTCCGTCTTCAGGTGGAACCGTCACAGCACGATTGCTGTATCAAGTGAGAGGAAGCCTGTTGCCTCCGAAACGTCGTGACACAAGCTTCCGTCTATCTGAAGACGGAAGCTTGTGTTGCCTCTGAAACGTCGTGATTTTTATTTTATTTTTATTTTACTTTTATTAATTTTATTTTTTTACCTACGTGCTGAGTTTACTTTTGTAAACGAGTTGAACACCGCCAGGTTCAGCCTAGGGTGACATGTAACGCTCGGCTGTCATCGTAAGAATCATAATATTTATTTATCCTGGAGGAATCCGATGAGTTATGAAGACATCTGATGAGCTATAATGAGCTGCTGCAGTAGCAGCCGTGCCATCATGATCATCATCATCATCATCAGAGCACTGTTAGTATCATCATTATTGGCTGCAGCAGTACCACCATCATCGGCAGCGTTATCATCGCCAGCGTCACCACGCATCATCATCCACCATTATACATTTTCCATCGCTATTCATTTATATTTTTTTCATCTTGCCATTTTCGTGAGTCGTCCTCATGCTTTTTTACATTGTTGAAATCAAAGTCTATATAATTGTATGATTTATTTAAAAAAACCAAGCCAAAATAAGTAAGCTAATTATCAGCTTTAATCTCAATCTCAATATTTGGCGCAAACCAGAGGTTATGTTTGTCCCAAAACAAAACGAACATTCATTTCTTACTGATAAGATAAATTATATCTCCATGTTTAAAAGTACTACAATTAATTTATTCTGACTTCATGGCTTGTTATCCTGACTTCCTGGATCTTGTCCTGGTTATGTTTTGATGTCGTTTTCAACAAATCGTCGTATCTGATTGCTAACTTTTATTGACGGGCGAGCTGAATCAATAACTATTTGGGTTGGTGTTAAATTCGTGTGTGGCACATGTGACAATTTGTTTGGCTATGTCAGGTGGTGGATGGCCTTCACGAGGCAGATTTGGTAAGATAATTTCGTGGCCTAACACAAATATATAGAAAATCATGACATTGGTTTGCGAAAGCCGATTGTGTTAACACTGTTTGAGACTAGGCTCTAAAGAAAGCTATCTCTGGTGTGGACCAATCAGTTTTAAAGACAATGCATATAATATCAGAGCATTTTTTTTTGCATGTTCACCACAAGTATATGTGGTGAATGCAGACATGATTCCTTGCAAACGGTTTCTGTTTGGTGTTTTAACATCTTAACACCTGTTTTATTGCCAGAAAGGGTAAAGCCTATTCTTATATTTTGATTCTGGCAAGGGAGGTCCCATGATGATAAGACAGTGTTTCGATTTAAAGCTTTCGTGACTGCAGGGATTCATCTTCTTGGTTCTTTCGGTAAAGTCACGTAGAAGGGAAATAATAAAATAATAAAAATAAAACATAATAATGTATTTTATTATAATAATAAGAATAAAACATAATAATGTATTTTATTATGTTATATTTGTATTATTTTATTATTTCCCTTCTACGTGACTTTACCGAAAGAACCAAGAAGATGAGACAGTGTTGTTCACGGGTTTGAGTTTTTAAGTACAGTAATATGATATGTTACGCTTAATAGAAATTAAAACAAGTTAATTTGAATAGCAGTTAAGATTTCAATTAAACTTTCTCCTCTCCCCATTATCTGGAGGTTCTGGTGGCCACTTGCAGAGTAGACTTTGACATTTCGCGCAACATTTCCACTGTCAGTAAAATGTAAGCCTGTTACGATATAAGATTTTGTGAAAACGTAAAAAAATGCGGTGCAAGGTACATTTTCACACTGATCAATCACACTAAAGTTAAAATGCAGTTATAATACAGTTCAATTGTATAATATTCGCACAATTAGTTTTTAAACCATTACACTAAGCATTTAAGTCATATATCAACTCGTGTGCAGATTCTCGATGGATATTTTCCTCGCAGGAATGTGGAACCGAGTGTCGACTTGTGGAGGCTGTGTTGAATGATGACGAATATTCATAATCGTCACGTATGGCCCTTGGCCAATCCACTTCTGGATCAAGGTCTCCTCCTCACCCCCTATTGGTCACTGAGGCTGTGTTGACTGAACACAACACTGGCCAGTGTGGGTTGGTAAAGAGGGATGAGCCAAGACTGGTTCAGACATCACTCACCACTGATGTTAGCCGTGGGCGGGATTCAAACTCGGGTCGTATGGTTCATGGCACGGTTGTGTGCTAACCGTTTTGCCACCGCCCGCCCGCTCCCCCTAATGAACAATGTTTAAAGTATAAAGATATTAAGTTCAAGTTCATTTATTAGGTATAGCCCTGTGAGCCATTCGGCTCTTGAATCGGGTGCAACCGCAACAAACAAAAAACAAAAACATGAACATAAGCGTCGGCATGGTGGCATCAACAGCTTTGGCCATGATACGATCTCGAAAAGTTTAATCGGATTATGTAATAGCCAGCCTGCATTGTCTGGTCATGCCGTGCGAGCGAGCGGCGTGTGGCGCTGTCGGAGGAGAGGGGATCGACACCGCTCACCTCTGACTCCGCGCGACGAGTGACGGTGCTGACGGGCTGCGTCGGCACAGTCTGGGTCGAGATGCCCCTGCCGCCGATGGAGAGATTGCCGACATGGATTGTTGTTGTTCAAGCGTTCTGAAAAGCTGTCAGCCTGAAGCGAGCGCCGCGAAATTAAATTTTGCCAAACAAAAAAAAATGCTTAGCTCTCAGCAGTCTGCGGCAGCCACCTATGACCACGTGTGTCACCTTCCCCCCCCCCCACCCCCTTCACCTGCATAGCCGCGGCGGCGCGTGCATTGTTTTAATTTTCCCACGCTCTTCTTTGTGCGTGCGCGTCTGCAGAGACGTGTTGGCGCTGCCCATCTTCAAGCAGGAGGAGAGCAACATGCCCAGCGAGCCGGACTCCAAGTCGCCGCCGCTCCAGTACGTGATGTGCGCGGCCAGTTCGCCGGCCGTGAAGCTGCACGAAGAGACGCTCACCTACCTCAACCAGGGTACGCGCTGCTGCTGCTGCCCGCCGATTGACCGAATATTTCCTGCGTCGATGGTGGACTGGAGTAGGTGGCGTGTGACTGGCGGCCACGGGCACGCCGCCGAGGGGACGTGTGTACCAGCTGCGGAAGTTTCGATTTAAAGCTTTCGTGACTGCAGGGATTCATCTTCTTGGTTCTTTTGGTAAAGTCACGTAGAAGGGAAATAATAAAATAATAAAAGTAAAACATAACAAAATAATTCTCACGACGTTTCGACCACAACGCAAGCAGCCATCTTCAGGTGGAAAACAGGTCTGTCGAGAAGGCGTTGTGGCCGAAACGTCGTGAGAATTATTTTGTTATGTTTTATTTTTATTATTTTATTACTTCCCTTCTACGTGACTTTACCGAAAGGACCAAGAAGAGGAGCTGCGGAAGTATTATTCCAGGTCGGCCACCATCCCTGATTACACCCGTCTTAAGGGAAGAGAGAAGCCAAACAAAAACGAATGGCCCATATCTTGTAGCTATTCAGGCCCTGGGTCCCAGGCTGTCTGAGACGTTTCAACTTTCTATATGAAAAAAGATATATTTATTTTAAAAAATGTAATCAACGAGCGTGCGGCAGCTAAATTGACTGTTGTATCACGGGACTGTGAGAGATGGTCTTCATCCAGCAGTGGATAGGTCATGGCTAATGAAAATTCATCGTGGCCAGCTGCTCTCTCATAGCACTCGACTGATGTCACTGCATTGATGTATTAGAGTGCCGTAATAATGCAATTGATTCTAACTTTAACATATTTAACATTTAAAGAAGCATCAGACGTACCTATCATTATCAGAGTTTTTAGTTTTGTTGGGTTGCATATTCCTTCCATCAACGTATATAGGCACTCGGCACAAGTAAGGCAACTGTCATATCTGTGTTTGTTGCCAATTTATCTCAGTTTTTTCATGGGGTTGTTTGGCAAGATCCACGTGAAACGCTGAGCTAGAAGCTTCTGTGTGACGTTGGCGTCTCTCAGTGTCCGATTTACAATTAACTTGTGCAACGTAAGTTACACACACAATGCTAATTGACCAGTCAGCCCCACCTCCTGATAACGCTGTTTGTCCACGGGGTTCTGAATGTTCAGATGCAATACAAGTGATGCGGCAGTAACCAGAGATGACCCATATTGATTTCGTTTTTAAAAAGCCTTATGTTCAGAGCAAAGGGTAGCATGAGACCAGTCCACGTTGCCATTACCTGAGCCTTTGTGCCGGACAAAGTTTTACGTGCTCTTTGCAATCCCAAAGGACACGACTCAACGATTTCAGGGCTTGAGTGTGGTCATGTTCAGTAGAGGTGGCGTTTTCCAGCACTAAAGTGCATTTTTCTGTCACAGTTTAGCAGCGCCATTAATATTACGGAGTCTGGCCAGACTGACATTTGTGCTGATTTCTGGCTCACGTGTAGACAGGTATTGGGTGCAGGGTGGTAATTAAGTCGAGTCTCAGTCCTTCTTCTCGCTGTCCTCCCCTGCAAACATGCATCAAATGCCACCTCCGTGAAGTGTTTCTGGTTTCACCGTCTCTCTCTCTCTCTCTCGCCCGTGCTGACAACTCAGCCTCTGGATATTGAATGCCTCTCGCGCTTTGACAGCACATTAATAAAGCTACCTGTGATGATGTCGGTCACGGGTGTCCACGCAGTCTGCACCAGCATGTGGGCACTGCCTCGGCTGCACAGGTGGTGTACCGCGTGTGATTGTGTACGTTGTGCAAAAAAACAACACATGGAGTGGAATAAGTTGATGGATTCCACGACTAGAACGCAGAGAGCACCTGCATGAGCTCCGCAAGGGAAGGAGGACTCGATGGGCATGAGTGCACTTTACGAGCGCACGCTCTTAGATTTCATCGTTGGGCAATCCCGCTCGAGCGTAAAATGCTGGTACCACATAGCAACGACATCGTTAGGCACACGCTATCAGGAAGTAAAAATGATGCGTAGCGGTCGGTTAATAATTTATTTCTCTTGGCGTGTGTGTGTGATTTTTTTTATGTTCCCCATTGCATTATGCTGCGATTGCTTCAACCACACGATGCCAACTGTGGCATCGGGTTTATGTCGTGAGTGAGATGCGCTCCCTGCGCCCCGGCGCACGCTCGCTCGCGTCGGTGGCCACGCGTCGCTCTGTTGCCGTCGGTGCCTCTCGCTCATTTATTCACAAAAGTTGGATATCGCTCCATCTCGCGCGTCGCAGTGTTTCGGGGTTGTTAACATGGCAACCGATGCGGCCCGGTAGCGCCAGAACAGCCTGCCCTAGCAGCCGCGCTGACTTGGGTGAGCGCACCCCCGTTGTGCCTGGCTGCGCGAATGAGGGATTGAACCATGGCTCAGGTTTTGTTTGATCTTTGACCCGAATGACAGGGAGCACATAAATGGCAGAAGTTCCATTATTGCCCGAGGTCGGCTGCTTGCATTTTCTTTCCCCATGAGCAGCTATTCTGTGCCTCTTCTGTCGTCACATCCACTCTCCTCACATCTCGTTTCATAGCATCCTTCCCTCTCACCCTCGGTCTCCCTTTCCTCCTGCCACCCTGCACTGATGGCATCTCCATAGTTCTTCTAAACGCATCTTCTCTGTCTCATCTCAACACGTGCCCAAGCCATATTTTAATTATTCTCGAACATATTATGAATCCAACTGAGGTTCATGAAGTAAAAAATAATAATAAAAAAATGAAGCAGGATTTATTATGTAATTTAACTTCTTTGCAACTTTGTTTTTAATGCCACATACCTATATCTCAGGCCATGTCACTGTGACATTTAACCCACAGTAATAACCAGTGTCCTATGTTTCCTGCACCATTAAATCTGGACAGTACAATACAACGTAGATGAACATAGCATCTAAGTGCTACTGCACATCAAGACACCGTACGTAAACAGTGGGCAACCCCCATTAATACAGGCAATCCCAACGTGCTATGCATCAGATACTATGCTTGAAACAGATAACTGCACTGAGCCAAACGGCTGAGAAGCGGTGTTAAAACTCAACGTGAGTTTACGTTAACCACCGTCACTGGCAAGACATTTCGGAACGGTCTGTCCGCGGACGCTCAGCCCATAATACCAGTTCTCCCGCTGACGTTTTTTGGCCCCTTAAAATTGTGGAAGAGCGAGCGATACCGTTCTGCCTTGTTTACGCTGTGCCATCTCTCCTGTTCCTTGCCGTGCCGTCCCTACACTTGCGTAGGGCAGTCGTACGAAGTGCGATTGCTGGACAACAGGAAGATCGGGGAGCTGGCTGAGCTCAACGGGAAGCTCGTGAAGGTAATGCTCGCAGCCACCGTCTCTCAAAAGGCACGCTGAAAATAAACCGGCAGATGCACGCCACCAGGACGCGCTGTTCTTGGGCCGCGTTTCCCACCCTCCACCCTTGCAAACCAACCACCCCCCACCGCTCCCTCCACTATCCATCAGCCCTGGAACTGTGCCCGAGTTTGGCGTTCGGCTAAAGTCCATCCTGTTTTATTTAAATATAAACGTCATTAACTGATTTGGCAACCTTTTCTTGATGGTAGCAAAGAATGCCGCACGATAACTTATGTCCCCATGTGTGATATCAGATAAGAGTAATGCATTGTGATGAATAATCCTCTTCCTTCTAATCACACGGGGTACATTGGCTACAATAACAAATAACAAAACATTGCGCTGGTTGAGAATTGCAGTCGCTGGCATCTGCTGCACCCTTCTGGATCGCTCGCAGCGAGCCCAGGCCGTAAATCATGAGCGTGGTACATCACACCTCCTCGGCACTCGCTGTCTCCTCAGTGCGCAATCTGGGGTCTGCCCGTCATCTATTATTTATACAAGAGCCTCCCACGCAGTACATCTCAATGTAGCCAGGACAAAGGAGTATCTGTGATACATTTTCAGGATGGAAGTGATTGCAGACCAGATGAAAAAACAATACAGTATAGACATTATGCACAACGAATGAGAATAACAACGAAAAGCTCAAATGTGCTTGAGATTGCCCTCTTTTTTTATCCGCTTCAGAATCCAAATATTTTATTTACACCGGAGGCATCCGATGCGCTACGAAGCTATTTTTCACAGATGTCCAGTAGGGGCGGGTAAGAACGTTACAACAACAATACACAAACATGATAGTAGTACAAAGTACAACAAAGGTAAACAAATCACCCAAACACGTACACATACAACTAGACCATCCCCACAACACCAAACTCCGGTGTGAGAGCAACCGCAGGACACTACCCCAGTAGTGTGCACCCACCCCCAGGCATTTATCGGTGGCCTTGTATCTCATGGTTGGCGTTGCTGGGCGTGTGTGCTCATGTGCAGAGCATCGTGCGCGTCGTGTTCCACGACCGGCGGCTGCAGTACACGGAGCACCAGCAGCTGGAGGGTTGGCGCTGGAATCGCCCAGGAGACCGCATTCTTGACATTGGTAATTGCCATGGTTTTGGCAACTGCAGAACCGCCTATACGTCAAAAAGTCGCCCACATTTCTTTTTTCGGGGCATAGGGGGTGGTGCCCCCACCCAAAAAAATAATCGTTAACGTCATTTAAAAAATATTTATTTCAAATCGATTCAAAATATGGATGGGGGGGGCAGCTTTGTCTAGCCAAAATTTCGGAATCTCCTTGACCGACTCAAGCCACTCCCACCGAGCGCTGCCATCCTTCGCCAATTAATTAATTTAGCAAAAGGGGTGAAAATAATTCCACACCTGGAGAAAAAAAGGCCCAATTCCTTCTCACAGCAGCCCACCAAAAATCTGACCTGCCAGCCACCACTGGTGACCAATGGATCTCCAATTATCAGAATTAAGACTTCACTTCTTTTAGCTCCCAAGGTGACAAATTCAAAAAAGAAATGCCATGCATATCTACTAAATCTCTTGGGAATCTCATACACGTTGACTGGGCCTGAAATTGCAAGTCAGCATTTGCTCTGCATGCCATTCAAAGAGCCCAGCAGTATTGCGCTAGTAAGCACTGCGGAACAAAAATGTGGCACGCTATCAATTTTTTTAATCTTTCCGCCGAATATCACCGCCTGAGATGCACGTGTTTCGAATAAGGGGGGTGCCCAGCCAGCATTGTGAAAAACGTACTTTTAAAATTTATTTTTTGAGGATTTTTGCAGCTAGAGAGAAAATATATCCACCCAACCCACCAGGGGTTCTAACAGCCTCCTCCTGCAGTGGGATGTTATCAAGGATGCCACAATTTGAGCATTTTTGTTAGAGAAGGTGGCAGGATGCAGAGCTGGCTGCCTGCTTCTGTATTACACGTGCACACTGGACCTAAAGAGGGTTGGCGTTAGAATTAGAGCAAGCCAAACCAACAAACACGTCACTGACGAGCACCTCATTCTTGCACATCTTGGCAGTGTTGCCGTCTACTGCCTCCTTGGATTGGTTGACAAAACTGAACATTCAACTATAACATCCATCAAAACTATTGCCTTTTCATTATGCCATACGAAAGAAGAAGAATCATTTGATATTTGCCCCCATCTTGTAGTGCAAGTCCATCACGAAGGCACTGTTTCACAGAGAGCCATAGTCAGCAGTAGCTTCACGGTAGGAAGCGCCATTGCTATATTGCTTCATCCCAGTTAGGTAATTTACGTGTCATTTTCAAATGTAGACTATAACGTACACACACATGACCTGTTACAGGATCTGTAACATTCACTGTTGAAGAAGCAGACGGGACACATTTTTGATGCACACACACTATTAACCAGTTAATCTGTGCTAAAAACATGGTAATGTGAATTATCAGCCCATGCTGTGGCTGATAATTATTTAGTTAATTCGTTGCCGTATTTCTTCCGCACATGGTTAGACGTGCCGCTCTCCGTGGGGATTGTGGACCCACGCACGAACCCCACTCAGCTCAACACCGTCGAGTTCCTCTGGGACCCGACCAAGCGCTCCTCTGCCTTCATCCAGGTAACACAGCCAGGGCAGTAGTGAGCTCGACCATCCGATGAAATAATAATCATCGTAATACATAATATTTATAGCCCTTTGTCAATCCACCATGACAACCTTTACATACCATGTCACTCGTGGGGATTGTTTTAACATGGTGGTCAGTGTGGGTTGGTGAAGGAAGGGAGCAGGTCCAGGAATGGTTTAGATATTATTCCTACACCGACGCCAACCAGTGTGGGAATTGAACTCCGGTCATAGAGTTGATAAGCGAAGTGTGCAAACTACTGTGTAAACGCTCCACTCCCGGCAATTTACTACTATATTTACCCAAGAATGCCAGTGTGTAATGCGCGTGACGTCACTCCACGTCGACCAGCCCCCCTCATTAATAATACTGAACAGGTTTCGTCCTCCACATGGACACCCCTTATTAATAATCATGAGCAGGTGACGTCACTCCAAATGGACACCCCCCCACATTAATAATAATTAGCGGGTGACGTCACTCCACATGGGGGGGGGGGGGCGAGGCGCCTCCTCCCCCCTCCTCGGCGTCAACTCACAACCCTCACTACAAAGGCAGAACCCTCACGTCACGTGGTCTCCGTAGCGCTATTGAGACATCAAAGTAAAAAGGACGTCATGATGAACAAGGGATTATAACCTTTAAATGAAATAAGTCTGTGTCACTGCGGCCTTACAAATTGCACACGAATTGATGCAATGAATATATCACGTCGCGGTCTGCTCTTCACTTGCAAGTTTCAGATTTACTGCAATACACCCGTCCTTGGACGTGCAAAAGTCTAGTAATAATAATAATATATCCCATTCATACCGCGGTTTATGTAAGACTACTGCAAGAATCTTTAAACTGTGCACATCCTTCATGTATCTTTCACGCAACAATTTGTACAAATTAGCTTGGGCGGTACATTAATGTCACTCGTACGCTCTTATCACAAATCGTGCTCATATTTAAAATTCCTCACTGCAAATATTTATTAAAAAGTGCTGACTGAAAACCCAGACTGTGGAAGCAATTGCATGACTCAAGTCGTAATGTGATACTGGTTCGCCAGTGTCAGATAAATGTTAGCAACGAGCTCGGTCGTTTAGATAACTCCTTTAAGCGTTTGGCGATAAAAAAAAACTGGCAACACGGAAAACAAATAATCTGTCGGCTTTTCTCGATGTCACGTGACGTGACCTGCGTACAGGTGAACTGCATCAGCACGGAGTTCACGCCGCGCAAGCATGGCGGTGAGAAGGGGGTGCCCTTCCGAATCCAGTTCGATACATTCAAGCAGGACGAGAGTGGGGAATACACAGAGCACCTGCACTCCGCCAGCTGCCAGGTCAAGGTCTTCAAGGTGAGGACACACCGAATCCTTAAGGCTGTGTGTGTGTGTGTGTGCTACCATAACAAAGATAGAGATCTCCCGTATAGCCTTAACATACTGTTGGGGCATGTGTCATTAACGAGGACCTATCAAGGCCGGCACGGCACACGATGTGGTGGGTGGCCAGCACCATGCCCGGCCGCCTTTGTCTCCCAAGTGATGATGTTTACACATGGCACCAGGAACTCATTTGAGGCTGAGTCGACCGAGGAGAGGCCCAGCACCAGTTCAGATAATCGTCACAGGTGTTGGCCGTGAGCGGGAATTGAACTTGGGTCGCCGGGTTCGTCGCACAGCGCACTAAGCGCGGCACCACTGCTCTCCAAACAAAACACATTACACGAAAATAATAAGTTTAACCCTTTCTGGAAATAAAACAGGTGTTAAGATGTTAAAACACCAAACAGAAGCCAAGGAATCCTGTCTGCATTAATCGCATATACTTGTGGTGAACACGCAAACAAAAACATGCTCTGATAGTATATGATGATGCATTGTCTGTGAAACTGATTGGTCCTCACCAGAGACAGCTTTCTTTAGGGTCTAGTCTTAAAGTGTTCGACCAGAGAATGCCAAAAGGCGAACACCACAAAGAGAATGCCACTATCAGGGCATTTATAGCTCGGGGTGAGCAGCTACAATATGGAACCTTTTTTTAGACACACACATTACACACATACAGCCTCAACATAACGGGGTGTGGAAAAATCAGGAACCACACGTGTGAAGAGCAAACAGGGCTGAGACCCTGACCGAGTGGTAATGCATTTGCTGCTTGTTACAGAGAGGTTCACGGTTTGAGCCCGGCGGCCACCCTGGTTAATACTGCGGTTGAATAAAAACAAATGTTTCCGGCTGCTTCATAGTGGATGCTAAAGATCCTGTGCGATGTTATTCGAAAAGAGTGGCCATTGTGTAGAGGTGTTATGGTCCAGCTTTGCTAAATATGAATTTTTTTTGCAAATGACCTAATTGGACGAAACACCCATTACAGTATGGTCCCATGGTGGCAGACTTTGGTCACGTGAGAAACATAGCGCCTTTGTGATAGCCTCTGTGCTATAAGAATGGCGCGAACACCTAATGTACCAAACTAATATAAATTTTAAGCAGTCAACTGGACAAGCGTCTCAATCTGTGTCACATAGGATGCGTGAATGTTCCTCAACGCGTTCCACATTGACTGGAGCAGTGCTCTCAGCTCGTATTTTCACCTTTTGACATTTTATGTGTGGCTCATATGGTTTTTTTCTTTTGCTGCACCCTCTCCACCAATACGTCTAAATTTGTGTTTATATTTGTTGAAAATACATTTGGGGGGAAACAAAACATAGCTGGTACACATGTAAACATGTACGAGATGTCAGTTATGATGAGCAATTGCATGTGTGCGAATTGAATTATTTTCGTTATTGTCATCATTGCCATTTATTTATTATCGATGTCATCATCATAACAATAATACTCTTGACTTATAACGCATAATTCACACTCGCACAGCAATGCACGATACCATAGAAATCTCATGATAAGAACCCATGAGAGTGGAGCATTATGAAATTAAAATATAACATGGCCTATAGCACAACAGAATGTTCACACATAAATGGATGTCTTAAAATGAACCCAAAGTAATGCGAGTAATACCATAGGCACAAACGTTAGCCGTCGATGTTTATAAATGTTCGCAGTTGCGCGAACTCACACTTCCGTGTGGTTATTTCAACACTGTCATTTAATCCCCGAGGCTGTACAAAGCTCACATTGGTGAAATGCATCTAAAGCCTTGAGACTTTACATATCCCCGCAAGAGCATCACTCAGCTCAACTCGCTTATAGGAACTGTCATCGTGAGCATTTGTTGGGGTGCTCCTATGCAAGTTGTGTTTAAAAACCAACGCGCTCGATTAGGATTTGCAGAGACGTGAGTTGATCTGTCATACGGCCAAGAAATAACCAAAATCATGAGAACCGTGCCCATTTTTTTCCCGACTGATATAAATTCGACTGATACCCTGCACACGAGAATGCACACGCACCGAGCACACACGCGCTCACAGTGATAAGTGTTTCATCTGAAGGTGCTCTTGTCGAACATGTCTGATAGAATGCTTGAAGCCCTCAATCAGAACCCTTGATTTATTTAATTTCTGCTCAGACGTACATTATTTCTCTCTCGAATATTGTGATAAGATGGCTTGGAAAGATTATGCAGTTCTTCTCTTTATTATTGTTATAACTTCTTTATGACCCAACAGGTCCACCGCCATCATTTGATCACTTACCCAGCCGGTTTTAGCCAGTTTGGGGCTGTTCTTGCCAGATGCCCTTCCGTTGTTGGCTATGGGTTCCCCACTTGTAAGGTACAGGCTCACTAGGCCTAGAAAAACAAATAACTTCTGATTGTCTTGCGATAGCTTTCACTTTTATTATTATTTATGTTGACGCTTCCCTCACCCCTGGGTCTCATTAATCTTTTTTTCGGGAGGATCCTGTCAAGTTTTTTTTTGCAGTCGGGGAAAGCGATGTTTGGATGCAGATTCCAGTTTGTAATTTGCGGGAATTTCAATATTTGCCAAGTTTGGACCATGACGTTGGCACACAAATTGGCCTACTTTAGAAAATTACGTTACGGCCTCTTATAAAATCCCTCTGTGAAGCACACGGATTTTCTTTTTTACGGTGGATACATCCACAGCAATAACCAGGGTGTGTCACTGATTTATTTTGAAAAATCTCAAATTTATTCTTGTGTAGCAAGCGTACACAAATGGTTTAAAAAATATAAATTGTTTTGTTTAACTTCTCAAAGCACCTGGGGACAAATTTCGTTAAGTGACACTGATACTTACAACAAGTGAACGGTGTGTGTGTTGCCCGTGACAGTCAGATTGGGTACCTAAGGAACAATTTCTATTTAGATTTTGGTGACAGATGATGGTGGCTAACATTATAAGGACATGCAACTTCACAGACATAGTACAATTTGAACAACACTGCTATAATAACGATTTATAATTTGACAGCCCTTTATCAATCCATTGCTGGATGGACTCCCACACATTTTGGTAAATGGGAATTATTATACTTCGCCAGACTGATACATTTTTGGTTGCTGAAGTGGGGGGTAGAGAAAGGGGAGGGGTAAGGTGTGAGGGGTTTCGTAGGATGAGTTCCTATATCACTTGCCATTGATGCTACTAGCTATGGCAGGGAATCGTATAAACCAGACCCAGAATGCCATTCGATAACCACTGCACGACCACTGCCCTCTATTTATACAAGAAAGTTAATTGAATGCGCGTTACTTGTTGTATTTACATTCTTACTTGCCCGAGTGGATTTCGTGTTCTCTGCATCAGGTGATCATTTGCTTCGCTGAGGGTTTCTCGGAGACGTCTATTTAGTGGCGATAGAGAGGGTAACGCACAAAACGCTGATGTATGAAATGTGAAGCCAGTGATTGCAAGATAAGGCTTCGGTGGGGACGTTTCTCTCTGTGATCTTGTGAAGATAACCCGCGCAGTCTACACTTTAAACCGGGCTTCATGTACGGAATCCGTTTATGGTGTAAGATTATCCAGGGTCGCTTGGAGGCATGTAAAAACGCTGCAAACCTCCAGTGTCGCTAGAGACTTCCTCTAAGGCCGCACATTCATGGCCTGCTATTTAAAAATGATATTTGAAGCACATTCTTTTTTATTATTATTATGATTCCACCCTGCACAATTCTGTTGAGCTTGCAGGAATCACAGCTGAAAGGTCATGAGTTAATGGTCAAGAATGTGTTAGAAGGTACATGGTGGTGGTGGGCTCAGTGGGGGGTCTCAATGTTTACAACGAGTTTTAGTCATCACAGTTTTAGTATTGGTAATTTTACCAAGCTGACAATCAAGAAATATTGATGAAATGCCAGCCAATGAATGGAACGCGTTCGAGAGGATGTCAACTGAGCAGATAGGAGTGATGAATTCGGCCAGTGTGTGGGTGCTAGGTGGATCATTGCATCGTGTAATCGTGAGAGATGGTGACGGATTATGGAAGTCCTCATTCAGTGATGGATTGCCAAATGCCTGTCCATGTGAACCTTGAAAAAAATGAACTTTGAACTTTGATGTAGTTCCATAAACGCAATTGCCATTTGTTGGCACACATTATTTTCATGCCAATCTCACATGATGTATCTTCCAGGGTGGGCTAGTATGACGCAACTAATTGCTGCCGAGCCTGATCATTTTCAAATTCGTGGCATTGTGCCGCTATGTAGAATCGTCAATGACGACAGTGTTGTCTCTACTTAGAAACCCCGAGTGCTGAGATTCCCACTCAGACTCCCGTGTACTCGCCACACCAAACTGCCTTACCTGTGCAAGGCAACATTTTCGGCACACAAACGATGGTCATTGTCATTAAGTCTAAACGGTGCATGAGAAATAATTTGTAATTTCCAATTGTAATCACCTAGAGATGCACCGCATGGGTAGTGTGGTATCAATAATAAATGATGATTATAATTGGTAAAATTATAATATTTTTTTTATAAGTAATTGATTTTGATTATAATTGATTAAATAATACATTGAAACCTGAAGATAACGTTTTACAGTAAAGTCACTGCAATCACAAAACACATAAACAGATGGCAGAATCGTAATTTTCAGATGTTGCAAAAGTAACGTCACAACTTCATTAAAACTCTGCGATGCTAGACGATGCTTTTTGGTTTAACACGTAGGCTTTCGCGACCAATATTATTCATAATATAGGTTTTTGGGTCAGATCGCGTTATTTATAAATTTGGCGTAACTCTCCACCACCCGACACGGCCAAACAGTAAAAAATGTGTCACGTTTTTCAAAGGACAAAATAATTCAACAGCATTTTTAAATCTTCTTCTTCTTGGTTCTTTCGGTAAAGTCACGTAGAAGGGAAGTAATAGAATAATAAAAATAAAACATAATAAAATAATTCTCACGACGTTTCGGCCACAACGCAAGCAGCCGTCCTCAGGTGAAGAACATGTCTGTCGATAAGACAGAGTCTAAATGACACGTCTTAGGCTTGGAGTGTCTATTTAAGCTGTTAGGGAGGAGGAAGAGAGCGTTGACAAAAGAATTTGCATTTGAAGAATTTGCATTTGAAGCATTTTAAAATTTGAGTAGTAAGACGTTTCGCTGGTAATTACAATCAGCTTCATTCAATTGAATAACAATTGAATGATTACCAATCTATATCATTACAATACCCTCCCCCTCTTTGCCTCAAATCACTGCACCTGATTGAATTGAATTAAATGATGACGTCACCCTGCTGATGCTCTATTTAAGACCGGGAGCAACAGGAGAGCTTCACCATTGTTGCCCGAAGAAGCTGATTGTAATTACCAGCTAATACGTCGTACTACTCAATTTTTTAATGCTGTTGATTCTCTCTTCAACACACCGGTGGTCTAAATAAGTGAATTATTTTGTCCTTTGAAAAACGTGACACATTTTTTACTGTTTGGCCGTGTCGGGTGGTGGAGGGTTACGACAGATTTATAAATAACGTGATCTGACCCAAAAACCTATATTATGAATTATGATGCTTTTTTGTTTAACGGGGGTCTCTGTATCTCGCATCACATCAAGGGGCAGCGTATTCCTTTCCGTATATTGTGGGCACTCACTTAAGTGGTTTGTCGCTGCTCACAGGACAACTCTGTGTGTGTGTTTTTACTCCCCGCAGCCAAAGGGAGCCGACCGGAAACAGAAAACAGACCGGGAAAAGATGGAGAAGAGAACTCCACTCGAAAAAGAAAAATACCAGCCTTCGTTCGAGACCACCATTCTGACAGAGGTGAGCACAACGCAGTGTTATGAATTTCGCTTTCTCTCATATCGCACAAGAATCGGGCAAATGAACAATTCTTAGCACTTGGCTTTTAATCAGACAAATAAAATCAAACAATAATATGGGCATTCTAATGAATGTTGAGCTCGCATCGTTACATTCTTTCTTTCGCAAGTTCCCAAACTGCCTATATTTAACTGGAGCCGATTGAATCTCAAGATGAGATCTGCCTAGCCCCTGTTCCCGACACGGGTGTGTTAGTGTGTGTATGCACATGTGGGTTGTCTGTAAACACAGCCCGTAGCGTTGCGCAGTTGTTCAGGTGCAAGGTCACAAACCATGTCAGACACGCATCAGTTGAGTAACGCTTGCAAAAGTCGAAGCTTTAGCTCTTGTTACATCTGTCCCAGGCCGTGAAGAACCTCTCTAAAGAAATGCATTGAAAAAGCTACGGATTCAATGTGGGGTGCTTGCGCGCGTGCTTGCGTGCATCTGTCCCGTTTCCCACAGTGCTCCCCGTGGCCCGACAACTCGTGCCTCAGTAACAGTCCCCCTGCAACGCCCAGCTTCTGCTCCAGCCAACAGAGCTACAGCCTGTCCGAAACGTGAGTCCAAAGGCCTCCCTGCCCCCCCGCCACCCCCACATTGTGTTGCGTTTGACAGCTCTCCTTCTCACCAACGCCGAAATATGACACGAGCTAATTTTTATTTATATTGCACGGAAGCTGTTGTTGTGCTCGTCCAGAGGGAGGGAAAAAAAGAAATGGAATACAAAAAGCAAAAGCTTGGAGTTTACTTTTTGTTTTATTTTCATTAGCTCTGGAAACTGCTCGTCGTCGTCACCCATTCACCAGGGAGATGGGCTGCTGCCGTTGCCCGCAGGAGAGGTGAGCCCTGCAAACTCACACTGTGCACAACAAAGACAAACATCGCCCCCATAGTCTTCGTGGACTTTTTGAGCAAGTGTTGTTCGGGAGCACCTATGAAGGCCGGAAAGGCACATGAGGGGGTGGGTGGTCAGCACCACGCCCGACCGCCTTTGTCTCCCAAATGGCGATGTTTACACACCACACCAGGTCCTCATTTGAGACTGAGTAGACTTAGGGGAGGCCCAGGACCCGTTCAGATAATTTCGGGAATCGAACTCGGGTCACCGGATTCGTACCCCACTACACTACCGATTATCACAACACACACACACACACGTGTGTATATATACATAGAGCATGGTGCGGGCATGTGTTTCTTTCTTATTTTATGCTTGTTTTTGATTTAATTTCTTTGGACGCAAAAAACAGCTGTTGTCTCCTGTTTGCAGATGTTAAACTTCTACTGCTCCTCCCCTTCTTCCCCAGCAACTCATTCCATCGGCCACCATTCAAGAGACCCAGCAATGGCTGCACAAGAACCGGTTTGCCAAGTTCTCTCGCCTCTTCAACAACTTTGCCGGTAACCCCGATTCTTCGACGCTGCAAATGTAATTGTATTTCTTTGTAACTCCAG
The DNA here is from genome assembly GCF_015708825.2 of Lethenteron reissneri. Taxonomy (NCBI): domain Eukaryota; kingdom Metazoa; phylum Chordata; class Hyperoartia; order Petromyzontiformes; family Petromyzontidae; genus Lethenteron; species Lethenteron reissneri. The sequence goes on along the minus strand of NC_083798.1, from coordinate 16,052,756 downwards.
TATTAAAAGAATACTTTTCATAAATTATGATTATTGATATATTTTATATCCAGGAAAGTGGCAGTATGGTGATGTATTGAATACATCTGTGAGTGTTATTGGGTGTTATTCTTTGAGTTTTATTTTCTCATGTGTGGCTGTCCTCCATGTTCTCTGGTTTTCCTCCGAGATGACAAACACTCATTAATAGAATCTGCCAAATATCCTAATGCAGGACCCTCTTTAAAATAAGAGTATTAAGACTCTGCGAGGCTTTCCCAGAAAATGAAATGGAATTCTTATTTTGTCACTTCAGTAGCTGTGAAAAAAATGGTGGCCACTTGCATTACACACCATGAAATTACATTTTCTCCAAGATGACGATACAATTCCTGAAAGTCCGTGAAGATGATTTATTTTCCTGCAGAAGGCAAACTGCCTGATATTTCATGAGAAAATATAATCTTTATTTTCACTCGGCTCATTAATATTTTTAGCCCTCGGGCCAGCATGCATGCAGTGGTGCCGAATTATATAATACCAGCACTCCCCAGTCTACACCCTATGTGGCCAACTGAGTTCACGGGAAAACGGGAGTTTATATTTAGGCTTTGTGAACAAGCCACGCCTGCTATGGGTAACGTGGGAAAAACGGTGTGAGACCACTTCACCACCGCCTGGATTCCGTCTCGGGCACAGCACGCTCGGTGTGTCTGCGCAGGGAACACAAGAAAACATTTATTTTAAAAAGCGGTACTCCTTGTCATCGCCTGCCTTGTTGCTGCCGACTGTGGACTTTAGGTGAAAAGGTCAGAGTTCTTTTTAGGAGGGTGCCGCATTATAATCTCTGTCCAATTCCATTAATGTTTGGCATGTGGGTGGAAACCAGAGTACCTGGAGAAATCCCACAACGCTGGACCTTAGATGAAAGGGTCAGAGTAAAAGTAAACCGCCTTGATATATTTCTTTCTTTCCATGTTCCCGTGCCGCCCCCCCCCCGCACACCACCACCTGCTCCACCGTGTGGCTGATGCCCTTTTGTCCCATTGCCTCCAGGTGCCGACCTGCTAAAGCTGTCAAGGGACGACCTCATTCAGATCTGCGGCCCTGCTGACGGAATTCGGCTCCACAACGCCCTCAAAGCGAGGTGTGGACGCCCCCCCCCACCACTCACTAACCCCAACCAGCGCTCAGACGGCACCGCCGGCACGCGTTCCCTTTCGGAACCCTGTGGGTTTGGTGGACGGGTTTTTGTTTTGTTATTGTTGTTGTTGGTGGTGCTCCTTCCCACATGCATAGTTTGTACAAGTTCAGTGCCTTGTTGTCAATCTCCTGCTCGATGGGAGCCTCCCTGCACCGCGAGGGTTGATGCGGTAGTTCGACCGTATCGCCGGTCGGTGTGGGTTGGTGAACGCAGGGAACGTGGATGTTGGAGCGTAGTACGGCACAGCAATGGATTTTTGCTGCACTGCCCTCTGTTGCCCGCAAAGTAGCTCATGCAGCCTGTAACACCCGCTATGAATGGCGATTGCCCATCCACGATGAGATGGGACACATTTCAGGTGAATTGATCATAAGCAGTCGGTTGTTTTGGTTTCCCATAAATAAATCTAAACTTTATGCGCAGAGGAAGCAGCAGCCACAAAGTCACAGCTCGATAAAAATCAATTGAAATAAACACGGCGTGAAAATTTGTAACGCTTCACGACCAATTTCATATTCACACTGGAAATGTGCGTTGTATGATATCAATCTCAAAAACCCACAAAATACAAACATCGCTGTTGAATGGCAAGTCTGACGAATAGAACAACACTCCCACTTGCGCGTGCCCACACATACAAAGATGTTCTTACGCAGTCTGTGCAAGTGCAGGGATTCTGGAAAATTATCCATTTGCTAGTTGGTAAGGAACCTCCCGTTTATTTTCACATCTTCACAGCTCTCCTTTCATGTGTCTCACGCGACAGGTCTGTGCGGCCACGGTTGACGATCTACGTTTGTCAGGAGTCTCAGCAAGGTGACTGATACATTTACATCCGTTTGCCAGTCCAATGCTGGACGCAGGCCTCTCCACATGTACACATGGTGATTGTTGGATCGTACTTCACCCCACTGATAAGTGTGGGTTTGTGAAGGGAGGTTCCCAGTACCGATTCAGATGTCACTCGCCACTGATGTTCATCACTGGCTGGGGGTTGAAATATTGAGCAATGTGCTAATCTCTGCACCAGCGGTCCATACCAGGGAACTAATGACTGAGCATGCAATGCTAGTGTTGAGTGTTTCTATCTTATTGTAACACACAACAAATACTTAGCATTTAGAGATTAATCCTCAAACCCCCCTACTGGAATCAACGATTCAAAGGTTTAAGTTCCTTATTGTTGTCTCATTTGAAAAGTTTGTGTTCACCTAATTTGCATAGAATGTGCATAAGTTACGAATTACTAATAATTAAAATATGATTGTAAGCACAAGAATATTTTTTAATGTATTAATCAATGCATAGATACACACCTAGGAAATACTGTAGTGTAAGTAAAGTAGTATACATGAATTGAAAGTCATTCAATTAAATGTGTTGCATTGTTTATTGATGTGAATCTAAAATGTCCCGCATGGGAAAATTTTACATTCACGCATGATCTGGGTAGCGTTGGTGCAGCCCTGTACAGTACTATGAACCCAGTGACCTTGGCCCTGTTCCCATAGTGGTATCTGAATCTGTCCGGGGCGTCCCCTAGGTTGACTGAGCCTTAAACGACTACCTTGTGCACGGGTATGAACACGGGCAGTGGGGGCGACAAAGATTGGCGGGCGTGGTGCTGGTCACACCACCCCCTACTTAGTGCCATGCTGGTCCTAATAATCGACCCTTGTGAAAAGCAGTTGCCCCGGCAGTCTGTGAGTCTAAACGAAAGATCTTTATCCGTGTTTTTTTTTCAAGCAGTGTACCATGCCATATACCTGGAGGAGCTCAATAGCCTGGAACTGACGGACAAAATTGCCACTCTCTTCACCATGGTGCCCCACCTCATCAGCAGCGTGTATCGGCAGGGACCCACGGGGATCCACGTCCTGGTTAGCAATCAGGTACGGATCGTGACGCGCACGCATGCACTCGTCTGTCCAGTCATGCTCACTCGTCCTGTTCGGTCACACGGGTGCACGCACTCAATGCCCCTTTGCTCAGCCCAGCCCCCATGGCTGGCCACACAGCTCAGACAGAAGCAGCAGCAGCTGCATTCCAAACATCAATTATCTCATTGATAAGGTGTCTCCACGCGGCATGGTGTACATCTGATTATTGGAACCGACTGCAGGATTTCTCTTGTGTTTCGGTAATGTTGTGAAGGTTTTTAAAAGAACAGAATTTTGTGTTGAATGACAAGATTTTGTTATTGTGATTCTTTTGACTGGATTGCTATTTCAAGACGTTTTGTGAACGAAAACCATGTTTTGGGTATGAAGGCTTTCAAGTACTCAAGATTTGGAATGGATTGTCAAATGATAATATAATAATGAGCACTGACAAATCTAATAAGTGTTTTGTTAGCATTAATTATTGAAGAAATTATTTCACATTTTGGTGACGTCCCCTTATGCAAGTTTGCATGTTTTATATGCAACCCAGTATTCGTCTTTTGACTTTTATTTTATTTGTCACACGGATGATCACGTTTATCGAGTAACCCAGCTACTTTACAAGGGAGATCCGTTGTGCTGCATCAGCACAGCAATAATATTGCAAAAACATTAATATCGCAGAGATTCAGTACAGGATCCTCAAGGAAAATTGCCCAAATAACAAACTAGATATTTAATTCTAGATTTGAAGCTTTTGTGACTGCAAGGATTCATACTCTTAGTTCTTTCGGTAAAGTCACGTAGGTAAAAAATGAAATTAAAATAAAAATAAAATAAAAACAATAAAATCACGACGTTTCGGAGGCAACACAAGCTTCCGTTCATGAATGAAACACAAACGCTAATTCATTTCCCAAGAAGTCAAGTGTTTCTGAAACAAGTAATATCGGATTTTTTTTCAAATGACATTCGTAATTGCGTTTATTGTTTTGGTCTCCCTTCGGTCACTGGTGCTCAGTGGGCCATTTCTGAACAATAATGGCTAATTCTAGATAATGGCTAACCGGAATTTTAATTTAGCACGTGAACGCAATAAAGGAATGATGGAAAAATGCACCATTAGGGAGATTTTTCGAAGCAAAGGGTTGCCTGGGCACGATTTTTCACTTTTTTGTGCCGTTTGCCAAGTGCGTGGTTTGAAGCCTCTGGCTCGGGTTAATAGTTCAGACGGAAGAACATTTTTATGAAAATGGTGCCTCCAGGCACTTTGGGGTTAATAAATGGCTGGTACTCATGCGTTACTCATGCTGTGAAGTTTCAAATGTACACATGTTCAATTTATAGAGATGTTGGTTATAAATGTAATAATGTTAACATAATTCTATTATTCTTTTTAAACAGATGATTCAAAATTTCCAAGATGAGACCTGCTTTGCAATCGACATGGTAAAAGGTAAATTGATTTGTTTGTGTAACATACAACATGATGAAATCGCGTTTCTTATATTTTTTGTGTGAAAAGTCAAAATGGTTTTCCACTCGGTTGCGTATGGGTAACATCACCTCTCATTTACAGCCAGTGGAGGAAATTCCACTATCCTATGGCAGGGATAAATGTTTCCATGTGACATCCACTTTCCTTATATTATCAACCCTAAAGTGATGATGGGCTAAGCCAATGCCCCTCACCTATTTGTATTACACGCTTTTATTTAACTCACTCCGCCTGTTATCGTATCCTCAAAAAATCATGTAACTACATTTTTACCAACTTCCCAATGTGCTATCGACTGCAAACTTGGTATACTTATGTCATACTGATGACAAGACTATATTCTATCCATAAAAAAATCCAAAACATATTTTTTACATTTTACACGCTTTTATTTAACTCACTGTCTGTTGTCATATCCTCAAATCTTTTAACTCGATTTCAACCGTCTTCCCAATGTCGTATTGACTGCAAACTTGGTATAGTTATGTCATTCTGATGACAATACTATATTCTATCATTAACAATATATATTTTAAAACGATATTTTTTACGGCTCTAATTGTCAACGCTCAACTCACGTTGCCTGCAAATCACCACGGGTCCCTTACGTTATGGCAAGCTGCGGGGAGCCACGCCGAGGGGTGGGGGGTGTGGAAGGAGGGGAGGGGCGATGGGGGAAGGGAGCAGGGGGAGGGGCAGCTCGGACAGTACATTTCATTAAATCGTGTTTTTTTAAAGTGAAAAAATATTTATATTTTTATATTTACAACACTTAGCCAGTGGTGGAAATTCCGCGAAGTCAACGGCCCTAACCGGATTTGACCTCACAACTTCATCATTGCACACTGCATACTTCACCACTGCTCCATCCTCTGACATCATTTTTTGCCGCTCTGATTTATCCATGGCTCATGAAGCTAACTGTGGCCATCTTAATTTTGTCTATAGTTTTCTGGTTAGATTCTATGTCGCTATTTCATTATACCTGATGATGATTGCTTGTGTTGCAATCGAAACGTCGTATGCTATTATTTAATTTATTATTTGTCTTTTCTGCAGATGAAAACAGTGACTGCTACCACGTCATTTTAAAATGAAGCTATCGTCCAAGGACAACATCAGAATATAATATATACGTCATGCTTCTCATGCCTAAAACAAGAAAAATCTAGGTTGACTGTTAACATGCCAGAGATGCTAAGAGTCTCTTGGTGTGTGTGTCTTGGTGAGAGGTTGCTAGGGTTAGAGCGTGAAAGATGGAGAAATTTAAACCTGGGAGATGTCTTCGGTTCCAGCCTGCAGCAAGGACGATGCTAAGCAGAGAGGAGCTAGTAATTCCGGTCACTTTTACATTCCTTCGGATCCCATTACCTCCGACAGACCAATATGCATATGCGCAAGCTTGTGTTGCCACAAGCGCCAGCTTCGGGTAGAGGAATGCCGTCCTTTCCAGTTTAATAAACACGTGCGGGACACAAAATAAAGATTGCTTTGTTGTTTGAGGACAGTAATTCTTTTCAGCAACCTACATGTTCAACCTCTCGGCCTCCTTTCGTTTTAGATCATGGGCTCCACCTAGCACTGCGTCTGTTAATTTCAGCAATTCCACATATGTTGGATGAGTTGAGGAGGTGACGTTAGTCTGTGTATAAAGAGATACCGTAAATAATTATAGCATTCAAGTTGCTGCAGCAACATTGGCCACAACGGTCAAGTACATATTCCAACTCCTGCGTCGAACAAACCAAAGCAGTGACGGCATGGGCCCTGACGCAAGAAATGAAATGAGGCCCCCCTGTCCAATTTCGCCCTTCTACATAGCCCAGTGCTTGGGGCTGTCCGGGTCGTGGAACCCGACGCAGTTGCACCACCTGCACACTCAATAGCTATGCCACTGAGCCAGGAACATTGTGAGTACCGTGCGTGTCTAGGTGTTGACTGCATGTGATGCACACTTTGCTCTTACACTACTTGGTATCCAGTCGCACTGCATTGCCATCGCAGGGAGAGAAATGTCGTTGTGGGCACACATGGTCTGAAACACCAAGTGAGATATATAAAAATATGTATACACACCCAGGATCTGCCTGTCTTTGCCATTACAAGTGACTGTTTTCTTGTTTGTTTTGTTCCACAAGTGTTAACCATTCAATGATAACTACGTTGGTGTAATTTACAGTTTTGAATACTGATTACGGAGTAGCAATTCATAAAGAAAAAAAAATAACTTGAAGTAAATTAGAGCATTTCACAAAAGCATTGTGACCCAGATTTTCAAGAGGTTTCCTTTTTTTTGTAGCTGTTGAGAAAATGTGTTTTTGAGACCTTGTGAAGGCAGTCGTACCCCAACTCCCCTCTGCCGTATTGCACACACGTGTTTTATACTCTTGTTACATTTATGCTCCGTTTCTCTTTTGTAAAAAAGCACACGTTTGTAAATATGTTTTTTTCTATTACCATATGTATTTTTGTATAAAGTTGAGATTTAGCACATGGGGTTGGGGGGAAGCTTTGCAAACTGCAGTTCTCTGATGCGTCATGTGTATGCTTTATGTGCAGTGTTTCATATGAAACTGGATGTCCATTGTGGAAATGTATCTTTTTTAAAGTTTTTTTTTTATTACATAAAGGGCTTAATTTCTCACTGAATATTTTTTCGGTCACTGGTGGGCTGGAGTAGGAGGTATGCAACGAGTAGCCACAACCAAAGTGAGAGGCATACTGGATGTGGCGTGCCTTGTACGAAGACATTTTCTTGGTCTCTGACTTGGGCAGACGCCACAGTTGAAATTAAGCCCTGAGGACACCACTTTTCTTGCTTTATGTTTTCACTTTGCTGCCTTGAATGCCAATCTTCTTGGCGGTTGTTGACTACAAATATTTTTTTACACTTCATTATTGATTTTGGGCCAAATCGCTTGAGTCAAATGTGTGTTGTACACCCGACACGGTGAATGTAATAAAGCAACCAGTGTGTCGGAGAGCAATCCCACAAATTAAACACATTGGGTGTGGCGTTTTTCTGATAGTTGCAACCAGCATCGTCAGGAAGTTGCCAGCAATTTTGAGGAGGATTTACGATACACATTTGGCTTGCGTGATGTAACCCAAACATAAATTACGAATCAAATTGGTTGCAAAAGCCTACGTGTTTAAATTGAACTTTCACGCTTAATTGTACAAATGAAGGCATGCTTGTTTCTGCATTAATTTGTTAATGTTGTTAGCAGTTGGTATGTTTTGTATGTTAATCTTTTCACGTCTACTCATGTACGCAATTACATTTTTAAAGAAATATAAACATTTTGTAACGATACAAATTCTTTGAATATTTTTGTTCTTTTCTAGAATTATCTCTTTCTAATGTTCCACGTGGTTCACGACTGTTGTATCACGTGCTGTATCACGTGTGCCATCGGTGCATTTGTCCGTTGCTCGTTGTCTCATGCCACTTTTTTTGTCTGTCAATTGCAAGTTTTAATTGTATGCCAAACTCACTGTGAGAGGGCCTGCTTTCATTGCATGTGCCCACTGAGCCTCTTGTTGTGAACACTGTGCTGAAATAAACCTATGTGCCTTTATAAAAAAAACAAGAATAAATGCACTCTTTTCCTTACAAAATTGAGCACTGCAATATTATGGTCTGTCAAACAACATCTCTACACCGATGCAATTTTTGGACAGAGATATAATGCAGTTTGTGCAGGTTTTATGGAATTGTTAAGGTAAGAATTAAAAGCTTATCTTGGGTAGTGAGGAACATGAGCCAACCAACGTCTCTCACGTACTTAAATTAGCTGTCTCCATCACCATCATTAGGTCTAACCTAGACACGGCTGGATCAAGGCCTCAATCTACATGCAAATATTCTACAAGAAATTTAATTTCTGAGGACGAATACTGCAGGTCGTGTCTCGATGACAGGCCTTCATCAGAAGCGTTTGGGTGTCATCACTTTCAGGAGGGGGTGGATTAGCAGTGACGGACTTGTGTTTACGCGATAGGATTTCTGCGCGCTAAAAACGATACAAGGAATTTATCTGCTGAACTCGGAGCATGATCCACTGCTTTGCATGAGGTGAGCCTTAAATTTGAGTAGACAGCTTCTGGATCACCTCACATCCCAACTGAACACGGCCTGCTGCACATTTCCTTGAAACAATAATCCTGACATTGAGATGTCAGTACGTACCTATGTTGGTGACAAACATGCTCAAACCATTGCATGATGTGGTAAATAAATAGTACACTGTTCTTCAATATCAGTGTGTTTTAAAAACCCTGCATGTGTATTGGATTAAATGTCAGTTAATTGATGATGCCAACATCTCTGGGAAATATTTCAATGCATTCCATGCTTGCTATCGCATGTAATTGTCACAACTAAGCAGATCTGTCAGGTTTCAGTCAGATGTTCCGCGTGATGCAGCTCCTGATAAATTCGTAATTGTTGGCCAAGAAAACGAAAATAATTATGTTTAGACAATGGGGTATTGGGAGCATTGCTAATGGAAGTGAAACTTAATGCTCCAAGACATTGCTTAAGTTAGTAAAAACTTTACAAAGATCATCTGAGTTTAGTTCAGCAAATGTCAGACTTGTCAAGACCTAATGGAGAAGCCTCTTGTAGAGTAGCGGAAACACTGATTATTGGAAATTACCCCAAAAATGTCTCTCTTAACTTATCGTTAAAATTAGCACCACAATTTAACCAATTGGGAGGGGGGGGGATACACTTTCCTCTGTTGTCACTGAGGATTAGACATTTTTTTTCCGTGAAATGCCTGGGAAAGTAATGGGTGAAGTATTTTTACAGTAGATGGCCCTCTGTTGTCCTAACCGTGCACGCCCATGTCTGTGGGGCCCTTATGCTCGGCAATCTGCCCGCAGCCCGAAAGCTGATTATATCGCCTGTTAAACACACCCAGGACCGCGTGACATGCTCTGGGATTGGGAACGCACAAAGTCGAGGGGGGCAGGGGACCTTTGAATGTGTTAAATTATAAAAGGAAAATACTCGGGAGACTGAAAGTCACAGCACGTCCTAATGTGCCACTACATCTTTAGAAGAGTCCTCACACTTTTTAAATCCTTTATATTAAGTTCACTTGCTTGCTTGCTTGCACGCTTACGACTGTGAAAATCTTTCGGTCGTTTTTAACCCACTTCCCGTGATCCAATCGAGCTGACATTTTGCACACAGACTCATTGTGCGTGACAATTTATTTTCCTGAAATTTTTTCCCCAAAATTTTCAACATTTTAGGAATTTTTTTTAAAATTTAATTACCAATTGCTTAATGGTGGCAGGCAATCATCTGACCCATAGGTGGCAGCCATCTCAAGCCAGAGGACGAGAGGACTCTAGCCGCCACGCATATAAAGGATTTATAGTGAAAAACTTTGTTTTTACGGGTTAATTTTTTTACGGATGCTTTTGCCGCACACTTTCAGTGTCCATCGCTAAGATGAAGACCTTCCCAAGCCACGTTGCTTATGCGGGTTGTGTGACAATAATTCATCACGCTGGTCAGGAGAGGAGACGGGTTCAGATAGTACTCACCACTGATGCCAGCCGTGGCCAGGCATTTATCTTAAGTCAGAAGGTTTGTACAGCATTGCACGAACCACTGTGCCACAGTGTCTATTAATGGACAAACGTTTTGGCTAAACATTAAATTCACTTCCATTATTATATACAGTACCTTTTCAATGCCGGATGAAGACACCCCTTGTCCTCCAGTCATGGGGGTTATTTGACTACTGTTCACCACGCTGGTGACTGCGGGTTTGTGAAGGGGAGAATCAGGATAGTTGAGGTATTCAGCGTTTATGTTCGGCCTGGTCGGGCATAAAACCCGGGGCAATGGGTTCATAGCAGAGTGCGTGAATTACTACGCCACCACCACTCCCTCCCTTGATTTCTATGAATGGACCAAACTACGCAGGAAGATTGGATAAGCAGTGCACTCTGGCTTTTGGTTGCATTTGTAAGTGTAATTATTGCTTGCTTTTGACGGCTAAAATCGCTGCAAATACAAGTACAAACATTTCTTGTAGGATGTCACCCCATCTCCCCACCGTCCCCCCCAAAAAAGAAAAGGCACCGAAAATATCGCCAGCGACTGACGGCCGCCTTCTCGGCAACATCGGTGCCGGGATTGAGGGCAGTTTTTTTTCTCTGTGCGTGTTGGTTGCGAAAACCATAAAACGTGTGCGACCAAACGCCGCCACGGGTAGCGCAAGCGGTGGAGTGGAAAAGGGAACAAAATTAAGCGACTGGAACGTGAGAGGTGGGGTCGTGGCTGGCAGGGGGTTGCATAAAAATGACAGGCTGCTAATGGAGCGTGACGGCTGCTGTGGCTTTCGGGGTTGATTGCGGTGCGCGGGTTCGTTCCACGCCGCCCTCCTCTTCCTCCTCCTCCTCCTCAAAACCTTCTGTCGCTTTTCTGGGATTCAGTTCGGATTCACTGGGATCATTTCGCGCAAAAATAAATGTGACGGTCACCCATAGAGCCCGCGTCGTCGTCCACTCATTGACGCGTCTCCGGATAAATGTCGCGACGCCTGCAAAATGAAATGGAGCCGCGGCGTCGTCGGGTGCACGTTGATTTGCGATTAAATAATTGAGTTTAGACAGCAACCTTTGATTGAAGGCATCCCCCCGCGCCGTGCCGGTCAAAGAGGGGGGGCTTAGTGGATTGTGGGGGATGGGTGGGTGCTCATAATTCGCCGTGCTGGTCAATGCGGGTTGGTGAAGGGTGGCGGGGGGTGTGTGTGGGTGACAAAACTGGTTCAGAGATCACTCACCACTGATGGTAGCCATAACCAGGAAGCACATTTCAGGTCGTGGGGTTCGCAGCGTCGTGCATGAACCACGACACCACTGTGCCCCCTGTCTTTATCACCACATCTGTGGGCATGATCAATCCACTGCCGGATGAAGGTCTTACCGGAGCCAGGGTCGGATTAAGATTTTGTAGACCCCTGGGGCTACAGGTACTGTGAGGACCCCAGTAAGAGTTTCAAAAGGAAAACAAAGTTAAAGAGAAATCAAATGTATTTTTACAAGGCTAACAACAAATAAAATTCAGCATTCACAACTGGCCCTGACCGGAGCCATCACGCATTGATTATGCGATTTAACAAATTATCGAGCACCTCCGCACGAGCTGATTTCATCGCCTCATTTGCATACTGGACATCATCTCAGGGACGTTAGTTCTCTTGGCTGCCACTTCATTGTTAGTTTGAATCCTCGGCCATCATTCCTTCTCGTGACGTGTCCTGCCCAAGCCCACTTGATTGTATTCACGGTCCATATCATATCTAACATGCATATATTTTATGATCTATGTGTTCCTTTCTGTCTCTCAATGCATGCTTTAGTCATCAATGTCCGCGTCAAGGCGGGTAATATGCACAGATAGAATAGCAATATGTAATAATGGAGGTAATAAGTACGATGTATATCTTGGTTAGTTGTTGAAGGCTTACCGATAGATCAGAATGATGAAATAAAAAAGCAGACAAGGGGGTGGGTTGAATAGTTGTTGGAAAACCAAGCTTGGTAATGAAACGCAAAGTGCTAACGTACCTAAAGAAGAAAAAAATGCCGGTGTGCCTGTCTCCAAATTAGTTGAAAATCCTACTAGTTTTGCTTGGCCAACAACTTGCATGCATTCTTTGCAGTGACCCTTTTTGCAGTCGAGAAGACCTCTTTTTTTGTTCCTTGCACCTTGCGCGTTCTGGAACACTGCACTTTATCTTGAGGGACTTTCTGTTCTTAAACCCCACCACAATGCACCCCTCCACCGGCCCCTGCTCTCCTCCTCAGTGCCATGTAGATGTGCAGAGATAATCTTAACAGCACCAACGCAACCGACAAGGAGCGACTGATGTGCAAATACCTCTGCGTGGTTTCAAGTGCCTGTCACTGAGCAGTGCCAGGTCTGTGCCTACCATGACGTATGAAGGCTCTGCTGCGGGCACTATAAATAACGTCTAACATTACATATCTGCAATGCTAGGGGGGGGGGGTAGTGGTGGCGCAATGGTTAGCGCACTGAGCTATGAATCTGGTGGTTTGCGTTTGATTTCCGGCCTTGGCTGACATCAGTGGCAAGTGATATCTGGATCGGTCATCGGCCACCCCCCAGATGATTTGACTCTGGGGGAATATCTGTGCTGTCACGGCCAAAACTGGCAGAGCGTTGCGGGGGACACAATAACTCCCTTCTCAAAGAGGCACAGCTCGTAGAATTTCCAGCGTGGTGAGGGCAAGGAGTCAGCGGAGTTCTAGCTTTTCTTCCGCCGGGAGTCGCTGCCAGCCCATGCCCCTGTGACCCCTTCAACACTTGTGCACACGCCTCTGTTAGCCAGTGCCAACGAGTGTTTTTTGTAATGACATTATTTAGTCCATTGTTTCGTTTAGCAATCAAATAGTGTGCTGTTTATTTAAGTGAAAGACGAGTTAATGTATACCATGAGAGCTATAATCACACGCCATTCTGAATGCAACCCATTCTCTTAAACAATTGGGCTTTTTTTCTTAGGCTGTGTTGTTGAAGTTGTCAGCGTGTGCCGGTTACGTGTGTTGAAACAGTATTCCCACTGCAGGTGATTTGTTAGAATGGTTAGGCTCCACCTGTGTTGTCTTACTGCTTTTTTTAAATACACACTGTGCCAACAGATGTGAGGTGTGGAACAAATATAAGCAAGTACTTGCTAAGAAAAGCTGGGTCTGGATTCACGAATGCTAATCATAAAGAAGGCCAAATTACGTGTGTTTTTCAAATGTACAACCCTTTTAGTTCATGTTGCAATCACCTTACATGGCAAGTTTTTTTTTAATTGCCATTTATGTTGAAATTATAAATAGAATTACTGAATCGGTATGTTCTCACATAATATACTTTTTATTAGCAATATACGGCAACTGGTATCACTAAATATGTGCCACCTCTAATTGGACCCAATTTTGCTCTGGCCCAGGAATTGTTAAGCCACTCGTGCACGAAGACTTCGCCATGCCGTGTTGGTCATTGAGGTTGTTTAACCATACTTCACCACAATGGTCAGTGCAGGTTGGTGAAAGTGCCCAGGACCAGTTAAATTATAATTTGCAATTGATGTTATCCATGGCCAGGAATCAAACTCAGATCACTGTTTTTCAGAGCGCAGTGCGCCAAATGCTGCACCACCACTCCAACCTCGCATTAAACACGGTCCCTTGGATTGTATCTGCAAATACGCAATTGAATTACAAGATTTTATTTTACAAAACCAATTGAAGTTAGTGACGAGTTTGTGAAAATTGTGCATAGTTTTCATAATGTAAACACAGTGGCATATAGATATACCCTTGGCACATTCGTATAGGCCAGGGGTCGGCAACCAAAATAACAAGAAGAGCCATTTCTTTCCAATTCGGTACAAAATTCAGTATTTCAAGAGCCGCAATGCATCTGAGTACATACGTACTCATCGTCAAGAAGCAGCCCGTAAAGAGCCGCATGCGGCTCCGGAGCCGCAGGTTGCCGACCCCTGGTATAGGCAAACACCCTCACGAACAGCAAACATCATACACGCAATGCAGGGATTCATATCTCACTGATTTTTTTTCTGGATCACTGGTAGACTGGCAGACAGGTGGCACCCCCGGACTAGTAGCTACAGCCATAGCGCGAGGTAAACTGGACGTGGTGTGGAAACTAAACTAAATTATACACTTTAAATTTTTCCAGGTAAGGCCCACTGAGCTATATAGCTCTTTTTTCAGAAGCGACCTGGTCAAAAACGATAGCCCAATGAAGATGCTTATTACGTGGAAATTTATTGTAGCCAAATACTCTAAACGCATGTTTCTAAATGTGGAGGGAAAAAGCAGAGCACCCGGAGAAAAATCCACGTAATTACGGGGAGAACGTGCAAACTCCAAATATACAACAGGCGTCAGGGTCGAGATCGAACCCACGACCTCGCCACGGCGGCACCCTCTCTGGCTTGCCCACCTGGACAGACCCGGGTGAAATTAAGCCCTCCACATAAGCACAATGTACGTGTCATGTCCTTACGTGTGCTGTTATGTGAAAGGCCGCCCTTGCTTTGGCAGAGCGATAATCATCATTTAAGCGTTTAAATACGCTCGGTCGGGGCGATTTTGTGGAGGTGGGGTGAGTTGCTGGCACTGGGAACTCTGTCAGCAGGGGCACCAAGTTGCAAGCGTCAACCACGTGTGCCGCTCCTTCTGATGACACGGGGTGGCCTACACTAACAGAGCAGCACAGCTCTCACCGTGCGCTGACATGCTGGCATGTTTTGGATTATCGCGTGTGATTGCATTTTAGATGTCACAGTGCACAAAGCCAACAGCTTTAGTATGTGGATACTGTAACATGCACTCAGATCCCTTCAGCTGACAGCTTTTAAAGTCGGACATATGTTGCCTGGATTTTGTGAAGACAGATTCAGCCGATGTCTGCAATTTATCTTCATTACCAAGACAGGCCTATTCTTTTCTTCTGGAATTTCAGGTTTCACACTTGGAATTTCTCCTTATCGCACCATCTCTCCACCAGAATTGACACTTTGGATGAATGATCCAGTACCGAGTTGATCTGCATTGCAGTATTTTGTCTACATATGCTTGCCGAACATTGTATATGGTCCACAAAATTGGCTCCCAAGTTTGTCACGGAAAAGAGGAGTTATATTTCGATTTTAAGCTTTCGTGACTGCAGGGATTCATCTTCTTGGTTCTTTCGGTAAAGTCACGTAGAATGGAAATAATAAAATAATAAAAATAAAACATAATAAAATAATAAAAATAAAACATAATAAAATAATTATCACGACGTTTCGGCCACAACGCAAGCAGCCGTCCTCAGGTGGAGAGCAGGTCTGTCGAGTAGACAGTCTGACTCTGTCTACCTGCTCTCCACCTGAGGACGGCTGCTTGCGTTGTGGCCGAAACGTCGTGAGAATTATTTTATTACGTTTTATTTTTATTATTTTATTATGTTTTATTTTTATTATTTTATTATTTCTATTCTACGTGACTTTACCGAAAGAACCAAGAAGAGGAGTTCTACTTTTATATTATTTCATGAAATCTATGCGACCATTGTCTACTGCGTTACCATTTGGGCCTTCTGTTTGCGCGCTTTGGTGTGTAATCAGCATTCATGTCACCTTGTTGAAAAGAGAAAGAAGCAACTTAAAAAGCATGCTTTTTATCCAATGTTTTGTGGGTGTCTAACATTTGTGGGTATCCAGACACCCATGACACCCACAGTGACTGCACCTCTGCTAATCTTAACTTATGTACGGTGATGCAGAAAGGTCCTGCACACTTATTGACCTCTACTCGTATATACCGTAACAATTTTTATTGCGAGTATGCAGAGCATTAGGGATGGCAATTGCCTCCGCATGTACTTTGCCTACTTAAAATCAGTACCTGTCATCCTGAATATGACTGTGCAGGTTAACTTGCTTATGGAAACAAGATTGAAACTGCAATTCCATACGGCAGGCGGGAATGGAGGGACAAGTTTGGCAGATGGAACACACAAATGCACATCGACCAAAATAGCAACTGTGTGTGTATTAAACAATTGTCTCTATTGCCATTACAAGGTGCGATTGACAGTAGCAACAGTAAATATTGATTGCATTGTCAAACATATCAAAAGCAGTATATGCATAAAACAAGTTTCATGTGATGGAGCATTGAGTTATTTTTCAACAACAAACCATTTTTTAAAAATATCACGGCCTAAAAACATACAATTTGACAAAAACTGAAATGTTCACGACGTCATATTTTAATGCATGTTTTTGCATAGTCATGATTAGGTTACTTCAGGTGAGTTGTCATCTCTCCAGGTGCTGAGTTAGAATGCAGTTTTCATGTGCCCAGAGGAGCTGATTTATCATGACTTGTCATGGGATGATCCTAAGTGAGTAAAAGAGACTCACGTATAAGAAAAACCAGACATTTCACTTTTGTGCTTTGGATTCACATTGCTTAAAGACATTCTGTCAAGCTCTGAGTAGTTTCAGTCAGGCAAAAAAAGCACACTATTTTGACACTCATGTTGCCAAGGTTTTTTTCAGCATGTGCTTTAACACTCTTTGGTATTTTGGATGTCACCAGGAGGAACGGCAGTACAGAATTCTGCCGAATCTGTGCATTTGTTGAATGCAGGGTGCTGAAACGATTGTTAAAAATGCAGGAGTTATTTTTTGTGAACAATGTAAAACACAATGAAACCTTCAATAAGTGTTCATGCCTATTGCAAGACAGTACATATTTTTCTCTTGTAGCTTTCCCCCTTTTTGTTTTTTTTGTAAGGCAATTCGAGATGCCAACACATTTACGCACCCAAGAAATACAAATCATTATCCCGAACGACAATCTAACAGAGTTACTGACACACACAATATTGTGAATTTGACGTGAGGATTTGCATAATACTTCCAGTTATACTGTAATTCGCTTTGTGAAAAAAATCTGTCTCACAACCAGAATTCCAGCCTGTGTGACTTTTAACTTTTAAGTAAGGAAAAGAAACACCTATATTTTAATTTGTGCTAAACGTTAAGGAATGGTTGCAGCCTAACTCTGAGTGTTGGGCCTCGGGAACTCTCCTGTAACTCTGGTGCCAGTGGCAGTCAGCAGAAAAATTGATTTCTTCATCCGTGTCATCTCACCAAAAATGGAACGGTTTATTCTAAAAGGTATGCATGTGCCACAACAAGGGATTAACATCAGCTGGGTCTGTTCGGGTGAGTGACCCAGAAAATATTTCCACACTCGGCACACCACAAGCAGTATACCCAACACCATGGTTGTAATGTCACATGCCTACTTCAGTCTACCAGTGAATTAAGTCCTGGCTACAACATAATACTGTTTGTTTTGATTTAGCAGTTACTGCTTCCCAAGTTCTAGTGCCATCCCATCATCAGTTACGTTAAGAATTGAAACCAATAAAATTACGCATTTAGTTCATAAGCGATTATAATAGATTTAAAGATGTGATATTCTGCATTTTTAACCTATTACAACTGGAGTTTGTGGTATATGCTGTACAATATATTACATGTATTCGTCAAAGACAAAGAAGATACTTATCAAATTAGTCGTGAAGCCTTCAGGATGTAGTTTGGATTTAACTCATTGAGACTTAGGCCTAATAATCCAGACACCAAATTCTTCTAGCCAAGTTGGTGAAAATGTGAGTCTGTATTACTTCATCAACGCACAAACTAGAGTATTTACAAATGATGCTATTTTAATCAAATATTGCTTATTGCACCAACTCCTGTACGATTACTGAATCAGCAGCCTCATTTACATGATGTAATAATCATTGTGATAACTGTAGTAAAAAAATAAGACCTTGCAATATGTTATACACTAACTCTCTAGACCCCCACCACCTCCCAAATAGGGCTGTTCCTGCTGAAATTAAGGCCTGGTAATGACTCCGTTTTACATTCATAATTTGTCAAATCCTCTTGCCTACCCTCGATCAGAAATAGCTACTGTCGAGAGAAAGAGACATTGTTACTGTAGCTTGTAGTGGTGATTTGGGGTCGAGAGATACATCAAGTAATGTAAATTCCTTAGGTTCACAATGAATGCATGAAATATATTTCTCAAGAATTACATTTTAAACGTGCCCAACTTACATGATGAAATAAATAAGCAGACAATATTTTGCCTTCATATGTCTGTCTCTCCATATAAACAAAAGTATTTCTTACTTAACCCATCGGCCGTACGGCCTTCTAGAAGTGCATATTTTTACAATTTTATTTTTGTTATCTGTTTAGTAAAAAAATTCCACAACGCTCAGAATTATTTTGAGTTAAACACCGCTGTTTATGGTAATTCTGGGCTGCTGCGGGGCTACTTTGCCAGTAGAGGGCAGTGCAGAAAAATCTATTGCCCACCAACCCGCACTGACCAGCGAAATAACCTCCTCGACCGACACGGCGTGAGGAGGCCGTCATCCAGCAGTGGATTGACAATAGGACTGTACATGTTTATAGTAGATAATATGACAATTTGGGATAGTGGAGAGAATAATGCAACCGTACAAACGATATCGAGCGAAAAGGAAAATAATGAAATACGAAGGAGACGGGAAAATTGAAACGTAATAATCGATTATATTTATTGAAGGGGATATTGACCCTTATTCACTGCAATTCATGAAGTCTTCGCCAGACGTCCTGGCACCCCGAGCGGTTCGTCTGTCTTTGGCAGGTTCTCAAGAGCCCTCTGGTGGATGGATATGGTCATCATCACTTGTGTGAAGTCGTTGCCAGGTTCACCCCACGCTGCAGTGACTTGCAATCTATCGGTGAAACAGTACATACCGAACTTGAGTAAATTCACCAAATGTCCTGGGGCCCTGGAGAACAGGGTACAAGACGACTTACTCAATTATATAAATGGCGTAAGAATGGGTCAAGAAAATATTTGTCGGTAAAGGTTATAGATAAAATTCTAAAAGTTAAATTGTCAAAGTAAAAAAAAAATTCGATAATAACATGACATAATTAATTACAGTAATTTCCCGATCTACATCGGGGATGCGTTCCTGAAAGGTGCGTCGAATATCTAAACGACGTAAATCAAAGCAATTTTTTAAAATCATAATTCATGTAATAAAAGGGATGCATTCCTCACGTCGGCACTTGTTACATCCCCCCATTGTTTGCCTGCGTCAGTGTCCAAATGAGAAAAAATTAACCCGTAAAAACAAAGTTTTTCACTATAAATCCTTTATATGCGTGGCATCGGTTTCATTTTATTAATCATTTCTGTTTTTCTTGAGTAAGAGTTTCATTTTTATCACATTGGTATTATAAATTAAATATGAAATTTTTTTTCCTAAATAGTGGAAAATTTTGGAGAAAAAATTTCACGAAAATAAATTGTCACTCACAACGAGTCTGTGTGCAAAATGTCAGCTCGATTGGATCACGGGAAGTGGGTTAAAGAACGACCGAAAAATTTGCACGGTCGTAAGCAAGCAAGCAAGTGAACTTAATATAAAGGATTTAAAAATGACTTGTAAATTACTGATATGAGATTATATATAGCAACTACAGTATATCCCCTTACTGAGAAAACGTGGCCAGGACCCGCCCGCAAAAACATCGACACTCAGTGGGGTTTTCCTGGTTGAGCCTCCCAGAAATATGTTAGCTTTATACTTGAATAGTGTACTCAATACTGTAATTCATGCTCTATTTGTGATTTATTGGTTGATATATTGATTGACATTTCCTTGCCTGTCTCTCGTAATAAGCTAAATGTATGTGAAAATTATAAAGCTCATGAATCTGTTAAAATATTTCATTTAGATGCTGTGATCCAAATCGACGTGGAGGTACTTGTGGAAAGATTTGCATACAACACGTAGGCAGGTTTTTTTTGGGTTAGATCGCGTAAATATATAAATGTGTCGTTAAACCCGACACCACCCGACACAACCAATTAGTAAGGTTTGTCACGTAAACAGAACACGCCAATTAGTTATTAGTACAGCACACCGGTGTGTTGGAGAGCAAAGCCACAACATTTACAATCTGAGTACGATGTTTCGCTCGTTATTACAACTATTATGGTGCATATGCATATACTTCCCAACATTGGTGTTTAAGAATTGTAAAATTTTTGTTATTACATAGAAAACATACCGTACTTAAAAACTAAAAATTACATGCATATCAAGACATTCATTATAAATATACCACGGGTGGAGTGGTGGCACAGTGATTAACACACTTGAGCTGGAAACCCGGCCACAGCTAACATCATTGGCAAGCAATATCTGAACCGGTTCTGAGTCATCCCCGTTTTTAACAACCCACTCTGATCAACTTACGGTCAAACGATCAATACATGACCGACATAGCATGGGGAAGTTTTCAGTGGATTGACAAAAGCCTTTACAAATACTAAGATTCAATAGTGAAATATTCTTGTTGAATGGAAATGGTTTTGTCTGATTCAATTCAATTCCGATAAATAACAAAATAAGCGCTCTTTGTTAACTTCGAGTGTGGTTATCGCCCGAATAGTGAATTCTGAAATGGCCTGCACAGAGGAGACAGTAATACTGTAGTATGTAAATAATGTTACTTGAGTAGCTGGCACTGTTCTGAAGCCGTTGGTCTGGGTTACCAAAGCGAGCTCCAAAAATGTCAACCCCATTTGGCAAACTAGTTTCCCTCTGTGACAATACTGTCGTGTCATTTTGGAGTGAGTCATGGAACTGTCGGTACGCTATGGGAGTTGGTCCGTTCTGTGTATTTGTTTATACATAAGTGGTCCTCGTGAAATCAAAATCTAGCGAAACAACATCCAGTCATAGGTCCAAAACCACGAAGAAATTACGTTTTTAGGTCAAGGAAAATCAGTGATGAGCGTTATCTTAAAATGGCTCTGGGTCCGTTCTTTTCGCCGACTTAAGGTGAAACAACCTGAAGACTGGCACGGCTTTTGAAGGACTTTGTCCAGCAGTGAATTGACAAACGGAAAAAAGTATATTACAGTCCTGTAAATAATAAGTGTATATAAATTTTGATTTAAAGCTTTCTTGACTGCAGGGATTCGTATTATTGGTTCTTTCGATGAGAGAATTTTATTGTTTTATATTTTAATTATTTTATTGTTTCCCTTCAACGTTACTTTACCGAAAAAAACCAATACTATGTATATAAATTATGAAAGTAATGTAGTTATATATAATTGCAGGGATACCATACAGCATTCGAATACTAGTATATGATCATAATATGATTTAATTAAAACGTAACATTACACCCTAACAATTGCAATAAGATGGCATTTTAAACAAGAGTGTGTAAAACTGTTAAATACAACACGTCACTGCAGGTTACACGTTTACCACGCGTGAAAACGGACGCGTTTCATTTCCGAATGAACCCGTGAACGTGTTTTGAAATATCTATTGCGAAATCCGCACTTTAGGATTTTCTTAGCCGTGTCTCTTTCTTGTTGTTATCAACTCATTGGGCTGTTGTGTAACAAAGAGGTGACGTGCATCTCTCCTCTGGGCGTTGAGCAAGAGTCACATGTCTTGTGGAGTGAGGTCACAGGCGTGGGCACCGCAAACACGTGCTTCGAGACGTCACCATGCAAATGTCAACGCGCTCGGGGGCTAACTCCATCACGGTGCCACGACGTCTCTGGATATCGTAACGGTGCCATGGGAGTACCGTACAATACACGGATAGAATTCGGGTAGACTGTATTCACTTTATGCGGACTGTATTTCATTGCGCATACGTGTACGTACATGTGCAGCCCTATTGCCAATCTACTGCTGGATGAGGTACACCCACACGCCTGTTGAGGATTGTATATTTGACCAGATTACATCACGCTAGTCAGTGCGGCGGGTTTGTAAAGGCGCGGAGCATAGAAGTACAGGACAACACTCGGTTTAGATGCACTGCTCACTGCTGCCCATAACCCTGACGATACCTGTTTCTTCTATGGCATTAAAACACCAACCCTGTTATACACGTTTGCTGAAACACCATGTGCCATCTTCCTGATATTACCCATTCATGCGGGGTCTCTGGCTACCTGCTCTTTTTCTCGACGAATTCCTTGCCTGGGCCATTTCAACATCCACTCCAAAGTTCTTCATATCTTGGTTCACCACTTAGAACCGCCTCTTTCGATTCATATCGACGCATAAAACGACCGCCACATTATCCGCCCTGACCAATGAACCGCCCACACCCAAAACTGGACAGTATTTGTCCACGGCGCAACTATAATTATAAATAGGTGTTTAGTAATCCGACCTGGCGTACATTCAATTAAATCTAAAGCACAGTAAAATAATTATAGATTTTATTATTTTATTAATTTTAATTTCATTTTTCACCTACGTGACTTTACCGAAAGAACTAAGAGTATGAACACAGTAAAATTATTTCTCCGTGTTTAAAGCCACTGTATTTTTTTATTTGTTTTCTGGTAACCTATTTGTGCATGATGATTGTGTAACTCGTCATTGTTTCTCACATTTTCCAACCTTTTTGTTGTCATATCCACCCATAAACCATACCAAGTCATTACCCAAACCTCTCATCGAGTTGGATATTCGACTTTACAGTACTACGGTGTGCAGGCACTATGTACCCTATAGCATGCCTGTCAACCCATACGGTTTACCCTTATTCTTAGGTTTTTTCGTTAAAGTCACGTAGGTAAAAAATTAAAATTAATAAAAGTAAAATACAAATTAAATAAAAATCACGACGTTTCGGAGGCAACACAAGCTTCCGTCTTCAGGTGGAACCGTCACAGCACAATTGCTGTATCAATTTTTTACCTACGTGACTTTACCGAAAAAACCTAAGAATATGAATCCTTGCAGTCACGAAAGCTTAAAAACTAGGTTTACTCTGATAATTGGTTCTTTACCCTTCTATCTGGCAACAAAACTGACACCTTTTTACAAGGAGTCATGTTTGCATAGACCACAATACCTGCAGTCATAAATACAAACAAAAGACATAACTCTGATAATGTGCACTGTCCTTGAAGTTGATTGGTCCACACCCAAGACAGCTTTCCTTAGAGCCTAGTCTCACATGGGTTGGACCAGAAGACGCCAAAAGGCGCACAACTCAAAGACAATGCACCATCAGAGTATGAGAGCTCGTGGCAAACATCTACACTATGGGGACCTCATTTGCCAGTAAAAATATGATAATTGGTTCTTTACCCTACAAGGAGTCATGTTTGCATAGACCACAATACCTGCAGTCATAAATACAAACAAAAGACATAACTCTGATAATGTGCACTGTCCTTGAAGTTGATTGGTCCACACCCGAGACAGCTTTCCTTAGAGCCTAGTCTCACATGGGTTGGACCAGAAGACGCCAAAAGGCGCACAACTCAAAGACAATGCACCATCAGAGTATGAGAGCTCGGGGCAAACATCTACACTATGGGGACCTCAATTGCCAGTAAAAATATGATAATTGGTTCTTTACCCTTCTATCTGGCAACAAAACTGACACCTTTTTACTTCAAGGACAGTGCACATTATCAGAGTTATGTCTTTTGTTTGTATTTATGACTGCAGGTATTGTGGTCTATGCAAACATGACTCCTTGTAAAAAGGTGTCAGTTTTGTTGCCAGATAGAAGGGTAAATAACCAATTATCATATTTTTACTGGCAAATGAGGTCCCCATAGTGTAGGTTTACTCTTATTCTTATACAGGGAAATTGAGTTTTCAGGTCCATACGACGTACAGCCGTTTCAATACAGGCAAACAAAAATGTATTTGTTTGTGTTTCTCCCTTGTGATGGGACTTTGTAGGATGAACGTTGAGATTTCTAAAGGCACTGGGTGAGCAATGTCTGAATTGGTCTGTAATAAGTCAGGCACGTATAAGGGGTTGACAGGTATGCAGTCTATTCAGGATGTACAGGGAGGGGGGGGGGGAAATCGTTGTCTGTGAATACTTAACATCTGCAAAAAAAAAATCTTTGAAGTTCATCGTATTCCTCCATGAGAGTTCATGTAAATATTCGTATTGTTTGTCTCACACACGGTGGTGAGAGAGGCGAGGCTCACTTGGGGCAGTGGCCCACTGGCTTGCCCAGCTTGTCACATACGCCCCAAGGCCCCCCCCACTCCTCTTCCTGCCACTTCCGCGTGTTAGATGAACGCTCGCTCACCATCGTAGCTACGCTCTCGCTAAACGTACGCGTCGTCTCTTCGTCTCTAACAACAGCAAGAACAGCAGCAAGAAGCCATGGCCACGTTCGTGACGGTGCCGCTGAAGAAGTCGTACGAGCTTGACGTGGCCAAGCCGTTGTCTCGCTTCATCCTGGACACGTACGGCCCGGGCCACGACTTCGCCAAGAGCCTGGAGGAGCTGAACGCGCTGCGTAGGAGCGCGGCGTGCCGGCCCCTGGACAAGCACGAGGCCTCGCTCGACCTCCTAGAGAGGTGTGTGTGTGTGTTGTCTGTGTCTATATACAGGGTCTGTCCACTGCTGGATGAAAATGTCTCTTTATAATGAGCGCGAATTTGCCGCAGGGCCTTGGTCGCGCTTAGGAAAAGTGTTCGCTTGTTGGTGACGGCGGCGTGCGTCGTCGGCAGTCTGCCAGGAGCACGCGTGTCCCCTTCGCTGGAATTGAGGCAGATTTATAATAGTCGTATCGTAGAAGAGGTGATTCACAGGGGGATGAAGGTGCCGTTAATAATCGTGAAGTGTATTTATTCACTGGTAAAAATGAAAGCCTCAATCGTGAAGGCCTCAATAGTGTATTGTATTAACAGCTGGATGAAGGAATCGTCGTAATGTACAAGGGTTGTCTTAAAAGTGTACACAAGTGACGTGTTTTTCGATATACTCTACTTTGGTATACTTTTAAAAGACACCGTGTATTTAATTGTGTATTTACCATTGTATTAAGGGCTCCCCGATAGGACCGTCATGTATAGTCCTTGTTGGATGACGGCCTTACATTCCATTCGTTGTATCCACGACTGGATGAAGAACTCCCCATCTCAGTAGTCCTCGTCTATCCACCGCTGGATGATCCTCCGATCCATCTTCTTGGTTCTTTCGGTAAAGTCACGTAGAAGGGAAATAATAAAATAAATTTAACAAATTAAAATGTTTACGACGTTTCGGCCACAACACAAGCAGCCGTCCTCAGGTGAAGAACAGGTCTGTCTGAAAGACAGCGTCCTAATGAACACTGCTAAGCTTGGCAGCGTATTTTAAGCTGGGTGGGAGGAGAAGAGCGCCTTGACAAATGAGTTTACATAGCAACATAATAATTTAGCATTGAATAAGCTGTGTTAATGTGAGAGAATTAGCAGGATGTTAAAGTCAGAAATTAGCATGCAACTGGGAGTTTAGAAGATGAATCCCTGCAGTCACGAAAGCTTTAAATCGATAAAAGATCCTCCGATCGTCAGAAATACAATAATCAACATTCCAATGAATGTTCACTAGTGGATAACAGATTCCTCCACCTCTCCAGCCGTTGCCACACGTGCAGGTGTGTACATGGCAAGGTAGGTGTTCATCCCTGGCTGTGTGGCAATGTGTTCTGGTCTGGTGGATTCAAGTCCTGCTGACCCATGTACACATGTGCAGGTGTGTACATGGCAAGGTAGGTGTTCATCCATGGCTGTGTGGCAATGTGTTCTGGTCTGGTGGATTCGAGTGTTGCTGACCCATGCCACACGTGCAGGTGTGTACATGGCAAGGTAGGTGTTCATCCCTAGCTGTGTGGCAATGTGTTCTGGTCTGGTGGATTCGAGTGTTGCTGACCCATGCCACACGTGCAGGTGTGTACATGGCAAGGTAGGTGTTCATCCCTAGCTGTGTGGCAATGTGTTCTGGTCTGGTGGATTCGAATGTTGCTGACCCATGTTCACACGTGCAGGTGTGTACATGGCAAGGTAGGTGTTCATCCATGGCTGTGTGGCAATGTGTTCTGGTCTGGTGGATTCGAGTGTTGCTGACCCATGCCACACGTGCAGGTGTGTACATGGCAAGGTAGGTGTTCATCCCTAGCTGTGTGGCAATGTGTTCTGGTCTGGTGGATTCGAGTGTTGCTGACCCATGCCACACGTGCAGGTGTGTACATGGCAAGGTAGGTGTTCATCCCTAGCTGTGTGGCAATGTGTTCTGGTCTGGTGGATTCGAATGTTGCTGACCCATGTTCACACGTGCAGGTGTGTACATGGCAAGGTAGGTGTTCATCCCTAGCTGTGTGGCAATGTGTTCTGGTCTGGTGGATTCGAGTGTTACTGACCCATGTACACACGTGCAGGTGTGTACATGGCAAGGTAGGAGGTGGTGTTCATCCATACGTGGCTAGCCTTGACTTCATACCAATGAAGGGGAGTCATGGGCAAGCCGGGCGTGGTGATGGGGCCCCACCTTGCCCCCGGGTGCCCTGCGTGTGTAAGCAAACGTACAGATGGTTACCGGTGAAGGTGCTCCACAATATGCAATCCGTGGCATAGTTACATGGACACCGACAACATACGATAGGAGACCGCAATGGGGGAGGACGTGGATGTATGAATAAACGAAAATAAGAGATGCAAATTTGGTCAACACGTGCCTACGGTTTTGACATGAAGTGTCTCATCAGCAGTCACAACGTTCTTGTATCAAAGGGGGATTCTCACATTGCGATATGGGTCCTAGTTCGGCGTAAAATTGTTCAATGCATAACAAACACACGCACATAATAATAGAATGTTGTTGTGGAGAATACTGTACTCTATAGTAAGTAGTTAAAGATAGCTAAACGTCTACAGTGTAGGTGATGACAGTGGAGAGAGCACCCGAGCGGTGACTTAAAGTCCTTCCCCGCACGGACGAAACCTTCTTTTACCGCTCCGCTATTGTTCCACGAGTTATTTTGTCCAAACGCTAAATTAAAATCCCTAATTGGACGGTTTGCGATCGTGCGATACGTGGGAGACCGAACACCGACGATTGAAGCCTGTCTTGCCTGAGCGGCTTCCGGGTAAATAAGAGCGGAGAGGCGGTAGACCCGAGCAGGCGACACCGCGGGAGGGTGGCGAGTTACGGTGTGTGGTTTCTCGACGGCGCGGTGTTCAATACTTGCATTGATTTGATCAAATAGACGACAACAAAAACACGAAAGTTAACTTTAATTTGTGAAAGCAGGTGTGTGACTTTGCGGTGGTTATACTGCATTGCAGGTTTTTTTTTAGAGACGGTGACTTGCGGGGAGGCCTTCATCCAGCAGTGAATTTGTCCAACTCTGAAATCGATCTTTGTTTCTGACGTTGTGCAGTCTATTGTTGCACATATTAAGACGCGGATGAGATTAATTGGATGAGTTGTGTTCAACTTTACTGTCGGCATAGTTCTTAGTCGAGTTTAAATAAGAGTGTTGATGGAATTTAGTTGGAATAGTTAAAAGCACAGGTTGTGGTAACAGCCTGCGTGTTCACATTAAAGTGGAGGCTTTATATAATGTATTTTAGGTGTTGGGACAGTAAAGCTGAAGACAATTTACTGCATTATTAGATCCTATCCCCCCACCCCGTAGTGTGCAGGTCGTGGTGGTTATTTGACCATACTTCACCACACCGGGCACTGCGGGTTTGTCCAAGGCAGGGAGTGTAGGCTGCTTTTTCCGCACTGCGGTTCGCTGACAATGTAGCCCCCCCTCATTAGGCTACTAGACCTGATGTGTATGCATGGTTGTCGCCGATCCAAGCACTATCCAGGAAAAAAAATCTTGCTTAGTTTCTGAGATGTGGTGATCGGCCGCATTCCAGGTGATGTGGTCCAAGGCTCTGAATACACTGACTCGCATATACTGTGTTCTTAAACACTACACAGTGCACTTGCCATTGCGGTCGAATTCGTATTTAAAGTTGACATTTTAAGACAAGGCAAACTTGATGAGATATGTTGTCATAATGTGCCATGAGTATGTCTTGTAGTGGGAAGGGCTTCATCCAGCAGTGGATAGCATGCCCTGGTGTACACTGTATGAAGTAATTTGTGGTTTGAGATTGTTTAAACCAGAATTGATTCATCGCAAGCCCATAGTCCAAACATTTTGTACTAAAAGTAATTGTAATTGTTGGCAAATGTCAATTTTTCCGCAGCATAAAAATATGAATTGTACAACAATATACTGCGAATTACTATGGTCAATGTATATGCTGCACATTAATAAATAATGTGCTCTTCTGGGCAAACCACTGCCCAATTACTCATTAACCAACACTTCATCTTAACAACTTGGAGCTGAGTCATAAAACAGAGTGGCCATAGCCGTTGCTATGTCAAGCCTTGTGTATGCAGGGCTGTTTATTTAGAGCTCTGTCATTAATTAATAAGTTTAATGTTATGAGGTGGCCTTGTGCAACATTATTGTATTCTAATTATTAAGGTTTTATGCAGAGTTGCTTCCCATCCGATCACTATCCAGGTTAAAGCCTTTTGAGCTCTGATAGCAATGACTAGCAATGGCTATGCAGTGGGAACCAGAGGGCATTACTGAAAAATCCTTTGTTATACTGAGCTGTACTCCCTCATCTGTTGTCTTCGCCTTCACCAACCCACACTGACAAGCCCACACTGAGGAAGGCCCTCGCCTAGCAGTGGATTTACAAAAGCACTATCCATGTACATTCTTTGTTCAATTGACTTTGTCTGTTTTTTTTTCTTTTTGCCAGGTATTATGATCAGCTGTGTGCCATTGAGCCAAAGTTGCCCATTAATGAAGGCCAGGTAAATAAACGCGAAACTCTAAGCCCTTTTCTATGCCTATATTGTGTGTCACAAACACTACCCACGTGTGCTTTTATGATAACCAGTAATGCAACCATTTCATTTGTTCCAGAACCCAATTAATTTCACATGGAGGGATGCCTTTGACAAAGGATCACTGTTTGGGGGCTCAGCAAAACTTAGTAAGTTCAATGGCGTCATAATTGTAGTACAGATGTCTGAAAATAATTTCAGAAATACTAAGTATCCAGTATATTGTACATTTCAGTAACATCATTAACATTCTATTTTGTGATTGTGATGTTTATTGACAGCATGGTACATTTCATTATGGTACTTTTAAAAAGTGGTGCCTTTATTATATTTGTAGCAAAGAAAATGCGGTAACTCGATGCACACACAAATAAGTTTGGTTTCTAAATCTCTAAATCTTTCTCAGCCATCCCTCGGGCCAGCTATGAGAAGATTTGTGTGCTGTTCAATATTGGTGCTCTCATGAGCCAGATCGCTGGTGAGCTCAACCTAGACAGTGATGATGGCATGAAAACTGCTGCCAAGTACTACCAGGTAGGTATCTCATTCAGTTTTGCAAACACTGTATTCCTCATTGTATTTCATTGCTATGTCAGCTATAACTATGATTAGTGGAAATGCTGTTCATTCTCTTCTTCGTATTCCAAGTTATATGGTTGTTCTAGCACAGTGGTTCTTAACCTTTACTGCAGCATTGCACCCCTTTGGTTCTCAATCCTAAAAAACATTAATCTTAATAAATACATAGGTTTAATGAAACAAAGTGGTTGTACTTATGTGCCCGTGCTTAATTTGTGTTTTCGATGATTTATCTTCTAAAATATATGGCATGTCTCGCATCCCCGGGGGGTGTGTGCACCCCAGTTTAAGAACCGCTACTCTAGCATATCAAAAATGCTGCAGTATACAGCCAGTGTTTGTGTTGTTTTGGCAGGAATATTGTTTTAGAAGGAAAAGAGGGGCATGATACAAGTTTGAATTGGCCACATTTAGCCAAAGTGTTAAATGCTTATTAAAGTGTACAAATGTATAATGGTTACATTTACATGCCTGAAACACTTTGTTAAATGTGTTTATTGTAAAATGAGTATCTCTTTCTAAATTCCTGCCCCTGCCTTATCGTCACCCATTAGCAAGCGAGCGGCTGCTTTTTGCAAATCAAGGAGTCTGTGCTGAGTGCGCTGAACCGAGAGCCAACGGTGGACATCTCCCCTGACACAGTTGGAGCGCTCAGTGTTATCATGCTGGCACAGGCCCAAGAGGTGTTCTACATGAAGGCCAGCGCTGGTGAGTCCTGCGTTATTTTGCATTGCAGATGTATGTAATTTCAGTTGGAGTGTATTTTAATACTTAAAATCAAATCATCCTCGAATGGTCCTGATCTCAAAAGCTCTGCAGGGTTGAGCCTAGATACTTCTTGGATGGGCAACCACCATGCATAGCAGGTGTTATAGGGCTGTGGGGCTGCTTAATGGACAGCAGAGGGCATTGCAGCAACATCAATTGGGGTACTGTATTTATATGCTCTCACATCTGTGCTCCCCTTCAACCTGCATTGACCAGTGTGGTGGTCTATTGTAAAATAATCCTTACTACCCACAGTGGAGGGAAGCCCTCATCCAGCAGTGGATGTAGTCAATTTGATGCGGATAACGGCTTTTGAATGCTTGAGTAAACTGCAGCTGTGATAAAACAGATTTCGACTGATATTGAAAACTGCCCAAAGCTGCTTACCATATCCAGTGTGCATCACTCGCGTTACATAATAACGACAAGTCATTGCATGTAATGGCTGTTGTGTTTAATCACTTGACGTATTAAAATATACGGTTGGCATACATTTGTTAATTTTATTACACCTAACATTGGGATGTCTATGACCTAGTCAAAGCACCATGGACACCATGTTTTCACAGGTAACTTTGGGATCATTGCTACGTCATATGCAGCAGAGGGCAGTGCGGCAAAGTCCGTACTATGATGCTATGCTTTTTTGTCTGCTCCCCACCCTCAACCTATACTGAGCACAGAACCGGCCCTAGACCTTTGGGGGCCCTAAGCAAAATTTGGTTGGAGGCCCCTTTGATGTATGATTTTTTTCACCCACTAGCTAGCAGTGACTCTAGGGGGCCCTCTGCTGGCCATGGGGCCCTTTGCAATTGCAAGGGTCGCTTAGTGGCTGGGCCGGCTCTGACTGAGCATCATGGTGAAGTATGGTCAAATAACCCCCAATGACATGCACACCATGGGAAGTCCCTCATCCAGCATTGGATTGACAAAAGGGCTATCCATGTACAATACTGTACTGGAAATGTGAACATTTGGTTTGTTGAGGTGAACACATGAAGTAGATCTGTTATAAATGGTTGGTCTGTGTGGTACCACTGATATGCATGATTGCAGACAAAATGAAGGACGTGATTGTTGCAAAACTGGGTAATCAAGCAGCTGACTATTATGGAGATGCCTTCAAGCAGTGTCAATACAAGGAGCAGCTGCCTAAGGTAATCACTCTGGGGTTATGTTTACTTTAAAGGATATGTTAATCACATCTTGCACTGACTTGCACTTGAAATCTAATGTAGTGAAAACTCATAAACCTCCAAATCCTCTTCCAAAGGCAGCACCTTTACATTTTTTCCAAAATGGTCCTCCATATTTACTTCATTTATTTCTGGAGGCAGCAAATGGTACATTTCAGAAATTATTGAAATTTTTAACTTTTTAACAAGAACTTTGCTAAATACTAACATTTCTTGACGTTCCTTTTAAAACTTTTTTTCAGCCTAACCAGTAACTTTTTTCCCCACTTTTGTCTCCCCTTCCCTTCCTGCTCGCTGTCCTGATGCTCTTTTCTGTTTTACATGTTTTTCTCCATGTCCCATATCACTGCGCTTTGTCACGTGCTACTTGACAATGCCGCGCCTTCACTTTCACTGGGATTTTATGTATGTGAACTTGCATGCGCTTGTCGATTTTGCATGCACTGTGGTTCTGCCTTGTGTACGGTGTGCGGCGCGTGGGGTGGTCGTGCCTGGGTGCCAGTATTTTTATTTCCAGGAGGTGCTTCCTCTTCTGGCTGCCAAGCACTGCATCTACCAGGCCACAGCCCAGCTACACCAGTCTAACGTGGCCAAACAGCAAAAGAAATTTGGAGAGGAGATCGCAAGACTCCAGGTATATTCTAACACGGCAACATTGGTAGTTTGGCACAACATATTTAATGAATGTGTAAATATGTAAGAAGCATATGCGAGTCTAATCACTATTTACTTTTATTCTATTAAACTCTGATTATAAATTTATATAATGAATACAAATTCATTAATCTATTTACTATAAGATGTGTTTCTGGATCAAATCAAATAGTCATTGCCACAAGTTTAAGGAACACATGATGCTGCAAGCAGATATAGTCTGCTTATGAGTTTCTGAATGTCAAATGAGAGTGACCTTTCTACGCAGCACGCAACGGACCTTGTGAAAACGGTCACGTCGCGTTACGATGAGTACATTAGCGTCAAAGATCTGTCTGACAAGATTAGCCGGGCGCTAACTGCAGCCAAGAAGGACAATGACTTCATCTACCACGATCGGGTGCCAGACATTAAGGACCTGGAAGCTATTGGCAAGGCCACCCTTGTGAAGCCCCTGCAGCTCACCAGCCCCATGAGCCCCCGATTTGTTGGTAAGTCAAACAAAGCAGTTTTTTTTTCCTCTTGTCATTCTTTTTCCAGTTGATCAACAATAACTTTATGTTTCTTACTGGCATCGGGCACAATGATTAACACAATTTTGAATGACTTAACTGGTATACATTCCTAGCATTGCTTGTTGTTAAATTCGTTTTTGTAATTTTTGTTTTGTCAGTTTTTTTTTTCTCTTGTCATTCTTTTTGCGATTGATGAACAATAACTTTGTTTCTTACTGGCATCGGGCACAATGATTAACACAATTTTGAATGACTTAACTGGTATACATTCCTAGCATTGCTTGTTGTTAAATTCGTTTTTGTAATTTTTGTTTTGTCAGACCTGTTTGAAAAGATGGTACCACTGGCTGTGAACAATGCGGTCACTGCATACAACCAAAGGAAGGCTGATCTTGTCAACAGATCTGTAATGCAAATGAGGGAGGCAACCACTCTTCTCAATGGGTAACAGCTCACATTTTTGCAACAACATTTTTCTTAAGCATCACATTTATAAAGTTACGGTTTAATTACATTTATTTCCATGGCTGGATTATATGTATTTCGCATATGCAAATTAATGGTTGGTTAATGTTTGACTGGACTTTACACTCACAGAATCTTAGCATCGCTGAACCTGCCAGCTGCCTTAGAAGACTTGTCAGGTGACACAGTACCACCTTCCATTCTGGAGAAGTCCGTGGCTATCGTCGAAAAAGGGGGGCTGGATAAAATTGACTACTGGATGAAGAACCTTCCTGAGTTTCTGCAACGTAATCGTGAGATTCTAAATGAGGTAATGGCCATTTATTTAGTTGATGCTTTTAGAGTTAGATTATACATACGATACTAATGGTTCCTCCACTACAGATTAATCATCTGTGATATAGTTTTTGATCAGTTCATATTAATCCTATTTACAAACTTAACATCAGTTTGACAGTGCAAAGTAGGGGTATATGCTAGGCATTGTTCCATCACTTAGTCTACATCATATGAAAAACTGCTGTCATTTCCTCCAATGAATAATTTCACTTTGCTTGCCCAGGCTATGAAGATGCTGAGTGAGGAGGAGGTCACAGACAATGACCTAAGAACTAAGTTTCAGCAGAAGTGGCAGCGCACACCCTCGAATGACCTCTACAAGCCGCTGCGTGCAGGTTGACGCTGCACTGTTGCTATTTTTCTTCTAAACATTGTGAAAATTAGCAATGGAAAATAATCTGCATATTACAATGAAACATTTTCATCTGGAATCCTTTTTTTTTTCTTCCAGAGGGTGACAAGTACCGTCAGCTTATTGACAATGCCGTGAACGCGGATGGGGTCGTCAAGCAGAAGTATAACGAGCACCGGGACTACATCGCGATGCTCAGTCAACCACAACAGGAGCTCAACTCTGCCATTCCATCTGCCAATCCGGCAGCTTCTCTCGCAGGCAGCGAGGTAAGACAGTGATGGTCGTGTCACTGTCAATTACGATACATTTGTTGTGCCCTCTGCCCCTGGTGATAATTATTTAAGATAAGGCTCCCTGTAAATGTTGATAACAAGCAGTGCCAGTGGCAGAGCTATCTAGTGTGCAGCCAGTGCAACTGCACCGGGGCCCGTGGGCTTAGGCAAGAGGTGACGAAGAGAGGGGGGGGAAGGGGTCGGGGAAGGCCATTTCAGTCCTTGCTCCAGTGCCGATGCAACCATGCTCTCCCGCCGGTTGGTGTGTACAGTGAGGGGAAGAAGTATTTGATCCCCTGCTGATTTTGTATGTTTGCCCACCGACAAAGAAATGATCAGTCTATAATTTTAATAGTAGGTTTATTTGAACAGTGAGAGACAGAATAACAACAACAAAAATCCAGAAAAACGCATGTCAAAAATGTTATAAATTGATTAGCATTTTAATGAGGGAAATAAGTATTTGACCCCTCTGCAAAACATGACTTAGTACTTGGTGGCAAAACCCTTGTTGGCAATCACAGAGGTCAGACGTTTCTTGTAGTTGGCCAACAAGGTTTGCACACATCTCAGGAGGGATTTTGTCCCACTCCTCTTTGCAGATCTTCTCCAAATCATTAAGGTTTTGAGGCTGACGTTTGGTAACTCGAACCTTCAGTTCCCTCCACAGACTTTCTATGGGATTAAGGTCTGGAGACTGGCTTAGCCACTCCAGGACCTTTAATGTGCTTCTTCTTGAGCCACTCCTTTGTTGCCTTGGCCGTGTGTTTTGGGTCATTGTCATACTGGAATACCCATCCACGACCCATTTTCAATGCCCTGGCTGAGGGAAGGAGGTTCTCACCCAAGATTTGATGGTACATGGCCCCGTCCATCGTCCCTTTGATGCGGTGAAGTTGTCCTGTCTCCTTAGCAGAAAAACACCCCCAAAGCATATAATGTTTCCACCTCCATGTTTGACGGTGGGGATGGTATCGATTTAAAGCTTTCGTGACTGCAGGGATTTATCTTCTTGGTTCTTTCGGTAAAGTCACGTAGAAGGGAAATAATAAAATAATAAAAATAAAGCATAATAAAATACAATGTTATGTTATGTGTGCTCATAATCTCAGTTCGTTACCTGTATAAAAGACACCTGGGAGCCAGAAATCTTTCTGATTGAGAGGGGGTCAAATACGTATTTCCCTCATTAAAATGCAAATCAATTTATACAATTTTTGGCATGCGTTTTTCTGGATTTTGTTGTCATTCTGTCTCTCACTGTTCAAATAAACCTATCATTAAAATTATAGACTGATCTCTTCTTTGTCAGTGGGCAAACGTACAAAATCAGAAGGGGATCAAATACTTTTTTCCCTCACTGTATGTCAATAGAGTACCTCTTCAAGGCCAAGTGCGTTGTCTCATGTGTCATCCTCTGTGCAGACAGTGCAGATTTTGCGCTCGCTGCTGTCCGACCTGGACACCGTGAAGGGTGAACGAGAGGCCCTGGAGGGTGAGCTGCGCGCCGTCGACTCGGACATGACGGGTCGCTTCCTGGGGGCACTGGCTCAGGACGGGGCCCTCAACGAGGAGGACCTGTCGCGCACTGAGCTGGAGCGGCTGTACGGGCCGTACACGCAGCGCGTCACCGAGAGCATTCGGCGT
This sequence comes from Lethenteron reissneri, assembly GCF_015708825.2. NCBI lineage: Eukaryota > Metazoa > Chordata > Hyperoartia > Petromyzontiformes > Petromyzontidae > Lethenteron > Lethenteron reissneri. The sequence goes on along the minus strand of NC_083798.1, from coordinate 16,017,034 downwards.
CAGGAGGAGCTACTCAGGGACCTGCAGGTGCAGCAGCTGAAGTGGTGGCGAGAACTACTTGGGCGTTAACAATGGATCGTCGATTTTTTTCTTTAAAAAATCCTTCATGGAATCGAATGTAGAATCCAGTTTAATTTTAGTTATGGTCGAACTGATTGATATTGCAGGGGAACGTTTAATTGCATGGTAAATGTGAATATTATTGGTCATGGGGTGAAACCATTATTACAAAATATAAAAAAAACTTGCATCCAGTGCAGAATAGAGGCCTCGCCACAGGTAATGAGGCTTGTTTGACGATGTTTGATTACGTTGATCGGTGCAGGTTGGTAAACCAATAATAGATTGGGTATTTTAAATCGTTTCTTTTGTTTGTGATTATCATAAGATATAGTTGCAGTGGACAGCTGTAAAAAGTTAGTTAATGTTGCATTTTCCGTATTTTACAATGGAAATGATCAACTTAAATACATGCATTCTATGACTTTTAAATTATTATACATAATTCACATTCTCATGCTGCCTCTTACTGAGTTGCATTTTTTGTTGATAATATTTGCGTGGGGTCTCTCACCTGAGTCGGGTTAAAAATTCAAAATGGTGTCAGCCTGTACAGTATTGGACCAAAGTCCAAGCCATTGTTCACACTGAAATATATTTACCATGTTTCCACAACAAAACACCCTGCCTGGTGCAAGGTTTTGTTCATTGGCAGTGGTTAGCATTCTTCATTACAATTCTATTTTATTCTCAGCTATGACATGGTCGTGCACGATGAGTCATATCTGTCTGGTGTGGGTTGTTCCAGTGGAAATTTCCCACACCTCCGATTCGTAAAAAGAAACTCACAACTTTACACATTTTGTGGGGCTGGTTGACTCTGGAGTTTTGAATTTACAAATATGCCGGAGCACTGATGTCTGGTTCCGCTGCCAGGGTGGATGCCCCTGTACCACTCCGGCTTCTGCACATATTTTTCGTTTTCAAACATTGTCATATTGAAGAGTATACCATTTTGTATTTTTACAAGCCGGCGTGTAGCCTTCCCTTGTATATTGTACGTTCACCTGTAGTGGCAAGAAAAAAGCAGTAACCTTGTGTCACCTTGGTAATGTGCTTTCAAATGGCATAATGACCCATAAGTGCTTGTGAAACAGCACTTTCCCTCACAGTCTGTGCCACGGCTGATATATTTTCGTGTTTGCTTATGCACTGTAGGTGCGCCACCAGGAGTTCGCTCAGCAGAAACAGGCGAGCACAGAGTCAAACTTGCGGGATGAAGTCCTCCGGAAGCTGGCTGCTGCCCATGACGGCTTCATGCAGCTCCTGGGAAACCTGGAGGAAGGAAACAAGGTGTGGATAAATAAGTGCATTTATATTTCTGTTTAGAAACAATTACTTTGGAAATGGAATTTTATTTCTCACAAATGTACTTTCAAAAAATGAAAGGATTTTTTTTTATCTTTTCTCACACATGTACTTTTAAAATTAAAGTAAAATGTTCATTCGCAAGGAACTAATATGACTTTTCTCTCCTTATATTTGCAGTTTTACGGTGACCTGACGGAGATATTGCTTAAATTCCAGAGCAAATGTAATGACATAGTATTTGCTCGCAAAACTGAGAGGGATGAACTGCTCAAGTGAGTTCAAAAACTTGACTTTTGTTTGACGATATATCTCTTTTTTATAACCAACCATCATGAGCCATGTTGGCATCTGTTGTATAATGTTTTTTTCTTTCATTTTTGCTCTTGTAGAGATATCCAGCAGAAGATTGCCAAAGAGCCATCTGCCCCAGTCCTGGGTGTGCCAGCCTATCAGCAATCAACTGAGATGCCCCCCCAGCCTCTACCCCGCACTACTGCGGTGCGCATAGCTCTTAAAACAATGCATTTGTTGGTATGAAACCGAAAATGTGTGCTTAAGGCCTCGTATTTTAATAATTTAATGCATATTTGCTTATAAGCACATTTTTCCCCATAACTCTCACTTGCATTACATTGTGAGGATGAAGCTTTGCTTCGTTGTCAGAAGATGGCAGTGCAGCAATATCCATCGTGGCTCTGTGCTGTGCACCCCAATCTATGTTGCCTGCACTGACAAGCGGCGGTGTGAAGTATGGTCGTATAACCTCGACAACCCCGCATGGCGTGGGGAGGCCCACATCCAGTGGTGGATTGACAAAAGGTCTGTACGTGTACAGAACTGGCTACATTTTCAACATCCTATCCAATTTTTCAATGCGCTATTCTTGTTGTGTTTTTTTTTATTGCAGCCAAGCAAGCCTCAGGCACCGCCACGTCCACCCCCTCCGGTTCTTCAACCGACTCCCAGTGCGGCCCCAGCTCCTGCTCCAGTCGCTGCAGCGAGTACACCCTCCACAGTCTCCATGGCACAGGGACCCCCGTTCGCATCCTACCCCGGCTACCCAGGGTGTGTGCACCTGCTTATTTTGACCATTTCGGCAGATAGCCCTTGCCAAATTGCATGCTTCGTTTGCAGAATGCAAAAGCATATAGCGAGGTGTGCATTAGTCCGAATGTAAAAGTATAGCTTTATCATATAATTTGCATAAATGTAAGCAATTTTACATGCATGATGCTATGCACATATCAGCAGTGCTAAGAATCAGGTTTTGTAAATGAATTAATACTTTGTTACACACTGGTAAGAATAACACTGCTGGCAAATAATTGACTGTATTTGAGCCAGTCCTAAAACCAATCTTTACAGTTGCACATGTGTAACGAATGTTAACCTCTCTTTCTGCTTGTGTTTCTCTCTTCTTGCCCTGCAGTGCTGTGCCCATGCCAATGGGATTTAATCCTTATACAACCTACACCCAATACGCAATGCCACCCTACGGTGCCCAACCTCAGCCAGGCCAGGCATATCCCCAGGGACAGCCACAGTACGTACAGCCCCAAATGCCTGGCTATCCGCAGGGCCAGATGCCCACATACACTCATCCATATGGATACCCCCAGCAGCCCTACCCTTACCAGCAGGCATACAATCCCAATAACCCAAATCCTTACAGCCAACAGTGAGCTCATAAATCCACATTGGCACAGGAAAGGTTGCTCCAAAGGCTTTGGTGTGCCTACGTAAATATAGAACCAATAACGGTTTCCTTGTTTGTGTTTGACGTTAATTAGATTTTTTTGTTTTAAAGCAAGCTGAGTTTTCTTTGGAACATTCAGTTGTACCTGATAGGTTTATTACGCAAGAGTATACAGTAGAAAGCATTGACTCCTGCTATTGTTTTGGTGTTATGAAACTGTGTTTATAAGTGACCTTATTACACGTTATTAGTAAAGTTTGTTTAGGAGAATATACTTTGGATGTTACGATCAAGAGATGCTGGGATACTGTATGACTTGGCAAGCTTGCAAAATGTAGCATTTGTACTCTTCATTATAGTTATGTAATTTTATTAAGTATATATATATACACATTTCCTATAGGCTAGTACCAAAAGAAAAGTCATGGCAGGGCCCTGTTAATTTCCCACATGCCTTTGGAAGAACTTGAACTATTAAAGCTGTCGTAACAATTGTCTCAAACAATACATCTCTTTCCTCTGAGGGTAACATGGGTTAAGATATCTTAAGCTTTGTGCAAGTTCAGATACGAGATTATAATTGGACGACACTAGGCATTTGTTCATGAGAAAATACATTTTAAAAGTTTTGTAATTTTGCAGGTAAAAAAAGAACTGGTTTCATCCTATCTTAGTTTTCGGTCATATTAAAATTGAAGTTATCGAATCTACATTGAGTGTAAATGTTTTAGTTTATTATTTTGCTTTGAATTTGTTATGATTCCGTACAAACAGTAGTGCATAAGTAATACAAGTTATTGTTTCTATGGTAAGACTAATTTTCCTAATTGATTTGAATAATTACTACCGTATAGGTTTTTACTGATGTGTTGTATAGCTTTCTGACGTGTTCAAATTGTTAACGCATTTGTTTGGCATCATATCTGACATTTAGTTCCACATGCTGGAAACACCTCGGAGCACATGAGAGTGCTGAATATTTAATTTCACTTTTTCAAAATATTGATAATCGGTGACCACAGAGGTCTGCATGGAGTTGCACTCTAAAACGTGTACAGTTCAATATGTGGATAACGTATGTACAGTCATTCTAAGCCAAAATGCATGGGGTTAGTAATGTGCGCCCATGGTAATGCATCTCGAGGGAATCCTTTAGATTCCATTTTGCTGAATTGCTTTTGGAATTCATAGCTCAGCCCAAAAGCAAGTCGACCGAGGTATTTTATGATCGCAAATAATGCTTGCGCTGGTGTGTATAAGCTTGAAAATAAAAAAAGGATGTGGTGACATGTAATAATTGTTGCAAAGCATTCACATAGAGGCATGCGTGAACAAATGCAAAACAATCCATGATAACCAACATCGCACTTTAAGATGTCACATGTCTCACCATGCAGGAATGGTAAATATTGGCAATTGGGGCGTAATCATTTTTCCCTTCTGAAACCATCACTCAATTTGAATATAGTTTAATGCTTGCTTCTGTTGTATGTGCTATCTGTATATTTGCATAATATAATAAAACATCTGAATTTTTCTACATTGGCGTGGTAGAATAAAAACAGAATTATTAGTATTCCTGAATTGTGTAGTCATTGCTGTGCACCCCAACTTGACATGTAATTAAAACGATAAAACTCTTTATCTCTTAAAAAAGAATTCTGGTTAATAATAAGGTCCAGCTATCGTCAAAGGCGTATTCGTATCTGAGCAGTATGCTACCATTCGAGGGCACCAATTACAGCCATCCAGGAAATCTGTGACCTCTTTAATTCCATTTTCATCTTCTCAATTGATTCTCCTTGGCGATTTAAATTGGCAATGAATACCCTACTCCATGCATGTTAAATACATTAGTCATTATTCTTTTGTTTTAATTAACTTCTTGAGTCTGCATGCCCAAATATATATATTTTTAAAACTTTCCTAAACTTGACTTAAAGCTTTCGTGACTGCAGGAATTCATATTTTTGGGTGTTTCGATAAAGTCACGTAGATGGTTCAAAGAAAATAACAAAACTACGACGTCATCAGGAATGGCGATCACTTGTGTTGCGATCGAAACGTCGTAGTTTTTTTATTTTCTTTGAACCATCTACGTGACTTTTACCGAAATACCCAAAAATATACATTCTAAACTCTTTATTAGACCGAATGTCGAGATTCCCAGAAATATCTCAACGATAGAATTCTTAGGAAAAAACCTGGTTATTGCTTCGTCACAGGCATCCGATAAACCCACATTTAAAAAAAACCAACAATAATGAGCCTTAAATGTATTGATATTCATTTAATGGATTGTTATTCAGTCCTTAATTCAAATATATAATCTGCCTGGTCCACTTTAAAAAGAAAATATCAGGATATCAATTTGTATGCCGCCTTAAAGCATTAGCTATATAGCAAGCAAATACTACCCTACATTTCTGACGCTGTCTTTCCGACAGACCTGTTCTTCACCTGAGGACGGCTGCTTGCGTTGTGGCCGAAACGTCGTGAGAATTGTGTTTTATTATGTTTTATTTTTATTATTTTATTATTTCCCTTCTACATGACTTTACCGAAAGAACCAAGAAGACGTGGACTACTGTGACGTCACCAGTTTGTAATCGAGCGGGGAGCTTGGCGAGGTGGAAATAGTGGAAATTCTGGGTTCAAATCCAACTTTTTTTCACGCAATTTGTTATGGTAATTAAATTATAACAGAGCAATTTCTAACACTTCAGGGTTTGTTTTACTTACAAATCAATACATCTGAAGTAAAAATATTGAAAACGACGATGATTTGATTACCAGAACACGTCCCAAAGTTAAATTGGTATAACGGATAGCACGGCTTCCTATGACTTTGAGCAGCCCGGGTTCAAATCCCAGATAAATATTTTGCTCATTTAAACATTACGACAGACGCAACGACGTAATTCCTTACCTTTACACAGCCATTTGTACACAGTGCAATCACTACACCGCCTGGATCCCCATGTCTTTATGTGAGGCATAAACGAGACGTGCAAGTGGACACTAACGTGTGTGTATCAATAGCAACGTGCACTGCTCCAGGAGAAGATGAACGTGATGCCCTACAGGGAAGTAAATATGTGCACGCAAATGGCGTGTGTGTGATGGTGGAGAATTGGACACCATCGTCTGTCAGTACTCCAGGTTTCGGTGAAAGAGGAGATGGAACCAAACTGGGGGAGAGACGCGTGGACCTGGATGAGACAGAAAATATTGTGTTTTTTAGGCCACTTTATTTCAACCCCGAGCGGGCGCTGCTTTGCCACTAGGGGGCCCTATTGAAAGTGCCGTTTGTTTTGCAATTACGCGCATTTAAACCGTTTTTTTAAACACACAGAAGCGGTATGCTATGCTTTTACAGAAAAATCACAGGGAAATCTGTCACTGCATCTCACAAATAACAAACGGCAAAGTAATGTCCCACTACTGCTGGGCAATACTTTGCTAAAACTTGCCATTAAACTGCTGTGTTCATGACCAATATGTTTTTTAACAACATACCCGCCAAAAAACAATTACCAAACCAACTAATTACAGCTGTTTAAATCTTTATTACCCATAGTACGGTTAAGTAACCACTGTGACAAGCGCACAAATTGAAAACCTCTTCATTCAGCAGTGGATCAACAAAATGAATCCATGTGCACAAACAACAACCAGTAAAAGAGTTGCATCTGAGTGAAACATTGCCAAACTAACAATATACAGTTGTATAGGCACAGTATGTCTTTAAAATTGTTCAAAGTTCACGATCATGGGTTTAAAGAAAAACAAAAAACGCCAACCCATGATTTATCACCAAAAACAAGGTTTCTAAAACGTAACACTTAACTTTAAATATGACATCCTATAATGGTAATCGCAGTGAGCAAACAACCTCAGTAACCATGAAGAAACATTTCTCTATTATCTCTCCCCTCTCATCTCTCCACTCCCTGTGCTCTCCTATCTCTTCACTTCCACCTCGCTCCCTCTCCCCATTGCTCTCCGTTCCACCAGCTGAGTCATCCTGTCAAAAACCCTGGTCAAGCTCCAGTCAATGGGAGGTCACTCCTATTACTCTGGCACTTCCTCTCACTGATCGTCGGCACTGCAAAGTCCCCTTCCCCTGTTCAAGGCCAGCCCTTATATGTCTCTTGCTCCCAGAATAATTACGCGGCTCTGCGTTTGTACACTGGAGATCCAGTCACACGAAAATGCTTCATAAACTCAACATGTGCTGCGCTCAGGATTTTACTGTGAGTCGCCCTCTAGCGGCGCAGGGAGACGCAAGCTCCTGAGTTGCGAAAGAATGGTTGGATCCATAAAAGTGGCGTTGCACAGTGACAAATGCACCTGTGGCTGCCTGCCTTGAGAGCCTGAGGTCGCCTCGCTGGAAATGCACACCGACTATAATCACCTGAGTCACTGGAGTCTGTTCAATGCACTCGCTCGGTTTTAAATCAAACATTCTCTCGCTACGGGTGCCACTCATCTGTACGGGTACAGAGGATGTACGTTTCGATTTAAAGCTTTCGTGACTGCAGGGATTTATCTTCTTGATTCAGACGCTGTCTTTCCGACAGACCTGTTCTTCACCTGAGGACGGCTGCTTGCGTTGTGGCCGAAACGTCGTGAGAATTATTTTATTATGTTTTATTTTTATTATTTTATTATTATTTCCCTTCTGTGTGACTTTACCGAAAGAACCAAGAAGAGGATGTACGTATTATGAATGCAACTCCGATTTTCGTGTTCATCATTACTGTTTGTAACTGTGTCATTGTACGACGGCACTTAACGTATAGAATATAGGAAGTTCTCATACGTATCTAAACATAGACCCAGTACACATATACTTGATATTCACTGGGCTTAACTACATTCACGTACCCTGAATGTTAATTAGTTTCACCGGATACAGAGCACATCAACTTGACTTGAAGGCTGTCCGGAGTTTTAAATCTGCCTGAATCAACAAGAAAACTTGCAACCAAGCTTCGCAACCACCTCCCCTAATCCCTCATTCACTCGCATGTCGGCAGCAGAGCGTCACTCAACATGGATCCATCACAAGACATCCGCCGTCACGCAACTCACCCTTGACGGCTCCGAGCGCCAATTGCAGCGTCCCGCCTCCATGTGCAGGGACTCCAAGTGTGGGGTCTCCAGACTTCATGTGCAGGGTCTCCAAGTGTGGGGTCTCCAGGCTCCATGTGCAGGGACTCCAAGTGTGGGGTCTCCAGACTCCATGTGCAGGGTCTCCATGTGCAGGGTCTCCAGGCTCCATGTGCAGGGTCTCCAAGTGTGGGGTCTCCAGGCTCCATGTGCAGGGTCTCCAAGTGTGGGGTCTCCAGGCTCCATGTGCAGGGTCTCCAGGCTCCATGTGCAGAGTCTCCAAGTGCGGGGTCTCCAAGTGCGGGTCTCCAGGCTCCATGTGCAGGGACTCCAAGTGTGGGGTCTCCAGACTCCATGTGCAGGGTCTCCATGTGCAGGGTCTCCAGGCTCCATGTGCAGGGTCTCCAAGTGTGGGGTCTCCAGACTCCATGTGCAGGGTCTCCAGGCTCCATGTGCAGGGTCTCCAAGTGTGGGGTCTCCAGGCTCCATGTGCAGGGTCTCCAAGTGTGGGGTCTCCAGGCTCCATGTGCAGGGTCTCCAGGCTCCATGTGCAGAGTCTCCAAGTGCGGGGTCTCCAAGTGCGGGGTCTCCAGGCTCCATGTGCAGGGTCTCCAAGTGCAGGGTCTCCAGGCTCCATGTGCAGGGTCACCAAGTGTGGGGTCTCCAGGCTGCATGTGCAGGGTCTCCAGGCTCCATGTGCAGGGTCTCCAAGTGTGGGGTCTCCAGGCTGCATGTGCAGGGTCTCCAGGCTCCATGTGCAGGGTCTCCAAGTGCAGGGTCTCCAGGCTCCATGTGCAGGGTCACCAAGTGCAGGGTCTCCAAGTGCGGGGTCTCCAGGCTCCATGTGCAGGGTCACCAAGTGCAGGGTCTCCAGGTACAGGGTCTCCAGGCTCCATCTGCAGGGTCTCCATGCTCCAGATGCAGGGTCTGCAGGCTCCGGGGGATGGATCCCTAAGGTCCAGGTGCAGGAACTCGAGGCGTCGTAGGCACACAGCTACGTGGCCATGGTTGTTTCTCTTCATTTAATTCTTGGCTACCCCGCACCATTTGTATTTATGTCTCACGTGTCAGTGGCCCTCCGCTTTGCAGGGACTGTTCTAATATTCACTTGCCTGCGTCACCTTCACCTGTACAGGTCCCAGAGGTGACACAAGCCAGAGTCGAATTGGGTTGCGGACACTCTGTAGTCCGGGGAACTTCCCATCACCTCTGTAATCTCTCACCTGAGTCTGAACCAAGACCCCAGCGCATTGAGTCAGGTCCACCCCGTGTGGTGACGCCGTCACCTGTGTTGAGAGAGCTCACCTGGCTGGTCTTGCCGGTTCACTGCATGTGCATGGTAGGGCCACATGCGTGTGATAAACACACCCACGTGTGTGTTTGTATATAGAGATGCGTTACACACACCTTTATCACACACGCATCTGCATCACACACATCAGTATTACACGCACAACACACCTGTATCACAACACACCTGTATTACACACACAACAAAGACAAAGATCCCCTGTGTAGCCTTTAACAGACTTGGGGCAAGTGCTGTTAGCGAGTAGCAACTATTAGGGCCGGCACTGTAGCACACGAGGGGGGTGGGTGGCCAACACCACCCCCGGTTGCCTTTGTCTCCCTAGTGACAATCTGTACACACGGCACCAGGTACTCATTTGAGGCTGAGTCGACCTAGCGGAGGCGCGGGACCGCTTCAGATTATAATCGTCACTCGGTGTTGGCCGTGAACGGGAGTCGAACTTGGGTGGCCGGGTTCGTAGCGCAGCGTAGCGCTCACCGCGACATCGACCGCACGCCCATAAAAGTGAGGGATGGAGCATGGGCGGCACTCATCGCTAGAAGGGATGGATAGAGGTTCGTTGGTCGACGCCCGAGACGACGTCCACCATGGAGATGGAGCGAGGAAATCGGCTCCACGGTCTTGCAATTTGTCACATGGCCGTGAGAAGAATGCCGATGGCTTGAGAGGGAGAACTTCAATCCAGCAGTGGCTAGGTCGTGGCTGATTCGGATGATGCTGATGATGATGATGGGCACCAGTGTTGGTCGTGTAGTGTAGAAATTTAGATCGCGATCCATCACAAGGCATGAGATAGCGATCTAACCAAGCCCAACAAAAACCCTGTATTATGGATGATATGGTTAGGTGTTAAACTGAATGTGGAAATCATCTTCTTGGTTCTTTCGGTAAAGTCACGTAGAAGGGAAATAATAAAGTAAAAAAAATATGTATTATTTTATTATTTCCCTTCTACGTGACTTTACCGAAAGAACCAAGAAGATGAACCCCTGCAGTCACGAAAGCTTTAAATCGAAATTGAACGTGGAAAGTTGTCACACGAGGCAGCGCTGCACTTCGAGTCGCTTCAATCCTCGGGGCGTTTGACAGGAAGCGGACGGGGGGCGTGCGCACAATGTGGACACTTCTTTTTTAGTTTGGCATATTCAGCTCGAGGTTGAGAAATTGAAAGATTATATGTCTCACTTGCATCCTTTAATAATCATTTACGGAGGCTTTTATAAATCTGCGACTGGATTAAAGATTTTTTTTCCCCGTGCCGTATGGGTCCAAGTCGATATTCTTTGGGTCTTTCGGTAAATTTCGATTTAACGCTTTCGTGACTGCAGGGATTAATCTTCTTGGCTCTTTCGGTAAAGTCACGTAGAAGGGAAATAATAAAATAATAAAAATAAAACATAATAAAATAATTCTCACGACGTTTCGGCCACAGCGCAAGCAGCCGTCCTCAGGTGAAGAATTCTCAGGTGAATAATTCTTCACCTGAGGACGTCTGCTTGCGTTGTGGCCGAAACGTCGTGAGAATTATTTTATTATGTTTTATTTTTTATTATTGTATTACTTCCCTTCTACGTGATGACTTTACCGAAAGAACCAAGAAGATATTTCGGTAAAGTCACGTAGATAGGTTAAAAGGGGCCCCTTTTCCTGAAGACGACCGCTTGTGTTGCGATCGAAACGTCGTAGTTTTTGTTTTTTGTTATTTTCTTTGCACCTATCTACGTGACTTTACCGAAAGACCCAAATGATACGAATTCCTGCAGTCACGAAAGCTTTGTCAAGATTTATTTTGACGATACTTTAGGTCTTTCGGTTGACGATACACGCTGGTGAGTGCGGTTCGGGGTGTCTCCCCCCCCCCCCCCCACACACATCACCAAGGTACTCATTTAAGGATGAGTCAACCTTGGTGAATCGTCGAACCGCCGGATAATATTTAATGATGATAATATTGAGCCCTGCGGGCGATTTAATCGCGTTTGCCAGAAGGGAGGGTGTGTAACACATGTATTTTAATTTAAAAAAATCGATATATCGAACACTCGATATATTTTATTTAAACATCGATGGATACTAAAAGATCGGAACGGAAACACCAATGATTTTTATGACCAAATTTACAAGAACGAGCAATTGGAAAAAATGCCATTTTTTAAAACATCTAATTATATTATTTAAAAAAAGGCAGAAGGTTGTTTTATTGCGGGGTCAACGCTCACCACAAACTTGTGTTACTTTCCAGGACATTTATAGAAACGTCGTAAGAACAATGACCATTTTTATAGACTACAGCGGTACAAGACTCATGTTGCTAACAGCATATTCAGTTTAAACCTACCGACAGAGCATACTGCTTAACACGTAGGCTTTCACGACCAATATTATTCATAATCAAAGTTTTTGGGTTTAGATCGCGTTATTTATAAATGTGTCGTAACCCTCCACCACCCGACACGGCCAATCAGTAAAAAAGTGTCACGTTGACAAGACAAATAGTTCACTGCATTAGCCCACCGGTGTGTTGAAGCGTGAAACCACAACATTTACAATTTTTGAGCATACTGCACCTGTCAATGACATTAAAATTAATGTGTGTGACTGGGCGGAGGCATATATCGTATAATTAGGCTTTTATTTCAGCGTGAAACACAACATTGAAAGAAGATCAATGTTGTTCCGACGTTATCCGAGAGTGATCGATGTCAAAGCTGCTGGATGCTCGTGGCTACTCCACATGTGGTTTGTAATCGAGCGCTGGAAGCAGCGAGGTTTGGCGGATCACACAAATGTTGTTGTGAAATTTCCCGCGGGCGTCCAGGAGGTGCCATACCCTGCCATACCCCTGGCACGCCAGGAGCAGGCGGTACAGCAAGTTGACTCATTTCCATCTGTACGGGGATCGAGTGTTGCCCCGTCGCGCGCGTGGGGTTTCTCCGGGTACTCTGGTTACTACCCACATGTAAAAATGCGCACACATTGGCTGAAAACATCTAAAAAAAAACTGTGCAGGACCCTCATGACAAAAGAGTAATTGGAATCAGGGTGACTTTCCTGGATTAGAAAAAAATCGATTATTATTAGTATCGGAACCAAAACCGATGTATGAATGTTTTTTTGTCCCATCCTTTACTTGGACAGTAAATACAATACTGTACCAGGACCTGTGTTTATCTCTATGCTTGCGTGTGCTCCGCACCTGCTGGCAGGTTCTCGAGGTAACGTGTTCTTGTCGTTTCTATATTTGGAGGATGAGTGAGCACTGGGGCATCTATATATATAAAATCGTGCATGTCTGTCTGTCCGTCTGTGTGTGTGTGTGTGGATTTCGGACCATACGCACTTTCATTGGACGGCGGTTGCCCCTGGCAACGGCTAGCGACGCCTTCGCCGCTTTCATTGGACCTGGCAACGGCAAGCGACGCCTTCGCCAAGGGCTGCAGTTTCATTGGACGGCGGTTGCCCCTGCCAACGGCTAGCCACGCCTTCGCCACTTTCATAGGCTCCGTAAATAATTAAATAATAGCCATTACACAGTGTTGTTCGAGCGCTCGGGGGGGGGGAAGGCACGCCACCCGTACCCTGCCTCTGCCGGCTGGACAATTTTGGCGAGGCCGCAGGCTCTGCACGCTACTAGGCCTCGACACCCACCACGCCACTCTGAGGTAAATTGATCAAAGTTTTTCCTACTCTTCACTCCACCCCCGCCACAATGTGTGCAATTAATATTGCTTTTAAACCCAACGCGCCAACAATCGATTACTTAAATGTTCACTGTACAAATAGTCATTAAGCTGGGTCAGCGTACTGCCAGTCTATCATGTAGACTGTTGCCTGCTTATTAAGCTCGGTGAGCGTACTGCCACTCTATCATGTACACTCTAGCCTGCTTATGAAGCTGACTGCGTGTACTGGCAGTCTATAATGTGGACTGTAGCCTGGTTATTATAATCGATTCTTTATATGTTCTTTATACAAATAGTCATTAAGCTGGTTGAGCGACCCCAGTTCGATTCCAAATCACGCCCACCACCGCTGACGATTATTTGAAACGGACCTGGCCCTCCCCTAGGTCCACTCAGCCTCAAACGCGTAACTGCTGTCGTGTGTGAACATCGTCACTGGGGAGACAAAGGCGGCCGGCCATCGTGGATCCAAGTCCCGGGCGAAGCCGGGTCATCTGTATGTGTGTATGTGTTTATGTGTATGTCTGTGTGTCTGTATGTATGTGTGTATGTATGTGTGTGTATGTGTTTGTGTGTGTGTGCATGTATGTGGGTTTTTTTCTATGTCTTTATGTGTATGTCTGCGTGTCTGTATGTATGTATGTACGTGTGTGCATGTGTTTGTGTGTATGTATGTGTGTGTCTATGTATGTGTGTGTATGTGTTTCTGTGTATGTACGTGTGTGCATGTGTTTGTGTGTATGTATGTGTGTGTCTATGTATGTGTGTGTATGTGTTTCTGTGTATGTATGTGTGTGTATGTATGTGTGTTATGTGTCTGTCTGTGTGTCTGCATGTATGTGTGTGTGTATTGTGTATGTGTTTGTGTGTTTACGCTCGCATTACACAAATGTGTTGCAGGTCTAAGGAGTTCCTTGCGCAGCATTGCCGCTTTATTATTTCAGTCGTTTACTGCCGTACGCACCCTGAAAGTCGTGTGTGTCTGCAGCAAGCGCGTCTATGTATACCTATGGACGCGCGCGCGTGTGTTGTGTATGGGGAACGGTAGTGTAGTGCTTAGCGTGCTGCCTGTGTCTGTGTGTGTGTCTGTGTGTGTGTCTGTGTGTGTGTGTCTGTGTGTGTGTCTGTGTGTGTGTCTGTGTGTGTGCGTGTGTGGTGTGTGGGGAGCGGTAGTGTAGTGGTTAGCGTGCTGTCTGTGTGTGTGTGTGTCTCTGTCTGTGTGTGTCTGCGTGTGTCTGTGTGTGTGTCTGTGTGTGTGTCTGTGCGTGTGTGGTGTGTGCGGAGCGGTGGGTGTAGTGCTTAACGCTACGCTGCGCTACCAACCCGGCGAACCCAGTTCCATTCCCGCTCACGACCACCACCGGTGACGATTATTTGAACCTCCCCTAGGTCGACTCTGCCTCAAACGAGTAACTGCTGTAGCGTATTAACATCGCCACTGGGGAGACAAAGGCGGCCGGCCGTGGTGGATACAAGTCCCGGGCGAAGCCGGGTAGTACAGCTAGTACTGTATAAAATACGTGGCACCTCACCTTGCTCATCGCTGAAAGACAATGACTGAGCGATGAATAATGCAAGCATCAGTGGCCCACTGGGCCCACGTTAAAATTCGAAAAGCGTATTATCTTATTTTTTTCCTTTCGCTATATTTGCCCAGACTGCACTGCAAATGTTTCCACCTATTAATCTTTTCCGACACGAGGAAAAAAATCGATTCCTGTCATTTCCCAGAGAAGGAGGAAAATGTATGCGCCACCAGGATCAATGGTATCTTGACAATTATTCCTCAAATCTATTACTGTTGGATTTTTTAAAATAACAATACTTCAAAACGTAAGGATTTTTGTTTAAGCCGAGACAAAAATTCCGTCCGGTGGACGGGATTTATATCAAATTTACAGTGGGGTAATATGCTAATATGGAATTAAATTGCAGATTAGAAAAATCACATTCTCTAATGGATATAGCTATGGGAAAAAATGGTTATAAAATACGATTTAATGAGATTTCCATTAGCATCACATAATTGGGCCATTAACATACAATAAATGAATCTGCTTAATTGAGCGGTAAGGCGTCGAGCCGAGGAAACATTTTGATAATTAGGTGTTGGGCTATGCACGAAATCAGACATTACTCATGCCACGAAATACATTAAAATATACATGCATTTTTAATCCGTGCATGTCCATGATTCATACGCTTGATAAACACGAAGCCCACATCTTAAAGTGGACAAGTGATTTTCTACCTACACTCAGTCACACGTGGGACATAATGGGTTGCTGTTTAGGGAACATGAAATGGCGTCCTCTAGCTTTAAGTATTCACAATGTTATTGCTTCCCCCGTATGTTTTTTTTAAAGGATTGAATGATGTCATATACATCTCCATCACTCTACCTTACAAATACAGTCCTAAGTTTTGAAGTAACTTTTTTTTTAACAATGGACTTTGCACAAGAGAGGACTTCAGTAAGTCTCTGCTTCAAGGCAAGCAACAAGGTCACAAGGTCATGGTCCGAGAGCCTTTTTGGTTGAGGCCTGGCCCTCGAGGCTAAAGGCCATTGTCAAGGTGCCTTTTAGTCAAATCGTCGGTCCAATGCCACACCCTTGAGGTCAAGGCCAAGATCGGGAGCTGAGAAAATATCCTCGAGGTCCTGGATGGGTCTCACCAACCTCCCCCCCCCCCCCCCTCTTCAAAGTACACATCAAAACACATACAAGAGTCAACAAACACACGGCGGTGATTTTGCCATTTGTTTCAAACATCGGCCGTTTTATTTTATTGGCGCGAATCTTCACAGTGATGCCTGTGCACGGAGCCACGTGCCAGAGTGCATCCCAACTTACTTCTCAATAACCGCCCACCCCACCCCCTTCCCAAGGTGGATTTGATTGACAGCTGAGCTCCTACCTCAGCTCCGCGCACATGATCCACCCGATTTACGTTTCACAAGTGAGCTGGGAGCAATGTGCTCGCTCACAGACATGCAACGCAGCTGTGTCACGCCATGGAACTGGTACCAATTTAAAGGTGTTTTATGCAAATGAGGCAAGGGATACCCACAGTGCTGTACAAAGTGATGAACAAAATGGCCTTTGTGGAGAATTAACAGAAGGCATGTGTTACACTGCGCCGATGATTTTGTTTTATGCCAATTTACATTGAAGGTATCCCCAAGCCACCACTAACTCTCACAGTTTTGTGATGTAACAGTTCACGTAGCATCCTTACTGGAGTTGCTTTCATCACTCCATCTCCTCGATGGACGTCAAATTTATTGGCTGCCACTCCATC
The DNA here is from genome assembly GCF_015708825.2 of Lethenteron reissneri. Lineage (NCBI taxonomy): Eukaryota > Metazoa > Chordata > Hyperoartia > Petromyzontiformes > Petromyzontidae > Lethenteron > Lethenteron reissneri. The sequence goes on along the minus strand of NC_083798.1, from coordinate 16,000,557 downwards.
ATTATTTCTGACCATCGGCCACCGTCTCTTTCCAGTGACGTGTCCTGTCCAACCCCCCTTTACTAATCTTAAGAGTTTGAATGATGTCAGTCATCGCTGCATTGTTATTAATTTTGAGAGACATTGGCACGAATAAACAGATCAACTCACATTTGCAGTCCAATCTTTGCAAGCTGCACGTGAATGTACATGCGATGACATTTGGGGGCGAGTCAATACAGCGGAATGAGACAGAGATGTCACCGGCTGGGTTTAAAATTTTAAAACGACGATGCTTGGGAATAATTCATGAGGAGCGACAACACGTTAGCTCATGTTAAATGCAGGGCCCGTCAGTGGCCCGTGTCAGAACCGCATCGTGTGAGGTACCCGTCGTGCCCTGCCCCCGTAGGTAATAACCATGGGCTTAATTTCAACCGGGTCGGTGCGGGTCAGACAGGCCCTGCACACCATGTCCAGCACGTATAACTCTCGCTATAGCTGTGGCTCGTACTAGTCACTCCTCCTGTCCTACCAGTAACACAGAAAATATTCAGTGAGATACGAAGCCCTGACAATTATGTTAACACAACACATCTAGACCACAAACCGGATGCAAGTTCAAACTAGACAGAATAAACGTGAGTTAATACACTACAGCAATAAATTAAACAATAATAAGGCAAATCGTCTCGATCTACCGGTAAATCTCTAACAGGGCTTACTCGAAGCCTGCTGTCTGCAGTCAAGACTTCACAACAAATATACGCACGACAAGCAGGCCACATCACGAAAACGACAATTGAATAACATTTTCTGAAGACGTAAAAGACAAGTCACGGAAAATGTGGCAGAGCAGCCACAGTTTACACCCTGTCTCACCATCAGCTCAGAAACAATTTTGAATAATACCAACACATAGGTAGTGCGGTGGGAGTTTTTGCACAACGACGCACCGATCAGAAATGGCCCATGAGATGGCACAAGTCCACATCCCACGCAGGCTGCGTTGGTCACAGCGCTGTGTTATTGATGGGCCATTGTGCGTAGGTCACAGCACATCCGCGTAGCCACATGTAAGAGGGGAGTGGTTGCTCCGGTGGCAGGATCAGCCCTTTGGATCTTGTGGACGACACTGAGCACGGTTGTTCAAGACGAGTCTGTTAACACTGCTCTGCTCGAGTCGGCACAACATGCCTGTAATGTGCGCTTTTATAATGCGGTGATGATGTGAATATCGCTGAACCCTTTGAGGGCAGCCCCCTTCTTGCAGGTGTTGAGGGTGCATGGGGGTTAAGCGCAGAGTTGGAATTGAGACATATGGGCAGTTAATCAGCTCACAGCGACATCAGAGAAGGTGCGATGGCTTGGGTGGCTAAGTGGGGTGCTCTGTCAACTGATCTTGTAACGCAATGCCCACTTGTGTTCGGGCAATTGGAAGGCAGAATTGCCTGGTGGTGGGTGGGAATAAAATACACTCAGGTCATCTACTTGGACATATAATTAGCACAGATGGATTCTATCATGGCGTAAAGGTTATCACGCTGGACTTGCAATCCAGATGTTGCTGGTTCGACGTCCTGGCATGAGAGCCATCCCAATCGGCAAGTTTCTCAAATCCTCCAACCTTTGTGTACCTGGTGGTATAAATGTCTACACAGTTTGACGATAGACAGGTCACGTGGTGGGAAGTGTGGGTACTCCCACATTTTCCATGACGTCTGGGCAGTATGGAATAGTCGGCAAAAATAACCTCCCAAAGGGCTCTCTGGAGCAGAGGTGTGAGCAGAATAGTGTCGGGCTGCACCTTTACATTTTTTCTGCACCGACACATCTCGGCCTAATTATTGGCCCTGACAATGACATGTTCGTGTTCTGGAATTCCTCTGGTGCACTGTCATTAGTACAATAGAGCACGCGCAGGCTTCGATGATAAAGGGCACAGATATCGAGCGGAAACATCACCGCCAACCGCAAGTTCACATTACCATTTCGACCACGCTTCTACATTAAATTGCGAAGATGGGTGGTAATTTTCGAATTCAAATACACTGCATATGCGCTGCATGTGTCAATGAATTGGTGGATGACAAGCGACTGAACTGATTGTGGATGACAGGATTTGTACATTAAAAAAAACTCCACTGGCTTGCAAGAAAAATTACATTCCAAAAGATTGCTCAAGATATTGACATAAGGGATACTGAAATAAGCTACAGGAGACACACAAAATGCATTTATAAATGTGCACGAAATAAAATGTTTACGCATCTAATGCGATACGTTGAGAAAGTGCCATCAAAACGCGTGCCAAAGATATTGTGTGGTGACTGCACAAAGTAATTTCTGAGACCACAAGCTGAGAAAATGAAAAATTAATACATTTTCAAGAGGAAATTAAAGTAAAATTCCAAGCCAGCGTGGCCTTTAGGTGGTCATTCCACGCAACATAAAGGAAGAATTTCAATGCGTTACGGAGGCAGCGAGGAACATTTTGTGCTAATTAAGAAGCATCCAACAAATTATTCAACAGCTACATTTTCCGAACACTTTGCATGGGAGGGGAAAAAAAACATAACTATTTATACCCAGTCTGTTTTTGTGTTCTCTTTCGTATTGAGGTATGTTATTGCATGGCTGCTGTCACCAAGATAGGCGGCCTCTCTCCTTTACTGGATTCGAAATCAGGGCCACAATTATTGTTACCGTACACATTAAACCAATTATATGTTAATTCGATACGTGTTAACCGCAAATACTTTAACATTTACTCTTACTTTTACCTTTGAAGGCTGGTCTCAATTTAAACACATCAATCCAACATTAATAGTGCAACATGTTTTTGGTTGTGACTGGAAAAGTGTGTGTCATCTCCTACAGTGAAAATCGACTGCTTTGCATACATACCCTGATCTTTAAACGTGGAATAATTTAGAGGGGACAAAGTTACAAGTCAACTCTGACCAAAACTAAACAATAATATATGCTCTGACAGGCTGAACCCGCTCACCTGCTGTTCTGAAGACGACTGTCGGTGCTACATCAGAGTATCAGTAAGTTATCGCAAAAGAGTTCAAGTCGAGGGTTGTAAAATAACACCCCTCCAGTCGACGATGACAACGATGCACACGACAAACGCTGCGCCGCCTCTGCTTCACGAGTCGTCAGCTCTGCTCGGCTCGTTTTGGCGATGTTCCTCAGCCGAATTTCTGAAGTCTTAGAGGTCTGGTGAGCGTCACAAACTATGCCACGAAAGACGCCTCTGCTGGGGTTGTTCGCCCCCCCCCCTCCCCCAGGGGCGTCCTCTTTATGAGATGGCCATCCTGGGAAATGAATCATTTTCCCGAGACCTTAATAGTCGCGGATTTTGTCAGATGCGTAATAATAATAATAATACTCGTGCAGTGCTCCCCTCTTCCCATATTGAGATATATATATTTCTTTCCATCTTTGATCCCAGTTTTATTTGTACCTCAGATGTGCCAACCACAGCCGCTGTCTCCGACGATGCAAAGTGACGCTGTTGTTTCTCAACCACCTTCTCAATTTGTCACCGATGATGGAGACATCCGTTTGGAAAGTTGTTCTCATCAAAAGCAGCTCCCACACCCACAACGCGGCCATTCGCTCTCCGGCTTCGAAGGTGACGAGAGAGTTTTACTCATCCACGACAGAGCGTCAGCTCACAGGAAGGAATGTCAGGCTGGGTTGGCGCGGAGGTGGATTGCGTTGGTGTAGCTGAGTTTGGGGGCTCGAGAAGCCATGCGGAATGGTGGCAGACGCACGCAATAGGTGTGACCGGGAATTTGACTCTGGCTGCGATGATCAGGAGCGGTAGTGTTAGATCTCCTCCAGGAACTCTTGAGGCACCAGGCCAACTTTGCGCCCATTGGACACCTTGATGAAGCCACTTGATTCTCCACCTTTCTCCACGCACACCTGTGGAGGTAATTGAGAAATCGGGCACGACCAATGTGGCCGTCCAGACATTCATTATGCGAGTCATACCCGATATACACAGCAGACAGCCGATAACATTGCAAGTTAATTGCTGTTATCACAATGGGAGGAACGGATTGCTAATTAGCAAATGATTAATTTTATGGCATGGCAAAGTTAATTCGTAATCTTTCAGGGCTATTTTCTTGATAACAGTAATTAAGATTAACGAGCATCTCAACGCCACATGGCTGTCGTTAAAAATACCTTCTTGAAAGAGAAGATACTTTTTTACAACCGGAAATTTCCATCGCCGATGCTGCACCACACATCGTCTCTCGAATACAAAGTGCAAATTCTTACTCTTAAAAGGGTCTTGCAGAACTCACAGCCATCCGGAATGTTGGGGGCCAACGTACCAATCAATATTGACCATGCTCCAGGGAATAGTTTGGAGTGCAATGGGGAACCACGAAAAACACCCCTTTGATGAATGCGTGCGTTTTGTTGGTTTGAAGTTATGAAGTATCTTGCCGGGCTGAACATGAAGCCGATGCACATTTTATTTGATTCATTATGCATTTGCAAACTCACTTTTAATTTATCCTAATTATGTGCTTGGCCGAACGAGACACAAGCATTCAGTGGAAGCATCAGAACGAAGCGACTTGCTGGTGCTCACTTGCAACGGCACTGTCATCTCGTTGGTCGTGCTTGCCTCCCGGCATTTGGATTTTTTTTTTATCGACTTGTGCACGCGTCGCGTAGCCAACGTCCACACTTGCTCACTCGCTGGTCCCGCTCACTCAAATTTACAAACGCAAGTCTCCCGCTGCCTCGTGATGGTTTCATGTTCCAGATTCCAGAGCTGGGACAATCAGCCAATGCTGTTAACCAGAGGTGTGGACTCGAGTCATGTGACTTGGACTCGAGTCAGACTCGAGTCATGAATTTGATGACTTCAGACTCGACTTGGACTTGCATAACAATGACTTTGTCCCACCTCTGCTGTTAACTGTGACTGAGCTAATGAAGCGAAAATGCTAATGTAGCCACGCCAGCCGTTTCTTTAACGCCGCTGTACACATCGCTGACCATTATCATCGTTAGCCATGGTAAATCCACTGCTGGATGAAGGGCTCCCAAATGCCCGTTTGCAACAATCCACCTCGCACCCGCACACCAAGCTGATTTTGTCGCTCAGTCGCCACTTAGTGGACAGACTCTTGGATGCGTTCCATTCCTTGGCTGCCATTCCGTAATTATGTTTGACCATCCACCGTTCGAGCATCGTGGCGTGCCCAAGCCGACTCGCGTGACACCAGCCAACACTGTCACCTGCTCACCGAGTGTGGGCCAATGATGCAAACGTGGCCGTGTTTTGTAGCAATTTTCTTTACCTCTACTGGACATCGCTACTTGTGCAGCTCTAAATCACTACACGCGGAGGCCACTGTTGGATTGGATCTGACCACAGTTGAAGTTGAATGTCACAAACAGTTTAGTCATTTCATGCCCTTTGTTAATAGCCTGCCGGTTGGAAGGCCTCTTCCGTACTGTGTCGGTTGTGAAGGTTTGTTTGACCATACTTCACCATGCTGGTCAGTGCGGGTTGGTGAAGGGGGGAGCTGAGTTCAGATATCAATTTCCAGTGATGTCAGCTGTTGCCGAACATTTACTTCAGGTGACGTTCGCAGTCGTTAATGCATTAACTTTAACCACTATGCTGCTACTCCTCCCCAACATTGTATTAGTGTCACTTTATAACACGTGTCGAGGTTTGGGTGCTATTATTAAGGCTTCTTTTGAGCCCATAATTAAGGGCAGCAAAAACTATACTAGGACGATTGTGTTTTTTTTGGAATAGCAAATTTTTATACATTTGGCAAATAGTCAAATAACCCACACAACCAATTATAAAATGGTTTTCATTTCATCCTCCTATTAAATTAATACTTCAAAAATGAGAATGTGTTGGTATATTAGAATACAGTGCTTAACAGTAACATCCAGTTAGGCTAAATCCACATTTCTCGCATCTGCAGGTTCAAACTCTTCACCCTTTACAGCCATCAAGCGTGAGAAACTACAGTTGTGCTCAGGGCAAAGTCTGCTAATTTATTTGGAGTCTTCATTCGAATGCAATCAGGCTGGAGCTTGACAACAACGCCTTAGGACAATCCCATGCTGCTGCAGCCGCTGCAAAGGCCTAACGTTTATTCCCGGCTTAAAGACGAAGGAGATCCCATCCGTCGCATTTACAGCAGCACATCGGCCGGATCAACTGTGCCCAACATCAGGTGCTGCCTCCTCGGCGCTTCGCGTGACCAACGGCAGCGTTCCATTCCAATCTCTCAGCGCGGACGGCGGCGCCCGTGGGGAGGAGAACACACGCCGACGGTGCCGACGTGACGAGAGACGCGGAGCGGCGATCCGATAACCCCCTCCTCCTCCCACCACGCTCGCCCACTGCAGCATGAAAAAAAGAGGGCAAATCCACTTCGGGGGCGCAAGCGGCGACGGCACAAAGGGTGGCAGCGCCGCATTCCTCCCGGCTCGCGCGACGAAAGCGATTTGTCACCACGGCCGCCGCGGCCGAGCTCTTGCCGGCGTGACGGAGGCCCTCGGACGTGGCGAGGGAACTCGTCCGAGCCACGTGCGAACTCGACACCGCGCGACGGCAGAGCCGCGTGCCCGGTGACAGATTGTCCCCGCCGAGTCATCTCTGCCAGCATTTTCAATTTGAATAATAATGATAATATAAGCACCATCCCCACCGTAATCAGGGTTTTCACGCCAGGCACAGATAATCGTGGGACGGAATAGGATAAACGTATTGTGGAGATGAGTGAATGGAGTTTTGCCCATTCTTTAGTTCGGTCCAAGCACGATATGGTAGGGGTTGATCTGTATCAAATGGGGAATGCTGCAATTAAAGCAGACGAGTGAAACAGCATTTAAAAGCCACAACATTGTTTACATCATTTGTATTACAATGAAGCTATGAATAAACGGTCTTACTTTTCTTAATTCAAATTAAATTTTTTGTGGTGGGCCCCATTGGAGTCTTCAAAAGTGGAAGTGATGTCATGCCCATATGAGCATTGAGGCGGTGTTCATCTCCCTTGGCCAGTGGTGGAAATGCCACATTCATATGGCAGGGCCAAGTCTATCCATAGAACTACACTGCTGACTTCCTCATTCTATTGCGCCTCCCCCCCCCTCGCTCTATTGCCGAGCCACCCTGGCCGAGCATCCCATTTGCTCCGTGCTCGCTAAACCAGGCCCGGGGCATGCGCTCTCGCCTCTGGTGGGCCTCTGGTGGGCCTCTGGTGGGCCTCTGGTGGGCCTCTGGTGGGCCTCTGGTGGGCCTCTGGTGGGCCTCTGGTGGGCCTCTGATGGGTCTCTGATGGGCCTCTGATGGGCCTCTGGTGGGCCTCTGGTGGGCCTCTGGTGGGCCTCTGGTGGGCCTCTGATGGGCCTCTGATGGGTCTCTGATGGGCCTCTGATGGGCCTCTGGTGGGCCTCTGGTGGGCCTCTGGTGGGCCTCTGGTGGGCCTCTGGTGGGCCTCTGGTGGGCCTCTGGTGTGCCTCTGGTGGGCCTCTGGTGGGCCTCTGGTGGGCCTCTGGTGGGCCTCTGGTGGGCCTCTGGTGCGCTGCTGGCCCCCTCACCTGCTCCTGCTTGAGCGTGAGCTGCCCCAGCTGCTTGTTGCCCACAAAGGTGCGCAGCGCCTGGAAGACTCGCTCCCCGGGACGGACGCGCACCACGAAGTTCGCGGGGAAGTATCCCACCCTGTCCCCGAGCTTGCCCTGGAGGGAAGGGGGCATGCCGTGCATGTACAGCGCAAAGACGAACATTTCCCGTGTGGCCTTCAACAAGCTGTTGGTGAGCACCTGTGAGGATGGACACGGCGCACGAGGGGCTGGATGGTCGGCGCCACACCCAGCCGCCTTTGTCTACCCAGTGGCGATGATTACGCATCGCACCAGGTACGCATTTAAGGCAGTCAACCTAGGGGAGGGCTCAGGTCCGATGAAAATATTTGACACTGTCACTGCTCGTGAGCGGGAATCGAACTTGCGGTCACCGGGGGCTCGTAGTGCAGCGTTGCTCACCACCGGATCACGGCTAGACAACAACAACAACATCAACAACAACAAACGCCGTTCACCATTAAGTGGTGGTGACGTCACCGCGGTGCTTGTGCCATGCTAGGTGCACTTTTAGGCCACGTGAAGTGTCGAAGACCTGCTGGCAAGTGGTCACGGTAACAGACCCAGATGCACGGAAACGTCATAAATGCAGAGACGCGTACACACATGTACGCACAAGAGTGCACCCACAATAACACACGCATTCATGCAAGTACGCGTGGACACATATCAGCACACGCGCCCATCCGTGCACCAGCCCCAGGCATGCACGCGAAGACATGTGCACTCACGCATACGCGGGCTCACATCTATTAATGCACCGGCATTTATAAATGCACCAACATTGATATTGTATATGGAACGCACGTGGCAGTTGGTCGGTGGTGCCACATTATAGTTTGTGGGTGGAGACAACTACAGGGTGGATCCATCTATAGATAAGCCACCGATTTCAAATGAAACCTCATAGATTTATATTCCGCAAGTGATTGCACAGTGTGAAAGTGATGGCTCGATAGCTAACAGAAGGAGAGTGATTTTACGAGTGAGCTCATGAGACCGGCGGGAGACAACTCGAGGTACTAAAATAAAATGCAGTTCTGTTTTTTTTTGTAAAAACATAATTTCTCCCTTGCAATTTATCAGTGGGGTATCTATAAACGGATCGCGCTTGTGCCCGGTACCTTCCACCACTCCTCATTGGAGTCGTCCAGGATGCTCAGTCTGTCCCCCGGCCTGCGAACAACAGCGAGGATTTATACGCGGTGTTTGTTTACGCAGCGTCTAAATGCGACCACGTCTTGGAACGCTGCGCATAAACAGTGGACACATTTACTTTACAGAAAGAGGCGGTCAGTCACAGGCAGAGAGAGAGAGAGAAGGCAGATCTTGAACCTGCAGTTGCACAGTGCGGGGGAGGGGCGGTGGAAATAAGAACGCCTGGGGGAATGAACGTAAAGTTGGGCTTCAAACAGCTTTGCCCTTGCCATAGGAATGTGTAATTTCCACCGCTGGTTCAGGATTGGCAGTGGAGGTGAGCGCCACCTTTTTGCTCACTTTTGGGTAGGGGTAAATGTGCTATTGTGTGCTATAGATGCATGGCAATTGATACACAGAGTACCGTACAGCTAAACAGAAACCTAATGGCACTTACAGGCCAGGGTTAACCGACGCTGGTGTCGTATGGTTGAAAGCAGAGTGTCCGATGCATGATAGGACCAAGTTGTGGGGGGGAAAACCCATGGGGGACCAGGTCGAGTATTCAAGGGGTCCATGCCAGCATGGTGCCTGCCCTTTTTGCTGTCCAGTAGTTTGACAGGGCAGCTGTCCCCGCCCCCCCCTCCATTCACCCCACCCCCCCTCCATTCACCCCACCCATCCCATATATATTCCATCACGCGTAACGCAAGACTGCGCGTGGCTGAACATCGGATGCCGAAGCTGCTGCCTCGTGAACCAGATGCAAAAATTGGCCAAAAATGGAAGGGGTGACATGTTGCGATGGGGAGAAGCAAAGAATTTTGGGGCTTGAGCTCTCGAGCCAACCAAAATACTATCGTCACCCCGAACACCAATCCAACAGACCACCAGCCGCGAAGACTGGCCCCCTTTCACTGACCATAACATACCATAACCTGCACCTGAACCCCACCTTGTTTCAATGGGGCCCATTTTTGGCCCATTTTTGTTTTGTTTTGGCATCATGACGGTGGCGGCGTCGACACGAGCACCGAGCACGGGATGGGGGCTCCTGGGCGGGGGGACGACGGCCACTCACTCCAGAGCGAGGTCGTCTTTCTCGCGCGTGCCGAACCGGTGCAGCGCCACGAACGTGTACAGCTGGCTGAAGTCGCGGCGGGCGGCCGCGGCCGACGCCGGCACCGACGCTCGGCGCTGCCAGCGGTCCCGCTCGCCGGCTTGGGGGCACGCAGCGAGGGCGAGGTCGGCGTTATGGTGGCGTTCCGTTGCCAGCGTGCCTCCCTGCTGGCAGGAGAGATGGGACCGACGGCCGTCAGGGCGCTGGATTTGCAGCGCGGTACGGTAACCACCGGGCTGCCGTTCCCCACGCGTGTGAACGCATATACCATACTCGCGTACACAGACGCAGGCACATTAATTTTAGAGCATAATCATGAGCGTGCAAGCTACGTCTGATACCTACTGAGAAGACTACCCTCTTGTCATCGAGACTCAGCTTTCTTAGTCGTCCCTCTGCTGTGTGGCACACTGCAACACATTGACAACAAAGACAGTAACACTGTGCATTAAATATTCACTTCCACCATAGGTTAAGATAGTGTTAAAAAGTGTGTGAGTCATGCCACAGTCACATCATTGGAGCACCACTTAATGTGACTTTTAAATAAACTCAACACACATCAACAACACTGCCTTCATAAAAAACATACAATCGGCGACGTTTCAGACAATGGCCATTCTGCATTGCACATGCGACTTTAAATACTTTTCCCCACATTGCTCCACAAGAGATGGGAATGGGTACTTCATCTCATGACACGCTACCGATGGCACGGTCGCGATGAGATTGTGAGATTATTCTTTTTGTTTGTAAGATTCAGGCGGGGGAAAAAGCACCATAATCGAGTGGATCGGAGGAGAGTCACTCACCGCCCCGGGCCCAACTCCTCCGACCCTCGGGGCCCTCTCCGTTGGTGTCCTCGTCCTCTTCCTCAGTTTCGCACAAATCCTTCAGGCCCATGGGTAGCGGTCGGCACGAGCAAAATGCACAGAGCGGACACAACGTGTTAACCCAACCGCGTCGCGAGCATGCCCCCCCCCCCCCCCTATGTCTGTGTTCCAGCCTCTTGGGGGCGAAGGTTGATATTATATCACGTACGTTTTTGTAAGATTCCCAGAACCTGCAGGGTTTGCTAAGAGACAGCAACAGGAAGATCACGCTCCTGTCTCCGTGTGGAGGTTTGCTCATCACGTGTGTGCGTGTGTGTGGGGAGGGGGGGGGGGTTCTATCACGAGTTCTACAATCTCCTCCTGCACAATAAAGGCTCGTGAAAAGAGAAATGTACAAAAAAAACCCGTGGAGAAGAGTTTTGAGACTCAGCGAGGTTCTCCTGGGTAAGGGACATTACTAATTAGTAATTAGTAATGTCCCTTACCCAGGAGAACTACCAATGCAATGTATTCAACCACAGAATAATAGTAACTGTAGCTTCAATAAATCATATTTAGTAAAAACTATTGAAAGCTTTTAAATGTTTGATCTTAGACATGATACCAGACCACGACTGCCTAACTCTTGCGAATTATACCACAGGGATCTTCAATGTCCGCTTTAAGCCAACGGCAAATTCATGCAATATGGATCAGTGGCGAAACTCGTGCCCCGAAATGTGCGTGTGTTAATCGATTATTTAGTGTTTAAGCAAATGCTCATGTTACATTTAGACTCGTGGAACAAATGAGACGGAACGAGGCAGAACGAGCCAGGAAGGAGAAAACACGAGAATCGATACAAAGGAGACGGTAAGAACGAGAGAAGGCATCGATTACAGAATTGGATTGTGTCCCTGGATCGTGACAATTAATTTCATCTTGTTGGGGGGGGGGGTGGTTATTGTGACTCAGTACGTGCTCTCTGTACACCACGAAAACTCCGAAAGGGCACGCAGAGATGAAAATAAACCAGTCCGACGGCAATGTCAACCTCGCTTAGTTCAGAGAGTGGAGGTCTGCTGGCGCATTGTTTTATTATGTTAAACACAAGCTCCTCGTTGCAAGCACAGTCAGCGACATGATCACTGTGCATATTTATCGCCAACTAACGCCTTGCCATTCTATGCTGGCAGAAAGTAAAAAAGGCGTAAAAATGTTTTTATTTTATTTTATTAAAATGAATGTGATGAAAGTCTGCTATTCATTTAACAAGGCAGTGAGGACGTGATGAAAATAGCAAAGTGAAGAGCGAACACGAAGGGAAAAGGCCATACTACTTCGTAAGAGGGTTTGGGGGCAACCTGCTAGAGCTAGAGGACCCTAGTCAAATAACATCCGACCCCAAAACTATCCCACCAGCTGATAAAAACAAGGCTTTACTCAAACTCTGGTATAAACGAGTCGAGCAGGCCAAAAACACCAGCCATACTCCTACCCTAACAAGCCTTACCCATAACCCCAAAACAGTCAACCACATGCCACCCCTAACAAACTAGCGCATAACTAGATAACTACCGCCCAGGTATCATCCCTTCTCTGCAATACCGAGCCTAACTCTAACCCGAGCTCCACCGTGACAGAGCCTCACATTTCCCCTCCACAGCTCGGACTGTGCACCCCGTCAAGGTGCCCCTCCCCCCAGGTTGCCCCCCTCCCATCGCACCCCCGTGCCCCCCCCCCCCAGTGCCCCCCTCCCATCGCACCCCGTGCCCCCCCCCCCCCAGGGTGCCCCCCCTCCCATCGCACCCCGTGCCCCCCCCCCGGTCCGCACCGCGCTGTCTTCGCGCGGGCTGCAGGGCGCCTCCCCCGCCGCCGCCTGCGCGCGTCTCTGCTGGGCCAGGGAGGTTCCATAGCGCAGCGCCTCGTACACCGGGTCCAGCTTGTTCCCAGACGCTGTGTCCAGAGCACACGGGAGTACATCACAGCACGCCACGTCACACCAGAGCACACCGGAGTACATCACAGCACGCCACGTCACACCAGAGCACACCGCGTCACACCAGAGCACACCGGAGTACATCACAGCACGCCACGTCACACCAGAGCACACGGGAGTACATCACAGCACACCGCGTCACACCAGAGCACACCGCGTCACACCAGAGCACACCGGAGTACATCACAGCACGCCACGTCACACCAGAGCACACCGGAGTACATCACAGTACGCCACGTCACACCAGAGCACACGGGAGTACATCACAGCACGCCACGTCACACCAGAGCACACCGGAGTACATCACAGCACGCCACGTCACACCAGAGCACACCAGAGTACATCACAGCACACCGCGTCACACCAGAGCACACCGGAGCACATCACAGCACACCATGTCACACCAGAGCACACCGGAGTACATCACAGCACACCGCGTCACACCAGATCACACCGGAGTACATCACAGCACACCGCGTCACACCAGAGCACACCGAAGTACATCACAGCACACCGCGTCACACCAGAGCACACCGAAGTACATCACAGCACGCTGCGTCACACCAGAGCACACCGGAGTACATCACAGCACGCTGCGTCACACCAGAGCACACCGGAGTACACCACAGCACACCGTGTCACACCAGAGCACGCCGGAGTACACCACAGCACACCGTGTCACACCAGAGCACACCGCGTCACACCAGAGCACACCGCGTCACACCAGAGCACACCGGAGTACATCACAGCACACCGCGTCACACCAGAGCACACCGGAGTACATCACAGCACGCCGCGTCACACCAGAGCACACCGGAGTACATCACAGCACACCGCGTCACACCAGAGCACACCGGAGTACACCACAGCACACCGTGTCACACCAGAGCACGCCGGAGTACATCACAGCACGCCGCGTCACACCAGAGCACGCCGGAGTGCATCACAGCATGCTGGGGCACACCAGAGCACACCGGAGTACATCACAGCACGCCGCGTCACACCAGAGCACACCGGAGTACATCACAGCACGCCGCGTCACACCAGAGCACACCGGAGTAACATCACAGCACGCCGCGGAACACCAGAGCACACCGCGTCACACCAGAGCACACCGGAGTACATCACAGCACACAGCATCACACCAGAGCTCGCCAGAGTACACAGCACACCAGAGTACACCATCAACACCCCACGGAGCATGCGAAAATAAACAACGCAGCATACAACAGTATTCCAGAGTACACCACGATACGCGAGAGTACACAGCAACATGCCAGAGTACACCAAGACATACCAGAGTACACCAGAGAAAGAACACACCACAACACCAAGTGCACACCACAACAAGCCAGAGTTGCACCACGACACACCCCACACTTCCGATTCGCACGATTGGCTATGTACGGTGCGAAAGAAGTTCAACGTACGTACATACAGAGCACTCCACAACACACCAGAGTCCATCACGGCACACCATAGTACACCACGGCACATCAGAGCACACAATAATACACCAGAGAAGCACACCAGAGCACACCAGAGGATCACACCACGACACACCAGAGCACTCCAGAGTACACAGAGCATTGGAGGCGGGGGGCGGGTGGGGGGGCATCGAGAGAGTACATGGGGGCAGTGAGACGCAGGAGATGCAGTCGGGTTGCGGTGTTGATTTAATGGGCTGGGGGTCGGAGTAGGTGGCAGGTAAGCCAGAGTGAGAGCGCGAGAGAGCGCGAGAGAGCGCGAGAGAGTGAGAGCGCGAGTGAGTGAGAGCGCGAGTGAGAGGAATTGGATGTGGGTGGTTAGAATGAGGGAATGTGTTTTATGAGAGGACTAGGATGACTGCGTCATGGTTTATGCGAAGCAGCCGTGTTCCTGTCCCGCATTCGTGTGCAATTAATAATTCAAGCGCCGTAAATTGAATTAGTGAATTTCATACATCAGTGCCTTACCGCTTTTAATAGGCAACCCATGTGTCATCATGCATGAGCTTAAATAAGTGGACTGTTTAAACTTGGAGCCGGGCATTCGCGTGTATTACAATTAAAAGCTAAGGTGATATGCATGAAAACAGCTGCATTTGGTGGGTATATTTATGTACACACTCGCTTAATACAACAAACAATTCCTGGGTCATTTCATCAACATTCTGATGGAATGGGCTGCATTTCCAACATGGAAATTGGAGGTGTTTTTAAATGTTACTGCGCATTTTTGTCTGTATTTATCGTTATAATCGTCATTAAAGAACCGTGCAGTACATTTCCATTTCCAGGCAAGAGGAATGACAATAAGTGCACAAACTGACTGACAAACAAAGCAACATACGTGCCCCAACTTGGCTTTTAGAATTCTGAAATCATCACAACAAGAGGGCCCAACAACTCAATTCCCAAAACTTCCCGTCGGAAATCGTAGACTCACCGAGGGGCATGACTTCTTTGATGCAGGCAAACTGCCCGTTCAGAAGCAATGGAGAGCTGGACTGCCTCCTGAACCCTTTCGGCTGGGGCACAAACACAAACGCGTACAACGATATAGCGTCTTGCGTCAAGAGCCCACACTACTCACGCGATCGCCTCCAAGGAGGTCTTGATAAATACAGGCGCTGCTGGCCACCTGCCACCGCCGCCGTCGTTACATTTGAGCGGCTGACAATTCGGCTGTCCGAGCTTATAATGTTTGCCAGCTGCTGGTCAGGTTACACTGCTGACACGTGGACAGCTCGATAGCACCACGCCGTGTCTCCATAGCGTTTGGAACGAGCACTTACAGAATGCGTTCACCGCCGTGGTGGAAATGCCGTCTGTCCGCCACTCAGCAGCGTAGATGGGTTCGTCGCAAATAGCCGATAAGCGGGTCCCGTGTGGTGGGGTAAAGTGTTGGTCACTACCACCTCTTCCGAGAAATTTTGCGAAAGTGGCAGAGTAGGCCAAATGCCCTCTAAAAGGCTCGTTAGAGCTCCCTGAAGAGGGGGTAATTTCAGGGCTGTACCCTTTACATTGTACAATTTTTTGTAATATAATAATGTATGTTAGAGTTGTTTAATATTGAGAATTAGCATTAAACGGTGGTGCGTTGGTGCAGTGGTTACCGCACTGTGCTGTGATCTCGGTCAGTGGCGAATTACATTTGAACCACAGCCCAAGAGGCCCCCCTTCGACAACCCGCACTGACCAACTTGGTGAAGTATGGTTAAACAAACCCTCATGATTGACAGGGCATCAGGAAGCCTTCATTCAGCAGTGATTTGACAAAAGGGATGAGTACGTAGCTATATACGTGAAATACCAATGTCAGAATTTTGATTAATGCAAAAACCATACGGTGCAAGTGCAGTTTGACAAAAGGCTGTGAATCAGCATTCAATCCTGGGGAAAAAACTGAATTTCAACCCAGCATAGTTGTCCGCAACAAGCGGACAGAATAAGTTGTTTCCGTTGTGAAAAATAAAATGCAATACACACACATGCGCTTGCACGTTGTGGATTATACATCATATGTAATACTTGAAGGAATGTAGTCTCACTCGCGAGGAGATGGCAGTACAGCAATGGATACTTGAATCTATCTGTGCAAATCTTTTAGTGTTATCCTTTCGTATGCATGGGCTATCTCTAGGTGCTCTGATTTTCTGCCACATGCCAAATACTCGATAATGGAATTGGCCAAACATCCCAATGCCGGACCCTGCTGCAAAAGATCCTTGAGGCTCAGTGAGAAATATATCACTTGAAGCCAGGCAGCATCAGTGATCTTGCCTCTGATGACCTTTTGACCTGACCACCCACCATGGTAGAAATACGTGTAAGACAGGAATCATCTGTATATTAACAATCTGACAACACCACTTATGTATTGGAGTTATGGGACTGTAGTTGTCATACCTTCCATTCTTTCAAACTGGCCAAGCAACAGACATGTGCAGTACGACACATGTTGACCAACATTTGGAAACCTCTTCTAAGAAAAAGTAACTTGAATGCTACATCCCAAGGACCCCGTACACACACTCCATTATCTTCCAAGGTCCACAGCTCCAGGTAGGCACACTAAATATCTCACGTTCATCTTCAATCTGATCTCAATATAATACACTTCGTGTTGTTTTAGCCCCAGTGACCAATAGCTCCAGTCGAAACTTCAATCTCCGCTCTTTCTCTGCTGCTTCCTCCATGTCTAAAATCCTCTTCCGGATGTCGTCAGGACTATGAACTCTCCCTCCCCCACTTCAAGTCGGGGCTTGAGACCTTTCCCTTCTCCGCGCATGACCGCCTGTCTCTTCTGTTTGAGGCATTTTCATTCTCACCGCATTACCATACTCTCGTCACCTCTGCCGCTCTGCCATGCAGCCTCTTAACCCTCACTCGCTCCCCTCCAAAAATAAACGTTGCCCTTTCACAAGTTGTCTCGGTGCACATGCCCTCTCGCAGTTGCCGTCAAATTCAGTGACTTTGCAGATACAAATTGCGTTGGACTGCAGCGTTTCACCTGGGATGCACCCAATTCCTTCAGATCTCAAAGCTAAACGTTAGATGAGCCTGGATAGCACTTGGATGGGTGATCTCCGCAGGCGGCTGTGCGAATATGCTGTTGCGGCTATGCTGTGGGCAGCAGAGGGCAGTGCACGAAAATCAGTTGTTGTACTGTACTTCTATGCTTCTGCATATATGCTCCTGGCCTTTACCAACCTGGCAGCAATCAGTGTGATGAAGCACCTCATGTGGGGAGGCCCTCATTCAGCAGTGGATTGACAAAAGCGCTGTACACGAATCGTTATCATCATCCGTGATTAATCCACGGCTGGATGATGGCCTCCTCACACTAGCGCCATCCATCATGGGATGAAGGCCCATGATGGATGAAGTCTGACGACGGAATGGCAGCAAAAGGAAGGAAAACGCAAGCAAATTGGTGACCGCCCTGGAGATGGAGCGGCGAGATTGGTTCGCGTCAGAGGTCGCAAACGGGTTTTGATTCCTTACCCTAACCCGTACCCGGCCGCACCAGGGTCGCAAACGGGTACCCGTACCCTACCCGATACCCGGCCGGGTACGGGTAGCTGGGTATCGGGTAGGGTACGGGTATCGGGTACCCGATTGCGACCTCTGGTCCGCGTGCAGGAGTGAGGTGGGCGGTGGCACGTCGCACGCTCCACCAGCCATGACGGACGAGCAAGCCGCCCGTGCAAGGAACGGGCGCCTCTGACCAATTCTTCAGGAGTGTGCCCAATTCTCAAAAGCTCAGCATGATTTTGGCTGAATAAGTGCTTGGATGCGCAACCACCGTGCAGTGCAGGCGTCTTAGGTGGTGGGGAAAGACTGGCCAGGAGAGGGCGGTGCACATGAATTCTGTTGCTTCTGTTTCCTCGTCTGTTCCCTGCCTGCAACCCACATTGACCAGTGGTGTGAAGAATGGTCCAACACCCACCACGGGTAGCAGCGGGTGGCGCCGATCCAGCAGTGGACTAACAAAAGGGCTGTAGGTGGAGGACAATGTAAAAGATTCAATGTGTTCTCATACCCTCCACGTGATGTTTTTGGTAAACGTTTCATTACCCAAATCATCGTGAACAGTCACACTAGATTCCCATCTTACCAAAGTGTGAGTGTGAGGGGATCTGTTGCAGCAGTGTAGGCGTGGCGTGGGCACGAGCAAGTGCTCTCTTACCATCTTCCCAACGCAGCGTTGCTGGTTGACGCATGCCTGGCACCGCTGGTGCACGCTCATCTTGCAAGTCTTGCAGCGGATGCCCAGTTTGCTGACCGGCTGCACGTCCGTGCCTGTGGGGCAGCAACAGCGAGAAGAGAGAAAGGGAGACACGCCTAGTCTTTCTTAAAAATGACGTTTGTCTTTTTCCCAATTTGTATCTCGATTGCGCTCCCAAAGGCGTCATGTCAAGAAGTGAAATATGCATACGGGACCTCTCGCGTAACAGCGCAGGTAGGGAACGGTGCTGGGGAATGGCACCGGAAGTGGGTATTGCAGAGCTAGCTCTAAGATCTCTTCAAGTGACCTCTGATCCACAAAGTAGAGCATAGCACTTACCACGTGCCCACCCATTTTCCATACGAGTGTAATGTTTGTCAGTAAAATATGATATTTAGTGAAGTGCAGAATAAGGTACTTTCAAATAGCTTTCTTTGCTTTCGATTTAAAGCTTTCGTGACTGCAGGGATTCATCTTCTTGGTTCTTTCGGTAAAGTCACGTATAATGGAAATAATAAAATAATAAAAATTTAACATAATAAAATAAATCTCAGGTCTGTCGAGAAGACAGACTCTGTTTTCTCGACAGACATGTTCTCCACCTGAGGACGGCTGCTTGCGTTGTGGCCGAAACGTCGTGAGAATTATTTTATTATGTTTTATTTTTATTATTTTATTATTTCCATTCTACGTGACTTTACCAAAAGAACCAAGAAGAAGAGCTTTCTTTGCCTTTTCCCCAGCAGTCACAAAAGCAGTGACGCCACCCCTCACTAGAGAACCGTCCGGGGTGAACTACTTCGGCCCTGGTCTAGACCGCCGTCAGTGAATAACGAAGCTCACCGACGATCATGCGGTTGCAGACGTCGCAGAAGGTCGGCTTCTTGAAGCTGTGGTCCTGGAACGAGTGCCTGCGCTCGGGGCACCCCGGCTGGATCCGCGGCGAGGTCGGAGGGCAGCGGCGTCGCGGCTCGTCGTCATCCCCGTAATCGCCTGCCCCTTGCGAGCTGCCCTCCCTGCCGGGCTCGCTGCGGGCCCGGCCCGGCCGCCGGGTCCGCACGACCGAGTCGGGCAGCAGCGGCGGCGGAATCCCAAGGGCGGGGCTCAGCACCGCCGAGCGCTGGAGCACGTTGTGGTCGCTCTGGCTGCGTCTCTGCAGCGCCTTCGACTTGAAGGACAGCGTCTTCCTCAGCCTGGCCAGCTGCACGGTCCCGAACGTGAAACGGCACACGTACGCAGGCACGTACACACAGAGAGCCTCCGAATGGCCTTAACAGACTTTTGGGGCAAGTGCTGTAGAGCGAGCACCAATGAAGGCTGGCACGGTAAACGAGGGGGGTGGGTGGCCAGCACCACACCCGGCCACCTTTGTCTCCCCAGTGGTGATGATTTTACACACTGCACCAGGTACTCATTTGAGGCCGAGTCGACATAGGGTATCGCTTCACAACCGCTCCCCACACCTATATATACACACACACACATAGACAGCCCTGTAGCCACTGGTGGAGCATGTGGGGGTGGGTGGGGTGGCACGTGCCCCCCCAATGATTCAATCGAAATCCCTAATTTCGATCGGATCATTGGGGTTTATTAGTAATAAATCGGCATTTTGCAACCCGCACTGCCACTGTGTAGCATATTATTACGTGCCAGTGACTCTACGAGATGATAGGACAATAGTCTGAGTCCATAATTGGCAATAAATGACGGCAAAGCGGTTATAAGTGACTCAGAATTGTGCGCAGTTGCGTATACAGTACACGACTTCCCTGAAGGCATCAACACCTTCAGCGAGCGCGATGCCGATCACACAACGCGGTTCGAATTCGACCCTCGATCGCTGGCTGCGCCATCGCCGCACACGCGTCGAATAAAAAGCAAGGGACAAGTCCTTACTTACCAACAACTCCTCTATCATGTTTCATTGCTGGAGGGGTTGCCCCCCCCTACCTGAAAATCCATTGCCCGTAGCCTGAGTTTGTTTAAAGGCATACAAACACCGATTTACATATCACTTGCCACCGACGTTAGCCAAAGCCAGGAATTCAACTTGGCTCAATGGATTTATAGTGCAGCTGTGTTGACCACTGCACCACCGCACGCCCCATAGTGAAGTTCACAAAATATAATTTCCATAAATATCCCCCCTACTGACGTTGCATAATCATAGCCACCCAGTTTCCTGTTGCTCTGGTATAGAAGAAGAGTAGTCGACGGCATACATGACCTGCTGAGATAACACCAGGCTGTAGTTGTCATCGACAGGTGGAATGCTATTGCTTGAGGTCTCCGGACACAATGAATCCCTTATAACAAGGCCAGGTGACGGCACAGGCGTGCACCTGTGCACGCGTCGCTTTTAGTGAATCACGTACACTGCTCGTTCGATACGAATGTAAATATGGATCCCCAGAGATACTGGTGGGTGGATTTTTGCTTCACTCAACAATGGAGTGTAGACACAAGAATACAAATATAAAATTAGATTTCAGTCAAAGGATGTTTAAATATGAAAACCTGTGCATACGGGAACAGTAGTCGATGTACAAAAAATCCCCCAATACAAAGTACAAACGAATAGGCGCAAGGAGGCCAGAAGATGGCAGTGCAGCAATTGATGATTGGATCCGTGTGTGCAGAGCTTCGAGTATTATCTCCTCATTTGTGTTGGCTTTCTCCGGGCACTCCAGATTTTCTTCCACAAGTGAAACACTCGTGAAATAGAACTGGCCAAGCAGCCCAATGCAGTACTCTTCTGACAGAAAATCATTGGACTCGTCGAGGCTATCCTGAGGTAAATAAAGGGCATTGTTAAGATATGCTTTCAATCTCATTAAAAACCGGTAAGGCTGCGGTCGATAAAAGTGCCCATTAACTGCAAGAGGGAATGAAGGTTAAATAAAACACATAGGCCCCCCCCCCCCCTTGCTCAACCGTCCCTCTATAAATTGCTACCAGGGTGAGATGCCCTGGCGCTTAACCGCGTTGTCAAATCATTTCAAGATAACGCCAATGAAATACCTCGCGTCGCCCCTTAACGTGGGCGTAAAGGTGTGAAGTCAGCGCGCAACACGAATCAGCGATGTGACTGACTGTGGATGGCAAGCGTCGCGTGTGTCTGCAATCAGCCAAATTGGTTGGGGGGGAGGCGGAGGATGCAAGGGTTTGGCGGATTTAGAGAGATTTGTGAAACTCCACAAGCTTCTGCACCAAGAGCTGGTGCCGTCGATGGCAGAGAAACGGGACGCGGGTGCGTGACGTCACCGACTGTTTGGACCTGTGAGTGTTTTGCCACCCCCCCCCCCCCCCCTTGTAGGGGTGGAATTTGTTGCAGGTTCGCCAGTTTCCTCCCGCACCTGCAGCACTGAGACTCAACTAACAGCAATTTAAAGCGGCCAAACATCGCAATGCAGGACCCTCCTGGAATGAAGTCTTCAGACTCGAGTGACACTCTCCTGGATAAGTGACATTGCCTCTGATTAGCGCGGTTGGCTACGTACTGTGCGAAAGAAATTCAACGTGCATATACACATTCATGGGCGGAGTTTGGGGGGGGGGCACGGGGGGGGGCAACGTCCCCCCAAACTGGACATCTTTATTAATTCATTGTTAGTATTTTTCGATTTAAAGCTTTCGTGACTGCAGGGATTCATCTTCTTGGTTCTTTCGGTAAAGTCACGTAGAATGGAAATAATAAAAATAAAACATAATAAAATAATTCTTACGACGTTCAGCCACAACGCAAGCAGCCGTCCTCAGGTGGAGAACAGGTCTGTCGAGAAGATAGAGTCTGTCTTCTCGACAGACCTGAGAATTATTTTATTATGTTTTATTTTTTATAATTTTATTATTTCCATTCTACGTGACTTTACCGAAAGAACCAAGAAGATCATTGTTAGTAGTTTACAATTAAGATGAAAAATAAATTAATTAATTCCATGCATGCAAAATATAGAAGTCAAACTCCGCCTATGTTTGCAACGCTGTGAAAACTCAGTCATACTTTAGATATCCACGTGCTTCAATATTTTGCCTCTTCCTTTGTCGCATCTACTACCCTCGTATTGCATTCCAGCACGTTCTTCCATCTCACTCGTGGTCTCCCTTCCCTAATTCCCTACCACGTGAAACCTTGACAGCTACATCTGAAGATCAACTGGCATGCGTTGCTCTGAACGGACCCTTCTGGTGATAATGGCGGACTTTGACACCGGTAGCAAATTATGCTGCTTTTCTTTTACGGGCCACACCGATGATGAGACTCAGAGAAGTGAAAGACAGTTCACCGTCTACTCGTTCAAACAAACACTTGGAGGCACACTGCTGCAGCAGGCTCATTGGTCGATAGACTTTGCTG
Organism: Lethenteron reissneri; assembly: GCF_015708825.2. Lineage (NCBI taxonomy): Eukaryota > Metazoa > Chordata > Hyperoartia > Petromyzontiformes > Petromyzontidae > Lethenteron > Lethenteron reissneri. The sequence goes on along the minus strand of NC_083798.1, from coordinate 15,977,785 downwards.
GATGTGGTCTTCTTTTTCGTTCACGTGTTACCATCATTTGTTAAGATGGCGGTGTCCGCAACTTTGATTACATGTAATATTCCTACTTTATTCGGGTATGACTGCATTTGTGGCTCATCACCAGTTGTTGCTGAAGTCGGTCTCCTTCCACCGTGTCTCCGTAGACCAATGGTAACATTCACCATCTTATAGTAATAGGTTTTTACCCTTTCAACTAGTACAAAAACTGACACCTTTATACAAGGCATCATGTTTGCAATAACCACAACACAAGCAGTTAAAATGCAAACAAAAAGAAACAACTCTGATGATGATAATGATTTGCATTGTCCTTGAAGTTTATTGGTCCACACCCGAGACAGCTTTTCTTAGAGCCTAGTCTCCATTGGTGTTGGACCAGATGACGCCAAAAGGCGCACAATCAAAGTTGTTTCTTTTTGTTTGCATTTTGACTGCTTGTGTTGTGGTTATTGCAAACATGATGCCCTGTATAAAGGTGTCAGTTTTTGTACCAGTTTAAAAGGGTAAAAACCTACTACTATATGTTGTCACTGGTAAAGGAGGTCTCATAGTGTAAATGCTTACCCCGAGCTCTCAATACTCTGATAGTGAGCTGTCTTTGAGTTGTACGCCTTTCGGCGTCATCTGGTCCAACACCGATGGAGACTGGGCTCTAAGAAAAGCTGTCTCGGGGGTGGACCAATCAACTTCAAGGACAGTACATATCATTATCATCATCAGAATTGTTTCTTTTTGTTTGCATTTTGACTGCTTGTGTTGTGGTTATTGCAAACATGATGCCTTGTATAAAGGTGTCAGTTTTTGTACCAGTTGAAAGGGTAAAAACCTATTACTATATTTTGCCACTGGTAAAGGAGGTCTCATAGTGTAAATTCACCATCTTGTTACATACCAATTCGTAAATAATGCGATTGTTTGCCGTGGCGGTCTACGAAGACCGGGTCGCAAGGAGGGCGACCTAAGCAACAACTACCGATGAAGTCACGCACGCAGTCACACGCAAATAAAGCAACAAAAGCTGCTGTTCCTGGTCACAGCGAAGCACGTGGAACTACATGGTGGGACCCCGTCGTGGAACCTCATCACGGGTCTGTCCCGGTAGGCGAGTTCCTCCAAAATATTCCCTGCACTCGGCACGCCACATCAAGTATAACCCTCTGGCTTTGTCTGTGATTACTCATCACGTGTCAAATATTTCAGTCAACCGGTGAGAAATTAAGCCCTTTGGGACACGTGCGTGGGTGTTCAATCTGACGCAGGGCTCAATGCTCTGCTCAACGCGCTGTATTGTAATCGCACGCTTTCAACTATTCATTTTATATGAGTGCATAATGGTTGAAGCTACGGTTATAGAGATAACAAGAGACATTTTATTTTCGTTTTGTTTGGCTGCATCATTCTCCTCCCACTCTTCCCTTCATTTCGCTTCCCCGTGAATCTGCTGCTCCCGATTGCCGTTCCTACTGCGGCAGGGGTCATGGACCCAAATGTTCTTAACTGATCTCCGTTTGTAGGAGTTTTGTTTTCGCTACGCGCGCAAGAATTGTGTTACGTTTGTTTTTGTGTTTTTTTTACCTAAAAAAATATATATATTAACACGTATCAAACATATGAAGGCATGTTAATACGTGCTATTCAAATACGGTGTGGGCACTTCCAGAGGATAGGCAATCACAAAGTCAAATGTGCAATAATAATGTATAGAGGATGTTATTTTGCGGGTAACGTCACTTAGGGGTTCACATTTAATAATTGGTTATGGACGTTACGCTGATATGGACATTTCAACGGACCCAACAATCAATTATGAATCTTGATTTTGGTCCTGAAAGCCTACCCGTTATGTATGTATGTTGAACGTCTTTCGCACCGTACATAGCCAGCCGAACTAATCGGAATTGCGGGGAAACTAAACAGAGTTCTAAATAAATAATCAGTTATTCAAAAATGTAAGTCATGCCAAGATGACATTGTTAATGTCTTAGTCTGGTAAACAGGACCATGATGGGGATGGGACGAGGGAGCCCTCATCCAGCAGTGGATCGACAGTGGCCGATGGATCATGATGAGATAAATTATTTATATTGGGTTTCCAGTTTGCATGTTTTCAACCTGAGTTGTACCACCATCGTGTATGTTCCTGGCTGGTGAGAGTGAATACTGAGACACAAGGCCGTAATTATAATATATATTGGGGGGGGGGGGGGGGAACATGAACGGGGACAAACCCCCCCCCCCCCATATTTAAATATGCTCAAAATGTCCCCCCAATATATCGCTATAAAAAAATTGCTATGCTATGTTAATAAAAACAACAATTTGTTAAACCTTGGCCACAATATCTGGACTTGTCTTCATATATATCAATGCATAGATTTCTGTTTATATGATTGTGGTTATGGTTGTACTTTATTAATCCCTAAACTCTGCCATTACATACAATAAAACAAGAAATGGTAAAAAAAAAGTAAAAACAGAGCAATGTAATACAATACACTATTAGACATTATTGTAAAAAAATAAATGAAAAGTCCATCCCATGTGTATATGAATGTTTTAATATTTTAGGCAGGAAATGAGTTTTCAAATTTAGATCTTTTTCTGGGTTGGTATCCCCAGACACCCTGTAAGATTTGGTCCCCCCAATGTTGACTCCATAGCTACGGCCTCGCTGTGACAACCTTCCCATTTAACACGCGCAATACCCTGCGCGTCTGCAGTGGCGTATCTAGGGAGTGCACAGGTGGCACAACTGCACTGGAGGGGCCTAAATACTGGGTTACCAAGGAGGAGATGAAATTAGACAGGGGGCCGCATGCAATCCCTGTGGCCCATGCCACCAGCCACGCTGCGGCCACCCACCCACACTGCGTATTTGGTTGTATAAAACACCTTAACGTGAACTTCACAGTCATCGTCAATATCATTGGCATTCAGCATTATTTGGCACCTCCGATTAGCACGGTTGGCCACGTACCGTGCGAAAGGTCAGCATACATAACGCACATCGGCCACTGGTCTCCCCATGTCGTCGCCATCCCTAGCGATCCAGTGCTGCTAGAAATCCATCTCACTCCTGGACATGAACGGATCTCATCACTACATTTATGCATTCGTTTTGTCATTCCAATCACAATAATCACTTTGGCCAGATCGCGTAAGAAAAATGTGTGTCACATGTCCTCCTCCACACAACCACAGCCGATGAATAAAGTTGTCACGCGATGAACAAACGTGCCCATTACTGCTTCAGCACACCGGGTGTGTTGGAAGAGAAATCCACACCATGTAACAGTCGTATTTATCACAGAGCTCTACGATAAGGAATAATAATTACAGTACCACATTTTACAGAGCATAATCCGGGGATACATTTCTCATGGAATTACGTCCGGAGCTCAGCCCACGGGAACAGCTGCGTTGGAAATTAATCCTTTCGCATAATATAGTTTCATAGTATAATAGATGTGAATATTTATACCAAAATATATTTTTAACGCGCGTCACGTAAATCTTAAAATTACAAAAACACATTTTTTTTATGTGTATATGCGAAAACTGCCAACAACCGCCCTCACCGCTCTTCCCAGCTCGCGGCCACGGCGTGACCCTTACCGGGGACTCCGCGTGGCTGGGCTCGCTCATGGCGAGGGGCACAGGGCCCCCCGGGCTCAGGGGCTCGTTCTCTTTCTCGCGCAGAGCGCTCATGTCGGTGGTGCAGGCGAGGAGACACCGTCGGTTGATGATGCTGCCGATGCCCCCCCCACCACCCGCTGTTGCTGTTCTTCCGTCTACCTCCTCTTTCTCCTCCTCCACCTCGTCTCTGTTCCTCCGTTGCCCTCCTCGCCTCTCTTCAACGCGCGCGGTAGCTGCTTAAAATGCCGTTGGCATGCGTGTTATGTAAATGAATTGTCCATACACACACCACAAAGGTTCCCGTACAGTCTTTAACAAACTGTTGGAGCAAAGTGTTGTTAGCGAGCACCTATTATAGTCCGGTAAGGCGCACGAGGAGATGCTGTGGTGTGACCACCACCACCACCACCACGTCCAGCCGCCTTTGTCTCCCCGCTTGTGCTTATGCTTACATACCGCAACAGGCGCTCGTGTATTAAGGCTGAGTCGATCTAGTCGAAGTCGCAGCAACAGGTCCCGATATCAGCCGCCAGTAGTCGTAGCCAGGCATCGAACTCGGGTCGCCGCTCAGTGCACGCTTCAGCCGACCAGCGCGCTCCGCCAGACGCGCTCGCACATTGGCAACGAGGTGATCCGGAATAACTTGTTGGGTGGAAATCCCAGGAGGCTGTCAGTTTGAGAAGCGGCGGAGCGCGGCGTGGAACGACCGGCGGGTGGAGGATTAGGGTGAGGATGAGCAAGAATGAGGAGGGTGAGGAGGGATGCCGAGCCAGGAACAGAGCGTGAATACAGATCGTGCTCCTTGAGCAGAGTGTTGGCAGCTGGGACGAGACGCTTATTTTTTTACAGTCCTCACTTCGGAATCCGCTTGTGCTTTATATGTGCGTGTCTCCCTATCCCACTGTCGCACCTCCTCCCCTCCACCCTACCCCGTTCTCCTCTTTATCACCCCCCTCCTCTTCGCCATCCCTACTCGCCATGCACAAAAGAATCCGCCTTCTCCACGTCCCCCCCCGTCTCCGCTGCTCCACGCAAGCGCAACCCGCGTGTGCGCGCAACACATCGTGGTATTTAATGTGTTTGGGAGAGTGGTGGCGCAGCGCTTAGCGCACTGCGCCACCGCTCCCGAGTGACCTTACGTTCGATTCACGGTCACGTTGTAACATTAGTGGCAACGCTGTATAAGACGAGTGGCGAATTTGTTTAATTATTTGCAAGTGGTGTGCCCTGGGTCTCCCCTTGGTCGACTCGGACTTAAATGGGTACCTAATGGGGTGTGGACATCGGTACAGCACGAGGCGAACAAAGGCGACCAGGAGTGGTGCTGGCCCACTCTACCTTGTCGTATGCCATGCCTATTGGGGGAGGGGGGGGGGGTGTTTTTATATATACAACTTATGTGCATATGCAAACGTGATTATATAACATAGTTATAAATAATCTCATCGTCATCCCGATCCATGTACAGATAGCCCCACACGTGTCCACTGCACGTTTCGTCATTTGTTTCCACTCTCCTCCTGTCTTGTGCCAATATGCTCAAGTCGTGACACGTTTTGTTCTGGCACCAATCTCATAAGTGTCGTCGTCGTCGTCAAGTCATTCTCTCTTAGGTCTTCCTCTCTTTCCAGTTCCTTTCATTTTTCCGAACAACGCCACTTTTAAATTTCCCTGTTGTCCATCTTACATGTGTGTCTAAATAGTGCCAGTTTCCTTCTCATCACTGTCTGCATCATCACGTGCAACCTTCTTCTTATTTCCACGTTGATCACCCTTTGGGTCCAGTTTAGATCCAGTACCCTTCTGTAGCAATACATTTCGAATGCCAATATCTTGTTTCTGTCAGTCTTTTTCAATGTCCAAGTCTCGCAGGCATACAAAACTGTCCTGAACACGCATGTTATAAATAATATACGGCATATATAATATTTAACCATGTTATATAAATATATTACCATGTTTTATTGATGAAATATAATATAATATAGTAATACTTATAATCATACCCTCGTGAAATGGCAATTTACGTACCGATGAAAAAAGTATAAAGTTTAAAGTTAGTCTCATTTGCAAGAGTGACCCGGGGAATTAGTCTGCCAGTAGGTGGCGATGATTGTAGCTGTGTGTGCACGTCCCAATTGACGAATTTGCGGTGTAATTTTCGACTCTACAAATCTGGACTCTGACGTCAGCATCCAATGGCCTAACTCTTGCGAATGACAACAGAGGAGGTATTTAACGTCATGCGTGGCGCGTCTTATTAAGGCTATTGCACCCGTAGTAATAACTAGTCAGGGCGGCTGCTGGATTCGAACCGCGCGACCGCTGGGCCATACCGCTGCACACCTGCAATGTGTCCTGCAACTTTGCGTAAACTAAGCTGGACAATATTTGTAAATGGATGTATTTCACCGATGGCTATGCTCTTTGTGAGGCACGAGTCGCAACCCTTGCGGGGATAAACAAATCGTACTTAAGATGTCATCGTCAATGGAACATCGTCATCAACGTCGTCAGCCACGATCAACCCACTGCTGGATGAAGGCCTCCCAAAAGCCGGCAACCATCTATCACGGCGCTACGATGTAGAACGATCCACACGTAGCTTCCTGCACACGGGCTGAAACCCCATGAACTGACAAAACAATCTTCTTGGTTCTTTCGGTAAAGTCACGTAGAAGGGAAGTAATACAATAATAAAAATAAAACATAATACAATAATATAAAATATTTGTATATTATTTTATTACTTTCCTTCTACGTGACTTTACCGAAAGAACCAAGAAGATGAATCCCTGCAGTCACGAAAGCTTTAAATTGACAAAACAATGGCAAGATGCGCATATAACGGGAATGCGCTTTGCATATTTGATACTCGTAACCGGTAGAGGGCAGTGCCAGTTGTTCTTTAGCTTCAGTGTCACACTCAACGGGAGTCAGATTGACTTGGTTCACCGATGCAGGGCATCGTCAGCTGCCCCTGCCCCGTGAGTGGAGGACCAAGACCGTGGGCTGCCATTTCTGGGGCCCAAATTCGAAGAAGAGAATATATTTTGTGGAAGTTAAGAGTTGTCAGAATATTATTTGTAGACCGACAACAGTGGCCTTTGCTAATTTTCATAGCGGTGGTGGTGGGGTCGGACTTTTGACACATTTGAAACCATCGGGGGTTTGACAGCACGATGATGATGGTGGGGGGGGGGGGGGGTGTTTTCACGCGTTGTGTATTGTCGGGGGCCGCATGCCAGGGGCCGCACTAAAGGCCACCAGGGTCAGTCAGTGGCCTTTGGGGCCTTGCAATGAAGAACACGGGCATATAACATCATCGCAATGAACGCACTGTCATTCACGATCGTTTGTACGTGAGTAAATTGATCATAATCGGCCAATTTGCCAATGTCTTTCTGCCTGAAGGCCTCCTCCTTCTCACGCCGTGTCGGTTCACGTGGGGCTATTAGACCTTCACCACGCTGATTGGCGAGTGTCAGTAGTGGAATGTGAAATGAAGGGGAGCCATTCCACGAAGAGTCACCAAGTATATGTGTATTTTTTTTCTATGAAGAAAAGCCATTGCCAGAAACGTCAACTCATATACAGGGCGCTTCAAAAAAACGTGAACACTTCCGAGAATTTGCAACGATACCACAAGAAATGTGCCTCCGAGCTCTGGAGACCACCTGGAGAAGATCCCAGGCGCGCGTTGACAATGATGGCGAACAAGTGGAGACTCCTATTCTTGGTTCTTTCGGTAAAGTCACGTAGAAGGGAAATAATACAATAATACAACATAATAAAATAATTCTCACGACGTTTCGGCCACAACGCAAGCAGCCGTCCTCAGGTGAAGACCTGAGGACGCTGTCTCCCCGACAGACCTGGTCTTCACCTGAGGACGGCTGCTTGCGTTGTGGCCAAAACGTCGTGAGAATAATTTTATTGGTTTATTTTTTTATTATTTCCCTTCTACGTGACTCCCTGCAGTCACGAAAGCTTTAAATCGAAATTTAAGTGGAGACTCTTTGACTTTTTGAAGCCATTAACATCCATTTGTTATCATGCTACAGTGTATTATCCGTTCTTTTTCCCTAAAAAAAATAGTCTCATATAAGTGTTAACGTTTTTTTGAAGCACGCTGTATTTGTTTTCCTTTTAAGGTGTGATTGACGACTACGTCGCGTTCAATGTTAGTTGTGCTTGGGCACCACTACGACGCAGCGGTATCGTCAAACAATGTTTAATATCTCGGTCGGTCGGCGAGTGGGGTGGGGGGGTACTGGGAGGGTGGACGCGTTCCGTGGTGTTTAATGAGATGCGCATTGAGGTGGATCATTGGTTACTACATCACAGGGTCGCGAGAGATGACGGCGGCTTGGGGGAAGCCTTTATCCAGCAGTGGATTGATGATGGCTGCTGCTGTTGGTGGTGTTTGGTGGTGCACGAGAGATGTAGAAATGCGGGTTCCTCAACAGGGAAACACCGCGTGTGTCCGTCTAACACGTAGGCTTTCGCGACCAATATTATTCATAATAAAGATTTTTGGGTTACATCGCTTAAGTATAAATGTGTCGTAACACTCCACCACCCGACACAGCCAATTAGTAAGGGATTTGTCACGTAAACGAAACGCCAATTAGTTACTACTTATAGAGGAAACACATACTAATTAACTGATTACTAATGTATTGGATAATTACAATACCCCTCCTCCGCCTCTGATCTCTGCACCTGATGGGTTCGGTGATGACGTCATCTGGCTCTATTTAAGACCAGAAGCAGGTGGCTGGCTTCACTATTCTGGAAAATCGCCCGATGATGCTGGATGTAATTACCAACGAAACGTCGTACTACTCAAATTGTAAATGTTGTGGATTTACTCTCCAACACGCACGCGCGCGCGTGTGTAAATGTCTTTTAGATAAATCGATTTACTGATTGCTCGATGAAACGAAAATATAATTCAAACTAACACCGTTGACAATGGTCTTCATAAAATATGTACAACAATGTATACTTGTTACCAGCATAAATTAGGCTTCAAAGCCTAATTGAAAACTCAAAGGACAAACAAGACATCTAATAACGCTTCAGTATGCACAGTGTTAGTATTCAGACAGTCCTTTGTCAATCCACTGCTGAATAATGTGCCGTGCCGTGTCGGGGTCGTTTGACCATACTTCCCCACCTCAGTGTGGGTTGGTGAAAGGGGAGAGGGATTAATAACGCTCGCCACTGATGTTAGCCGTGGCCAGGAATCGAACTCGACATTGCCGCGTTTTACAGGCGAATTGCAAGAACCACTTCACCACCGCTCCTGCGATGACTCTTTACCAAAGGTCGCAGGCAAGGCCCTCCTGGTATCGTCTGGAGGGAGACGCAGTGAGGCTTTACTCGGTAAGTAAACGATTGCGGTGACTGTATTCATGGCCGAGTGCCCCCCCTCCCCACGACTCCCCATTTGTAGGCCACAAAACGACTCGAGTCCCGCGTGGCACCGCTTACAGTCCCACTCCGTCTCATAAACACATTTATAAAACTCTACTTTTACGCGGGAACATGCCCCGCGGTATGAGCGCATGCACATAAACAGATCCTCATCTACAGATGTGCATTCGCTACAGATCTACAGATGTACATTGGCCGGACAGAGACCCTAACGAGGTGGTCCATCTGCGAAGGAAACGATTCTATAAGGAGCCAGGTAGCTGCCCATCGGCCCACGCAAAGCAATGCAAAGTTCAGATGAGAAATTCAGACCAAGCAGCTGTGAGGGAGACCAATATCAATTGGCCTGACTTACAGAGGCATATATGTAGACGGTGATCCATTTATAGCTACTGTAAGAAATTAATTTGGAACATATATAGAAAAAAATACATTTATTTCAAAGCCTCTACGCATCTCATACATATCTCAGTGTGCGTATTCACACATTTTCACGCCCTCCTCTGCACGAAATTGAGCCATCGCTTTCACAAAACTCGAGCACATGTTGAGAAAAAATTAAGGCCATTAGAACCTGATGGGGTATCTGTAAATGGATCGCCATGCTTGCTCACTCTCTTGTTGGCAGAATGGCCTCGACACTAGATGAAGCTCTCTAGAGCCCCATAGGAAGGTGCTTTGGCCTACTCTTCCACTGCAGGCCAGGCATCTTTAAAGAGGAGTTGAGTACACACAATTGACCTGCAGTTCGTCTGTGGTGTACCCATTTATACTGCCGAGTTGGATAGACGGTGGTGTGGAGGGGAGCTGTATCAATACAAAGGTTCCCAATGTTTCAGCTGCCGTACCGGGAGAGGGAATCGAATCGGCGTCCTCTGGCTTGCAAGTCCAGTGAGCCGCTCTGGCAAAATCCTGATTTACGGAGTCGGCACCTATTCTACTCCGTTTTTGTACGCGTCATCCGTGAGATATGGATCAGATCATTCAATAACCCGTGATGCCACAATCCTAAATATTACACAGAAATGTGAAACTGATGATAGAAGGGTTTGTCATAATCGATAGCTCACGGAGAGGAACTTGATTAGCAGTTTGGTCTCTTGCTCGGATAAGTGATGCTGATTTGAGTGATGTGGTTATCGATCCGACCGTGTCCATCCAGTGCTAGCCGAGCTGTACCAGCTTAGTTGCCGAACGAATACATTGAGGTCGCACTCATTACCACACACACACACACAAGTGCTTGACACTAATGAATCACGATAGCCTGTTGATCTCGTCAATGATTGTAAACCATCACGTGAACTCCGGTCATCCTCGCTGTAGCGGCTTTTAGCGAACCATGGAACAAAGACGGCGGCCACTGTATCGCGTGGCGCTTTCAGATGCGCTTCTGCGGACGTCTGGAACGGCTCTTCCTTCCTGATAATGGGAAGCCACTGGTGCTATGCACTTTTAAATCTATGTTGAAAATTCATTTATTAGAACTGCTTTTTGTTGTTTAGTTTGTTGTCCTTCTCCCGCCCCTCCGATTAGCACGGTTGGCCACGTACGGTACGAGAGAAGTTCAACATGCATACATATACATTGTATATATGCCTCCTTAATGCATGCAGCCCCCCCCCCCCTCCACACGGGAGCACGGACTGTGGTGTTGTGGCACCGCTGTAATCCGGCGCCTAATTGGAATGCGCAGCGAGTCGCCCGCACTGTGCATGGCAGATGCTCTGGCGCTCGCCCGGGATGATTGTTCTACACAACACAAACGATATCTCTCCCGTGACATGTGCGCAGTACGTTTTATTTCTCGCCCTGAACACATGAAGGCGTCAGCTAAATCCTGATTTACGGAGTCGGCACCTATTCTACTCCGTTTTTGTACGCGTTATCCGTGAGATATGGATCAGATCATTCAATAACCCGTGATGCCACAATCCTAAATATTACAGAAATGTGAAACTGATGATAGAAGGGTTTGTCATAATCAACAGCTCATGGAGAGGAACTTGATTAGCAGTTTGGTCTCTTGCTCGGATAAGTGATGCCTATTTGAACTATATGGTTTAGAGAAATACATATCTAAACGGATGAAAGAAATGCCTTTAGAAAATGTTCCCATCTCAAGGCCATGACATGTATGCCCCGATTTTTTTTATTTCATAACAATGCTGGGTGGCCTTCATCTAACAGCCCATTGGCAGAGCTCTACATTTGTGTGACGATCTTTTGTTTGATTTATAAATGTATTGGAGAAGCGGTTCGTGCACTGCGCTCTGAACCCGACAACATCACTGGGCAGTGACATCCGAAACGGGTTTTACCCCACCCGCCACCACCCCCTTTTACCAACCCGTTCTGAACATCGCGGTGAAGTATGGTCAAACGAACCCACCATAACCGAGTGTGGGGAGGCTTTCATCCAGCAGTGGATTGACAAAGCAAATGCTATTATTCTACAATTAAATGATGGATAATGTATCGGTTTCGTGGAATTGGAGGGATTTCCAGGCACCCGTACCGCAATCGAAAACCAGGAGAGAAAACGTCAGCACGTGAAATGGTCACAAGGGGGCGGCCAAAGAGTCGGAACTTGAACCAGGGGAAGAACATCGCCTCTCGAAGTCGAGGCAATGGATTCATTTTCAGATGGACCTCCCCTATACTTGGCGGTGAAGTCTGAACGGGAAGACATTCGTCAGACAGTAGCCTGGTGGTGGCTAATAATGGCTTAGTAATGCAGTGACCGATTGACCAGTGTAAATAACAAAACAATCTGAAGGTCTAGAAAGGTGATGTGGCACATATGCTCAATACTCTATTTGTAAATCAAAAAAAACACTTTAGAATTTGGGCCCTTTTAAAAAGATGCCCTCCCCCCTAAAAAAGGTTAGTCTTGAAATTGATTGCTTTTCCGCATAGGGCAGGATTAGCCTAAATTTCGAAATTTAGGCTAATCCTGCCCTGATCCTGTCCAAGTAGCCCCGTGAAAAACACTTACAAATATACACCAACCCCGCCTTCAGTTAGCCAAGTAATCTTGCTCCCGTTGAGTGTGGCGACGCCAAAGCTGACTGAAAGTAGACAAAACCCGCTGCTTATTACTCGCATGGTAATACAAGCAGAATTGGTTGATCGGCATGAAATACACACGCGACAGTACAGCAAGTAGGACAATAGCAGGCTACCCGTAGCATGTGGTGGTCATTCCCTTTAATAATACGAGCAGAAACATTGAATCGGACATGTCGGTTTTTTAATTTTTATTCCATTGTATAATTTAAGTTTGGTTGTAATAGCAATTAAATACTGTACAAACAAACGACACCGTTGACTAAGGAGTGAAATGAAAACAGCTACAAGCTCTCACAACGCACGTCAGCTCTATACACGACTCGCAATATACAATATACATCAGCAAAAAGGGAGAAAGAACATAACCCACGTCCCCAGTAGCGAACAAACTCGATACAAGTTAATAGAAAACGCGACTATAGTATATGGCCAGATTTTTCAAACACCTTCAACAGTGATAGGATATTTTAAAGTGCGATATAATATACTGTTTTTTTTCTCGAAAAACGAAAACAATCATTGAAATAAAAAAAACTGCTGAAAAATAAATAACTTGTAACAACCGCTCTATGGTGTATTACAATTGTGTTTGAATGTGGCCCTTATTTTTGAATGTCCAAGACTCAAAAGCTCACGTAGATGTCCGAATAAAGAGCTATTCATGCCCGACACAAAGTCCATGCCATAACTAAACCCCAAACCTTCTACCAGACCTATTGGAACATAAAGCTCTCGCTCTGTTTACACATCTGCGGTGTGCATGATTGAGTGGTGTGCGTACATTATTTAACCAGGCCGAAACCCACCGATGTTATTTATTTCGTGCCGTATTCTTGAAGCTGTCTTCTTGAATCATGAAGACCTGTACACAACTCTCTTGCCAGGTCTTGGTAATGCCGGCCGAGACAAGGTACGTATGGGTTTGAAAAAATTACACTTGCCGAAACGTGTATCAAAAGGGCCACACCAAAGAAAAATATTTATAATCTTGCCGTGTCAGTGACTATTTAGTGTACAGCCGGAACAACTGCACCACCAGGGCCTATAGGCCAGAAAGACCCAGGCACCGAGTGATGGAGACTGGTCAAATTAGACATTGGACCAGGACCCATGCCAACCACGTAACACCACTGCGCTGTCAGTACAGCATATCTAATGGACACAATGGATGCAAACGGGAGAGAGCTCATGTCCATTCGAGGTCTTGAGGCATGAGGGGGAATTTGGAGCTCTGACGATTCTTGCAGCTATGCAGTCGTTGTATAGGTTCATCTTTTCTCGTCAACTCAGACAATATGACGGAGCCCTATGCGCCGTGGTTCACATTGTTAGGTGTGAACCCACTGTCCGATGGTTAGAGCGAGCAAAGGGCACGATCCGTCAAGGTGTATTGACTAATGCAACAAACAAGAGAATGGTTTGTGCTGCAGGCTGGGCATGTGAAGGATTGAAGCCAAAGGCAGAAAGGTCTATTGGTTGCCCCACATACCGAGAGATACATATGGGGCCTTGCATCTTTGAAGTGTACTATGCAGCTATACACTTGGACGGAAGCTACAAACCACACCCTTCCTCCATCTCACTCAACTATATTAGCTGCACGTTTTCATAAAAGAACAAAAAGTGAACAGAAAATAATTTCACCTGTACACTTATGTGTAGCATTAAATGTGGCACAATTGAATGTCAAAAAGCAGGGTGTGGTCATTTGTCCTGCACTCAAATGGTGCTGAATTTTCTCAATTTACAGAGCAGTCGATGGAAAGGAATAAAAAACGAAATCCTTGTAAAAAAACACAAAAAATACCCACTGTTCATGACACAGCCAAGAATTACATCATCTAAAACTGGAAATTCACTCTAAAACATAACACCAAGCAATCAAGTAATGACACTGGCGAGGAGTTTATTCAAAATGGGCTGGATGTCCCATTTTTTTTTGTTTCCTGTACAGGGAAGGAAGGGAGGCGGGGGGGGTCTCACAAAAACTCACAAATGCAGAGTAAAGCATTAATTCCCAACTAGTCAACCATTTTATGTACGTGTTTTTTTTTTTGTCTTCTTAAAAATCAACAGCACTGCATAAACATCACCCGTCAACCGTCAAAACATTTCAACATTGTGCACAGTACATTGGTGTATAAGCGTATATGTTGATGTCCCGGTGTGTTGTCTTGCACTTTGCTGCTCGCTGCAAGACTGCGCTGGAGTGCTTTGGACACTCGCGGTATATGCAAGGTGACGGTCACACCTGCCAGGTCCGTGAGCCTCGCGGATATGTCAATTGTTTTTTTTTACCTGCAGCCAAAAGGGCAGCATGGAAGCACCATGGAAGGGTCTAATTTCACAGACCCGTCTTATCTGTATTTGCCAGGAGTCGCCACGGCACGGTGGCTTGCCTTGACCTTATCAATACCCTAGCCCCCATAAACCATTTTCGAGAAATGCAATACTTTTTTAGTTGGATTTTCGGTGTCATGTGCTTGAATGGGGAGCATTATAATGGAAATGCCTTTTATACGCTGTACTAAAGTACTTTAATGTACATGCTGTAAGCATATTTCTCCAGGATAAAAGATTCTAATTCTGAAATATTTGAAATTTGAAGGGATGTTTTAGTGTATGTGCCAAAAGTAATTCTGCCACAGAGGGTGACAAAAATTCTGATGCATCAACTGCAGAGCAGTGGTCAAGGAATATGCTTACCAACTTGTGTGTTCCCATTTAGAGCAAGGGATGACAGATCATTTCAAAGGTGAATGGGTGGCATGGGGACACTTGAACCTTCAATTTATTTCTAAATTAGAGCCAGCTGCACAGTACTTCTGGTGCAAATGACAACTAAAGCACTGGGAATGGAAAGCTATTGTGTTGATAGGTGACTTCACTGGGTGTTCTTAACACTTTCATCAACACAGGTTTATGAAATGTCGCTTAAACACAATTGACAAATTACAGACACTTTTTAATTAACGAAATCGAATTTCTGCGTGAACTAAATTCTAAATGGCACACGCGATGAGTTCAAATAAGAACCACGTGGGAGGCTACGTCACCCACCCACGACAGCGTCACGGCATCCCACAGTGCAATAGCAACGCATCCACATCACCTTTCCCGTCGCTCCAACATGCTGATATTTTGGCGAGTTCCCTGCAAATTTTAATTATTTTTGTTTAAAATTATTAAAAAAATAATAATAATATTCGTGGCCGTTATTATTATTTTTGTATTGTAAAAAGTGATACAGGTTGTGTGTATTCTTTAGGCGAGGAGTAGAATTTGAATGACTGTCCGAAACACAGTCCTAAATTTTTTAATGAAATTAATGGGAAAAGCCATTCCAAATTCCAAAATTTAGTTTTTCGTGTTTTTGGAAGAACGTGTCCCTTTTGTAAATCTAGGGATACCTGTATTTATATATATTTTATCCCGATATGAAATTATCACCTTTCAATGCTACACAATTACAAAAATAGTGTTTTAGAAATATTGAGCAATGTTGTTTGAGTGTGATATGACTGGTTGATGAATATAATTACTATCAGAGAGGAGTGACAGTTGGATTTCAAAGAAACAAATTTGATAATCATTTGGAGTCATTAGTCATTTGCATGGGGAGGACAAATGAAGAGAACGGAGGCCGTTACCCAGCAGTGGATTGATCATGACCGACGATGATGAAATCATAATTGTAAAGCAGCAGCATGGACCTAAACAGCTCCTCCACGTGCGTGACGAAAGGTAGCAGCAGAGAAACGTGAGTTTGTGAATTTGAGAAGACTGTGCCATGTGCAACCCAAGCAAGGCTGAGTTGACGCACACTGCATGCTCATGAGTTGGACGCAAATCAGATGGCACGTGCGGAGTAAACCGCGGCGCACGGCCGGGAGACACCTCGCTCCGTTACCGCTTGCTGCTGTTGTGACACGGCAGTCACAGTCCAACGCACACGTTCCAGGAAATCCCGACTAATGAGGGAAACTGCTGGCGCACGAGATGCAGCGGCAGCAGCTAAATCAGGTGCGGCTGAATAGCAGAGCGCCCCAGCCCTCGTCCTCCATTCCGGGGGATGGGTGTAGCGTGTATGCGGCGTCAGCGAGATTTATTCAAATATTTAAACCTTCACGTTTGCAGGTATTGCGGGAGAAAGTGTGCGCGTTCGTTGGCAGTGGATGGGTAGTTTTAAATAAAAACTTTGAGGGGGGCAGGCAAAATTAGCTTGTCACAACAGGTGCTTGTATCAAATGTTTACGGCTAAATCTTTGCGAGGTGAAAGAGAGAATAAAAAGAGCAATATAACTAGTGACGGCCTTGAGGATGGCTCATTTGTAGCCTAGAAGCAATGCATCTTAAAGTTGCCAAGGGAAATGATCTGATTAGCCAGAAAGCCAAGGCAGGAGGATGAAGGCAGATATGGGTATTACCACACGGGGGCTTTATCACCGACTGCTCTGTGCTCTATTGAATGTGGAAACGAGCTTGTGTGTGTGGAAATGGAAAAATTCTCAGCCCAACGCGTTAAAAAGAATAACGTTGACTTTTATGCACACATTGTGTATAGCTTCAAATATTTATCGTGCCAAAGCACCTTCAATGTGATTTTGCCCAGCTATGATTGGAGAGCGGCAATGTGGCTGCGTCGGTAGAAAATCTCCAGAGAATAATCTTCGTGACAAAAAAAAATCTAGCTCGCTGGAGGAATGCAGACCGTTTCTGAAACCCAATTTGTCCATAACAACAATACTAGATGAAATCTGTCAAATTTTTTTTTTATATGCATGTGCTTTTGCTACAAAAACATAGACAGTCAGCTTCTATCAGACAAAAATAAATAAGCGAGCTTTGTCACTTCAAGATTATACATATCCAGGAGACAAAGATTGTTTCTTTATTTCCAGACGATCTTTTTTAATGGATGAACCCTCAAAGAGAGAAGGTAATCTACCCAAGTCACACTTGACAGCGCAAGTGTGTTGGTGTTTCTCGGTGTGCGCCCCGGTGCAATTATATGAGCAAGGCCCAAGTCTGGGCCATTGAATTTTCTTTAACTGCACCCATTTCACCAGATTCTCCCTTCCCCTCTTCCACACGACCTTCAACCCAAACCCCACCTCCCCTCCTCTCCTCCGCTAGTGAGAGCTCGCCCTCTCCAGCGTGTGCGCCTCATACCGGCGTCGAATAGGTCTCAGGCGGAACCCGCTGCCGGTGCCATGCCCGAGCTTGGCCAGGGCAGACTGTGCCAGCTGCCGGGTGGGGAACACCGCCACCACCTTGTAGTGGGAGGCCAAGTCTTGCCGCAGCGCTGATGAACCATTGCCACGCTCCGAGGCTGGGTTGGGGAAGGCGGCGCCACTGCCGCCGTCGCACTCTGGGAGTCCTCGGGGGTTTGTACCCACGGTGGGGCTGAAGTCCCTGAGTTGTGTTTTCGCTTCCGCGTGACCACCGTCCGATGGGCAGCTCACCTCCAAGTGGGCTTTGGGTCCGGAGGCCACATCGATCCGTGATGTCGCCACCACCGGTATCTCTCGTCGCACATCCCAGTGCGACTTCTGCTCCCCATTAGATCCCGGGGTGTGCTTCTCAGTGTCTACAGTGGAGCCGAGCTTGGCGTTGTACCTGCCTGCGCTGCAGCCTGCCAAGGAGGAGGCCGCAGCGGCCTGACCCTGCTCCATTCTGGCGTCTTGCAGCCAGTGGATCTCGCCACCCGCCGCCGCCAGCTTGCCCAGGAGAGCGTCCGCCTCCACGCGGGAGATGCCGTGGGGCAGATCCAGCACCTCCAGCGTGGCACTCGCAGGAGGAATTAGGTCCGGCCGAGGGTAGCCCCGGTCCCCGGGACTGCACATGTCCGATACTGCACCTTGCGTGGGGGGGGTGACAGGTGGCCAGGTTTTGGTAAAACAGTGGTTTTAGCCACTGGAGATTCTGTACTGAGTACTGTAGAGGTGTAAGGAGTTAATTTTAATTGAAGTGTAATGGTTGGCAGCTGATTGTTCAAAGTTCTAGAATTTCACATCACCTTGCTCGACCGAGCTGGTGTCCTCGGACAGCGCTTTGCGAGGATGTCTCTTTCCTCGCCCTCCGGTTTTCACCTAACAGCGAATGGGAAATCAGGAATAAACCTCCTGTCGTCTTAAAACCAAATTGTTCAGAAACAATCAGACATTTGTGAGCAATCAGGGATTCAAATAGGCTTTTGTCACTTTGAAGCAGATATATGGAAGACCATTTTCTTGACTTCAACAAACAGGTTAATGAGCATTATTTTTTAAAGCAGTAATTACCAAATTCCTTAGAAAACAACTAAATACCACTCGCATCTGTGGGTCAGAGTGCCATCACCCACCTGTTGTAAGGAGACCGCCATATGCGGGTGTGGAGGCTGCAAGCCGCACGTCTGTGGGCCGTACTGCACTGCAGGGCCTGCCAGTGGGTACCTGCCATCCCCTGAACAAATACACATTTCATTAAAACAAGTATATGGATTATATTCACCATCAGCTGTTGCCAACTTGGTATGCCATGATAGATTGACATAACAACAACAACAAAAGCTTGTGTGGGCCACTCACCCTGATTGGGAGCGATGGGACGAGACTGCACGAGGGGCAGAGGTAGAAGTCCTGGACGGATGGAGCCCAGAGCGGCCATGGGACTCGAGTTGGGAGACTGCACCGGGGAAGCCATGGGACTGGAGAGCCGGGGACTGACCTGCTCATAGACACATCCACAGATGCAAACACACAGGTTTATACATGTCTATGGCGGGGAATATACAGCCACCGACTTCATTTAATAATGGGGCGAAGCCACATGAGGCCTACCACATTGAAATAGCCTGCAAATGATATGTACCCATCATTGCAAGCATTTTGGCTGCATTAATCGAGTACTCAAGGGGAATATTTACAGCATGGCAGCATTGTTTTTGTGCGCTCAGTAAAAGTAAACACTACTTATTATGATGGAATAACCCAACTGTGTTGTGTGTTTATGTGCGAGCCCACAAAGGTAATTGAAAGTCCTCTTTGGCCCTCGGGAAGTAAGAGGTTCCTCACCCCTGATATACTCTAACATGCATCACCATACACAAGCTTCCATACGAGCCGCCGTTACCTCGATACAACCCGTCGCATTCATTAGCACCACACTCAAGTGCCTTCAATTCAAAATACCATCCTGCACACAAACATTGATTTTCCGGGGTTACATGCTTAAGGTGTGACAGAGTATGTCTCTATCATTCGGATGGTTATAACATGTGAAAATCCCATCCAGTTTTCATAAGTCTTGTGAAGGCAGGCGTTGATAGGTTTTCGTCAACCATCACTTTCAGATTTTGAGATGCCTGATATAATGCGCATGATATGAAATTCCACTGGGATTAACTGCGAGAGGGGCTCTCTGTATTTCTCTATTAACTCACAAATGTCGATTTAAGAATCAATATATATTGAATTCAGCTCCAATCCTAGGTCCGAACTGAGGACTTATACACGTCTCCATGACCAACAATACAGCCCTTTCAAATGAAAGCCTCTTTTCCACTGGCAAAAGCGAGCCACACCAGGGCCAGCAGGGCTGAGTAAGTGCCAGTTTGTTTTTCCACTGCAGAAGCCACACAATACCGGTGACGTCATGCACAATGAAAGAGTCGAGATGCCTGTAGATGACAAGATTCTGTATGCTCACAGTGTACTCACTGCTCTCACGCCATTAGTCTCGCCCCTGGGCTTGATTGGCCCCGATTCAGAAGTCTTGTGAGTGTACGGCTTTGCAAGGCACATGGCCAGTAGAAATTCATCCGTACCGTGAGGGCCTCCCACTGGCTCAGCTCAGATGTGCTAATGGGAAAAGGGGTACCTATTGTCGCGGTGAGAGGCGGTGTGCGCATATGCCACTCCACCTGGTTGATGCCTTCTGTGCCGCCGTGTTCCGAGGTCCTGGGCAGCCGCTGGTCGAGGCTGAGGCCTCGGCGCTGGCCCCAGCGTGTGGGCGACGCGGCGGTGCGCGGGGGATGAGGGCTGCTGGGCAGGCTCAGCTGCATCACGAACACACCGTGGCCGCTGGGGGACAGGCCTGGCCGGCACCAGGAGACAACCCGAAGATCGAGCGTCAGAAGCTTGACTACAACAACACAGCCGTCTCTTACGCACACGAACAAAGTAAAAAAATGGCTATGATTCGTTACCTATTGTGCAAAACACAACTACAATTGCAGTATAAATTGCTCTGTTGATAGAGCTAAGATTATACAGGGCAACGGTTGTTTGCGTGCTGATGTCATACATGGAAGTGAATTGTGGATTCTCACAAAGGCTGCTTCACAAAGCTTTGGCACATTTGATCAGCGATGCCTGCATAAAATCCTGTGAATTAACTGGCAAATTTAAAGTAGGCAACAAATATGCCAGAAAAAGGGCATAACAAGAGACAGTCAGTCTTATTATAAAGAAGAAGTTTACAATGGCTTGGAGATCTACTGAAAAAACTGGAAAGAGGTTTACACAAAAACGGATGCAATGGAAACCGACACACGGAAGCTGGAAACAGGGCAGACCTAGGGCCATATAGGAAGAGACAGCAGTCGGAGCCGAGGCACAATGTGATCTAACAATGACAGCAGCAGAGAAGGCGGCGAGAGATCAGTGGAGGGAACTCATGTTGACGGCACGTGCGGAAACGCACATAGCAACCTGGTGATGACAATGATGAGCATCTAAATTTAGTTCCCTGCCATGCTTTGCAGGAGGGAGAGATAATGCCAGGAAGAAGGTGAAACACGAGCAAGGAGGGATGCGAGCTGACCTACGTCATTGTCCATATAATTGCATTAACATTGTTAAAATTTGATGATTCACTTGCCGACAACATTCACCGCACAGGAAATGCCTAAGGATAGTAATTAGGGTTGTGACATCGCAGCGCAAATACGTTTTTGTCGCTGTTTTGAGCTGCGTGGCGAGGAAACAATCTTTGTCTGCAGAACAAATTCACAGCTGCACGCTTCATCAGCCACCTTTGATGGGTCTTCAGCATATTAACGAGATCATCAATTGGGACCCATCTGCTGGTTATTAATGAAAGAAAAATACCTCAGCATATTACCATAATTCTTCCTGTATATGTGACCAGTCGGGCCCGGTTATTTACAGTGTTTTCTTGTGAGAGCAATAGTGTTTACATTTTCCAAGACCTAACTTATGCCTACAGCCTTCGGACGGCAAAACATTTTGTTTTTTTTAAGAAACCTGAGGTTTTAGCATGTGAAATCAAGGGCTGCTGCGTATCTGTGATGAAAGCTAAAATAGCCATTCCAAAAATAGTATATGCACGCACTTTCTAAAAATACCCAAACGATTTGGTGCGGGTTGAGTCAGCGGAGCAAAAATAATTTCACATTTGAAGGGGTTAACCCCTAAGCAGTGCCACACTGCTGTGTTCTTTGAAAAATGGATAGGAGTAGAACAGAGTGTTTTGTTCAAAAGCAGATCCCCAAAATAGCAGTGGACCATCAGGGGCAACCACGTTATTCCCACCATTCTGCAATTTTCACCGATTATGTCACTGAAATTATTTGGCCTCTGGTAATATCCTCTCAGGCGAGGCACGAGAGAGCTATTTTCATCTTCAAAAATATGCTAATTTAGCAACTTGGGTCATTGCACAACTCTGGCAGAAGTGAATGCCCTGAGAGGGTCATTTATATATGAACACCACAGCACAAGACACGAGAATATTATTGGAATTAAAAAAGAAAAAATGCATTTGTTTGCAGCTGCAATTAAACTAAACAATAAATTAATTAGCACAGACTAAAATTAAATGGTATTAAAAATTAGGAACAGCCATTTTAATTTAACTTGGCAGCACAAACACAATCTGGGCTGGGATTCATGATTGCCAAATTTATGTTTCCAATTAACCAAGAAGAAAAAAGGGAATGCAACATCAATATCACGTTTAATTGTTCGTATTTCTGCTGCTATGTTTGAATTAATACTGTCTGATTTAACACGTCACACGCTACCCGATTCAAATGTCATTCCTCGATTAGCACCCTCAATGGTCAAGAGACAGCTCAATGCTAAGTGTGAACATGCACATTGTGTGTAGCTGATGGTTAAAACTGTGGCAGTCCGACTGTGATAGATGGTAACGTGGCATGTGCCAATCATTACTCCCATTTCTGGCTGGATGTTATATTAGTAGGATACTTTTTTGATGTAGGATGTCAAGGGAGGTGTCGAGGAAGAGAGTAGCATTGGGCTGAGTGCAGACTGCTGGAAGTAACTTCTGAGTGACAGAACATCGTTAGTGTCCACAGAAAACCGCCAGCTTTGATCACGAGCCAAAATCGAGCTAAATTAAAAAAGCAAAGCGACGATTCAGCTGAAGTAAAAAATCAAAACCAGGACCAACATTATTTAAAGTTGCTCAAGGAAATGTCAAGTTAGCCGGGAGAGCATGCGAGGTCGGGTTATGTCAGCGACGCTCTCAAACGATGACTCTTCCGCACCACCAAAAATACCCACGGGCTGGAGTAAATGGCACTGGGGTCTAATTGCATTCACACTTCTCCTGCCAGGAAGGTGGGATATCGTTACACGGCAGCGGAGCGAATTCTTGGCGGACACAGTTTTAATGAGGGAGGGAGGGAGAGAGGGGAGTGTGGGATGAGGCCAAGATGGGGAATGACCATGGGCCACTCGTGTCACTCAGGATGCAGCATCAGGAATGGATGAAAAAGTTTGTTCTGCTGAAGCCTAGAAATATGCAGGGTATAGCCACTTTTTTTGTCAATCCACAGATGAATGATGATGACCTCCTTACACCGTGCGGAATAATGGAAATTATTTGACCACACTTGACAACGCTGGTCAGTGCAGGATGGTGAAGATAGAGAGCAGAGTGTGGGACCATAGAAGTACAGTACCGTACGGTAATTTATATTGATGTACTGCCCTCTGCTGCCCACGACATAGTGCTGCAGCCCTAAGACAACCTGTTTGTGCATCATCACATTTGAAGGGTAACAAGTAAGAAATGGCCAAATTATCAGCATTTTTTGCAAAAGCGTGAATTCTACCTGCTACCAAAAATAGCATTGTTGACGTACCACAAGCGCTTAAGCACCTGTGTGATTCATACTTAATAAAACGAGAAGCTCATGCATGCTCACAGATCGCGTGCAATATGAATTGCGACATTTAGCATCGCTTATGGTTCGTATCCCCACGCTGTCGCCATTTCTTCCACAGCCCAGCTGGGCGACCATGTCGAGTGGATGAAAACCATAATTAAATAAGCATCTGATATATATCTCTGATATACATATATATCCATGCGTGACAGTCTAATAAAATGGCAATTTCATTTGGGAACACTTGGTTCAACAGAGCTGACGCTTTCAACCAGGACACGGCGAAAGCAATGGTATTTGCTTAATACCACAATGCACACGTAACGTTGGCAAAACAAACGGCAGCGCACCAGGGAGCACACTCATGAAAGGCAATGCAACGTAAGGCTCCTCGTGTAATATCCTTTATAGAACAAGCCGGCGCTCTTCTTTGCACAGGTCCTATGAGATAGCGGTGCTGCATAAAGCGGTGCGTTCCTTAAGGAACGCGCAATGACATTTTGTACAGCTGCCAGCAAAACGTCCCCCCCTCCCCTGGCCGTCCCTGAGCCACATGAATCATGCAAACTCTGTAGTGGAATTTAAGGTCAACAGAGCTTGGGACATTTGACCAATTCCCAAGTCAAAAACGAAGGGCCTGCTATTTTGCCTCTGTCCATAGTTAGTATTTTTCCCATGTGTTTTTCCATTGAATGTTGCAAAGCAAACATGGTGTTTTCTTAAAAAGTCCACGTATTCATTATTAAATAAAGTTTTCAGCAAGGAAGTGTATGTACAGCATTTAAATGATTTCACAGTTCCATCGAATGAAGGTGGCTCTAAGGGACAAAACATTATGAATGAGAGAACAGTACCGTAAAATATCAAATTCCAGCGGATTTATTGTCGTTTACATCAAAGACACTGTTTACCCATGGTCATATGAACAGTGTTGTTTGTAACCCTCGGTGGGGGTGGGCAAACTAGGACTCGTCTCTGCTTACCAAAACCACCTGTGACTTTCCACTCAGCAGGACAAGTCACACATAACACTGACCAAGTAGGAACAAAGGGAACTGAGTCAGCCTTGGTCAGGATTTAAACTCACAATCTCATGCCTGCAGTGCCATTGCTACTCCCCAAGCCGAGTTGTTTGTTGACTGCGCTGCTGTAGCTGTGTGCATATATATATATAGACAAATGTTTACACGTGTTGGGATCACGAGGGTGCAGCTATGTGCGTCTCACCAGTGGCGTAGTGCTGACCCTGTGTGGGCTGTGAACCGGCGGGGGAGGGCGTGCGGAACTGAAGCTGTTCCATGCTGGGCGGGTGCAGGTAACTCACCCCAGAGCCACTGCAGAAGAATCGATCGCAAACCCACAACCATCAGCATAGAGATCGACAGCAGCGATCACTGACCCAAAGCTTGTTCGGGTCGAGCAGCGCTCACGTATTTATTCGATGTTCCGTAACATCAGTGTTTCAATGAGTAAAGAGCTGCGTGTTATCTCTACAGAGAACATTTTTTATCACCAACGTGACAAATAGAATATTTCTCCAAGCAGACACCCTCTGCTACAATGTGCTCATCACATAAGGCCACAACAAGCCTCTTTAGGCAAGCACCTTGTAGCCTCGTGGGTTTGGGAGTTTCACAAATGTACGAGCTCCAAAGTGCTGGATTACAGACGTGCGTGTCAATGTTCGGCTAGTAATGGGCCCAATCCAGACATCTCACTTGCAGGTAGTGAGGTGGCAAAACTTTGGTGGAAGCAGGGCAGTTTAAAAGATATAATTTCAAAGCTTGGATATCCAAGACATGAATTGAAAAATTTATGGCAGAATTAATGTTTTTTAGTCATCAAAAATATTTGGTACCACTCAAGGTTTGCCATCTCGGATGGCAATAAATGTAATAGCAAATCGGAAATTTGATTTCACCTGCAATGTCTTTGATGTATAATGAATGGTAATGGCTCAGTGCATCTAGATATGATATTTATTGAGATGACATTTGATCAAAAAGGCTATAAAAGTTTTCATTTCTTGTATCTTCCCAGTCATTTCTTCCATACATGATTGTGATTTATTTCATGACATCATCACTATGGATGTTAAGGGATAAGCTTGTCAGCAGTTATATTTATTGCGGTGACATTTGATCAAAGAGAATTCGGGTTGTTTAATATTGTATTCCTTGTGTGCATCTTCTATACATTGCAATACATTATTTATTAAATATTTTAATAACAAAGTCATACCACTTTGAATACCATTTGCACTTGTCTTTGCAGTTGTTTAACTTAAAAACAATTAAACATGCAAGTTTCCATAAATAGGTTTAATCAGATAATTATTTGAGCAGTTCAAATATCCCAATATTCTTGATATTTCAGTTATTATAATGTTGACAAATGTCACAATTTATCATCAATTATCAAGGCTAAATTTCAAACTCTATTCAATCAGCCTGCATTACATTTGCATCGATTAAATATGTGGATTATGTACCTTTGTGTCCACAAAGGTTAGGGCAGGCCGCACCGCAGCACAAACCACAAAGTACGATGTAAGCATTTACTATCGTAGTGGCCGAGAGCCAGCAAAAATGACAAGCTGCTCATTTAAACGCCATCCCTCCACTCCGTGCTCTCATTCATTTGAAAGTATTTGCGGGTGTCCTATTAGGGAATGGTTTCTGCTGGTTATTGGTTAGATTACAGTTGCGCATCTGCAACTTGCTGATCTCGTCAAGGAGCATAAACTATCATGCAAACTGCGGTCATCCTCACAGCGGCTTTTGGCTGGCCATCGAACAAAGATGGTTACTGCATCGTGGCGCTTTCAGATGCGCTTCTGCGGCCGTCTAAAACGCTCTTCCTTCCGCTATTAGGAAGCCACTGGAGCTATGCACTTTTAAATCATCGAGATTGAAAAGAATTTCTTTACAACTGCTTTTTGCGTTTAGTTGGTTGTCCTTCCCCCGCACCTCCGATTAGCAGGGTTGGCTATGTACAGTGCGAAAAAAGTTTAACATACATATATGCACGCAAGGGCCCTGCCGACACGCTATGCATGCGTCTAGCACGTGCAACTTACACAAGCGTGCACACGCGGTGCGGAGTGCACGCAAACAACGCACGTTTGCCACATTCACCACGTGACGTGCGGTGGGATTGTGCGAGTCGCGCGTCCACACCTCATGCTGTTCGGAGGTGGCGGCGGAGGCGGTGGGGGCCCCACGTTGCAGTACAGTTGCTGCCCACCCCCCATGAGCACGGGCGGCTGGTACGACTGCTGGGGGGGCGGCGCGGGTGGTGGCGGCGCCTGGGGACCACTCTGGGACATCTGAGAAGAGGAAAGGCGACGCTCCGGGGATGTTAGTCAGATCACATGTACCTGCACATTTGGGGTGGCTCCTGTCCAAATGTGGGCGGTGTCTCATTAAAGAACGGATAAATGTTTGCAATGGGCTTTAGGCTCTGAATAAATATTCAGAATAAAGATAATATATCATCCATACTCGATAATTATAATGGGCTTTGATCGTTCTTTACGCTTGTTAATGGAAAAAACACGTCATAATTGAACTGGTTTCTTTACATTTAGATGCATGGCTCTTTTGAGAAACTGGTCAGTTGCGGGTTGGTGAATTCATTCATCAAAGTTGTGGAAGCATAGAAATACAGGATAACAATGGATTTGATGCACGTCGCCCTGCGAGCCCAATGATAACCTGCTTGTTGATGGTGGCCACCCATCCAAACTATCCAGGCTCAACCATGCTTAGCTTGAGATCTGATGAGATTGGGTACATTCAGAGTAATCTGGCCAAAAGCTTTTGTTCAGTAATATACAGCAATGTAAATAACTGCCCCTTAAAACCATTTGAATGCTTTGAATAAGATGTATCTATGTGATTACATACATTTAATGGTATGAACTGTGATAAACACTGCACAGGCTATATAGAAATGTAACGTGTCCTACTTAAGCAGCAACCATGAGCTGGGTACAAATCGTACTGCTGAAACCAAACTCTGCCATCTGGTGGTTACGAGCGATGTCAGAGCGCTCAGGGAGCAGCAGTCACACAAACAGCACCAAGAAGCTTCTGGTGTCTCCTTACGTGATACGAAGTCATCGGCGTGTACTGCACCATCACGCCCTGCATGGTATTTCCCATCGGCCCCTGGGCCGGACTTCCCACTGTGCCTTGCTGCCCTCCCATCAGCCCCTGGGAGTGGGGTGGCTGAATGGGTCCATAGCTTGGGCCAACAGGCTGATACCCTGCGCACATACACACACACAAAGAAAAAGATCCCTGTATAGGCATACAGACTGTTGGGGCAAGTGTTGTTAGCGAGCACCCTATAAGGCGTGGATGGCGCCAGCACCGTGATTGACCACCTTTGATTCTCCAGTGCTGACGAATAGACATTAGAATACAGACTCATGTAGGATGGAGTCACCCTATGGAAGACCAAGGATAGGTTCAGTGACCACTTGACAATGGTGTCATCCATAATATAGGGTTTTTTTTGGTTAAATTGCGTAAATATATAAATGTGTCATTAAACCCGCCACCACCCGACACAGCCAATTAGTAACGTTTGTCACGTAAACAGAACATGCCAATTTGTTACTAGTACAGCACACCGGTGTGTTGGAGAGCCAAGCCACAACATTTACAATCAGAGTACGACATTTCGGCAGTAATTACAACTAGCTTCATCAGGCGACAGCCAGATTTGTTAAACTGGTGTCAGCCTGCACCAGAAATCATATGCTGGTCGCTACTTTGAAAGCGCATTACATTAACTACTGAACCAACTCTCCACACAATCACACACACAGGAATAAAGAAGAGGGTTTTATATTTGTTTAAGAGGCATTGCAATGATTTAGGGGGGGAAATTCAATTTACCAGAACTTATACGAGAAAATATTAAATAAAACATATTGCTTCATTTATAAATCATATAATTAATTTATTATCTTTCATCATGATCATCATCAGACATTATTAATCCACTGATCGATGAAGGTTTCTCCAAGCCATCGCTATCTCTCATGGTGCTGCGATGCACAAATCCACCTACCAACTGATTTTATCACTCCATCTCCACAGTGGACGTTAAAAAACCCGGATACGCTCCTCCCCATTGGGTGCCACTTCCATCACCATTATCGACCATCTAGTGACGCGTCCTGCCCAAGCAAGTCCACTTTTCTAAAAGGTGAGAATTATGTCTTTAACCTGCATACGTTCTCTCATCTTGTTTGTTTTATATTTACATGTAATGTTTCTACATCCCATCTTGAAGACGCTGTTGTTGTTGTTGTTGGCGTCTGCGAGGACAGGGGGGTTGCCAGGGAAAGAGACCGGTTCACTGTGAGACAGCCAGGGCCATTGCTCTCGGGCAGTGTGACGGCCTCCAGCCCGGACACCCACGTCGTCCGTCACTGTGTGGTTGCAAGGTGTTGCACAGCACACCACGACGTCTCGAGTCTCCATCCTGCTGAATTAAACCCACCCATGCAAGTGGATGGCTAGGCTCAGAGATCAGAGCACCAAGCTGCCACCGCTGAGATCCTATGTTTTGGTTTGAATCCAGGTAGCCACATGTGTAGCGAGTCGATTGTCTAAGCCCAGTCACCAATGACTGTGCAACAAAACCAACAAATTAAATTTAGTTTAGCATTTAATTTAGCTAAATTCCAGCTCTGAGAATCAAAATATCGGGTTGACTGTCATGCGATGAACATCACTTTCATTTGGTGAACCAAATCTCCTCTCTACAGTGTGGACTAGTGGTTGCTTGAAATGACCTCAGAAGTAGTTCTGTGATTTTATTTTCTGTGGGCCATTCTCTAACGAAATGGGTTGCACTGCTCTACTAAAGATACAAATGAACAATTCATTTCAAGCAATGACAATGATAGCACAGTTAGGATAAAGCTGGGGGGAAATTATAACATAAACCTCACCCTCGGAGTCAAAAACCTTCAAACAATTTCAGTCCAAATTTGATCCCAACAAAGGTCTCATCCGTGCCTTGTTAAATTACAGGCAAGGTGTATTTCTACATTCCAGCCAGCATCGAGAAAGAGCAATAATAACCAATCCTGGTCCTAAGCCAGCAGTGGAAACGTCACAATTGATTTGTAAAGAGAATATTTTCCAAAGGATACCTGTGGCTACTGTCAACCGGGCCTGCAATAGTTTCATTTCAATGCAGCAGACAGAGAAAAATGCAATCGGTTTCCTTCACCTATCTGAACTTCAGAGGGTTTGTGTCCTCTGTGTCTTGGCTTGACAATCAAAGGGACGAGTGGGGGCCAGGATCACACCCAAACACGTTTATTATTTTATCAAAGTTGAGTAGACCTGCTGGGAGTCATTGACGAAGCATACATGATACATACACAGAACTGCCACTCTTTGTATGAGAGGTGTGTGTGCGTTTTCTTACCAGGCTGTTGACCACGAGGAGTGCCGTATTGAACTGGGGCGACTGCCCGGTATTGCTGGCTAGATGGCTGGTACTGCGCCGGTGGGCAGAAGTAAATGGGCATCTTTCACAGACACATTCCGGGATGGCAGTCATAAGGGTCATGGCCACAGCATATTTAGCACATGTGGTCATGACGGCTAATGTTGCTGAAGGCACCGCACATTGACGTAGCACATTCCTTTGTTTTGTTCTCAGCTATAAATATCCCACTGTTGGACATTCAGTGTGCTCCTCTGTATAATCCAGCATTGTGGAGGCGAGGGTTGGTGTACCACACAAATGCTGTGAAACTCCCTTCCCGTGGGCGTCGAGATGTCATACCCTGCCTTGTCAGGATAAGCTGGTGCAGCAAAATGTGGACTCCATCGGTTCCTTCTGTATAGGATAGAATGCTGCCCCTCAGCATGTGTGGATTTTCTGCGCGTGCTCCGATTTTCTCCCCCATGTAAACTCATAATTTGTCCGATAACACCTGAATATATAGGGGACCGCAGAGCTTGGGTGAGCAGGGTTGGGGGAATTTGGCGCCAGCTCACCACCTTGCTGCTGCCTTTCTCCCGCTTGTCTGCAGTTCTTAACGCCTCCGAGTCATTCTCTCTTTTCAAGAGCAAGTGAATACTGAATGTATGTTGAATTTCCCTCGCAATGTAGGTAACCAACCATGCTAATCGGAGGTGAGCGTTACAAGTTGAAATTACTATTGTTACATGTTATAATCTTGTCCCGCCATCTCATTATCTGTATACCTCCTTTCGTCTATGGGCCTTCACTCTGTTGTTAATTTGGCCCAACTGTGATTTGATTTTCTCAGTTAGAGGTCCTGCCCAGCTCAATTTCGGTTATATTTACATTGTAAATGACATCGGCTTTCTTAATTTTAAGCAAAATTTTTCATTTCTAATTTTGAACATCGCCATCACGTAAAAAATCTTCCTTTCCGCTCTGTTCTTTGAGACTTTGTTACTTTCTTACTTGTTCTTTAGTTAGGGAGCAGGTTCGTGTCCCCGAGGTCATTACTTGTAAAATAAAATAACCCATTAGTTTCCTTTGCAAACACAGACTGGTAATTTTCCCATCATTAAACTTTCAAAGACAGCATTTCAGAGCACATTTAAGAGGCATCAACTGCACGGTAGCAAATTATAACGATGCATTGTTGATATAGCACCCTATACACCGGGATGTCTCAAAGCGTTTTACATCACGTCACCTCAAATATATAAAAGGGCACCCCCAGTGGCAGCTGTCCCAGTGCACACAAGGTGTTTCAGCACCAGGACTCAAACGGGAATTAATCTGCAAATGGTGGGTCATGATTGCTATGCATAATTTCCATTGAGTAATTTGACCACCATGCTCCACATCCCTAGGATTAAACACACACATTGCAACAATAACAACAGCACCGCAGTGAGTGTGTTAAGCCAGATCATGCACCCAATTAATATACATTGTAAGAGGTTGTAGGTAGGAAAAGGTGCAGCCCTGCAATTGTTTACTCATGCCACTGCTCTGGAGAGCCTCTCTAGAGGGTATTTAGTCTAATCTTCCACTCTGGCCTGATCTCCCGGAGAAATGGTAGTACCCACACTGTACCCTACAGCACGTAACCTGCCAATCAACTGTGGTATACCCATCAATAGTACTGAGTGGATAGAGGTGGTGGTGGGGGTTAAGAAACGTACGCATTGTTTTAAATGCCACGTCGTTAGAATTACTTAGTGAACTCCGGATTGTAAGTCCTGTGTGATAAACCATTACATCACTGTAGCATAGACCTGCTGTGCGCCTAACTAAAAAAGAAAAACAAGGACCCCCTGTACCTGGCCATGCGGCTGTGATTGCCCATACGCCTGCTGCTGCTGCTGCTGTTGCTGATGCTGCTGCGTGGCACTGTTAGCTGCAGCCGAAGGAGGCGGGAAGCCGCCGGGCTGCAGGTGCTGCCCCAGGTACGTGGGCGGTTGAGCCGAGTTCTGGGGCACAATGGCGTGGTAGACGTGGGCGTGCGACGGTTCGGAGGCATCGCCTGCCGTGGGCTGACCCAGGCTCAGCTGGCTGAAGTGAGGCCCCAGTTCCTCGGGCTGTATGGGGGTTAAAGGGGGAGCACGGGGAGGAGGAGTTAGTCCAAACTCTGCACCAGCAGCTCACAAGGAAATACAGCGGAGCCCTTTGTATGATGTCCATTGCCAATCTGTTTTTTCCTACTTAAGATGAGCGAGCAATTAGAAAGGGTGCGGCTGATTCCTTTGCCACCATCAGACCTTGTCCATGGAATTTTTCACCATTTTCAAGAAATTTAAATAATTGTATGTGTACATTTGTAAAGCAACCATAAAATGACTTCTGCATATGAAACAATGCATTGCAATGCTTTTCAATACAAGGCAATTATTAATATAGACACATTTTTACCATTATTTAGAATTTGTTTCCATGCGCTGTTACCATTTACCTGCAGATGTACATTATACGACGCCATCGCGCTATAATATGCCAATCAATGCATCACGCTTCAAAAATGCATACAATCACTTAGCACACGGCCTTGTGTACGCACACGCGTGCGTGAGTTGCTGCGTACCACAGGGTAGGACTGCTGGGCAGACAGGACGGGCATGAGGGACTGAGGAGAGGTCGGCAGGTGGGTAGGAGCAGCGGCAGGAGGAGGGTAGGAGACCACCGAGTACTGGCCAGGCTGGTAAGAAGGCACATTGGGGTCCAAGGCAAAGACAGGGTTCACGGTCAACCAAGACAAAGATGCCCCATATAGCCTTAATAGACTCTCGGGGCAAGTACTGTGAGCGAGCACCTATGAAGGCTGGTACGGCACACCAGGGGGTGGGGGGTGGCCAGCACCACGCCCGGCCGCCTTTGTTTCCCTAGTGGCAATGTTTACACATGACATCAGGTACTTATTTAAGGCTGAGTCAACCTCGGGGAGACCCAGGACTGGTTCAGACAATCATCACTTGTGTTTTCCGTAAGCCGGAATCGAATTTGGGTCGCAGGATTCATAGTGCAGCACGCTAACCACTACACGATTGTTATAAAATAAAATGTAAAAACTCTGAAAGAACAGCAGCCACACCTGTGTCATCATGCCACCTGAGCTGTGGGCCTGCTGCTGTGGTGGCTGCTGGTTAGGTGGGGCCACCATGTGGCCTCCCATTGGCTGGTGGGAAGGCGGCGGACCCCCCAAGTGGTTGCCCATTGGCTGCTGGTGCTGGTGTTGCTGCCCCCCGTTCGGCGGGTTGTACACGGCCAGTGTACCGTCCGTGTTCAGCAGTGGCTGCCCTGTGCACACACACACACACACCATACAGAGATGTTTAGCCTCATAGAACATAGGGGTAAGTGCTGTTCGTGAACAACAGACGAGTGGCTGTTGTGGCCAGGCCCACATATGCCAGCGAGCCTTATCTCCCCGGTGCTGATTTTCAAACGCTGTACAGGGTAGTTATTTTAGGCGCAGTCAACCTAGGGTAGCAACTAGGTTATGTTCAGATACTGCTCGTACATATGTACAGAAATCAATAACTAAGCCAACCAAATGACCTTAGAACACCTATTTGCAACATCATCCACAAGACCAAAATAAGTATTTTCTTCAATCATGCAGTATTTTGTCAATCCGCTGCTTGATGAAGGACTCACCGTGCCATGTCGGTAGTCAGGGTGATTATTAGCGGTTAGTTAACCATACTTCACGTAGATGATTATTGTGGGTTGGTGGTGTCTCATAGACATTGAGGCATAGTACAGTACCACACAGTATACTGCCGCACTGCCCTGCATTGACAAAACAGCCCGGCAGGGTTGTTTTTTCTTTGACCCGAGCTGGTTTGTACCTGCACAGTGTTTTAATAGGCGACCATCAAGGGTGCAACGGGTGTTATAGACTGTTGTGGTATTAAACAAACAACATGAGTAACAACAGAGGCAATCGCATCTTCCTTATACTATTTTACATGGGTCCTGTGCCGCAACTCGCGGCTCACCTGTTTGTGGGTTGATGAGCACGCTACCCGGTGGGATGCCCGCGTTGTCTAGCGACAGCAGGTAATAGTTGGGCCCTCCTGGGGCGCCAACTGGGGCCCCCAGGGAACCGCCACCACCGGTGCCGCCGCTGCTGTGTGGGCCCTGTGGTCCGCCCGAGGAGGAGGGGTGCGGCGGCCGGGCCTGGGAGCCGGAAAGGGAACCTCCACTGCTGGACGTCTCTGAGCCTGGATCACACGGAATGAAGATGGGGGGTGGGGGGGGGGAAGAGTCGATGCCAGGGGCTTCTGAGTGCTCTGATGCCCACAGTGCATTGAAGTCTCACGCAGCCCCAGGGAGGCTTTGCATTGAGAAATTACTCATTGGTCAGCCATCTTTTGTAAATCTCCTGCTGGATGAGGGCCTCCCCAAGCCATGCGGGTCAAGGGGGTTATTTTATCATACATCACCATGCTGGTCAGTGTCAGTTGGTGAAAGCGGGAAGCATAGACAAGGGGACATAGTACAGCACAACAATGGATATTGCTGCACTGTCTCTCTGTTGCCCACCGTGTAGTCTCGTAAGCCCTTTGACAACCTTTTGGTGGTTGACTAGCTATCCAAGCACTATCCAGGATTAACCATGCTGAGCTAAATTGAAGTGTCAAAATGTAAATTGTTGGGTAAAAGAGTCCCCATTTGTCTCAATTAATTTTCATGAGTATCCTACTAACTCCATGGATATTTTCTCACATGCTGAAGGACCCATACTGCCAATAGACATGGAGTAAACATTCAATAAAAAAACACAGCTGTCAGTCAGGTCAGCTTCTTCAAGGAAAAGCCTCATACTTATTGGTTAAAAATAATATAAATATAGGCCTCTGTGTCTCTGGAGACAATTCTTTTGCACCTTACGAGGTCAGCTGTGAGGTTTGCAGCACCTAGAATGACTTAGTAGGCCAATTAGAGTGGCAATCCTTGCCACGGCAATTGCAAGTGAATGTGGTGGCAGCTCCAGAGGTGTTTTTTGCTTTATCTTTACGCAGCTCCCTCTTGGTCCCCAAAATTGGTGACAATAAAAAGGGGGTGAGGGGGGTAGGAGGATCATGACTTCTATCATCACTTAACATTTATATTGTGCCTCACATGCAGTACATCTTGCGGTGGTAAAACCAGGGGGGACCGCTTGCCCAGTGGAAGATGTCCCTGTGCAGCACAAGGTGAAGGTGGAGCTGGCCAGCAAAGTGAGGATGTGGATTCTGCTCCACAGCCACCTCCCGGCCAAATCCTCACAGGTCTGGGGTGCAGTGTGCGTCCACCCACCCGTCTTGCTGAGCCTTCCAGCGTTGCTCTTGCCCCCTCCGGAACAGCTGTCCCCACGCGCCAGAACGGAGATGCCACCAAAGCTGCTGGCCTTTGTGATGGCCGGTCGTGCCAGTCGGAAGCCGGAGCTCTCCAGGTCGGTGCTGCTCCACGGCCGCGGCTCGGCGGGCCTCAGCTCCGACTCGCCGCTGCCCCCTTGCCCGCTGCCATTCGTCAGACGCCCGCTGTCCTTCTTGCCCCTACTGTGCACGTGGATTGTAGTAGGGCAAGCAGGTTGGGTAGTGGGTGCCAGTTGGTTCGACGATCGTACATACCACTTAGAATTTTCAAACTCTGCATGAAATCGTCATTACCATTTGGCGACTAATTGCTAGGCAAGCAATGATGAATAAATTCAGAAAAGTAAACTGATGCACTGAACCATGCGTGCAGGAGTCTATTAATTTTTATTCATATTATATATGATTGGTTCATGACAATCCTACAGGCACATTGAACTCCTGCAGCCACGATAATTGTTACCTACACCAGAAGAATAGAATCGATTCTTGAATTGCGTTGTGAATCGTGGAGGGGGTGAATCAATACCTGTCTAGCCAATTAACAACCCTCGCTCCTTTTTCATTGAGTAAAATAGGTTGAGCTTGCAATCTTCACAACATACAGCAAGCAATGACATGCAGAGTGATGAAGACTGACATGAAAAGAGTCTGAGAAGCTTACCATTTTTTAAAAATAGAGGTGGGCTAGCACCAGTATTAAGATGCCAAGCGATAGAGCATTTGCCGCTTGTTGAAGAGGTTCATGGTGTAAGCCTAGCAGCCTACATGGTTAACACTGTAGGTGTAGCCAAAAATTTGAGGGTTAATGATCAAGTAATGTTATACGAAAAGTAGTAGGCCGTGTGTGCCAGCGTAATGGTTCGAATTTGAATATCCGCTTGAAAATGAGTTAATTGGGTAAAACTGCATGCCTCCCCTATTGGAAGACTATACACATCTGTGAAACACAACAACAGAATCTTAATTTAGAATGGTGCGAATACTAAATGTACAAAATTATTACGACTATTAATAACGTTACAACATTACAGTGCACCACTTTGTGCCCTTTCAGTGCCAGGTGTTTTTTTGTTTAGGGTTCAGCGGATTTTGTCAGGTATGGCAGTGGGGCGACTGTGACGGCCGCCAATGTCAGGACCAAGTGAGGAGCAAAGCGTAAGCATCTGCCAACCATACAATCATCCCCAGTAGTTAACCCAATCCCCCCATGAGGCAACACTACATTTAGCCAAACGCGACATTTACATTGCAATAGCTGGCTCAACAGATGGCAATTGCACAGCATGCGCGGCACACAGCACACACACACGCCATGCACATGCTACACGTGCACAGACAAGATGGTGCGTGGATCAGCTGCAAGAACAGCGCCGTCCAGCAGAGGAAACGGGGAGGCGGAGCTAGTACCTAAATATCTGCCGTCGTTTGAGAGTATTATTTGAGGAACAGCCATCTTCCTGGATTCTGTAGATATCAGTCATTATACAAGGAAACAAATTCACTTTGTTAGAGCATAATTAATTAACGAGTCGGGAAAATGTTTGATATTTAGTAATGTTGTTACAAACAACATTAAGGTGTCCCCGATGAGGCTGTGTTCAAGTCGGTAGCAAACTCACCTGATCTCGATTTGAGGAAGTTCTTGAGAAGATAAGGACTGAAATTTGACATGAAAAATTGGAATTTCCAATGAGTAAAAAGAATCATCTCTGGCATAGTTTTGAAAACAAAGTTAAATATTTGAGTGTCTGTCTACAAATTGTGCCATACACCCATAGTCCCAAACTCGTAGTGGTGCTCATGGTACCTTTATGAGCAGCTTTTTGATAAATGGAAACATTATATTGGATTTTAAATTAAACATCAATCAGCGCTCAAGGTTACTTATTAATTTAAGGAACATGGTTGTGAAACAATATTCTTTTGACACGACAGGATACACTGTGGTCTGATGTTTGCATTTTTGACAGTAAAAAATTACCTTTGACTGAAGTTTTGCGATTTGTAACCTTCTACCACACGATGAAGCACATTTATTCCCCATCTTATACTTTTAACACATTCAATTACTCTTTCAAAAGTATTTGCTCTGCATATTATGAATGTCTCAAACTCAGCACAGTGTTTCCATTTGTCAAGTCTATAACTGTTTTTTGTTCAAAATAGAATTTCAAACGATGTGAGTTTTGTTTCCAATAAGCGAGGCAGATTTTAATTTGCACGTCGCTTTGCATTAGCATCAGCACCAAGATCTCAGCTCAAGTACAATCCTCTATATGAAAAATTACTCTGAATTACAGCGCTCTCCAATAATTACACCATGCCAGTACCATAGCACTGTTGTCATGAGCCCTGGTGCAAGGAATTAAACAAAGTCCATGGTGCCCAATGTTACATTATCAAGCTGCAGGGGCAAAAGCTCCAGTGGAGTTGCACTGCCTGCACATTCGACAGCTTCCGCCAAGGCAACAATCCTTTTATTAAGTTATCCTTATAGCACATCCTACATCCCACACTCACGTCTTGTGCAAATATCCTGTCGCGCACTCGCTGGTATTCCTCCTCGCGTTCCTCAAACGACTTACTCCGCCGCTCGTCTTGCAGCGGACGGATGCGCTGTGCAGGTGGCAGAAAGGGGTCGATCGAGTAAAAACAGACACGCTCATGAGTCCGTTAGCATGCTCTCATGTGAATCCGTGCGTGTGTGCATGATCACTCGAGTACCCGTGCACTCACTACCAGAGCCGCTATTTGTTGTGTATTTTAAGCGTGGCATTTGAAAAATATAATGTCAAAATATGGCGATCGATACCATAATTATGTGAACTTTAAAACCGTGGCCAGTTTGGCAAAGAAAAACTGACATCACTTGGGAAACAAGGAGCCATCGTTACGAAATCGATTACTATTACGCAGGCTCTACAAACTAAAACAGAGGTTACCGAACTTATTCTGATACAAAAAGGAATTCTTGGAATGTAACTTGACCATTTAAAGAGAATCACTGAACTTAATTAATGACAAATTTGGACTCAACGTGAACAGATTAGGTTCATGAAGAAGCTCCCAGGATGTGGGGCCATACATGTGGGTCACCCCAGAATTTGACAGGTGGGATGCATATCCATTGTACCACCTACTTCTTTACAAAAAATAAATGTATTACTATATTGGTGATTCACAGGGTAAGTGTGACATATTGGCTGAAATTTTAGATCAAGGGTTATATTTCCCCCATAAAGGTGCTAAATCTGCACCTTTGTGGTCCTTGTTCGAGGTCCAAACAGAAATGGACTCAATATAAAGAGTCTCTACTTGGTCTAAAAGGGGCTTTCATAAGCGGGAACTTTGGTCGTTTGGCATGCGAAGTTTTAAATTATTTTCGGCCTACTGTGAATACAATAGGACACACATACAGAGCAGAGACCTTCTGTGCCATAAGAAATTATTAGAATAAATTACATGGAGCCTTTGTCTCAGCCTCTTTGTGAAGAAGTCAATCGGTAACATGTCCCTTTTGCAAGAGAGAACAGGGATTGGGCCATCAAGCTTCCAGCAACCAATCCGGGAAAGAATACACATTTTCAGAGGCATACAGCCGAGGAGCATATCTGTCCGATAATTATTATTCAGAGATGGCCAAGTGACTTAGAGGTCAGAGTGATGAGTTGGGACCACTGAGATCTTGGGTTCAAATTGCATGTAGCTGCCAGTGATTGAACAGGATTCAAAAGTATAGCGAGTTGATGTCGTGTGACAAACATTACTCTTCATGGCAAAAGCGAGTGAGGTGAGCGCTGCCCCAGTATTGTGTGGAACAAGGGCCACTCGAAGGTATTTCAGAGGTGACGCTAGAATGGCCACTTCCATTGGTTTCTCTAACATGAAGGGTTGCGCTGCTCCGCAAATAATATGAATGGATACTTTGCCTCATGGCACGATGCTGATACAGCCAATGGGGATACAACTTGGGAATGAAAAAAAAAATTAAAGTTACGCTCACCTGCATGTCATCCCTGTCCATGCTAGAGTTATCCCTCTTGAGGATGAAGCGCTTCTGTGACTCCTCAGCCCTCGCCTCATCTTTCAGATGGACTGAGAACCTCTGCTCTGGGCTGGGGAGTGGATAGAAACGGGGTGGAGTTTCATATCCCACACATCGTGCTCACTGCTTTCTAGCTTTCAATCTATTAAGGCGAGAAAAAACATAATTGCTGGTGTCTTTCAAGCCAGAGATAGAGCACCGGATGGGTGGAGGGGATTGGAAGGCATACAAGCAAACAATTAAATTTGTTTATATAACATTATTTTGACCAAAATGAAAAACTTTGTAAATTAGTTTAACAATGCTTATTTATTTACATATCACAAAGCAAGTGAGCACGCAATGAATGAGCACGTTTCCACCAATCAATTTAATTAACGAGCAAATAAAAGGTGATGAAAACATGTGCCGGACATGTTGACAGCGCTCCCTCTCTCTCTCCAGCTCCGTACGTGCATGGGGCCACAGACCTCCCCCACTGAGCGCGCATGTGCACAGCCGTGACCCGGGGATGCGGATGACAGGACAATCAATCATCAATCGATTCTTTGACTCAGTGCCGCGCGAGAGCCCAGCGGGACCCGGCTCCTCGTTCACCAAGGAGACGAGCAGATGCAAAGCACAACCGTAAACATTCTCGCAGGTGTATAAAAACAGAACACGGAACGAGCAATGGAAAAACGATAGCTTGTGCCAGGCTATGTGCACTTTAAGGCCACGTGAAGTGTCGAACACCCGTTGGCAGGAGGTCATGGGACAGACCCAGGTGCCATGGGTTGACTGAGATTACTGGCAGATGCACCACCTGTGCCCCCTACTGTGCCAACAACAATACACCCAGCACCTGCACATGAACCGATCTCATTACTCTCTCTTCACAGTGGACATCCTCTAGGGCGCATTCCCTCCTTTGTGTTCCCACTCAATAGTTCTTCTCAATCAACGGCCACCTTCCATTCTAGCAATGTACCCTGTCGAACCTCACTCACTTTTCTTCATAAAATACAAAAAAAACATCAACGACAAAACGTGGCATCGAAAGGCGCAACCCACATGCGAGTGCCGGGCGTCTTGTTCACCACCACGGCCTTGCCCGTCTGGTCCACGTTGTGGTCCATGCCAAAGTAGGCGGCCACGCGGTGCACGAGCATCCGGTGGTACGACGTCATTGGTGGGAACTTCCTGTAGTGCTGCCTGTAGGACAGCGTGGTGTGACACAGCACGCAGGGGGAAACACATGGCAGTTACCAAGCTACAGGCACAGCGAGTGCACTCTCAGCTGCCTCTTTTCCCCTAGTTTTCTCCTCTGCGCTCTATTTTTTTTAACTTAAACTGTAGCTTTTACTGTGCACGTTGACATCCAAACAGATAAACTCATTGGCACCATGTCCACACATTGCACAGCTTCCATTTATTTCCCCACACTGTAATGGCATATCAGGCGGGGGACGCTCTCTATTTTTAAACCTCGGCACACACGAAGGCATTTGTGTGGATAGCTAGACAGATAAGTATATATCAATTTGAGGCAAGTGAGTGCCCATTCATATTGTCACGTGCTGAGTAAGCACTGCTTGTCAGGATGTGTTCCACTGCTGACAAGTGTGAATACACAAAGAGCCTGATTGCCAGGAAGTGATTTGACAGCTCGCCATGGAAGCCATGCCAAGACAGCAACCATGCAAAAATGGCGAGAGGTCGCCAGAAAGAGATGGACACTATAAAAAAAATAAACATAAAAGCAACCAACCATTGTGGAATTGTGATGGGTAGGAGTGACTGATGGACTACGTTCCATTTCTGTGCAATCAAATTGGACTGCCTATCGCTTGCTATACTGTGTAGTGGACACTAACAGGAATACTCCTGACAGACACTGTTATGCTGGGGCACGTGATGATCCAGTGCGGTTCCCAGCCACGGCACTCACTTGTTGTCCTGGACAAACTCCATCAGCTCCTGCTCCATCTTCAGCAACATCATGCGGTCTCTGCAAACCAGCCATGGCAGGCACACATGCTATCATCATTCTCACACAAGCAATCGGCGCGACTCACATTTTGCCAGGTCGTAATCTTCACCAACCCGAACTGACCAGCATGGTGAAGTATGGTAAAACAACCTCCACTATTAACACAATGCAACAGAGGTCTACATTCTCTAGTGGACCAATTATTGTATAAATGTATATCGGGAAATGCTTTAAAAATGTAAACATTAAGCTTGAATCATCAGGCTAGCAAGGAGAATACAAATGCACCTTACCTGGGATTATTTTTTAGAGTGTTTACAAGAAACTCGTGCACATCAACACCCGTGGAGTCCGTGTACTCCTGACTGGAATCTGCACACACATGAGACGCATTTACAGCTCTTTTTCATATAAGCCATGGGGACTTGTTTGACCATATTTCACTATCCTGGTTAGCACAGGTTGGTGAATGGGATGAGCCCAGGAGCAGTTAAGAGGTCACTCACCACTGATGTTAGCAATGGCCGAAAATCGAACTCAGGTTGCCATGTTGATATTGTAGTAGGCAAAAAATTGCTCCAATGCTCAAAACCAGTTCTGTTATTTTTCTTTTAAAATACAGTATTATACCGCATCCAAAGAGTGAGTGCACTTCAAGTTATAAATACCATATTTTGGCACTGATCTCCAAAGTATAACATTTTCTGCTATTATTCAAAGGTTAAAGCCCTGCTTTATAAAAATAAATTCCCAATACGTGTTGGTGTTATTCATGATAATTAAAATGGCCCATGGATGTGAGGCAGCTGTGGGCAATTAAAACCCACTCCCTGAGTGCAACATCTAAGAATACAAAAAAAAATCAAGGCAACAAAAAAAATAGAAAGGGAAAAGATTCAGAGGGACATTTGAGGTCACTGGGTTTCTTTTTTCTCTCTCTCACTTAAGCCCGCAACCGCGATGCGGTATCGTTAGCGGAGATGAGCTGTGAATTCCTGTTCTAGAAGGCACGCAGAGAGAGGCAATAACAATGCGGCGGTGTGGAAGTGCGCCAGCACAAAGCTAATTTACAGCAACCTGCGCACGTGGACCACACACACACACACAGCGGCAGCAGTACCAAAAAAGAAATGGTCGGAACATAATTGGCATTTTATCCCTGGTTGGGGTATTGGAACATTGTGCTCTCTTCAATGTTATCTAGATATTAACGTTTTCATTTTTGCTCGCTGGCTGATGCGGTGTTAGCATGAAACCAGTGCCAGTTATTTTTAAGCATCTGCATACAATATATACTTCAAACAGAAGTTAGGAAGATTAATTTCAGGCCTCTGACTTTATGTTCTTTGTAATTATTTCACTCACGATAATTATTTCACGTGTGTGAATTTACCCAACCCTAAATGCTTAGCTGCGTGGTAAACACTGCATTCCCAAAATCTGACACGGGAATTGGACATTGCAAACTCAGACAAGTGTGTACCTCAAAGCCGAACACAATGTACCTATATACCAAGGGTACAGAACGAGTACTGAAAATGTAAAAAAAGCATTAACTCAAAAACTTTACGAGTGAATTTACAATTCATGGTATAAATGACAAGAGCATTAGAAGTCGGGGTTCTCCGTTAAAGTGTTTGTGCCTCTCATGCAAGTCTGAAATTTTCAGCTGGAGAAAAAACTACCATGGTTCCGGCAGCCTTCATAACGCCACACAAACAGCAGCAACGTGCTTCCCTTACATCGTTGCAGCATCACCGCATTTGACACATCAGAATTGAAAAAGACACGTTCGCATTTTACAAAGCTTATTAACAAACACTGCCATCTCTCAGCAATGTGGAGAGACAGGGCAGCTACTACAAGGCCAAGGTAGCAGCGTGAGAACAGCAGAAGAGACATCGCGCACCGTGCGGAGGCACGGACTCGTCACCTCCATGTGTACCCTCAATCATTATACATTCATAACGTTTACCCAATGGAGCATTAGCGGTCGAGAAAACACTACGCAGTTTTCTGGTCAGCGGTGGCTACTAAATGCATAACGCACCGCAGAGCTGTAGAACAGCAATCTCCTGGTTATTTGCAGTGAACATATTGCTCGGCAACACTTTTGAAAAGCGCCGACATCATAATTATCAACTCATTATATCCTACTGACTCGCCTGCAGCCAGTGCCTTATCCTAATCTCACTAAGTGGCTTATTTTGTTATTGTTTAATGAAACACATTTTTTAGGGCACAACCGAGACGAATTTAGATTTCTTAAAGTGTACCTCGCCAACATAGTAGCTATCGTCACACAATCGTCTTCTCTGCCTTTGTTTCTTTGCTCTCATTTCGTGACTAATGTGGCACTAAAAGGCCCTCCCCATCGTGCATTCTGAAGACGTGACCAAGCCAACAGAGTCAATCCTTCTGAATTATTGCACTAAGCCGTGTCCACTGTGATGTATTATACCAGCCCTGTGGTTTGATAGATGGTCATGCCTTTTGACTTTTAGAATCCTATGAATACAGAATCATTGAAAGACATCTCATTCGTGCTCTCACCTTTACCAGATCACTTATGTTCCAGCTTTGTGTTTTA
This sequence comes from Lethenteron reissneri, assembly GCF_015708825.2. Classification (NCBI taxonomy): domain Eukaryota; kingdom Metazoa; phylum Chordata; class Hyperoartia; order Petromyzontiformes; family Petromyzontidae; genus Lethenteron; species Lethenteron reissneri. The sequence continues at coordinate 15,934,003 of NC_083798.1, read as the reverse complement.
CTGGTGGAAATTTGTATTTCATTAAGTAAAATCGGATGTCGTTATGTACAAACACTCGTTTTTTTTATGTATCTAAATACTGGCCAAATATTTAATGAGAGCCATTGTTCTATGTTACAGATGGTCTGTCGTTTCAAAGTCAATGCATCTTACAGCTCAAAGAAACACGGTGGCAATGCTCATTGCTGCTCAAAGCCCAAAGCCAGTGGTGGAAATTCCTCATTCCTTTGGTGGGAATATCACTCCACAGAACAATCACTGCTGACCTCTCCCATTTCATTTTCATTTCAGGGACTGATGGCTGAGTCAACCCCTGATCGGGATTTGAACTCGCAAACTTCCACTTGTGACTCATGCACTCTAACCTCTGGGCAGCTATTTAGACAACCACAATCAAGTTGTGTAAAGCTATCGTTCCTTTAAAAATGTATTCATTGCCAAAACTTGATGTTGACTAAATCAAACGTACTGATGCTATAAATGAAACCTTATTGAGTTAAATTTCGATTTAAAGCTTTCGTGACTGCAGGGATTCATCTTCTTGGTTCTTTCGGTAAAGTCACGTAGAAGGGAAATAATAAAATAAAACATTTTTAACATAATAAAATAACGAATTTCTCACGAAATTTCGGCCACAACACAAGCAGCCGTCCTCAGGTGAAGAAACAGAGCTGTCGGAAAGGGACGCTGTCTTTCCGACAGCTCTGTTCCTTATTGAGTTGTATTCTGTCCACAACACGGGTTTATGCAGGAAGAAATACCAAGCAAACCACAGAAGGGCATTTTCCACTCACCCCGCGACAAGATCCTGGGCACCTTGGGCATCTTCTCTTGTCGCTCAGCAGTCGCCCTCTCGCTGCCCCTGTCCTTGTCGCGCAAAACACTTTCCTCCTCTCTGCCCCCAGCGTGGGGTTCCTTGGATGCAGGAAGAGGCAAAGCCGTGAACACCCATGTGGGAATCCGACTTCCCGCAAAATAGGGGCAGTATCCGTCCTAATGACTCATGGGGAAACGGAGCAATCTCAATTTGTAGAGAAATTAAGGAGCATGGGCTGTCATGATCTTGTTTTGTTGTTGGCCAAAATACTTGCTCTGTGAACACATCGATCCGAGTTTTGATTCCCGATGATAACATGAAAAGCAATATGATCTTTAGTCACCCACCTTCACAAGCCCGCACTGATCAGCATGGTGAAGAAAGGTCAACCTCCATGACCGACATGGCATGGGAAGGCCTTAATCCAACAATTAATTACAAAGGACCATTAAATATTGTAATATTTTTAGTGTGAACCGCGTTGGCCAAAGATTGAAATGAGCAGGCTGTGACGGATTATAATTTCTTACCTTTATCTCAATATTATCTTATGCGCTGCTAAGCCACTCTATTCAAAGCGGTGTGACCACAGGAACCGTTTCCCACTGTTCCAACAGAGTGTGGCTCCGAACCACTTCAATTTAAGCATAAGAATAAAAAGGAAAAAAACCTGGTTGTCCTGAACACCAGCATCTGAAGCCGGAGGCGGGGAAGGATCATCGCACACAGCCAGGCTTCGCACCAACTTCATCTTGGCATTCGACTGGAGGAGAGAAACGATGGAATGCTTGGCATCTGGGAGAACATTTCTTGGTTCTCAAGTTGTCACAGGCGCAGAGAATCAGATTAAGGTGATGCGTGAACAGATTAGCTTAGGCAGAGCTAACGGGCTGAACGGGAAGCCAACATGCGGGAGAGGAGTGTGAGAATGACCCGAGGTGTCTAACAATGTGCAACGGCGGCTGCTGTGTACGATGCGCAGGAGACACCAAGGTGGAGACGTGCCAGGCAAAATGCTCCACAAAAACACATGCGCTAATTTTATACGCTTACTTCCGTTAACTTGCAAGTACAGCCCATTTGTTAATCCACTGCTGGATGAGGGCCTCCACATGTCACGTGGAATGTGAGGGTTATTTGACCAATACCTCATCACGTTGGTCATCGTGGGTTGGTCAGGGTGGGGAGCATAGGTTGGGGAGCATGGTACTAGACTTGCCCCACCGCAGGCAACAACACCTGTGTTGTGGGCCGTGTTGAGCATGGTTGTCACCCATTCAGACGACTGGCCAGGCTCATTGCCCTGCTTAGCTTGACATCTGATGAGATTGGGCAGATTCCTCAATGAATTGGTCAGACGCTTTTAACATACATGGGCTCCAAATAAAAAAATGTTTGAGTTCATAGCACTACCAGAATTTACCGTGAATGCAAACCTTAGCTGAACATAATTAATATACACATCAAACATATATTGTTTCATGAGTTTCACTTATAAGCACCGATTTACAATGATATACACAAAGGCATGTGGACAAAGAATGCCATTTGGCAGGAGGCCGAATGCACACCCTGCATTGCAAAGTACAGAATGTTCTGGGAAGAGAAAAAAAACGCCGTAATGTCTTAATGGAAGTAAGGTACGGGAATAAACCTCGATTTTAACCCTCCATTTGCAAGAACCATTGGTGCCATATAAAACAACAATTTAGGTATCATTGACACCAGTTATGGTGTTGGCTGTTCTCAAATTCTTATTATCACGCAGAAAATAATTAAAAATTGCTCCATATAGCAACAAAAAGTATATGTTGATTTGAAGCTTTCGTGACTGCAGGAATCCACTCTTTGGTTCTTTCAGTAAAGTCATGTAGGTAAAAAATTCATAGATCACGACGTTTCGATCGCAACACAAGCAACCGTCATCAGGTAAAACAAACACAGCAGGAGGACTGCTGCGTCAGCATCAGCAGTTCTCCTGTCTCACCTGATGACGGTTGCTTGTGTTGCGATCGAAACCTCTGTGATCTATTCATTTTCTATCTACGTGACTTTACCGAAAGAACCAAAGAGTAAGCAAGTATATGCTTCTGTATGCGTCTATGTAGTGTACATGCTGTTTGAACATATACCTTTGCATTCATGGGTAATAAAATTATGTACATTTGTAAATCTGCATCGATCTGTTATCTGCTCCTGCAGCAGTTCTGTTCAACAGCGACAGAAATTTGCATACAAAAAAATTCATCCAAAATAATACTAAATGGTGAAAAAACTTCCACCTCTGACCGAAGAATTAAGCAGAATTATATATTGTACTCCTTACCCATGCGTGCTTTATTTTTAGGCATCACAGTGAGCGATAACTTGAAGATTCCGCTGCAAGCCATCGCTGCTGAAGATAAACAAGATTGATCCTGCCATTGTCTGCCACCTGCGCTCTCAAAGCAATTCGCTGGAGAGGACCGGTTCGCATTCCACCACGAGCAGAGTCAATACGTGGAGAGATTGAATCCCGCCTGACGAATGGTTTAATTAGAATGTAAACAGATACACATGGGTCTGACCGCTTGCAGATTGTCGCACTGCAAAATATCAAATATCACTCTGCTGTGTTTTTTTCTTTAAAATGCCGCGATTAAAACCCGTTTGAGCTCCGAAGGGTAGAGAATTCATTCGCACACTAAATGATGTTTACCTCGAGGTGCGGCATTCTGAGAGTGCACGTTTGTCAGCGTTGATTAGATTAGTATTGATGTCCTACATGGATGCCGGTGATTATGGCGGTTAAAAAAGAAAAATGGCATTGACATTTCCACACTCTCTTCTCGTGAAAACAAATATTTTACTTATCCAGCCATACATCCATCCCCCAATAAATCCATCTACACATCTATGTGTCTCCACATCTATCCCTGCTATTCATTTATTTATAGCAAGGATTGCGTTTCGGGTGTTTTTTTCTGCTTGGGCCAGGGGGCTACGCTGGTTCCTTGCCCTTCTCGCCCATGAAGCACTCCCAAGCCAACGCTGAAAACAATCACCCCAATATTTTATGAGCTCCCACTCTTGCGGAGTTCCCCATATCTCAGCCACTGTGTACCACCCACTGGTTCAGATCGGGGGGTGGGGGGGGGTACCCACAAAAGCTGGTTCAAGCACCCTAAATGTTTTAAGAGGCAATTTGAAACAGACACGGGAGTGTGCGGTAGGGTTCAACTTACCTTGGTTCTTTTCCGCGTTGCTCCTTGGTTTTGTGGTCGTCTCTGTGGCAAAGAACAAAGAACGTATTTAATTAAACTCGTTATCAAAATATAACAGGCTTTGTTAGGTGCAGTTTTCAAAAAGCAGCCAATGAAGGAAATAATGAGCCTATTCATTGAAACAATAACAGGATATGAAAATGTTTAGCAAAAAAGACAGCGAGCCAAAAAAAGATATTATTTGCTTTTCAGCATGGGAACAAAAAGGTTTAATATTTCATGATATATCACATAAGATCACTCAAGCAGCAACAATCTCATATGTACAACCCACTGTTGAATGAGGGCCTGCCAATGCCATGTGTCCTGGGTGTTATTTGACCATACGTCACCATGCTGATCAGCACTGGTTATTGAAGGCAGGGAGCATAGACAAGGGATCATAGAAGTACAGTACAACAGATTTTGCTGCACTGCTCAGCTGACCATTACATAGCACAGCTCCACAGCCACCTTCAACAACCTGACTTGCATGGTGGTTACCCATCAAAGCACTACCGAGACTCCAACTCTGCTTGACTTCTGAGATATGCGAGACCGGGCACTCTCCGGATAATATAGTCACAGGCGCCAATCTTAAACCATTTACGTCAAATATATATATGGCTGAAGTTTATCAGATTTTTGGTATTAAAATGAACAACTTTAATTCACGTGCACATCAACAGCTCATTTTGAAATAAAACTGCAATTCGTGCCTGCTGGTCGGTCGCAGGATCCGGCTCCGCTCGGGTTGCCTCCCTGTCATCTTCGCCCCGGCTATCGTGCACCAGCAGAACAGACAGTCCGGGAGGCTGCTCCAACCCATGCTCCCGCTCCCCACTGCCTGCCCCGGCTCGTCCCTTCGCGAAGCCGGGCACGTCGCCATGGACGAAGACGATGCTGGGTGCGTCACCACGTGGCCCGTTGTGCTCGTGAGCTATTCCAAGCCTCTCAGCTCCCGCCGTGGCCACAACTTCTGCACCGTCGCTGACGCAGCCCAGCGCTGCCGCTGATAATTCGCCCTCCTCCGTGCCGGTGGTGTCCAGCTCAATCACGATGCTCGGCATCTCCATCTCCTGCTGCTCCCGCGCCGCCACCGTCGTGGCTGCCTCCACCCTGCTGGGTTGCATGCTGAACTCCGCGATGGTCGGGTCACTGGATGTGGTATTGTCGCTCAGCGAGTTCTGCGCAGACTTAGACTGCACCATGGCACCCGGCGGCTGCTCTCTGTGCGGAGTCCGAGCAGCATTCGTCAGGCTTCTCTGTTCCACTCCAGCCGCAACCACTGTGGCCCCTTGCTCAGATTTGGCAGCACTAATTCTGGCCTTGTGGATTATCGGGATGTCATTGGTGTCTGCCAGGTGCAATTCAGGTTTTTCTAGTTTGTTGCCGGTAAACGGCCTCTCCATGTCTGTCTCAATTGATTTTCCCAATTTCTCAAACTGTACTCGGTTCATTTGCATTGATCCCTTGGTGCACAACCTCCAACGGAGTCATTGTCAAATTAAAAAAATGATATCCTGACAGTTTTTCAGAATGTATTATTTGCAGACACCCTGCTTCACACTGTGCTTAAATGTGACACATTTCTACACATCCAGAAATAGAATCTTGAGCATGCAAAGAGGCCTTCCATCGTTACAAGACACAGTGGAGCTGCGCTATGTCCAAGATGATTTGTATGAGACCTCAAACACTTGTTTTTCGCATGGATTCACGAAACTGAAAAATACAAGAGAGTACAAACAATTGGTTAATGAAATAGATTAAATAACGAAACATACATAAAGGGCTTAAAACAACCCAACAAGTATTGTATTTAACATTCTCTGACTATAAAAAACGGAATTGTTGTTCCGATGAATATTCATCATTACCTTCTGGTGCTGACTGTATATGCTTTAACAACAGCAGGTGTCTGGGATTAAACCTTTTTATGAGTAACCCATGAAAAAAGCCACGGAAGCTTGTAAAATAAACAATTAAAAAAAACCAAGGCAGCAATGAAAGCTGGTGGAGAGTTGTTTTTCCCAGGAGAAATTAATCTCTGCTTTGGAGAGCAGGTTCCTGTGCAACGATGCCACAACAGTTACGCGAGTGAAAATGTCACCTAACCAACGCGGTCTACGAACGCAATCAGGTGCTCCAAATAGTGACTTTATGCACAAATATTATGTATGTATGTTTAACTTATTTAGCACCGTATGAAGCCAACCGTGCTAATCGGAGGTGCTTGGTAGAAAACGGACTATGCAGGATGAACTGCAATGATGTTCTAAAATGTGGTGCAAAACAAACCCCACTGGAGGAGATGATCACACAAAATACCGGTTTAAAACGTACGAGAATATCATCCTTCAAGAACCCACACACATATATACACGTACATTCCCATAGATAAGCGCGTTGCCAATGAATTTAACAATAACAACGTAGTATGAATGGGGTGCCCTTTGTTTTGCAATGACTCAAGACGCCTACAAAAGCCCCAGGCGTCAGCTGAACAATATTAGGACCAACACGAACGACGACATCATTAGCGACGTGCACAATTACCGCCCGGAATCTCTGGGCCTCTCTTAAAGGCAACGAGGCTACGCCTTGCAAATGCCAATGGACGCACGGAAAGAGAAACCTTCATCCATACATTTCAGCCGGGAAGGCGTAAACCCGCGAAGGTACTTAAGCGAGGATAAATATTGTACGTCCCTGCTCGCTGTAGATCCGACTGCAAACGTGGGTGGACATTGCGTCGCCGCGTATTGAATAATTTAATTGCGCAATTTCAGGGCATCTGCTCAGAAACGCGCTCCCTCTTGATGTTGCGGTTACTCGTGAGCACGTCTGACGATTTTGCATACAAATGAATGTAAACAGAACGGCGCATCCCAGCGTCAGCACAGCATTTTCATTATGCCATTACAAAACAATATTCAACGTTTGCGTAACGTCTGACATCATTCCGCACAACAAATGGGACAACCCGGAAACACATCACATAATAGAGAGAAATTCAACTTTGTTTCATGGTGCCGTCTTAATTTTGCATCAGCCTCTCAAAAGCGTGAGTATCCTCTTTCTCAGAGTGGCTGTGGGGTACACGCCATGGACAGAGCGACACATGGGGGGGGGGGGGGGGCAGTGCTGTCGGCCGTCGGCACAAAACCAAGAACCACAGGAACAGCCGGAGGCCTAAAATATAAATCACTATTGAACACTCGCCAAGGTCCCCCATAAGGGATTGGGTCCAGTTTATAGCAACAGAAAAAAAAAATGCAGTGCATTTGATTTTCCAGAATTAAGCTGGTTTTGTGAAGGCAAATGATGATTCAGACTGTATGCATACTTAGTTAAATCCCATTGCAATCCATATGCACAGCAGTAACCACAAGTGAGGCCAAAGCAAATTGATTGATTTAAACAAACTCTGAAATTCCAGTAAAAGGCTCGATTTGTTCCACCCTCCACTCCATCAAAAAATCAAAAGCCGATTTGCTTGCAATCGCACTGGCACCCGTCGAGTTGCAACATATATGAGGCAACAGATTTTGGGATTAAAGTCTTTAATATTGCAAATATCTGGAGAACATAAATTTGAGCACAAAATACCCAAAACACTGCACACTAGAACATGAGGGTCACCCCAAATTGTTTTGTAGTTCAGCAGTTCTGAATTGATCCATTACTATTGGAAAATAATTTTCCTGGAAATTTTTTTCATGACCCTTCTTATTTAAATTACATTTTTCACTCCAGAGTTATTGTTATGATTTGTACAACACGATCCATAACATCCAGATTAATACAATGTATGATGATTAAAAGTTATTGCAAAGTCTTTTATCACAACATCGTCTCATTAAATATAATTAAAACACACGTATCTTATCTATAAATAACAATATCTATGGTTGTGTTTAATTGTAAAACATCTATATTAATCTCATTTAAATTAAGTTTAATGGTTTCAAATTTGATTCGCACTCTTTTTTTCTACAGTTTCACATCCCACGATTTTAGCAATCAAAAAATAACATAATAAGCCCCGCATATGCACTTTTACTCGATATCTTGGGACGCTAAGCCTCAGCTTATTAACCACTTGTTTAAAGCTTCAGTGCTTTATTATATGCTACAACACTTGGGTACACACCAAGATAAGGGACTGAGAATGAGGTATCCTCTTTCGGCGGGGAAACTGAAAACCACAATAAGGCACTTACATCAGCAAAGCCTGCGTATTACTACACGCCAACAATGAGGACATGCGTGTCTGGCTGCATTCAAGTAGATGCCAGCTTTCACGACCTCCGACCTGCAACTCGATATACCTGCTGGCACCACGGCATGACTACTGTTACAAAAATAAGACATGATATTGTCGGCCATGTCGGTTCGACACTCTTTGTCATGCTCCTCCACAATGCTACGCAGAACAGGAATAGCATTGTGGTAAACACAGTAAGCAAGCGCGATTCCGCAGCATTGCTTTTGCCATGGTGGCCACGTTATGTAATGCCCGTACAACGCGGTCCCCTTTTCTAAAATAAATCCCATATCTGAGCACATACGCGCAGCACCACAACATGGAAGCATTATCCTGCTACCCGCTTATCGACGTTATCCACAAACTCTAATAGGACAGCTCGTGTAACTGCCATTTATGCGTGCCCATGCGCTCACGTATTGGCCATAGATCTGCAGTGCACACAGCACACTGGCACACACAGTCATGAGCCCATCCGGTGAGGCCTATGTGTCATACACATGGGTACACGTAGGTACATGGGCAAGTATTGGCTGTTTTTTGCTGGGGTAACCAGAAACCTGTGAGTTTGAGCCATGTCTTGCACAGGTGCTGATAATAAGGCATTTCAAAACTGACGTAATTTTCACTGGTGGGAGGAGCAGTGGTGCAGTGGTAAGAAAAACTGCGTCATGGACCTGGTGATCCGAGTTAAATTACCGGTCACAATTAACATCAGTGGCGAATGGTATCTAAACACTGACAAGCATGAAGTATGGTCAAACAAGCAGCATGACTGACACAGCATGGGGTGGCCTTCATCCAGAAATGGATTAACCAAAGGCTGAAAATTATTTTATCATTTCCACTGATCCATGTTATAACAACAAAACACGTGCAATGCTGGAAACACATTTTCTTTTTTGTAAACTGTTCTGGGTTAATGCACCTCTCCCCCACCACCAAGATAAAACATATCCAGATTGTAGGGACAGTCCATCATTCATTCTTAAACCTCGAGCTGAGGAGGATATGCATGCGCAGCTGCTCGCGCTATTTTGCAGTGCTTCCTTCTATTAATGTCCATTCGCGTGTGATGTTAAATATATCAGAATCAATGTGCCGCATGCCGCGTGTACATTGCAGTGTGAATGCACCCGCTGTGTACTTCTCTGTAGAGCACAAGAGGCACCCGCGTGTCTGAAGCGTGCCCAGCCTTCGCCCCATGTTGCAGCCGCTGAACGGCACAATTTATTCACTGTAAACACGCATTTCGATTTTAATTAAACAAGAACTGACAAAACTGTAATTATTTCTGACAGTCAACCATCTGAAAATAGAATAGGGGTGTTCAGCAATGCTCTCGCTGTAAAATGCATTTGCAAGCAGTTGGGCGATGCAAAACGAATGTAAACGCAATTCAGATTTAATAACAAATACAAATTCGGCAACACAGAGGGGAAACATTTGCCAACAAGTAATTTACATTACAGACTTCAAAAGTAAAATTACCTCATCAACGCCCCACGCGAATATAAGACCATCAAAGAGGTTACCAAATATTCACGTGACTTGCACAACACATTTTGCGGCGCACAAAAAATATTTCATTCGCCCGCAGCACCGCGGCGATTGCCCTCGCTCACCGTGACTAAATTACCACGAAACGAGAGCCTCTCTCCTCTTTAGCGCTGGTGTTTTTCCACCAACGTCAGAAGCACAGTGTTGGTGTCGCCTCATCGTTGTGCCGGCAAGCAGCACGACAGTCCGGGAAATGTCAGGCGCACGGCATCGACGCACGCCCGCACGCTCGCTCCCCGCAAATCCAAAGCCCTCTCAACGAAAAACGGACCACGTCCGAGCCAAACCACATCACGGCGTGCAACAACGCAGGGACATGCCGGCTGACACCAGCTCCAAATATCCAGCCGCTGTTCTTATCTATAAGCGTGACACACAATACGTGGAGTCGGCTTCAAGGCGGGTTTAACCAGCGTAGCTGCGACACGTGAGTGTGTGAACCACGCTGCAGTGTCACCGAATGATGAAACGTACGGACGCATTCCAGAGGGATGGGCAACATTTTTTTGAGGCAGATGCGATGAAAAAAAAGTTGTCCCAGCCTAAGCCTGAGCTTATTTCCGAACCCATTTATGTAATAAACATTGTAACATCACAGAAAAAAAAACACATTGCCAGACCTCAAGGCCGTTCCCATAACCCCCAATACTCCCAATCCCTCCATCGGCTCCCAATCCAGTTTCACATCAAATTCAAGATTGCTCTCACCATTTATTAATATGATGACGGACGCTTGTGTTGCTTCCGAAACGTCGCGATTTAATTAATTTGTTATTTTATACCTATGTGACTTTACCGAAAGAACCAAAGAGTATGGATCATTGCAGTCACGAAAACTTCAGATCTAGATTCTCTATAGGCTCGCTCACAACCTACCTCTTCCCTTCCCATCTCGCTTTACTGAATCGCCTTCACGTTCTTTCCGATCTCTCCTCAGCCCAAGGCCTCCTGGTCCAAGCCCCAAGCCAACCGCGGCTCGGTTCTCTCCTGCCTATGCCCATCTCTTCCCCTCGAGATTATATTTAGTTCGTATACTGTATGGAGACTACCATCTGTACGATATGCGTGCCACACTGTTTTTGCACAGCGTCTTGAGATGTATAGAGACGCCAAATAAACCAGAATGGCACTGTACAGGCAGACCTCGCCGAATGTGGGGGGTTGCATTCCTAAAAAATGGCATGTTTGGCAAAACCGCATTCGACAAATAATACACCTTATGGGAATAACAGGATTGCATACCTGGGTCCAAAATTACTACCCCCCCCCCCTATTGTTGAACTAATTCTACATCATTTCCACCCTTGTTATTGTAAATTTCCTGTGTGTACACGCTTATTCTTCACCCCCACCCCCCCATCTCCATTACTCGTCCCACAACTTGGCACTCACGGCCAATGACGGCCCCTGACACTGAATTCCCAGCCTGACGCCCGCCCCTAACACTTGTCACCTGAACGTTAATGATTCGCCACCGAGGCGTCCATATGACGAACGGCCTCAACAAGTTGACGGCTAGATGCATGCTGCAAGGTGTGAACATTTGCATTGTGCGTGTTGAGTTTGTTACATTATAACATAAAAAAAATATGCAAAAGAACACACAAAAACACGTCGTAAAGAGTTTTCAAAGTTGATTAATTAACACCTTCCAATGGCTGCAGCACTCCCGGCACTAATTTTCGACGGGGAGATGAAAATGTTAGCGTCAAACCGAATATTGCCAAAACATCGCCCCTTGTGTTCCAGAAAACAGACCTCATGAGGTAAAATGTGAACAGCCGGAAGACGCTTTCAATAAAGCCACATTGGGCCAAGTTTGTCCTGTAATATGGTGATCGCCATAAAAAAATATCTAGTGAATTTTCTAAATATTTTAACTGACCACTGGGTAGGCTGATGTGGTAATGATGATTACTGATGTTTAACCACAGCTTGCCTGATGTTTTACATCTTTGAAATGTAAATAATTTCAAGCGATGTTGCACAGCGGAAAAAAAACCCAATTAAGTTAGGATTTTGTTGTTGTTGCAAACCCTTCTTACCCAGTTACAGTGTTTGTTTTGTGATGTGATGAGGTTACTGCACAAGTCTGAATCCAACAGAATTGTGTACTGGTAGGAAACCACACTCCCTGGCTTTGCACAGATTGGCATGCCAGCTAAGGCTTGCTGGGCCGATTATATATATAAAAAAACAAATTCTGGATGCAAAATATCCCTCACATCACAGACAAACCGACTCCAGTGGAAACCTATTCACAAGACAGCCATGACGGGCACATCAGTGGCAAATATTAAGTCGCTCCCAACAAACCGACGACCTACGCTTCAAAATAAAAAATCACAAAGCAGGCGCACGCGCATCAACGAATGCATTTCCGCAAGATTTGTCTTGACGCGCGTCCTTTCCCACCGTGGTTGCACATGACTGACCTGCAGCAAACGCATCAACCACACGTCGTTCACACCTGCACTGCCGACGGTAGCATTTTCAGTCATCGTTCAAAACTCGGCCGGCGCACACGAAGGTCACTCGCTATTCGCCTACCTGGTCGGGGCAAGGTGCGGTTGCAGCGGCAGCAGTGCCGGAGGCGTGAGGTTCGTCGTGGCTTAGAGACGATGGCGCCGAGACAACGTTCCCAGTTGTGTGCGACACCTGCAGAGGCAACGCCGCGCCGGGCAAATGCACAAATCCCACACCACGTGGCACATTTTACAGAGGCGGTCCCACAGAGGTCACCGATACAGCCACAACGCAGCAGGGGGAGTAGGCAGCAACGGAAAATAAACAAATGAGGTGTGGGTCATGAAGGTTAGGTGAGCATAAAATATTACAACGAAACATGTTTTTTTTTAATTCTAGACTGGCTCTCAGTCTTACGGAACGGAGCAAATTCCAAGATAATAGCAAAAATTTTTTTAAAATACAGCTGGAAAAAAAAAGATTTAACAAAACATCATCCTGCCAGTAATGGCTTCTCAAAATAATTGGCATTCGAAAAAAATAACCAAATCCTATTTATTTTAATATTCTAATTCTTCAAAGAGCGCAGTCCGCGCCTCTGAGAGTAAAGGTAACAGCAGAGAAGAGCCGGCGGTGAACACAGCGCACAAGTGGCGGGGGATCAAAACAGCAGTGTCGACACATGCACGCACGCCGACAGCCCTCTCCCTCCTTCCTGTTCTCCGTCCTCCCTCCCTCCCTCGCTCGCTCCTCCCTCTCCCCTCCCTTCTCCTCATCCAGCCCTCCTCCCTGTCCTCCCTTCTATCGTCTTCTCTGTCCCCTTCTCTTCTCTCATCCTCATCATCCCTATCCTCTCCTTCCTTCATCTCCTCTCTCTTTCCCATCCCTATCCTGTCTTCCATCCCTCTCCTCCTTGTCCTAACCCCTTCCTTTCCTCTCCTCTCTGTCCTCCCTCCTCCTCATTCCTGTCCTCCCTCTCTCTTCCCTTTCCTCTCCTCCCTGTAATCCCCTCTTCTTTGCTCCCCCTACCCACCCTCTCCTCCCTCACCATTCCTCTGCTCTCTTGGAGACAGCTGTCGGCGAGTGCGTGCGGCTGTCAGACACAGGCACCCGATCTGCCGTCAGCTATCGGAGGCTCTGAGCGGCGTCACCTCCACTTGAGGGAGCCATTCACATTGACAGGACAGACTCGAGAACATTGAAGCCGTCCGACAATTAATTACATGCTCATGCACGCTGCGGACACACACACACATGCGCATTTTATTTATAATGAACCATTCACCTAATTCATGCATAAAAATATATATTATAAATTGACACGCTATATAATGCAAAATAAGATGCCGTGTGTAAGTGAAATAAATATATTTAAAATGTTAATGTAACACAGAGATTCTCTCTCCAATATAAACAGATTCCCCCCCCCCCCCACCCCCCATCATTTTAAAAATAATTCTATAAACACACGCATACATATATGCACACATATCCATGCCTGAATATACAGATCGTAAAATGTAAAAAATACCACTTACCCGGCCATATTTTTTCAGAATACCTTCCCAATAAAAAAATAGGAAATGAGAAATTGATAAAAAAAATAGACAAATGACGGTGGCACAACTAAAATTAAAAAACACGCTGCCACATACACAAGTGAATGCGCGTTGGAGCTTCCGAGGCGGAAGGTGGTGGCTACATTCTGGATGCGCAGAGGCAAGCGACCCGGACTACAAATCTCAAGCTATGAATGGAGCCTGCGCGTGAACGGTGTGGGGGCTTTTTTTTACTGAATGGAAGATGGCCCATGAATGAACAAGACCGCATCACACACCGCCGGCATGTATCACGGGGCTCTCTCCGCTTCCCATTTGCATGCCGAGAGGATGCGGCGCTTTTATTTTTATTATTACTGCTACTATTATTATTTCAAGCGGCAAAAAAATATATAGAAGGGCACTTATCCTGCGGATGCCTGCGTGGAGCTGCGTGCCTTATGTGCGCACGTGTGTGCTCGTTTCGTTCACGCACACAGCAGTCCCACACACAATTTTGCCACCATTTGAATCCCTGCCATGATCTTGCTTCCTACAAAATTACAGAGCATCCCATGCCGGAGATTTGCTATAAAATTAAATCCCCCTTCCCCTCCCTCCCCACTCTCCCTCCCTCCCCAACGCTGTCGGCGTGCTTACAAGTGTGCATTTTACTGCATCCATGGCAGCTCAGAGTCATGACTACATTTGTTTTATTGTTTCGCGTTTTAAGTTGTACAATTGTATACACAACAAGGTCTACGATAGGAAGATGTATCCGGTTCAAGCTGTGTTTTGTACAGCTGAGATTTGCTTCCACATACGTGTCAGATAGGATTGTTTTAACAACGACACCTACAAAAGGAATGGATGATGTACAGTGAAAAAAAAACGTTGAATGCAAATACAGGAAATGTCCACCACTGTATCCTGTTAAGGCTTAGTGATGTAATGGCAAGCAGAAAACCAATCTATGTAAACATGCTCGCTTCAGGATGTTATTTACCAGACGACCAATGTATCCAAGTCTTTAAAAATGTACAACAGTGAACAACAGCAGCCAGTCGTCGTACAAAAAAAAAAGCCACCAAGTAAAAACGGTTTAATTTATTTCAATTAAATCATCGCTGCTCACTGATGCCGCATCTGATTAATTCGCCACTTAAACGCGCGGCTTGCTACCAACAGCTGCACGTCCCCGCACAATTATGCTTCTACAATGCAATTCGCGGGAACACAAATTTTCATCAATAACCTATCCGAAATAATGAACCATAATTTAGCGATCGTATTTACAAACTGCTGTTATCAAATCATTATTTCAAAGGTGGTGGTGGTGATGGAGGGGGCAGGGGTGCACGCAGGTAGACTTGCAAGCAAGCAAAAGAGTAGAAAAGCCACTCGATATTTTCGCCGTGATGAATGGTCTCATATTGGGGGAACGTACACGTTCCTATTTGATTGTGTTAGCATGGGAGGTGGGAGCGATGACTCACGCACGCCCACTCGCGCCCGCACTCCTCCGCACGCCCAGGATCTGTCGACAGCATCGCGGGGAGCGCATCACCCAGCAACGGGAAGCGACAACCACCGTCACTGGGGTCAGCGCTTGCCACCGGAACCCGCCGATTCTTATGCCCTTTGTCATTAATACAAGAACGGCAAGACGGTGATCCCAACACCTCAATATGGGAGGGGAAGTGGCTGGAAGGGGCGCACCCCCCCCCCTCCTCCTCCTAGCCCCCCACACATTTTATATTCTTCTATAGTCGAGTCAGAAAATGTTGGAACAATACAAAATTAGTACAATGAAGTAATGAGAGTTGCGGCCTTTTCCCATACATTGCGGTGAAAGGTAGAGTGATATCCCTGAACTGGTCTCTACTAAACTACCAGGTAAGGCCCACTGAGATATGTAGCTCTTTTTTAGAATCGACCTTGCCACAAATGATAGCTCAACAAGAAGTGGCTTATCACGTGGAAATGTATTGCAGCTAAATACTCAGAACGCTTGTTTCTAAATGTGGAGGGGAAAACTGGAGGACCGGGAGAACAATTCACGTGACCACGGGGAGAAAATCCAAACTCTAAGTATACAGGTGTCACAGGGTCAGGATCGAACCGACGACCTCCTGTATACCAGGCGAGGTAGTTAACATCTCACCACCGTGGCACCCAATTCTAAGGTCTGCTTCACCAACGAGCGTGGGGTATGGTCAAACAACCGCCATTTGACTGTGCTGGCATGGGAAGGCCTTCAGCAGCGTATCGGCAAAGGGCTGTACATACTCATCATTATTATTAGTCATGCTGTGAGTGCAGAATTCAAGATGGACAAAAGCAGATCGCATTGTTTACTCATTCTCTTGAGTGTTTAACATTTATGTGAAGTTTGTTGAACATTGGGGTGCTGGCAGGGTTCGAAGAAAATGCAACCCAATACTCAAACATCTCATATTTTGAGATATGTACCAAAGTTACATGCCTTTGAAGATTCGTTAATATGAAAATTTTAGTTCACTGTTACAGTCACAAATTGCTGTATGAGCATACAGCACCTATTTAATAATTGTGTATGACAGCAATATATTCAAGAGCTAGATGCTGATGTCGAGGTCTGCTCGCGACGAAAGGGCTTGAAGAAAGAATTTGTGTCATTTTGCTATTCCTCCACTGAAGGAGAGAACGCTACATTAGTTCATTAAACGGTCCATGGTTTGGGAGGTTATGTGGGCTAGTCGCACTTGTGGCACTTACTCAAGTGAGGTAATAATGCTGTCTTCGCTTGAGGTGAAGTGAAGTTCAGTGCCATTTTTAAATCCTTTATATTAAGTTCGCTTGCTTGCGTGCTTGCGTGCTTGCTTGCGTGCTTACGACCGTGCAAATCTTTCGGTCGTTTTTTAACCCACTGCCCGTGATCCAATCGAGCTGACATTTTCCACACAGACTCGTTGTGCGTGACAATTAATTTTCGTGAAATTTTTTTTCCAAAATTTTACACTGTTTAGGGGAATTTTTTTAAATATTTAATTACCAATTGTTTAATGCTGGCAGAAAATCATCTGACCCATAGGTGGCAGCCATCTCAAGCCAGAGGACGAGAGGACTCTAGCCACCACGCATATAAAGGATTTATAGTGAAAAACTTTGTTTTTACGGGTTAATTTTTATTAAGTCAGATCAAATCTGTAGATGCGTTCATCTGTAGGAGGTTTCTCAAGGGGCATTGATATTGAAAGGGACCCTTGCAACAAAGCCATATTCATGGCCCATCCCGTTGAAAGTGGCTAAATGATGATAGCCAGAATCAGCTCCCCCCCAGAGACCACTAGTTTCATAAACGTTGACAACCCGACAAGCGAGATGATGGTTTAAGCTCTGAGCCACTCCACCACTGATATTGAAAAATGCCCAGCATTTGTCTAATCAGTGCAATTTGATCTCAATGGCCTGTTGCACAGACATCATATTCAACTCTGAATGCTTTGCAACAGAGGCGCAGGGTGAAGGCAATCTGTGCTACACTCAGCAGTGGATTTATGAAAAATACCTCTTCATCGAAGTACCATTAAGTGGAATTAAACCGCAGCGTTCATTAAAATGTAAGATATTTCACTGTAAACGGTATCATTTGTTAGAAGTTATTGGAAATCGCATGTACAGTCAACTCTCTGTCAGGGGTAAATGGGAGGGAGGAGCAGCCCAGATTTAACAAAAACACGGATAATGGAAAACATACGATAATTGAAACCCATATTCATTGTTCCCCTGTGTTTGTGTGGACATGTTTGTGGTCATGTGGACACGGAGTCAACAGTAAGGAGCAACTAATAATGAAGCATATTCTCATGTATATATTTAATTAATTGGTTAATTAGCCACCCGGATAATCCACCCATGGATAATTGTCGTTAACTAGTAACCATCGGGCGGGCTTTCCTCACATTCTAGCGGCATAAGTGTCATACTCCATGGGAGGCAAATTACGAAACCAATTTACAATTTGAGTGAAACAATCAATCTGTTCACTGTAATTTATGGGGGCCCAAATAAAAAAAACAAGCATTAATTTATTCGTTTGCCGCTTTCTACATAGGCATGGCCTCGCCAGTATACGTACAACAATTATGCTTTCGTGCCCTTCTTCAAAAATATTAGATTTACACCAGCCACTTAACCACGACTCCCTGCATTGCATATTGCTCACTTGGTGAACATATTGACGAGCTGGAATGCATCACACCAAACAGTTGCAGTGTACACATTTAAGCTCACAGCAGCTGCATTTGAAGCGACAAGACCACCTCTTTCTACCTGCCACCTTATCAGTGACAAAACGCTCTCCTGGTGATGCACGTGGCAGCAGCGGTATACATAAGCAGGAGGTTAGAGGCCTCCACCCACTCACGGCGAGACTATCACATTGTCTGCCGAAAGAGCGATCCTCTCAGCAGCCATGCGAAGGAAACGGAAAGGCAGCCTGGGCTGCCTTGGCTGAGCGACAGTGATGTATTCCAGCTCTGAATATGATGGCGCCCCCCACTCTACCATCAACCTCTCAATCAAATGTGTATTGGCACTGGCTGCCCAAACGGAATGTGTTGTATGCTAGACAGAGGGGGGGGATATATGATGTATACAGTGTCCTTCCTATTTGATGCTGCAATATATAGCAAAGCCGACTTTCGAAAAAAGTCTGCATTATAAATAGAGATGATGATAAAAAAAGATTTAACTTCTTAAAATATATAAAGAGTCCTGAGTTACGAATAATCATGCTGTGGGGATTAGAAGTAGGGAAGTAGTTAAAGTAATACATTAAATAATAGTATACGACGTTTCAATTGCAACACAAGCAATCATCATCAGGTATAAATGAAATAGCAACAAAAATCTAAACAGAAAACTATAGACAGACATATAAGCAGACAGATATCACCAAGATACATAAGAGAGAGAGCAACACATAGGCACAGAGAGAGAGAGAGAGCGTCTCTGTGACGAGGCCTTAAATAGAGAGAGGTGGCAGGGGCGGAGAGAGGGAGGGGTTAGAGAAAAAAATTAGCATGTCAATGAGTAAGACGACGCGTGATAAAGTACGCCCCCGCCCCCTCTCTCTATTTAAGGCCTCGTCACAGAGACGATCTCTCTCTGTGTGCCTATGTGTTGCTCTCTCTCTATGTATCTTGGTGATATCTGTCTGCTTATATGTCTGTCTATAGTTTTTTGTTTAGATTTTTGTTGCTATTTCATTTATACCTGATGATGATTTCTTGTGTTGCAATCGAAACGTCGTACACTATTATTTAATTTATTATTTTATCTTTATACGTGACTTTACCGAAAGAACCAAAGAGTAATTCCTGCAGTCACGAAAGCTCCAAATTAAGATTGAAGTAGTTAAAGCTATGCACTGTGAACCCGGTGACCTCCGTTTTATTTCCAGCCACGGCTAGCGTAAGTGGCCAGTGAGATGTTAACCGGTTCTGGGAGTCACCTTCACCAGCTCGTACTAACCAGCAGCGGTAATTATGGTCAAACAACCCGCATGGCCATCACAGTGCAGAGATGCCTTCATCCGATAGTGGCTTGACAAAGAGCTGTATGTATGTCGAAAGAAAAAGTCACATTTATTTATTATTCTTATCATTAATCATGCTGCAAGAGCATCATTTATTCATAGAAACAACAGTGCGAGGAGAAGAAATTCACAAAATAAATAAATCAGTATACAGCACATTCCCACAGCCAAATTTGAGTCAGAGTCAGTGCAAATATCATGAGTTTTTTTTTTACTTGCAGTCCTGGAATTTTCATACAAATCTGTGAGTTCTGTGAATGACATATATATCTGTGCAAGTAGATCAAACATCACAATAGGTAAAGAAGGGTCCCTTCAAAAACATGTAGATCTACACTTGTAAATACATACATAGGTCGTGCATCAAACTGTCTGATACAAGTTTGAAACTTCTTCATGAGAAAAAAGACTTGAAAGTTATGGAAAGACATACCACCAAAGTGCGGGCATGACATTTCTTTGATTGACAACTCATCGCAGTGTACTGGAGTGGCATCACAGAAATGTCATTCGGGTGTTAAAATGCCAAGTTTGGCCATAAAACCTATTTTTTTTGTTCGCATGAACGAATTTCCAAACTCAGATTGGCCAAATGAGGACAGACAATAATGTAAAAAAGTCATTTTGTTGCATTGCATCGGATCATGGGTATGCATTTATGCATCGACTAATATTGATTATTAAGCTCAAATTACATGCATTCAATTTCATGCATGTCAGAATTCATTTTTTTAGATTTGCATACGTTGCCTATAAATATGTTCATGCCAACCTTTCAGCCACTGGAGGTGCTACCATATGCCACGCGTATTGCATAGAAAAAGATAGCGACAATACATTGACATTGGGAGTAAAGTTTTCAACACTAATGACCAAAAAAAATTCGCAGATTAAATCAATCTCTCCGTGTGAAAATTAAATCCAGTTAACATATCGATTTAAAGCTTTCGTGACTGCAGGGATTCATCTTCTTGGTTCTTTCGGTAAAGTCACGTAGAAGGGAAGTAATAAAATAATAAAAATAAAACATAATAAAATAATTCTCACGACGTTTCGGCCACAACGTAAGCAGCCGTCCTCAGGTGAAAACCAGGTCCGTCGAGGCGACAGAGTCTGACTTCCCTTCTACGTGACTTTACCGAAAGAACCAAGAAGACCAGTTAACATATTTCTTGGTTGACTGATATTTGTTTATTTGAATCGTGTCTTCATGCAATGCTAATGTACTAAACACATTGCTTGGTTAACTTACTATGGACATAACTTGTATTCTGAATTTCACTGTAGATATAATTACGAATCATTACATCACGAGGACATTGGAAAGGGCATCAGCTGACTTTGTCAAAATGCAAAAAAGCAGCTTTCGCACAAAGAAAATAGCTCCTGTTCTGGCGAACACTTTTGGCGAAGGAAATTGACTGCAAAATGTTACTGTGGGGTCGGGGCAACACCAGTAACCTCTTACAATGGAATATTGGAAAAATATGTATCTTTCAAGAAAAAAAACACGCATTTCTTTCATGGTATAACCCTTGGACAGCAAGCGTGGCATTGGCACATCTTGTACTGGTAGGAACCTCCAGGTTCCACCAGCCCACAGGGGATTATTGTGTCCGTCCATCGTGCATCAAAAAATGGGAGGGGTGGGGCTGGGTGGAGAGGGGAGGGTGGGAAGGGGCTGGGTGGGGAGGGAGGGTCTGGGTGGGGAGGGTGGGGAGGGGCTGGGTGGGGAGGGTGGGGCTGGGTGGGGAGGGGCTGGGTGGGGAGGGTGGGGCTGGGTGGGGAGGGGCTGGGCGGGGAGGGTGGGGAGGGGCTGGGTGGGGAGCGGCTGGGTGGGGAGGGTGGGGCTGGGTGGGGGGTGGGAGGGGTGGGGCTGGGTGGGGAGGGGCTGGTCACCCCGTGGTGCCCTTATAAAACTCAACGTTTAACCTACTCACGCCGGCTTGTGCCCGCCCTCACAGTCGGACATATTTGCGGAATACACCACGCTGCCGTTGACCCTGGCCAATGACTGAGCAACCCAACGTTCCTACCAGCTCCCTCCACAGGAATGTGTTTAATCCTGGTTAAATTGTAGATGGTCCCAATTAAAGTTCTCAACATGAGCAATACAAAAGCAATAACTTGGAGAATTAAGGATAGTTTTTTTTTATTATTTGTGGTTTGAACAATCAGTGTAAATACAATATTAATTAACGCAGTATGTCTTAATTTGACAATGTTTTTCGAATTGTAATAAACACCATGTGTAATATATAACCTTATACACTGTTAAGTTATTAACATAACCTAATTTTGCAATACTTTTTTTCTGATTTACTTTGTTTTTTCCCTGCAAATGTATGCCCGATTGTGCTATCAGCATCTCATCACGAGACAAAGAATACATTCAGAAGTCTCTCAGAGCAGTGCATAATCCCACGTCAGAAAACAGTTTTTGAGAGGGGTTACCTCTTCAAGAAACCTTCTATCCACACTGGAAGAAAGCACTTCCCCCACGTGACCCTGCCATGGTAAAAAAATGTTCGGCCACATGACAAACAAACAGATTATTTTATTTGGTCAGAGCTGGTATTTAGGTAAACTGAGTGCAAAAAACAACTGATTTCATGTGATCGTATTTTACTGCAAACATTGGTGGCAGGGCTGCGACCATGAAGTCGAAACACTTAAGAACCCGATGTAATTATGGGATGCTGCCAAGATTTAAACCCCGAATCGCAGCAGTGCCAGCGCTCTGACCTCCGAGCCACCCGGCCACCTCATCACATGTGTCAGAGAGTTTCCAGAAGTCATTTTAGGTTCGTATCAACAACCTATAACACGGTAAATGAACACCGTAACTGGAAGACTCCCTGAGCCCCCATTAAAAACAGAAGGGGCGATACTAAAATTGTAGCTATGATAGCAACAAAGGGTAAGGGAAAGGACAGTATTCTCACAAGAAGCATACTGCCTCTGGGAGCAGTAAATAATTGATCCATTTTCCTTTTGGCCACTTACTTCTGTGCAGATGTCTAAATGGCTTAAACTGCCCAGATTAATGTGACCACTGTTATAACAATGCAATTCATACAAAGCATAAATAAACTTTCCATGCTGCATAAAAAAAATGTGCACGCACAATGATATCTCAGCCATATCAAGATAAATGGGGCAATATATTAAATTCAAGACCAATTACAGAATGATACCACCACACAATTGCAAACCTGTGAACATTTTCCAACCTAATTTATTTCATTGCTTAAACAACACCAAGCCCACTTCAAAGCAATGATCATAGTCCAGAAACGGAACGTATTTTTTCGAATAAATTTCACTCAAAATATGAAATAAATAAAATAAAAACCCGGCAATCACCAGCAGCTCCTGCAAGCGCCTTCACTCATCCTCTCATCTCAGGCACATGGCTCGCAGGCTCAGTGCCGGGCGCAAGCAGACCGGCCTCCCCTGGGCAGCTTTATGGCACGCGCAGCAAGCGAGCGGCTAAAAATAACTCGAGCAGCCAGGAAGCCGTGTGCGTGCAGACCAAACGTGCAGCGAGCGCGGCGTGCAACTCGTGCAGGAGGACGCCCGCTGGCTGGCTTACAATATTCTTAGGTTTTTTCGGTAAAGTCACGCCGGTAAAATTTTTTTAAATTAATAAAAGTAAAATAAAAATAAAATAAAAATCACGACGTTTCGGAGGCAACACAAGCTTCCGTCTTCAGGTGGAACCGTCACAGCACGATAGCTGTATCTCACTTGATACAGCAATCGAAAGCTTCAAATCTAGAATGGCTGGCTTACCTCCAGCGCCACGCCGAGGTGCTCGGTCCGGAGCATCGCAGCACCGAACGGACCGGTGGAGATGAGAAGAATGCCCCATCTAGTTCTTACGGTAACAAACATCACGTAGAAGGATTCCTGCACGAGTGGATTTAAGTTTAGAGAAAATTCTGCACGTAATGTTTGCTGCGGATGCAAAAACAAACGCTTCTGATGGGCTCCGTTCCGTGGCTTGACGGCGTTTTCTAGTTCACGTTGCCAATAACACCAGGAGATCGGCGAGAGTGGCTGGCCGCCTTTCGGGCACTCACCAGGTCACTGCAGTAGCCGTACCACCACTGGCCCACTCACCAAACCTCGACATGCACATATAAACCTTGCCAATCAACTCCGTCCCCTCCCTCTCCACCACCCCCCATACGAAAGAAGACGGCCGTGTCTTTTATCGCGGGGTCGCCACGCCACGATCGCCTGCCTGTGCGGCTCAAATTAAGGGCCGGCTCGTAGGAGGCACCCTGATAGCTCATGGATTGCACACTACAGCTGTGCTCGCGCGCTGGTGCGGCGACAGAGGCTGGGACGGCGCCTCTCCTGCGTGCAGCAGCAGCGCACGCTGCCATGCTAATTGGCTCTATTTTAGGAACGCTCCGTGAGTAGACTCAGAAAAGGCTTTACACGGGAGCAGAATGATAATAAATCAATCAGCGGCTGATTAATGTCTCAATCGCAATTGTAATTTCACATTGCTTCTGCAATCGTCCTGTTTCGTTTGCATGAATATATATTTCAGGGAAGGTAGAAATGTCTTCATTTGTCCTCTTTAATTATGCCTCGATTTCATTTTGAGTTAATTTTACGTGGTTAAAACTCGAAGCAAAACAGCAGATTTCAACGGAAGTGTTGCATTTTAATTTATAATTGTAAAATATAAGACTCGAAAAGGTACTTCAGCAAACTTGATAATTAGGGATATTTTAGATTCTATTTTCCTGCAAGCGGTCATAATATAATACAGTATTTTGTTCAGTTCATGATATACGAGTTATTTTTAAGATGCCTATGACCAAAGAACCAGCAAAGTATAGGACATGAATGGGTGACCACCAAGGATCAAGAAACAGGTGGTCAAGACTGCTGTAAGCTTATGTTGTCAGCAGAAGGCAGTGCATCACAATCAATTGGTGAAGTGTGGTCAAATAATAATAGTTTACAATCATAAAAAAAAGTAAACATGTAACTACAATCCAAATTTATCAGCTACAGATCTTTTAACAAGCAACACTTATAAATGTTCACATAGAGAGAAATAATGCCGTTTATTAATCAAACAATTGCCATGGATAATACATATTTAATCACGTTAATTTAATTTTGTATTGATTATGTCCTAAAGGTGTCCGTCTTAAAACTGAAAACAAAATGATGGCAACCAGCTCTAATTAAATTAAATTATATTCCGGCATAATTGGTGGTAACATATTCAATAAAGTAATCCAGAGCTAACACAAAATACTCTTCTCTGCTTTTTGCATTTAAATTCTGCACCAATTTCTATTATAACAGGATTTCTTTTTTTGCATTACTTACAAACCCAATCTTTTTCAAGGAACGAGGATGAACCAAAAATAGCAATGTTACTGACAGACAGATTGATGTGCATAGCAACAGCAACATCAATGCAACTATTGCGACATCACTCCCCCGGTGACAGAACCAACAGAACTCAAAGCGCCAATCAGACCCTGCCGCATAACACAACCAAAATTGTAACACGACATAGAAATTGCTAACGCAAAATCCAATTAGGCAATATTGGCACATCCTCAAATTCACTGCTTTTGTCTGTCAATCATTTACCAGTGGTTATCCAGTCAGCTCCTCGCGTTTTGGAAACCAAGTGACGTGGGTTGCTGTTGCCACCACGTTTTGCGAAGAAGCTGCCTCGTCTACAGCAAATCTCTAGTGCTTCCAAACGCTGCCCTTTGGATGTGTGCATGAGTGCATGTGCACGCACGTGTGCACACGTGTGCGTGTGTGGGCATGTATGCGTGTGAACACGTATGGGTTTGGTTTGTTGTCCTCCCCCGCACCTTCGATTAGCACGTTTGGCTTCGTAGGGCGCAAAAGAAGTTCAACATGTATACGTATGTGCGTATCTGTGCGGTGATGCTGCACGCCTGCAATCCAGCACGATGGATGCAGCAAGGGATGGTGGATCGCACACATATTGCGAAACTCCCTTCCCAAGGGAGTCATAATAACATCCCCTAGTTTGCCAGGAGAAGCCAGTACAGCAAGTGGACTATTCTCCATCTGCATGGGGAAAGAGTGCTGCTCCCTCGCAAGTGGGGTTTCCTTGGGTACTCAGGTTACTTGCCACTTGCAAAAACACTCATTCATTGGCTGAAAACAGCTTTGAAAAATTCCAATGCAGCAGGACCCTCGTGAAAAAAAAGAGTCATTGGACTCAGCATGTCTTTCCAAAATAAAGAGAAGTATTCATTGTTATATGTCCGTGTGCGCATGTGTTTGTGTGCGCAAGTGTGTATGTGAGCCAGTATGCATGTGAGCCAGTGCGCATGTGTGCATGTGAGCCAGTGTGCATGTGTGCATGTGAGCCAGTGCGCATGTGAGCCAGTGCGCATGTGTGCATGTGCAACTCGTTTGGACATGACGGCTGATAGCAAGAGCATCTGCGTCGCCGAACAACGGCCTCAATTGATGCACCCTATTTTAATGCCCTGTGCCACAATTAGGTATTTTGTCAGCTGCTGCCGTAACTTGTGCAGTGTAACGCACTTCAGGGACAGCGGCGTGTCTCTTAGTTTTATCATTCCACTGCTGGCTGGATGCTTCCCCACACCATGTTGATTTTGAAGGTTTGTTTGACTAAACTTCAACAGGTGGGTCAGTGCGGGTTGGTGAATTGGGGAAGGGTGGGAGGGGGCAAGACCAGTTCAGCTCTCACCCGCCAATGATGTTAGGCATGGGGTTGTCACGCAACCCACACAGCCGCACGTACTGTGTAAAATACTTGCTTTATAGGAGGAAAACGGTGCTCTACAATATTGCCAAAGCTCATTATGCAGTAGACACCCTCGTTTAAATCTGAGTGCTAGATGAAAATTGACAACGCCAAATTAAATACTGAGAACTTACCATGCCAGTAAAACCATAGCACATGTTGATTACCAAGTAATCCGTCCAAGTGCTCAAATTCCATTCAAACAACTTGCAATGGGTTAAGGATCTTATATTGCACCTTTACTAGAAAGAAAAAAAACAGCTGACTATTTGTAGCTGCGGCCTCACCACATCAAATGGAAGGCACAATACCAGCCCAAGAGCTTAACGACTCACTGTACCTAGTAACTGTCAACTGCACACAGGGCTATCAGATATCATTTTCACATTCCGACCATACCGCATACAATGTGGCACGAGCCATATAAAATAACTCAGGATTTGAAAAGAAAAAGGTCAATACAGTGTTAATGAGACGTAAAACAGCACAAAGTCACAAAAAAAGCCCTTTTACGCATTGCTTGCGTGTCATACAAATCAAGCGAGATGCACCCAATCGTGTCAGATCTTGGAAGTTAAGCAGGTTTGAATCTACTAATGTGTTTGTCGTGGACAAATTGGTTTTAATAGGGCTGTGGATCTACGTGTTGGACAGCAGCGGGCTGTAAGCCCATTGTCTGCAATTCCACATTCACACATCCATGCTTCCCCATCTTCACCAAACCGGACTGAATCAGTGTGATGCAGTTTGGTAAAATAACCTCCACGACCAACATGGTATGGGGAGGCCCCTCACCCAGTAGTGGATACTTAAGATGGCCAGGGTGGCTGTCTTGTACTCTGGGCCATCATGGTGGTAGTTGTTGGCAGGCGGATGAATAAATTTCGATTTCAAGCTTTCGTGACTGCAGGGATTCATATTCTTGGTTCTTTCGATAAAGTCACGTAGAAGGGAAATAATAAAATAATAATAAATAAAACATAATAAAAAATAGGCTGATGTATAGTTTGGTGAAGTACGGTACTCGGCAATTCTTGTAAATGAACACAGGACTTCCCACCATTTCTATTTTTGTTTAGTTTGCTCCTATAATCCAATGGGGATGCGTGGGCAAGCCATTCATTAAGCCGAGTACGGAAAGCTGGAAATAAAGATCAATTAGCCACTTCAGCTGCCAGCGCTTGCGGCGCCTAACATCATTTCTCGCATATTTGTACATTTTAAGAGAGAAAAAAAACATCACAGCAACCTCCCGGCGCTGGCTCCAGCTCAGTAGACAAGAAGAGATGTCACAAAAAGCAATACACGATGGAGCCCATAGGCAGCGTCTGCATGGCTGAATATTTATTTTTTGGAAACCAAATTAGAGTCAATGGGAGCTATTTTAACAATTCAATAAGGCAGCATCCTTCCAATGACAATGCTTTTTCAATAACTTTTCCACTGCGTAGAATTTCCAGCATTTTTTCACTTTACAGTAGAGTGAGTAGGGTAAAAAACACCAATGACTGTGGCACTCTGGTTCAGAAATGCAAATAAAATTTTGGTAAATTCTAAACCGTGTAGCACAGAATGCAACAATTCCATTGTAGTCCAGACTCAACCAAGACCAGGTTCTGTGCAATATTAAGCCTGCAGTACGTGTGTATTGCATCTTTAGAATAACTCAGCATAATTGTTACTATGTAATGTGCAAGTCGATCAAGCTGAATAATAAGTGTTGAAATATACGGCCTCCAGCAACAGCAACAACGGTTATGCTTCATCATCTGGAAATGCATCCAATGCACAGTAAATGTGAATTAACCTTTTGTATCTCTGCAGCCAGTGCTGAACTCCAGGTCGTGTGGGCCACGCACAATTTCACAACCAATCTGTACTATTCACCTGTAAACTTTTACTTGCATGCATGCATGTTTTTTTTTTTATTATTACCACTGGAAGACTGCGTTTAACCGGTGAGGTCTAAAATCCCCATCCTTTAATTACGCACATCAAGTATGGCATTTCCTCACATTAATAATGAATGCATTTTATTTTCTGCAATCAGATTTATGCGCAGGTGATGGAAGGTGATAGGGAAATAAGTACATAGCACTTTCACAAACAAAGGATATAAAATACAACTGATGAGCTGTGATACACACAGCGCTGCATATTTGAAATTACATGAATAAATGATCAGTGAGGCCCTCATCCAGTCTAACTTAACAGAGATGCACATTTTCGGGGTAGATTTTTTTTCACGTTAAAATCAGAATTAAACATCCTTACCGAATACAAGAACTCTGCACAGGCGCGAATTCCTTCTTGTAAATGAAATCAACACATCCAAGCCTTGACCACCAGCTAGGAAAAAGAAAACAAGCGTAATGAATAAGCTATTTAAAAATGCCAAACCTCAGCGTGACATGCAGCAATCAACCATGCGTGTAAAATATGTTTGCAATGGCACAAAAGGTTCGACAAAACCAACAATTTGAAGAAAACATGCAGCCACAATTCACAGCACTGGACATGTCACAATCCATGACAATGCAGATGCCACAAGTGGCCACAACCAATGCTAATGAAGGTGCCATAATGGAGATGAAAGAGGCCGTGCAAATATTGGTGGCAGGTCAAAATATTGCCCACGCTACTGTACGTAGCAAAAATTGTTCCAATGACGTACTGAAATAGCACTGAAGAGCCATAACCCATTGCAATTAAGGTTCCACCAGCCGTGCTAACACCTGAATTTAACAAGTCATAGCAATTAAAAGCTTATGTACACATGTGCACATATTAACTGACCATACTTCACCATGCTGCTAAGCGCAGTTTGTGAAGACAGGGATAGTACTATACTTTAAAGGCATTAGAGAAAAGTGCAATTGATTTAGCTACACTCCCCCTCTGAGGTTCAACGTGTACCCACGCCGCAGCCTCTAACACCTGAGTTGTACATAGTGGTCCACCATCCAATCACTCTACAGTCTCATCTCTGCTTAGCTTTCGAGATATGACGAGTTGGGATGTATTGATTTTGCCACGGGAGAAAATATCATCAAACCCCACTGTAATGTAGGTGCCGTAAATGAAATTTAAATTCTAATGGCAGTGCAAAAAATATAGTCCATTGCAAAGGTGGTGCCACAAAGCCACTGGGCAATGAATGTGCCACAATCCGGAGCAATGTAAATTTCACAAGGCGTTCCAGTACAATGAAAATGTCACAAGCCATGGTAGTGAATGTGCCAAAATGATAATGAAGATAACACAGGGGGGCAGTGGCAATTATGATGCCACAACCCACTGGAAATGTCACAGACCACATAAATTAAGGTGACACTCAAATTGCACCAATCATGCATCGCTTACCTGGACAAAAAAAAAATCAGTCTTGCTCTACTGCTGCGCTTGAGGCTTCCTTCTGCCGTGGCTCGTGTTTGTGCTGCTGCAATTGTTGTGGCGATTGAAACTGTTGTTGTGGTTGACCAACACCGCTATCGTGGGCGCTCACCCACCCCAACCACGGCGGCTGTCGATTTCAGAGGAGGAGCCCAGCCTGCACGCAGACACCACCAACCCAAACACCTGGCAATGGCAAGTCAAGCGTCGTCGTGGTGCTGTTGGTGGCCACGACGCGACACCAGCGGCGCCGATGCGTCGCTGCTTCTTCTTCTGCTGCTCCTCCTCCTCTCAGTCGGCGCTGTCACCATCGTCGTCAAAATCACCATCGTAGTAATTGTGCAGCAATAAACCAGCCCACCGTCACCTCACCACAAACCACCCACCCACCTTACTCACCTACTAATCCCCTCCTCGCTGCTGCCTCTGCGTTACATAAGCCCCCCCACCATCACCACCACCACCACCACTTTTACACGCAGCTCAGCCCGGCAACGCCAATCATTAATTGCCCCGCCATCCCTGCTGTCCACGGCTCTCTCTCTCTCCTGCTCGCTGCCTGCACTCCTCCACCCTCCTTCCCCCTCCTCTCCTCTTCCTCCACGGGGTCTCCTCCCTGGCTGTCTCCCCGCCGATTGCCCTGCTCAGCCCAGGTGGTGACCCGCGGCCCAAATGCCTCTCTCTGCTCGTGGGGTCGCCGGTTCAGCCGGCGGCGGCGGTGGCAGCAACGGCGCACCAAGTGGCCCGGCGTGACGTCACCCGCGCCGATTGACAAACAAACTCCCGCTGCGGTGACGTCAGACGCCGCTTCGGTCGCGAGAGCCGTTTACAAGTTTTTGACGTCACGAGCGTTAAGACTGGCGTTCCGGAACGGCGCGGTGACGTCACCGCAGCGAGAGGGGTCGTTCTAGCGTGTGGCGATGACGTCATAGTTGCGATGCGCGCGACGCCTTCGACGTCATGTAACGCAGATATGATTCCTTGTAAAAGGTTTCAGTTTGGCGTTTAAACATCTTGACACCTGTTTTGTTGCCAGAAAAACAGGGGGGGGGAAACCTGTTGAGTGGACCTCTGGTGAAGAAATCGATTCCATTATTATCGATTGCCCTGCTGTGAGTGACAATTTAATTGCCACGATTTATTTGAACTCGATTGAAAAATGGGTTTCCCTTAGATTCAGGGTAAAAGGAATGGAAGTAATATGTTAAAATAATAGAGAGACAGAGAGACAGAGAGAACAAACGATAAACAATACAAACGAGAAAGCACGCGCACGACACAAAGAGACTCGATTATTGATTCAATTCTCGACCCAGATCAACCGTGGCAATTCAGTGAATTAATGAGATCGTGGTCGCATCCAAGGAAGCAATAACAATTGATACGTTTCAAACAACAACAGCAGCAAACACGCACCATGAATAAGGTGTCAAATGCCATGATAATTGTTTTTTTACCCTTCTATCTGGCAACAAAACTGACACCTTTTTTTACAAGGAGTCATGTTTGCATAAACCACAATACCTGCAGTCATAATGCAAACAAAAAACATAACTCTGATAATGTATGCACTGTCCTTGAAGTTGATTGGTCCACACCCGAGACAGCTTTCCTGAGAGCCTAGTCTCACATGGGTTGGACCAGATGACGCCAAAAGGTGCACAACTCAAAGACAATGCACCATCAGAGTATGAGAGCTCGGGGTAAGCCTTTACACCATTGAAACCTCATTTGCCAGTAAAAAATATGATAGAAGGGTAAAAAAACAATTATCATATTTTTTACTGGCAAATGAGGTTCCAATGGTGTCAAATGCCCTCGGCAGTTCCTGAAGAAGCGCATTCCAGTAAACACGCCAAGGTGTGGGTCAACGTTGGCACCAACGTTATCATGTGGTTGGAAAACCATTTAATTGGCCCAACGTTTGCCCAACCTTGGCGTGCTCACTGGGATTTGGGTTACTCTTGGCTTTCGCGTGATCCGGCGTCGCTGAAATTCTGGGTATCAGACACACAAAATGGGTTCACAATCGCCGTGTAGTCGATAGTCCCAGCGCGGCCGTCATCGATGGCTGCATAAAACCCACACCTGCCAACCCCTTATCAGCGCCTACCTTACGAGACCAATTCAGACATTATGGGTCACCCCGTGGCCTTATAAATCTCAACGTTCATCCTACAAAGCCCCATCACAAGGGAGAAACACAAACAAACGGACAAAAAATATATAATTCCTCGTCACAGCCATCTCCTAGACACACTTAAGCGGTTGTGCTTTCGCTACGTTGTCCCCACCTGAAGAAGGACGCTTGTGTTGCGCCCGAAACGTCGTGATTTAATTTAGTTGTTTTCATTTATTTAATAAAAACTTTTACCTACGTGACTTTACCGAAAAAACCAAAGAGTATAAAAAATATGTTGCCCGTATTGAAACGGCTGTACGCCGTATGGACCTGAAAACTCAATTTCCCTGTACAAGTGGAGTGGGTTCTTCAGACGCCGTAGACGGATAGTTGAGGCAACACTTATTTATTATAAAACCGACTTGTTAACACAACACCTTCTAACAGAAAGGTTAACGGCCCTTCCACCCACAAGCTAAGGGGACACAATTCCCCACGGAACTCGCCCTCTTCCTAAGCTAGGGTCTTGGACTAGTCTGACCTGACCGCGCCAAGGTGCAGGTCTCGACCACTGGTTACACGGACCCGGCCCTGACAAGGACTGCGGGCTACGAGGCTCCAGGGTCATGCCACTGGCTCAGTCTGCCCAGCCCTGACAAGGACTGCGGGTCAGACGAGTCCAGGGTCCTAGGCTGGCCGGCCTTGTGTCTTCACTGGTTCTTCAGTCTTCGCTGGCAGCACTGCCCAGACCCTCTCGGGCTCCTGCCTTTTATACATCTCCCCACCGAGGGGCGGGGTTCTGTGGGATCCCAGGACACCCCGCAGCCCCCACCCGTTGGGAGGGGCGCGGGGGATCCAAACACCCCACAGCCCCCTCCCCCCGGGAGGGGCCCCGGGGGATCCCAGGACAGCCCCCACCCGCCCCGGGCTAGGGATATCGTGATTGCCCCCTACAGGTAAGCAGTGGGTGCTAGCCGGAGATGGTGTACGTTCGTCCAATAACACCATTACACAAGTGTAGTGTTGAACATGGAGGCACACACTTGGCTTGGAGGCAACACGTTTATTACACAGCTCCAACAGGGCTAACTACATAAACGTACAAATGCTAAATAGACCCCAACAGGGTAACAAGGTTACTTTAACAGGGTAACTACATAACCGGGTCAGTCAGTAACATTCTGACTGACCCATGATGCCGAGCGAAGACCGAAGATTGAAGAGACGTAGCACCGAGGGTTGATTCCAGAGAGCAGCCAAGAACGCTCTGGGGACTGCCCCTTTATGCTCCTGGGCGTGGCCTCGTTCTGCCTTCGGCCACGCCTCCTTCGAGACCTTTCCCGAAGGATCTCGACCAAGCATCACGTGTCCCTCAAGCCCCCCTCGGGCCTACTTTACTACCCTGTCCCGGTCACGTGCCCTCTCGGGTTCACCCAGACTACCATGTCCTGACTTGCCCTCTCTCAGGCCGTCACCAGGACTATGCTCCCGAGGTCCCGTTCGCATGCCGTACTCACTCTGGCCCCAGAGAGAGAGATCCTAGACCAGGGGTCGGGAACCTTTTTGACTGGGAGAGCCATAAAAGCCAAATATTTCTAAATATATTTCATTGAGAGCCATATAGTATTTTTAACGTATAATAAATTAAATGTCTTACTTTTAATGCGACTTCTGGTGCTATATGGTTTTGCTGATGGCCTTGTAGTCTGGTTCATACGTGGTGAGGTTGAGCTTCATGCAGGCTTGACCCGTGAAATTTATCTTCAAAACTAATTTCTGTTTACTTTAAAATGACACCATAGTATTAAACAATATCACAAGTATTTTAAAATCAGTTCCAAACTGATTTTTTTTTTCAACTCAAAATTGTCTGGGAGCCATATGCCGTCACTGGAAGAGCCATATATGGCTCGCGAGCCATAGGTTCCCGACCACTGTCCTAGACGCACAGTAGCACTCTTATGACAGTGCCTGGCGCTAACACCATAGTGACACCCTTAAGGTCACTACACAAGGATACGGGTAACCCATATGGGTTGACAGGTATGAAAACCCCACATCAAGTCCGATCTAATGTTGTTAAATTCCTGCTCTGAAATGTAAAATATCGGTTTTGACTGTCATGCAACAATCATTAGACTCTGCAGCGGAGTGGGTGGGAAAGAGCTGCCCCCCCCCCCCATTACACGTTGATCAGAGTATACTTGACATTTTAGCATGTAGGCTTTCACGACCATTATCATCCATAATACAGGTTTTTTTGGGTTAGATCGAGTAAATATATAGATGTGTCGTTAAATCCGCTACCACCCGACACAGCCAATAAGTAAGGTTTGTCACATAAACAGAACATGTCAATTGGTTACTAATACAGCACACTGGTATGTTGGAGGGTTCCGGTCAACGAGTCAATTAAACTACTCGATACTCTGTGAACAAACACAGGTTTAGCCAAAGATGTCCCATGACTAGCTGAACACTGTCAAAGAACACCTAATTCGTGTGTGAAGGTGACTTCAATAAACAAAGAGATGGAGCAGCAATGGGCTCTCCTTTGTCTCCTGTGATAGTGAATTCGTACATGGAAGATTTTGAAACAAAAGCAATAGCTTCAAGCACACTAAAACCCTCTGCGTGGTTTAGATTTGTGGATAACACATTTGTGATCCAGCCACAGGGCAAAAATACACTTTACGAATTTCTAAATCATCGCTATTCGCAAAAAACCCATCCATCCAGTTCACCATGCAAGTGGAAGGTGGCAGAACCACCATACATGACACAATGTCAGCTACATGCAAAGATAACCTGATTTACAAGTTCAACCTCCTTTCCAAGAAGAAGCCAGATCCGCACGTTAAAAAGTTCGACGTTGACAAGATTGTTATCAATCAGAGTAACAGTCTAATTTCTGACAGCCTAAAATCGGTTCTAGCTAAAGGGCTGAATTTTGCAGTCACCCCTAAACACATCCCAGTTGAAGATATCATTGCCCAGGTTGACGTAGCCCTTAAGGGTTTGGGATACATCACTGCAGACGTGGCAAGATCGGAAATCACTGCACGTATTAGAAACATCAGTAACGATGAGCACATTGAGCTTTCCCAATTAACAAGTAAACCCGTAAAAACAAAGTTTTTCACTATAAATCCTTTATATGCATGGCATCGGGCGGCTAGAGTATTCTCGTCCTCTGGCTTGAGATGGCTGCCACCTATGGGTCAGATGATTGTCTGGCAGCATTAAACAATTGGTAATTAAATATTAAAAAATTTTCCCCTAAACAAGGTACAAATTTTTTTTTCACGAAAATGCATTGTCACGCACAACGAGTCTGTGTGCAAAATGTCAGCTCGATTGGATCACGGGAAGTGGGTCAAAAAACGACCGAAAGATTTGCACGGTCCTAAGCAAGCAATCGAACTTAATATAAAGGATTTAAAAAAGAGAGATGACATCGTCATCCTCTCAGCCGACAAGGGCAATGCCACAGTCATCATGGCCAAAACCACATATAATAACAAAATTCAGAACCTACTTAATGATGGTAGCTGTACAAAAATTTAAAGAGATCCCACCAACAGCCTCGTTACAAAAAACAACAATATCACCGATTAAACATCTTTTTACCCACTACCATCCTTCCCAGAAGAATTCCTTCATCAAAACTCTACACCATAGAGCACGATGTATTTCCGACCATCATCACCTAGGCAGTGAACTGAAACACGTACACCAAGCTCTCAAGATGAATGGATATTCAGACTACACAATCCGTAAAGCTATCAGCCCAACTGTTGGGAAAAAACTATCTGATGACCTAATCAAAACCATCACCTTGCCATACATAGCAGGGGTCACCAAAAAGATTTACAAAATCATGTGCAAACACAAGATCCAGGTTCTATTCAACTCAGTACATAAAATTCGTGATCTGATCCCATCTGTGAAAGATGTGATCCCTGACATGCAATACCCCGGCATCTACAAACTAAGCTGTGTCTGCGGCAGTAGTTACATTGGGGAAACTAAGCGACATGTCTCGGACCGTGTTCGTTAGCATAAGGCAGATCTAAAACACGGTAGGACCAATACCTCGGCCGTGGCTGATCATTGTTTTAATGCGGTGGGCTCCCGCGAAATTGATTTTTCGAAGACGAAGGTACTTTGCAAACCCACTGGCTATCAACAAAGATTCGTTCATGAAGCCATCCATATATACAGACACAACTTCAATCGAGAAGATGGGTATAAACTGAGCAATCATTGGAAGGACGTTATCAACCAGTTTAAGTGATAACTGGCTGTGATGTTCACATCCTACCACATTCCAATCTTAGTTGTTATTTTCGGCTCTCTGATTTTACATTAACAGGTTACATTTCCCACACACACAGCCACCTCGCTCGCCGAGCTCGACTTTGCTGCTCTGCGATCCCCCACTAACATGCTAATCTCTCACATTAACATAGCCACCTCCGCGCCCTCGTTGTGGAGGTCGCCCTCCGAACTTACATTAACATGCTAATTTCTCACATTACCATCACTAGCACCGCCCACTTCGTTTATGACCCGTGGGTTAAACCCATTTTAAACATTTAAAACAGTCTGCCTCAGCAGCTTTCCCCCTCTTTTTTCTTCCTGATGACGATCGCTTGTGTTGTGGTCGAAACGTCGTAGTTTTTTTCGTCATTTTTTGTTATTTTCTTTGAACCTATCTACGTGACTTTACCGAAAGACCCAAAGAATATGACACGTATATTCGAGGGCTGCTGCGAGGCGACGTTGTCAGGAGAGGGCAGCACAACAAAATGCAATGTTGTACTGTATCATGCCTTCAACGTCTATGCTACCCACCTTCACTAAACCAAATACTATAACCCCAACGACGTGCTCGGTGTAGGGAGGCCCTCATCCAGCGGTGACTTGGCACAAAATACACGTACATATATTTTCCAACCAATGTTGATTTTATTTACTGAAAAAAACTGCAGCTATTCATCCAAAGAAGCGAATTGGAATATCGGCAATAGCTCTACTAATTGCTCAATGCATTGACTGCAGTCATGCTCGCTGCAAATCGAGCACCCATTTCCTGCGGATGAGTCATTCTATTATGAGCTCCACTTTCATATGTTTTTGTGTGTGGCTGAGAGGGTGGGAGGGTTTTGATGTGGGTGGCTTCGGGGTCTGATGGGCAGGTGGTTCCTGTCTCACAACATAACCTACAAAAAGCCCAAGTTTGTGTTTCTCAGTTTGACATCATCTGGCTGTTGTCAATTGCAATAATGGGCATACTTATAAGCTGTCTACAGTATGTATACACTGCTGGCCGAAGGCCTCTGTTGTTGCAGAGGTGCACGGCTCGATTCCAGCGGCCGCCCTGGTTATTACTGCGGGTGTAATTACCATGATAATATTCGCCCTCTGATCCACAGTTGAAGGACGTTAAAGATAACGTGACGCCATTTGCAAGAGTAGGCCATTGTCAGCCAGCGTTAGTGTCCACATTTGCCAAATTCGAAATTCCCTTCGTATGACTAAATTGAGACTATACATTGTGGACATCTCCCATTACCGGCAGACTAATGCCACAGGTTACTCTTGCAAATGCGACTAATCCTGGTCTCTTGCGTTTCAATCGTGTTAAACATAGTAAACTTGAAAGTTGAATTTGGAAGGCAGAGTGAGTGTAATTGCAGCAAAACAAAGAGATTTGTGCTGCACTGCCCTCTGCTGCTAATAACTCAACTCCGCAACCTACACCACCTGCAACGTGCGGTGGTCGCTTATCCAAGCACGGATACAGAATTTAAGTGAATTCTTTGCTTACATTCTGCGCACGGTGTCAAGAGGGATCACGGGGCCACGAGGGATACAAATTCATCAAAGGCATTGATTCCGGGGTTAATGAGCTCGCTCGCGCTGTGCATCCGGCTACCCGAGTTGATTCCCAGCCATGACAACACCAACTGCATGCCCAGAGCGTTCAGAAGTAGATTGGCAAAGGGCTCTTTATCAGTATTATTAACGATGATGATTGATAGTCAAGCAGCTTTCCATCATCATCATCATCATATCATTTGTTTCATACTGGGTGAAAGGCTAACTATGATAATGCCCAGCGCATTATGCAACAGCTTCAATCTATCTCGCGAGTAATGTTATTATTATACCGTAACCGCGTAGCGTATTTATAATTTGTATAACGCTGTTTGGAATTCACAGCTAAATTGCACGTCGTACTTGTTTATAGAGGCGGGTGTTCGTGGCCGCTGTGCGGACCCTGCCAAGGGCTTCGCATGGGTGGTGTTTAATTCGCACCGCAGCTCCTCCACACACTCGGAACTCGCTTCGCTGAACTTTCTCGCCAGCACACAACAGTGCGCAAAAGACGACAGCTTCGGCGCATTCTCTGTGTGTGCTCATCCACACCCTCGCGTGTGCGCGCTTTGGCGAGGGTGTGGATGGAGGGGTGGGGCACTATTTTGGGAGCGCAATAATTAAACGAAAAACCCCGAATACTGCTGGGACCGACGGTGATTAATGAGAAGGTCCAAGCTTTGGAATCTGTCAACGCCAATTTCGTGAATAATTGACAAGGTTACGAGATCATAAAAGGGATCTATCTCACAAGACCCTCGGGGATTTTATTGTGAACATTTCCGAGCGAATAGCTTAGCTTCCAAACTCGGCCGGGGACTTACACGTGCGCATGCCCCCAACCCTTGTCCCCTTACCCAATAATGCCCCTCTCCACCACTCACCCACCAACCTTTCCACAAGCCAAACCATTGCTCG
This sequence comes from Lethenteron reissneri, assembly GCF_015708825.2. Taxonomy (NCBI): domain Eukaryota; kingdom Metazoa; phylum Chordata; class Hyperoartia; order Petromyzontiformes; family Petromyzontidae; genus Lethenteron; species Lethenteron reissneri. The sequence goes on along the minus strand of NC_083798.1, from coordinate 15,895,414 downwards.
TAAGGCCGATGCCCTGTTACTATGCATTGTGTGCAGTTGTCCTCACACTGGAATTGCAATCCAGAGGTCGCGTTCGATCTCCTGGTGCGGCAGCTGGAACGATGGCCAAGTTTCTTAAATTCCACCACCCCAGTCACCCCACCTCTGTCCGCCCAGCAGTATGGATGGGCACACGACACGCGATCGAGGTAGGTTCGCGTTTGGTAGGGAATATCGTCCTCCCACACCTCTTCCAAGACGTGTAACCAGCGTGGAAGAGTAGGCCAATTCCCTTCTCAAGAGGGGCTTTCTAGAGTGTCCTCCAGTGGAGGTGCTTTCGGCCAGCAGTGACTGCAGGTCTGCCTTTTTCACACCTTTACGTTGTAACTTAAATATGCCAAATTTTTGCGGTGCCTTTGTACAGCCTTGCCGCTCACGAAAAAAAGCAGATCAATCTGACACATTACATTTAAATCCACGTTTAACTTAATGTGCCCGCTGCCTTTCTTAACCATACAGTATTAATTGAAGCATCAAAGAACGACACGAATCGTACCTCGCTTTAGGGGCCATCCATTTAGTACGTACGCATGGAGGGGGGAGTGGGGGGGGGGGTTAACCCAAATGCGTACGCGTGCGTATGGGGGGGGGGTCTACTGACAATGTACGCATAGGAAACGGGGGGGGAGTGAAGCTTCGATAATAATTATTTGTCAACATTGGCCTTCAAATTAGTTAGATAGTCCGGCGGTGGACTATCTGTTTGCTTAAACACATTAATATGATTAATCCTTGATCGTTTCTGCGTGAATTAAATATCGGCCGTTCTATAGGATTTGGGGGGGGGGGTGCGTCAAGCGTACGTACGCTGGTGGGGGGGGTTAAAATGTCCGCGTGCGTACAGGGAGGGGGCGAGGGGTCAAGTTTTGACATATTTTTGGATGGCCCCTGAAACAGTGTGTAGCCTTGACCCGCTTTTCAGACGCTGTTGCATAAGAGCACTGCCACGTGCTCTGTACAGGTTGCTTGCAACATAAAATGATATCTGTCGAGATAATATCCTGCAAGGGTACGTTTTTTTCGTCTTCTTCTTCCAAATTTACCTCGATGTGGCATTTGTTTGCATGATGTCAAAACGAACGACGTGTCACTAAAGTACACGACGCGCATGATCGTGTACGTCTCACGGGAGAGACATGCGCATATCGTTGTTGCCACGTCCTGTATGTACAGCAGACGCAATGGTTGTACATCTGTTGTTATTATTCGGTTGTAGGCTAGGGCGGAACGATTTTGGGGGAAATATATAATTGCGATTTTTCTGACAGATATTGCGATTAAAAATGTTTTAAGTCAAGCTTCAGTTCAACATTCACTGTGTAATAGATTTCAAACATGTGATGGAGCATTACCACGTGATACCATCAAATTATGAACTGCTCTATATATTCTAGTGCAAGGATGAGAACTGAAAACATATGAATTGCTTCCAACATGTATTTATAAAAAAAATCGAAATAGAACAATCAAACATAGAACAACTGTTACGTTTGATAAATAAAGTTATAATAAAATAAAACAATTCCAATAAGAAAGTAATAGGAGTTTTCACATCGCAAAAAATCGCAGCCTTTGTAATTTGCTAATCGCATTGTTTCAAATTGAGATTTCAATTTGAAATCGATTAATCGTTCGGGCCTACTGCAGGCGCATCCCGTGTTCTTCCAGTCTTCGCTGCTTTGTTTGTCTCTCTCTCTCTCTCTCGATCTGTTTGTTTCTTGTGTTCTCCCCCAGCTGTGCCAGCCTGGCAGTCCATCCATCATCGTGCCTAATTTAGCAATGACTCCACACATTGTGTCGCCAAAAACTGAGATGAGGACATCAGGGAGTGAGGGTTTGTGGGTGGGGGTGGTGGTGGGGGGGTGTCGAGAATGGGTGGCCACGTTTTCGCTTGGGTGTCGGATAAGATTAGCCTGAGGCTAGACATGTGTTCCAGACATTGATAGCACGCGTGATTTTGTTTACAATGGAGCAGCCTGCAACGGCTCTCATTATCGTTTTTTAATCTCAATGTGTGTTTAGAGATTAGATGCAATGATTATGTGCCCATGGTGTGTTCATCTATGCTTCATAATGCATTTTAATAATACATATCGTCTGGCATTATTGTTAAATTCATCTTTGTACTCTTACACTTTTCTCCAAAACATTAACGCTGACAAAACAGTCATTACCATTTCTTTCATATGCTGGACGTACCGCTAGGCACTGACAGCAAATTGTAACAGGACACTTGGATAAAGTGGTTTGCAAAAAAAAAAACCAGGCGAAATTGTTTTGTATTTGGGTTGTTAAACGATAACCGGTAACCGTTTTCAGAATCAATGACCACATTCCGAATGTCCAAATCCGTAAACCGATTCCAGTTGAAATGTTGATTTGTGAATGCGTCGCTCATGGCACTTGTAAACGTGCGCACTGGACGGCGCCCTAAGCCACCACTTGGGACATTTGCCCTCGGTTGCTCAGTTGAAAGGCAAAACGTGTCTCCCTGTAATTGCAGGCCACATTGTGTCAATTACCGCGCCGGGAAATGGAATCCAATCGGCGACCACTGGATTAGAGAGTCGCTGACACTCCCTTCTTCTCTCAGTTAAAGTGGTAAAACATAAATAATGTTACGTTCATTCATTGGTAACTGCTCTCTAACTTTTTTTTTCATACGGTTACCGGTAATTAAAAAAACACAAACTGATGTGAACAACCTCATCGCATGAACATGTATACATAAACATTGGACACACCCAATAAGCACAGCAAAAAAAACCGACATAACATGTTTTAATTGTGAAAAGTTAATGATTTTTTTAAATCAAACTAGTAGCACAACGTAAGACAGTATAGTCATATATAGTTATGATGTGATACTAATATAATACAGCCCCTTTAAATCCACTACATGATAAGCCACTTCATTGGTCTATAATTTGTGGCAAGTTGCTTCTGAAACAGAGCTTTCTATAGAGCTGAGTGGGCCTTATCTGGTAAAATAAAAATAGGTAAATAGGTAAGTGTGTGGTAGAGGGCAGGACTCGGTTCAAATATCACTCACCGTTGATGTTAGTTAGCCATGGCCAGGCATAAAACTCGGGTCACACCGGGTTTGTAAACAGTGCGTGAACCGCCACGTCACCGCTGCCATGATATAGGCACCATTATAACAGCCGACTTGTTTAATCACGCCACTTGGAATGGATAAGCTCAAGACTGCTTCTATGCTGCCGAAATTATCGCCTATTGCGCCATTGCTCAAACGCCGAGCAGCACAAATGTTGCTCTGCAGAGTTGGAAGTGATCGAGAATAGCCGACTCTCAGCCTCTTCATCACCAGGGGGCCTCCTTCACCGCACACAATTACCTGCCCACTGCCAGTTCCGCGCTCGGAGATTATGAAACATCTGTAGAGGTGGTTGGTGGGGGAGGGGAGGTAATGACGAAGATATGAAGATGTACATCAGGGAGTGTTGAAATATCAGTGTTGTGCCATCTATTTTAATTCTAGCCGTTGCTTTGATGTGACCAGCACAGCGGTGGGTGGATGGAGGACGTTGCCTCCCTCTTTTTAGTGGCACCCCGGCCAGCTCTTAACCACGATCACATCAGCTGGAGAAATATCCCACTAAGAACGGCAGCTGCAACAATATCCTGGGTGATGATGCATCACACCAGGTACGTTCTGGGGCGTATGACTCCGCTCACCAGGGCCACTCGTTTAGGCATTCGCAGCTGTTCGTCACGGCGATGAACCCTGCGTGTGTTCTCTAGGGACACATGTATGGGAAGGTGGGAAATTGCCGTGGGTTGAATTTGATAAAAGGGTGAATCCACATGGCTCGCATCAATGCACTGGCTTGGAGCCCAGTGGGTGCTTAATTTGCCGGGATATGGGTAGGTTCGTGACAACAGCTGCTAGAGAACAAACGGAGAGCAGACGTTCATATGTTCCCCCTCACTGAAACCGTCCATCAAGAAAGCACTCTCGGCAATCGCCCCCTCATTGATCATGAACGCTTCGACTGGAATATACGTGTGCGAAGAATCCAGTGATTGACCATTGTGTGTCAATCACGCCCCACGCGCTGAACAGCTCCACGACGGAATGTTGGAAAGAGCCATTCTCAGGTTTTCGAATATCGCCTTGTTTTTTTTTTTACACAATTGTGTTTCGGTTTAACCGTTTAGAATTTTTCATCAAATGATTTCGTGTCGTTTATTTTTGTATCTATCGTGTTACATTACATTGAGTTATAACACGGGATTTATAATTTTCGAATGTGTACTTTCTTTGTCTTAAAATATATTTAAATGTTACATTGAAAAAGTATATTCCATATCGAGATAACGTTTTTTTGGAACAAAGGATGTCTAATTCGTAAATGAGGATTATTAATTGTTTTACCAATGGATATATAATCACTGTAACCTTCGAAATTAAAAACAAATTAAAATGTTACTCTCACGGAATATGTACGTGTGTAAAACAAAATCTACTACAGAATATGTCAATTCGGGTAAATGCACAATATGTCCATGCCGGAGGGGTATGAAGGTCGTGACACCCTTTGGATGATATCACGACATTCGCGGGATGCATGTGGGTATAGGGAGCATGGCTATTTTTGTCCGAAGGCCAGCCACTGGATGGCAGTGTTGACTTCCTCTGTGTAACAAACGACTCCCATGTAATGACGCTTTTGTCTGGAGGAAATAGCAAATCACACGTACGTGCATTATTCATCGCTGCAGCAACAGCAGCAGTAATGGCAACGCACGCCCCTTCAGGGTTAAAAATATCTCTGCTCTCACACTCATTGTTGCAAACCGCATGACAGGCACATCGTCGTGAAGTACTGTATATTTTCAGTGTGCCGAAAATATAAAGAGCCAAAGTGTTCCTGTGCTTGAATAAATATGTTGTCCTCTCGTTTTCTTGCTGGATCGAGTTCACGATTCAACGGTTGAAATTTTACATCTCAAGCATCCGTAGCAGGTGGTAACCCGGTATTCATCATGGTGTGCCTTTAACGCAAACCTTTATTTATTTAAAGGTGAAAATGAGAATACAACAAACACATTATAAACAAAACAACAGTGAGTCTCTCTAATAGTTTTAAAGTATACGGGTTCATTGAAACAGCACTTGATACATCCCATTACTGTGCACTATGGGGAGATAAGGAAGATGCGTTGAACTTCTTTCACACCGTACGTAGTCAACCGCGCTAATCGGAGGTGTGGAAGGGGGTGGGGGCGGTTATTGCTCCCAGGATGCATGGGGAGCAGTGCCGGATTAAACTAGTGCGGGGCCTGTAGTATATGTAATAAAGGGGCCATAAATAAATAAATAGCACATCAATATGAAAACACAATTTTTTTACTTGCATAGTAAAGTAATCGTATTTTTTTTATTTGCTATACAGACAGATAATACGACAAATCGCTAACCTTAAACACCCAGTAGTTCATAAAAGTTGAAAGCAGTATAGTACTATAGTAATAGGGCAAGTGCAGAATCACTGAACCGGAATTGATAGCTTGAAATCATTTAGCGCGGCGCCCTTGAAAGTGTGGGGCCCGTCCGTAGCATATGTAGCTACTTGTGCTACTCGGATAATCCGGCACTGATGGGGAGGGATAGTATACTCCATTTCCAGTTACGAGTGTTGTGTAAGTTATAAAGTTGGGTTTGGGTGGCTGGAGGCAGAATGGATTACCGTAGATATAGAGGATTGAAATATTGAATCGGCTTATGCCCAGCAGGAAAGGAATGATAACAAAACATTTCACAGTCGCTCAGACACCTGATGTCATTTACTTGATAATTTATTCAGAAAACCCTCATTGAGTATACAGCAATGAGATTTTTGTCCAATTTTGCTTTTTATAGCTCTATAATTTCCAAAAAACTACATATGGAAAATAAAACCATAATGACAGGTTGCTGAAATTCCGAACTGGTAATCGGTTCTGAAAACAGTTATAACCCTATACAATAATTGGCTCAGGAATGATAGCGTGCCACGCGATATGACATCTCCTGTGACCGTTATACAGCGATTTTGTATAATTATAGTACCTTTCTATCTGCCGAGAAATGGATTTTGAAGATTTTAATACATCACTCTCGAGTAGGGAAATGTGTAGGATCCATCAAAGTCAAAATATCAAGATATTAAAGTCCACTGAGACGGCCAGACACATCGTGAAAGAGGAAACCACATCAGAAGAAAGGTTATGAACATGGAAGCACCAGAGCAGGAACAGAGAGGCAAGCCGAGAGAGAGGTGGTTCAAAGTGGTGAACCAGGATGGGAAAGAATGTGGAGTGGACATTGAGTTCAAGACCTAGGCCAGCTATGAATGGTGAAAGGTAGAGCCTACATCAGTGAGGTACTAGCCGGTTATTAAGAGTTGCCCATTGTATGTTTCTTGTTTAACTATTGCAGTTATTTTGTACACAGTGTTTGAATATAATTGTATTCGTAAACTGTGTGGCTTCACAACTGTTTATCTTCGCTGTAATGTGTCTTGAGACGTGTGTACATTTAGATGCTATATCAATTACAATTGTCGTTCACATTGGATATCTGGCTTCAGTGATTTATCTTCCAGGATTATCTCACACAAGTCGTGTGTGATCCTGGGAGTGCCACTCACTGCCCCTACAGTCTGTTAAGGCTACACGGGGGGGTCTTTATGCCCCTCAACTATTTACACCAACACCCGCGAGGGCGAATTCAGCACAATTGACACCGGCTGCACGTGATGGCAAGCACTTCCAGGCGGTTAGATTCTCGACCGCTTATACCTACGGATGGCTCACAGAAATAGACTCTGATTGAGCGAGCTCGTTAAATAACGGTGCCAATTTGTGGTTCATGCAGGTAATCTCTATTTTAAAGCGAGTGGACATGAGCAGTGGCGTAGCGTAGTTGACATGGTCCCTGGTGTAAGGAGTAAAATACCCTCTTCATATACTAATAGGGGTATTCCCCTTTTTTCTGGCAACAAAACTGACACCTTTTGCAAGGAATCATGCTTACATTAACCACAATACTTGCAGTCAAATGCAAACAAAAAACAATACTCTGATAATTTATGCATTGTCTTTGAAACTGATTGGTCCACACCAGAGAATATGTCCACACCTGGCACATCCACTCGCAATGTGCCTCTCGCTATGGCTGTGTGTGGCTCCTAATCGGGTGCCTATTCCAGTCTAGCAGTGACCCGTTAAATAATCAGTAAATAAATTAAGTGCCGATGATAATGATGATGTATGGCCGAGCACAATGAAGGTCGCACGCAAACGAGGCATGGACATGAACGGTGCACCGAGTACACATTGAACATGCCGCGCCACGTGTTGCCACGTGTTCTCACGGGCACGTGTCACGGCGCGGTTCCAAGCGGGAGAGTTGTTCGGCGGAGCTCTCAATGTCGCTCCCAGAGACTTTACATGAAAGGCACAGGCGGCTGTCACTTTACTTTTTCGAAAGGGCATTTCAAAGGAGTGAGCAACTGCAGCCTCTGCAGAGGACATCGACTGCTCGTCTGTGTAGGACGACCAATCAAGCCACGTATAGGTCACGCAGCTCAAATGAAACTACAGGAATACAAACAGTTTATTTTTTTCATTCCGATTTACTTTTACCATAACCAGTATTTCTTTTACATATTGCACAACCGTACATTGTCATGAGAACATATATATATACTGTGGTTGTCTGCTGTTTCCACTTGCGTTTGATTAATCTGGCGCTATTTAATTCTACATTTATATTCTTAGGGGGGAGGAACAGTGGCGCAGTGGTTATCACACTGCGCTGAATTCAGTAGCCTGAGTTTCATTTCCCACCACAGCGAATACCAGCGGTGAGTGACAACTGAACCGCTCCACCCCCACTCCCCTCATTCAAGCCTTCACCAACCCGCACGGACCAGCGTAGTGAAGTATGGTCAAATAACCACCAATATAATTTTCGATTTAAAGCTTTCGTGACTGCAGGGATTCATCTTCTTGGTTCTTTCGGTAAAGTCACGTATTATTTCCCTTCTACGTGACTTTACCGAAAGAACCAAGAAGATGAACCACCAATATACCTTCACATGGCGGGAAGATGCCTTAATCCAACAGTAGGAATGACAATGGCATGCTTGTGAATGCTGGTAGATATTGTGGAAGTACATCGGATATTACAGATTGTGCCAAAAAAGAGGTAGCAGGACTTTGGTCGAACGTGTGTGCAGGGATGGGGGCGGAGCAATTACACGGAGAGTCACTGGAGTGAACTCCAAGAGTCTGGCGACCAAGGGGACAGGCTTCAGACCACGTGGTGGGATGCTATTCGGGCAGATCTCGGGGGTTGCTGTGTCTCTGTTGTGCAGCAGCTGCGGGATCTGGCAGCGGAGTAGACAACGTCGGCAATGCGGTGTGGGGGCATCCAATGGTAGAGGGGGCAACCAATCTAGCAGTGAAATATGATAGGAGTTGTTAGTAAGGAAGGACTTGTCCCTTGCTTTTTATTCGACGCATGTGCGGCGATGGCGCAGCCATCGATCGAGGGTCGAATTCGAGCCGTGTTGTGTGATCGGCATCGCGCTCGCTGAAGGTAAAGGCTTTCAGGGAAGTCGTGTACTGTAAACGCAACTGCGCACAATTCTGAGTCACTTATAACTACTATGCCGTTACTTATTGCCAATTATGGACTCAGACTATTGTCCTATCATCGCATAGAGTCCCTGGCACATAATAATATGCTACACAGTGGCAGTGGGGGTCGCAAAATGTCGATTTATTACAAATAAACCCCAATGATCCGATCGAAATTAGGGATTTCGATCGGACCATTGGGGGTGGGCACGTGCCACCCCACCCCCCCCCCCACTGGCTCTGCCAGTGGAGACATCAATGGTTTTGGTCACGATCACTCCTCGATCTTGAGAAACTCACAATACAGCACCCTAATATAGGTTTTTTTGTTAGATCGCGTTAATGTGTCATTAAACGCGCCACCACCCGACACAGTCAATTAGTGACAGGGTTTGTCACGTAAACGCGACACGCCAATTCGTTACTAGTACAGCACTAACCGGTTGTGTGTTGGAAAGCAAATCCACAACATTTGCAATCGGAGTACGACGTTTCGCCAGTAATTACAACTAGCATAATCAGGCAACAGCCAGGTTTGTGGAGACGTCCTCCTGTTTCGTTCCTTGAATAGAGGGGTAGATGTGATGACGTCCCTTGTGAGCCCTTCATGTGCGAAGGGGGGGGGGGGGGAATTAATGAATGAATATAATTTACAATGGGTATCCATTGCCGGTTGGGTTATTCATATGGTAATCAATGCACGTTATACATGAACATTGTTCCTCTACCTCCTGTCGTTAGCGCGCAACAAAAATATAGTAGTGCCTCAATTTAACACGTAGGCTTTCGCGACCTTCTTTAGCCCACCGGTGATTCTCTCTTCAGCACACCGGTGGGCTAAAGAAGTCAATAAATTTGTCCTTTGAAAACGTGACACATTTTTTACTGTTTGGCCGTGTCAAGTGGTGGAGGGTTACGACACATTTATAAATAATGTGATCTGACCCAAAAACCTATATTATGAATAGTAGTGCCTGTTATTGTCTGCGTACATGTAATACCCACGTATGGTATGCAAATGCATTTAAGGAACGAAGCTGGAGGATGTCTCTAAAAATCTGGCTGTCGCCTGATGATGCTTGTTGTAATTACTGGTGAAACGTCGTACTCAGATTGTTCAATGTTGTGGATTTGCTCTGCAACACACCGGTGTGCTGTACTAGTGACGAATTGGCGTGTTCCGTATACGTGATAAACCTTGTTACTATTTGGCTGTGTCGGGTTGTGGCGGTTTGAACGACACATTTATATTTACGCGATCTAACCCTAAAAACCTATATTACACTGGTCAACAAAGAAAACTTTTTTTTCTGGCCTGTACTTTTGCAGGGTGCTGATTCCAAATCTGATCTCAGATTTTCTCTATCACATCTAAGTTTTATGCTATCGGCATACCCCATTTTCATTGATTTTACCCGAAATCAATTCTATCACTTATGATTGCAAGTTGTTGCGAGTCAGTGACTGCTTTAGTGTTAAAATATAGTGTTGTATTTTTAGGACAATGTGTTTATAATATCATTTTATGTAGATATCCACATTTATTTAATATTTTTCTTCTGCAGTTTTTATTGAAAATGCAATATTTGATATCTAAAAAACCTGATGTGATAGACAAAAACTGATGCCAGATTTGGAGTCAGCACCCTAAAATTACCTCAAAACCGTTGGAATACCTTTTGCCAGAAAAAATGTGTTGACCAGTGTTATAGATGATATTGTTCGCGAAAGCCTAAGTGTTAAATACATCACCTCCATACTTAAGCGATATTGTTTTCGATTTATATTTTTCAACCCTATTACTTGATACTGCAAAACTTATCTCAACATGACAAGCAGTGCCACTATTTGAGCGGCTCGGCTGTGATGCGGGTTTTACTACCTCCGATGCACATTTCTCTCGCCACATATTTTCCGGTGAGTGGCTCAGCAGGCTCAGGCTCTGCACGGTCCCGCAAATTTTTTAAAAATCGCATTTTTTCCACGTCCTTAACTCACTTCGCCGCGCGCACTTGCACGCCGGATCAACCGCGCGGCTACACGCGGGCTGCGATGAGTCAATCTCTCCGCTGAACGGTGATCGGGACCCCCCCACCTCACCAACATCCCCCCCCCACCTCACCAACACCCCCACCCGCATAACAATGACAGCCTGCGACACGCTCGATTTCATAATCGACGGCAGCCAATGCAACATGACCCTAGCCCTACCACTCATCCGACGACCGCATCCTCGTCCCATTTATAGGAATGCTTTTTAATCCATTACTCTAAACATACATTGTAGCGAGTTTAACACGTAGGCCAATATTTATCATAATAAAGGTTTTTTTTTGTTGGGTTAGATCGCGTAAGTATGAACGTGTCGAAACCCTCCACCATCTGACACAGCCAGTAAGGTTATTCGCGTAAACAACGCGCCAATTAGTTACTACTTCAGCCCACCGGTGTGTTGGAGAGTAAATCCACAACATTTACAAATTGAATACGCCGTTTCGCTGGTAATTACATCCATCATCATCGGGCGATTTGCCAGAATAGTGAAGCCATCCACCTGCTTTTGGTCTTAAATAGAGCAAGATGACGTCATCCCTGAACCCATCAGGTGCAGAGATAAGAGGCGGAGGAGGGGGTGGCTATTGTAATTATATGATAGATTAGTAATCAGTTAATTAGCATGTGTTTTCTCTATAAGAAATTGTAGTTGTAAGACGTATTACTTAATAATACGCTTCCAGGCCGCACTAAGCCTGTAGCTGTCAGAGAGGTTAAACTAATTTGTAGTTCTCTCAATTTCAATGGATTCTGGAATTAGTCTCGGGCAGTAATTATTAGTTTGACACAGCACTTCGGCGTTATCAAAATCAATTGAGTGTCCTTGTTGACAAGCATGTTCCGCAACTGCCGAAAGTTGTGTTTGAGAGCATTTCATATTTTTTTGGTGTTTTTTTAGTCTTCCGCTGTTACGTCCCATCTGTCCAACATAGCATCTGCCACATAAGCAATTCATCCGATACACACCTTCTGTTGATAACTTAGGCAATTTAACTTTATTACAAAATCCTAGTTTTTCTATTTTATGTACCGTGCCAGCGGTAGGAAGCAACGATGGCTCACTGATTCCGAACAAGGTTGCAACCAGTACACAGTTGTCTCATTGCTCTACCAATGTGACCACAATTTTGAATCGTGTTAGTTGGTTGTCTAAAAGAAGATTGTGTGAATGTATACATGCATCTTGGTGATGTCACGTGACATGCAAGGTATGATGGGACCGGACCAAGCTTATGGTGACGACAGTATATTTTGTCCATAATAAAGGTTTTTGGGCCAGATCGCGTTATTTATAAATGTGTCGTAACCCTCCACCACCCGACACGGACAAACAGTGAAAAATGTGTCACGTTTACAAAGGACAAATAGTTCACTACTTTAGCCCACCGGTGTGTTGAAGAGTGAATCAACATCATTTAAAAATGTTGCTTTCTAGAAATCACCTTTCGTGTATTTTATTACGGTTGTGTAATCATTTGCCCCAACTTGGTGCCGTGATTGTGTATCAACATTCAGGCTTGATTCACAGAAAGCTACCACTCGTAAATATGAACAACAATGTCCTTTTTCTCATCTAAGAAAGCCACGATGAGTCTCAATACAACTTTTTATGGAGGGTCCTGCTCATCCCGTGCCCTGCCCCCGCAAACTCCGCGCATGCTGCTGGCCACCTTAAAATAACGGTGTAGAAATCAACAAACGTGAAGTTCATTATCTCCAGGCGCGTGTCAGCAACTTCTGAATTGCATTTACAAATTGTGAGTGGCAAGTAGCTACGGGACCAATACTACATCATCACATTGCCTTTTCAGAAAAGTCGTTGGGGCTTGGGCAGGCCACGACGCTGCATGGGGTGATGATGGTGATGATGTTGTTCGGTGATTGTCGCTGAATGACAGCGTGGCAGATAAAGGAGGGCGCGCACTGGCGGAGGACATCGACCATGGAGATGGAGGCGTGAAATCAACTCAAGTGCAGCAGTGTTTAGTTTATTGTCCTCGCCCCGCACCTCCGATTAGCACGGTTGGCTACGTACGGTGCGAATGAAGTTCTACGTACTTACTGTACATACAGCGGTGACAATAAATATCCACCGCGAGAGACGGTTTCATATGGCGATGACTTGGGAGAAGGGAGTCCTTTATCAAGCTGTAGATAGATCATGGCTGCTGACGGTGACGTTTACTACATAGTTGTTGCCGCTGGAGGAGGGGGTGGGGGATGTGAAACTCACCCGCCCCCTAGCAGAGCAGTCGAGCCCCCATGCATCATAGGACCTTTTCTTACCGGTATCAAAATATGAAACACAAGAATATGTTTCACCCTTTCTGGCAATAAAACAGCTGTTCAGATGTTCAGACACCGAATAGATACCCTGTTGCAAGGAATCAAGTCTGCATTAACCACACGTACTTGCCGTGAACATGCAAACAAACATACTCTGACAATATATGCATTGTCCTTGAAAGTGGTTGGTCTACACCAGAGACAGTCTTCTTCATGGACTACTCTCACAAGTGTCAGACCAGGGAACGTCACAAAGGCGAACAGGACAAAGACAATGCACCTATCAGAACACTTATAAGCTCGGGGTGAGCAGCTATAAATTGGGATACTTTTTTTTCCAGTATCAAAGTATGAAAATTGGGAGCGCCTCTTGTTTTCGCACGCTCGCAATCGCCAGTCGATTACTGCACCGCACATCAGACGCGTTCTGCCTCTCGTCGCCCACGCAAGAACTCGATAACTCTGCCTCCCTGAACCTGCGGGAAAGGCGCATGACCGCGCGCTTAAATAATCAGGTTGCCCTTCATTCACATTATCGCAGCGCACCAACCCCCACCCCCTCCCGTACATTCCGACCGCAGCGAATTGCTTTCTGGTGCGGTAAGTGGTTTATTAATTACAGAGCGGGGCCGAGAAAGCTGTGTGCGCGACTGTTGCCATGAATTACACAACGCGCGTTGGCTTTCGGTGTGGGCGAGAGCCGCCGTTTCACGAATGGCCATTATCGAGATGTAATCACGGCTCTCACGAGGCTGCAGTGACGCCAAGTGTTGTTGCGTGCGCCGTACCATGCAAGTGAGCAGCATACTTGTTCATCTTCTTCGTTCGTATGATGGGGATGGAGATTCGCAACGTTAATTTCCTCACTCTTTGGTTCTTTCGGTAAAGTCACGTGGGTATAAAATAAAATACATCACGACGTTTCGGGCGCAAGATAAGCGTACGTCATCAGGTGGGAGAGCTTTGTGGTGGGAACATTTTTTCCCACCTGATGACGGACCGTTTGTGTTGCGCCCGAAACGTCGTGATTTATTTGATTTTCTACCTACGTGACTTTACAGAAAGAACCAAAGAGTATGAATTCCTGCAGTCACGAAAGCTTCAAATCGTTCATGTCCTGGTGTCGAGGTTGGTGTGTAAGCCAGTGTGGGTCGGCTTCAGGAGCAACCTTGGTGGACTTATCTCAAATGCTGCCACGGGGAATGATGGAAGAAGCTCACAGCGGTGTTCGGTTGTGGCCATTGGTTTGACATCTGCGACGGCAGTCGCACTGTGGCATTTGTAATTTATAAGCGGCTGTAAAAAGGCAGGGGTGCTGAAGACAACGCGGGACATTCGCTAACAAGCCCTGTCTCAAATCAGCAGCTTGAATTGTGACTCACGCTCACCCAAATTGGCGCATTAAATTACGCGCGCGCGCGCGCGTGCGTGTGTGTGTACTTTGCATTGTGAAACAATGTAAATGCATCCGCACTGCAGCACCGCAATTGCAACCAAGCAAATTGCACGTCTTTTAATAGAAAGCGATTGTCGTATTGCGTCGCGCCCCTAGGAAACCTTCTCTTGTCACCACTCATTACGTGTCAAATGTGAACACTCACCCTGCAGGGTCATCTGTAGATTTCTATATTTAAGTAAAAAAAAGACGTGGAATTGCGAGGTGTACGTTTTGCCAGGAGGGTTGCCGTGATTCCAGGGCCCAATTAATTTATGAGGGCATTTGGAGCAAAATGGGATGCCTGTCCATTAACTAAATCTCCAGAGAGGGCAGCGGAAAATATGTTGTATTTTGTTTTGAGAGGCGTATGACTGTTTATTGATGTTATCATTTTAATATGAATGTTGTGAAATATGCTCTCGTCATGAAATGCTGTTGTATTTTTTTATTTTAATCCTCAAAATTTTCCCATGTGACACAGATTCAACCCTCCACTATCGCGCCTGTACTGAAAAAAACAAGCAGACAATGCACCTCCTTCACTTATCTCCACGTAAAATACGTGACAATTACATTTGATATTGCTACACATCTCATCAGCCACCGCATGGGGTTCTGGGAGCGCATCATTTGGTTCAACACAAGCAAACACATTCGTGCGGAGGGAGCTGGTAGGAACGTTGGGTTGCTCGGTCAATGGTCAGGGTCAACAGCGGCGTGGTGTATTCCGCAAATATGCCTGACTGTGAGGGCGGGCACAAGCCGGCGTGAGTAGGTTAAACGTTGAGTTTTATAAGGGCACCACGGGGTGACCAGCCCCTCCCCACCCAGCCCCACCCCTCCCACCCCCCACCCAGCCCCACCCTCCCCACCCAGCCCCTCCCCACCCAGCCCCTCTACCACCCTCCCCACCCAGCTTCTCCCCACCCTCCCCTCCCCACCCAGCCCCTCCCTCCGCACCCAGCCCCTCCCCGCACGACAGACAGACGGACACAATAATCCCCTGTGGGCTAGTGTAACCGGGAGGTTCCTACTAGTATAATCTCACTGCAGTACTCACCTCGCACTGCCTCCACCATACTCTTTGGCTCTTTCGGTAAATTCACGTAGATAGAAACATAATAATAAAAAATCACGACGTTTCGATCGCAACACAAGCAATCGTCCTCAGGTTAAAACATATAGCAAGAGAGCTGCTGAAGCAGGGTGTTATATAGGCCTGAGATGGGTGCAGCCCAAGGGGAAGTGGGCGGGGTTATTTGCATTGAAGGACTTCCCAGCAGCAAAGGTTGTGGACGTTGTGTGTGTCTGTATGCCTGACATTAGGCGGTCGGGCGTGGTGCTGGCCAACCACCTACCAGTGACGATTATATAAACCGGTCCTGGGCCTCCCCTCGGTCGACTCTGCCTCAAATGAGTACCTGGCGCGTTGTGTAAATATCGCCACTAGGAAGACAAAAGCGGCCAGGCGTAGTGCTGGGCACCCCTCCCCCCTCCTCCCCGTGTACCGTGTCAGCCTTCATAGGTACTCTTCGCTAGCAGCACTTGCCCCAAGAAATCTGTTAAGGCTATACCGGGGTCTTTGTCTTTGTGTATGTGCTGTGGAGGGTGGGCCACTCGTGGGGTGGGTGGCAATCGAGACCGTTTCGCTTTTAATTGGCGCTGCCCTTTGTCTACAGCACGTGTGCCTTCGTGCTTTCGGTGGCATGATTGGAGAGTCAGCAGTTTCGATTGCTAATGCATCACTTTAACTGCATGCGGCGGGTCCACGTGCTAAACCAATTTGACAAGATTACTTGTTTAACCTTTAACACGTTTTTTTTTCAAAAACCATAAATATGGCATACATGTCAGCAATGCCACCCCCTCCCCACCCACAAATAAATTCGCAGCTGTGCATTGTGATCAATTGCTCAATACGAACATCCGTGGTCACACTGATCTTCACCTCGTAGAAATGAACATGTGTAGTGTCGACGATTCAGAGACAGAGTTTCTAGGAGGCACCTTCTTTATTAACAACTTCCACAGTCTCGTCTGCACACTCTCCACAGTAGCGCAGCCTAGCCTCTACACAACCCTCGCCATCTAACACTGACGGCGCTTGAGATAGCCAACTACTATCTTGTAGCGCAATATCTAGCGGAGACGTTTAGCGACGACGGCGACGAGACGACAGCAACGACGAGACGAGTCCACTCCCAGAACCGGCAGCCTCGAGCCCCCCGCTCTCAGCTCCTTTCATGCTCCCAGCGCAGCCTGGCTCCGCCCTGACGGCGCCTCTCTTCTCGAACCCGCTAGCAGGTTCCAAGGGCCTCCCGATAGGGTCCTCTGTGACCCTTGCCCCAGTTCCTCCTCTCTGCCCACACACCGTGTGCACACCCTCACCGGCGTGTGCGCTGTCTGTCCAGCACAGTTGCCGCTGCTGTCCACCAGCCGGCGCTATAACACTACACATGTAAAGCGTGCTGGCACTACTTTTACCTGCAAGCCGCAAGGAGTTGCCGGGTTGGAGGAGGGCGAACGAGTTGGGCATTTGGGCACACGAAATGCCGGCCGTAAGCTAGGCCAGCGGTGGTGTTGCAGGAGTCACCGAGCAAGTCCACCACGCGTCAAGGCAATCGCACGAACCCCCACGCACAGTTTCAAAACGTATCTCCCAGTAGACACAATTAACAATTCACCGACCCTAGCGATGTCGTGAACTGTCACTATTGAAGTCGCTATCCAATTCAACGATCAATTATTGTCAATTGTATATACAGGGTGCTTTAAAAAATGTTAACACTATATGGGACTATTTAATGGGAAAAGAACGGATAATACACTGTGACATGATAACAAATGTATGTTAATAGCTTCAAAATGTCTAAGAGTCTCCACTTGTTCGCCATCATTGTCAACACCTGCCTGGAATCTTCTCCAGGTGGTCTCCACCTGGAGAAGATTTCTCGTGGTATCATTGCAAATTCTCAGAAGTGTTAACGTTTTCTTGAAGCACCTTGTAAACATTTTACTGTCCCAAGGCTATGAAGTCTGGTCAAGTCGAGCGAGCTACAATATTTTGGACACGTGACCAGGATGCCTGGTGTACAGGAAGAAGCACTGGAACGTGTTTGGGGGGAAGAGGAGGACCGCGACCTGAATGGACGTCAAACATCAAACACTGTGCAGGATGTGAAGCCACCTCAGTTGAAATATTCAGCGATGGGCAGAGAGAAGGGTGAGAGGCAGCTGCAGGGGAGCTACGGGTGAATGCAACGGCCATTGTAAACTTGCTGACCCGCACATACTGGACATCTGTGAAAAATAACTTCATAGCTCGTCGGATTCACCCAGTCTCTAAACACATTCATGCGTAGGGAGCTGGTAGGAACGTTGGGTTGCTCAGTCAATGGCCTGCAGGGTCAACAGCGGCGTGGTGTATTCCGCAAATATGCCCGACTGTGAGGGCGGGCACAAGCCGGCGTGAGTAGGTTAAACGTTGAGTTTTATAAGGGCACCACGGGGTGACCAGCCCCTCCCCACCCAGCCCCACCCCTCCCACCCCCCACCCAGCCCCACCCTCCCAACCCAGCCCCTCCCCACCCTCCCCACCCAGCCCCTCCCCACCCTCCCCATACAGCCCCTCCCCACCCTCCCCTCCCCACCCAGCCCCTCCCTCCCCACCCAGCCCCTCTCTGCACGACGGACACAATATATCCCCTGTTGGCTGGTGTAACCAGGAGGTTCCTACCAGTATAAAGATTTTTATTCTGAAATATTCATTGCCCCAAAGACACAAATGCCATCGGACTAGAAGATGTAAGCCAAAAAAAAAAAATCTGTATTATGGATGATATTGGTCGCGAAAGCCGACGTGTTAAACGGAGTAGAAGAAGAAGGGTGAAAGGTGCCGTGTTGGAAACACGGAGCTAAGAATGCGGCAACCCGAGTTTGATTTCTAACCATAGATAGGAACCAGTGTGATGAAGTATGGTGAAAAATCCCCCATCATGGGAAGGATAGTGTGGAGATTCCTTCTTCCGTGCCGTAGTGGATTGACGAAGGGCTGTAAATGATTGCTATATTTGTATTATTTTACTGTCTCGCTTGCATTGTTTCTTGTTGTGTGTCTGTCCAGTTTGTACAATTGTATTCACTCCATGAACAGATATAAAATGTGAGCACAAAATTCTAATCAACGGCAATGGGAGTTTCTCTCATGCAGTGTTTGCGCTGAGCAAAATACATTATTTTAATTGATGAATCACTGCATTGTTATTTGGCTTTCTCGAAGTCTTCCACCCCCCCAGAGGCATGATAGCATAGGTGGCCCTGGCTTAAATATTGAACGCGGGGGGGGGGGGGCATATCCAAATCGCACACCTTCATCGCCTGGCCCGTGGGCCACATTGCATTGGCACCGCTTGCACACTCGATACGCTATGCTACTCCTTATCTGACAATATCAACACCTGGCATCTTCATCCGATCGTAATACAATTTCTCGACATGCACCATCGCCTCCCGTCATGCACGCCTGTGGTGCACATTAGAGAATAAGTAACGCAAGAGGTGGTCGAGTCGTGCAGAGGGCAAATTTAATCTCGGTGCACTGAGCCGGCACCGCTGAGATCATTGTGTAGAAATCAGGATGTCATCTACTCGTCATTTAATTAGGATTCTCAAGTGAAGTGAGATGATGGTGGTCGACCTTGTCATCGATGACGACGGAAAATGCATTATATCAAAGTAGTTGTGTCACTTCATTTTGCGTACTGGCCAAACTTCCCAATATAGGATCACAGAGCTCGGGCAATTGTTGGCATCGATCCTGGCTGCCTTCCCGCTTGCCTGTGGTTTCCCGCGGCACCGAATCATTCTCTCGCTTTGGGAGTGAACGAAAACGGTGTGTTACAAGATGAAGATTTAAATTTTAGAGTTATAGTTTTATTATATATTTCAGTTATAAGGATTAAAACAACTGGTTTAATTGCCATGCGATGAACATCTTTGCTTCGGAGCATGTGCGAGCTAGTCCCTCTAGTGTGGCTAAGTGGCAATCAAAGGGACCTCGCAAGTGGCAATCAAAGGGGCCTCTATGATGCCATTTTTCAGAAACTGTTTTCTAACACGGAGTGATTCACTGTTCTTTTGAAGCCTTTTTTTCATCACACGGCGCAATGATGATAGCAGAGTTGGAATACAACCGGAAAAAGTAAAAATTGAGTACAAAAGGGGGGGATGCATTGGTTCTCGCTCTGTGCTACGAACCTGGTGATGAGTTTTATTCTAGACTGTAGCTAACATCCGTTGCGAGTGATATCAGAGCCGGTCTTGGGCCCTCCTCCCCTTTACTAGCCCTCGCTGACCAACGCGGTAAAGTATGGTGACCGACACGGTGTGGGGAGGCCCTCATCCAGCAGTGGATTGACATAGGTCTATCACAAAAATATAGAAAATAGTAACTAAAACAGCGAGAAAGAGAGACATGGTAGGGTGGGAGATAACGCGTTGGTGTTTTCAGGTGACTCCTGGAACTGTGAAGATTCTGCGGGAGACAAAAAAAAGTTGCATACTTCGTCATTTCACCACTCACGCAAAATGCACTCCCACGCAGTTTTACGAGGATCATTTTTGCAAGCGTGGACTGTTTACACCAGCGGGTGAGGCACTTGCTGAGAACAGATAAAACAACAACAACAACAATGTTACTAATATCATGTACTGTATTTGTCCAGGAAAGGATCGTGGATTATCCAAATACTGTAGATTTGCAGGAGGATCTTGGGCAGTGTTGAGATGTATGGCCACTTCCTGTTTACAGAGACGTTTTCACACGCCGGAGGAAGTAGAGAACTTGGAGAACACTGCTCAACCATTGCACAAAATGGTTCACGAAACCTACTTGCTGTACTGCCACCTGCCTTGACCACCACGCAGCTTTGGCTTGAGGAGTTTCACAAATTCTACGCGATCCACCGAGCCTTTCCTCCAAAGGGCTGGATCGCGGGCAGTGGTGGTGCACCCAACTAAACATTTCAGGGGTGGGAGGGTGGAATATTTTTCCTCCGCAGAGCACGAAGCCAGAAATACGTTTTCATAACCCTGTTTTATTTCAGACGAAACAAAAACGACCGCATATTTATACCTTGTTGTAAATTGTCATTGGTTAATTTTATATAGCGTCGTCATTCATGCGAATTGCATCTCAACATCGCTGAGAAGCCGCAGACAAGCTGGAAGACTGCCAGGCGGTGAGTCGGCGTCGACAATTCAATATTGCAAATCTCAAAGATGATCTATGCCAGTGGTTCTCAACCTCCCCCTTGTTGAATTTAATGTCAACCGAGTACCCCCCTTGCCTGACCCAACATTGTTCTTAGAAATAAATGTATGAATTAATGAACATGAATATTTTAAGCCAATTGCCAATTTGTGAGGTTATCCAAACTATTGTGAAAATTCCGTCACAGTTCCTATGATCACTGTTTCATTGATTTCATGGCTTTATTTTGGTGATTTCGAAAAGTGTATTGGTTTAGCCATGTTTGTTTGTTGTACAGAGTTAGACTGATGGCCTTAATCTAACTTATCTTGTGGTTGTTGTTGGTTGTTTGACTTGCATCCCACTGGGATTTTTGCACACAGCGTTGGTGTACGGTGTTTTTTTCTGCAATATTTTGCTGTCTTTTCTTGGATTTTCTGTTTGCACTCAGTCACATATTCACTTTAAGATGTTTTTTGTTCATGTTTTAGTTTTTGTTTCTTGCCGTTGCACCCGATTCAAGAGCCGAATGGCTCACGGGGCTATACCTAATAAATGAACTTGAACTAGCAAGTAACTGCAAGCGAATGGAAAATTTCAACGAACGCTGTTCATGTGTAGTGACATAGAATCGGTCACGTAGCAGCATAGCGCTGGCTGCTGGCGGGGAAGGGGATCTGCAGCTACAGCAGCCCTGACTGACAGCAGGCCACGTGATAGACCAGAGAGGGATCTTGGGGAAATGTTACGGAAGGGGCACATCGAGAACCCGCTAGTATTCTTAGGTTTTTTCGGTAAAGTCACGTAGGTAAAACATCAAAATTAATAAAAATAAAAATTTTGATGTTTTACCTACGTGACTTTACCGAAAAAACCTAAGAATATGAAGCCTTGCAGTCACGAAAGCTTCAAATCTAGAACCCGCTAGTAGGTTCTAGAAGAGGGCGTTGCCGGGGGCGGAGCCAGGCCACGCTGACAGTATAAGAGGGGCCCCGGGAGGGGAGCTCGGGGCTGTCGTGTGGAGTGGGTCCCCGTCGTGCTGCTGGAGTCTTCACCGTCATCTCCGTCTTCATCCTCTCGGCGTCGCCAGTCAGGCAGTCTACCAGCTGTCCTGACTGGGGACCGTAGTTACTAAATGTTCCAGGCAGGCCGTGTTAATAAACAGACTGCCTCCTACTCTGAGTGTCTCTGAGTCAGTCACTGACATGCATGACGTTATTATTTGGTAATAAACAAGGTGCCTCCTAGTCTTAGTGTCTCTGAGTCAGTCACTCACATGCATGACGTTGTTTGTTGTTAATAAACAAAGTGACTCTGAGTCAGTCACTCACATGCATGACATTATTATTTGGCAATAAACAAAGTGCCTCCTAGTCTTAGTGTCTCTGAGTCAGTCACTCACATGCATGACGTTATTTGTTGTTAATAAACAAAGTGCATCTTACTCTGAGTGTCTCTGAGTCAGTCACTCACATGCATGACGTTATTTGTTGTTAATAAACAAAGTGCTTCTTACCAGAGGTGGGACAAAGTCATTGTTATGCAAGTCCAAGTCGAGTCTGAAGTCATCAAATTCATGACTCGAGTCTGACTCGAGTCCAAGTCACATGACTCGAGTCCACACCTCAGAGGTGGGACAAAGTCATTGTTATGCAAGTCCAAGTCGAGTCTGAAGTCATCAAATTCATGACTCGAGTCTGACTCGAGTCCAAGTCACATGACTCGAGTCCACACCTCTGCTTCTTACTCTGAGTGTCTCTGAGTCAGTCACTCACATGCATGGCGTTATTTGTTGTTAATAAACAAAGTGCCTCTTACTCTGAGTGTCTCTGAGTCAGTCACTCCACATGCATGACGTTATTTGTTGTTAATAAACAGAGTGCCTCCTACTCTGAGTGTCTCTGAGTCAGTCACTCCACATGCATGGCGTTATTTGTTGTTAATAAACAAAGTGCCTCTTACTCTGAGTGTCTCTGAGTCAGTCACTCCACATGCATGACGTTATTTGTTGTTAATAAACAGAGTGCCTCCTACTCTGAGTGTCTCTGAGTCAGTCACTCCACATGCATGGCGTTATTTATTCGTGCTCGCTGGTTACTCTTGGAAACCACATTGTTTGCGATCAATGAGTTTAGAAAGGTCCATTATATCGTTCGCGGTTACTATACGGATGAACATTTTATCGCAGCTGTTTAATACTCGTACGCGATTATTCACCAATGACTCTCAAGTATGATATCATTTCACACATTGGCACGGACCCCAGGGGTAAACCCGCGTGCCCATGCTTGAGAACCACTGGTCTGCGCTGTAAAATGTCCCTCTGAGGATGTCAACTTGGGTGTGGGTGGGGGGGGGGGAAGCAAATGCCCATTTTGTCCCCCTGGGTTCACCTTTAATTACGGGTGCGTGCACCCACGTGCCCGTATCTCGATAAGTCTTGAAGCGGAGTATGAAATTTGCAGCATTAATCATGAATCACTCAGCCCATCGGAGCGAGGGGAACGGCCTTTGGGAGCTTTCGTTAAAACGGGGGGTGGGGGGAGGTTGGGGTTGGGTCAGGCACTGAGGCATACGAGGGTAAGCTGGCATGGCCGCTAACACAGCTGTAGATTCCAAAGGCTAATTATTAAGATTAATTAAACCTGCAACCTTCTGATACGAGAGTGCTAATTTTCGCGTGGGTGAGATTTTTGCACCGTCTCCCCAAATGAGAATTCGTGGTTAATATTCTGCATGGTGAAGAACATTAACCAAAATAAAATAAAAGCTGGCTCATATATATTGTTATTTGTATCATCTATTCAAATCCGCTGACAACCACGTAAGATTCATACTCTTAGTTCTTTCGGTAAAGTCACGTAGGTAAAAAATTAAATTAACATTAATAAAAAAAAACAATAAAAACGTTTCGGAGGCAACACAAGCTTCCGTCTTCAGGTGAAACTGTCACAGAAAAATATCTGTATCAAGAGAAGAGAAGTCACAAGAGGTACGACCTTATATACTGGTTAAGGGGGGAGGAGCCAGGAGGGGCCGTGGGAGAGGAGGAGTTATGAGATGATCGGTACTGCTGCTGGAACTACGCCTTTGTAATGTAATTTCATTTTTTACCTACGTGACTTTACCGAAACAACTAAGAGTATGAATCCTTGCAGTCACGAAAGCTTCAAATCTAGAACCACGTAGGATGTCCAGTTAATTATAGGATACACAATAGCCACGTCCATCAGTTGATGGGGCAATGTGAGCAGTTTGATGGGACGCTGATTATCACAAAAAATGGAAGGCATCTGCTGTGCACATCAACCATCAGTTATGAAGATGACGACAGAGAGAACAGCCACGTTACTCACTGAAGGGTTGGTAAGGACATTGGATGTTGAGTGTTGCGACTTTGGATTTGAGGATTATTCGCAGCCGTAAGCACGTGGGTCAACGATGCCCCCAACGAGCGCTACTACCACCCCCATCCTGTCTGGCCTGGTCGGTTGCATCACCAGCAGAGTGGAGAGTCACAACGAGGCTGTTTTCAGGGCCAGGAGGACAACAGTCGCAGCCAGTTTCGATTTAAAGCTTTCGTGACTGCAGGGATTCATCTTCTTGGTTCTTTCGGTCAAGTCACGTAGAAGGGAAATAATAAAATAATAAAAATAAAACATAATAAAATAATTCTCACGACGTTTCGGCCACAACGCAAGCAGCCGTCCTCAGGTGAAGAACAGGTCTGTCGGAAAGACTCTTTCGGAAAGACAGCGTCGAAACATCGTGAGAATAATTTTATTATGTTTAATTTTTATTATTGTATTATTTCCCTTTTACGTGACTTTACCGAAAGAACCAAGAAGAAGTCGCAGCCAGTGTTGCCCGTTGTAACGCCGGGAGCGTTCACATGCGTGGCACTGAAGTGACCGGGTGGTTCCGGCGTTAGAGCATGAAGCAAGTACTGGTGAGATCCTGGATTCAAATGGGTTCTCGATTGCAGTGAGTTGGTGTCTCGGCATAGTCCACATTTAATTACTGCTTAAAAGCCTTTCGGATTAAATTCAGTGTTTAACTTAATTTGGCTTATCCAGCTCTGAGAATTATACATTTGGTTTCATTGAACGCTCTTTGCAGATCATATAAGGGGTCTGTCGTCCTTGTGTGGATAATTAGTTAATTGAAGGAATTTGAGAAGTATTTATGTGACGTCAACTTATAGGGATATTACCCAACAGAAGGCACTGCTCACTGCAGGAATTCTAAACAAGCATCGTATCGTCCATTGCGTGATGGCGAAAGCACAAACGGAACACAAAGAGAGTCAGAGCGGAGGTGCATGTGGCCGTGGCATGGGTTGGGTTCAGTATTTTGGACGCGGGAGCCACGTGACACGGTCTGCTCACTGGTCAGTGCCGCACGAGCCATCTTCAATTCCACGCGGCGAATGCAACGACATCATCACTAGTTAAACGTGTTTATCACCCGCACGTACAAATCAGCAGCAGCAGTGTAGGTCTGCAAGGTCCGGCACCTTTTAGATTTGGATTTTTCTAGATATCTATTGAAAGTTACTCACGAAAGGTCTAAACCTGCTGTGAACCTCGTCATCACCAGCAGTACGGATTCGAGTGGGTAGCTGGCTGATATAAAACGAAGACAAAAATTTGATTGTAATACATTGCAATTATTTATAATTGCATACGATCTGAATGCACTCTTTAGAAGCTCCCTCTAGTGGATGCCCTAGCGCCAGCAGTGGTGCTGAGCAAGCAATTGCAGGGCTGTGCCTTTTACATTTTAGGTGTTCAGGAAGGTCGACAGAGGTGGGTCCAATGAAGTTCAGCGTTTATCCGATTTTGGCATGTAGGAGACGTGTAAACACAAATTGAACGCGGCTCGACGGAGGCGAGTAGCGCCATTTGCTGAACAGACAGGGTGGAATAATGCGAGCGAGCGAGCGACTTCAGAAGCAGGGGGACCACGGGTTTGAGACGTTAACTACCTCGCCTGGTTATGCAGGAGGTCGTGGGTTGGATCCCGATCTTGACGTCTTTATACTTGGAGTTTTCCTGTCTCTCTCTCTGCCCATGGTCGCATGGATTTTTCTCCGGGTCCTCTGGTTTTCCCCTCCAAATGTATAATCATGCGCTTAGAGTGTTTGGCTGCTAGAGATTTACACGCGATAATCCACTTCGTCGAGCAATTATTTGTGGACAAGTCGCTTCTGGAAAAGAGCTATATCGCTCAGTGGGCCTTGCCTGGTACAATGAAAAAAAATTAACCCGTAAAAACAAAGTTTTTCGCTATAAATCCTTTATATGCGTAGCATCGGGGCGGCTAGAGTCCTCTCGTCCTCTGGCTTGAGATGGCTGCCACCTATGGGTCAGATGATTGTGTGCCAGCATTAACCAATTGGTAAATAAATATTTTTAAAAAATTCCCTAAACAGTGTAAAATTTTGGAAAGTTTTTTTTCACGAAAATTCATTGTCACGCACAACGAGTCTGTGTGCAAAATGTCAGCTCGATTGGATCACGGGAAGTGGGTTTAAAAAACGACCGAAAGATTTGCACGGTCCTAAGCAAGCAAGCAAGCAAACTTAATATAAAGGATTTAATAAGTATAACTCGTAAAAACAAAGTTTTTCACTCTAAATCCTTTATATGCGTGGCGGCTAGAGTCCTCTCGTCCTCTGGCTTGAGATGGCTGCCACCTATGGGTCAGATGATTGTCTGCAGTATTAAACAATTGGTAATTAAATATTTAATTTGTTTTCCCTAAACAGTGTAAAATTTTGGAAATACATTTTCACGAACATTAATTGTCTCGCACAACGAGTCTGTGTGCAAAATGTCAGCTCGATTGGATCACGGGAAGTGGGTTAAAAACGACCAAAAGGTTTGTACTGTCGTAAGCAAGCAAGCAAGCACGCAAGCACGCAAGCAAGCGAACTTAATATAAAGGATTAAAAAATAGCACATATCATCGAGGCATCAATGAGAGTGGCAAGGAGGAGGATGAAACAGCCCGAGTAAGAGAGGCAAATAGAGCTTAAATGATCAAAACAGCAACAGCTGTTAATGCATGTTAATTAATAATCACTTTTGCAGGGCGTCCATAAAGGAAGTATCCTCTTTTCCGAGAGCAGTTTGCAACCGTGCGGTTGAATTTTGATTTAAAGCTTTCGTGACTGCAGGGATTCATCTTCTTGGTTCTTTCGGTAAAGTCACGTAGAAGGGAAGTAATAAAATAATAAAAATAAAACATAATAAAATTATTCTCACGACGTTTCGGCCACAACGCAAGCAGCCGTCCTCAGGTGAAAACCAGGTCCGTCGAGGCGACAGAGTCAGACCAGGTCCGTCGAGGCGACAGAGTCTGACTCTGTCGCCTCGACGGACCTGGTTTTCACCTGAGGACGGCTGCTTGCGTTGTGGCCGAAACGTCGTGAGAATAATTTTATTATGTTTTATTTTTATTATTTTATTACTTCCCTTCTACGTGACTTTACCGAAAGAACCAAGAAGACGTGCGGTTGAAATCTGGGCTGCGTTATGGGAAAGATTAAGTTTATTCTTAAAAAAACACACAAACAAGGATATTGAGTGATCCTCAACAGCGGATAATCGCAGCAGCGCTCGAACCAAACGTGAGACGGCAAATACCGAGTGAAACCTCGAGAGATGAAAGTGTGTCGCCAATTTGCTACGGTTCAGAGAAATTAAGCTCATACGATACAATCTTTACAATACCGCCAGACGCTTTGTTTGTATGTGTAGAATTATATTGACCTTGCTCAAATTGCTTATTACAAATCATTAATAATTGACGATGCCTTTATGGGTTACAGCTATATGTTATTGCCTGCCTGGAAATGGGTGCTGGCGGTTGGCTGATTAAAGATGTCACTGCCCTGCTCTTTAGACAGCAGACCGACTTTTTTCTGGTGTCACGGTCAAATTAACAGTCGGCCAGTGAGCAATTTATATTGGCAATTTATAGCAGCTCCTATATCAGCTTCAACCCCCACCTCCCACCACCACAATTATCTAAAAAGGTATTTTTTGGCGCTACTGGCCCTTTTGACAACTGGGACCGGCACATAATGTGTGCAACATCGATATGAAACAATCGCTCCTTGAGATTCAGATGTGTTTTGCCTACACCCTGCCCAACATTGAGTGGGGCATTTGAAAAATGCGAAAATGTTATGCACATCCACTGCTGGATGAGGGCCTCTCCACACCGTACGGGCGTTTACTTGATCACAGTTCACCGCGCTGAGCAGTGCGTCTTGGTGACGACGCAGCGCAAAGTAGCATGTGCAGGTACCATGGAGTCTTTTTCTGCGCTACTCTCTGCTGCAAACGACAGAGGCCCACAGCAGCCTACAACAGCTGTTTTATGCATGGCTCTCACCCATCCAAGTACAACCAATACTCAAATTATCTCCCTGCTCAGCGTAAGAGGCGCCAATTAGCGTGGTGTTAACATCGCATTTTAATCGGCAAACCCAGATATAAAATGCGGATATAACCACGAGTCAACTACGACCGAGTTTAATGAAATGCGCCGTACACGTGAGCACGGTGCCTCTGCGCAAGGCAATGAGGAGGACGCTTCGCGATGGCACGGATCTCATTGGTTGTTTGACTTGCATCCCACTGGGATTGTTGCACACAGCGTTGGTGTCCGGTGATTTTTTTTTTCTGCAATATTTTGCTGTCTTTTCTTGGATTTTCTGTTTGCGCTTAGTCACATATTCACTTCAAGATGTTTTTTGTTCATGTTTTTGTTTTTTGTTTGTTGCGGTAGCACCCGATTCAAGAGCCGAATGGCTCACAGGGCTATACCTAATAAATGAACTTGAACTTGACTCTCGGACTTTTGACCGCCACGCGCAAACATTTGGTTGGCGTGGGGCTCACGGGGCTTCGTGGGACGGTCGACAGAGCGCAGTGCAGCGAAAGCCATTGTTGGGCTGTCACCTCCTACGCCTGTGCCCCCTCCGCCTTCTACAACTCGCATCGGCCAGCTTTGTGAAGTGCGCTCTCAGCTAGCACCCCCGCGGCACGCACGGCGTGGGGCAGAGGTCGCAACCGGGTACCTGATACCCGTACCCTACCCGATACCCGGCTACACGTACCCGGCCGGGTACGGGTACCCGTTTGCGACCCTGGTGCGGCCGGGTACGGGTACGGGTAGGCCGTGAGTTACTGGTGAGTAACTGTTTGTCACTCATTTCGGGTAGGGTACGGGTACGGGTAGGGAACGGCTAGCCGTACCCGGCCGGGTACGGGTACGGATACCCATTTGCGACCCTGGTGCGGCCGGGTACGGGTAAGGAATCAAAACCCGTTTGCGACCTCTGGCGTGGGGAGGCACTCATCCAGCAGTGGATTGACAGTGAGCTGTGACGTGTGCGCGGCAATGGCACGCGTCTTCGCTTGGCCTCGGTCACTCGGCTGCCTGAGCACGGGGCGCGATTGCATTCAAACTCACGAGGCGCCACCCGGCACTGCGCACGGTGCCCATGCCACTCAGGGTTCTCATTTCCACTCTAGGATAGGCAAGGGGATTAGTCACACAAACAAATCTGTCTCCCCAACCTTCCCAGGTGCTCTATAATCTGATCTCAAACAGTTCTCAACCTGCCAGCTCTCGACCTGCCAGTCTCGCTAATATACTGGTGAGATAAAAAAAATTGTACTTTTATTTGTAAAAATGTTTTATTGATTTGTTTACCATTCATATACTTTGCACTCCTATTGTGTTGTTGTATTGTTTCTTGTTGTAACGTTCTCACCTGGTGGACATCTGTGAAACAGAGCTTAATAGCTCATCGGATTCCTCCAGTAACATATTCCTGCGGAGGGAGTTGGTAGGAACGTTGGGTTGCTCGGTCAATGGCCAGGGTCAATGGCGGCGTGGTGTATTCCGCAAATATGCCCGACTGTGAGGACGACCACAAGCCGGCGTGAGTTGGTTAAACGTTGAGTTTTATAAGGGCACCATGGGGTGACCAGCCCCCCCCACCCAGCCCCACCCCTCCCACCCCCCACCCAGCCCCTCCCCACCCAGCCCCACCCTCCCCACCCAGCCCAGCCCCTCCCCACCCTCCCCACCCAGCCCCTCCCTCCCCACCCAGCCCCTCCCTGCACGACGGACGGACACAATAATCCCCTGTGGGCTGGTGTAACCAGGAGGTTCCTACCAGTATAAATACATATTCTGATGCTGATACTTAATGTACACTCGAGTATGTCAGATGCTGTGCTTTCTGACCAGTCGTTGATCCAGTAGTGGATTGACAAAGGGGCCGTGTATGTTTGAACAAATATCCCCCCAATAACCTTAACAGACTGTTGGGGAAAGTTATGTTCGCGAACACCTATGAAGGCCGGCACAGCCCACAAAGGGGTGGGTGGCCAACACCACGCCCGGCCGCCTTTGTCTCCCTATAGTGACAATATTTACACATCGCACTAGGCATTCATTTGAGGCTGAGTCGACCTAGGCGAGGCCCACGACCGGTTCAGATATTCGTCACTGGTGTTGTATGTATATACTCACGTACACAAACAACCCTATTAACGGAAGTAAGCGGAGGACTCGGAGCAGTAAATTTAAGTGAGCAACTTCGATGCCAGTGCAGGGCGTGCGATGACTTAAATTCAGTGCAAATTATGTTTATTAGAAACACCAATTGTTACATCACTCTCAACACTTAAGAAAATTGGCATACTCGTAATAAACTTTACATGACAACAATTACCATAGATAATCTTTTTTGTCATAATGAGTTATATGCTACGCCTTTCCAAAACACTGGCCCATAATCGAGAATAAATAACTAAGTTGCTTTTTTTGTCGTCGATACAATACATGATGAATAAACCATCACCAAACACGAGTCGGCAATCAAGAGGCTAAGTATGTCAGTAAACCGTGATGCAAATACAAGATGCATTTAATGCGACATTAAACACAATTTAAGTGCCTTTTATCATCATCATCACTGTTTACTCTTCACAATATCGTCACCATCAACACCATCACCATCGTCATCACTTCTCACGCCATCGTCACTGTCATTGTCCTCATTTAATATACATCCTGAATTATAGCACGACAGTCCGAAGTAGCTGAGAGAAATACCATGACCGATCATAACGTGATTGTACCAGTGCATAAAGGGTTAGGGTAAATCAAGCTGTAAACCACAATTCTTCTTACCGATTGGTTCAGCGTAAAGCCATTGTCAGCATAAAATCCATTGTCCTTAGCAACGGGGCAATGCTAATACATCTGGGAAGTCCCTTAAAATATTTGTTCCAGTAATTGAATAAACACTGCTAAAATATATATATACTATACTTTATTACACTTCCAACTGTGACATTCCAAAGGTCAAAACTTCGATCGAAAATATTTAAAAGTTTTAACTATAACACGAAAATACTGAAAACGTATTAAAACATAAACTAAATGAAAACATTCCGCTCACTGGAATTTTTGTTTGTCCATTTTGAGCAGCATATACTCTTTATATATACTATAATTTTTAAAACTTTGCGCGTCCATCATTCATTTGGGTTCGGCAACTTAATTATATTCGGGTTCATTATTCACAGAACCCTAACGCATTCTATAAACCCATCTTTTGGCTTGGACCTGAATGGGGGAATCCTGAATCAAATGTACAATGTTAAATAAACTTGAATTACAAATCATAGTCGGCGAGCGGGTGTGTGGATGAAGTGGTTTGGGGTCGTAGTGGCGGAGCGAGAGTGGAAGATTCCGGAAGCAGGCGGCGGACCCACAACAGTAGAGCCTCCCCCTCGTGGCTAAACTACTCACAGCCGTGCGCGTCTCTTACAAACACGTTTGTTCATTTCAGTTTTTTTTAGCGTTATCGAAAATCGTATTCAAGATCGTTAACAAGTAATCGTCTTTGCCCCACATTTCGGATTGCCTCACAATAAAAGTCCAACCCTGTGCATGCGTGCGTGTCTCCGTGTCTGTTCAAATGAACCAGGAGGTGACCGATGAACCCTGCCCACCGAGCACGTTGGAACGCGCCACGCGGTTTGAAAATTCGCTCGCGAGGCTGTCGGTTCGATCGTTAACTAAAACTGAACTGGATTCCGATCATCGACACCACGATTTTGGCAAATTGATCATAGATTTAGCGAAAACTACAATTGAACAAAATGATAATCGATTAAAAACCCTGCTAATACAAAAGCCACACGGACGAGATGAGGTTTTTTTTTTAACGTCTGCAGAAAGATTTCAGCGCTCAGCAACCGCAGGTGCGAAACGTTTTCTTTCCTTTCAATGGAAATGTCTCTTCGTGACGAGTGCTGGGCACATTGGCGAATTAAGCCCGGTGAATAGGCATTCTGCACGTGTGCAAATGCACGCTGGAGGAATTACACCTTGCCATTTGTAAGTTGACGAACATTTTGGTGCTGATGGGTGTGAATCCAATGCTGGCCGAGGGCCACTTTAGTGCGGGCAGATTTCCGTCTTGGCGGACCGAAATGGGGGAAGAAAACAAGACACCTCGAGCGATGCAGCGCAGCCTCGAACGGCCCTCCGCCAACAATTGAGATGTCGCGCCCGGCATCTTTAAAAAGTGTGAGTTAAAATTAGCGACTGTTTTATGGTAAATATGGAAGTTTTTCTTAAACGTTGTGTGGGCTGGACTAGATTTTCAGCAATTGTTGTGGAGCGATGCTGCAATTGCAGGGTATATAATTATTATCATTATCATTATTTGCGCATGGTTAACACAGCACAAAAGGAATTCCCTTACACAAACCAAAAAAGATTGAGGTTTCCATACCCAGGGCTTAATTTCTCACTGAATTCCGTCCGGGTCGCAGGTAGACTGGAGTTGGAGGCACGTGACTAGCAGCCACAGCCATAGTAAGGAGGGTATACTGCATGCGGTGTGCTGGGTACGAAAAAAAAAATCCGGATCAATGACCCAGACAGACCCAGCTAAATTAAGCCCTGTCCCACACCTCCAATTACCACTTTGAAGAAAAGATGTTTGCGGGAAAATGTTCTGTAAGCGCGTGGCCCCTAGGAATTCCAAGGCTGTGAGAAGCAGCACACATAGGGAGGTTTTTTTTTTTTAAGTGCTGGTGGTGGTGGCAATGGATGGTGCTGTTAGTGATGTTGCTGGTGGCGCTGGTTCTGCTGCAGCTGCAACTGGGGGTGGCAGCGATGGGTAGGGGAACAACGGAGGAGGGGACGACTTTGATGAAGCAACGGGGCCCGCTCTTCGTCGCGATCGGTGTACATCTGCCACTGCCGCAGTAACAGCGCCGGCGGCGCGCTCACACGTCCGAGCTGACGGACGTGGGGCGCGTACGGTGCTGCTGCTGCTGGTGGTGCGGGTGCATCCTCTGGAACTGCTGCTGCTGGTGAGGACGCCGGCGGTCGGCGAAGTGCCTCTGGATGTTCATGGTGACCTCCCTGTGGAGGTCAGGGGCGTCTCCAGAGCCGCCGCCTGTCACCCACGGGTGGTGCAGTGCCTGGCGCGCCGTGAAGCGCCGCTTGGTGTCGACCACCAGCATCCGGCTCACCAGGTCCTTGGCAGCTAAGAGCCAAGAGGAGGATGGAGGAGGAGGAGGAGACGGGGGGACCGACGAGAAGGAGGAAGTGCAGGAGGAGGAAGGGGGGGAAAGGGGGATGAAGGGAAGGAACAGGAATGCGGAGAAGGAGGAGGAGGGAGGACAGGATAGGGAGGAGGGAGGATGCAGGGTTGGAGGAAGAGGAGCACAAGGATTGGGGAGGAGGAATTGAAAAAGGAGGAAGGATTGAATAATTTACAGTATACATACAATCTTCCTGTCAATCCACTGCTGGATGAAGGCTGCTACCATACATCTGACTGCACAATTACATTAAAAAGGTAATTTATGTCGATACTGGGCCATGAGATGTACAAGTGGTATGATGACTCGAAAGTAAAATGCTCCTTTAAAAATCAGATGTGTTTTTCTGACACCCTTCCCACTATCGTGTGGGGCATTTCGAAAAATGCAAGCTGGTCTGAACATGTACCGCTCTTCCGTCAAAATGCTGTGCGGGTCGCGGGGGTTGTTTGACCATACTTCACCACGCTGGTCAGTGCGTGTTGGTGAAAGCGCCAGATTTTGAAGTCAACGCATCGTGGACTACAACAATGGATTTTTGTGCAGTCCTCTGTTGTGGCAAAATGGCCTCAACTCGTCCCAAGAAATATACCATTGCAGTAAAACACCATGAAATAATAATGATGATGATGTGAGTGGGAGAGTGATATTCTACACATGGCGAAACGATCACGTTATCTTCCTCTTTGGATCTCACAACTGAAGTGTGGAAACGTTCCAGGGGAAGTCGGCTTCATGGCACGTGACTCGCGGGAGGTGGAGTGATTCATGAATTGCCGCGATTTAATGCGAACATTTTGATGCAAGAATCGATTTTAGTTCCTGTTGTTGTTGTTGTTGTTTTTGTTTCATGAAGAGGTGAATGGCCGAGGCCGTCTCCGGCGATTGCTGCAGAGGTGGCGCGGAGCCGCCGCGCACGGCATAAAGATCCTAGCTTACGCGTGCGATTCGATGTACGCACCCTGCGAGTTTAAGAATCGACAGTAATTGATGACGTTCGTTTACCTTGTTGCACCCCCGAGCAGGTGCCGGTGGTGTATTTGTAAACAGTGTGCATTAAATCTTGACTTTAAGCATTCGTGACTGCAGTAATTCATATTCTTTGGGTCTTTCGGTAAAGTAACGTAGATAGGTTCAAATTAATAAAAATCACAACACAAGCGATCGTCCTCCCGATGACGATCGCTTGTGTTGTGATCGAAACATCGTAGTTTTTTGTTTATTTTATATTTACTATTTGTATACATTTAAACCTATCTTCGTGACTTTACCGAAAGACCCAAAGAATACAGTGTGCATTAAGTTCACGAAACAGAATGATGCACGTTTCACTGAGAGAGTAAACAATGTGATGGGGATATTTCTCAATTATTTTAATGGGTAAAGGTGCAGCTCTGCAATGTCCTTGCTCGTTGCGCCGCCAGCAGAAGGGCCTCCACACAAAAGGGAAACTGTGGAGAGCCCCTCCTGATGATATTTTGGCCTACTGTTCAACGCTGGCCAGGCTATTTGGTAGAGGTCAGAGTATCCCCACTTCACTCCACACAACATGACCTGCCCATCGACGACCACTTAGGATGTTGTCCTTCCCGCGTACTTGCGATAAGCACGGTTGGCTATGCACGGTGCAAAAGAAGTTCAATATACATACACTGTCATTTATCTATTTATTCAGGAAGTCCTCATCAAGACTTGACGCTCTTTTTCAGAAGGATCCTGCACTGGGATGTTTGACCAATTTCTGTTATATATTTTTTTGCACGTGGGAGAAAATGTGACTAACATCCACACACACAGGGCCACTCACATTCCCACACAGATGGTTCACAAATCCACTTGCTGTGGTGCTATCTTCTGGCCACATCGCAGGCCTGGCAGGATGGAGAATCTCAGAGAACTGCCTGATCCACCAACGCTTGCCTCCAAAGTGCTGAATCACAGGCGTCGTTCGCTACCATTCCCTGATCAGTAGACACCACGGCACAGGGCTGGGAATCCTGCAGCCCATGGGCCAGATGCGCTCTGCGACTTCATATCATGCAGCCCCCCATGGCCACATGAGGCCTACCGCTTCTAAACATCCCACAAACGATATTTATCCATCACTGCAAGCGTCTTAGCCGCACCAATCGGATACTTATTTAAGTCTTGGTAACAACGATGCATTCCCAAGCGTAGTCGCCTTTCGCCATTCAAGAAGTTCAAAGCAAATGGTCAATGGATGCGGTCCAAGTGCCAAGGCTCTTTGAGAGTGCTCCTCGGTGGTCAGCAAGGAAGAGGTTTTCCCACACCGAGCCCCTAAAAAAATACTCCGCGTTAGCATCACACCTTGACGATGTAAGACGAGATGCTTGTGGGCATCTGCAATTAGTTTGTCTCTGCGAGCATCGATCGGCGATGCTGGCGATGCCATCGCGTTAAGGCTCAGGGCATGAACAGCTGACCAAGCGTTCTGAGTGTCTGGGTCTCCCCCCCCACCTCGCTAACGGAGTGAGTTACGACGTCACATTCCGACAGGCATGCATTCCGCATTGACCACATCGGCCATCCTCCATTCTCTCCGAGTCTGACATCGCTGTGTGATCCACCAGCGCGTCTTCAAAGCGCCAGTTATCACAGTTGTGTGCCGCCATGCCCACCTCATTGCAGGCACCATCGCACAGGGGGGCGAGGAACCTCGAAGGCTACAGCCCTCGGCGCGGAGCTCTGCCACACGGCGCATTTAATGAAACTCCCTCAATCTCACGTGAAATATGTGCAAGAGATGCGTGCGTGTGTTCCGGTAAGGAACGATCTGCATTGGTATGTTACCTTGGAGGCATTTGGAGTGCTAGTCTGCATGGGCATGGTTTTGGAAGAAATATACAACATATATCAATTACATTCAATCTCCTGTTCTGTAAGCACGTGAGAGGGAAGAGAAACAGAGTATACAGCAGGCGTTTATGACAATTTAAAAAAGGGTTAGAATGTGAAACCTTCGAACAAATCGCCCGGAATGCGCCTGGTTTTTTGACAGATTTCAAAAGCTAATCAGGAATTTTGAGCGGGCTCGTGTTTGGATGGGCGATCACCGTACGTAAAATAAGTGTGCTGTAGGCTGCTGCTACGGGGCTGCATTGTCAGCAGAGGGCACTGCAGAAAATCCATTATTGGACTGTACTATGCTCCAATGTCTTATGCTCCCCACCTTCAACCCATAACGACCAGCGTGGCGAAGAACGCTCAGATAACCCCCATGTCCCGCATGGTGTTGGGAGACATGATGTTGATAACAGGACTGTACATAATAGCTTCACATTTTCCAAAAATTTCCACTCAAGCGTGGACAGGTTATGATCAAAATGCATTATGTTTTAAAGGAGCAGCTCTGCCTATTATATAATGTGTATACCTCACGTCCATCCCATGATCCATTATCGCCACAAATTACCTGTTACAGAAAAATACACATCCGTGAAGACGTCCACGTAGAATGTCAACACAAAGAAAAGCCCAAATGGTGTGACTAGTCAGAGACACAGGCACGCACACGCACGCGCACGCACGAGGCCAACACTCACCCTCGGAGATGTGGTCCCAGTACGGAGACAAGAACGAGAACTCCCCGAGCTGGATGGTGTCGAAGAGCTCCTCCTGGTCTCGCTCCAGGCTTCGGAATGGCGGGAAGCCGCACAGCAAGATGTAGGTGATGACACCTGTCGCCCACATGTCCACCTCCAGCCCGTAGCCTGACCGCACAGTGGTGGAGACAGGGAAGGAGGGAGAGAGGGGTGGGGAGGAAGGGAGGTAGGGAGGGGAGCGAGGGTTAAGCACACAAGCCGCTCATGGATTTACCTTTCCCACTGTTCACCCTATCCATGTTATGGCTGTGCAGAGCCAGATTGGCGCAGCTCAGGGCACAGTGGAGCTAACTAATCGATGCCAACTACCTCGCCTGGTATACAAGAGGTCGTGGGTTCGATTCCCGACCCTGACGCCTGTATATTTGGGGTTTGCATGTTCTCTCCATGGTCGTGTGGATTTTTTCTCCGGGTCCTCTGGTGTTTCCCTCCACATTTAGATATATCTGTGTTTTAGAGTATTTGTCTGCTGTACATTTCCACATGATATAACACTTAGTTGAGCTCTCATTTGTGGCCAGGTCGCTTCTGAAAATAAAAAGTTGAGTTTAGTTTAGCTTTTCCACTGTAGAAGCCGAGCCTTTCCGAATAAGCTAATCGTGACACATGTCTCCACACGGTGTACCGAATTACGTCATACGCAATCAATGCATCACGAGCCCCGCACCTGGCCCTGCTTGGCCCCGAGCCAGATGCACATTTTTCTTGGGAGGCCAGCCTTTCCCGGGTTGGCTCTGGATTGGCACTTAAAATAACCAGTGGAAAACCAGCAGTACCGTGAGGGCCCTAAGCTGGCTTGGCTCAGATGTGTCAGTGAGAAATGGGTAGTTGAGGTGTCAACAAACTCTGACTCACCTTTACAACTACAGTTGGCACGTGCACGTGATATAAACCAAGTAATTGCCTACAACCAGGGCTTTATTTCAACTGGGTCTGTTCAGCTCGGTAACCCAAAGAATATATTTTTCGCACCCAGCACACCACATCCAATATAGCATGCATATGACCAATTCATCCTGAATGCCCCCGATCGTAACATCATATCCTGGAATTTAAGCGAAGTTGGAGCCTGCTCATTACTGGAATGGGGGACTGCTTCAGAGAACGAGGCTTTTGTTGGCTTGGGATACGATGCGGTCTGGGAATGGCAGCACTGAAACGGATTCTGTGTGGAGCTCTGTGTGTTACTTCCTAGTTAACCCTTCGTACTCTGGTTTCCTCCCACAAGCAAAACACTCAAAGATGGAATTGGGCAAACATTTCAAAACCGGGTGCTCTGCTGAAAAAAAAAGACTTGGGGCTTTCCTGGGTACATGTATCATTATTAATTATAAATTCATCATTTTCATTGCAGAGGCAATTTGTCTCGGTTAAATTCATCATGAGACCAGTGCTTTTGATGCCGCTGCATATTGCCATTGCTTCTTTTATTACACCGGATAATCCAGTCCAAATTCAACCTCCAAAGCAAGATGCAATAATGCACCAGTGTTGAGTTGTCATCAAAATGGCTGCGGTTATGAATACGACGC
This sequence comes from Lethenteron reissneri, assembly GCF_015708825.2. Lineage (NCBI taxonomy): Eukaryota > Metazoa > Chordata > Hyperoartia > Petromyzontiformes > Petromyzontidae > Lethenteron > Lethenteron reissneri. The sequence continues at coordinate 15,856,883 of NC_083798.1, read as the reverse complement.
CACTGCCATGCATTCCCATTATTCAATTAACCCATCCGCGCGCGTTAGCCGAGATTGAAAACCCCAATGCGGTAGATGTCCCCCCCCCCCCCCCCCCCCAGAAACAGCCGCTGGTTAACAGAATGAATGCCGTGGAAAACTGCTGGAAGGGTGGCTCATAGGTTTGCTGCGAAGGAGGCTGCATGCATGGACTCCTGGCGGATGAATCCGTGGCTCCACAGGGGGCTCACAACAGCTAACGACGGCATCGGCAACCGCGCTCACCACGAGCACGACATTCACTCTCGGGTGTTGAAGTTTTCTGGGACGAGCACTTAAAACTGGACACGATAAAATCCACGTCATGAGCAGTCAACTCTGGCGTGTGAACAATTTCGCTTTCAACACCCCTTGCTCTACCACTGGAAGCATCACCTCCGTAGGGGTGAGTGGGGAGGTTGGAGTTGGAGAATTGAAAATCTCACCCTATGATTTTCCCTATTATGTTTATGTCATTTGCTTTTGTTATGATTATTCGGGGTGGTTTCAAAAGCAATTGTTCAGGTCATTCTGTGCCTGTGAGCATGTGACATTCTGCAGCTGTGTACAGAAGCGTGCGTGCGATGAGCTGGCATGTGTATGTGTGAGACGGAATGTATTCGTGTGTCTGCATGTCTTTGGGGAGCAGTGGCACAGTTGGTAGTGCACTGCACTACGATCCCAGCGCCCTAAGTTCGATTCCCGCTCACAACCAATTCTGTTCTATTTAGGAATGATATAGCACCCTTTCCAGGTCGATTTACAATGCAAAACGACGGGGGTACACAAAGACACAAAGGGGCAAAAGGCGAGCAACAGGTGGGGTGGAGCGGCTGTCAGCGAGGGAGGTGATGGAAGGGATGGAGGGACAGGGGCTGGGAATGGAGCTGCTGATGTTGCAGGGGTAGGGAAGGAGGAATACGGTGCAGTGTGATGGTGAATGAGGGTGACAGACGGGTGCAACATGGATGAGAGGCAGCGGGGTGTGGGGCACATGCGTGAAGTGGTAAGATAGATAGGTGCTGTGGCCGGGCATGGATGAAGGTAGGTGAAGGGTGGTAGTGGCAGAGGTCTGGTGGCCGGATAGCTGAGCTGATTGTGGAGCACAGCAGAGGGCTGGCGGAGAGATGCGGTTAGGTGCACTTAGACGTGGCAGCCGGGTCAGGAATTAGGGTCGTAGGAAGAAGAGGACCGGGGGACTGCGAGTGGGTTAGAGACGTGGGAAGGAACCGGTCGGGGTGGAGGCAGTGGAAGAGAAAAAGCAACAGAGAAGAGAAAGGAAGCGAGGGTGAGAGTCCCACGTGGAGAGGGAGTTCGTTCCGATGCAACAGGGGCAAGAAGAGAGGAGGAACGGAAGCGAGACTGGGCACAAGGAGGTGAAGAGGAACAGTGAGAAAAAGTGAATGTTGAGACTGGAGGGGTCTCGATTTAAAGCTTTCGTGACTGCAGGGATTCATCTTCTTGGTTCTTTCGGTAAAGTCACGTAGAAGGGAAGTAATAAAATAATAAAAATAAAACATAATAAAACAATTTTCACGACGTTTCGGCCACAACGCAAGCAGCCGTGCTCAGGTGAAAACCAGGTCTGTCGTGGCGACAGCGTCTGAATGTTTTATTTGTATTATTTTATTACTTCCCTTCTACGTGACTTTACCTAAAGAACCAAGAAGATGAATCCCTGCAGTCACGAAAGCTTTAAATCGAAAGGAGAAAGATGTTGATTGGGCACATTCTCAGAGGTGAGAGCTTGGTAAAGAAATTCCTGCAAGGCAGGCTTTTGGGAAATAGGCCAAGAGGCATACAAAAAAAAAAGATGACGCTTTATCACTTGAAGGAATCGAGGCTTTACCGTGAAATGAAGAAAAAAAACACACCTCGTAACTGGTGTGGGCCAAACATCTCAATGTTGAAAATTTAACTGCAAAATGACTCTATGGCTACTCTTAGTTCTTTCGGTAAAGTCACGTAGGTAAAAAATTATAGGTGAAATTCCTCCCCGTAGAGCAGCGGTCGGGAACCTATGGCTCGCGAGCCATATATGGCTCTTCCAGTGACGGCATATGGCTCGCAGACAATTTTGAGTTGAAAAAAAAAATCAGTTTGGAACTGATTTTAAAATACTTTTGATATTGCTTAATAATACCGTGTCGTTTTAAAGTAAACAGAAATTAGTTTTGAAGATAAATTTCACGGGTCACGGGGCCTCAACGCCTGCACGAAGCTCAACCTCACCACGTACGAACCAGACTACAAGGCCATCAGCAAAACCACGCAGCACCAGAAGTCGCATTAAAAGTAAGACATTTTAATTTATTATACGTTAAAAATTACTATATGGCTCTCAATGAAATATATTTAGAAATATTTTGCTTTTATGGCTCTCCCAGTCAAAAAGGTTCCCGACCCCTGCCGTAGAGGGTATCAAATCTAGAATTACCGAAAGAACCAAGAAGACTGGAGGGGTCGTGAAGGGACGTATAAATAAATGGGAGAAGTAACGTAGGGGGTGGGCGAGACAGTGCAAAGCTTTGAATAACGGGTGAGGAATTTAAAAAGACGGCGGTGATCGACAGGAAGCCAGTGGAGTTGTTGAAGGAGAGGAGAGCAGTGAGACGTGTACGGAAGTTTAATCTTGATTTGAGGCTTTCGTGGCTGCAGGAATCCATACTCTTTGGTTCTTTCGGTTTAATTCACGTAGATAGAAGATTAAAATGTATTTCACCTGATGACGATCGCTTGATGTGGCGATCGAAACGTCGTGATCTATTATTTGTATTTCATTTTTATTTTCTACCTACGTGACTTTACCGAAAGAACCAAAGAGTATGTGTATGGAAGGTTGGGCAGAGTGGCAAATATTCGATTAGGGCCTGGGTCTCCGCTGGTGCGATGCGTTTAAACACGAGCGTTGAGGAGGCAAAGGCGGGCAGATATGGTGATGGCCACCCACCTCCCTCGTGTGCCAGCCTTCACAGGTACTCGCTAACTGTTAAAGGCTCTGTCATTGTGCAAGTCGTCATGTGTGTATGTAGGGAAATGGGAAAATAGCGGTTAGCATGCTGCGCTACGAACCCAGCGACCCGAGTTCACTTTCTCCTCACGGCCACCACCACCGGTGACGATGATCTGAACCGGTCATGGGCCTCCCCTAGGTCGACTCAGCCTCAAACGAGTACCTGGTGCGGTGTGTAAAAACATCGCCACTGAGGCGACAAAGCCGGACCAGGAGTGGTGCTGGCAACCCACCCCCTCGCGCGCCACACCGGCCTTCACAGGTGCTCTCTAACAGCACTTGCCCCTACAGTCTGTCACAGGCTACACGGGGGATCTTTGTCTTTGTGTGCGTAGGAGCATGAGTACCTGTCTCGGCCAGGATTTCCGGCGCCACGTACGTCGGTGTCCCGCACACAGTGTAGATGGGGCCCCTCACCTCCATCGCCAACCCAAAGTCGCCCAGCTTCAGCATGGTGCTGCCATCCAGCTTGCGCTGCATCTGCAAAGACAACAAAAACATTCCCCGTGGAGCCTTGACGGCACTTGGGGGCAAGTGCTGTTCGCGAGTGGCACCTATGAAGCAGGGGCGGTTTCTTCATTAGGGCGATTGGGCGACGCACCACCAATGTCATTCAACCACAGAGTCACGCTAGCCGTCACTGTGCCTCTGGATATAGTCCAATCAGCGTCATGTCACGTTCTGTGGAGTACCGCCTCTTTTTGGGCGATTTCACTCCGGCTGAGAATCGCCCCGAGTGGCCCCATAGACTTACATTCAAAGATGTTTTTTTCGACCGGGGGGCGCTGCAATGCATTCTCTATGGCTTCCGGGAGGGCTCGCCCTAACGTGCTAACGTCATCATACGTAAGCACGTTTCATCCAACAATATAATTTGTCGCCACCTAGTGGAATCTTTAATAAAAGAAACTTGAGTGGATTGTATTAATAGTGAGTATAGAAACAAACAAGATGTATTGTAAGAGTCACTTTATTTTTCATTAATATTAAAGAAGTGAAGTTTCCTTTACATGCTTAAGCTGTTAATTTATCCATTGCATGGGTGGACCTTATCCTTATCAATCATCCAGACATTTGCCCCCCCTGAGAGATTTTGCAGGAGCCGCCACTGCTATGAAGGCCGACACAAGGCACCCGAGGGGGTGGATGGCCAGCACCAAGCCCGGCTGCCTTTGTCTCCCCGGGTTGCGATATTTACACATCGCACCAGGTATTCATTTGAGGCTGAGTCGACCTAAGAGAGGCCCAGGACCAATTCAGATATTCGTCACTTGATATTGGTGGCCGTGAGCGGGAATCGAACTCGGATGGCCGGGTTCGTAGTGCAGTGCGCTAGCCACTGCATCTGCACACACACACACGCACAGGTCACATTTGCAGCGAGTGTCTCTCTAAAATAAACACTCGTCCGTTTCCCAACGACATTTCAATTGTGCCATTCGCCTTCATGTCACGAGATGAAACTTCTATTGGGGAACTCTCGCAGAGACGTGCATCGCTCCGCGTGACAAAATGGCCTGCAGAGCGAGATAACACAGAACAGCTTCTGAGATCCCTTCACGTGGCATCTTATTTTATCCGTCACAGGGGGCGCTAAACTTTCCCTCGTGCCCTCCTTCAGAGATATATAGTTTTTTGACCCCTCACATTAACATAACCTTCTCCGCCCTACATGCGGAGTCCCACCATTTTGAATCCCTCACGTTAACATAAGCTCCTCCGCCCATGCTGCTGACACTTGGGCTACGCCCATTTTAAACCTTTATAAACAGTTTGCCTTTAGAGGCTAACCCCTCTTTTTTCTCCACCTGATGACGACCGCTTGTGTTGCGATCGAAACGGCGTAGTTTTTATTTTTATGAACCTATCTACGTGACTTTACCGAAAGACCCAAAGAATATTAATTGCAATCTAGTCAAGATTTTATTCATATACATTTACCGGAAAACTCTTGCCCAACGTGGATTTATGAAACGCGTGTTTCGGCTCCACATGGTTTGACGCTGAAAAGTATTTCTGCATCCATTGGAAGGTGTGAACGAAGCGACTGTGAGAACAATTTATCTCACCTGGTATGTTTTTGTGTCTTTTTTGCGTGATAATGTGAACACACTCAACACGCCGAAGCACAACAGAACGCCGCAAATGTTCACACATTGCCGCATGCATGTAGCCGTCCACTCGTGGAGGCCTGACAGTGAGACGGACGTCTACATGGCGAACCATTAACGTTCAAGTGACAGCGTCAGCGGCGAATGTTGGGCTGATCATTCGGTGTTAGGGGGCGAGCGTTGGTCGCGAGCGCCCCGGCATGGGAAGAGTAATGGAGACGGGGGGGTCTTGCGTTGAGGTGAAATTGAAAACTAAATAGAGTGTACACACAAGAGATGGAGAACCACTCAGAATCCTCTAGTACAATAACACGGGTGGAAATTATGTTGAATTAATTCAATAAACGCAGACGGTGTGAACATTTAGATCCCACTAACGCAACCATATTTTTCCGGTGTCATTTGTCGAACGGCATTTTCCAGGAATGTAACTCCCCCCCCATCTGGCGAGGTCTGTGCCTGTAATCTCAGGAATTAAATGTAGCCAAAGTGAGTGGAAAACCCAAATGTAACATGTTTTTTTTCTTTGCACGATCATTGATGACTGAGCTAAGGCCATCAACCCACACACACTCAGAATCCAGTTTAATGACAGGTGGCCAGAACAGAGATTCCAAAGCAGGTTATTAAGAGTAGTGGCTCAATGCTCTCATCCATCTCCAAGCCAATTCATTGAAATAACAGCCAACATCATCATTGAAGGGCTTGTCTGACACCATGTGAGAGCCCACCGACATTCGCGATATATAATTTTAAAGAAGGCATTTTTTTCATTAATTTGGGAAGGAGCCATTTATAAATTGTGGGGGTTCTAATTCCAACACGCACTGTCTTGTGATTCATAATGATGCCTCTTCGGTAACCCCCTTTATAAATTGTACGGATATTTGGAGAATGGGGCTCTCATCACGTCCACTCAGAACGGGTCCGGTGTCTCATGCGCCGAGAACTAAGTTCCCGGCGGCAGCGCGCTATTGCAGAGGTTCGTTGTTCGAATCCGGCAGACCTCCCTAATTATCACTGTGAGCGTAATGACGATGCAATACGCGCCATCCCCTTGATGGTGGACGTCAGGAGATCCTGTGACGTCGTTTGAAATGAGCAGCTCATTGTGTGGCTGGTGTCACGGTGCAAATTTGCCAAATTCGAAAATGTACCCACAAATGTTCTTGATCGGGATTACACATAGCAACATCACCCCCTACCATGAATCGTCTGCAGGTCACGTATGGGAAACAGCACCTTTGCAATAGCCGTGCACTACGAGAATGGCGTGAATATCAAATATATTAAATTATTACCACCTAAAAAGCATCCCAATTATTTTACTGCTTACTTTACAAACTTTGTTGTCTAGGCTGTAGAGTGTTTTTGGCCCGCAGTAAAAATTTGCGACGTTACTAATGTCTTACAAATGGATAATTGACAATCTGTAACCTGAACTTAAAGATTTACCAGCATGATTAACTAATCTATTACAAATAAAGCGATGGTCTTTGAAAGGCCAGATTAGGCCTTTGGCTTTACAACATTAATCTAAGTCTTTCTGAACAATCAATTTGTTCCATAATAAAAAATAATAATAATGCATTTTCACTTTAACGCCTTAACCACTTAATCAGCACAATATATTCCATCAGATGGGTTCACTTAACCCTGATAAAATATCTGGGAGAAGGTGCCGTTTCAGTATAATTTCCAAGGTGTGCATAATTTATGTGCATCTGATACAAAACTGCCAGTGTAGTCGGCACATGACAAAACTGCTGTACTTTTTGTTAACCACAAGCGGGAGAACCACCTTCATTAAACCCTTTGTGAGATACCTTCACCGGCAGAGCACGAACAAGAACACGCAGCCCAACACTCGATAGCAACTGCAGACGGGAGTGCTGTCACTTGCACAACCGTACATGTTTTGAGTGTCACCGGCCATGGATTAAAAAAAATCGATGCTCGTCAATTACTCTCCACGTTGTTTCGTAATGCCCGGAACGAGCCGATTGCGCCACCAACCAAAGCGACGACGGCACAAACGCGTCTCGTCGTCCTCCCCCCGTGCTGCGTCGTTCCAAAGTGCCACTCGCTGACCTCCTTCTTGTGCCACCACCTCTCTCGTGAGCCCTTGTCGGTTGGGGAGAGCCGTCCTTCATAAGCGCTTATTTAGGGCCATATTAGTGTAAGTTGAAATGGGCAGAAGAGGAAAGTTATGAGTGGAGGATACAAATTTGGCAACGGTGACTTATAACAAAAAAATATATCCATTGCGGGAAACACCAGCTGGACGTAAAACACGGCGGAGAGACTTGTTTGGGTAATGACCCAACCAGGGCCAGGAAATCCAAGTGCGCTATAACGACGCGAAGCAACCAGAGGGCGCATTGAAGAGGTGGCAACTTGTCGACAGCGATGGCGGGATGCGAGTGCCCCAGCTGATGTGACAATATGACAATTTTACTGGTAGGAGCCTCCTGGTTACACCAACCCACAGGGGATTCTTGTGTCCGTCGTGCAGGGAGGGGCTGGGTGGGGAGGGAGGGGCTGAGTGGGGAGGGTGGGGAGGGGCTGGGTGGCGAGGGTGGGGAGGGGCTGGGTGGGGAGGGTGGGGCTGGGTGGGGGGTCGGAGGGGTGGGGCTGGGTGGGGAGGGGCTGGGTGGGGAGGGGAGGGTGGGGAGGGGCTGGGTGGGGGGTGGGGTTAGGTGAGGAGGGTGGGGCTGGCTGGGTTGTGGGAGGGGTGGGACTGGGTGGGGAGGGGCTGGTCACCCCGTGGTGCCCTTATAAAACTCAACGTTTAACCTACTCACGCCGGCTTGTGCCCGCCCTCACAGTCGGGCATATTTGCGGAATACACCACGCCGCCGTTGACCCTGGCCATTGACCGAGCAACCCAACGTTCCTACCAGCTCCCTCCGCAGGAATGTGTTTTTTATCTGACCTGAGAGCCGGTTCCTGGGCATGATGCCCCTTGGAGCAATGTGTGCACTTGTGGCAATTTCTAGCATTTAGGAATTATACACGTGGAAATCACGACAGCGTCTTTATGAGGGCGATGAGGTTAGCTTAACAATACTCGGATTTATTAAGTTGACTAAGTGTTATTGACATCGTCGTTATCGTCATTATCATTATCAACGCCATTATTCTTGATCTGGTCAGGTGGCACAGTGGTTATAGTGCAACGAGAAGGTTGCAAAGTTACATTTTGTCATCCCTCCAGGTTCGATAGGATGAGCTCTACTCTTTGGGAATCCAACAGTGGATGTAGACCTGTTCCTATCATTTGAATGTGGAATTTCCATACTTATGCTGAATAATGTTCGAAGCAGTGCCCTTTGCTTTCCCTTCTGTCGCAACACAAATCAGGGAAACGCACATACATATACATGCTAAAACATTGTTACTGATTGCTTCATTATAATTACAATGAAAGTGAGTCGGCCACATGGATATAGGAGTTAATTCTCTGTCAGAATATTAAGCTGGCACCACGGAGAAGCTGGGTTCAAATCAGAGGTCGCAAACGGGTTTTGATTCCTTACCCGTACCCGGCCGTACCAGGGTCGTAAACGGGTACCCCTACCCGTACCCGGCCGGGTACGGGTATCGGGTACCTGATTGCGACCTCTGGGATGAAGCCATGTTGCAGGCGCGGGTGGGTTGATTCTAGGAACTTGAATTGTGAGAAGAGACAAGACGTTGGGAAATGAGTGACAAACGGTGACTCACCAGTGACTCACGGTCTACCCTTACCCGTACCCGGCCACACCAGGGTTGCAAACGGGTACCCGTACCCGTACCCGGCCGGGTACGGGTAGCCGGGTATCGGGTAGGGTACGGGTATCGGGTACCTGGTTGCGACCTCTGGTTCAAATCCAGGCAGTTAACTCTGATTCAACTGGGTTCTCAGTGTTGTCAACTGATAGTATCGGTCCATTCACTTGTGTCTGCATTAAACAAAAGCTATTAAATTCGTTTTTTACTTCATTTAGCTTCTTTTTACTCTGTGACTGTAAAACTTCAGTTTAGTTCACTTGTATTCTTGGATCTGTCGGTGAGAATTTTATTTTGTTTTATTTTTATTATTTCCCTTCTACGGGACTTCCAGAATATGAATCCCTGCAGTCACGAAAGCTTTAAATCGAAATTAAGTTCACTTGTGATCAACACTCTTTCCAATGCTAAAATGCTCCCATCATGTGACGAACGTGTTTGTCACGTATCACTTGACACCTTGGAAACCCGCAAGGGATTTCTTTTTCCCTGGAGAAAATAATAAAATAATCTTCTATGTTAATAGATACGCAATAATTTTATAAATTGCGTGTGGGTAACAGCCCCACTGAAGGGACTTTAGAAGTAGTTCTGAGACAGGACCATCATCTGGCTGGCACTGCACACTGCACAGAGTTCCAAATGCAACGTGTACTGCTTCGTGACATGCCATGATGCTCGACTGCAGACGCGACGGCACGAAAAACGGATTCTTATTAAGAAACAACACAAACAGACGACGTGGTGTGACGCCTCCAAAGTAAAAAAATAATTGTGTTTGTTGTATAATTGACATATATTTTGCATTGCATTTCTGTTTTATCCAGGCCACCCCTCGACCCCATTACCCAGGATAATCGAGCGTTGCCTGCAGATAGAAGGGCGTGGTACAAAAATACATGATCCTGACATGGGCAGAACATGTTATGGTTAAGAAGGATGATGATGACCAGTAGTTTTGATTCTAATAACAGTGTTGCGGCCAGCGGAGGGTACATGCTTGAGGGTATGTCGAGTGCAGAGATGGAGCAATAAATCAGCTTGTGTGTGGGCACTAGGACGGATTATTAGTGTATGTCGCACAACCATAAGATCGGGCATTGGCTTGGAGAGACCCTTATTAAGCAGTGGACTATTCACGGTATATATCATAGACTCTATATCATAGAGCCCAATGCATCTCCGACCATGAACACATTTCCAGTGAACTCAAACACGTACGCCAAGCTCTTAAGGCTAATGGTTACTCCGACTACACAATCCGCAAAGCCATCACTCCAACCATCAAGAAGGATCCTGTTCAGGAGCCTTTCAAGACCATCACCTTACCCTACATTGCTGGGGTCACAAAAAAGATCTCCAAAATCCTGATTAAACACAAGATCCAGGTCCGATTCAACACAGTACATAAAATCCGTGATCTGGTCCCGTCTGTAAAAGATGTGGTTCCAGACATACAGTACCCTGGCGTCTACAAACTAAGTTTCCTCTGTGGTAGCAGTTACATTGGGGAAACCAAACGACATGTCTCGGACCGCATCCGTGAACATAAGGCAGACCTGAAACACGGTAGGACAAACACCTCAGCCGTGGCAGATCACTGTTACAATTCAGTGGGCTCACATGACATTGACTTCTCCAAGACAGAGGTTCTCTGCAAGCCATCTGGCTATCATGAGAGATTCGTTCATGAGGCGATCCACATATACAAACACAGAGACAATTTCAACCGAGAAGATGGATTCTGGCTTAGCAATCATTGGAAGGACGTAATAAACCATTTCGGATCTTAACTGATTGTGTTCACGTTTACGGTGACTTTCAGACCGCGTTCCACTCACTGGCATGGTGCAGTGTGCAGAGTAATGTATGGTGTCGTAATTGTATAGTAAACATATAGCAGTGTGATACACATTAGGGTGGGTAGAATAATACATAGTGTTATATTAAAATGGATAAGGCAGCAACTGCAGCAGCAGCAAGTGCAGCAGCAGCAGCAAGTGCAGCAGCAGCAGCAACTGCAGCAGCAGCAGTAACTGCAGCAGCAGCAGAAACTGCAGCAGCAGCAGTAATTTCAGCAGCAGCAGTAACTGCAGCTCCCTTTGATGCTGTTAATCCTGCATAATGCACATGCATATGCAGGACTAATCACATTCCTGCATTTCCCATAAATATGCTAAATTCCTTTTGATATGCAACTTCCTTTGTCAATGCGCCCAGCTTATATATATGCTCCAAGCTCGTGTGCTGTTTCATTCAGACTCTGTCGCCTCGACGGACCTGGTTTTCACCTGAGGACGGCTGCTTGCGTTGTGGCCGAAACGTCGTGAGAATTGTTTTTTTATGTTTTATTTTTATTATTTTATTACTTCCCTTCTACGTGACTTTACCGAAAGAACCAGGAAGACGATGATAATGATTACAAATTAACATTTTTGGGGTTCCATCGCGTAAGTAAAATGTGTTTTGTACAACCTACTCCATCCGACACAGCCAATTAGTCGTCTCGTCATGAACAAACGTGCCAATGTATTCCTGCTTCAGCACACCGGTAACACTGCGGAGCAATACAAAAAATGTACAATTGGGTAGTTGCGACGTTTCTCCAGCAGTCACAATCAGCATCATCAGGCCGTTGCCACAATTGTGTGTATTGCTCTCAAACAACACACAGCTGGTGCCGAGGCAGGAATATATTTTCTACGTTCGTTCACGTCAGCTGGACGGAGGGTGTACAACACACATTTCACTCACGCGACGTGGCCTAAAAAAAAAAGAAAAATCAATTACGAATCACGATACCGGACGCGAAAACCTGCGCCTGTGAGATGAGAATCACGGTGGCGGCGACGACGACGACGACGAAGATGGTTATAACCGTCGTGGTCTCACCAGCAGGTTCTCGGGCTTGACGTCGCGGTGCACCACCAAGTTGGCGTGCAGGTACTGCAGCGCGCGGCACAGGTCGGCCACCATGGCGGCGGCGTGGCGCTCGGTGAAGCGCACGCTCTCCGTGATGGCGTCGAAGAGGTCCCCGCCGCTCACGCGCTCCAGCACCAAGTACGCGTGGCCGGGCGTCTCCAGCGACTCGAGCAGGCGCACCACGTTGGGGTGGTGGCCCAGGCGCGCCGTGAGCGTCACCTCGTTCTCCAGCATCTCCTCGCGCCCGGCCAGCTTGGACTTGTCGACGATCTTCATGGCGAGGTCCCACTCGCCCGGCGTCGTCGAGCGGCCCTCGCTGCCTCCGCCGCCGCCGACGCGCCGCCGGCACTCCTTGACCACGGCGAAGTTGCCGTCGCCGATGGTGCGGCCGATCTCGTAGCGGCTCTCGATGTCCCTGAGCGTCACGACGGGCCGCTGGTTGGCCAGCGGCTTCTTCTGCTTCCTCCTCCTCTCGCTGTCCTTGCTTTTGTGCTTCGGCCTCGCCCTGTCGCGGTCGTCCGCCGAGCTCTCCTCCTGCCTCTGCTGCCTCTGTGCTCTCTTGTCGAAGTCCCCGTTGATGTACTCCTCCGCGCCGTTCTCCTTCTCCGCGAGCCGTCTCCTGTCACCCTCCAACTTGCGCTCGTCCTGCGTTATTTTCAGCTCCTCCTCTTTCCTCCTCCGAGCCTCCTCTTCCTGTCGCAATCGTTCACGGTCGTCCATCACGATCCGCCTGTGCCGGTCTACGTCAGCCTCATTCAGAGTCCTCCTGCCTTGATCCTTCTCCGAATACCTCCTTTCCCTCTTCTTCTCTTCCGACTCCTGCCACCTCCGCTCCCTTTCGAGAAGCGACCTCTCTTGCTCCCTTTCCTCCTCCTCTTTCTTCCGCCTCTTCTGATCCCTCCTCTTCTCCATCTTCTTCACCTCCTCGTCAAGGTCCCAGAGCTTCTCCGGCTTCTTCTCGTCCTCCGCAGGGTGAAGGTCTTCGGGGGACTCCTGCCGCGTGGCCTCCTTCAGCCTCTCCAGCCGCTTCTGCTCCACCTCCTTCTGCTCCCTCTCCCAGCGCTCGCGCTCCCACCGGTGCGCTTTGTCCCTCTCCTCCTGCCTAGCCTTGGCCTTCTGCCTCTCGACGTAATCTCTCTGGGCCACGGCGCCCCGGGGGCTGGAAACCTCTGTCCTGACGTCGTCGTCAAACTCCCCGTCGGGCTGGAGGTGCCCCGTGTCGTGCGACCTGCGTCGTGGCCTCAGCGGCCGCTCGGGGCTCTTCTTGACAAGCGTCTGGGACTTGGGACTATCGCGCACGACCAGCCGCTGCGCGTACGGATTCTCCGGGAACAGCTCCTCCAGGATGCTCTGCACGTCTTCGGACGAGGGCGGCTCTTTCCCCGGCGTGGCCAGGAACACGTCGTCGCCGCGGAAGAAGTCCGAGATCGAACGCGCCTCGCGCCCGCGCAGCGTGAACAGGCGCCGCACGCGCTGGATCCCCAGCGCCTCCGAGATGTCCACCGCCAACTCCTCGAAGCTCTGCACCGAGCGGCGGTTCAGCAGCAAGGTGATGCGGCGGTGCGGGGGGCGGCCGCCGACCCGGACCACGGTCACGACCTTCGGCCTGGCCGCCGCCGCCGCGGCCGCCGCCGCGGCGGCCGCCACCGCCGCGGCCTGGTTCTCGGACTGGCCGTGGAAACTGCGGCGCTGGCTGCGGTCGGCCCTGCGAATTAGCAGTCCCTCGGAGTGACCCTTCCTGGCCCGCTCGGGCGGGCTGTACGACGGGCTGACGTTGGATGTGTCGCGGCTGCTGGGCGGCAGGGGAGACGGTGCCCGCATGCCGTTGGTTGCGCGCCGCGTGTCGCTGGTGCCATTCTCGATGGCGAGACAGGAGCTGTCGCTGTACCGCTCCTCCAGAGGGCATCTCTGTCCTACGATGCGCACGCACACGCACGAGATTGTGGAAGTACAGATCTGCTCTACGCAACGTTTTCATGTGTTTTGTACAGGAGGAGCGGTGGTGCATTAGTGAGCACACTGCAACAGCAACCCAGAGACCTGAATTCCATTCCCGGCCATGGGTAACATCAGCGGTGAGCGATGTCTGAACCAATCCTGGGCCCCAACTGCACCGACCCACACTCACCAGCGTGGTGAAGTATGGTCAAACGATAACCTAGATGACCGACATGGAGTGGGGAGGCCTGCATATTGCAGCGGATGGACAAAAGACCATGAATCATCATTATTAATAGAGACCTCGTGGCTGATATTATACTCTTTACAATATAATTACAATTTTAGGCAATCTAATTTCGGCCACATGTCCAGATGAATTATATCAGTGAGAAATTAATTGTTCGAAAAGGTCAAGTGAAAAGGATGAGTAGGAAGGCTTGTAATAAAGTTGGAACTGTTATTCATTAGTTTTGACAAAGACGAGCAGTTACTATAGGAATAAGATTGACACAAATGGCGATTATAATTGCAGGCAGTTCGTCACAAGCAGATGAGAGAAGGTAAGTCTCAAGCAAGGACTTGAATCGGAGAAATCTAAAAATCGCTCGCGATTTGCTTGAACATGGCAGATAATGAGATATGTAAACAGATTGTTTGTCTTTGGAGTCATTATCTGATGGTTCTGAAATCAAAGAAAAAATCTAAGTGAAATGTTAAGAACTCTTTAGTTGGCATATGTGCATTTGACTTTAGTCAAAGCCCACACTGGGAGCCTTGGGGAGTGGTGGGGCAGCGGTTAGCACGCTACGCTCCGAACCCGGCGACCCGGGTTCAATTCCCGCTCACGGCCAACACCAGTGATGATTGTCTGAACCGGACCTGGGTCTCCCTTAGGTCGACTCAACCTCAAATGAGTACCTGGTGCAGTGTCTAATAAACATCTCCACTTGAGAGACTTCGCCACTAAGTGGTGGCCACCCACCCCCTCGTGTGCCGTACCGGCCTTCACAGGTGCTTGCTAACAGTACTTTCACCAACAGCCTGTAAAGGCTACAGGGCGATCTTTTTAATAAACCCTCATCTGATTGTTCTGAAATAAAATAAAATCTAAGTGAAATGCTAAGAGCAGTTCTGTTGGCATGTGTGCACCCAACTCGAGTGAAAGCCCCCACACTGGGAGCCTAGCTTGGCATAGGAAGAGCGATTAATGTTAACGAGCAACGTTTGATTAATTTCGTTCCAATTCTTTGTTAAAATAAAAGATGTCGCAGCTACAAACGTTACCACAATGCAATAACTCGAGATTACAGTATTTGCAGTTCACGTGTGTGTTTACCAATGTGCATATTTTTTCGCAATCAAATATTCCACAATGTAACAAAAACAGCGTTTTATATGTACTGATGTTGCCATGGTATTTACTGAATAATAATAATAATCATAATTCACAGCCCTTTGTCAGTGATTCCGTGCTAAATGAAGGCCTCTCCGTGCTGTGGCGGTTGTCGGGGTTGTGTCACCACGCCGGGCGGTGTGAATTGGTGAAACAGGATGGTGTTGGAAACCCACGACCAGTTCAGCTGTAACTCGCCACTGATGTCAGCCGTGGCCAGGAATCAGGAAATCAAACTCAGGTCGCCGGGTTCACATGGCAGTGTGCTAACGACTGTGCCACCATTCTAACATAGCAATTTGATCCGGGCACCATGGTGACGAGATGTTAACAACTCGCCTGGTATCCAGGAGGGCGTATATCTGATGTTTGCATGTTCTCCCCGTGGTCGCGTGGATTTTTTTGGGGTTTCCCCTCTACATTAAAAAACATGCGTTTAGAGTATTTGGCTGCTACACATTTCCACGTGATAATCCACTTCCTTGAGCTATCATTTGTGGCCAGATCGCTTCTGAAAAAGAGCTATGTAGCTCATTGGGCCTTATCTGGTCAAATACAAATGTATGAGATTAGATAATCTGGGTTAATAATACCTTCCGAGCCAGCACTTTTACGAGAAGATGGTTTCTTAATTTCCTTATCAGCTGATGTCATCATTTGTAATGCAGGTAAACCACATGTGGGTCTGTCCTGTGTTCCATTCACAAGGGTTGCCACCTCTCATATATCAAGGGAATTCAAATATCTCACAATACCAAAATAGGGGATAACTGCATATCACGCAACTTACAAAACCCGGGACTCTTAATTTATCTGGAAGACTTATACATTTCCCTGGACAGTTAACTAAAACAACAAGAGGACGATCCTGGGAAATCCAGGACAGGTGGGAACGCTATCAACAACAGAGCAATTTGATCCGAGTGTTAGAAAATGGGTTTAGACAATCTTCAGCGGTGATGGGGCATTTGGTCTGCCCTGCACAAATCTGTTTAAGCCACAACAAGCGGCTGACTGCTCATTTCAAAGCCAGCTTGACCTGCTGGGGATAAACGTGGGTTACCCACAGTTTGGCCCACCCAATCCACGATCAATAGACCTCTTGAAGTGGTTCAATTCATTGTCTGGCTGTATACATACGTCACTGTAAAATCATTACGTGCTCATTAAATCTCTCAATTGAAATTTCAATTAGACTGGTACAATGGTGGTGTGGAGCAGTGGCAGTAGTGGTTAAGAGCAGTGACGCTAGGAACCTGGCGACCTGAGTTCGATTTCCGACCACGGCTAACATCAGTGGCGAGTGATATTCGAGACCAGTCCGGGCATCCCCCCTAACTTCAACAATCTGCACTGATCGGCGTGGCCAAAATAACCCCCCTTCCAACTCCATGACCGAGGCACGCGTCTCGAAGCGGACTGATAAAGGGCTGAATAATAAATGTATATGAAATACACTTTAGGCAGGTCTGGCATTTAAATCTGCTCAAATAAGGCATCACAAAGCTTCGTTTTGTGACGCCTTTTTTTGTCCCCATAAATAAACAATGCAGTTCAAATATATATATATATATATAATGTGATGATTGCGTGATTACAAATTACATGTGGATGTTACGGTATCATGCCAATCAAGGAACCATCCCAAGAAGGACGGTGCATAAGCGCCAACACACACACACATCATCACCACCGCCCACACAACGCTCCCTCCCCCCGTCTCTCTGCATTCAAGCTATTTCCCCTCTGATAATAATAATAGCGCGGCAAGCAGCCCTCGTCTCTGAATCCGCATTCATATTCCCCGGCGTTCCTATTTGTTTAAACACATTGCACCCCGAGCATGCGCGCGTACACTGGCTCCAGCAAGCATCGCTTTAAAAAAAAAAACACTGTGCATTCAATTTCCCATACATACGTTACCTCCCCCCCCCCCCCCCCCCCCCCCTTTGCATCTGTTCAGAGTCATCTCTGAGCCACGATCAATCCACTGCTGGATGAAGACAATCCACCATCTCTCGCTGTTCCGCTCCAAAGAAATCCCGCGGAGCGAGGCACGCGAACCCTTTCCCATCGCTCCGTCTCCCTCGGTGGACGCCCTCCGTCTCCGACGCGTATCGATTTGCCTGGCCGGCCACTCGGATTTGTTTGGAATAAACGATGGGAAGCATTGGCGCCAATTCCACACCGAGCATTGCTAATTCTCGGCACTTAGGGCGATGATTCCAAAACGTCATCCACGTCAAACGGCATCAGAAGGCGCCCCGTCAACGGCAACACGACCAGCATTGCAATCGCTACAACCCGCACAACACGGATACAGTATATAGATATACGCACAGAAATGTATACGGCATATATACATTTCGATTCGGTTAGCCTTTGAATTGCGTGGAGCCCGATGTGAAAAATCAAATATCAGTGTAGCACTTACTCTGTTTGCCCCAGATGTAGCGCTTGAAGCTGACTTCGCTGACACACGCCTGGTACACTCTGTGAATCATGATTCACACCTACCGCTCTTCACGCGGCAACAGCAGCCATATCAGCAGCACACAGAGCCGCACACAGCCTCGCTACGCACAGCTCGAAGCAAGCCGCTATATCTCTATCACCAGCACGATCGTCATCACCACCACCACCACCTCCACGCTGCCTCTATGCTACAGCAAGCGTAGAAGAGACGCGCGCAAACATATCGCATCCAGCCGTTGCGTGAGAACATCCAGAATTCTGCAGCTCTTCCGTGCGGGTGTCGCTGTAAGTCCAGCTAATGATGGTGATGCTGCTCCTGCTGCTGCTAATGCTGTCCTCCTCCGACATTCCGTGAGCTTCTCCCGTGTCTGTCCGTCTCACCGTCGGTCGCTCTCGCCGACTATGTGTCTGCGTGTCTCACTGACGACGAACTGCGCGGCCGTCCGTCTCGTTGAC
The DNA here is from genome assembly GCF_015708825.2 of Lethenteron reissneri. NCBI lineage: Eukaryota > Metazoa > Chordata > Hyperoartia > Petromyzontiformes > Petromyzontidae > Lethenteron > Lethenteron reissneri. The sequence continues at coordinate 15,838,783 of NC_083798.1, read as the reverse complement.
TGGCTTGCCAACCGCATGTCTGGCGACCTGACTTGGCGACTTTACAGCCCGTCTCACTGACTGGCTCACTGCCTGCCTGCCTGCCTCACTGACTGACTGTCTTCTAACCTGTTGAGTAAGCGTAGGTGTGCTGTAAGCTCGTGGAAGGCGCGAGTGAGCTTTGGGGTTTTTTTGCTGCTTCCTTTTTCACGCGTGGCTCCACCGCAAGCGGACGAGACCAATAACATTCCGAGCGGGTGTGGCTTCTTGCGCTTGTCGAGAGACATTTAAATTCAGCTTGATTTTTTTATTACTATTTTTATTATTTGCTGCTGCTGCTGCTACACCGCGCCAGGAAATGATCTCGTCAGAAGACAACATCGCAGGGAACGGAGCCATTATTGTGTCCGCACGCTGGTGTCGATGATGATCGTTGTGATTGTCTTCATCAATCCGCTGCTGGATGAGTCAAAACAACCACTTGCTGGATGGGACACTCATACCAGTGCTGGATGAGTCAATCGACTGCTGGATGAATCATACCAACCACTTGCTGGATGGGACACTCCATCCCATGCTGGATGAGTCAATCCACTGCTGGATGAGTCAACCCACCACTTGCTGGATGGGACACTCCATCCCATGCTGGATGAGTCAATCGACTGCTGGATGAATCATACCAACCACTTGCTGGATGGGACACTCCATCCCATGCTGGATGAGTCAATCCACTGCTGGATGAGTCAACCCACCGCTGGGTGAAGAACTCCGCGATGCTGTCGCTCTCGGTTGTGTCACGGCGCTTGTATTGTCATGGAGTCCCTTGCCCAATTGTTGCCCGTCTAAATAGATCACCGTTGGGAAAATAACATACCTCACGCTGATTGACGTGCGGTTGATACACTCGATTCAATTAAAGGCATCGTATTGATTAGCTTTTTTTACATTGTGGTTGGACTGGTCACGTGAATCAATTACATTCATCTGAGTATATACTGCAGTAAATTAAAGTAATCATTTACTGTCCCTCCGTCAATCCACTGCTGGATGAAGGCCTCCAAGCATCACGTCGATGATGGAGGCTGTTTGACCATGCTTCGCCGCGCTGTTTAGCCCACGCGCGATGCTGTCGTCAACGTGTTACGATTTTGAAGTCAAATGTTTGTTTCATTAGGAAAGGAGTGTGTTACTCAATAGATTTGAATAGGTAGCTATTCACATAATGTAAAAACTCATGAATTCCCAATCATACTTAAATGTCATTTTCAACAGGCCCCATGGGGTAAAGTGGAGTCTTCGATTCGTATTATCCACTCCGGCCCTCCTATTTATGTGGTACGAATAAAGGGGTATTGCCCGAAACGTGACCTATCACGTGTGTTTGCTATTAAGGCCACACGCAGCGTTAATGACACGTGTGTGGATGCTGCTGCGAGTGTGTGAACGAAGGGAGTGCCCAGGGACGGTTCAGATATCGCTCGACGCTGATAGCCGACAATTATTATTGAACTCAGGTGGCCACATTTAAATCGCAGCGCGCCCTATCACATGCGCCACCGCTCCCCCACCATACAACGTAAAAAAACCAGAATGTTTGACACTGGTAACGCGATGTTCGTGAGTATCGTGTGCTTTAGAATGTTTTGCAATCGGTGAATCGATATATTGCCACACCCGGAATATGCTTTATTTATATTTTTGTACTGTATTGTTTCTCTATTGTTCCGTCTCGTTATCCATTGTTCTATCTCGTTTGTATTGTTTCTTTATTGTTCCGTCTCGTTATCTATTGTTCTATCTCGTTTGTATTGTTTCTCTATTGTTCCGTCTCGTTATCCATTGTTCTATTTCGTTTGTATTGTTTCTCTATTGTTCCATCTCGTTTGTATTGTTTCTCTATTGTTCCATCTCGTTTGTATTGTTTCTCTATTGTTCCATCTCGTTTGTATTGTTTCTCGCTGCGTAATCCTAAATGGCCCGGTGGCTCAGCGAATTCTAACCTGTCACGTAGATATAAAATTAAATAGATTAAATCACGACTTTTCGTGACTTTACCGAAAGAACCAAAGAGTATGGATCCCTGCAGTCACGAAAACTTCAAATCTACATTGAATTCTAACCTGGTTGGAGGGTTGGCTCAGCCAATCATCCCTCTCGTGTCGATAAAAAAAAGGACCGCTGTGTGGGGAATCCAAACAGTGGTTGTCCTATGGATATAATCGCCTCTGCCATCTGAACGTGGAATTTCCACCAAAGAGAAGATGAGCAGCGCCTCTGTGCTCATTGTAGCAGTATGTCACTTTGCGCTTGCCACAAATGACCCACGACACCTTTCTGATCTCGTCAAGGAGCATAAACCATCACACGAACTGCGGCCATCCTCGCAGCGGCTTTTGGCTGCGAGCCATCGAACAGAGACGGTCACCACATCGCGCGCTTTCAGATGCGCTTCTGCGGGAATTCTGGAACGCTCTCCCTTCTAATGTTAGGAAGCCACTGTAGCTATGCGATTTTAGATCATCTAGATTGAAGACTCATTTCTTTAGAACTGCTTTTTCGGTTGTGTTTGTTGTCCTTCCCTCGCACCTCCGATTAGCACGGGTGTCTACGTACGGTGCGAAAGAAGTTCCACATACCTACATCGCATCGACTTTTGTAGCCGAAACGTAATTTGCATTAATTAGTTAATACATCGCGCATATATATATTTTTAAACCAATGAATCGATGCATAGTCACACGCCTGTTGTTTGCAAAAGAGCGCTGCTTTGCAACAGAAAATATTTTATTACAGTATAATGACTCCTCAACTTACGAACGAGCTAGGTTACATAGATACGTTTCGTAAGCCGAGTGTTCGTAAGTAGAGGAGTCACTGTACCCGGTTGGGGTTATGTGACTCATCACATTGTCTGAGAGCCATCCCACGCTCGTTTTGAGCAAGAAGGCCGGGTTTTATTTGTTTATTTTACTATTAGAATTAATCTAAAAAATCCAAAGTTGTTCGCAGATATCAACATCATTCCATATTGAGTTGCTGCTGTTACTGTTTTTAAGGATCTTCATCTTCGTCGTGTCTCCTGGTCTTTCCCCAATATTTTGCACAGGCCACCGCTTCTGGTGTTGGCATTGCCAAATCTTGAGGAGTGCATTGTGGTGCTGCAGGGCATCTCAGTAGATGGTGCATGGTTTGCTTCTCCTGACAAGCACATTGTTTGGTTGTGCAGAAACCTCATGATTATTAACGATAAAACACACACGCACGAACGAGAAATTTGCCCAACATCTTGATGCATGATACGTCTTGGAAAACAAAATCTCGAGACTCTCCATTGAGGCTTTCTTTCTCAGTAAATAAATTCCAATTTTGTTATTGTAATTCATTGAAGGAATGTGCCCCTTGAGCAGCAGCAGAAGTGCTCGTCGATGATGTTGTTGTGGTTGTACACGTGTGTTGTCGGGAGACCCCATGGCAACCCGACTCCGCATTCCACCACACGCGGCTTCACAGATGCCCTCTCAAGCCATCTCCAAACACCAGCTGAGGGGGCTTGTCGAAGCGACCTCCTGGCCTCAAGCGCCACGCAAGTGCCCGACCGCTGAAAGTTCGCGCAAAACAATGAGTCACACATCTCGGGCACCCTCTCATCTCTCCCCGAGCGCCAATGTCCTTGAGATGTACTCAAAGAGTGCATTCGAAAATCCACCCGGCGATCACGAAACGATGACCTTCGTAACACATCGCTGAGTGTTTACTCTGTGCACGTGATGATCCTTCTGTAGATAGCCCACTGACATATGAATGACCTACGTACAAATCACTGAAGGTTGTTAGCAAATTAGATCCCCGGGGCTACATTGGACAAAGCGTAGCGGGAGACTGTTGTGAATACGTGAATTGAGAGAGACTGGTGGAAGTAATCTCGACGACTTTGAAATAAAATAAAATAAATTATCAAGAATGTCTCCCTCATATTGTATAAGCAGAACACCATTCTGTGTATCCACATACAAAAATACCGTTTTTTATATTTTAGTCCAGCTTATGTATTGGCCTTCCAGACCCATATCAGCCAACAGCATTGTGGTATCTATCAATGAATTGACCTGGATTGTAACGTGCAGAGAAAGGGGCCCTGGATTCCATTGAGCGTTTTTAAAAATTCCACGAAGCAGGACCCAGAAATTGTGCCGCTTCTCCTCCACAGGCGCACAGAGCTGCTGATGTAATGCCCTCAATTCCGCGCGCCTGGCTCTCTGATTCAAATTAATGAGTCACCACCGGTGATGACATCATCAAAGGCTCTGTTGATCTTGGGTGTGAGAGAGAAGCTAAGCTAAAACAGACTCAAATATAGATGGCACACTCCTCTTGCTTTGGTATTGCATTGAAAACCAGGTCGATTAGAGACGCATCAGTACAGGATTTCGGAGAATATAGGGCAGGGTTTGTACCAAGCAGTGATAGTGGCTAACAAGAGAGAGAGAGATAATGCCATAGGTAGAAGAGGAAGACAGAAATCCAGGTGGATAAACGCAGTGTGTGTATATATATAAGGCACTCCTGCCAATTCCAAATCCAGCAGCATTGAAGCCGTGATTCTCTACTGATGAGACGCCCCTTGTGGAAAAAAAAACACAAGGGGAACGAAAGAATACCAGAACACGGAGGCAGAGGACGTCAGCAAAGCAGTCACCGTCTCCTTGAGCCACTCTCGAGCGTCATGCTCAGCGGGTTCAATCATCCCCCCAATCGCAATTCTTCCACATGACCTGCGCTGCTGTGAGCGATCATAGCAGCGGCTGCGTTGTGCCGTGTGGCCACATGGATTTGGGAAAATAAAATAAAAGTGTGTCCCGTTCGCTGCTGTGTGCTACACGCGCCTTGTGATCCAGCACTGTGGAGGCAGGGTTGGTGGATCACACGAGCATGATACTCCCTTCCCGTGGGCTTGGAGGTGCCGTACCAGCAGAAAGCATCACGGCCATCGGACTAATCGTCATCTGTTTCCATCTGTATGGGAATGGCGTGTTGGCTCCTCGCAGGCATGGGTTTTCTCCAGGTATCGAAACGTCGTAGTTTTTAGTTATTTTCTTTGAACCTATCTAAGTGACTTTACCGAAAAACTCAAATAATATGACAACTGGTTGGTCACCAAGTAGTGGATCAGGCCGCTGGTGCCAGCCTGGGTCCACGATAGACCATCTCGTGTGAGGAATGGGTGACTGAATTTTGAGAAAACATCTTTAAAACATCTCTTGCCTCAATGCATCTATATGTTTACAAATGTGATGGAAATGTTATCTTCTAGATCATGAACAATGATGATGGACGCTTCGTACTTGCATTTCAGCCAGAGTAATCTGGGATCACTGTTCCAAGCATGATGATGACACGCCAAATCACCTTATTTTTGTCCTCATGATACTGCGGTTATCACAACATTATAGGAATATAGGCGACAACAATGAAGGTACGTATGTTGAACTTTTTTCGCACCGTACGTAGCCAATCGTGCTCATCAGAGGACATCATATCCATGAGTATGTTATACGTTCGAGTTTCGTGGTAGTGCCTTACGCTGATAATCCATTCTCCAAGCTAGCCTAGCAGCACTGTGGAAAATGTTGAGTGAGAAATGAATCTCTGTTGGCACCCGGCATGGTGTAATGTGGTTTAGAGATTGTTATACAATTTTCACCATTTCCAACTGAGCTTGAAAGGGTTCATGCATTACCTCTGCCCGTGCATCTGTAACGGGAGGCACTAAACCTTTCGTCCAATATAAACGCACCTGAATGATAAAGTTGTACTACTATAAGGATCTTACCCTGTTGAAATCTGGCCACATTCATCAAAGGGTCGCTCAAAACTTGGAGACTCAAACCGGAGCAGAAAGGACTACAGAATGTGCAAACAGGCACACGCATTCCGTCCTGACACTGACAAGCAGCCGTCAGAATACACAAGCGCGTCGTGCTCCGACAGCTAGCCGTCAGCTTCCCTACGGCTAATTGAATACTTCTGAGGATAACTCATATGCTGGAAAGCGTTACATAATTCATGCAAGCGCTTCATTATTTTTTTTTAAACTTATCCAAAAATATTTGAAGCTTTTTTTTCCCTTTAATTTCTTTTCCTCTCAATCACATTACGCACGCACACACAAAATACACTCTCCTCCATATGCAGTGACTGCGTTCCCGTGTAACCAGAGTGAACGTGTCACTCCGTGGGTGATGTCCTCCAATCATGCCAAACTGGCACGGACTCTTCGCGTGATGCACTGCGAACATGAAAATTGCAAATCGAGCCTGACCTGTATGATGTCCTTTGTCGGCTGAGTGAGAGACAATCTTCTGCTCGCTACATAAACTCACACTGTATTCCGTGAACACCCCCTCCACGTCCCGTGTGTAATCTCGCTTTTGTTCACTTTCCTAGCCCGCACTGACATACACATACATAATACATACACAGTATATACACACAATACGTACACAGTATATAGACACATACAATACATACACAGTATATACACACAATACGTACACAATATATACACACAATACGTACACAGTATATAGACACACACAATACATACATAGTAAATACATACAATACAGACACAGTATATTACACAGTAAATACACAATACATGCAAAGTATATAAATAAAACGTTCCTTGTGCATTACAATCTCGTTAGAAGGTGACTTAGCAGACGGCGATGTTGATATCGGGCCATGTGGGATATGTACGTACGCGACACGCGCTGGGTTATTCGCATGTATAACACTAACATGTGTAACACTAACATGTATAACACTAACATGTGTAACATAAACACGTGTAACACCGAGGCGGCGGGTGTCTAGAACTAACAAGCTCAGGCCTGACACCCTCTCAAACTCAATGACCAATTTATCCACTTTGCATCCGAACACAAACCTATGCCTGTAAAGCCTCCAAAAGACAGCTTCGGTGACAGAGTTCAAAGTCACCGCGAGTAGAGTGCACGGTGGACTGACACTGATTATATAATTCGTTTGGGCAATTAGTGTCCAAAAACGAGAGCGAGTTGAAGGAGAGAGATGAGCGAGAGAGAGAGAGAGAGGCAGGGTCAACGAGAGCCGTGCACGAGGTGGACTCATGAACTCGGTGACCCCGGGTGACATTGGGTGTCCACCATGTGCCCTGCGAGTGTCAGTCCACCCCCGTGCTCCATCGTGGCAGACAGGCATCGCATGGCGGTGTCTGTTGGGCCTCCTGCGGTGATGGAAGCAAAGCCCCCGTGGCTTTGTTCTGGACGCGCAGCTGCTGACCACGTCAAAAAGGAAAATCCCCATCGTGGAGTCTCTGAAAATGATGGACGCGAGGTATGGGAACAGCTGGTGCGAGGCCAGGTGGTGATGTGTTCCAGTGTACAACGAAGGGCCAGGTAGAGAGAGAGACCTGTCTGATATCACATCATAAGGGACATTGGAAGGTTGGCCGTGACAGGTTTGTGTGACTAACGCCTTTGCCTAACCCACCGCGGAGGTGAGGAATCTCAGTATGTATGGGCACCGTCGGGTGGCGCCTCGTGAGTTTGCATTACAACGCGTGCCATCGCCGCGCACACGTTACAGCTCATTGTCAATCCACTGCTGGATTAGTCGCTCACCACGCCGTGCTGGTCGTGGGGCTGTTAGTTGACCGTACGTCTCCTTGGTGGTCGGTGCGGGTTGGTGCAAGGCGAGGACCATAGACGTGGAAACAGAGTGCAGTACAACAATAGATGTGTCTGCACTACCCTCTCCACTTCTCTCTCCTGCTGCCCACTACGTAGCCCCAAAGACAAAGACTCCCCTATAACTGTTGGGGAAAGTGCTGTTAGTGATCACCTATGAGGGCCAGCACAGCACACGAGTGGATGGGTCGCCAGTATCATGCCCCACCGCCTTTGTCTCCCTAGTGGCGATTTTACACACCACACTCGGTACTCATTTGAGGCTGAGTTGACCTAGGGGAGACCACCCAGGACCGATTCAGATAATCGCTATTGGTGTTAGCCGCGAGTGGGAATCGAACTCGGGAGGCCGGGTTCGTAGTGCAGCGCGCTCACCACTCCACGACCACTCCCCGCACTGCGTAGCCCCACATCCTATAGCACCTGCTACGCAGAGCAGTCGCCCATGCAGACTCAACCTCGCTAAACATCGGAGATCTGTCGAGATCGGATGCATTCCTGTTGATTTGGTCACAGGCTGCATCCAATTGCACTGGAGAGAGAAACATGAAACCCACATCTTCTCGTGCACATGATGAAAATTTGATTATCCTGTATGTCCCCACTGCAAATGGTGCAAGCATGCCATATCTGTGGGGAGGGCTATATATATATCGAACTGACCATACTGGGTTTATTAATTGACCCGCATTCGTGGAGGTAAACACACACGCGTTTCAACAGAGGCCAGGATCAATACAAACGTCGTTTTTTTTAGAATGGAAGACCGCCATGATACACGAGGGCAATTGTCACCGGCAACCTTCGCCGACAGCATTCGTGCCCCTCCATGTTGCGTTATTATTGGGGCACCACGGTGGCGAGGAGATGTTAACTACTTCGCCTGGTACACAGGAGGTCTGGGTTCGATCCCGACCCTGACGCCTGCTGTATTTGGAGTCTGCATGCTCTCCCCGTGACCGCGAGGATTTTTCTCCGGGTGCTCCGGTTTTTTTTCCCTCCAGATTTAAAAACATGCGCTTAGAATATTTGGCTGCTATAAATTTCCACGTGATAAGCCACTTCATTGGGCTATCATTTGTGTCCAGGTCGCTTCTGAAAAACAGTCATTTTGCTCAGTCGGCGGTACCTGGTAAAATAAAAAATCGTTTGTAGTTTAGTATATTTTCTTAACCAGTGTTTCTCAAATCCGGTGCTCATGACCTTGACGCCAGATACTTCTTTTAATCACGAGCCACCAGGTGTGCACCGTGTGCAGTGGTTTACTTTTGGAAGATATCTTCCAATGTTGCTGTGACTGGCCTCAGTGAGAGTGGATCTCCTCTCCTTGCCCGACTCCTCTTCCGATTTGTATTTTGTTACTTACCGCATGCAATCTGAGTGTAGTTGTTCGATTATTGTACGGTAAATGGATTTTGATCATTTTTGTATTTCAGTATTGTATTCTTAAGGCCTTGGTTTAAGACCGCAATGGATGATTGTGTGTCAGTTTCCTTTTAGTTAAATGTATTTTCATCGCCGAACATGCAGCCAGCCAAAATGGTATTAAACATTCATTTGTCTGATCTCACATATAATTGATAGTACTATGTGCTCAGTAGTTGAATTGGTTTTTTAATTCTAAATCAATTTTTCTCACATGGCCGATTGGTAAATTGTGCATTTGCGAACAATTGACATACACGTGACAATAGGATATTAAACCAGATTCGAAGCTTTCGTGACTGCAGTAATTACTCTTTGGTTCTTTCGGTAAAGTCATGTAGAAAGAAATTGAATTAAATAATAATAGAATACGACGTTTCGATTGCAACACAAGCAACCATCATCAGGTACAAAAGAAAGCAAACATAGTAAACTTGGAAATATAATTCAATACAACACAGAGAGTCGGCTAACAAAACAGTCAACACCCCACCTGGTTGATTACATTCTTCCAAAGATTGCTAAATTTGAGAGAGAGACAAAACATAGACACGGAGACACACAGACAGACATTGAATAACACTTCCTGATTTTACTAAATTTGCTTTTTACCGTGCTTGTTTATAAGTCCATTCTCTCCTTCGGCCGCTATGGGCAGTAATTCCACACAACGCTCCGTGCTTGTTTGTTTAGAAGTCCAGTGTTCAGCTCGTCCGTCCCCTATGGGCAGGAAATCCACACAACTCCCCCTCTGCCCCCCCTCTCTATTTAAAGCCTCGAGACGTTGACTTTATGTGTGCCTATGTAGTGTGTCTCTCTCTGTTTGTCTCTGTGTGAGTCTCTCTTCTTGTGTGTCTGCCCGTGTGTCTCCGTGTCTATGTTTTGTCTCTCTCTCACATTTAGCAATATTTGGAAGAACATAATCAATCAGGTGGGGTGTTGACTGTTGTGTTGGCCGACTCTCTGTGTTGTATTGCATTATATTTCCCAGTTTACTATGTATTGTTTTCTCATTCATTTGTACCTGATGATGGTTGCTTGTGTTGCAATCGAAACGTCGTATTCTATTAGTATTTAATTAAATTTCTTTCTACGTGACTTTACCGAAAGAACCAAAGAGTAATAGACTATTAATTCATCAAATCGGGTTGTCTCCTTTTGTCAACAGAATCATTACTGAGGCGTCGATTCCACAGTTATTCGTGATGTCCACAGTTTGTCTCCGTTGTCTGGGAGCTTTTCATTTTTTTTATCCTTTATATTAAGTTCACTTGCTTGCTTGCTTGCGCGCTTATGACCGTGCAAATCTTTCGGTCGTTTTTTAACCCACTTCCCGTGATCCAATCGTGAATTTTTTTTCCATAACTTTACACTTTTTAGGAATTTTTTTTTATATTTAATTACCAATTGCTTAATGGTGGCAGGCAATCACCTGACCCATAGGTGGCAGCCATCTCAAGCCAGAGGACAAGAGGACTCTAGCCGCCACGCATATAAAGGATTTATTGTGAAAAACTTTGTTTTTACGGGTTAATTTTTATCATACTCTGAAGGGCAGTGCGCACTTCTTCAAGAGTGACATCTGGAATAACTCTCATTGTCCAAAAAATACTCGCTCCCGGGGTAAACATTTTACACTATTTTACAGATCTACATATAATCATTCCCCCACTAACTTTGCAATTCTGTCCCTTTCATGTGTTATGGTCCCATCTTGCTCTCTAATGGCTACTATTCATGATTTACCAGCCATACACTTCCCTTTTAAACTTCCAAACTAAACTAATTTTATTTTACCCACTGAGCTATTTTTCAGAAGCGACCTGGCCAAAAATGATAGCTCAACGAAGTGGCTTGTCACGTGGAAATCTATAGCAGCCAAAACCTCTAAACACAGGTATCTAAATGTAGAGGGGAAAACTGAAAAATCCTCACAACCACAGGGAGAACATGCAAACTACAAATATACAGGTGTCAAGGTCGGGATCGAACCCACGATTACTTGTTATGAAATATTCATCCACGCTTGCATTGTGTTTTTCAAATTTCTAATTTTGTTTGAATGGTTTGATGGGATTACGTGCAATTAGTTTAATTTGGCATTTCCATCCCTTTTCATATCTCTCCTGTTCTTCAACATGCACTGTGTGTGTTTTTAATCTTATGTCACAGTATAACTCAATATCACAATTTTGAATATTTGATTACCAAATAAAAACGAAATTACCTGCACATTACTCAATAGAATACACATCGAAAATCATCACCACCTAGCACCTAAACTTGGCAAGACTCTCCTGAAAAATAGACACGAGCCTCAGTAAAGCTTTGCTGCATAAACTGGTGAAATAAAAATAAAACATAGAACTTGGAAACTTCGGCAAGGGATGGTTTTTACAATTTGTGAGCAGTCGAGTAAACATGAGGGACCAGCAAAGAGTAAGCAGACAGTTTAATTGGATACAACATCGCAAGAATGGGTTTCTTCATGAGCAATAAATGTTTAATTTGGAAGTGATACAAATGGAGGCGGGGGGGGGTGAAGTGGTTGGTGGTGCACCGGTTAGCGCACTGTACAATGAACGCAGAAAACAGAGCTCACTTCCCAGCCAAGGCGAAATGTCAGTGACGAATGATATCTGATGCAGTCCTGGCTCTCCCCGTCACCGACGGACACTAACGGTGATTTTTTTTGGCTGCAATATTTTGCTGTCTTTTCTTGGATTTTCTGTTTGCACTCAGTCACATATTCACTTTAAGATGTTTCTTGTTCATGTTTTTGTTTTTTGTTTGTTGCGGTTGCACCCGATTCAAGAGCCGAATGGCTCACAGGGCTATACCTAATAAATGAAATGAACTTGAACGAGTATGGTGAAGTAGGATCAAACAACTGCCACGAGAGACGCGGTTGTGGGAGGATGCCTTAAACCAGAAATGGCTTCAATGTTCCATCAAATAAAACAAGAAGATACTTATAATCATGAAAAAGAGTGGTTTGCATTCTGCAGAGGAGAGCTTGTGACTGACCTTTGAGGGCCTGGCAAGCTCTGTGTCACAGAGAGACAGAGAGAGACATTTCGATTTAAAGCTTTCGTGACTGCAGGGATTCATCTTCTTGGTTCTTTCGGTAAGTCACGTAGAAGGAAAATAATAAAATTATTTTAAAAAATTCTTATGTTTTTTTTATTTTATTATTTTCCTTCTACGTGACTTTACCGAAAGAACCAAGAAGAGAGAGAGACATCTTGAATCAACGTTTGTGGAGATGTAGCTGTTGTAACGAGTTTCTGTAGAGTGGAATGGGAGCACTGCAAAGACAGCGTTGTGCACGAGTGGGCAGAGCCTGGGATGAAAGTATTGGCAAGGTATGCGTAAACACCACACAGTTGTACAATTCCATCATTATAAATACATTTGTTTTTGTTTAATTTCTCCCGTTGTTGTTGTTGTTATTGTTTTATGAGTTTATCTGAGACTGGCACCTCTACACGAGCACTTATTAAGGGCAGCATGGCACACGCGGGAGTGTTGGGCTGTGGTCCACAGCACACAGCAGTACACAGAGCGGCACAACAGCACACATCACCATACAATACCGCACGGCGCCAAACAACACACAACCACACACAATCACACAACACCGCACCACCACACACCACCACACACCACTGCACAGACCAGCACAACACCGCGCACAACCACAGGGATGTGTATTTACCATACTACGGAAGCCTGAAGTCGGGTTCGGAATCCTACAACTGCTGTGTTGTGCATGAGGGACAGGAATCAATCAAATCGGGACAGCATTGTAATACGGTGCACAAATCACTTGCAAATAACGCAACCAAAACGCACGATACCCACAGAGTGTGGCTCATGCATATATGCGCACGTACATTTACACGTATAAAACATTTGCGCACGGCATGCATATTGATGCAACGATTGTGTTGCTGCTGGAGGGCCATGGCTACGCGCCGTGCGAAATCTCGCCGGCGTGCAACTCGTACGACTCATTCGGGAGATTGGCAGCCTGCGGAAGGCAAGGTCTAACAGCAGCAGTAGCAAAAGTAATACCAGCAGCAGCAGCAATACCAGCAACAGCAGCAGCAATACCAGCAACAGCAGTAACAGCAGCAATACCAGCAACAGCAGTAACAGCAGCAATACCAGCAACAGCAGTAACATCAGCAATACCAGCAACAGCAGTAACAGCAGCAATAACAGCAACAGCAGCAGCAGCAATACCAGCAACAGCAGTAACAGCAGCAATACCAGCAGCAGCAGCAGCAACAATACCAGCAACAGCAGTAACAGCAGCAATACCAGCAGCAGCAGCAATACCAGCAACAGCAGTAACAGCAGCAATCACAAGCGAGAGCAGCATCACTCCGTTGTAGTAGCAGCAATATCTCTAGAAAAAGCTGCAGCAGCATTATGACCACCACCCGCATCAGCAACATCAGCAGCAGTGGCAGCAGTTTCATCACAAAACAAAAACAGCAGCAGTAGCAGTATCAGCAGCAGCAGCAGCAGTGTGACAAGCACGCAGATGGTCTGCAAGAACATCATTTGCTTTGCTTGCGTTGAATAGTGAATGCCAGGAATTTAAACGTAGGCCCTTTTTTTTGCAACGTAATTTTATGCAAAAAAATAATCCAGGGCTTTATTTTTCTGTACATTGGAATATTGCAGTATCAATATTTTATTACAAACCCAGCGTTTAATGTACTGCCTGAATGCTCTGCTGCGCCCGGTGTCTTTTATAAGTAAAATTGGTTCCACTTACAATGCATTACGTACAAGCAGAAATATGAGGGCGTCACCGAAGTGCCGTTGCCTTCATGTGTAATCACCAGGAAATGACTGATAGATTAGAGCCTCAAATTGCATCAAAATCAAATTTGCGGCGAACCGCGCCAAAGTCTCGGCTCTTTTGCTAATTCATTAAGCAGCAGTATCAATCACCTTCATCGCAGTGCCGAATTCCACCAAGTGTCATCCCAGACAGTGCAATGGGGTTATCGGTAGGCCTTGGGTGGACCATCTGCATATCTCTCATGTCAGTGACGGCTACATTGCAGGAATAAGCAAGAGGCAATGGCTTTTTTTCCTCCCCTTCTTTACGCTGTGCTATTTCTGGCCACAGTGGGTTCGTAGATTCTCCCAGCCTCATTAGGAAGCAACCAGCATCACTGGCTGCCAGGCACCAACCGATCCTCACCTCCCACGCACGCGTCATTCCGGTGGAGAGAGAACGAGTGAGAGAGTGAGAGAGAGAGAGTGAGAGAGTAAGAGAGTGAGAGAGAGAGGAGCAAGCGGCGGGGGACCGAGAGCGACGGGAGTTATAATAGGGAATGCGTGCGTGCGAAATAATCATCAAGGGGGTTAGCGACTGTACGAGAGCAAAGAGACGGGACGTGTTGGAACAGAGCGACGCACGAGAGGCAGGAAAGCAAGATAAAGAAGAGAGAGATGTAGGATCAAGAGCGAAATTAATCGTGAGGAAACTGAATGCCACAGCAGAGTAAATGCGCAGGAGACGGGCGCAGACGCAGAGTGAAGATGAGGAGGAGGGAGGGAGGGCAATAGGTTTTTTTGTGGCAGGGATTTTTTTCTCATTGAATATTTTACCGATCGCCGTCGTGGGTACGTGACCACTCGTAGCGAGATGTGTATACTGGATGTGGCGTGCCGGGCGCGGACATTCTTTGTTCGGGTCACTGACCCGGTCAGGTCCTGGCTGAAGTTAAAATGTTGGTTGTGAAGCGCGGGGTAAGGTCGAGGGCCCTCTGGTTTTCAAACAACGATTCGCATTTACGTTGTACTAACCCCCGCTGATGGATCAGGCTGATTATCACTCGTTCGAGGGAGCGATTGAACCGTGGGAACCAAGATAATGCGTGATTTAAAATACCTGAATCTTCAGGTAATGTTGTTCCACCTCCTTTACGGTATATATATAAAACAGTAAAGAAAAATATATTGACAATTTCCGCCACAAGCATTGTTGCACAGTCGTGATTCGCATGGGCAAAATTTTACATTGCGTCAACGACGCTTCACGATAAATGTACCGCTTTTTTATTTAGTTATTCATGTATTACCGTACAGTAGATTATGACTAATACTTTACCTTAAGACATTTAACAAGCTTGAGGATATATAATTAGGTCGGAACTAAGCTATTAAAATTCTAAATACTTTCCATAAAAATGAACGCTTCATTAATAATAATTATCATCATCAGTAGCGGCAGCTACACCGCCATCTACAACGATTCCCCAAACAGCAAACTCTTGGGGTAAGTGCTGTTAGCGAGCAACACCACTACCCGCAGCAGCATGATCATTGGAGTTTGTTTACTTTGGCTCCACAAAATCATTAACGAGGAGATGGCAGTGATGGAAACACACCACGTGTAGGCCCTATTTTGATCATTAATGACATCACAAAATCATCAGAGGTGGCGATGCCTTTGGAAGGGCTTAATCCAGAAGTTGATTCACCACGGCTGGTGAAAATCGATGATAATGATGCTACGGAGAAACATACCCACAGCAGAAATCACATTAAACATTAACTGCTCTTCTATCAGCTCGAGTTCAATTCGGTGCCCCATTGTAGAGTCGGGGAAAAGGGGGCGTCATGATGGATTTCGATAATAAGCAGTGTCGCGGACACAGAAAACCTAAGCACCATCCCCTTTACTCTGTCCACGAAAACGGTTGAGCGCCCTGGCCGATCAATGAGGCAATTAAGCCTCCATAGGATGTGACGGCGGTCCGTACATCACAGAGGGCAGCCACTCTAAGCCTGGACATGTCCAGCCACTACACCAGTGCGGGTCTAGGACATCCCGAACATGACAGAGGTCACGAGTCTGACACGAACAGCAGTGAATTTGGCTGTGTTATGCTGACATTTGTGAGCAATTACGTTTTTTTTTATTCTAACCGCGAACTGGTCAGCTACAGTATCGTATTACACTCACCACATTCCCCTAATGACCACCAATTAGAATGCGGCTGATTTGATGTTGTAGCTGAACGGCAGCGGTTAAGTGACCCATCTTATTGTTTTAATAACGATTAATACTCACCAGGTAATGTTTCCATTTCCAGGAAAGCCTCTCTGAGTTTAAAGAATCCGTTTTAGGTGCATCGTGAATTGGAATAATATGTTAATCATAATGCTCTTTAAACAGGAATGCCTTGCTGAGTCTGAAGACGTTTCCACATTGGATCCTGCATTAGAATGTTTTCCCAATTCCATCCATACGTGTTTTACGTGTGCAGAAAACCCGGATGGAGTAACCCAGAAAAGAAGCCCCACGCGTAACGAGAGACTAGCACTTAATTCAAACGCCCGCACAAGATGGGATCACAAAGCCACTCGCTGTCTGGCCATTTCCTGGCCATCGTCGCTGCAAGCAATTCCAGGACTGCACCTTTACTTTTTGCGGTAGGACACCGAATTGTTTTCGCCTCTGAATCGTTTATCCCGGGTGCGCCACCGACCGCGGCTGCGTTGTGTGCATCACGGCCCTGGAGGAGGTGGTGGTTGTGACATGACCTCTTGATTGACACCACGCGTGCTTGGGCCGTGTGATCTCACCACGGTTCAGAGGCACAGGATGGGGCACAAGCGTCACACACACACACACGCACGCATGCGATGATGATGAATCAAGCCAGAAATGTCATCACGGGCCCATACTCTCATTCGCCGCTCGGCTTAAATCTTTCAGTTAATATTCTGTTGATAACGTTGTTTTAACTGTACAGGGAACATGATATCAACTTTACTTTGCTAGCGAAAGCGATGTTATCATCATTTAAAGTATTTTAATGACTGCCTGCTATCCCCGGAAACAATACAATATCCAGGCAATGCTGTCTGAATATAGAGTGCTGCAGCTGATGACGTTAATGATGATAAAACACATTTCCTTCATAACAACGCAGTTAAAAAAAAATTATCCGTAAAAACAAAGTTTTTCACTATAAATCCTTTATATGCGTGGCGGCTAGAGTCCTCTCGTTCTCTGGCTTGAGATGGCTGCCACCTATGGGTCAGATGATTGCCTGCCACCATTAAGCAATTGGTAATTAAATATATATATTTTTTTCCTAAAATGTTGAAAATTTTGGAAACAAAAATTTCACGAAAATAAATTGTCACGCACAACGAGTCTGTGTGCAAAATGTCAGCTCGATTGGATCACGGGAAGTGGGTTAAAAAACGACCGAAAGATTTGCACGGTCGTAAGTGCGCAAGCAAGCAAGTGAACTTAATATAAAGGATTTAAAAAGGTTTACATGCGTATGAAATACTCTTTGAAAGTTGAGTGAAACATTGAAGAAACGTCACAAGTGCCTTGAAAAGCGTAAACTTTTACCAAAGTAAAAATTCACCAATACATTCCTTAACCTGAACAAAAGAACCATTACCACCTCCGTACCTCAGTCAATGACAAAGGCTGCCATGAAACTAAGTTAATGTTACAAGCAAATGGCCACTTTTGGAAGGAACGGACAGAAAAATGGGAAATGCAGCAGATTGTGACTTGCAGTGAGGGACAGCACTTTGCAATGCGGTGCATCAGAAAAGGCAAATTGCTTCATCTCCTGGACAAGCAGTTACGTTGTCACAATTGCGCACACTCTCCGTGCGTAGCACGAGGACGTTGACGATTGCACCACGTGGGGATGGCGATGAGACATTGGGACGGGCGCAGAGATCTGTGCGGCAGTAGCAGCGGCAGCAGCAGCAGCAAATTCGCAAATCGACTTAGGAAAATCGATGTCAACCTCGGGTTGGTGCCGAGCCGCAGACGGAGCCAGCTCCTCCGGCTGTCCGTGTGTTTTGTTGTTGTTGTTGTGTGTGCGGAGTGAAACAACGGCAAAGGAACAACGTCTACTATGCACAAGGGTCAATGTGCTCGCGGTGGGGTCATATTGATCAGTAATAATACAACAGTCCTTTATTTGTCCAGCAAAAAGACAAATAGATAATAAAAATCTTGCTTTCACATTAGCTGGTTTAATAGGAAGTACAGTATATATTACTCTATTACTCGATATTAATATACAGCTTTTTTATTATTAACCCACTTATGGATGAAGACATCCCCAAGACTTTCAATCATGGGGGTTGTTTGACCATACTTCACCACGCTGGCCAGTGCGGGTTAGTCAACGGAATGGCCAGGATCAGTTTAGATCTTTACTCGCCACTGATCTTAGCCATGGCCGGGAATCGAACCTAAGTCGTCGGGTTCATAGCGCAATGCGATAACCGCCTCGTTACTGCTCTCCAACAGTTTGATAATAATTATGACCTTAATCAACCAAGGAATTCTCTCATTGAATCTCAAGGCTCTTAACGAGCGTACTGCATTGCGATGATTGGGTCAGTTCCACATTGGGTATTTTTACAATGCAGTAATAGCGTGCACTATATCCAAATAAATTATGCTAAATATACGGATAAGTCAGTGGCTGCTTGCTGGACTGCCACCTGGTGGTCACCTCGTAGCCCTGTACACTCATGAAATATGTTTGTTAATGGAATTAAATATTGAAAATCAGTTGTCTGGAAAGAAAGAGTCAATGATGAAGTTATTGAGCATGTTCAGGAGGAGACAAGTGTGAGTGAAACAATCCAGAAAATGAGAAAGATGTTCTTGGTTCTTTCGGTAAAGTCACGAAGAAGGGTAATAATAAAACAATAAAAATAAAACATAATAAAATAAAATTCTTACGACGTTTCGGCCACAACGCAAGCAGCTGAAAGACGCTGTCTTTCCGACAGACCTGTTCTTCACCTGAGGACGGCTGCTTGCGTTGTGGCCGAAACGTCGTGAGAATTTTATCTTATGTTTTTATTTTTTTATTTTATTATTTCCCTTCTACGTGACTTTACCGAAAGAACCAAGAAGATGAATCCCTGCAGTCACGAACGCTTTAAATCGAAAGGAGAAAGATGTTGATTGGGCACATTCTCAGAGGTGATAGCTTGGTAAAGAAATTCCTGCAAGGCAGGCTTTTGGGAAATCGGCCAAGAGGCATACAAAAAGAAAGATGCCGCTTTATGACTTGAAGGAATCGAGGCTTTACCGTGAAATGAAGAAAAAAACACACCTCGTAACTGGTATGGGCCAAACATCTCAATGTTGAAAACTTAACTGCAAAATGACTCTATGGGGTTTACACAGCAGCAACATTGAGTGCGAACACTTGGCCAGACCCTATTGAAAAAGAGCGTTGCCTGGGTAAACAAGTGATACAATAAGAATAATACATACTCAAGATGAAAACGTTTGTGTGTGCTAGTTTCAATGTTCAGGGTTAATAATTATCAGAACGCATAATACGTGTTCGAGTGTTGGCGGCAGATGGGAATCACAGTTGGTCCAGCTGTGCACGCTCTTAGCCCCTGAGGATTCTTTGGTCATGGGCAACGTCATCGAACAATAAGAGGCATTGGAGTCCTCGGAGTTGGCCTGCTTTCCTGGTTGAAATCAATGTCAGGCGGTTTAAATTTCTGTGACCGAGAATATCACAAGATCTGACCGTAATTGGACATTAGTTTTTTTTGGCAACGAACGAGGGAGAAAAAACATCTCCAAACATCTTTAATTGGTCGTCATTTAAAAAAATACCCATAACTTTGTGGTTTCGCTGTAGGGTACCAATAAAAATCAAAGTGACTAATACGAGTAAAACGTCCTGCTGTGCTTGAACACACGCCAGCTGTCTCCCACCCAGTGATAATGTGACGATAACGATGGTTCTACCAATACCAATGGCATTTATGCTGCTGTCGATGATGACGATGATGACGATAACGACGATGGTGTCTCCCTTGAAAAACACTCCCATTGGGCTCTCGACCTGGTTAATGAGATTGGATGAATGATGATGATTCTAAAAAAGTTAGATGATTACGTTTCAGCCAACGATGAGAATGCTCATGATGGTAATTATGGTAATTATTAATGCCGCTGCTGATTATTATGACAATATTATTAAGTATCATAAATAATAATTATTCACGATGATTGCCAAATAATAAGTACCACCAGCCATGCCAATCCAATTTCTCGAGCAAACGACCTTTCCCTACTTAGTCCTCGTGAGATGATGCGTGGGGTAGGGTGGTGAGGTTTGGCCGGGGAGTGTCACGGGTGCCCTACTGGACATCTGTGAAAAAGAGCTTCATAGCTCATCGGATTCCTCCTGCAGTCTAAGTAAAGACTCTGCATTTGTAGCGCCACATCACGTTCCGTTTTCTCCGTGCTGAGTGGGTGCATTGGTTAATGATGCATGATGTTTACCGGAAGCCTTCGAGATGTACCACGTGACATTTGCCGAAGCCAAAAGGTACCGGGATCGTCGTCATCGATATCCCGTGGCTTTTGGGCGATATTTTAAGTCTTCAGCCTGAGCCAAGGAAAACGGGCTCGCTCAAGGGAATCCCGTATGCGCTACTCCGTGCCAGATGTTTGGTAGAAACCTGTCACGCGTCTGCACCCCCTGTTGTCTGTAAAAGCGACCACGTTCCGCAGTGGAAATTGTGGATCGTGTTGATGCTGCAGTGCGGGAAAGTTGGAGGGGGTGTTCGCATTATTGCTTTGCTCTGACGCCCCCCGATGACGACCTTCAGATTACAATTCTCTGAAAAGCGGGCCATGGGATTTTTGCCAAAGGCTCCACGTATATTGCGCATTATTGATGCGTCTAAGTACATTGAGAAAGGTAGTCTCAATTGGCTCTCATTTGGTTAGCAATAAGGAAGGCTACCACGCGTCCTAGTTTGGCAGGGACTGTCCCGGTGGTTTCAGAAAGTCTGTCCCCATGTCCCCCCCCCAACACCCGACCCAACAGAGCTTTAGCGAAATTCAAGATGTGTCCCCAGCTGACAATGTGTTGGCCTGATGCTTGATTCATGGTGCGGTCAAAGGGCGGAGCTAATTGAATAGTGGGAGGAGCTAACCGGGTCGTGGGCGGAGCTACCAGAGTATCGGACAGAGCAATCTGGGTAGTGGGCAGAGCTATCTGAGAAGTGAGCGGGGGCTACCTGTAATGGGCGGAGCTATCTGAATAGTGGGTGGGCCGATCAGCAGTAGGCGGAGCCAGTGATTAAGTGGGCGTCGCTATGTAAAAGTAGGTGGGGCTGATGGAGGGAGGGGATGCCAGCTCACCATGTATTAAGGTTGAGTCTCCAAGAAATGTATCATGAAAGTGTATGATTGAATGAACAGATGATAGATTACACCAGGGCTCGCAGTTATTAACACTGGCACAATACCTGACCATTGAATCACTCATCATCGTGGAAGTACCGTTTTTTTTTAAGAATCTCAGGATTCTTTCAGACGCTGTCTTTCCGACAGACATGTTCTTCACCTGAGGACGGCTGCTTGCGTTGTGGCCGAAACGTCGTGAGAATTGTATTTTATTATGTTTTATTTTTATTATTTTATTATTTCCCTTCTACGTGACTTGACCGAAAGAACCAAGAAGATGAATCCCTGCAGTCACGAAAGCTTTAAATAGAAATTCGGTGGGAACCCTGATAATTGTTCATTAACCCATCCAGTATAGATCGTAAACACGGCATGCGGCATTTCGTCACAGCGTGCAGCAGGCAAATAACCCCAGGCACTGACAAGAGTACACACACGTGTATGTGTACGAACATAAATGGACAAAAAAGATGCTCCCTAAAGCGATACAGACTTTGGGTGAGTGAGCATCTGTGAAGGAGACCCGCATGGCACACGATGATGTTGTGTGGCCAGCACCACAACCGGCCGCCTTTGTCTCGCCAACGGATGTTGGCACAACTCACCAGGCACTAATGTAAGGTTGAGTTGATCTCGGTGAGACGGAGAACAGGTTCATATATTTCGATTTAAAGCTTTCGTGACTGCAGGGATTCATCTTCTTGGTTCTTTTGGTAAAGTCACATAAAATTGAAATAAGAAAATAAGAAAAAAATCTAATTAAACATAAGAAAATAAATACGCTTTATTATATTATTTTATTATTATTATTCTATTATTTCCATTCTACGTGACTTTATCGAAAGAACCAAGAAGAGGTTCATATATTCTAAACCGATGTTGGTCGTGAGCGGGAATCGAACTCGGGTCGCCGGGTTCATAGTGTTGTGAGCTAACCACTGCGCCACCGCTCCCCACACACATTTCCACACATACACACGAGGGCAGTATTCCAAAGCACACACACCTGAGTGAAATCAAGTTGCGTGTTCTGCACACTGACCCATCTAACACCGCCACGATTAACCAAAGCAAACGGTAACACTTGTGCTTAACTCACCTTTGCTTCTATAAAAGCTAAACACTGCTCTAATTCAAGATTCTTTTTTTATCCACCCAATGTCTATACTACTACAAGAAAATCTCATACCTGTGTAGTGATGTTAAATGGATCATTGCTGCTCGAAGTGCCAAGTTCCATTGAAACAGGCGCAGAGGCGACCACACCGTGCAGTACCTACTCATGGGGCCACTAGGGGCACGATACTGGGTGCTAGCAGGAGGAAGCCTGACGATTGCAGAGGTCGCAACCGGGTACCCGATACCCGTACCCTACCCGATACCCGGCTACCCATTTGCGACGCTGGTGCGGCCGGGTACGGGTACGGGTAGGCCGTGAGTCACTGGTGAGTCACCGTTTGTCACTCATTTCCCAACGTCTTGTCTCTTCTCACAATTCAAGTTCCTAGAATCAACCCACCCGCGCCTGCAACATGGCTTCATCCCAGAGGTCGCAATCAGGTGCCCGATACCCGTACCCTACCCTTACCCGACCGGGTACAGGTAGCCGGGTATCGGGTAGGGTACGGGTTTCGGGTACCCGGTTGCGACCCTGGTGCGGCCGGGTACGGGTAGCCGGGTATCGGGTAGGGTACGGGTATCGGGTACCCGGTTGCGACCCTGGTGCGGCCGGGTACGGGTACGGGTAAGGAATCAAAACCCGTTTGCGACCTCTGCTGACGAGTCCTACTGATAGAGTCGGGGATTGCAGCCTCCACCAGCGGCGCAGATGGGGCCGCTGTGAGAGTGCGGTGGGGGCCATGTGGGGACGAGTCACCCCGGCACCGGGTTAAGCACGTGATGGGCCGGGGTGAGTAATGTGGGCCAAAGGTGAACGAGGGGGCACGGGGGGGAGTGGCTGAGAACGTCTGGAGAGTGAGGAGGCGTGGTTAAGGGCGGAGCCAGAGAGGGAACAGGTGTGGTGTCGCCTGGAGCCGTCGAGAATATTCTGGACGTTGGGCGCGGCCGAGGGTGGAGCCAAGCCGCGCCGAGAGAGATAAAAGGGAAGCACCGAGCACAAATCCGGGCTGTCTGCAGGTGAAGTGGAACCCAAGTGCTACGTCTTCGTCCCCGTCTTCGACATCGTGGGTCAGGCAGCACATGGCTGCTCTGATTATAGTTATCCCGTATGCAAGATAAATAGGTGTATTGTGGTCCTATGCGTAACAAGAGTGAGGAATTGTGTATTTAGTCCCTTGTGTAACACCGTTGCGTAAAGTGTAGAATAAACGTTGTTGCCTCCTAAATAGTGTCTCTGAATGACTCACTACACATATACAGCCCGTATGTGAATTATTCCACTGCTTGATGGAGGCATCCCCACTCCGTCGCCATCCATCACGTAGACGGGATTCTTTTACCCAATGTCGTCGTGGTGCAGTGAAGAGCGGAGGCCCAGCGCCTGTCTCGATATCGCTTGCCACTGACGTTAGCCGTGGCTGGGAATCGAACCCAGGTCTCCGGCTTCGTAATGAAGTGTGTTGACCACTGTGCCCTTCGCACCACCACACCAAATATTAATGTTTAACAGCTAATCTCAATGGCCTCACCGCCATAGACGTTAATGCTCTCTACGGCGTATGCTCGTGTTTCAAGGAAGAGTTCATAATTACGGTGGTGAGACGCTATCACCCTTTCCTTGTCAAATATATCCCCACCCACGCAACCGTTTAATCAAGAAACAATGAGCTCACGTCTGCGATTGGCGCGGTTGGCTACGTGCGGTGCGAAAGAAGTTCAACACACGCAACGTTCATTGTGGGCACTTAACTCGGGAGACTGACAAAAAACGTGATGCAGTTTGGTCAAATAACGCCCATGACTGACACGGGATTGGGGGGGGGGGGAGGCCCTTCAGCCCCACAGTGGGCTGACACAAGTGTACCACGTGAAGTTTGAATATTTGTTACTTCTCGTAATATTATAAACAACAAATGAATACTTTAAACGCCACTTGCAGGGCGCGTCGCAGTGGGGGCGCTCTTGTGACGTCAATGCGGTGGCTGCAATCGACGAATCTGACGGTGCCAATGCAGCGACGTCACTGGAGCGCCACAGTGCGCTCCCGAAAGTGGGTTTAAAGTATTTATTTTTTTACTCGACGACGATTTAAATAAAAAAAGAGTTGTACTCGTACAGCCTAGGGGTACAGCGCGGATACGCGTTAACCAGTGGCGAAGTAGCGTGCCTGGTATCGGTATTGGTGGAGGAAAATGAAATGGGGCCAGTCTTTCCCCTGTCCAATTTACCCCCCCCCTCCTTTTTTTGCAGCCCGGCATCTGAATCCATCAGTGTATGGGCCCCGGTGCAGTTGTACCGCCTGCACACTCGATAGCAAAACCACTGGTGTCTAGGAGATAGCAGAAGATCTGTCTATGTTTACATGTTGGCTTCCTTTCCAATGTATTTGAGTGAAGGTGGCTGAGTCTGCTAAGGGATCACAGCGTTGAGGCTGTACTGCAGAGATTCTGAGATTTAACCCCGATTTAAGCAGCCCGAGATTAAGTTTTAATGGTTGATGGTCTCGTGATTAAGGGTTGATGGTCTCCGGACGATCACCAGTGATTTACTTGTACGGTAGGTCCATAAACCTACAGAGACACATAGACTCACATAGTACCCATAGACTCACACCGAGACTCACATACGTACTCAGATATGCATAGATTTACAGAGACACATACTCGCATAGAGAGCCATACACGTAGATACCGACAGACTCGCGTTGATAAAAAAAAAGTCCTACGGAAAAGGGACCCTTTGACTGAGATAGTGAAATGATGGTCTCAGCCGGGTCACCAATAACTGAACTCACAATAATAAAGTTTTTACTTAATTTGATAACATTTAATCTGAGATTAAAAAATATAAATATATCGTGGTGATTGTAAAAATGTTCAATATAGCAAGGGGTGTGTGAAACTGCGCCCTCTAGTGTGCGGATTTAAATACATCCCCTAAATAAATCCCATAAGAAGTTCTATGAAATCTTCTTGCGGGGACAATTCTCTAATTCACGTGGTGACGCCCCGTCTCTGCTAGACTGGACAGGTCACCTCTCAACACACGTCACCGACACACCGCTGCGAGCGAGAAAACGACAACCACAATAACAACACAACTTCCCTCGACTTCATCCAAAAGTACGTCCCCCTACTTGCCAATACGCGTGCGGTACCTGCCACAGGGGGGCCCTTCCTGGGACTCGGTGGTCCACTGTGCTGCTGCTGCTGGCTCTGCGCCGCGCTGGTGGTGCCAGTCGCGTCGGACGCTCCCCCGTAGCAGAGCGGTCGGAACGGCTCGAAGGAGGCGCACACGTACGAGGCTCCGTCTCGCAGCGCCTCCACTCCACCCGTGACGAGAGACCCCCCAAGCGGGGAGTAGACCCGGCGCACCCCGTGGGGCATGGGCACGGCGCGCGACAGGTCCGTGAGCAGCTCGGACCAGCTGGCGTAGCGGTGCGGCGTGATGTGCAGGGAGCGCGCTCTGAAGTGGCGGTCCCCGTTGCGGTAGAAACGCACCACCTTGGGCCGCCGCACATCTCGGTAGCGCTCGTCCGTGAGCTCGCGCGAGTCGGCCTCGTGCGCCTCCTGCCTCGGTGCGTGCATCGTGGTGCCTCCCGCGCGCGTCCACGCCCGAGGCCGAGCGCACGCGCCGCAGAGAGATGGAGCGAAGAGCGAGTGGAGCGCTACTTTGGTTGTGCCGCCCGTCCGTCGCCGAGCCGGGGATGTTGGTAAGAGGTTCGGGAACAGGAGGGGCGCGCAAGTGCTCACGCACGCACACTCACACACGCACGCACGCACGCCCACACTTAATTCCTCGTGTTGTTTGGATCCGGTCTCTTGTTGTTGTTGTTGTTTGTTGTGGTGAGATTCACCAGTGCCACAAATCCATGGAGTCTCCGGCACGCAGCAAGCAACGCCGGTCATCCATCAGAGCTCTGATCCTGCAACGAACGACACGCGGCATGATCGCGACACTGCGCGCAAATACGGGCACGAGCACAGGCAAACACGCATTGCACACACGCACACACGCTCGCGAGCACACACACACACTCTCACTATACACACACACACGCGAGCACACATGCTGGCTGCCCAGGTACCCAGTGCCGATTGGAATGCACGTTCAGTCCGCGTTGCACCCCTGTGTGTGTGTGTTTGTGTGTTCCTCATCATCCTCTCCGTTGGGAGCAAAAGCGTCGCGCGCCGGTAAATTTAAGTTCCCGTTGGCATCCCCGAATTAATGAATGATTGCACCAATGTCCGCAAATCGATTATGATTTTGGGAAAGTTACGGATTAAGGAATGCGGGACGAAGACGCACCAAATTGAGTGGCCGTTTAAAGAAAATACATTTTCGCAATTTCCCACGGCGTAAAAATCAAGCAGTCGCAGTGCACCCCGCTGGCAGACTGCACTCTGCACGCACGCGGTTCAAATGCGAGTTCGGGGAGGGGGGAGGAGGGAAACCCCATGCATGATTTTTTACTCATGCATCTCAATTGCCGAGACAGCTGCCATCATGTGGATTGTCATAGCAACTCCCGAGCATCTCCCTACAGTCTCCCATTACACTCCTACAGCATTTCCAAAGCATCCCAATAGCATCTACCATGGAATATCTCATAGCATCTCTAAAAACATATCCCATAGCATCTCGCATTTCGTCCTCCACAAAATCCCCATCGCATCTTCCTAGCATTCCCCGTATCAGTGACAATAGTGTCCTTCATCGTAATCCCCATAGCAACTCCTTATCACCTCTCATGACATCTCCCACAGCAACTCACTGCCATCTTCCATAGCATCCCGATTAGCTTCTGCCATTGCATCTTCCATAGAATCACCGTAGCATCGCGTAACCTCACCCTGGGGGTGCTTTAAAGGGCAGGAACCGAGGCTCGTAACTCACGTGAGCCCCCGATAGTCAATGATGCACCGCTCACCGCAAAATGAATTACGCCGCCCGCCTGTCTAATAGCGCGACCTGCATCACGCGACGATTACGATATCGGTCGACGGCTGCAGTGGAGCGACTCTGTCCTTCGCGATTTGTCTTACGAGAGAGCTTGCGCGTGTGTGCGCCCGATGAACATCAAACAGGAACAGCAGGGCGGACATTTGCAGTGTTTACATGCATACGTGTCCTTCCAGTAACACAACGCGTGCGTGTGTATTTAAAATAGCATGCGTAGTGCATCAGCAGCAAGAGCTGCAGGAGTAGTAGCAGGGTCAGCAGCAGCAGCCGCAACAGTAGCAGCAGCAGTCCTGGCCGCAGCTAGGAGCAAACAGCAGAAGCAATAGCAGCAGAAGCAGCAGGAGCACGATGAGTAGTGGCAGCAGTCGTAGCAGCAGCAGCAGCATGAGCTGTAGCAGCCGCAGCTAGGAACGAGAGCAGTAGCAGAGCAAATGTAAACTGCTCACGCTGCACGCGTGCATAGCCGCATCTTCCCAGCGGTGCCTCGAGTCGGCGTGTTCGTGCAGCCACTGCGCCTCGCGGAGAGCGCGCGCGCGCACGTGCGTCGAGGCGCAATTATCATTATGCTTACGCAAGTGCAGGAGATGCGCATTTCGTGCATGTTGCACACTCACTCTCTCGCTCGTGCAACGGGGCTGCCCACGCCTCCCGTGTGCTCGAAGGGGGACGCTTTCAATAACACCCCTCCCCACCCCTCCGTACCAACATCACCCGTGTAAACCCCAACAAAGACAAATATCACCCGAATAGCCTTAAGATACTTTTTGGGCTAAGTGCTGTTTGCGAGCACCTATAGAGGTGGGCACGGCACACGAGGGGGTGGGTGGCCAGCACCGCGCCCGTACCGCCGTTATCTCCCAAGAGGCGATGTTTAGCACACCGCGCAAGGCACAGTGCTCATACGAGGCTGAGTCGACCTAGGGGAGGCCCAGGATCGATTCAAATCATCATCACTGGTGTTGGCCGTTAGCTTGAATCTACCCCCCCCCTTTCCAAACGCCCTCCACACTCCGGGGAAGCCCTGCTTCGTCGCCTTACTTCTCCCACCTTCCCGTGCGCGCAGCGCGACCCCGGATCTCTTGGTCGCGCATGCAGAGCCCGCTTGATTGTCGCTCCCTGCTCATTACGCGGGGGCGTCTGGCCCTGCCGACATCACTCGCTCAGCATCGCTCCCCCCACCACCTCTCTCGCTCTCTGGGTTCACGCGCGGATGCTTTGCTTGCGTCCGTCCGTTCGTGCGAGCGAGCAGGGGACGTGGAGGAGGAGGATGAGAGATAACGGGAAGACAGCACGGGGAGCCGCAGGGAGGCCGGATTGGGATGTCAGCATTTACACTCTCCGCAGTTCACGCAGCAGTGGCGGCAATGCAATGTATATGCACGTGCAGCCGGTGTCAAGTGAAGTCTGCGCGCTCTCTCCACACGCGCAACCTGCACAGACACGGGCACCAGTAAGTGAATGCCCCACGTCGAAATCGATCGAGCCCGGGCGTGGTGCAGTGAAGGGCTCTCTCTCTCTGCGCGTGATGTCGCGGCCCCTCGTGTGCGCACGTGTCACCCACGATGTCGGCCTTATTGACATCCACGTGGCCTGGCTGCTGTTGTAGTGTTGGAGCCGCATCCTGGGGGCTGTGCCACAACGAGTGCCACCCCCACCCCCCTCCACCTCGCAACACGTGCACTCTAATCCACTGCTGGATGAAGGTTTCACAAAGCCTCAGCTATCTTGGGCGCTCCCGCGATGTGAGTAATCCACCTGGCAGCAGCAGCAGCAGCACACGAGCTGATTTCATCAATCCATCTTCTCGGTGGACGTATTCTCGGACGCGTTCCATCCCTTGGCTATCACTCCATCGCTATTCTAGAACATGGGCAAACATCCATTCTAGTAGACTTCTCGTCAACCACAAATCGCACCTCCGATGGGCATGGTTGGCTACGTACGGTGCGAAAGAAGTTCAACATACGTACACGGCCTTCTGGGCGTGTATAACTTCAAAAGTCTTGCTCCAATATGTCCAAGCGAACTTAGGACCCTTTTCGACATACCGTATGCTGATCGGAGGTGCGTGTCTCCTCAGCGGAGTCTGGCTTGCTTGAAACACTGCTGGTGAACTGCCAGATGTTTATAGGCAATGATACGGATCCTGGTTTGACGCAAAATTGATATCATACATAACGTTACGTTATTATTAGCGTCCACTCTAGTGACGTGTCCTGCCCATTCCCTGTTTTCTTACCGATTTGACATACAGTAGTGCATGTGTTACATCTGCGTATTGTCTGAAATCCGTGTCCCCTCTTTCTCTATCTCTGACTCTTGATTTCATATCCACATTTTACAGCCTTCTTTTGTAATCTCATA
Source organism: Lethenteron reissneri (assembly GCF_015708825.2). Lineage (NCBI taxonomy): Eukaryota > Metazoa > Chordata > Hyperoartia > Petromyzontiformes > Petromyzontidae > Lethenteron > Lethenteron reissneri. Next base: position 15,808,951 of record NC_083798.1, on the reverse strand, counting down.
CAACCTCTTCTCGCAGTGCATTGCCATTCAAAGGCGACTTCAACGCGCACGCGACGAAAACACGCGCGTGACTGCTTTCTCACGGCCGTGCCCGTGTGTGTGTGTGCTGTAGACTCAACGCGACAGAATACAAGTGCACACTGATTCCCATGTTCCAGTGAAATAATAGACTCCTTCCAAACCGCGAGCCGATAAAAAACCGGAGTGATGTGTGTGGCACGTGGCCTACGCACGCGGTCCCCTCTTTTGTGTGACGCTAAATGGAGAGATTCGCTCCATTCACTGTCATTCGCACATCCATTGTGTATACGTTGAGGTGGGATTCTTTTTTATTATCAAGAGACAAATGGACCTATACTCTGTTAAACACGAGCCTGCACAGTTCAAGGATGTGTCACTTGTAAATGTATTTTTTTTTAAACCCACACATTTACGTATTAAATTGACTGATTTCACAGCTCATATCCACCGCTGGATGAACACTTCCCCATCACGCAGTGTTGATCATGGGGATTGTTTGACCTTACTTCATCATTGCGGATTGGTGGGAAAATGCTAAGGGGAAGTGGACACAGGATCTGGTCGGATATCGCTTGCCGCCGACGTTCATTTGTAGCCAGGCCTCGAACTCAGGTCGTCAGGTCCGTAGCGCTGTGCGCTAACCACTGCACCACCACTCCACGAAGCATTACCGCGACGTCATTTCATCCTTGCCTCTCCGTGTCAGCAACCCGACAAATATTCCCCCGCCCGGCTCACCACATCCAGTCTACACCTCGCTCAGCCTGACATTACGAGCCACGTGCCAGCTACTCCAGTCTACCAGCAACCCCAAAACTAGTCGGTGAAACATCACAGCCAAGGACATCACATGTATATAATAGTAGACAATAGCGGGGAGGGGGGGGGACACGCGTGGACTAAAATCATCACTTGATTACATTCGTTTATGTTAGCATGGTGGGTGGCAGGGTGGCGCAGTGGTTAGCGCACTGCACCACGAACCCGGCGACCTTGGTTCAAATCCTCGCGACGGCTCGTAACGGTGGCGAGTGACATCTGAACCGCTCATCGACCCCCCCCCCCTAAAACCAAACCGGCACTCACACGTGTGGTGAAGATATAAAAACATGACCCACGTGGTGCGGGGATGCCTCCAGCAGTAGCTTGACAAAGCGACCGAATTTAGGGTAGGTTGAATACGGAGCGGTGGCACAGCGGTTAGCGCACAGTATCAGAATATGTATTTATACTGGAGGAATCGGGTGAAGTATAAAGCTAGTTTTCACAGAATGTCCAGTCGGGGCGGATCAGAACATTCAGAATGAATCTGGACTGGGGTTCGATTCTCGGCCATGGCTTTAACATCAACGGCAGAGAGATATCTAGACCGGTCCTGGGCCTCCCCTAGGGCGACTCAGCCTTAAACGTGGACCTGTTGAGCAGTGCAAACATCAGCCCTGGGGAGACGAAGGTGCTGCCAACACAGCCCCCCGTGCGCGGGGCTGCCTGTCACGGTCGATGGCTAACAGCACTGGCCCAGCAGTTTAAGCAGGCTTCATGGGAAATCTTCCACGTGGTGCGTGGGTGAATACCGGAGACTCTGGACCAGTTTGCTCTTCACTCAGCCTCCAAAATAAAACATGCTGCATTGTCATTTTGCATAGTTTCTGCACTAATCCCGCCATCCTAAACATAGGCACAAGGAAAGTGATGAGTGATGACTAATGGCGCTTGAATTTAACCAAAACCGGAACATGGTGACCTACTCTTTAGTGCCGAATGCACCTGGGCATCGAGTACACGTTGTTGTGTTTGGAGAGAGTGTGTGTATCACAGCTGCTGTGATGTCTCTTAAGAATTTAGGGCTGGCAGGCTCATTTGTTGCTGGAAATTAGGTCTTCAATCCGTAGTCCCATAACTTGAGAGCTCTTTCGACACAAGGACGTGCACTGTTTTCAGCCGGCGCCGGTCAGATCAGCTGCCTCGCCCCATAAAAGGGTCATCAAGTCACATCGCATAATGCACAGAAACAAATAAATCCTGCCCCAACATTTCAAAGATGGAAAAAACCACCCATAAAAACCAGGCTATTTATGAACACGCATAAAAAGTACTGCATTTTGAATCTACAAAGAAGTCGCTTAATCTGCATTCATCACGCACAGCAGAGCGTAGGTCAAGCATACAAGTCCATTGGGTGGCGGACTGTTGAAGTTATGATAAAATACTATTTAAAAAACTAGTGAAATGTTATCAAACCATCCCATAAAAGTGGAGGAAAGCCGCATGGGGGAATGTGATATGAGCGTGCCCCATTGTATAAAGACATACGCAGCAAGACGAGTCACACAGCATTTGGAATGATGCTAAATATAAGACACAAACGCCCAGTGTTAAGATTTATCTTGAAGCCACACAACAGCAGAATAAATGCATCGAGGTCGGGAGTCAAATATATTAAATATTGATATATCCTATAAATAAGTGGGATTTTGCGAGTTTAACCACTTTTAATAATTCCACATATATATATAAACTGGCTGGATGGCTCAGAGTTTAGAGCACTGAGATGGTACCACTGTGATCCTGGCTTCGATTTCAGGCAGTCGCTTGTGGTTAAGCCAGCTTCTCAAGTGTAGCGAAGTGATGGTCCCAGCCTGGTTACCAATGAAAAAAAACCATCACGTTAAATTTGGTTCTGTACTTGATTTGGCAAATTCCAGCTCCGAGGATTGATATTGGCTCCGAGGATTGATATTGGCTTAACTATCGTGCGATGATAATGACTCCCAAGTGCTTCCTTCTACTGTATAGATCTCAGCGGTAGCTCTGTGATGCCTACTTTAGTGGACTGTTCTAGAACACGAAGGGATGTACTACTCTGCGGGAAATCCGAATTGATACTCCATCTCATGACATGACGCCGAAAGTACAAACGGCATAACATTCGGGGTAGAGGGGATTTTAATGACAAAATGAAACAAACAAAACGTTTTCAACAAATTTTATGATGAATTCACAACATAAACACCGACGTCTGGCAAAAAACATCACCAAGCTGCAGCGTATACAACATTCTCTGGCACGTGTCGTGACGGGCACTGCAAGGTCCGACCGTGTCCGTCCAGTGTTCGTCGAGCTGCATTGGCTTCTGGTTGCCGAACGAACACATTTCATAAAGATCGCACTCATTACACACAAAGCGTTTGCCACAAATGAACAACAAAACCTTTAAATTTTGATTTAAAGCTTTCGTGACTGCAGGGATTCATATTCTTGGTTCTTTCGGTAAAGTCACGTGGAAGGGAAATAATAATAAAATCTAAATATAAAACAATAAAAATTCTCACGACGTTTCGATTGCAACACAAGCAATCATCATCAGGTGTGAAATCCACAGCAAGATCCACAGCAAGAATATTTTTATTGTTTTATATTTTTATTTTATTATTTCCCTTCTACGTGACTTTACTGAAAGAATCAAGAACAACAAAACCTTTGTGATCTCGTCAAGGAGCACAGACCGTCACGGCTTTTGGATGGCCATCGAACAAAGGCGGTGGTCACCACATTCGCGCGCTTTCAGATGCACTTCTAGGGCCGTCTGGAACGCTCTTCCTCACGATATCAGGAAGCCACTGGAACCATGCACTTTTAAAAATCTAGATCGAAAAAAATAATTTCTTTCGAACTACATTTTTATGTTTGGTTTGCTGTCCTTCCCCCGCACCTCTGAGTAGCACGGTTAGCGACGTACGGTGTGAAAAAAATTCAACATACATACACATCGGGATACACATGTAGTGGGTTCGAATTAGGTGCACACACACGCAGCTTGGAGGCAACACTATTTATTAAACGGTAAGTAATATAACACTGTACATGAGGTGGTGACCACCTTCCTCAACTCACTAACACTCTGGAATGCGACACAGACTGGACCAGGCAGGCAACGGCCTGCCTGGCCCAGGACAACGACTCGGGACTTGACGACCGATGATGTCTTCACTTCGGAGTACAGTACAACAGCCTCGCTCTGCGTTCACACCACGCTTATATCTGCTTTGGCGTGGCCGGCTCCGCCCCGGCGTGGCTGGCTCTGTCCAGGCCACGCCTCCCTTCCCAGGCCACGCCTCCCTTCCCCCACCTCTGGGAAGGTCCGGATCCCTCCACCACGTGACCCCCCAGGCACCCGCTTGGGGCCCCCAGCCCTCGTACGGGCCGACACAGTAGTGACCGTTCTATGTCACTACACACACACACATCCACCATCAGGATACTCCCTCGCACCCCCGTCCTCGCCATGGGAGATGGGCGACATTGCGAGTCGGTCTTTCTGAAGGTGATGGCGAGAAAAGCTCTGCGGGGGGGACCCTCGGATGGACCATCTGTGATCCGAACGACAAATTTTAAAACAAGCGGCCTCTGGTCATGCACGAACGATGCAGCTAAGGGTTTCTGGGGTCGGCTTACGAGGGCTCGTGCCGAGTGGTTGCTCTGGAGATCGATGTTCGTTCGCCGGGTCCATGATGGCATCGGTCGTTATGTCTCACTCGACAGAGAAAGCTGATATCTTCTACTGCAAGGCTAGTTAGTACTCATGGACGGCGAGTACTCGGGGCTGGTTTAGTGTCTTTCGCCCACAAACTGCGTGTCGCTCATTTCTATCAAAATGTACGACCCTTTCAGTTTTTGTTGCCACCCTTTACACCTCCGGTGTGTACACAACTGTCACCCAATTGATGCGTCCCAACATTGTTTGTCTTTGTGAACAAAACCAAACAAAAATCAATGTGCAGATGTGTAATCACATTTTCCCCCCTCCCCCCCCTTATGAGAGTTTGAGACGAACAGCCGCACCACAACATTCGTCGGCGTGGCCTCTCGACCACAACATTCGCTGTGGAGGCGCGCGCCTGCAATAGCAACGGCTTGGAGCCAGGGTTGTTGACTCGTGCAGAGATCGTGCGGATGAGAGCTCCCACCTGCACGGGCAGCCGATGTGCCTGCAAGAGACAGGCAAGGTGGATGACCTGTAATAATAATAATGCGTATTTGGAATTTGCGTAGCATCCAAATACATCAAGCTTAGAAACACTCTACACAGGGAAAGTATATATATAACAAACAAAATAATACTCTACGAAGTTCGTGGTCCACCCTAAACCGCATCCGCACAAGCCATGGCAGATGCGGATACCTGATGCACACATGGGCGTATTAGCGACACACCGGTGCAGCAAAACACACCGGTCCTCAGTCTGAAAGCAAAACTCAAACCAGCAAATCTGTAAATCAGTCTTTAATAGACCCTGTCGCCAAGTTGGACTCGATTCGAAGGTTTATTCGGTCTACTGAAACTTGCTAAAGAAGGGTCAATATTGACCGCTGATTTCTGTCGGGGGCACGCATCATCATCTTCGTCATCGTCTTGAACCGCCGATGGATAGTACGGCAAGTAGGGCATTAGGCTCGTTAGGGTTGGTTTAGAGTTATTGTCATGGCATCAATAAATGAGGTCAACATGTACATCTCTCGTGAACAACCAAATGCTATTTAAGGACAAGGTTTTCCAATATATGCAGAATTCTTCATGAAAGCTCAGTGCTCGTATTACTCGAACCATAACCTCACCCTAACCCTCCAACCAGGTCTAGGGCACGATCCAAAACACAGAGCGGCCCATCGTCATCAGGCTGGGTGCTGCGATAGGGCAACAGACCGTGAAGCTTCTTCGTGTTCAGCCGCTCGCCACATTCGCCTTGCGACCGCCTCGACGTCACGAGAACTGATTCTGACGAACACCCCGCAAGAATTTCTGACCGGCGTTGCAAATCGCGGGAAAATAAACAAACTCACAAAAAGTTACTGCGAAAAATGTGCTTTTCTGTTTTTTGTTATATATCGCACACCGGTGAACCGCCGATACGTCCAAATGTAAAATGAACAACTTTCCAATGTGCGACTGTGGTCATCCAAAACAGACCGTACGACATTTCACGACGCAATGCCCCCAATCCACAAAAAATACGAAGGAGACATCGTGGCGATGAGACACAATCCGCTACCGCTCCTGACGCGGTTGTCTGACTCGACCACCTGCGTGTGGAATTGTAGCCGTTGCTGTGGATCGACATCAGCAGCCGTACGAAAGAAGAAGATTTAAAACAGCAGCAGCGCAATGACACATCATAGATATGAAAACGGAATCGTCGGGACAAACAACCTAAAGCGTGACCCTCACGCGGATGAACATCGACACCGAAGAGTGGCTTTCCTGGGTAATGAAATACATGTATGTTTGGCGTTCGGACGCGATGTCCATGTGAGCGGTGTTTATGATTAGAGACTGGAACGAGGATCACGCAGCCTGGACATTACGTTCCGCGGTGCCTGGCGGCGACTAAACGACAAAGGCCCCATTGACGGAGCCGACGTCCTCGTGAGAAAAGGGCACCGCCCATGCTAAGGTGGATATAAAAATCCACTCAGCTGCGCGTAGCTACCCACCCACACCGTTATCATTCTCACCCTAGGCTGCAGCTGCAGAGAGCGTGTCTCGCGGAGTGGCAGGGGAAAGGCTAAAATCAAATTACACAAGCAAATAGAACCGTGGTTGTGTGCTTTTTTTTTGAAGTATTCTGTTGGTGGGGAAACCTATTACTTCTGTTTGGCTGAGGCCACTGGCGTCCTCCCACAACACCGCTGCTGGGCTTTTTGCGATCAATTTCAGATCTCGCACTATTGCTTGCGGGCGTTTCTTTCTCGCTGTATACGTACTATTGTTATTATTAGTTTTATAGAGCATCATGGGTTTTTAATGCAATTCAATATTGCACAGATCAGTCGGGAGCAGTACAAACACCCGAGGTTGTATTTTAGACGGTGACCAAAAATCATCAGAAGTGTGCGAGCCTGAGCGACGAAGATAAAGCGTGAGAGAATACAACCACGAGCCTTGCAGGCCAGCGTAGAGGGCATTTCCCAGCTTGTGTGCGCGCAGTGTCTTAATCACAAGTCCATTCGTTATTCCTGGGTAACTCGTAGCGTTTGAAAGTGCATCGCACGCAAGAGTAAGTAGTGACTGGGTGAGCGAGTAGAACTAGTTAGTGAATTAATGAGTCAGTGAGTTGGGTTGTGAGATTGCGAGTGAGCGAGTTAGTGAGCCAGTCAGTTACTTTGTGAGCTGCACGTATTTTGAACTTCTTTAGCACCGTACGTGGCCAGCCGTGCTAATTGGAGGCGAGTCAGTGAGTGAGCGAGTCCGTGAGGACAGCTGCTTTTTGTGCCCGCAAGCCTCTCATAAATTAATATCCCACCCATGGGGACGTTCTCGCTTCTGTGCTGCTTCAACTGCGAGGACAGGAATGACCTACGCAAGAAAGAGCCGCTCATCAGGTAACAAATTCAACAATCTCTTGCAAGCTTCCATCGGTTTGCGATGTAAACATATGTTTCATTTTTTAAACCTACTCTGTCTTATGTAACAGTGGGCGACTACAGCATTACAGTTTTCTAAATATAGGCGACGTGCAAAAACCAGCGGGGTTGATGCCGATACTTACTCCACGCTAACCTGACTTTGAATGTCAGCAATGACAGTTCGCACCAACCCACACTGCCTGCCTCTGCTGGACCCATCAGGGATTGAGGAGATGGGATCAGTGGGTGGGTGGCTGGCTGGGTACGGGGCGCTGGGCTTCTGGTGGGAGGTGTGAACCCTAAAAGTGGAGACTTTCAAAATTATATCTACACGGATCACGACGAATGCTCAAATATAGTTTTTGTATGAAGGTAGGAAATTACCCACAATGTTGTGTCATCTTGTATCAAGACAATGACACTCAAGCCACATATTATAAATACCCACACGACTTTTTTGACAGGATACGGTGTCGTATATATAGCATAGCTTGATTAAGAGCCACTGGCCGCTAGACCACTATGCAAGCAGACAACAGTTCGGTTCTGGTCACTGCCTGACAAATATACAGGGTAATTGGTTTTTTTACCCTTCTATCTGGCAACAAAACTGACACCTTTTTACAAGGAGTCATGTTTGCATAGACCGCAATACCTGCAGTCATAATACAAACAAAAGACATAACTCTGATAATGTGCACTGTCCTTGAAGTTGATTGGTCCACACCCGAGACAGCTTTCCTTAGAGCCTAGTCTCACATGGGTTGGACCAGATGACGCCAAAAGGCGCACGATCTGAAATCTCAAGGTGTTTAAAAAGATGGACCCGATTTGAAATCGATATATCTCTGCAACCACGATATCGCCCATGAATGAAACTCTTACCACTTGAATGGGCGGGGCATAGAGTTTCAAATGATTACCGCTCGATGCCTCTCCCAGCGCACAAACAGCCACTAGCCTCAGTCATTCGCAAGATGCTGACCCCGCAACACAACGGGGCGTTTTGCGTCCTGCAGTTCAGCAAGACTGAATCCGTAATTGCGGTGCAGCGTGCGTTTCAACGGCGTTTTGGCATTGATCCGCCAATGTCAAAGAGCATGGTGGCACAAAAGACCGTGATTTTGTGCCACCATTAGCGACTAATCTGGATGACCTCAAAAACAGAATCACGGCAGCGGTGACTTCAGTGGAAGAAGACACTTTGAGAGCCGTTTGGGACGAATTCAACTATCGTCTCGATGTTGTCCGTACAGCACGCGGAGGGCACATAGAGCATTTATAAAATGGTTAGTAAAATTTGACAACTCATTATAAAACGTTTGTAACTTTTTGTGTAATTCTAACATGTTGCCGTCGTGAAATATACTGCTTTGAAATTGGGTCTATCTTTTTAAAACACCCTGTATTTTAGTTACAAGTGCGCCACCTGCTGTGACGTGGTCGCGGTGACCGCGTGAAACGACTGCGTCAGAGAGGACGTCCCAGATATTTTCGAGAACTCACCCAGCGATGTGCCCAATCTCGTTCGATGTTCAAAGCCAAGCAGACTTGGAGCCTTGGCAATGGGATTGGAATTGGGTTATCACCATGCACGGCAGCAGGTTCGTTTGAGCGCGAGAGCGGCTCTACCTGTCCTGCCCCCCCACACACACCTTCACCAACCCCCACTGACTGGTGTGGTGAAATATGGTCAAATATCCCCCATGACCAGCACAGCGTGAAGAGGCCCTCATCCAGCAGTGGATTGACACACTGCAGTGGGACTGGCCATACCAAGCATGCGTACAGCGGGACATATTTGAAAACCCTTGTTCCATTAACATGTGGTTGCCGCAAGTCTTCCTTGAAAAAGAGGTGACCATCCAATGTGTTAACAGGCTCCGAGTCGCAATAGGCTTTTGTCTGTGCATGTTAACGTGTGGACATGTGAGTCTACGTTTGTGCCGATACTGTGTTGGGGACTGTGCGGAGATGTATAGTATAATGGAGAATATGACCCCATCACCACCCACACAACTGCTGCTACAATTGCTGCCATCACACACCACCACACACACCACTGCCATCACCACCATAAATACATCACGACAATCATACAACCATGACCACCGCAAAAATAACCACCACCACAATTACCCCAACCAAACTACCACAAACACACGACCATGACTATCAATATAATCAACACACCGTTACCACCACCACGACCACACACTACGACCACAACCACCACCATAACCATCGACAACCACACAATCACCCAATCGAACCACCACAACCACACACAATCGTCAACGACGGACCACGTGCCCACCACAACCACCAACCAACACCGCCACGGACGCAGGGAGGTGCTGCCACTCTACTATGGCATGGAGTCGCAGCGACAGCGCGAGGACCTGGCAAACCTCTGGCACGAGCCCCACGACCGGTCCCACACGGCCACTGACGAGGACCGGGAGCTCTTCAACAAACTCCAGCGCCTGGAGCACACCCGTCGTGGCTCCGAGGTAGGTGACCAGCTGTCAGTGACGTTCCCACCAGGGTTCAGTGTTTCCCCGGATCCTTGCTGGTGATCTGCCGAGAGAAGTATTTTCGGGGGGACTGTAATTCGAAGAAAATAGGTTCAGGAGGAATGAATGAATAAGCAAAGTAACAGCGCTCGCCAATGATGCTGTTAAGGCGAAATAAATCGAGTGGAAATGTGGCAGGATACGTGATGAGAACAACTGACGAGAGATGAGAGACAAAATGAACGTGGGAGTGGAGAGCGAAAGAATTGCGTGTCATCCTTGCGCAGGGGCCATGCTAATCTTCTCTGTATCGTTCCAATTTTAGTAGAGAGCGAAAGAAAGGAGGATCAGAAAGAGAGACAACGCAAGAAATGGCAGTCAGACGAATGAAAGAGTTTGGAGGTCAATACGGCACTGACTGGAATGAAATACATGGTGGTATGGCCCACTCCCACCGCTGTGTGCTAATTATTGATCACGATGCACCATTTGAAGGTGATTTAGGGAACTGCCAGATCCGTTCTGGAGATGACATCCATCACTGGCGTTACATTATCAGGAATCGAACCCGGGTTGGCTAGGACCCTGGTTGCAGTGAAATAATATTTCCAATGACTCACCTGTTCGGTTGTAGGGGTGTCACGAAACCCATTTCGTACAGCATTTGCGAATCTAACATCAATTCTTCGCACACGCAACGCAATACTTGTATCGCACACTTCGAGCTCGGTACGATTCTATGAATCGATGCGTCATTCTACACCTGTTCAGAATACAAATTGGAATTATTGGGACTGCAAGTGACCGGAGTCCCTCCCCTCTCTGTCTTTCCCACGTTGGCAGGGCTGGCGGAAGCTGAGTGTGGACATCGGCATGCTGCGTCAGGTGCGGCGTGACGCCAAAGATCGTTGGAGGATGATACTCTCCTATCTTGGTGGGTGCGGCGGTGTCCTTAAGTTCGGTGTTTCTCAATTAGGGGCCCAAAAACATCGAACTGTAGAGGGTCCAATACAGGTACTCTCAAATTATTATTTTTACGCTTGTTTACCCATAAAAGTGTCATTAGGTCTCTTTTTGAAGTAAGTTTTTACAGTAAGGGGTGATGTTGCTATGTGTAATCCTAATTGAGAACATTTTTGCCAGCACAGGGATGTTTGACTAATACCAGTCGCATTGTTTAGCTATGGCAGCATAGACGAAAGCCATGCAGAACAGGGGGAGAATATACAAACGCCACACAGAAAGCAACCAGAGTCGGGAATTGAAAAACACAGACCTCTTGCCGTGGTAACAAACAGAGCCGTTGTTTTAAATTAGGTCACGATATGTTCCAATTTTACAGTCTTTGTTTTCAAAAGGGGTTCTGGGTTGCAAACAAAAAACTAGATTGAAGACAAATGCACCATCCATCATCAATATGGATGGATCATGGATGGTGGCAGCCGCATATGTGGTTCTCCCTGTGAAGCGTGCTCTGCCAATTGTGGTCAACGATTACTTGGTGTGGAAACTAATGCCACCCCGGAGACCAAACATTGCTCTTCGACCTCCTGGTTAGAATAGCCACCCTTTGAAGAACTGCACAACGTGAATATCTGCGAGCAAAAACTTGCACGCTTAAAAAAGAGATTTGCATAAGAAAATCTTAACTTCTGAAAATAAATTTCGATGTAAAGCTTTCGTGACTGCAGGGATTCATCTTCTTGGTTCTTTCGGTAAAGTCACTTCCCTTCTACGTGACTTTACCGAAAGAACCAAGAATTCTGAAAATAATTTAACATATTCGATAAAAAACTGTTATTAGAAGCATTTGCACTCAGATTTGCCAAACAATGCATCCCGTTTATCATGAATGGTCAATTTAGAGGAAACAGACATTTATTGCAAGAGGGATGCCAGATATTTACAATTAAAAAAATATAAATGTTTAGACGTTTTGTGGTTTTGAAATAATTTCAACATGCTTTACCATAAAATGGGCTGCACATCTTCTTGATTCTTTCAGTTAAGTCACGTAGAAGGGAAGTAATACAATAATAAAAAGAAAGCATAATAAAATAATATAATATTAAATAAAATAATGAAATAATATTATATAATTATATAAAATAATATAATAATATAATTATTATTTTTTTATTACTTTTATTAGTTCCCTTCTACGTGACTTTACCGAAAGAACCAAGAAGATGAATCCCTGCAGTCACGAAAGCTTTAAATCGAAAAATGGGCTGCACAGTTGACTGTTATTCTAAAGCCAGTGCCAACAGCTGGTTTGCCTAGGGAATGACCCCACCCATCCTGTCCAATTTACCCGTGGTGGGGTAAAGTGTGAGTACTCACACCGCACTTGGCCAATGTGAGCAGTAGGTCAAAACACATTCCATTAGGGACTCTCTACGAGCGGAGAGGCCCTTCCACCAGCAATGGCGAGAGATAGCAATTGCAGGGCTGCACCTTTAACCCCGGTCCGTGCAACCCCCCCCCCCTCCCACCAACTCCCACGAACAAGGAGAGGATCAGCTGCTTGTATCGTCTTCGTCTCCAGGCACCCAGGAAAACAACGAGCTTGAAAACCCCACTCGAGATACAATATAAAACAATAAATCCCTTCATACTGTTTATGGGGTGCCTTAAATTGATCGATGGCAGACGGCCAGCATCATAGGGTGTTGTAACAACATCTCTCAGTATTAACACCGTCATCATCCAGCCGTGCAGCATCAGTTTATAATTTTAAAAAATGCTGGCAAATATTCATATGCAGCCCGGGTGAAAGTAGGTTATGTTTAGACGTGCCGTTATTGCCTCTACTGGCAGCAGCCACAACGACAGAGGGGTGCCAATAAAGCCGTGCTATTAACGATCTAGCTTTGGCGTCAGTCGACTCTGCTACTGCCATCGTGTGTATTCAGTAACAAGTTGACAGGTCATGGTGTAATGAGGTTTAAAAATGAGACGTGAGAAAAGGTCGAGCCACCCTAAGTGGACGCCCGTTCTGAATCCCCGATAATCAGGAAATAAGATCGTGAGCTATGTGAACATTGCAGCTATTGGAGGAGACTATTGTCATATAATGTGCCATTGTTACCCTTCTATCTGGCAACAAAACTGACTCCTTGCAAAAAGGTGTCAGTTTTGTTGCCAGATAGAAGGGTAAAGAATCAATTATCATATTTTTACTGGCAAATGAGGTCCCCATAGTGTAGATGCTTGCCCCGAGCTCTCATACTCTGATGGTGCATTGTCCTTGAGTTGTGCGCCTTTTGGCGTCATCTGGTCCAACCCATATGAGACTAGGCTCGAAGGAAAGCTGTCTCGGGTGTGGACCAATCAACTTCAAGGACAGTGCACATTATCAGAGTTATGTTTCTTTTGTTTGTATTATGACTGCAGGTATTGCGGTCTATGAAAACATGACTCCTTGCAAAAAGGTGTCAGTTTTGTTGCCAGATAGAAGGGTAAAGAATCAATTATCATATTTTTACTGGCAAATGAGGTCCCCATAGTGTAGATGCTTGCCCCGAGCTCTCATACTCTGATGGTGCATTGTCCTTGAGTTGTGCGCCTTTTGGCGTCATCTGGTCCAACCCATATGAGACTAGGCTCGAAGGAAAGCTGTCTCGGGTGTGGACCAATCAACTTCAAGGACAGTGCACATTATCAGAGTTATGTTTCTTTTGTTTGTATTATGACTGCAGGTATTGCGGTCTATGAAAACATGACTCCTTGCAAAAAGGTGTCAGTTTTGTTGCCAGATAGAAGGGTAAAGAATCAATTATCATATTTTTACTGGCAAATGAGGTCCCCATAGTGTAGATGCTTGCCCCGAGCTCTCATACTCTGATGGTGCATTGTCCTTGAGTTGTGCGCCTTTTGGCGTCATCTGGTCCAACCCATATGAGACTAGGCTCGAAGGAAAGCTGTCTCGGGTGTGGACCAATCAACTTCAAGGACAGTGCACATTATCAGAGTTACGTTTCTTTTGTTTGTATTATGACTGCAGGTATTGCGGTCTATGAAAACATGACTCCTTGCAAAAAGGTGTCAGTTTTGTTGCCAGATAGAAGGGTAAAGAATCAATTATCATATTTTTACTGGCAAATGAGGTCCCCATAGTGTAGATGCTTGCCCCGAGCTCTCATACTCTGATGGTGCATTGTCCTTGAGTTGTGCGCCTTTTGGCGTCATCTGGTCCAACCCATATGAGACTAGGCTCGAAGGAAAGCTGTCTCGGGTGTGGACCAATCAACTTCAAGGACAGTGCACATTATCAGAGTTATGTTTCTTTTGTTTGTATTATGACTGCAGGTATTGCGGTCTATGCAAACATGACTCCTTGCAAAAAGGTGTCAGTTTTGTTGCCAGATAGAAGGGTAAAGAATCAATTATCAGGACCCATGTACTTATGTAGTGGGTTCTACGGAGGTAAACACTTGACCTGGAGGCAACACGTTTATTATAACACTCCAACAGCGTTTCTACATGAACGCACACAGTTACTAGACCCCAACAGGGTAACTACATAAACGGGTCAGGTCAGCGACACACTGCCTGATCCGCAATGCCGAGTGTAACGACCAAAGACCGAAGAGACGTAGCACCGATGGTTCCATCCAGCAGACAGCCGCGATTGCTCTCGGGACCTTCCCTTTTATGCTCCCGAGAGGTGTGGCCTCGCTCCGCCTTCAGCCACGCCTCCTTCTGGATCTCACCAGAAGGTTCTCGACCGAGCATCACGTGTCCCTCAAACCACACTTTGGGCCCTCTCGCTACCGTGTTCTGGTCATGTGCCCTCTCGGGTTTACCCAGACTGTCACGTCCATACTTGCCCTCTCTCTCTGACCGTCACCAGAACTATGGCCCCTAAGGCCCGCTTCCATGTCATGCCTACTCTGGTGCCAGAGAGAGGCTCAAGACGCACAGTTCCACTCTTGTGACAGTAGCTGGCGCTATACGCTATAGTGACTCCATTTACGTCACTACACTTACATAGGACGCATGCACACTCATATGGCCTATAGACTTACCTAAGGGCCCATAGACTCCCGTATGGTCTATAGACTTACATAGGGCCCATAAACTCCCATAGGATCCATCAGCCTACAGAGGGCCCATAGAATTACATAGGGCCCAAAAAGCTAATCTGGAGAAATTTAATCACACAAGGCTGATATACTTGCACAAGATCCACTATAGTGTATATTATAACGATGCTGGATTACTTCTAAGGCTTAATGCGGATAACGTTCTCAACACACACCACCTATAATCACACCTTGTGTGTGCAGAACATCTCAAAAGCCTCCTCAAAGAAGGACATCTCCGATTGTGAAAACTGCATAAGTCTCACCTCCTCCTCTTCTAAGCCAGAAATCCCATTACTGTCTACGGTGGGCTGCTCGTATTTTCTTTCCCCATGAGCTTCTATTCTGTGCCAATTCTCTCGTCACATTCACTCTCTTCACACCTCTTTTCACAACATCCTTCCCTCTCACCTTCAGTCTCCCTCTACTCCTTCCCCTGGACCAGTGGCATCTCCTAGAGCCCTTCTAATATATGGGTCTCTATGCGAGTCCATGGGTCTCTGTGTGTGTCTATGTGTATCAGTGTGAGTCGGTGGGTCTCTGCATGAGTTTCTGTATGAATATATACCTCTATATGAGTCTATGGGTCTCTTAAGTGAGACGGTGGGTCTCTATGTGAGTCTGAGTCTCTAATATCCATAGTTCTTCAAATTTCATGTTTTTGTTTCTTCTCAACATGTGCCCAAACATATTCAGTCTCGCCTTCCTGACCTCAACAATATTAGCTAAACTAAACTTTGTATTTCACCAGGTAAGGCCCACTGATCTATATAGCTTATTTTCAGAAGCGACTTGGCTACAAATGATAGCTCAACGAAGTGGCTTATCATGTGGAAATGTATAGCAGCCGAATACTTTAAACGCATGTTTCCAAATGTGGAGGGAAACCCGGAGAACCCGGAGAAAAACCCAGGCGACCACGGAGAGAGAGACACACAAACTCCAAATATACAGGCGTCAGGGTCTGGATCGAACCCATGGCCTGCTCCATACCAGGCGAGGGAGTTGATATCTCGCCACCGTGGCGCCTTGCCCCTGCTTCGGCTCAAACTTCCTCATTCCGCCTCCCATTCCTTAGAGATTTTGCCACAATCCACCTCATAATTCTCAGGTACAGATACAATGTAATTCCAAGCACTCATCTCCACATGCTTCTCTGCACACCTTTAATAATAATAAGGCATTTAGATTAAGAAGGCGCTCAGTTTTCGCTCTATTGTTTTGTGAATCGATAAGTTTCTGAATAAATGTCATAGCAGGTAGTACGCACCAATTAAACACGTTCTTCCATTTTCATTCTCAAGTTCATATTTCCAAAGGCACCCCAACCTGCTCTCAGCATGTATTGCCAATCCACTGTGTGGGTGATCGATTTGACCATACTTCACCACGCTGCAGCATCGTCACCCCCGTGTAAACAAAGGACACCACGGCTCATCCTCCCACAGGATTCGAGAAGGAGGCAGACACCCTCCTGTCCGTCACAGGCTCCAGCTCACTCAACAACATGAAGAATGTCACCAGAGCCAAGGAGATTCTGCAGCTTCTGGCTGATGACACCAGCATCTTCAAGGATATCTCGGGCCCTCCTGAGAGATATATATTCGTTCTGGTGAGTTGAGCGACAAACACATACACACCCCATGCACGGAGAGTCAGAGTATGTCCCTGTTAAAACAAGCAATCGATTTCGAGTTCATCTCGTTTTGCGGTCCTGAGCCAAGTGGTAGGAATTTCACATTCCTATGGTAAAGGATAGTCTATGAGTAAAATGACCATTCAATTTCCCACAAAGTGTGGCCTCAAATTCTTCCTTTTTGGTTCATTGCACTGCGGAGACCCTATCCCTGTACAAGGCTAGCCTTCGGACTTTTGTGATCTCCGCTACATTTGAATAACTTTGAGTCATGAGTAATGTTTGTTTCCATCTTAACCACACTACTGTCTCATTTTCCTCTCTACCCTTGCAGCTTTCTACACTCCCACTCCCTCCCAACCAAAATAGCCCCACAAATATACCTCTTAGTAGGCGAATGTTCATCTTATTTGTTACAGTGCGGCAACATGCAATGTTGTTCAACATACATACAATGCAGTGTACTATGCTCCCACGTTTATGCTCCTCTGCCTTCACCAACCTGCACTGACCAGCATGGGGAATTATGATCAAACAACCCCCGATGAATCACACGGCATGGGGAGGCCCTCATCCAGCAGTGGATTGACAATTGGGCAGTAATTCTAGATTTGAAGCTTTCGTGACTGCAAGGATTCATACTCTTAGTTCTTTCGGTAAAGTCACGTAGGTAAAAAAATTAAATTTAAATTATTGTTTTATTTTTATTAATTTTAATTTCATTTTTTACCTACGTGACTTTACCGAAAGAACTAAGAGTGTGAATTGGGCAGTACACGTACCTAAATCAAAATGCTATCCGCAGTGAAACTCATTTTAACGAGCAATAACTGGATTTCTGGCGAGACAAATGCGGGTTGTATCATTAGATTTAGTGACAGATCATACCTCCCTATAATCAGGACTACATTTTAGCCGGGTTTCCTTCCGGGTGGGCAACCTGGAAAAGACAGAGTTCTCTTCTCACACCCGGGAACACAACGCCATCAGCGTGCCTCTCGCTTTGGCCGTGGCTACCAGTCACGTGTCTACTCCAGCATTACCAGCGACCCGGACAATTATCAGTGACAAATTAGGCGCCTTGCATAGAGGTCAATGAGCCACGGTAAACGATGCGCTCCTAACACGTTACAGAAAAACAAATGTCTACACGTCGCGGTGTGGAACCAGGAGAGCACATCCAGAGAGGATGTTGAGGGTTAAACCTCTGTCCTCATTCCCTCACCCGTGCATTTTTTTAAATTTACACCTCTGCACAATCTCCTAACGGCACAGACGGAATTGAGATATACGACTGGAAATGTTTTTTGGAAAGTAAAGCTTTTTGCGACGAGAGACTGTGAAATGGTGTCACCAAGGGTTATTGGTGCCCTGTGATCACCTCTGCTGCGTCGTCTTAAATGTAAAAATAATTATAATGGTGCAGCAATAGAGTGCAATCGGATCCTGGCAACATGAGTTTGATTCCATGGCCACGGCTAACCTGACGAGTGACGATTTATATCTGAAACGGCTATGACACCTCCACCACTCTTCAAAAAAATCCCGCACAGCCCAGCGTGGCGGTGATGATTGTAACAATGTGTGATCATTTACATGCCCGTTGTTCATCCACTGTTGGATGAACAACGGGCTGTTGCATCGTGTAGCAGCTGCTATATTACGAGAGCGGGAGATATAGAAAATTATCTTGGTGACAGATGTTCAATGCATTTAAATAGTAAATTAAGAATAGAGTGCTTGGTATTTCAGATTTCTTTACACGCAACGAATTATAGAACGCTCCTAAGACACGTGCATTTGTGTGTTGCTTGTCTGAATATACAGGACCGCCTGATTACTCTCGACATTGGAGAAGCATTTCTGGCGAGGGCAAAGCACCTGTACCCGAAAGACGACGACGATGAGGACGAGGATGATGACGACCGAGATGATAACGAAGAGAAGGAGCGAGAGGAGATTGGGAAAAAGGAGCAGGAATCTGGAGGCATGAACCCCCCATTCGCCAGGTCTCGCCGACCCAGCCTCATCTTCATCAGCCGCACTGCCCCGGACATGGCCATCGACGAGCTGGGCACTCAGAGCAGCAGCGAGGAGCCTCCCGCAGGAACCAACAGCGGTGCCGAGTGATCACAGATACACATAGAGAGAGAGAGAGAATAACGCGTGTGCAGGTGCGCAGAGTGAGCTACGGAGAGTCAACCTGAACACTGAGTTATGTGTACACCACCTGCATGAAAGTGTCGAGTGCACCGTGTGGAAGCCACACAGGTGTATAAATAAAAATATTAAATTCACCTCCATGCAGGTGCCCCGATTGAACAATGATACAATCTGCCTGCGTGCAGGTGTCGAGTGCACCGTGTGGAAGCCACCTGCACACAGGTGTATAAATAAAAAGATTAAATTCACCTCCATGCAGGTGACCCGATTGAACAATGATACAATCTGCCTGCGTGCAGGTGTCAAGTGAAGAATATGGAATAATCTGCTTGTCAATGTTCCCAGTAAACGATTTGAAATCCACCTGGAGGCAGATATCAAGTGATGGATATGCGGCCATGCACTTCACCTGCATGCATGTGTTCTGAGTGAATGTGTGTAAGTTCACCAGTCTACAGGTGTGCGGAATGAATGCAGATTCTGGGGAACGCGTAGAGCACAAAAAAATCAATGTCAATCTTCGCAACTGTATTAAATGCAGCATTTATCAAATGGCGAGGGGTCCGTTTAAAATTAGCTTTCTAGCTGCCATGCAGGGGTCACACGTGCGCAACATTAAATGCCTGTCAACATTTTACTGCATGCGTGCAACCCGAGCAATTACGTCTGGCAAATTTTGATACGTTCCCGCTTTAGCCACTAATTCATAATTTTGTTATTGCTGTTAACAGAGATTTTTTTTATTCCCAGTCTCCATATTAAATGAGTTTTTTTTGTAATTACCTAAACCCCCGTTGTTGACACGCGATTTTTTTTTTGGCGTGTCACACAATTCCACGTTTTTTAAAATTATCTTTGCAGAAATGTAATTGCGCGAAGCGAGCTGCGTGTGGCTGTGTACTCGGCTCGCAGTGGGTTCGCGATGACTAATTATCACTCGGCTTTTGCGTCGGGTCTTGGAGCGCAAGCTTCTGCTTAATTGCCTCAATAGAGACGATACAAGCTGGAAATGCGCTGCCGGTCATTCCCAATCGCACGGCATCCGGCACGGATGCTACTCCTCGCATCTCGAGCTGTCACACATGCTTTACTGCGACAGAGCGACATGCATACCACAGACTCAAACCAATGATAACGTCATCAATGATTGCTTTTGTTTTACTCTTAGTATTACAAAGAGGGATATAACTTGGATTAACGTGGCATCTAAATGCAACCGCATCTCTAGCCGCTGTACAGATAATTTGCTTTATTCTGCAACCTAGAATGTCTAATGAAATATAGCACCGTGATATTATAATTTGCTGGTGGCTCATTTAAAATGTCTAAGGCAAGAGTGTTGCATCGTGTAGCAGCTGCTATATTGCGAGAGCGGGAGATATAGAAAATGATCTTGGAGACAGATGTTCAATGTATTTAAATGGTAAATAAAGAATAGAGTGCTTGGTATTCAGATTTCTTCTGGGTTTTTTTTGTCCTTCATGCTCTTTTGCCCTTGATGCTTTAGATGGTGGCGCTTTGGGTTTGCGCGTGACGTGCAGTATTTAATACTTTATTTTGCTTAGAATCACGCATCTGTTATTTCCAACAATGATTACAGTGATGACCACGGATCAGTGCTCATTTGTTAGATTTTCAGCAACGATATATAATTTATCTTTACGCAAAAAAAAATGTCACAACTGACACAAGGATGAAGATACAATAAGCGATGTGCCCTTCAAGAACCACGCGTATTGTTGCAAATTAAAGCATCTCTGAAATAAAATGTGTCTCAACGTGAAACAGGAATGTTTTCCTTTGCGGTTATAAATATCACAACATTTTGTCGCATATATTGCTGCTCAAGCACTCGGGTAGATTGATGCCTCCAAAAAAACAAATATGATATATTTACGTCCTGCCTTGGCTATGTCCATTGCATATTTCTCGGAGACAAAGTGACATTGTTGCGTGGGTTATTGGTGACTGAATACACGTGCTGCAACAGAGAGATTTGAATGCGGATTTGGTTAATCTGGATGACTCAGAAACAGCCTTACCTGCACACTGAAGGTTGTTTGTATGCGGGTATTACTAGTCCGGTAAACATGGTAAGGTTAACAAGGACACAATGTTCAATTTAAACGGATTATAATCTGAATCAGAGGATGATTAATCAGGAATTAATTAATAATTTGGAATGGGCAATAGGGATGAGTGGTGGGGGCTTATGGATAAAAGGAATGTGAATGTTGGGAAGATAGAAAGGGTACCTGGGAGTTTCTGCAAGTTCTATATAGGAGAGAATAACTGGGGCGTGTGGAGAGGTGGTTGGTGGTGAGTTGACAGAACTGGGGAGAAAGACTAGAACACTTCCGGGTAGCGGGCTGCGACGGGAATCATGGAAATAATTTTCTGACATCACAGAAGCTGTACAACGTTGTCATTTTCAATAAAATGTATGAAAATATCTCCCATTGTTGCGGGCATTGCTTAGTGGGGTCTGCCAAGGCACGAGTCGCTCGAGACACGAGACGACACAGATAATCCTTATTTAAGTTACAATAAATTTAACACATTCATCAGTAGCACGTGGCCTTCAAATAAAAATATATATGAGAGGTGACGTTTCTAACAATGGCCCTTCTTCAGAGCACATTGAGGCCAGAGATAGAGTAACGGGTGACTGCACTTTATACCATTCGGTCTGATGAGGATTGAAAATGTTTAATGTATTACGATGACGTTTTTAAATAGGCACATGAAAGCCATTTATCCATAAAAGCGTTTGAGTACGAGACAATATCATGAAAAAAACTATAAATAGTATTACTCAGCACCGGGAATTATCAGTTTAATTCGGGGTTACAATTCTTGGAAAACACTACTTAAACGGATACGACGTTAACTGATCCACTGTTTCCCTGTAAAAACGGACTACAATACAGGAGGTACGTTCCACAGGACTCCAATACTCCATATGTAAAGTCTTAATAAATCACAATTTATATTGAAAATATTTTCTACTGTACAGCATTAAAATAAAAATGTTTACACAAATAAAAGAAAGTGTATTGTCAAATATATTCACGCTTACCAATGTAGTCTTCGGTGCAGTCATAAGGTTGCAATTGCCCACCAAGCACCGCGCGCTGATTGGTCGAAACGACTATAAACATTTTCACCATCGCGACGCGAATCACTCGACATAATTGTTTTTCTTTATATAGCACTGTAGATGGACAATGTTATTATTTATTGATTTTAGTGTATCCAAAACACCTCGAGGGTACTCTGCGACAAGGTAGAAAGCTGAAATATTGGTGCAGAGGTAGCCTTTAGGACACAAACAACAGGAACGAAAATTCGAATTTTTTTTTATTTTAAAGCGCCCAAATCTAGATTTTAAGTGCCCCATAAACATATTTGTGCGTGTCATTCAGAAACCGTTCACAATATAAGATTGCGGTTACTTTCGTTTGATAGAGTATTAAACATCAAATAAAATTAAAGCGATAACCATTGGTTCTATCTTTTATTGTTTTTCAGATATTTCGGATTCAAGCGATTTTGAACCAAAAAATACGCATTTTATGATATTAAAATCTGAATAAATCGAAAACGATAAAAGATAGAAGTTTCCCCTTATAGAGACTAAAGTTAATTAATGTTGTTCTTTCTAATAAAAAAATCAGAATCTTTCAATTGTGAAGTTGTTGCAGAAAAATACACATTTTTGGAGTAGTTGTTCGTGTCTGATCGTAAATTAAACAAATGTAACCATATCAAATTACTTATTATATGTATTGGAAATGTTTGCCTGGCGAAGACAGGCTTTATGCACTATTTATTTAAAATGTTACT
Organism: Lethenteron reissneri; assembly: GCF_015708825.2. Taxonomy (NCBI): domain Eukaryota; kingdom Metazoa; phylum Chordata; class Hyperoartia; order Petromyzontiformes; family Petromyzontidae; genus Lethenteron; species Lethenteron reissneri. The sequence goes on along the minus strand of NC_083798.1, from coordinate 15,786,278 downwards.
ACAGTTTTTTACCAATAGTTAATATTGTAGTCGCTTTGCTAACGCAATAGCGCAACACAAAAGCACAACTTAATAGTGAGTGACAATGTCCCCTATTTGCGAACGACGTTAAAACGATACGACGCTAACTGTTACGACTTAAGGGGCCATCCATTTAGTGGGTACGCAAAAATCTGTCAAAACTTGACCCCTCCCCCCCTCCCTGTATGCACGCGGACTTTTAACCCCCCCCCACCTGCGTACATACGCCTGACACACCCCTCCACCCCAGAATCCTACAGAACGGCCGATATTTAATCCACGCAGAAACGATCAAGGATTAATAATATTAACGTGTTTAAGCAAACAGATAGTCCACCGCCGGCTACATTAAATAATTAAGTTGCGTACCTGTGTAGGGGTGTCACGGGAGGGAAAAGGATGTTCACACAGGGGGTGTCCACATCCACGTCCGCAAACCACCCTGGGGAGCTGTGTGGGGATGCTGTGATCCCACACAGCCCCGCCCCTCGGCGGCAAGTGGGTATAAAAGGCGGAGAGCCAGAGAGCTCGAGGCAGACGTTGGGAACGGGTCAAGATGAAGAGCCAGTGAAGATCGAAGGCCAGCAAGCTCGTCCCTGGAACTTCTCTGGTCGCTGTCCTTCTAAGGGCCGGCCAGAGCAGCGAAGGTCGATGTCCTTTAAAGGGCTGACTTCGTGTGGCTGGTAGTCGGGATCTGTGCCTAGCCAGGGCCAGATCAGGTCGTCTCCTTGAGAGGACGGGTGGCAGCTAGCCTGGGAGTGCTTAATGTTAAAAAACGGGTGTTGTCTCAAGCTCGACCGTCCCTGTCGTCACTACACCTTTAAAAGGTTTGTCTGGTGTCAGCTAGGTTCAAACGCCGACTGAACCCAGTCGAACAGGTGACGCATTATATGGGTTTCGCCAACACACGCAATGTCAGGCTGAAGCACAACAGCGTTAGCTGCAGTCTGCTGGGCCGCCGTCTCAAGATCCACAGCGTCGCTGTCGTGATCATCATCATCAGCTTTTGATTATGCTGTCAGAAGACTCAGTCGTGTGAATGCGCGCTGGTGTCGTTTGACAGCTAAAATCTTGAGTCAGCGGCAGTCTGCAGTGAGGCCAGATTGCAGGATGTGTAATCCATGGGGCAGGCCGCCACACTCTGTCAGACTCACTGCTGAGCTGCGTGATAGCTGCAGTCAGGGGCACGGTGGCACACACGTGACACCTCTCCCACAGTCCCACTTCTCCCGGTAGTACTTGTCTGACAGCTGAAGAAACTGAACTGTGGCTCATTTGAAGGCCAATTTAGACAATTATCGAGGCTTCACCCCCCCCCCCCGTTCCCTATGCGTACGTACATTGTAAGTAGAGCCCCCCATATGCAAGCGTACGCATTTGGGTTAACCCCCCCTCCATGCATACGCACTAAATGGATCCCCCCCTAAACTGATAATTGCCGGGAAACGCTGTTGAATTGTGAGGATGCTTGTTCCTGGGTCTAATTACCATTTATATAACATTAATTTATTGCCCTACATTCCTGAGACAGAGAAGTCTGAGAAATGCAATGTGAGGTACAAATATGAAACTAACACAAATAAAATGAAACTCAAAAAAAGGGGTTTAGCACCCAATAATAAAGTACCGTTCAGCACCCCCACCCCTCGCCTCGCTTAACATAAACAGCAAACTTCTCCACTTATAAATATGTTCGTGCAATCTTCCCCTGATCCCGTGCCAATTGGGCTCACGCACCCGATTACACGGTATTCAAAATTGACCCAAATCTGAATGAAGCTGAGAAAACGGCCTTGTCCACACGAGCCGTCCTGGCAACGGAACTATCATCATTATTCCGTTCAACGCCAACACGAACACTTGTTGTTGACATCAGCCTTTTCTTCCCTGGAGAGCTCCTGGCCTTCGTCCCACACCTCTTGATATAACCTCTCTCCTCGTTATATCTTTGGAGGTCCCCCCCCCCCATCTCCATCGCCCCCTTTTTAAATCCTTTATATTAAGTTCACTTGCTTGCGCGCTTACGACCGTGCAAATCTTTCGGTCGTTTTTTAACCCACTTCCCGTGATCCAATCGAGCTGATATTTTGCACACAGACTCGTTGTGCGTGACAATTAATGTTCCTGAAAAAATATTCCAAAATTTTACACTTTTTAGGAAAAAATAAATTATATTTAATTACCAATTGCTTAATGGTGGCAGGCAATCATCTGACCCATAGGTGGCAGACATCTCAAGCCAGAGGATGAGAGGACTCTAGTCGCCACGCATATAAAGGATTTATAGTGAAAAACTTTGTTTTTACGGGTTAATTTTTTCGTTCCTTTGTCTCGGCGTGGTCCCTTGTCCCTTGCGTGACCCCAACATTTGATCCAACATTCAGTAGTGGCCGTGCTCTCGCACGCCCGCGCCCCGTGTATACAATAACAACAAAACACATCATATCACCTTTAGTGCCTTTAGAGCACACATCATACATGCACATTTTGGATTACGTATACAATTCTCACGATAATCTAGAAGGGCTAACCATCTGAAATTCGGCTCAAATATAAGTGAGCTAATGTTTATGATGGAGGGAAAGAAAATGTTTTTAATTGGACCCCCCCCCCCAACATGAGGTGTGCAAAGATTGTTTTGTTCACCCTTTGAACTCCGGCCTACGATAGTTTGTATCTGTAGGGCTTGATGGGTGTTGAATTAAAGATGACTTGATATTCTAAAATCTGCATATATTTGATGTAATTTGACATCTAAATACTGGCAAAATATACAAAGCTATACGTTGCCGCTAATTTAGATGAGTCAGGCCCTTACACCAAACATAAATAATACATTTTTTAATTAGGACCCGACAACCTATGCGCCCACCACCCTCCCAAACAAATTACACCCACAGCTTGATTTGCATATTCCTACTGAACTATTTTAAAAATAAAGTGTTTCGTATTTTACCATCAGTTAACTAAGCAATCTTCCTCCCATGGAATTGGGCTAAAGCTACATGTTACTTTTGCCAATATATGCAGGTATGTATACAGTACCATACATAAATACGTGCTGCTACTCTCGTTATTTGGATTGCACCATCGAGGAACTTGATGATGAGAAATGAACTTGATGGTGACATGGGCAGGCCTTCATCCAGCAGCGGATAAATAATAGCCTCTATGAACAAATTACACAGACGAGAGTATGTGCCTTTTTCGCTATATTTTTTTTTACTGTATTCCACCGATGCCACCTAGAGAAAGTCCAGTAGTGATTTAGACACATTCTTTCACTAGTGATCAAAATCAACCGGAATGCACCCAACCTCACTAGATCTCGGAAGCTAAGCAAAGTTGAGCCTGGATAGTGCTTGAATGGGTTTACTTCCATGCACGCCAGCTTGTTATAGGCGGGCACCGGGTTACTTCGTGGGCAGCAGAGGACATCGCAGAAAAAGAAAAATCCCATGTTCAGAATCAGAATCTGTATTTATCCTGCAGGAATCCGATGACCTATGAATATCTTTTAAACAGATGTCCAGTAGAGGCAGGTCAGAACCTTGTCTTGTGCTTCTTTGCCCGATGCTTCCCACCATTAACCAATCTGCACCGGTCAGCGTGAAGTATGGTAAAATAATCTGTTTGATGCCATGGCATGAGGAAGCCCCTTGGTGAACCAAGGAAATAATTGTTACAGGGGCACAACTGAAAGGCACAACAAAGAAATATCTCTCTAGGGAAATAATTGAAATATGGATCGAAAACATGGACTCTGACAAAAAAATTTAAAAGCTGAAAATAAGCAAAGAAGTATGAAGCGATGCATGTTGTGAATTATATTGAAAGTGGAACACATGGATCAAAAAACGAATTATTGTGTCGACCATTGTGGGCTTAGGCTAGATATGTTGCTTGAAGGGATGATGGCCGATGGACAAGAATGGTGACGGAAAACACCCGAGATGATGACCACCTTGGAGCAGTGACTTAAATCGGTTCAAGTGCAGGAGATGGCTTGTGGAATGAAAGGAACTTGATGGTTACATGGGGGGGGGGGGGGGGGGGGGGCTTCATCCAGCAGTGGATAAATAATAGCTGATGCGTACTAAAGGAACAAATTAGACAGACGAGAGTGTGTATGTGCCTTAATAGCTCCTCATTTTTTACTACAACTCCACAAATGTGTACACCTCAGTCACCTTATAATTCAAAGCAGTAAAGGCCTCAAAAAATACAAGTCAATATAAAAGTTAGAAACACATCACACTGCTCATAAGACACCCCGAATCATAGAGGCACATTGAAACAGCTTACAAAATACACCACATCAATAGGAATCTGTATTTTTGTGAGATTCCTTAACATGTCCCATGAATCAAGAATTTATCAAAACTTAAAGAGCTGACGTAATCAGTGCTGCATTGGCATATATAAAAGTACAAGTGTTGTCCTTAACACAAAGCTCGAGAAACTCTCCATAAGAGCACAACAACTGCCTTTGAAAACAGTGGCTTAAAGGCTACAGTGTTTAAGACAACATTCTGCGATTCACCCCGGATAGTTTGATCGTAAACACCAGCATGACACTCGTCAGTTCCTTACCCAATAACGTGGCAAATTCAGAAGAAAAAAAAAACACACAAAGAAATCTTAGTGTGTGTTATTTGGCACGGCTAAGAGTAGATAAAGCAGCCTATTCTCTTTTCTCCACCCATCAATAGATCTTCTTGAGCTCCTGTTCCTTCAGAAGATACAAACTGTCCTCGATAAGAAACCTGAAAAATGAAAAAGTCATGTGAATAACTTGGCATGACAAGGCATTGCAGACAAGGGCAGCGCAAACACACTTCAAAGACACAAGACAAATTATTTTCCAGACAATGTAACTTAAAATAACAACTGTTAAATGTTGTCACAAGATCCAGTTGCAAAGCCCTTGTGAAATAAATGCAAAAGCCCGACACGGTGTGCAAAGACACTTTTCAATGGAACAGTGGTTGGCTCTGTATGTATGTTGAACTTCTTTCGAACCGTACGTAGCCAACCATGCTAATCGGAGGTATGGCTTAATCTTCAAAATAGCTTAAAAGGGTCAGAGCTGGGGTGACTTGCAGCTGTATCCAGGCTGGGCTGCCTCACAACTCTTGGGGTAGAGCCCCGACATTGGCTAATGTCAATGACGAGTCATATCTGAAGCAATCCTGCACTGCCGCCCTCTTCACCAACCCACATTGACCATTGTGGTCAAGTATTGGTCAAACAACCCCCAAGATCGATTTGGCATGGGGAGACCATCATCCAGCAGTGAAGGTCTGAATAAATAGTTGTGACTAAGGGTGCTGCAATGGTGTGGTTGACTGTAACTTTATGGTGGGGCCAAGCGCAGTGGACCTGTGCACACTCAAACCCTAATCTCAACCAATGGTCACTGATAGGAACAAATATTTTTTTCCTCTGGTGTTACAAACATTTGCTCCAGAGGACCAAATATTAGGGATATTTGTTTACACCTTGGGGCTCTCAGCTTGCACAACGCGAATACAGTATATTCAAAATATCAGACCATTTCAGACAAGGGGTGTCCAGTATATCCACGTTCTTAACAAAACCCCATTATTTTCATGAAAGTCCGATTGATTAGATTTACAGCTTGTAATTTTATCTTCAGGGGTCCCTCAAAAGTCCCTGTTTGTATGCGGGACGTGGGATATGCTTCCACGTTATTTTGAGGACAGGCACTGCAGTGCTCCAAGGTGAAGAGGGACTCTTAAGTGTTGGGGTGGCAAGCCCAGCTGACCTGTAGAAGACCAAGGGCAGGGGGATGGTGCCGATGTGCCACAGCGCGTGCGCATCCAAGGTCCAAAGCAGCGGTGGGAAGTCGAGCAGCTCAAGCAGCGCCAGGCCGTGCAGGCAGATCACGACGGCGGCGCAGCGCCACACGTATGGCCGCTCACGGTGGCCTCGCAAGCACCAGCCCAACCACCACAGCAGGTTCACCAGACCTGTGTGTTATTTGACCGCATAACGCATGCACACCAAACCACCACAGCAGGTTCACCAGACCTGTGTGTTATTTGACCGCACAACGCATGCACACCAAACCACCACAGCAGGGTCACCAGACCTGTGTGTTATTTGACCGAATAACGCATGCACACCAAACCACCACAGCAGGTTCACCAGACCTGTGTGTTATTTGACCGCACAATGCATGCACACCAAACCACCACAGCAGGTTCACCAGACCTGTGTGTTATTTGACCGCACAACGCATGCACACCAAACCAACAGAGTAGGTTCACCAGACCTGCGTGTTATTTGACCGCACAACGCATGCACACCAAACCACCACAGCAGGTTCACCAGACCTGTGTGTTATTTGACCGCACAACGCATGCACACCAAACCAACAGAGTAGGTTCACCAGACCTGTGTGTTATTTGACCGCACAACGCATGCACACCAAACCACCACAGCAGGTTCACCAGACCTGTGTGTTATTTGACCGCACAACGCATGCACACCAAACCACCACAGCAGGTTCACCAGACCTGTGTGTTATTTGACCGCACAACGCATGCACACCAAACCAACAGAGCAGGTTCACCAGACCTGTGTGTTATTTGACCGGACAACGCATGCACACCAAACCAACAGAGCAGGTTCACCAGACCTGTGTGTTATTTGACCGTACAACGCATGCACACCAAACCAACAGAGTAGGTTCACCAGACCTGTGTGTTATTTGACCGCACAACGCATGCACACCAAACCACCACAGCAGGTTCACCAGACCTGTGTGTTATTTGACCGCACAACGCATGCACACCAAACCACCACAGCAGGTTCACCAGACCTGTGTGTTATTTGACCGCACAACGCATGCACACCAAACCAACAGAGCAGGTTCACCAGACCTGTGTGTTATTTGACCGCACAACGCATGCACACCAAACCAACAGAGTAGGTTCACCAGACCTGTGTGTTATTTGACCGCACAACGCATGCACACCAAACCAACAGAGTAGGTTCACCAGACCTGTGTGTTATTTGACCGCACAACGCATGCACACCAAACCACCACAGCAGGTTCACCAGACCTGTGTGTTATTTGACCGCACAATGCATGCACACCAAACCAACAGAGTAGGTTCACCAGACCTGTGTGTTATTTGACCGCACAACGCATGCACACCAAACCAACAGAGCAGGTTCACCAGACCTGTGTGTTATATGACCGCACAACGCATGCACACCAAACCACCACAGCAGGTTCACCAGACCTGTGTGTTATTTGACCGCACAACGCATGCACACCAAACCAACAGAGTAGGTTCACCAGACCTGTGTGTTATTTGACCGCACAACGCATGCACACCAAACCAACAGAGTAGGTTCACGAGACCTGCTTGTACGTGACCGCACAATGGAGACGCACGCACACCATACCACCACAGCAAGGTCACTAAAACCTTCGTGTACACGCATCAACCCAAACACCACGGAAGGTTCACGAGACCTGTGTGTATGTGACAGCACAATGAACGCGCATGCAGACCAAACCACCACAGCAGGTTCACCAGACCATCGCGCACACACACCGTTACCACAGCGGGGTCACCAGACCTGCGCGTGCAGTAAACAAAGCATACATGCAGCGGTTAACTGCTTTCGTTTGGTTTTGTTTTGCTGGTAGGATTTGTTATAACTTCCACCAACCAACTGTTGCCGAAACTAAAGCACTCAGATTGAGCACAAAAGTCCAGCCCTCAATCAAGACAGCAGATTGAGTGTACCCTCCCTAAACTCTAACAGCATGCTGGCAAAGAGTGTTCGGAACCATGAAGTTGTCATTGATCCCGAGCGCTTGCCTCTCTTCCCGCACATCTCAAAGTTTAGAAAAACATCAATAATTAATATTGAATATCAATATTGAATTGCCTATGACCAAATCCTCCGCAATGTGCCGGATCTCATCACATCGCGGAAGCTAAGCAGCGTTAGGTCCTGGATAGCGGTTGAATGGGCAACCATCACCATGCATATTCTACAGGTGTTGGAGGCTGCTGTGATGCGAAATTGTCAGCAGAGGGCAGTGCGACAAAATCCATTGTTGTACGCTGTTCCAATATCCTCACCTTCACTAACCAGTACTGACATGCGTGGTGAAGTATGGTCAAACATGAGCCAGACAGGCACGTATAGGTTCTCCTCCAGCAGGGGGAACGACGAAAGGGTTGTACATGTTTATGAATAAATAAATCAAACGCATGTCTATTTCTACTACAGAAACTCAAGTGGCGTTGGCTAGCGGCAGTGTAGAAACCGACGGCACACCTATGGTAGCATTGGCGATGATGTTGTAGCCATAGTCGAAGCGGACGAAGCCCATGTACCAGACGTGATAGGCGAAGAACGACACGAGGACTGCTCCGAAGACAGACGCCGCACCCGGATGCCGCTGTCCCACCGTCCTGCAAAGCAGACTACAGTGTCGGCGGCAACCCACTGGCAGAGCCATCAAGCGTGCAGGGTGTCGCAATTGCTCGGGGGCCCAAGGGCTGGAGAGGCCCGTGCTTTCCTCGTCACAAGGAGGAGGGAACGCAAGGGACGAGCGCTGGTAGCTGGTCGGGAACTCTGACAATGCCGGCTTTAGGCGTAGGCAATGTAAGCCTCTGCCCAGGGCGGATGATTATTGGAACTCGGGAGGAGTGGCAATGTCAAGTTGTGCAGTTGGGTGAGCTGTAATTGGTGGGTGCATTCACATGACACCAAGACGCCATGGCCTATATCATTGGAGATGCGCGGGTGTGCGATGCATGCCATCGGCATGCAGAGACGCGAGGTGAGAGGAGATAGCAACGGATCATAGGGGACCTCATTTCATTGCCGTTCCAAAAGCCCAAGCCAACCAAGCTACTTAGCATGGATGTCTTATTGCTAGAGGTTTAATGCAAATGAATTGGAATGTCAAGGCATTCATTTTCAATAATGCAATCCATACAGGAAAGTGAGATCCGATTAATAATTCATATTTCAGTGAGCAAAAGACAAGCTGACCTTATACAGCAGAAGTAGATGGAATAAAGGATGAGTGAAGTTGCAGAGAAGTAATCCATTTTCTAGAAATGAAGTTTACACATTCAGGTTAATGCAATTTTTTTGGGTAAATTGTAGATATTTCCACAATGTGGTCACTCAAATTCCAAAGGTGCACCCAAGCAGGAGCTAAAGGGACAGTTTCCTTCTCCCCCCGCTGTTTAGACGGCTGTTGTACGTCAAAGGTACTCATAATTGTCACAAATGTAAGAATGAATGACTTGAGCACGCTATCAAATGCAACGGATACAAACTCTGTCACAGGTGGTTAATTAGAAATGAAAAAAAAACCTGTAGGGAACTTAGTTCTGACATAGTACCCTTGGTTTGAAAACTATTTGTCCATTCCAAATTATTTAGCTGTATGTGCCACTGCTCACCATATAAAAGTGTAAAACACAAGTTCCTTACTAAGGAAGAGAGAGAGACTGACCTCGGTCCAAGGTGTATCTTTGCAGTGAAACACTGTTGACCAAAGCCAAGTGTTCATTCCAATCTGAGACAAGACACATCGTAGTTGTAATTTTTGAAATCACATTCATTTAACAAAATTCAATGACATTAATTCCATGGGTCGCCGAGCATTTGCAAATGATGTATAGCCTACGAGATGCAATGCGCAGAAATAAGTGACTCTATTCATCACGTTTTTATGCACAACTAGTCAAGTAAAGTGACTGCCACAATTCACTTATAGGACCTTTCAGGTTTAACCAACCCCAGGTAGAATGCTAAAATAATTACCTGGTACTTACTATGCTACTGAAAATGTAATACAGGTAGGAACAACAGATCCACATTGCCCACCAGGGATTATTTGTCTGTCTGTCTGTCGTGCATAGCCACACCCTCGATTTGTGTCACGCAGCTTGCGCCGCGTGACACGGATCGCACGAATGCGCTGTCTAACCAAGTTCCTACCTGCCCACTCCGAAGGAACGTGTTTTATATCAAATAGACATTTACTACAAATGTTTCCACCCCAGGGTCTTATGTGTATATTTGACCTCAGGTTCTTACGTTAATTTTTTTTTGCATTATCAATAATCATGTGCAATAAAACGATGAAAATCAATGAACGGGTTGCCACGTATTTCAAAATGTATTCCAAAAAAAGGTTAAATCCAGCCCCGTGTGTGTGTATTTGCGTCTGCTGAAACGAACCACACAATGACTGATGAGCCTGGCCTCTGGTGCCTAATGAAGGCTGCCACTGACCAATTACTCGCCGTTCAGTTTGAACATTCTCAGGTCCTATTCGCTTCTTTCGTTACTAAACATTTTACTGGATTCGATTATTGATTCCATGAATTTTGAAACCAAGAATTGATTTCAAAAGAAATAACAACAAAAATGCACCGATCGATTATGAACACGAATTTGACCAACACGAAGATCTGCACGTTCATACACATTTCAAGACCAAAAGGGCTCACCAGAGAAAAAGCGATGACCGTTTGGTAGATGGGTGCCGTGGACGGTATTTTTTTGCGGTACATAACCATTGCTGCGTAATACGAGAGCCCATTGAGCAGTGAAGCCAATGCAGACAGGGGCTCCTGAATACACAATAGCCGAACAAATGGCCACTAAGGGAATAGACAAAGACACAGGCACAGTCGTTAATGTGAAATCAAGCTGTCACGAATCTCTGACCTGTGAGCCACTGTACACAACACATCTTGACTGCCTTAATGATTCGTCTACTGGCACTGCTTGTTATACACTCATTAGCCAAGTGTTTAGAATTTCTGAATCACATTTCCGAGTGAAAAATAATAAGGGTTGTGATAAAACTGACAGTGACATGAAACTGATGCTTCAATTACTTTATCATAAAAACGCAAGAATTGCCACCAAATCTCATATTCAGGGTTACGTCAGTGGCTTCTCGCGGAAATATTAGTTCAACTTGCCTTTCCGTGGAACTGTGGATACTGCGACCTTCTTTGAGGAATAATGCAACAGTGTCCCACATGCACGTGTATCTGCACTCATCCTCACACAGCCAGCCTGCCAGGCAAGACAGAATTAAAAAACAAAGCAGCCATATAATCCACCATTCAAATTATCTAATGATGAGATGTGAATATATAAAGCCCAACTTTGCAGCATTTTTATTAAGTTCGATCAGTTACCTGTAGAAACACATTTCCATCGGTTGTTATAATGGCTGGTACAAAAAAACTAAGTGAGCTTGCAAATGTTACATCGCCAGATGGGATGAAGACTTACGTTGGAATTAAAGCCAAAGGAGGAAATATGCCCAAGAGGGCATTCCCCCATCGGGGATGAAGGAATGAGATCTGCACACGTGCCAGAGCTAATGGATTGTTAGATCGCGAGAGCACGAGGAACGGCAGCAACAGCTTGGGGAGGCCTTCATCCAGCAGACGGATCAAGGCTGGTGATGATATAGACTACACAGTAACTATGCCAGTGTTTACTTTTTTTTCTACAGCAAAACATAACTGCATGTGCAGTACTACATTAAGTCGGGTACGACGCTGACACTATGTAGAATATTACGACAGTTTCAGCACCATTCAACAGGTGGAAAATGAGTCACTCACCCACATGTACAACTCATTAATTGGCCTGCTGCAGGTCAAATCTGAAGCACACTTTTCACCGATTATTGTTACATCGTTTGTGACTTCCAAAGTGACAGCTTCCCCACGCATTTGCTACGCGTGAGTTTCCAGGATCGTTGCTACTCAAAACACCAAAACAACTCTTTCGCGAGACCTTGTATTTATATTTGTACACCACCGCCAATGTTTTGTTTTTATGTCCGAGGGTGTTGGTGGTTGCTCATACGACGCGTTGTCCATGTGTATATACGTGCGGCAAAACCGATAGCCGTGTTTATCCTCTCTCCATTCGGTTACCGGTACTCCTGTGGGCAGCTGTCACCTGTGTAGGGCATGTAAAAGGGCCGCACGTGGCCCGTGCAGTTGCTCCTCGAGCACCGCTTCACGCACTGCGCATAGTGGGGCTGCCGGTCTCCGAGCGACGCCTGGGCCACGGCCACACACAGAGCCAGGGCCACCGCGCACAGACACACGGCACGGAGGTGGTGGCGCATGGCTCCAGGAGGAGGTCAATCCTGATGACGATGGGGGTCAACTCCAAGGAGGGGGCCCACGCAAGCGATGAGTCAATCCTGAGTGGTCAGACTTGATGATGATGATGATGGGGGTCAACTCCAAGGAGGGGGCCCACTCAAGCGATGAGTCAATCCTGAATGGTCAGACTTGATGATGATGATGGGGGTCAACTCCAAGGAGGGGGCCCACTCAAGCGATGAGTCAATCCTGAGTGGTCAGACTTGATGATGATGGGGGTCAACTCCAAGGAGGGGGCCCACGCAAGCGATGAGTCAACCCTGAATGGTCAGACTTGATGATGATGATGGGGGTCAACTCCAAGGGGGGGCCACTCAAGCGATGAGTCAATCCTGAGTGGTCAGACTTGATGATGATGGGGGTCAACTCCAAGGAGGGGGCCCACGCAAGCGATGAGTCAATCCTGAGTGGTCAGACTTGATGATGATGGGGGTCAACTCCAAGGAGGGGGCCCACGCAAACGATGAGTCAATCCTGAATGGTCAGACTTGATGATGATGATGGGGGTCAACTCCAAGGAGGGGGCCCACTCAAGCGATGAGTCAATCCTGAGTGGTCAGACTTGATGATGATGATGATGGGGGTCAACTCCAAGGAGGGGGCCCACTCAAGGGATGAGTCAACCCTGAGTGGTCAGACTTGATGATGATGATGGGGGTCAACTCCAAGGAGGGGGCCCACGCAAGCGATGAGTCAATCCTGAGTGGTCAGACTTGATGATGATGATGATGGGGGTCAACTCCAAGGAGGGGGCCCACTCAAGGGATGAGTCAACCCTGAGTGGTCAGACTTGATGATGATGGGGGTCAACTCCAAGGAGGGGGCCCACTCAAGCGATGAGTCAATCCTGAGTGGTCAGACTTGATGATGATGGGGGTCAACTCCAAGGAGGGGGCCCACGCAAGCGATGAGTCAATCCTGAGTGGTCAGACTTGATGATGATGATGATGGGGGTCAACTCCAAGGAGGGGGCCCACGCAAGCGATGAGTCAACCCTGAATGGTCAGACTTGATGATGATGATGATGGGGGTCAACTCCAAGGAGGGGGCCCACTCAAGGGATGAGTCAACCCTGAGTGGTCAGACTTGATGATGATGATGGGGGTAAACTCCAAGACGGGTTGAACCCTGATACAGGTCAACTTGAAGAAGGGATCAACTCAAGAGATTAGTCAACCCTGAGTGGTCAGACTTGATTATGGGGGTCAACTCCAAGACGGGTTGAACCCTGATACAGGTCAACTTCAAGAAGGGGTCAACTCAAGAGATTAGTCAACCCTGAGTGGTCAGACTTGATTATGGGGGTCAACTCCAAGACGGGTTGAACCCTGATACAGGTCAACTTCAAGAAGGGGTCAACTCAAGAGATTAGTCAACCCTGAGTGGTCAACCCTGATGATGGGGGTCAACTCCAAGACGGGGTCACAACCTGAAAGGGGTCAACCCCGAGAGGTAAACTTCAAAAAAGGGTCAACCATAAGCGGTGTTAACCCCTAAAGGTGTCAAGCGTGACTAGGTCAACTACACAAGAGGGTCCACTCCAACGAGAGAGGTCAACCTTGGCAGGTGTCAACTCCAAGAAGACAGTCAACTCCGAGAGAGGGGGGGGGGGGGTCAACTCCAGCAGGATCAACTCCGGAAAGCAGTCAACCTTTAGTCGGGTCAACTACGTGTGGGGCCGTGGGTCAACTCCGAGAAGAAAAGGGGGTCAACCCCCACCACCCCGACTACCAGCAGCGGTCGGGCGTAAGTCTCCAGCAGCTCCGCAGGCGTCACACAATCAGTGAACGAGTCCTCAATCGCGGTGACGATGCAGTCGGTTGTCATCGCTAAGTGGGCAGGGTGAGCATGGCGAGCACAGGTTCCAGTGGAGTCAATGTGGGTGGATGAAATCCCTGAGCGGTGGACGAGAGCGGAAGGAAGCTCCCCCCAAGAGAAGTTCCCGATTATACGCGGTCGTTCGCCAGCTGCCCGAACAGTCGGGGATCTGCGAAAGCCACCGGATCCGGCTAGCGAGCGCCACTCTCGGCCCAGCGCGGTTGTTGTAGGATTCAAACTCCGGAGCGGAGCGTAAATTAAATAATCGCACGTGTTACCATCGCCCTCTACGTGCTGTTATAACAGTTGAGATTTAATAATAATACCGCGTTGTTATTGATTTCATTATATATCCCGTACATTTGTTATAATTGACTAATTGTCACTTTACACGTTCCAAGTGGCATCTTCTTGCCGGCTCCGAATTCAATTGTGTACTCCACGCCGTGTTGCAGCGCGTCTTGTTCAACACACGTGTTCCTATGCGCGCAACGCAACCTGGATCGGATCTTCAAAGTGGAATCCGGAGCCGGCCAAACGCTTCCGCTTCCGCACTCACCATGTACAACGGACGGTGAATCCCGGCTCCGAGATCCACAACTACGAGATCCACCGCGGGTCTTGCGTCGCGCCATATTCCCACGCCTCTTTCTCTCGCGTGGCTTGTTTCGCTTCCGTGTTAAAGAGGGCCCACGTGGGGTGTTTCTTTTCATTTTCAACAACGGAGGGCAAGTGGAGCGACTCTCACAACAACGCGCGGAGAGCGCCGGGCGGATAAACTACTGCAAGTTGGCACAGTAGGGGGCACAGCTGGTGCATCTGCCAATCATCTCAGCCAGTCAACCCATGGCACCTGCTACACCTGTCAACGCATACGGTTTACCCGTTTTCTTGTACAGATAAATTGAGTTTTCAGGTCCATGCAGTAGGCACTGTTATGCTTACCTGGGTCTTGTCCCCGTGACCCCCTGCCAGCGAGCCTTCCACACTTCATGTGATAGCCTCAAAGTGCACCTGGCCTGGCACAGGTTCCGTGGTGACGTCACCACCACTTAGTGGCGAATGTGGTTTTCATTTAAGGATCGTTTAAGAGACACATTCCTGTGGAGGGAGCTGGTAGGAACGTTGGGTTGCTCGGTCAATGGCCAGGGTCAACGGCGGCGTGGTGTATTCCGCAAATATGCCCGACTGTGAGGGCGGGCACAAGCCGGCGTGAGTAGGTTAAACGTTGAGTTTTATAAGGGCACCACGGGGTTGATCAGCCCCTCCCTACCCAGCCCCACCCCTCCCACCCCCCACCCAGCCCCACCCTCCCCACCCAGCCCCACCCCTCCCATGTTTGATGCACGACGGACGGACACAATAATCCCCTGTGGGCTGGTGGAACCAGTGGGTTCCTACCATTAATTTTCCTCCGTAGAAGGTTCACAGACTACCGTAGTTTACTTTATGGCCCATACCTCGGGTCGTAATGCCACAATCGCACCAAAATGTGCCTTAGGAGATGTGCGCATCGGCCTTTTGATGTTCTAATGCGGTAGAGGATTACACCGGTTGTCTTCGAGGTGGCATGTGCAAGCCAGGAGGTGCGATGGTAATGTTTGGGTCTCGAATGAGGTGTTTATTGATGGTACTTCATCTGATCTGGGTGAGAGTCGTGGATGGTGAGAGTACGATGCCAGAAGGGTGATGTGTGGTACGTTTGAGGTCTTGGTTGACGGGTAGATTTCTGTTGGCAATACGTGGAAACTCCCTTTAGACTCTGGCCATTGACCGAGCAACCCAACGTTCCTACCAGCTCCCTCCGCAGGAATGTGTTATGTACATTTCAGAATTCAGAGTAAAATAGCTGCAGAGCTTAGATTATTCTCAAGACTCGTTTGTGAGTATGGTCAACAGTACAATGCTCCAATTAAAGTATTTGATCTACTCATATATAAGCGCACAACTTTTATCTATCTGTGATGAACGCTGCACTTTCCGTTGTTTTCATGCAGGGGGCGCTGCAAACCTACGCACCCCCTGCATGGACGACGGAGGCGCAGGGACAGACGTTCGATTACGTTGGAATCGATCTGCAGACGGCGGTCTTCTCGCACGGCCAGCAGCTCTATGTCGCCTTATCTCGACCCCGCAATCCCAAACAGGTGAAAGTCCGCATCGAACCGAACCCCCAGCAAGGCCATCTACTTAACGACGAGTGAAAATTCACACGAAACGTCCTTTTCAATTAAGTCTTCCAGATGTAAAATGGTATAAGCTTTTAATTAAGAAATAAAATTATCTAATTCAAAAATGTTTCATTTTAAAATTTCAAAACGGAGCATCGGGTGCTTGCGTGAATGCGTCATTCGTGTGCAATTTTGTTTGTGACTTTCCTGGCCGAAGGCCGTAAATGGTTGTGAGGGGCACCACAGGCACCCCCGAACAACCCCGAGTAACTACATCATTAGACCTTTGCCAGTATCAAAATATAATAATAGGGGTTTTCCCTATTTTTCTGGCAACACAAAAAACTATCAGTGTTTTTTGTTTGCATTTTGACTGCAAGTATTGTGGTTAATGCAGACATGAATCCTCGTAAAAAGGTTTCAGTTTTGTTGCCAGAAAAAAGGGGAAAACCCTATTATTAAACCCCTAGTAAATAAATAATAGATGCTGAAATTTTTGACAGAAAAGACATAGTGTTTCACATTGACACAGTAACTGTATTAAATACCTTATGAGTAGCTGTGACCAGACCCATAAACGAGTTTTGAATCGTTTATTTGGATGTGTTTATATTCATAATTCATGAGTCAATAACAGTACATGATTACAATCGATCGTTCATGCTCAACAATTTAAAGTTCACCGAGGTGGTTATAATGTTGAGTTATTGCTATGAGAGTTAACATCGTGAAGGATGTTATTGGTTAATACTGTTAAAATCGTATATTTACAGTGCATAAGAGGTAAATAGGGGACTAATATGGACAAATTGTATTTTGGTGGGATGTAACTTTGTGTTAACTCTGGCCACCAGGGGCGATGGTGAAGCGGGTACCGGGGGGAGCTTTGGCGTCGAGACATGTGTTGTGACACGTGGGCTCAGAGCTGAGCGTGGCATTCTCTGTGCAGATTTCGAGTTGGAGAATATAAAAGGGAATCTACCCTGGAGAAGTCTTCACGTCCATCGTTGTATACATGTCAATCCCCGAGTTCACTTGAAAAACTCATTCTAAAATAATGTGCAGCCACTGAACTGGACATATAAATGCCCTACAGTTCACAGGTGCTGCACTGACGCTGCTGCTGGAAGCGATTCCACGAGAGGGAGCTGTATGGGCTATCTGGTATACTCTTCCACGATACTCGGATCTTGGAGCAGGTGGGCATACCCACACTTTATCCCACTACCTGCCGATCGGATCGACAGTGTACCCATTTGTACAACTGCGTAGATAATGCCGGGGCATTGAGTACACTTTCCCATCGTTTCAAATGCAGTGCCAGGAGGTGGAATGTAACCAGCGATCTCAAGATATGTCTTGCTAGACATGTCTATATGCGGCAATCGTATGTTTTTCATGCAGGAACTGGTAATGTTGTTGTGGTGGATCCCAATCTCATATTTAGTCCCATTCGTTGCTGGGACCATAGCCCTAGTGACTTGTTGGTACGTGGACTTGTATTGAGTTATGGTGGGAATTTGACCACAAAAATTACAGAAGGCTGCATCATATTCTTGGGGTCTTACGGTAAAGTCATGTAGATAGGTTCAAAGAAAATAACAAAAAACTACGACGTTTCGATCGCAACACAAGCGGTCATCATCGGGAAAAGAAGATTAGCTTCTAAAGGCAAACTGTTTAAAATATCTAGATCTTCAACTCCTGCAGCCACGAAAGCTTTAAGTCAAGATTTCGGTTACATATTTAGACTGAATACGGTACTGTTAAACCGACAGGACTGAATGACCACATCACCTTCACTTAAAACATACGTTTATTGTCGAGTGCTAGACATTTTCCCTTTTTAGTTTCATATACGTGTCACGTTGAATTTCTCATAAAAAAAATGACAGCAGGGCCCAAAAAGACATTCAAATAAAACTAGTTTTGAAATTGCCTCCCATACATTCTACTACCCCCCTCCTGCAACGTTCAGGAATGTAGAGCAACTCCAGTATCTCATTCTCTAATTAAAACGATAATTGGGCCAAGAAATGCATCACTGACACCAAACGTTTTATGCATTGACCTTACAAAAACATTCACATAATGCAATGTGCCGGAACTTCTTTTAATATATTGTACATTATTTTATTTAGTAACACTTTGAGATTAAATTATTATTTTAAAGTTATTCAACAGCTACTAATACGTACGTGTTCATGTCAATTTAAAATTATTAGGATTTCTTAAACCTCATTCTTATCAGACCCCTTATCCTGTCTGGCCTCTCTCTGCTCTGAAGGGGCGGGCCATTGGTCCAAAGGGTCGCCAATTATACATTTTTCATTTTAAGGTAGTTATTGACGAATGTGTATGTGTTTTAGTCACACTTAACCGGAATCGACACATGCCAATGCGGCGGTAATGTCACTACGTTGCGCTGCAGATAACAGAGTGGAAATCGACTTTTTCAGCCGTGGCAGTGATCCTATTTGTCGCGAGCTCTTTAAACAGTACTGGTCAAAATAATCAGTGTCGTCGATGCGCATACAATAGAAAAGTGAAGCAGACAATTTCTCCTTCATATATCTCTTACTCCACATCATGCTATATTAGAAAATAATTTTGCTGGCTCCATAGATGCCTGGATTCATGGCTGGCCTTGACAAGAGTTCGTGCGTGCCGACGTCACACCACCCCCCACCCACCCTCTACCTCGGCCGCAGAGCCGGCCCAGCCACTAAGCGACCCTTGCAATTGCAAAGGGCCCCGTGACCAGCAGAGGGCCCCCTAGAGTCACTGCTAGCGAGTGGGTGAAAAACTCATACATCAAAGGGGCCTCCAACCAAATTTTGCTTAGGGCCCCCAAAGGTCTAGGGCCGGCTCTGCTCGGCCGTGTATACCGCTGGATACGCTGTCACACTTTCATATTCAGTCCCATACAGGACCGTACTACAAAACAAGTTTTGCTGGCTGGTTGGGGGGAGGTACGGACAGTCACGTCCAAAGGACGTCCGAGTGATAAAAACATATTTTACACTTTGCGTTAACCATAAGAGCTTCTGGGAGTGCATAATTTCAGCAACATTGGTTTATTACAAACAAAATAGACCGGTTTGGATGTCTCACCAGATGGGTTGCTTGAACCAATGCTGGTAAATTTCCATAAATTATAAATATGGGTCCTAATTCAACGCTAAATGATACGACACATAACACAAAATACAAGTGATGCACTCCTGTCTTGTAGTTTATGGGACGTGTTAAATACTTTTATATTTGGTGGAAAGATAGATATATGACGGAGATATGTCTACTTGTTTATTTTGCTGTTGCAAAAATGTTCCATTAGCACCGTGGCACTCGGGAAGGATGAAAACGTCAAATGGGTTCATTTTCATTCTAGTGGTACTTAACCTCACAATTCCCTTTACTAATTAACACAAGTAAAAATATCCTTTGGTGAGATTCTTTATCACGTACTGGCACATAATAAAAATACAATACGGTATAACGCGCCTGAATGCAATGCCGTAAGAGTGGTGCGGGGTCAACTTACATCAATTAAAATCGATTCATATGCCCTTGATACATGCACGAATCGTATTTTATGATTTAAGCAAACCACACAAGATAAGACACAGGAGGCAGTTCAAGTGAGGTGAACAATACGAATGACAGCACAGAAGAGGCGAATGATGAATACGAGGCCACACAAATGAAACAATTGTAGGAGAGATTTTGGGTGAACGTTAAGTTCCGATTATGAAAATGAACAAACATGATGATCCAACGGCGCATATTAATGGAATTTAAGTCATTGGGGAAGCAATCGTAAGCTGAGTAACGTCTTAAAAATGTTGACAGCAATGCAAGCACGTGCTTATCAGATGTATTCCTGGTGGAACTTACTCCTAGATTGATCCTTTAATCCGGTGGTTCTTAACCTTTACTGCAGCCTTGCACCCCTTTGGTTCGCACATGTTAAAACTTAAAAAAAAATGTTTAATGAAACAAAAGAAGCTGTACATACGTGCCCATGCTGAATTCATGTTTGATGATTTACCTTCGAAAGAAATCTGGCATGTCTGGCACCCCCTGAAAGGGCAACTTGTACCCCTAGGTGCGTGCATCCCAGGTTAAGAACCACTGCTTTAAGTGAATGAAGCCAGCTATCTGTGCAAGACCAGATGACCACTATTGTACTCGTTTAGATCTCCGATCCACAAAAAAGTACTTTAGCACTACAGAACTGCATATGAATGAACATTCAGTTACCACATAAAGCGTTCCCAATTGAGATGCAAATAATTCATAATTTAACATGAATCCGTGAAGTTCATGACGAGGTGGACACTTATTTAACCCTGGAGATTTGAGTTTGTAATTGTTTATTTTTAGCTGCTGGAATAATGTCTCAATTTTGTCGCATGACAACATACAAAAGCAAACCATTGATGATCATACTTTTACACTGTAATCTAAAAGTAGGAATACAACAGGGGGTTGAATGCTACAAATATATTTTTTACTTCACATTGCCAAGGTATCCAAGCAACATAGCAGACATACTTTGTATGATAACAAGTCTCCAATGCAATAGATGAACCATTCAACCGAAACGTTTTTTTTAGTAACCCAAGCAACCCCTCTGATGTGAATATAACAAAACAATCAGTGTCGTTGTGGAGAATTAGTAACAATATAAAAAAATATCTCTACAACTAAAATACTGTCCTGCTTGATGCTTTATCATTATACTTTATGTAAACCATTTTTTTTTCATTTGCACATTTTACACAATACACAATACCCTACATTGATTAGTGTTCTATGCTTACTGTGAATAGTTGTGTTTAAAGAGACAGCTTACATTTTGAACAGAAAACATTGTTTTAAAGTGGGCAACTCATCAATTGTAACCACACCTCAATACTACACACGTCAGAATCCACACAGCACACACTAAAGAGCCAAGCTCTGCCATTTTAATTTCGTTGCAGTAAATCTTTATTTCAACTTGTATTGACTGAAGAGACTGTAGACTAGGGCATTGTTGGTAGTAGACTATTATAAAAAGCCACGCAATTCACCCCACATGCACTTCACATCACTCAACTCAATACTCCTACCTTAACTGAGGTTTTAAAGCACCCGATAGAAATGTAATGGTCATGTAACAGTACTTAATATGGTGGCATTTTATTTATTAAAGGATATAGGAATGGCACTCATGAAAATTATAAATTGTCCATTCTAATAGGTTGTTAAATAATTTCTTGTGTAAAATGCAATGCCATACAATAACCGATCTGCATAAACCAAAGTTAAGGTTACATGGAGTATAAAGTGCTCAGCACCCAGGGGTCATTCATACACTGCATAAGTAAAAAAAGAGATGGTGGCATCATCTTTACAGACTAAAAGCATTGGATTATGTACATGTATAACAATTTCAAAACAATTTTAACAATTACACAATCCCTAATCACACTCCCACACAAGGGCAACTTCACTGAACTTTTCAAGTATTTTTTTAAAATAATTTTAATTCTGCACTTCAACTCACTTTACCAATGCCAGTGGTAGTCATATTAGATTATTTTTAAAATTTTTATGTTCATTACAGAGATAAGTAAACTACATTTTTTTGCACCAAAAAAAAATCAGTCATGCATGTGCAACATTATTCAACGACCTCTAACTTTATATTTCACATCGCTCAACAAACACTCACGAACTTGCACGGCCCATCAACTTTCCAACAAAGACCTTCATCGTTCTAAAATTTATACATGTATGTACACAAGAACTTATCCTCTCAGTAAAGCTTCAAGTCTTCCCCAGATCAGTTTCAAAAATGGATGACAGGTAGCGAAAGACGAATGGCAGCTCTGTAAGTTTTTTTCACTCCGTGAAGTAAACCTTAACTCGGGCGCCCAAGCACTTGAGCATCTCCCTTTTCTCGATAACAGTTCAGGAGACGGTGAGGCATTATGGCTGAACTTCGGGTTTCGACGACTCCCAGCCCTAAAAAAACGTGTGGCCTGGACACCAGGCTAAACAATGCCCAAAAACACATTGTAGGGTCAGTGTCCACCTCCGCAGCATCACCGCTCCTCTTAAGAAGTCAACGGAGATGTTATTTCTCATGCCCACAGCCACTGAATCCATCAAGCTTCGGGTCTCCGTAGAGCACAGACCTCCCCCCCCCCGACCCCTTCGTCCCGTTGCTGTGGGCAGTGTGTGCCACCAAGCTGACTAGTTGGAGTTGCTGTTGGGCGATGCAGTAGCAGAGGCAGAGGAGTTGGGCGTATGTGTATTGGTGTTCGCAGGAGACTTGCGGATGTGAGGCATGAGGTACAAGTCGCTGGCCAGCTGCTGTACATGGATGCGGTCCTCCTTGCGGTAGGCCAGGCAGCGACGAATGAATGCCTAAGACCACACCAACTTGTGACTTTTTTTCTCAAACAAACCACATTGTGTGCAACATTATTGATAGAAAACCAAGCAGTCCACACGAGGATCTGCATGCCTTTAAATTGAGCCGTCTCATGGAGACAGCTTTGAGGAAATGACTGCCATCACATTCTCGTTATGTAATTAACTACATTCACATGCCTCGATAGGCTTCTGCATGGTTTTAAATGAAGGTCATTGAGTGATTCAGCTGATAATTGAAACTCAAAGCAGCATTTATTGCCTCCTGACACTGCAGCCAGATGCCAGCATGGCCATGTTTAAAAACCCCAAGCGAGATATAGACATACCTTGGCCTCATTTGAGGCGACGGGCTTGACGGGAAACTGCACCTCTGTAGCTCTCAGGATGGTTTTCTCCTGAAGGATGTCTTGTTGAGACTGGTTGTGCCCAAAAGGCTGCACAAAAATGATGCAAAATTGTGGAATTAAAACTTTAAAATAAACAAATAATAATAATAATAAATATTCATTAAAAAAATAAACAATGCGAGGTTATCTTCTTGGTTCTTTTGGTAAGTCACGTAGAATGGAAATAATAAAATAATAAAAATAAAACATAATAAAATAATTC
Organism: Lethenteron reissneri; assembly: GCF_015708825.2. Taxonomy (NCBI): domain Eukaryota; kingdom Metazoa; phylum Chordata; class Hyperoartia; order Petromyzontiformes; family Petromyzontidae; genus Lethenteron; species Lethenteron reissneri. The sequence goes on along the minus strand of NC_083798.1, from coordinate 15,763,012 downwards.
TCACGACGTTTCGGCCACAACGCAAGCAGCCGTCCGACAGAGTATGACTGTCTTCTCGACAGACCTGTTCTCCACCTGAGGACGGCTGCTTGCGTTGTGGCCGAAACGTCGTGAGAATTATTTTATTATGTTTAATTTTTAATATTTTATTATTTCTATTCTACGTGACTTTACCGAAATAACCAAGAAGACGAATCCCTGCAGTCACGAAAGCTTTACATCGAAAAATGCGAGGTGAAGCACCTACCTTTCGCCCATAAAGGCACTGGTAGAAGATGACGCCAACAGACCACACATCCACCTTGTTTGAGATCTTTGGTGGCTCCTTCCCAACTACGAAACATTCTGGAGGCAAGTACCTAGAAAAATTGTAGAAAAACACGCCGACACGTTACACAGACATGCGCAACATTTGCAACTCTCGACAAGACCAGCTTTAAGTGAAGATTTACAGCGAGGGAAAAAAGTATTTGATCCCCTGCTGATTTTGTACGTTTGCCCACTGACAAAGAAATTATCAGTCTATTATTTTAATGGTAGGTTTATTTGAACAGTGAGAGACAGAATAACAACAAAGAAATCCAGAAAAACACAAAAGCACTCCCTTTAAGAGTGTGCTCCTAATCTCAGCTCGTTACCTGTATAAAAGACAACTGGGAGCCAGAAATCTTTCTGATTGAGAGGGGGTCAAATACTTATTTCCCTCATTAAAATGCAAATCAATTTATAACATTTTTGGCATGCGTTTTTCTGGATTTTTTTGTTATTCTGTCTCTCACTGTTCAAATAAACCTACCATAAAAATTATAGACTGATCATTTCTGTCAGTGGGCAAATGTACAAAATCAGCAGGGGATCAAATACTTTTTTCCCTCACTGTAAAACCAGTTGATTAATATTTACAAGCACATTTATAAACACATGGCACTATGAATATATTACACCATTTTACACGTGCACTAAATTAATATATGTATTTAAAATATGAATAAGTACAATGCTTCAAGGTGCTTAAAGGAATAAAACATGTTCATCAATTTAATAATGTGAAGCGTCAATCCCCAGCTGGATGAAGGGCTTCTCATAATTCACACCGACACATACTCGTGTGGGTTGGTTAAAGGTGAGCCCAGGACTGGCTCACAAATCACTCACCAATGATGGTAGCCGTAGTCAGGAATTAAAGTTAGCTCACTGGTTCTAGATTTGAAGCTTTCGTGACTGCAATGATTCATATTCTTAGGTTTTTTCGGTAAAGTAACGTAGGTGTAAAATTAAAATTAATAAAAGTAAAATAAAAATTTTCACCTACGTGACTTTACCAAAAAAACCTAAGAATATTAGCTCACTGGGTTCAAAGCGCAGTGCAATAGCCACTGCACCACTGCCCCAATTAAAAATAAAATGTTCTCTTCCATCGATAAGGCATTCAAGACCATAACTTCCTTTGTCGAGTACAAATATTTGTAAAAGATAAATACTTATTTTGTGTATTAGAAAAATATCGTTTACCAGTAGGTTCCTGCCCCCTGAGAGGTCAGATCCATGCCGTCCACAGCGTTGTAGTTTTCATCATCCATGATCTTGGATAGCCCAAAGTCGGTGATCTTGATTTCACCACAAGATTTTCCATCCACCAGCAGGATGTTGCCTGATTTCAAAAGGTATGTGGGGTGTGGGGCAGGTAAGTGGTTCATGTCGGGTCAAAGTTGAGAATTACACGTTACCAGCAATTGTTCTAAGGGCTTTCAAGGCCAGCACAGTAAATGTTTATTGCATGTAAACTACGAACCCTAATGAAAGATGTTAAATGCAAACCTGATTGTATATTAAATGAAAACTGGAGTGTAGTGTTTTTAAGACTCATTCTGTTTTCAAGGCAGACAGTGGGTACTGAAAATAGAACTGCCCACTTACACTTCATTATGACTGTAATATAAAACAGTGGCCAGTACAATCATAAAATGTGACCTTAATTGGGATATTGATGAAATTGTCTAGACAACTGGGATGGGTGAATGGGATCCTGCAACAATACCTGGCTTGAGGTCGTAGTGTATGATGGGTGGCTTGATCTCGTTCAGGTACTTGAGGGCACTCACGATCTGCATAATGATCGAGCGTGCCTCTTTCTCCGACATCAGCTTGTGCTGCTTCAAGTAGAAGTCCAGGTCATTCCCATGGATGTATTCCAGCACTGTACAAAACCTAGAGGTGGTAATGATAAGACATTAAATGTACAAATTCCACACAAACGCTCACTTGCTTTTCATTCTAGTTCAATAAAAGTCCAAAATACCAGAATGTTTACTCACGAATCGGTGTCGAGAGAGAAGTAATCGTAGAGCTTTACTATTCGTGGATGATCCAGTTCCTTGTGTATTCTGTACTCCCGACACGCGTGCCTGCAAAATGATTAGTAGAAAGTAAAGAGAATGTGACGTGCACGAATATTGCAGACAGTTTTTCAGAACGTGCTATGCGGCTGATAGACCCTCAAAATTCAACTCTCTCTAGCATATGGAAAGTATGTGCAAATCACACGTCCAAGTTTAAGTCTGTGAGCCTATGCGATAGCTTCGGGAGTTGCACTGACTAATACTGCTCAGTCCGCCGGAGAGTGGCCGTAGGATGCAGTTATTCGCGATATGGTCCAATGTCTCTTTCGGGTGGCAGCAGTCACACTGTGGGTTTTTTTAAATTCTCCACTTGTGGGCGTGTGTGCAGCGACCAGTTGCTGTTCTGAAGCCGTTGATGGAGCACCATATTTTCTCGGCACATCAAAGCCGTGCGGAGCAATGGTGGGGTCGTCGATGAGGATTTTATTTGGAACCTCCGCAGAACTCCATCGTGTTCGCCAGCGGTCTTCAGTTGACCCCGCATCATCCACTTGTCTCGCGTGATTCCAGATTGGTTTTCAGGATTTAAGATGGGTTCATGGAGGGTCGAGCAGGTCTTGGTGTAACGGTAGATGTACACTTCCTTGGATTTTTCCTAGTTGGTTTGACGTCGCGGCATCCCGGCGGAGGTTTGCTGGCGTAATGTTAGCTAGAACCAGTAGCCACTCAGTAGGAGTGCATTTCAGTGTGCTCGTTATCGGTCCAAGGACGCTGTTGATCTAGACGTCCAATTTCTTTGTGTGAACACTTGATGCCCAGACTGGCACGCAATACTCAGCACTGGAATGCACGAGAGCGAGGGCGGCAGTTCGCCACGTTGTACCGTAAAGTTTGCGCATCAGAGCCCCTCTGCTTTTAGTTTTTTCCCTCACCTTTTCGATGTGCTTTTTAATGTGAGGCTTCTGTCCAAAGTTATGCCCAAATACTTGGGATATGGCTCGTTTTGATGGGGTTACCACAGAAAGTCACTTCCAACTGGGCCTTTATGTCTCAGTTATTGAGTCGTTTGGATGGATTTGGTCATAGTCTCTACCTTTGGAAGTAGTCTTATAACACGGACAAGTCTTCTGTGAGTGTGTAACTAATGTACTTCAGGTTTGTTCCCCGAGTAGCCATTGCTATGTCGTCCACATAGACAAATTTGTGGGATGATGTCTTTTGCAGGTCGCTGGTGAGGATGTTAAACAGGATCAGAGCCAGTACTGATCCCTGAGGTAAGCCGTCGTTGACATTTTTTGCATGGCTTGTTACCGGGAAGGTGTGACACTTGATGATGTGCACTGCCTTGAGTAGGAACCCATGTCTGCAGATGGTGTCATAGGCGGATGAGAGGTCTATCATGGTGATACAGGTTTTTCTCTTTCGCTGGAATCCAGCTTTGATGTAGCTGGTGAGGGGAAGGACCTGCTCACAGCAGCTTCTGGCAGGTCGAAAGCCGGATTAAGTGCCTCATCGCACGACTAAAACCATCACTTCAGCCTTTTTGGAAATCGTGTATATTTGTAAATACTGTCCAAAAAATGGTTATTTTCAGGGCCAAAACATCAGCCAAAGAAGAGTGGGACCAGCATTACGAGTGTATCAACTAAACGTGGAAGGCCTCTCACGTGCAAAGTGTGAGGAACTCGGCAAGTGTTTACATCAAGAACACATCGACGTTGTTGCACTCCAGGAAACCCACGCCGAAGATAAGCGACTCACGATCTATAAAATCGATGATTTGAAGCTATCGTGACTGCAGGAATTCATACTCTTTGGTTCTTTCGGTAAAGTCACATAGTTAGAAATAAAATAAAACAAATCACGACGTTTCGATCGCAACACAAGTGGTCGTCATCAGGCAAAGGAGTCAGCCTCTAAAGGCAAACTGTTTATAAAGGTTTGGGGATGGGCGTAGCCCAAGTGTATCAACAGCACCAGGAGCATGGGCGGTGCACGAGTGCCAATGCAGCAACAATGTCAATGCAGCAACAATGCCAATGCAGCAACAATGCCAATGCAGCAACAATGCCAATGCAGTGGACGAGAGAGCTTACGTGGCAAGAGGTTATATAGGTAAGAAAGGGGGGGGAGGAGCAAGGGGGGAGAGGGGGGGGGGTGTGAAACGTCGTGATTTGTTATTTTATTTTAACTACGCGACTTTACCAAAAGAACCAAAAAGTATAAAATCGATGGATATAACATAATTTCTGCCATCAACCATCTGAAATATGGCCTCGCCACTTACATCAAGTAAAGCCTTCCAGACTATGAGGTGACAGAAGAAGTCATCACCAATGAAACATCGGCCATTACCATCAGAATAGGCCAGGGTGTCAATGACGAACGTGTACAAACATTTCAACTATAGCACCTTCAGAGAAGGGTCAACAGTGACAGTATGTATTTTTCCTTGTTAATGTCCAGTTACTGGGATCCGATGGATTTAGATCGCTTGTTGCAAGCTTTGGTTTCCTCCAAAGGGTAATCGAAGGATACACGACGGGAAACGCAGATGGCTTAAGACAATGTAGATAAGTATTTTTAGATATCTCATTTGTTTTGCCTGTATGCAATGACTGTATAGAAATGTAAATACACTGCAGACAGAGGGAGCAGTATCACATAAGATGCGCCACTCACTTGTGGTAGTTCTCCTTTTTCTCATCTCTCCAGTTTTTGTTAAGCTGGTGGATCTTCACGGCCACATACCTCTGTTCTTGCAAGTCAAAAGCCTGGCAATTAAAAACAAATAATATTGGTTCTTTCCATTTTAACAAATATTTAACTGTTGCAAAAATCCATTAGAATTAAAGGTACTTACTTTGTACACTTCACTGAACCCTCCCCTCCCCAATAGATGAAGCAGGAGGTATCTGTCATTCAACGTTGGGTGATCTTTAAACCTGAAAAAAACAAATATAAAAAGTAGGGCAGTTAAAAATATGGTCGTGACATCAGCGGATGTAACAGGTTTACAGTCATCCAATTAACACCAAAGAAAATATGTCAATGCTGCGTGTAATCCTTTTGATCACATGACCCATCCACGCAACACTTATACTTTTTTGTGTTATCAAATACATTTTTTTTCTTAAACCTGAAGTTTTGAAATAAAAAGTGTACAATTTTACGAGCATATACACGTTCCTCTGGACTAAAAATGTAAGGGAACTCTTGATTGCACGTGTGCTATTGTAAGTAGACCTTTGCTTTAACCAAACAAGTACTGTTCCTGTTGCTTAGAGACAGAAATCCTGCATTGAGATAATGTTTACAACTTTGCATTGGTTGTGCGACCGGAAGATGCATTATTGAATGACAAAGGAATAACCGATAATGCTTTTTAAATCTCAAGCCTGGAGGTTGTTTTCAGATAAATAAAACAAACAACTATCTTCATCAGCAATGGTGACAACAATAAAGCCACCCAATTAGGTTGTATTAAAATGTGTGAAGATTTTATCATAAGTTAAGTGTTAGGTATTCAAACCCTTTCGATAACCGTGTAAAATTCTCATACAATGCCAATATCATTTATATAAATAGCAGTTTTGAACGTAGCTTTACAGAATATATGGAACAGGCAAATGTGAAAAAGGTAAAATGGTTGCAGTTGTGCAATCAAGGCACTGGCCATGGTGACCTCTTGACCTACACTACTTTCAGAGCCTAACCAGCATAAAAAAGAGTGTAAATTGTGCATGTGCAATGGCAGTCACAAAGCCAAAATCTCATTTATCTTAAATCGTTAAAGGGGATCAACTGCCAAATCGCTGTCTGTGGTGCTGACGTTAGGAAAAACCGCAACTTTTTTCAAATTTTCTTGCTGTGGATTTCACACCTGATGATGATTGCTTGTGTTGCAGTCGAAAAGTCGTGAGCATTTTTATTGTTTAATATTTTTTAAATATTTTTTTTATTTCCCTTCTACGTGACTTTACCGAAAGAACCAAGAATAGGGATCAAGTAATTAAATTTTATAAAAAAAATATATCGTCATTGAAGCACTTGCAAAAGCAAAGCATTTCCCCCCAAAAAAACCTTCCAATAAATGATAGCCAGTAGGTAGTCTTTTTTTAATATACATAACATTTTAGAGGTTATGACGAGTGTTGCACCACGATGTGAATAAGAGGGTTGTACGCAATTGCCTTTTCATTTGGCGAAAATGTAAAACACATTGCACTGGGTGCAGTGAAAAGAACTGCCAGAAAAGTGTGCAATTAATATTAATAGGTGGGAATGGATTCCAAAACCATTACTTAAATTTTTGTGATGGTATGTCAATAAACAAGATATTATGGTTACATTGGGTAACAATCTGACAATTGTAATTATCCAAAAACATTACACATGCAGCAATCTAGTTTATAATAGACAGATCTTGAACAGTATTGAGCAGAGTAATTACGTCACTACCCACGACTGCCAAGTCATTCAAGTATTTAGTACAATCTAAATGGAACACCAACAAGAAAACCATATCACACAGCCAGATAATAAAAATTTCAATGTTAATTATTTAACATCCATTCATGAATATTTCAATCAAGTTACCTTTACATTACCGCTTTGCCTTATAATGCTTTACGCAAATGCACGTTACAGATTCCAAACAGAACAGCTAAATTTGGTGCATTTCAATATTGTTTGGAATAACCACACATGTGGAAGTAAATGTTTATACTGGTAGGAACCACCTGGTTCCACCAGCCCACAATAGATTATTGTGTCCGTCCGTCCTGCATCCAAAAATGGGAGGGGTGGGGCTGGGTGAAGAGGGGAGGGTGGGGAGGGGCTGGATGTGGAGGGTGGGGGCTGGGTGGGGGGTGGGAGGGGTGGGGGCTGGGTGGGGGGTGGGAGGGGTGGGGGCTGGGTGGGGAGGGGCTGATCACCCCGTGGTGCCCTTATAAAACTCAACGTTTTACCTACTCACGCTGGCTTGTGTCCGCCCTCACAGTCGGCCATATTTGCAGAATACACCACGCCGCCGTTGACCCTGGCCATTGACCGAGCAACCCAACGTTCCTACCAGCTCCCTCCGCAGAAATGTTTATATTCTCGCAAACGACAACCAAATGCCCAGGGACACAATTTTGCACATTTTTCTTCCAACATCGCCAAATAGTACTGTCAATCGGACTTTCTTTGCTTGTAAAATTGAGGCTTTACCCTGTTTCCAGCTTTTAAGTGTAAAACGGATGTTTACTTGTAAATGCAATACACATTTTGATGGTCAATATGCGCTGAAAAATGTCCACAATCGGACATGTGCGGTGATTAAGTTTGTCAAAGGAATAAACGTGGGCCATTTTTATTTGGACTTCAAATACATCAATGAAACAAATACTGTTTGTCAACTAAAACTACTGCCAAGTCAAGATATTATGGTAGTGGCCAAATTGAGACTGACAACATGTGCAACATTCTGCACAAACCATTTCTTGAAGCTATCTCAAATGCCCAGTCAAAATACATTTATACCCGATATTATACAGAGACGGATAGTGCAGCAGCCGTGGTTGGTGCACTTCACTATGAATCCGGCAACCCGAGTTTTATGCCTGGCCACGGTTAATATCATTGGCAAGTTATGGTACTTGGGCCCCCATTTCACACTCGCACTGACTAGCATGAACATGTATGGCCTAAGAACCTCTATGACCGAAAGACATGGGGGAGACCTTCATCCAGCAGTGGATGGATACTTAATTTTAAAACACAAATATTAAATTACAAAGAATGGTGAATTCTCAATCTGCTTTTGAAAGAACACAATACTTAGAAAAATACATTACCTTTCATGTATACACCCCCTGGTGGAAAAATGTTAGGAGTAGCTATTCTAATTTTTTTACCTGCACGAATGAAACAACTTGCCTGCTAGTTTTGGTGATTTATGAGAGCCCATATTTGAAAATGTAGCCACTTGAGTTTACATCACATTTGAACACTTTAATTTCAATTTCAGGTTTCTAGGGGGACAAAAACACCTGTTGCACAGTCACTGTGAGAATTTCTATAATAATAAAAAAATCACAGTTGCTGAGCACAGGCCCAAAATGGCAAGTGACAAATAACACTATTGAAGGTATAATAAAGTGAATGCATGTCTTGAATTGAGCAGTTACATGAACTTGGGAATAGAGACAATGGGACTGGTATTCAAAATTTTGCAGTGTTAGGAATGAAGCAGACAGAAGTGTTTGTCCTGAAATATGGTGGTTGAAAACAGTATGGGTTAGACAAGTCATTCTGGTAGATTAAGCTTCTTCTTCCTAGCGTTGTTCCCGCTGTGGCGCAGGGTCCGCTTTTCGGCATTGTCTTCTCCATTTGGCTCGGTCCAGGGCATCTTCAGGGGATGCGTTGACCGTCTTCATGTCTTCCTTTATTCGGTCCATCCATCGCTTCTTCGGACGTCCGCGTGGACGGCGGCCCTCTGGCTCAATACGCACGGCAGTCTTGGCCACTGATGACTCTTCACTTCGCATCACATGGCCGTACCACCGAAGCCTTGCCTCAAGCATCTTGTCTGCAATGGGGGCCACACCAAGTCGCTTCCGAACGTCTTCGTTCCTGACACAATCCCATCGAGTGAGCCCGAGGCTCCATCTGAGCATCCTCATCTCCATGGTGTGGAGAGCTTGTTCGTGTACAGTTGTGGCTGGCCAGCACTCGGATCCATAGAGTGCCACCGGTCGGACGATGGTCTTGTATATTTTTCCCTTCAGCCTATCCGGCATTTTCCGATCACAGAGGACTCCGGTGACTTGCCTCCATTTCATCCACGCCGCATTGACTCGTGACCTCACATCAGTCGTGATGCTACCATCTGAGCTGATGGTGGAGCCCAGGTACTTAAAGTCCGTCACTTTCTTCAGATCTTCTCCGTCAATACTGATGGTGCCGTCGGTTTGGGGGCCACACTCCATATACTCCGTCTTTTTGATGTTGAACCTCATCCCGTTTTCGTCCAAACGTTCCTTCCACAGGCGCGTTTGTCTTTCCACTTCTCCTCTCTCTTCATCTGAGAGGAGGAGGCTCGCGAATATGGCGTCCGTAGTGCCACATCCTTTGACGAAGCCGCATTGGTTGGGTGATAGGGTGATGATGTTTCTAATCCTCGTGTCCAAAACTCGCTCAAAGATCTTCATCGCATGACACAGGAGCCTGATTGGCCTGTAATTCGAGCATTCTGCCACGTCCCCTTTACCCTTCCAAATTGGAACTGTCGTGCTGGTAGATTAAGCATCGGTTGAAAAATCAATAAGTCTATGGCAGTAGTAACCATGGTAGTAAAAACACAGAATGTTAAGTAGGCAACTGACCAACGGTGAGCCAGCAACTGGAATACTGGACCATCAAACTGCCTTACGTTTAATTCTAGTATAGTGAGGGAGGAACTTGCTTCACCACCAGTTATGACAACACAACTCCAAATTTGAAACAATGGCTAAGTGAGAAACTCACTGCGAGTTGTCCTCATTGTGAATCCGCTTGAGCTCACGTATGTGCAGGTTCCTCGTACGTTCCAGCCTTTCTAGCTCTGCCTGGATCTCGGCCTCCTCCTACGGCACACAGCGACACACACACAGCGCAAGGGCCAGCTCAACTACTCAACACAACTGGGCTGCGTGTGTGTAAACACCGATGTGCTCACGCACTCAAAAGCTCCACCATCTGCATTGCACACGCACTTGAGATAGCTACAAGCAAGAGTGGGAAATGAGTTGCACAAAGGTGTTTTTTTCCAGAAATGTTTATGTAATGTGGATTTCAAATAGAAATCAAACCTTTTTAAGATGTCCTAATCTGAGCTTTAAAATTTCTTCTTGCTCATGGTACTCAGCTACCGTTAACCTGAAAAAAACAAGAAATGTCACATATGTGATGTATGGTATATTGCATAAGTGGAGAATTGTTTGCACATGCATTTAAATCATAAGGGATATAAATATGATCAAGCAGCATTGCATGTCAAGTGTCGGGGTAGTTATAACATCCCAAGAGGAAAAACAAAAACAAATATGCAGCCCTCGAGGATTCGTTACAACCCATGCATGAAAACTTGGTTTTGCAGAAACAATACTTCAAAGACTGCTTGTCAAAGTTAATGGCTTGATGTTACTTTATGAGCTTGTCCAGGAAAAAAAAAAGATTAATGCATACTTAAAATATTTTAGAATGTTACAACAATACACATTACTTATATACACTATCAGAAAATACCTAAAAGCATCAGCAAATATTAAAATAACTTTCCATGCCAAATAAGGCCACCTTACAAAACTTATACTACTTCACAGATTAAACAACAAAAACAAAAAAGGCAGCTTTATGAATAACGACGATGGACTGCACACTACACAAGCAACAAAAAATCCACATGCCATGCACAACTATGCACGCAACGTCATGCCAAGTGTAGTTTTTATAAATGGTGCTCACACTTGAACAGGTGTGTCCATGCCGACAGTTACACAGGGGCAGGTTTGTACTCACAGCTGTGCTACTACAACACGCTAACACCAACTGCTCCCGCTGGCTGCCTTGTGACTGCGGTGTTAACATTGGCCCATCTAACAATGAAGGAGTTTGTATTTGGAATGGTGGGACTGCGAATGGTCAGCCGAGCTCCACATACAGTTTCGCTTGCTGCTATGGAACCATATATGGTATGTAGTGAACACACACACAAACGTTGCATACGAAGTGGCGATTTAAGACTCCTTCGAAAAGGAAGCTGCTGGTGCTCACGTCGGTGGTACGCTTGGCTTTACGAAGTTGTCGTCGGCACCATTGACTGCCTTGTTCTTGCGCTGCTTCTGTTCCGCAGCAGAAGCTGGGCTGGTCATGTGAGCAGCCATCGGCGGTTTTCGCTTGGCCAGCAACTTCCGCTGCCGTTCAATGTCTTCCCGCTGCTGGTTCACCCACTCTTGTTGCCTGTTTAATGACAATCATGGTATTCTACAAATGTGTTTTTTACTCACACCATCAATGTATGGATTAGGGAAATCTGGAAAGATGCTCCAGACATTTTAATGGCATGCTTGCAAACACACATCAACCAAGGAAAAAAAGGAATGAAAGTGGTGGAAACCTTTGCCCCCAAGTAAGAAGGTACAGTCTGAACATAACCATTGCTTTACAACACACTCTCTGCTTTCCTTCACAACACAAACCAGTTGTGTCAGCATTGAGTAAAAAATTACGTGAGGGAGTAACTCACTTGATGAGGTTCTGGAAGGCTGAGCCGTCTGTCCACTGCTCGGTGAAGGTGGCCCCATGTCGGACGGTGACAAAGTGGCCAAGCCTCAGTCGGTCCTGCATACTTTTCTCCCTGCATGCTTGCTTCTCCTGCTCAGACTGCACCCAATAACAGGGTTAAATTAAAGCTTGCACAGGCATCCATCAGCTAGCAACTGGTGTCAGAAAAAGACCGTGCGTTTGTTACCATGGTCTAACCATACATCCTACATTCCTGTACTTACTTTTTCAACTAGCAGTTTCTTGCTCATAGTCACACATTTGTTCAGCCTCTCCTTGAACTTTTCAAGCAGCTTCTGTTGCTCTTCGATCTGCCGCCTCAAGTCACAGTTCGCCTGACAGAGAATGCATTGCAGAAACTATCAAACGACAGTCTTCAAAAAAATAATTTAGAATGGTGCCATTGTTTTGATCATCCTTACATATATTTTGAAAATGTTAATAAGCTTCTGCAAAAAAAAAAAATCATACCCTGAGCAGGTCATCGATTCTCCCCTCCTTTTTTTCCAAATCTGAGCTCTGGTTATTTTCCAACATCTTTATCTTCTCCAAGGTGATTTCAGTCTATGATACAAACAATGTTAAATGGTGTGAACCAACATCATCGCACAAACAAGACACATCATAATGCAGTCACACAAGTGTTATTTAAATGTAGACGAACTGTGCACACTGTGCATGCAGACCTGGTTGTTTTTGTGTACCATCGTGACCGGAGAGTGTCCAAGCTTTACAGGGGAATGCTCTGTGCCCAAAGCACCAGCCGAAGGTGGACTGCCTTGGGTCATCTGACAAAACACAGTCGAGTCGTGATTATTTATTAGTATCTTGAGCTGAGAATGCTACATCTCTCTACAAACAGGGCCTTGTCTGAATTACAACGGTTATTCAAAGGTTTTGGCAGGACAGTTATGGGAATTGGGCCAATTTCTGCGGGTGGTCACAGGACTGCCCATTCTAATAAGTTAAAACCTTAACAGTTACGTAAATTGGTCACATGGATATCCTGCTTGTGGATTTATTCACTTGTTTACAACACACGTGCAACTATAAAAGAAAGCAGGCAATAAATGCAGGTGGTTTTCATGTGTACCAAATAGAAAGTAAAGCTTTCCATTTTAACAAATATTTGATATGGGAAATGTAAATGCCATCCTAGGTATGAGTTGTTACAAAACCATATGGAAAAGTGCCATCTCAATGATTTGTTCATGAAAATCTGAAATGAAACACTTTGCAAAAAAGATAATAGTCATGATTCTGTCTACTAGAAAATGAATGTAATTTGAAACAAAAGAATGCATATGGCTTCCAGCATGCAAGACAACATTCTTGTCCAGGGTGTTGTCTCTACAAACGAAATTAAACGGGGAAGTCACGGTGATACTCACAAATGATGGCTGTGAGAGGGAAAGCTGGGAGGGTGTCCTAGGTAAAGGAATCGCACCCCATGTTGGGCTGATGCCGGGCACTATTCCGGCAGCAAACTGTGAAATGCAACACACAACATCAATTTAAGCAAAGTTACAAATGGTTAATCCTGTCGAGAATGGGTAAACTAGAACCAACACAGGCAACTTTAAAAGTTAAGTCTTTAGACTCTTACCTCAAAATAGTCACTAATTTTGGGTCCTTTAGAGCAGCCTTTAACTGGGAACAAAGTAGGCAAGACAGAATTAGTGAAATGTCTTTAAACATGTCTCAACTAAGCTAAAAAAAATTATAATCACGGTACTATAGTTTGTCTGTATGTTTAATTGCAACACGCAGACAATACAACCATTCCAATTACTTTGACTGGGATCAGTCTGGCCATCTGCTTTACGTTTTCGCACTCTGATATCTGTTGCCTTTTTTTCAGGAGTTTGCTAAGGAAGGGATAGGAAAAAGCCACAAAGTAGGCAGCATTAGCTTTAAGATCAAAATCACAAATAATGCTCAATGCTGAACGCTACTTTTAAAATGTCAGACTATTTGGCATACTTAACACTTATAAAAATAACTTGGAATTTACCATCAATGTCTATTTTTAGCTGAGACAGGGTAAGCACTGTTGAAAATAATGTACGAGTACACTATAAACTGTTTAACCACTACTGTTTTCGTACTTTAACATGGACCAGTGTGGTACAACTCTACACTGGTCAAAATGTATAACTTCGTGGCCACATATAAAGTGCAAACACCTTACCTCAGTCTCTTTGTCACTAAGAGATCCATGACTCCCAATGCTTTGGTTGGATGCTTCGCTGTTTGATGGTGGAGTCTGCAGAAATATTATTCAAGCACATTAAAACACCACATCCTGTATCTGTATTTAAATTCGATGGGTCTTTCGGTAAAGCCACATAGATAGAAAAATAATACAGATCACGACGTTTCGATCGCAACACAAGCAATCGTCACCTGAAGACGATTACTTGTGTTGCGATCGAAACGTCGTGATCATTTTATTATTGTTGTATCTACATGGTACCGAAAGATCCATAGAATATGTATTCCTGCAGTCACGAAAGCTTTAAGTCAGTATCCGTATTGTTGAATGTTATGATTTTTTTCAGAATTACGTAATCCATTATGCGATTAAAATTATTTTAAAATGTACCAAACGACAAGACGCTGAAACAGCCATGCAGACATCTAAGACGACATTCACTAAGGCCCCTGTTCACAACACTCCCATTCAGCAAAAAAATATTGCTGGGCTATGTGTACAGATCAACAGGCAAGCCGGAATTAAAAAGCACATTTTATGGCACACACCCTTTATGATTGATGTAATTTTGAGTGGTCAATCTCCTTGTTTTTAATCTCTTGGAGCTAATTAGTTCACGCTGCCACCAGCAGATGCCAATGCATAACCCCTCCGGAACAATTTGGCATGGAGCATGCTGTATATTGTACATCGATTTTTTTTTTTGACAAATAGCATGTCAAGCAATGGTCGCCAGGCTGAGCAGAGGTAAGCAAATCTAACAAAGAATGTAGATGCACCAAAATGGCGGCATCTCATCTCGGCAAGGATCAACAGAAACACCCATTTTGTACTGTATAACCAACCGCAAGGTTAATAGGCCAGCTCATCCAGCACAACACTAATGCATCACAACAATAACAATGCACATGTACAGTTGAGATTTGCTGACCAAATCAAGTACAATTATGTGCAAGCTCCTGAACAGTTATTACCTTAAACGCTCCTCCCATAAACCTGGCTTCCAGCAGCTCCTGCCGTCGGGGGTCCAGGCTGTGCAGCTCTTCCATTGTGCCTGTGCAAAAAAAAAATACAGACACCAGATTAATTTCAATTGCAATGGACATTACTGCCATGCACAGCATTCAGTGTGATAGATGATCAAATTACAACCTCCGAGCTTGAAAGCATCGCACAGGCTTTAGAGAATTACTGACACAAAATGTTGAAGGCATTCAGTTTCCCAACTTCATTTTATTTACATCGCCAAACAATTGACCCGTACTTTCAACAGTGACCAACGTACACTTTAAATTGCCAAAACCATAATACTCAGTGGAACTTGCTTTTAGGTTAACGATTACTTTGTGCAGATAGCACTATTTACTGGCGTGACGAACCGTGGTCAATGTTTTAAAAGCCATCGCCCAACTTTAAAGTAATGATGTGCTAGCCAAAATAAATACCATATCTGTGTTGGCATCTGCTTGTTGCTTGCCTGACTGAAACAAACCACTGTATTCATTTAAGGGAGGCAACATGTACATGTTGCACAATCTGCTAGATTAAGCAAGTTAAACAATTAAAAGTCACGTGTTTTTAAGCTGAACACCGTTATCTCTTGAAATGCAGTTTACCATTAAACCAGTTAAAAACTAAACAGGAAAAATACAATCAAAGAAATCTGGCCACTTGTTTTATGACCTCTATTTTCTCCCATCAATGAGTATATTAGTGGGTTAACTGCAGAGCATATGGCACATGGAGATTTACATTTGCCTATGACCAAATCACCTTCAATGTCATCTAGTCAAATCTTGGAAGCAAAGCAGAAATTGAGCCTGTTTGAAGCTTGGGCTGCAAGGAGGCTAAGAGTAGGGCAATGGATACTTGAATCTGTCTGTGCGACACTTTGAGTGTTTTAACACTGCATAAGCGTAGATTTCTCTGTGTACTCCGGTTACCATCCACATGCCAAACACTTATTAATAGAATGGACCAAACATTCCAACGTAGGGTCCTGCAGGAATGTCTTGAGACTCAGTGAGCCTTTTCTGGTTTAAGGTAAATATTATTAATCAGCATTTTGCTATGCACAGAAAATGTTGCCTGATTTAATCAATTCTGTATACTCTAATGATGCTCTAAAAGGGGCTAAAAAACTTATATTTTGTTTTAAACTTGTAACCATAACAATCCAAAAAAGTATTTGAAATTTGGTCCCAAAAACTACTGCCTTGAGGGTCGATAAGTGGGTTCAGACTAAAGTTCTGAATTGCTTTAATTCTCGAAAAATACACTTTAAAAGTATATGACCTCCGTTATCAATACGAAACAAGTCCACTAGCATGGTTACCATTACTTTAAATACAGTACAGTACAGGGTGTTGGCAATGCATTTTTACCCTGAGGAACTGGAAGTTTGTATTTGGTTTACCTGCTAGTCGGGTTAATTCAGGTAACAGAACAGCAGATATAATAACCGAGAGCTTAAGAACATGGCATAGTTAGCTTTTCGTCAGAATGTTAGTGCCTACACCGACCCTCTGGACAATTAAGCTACAAGCGAATGCTGTGATGGTGTGAACTTTGTATTAAACAATCCATCACAAGCTGCGTGTTCATATCAACGCATACCAATTACATTTAATCACATTG
This sequence comes from Lethenteron reissneri, assembly GCF_015708825.2. NCBI lineage: Eukaryota > Metazoa > Chordata > Hyperoartia > Petromyzontiformes > Petromyzontidae > Lethenteron > Lethenteron reissneri. The sequence goes on along the minus strand of NC_083798.1, from coordinate 15,746,512 downwards.
CATTACTTGTCATTTATATATTGATTCACGTGTCAATTATGAGACAGGGGAGGTGGATTGTGGTTTTAGTAGTGCTGTAACAGGACACTTGTGGACATCCTGCACAATCCACAATCCACACACAGAAATAAATACATACACACTTAGGGGAAACCATAGCAATGTACAGTAACAAAAAAAATTGGAGTGTAGTTTTCTTTAAGCTGTGCCCAATTGAAGGACACACAGAGTGTACTTTGCACGCCAGGCTGTGAGTGGCAGCAGGACGCACTCTCACACACACGGGCAGGGGAGTAAGGGAGGGCAATCCCTGGCCATCTTGACCCAATGATGCGGATTTTTTTAGGCGACAGAAAATTAAATCCACGGACCCCAGCATGTAATTACATGGCCAAGCAATAAAACACACACTTGCTCACAACCTGCATTAATTAAGTCACCGAAAGTGTTGATAAATGTGTTGTTAAAAGCACAATCAACACGGGTTACCCCCTGTGAAATGTACACCACCACCACCAACCTTGTTAAATCCATCTCACCAAACACCAACAATAACGTAAACTTACCACGAGTCCCCGGCAGCTGTAGCTCCCCTTGGTACTTGCTGTAGTTTAGACTTTGACCAATAACTAAGGCCAGTATTGTTATGTAATGTTGCTGTTATATTTCGTATTAATATTAATTTTATTTACTTGTTTATCTCGAGCCCCGAGGTGGGCAGCCCGGCGTGGAGGCGCTGCCGGGGCGGCGCTCGCTAAGCCCGGGGGCTCGTCCAGGCAAGTCCGTGGTCTCGCCGGCCCTCGCATCGTCTAGGCCTCGAAGAACAAACACTAAAACTGTACTCGCACTGTACTCTTAATTCGCTATCTTTAACTTTTATCGTCTTTTCATTTTTCTCTTAAAACTCCGCCGTCCTCGCTGTCGTCTTTACGTTTCTCTCCCCCTCTCCCCCGAACACCCAGCGCCACCACCACCACCGCACACGCCGCCGGGTCCGATCCCGGACCCCCCCTAATTAATGTAATCTATTATTAATTACCGCGTTATGCTAAGACAGACGGGGACACAATGTTTACCATTTGCTCTCTTTATTACAAAATTCCGTCGCTCGACTGTAGCGGAGCCGCCCGCCTGCTCCCCCCACCACCAACCCCTATAATACCAGCAACCCTCTAACACCACCACCACCACCTCCTTCTCTATAATCCTTTAACAAGAATTTAACATTTACTCATCAAACAGCAGCAATGTGGCGGCGACGACGGCGACACGCAGCGCACAGAGTGAAGAACTGTGCTGATAACGATTAACGATGATAAACCGTCAGTGCGGTGGTGGTGGGTGGTGACGATGTTGTTGGTGATGATGGTTAACAACAACCAAGTTGGTGATGATGTTGGTGGTGATGATGTTGGTGATGATAGTTAACGACAACCAAGTTGGTGATGATGTTGGTGGTGACGATGATGTTGGTGGTGATGATAGTTAACGACAACCAAGTTGGTGATGATGTTGGTGGTGATGATGTTGGTGATGATAGTTAACGACAACCAAGTTGGTGATGATGTTGGTGATGATAGTTAAAGACAACCAAGTTGGTGGTGATGTTGGTGATGTTGGTGATGATAGTTAGAGACAACCAAGTTGGTGATGATGTTGGTGATGATGTTGATGATGTTGGTGATGACTGTTAAAGACAATCAAGTTGGTGATGATAGTTAAAGACAACCAAGTTGGTGATGTTGGTGATGATTGTTAAAGACAACCAAGTTGGTGATGATGTTGGTGATGTTGATGATGATGTTGGTGATGATAGTTAAAGACAACCAAGTTGGTGATGATGTTGGTGATGTTGTTGATGATGTTGGTGATGATTGTTAAAGACAATCAAGTTGGTGATGATGTTGATGATGATGTTGGTGATGATAGTTAAAGACAACCAAGTTGGTGATGTTGGTGATGATTGTTAAAGACAACCAAGTTGGTGATGATGTTGGTGATGTTGATGATGATGTTGGTGATGATTGTTAAAGACAATCAAGTTGGTGATGATGTTGATGATGATGTTGGTGATGATAGTTAAAGACAACCAAGTTGGTGATGTTGGTGATGATTGTTAAAGACAACCAAGTTGGTGATGATGTTGATGATGTTGGTGATGATGTTGGTGATGATAGTTAAAGACAACCAAGTTGGTGATGATGTTGGTGATGTTGATGTTGGTGATGATAGTTAAAGACAACCAAGTTGGTGATGATGTTGGTGATGTTAGTTAAAGACCCTGGCCAGGTCACGGCGTCTGTAGGAGGAGCTGGGCACCAGGTAATAGACGACGATGATGATGATGATGTCGATGATGATGTCGAGTTAAAAAGACGCTCCCGTGTGGCGGCTCAGCCTGTAGTTAGTTGTTGGTAGTGGTGGCTATTCCTGCCGGGTTGTCGTGTTGGTAATGATGGTTGGTTAACTTGGGGAGATGACTGTGCCGAAATGGTAAAGATGACGATGATGATTGTGGTGATTGTGTTGAACTTGGTGATTGTGGATTATATGGTGGTGCTAAGTGTGGTGGTGGCGGCATTGATGATGCTGGTGCTGATACTAGAGGTGATGGTCGTGGGTCATGATTCAGCTGGTGGTGCTGATGGTACCAAGAGCTATTCTAACTGGACTGATTCTGTAGCTGATGACAGTGGTTGTGTTGAATGCGGTCGATAATTGTGCAGTGATTATGGCGATAGTAGTGGCAATTCCAATAACGGTGGCGATTCTTTTGAAGATGGCAGTGGTTGTGAAGACCGCAGTGATTGTCATTAAGATGGTGATGATGCTGTGTATGGGTGTCAGTGAAGATGGTAACAGTGGTGGCGATTGTTCTGAAGATGGCAGTGGTTGTGAAGACCGCAGTGATTGTCATTAAGATGGTGATGATGCTGTGTATGGGTGTCAGTGAAGATGGTAACAGTGGTGGCAATTGTTCTGAAGATGGCAGTGGTTGTGAAGACCGCAGTGATTGTCATTAAGATGGTGATGATGCTGTGTATGGGTGTCAGTGAAGATGGTAACAGTGGTGGCGATTCTTTTGAAGATGGCAGTGGTTGTGAAGACCGCAGTGATTGTCATTAAGATGGTGATGATGCTGTGTATGGGTGTCAGTGAAGATGGTAACAGTGGTGGCGACTGTTCTGAAGATGGCAGTGGTTGTGAAGACCGCAGTGATTGTCATTAAGATGGTGATGATGCTGTGTATGGGTGTCAGTGAAGATGGTAACAGTGGTGGCGATTCTTTTGAAGATGGCAGTGGTTGTGAAGACCGCAGTGATTGTCATTAAGATGGTGATGATGCTGTGTATGGGTGTCAGTGAAGATGGTAACAGTGGTGGCGACTGTTCTGAAGATGGCAGTGGTTGTGAAGATCGCAGTGATTGTCATTAAGATGGTGATGATGCTGTGTATGGGTGTCAGTGAAGATGGTAACAGTGGTGGCGATTCTTTTGAAGATGGCAGTGGTTGTGAAGACCGCAGTGATTGTCATTAAGATGGTGATGATGCTGTGTATGGGTGTCAGTGAAGATGGTAACAGTGGTGGCGACTGTTCTGAAGATGGCAGTGGTTGTGAAGACCGCAGTGATTGTCATTAAGATGGTGATGATGCCGTGTATGGGTGTCAGTGAAGATGGTAACAGTGGTGGCGACTGTTCTGAAGATGGCAGTGGTTGTGAAGACCGCAGTGATTGTCATTAAGATGGTGATGATGCTGTGTATGGGTGTCAGTGAAGATGGTAACAGTGGTGGCGATTGTTCTGAAGATCGCAGTGGTTGTGAAGACCGCAGTGATTGTCATTAAGATGGTGATGATGCTGTGTATGGGTGTCAGTGAAGATGGTAACAGTGGTGGCGACTGTTCTGAAGATGGCAGTGGTTGTGAAGACCGCAGTGATTCCCATTAAGATGGTGATGATGCTGTGTATGGGTGTCAGTGAAGATGGTAACAGTGGTGGCGACTGTTCTGAAGATGGCAGTGGTTGTGAAGACCGCAGTGATTGTCATTAAGATGGTGATGATGCTGTGTATGGGTGTCAGTGAAGATGGTAACAGTGGTGGCGACTGTTCTGAAGATGGCAGTGGTTGTGAAGATCGCAGTGATTGTCATTAAGATGGTGATGATGCTGTGTATGGGTGTCAGTGAAGATGGTAACAGTGGTGGCGATTGTTCTGAAGATCGCAGTGGTTGTGAAGACCGCAGTGATTGTCATTAAGATGGTGATGATGCTGTGTATGGGTGTCGGTGAAGATGGTAACAGTGGTGGCGGTCCTGAAGATGCTGGTACAGTACCACTGTAATTCTGATTATAATTGCGGTAGCATCAGTGACGATGGTGGGGATTGCACTGAAGTCGACGGTGGTCGTTCCGATGAAGGCTGCGACGGTGGTGGTAACAGCGAGGGTTATTAATGGTGGTGGTGTTGTCTACAGTAGCAGCAGCATCATCATCATCACTGTATTGCAATTCCTTAAAGGTCGCATTTTGTCAAGGAGGAGGGGGGGGGGGCGACGTGGCACAGCCACGTCTTCCTCCTCTAATCGCCCGAGTTAATGTTGTGCGAGACGTCTCTCTGCTCTCGCTCTCTCGCTAATTGTGCGAACGCGGCGTTATTATTCGGGTAACTTCGGGCCCCCTGCCCGACGCAGCAGCCCTCGGCCACCACCACCACCATCACCCTCGGCCACCACCACCCTCACCACCACTACCACCACCACTACCACCCTCACCACCACCACTACCACCACCCTCACCACCACTACCACCACCACCCTTCAGCCACCACCCTCACCACCACCACCACCACCCTCACCACCACTACCACCACCCTCACCACCACCACCACCCTCACCACCACCACCCTCACCACCACCACCACCCTCACCACCACCACCACCCTCACTACCACCACCCTCACCACCACCACCGTATAATGAAGTGGCACGGGAGGAGGGTGGTGGTGGGGGGCGGACATGACCGCACCACGGACACAGACGTAGGCGGCACCCACCATGGAATGCAGTCGCGACACCGCAGAGAACTCCCATTATAACATCCCCACACGTAACGTCACGTTCCAAACACGACCATCAGATGCCATTTAGTATTATTATTAAACAAAGAACGAGAGACACCGCAGGGTGTGTGTGTGTGTGGGGGGTGTCTGTCTCTGTTACCGACCGGGCAGCTGAAGCGGTCGGTCGGGGGAGAGAATCACTTGGCTTGCGATCTCCATGCCTCCACCCGGCTCCTCTTCCTCGTCGTCGTCTTCTTCGTCTCCTCTTCCCCTTCCCCTACTGACTCCTCCTATCTTCTCTCCACCAAACTCTCCCCCACCCCACCACCAACACCACAACCACGAGCCCAGATCGTCCTCCGAATCAAGAGTCACTAATGCCGAGCTCCTTCTTCCCGTGCTGTACACTCGAGGTTCGGCTTGTGTCGACTTCCCTCCCCCCCAACAAACCCGGCACGATCCTCCTCCTCCACCACCACCACCTCCTCTTCTTCCCGATCCACTGCCGCCTTTGTGGCTGCTTCTACCCCCCAGATGTGTACCCCCTTTCCTCGTCGACACCGGCTTCAATCTCCCCCTCCTTCACTCGGCTTTGGCCTCCTCCTCCTCTCGAGGTCTTCCCGGAGCAGAATTCGCCCTCTTCGTTTCTAACAAAAAGTTATCCTCCTCCTCCTTCTTTAACGAAGCCCGGCACCCTGGAAGGGTTCCACCCGGCCAGGGCAGCCCCAGCAGCAGCAGCAAGCAGCGAGTCTCTCGTCCTGACGCCTCCCACACTCACAGCCCGGCCAATGCCAGCACGGTCCCTGCGGGGGTACAACCAAGTAGTCTGTGGGGGGGGGGGGCCCGAAGATCACTCAAAACACCGAAAGCTCCTTGCCACACTCCTTCAACACTCCTTGCTCCTGCCACAAGTTGTTTACCCCCCCCCAACCACCACCACCAGCTCTGGACTCTCGAATACTATTGCTTTGGGCGTCTGTCAATCTTCAGGATAACTAATTTTGGCCCCCCATAATCTTTCCTGAACACCCCCCCCCTCCCCCCAACAAGTCTTCTGTTTCTGAGCCCCAGAAATCACTGTGTGTGCTCCCTACGGAAGACTCCCATTGTTGTCGCCTCTCGGTCTTCTCTGTTGAGCACCCCCCAACAAAGATAATAACTTTGCCCCACCAATTACGACCTTCTATGTCGAGCTCCCACACAGCACCCGTGCCCTCCACGCTCTTATTCTGAGCCCCCCCCCCCCACACTTAAGAGAAGTTATTCCCTTTGTGACCCTGTTATCCCCCCCCCCCCCCACCAGTCACATCTTCTGAGCCCCCCTGTTATCACCACCCCACCACCGTCAAATCTTGAGCCCCCCCCCCCCCCCCCACTTAAGAGAAGTTATTCCCTTTGGGACCCTCTGTTATCACCACCACCAGTCAAATTTTCTGAGCCCCCCCCCCTCCCAAGAAAGAACTTCCTTTGGCACCAACTACATTCTCGCCGCTCCCGCAACTTCTGTAAACAAGCACAACCAGAAGCAAAACATCCAATCAAAAGGCGACAACCAAACGCATCCAGCCACCAAAAGTCGTCGTGTAAATTTAAATACTGAAAATAAAACGTAACTCGCATCCTAAGTCGGCAAAGCCAGCGCAATAGGTGACGTAGCAAAAACAAAAAAAGCTGTAACCCGTGCGGCACCACGAGAGGCATTTCATTTTACACAAATTGCTAAGCTCACATTGCGAACAACAGGAAGATAATCCGAATAATCACCCAGTCGTTTGTTGCCACGATGGCAGTACAGTATGTTGTTGTTACTGCTGCTGTTGTTGCGATAAGGAGACGTGTGTGGAGAGATGCTGTTTTTTAAATTATTTCAAATTCATTTTGTTTTCCTCTTCTCCCCCTCCTGCTGTTTAAGGCTAAAATGGCGACCCTGCGGCACAATTTCACTGCTGCCACCCGTGCACGCACACACACCTGTGCCACGTGTGTAACATCACATACAAGCACGTGTGTGTGTGGACGCGGTGTGTTGCAAGCCTGTTGCACACACCGGAGCAAAAGTTGCGCACCCTGGGTGACAAACGTGCCATTAATTCATGTACACCGCTTCTTAGGCACACGTGTTTTAAAGTGAAAAGCACGTGGCGTGGTCCATCACAAAAGCCCCCACCACCGCGTTTCTGCATTCGTAGTTTTATATTGTTCACAAATCGGACCTTTTTTTTAATAGTCGTGTATTCTTAAAAATGCATACATTTTATTCTCAAGTATAAATACATCAGCCTCCCACGTTTATTTGTGTCCAGCAACCTATTTATACGTCGCAGTACAGACATTCTATTGATGTTCACGTAATCAACCCTGTTCACATATCCGCCGAAAACAAACGTACACAGCATCATTTGTGCCGGGACCACCATCATACTCAAATCCTTGTTTTGTTGTGGTTTGTCGTGTTGTGGTTGCTGTGTTTGCTTTGTAGCCATGGCTTTCGGAGTACTAAACAGTACTGCATGTTCGATTTTTTTTTTAACAATTTGTTTCGTTCATTATTCCCTTGGTTTTCTCCTTTCCATTCTTAAGATTATTATAAAGTTTTCAACAGGTGGTCAACGCTTCAAAAGTAATTTAACACAATTACATATTACATGATAGTGTTTCATCATTACATGAAGTGCATTTCAATTTATGGAACAGTCCAAACGTTTAGAAATATTCAATTTGTAAACTTTTTTTTAAATACCACAGTACTGTAGTCATGCATAACTTCAATGAACCCGAGTGCCTCCAAAAGTATGCATTTGTCCAATGACAATGGATTATTTTTAATTCGTGCTCGTAATTAATAAAACTGCCAATCCCTCATACCAGACTTGAGATAAATAACCAGACCATACATAAACGGCTAGTTGGATTAGTTTACACTTAAAGTCACCCATACTATAAACAGTACTCTATAAATATCCAGTCTGTAAAATGCAGTGGGTGGTAACAGTAAAGTACATTTGACAGGCACGTCGCTTTTTCGTAAAGTTATTTTGTAATTGGTGAGCTGGGATAAAGTTTGCCTACTGAAAAACTACGTTTTGAGCGGTAAAAACTACTACCAAACTATGTGTCGTGGAGTTAAAGTTGAGTTTGTCAGTGTATCTCGAGTTTATAATGAAACCACTGTTATAGATTTGGTGAACCTATTGTATGTAGGCAGTGGTGCACAAGCAAAATTAACAAACAAAAACTCATTCGTCAATAACACTACCTTAAAAGTAAAAGATATAGAGGGTGGCCCAAAAGTCAAGACACAGGGCGATTTCATTTATTTTAGCATTTTTATAAAAAAAAATGTCTATTGTTTAAGTTAATATTTTATTTATCATACCTATTTTATTCTTTTTTTTCAGATGACATTTACAAAACTCTTCCAAGAACCATGAATGGAGACAAAACAATTGATATGTTCAAGAATTACACATGCAAACTTTAAAAAGTCGTATATTCATATCAGAAGAGAATTAATGCATGCATTAATGTTAATGGAAGTTAGTTTGAACATTAGTTAAAATAAATAACCCTATGTTATGACTTGTTCAATACCGGACGTTGCGGGAAATTTACTAATGTGTTCAGACAGTGTTATTGATACATTTGTTGAGTTTCTGTCATTATTGATGAAGCAGAACCTCTGGCTTTTACAGCTTTAAAAGTGAACTTTTTTTTATATTTCACTGGAAAAATCTCTTGGGATAGATAATCTCGTTTACAAGGGTTTTCAGGGTATAGCTTCCAGTCTTAAGTGGAGACATTGAGGTGATGGTTGGGATTTATGCCTGCTACCTTGGTTTTTGCAAGCAAAGTTTTAAAAAATACCACCAGAAAGCCTTGTGAATGCTATCAATGTGCAAACATACAAACCAGCAGATCTATAATGTTTTTGAGTTTATACCACGCATTGTACAGCGTGTCTGAAACTTCGCTCCACATGTTGAAAGCTTCAGGAACCAAGTTGAAATGTTGGACATTGTGCCAATCACAGTACAACCCGAAAACATCAGTGATACAGCACAACCGTAAAAACCAATCTAGAAGTATAATTCATCATCACCGTCTCATAAATGGCAGTAAAACTGAGGTTTGAAGGTTAACCTTACGTTACACCCATTACCATGTAAAAATAATAGATTTCACAACAAAGTATTGTATAAATAACAAAGTCACATGTGGAGAAATACTTTGTTCACGTTATAAATGGCATAAATAATTTCAAAACACACTGTACGATATCCCAAATGAGTCAACTCGACAAAACACTGTGACCAAAACCAGATCTTGTCACAATCTAGCTTGTCTCGGTTTATAACACAGTATGGAAGGCAAGGTTTAAAAACATCAATAATCACTTTGTAAAAACAGGTCCATTTTCGAGAAAAATAGTCGCTCTAAAGTTATTTAATTAACTGGCAATGTATAATTCACACATGTATTATAACAATTATCTTTAATGTCCCGATTTCAACTTGGTTTTACATTAATGCACTGAAAATACCACCATCTGATTAACTTAAATCACACACCAAATAAGTGTTATACTTTACAATGCTAATTTTAAATTCGATTTTGGTACGACTGTTTACAGAATACACTGGGGTGATGAAAATGCATGATGTCATCTCAGGGGCTTGCGATATTTGGCTTGAATCCAGACACGATACATTGTGATCTGCTTTCCACGGTTCACTTGGAGACGGCGGTCCACCAGATTCTGAACCTCCTCCATACCCGCAGATGAGAATAGTCTTGCCACCTCCTCTGTTGCAAAGTGGGAAACAAGCACAATGTTAATATGGATACACACTGTCGATAGAAATCAAACTTTACTTAAATGAAGACGCTTTCTTTTCCAAAACTTTTGGGAACAGTAATGCTTGAGGTTATGGATTTCACGTAGTGCACATAAAATATATCTAACCTTGGGTGAAGAAGTACACTCTTGTTCCATCACCACGTGCGTAGAAATTATCAGCTAAGCAACGACCTGTCAGATTAAAAACATGTCAATAAAAACTACTCAATTAGAGTAAAAACAGTAATACAAATGCAAAACTGTATATAAACATCGACTTCTGTTACACTTGTTACATCCTGCACTACAGCTCATGGTAGAACTTTGTAGCGTGACTCACAACTTTTTCTCTATACCAAGGGCCAGGGCCCATCACTGCTAGGCGTCGTTTCACCATGGCATACCCCTCTGTCTAGAATATCATCTGGCTGCACATTCACAACATTTAAAATACATCTTCTAAAAGACACAAAAGGCCCACCACTTTTGCATGACACTGAGCTTGGCTCCGTGCCTCGGTCATCGTCATTTACGTCTGTGAAATATTGCGTGTTATGAATTGCATTATTTTTGTGAGAAATTGACAAATAATAATAATGACAATATCTATTGTGCCGCAACATGGCAAGCCATTACAAGGGCACAAATAGCACAACATTTAATTCTGGAAAAAAATACCTTCTCAACAGAGCCACAGAAATAGATGGCTGTAAAATTTTCCCAGGATGCTGCTATGGTAAAATGGTTAGCATACTGGCTTTACAATCCAACTTCTGGCATGGCAGTTGAAACAATGATGCAAGTTTATTAAATCCCAATGCCTCTGTCCAGCCAGAAGTACCAATACACCACAGTAATTCGATTGGCGGGTCGCGTGTGGTGGGGTAAAGTGGATATGTCCACATCTTCTAAGACGTCTAGCCAACGTTTAAAATACCCTCTAATGAGGTTATCTTCAGCTCTGTCTCGTAGAGGCCCTTTGTCAGCAATACATTTCATGCTCCACCTTTACCATTAACATCAAGTTCGTATAGTTAAATGTCTCCTATGCAAAAGTAATGTTTTATCGAAATGGGCTCGCACGTGAAAAACATAAGTCATCCATTCATTAAATATTAAAGTACTGTACCCTTCTTGAATCGAAGCTGGGCCATGTCATATCGCCCATAGTCTCGAAAGAGGAACACACCTCCAGGTTTGAGCAACCGGCTCAACCGAGTCACAGCTGCCTGAACCCTGCAGGAAAAAAACAATGTATGGAATGCATGCACTTGTAAGTCTTGGGTATAAATTAGATCTTAACAGAGAGCCAGATCATTATCATGACATTTTCCTCCAGGTAATTTACAATTGGTTTTGTACATACATACTTTTCTGGGTGGATTGCAGAGAGTACAAAAATAGAAATTACGATGTCCAAGCTCTCTTCTGGGAATGGGAAAGTGGATGTTTCGTCACAGAGGTCATGGACAAAGGCGTGGCATCTTGAAGCGTCATAGTTTTGCTGGGACTGCAAAAAGCACAATACAGTCTTTAAGAATAACCATCACTTCTATATGGAATACTTATGCATCCAACTGTACTTATACAAGTAATTAAACATAAAAAAAATGCAATAAAGTTACAGCCCCTTTGTCAATCCACTGAGGAAGGCACATGTCCACACCGTGTTGGTGGTGGGGGACATTTGACCATACTTCACTACGCTGGTCAGTGCAGGTTGGTGAAGGAGGTGGCCAACGACTGTTTAAGATATCACTCATCAATGGTGTTAAGTCATGGCCGGGAATCGTAATCAGGTCACCGATTTCACAGAACACTGGACTAACCGCTAAAATCTTAAATATTTTATTTGCACAAGGTACATATTTTGTTTCAATAAAGCTAATAGCTTACCTTGACAAGTTCCACCGCTGATTGCGAAAAATCACATCCGTACACAAAAACACCAGGATCACTGCAAAAAACAGAACAATGATATTACATCATTCTACTCAGGAAGTACGAACCTAAACACACACATTTATTACTATACTTCTGGCTTTAAAAGATTTAGTTTCTTACAGTGAAACATGCACAAAAGCTAACCCATTCAATCATACCAAAAGGCTGGTATGTGAGTCTTTCTATGATAATATTTGCTTCTTACTTGTTTGTCTGAAGAATGGGAAAAATTGTGTTTCCAGCTCCACAGCCAATCTGTAAAAGAACACAATTTTTATCAAAGACACCGTGCTGAAAATTGGTAATGTTACATTCAAGCAACATGTTGATTTATAGTGCTTCACACTTTTAAACGTTACATATTGAAAGGATTAGGTACATACCTCAAGGATTCGGAATGTTGCAAGTGATCCAGGAAAAGTATTACAATCATTTAGGGTCATCTGCATTGCTGCTGCATTACACAAGTCTGTTGATGCTTGCTGGCACACAGTATGGTCACCTACAATCTCAGTTGCAGAGGCTATGTGCTTCATGTTTCTGTCGGAGGTCACTTCTGGGTCAGCCAAAGAGTCTTCTTTTCCCAGCAACTCTGGGAACTCGGTAAAGAGCCAGTTCCGGTCTTTGAAAAAACGATTCTCATGGATTTTGTAAAAGCCATTCCAAAAATTACTGGCTTCCTTTTCATACTGTTCTGTGAATAAAACACATGCAGAAATGTCCTTATCAATACATGTTATATACAGTACACTGGTGGCATGTTAATAACGGCAAAGGTGGAGAGATTGGACAACTAAGGCATCAGTGGCACCCCCATAACCACTAAGGGTTAAGAGAGAGAGATAACGATTATTTTTTAAAAAATAACAATCATACCCTGCTTCTCCTCAGAGGCTTTCTGCATTGCATTTTCCTGCACCTTGTGCCTGGCCTCCTCCTCCTGCTCAGTTGTCCACTGCACATGATCCCTGCAAACAGAAACAACAGGCACCTGCAGCTGTGCTCTAGTTCGAGTCAGACCCACACGTAGCAGCATCACATATCGTACTTAAGGTCTGGCGTATATCCCGGGACCACAATCCAAGACACTGTCCAATGACCTTGGATATGCAATCTTCAAGCCCTTTGTAGCTCTCAAGTCTTCTGCTTTGTATATACTTTGCCAAGCCACCAGGCTGCAGTGCCATCGTCTGTCTGCATTGTTCACTGCTCTAGGTCCTTCGTCCAGCCTGATAAGAAGTAATTCCTCCAAATGTGTCATAGTTCTGAGTATGCAGGCCTGCATGCAAACAAGGCTATTCAGCTGGTTCGCATGACCACTGGGACGGAGGCTGTAAGCCCAGGAATAACCAAAGAACAGCCTAGGTACAGTAGCATGACATGGGTTTACATTCTCATACTTTACGAGGCACCCTGGACTCGGCCACTCTTATTCTGTCCCTCCCAACCTTCTAAGCCTCCTCACTCATTATGGCCACGGTGGGTCCAAAAAAACATCTTCAAATAAAGGTTGTATATAGCATTGGGTAGGTTACACTAAGCTATTCAACTAAACCATTTTATTTTATTTTATTAAGGCCCACTGAGCTATATAGCTCTTTTTCAGAAGTGACCTGGCCACAAATGATAGCTGAATGAAGTGGCTTATCATGTGGAAATGTAAAGCAGCCAAATACTTTAAAAGCATGTTTCTGTACTGTGAAGGAGCGTTGACACAGTGGTAAGCACATTTTGATATGAAGTATGAACCTGCTGATCTGCATGCAACACAGGCTGCGTGGAGGGAGTCTGGGGGCCCGGGTCTGTAAATTGTTGTGATTAGTTCAGCCAGGCCAAGATGCTGTGGGAAAGTGGGTCCACTGGGCCAGCCCAGTAAGAGCACTGTCCCAGGAAGCTTCCCACTAGCCATGGAAACAAGGCATGAATGTGTCCTGAATTCATGCACCAAGCATAACAGATAATCCAGGCTTGACCACACTTGCACGTTACCTATGATTGCAGAGTGATTCTTTACTACCACACTCACCACATGTTGTGCTCCATGACGCGGCTGGGATCGGTGAGGAGGCGGCTGCCTAGGGGAGCCTTGGGCTTTTCCCACGAGCTCACCTGCCTGCACTGCCGCTTAACCAGGCCAAGGTCCCACCTTAGTCTCCACGCGCCAGGTATCACCACCCCTCGCATTATGCTCATGGTTGGCCGCTAACTGGGAAAACAACGGAGGCAGGCTACGTATGGAATTGTGTCTGGAACGATTACTGGATGCAGTAATGTGACCTCCCAATCCAAATAATAAGCAATTCATTATAAGTCAATTAATTTTAGTCATTTAAGTGGGTGTACCATGGGTTTATGACTTTTGCAAGGGAAGCCAGATACAAGTCCTGTAACAGCACAATTTAAAAAAGTACACTGTATTTAGTTTTCCAGATATGTTTGAGTTTGAGTCGTGACATGGTAGGCAAACCACAGCTGATAACGTCCACTTCACAGTAGATGGTGCACTTTGGTTTAGACTTAAGTAGACATAACAGTTAATGCCATTTTATATATATTTACACGGACTATGAATGCAATTAATTTGGTGTCTATAAACAGATTACTTACAATTAATCACTCTACAGTACAACACATTTGATTCATAAAGCATCTAAATGTGACCACATGTCAATACGGAGAGAACAAATTTATGATAATTGGTTCTTTACCCTTCTATCTGGCAACAAAACTGACACCTTTTTGCAAGGAGTCATGTTTGCATAGACCGCAATACCTGCAGTCATAATACAAACAAAAGAACATAACTCTGATAATGTGCACTGTCCTTGAAGTTGATTGGTCCACACCCGAGACAGCTTTCCTTCGAGCCTAGTCTCATATGGGTTGGACCAGATGACGCCAAAAGTGCGCCTTTTGGCGTCATCTGGTCCAACCCATATGAGACTAGGCTCGAAGGAAAGCTGTCTCGGGTGTGGACCAATCAACTTCAAGGACAGTGCACATTATCAGAGTTATGTTCTTTTGTTTGTATTATGACTGCAGGTATTGCGGTCTATGCAAACATGACTCCTTGCAAAAAGGTGTCAGTTTTGTTGCCAGATAGAAGGGTAAAGAACCAATTATCATATTTTTACTGGCAAATGAGGTCCCCATAGAGAACAAATTTAGTTCTACCTGATGAGGACTGCTTGTGTTGCAATCGAAACGTCGTATTCTATTTAATTTATTTCTACGTGACTTTACCGAAAGAACCAAAGAGTAAATGGATGTAATTGATAAAAAAAATATATTATGAAAGAGATGAATAAACTACAAAAATGAAATTCAATAATCCTACAACTGTCAGTCCATCAATTTGACAACAGCACCCCATGTCTTTGGGAATTGACAGGTCACCTGTAATGTGCATTGAAACCCGACCTGCTGCAAAACGGTCTTGTTCCACTCAAAGGCACTCCGGTACCCCCAAAACACACTGGTCTCGTCTTGTAGACACGATACCTCGGCTGTGACCCTGTCCGTCTGTCATGCGTTTGGAGCTTCGTTAATGAGAGTGAAAACATATTTTACATTCATTAGAGCGCTCTGGTAGCATCACTTCCAATGCGCACGACACTAAACGTAAAATATTTTTCCGTCAATCAACTAGCTTTAAAGTACACGATGTATCTACAAGGACCATGCCGAAATTAGATCTCGGACGCTAATCACGTTGAGCCTGGATAGCGTTTAGATGGGCCATCACTATGCTGATAGAGGTGTTGTGGGCTGCCGCGGGACGTTGTCAGCTGATGGGAGGCTCCCCAAAATTCATGATCCTGTACAACAACTAAACGTCCATGGTCCCTGCCTTGGTACCAATTGTGAAATATAACCCCCACGATCAGCACGGCGCGAGGTCGCTCCCTCATCCAGTAGTGGATCAGCATGATGCTGTACTTGTTCATTCATCATCAGCCATCGTCAGGCCACTGATGGATGAACCGGTCTCATTTCTGACAGTGCGAGTGATGCGATGTTAACACTCCAGCCTGGGCACCTGCAGATCAGCTAATTTCATCGCTCCATCTCATCGACAGACGGACTCCCCTCGTTACCTCGGGTGCCTGTAACTCGTCTCCGTTTTTTATCGCCCACTGGCCATGAATACAATTTACAGGATGGTCCAGATGTCTTGTGATCCTCAATTAATTGACCCCCCAAACACGTTTTTCCTTTGTATTTTAATTTCTGTTTAAAATAAACCCTACTTACAAAAATATAACGTTTCATAAAATAAAAAATATAACGTTTTATAGAATTAAATGGCAGTCACGAGACATCTCCCCTGATACAGTAAAACCTAAAAATAAAGGCCTCACCAGGCCGTGTCACGACGGACATCGTTGGGATTGTTCGACCATACTTCACCACGCTGGTCAGTGCGGGTTTGTCGAAGTAGAGGAACTGTTCCAGACCACCGTCACTGGCCACCGATTCCAACTCGAGTCGCTCGCTGTCAGGTGGATTGCCAACCGCTGCGCCACCGCTCCCTTTTAAATTAAACTTACATACTGTACTGCAATCATCGCCGCCACGCCGGAGGAGGCTCGTGGAATAAAACGAGGCACTAGAGCGATAACGACTGCACGAAATACATAACAGGGAGGGGATCGCAAAGGCAAAATGAGTAAATCCAGGATTCGATAACGTCTGGAGAAGCGAGCAAATCGGCGACAAGACAAAACTGAACATCTTACGGACACGTGTGTTCAGTACAGCTTTGTATGCCTGCGAGACTTGAGCATTAAACAAGACTGACAGAGATACGATATTGGCACTCGAATGCATTGCTACAGAAGGATTACTGCATCTAAGCTGGAACCAAAGAGTTGACCAACGTAGAAGAAAAAGGTTGCACACAGAAGAAGACATGATGATGCAAAACAGTTAGGACATTGGCACTATTTGGACACATATAGGATGGACAACAGGACATTTTAAAAGTGCTGTTGTTTTGAAAGAGGAAGACCTAAGAGAGAATGGCTTAACGACGACGACGACACTTATTCGATTGGTGCCAGATAGCCGTGGGCCACGACTTGAGCATATTGGCACAGGACAAGAGGAAAGTGTACACGCACGGGGCTATCTGCACCATGTGGATCGTGATGATGACCATAGCGAGAGGCGCCAGAGTGTCACGGGTGTTTTGCGAGGGTTGTGGTCCGGGTACCAGGCGTTGTGCTCGAACACGTGCGCTCCAGATCCCTCCAGCAGACGCGTGCCGAAGCGGGGCCTTCGATCCTGACCGGCCTCCGCCATGCTGCCACGTGTGACGTCACGTCGATAATGGTGGGGGTCTTTCCCCCCCCCTCCCACGCGCCACGCCCCCCTCACCACACGCCCCGCCCCCCGCGTTAACACGAATGACGTCACGCGTAGACATGACGTCACGAATGGAATTCGCCACCGGATGCCTTTCGAATGACGTCACGCGCTCGACGTGTTGTTGTTGCCACAAGTTCACACGAATGACGTACGAGACGCTCGGAGACGTTTAACGTGAAATCCATCATTTTGTTGTTGAAATATTAACAATACTGAAAATAACTAGCGATATAGACACAAAAACCGTGCGCTACTTGCATCAAAGGTAATTGATTTACGCTCTCTGTTTGCACTTGCGCTTTCATTTGCTCTTAATGGCCTCCTCCCAGACATCTTCACCCGAGCTGCTTTTGCTAAAGTAACGAGGTCGACAAAGGGTTAAAAGCCTGCACAGTGAGTTCCGTACCAG
The DNA here is from genome assembly GCF_015708825.2 of Lethenteron reissneri. Classification (NCBI taxonomy): domain Eukaryota; kingdom Metazoa; phylum Chordata; class Hyperoartia; order Petromyzontiformes; family Petromyzontidae; genus Lethenteron; species Lethenteron reissneri. Next base: position 15,728,891 of record NC_083798.1, on the reverse strand, counting down.
GCGTGTGTGTATGTGTATAGTGCTCTTTGTGTTGCCTTTGATATTGGTGCTGATAGCCCCACAGTTTAGCGCATGTGCACTGGTCCTGCGGTGTTCGTTCAGACAATCGTTGCGAACATTTGGCAGCAGCACGCCGCATGGAGATGCAATGAAATACAATGTTTCGCTCCGGATGATCGCTGCAAAGTATGATCTGTGTTTTGATTTAGTGTGCTGATCTTTAAAGGTGCATTGGAAAATGTGTGATACTCCTACTGATGCTCCTGCTGCTGTTGTGGAGTGACTCATGCAGCCAGCTATGGCTACAGAGCTTGGTGGTTACATGTTGTTTATGTCGTTTATTGTGAAATTCCGTCACAGTTCCTATGATCACTGTTACATTGCTTTTATGGCTTTATTTTGGATTTTCAGAAAAGTTTTTTGGTTTGGCCTTGTTTGTTTGTTGTAGTACAGAGTTAGACTGATGGCCTTAGTCTAAGTTGTCTTGTGGTTGTTGTTGTTTGACTTGCATCTCACTGGGATTTGTGCACAGCGTTTGTGCTTTTTCTGCAATATTTTGCTGTCTTTTCTTGGATTTTCTGTTTGCACAAAGTCACTTTAAGATGTTTTCTTGTTCATGTTTTTGTTTGTTGCGGTTGCACCCAATTCAAGAGCCGAATGGCTCACAGGTCTATACCAAATAAATGAACTTGATGAAATGATCGCATTGATCAGGCTGCACCCACTGTGCTGCATTGTTGTAGTGCAGTACTCTCTTACCACAGCTTGGCTCATGCAATTGTTCAGTAACCCCATAGCCAAGGAGCAATGTGCAGGAAAACTCAGTGTTCAGAGTTGCTCGCTCGCGATGCCTCCACCTGTACGAATCCTGATGGTTTTGACGCCACGGTGGCTATGAGATGTTAACTACCTCGCCAGGTATACAGGAGGATAGTGAGTTCGATCCCGACCCTGACGCCGCCCTGCTGTTGTATATTTGGAGTTTGCGTGTCTCTCTCCCCCCGTGGTCGTGTGGATTTTCCTGCGGGTTTCCCCTCCGCATTGAGAAACATGCGTTGAGAGTATTTGGCTGAGAAACATTTCCACACGATAAGCCGCTTCGTTGAGCTATCATTTGTGGCCAGGTCGCTTCTGAAAAAGAGCTGTGTAGCTCAATGGAATGAAATTGTCTTTTCCGAGACCAAGGTTCTCTGCAAACCTCCTGGCTACCATCAAAGGTTTGTACACGAAGCCATCTATATATATAAAATCGTTCATGTCTGTCTGTGTGTGGACTTTGGCCCATACGCACTTTCATTGGACGGCGGTTGCCCCTGGCAACGGCTAGCCACGCCTTCGCCGCTTTCATTGGACCTGGCAACGGCTAGCCACGCCTTCGCCAAGGGCTGCAGTTTCATTGGACGGCGGTTGCCCCTGCCAACGGCTAGCCACGCCTTCGCCACTTTCATAAGCTCCGTATTTAATTAAATAATAGCCATTACACAGTATTGTTGGAGTGCTAGGGGGGGGGGAAGGAACGCCACCCGTACCCTGCCTCTTCCAAGCCGACAATTTTAGGCGAGGCCGCAGGCTTTGCACGCTACTAGGCCTCGACACCCACCACGCCACTCTGAGGTAAATTCATCAAAGTTTTTCCTACTCTTCACTACACCCCCACCACAATGTGTGCTATTAATATTACTTTTAAACCCAACGCGCCAACAATCGATTACTTTAATGTTCACTGTACAAATACTCATTAAGCTGGGTGAGCGTACTGCCAGTCTATCATGTACACTGTAGCCTGCTTATTAAGCTCGGTGAGCGTACTGCCACTCTATCATGTACACTCTAGCCTGCTTATGAAGCTGAGTGCGTGTACTGGCAGTCTATAATGTGGACTCTTGCCTGGTTATTATAATCGATTCTTTATATGTTCTTTGTACAAACAGTCATTAAGCTGCTTGAGCGACCCCAGTTCGATTCCAACTCACGCCCACCACCGCTGACGATTATTTGAAACGGACCTGGCCCTCCCCTAGGTCCACTCAGCCTCAAAAGCGTATCTGCTGTCGTGTGTGAACATCGTCACTGGGGAGACAAAGGCGGCGGGGCATCGTGGATCCAAGTCCCGGGCGAAGCCGGGTCATGTGTATGTGTGTTTGTGTTTATGTGTATGTCTGTGTGTCTCTATGTATGTGTGTATGTATGTGTTTGTGTGTATGTGTGTGTGTATGTATGTGGGTTTTTTTATGTCTTTATGTGTATGTCTGCGTGTCTCTATGTATGTGTGTATGTACGTGTGTGCATGTGTTTGTGTGTATGTATGTGTGTGTCTATGTATGTGTGTGTCTATGTATGTGTGTGTATGTGTGTATGTGTATGTGTGTATGTGTGTTATGTGTCTGTCTGTGTCTGCATGTATGTGTGTGTGTATTGTGTATGTGTTTGTGTGCATGTATGTGTGTGTTTGTGTGTATGTGTATGTCTGTGTGTATGTGTTTGTGTGTATGTGTGTGTATGTATGTGTGTGTATGTGTTTGTGTGTTTACGCTCGCATTACACAAATGTGTTGCTGGTCTAAGGCGTTCCTCGCACAGCATTGCCGCTTTATTATTTCAGTCGTTTACTGCCTTACGCACCCTGAAAGTCGTGTGTGTCTGCAGCAAGCGCGTGTATGTGTACCTATGGACGCGCGCGCGTGTGTTGTGTAGGGGGAACGGTAGTGTAGTGCTTAGCGTGCTGCCTGTGTCTGTGTGTGTGTGTCTGTGTGTGTGTGTCTGTGTGTGTGTCTGTGTGGTGGGGAGCGGTAGTGTAGCGGTTAGCGCGCTGCGCTATGAACCTGGCGACCCGGGTTCGATTCCCGCTCACGGCTAACACCAGTGACGATTATCTGAACCGGTCCTGGGCCTCCCCTAGGTCGACTCAGCCTTAAATGAGTACCTGGTGCGGTGTGTAAACATCGCCACTGGGGAGACAAAGGCGGTCGGGCGTGGTGCTGGTCACCCACCCCCTCGTGTGCCGTGCCGGCCTTCATAGGTGCTCGCTAACAGCACTTGCCCCTACAGTCTGTTAAGGCTATACGGGGGATCTTTGCTTTGTGTCTGTGTGTGTGCGTGTGTGGTGTGTGGGGAGCGGTAGTGTAGTGGTTAGCGTGCTGTCTGTGTGTGGGTTTCTGTCTGTGTGTGTCTGCGTGTGTCTGTGTGTGTGTCTGTGTGTGTGTCTGTGCGTGTGTGGTGTGTGAGGAGCGGTGGGTGTAGTGCTTAACGCTACGCTGCGCTACCAACCCGGCAAACCCAGTTCGATTCCCGCTCACGGCCACCACCGGTGACGATTATTTGAACCTCCCCTAGGTCGACTCTGCCTCAAACGAGTAACTTAACTACTGTAGCGTATTAACATCGCCACTGGGGAGACAAAGGCGGCCGGCCGTGGTAGATACAAGTCCCGGGCGAAGCCGGGTAGTACAGCTAGTACAAATATACAAACACAGCAGGGGCGGTTTCTTCATTAGGGCGATTGGGCGACGGCACCACCAATGTCATTCAACCACAGTCACGCTAGCCGTCACTGTCAGCCTCTGGATATAGTCCAATCAGCGTCATGCTACGTTCTGTGGAGTACCGCCTCTTTTGGGGCGATTTCACTCCGGCTGAGAATCGCCCCGAGTGGCCCCATAGACTTACATTGAAAGATGTTTTTTTTCGAACGGGGGCGCTGCAATGCATTCTCTATGGCTCCGGGAGGGCAAGCCCTAACGTGCTTACGTCATCATACGTGCTTACGTCATCATACGTAAGCACGTTTCATCCAACAATATAATTTATCGCTACCGAGTGGAATCTTTAATAAAATAAACTTGAGTGGTTTGTTTTAATAGTGAGTATATAAACAAACAAGATGTATTGTAAGAGTCACTTTATTTTTCATTAATATTAAAGAAGTGAAGTTGCCTTTACATGCTTAAGCTGTTAATTTATTCATTGCATGGGTGGACCTTAATCATCCAGACATTTGCCCCCCCTGAGAGATTTTGCAGGAGCCGCCACTGAAACACAGACATAATTTCAACCGTGATGATGGGTACAAACTTAGTAATCATTGGAAAGATGTTATCAACCACGCAAAAAAGACTTAATTACACTTTTTTGGACCATCTTATCTGACAGGCACTATTTTACTTTACTTTACCGAGTGTTAACATCCCCAGTGTTTAACAGTACTCTCTTCATTGTTCAGCCAGCATTGGTATAAACATGGGCATTTTCGTTCTTTTCTATCATGTGTATCAGGCCTCCCCCTCTCTGTCCAATGCGTTGGCGTGTGCAGCAGTAGTCGCTTGCGCACAATCGCGTCCACGCCGTCGCCCATCCTTTTGGCCCCGCCTCCCTCCCCCTCCCGATCCCGATGCGTTGTACGTGGCACTCCGTGCCGTCTTTGAGCCCCGCCCCCCTCCCTCCCGATACGTTCCATTCATTGGCTACCACATTCTGATGAGCTCCCCCCCCCTCTCCTCCCCCCTCAACTTGCTTTTAAGGGATTACATCTTGAATCATTGCCTCACTTGATGCAGCTAATCTGGCTGTGACGGTCCCACCTGATGACGGAGACTTGTGTTGCCTCCGAAACGTCGTGATCTTTATTTTATTTTTTATTAATTTTGATGTTTTACCTACGTGACTTTACCGAAAAAACCTAAGAATATAAATCCTTGCAGTCACGAAAGCTTCAAATCTAGAATTAGCTCAATGGGCTTTACCTGGTAAAATAAAATAAAAATTGTTAATAGCTGACGTTATTCGACAAGTCAGGGCTTCATTTCAGCTGAAGCTGCTTGGTGTTGAACTCAAAAAAAAATTCCCCCGCCGCCCAGGGGTCCAGTAAAATATTCCATGAGAAAATAAGCCGAGTACAGTATTGTATACATATTTCAAAAGCTATGCAGAACATTTGCTGGAGAGTTAATGATTTAAGGTTCAGCGATGGGAATGTTCATTGTCATCTTAAAAGCCACATTCCACAGCACGCGATGGTGTCAGCGTCATAAGCTTTTCTCAAAAAAAAATGTAACAAAATCGAAACTGGTTTTGTGATTCAATCCGTGATTACACATCAAAGTTCAATTACATATTCACAAAAGACCAGTACTGTTCTGGTCGAATACTTTATATAAACAGTACTGTATGATTCATCATAAAATACATTACATTTCTGATAATAAACTGGAAAAACCTGTACATGTACCGAGCATGTGTAACGATCAATTATTTGCCAATCTTATTTGACAGACAACCATCACAGTTTTACCATGTCTAGTGGTGGACTCCCTGTTACAGGTTGAGTCACAAACCGCACCTCTCCATAACAAAGGCTCAGCCTCTCTGACTTACAAAACAAAGGCTCAGCCTTTGTTATGCAGTCTATTCTTAGTCTTAAGCCTCACCTTACCATATTAATAAAAGTATGCGGCCCTTGCCCCACCACCTTCTCCAACCATTATATAAACGGAGTGGTAGCTTCTGCAATCTCTCATTTACTTGATACAGCTGTCGTGGCTGTGACGGTACCACCTGAAGACGGAAGCTTGTGTTGCCTCCGAAACGTCGTGATTTTTATTTTATTTTACTTTTTAATGTTTTTTACCTACGTGACTTTACCGAAAAAACCTAAGAATATGGATCAATTAACGATTGGTTTATTGATCGTTACAGTACATGGTGGTCCAGATGTCTTGTGACCCCCAATTAATTGACCTTTAAGATTTTTCCTTTACTTATTCATTTCTGTTTTAAATCAACCTTATTTATTTCAGATGGCCGATACGAGTTCATATTCTATTGAAGAACGGCTTGTAGTGAGTGTATGGGCTCATGAAAGATCAAAAACCAGAAAAACTATGAAAGCTATTCGAAAGGATTTCTGTGAAAGATTTAACAAAAAAGCTCCACCAAAATGGACAATACTGAAATGGGAATATAAGCTGTTTTTCACAGGATCAATTTTAGACGAAACAAGGACTGGGAGACCTAAGAGAGAGGAGCAATGTGCAGCAATTGGTGAATCACTTGAGAGCTCGCCCAAAAAGTCACCAAGAAAAAAATCATCTGAACTTGGCATTCCAAATACCACAATGTTAAAGCACATGAGAGATGATCTTAAGTTGAAATCTTTCAAGCCTGTGTTTGTCAACGAGCTAAGTGATGGTGACTTACAAAACAGAAGTGAAGCGTGTGCCCAGTTTCTTGAAGTTTTTGAGACGCTCCAACAATGTGGTAAGGTTTTGTTTTCAGACGAATGTGCAATGTATCGCAGTGCACGTAATAGAAATGTCTATTTTTGGAGTAAAGATAATTCACATTCTAGATTTGAAGTTTTCGTGACTGCAAGGGTCCATACTCTTTGGTTTCTTCGGTAAAGTCACGTAGGTAAAAAAAAGACAATTAAATTTATTTATTTTCTTTTTTACCTACGTGACTTTACCGAAAAAACCAAAGAGTACTAATTCACATTATTATAAAGAGTTAAAACATAATCCACCACATGTTATGATGTGGACGGCAAGATCAAGCAAACATTTGTTTAGACCTCATTTATTTGATGATTTTGTTAACCAGCATTCTTATCTAACCATGTTGAGGGATTGGTTTGTTCCGCAGTTTGAAAGATTATATCTCCTTGGACATCTTGATTTGAATTCTTTCGTGACTGCAGGAATCCATACTCTTTGGTTCTTTCGGCAAAGTCACGTAGGTATAAAATAAAATAAATCACGACGTTTCAGGCGCAACACAAGCGTCCGTCATCAGGTGGGAAACCTTTTAAAACAGTCTGCCTCAGCAGCAGACTATTCTTTCCCACCTGATGACGGACGCTTATGTTGCGCCAGACACCTCCTTAAGCATGTTTGGTCTCATCAGGACGGGGCACCTGCCCACTTGCAATTTTTGTTCAAGAATTCCTCAATTAAGTTTTTCAGGATAAGTGGAAAGGCAGAGGCTCAGCAAATTTGACAGCACCGCTTAATTGCCACCCCACCCCCATATAAGTCCTCATCTATCCTCATGTGATAACTCACTTTGGAGATTTATCAAAGGATGTGACTTAAAGAAAGACACAGGACAACAGATGAATTGAAAGAGTGCTGTGAAGAATACATTTGCTGAGTGGACCTAGAAATTTGTGTAACATTTCGCAGAGGACATGGCGCCAAATCATCCTGTGCAAATAAAATGCTGGTTCTCATACAGACTTACTGGACCCTTAACATACAGACTTACTGGACCCATTGCTAATATTTACAATAATGATGATATTTAATAAAGTTATTACATGTTATTTTTATATTACTTACATTACATTACACACCCTTTGGCAAACATTTAGTTTTAGAGAATTAAATGGGGCTCACAAGATATCTGGACCACCCTGTACTGTACTTGTAATGCCTCCCTACATGGTGTCTCCTCCAGACTCTGAGAATTCCCAGGGAAGGGGAGAAAATATGGCAAATGAGGCGAAGCCATGCCCCTGCGAGCTGGGAGACGTGATGCCCTACAGCGGGAAGGGCCAGGAGGTGCGAGCTGGACATGTGGACTCTTACCTAAGTGCGGCTCAGCCTGGTGCTAATGGGGAAGCCTCGATTCGGGGCCTCATCATCATCCAGGACATCTATGGGTGGAAGCTGCCCAACACTCGCTTCATCGCAGACTGGCTGGCAGGACAAGGATACACGTGCGTCGTCATACACTGTTACACCAATGCCTCTAATGTAGCAACTGGTATTTTTACATGTCAAATAATATGGTAAAGGCATTTCTGTATTACTAGCTAACACAACAAGTAACACTTAACATAACGACATAAGGTGGTAGCCACCGTTCCTAACTGAGCTAACCCACGGGGGTATGACATCACTGGACCAGGACAGCCCAACACGCTGCTTGGTCCACTAGCGGAGACCGGAGAGCTTCATCCCCGAGATGACCCAGCAGCAGAACAGCACAGAACAGCTCAGCTCTCCGTCCATGCCCCGCTTATAACCACTCCAGCATGGCCTGCTCCGCCCCAGGACACGCCCCCCTCCTTCGGGAAGGCCCGAACCCCAACCACGTGACCCCCTCTGGGGCCCCTGGCCCCCCTTTATCCGGTCACGTGTCCTGTTGGGTTCACGCAGTGTCACGGCCCGACACGACCCCTGTGACACCTGCCTACAGCCCCCATACCGAGCCAAGACAGTAGTGTCGTTCTACTCCACTACACATGCATTAGCACTGTATTAGAGCATTTACATACATATTAGGTACATTTATTTCCCGGTAGAAAAAATAACACTGATTATAGTTTAAAACATTAAGGGTATTGTAAGTTCTGTTATGCGTGATATTTTATATTTGGAATATTTTCTTTTAAACTACTATAATTTATCCTCTAGAATAACACTGCATTTTCACCTTTGACCAAAGGTATGATTTGGTTAATACATGTGTAGTCACGTTAATGGAGTCACTCTGGTGTTTAGCGCTAGCTACTGTCACAAGAGTGGAACTGTGCATCTTGAGCCTCTCTCTGGCACCAGAGTAGATATGGCATGGAAGCGGCCCTAGGGGGCATGGTCCTCGTGATGGGCAGAGCGAGAGGGCAAGTGAGGACGTGACAGTCTGGGTGAATCCAAGAGGGCACGTGACCGGGACAGGGTAGCGAGGGGGGTCCGAAGGGGGCTTGAGGGACACGTGATATATATGGCCCAGAGCCTTCTAGTAGGATCTAGAAGGGGGCCGGGCCGTGGGCGTAGCCAGGACACGCTCAATAGGAATAAAAGGGAAGTCCCGAGAGCCGATCCGGGCTGTCTGTTGGAATGGAACCCGTCGGTGCTACGTCTCTTCGATCCTCGGTCCTCGGTCTTTGGTCTTTACACTCGGCATCGTGGGTCAGGCAGTGTGTTATTGACTGACCCGGTTATGTAGTTACCCCATTGTGGTCTAGTTAACCAGTGTTAACTTTATGTAGTTACCCTGTTGGGGTCGCGTAATAAACGTGTTGCCTCCAAGTTCAAGTGTGTGCTTCCGTAGAACCCACTTCACATGTGTAGTGGATTCCACGGAGGCACTTACTACATAAACGTACACAGTTACTGGACCTCAACAGGGTAACTACATAAACGGGTCAGGTCAGCGACACACTGCCTGATCCACGATGCCGAGCGTAACGACCGAAGACCGAAGAGATGTAGCACCGAGGGTTCTATTCCAGCAGAAAGCCGCGATTGCTCTCGCGACTTCCCTTTTATGCTCCCGAGCATTGCCTCGCTCCGCCTTCGGCCACGCCCCTTCTGGATCTTACCAGAAGGTTCTCGACCGAGCATCACGTGTCCCTCAAGCCACCCTTGGGCCCCCTCGCTACCCTGTCCTGATCACGTGCCCTCTCTGGTTCATCCAGACTGTCATCTCCTTACTTACCCTCTCTCTCTGACCGTCACCAGAACCATGCCCCCTAAGGCCCGCTTCCTTGCCATACCTCCTCTGGTGCCAGAGAGAGGCTCAAGACGCACAGTTCCACTATTGTGACAATAGCTGTCACAGTACGTCACTACACTTGTGAATACCCGATTTGGAGCTGGAGCTGGGTTTAATCGCAAACTCTGGTCACATAGATACATGGGCACAAAGGTTGTAATGACAATGAGGTCTTGGCTAAAATACTTAATATTCCATTTCCCCACATAAACACCCCAAATTGGGCATGAATTTAATTTTGTGAGGTAGTCCTCTTCAACGTTAGACTTCCTTCCTATATGTGAAAAGCTCTACATTTAATTTGTTTAATATTCATATGGTAAATACAGCTACACACTTTTGAGGTGGGGCTCACTTTGTACAAACGTGGCCCACCTTTATGAACAAGACCGTTCAGCAGCTGGAACAGGTTTAAACCTATGAATGTATGCACGGACCCTGAACCATGAGTAATACTACCACTGTCATCTGGTGTTCCGCATGTACTCTGGTAGGTGCATCGTACCAGACTTTTTCCTGGGGAAGGAGCCTTGGAGCCCCAGCCACGACTGGAGTACTTTTCAAGAGTGGCTCAAGGACAAGCAGGCCACCAACATCGGCACGTAAGAGAACATTTATTTTTCATTATTTAATTTACCCCTACTTATGTGCTCGAGACATACTTACGTACGTTTTGTACACTGTGATATTATGTGTATATAAGGGCTGTGTAAAATACCTCTGTCGAGGCTTTATGTGGCATGTGTGAGTATATGCGTGTGTACGTCTGGGAGAAGCGGTAGTGCAATGGTTAGCACGGTGTGCTATGAGCCCGGCGACCTGAGTTCGATTCCCCCTCATGGCCAACACCAGCGACGATTATCTGAATCGGTGCTGGGCCGCCCCTAGGTTGACTTAGCCCCAAATGAGTGCCTGGTACGATGCTGTCCAGCCACCTCCTCGTGTACCGTGCCGGCCTTCATAGGTGCTCGCTAATAGCACTTTCTCCACCAGTCTGTTAAGGCTATATTGGGGATCTTTGTCTTTGTATGTCTATGGGAAGTAGTAGTGCAGTGGTTAGCATGCTGGGCTTCGAACCCGATGACCCAAGTTCAGTTCCCGCTCATGGCCAACTCCAGTGAAGATTATCTGGTCGACTCGGCCGCGAATAAGCACCCGGTGCGGTGTTTAAAGATCGCCACTCAGGAAACAAAGGCAATCAGGCGTGGTGCTGCCCCCCCCCCCCCCCGCCTATACGAGGGATCTGTGTTTTTGTACTTCTGTGTAAATACTCCCACATTATGCGGTCACACCGATGGCACTTAGAAGTGTCGGTGGCTGTTGCTCTGTGCTTATACTAGGGAGATTGATGCAGCCATGGATTACTTGAAGGAGTGTGGGGTGCAGCGGATTGGGGTATTGGGCTTCTGCTGGGGAGGACTGGCCGTCCATCACCTGCTGCTCACAAACTCCGAGCTGCAAGCCGGTGTCTCCTGCTATGGTAAAGTCTCCAAATGCAACCAAACTTCAAACTTTTGTCTTATTTTTGGTGCCCATGACTGTGACCAAGGCTTAATTTTTGACTGGAGTTGGCACATGACTTGGAGCCACTGCCATAAGGGGAGGTTCCCGAGGTGTGTAATGCATACATTTTTTACGGGGCACAAAACCCAGACAGATCCAATACATTGATACAAATTACAGTATTATAGTGTTCATACAAATTGAGCGGTAAACATGGCTGTGGTTGAGTACTGATGTCATGATATTGGTGAATTCTGGTTCCACCCGTGTGCTTCAGGTATCATTAAGATAGAGGAGTCCCGTTACGCACTCAAGAATCCTGTATTGTACATCTTTGGAGAAAATGACCCACTCATTCCACTGGACACGGTAAAGTATACATACTCGGCAAAGCATTCAGTCTTGCATCTTAACCCTACACCCCCGAGTACAAAACTATAGATTATCATTTGTAGATTTTGTTTTTATCGAAGCACTGTTTACCTTTAGGCATTGCACTATGATAACTGTGTGGGTATTCCCATCGTGCGGCGCTATCAGGTGCAATTGCTGGAGAAACGCCTGGTGGCTGAGTGCCAGGTGGACGTGCAGGTGAAGGTGTTTCCAGGACAGACGCACGGCTTCGTGCACCGCAAGCACGAGGACATCAGTCCGGCCGACGAGCAGCACATCAAGGAGGCACGCGCCGATCTGCTCGCCTGGCTCAACAAATACGTCTGACGTGCTCTCACTAAGTCAACGGTGGCGATTTAGCCATGGAGGTGACATGGTTCAGCGGTAGCACATTTGCATAAGTTTGTGATTTTAACCCAGCAGGTGTAATAAGCATAAAATACGCACCATCTGCTTTACATTAATTTGAAACGAGTAGGCCATTGTGTGCTGGTTTAATGGTCCAAATTTAACAAATGTGAAAATCACCTACAAATGACCAAATTGGGATTACACATTGCAACATCGCCGCCAACTGTGAAATAAGAATGGCACAGATACCAGTTGTACTAAATAATAAATTATTGCCAAGTTGGTAACATTTTTTAGTACAAGGAAATAGCCCAAGTGCCTGATTATATTTTCCAGTGTGCATAATGCAGGTAATCGATGAACTGGGAAAATAGTGGTTAATACAAAATAACATTTTATTGCCTTTCCAATCAAGGCTATTGCTGTGCCATAGATACATTGTTTACTTTGTGCCAACAATAAAACATCCTATTTCTAATATTCCCACTCCTAAAAAGCTGCATTGGCTAACAGTCTCCCCATGCAATCATAATATTGTTTTGAAATGCAAACTAAAAAGGTAACCATTGCTTGCAAAATCATATTTTGAATACATGTGCAGAATAACAGTTTTGTATATTCTATTGTTGTATTCATGCCTGATTAACTTCAATTAAATACTACAGCATATATGCAAAGCTTAATTGTCTATCTTGACATTTGTCCAACAACATACGTTTCATTGTATAGAGTCCAATGAATGCTGAACTTATCTAAATACTGTACTGAGATGTTGCATTTAAACACTACTGTACATGAATAAAAATTGTATAAGTAGAGCTGACCAGGTGCCTCAGTGGGAGAGTTAGCTGCTCGGAATGGGAAGGTTGTGAGTTGTGGTTTTCATTGGGGGTTGACTAAACTGAGTATCTGTCTGGGGTTGAGAAAACCGAGGTTGTGCTAAGGATATAATTGCCCCTTCCATAGGAATATGCCATTTTCACTAATGACTCAGGGCTAATTTGAGCAGGAAAGAACTTTGACTCTTGTATAAGGCAGCTATTATATAAGAAACTGAAGGAATGTAATTTGACCTATATACAACCTAAAATAAAATTTGCATCGTGGAGAATATAACATGATATAAGCAGAAAATAGACCACATTTGTCCACGTAAGTATTTTGAAATCCTTTATATTAAGTTTGCTTGCTTGCTTTGTGCGCTTACGACCGTGCAAATCTTTCGGTCGTTTTTTAACCCACTTCCCGTGATCCAATCGAGCTGACATTTTGCACACAGACTCGTTGTGCGTGACTTTATTTTCGTCAAAAATGTTTTCCAAAATTTTACACTTTTTAGGAAAAAATCAATTATATTTAATTACCAATTGCTTAATGGTGGCAGGCAATCATCTGACCCATAGGTGGCAGCCATCTCAAGCCAGAGGACGAGAGGACTCTAGCCGCCACGCATATAAAGGATTTATAGTGAAAAACTTTGTTTTTACGGGTTAATTTTTTACACGTCCGATCAGCCACATACCTCATCTGCTGTGATGTCAGGAAGAGCCGTGCACAGCTGATGATTTAAACACCATTACTGACACAACGCAGGCCTGTGCCTACAAATGGTCTTTAATCTAATTTGGACTGATTTACACAATTAAGCCACACGGCCTTTTGTGAGTATTGGTGCCTCTTGGCAACTGTTGAACTTAGCCAAGAAGTATACGCACTCCCAGAAGGCCGTGCGGCAGATGCGATGGGAGTAAATATTTTATGTTTAGCTCAACACATTTGTCAACATGAAAAACGGCCAATAAACAACTCAATATGTCAAGAGCCGTGTGAATACGAGACGGGTCTCAATAAATATCGTCATGAAGCAGTCCTTAAAGAGTAAGAGGCGGCACCGGAGCCGCAGGTGACCGACTCCTGACCGACACCATTGAGCAAACACCCGTGACTGACCGCTGTTTGTAAGGAGTGAATGAGTGGAGCGCCACCTTACTGGATAAAACGCGCTTCTGCACTTCGCGAATACAGGACTGGAGGGCAGCACGTGCTCTCAACAGACGGATCTTGCCGTTGTCCGAATGGGGGAAGAGTGAATTTTGAGTACGAGTAGTAAATGTCTGTAGGTGGTGAGAGTGAATGTGAGTGGTAAGAGTAAATGTGAGTGGTGAGAGTGAATGTGAGTGGTGAGAGTGAATGTGAGAGTGAATGTGAGTGGTGAGAGTGAATGTGAGTGGTCAGAGTGAATGTAAGTGGTGAGAGTGAATGTGAATGGTGAGAGTGAATGTGAGTGGTCAGAGTGGATGTGAATGGTAAGAGTAAATGTGAGTGGTGAGAATGAATGTGAGTGGTGAGAGTGGATGTGAGTGGTGACAGTGAATGTGAGTGGTGACAGTGAGTGGTGGGAGTGAATGTGAGTGGTGAGAGTGAATGTGAGTGGTGAGAGTGAATGTGAGTGCTGAGAGTGGAAGTGAGTGAATGTGAGTGGTGAGAGTGAATGTGAGTGGTGAGAGTGAATGTGAGTGCTGAGAGTGGAAGTGAGTGGTGGAAGTGAGTGGTGAGAGTGAGTGGTGAGAGTGAATGTGAATGGTGAGAGTGAATGTGAGTGGTGAGAGTGAATGTGAGTGGTCAGAGTGGATGTGAGTGGTGAGAGTGAACGTGAGTGGTGAGAGTGAATGTGAGTGATGAGAGTGAATGTGAGTGGTCAGAGTGAATGTGAGTGGTGAGAGTGGATGTGAGTGATGAGAGTGAGTGGTGAGAGTGAATGTGAGTGGTCAGAGTGAATGTGAATGGTCAGAGTGAATGTGAGTGGTGAGAGTGAGTGGTGAGAGTGAATGTGAGTGGTCAGAGTGGATGTGAGTGATGAGAGTGGAAGTGAGTGGTGAGAGTGAATGTGAGTGATGAGAGTGAATGTGAGTGGTGAGAGTGAAAGTGAGTGGTGAGAGTGAATGTGAGTGGTGAGAGTGAATGTGAGTGATGAGAGTGGAAGTGACTGGTGAGAGTGAAAGTGAGTGGTGAGAGTGAATGTGAGTGATGAGAGTGAATGTGAGTGGTGAGAGTGAAAGTGAGTGGTGAGAGTGAAAGTGAGTGGTGAGAGTGAATGTGAGTGGTCAGAGTGGATGTGAGTGGTGAGAGTGAACGTGAGTGGTGAGAGTGAATGTGAGTGATGAGAGTGAATGTGAGTGGTCAGAGTGAATGTGAGTGGTGAGAGTGGATGTGAGTGATGAGAATGAGTGGTGAGAGTGAATGTGAGTGGTCAGAGTGAATGTGAATGGTCAGAGTGAATGTGAGTGGTGAGAGTGAGTGGTGAGAGTGAATGTGAGTGGTCAGAGTGGATGTGAGTGATGAGAGTGGAAGTGAGTGGTGAGAGTTAATGTGAGTGGTGAGAGTGAAAGTGAGTGGTGAGAGTGAATGTGAGTGATGAGAGTGAATGTGAGTGGTGAGAGTGAAAGTGAGTGGTGAGAGTGAATGTGAGTGGTGAGAGTGAATGTGAGTGATGAGAGTGGAAGTGAGTGGTGAGAGTTAATGTGAGTGGTGAGAGTGAAAGTGAGTGGTGAGAGTGAATGTGAGTGATGAGAGTGAATGTGAGTGGTGAGAGTGAAAGTGAGTGGTGAGAGTGAAAGTGAGTGGTGAGAGTGAATGTGAGTGGTCAGAGTGGATGTGAGTGATGAGAGTGAATGTGAGTGGTGAGAGTGAAAGTGAGTGGTGAGAGTGAATGTGAGTGGTGAGAGTGAATGTGAGTGATGAGAGTGGAAGTGAGTGGTGAGAGTTAATGTGAGTGGTGAGAGTGAAAGTGAGTGGTGAGAGTGAATGTGAGTGATGAGAGTGAATGTGAGTGGTGAGAGTGAAAGTGAGTGGTGAGAGTGAAAGTGAGTGGTGAGAGTGAATGTGAGTGGTGAGAGTGAATGTGAGTGGTGAGAGTGAATGTGAGTGATGAGAGTGGAAGTGAGTGGTGAGAGTTAATGTGAGTGGTGAGAGTGAAAGTGAGTGGTGAGAGTGAAAGTGAGTGGTGAGAGTGAATGTGAGTGATGAGAGTGAATGTGAGTGGTGAGAGTGAAAGTGAGTGGTGAGAGTGAAAGTGAGTGGTGAGAGTGAATGTGAGTGATGAGAGTGAAAGTGAGTGGTGAGAGTGAATGTGAGTGGTGAGAGTGAATGTGAGTGATGAGAGTGGAAGTGAGTGGTGAGAGTTAATGTGAGTGGTGAGAGTGAAAGTGAGTGGTGAGAGTGAATGTGAGTGATGAGAGTGAATGTGAGTGGTGAGAGTGAAAGTGAGTGGTGAGAGTGAAAGTGAGTGGTGAGAGTGAATGTGAGTGATGAGAGTGAATGTGAGTGGTGAGAGTGAAAGTGAGTGGTGAGAGTGAAAGTGAGTGGTGAGAGTGAATGTGAGTGATGAGAGTGAATGTGAGTGGTGAGAGTGAAAGTGAGTGGTGAGAGTGAATGTGAGTGGTGAGAGTGAATGTGAGTGATGAGAGTGGAAGTGAGTGGTGAGAGTGAATGTGAGTGGTCAGAGTGAATGTGAGTGGTGAGAGTGAATGTGAGTGGTGAGAGTGAATGTGAGTGGTGAGAGTGAATGTGAGTGGTGAGAGTGAATGTGAGTGATGAGAGTGAATGTGAGTGGTCAGAGTGAATGTGAGTGGTGAGAGTGAACGTGAGTGGTCAGAGTGGATGTGAGTGATGAGAGTGAATGTGGGTGATGACAGTGAATGTGAGTGGTGAGTTAGACTAAGCGCTGACTTGCACTTTGTCTAGCAACACCCCCTATACAATCAGGGGCCGTCCATAAATGACGTCATGCACCGGGGGGGGGGGGTCAAACATTTTTGACGATGTGTGACGATGGGGGGGTGGGGTGAGAAATGTAACGTCACATCAAAATGCGCAACTTTAAATAAATTTAAACAACACGTTCTACTTAATTAAGTAGACTTTAATAAATGTTTTTTCCAACAACATCAGAGTGCAGCGCCACATTAATTACGCACTACAATGGCAATAGTTTAAAGCGATTTGAAGCATGTTTAAAAAAAATGGGGGGGCAGAGCTTTGTGACGTCATATTTGAGGGGGGGGGGGTCTGACTTTTTGTGACGCCGTGTGACGATGGAGGGGGGGGGGGTGTCAGAAATCGTCCAAAATCGCGTGACGTCATTTATGGACGGCCCCTAACGTGGGGGAGAGAGAAAATGAAGCAAATTAACATATGGGTTTAGATTTGTTTATATATATGTATATAGCAATCAATGAAAGTACAGGTGATGCAATGAGCGGCAATGTTAAATTGATAAAAAAAAAACAATAATTTGAGTTTCCATTGTGGCAGTTGTGGTTTTGATACAAATTGAATGAAATATAAATATATAAAAGTTAACAAACATAACTTAAAAAAAATGGTCTCTACAGTGCTACTTTGCCTGCAAATGCTGAGTCATTTGGAAGACAAGTCATGACATTGGCTGGGATTCAGTAACAAAGTGGTCCGGGCGCAGTCGATTGTTTTCACAACCGGACCCACAGACTCCCATTGGAGGAGGAGAGTAATGCAAAAATTGTGTAAGAACTCAAAATATTTTACTCCAAATAGGAGGTCAAGACGGCCATCTCCATATGGGTTGCCGTGGGCTCTGTCAACAATAGAACTATCATCAAAACTGTACTCTCACTGCAACATTAAACCGCGTTCCTCAGGAGTGCAGCACAAACACAACGCTGAGCCTAACCCGTGGGTAACAAAAACCCAACTCCTACTACGTATGTTTAGACATTATCTGGTGATGCTGCTGCGTTGGCAATGGTGCGCAAGCACATATAAAAAAAAATTCAACACGTTCTTCAAAAACACTCCTGTGGTTTAAAAAAGACAATATTTGCGACGTTTCGGGCAATGGGCCCATTCCATAGCTCATAAATAGGCCAGGGAGACAGAGTGGTCAGATATCATACCTGTCAAACCATACGGTTTACCAGTATTTTTGCACAGGGAAATTGAATTCCATGCGTACAACCGTTTCAACACTGGCAAAAACAATTGTGTTTCTCTCTTGTGATGACTTTGAAGGACGAACGTTTAGATTTATAGGGCACGGGCTGATCAATAAGGCCTTAATTGGTCTGTAATAAGGTGATAAGGAGTTGATAGGTATGATAGAATAAGACCTAGAAATTCCACTTTACACCAAGGGGGCCTGATAATCATCACACACGTTTGAAACGTGTTTGATGATTTAACACATTTTTTGTTTTGATTTAAATTGCCACGTGCTCACCGCTCCCTACGTAAGATGGCCGGTGGCGGGGCCGTCGTAATTAACGGCTACATGACGTCATCGCCATCCACAAATTCCGTCGCGACTCCGACACGGGATGACGTCACCGCGGTCCCGCCGTGACCTTCCCCTCCTCTTCTCTTGCACCACGCGTTGTCAGCATGGCGGCCGCTGCCAGGATCCTGAACACGGTGGGGAAAGTCGGCCTCGGTCTTGCGGTGGCCGGAGGAATCGTCAACACGGCTCTGTACAACGGTGAGAGGACTTCTGGTGGACGTGGGGGGGTTTCTTTAAAAGAAAGAAAGTAAAAAGAGGGAGATGATTTTACGGCCGGGAGCAGCATCGCCACCACCACTACCACTAACATCGCCATTGATTCCACCTCCTCCCCATGGCGAGGATTCGTTCGTACAGTCTCGCCAGATACTTTGACAGTCGTTTCGTCTCATCCACACTGTGTCCAGACACCACCACACTGCTGCAGGTCAGAACTCTGCTATTCTCTCCCACCCATTGTCGCCTCTTATTTTATGCCCACGTCTGTATAACCTTGTTCAATTCAAGACTATTATAACTTTTTTAGTTTTGAGGTTTTGAGCTCGTGCTCTGCAACACATTATAACACCACAACCACCACCATCGTTCTGATTATCACATGGTAAAAGTCTTGCAATCGGTTGCGTTGAACAGGGCCCCATCGTGTACACGTTAGTGTATATGGAGTGCCCGTCCCAATAACGTCAGAAAACTGCAGCTCTCTCGCCTGCTTCTGCAGTTTTCCTGCTGTAATTGTCTCCCCTGATGACGATCGCTTGTGTTGCGATCGAAACGTCGTGATCTATTGTTTTATACCGACGTGACTTTACCGAAAGAACCAAAGAGTTTGGATCTATGCAGTCACGAAAGCTTCAAATCGAGATCATAAAACTGGGCAGAATGTATTTTACAGGCCTGGCTGCTGATGTGACCTGAAGGTTGAAACCGGTTCCAGAGTTTACTTGCTTTTCCGAATGTTGCTGGATAATATGTTGAAGGACTAACAACATATTCTTTGTTCTTTCGGTAAAGTCACGTAGAAGGGAAATAATAAATTAATAATAATATAAAGCAAGATATTCTCACGACGTTTCGACTGCAACACAAGCAATCATCATCAGGTGTGAAATCCACAGCAAGAAATTTTGAAAATTTCTTGCTGTGGATTTCATCATCAAGATTGAAATCCACAGCAAGAACATTTTAATTTTTTTGCTGTGGATTTAACACCTGCTGATGATTGCTTGTGTTGCAGTCGAAACGTCGTGAGAATGTATTTATTGTGATATTTTTTATTATTTTATTATTTCCCTTCTACGTGACTTTACCGAAAGAACCAAGAATATGAATCCCTGCAGTCACGAAAGCTTTAAATCAAAAAGACTAACAACATGTTTTGTTTATCATAGACACGGAACGTTTTGAGGATATAACTCTGGAGGTTTAAACATACAGCGCTGATGACATCTATGGCAGGTCGAGGTTACCTGGTTCGCTGACACACGTGGGCAGGGAAGCCACGACTCTGACCACACAGACCGGTTTATGAACCCACGTTGCTGTGGTGTGGCGAGTTTGGAAGTTATTCGATGTCTCTACGTGGTCCACCAACCCTTAAATTGAATGCGCTGGGCACACATGTGTGCGTCATATCTCACCCTGGCTAGTACATGAGCACTGTGCAAGGATGTCAGTGGTTGTGATGACCTGGCTAAGTTGAAACCAAGGTTATTCTTGTACAGTACATGTTTCACTTGTATTAACTAAAGGTTATGATACCATTAGTTGCAGGCATTGTCAACCGCTGTGATCATTAACGACTCCCCAATCGGCCGTCATCTCACGGTCGTGTAATGCAACAATCCATTTATCTCCTGCTAAAGAGCTGCTTTAATCGCTCCATCTCCGTGGTTCACGTCCTGTCGGGAGTGTTCCCCCTGGTAGCGATTTCGTCATCTTCTCGACCACCGGCCATCATCCCTTTTTAAAGCCCCGTGCCCTGTATGTATGTGTGAACTTCTTTCGCACCGTATATAGCAAGCCGTGCTAATTACTAGTTTTAGCACTCAATAACCACCTCGGGCTTTCAACAATTCTGAACAAGTAACACATCTGGCCGAGGCATGTGGACTACACGTGCCTGTTTTGAGGGTCAGGTTTATTTTGTCCAGAATTGTGATCATGTGTTTGTGACGGCAACATAACTCGCCTGCCATTGGATGAGGGGAGGTGGCAATGAGAATTGGCCTTCTGGATGGGAAGCGTTGTTACTTTTGTACCTCCTGCGGTGGAGGTACTACTTGCTGTCCTTCAGGTCTATTTGGAGAAGATGTGTTCAATGTTGGGTTGCAATGAGGACAGACTGCAGCTATTTGCACGGAGGTACCGAGAACGATGTATAACAACAGTATGCTTACTGGAATTTGTTCATGCATTCATTTGAATTAATGTGTTTTGGTTTTCTTGCCTTTCTGACAGTGGAGGGAGGTCATCGTGCGGTCATTTTCGACCGATTCCGTGGAGTGCAAGATTTGGTGGTCGGCGAAGGCACTCACTTTGTCATCCCCTGGGTTCAGCGGCCGATCATATTTGACTGCCGTTCTCGACCTCGCAATGTGCCTGTCGTGACTGGTAGCAAAGGTGAGTGGACCGTTTCTAATACTTTATTAAAATGATGAAACCCATTTGTTTACAACCTGAGTGCAGGTTATAAACAAATAGAATTAATAATACACAATGTTATTTTAGACCACCAAAGGCATGATTGTGACCATAGCTACAGTCCTCCCATCATGCCTTGCATGTCACATGACATTGTAATACTGCACACAGCCGTAATATAATGCACACAGCCGTTTTAAACCACCAACTCGAAGAGATAATGTGGCCATGTTCTTTTAGACATGTATATTGGTTTCACTATAGTTAGAAATCATCCATATAGTCCACAAAACTCCTTGAGGCACAATAAGCGGTAGGGGAAATGTTGGCTCTACCGTACTCAAGATTTCTAACAAGGAAGACACTGGTATACGTTTATCATCTTGCTGTAGTATCAAATAATATGGCCACAATTTTGACTCCTGATCTAAAATAAGGTAAGTGGAATTGTTCAATGGATCCCGAGTAGATTGTACCCATCAACACACGTTTCATGATGTGCCATGGTGCTTTGCTCTTATTCTTGGTTAGGGATGACATCCATGTGATATGGAACACTTAAAAAATATATATGAATGGAGTGTATTTTCAGTAATTTCACACAACTTTGTTTGGCCTTTTCAGATATGCAGAATGTCAACATCACGTTGAGGATCTTGTTCAGGCCCATCGCTAGCCAGCTGCCCAAAATCTACATGAGCATTGGTGAGGACTATGATGAACGTGTGCTGCCTTCGATCACCACTGAGGTCCTCAAGGCTGTTGTGGTAAGTTTCTTACCCTAACCACTTCTAGACCATGTGGTATCCATTAGCTGCTGCTGTTTTAAAGTAGCTTGAATTATTTTTGTTGAATATTTCAACGACTTTGCATATGTTCACACGTTATATTATAGGCTCGGTTTGATGCTGGAGAGCTGATCACCCAACGAGAGCTGGTGTCCAGGCAGGTCAGCAATGACTTGATGGAGAGAGCAGCCACATTTGGGCTCATCTTGGATGATGTCTCCTTGGTATGTCATTCACTGGAATTCAAAAAAAAGCACCCGCACTCACTTTTTTTTTATTTGACATGTATCCTTTGATTATGGTTTTGGAGATCTCACTAACTTGTGCTTCTGTCTACAGACTCATCTGACCTTTGGTAGAGAGTTCACACAGGCTGTTGAGGCCAAGCAAGTAGCACAGCAGGAGGCGGAGAGAGCACGCTTCGTCGTGGAAAGGGTGAGTTTTTAGCTTCATTGACACGTTTACAATTGTGGTATTTAAAATCCTCAATGGTTTAATCAGCCAAACAACTGATGTTGGCTAAATGTCTGAACACTGAAATAATGTATAACCGTTGTATTATATCTTAATTTGGAGCTTTCCTGACTGCAGGAATTACTCTTTGGTTCTTTCGGTAAAGTCACGTATAAAGATAAAATAATAAATTAAGTAATAGTATGCAATTATTTAATTTATTATTTTATCTTTATACGTGACTTTACCGTTGTATTATACTCTTGAGCTCTGATTCTTTATTTGTCTGCTCTGAGGCTTATTTAATTCATTGGAAATCCCCCCCCTGCCTTCAATTCATCAAGCAGCTAACCCTTCCGGAACTTTGTTCATCAAGGTTCTATCTTTGAGAATGTACCCAATCCACATATTTAACCTTTTCTGGTATAATTAGACAAGTCCTCCTGAATCTGCTTAATTACCTTTTTTATGACGATTTATTGCCTCCATTTGATACATCAATCCTTTCCAAGTTTTCTATGTCTTCCTTTCTAGTCCAAGTTTCTGCTACATTCAACTCTATTCCATAACAGGCTCTCCCCGAGTTTCTTTAACTTTCCTCATTCTAATCGGCAGTATCCTCTGTTGCCTAATCTCACTTTTCCCCAAGGCAATCCTGACTCGAATCTCCTTCCCAGGGTCTGCCATCTTCAGCGTAACTTCCCAGATATTGAAGTTGACTCCCTCATTCGTACAGCTGTTAACTGGTGCATTATGACCCCTCTCAGGCGGAGCAGCAAAAGAAGGCTGCCATCATTGCAGCCGAGGGTGATGCCAAGGCTGCACAGCTGATCGCAACGGCGATATCCGAGGCTGGAGAAGGCCTGGTTGAGCTGCGCAAGCTGGAGGCGGCAGAAGACATCGCCATGCAGCTGTCGAAGTCCCGAGGTGTAGCCTACCTGCCCTCGGGGCAGCACACGCTGCTCCAGCTCCCAGCACAGTAAAGCGACTGTGACAATCCAGTTTTTTTTTTTTGAAAGAGCGCTTAATATTATCTGGTCACAACCTGTTCCATTTTGAAATCTGATGATTGCATTGAGTCTTGCTGGTGTTATTTCCATGACCAGAAACTTGTTTTGTTGAACCAAAATCTAAAAATTACATCTTGCAGAGCTATTTTAGATCTTTACTCTGACATCGGACAAAATGCCTCGAGATCCTGTGATGCATCAGGGAGTATCTGCAGTCACCATTTGCTAATACTGAGATTTATGGCTGACCCTTCCATAGCTTTACCACCTTGAGGTCCAGTAAACATGAAGATTTTGTTTAAACAGCCCCTTGGCTTGCACGAAATATTCAGTGTGATTATTCACTGCCTTGGTATAGTTATTTACATTTTGCAAATGTAATGGGCAACAAATGAGATTTTGTTGCCATGTATGAACCGTGCATCTCGTGAGTAGTTGCAAGCATTGGGCCGGAGCACGATAGGGGTGGTAAGAGTCTTATGAGAATGGTTAATGGTCTTGTTGGCATTGTTAAATAACTGCACATTCTTTTTTTATTACTCTAAATTGTTTCCCATTAAAGATTGGTACAGTGCAGTGGGATGTGCTTGTGTTGTTTTGTGACGTGTATGGAAATTGGCAAATAACTTTGAAAAAAGATTTAAGGGTCTGTAAACACATCTACACAGTGCATATATAATCAATATAGATATGTAATAAAAACAATCTAAACTGACATCTTTTGAAAGCATAACCTTATATTGAAGACACAAGTATGGTGGCAATTAACATTGTTTTATACGGACGGTGACGAAGCAATTCCAGCCAATATGGAATATTTTCTATAATCTCTCCTACCTCCCAACATGCCACTTGTACAATAATTTAGGTGTAACCTGCATATATGTATTTGATTACAGGAACAAAAATAATTACTTAAATCACTGATTCCTATCTTGGTTTGGATTCATTCCTTGTATCACACAGATGTTTATTTACATGTGAATCTATGACCATGGTAGTTGGACGAGTAATACTATACGTGATCTTGTGCTGAGGAATGAAGGGATTTTTTTTCAAGGGCTACTTTGATCTAGCCTTATTCACACTTTATCGAGGAGGCTTTACGGTAAATGACATTGAAGCCGGGTTTTTTTCTTTTTAATATATTCTATAAAAAATCGCCTTTAATTCCGGGGGTAAAAAGGTCATCCTTGATACTGTTTTATGATAACTTACGTTTGGTCAATGTACTATATTTTGTAGCACTTTTAAGTGGATATACATTTGCAGGGAGATCAATCCACCGTGTGCCACCAGTTCATCTTGAACATCGAAAAAAAATGAACCACACTCCCACTGCGTTGGGAGGGGGGGGGCACATTGCATGCAGAACAATTGACGATAACGTCGCCGGGAATTCTGTAATTAATCGTCATGCCCCGCAGTGACGTAAAAACACTCTGGCAGGAGCCCCCCCCACCCCACCGCATGGACTGCACCATCAGCGGTGGGGGGTATGGGTGGACTTCATGAAAGGGGGGTGGGGAGACGGCTTTGTCCATGGGGGGGTGGGGGCCCCCCACGTGTGTCGTGCATCGAGAGCCGTCTTCCTGGACATGTGCAGCTCACAAGATGGCGGTGCTGGCACCTCGTCTGCTGCACTCTCCTGCATCACTGAAGAAAACGCGCACGAAACCCGGCCACGGCCATCCCCACCAACCCCGCAACCTGAATACAGCACCGTGCAAGCGGCAAGATGCGCCGGGACGCACGGATATACTGCGGCCGCAGGCAAAGGAAGTTTCAAATAGCCAAGTTCAAGTTCATTTATTCGGTGAAGCCCTGTGAGCCATTCGGCTCTTGAATCGGGTGCAACCGCAACAAACAAAACAAAAACATGAACAAGAAAACATCTTAAAGTGAATATGTGACTAAGTGCAAACAGAAAATCCAAGAAACGACAGCTAAATATTGCAGAAAAAACACCGTACACCAACGCTGTGTGCAAAATTCCCAGTGGGATGCAAGTCAAACAACAACAACCACAAGACAACTTAGATTAAGGCCATCAGTCTTACTCCGTACTACAACAATCTGTGATGCAATGGCAGTGGCAGAGGCGCAGAGCTTTAGAGTGCAGCCTGTGCGGCTGCAAACACAAGAGGGTGTGGGTGGTGGGGTCATGTCCTGAGCTATGAAGAGGCGGTGGGGGAAGAGTCCACGCCAACTGCGTGGCTTTGTCAAGTTAACAGGATGTCGGAGTGTGCATGGAAGCCAGGACGTGGCGTGACAAGCGTTGGGGGCATTGGGTGCCTTGGCACCCCTGGTGGCCAAAGCTACGAGTTGGGGGGGGGGGGCCCTTCACAACCACCATAAGATATGTTTTCAACAGCGTAAAAGACCAAAATGTTACTGAAAATGCGGTTTATATTTACTTGTATGAAACTGCTCTTAGTTGTGTTCCACATTTTTATTTAATTAGAGCAGTAACGTAATATTGCAAAGAGGTACGAACGGAGCTGTAATGGCTGTATGTTGTGAAAACGGAGTCGCCCCTACAACGATAAATGTTCGAGACCGTGCCAGGCAAATCAAATATTGTGGGTCCTACTGGACCGATTGCTGAACCCCTTGAGATGATAATGTAGTTAACCCACTGCTAAGACAACAAAGGACACGATCTTGGAATTCTGAAAGTCAACCCACCGTGACAAATTTTATAGGCATTAACTGGTATAGATGCACACGAATTCATCCATGTTAGGATGTAAATCTGACCTGATTGCCCATAGTCTGTGTAAAACAACAATTTTGGGTGCATGCAGTACACTAATTTTAAGGCAAACACCAGTGGCTTATTGTGCACTCTGAAACTCATTATTCTAGTCGGAAGAAGAATTGCACACCTGTCAAGCCCTTATCAGTGGCTACCTTATTACAGACCAATTTAGACATTATTGGTCACCCCGTATCCTTATAAATCTTAACGTTCATCCTACAAAGTCCCATCATAAGAGAGAAACACAAATACACATTTTTTTGCCCGTATTGAAACGGCTGTGCGCCGTTTGGACCTGAAAACTCAATGCCCCTTTAGAAGAATACGGGGAAACCTTATGGGTTAACAGGAAGAGAATTGATACATATTTCTCAATTACCGAGTGATCTTTTTTTTACACATTTGGGATGTAAAAATACGTGACCTAGTCTTGACTGGGCATATTTTTGGAACCCCAAAAATAACCGCTGATCAAATGTAAAAAAAAAATCCATTAAGACCAGGCCATGTTGATAAGTCCATTAGAAAATGTATTAATGACAATTTTAAAATAGAAAGCTATTTGAATCCTCCGAGTGGAATTAGATAGCCTACTTTCAATCAAATACACTAGTGAGAGTGACTGGATAGTTTCATACTAATACAACCGGCGAGGTAGCCAAAATGATTGTGCGAGTCAGCGCATCATCCCTCGGGAGTCGATAAATCTAGTACCACTTCATGGGGTAGTCAACAGTGGCTGGCCTATGGAGAGACTCGCACCCAAGACTGTCCCAGGACTGTGAGCAGGTGATGAGGACCCGAGTCAACACAAGACGTTGGGCCAAAGTTGGCTTTTGTTTACTGGGACCACATTTGAGCAGGACGTTGTTTTAACTGTTTAATGCTCTTTTTATTATGACCCAGGAAAGCTCCAGTGTCTCGAGACCTTTTCAGAAGGGGTTGCCTGCACTGACCATCGTGGTCAAAAGTACGATCTAATAACTCACACGACCTGAATTGACCTTGAACCGACGATGGCAATGGCAATAACGCTGCTGCTGCTGGTGTCAAGTGACTCATCTTGCCCCACAACTAGCAGTGGAGTGACCAAGGCTGACAGCTGTCAAAACACGTTGATGCCGATTGCTCAGCGCACCAAAGTGAGCCGTCTTGTGCCGCACGCAGACGCCCCGAGTCCCGCATCCATGTGCCGGGCCCCCCCCCCCCGCGCTCGCTCTGAGCTGGGCTCCCCGCACCGGGAGATTTCTCTCTCTTCTCACCTTTCTCACAGATTACTACTCGGCTCGTCGGGGCCACATTCAAGCGCAACAACGAACCCTCGCCGCCCGCTACTTTGCACGCTTAGCGGGGACTGCGGGGGCACCGTGAAGATGGTAACACGCCGTTGCAACTGATGGCTTTAATCCGCGCGCTGTTGTTGGGCGTAAGGCCTGGTCGCGCTCGGGCCCCCCGACTCTTGCCTGATTTCTTGGCCGTGTACCTGCGCTCCCCCCCCCCCGCCCCACTCACCCACCCCGGTGCGGTAGGAGCGAGGCGGCCTCGTCTTTATTTGGCTTGCTCGCTTAATTAGCAGCAGCGTGGCCACGACGACACACCGGGGTTTCATTCGCTCGGGTCTCGCATTCTGTTTGGGCTGTGTGCGCTTGCCTCCCCCCCCCCGTACAGGAGGAGCTAAGCTGGCATTGGAGATACGTTTTTGTGTGACGGCACTGCGAGCAGGACCCCATGCTGATCCGCTGCGGCCGCGTTATTCTCGCTGCTTTTCTGCGTCGCCTCCGATGTGTGCCCTCGTTTAAAATGTGTTCACTCAACATGGCAATGAAATGTCACATTTGCTTGATGGGTAGATATATATGTAAAAAGTATGCGCGTGCACGGTGGGCGGGAAGTCCTTATACCTGTGACAAATTCAGATTTTTTTAAACTCGTACAGGTGAAGGTGTTATATGGATTTCTCGACGAACCCGTTGAATTTTCTTAGTAGTTTGTGCGTGTGCATATGGCCAAATCGCCCGGAATGCATCAGATCTCAGAATGAACCTGGATAGTGCCTGGATGGATGGGCGACCACCAATGCATAAATTAAGTGCTGTAAGCATCTGGCGGCCTTGCGTTGTGAGCAGCAGAGGGCAGTGCAGACAAATCCCATTGTATTGTACTTGAGCTCCATCGCCGATGCTAACCCGCCTTCACCAATGTGCACTGATCATCGTGGTCACGTAACTCCCCCCCCCCAAGACCCGCCTGTAGTGGCGAGGCGCTCATCCAGCAGTGGATTGACATAGACCCTACATGGATATTGTGTTTTAGATTCATAAATGACATCTTCATTTGAAGCATTTTTCGTGACTTTTTTTAACCATTGTTTTTTTGATCATCGTGCATTTATTCTGTTGTGTTGTTTTATTTTCATTTACTGTTTTTTGTTTGTTTTATTTCCATTGCGTGAGAAGAACCACAACTATGGCATGAAGCACAACTGCTGTAGAGGCTGCCCAGGACATGGGGAGCGAATTGTAACATTTAATATAGGTAAAACACTGGCTCTGTCAGTGCCAAGTTTACATATTGCAAACTAATCATTTCAACCTTCCATAAACTTGGACCTTATTTTTTCCTAAGCAAGTCTTTCACTACATATCACCAATTTTTTCATTCTTTCATAAAACAAAAAATCTTCTTATTTTACATCTGTAGACATGTACCCATTTTAGTTTCCATTATGTTGGTACGATCGAAAAGCTGATGCTATTGTTGTTCAGATTAAACTGGAGAATCAGACCCTGAGGGCAGAGAGGGTGGAAGATCTGCCGGTGCCAGAGTACACGCTGCGAGAGGATGTGGAGCAGCACGCGGCGCGGCTCACGCAGCAGCTGAACGAGCAGCGCCTGCAGCAGCCACACCTGTGCGACGTGGACGTGGTTGTGGTGGAGGGCACCGGCGCTGGACACAAGCACAAGAACAAACAGAAGCAGCGGCAGCACAAGTTCCCCGCTCACCGGGGCGTGCTGGCTGCAGGGAGCCGTTTCTTCGGCGGCCTCTTTGCGACCGAGGGCCTCAAGCCGTCCGTCGGTCGTGGCCGCCAGCGCCTGGAACTGCGCCTGCAGGAATTGTCGGCGCGTGGCTTCCAGCACGTGCTGGGCTTCATCTACACGGCCAAAGTGCACGTCACCAAAGGCAACGTGCAGGATGTGATGAGCACAGCACGCGCCCTGCACCTCGACCAGCTCGCAGAGTCCTGCCAGAAGCTGTTAAACACGCGGGCCTTTGATGTGGCAGACTCCAACATGGCCAGCGCGGAGGGCCTGACCAACCCGGGGCAGTCCGCGGAGGGGCAGCATGCGCAGCCCCATGAAGACAACGACATCATTTATCATGGCGATGCAGAAGACTCCGATTCGGACGCGTCGACCAAAGCAAAAAACTCTGACAGCGACAGAGACTGGGAGAGCGGCGGGGATGATGAAGATGATGACGAGGAGGAGGAGGACGATGATGAGCAGAACTTTGACTATGGATTGCGTCGCAGCACCAGGTCCTATCTGCATCCAGACGACAAGCAGATCATTGTGGAGTTGAATTTGAATAACCAGACTCTACATGTCTCACAGGGCTCCGGAGATATAATCACAAGCAGATCTAAAGGCAAGCGGAAGAAAGTAAAGAAAGAGGTGAAGGAAGAGTTAAATGAGGAAATCAAGCAGGAGGAACCGGGCAGTGAAGATGAAAAGAAACACCGACCCCGCCGCGGTCGCCCTCCTCTCACCTCCAAGGACGTGCGGAGGAGAGGCAAGAGGAAGAGGCCCCCTGTGACACCTCGGAAGGTGAAGAAGATTGAAGAAAAGGAACGCTTCCCTTGCAGCAAGTGCAAGCGGGTCTTCAATAACAAGATCTACTTACAGAAGCACCTGACTGTGAGCCACAAGAGAAGCCACGTGTGTGAGAGGTGCGAAAAGAGGTTCGTGAAGGAAGAGGAGTTGCGGCTCCATCAGCAAACAGACTGTGAGAAGAGCATTCAGGTGAGAATTATGAAAATATATTGCCCACATTTAAAAATAATGTACTCTATAAATTATACTTGATCAGAATTGGGCTTGAACAATGTAAACATATTATGCGTAATTTACCTTTGCCTGTGGTTTGTTTCAGTGTGTCACATGTGAGAAGCAATTTAAGAAACTCTGGTACCTTCAGCAACACATTAAGACAGTGCACAGTCTCACAGAGAGGAGTGTGGCCTGTGATATCTGTGGTAAAAAGTTTTACACTGTGGCTCAAGTTAAAAAACACTTGGTTGGTGAGTATGGATTCACTTAGAAATTGTGAATGAATCCCGCATTGGAGTCGGAACGAATGTTTAACTTTTGTTGTGCAATGGTGTATTGTGTTGATTTTGCGTATGAAAATGTACAATCTTAATTACAGTAGAACCTTCTTATAACAAAAAACTCGAAGTAAGCTTGACATTTTTTATAATTTAAATTAAGACGCTATTGGAAAGAGTTAAATTAGACTTTTGGTTTGGCTGAATGTAGAAACTTCAATGTGCCAGCTTTGTTGTAATGAGGTTCTTCTGTAATGCCTTTGTCTGTGGGTGTGCAGCCGTTGTTAAAGTTGTTTTCAATGTATTGTCTAGCGCACCGTGAGGATATGCCGTACACATGTGAGACATGCGGAAAATCTTTCAAGCGCAGCATGTCTCTTAAAGTTCACAGCATGAAGCATACTGGGCTCAGACCGTACAAGTGTAAGGTATGTTTGTGTACCTCGAGTGGAATAACATTCTACAATGTGTTTTATAATAGCACGTACAGTTGGTGTGAATGGTTTCTGCTTTGCTTGTGTTTTTGTGAATGTTTTCTGTGCCTCTCTTTCCCTCGTGCATTTCCACCCATGCAGTTTGAGAGCTGTACGGAGTGCTTCATGTACCGATATCAGCTGAGAAACCACATGAGCGTGCACCTTGGCCACAAGGAGTTTATGTGCCAATGGTGTGGAAAGGATTTCAGCATGAAGCAGTATTTTGACGAGCACTTAAAAGTACACACTGGTAGGTTTTGGAGTGTGCATTTGCCACATGGACGTGTACACAGTTCTTTTGTCAATGTACGTGCTGGATGAAAGCCTCCCCCATGCCGTGAAAGTCGTGGTGTGTTCTTTTGGCATACTTCACTACACTGGTCAGTATGGGTTTGTGAAAGTGGAGAGGTACAGACATGTACGGTAAAACAAGGGCTATTGCTGCACTAGCCTCGGCTGCTCTAAACATAACTCCGCAGGCTGTGGCACCTGTTTATGTAAGATGTTTGCCAATCCAAGCAATATTCAGGCTCTACACTGATTGGCTTACGAGCTCAGATGAGATCTGACGAAATCATGTGCATTCCAAGTGATTTGGTAATAGCATGTTGCATTTTCTGTAAACATGTAATGGAAAAATGTTTTAATTGCACACAAATAGATGGTCAGTACTCCGTTAACGAAACACGCCATTGATGTGCAACATTGTGGTTTCAATATCTGCAGCTGCTTTATTTTTGTCCTTCATAAACAATTTCTTTTTTAAACTTTTAAATTAAAATATACATCAAGGATCAAATACACTGAGTTCCATCCTCAATGACTAAACCAGTATTGCAGTGCATCACCACTCACTCGGTTTAACAGGTGAAAAGTGTCAAACATGGAGGAAAAAATGAGAGGGAGGGGAGCTTAGTCGGGGTGGGGGAAGACATAGCCCGAGGACATCAACCAAGCCATCACAGTCGAATTTGAAAAGGCGGACTAGCTAATCGGGTCTAGATCTTGGGAGGACCTAATTATTTTGTGGATCAACAATGTGTTTTCAGCTTGTACTGCGTGTTCTGGGTGGCTTCCAATGTTCCACTCCACGCCCTGGGATATTCTGCAGCAGCTAAACACAAAGAGAGCTAGACAGCTCAATGGCATAATCCTACGCTTTAGTGGCTAATTCCAAATGCAAACCTTTCTCTTGCCCTCCACAGGAGAGAAGCCCTACATCTGTGAGGTATGCGGCAAGAGTTTCACGAGCCGGCCCAACATGAAGCGGCATCGGCGCACGCACACCGGGGAGAAGCCGTACTCGTGCGACGCCTGCGGGCAGCGCTTTCGCTTCTCCAACATGCTGAAAGCACACCGCGAGAGGTGCCAGCTTGCCGTCGAGAAGATCAACATGGACGTGCACATTGCGGCAAATCTGTGACGCGCCGTCACTCCACCAGTGTGTCAGAGTGGCCTCGGGTCGTGCGGTTGCGTTCTTTTTAAGGAAGGTTTGTTTAGAGACACACAAATTGCCACGTTTGTTAAAGAGGATTCATAGACATTCCTTTTTATGCAATATTATAAACCCAACTTTTATTATCCCCAGTCCATTGAGCCTGAATCTCCAAATAAATCTGTAATTTATTCATGGTCCATGGTGTTTTGCCATCTGGCAGCGATAAGAGTTACAGGCTTTTTTTAAAAATAAAAGATCACGTGTTCGTATACTGCTGCTACTTAAAATGAATTTAATTTTCTTCTACTTTGCATAGGACATATTTGCTGTTCTTTATTCAGTAGCACTTACCATATGTTATTATTTGTGTTCATGACCTGGACACATGTTGTTATGTTACATTTATATCATATTTCATCGTATTTAAGAAAAATATTTTTTTAGGTTACGTAAACTTAATTAGACGATTTTGCAGGCACTTTGTACTTTGCTGTACTGTTAGCGCATACAACTTAGCCCCTTGTCATAGGATTTCCAAAAAAATGGTTTGACCATTTGAGGAGTGAAAACAACTGGTTGTGCCTCAAACGCAACGTGATTATTATTATTGAGACACCTTGAATAATATATACTAATAGCATTGTACCAGAATAGGTACATAATATATGCCAAAATGGCTTTTTCATTTTTTTACGTATTTGCAGTACAGTATTCAAACAGCCGTTTAATGCTTTGACGTATTATTGCTGCAGATCGACTCGTGCAGTAATGTATTCATCTATTTGCATTTCATGCATTTCTGTAGTTTCCCCACACAGAAATTAGTGTTACAAAAATCTTTAAACAGGTTGATCAGTGTATCATACTGATGTCTTATTATTGCTAAGTAAACACACCCTGTTAATCTGTACCTAAAGGTTATCAGTGCAGGGGTGTTTGCAAAGTACTTTGAGCATTTTTAACCCACGTAAAGCACTACTTGCCATTGCACCCTGTAATTAGTGTATGCTGCCACGGTTTTAATACTGCCGGCTCACAGGAATGACGTGTTAAGCAATGTCATTGGAAACGGTATTTTAAACAACACGAAACATGACTTAATGATGTTCAACAGATGCTGATTATACCATTAGAGAATGTGACTGTGATGTAATGTAATTGGAATAGAACCGTTTTTATTTCTTATTGTAATCATGTAATGAATGTGTTAATTTTATTTTGTTATCGAACAGTATAAAGATACTGTGAACTTTTTGTATGTCAATCATCTTTGTAAACAGCATATTGATTCATGCACAAAATACAATAAAATAAAATCGGTTAAACATTGTGGCCTTTTGAAATCATTTACCGTTAAGTTGCTTCGTGTATCGTTTGTACAACGTTTCCTAACATTTAACAGTTTGTAAATTTCAATTGTATCTGCGTTTTTTTTATCCAAAGCTTTAAGGGGAATTGATTCGTCCTGAGTATTTTCACAGGAAATGTCTCGCTTCTGTTTTGTTATGTTTCACGTTGTTTATTGGCACCTTTTTAATTGCTCCTGGGCCACAGAAAGCGTTTCAGATCGTGCGGTATCTCCCATGTGTCGCGAACGTCGCTGCAATCGATTTCTACGAAACGCCGATTTTTTTAAATCGGAAGAAAGAATTAGAATATCCCACAGGGATGAAATCAATGCCACGCAAGTCTACACACAGCGGGTACAAAGACGCTAGGCGACCATTAACATTTGTAAGTTGATGTGTTATTAACCACCTACACTTGATTTTTTAAATCCTTTATATTAAGTTTGCTTGCTTGCTTGCGTGCTTGCTTGCTTGCTTACGACCGTGCAAATCTTTCGGTCGTTTTTTAACCCACTTCCCGTTATCCAATCGAGCTGACATTTTCCACACAGACTCGTCGTGCGTGACAATTTTCGTGAAAAATTTTTTTTCTAAATTTTACACTGTTTAGGGAAATGTTTTAAAATATTTAATTACTAATTGCTTAATGCTGGCAGACAATCATCTGACCCATAGGTGGCAGCCATCTCAAGCCAGAGGACGAGAGGACTCGAGCCGCCACGCATATAAAGGATTTATAGTGAAAAACTTGGTTTTTACGGGTTAATTTTTTTGTGGCGCACCTATAACGTCATTACCCGGAACGCAGCCGGTCTTGTGAGCTCAGCAGATGTGACGATAAATAAGTGCTTGGATGGAGGGTCGCCATGCACGGATTGGCTGGCATTGGGCAACAGGACTGCTTGGTGGGAAGCAAGAGTGGAGTGCAGCAAATGCATTGCAGTACTGTACTTCGACGCTCCCACACATACGTTCTTCGCCTTCAACCCGCAGCACTCTCCAACGTAGTGAAGTGTGCTCGAATAAATCCCATAACCCACACGGTGCAGGTAGAGCCGCCACCAACGACGGGTTGACAGCGGGTTATGCATACTGTTGCAGCATCGAGCGGGTATGTATGTGCGCGTCTAACATTGACGTACTTTACTGCAGAAAATGTGCAATGCCCGGGCAACTAGCGAGTTCTATATTATAAAAAAGGCCCTCCTTTCAATACTGACTGAGCAACTTTGGTGTAGAAGTCTTATCCATTGAGAGTTCTTGGTCGTGATAACGTCAGCCGCAGCGATTTAAAATACCAAAAACATAATTTAGATGTCCATAGCATCGGCCTCAATGAGCGGTGATTACTACATCGACAAGCAATGTATCCTTCACATTTTCTTTACGCAAACCCATCGGGCCACCACGACTTTCTGAGGTTGCGTAATTTCAGCAGCATTGATTCAACACAAGCAAACACCTGACCGGTTTTGACTGTCTCATCAGCAGAGCCAGGCTTGCCTGAATAAATGCTGGTGAATTGCCCAGCTGATTTCTGACCTTTAACATTTGGCGGTTAAACCAGTATTGGTTCAAACAAGCCTGACTGTTAATGAGATACTGCGGAAACCGGTCCTTGCCTATAAAACAACACTCAACAGCATTGGTTCAGCAAGCCTGCCTGATGGTGAAACGCTGTTCATTGATCCAGAGCTTGCTTGTTACTGAATCAATGCTGCTGGAATGATGTATCCCCAGAAGGTCGTGGGGCCGATGGATTGTGTCAAAATGTATTTTTTATGTGGAGAGACAGGTATATGAAGGATAATCTGTTTATATTATTTATATTCTCCACAATCACGCAAAAATATTATTTTGGGTGGTGATAATGAGCATTTGAAGCAAGACATTAAACTTGTCCATTGTTTGACCATAATTCACCATGCTGGTCAATGCGAGTTGGTGAAGGGGGGGGGGGGGGGTCACGACCAGATCTGATAGCACTCACTCTCACTTTACTCTGCATGGCAACTCCTGTAATGGAAATGCATTCATACTAATAGGGGTTTCCCCCTTTTTATGGCAACAAAACTGACACCTTTTGCAAGGAATCATGCTTACATTAACCACAATACTTGCAGTCAAATGCAAACAAAAAACAATACTCTGATAATTTATGCATTGTCTTTGAAACTGATTGGTCCACACCAGAGACAGCTTTCTTTAGAGCCTGGTCTCATATGGTGTTCGACCAGATGACGCCAAAAGGCGCACAATTCAAAGACCACGCACTACCAGAGTAATGAGAGCTCGGGGTGAGCAGCTACATCATGGGACCTCCTTTGCCAGTACCAAAATATACTAATAGGGTTTTTCCCCTTTTTCTGGCAACAAATCTGACACCTTTTGCAAGGAATCATGCTTACATTAACCACAATACTTGCAGTCAAGTGCAAACAAAAAAACAATACTCTGATAATTTATGCATTGTCTTTGAAACTGATTGTTCCTGCAGTGTCCAACAATGATGTAGGCGCACAATTCAAAGACCACGCACTACCAGAGTAATGAGAGCTCGGGGTGAGCAGCTACATCATGGGACCTCCTTTGCCAGTACCAAAATATACTAATAGGGTTTTTCCCCTTTTTCTGGCAACAAATCTGACACCTTTTGCAAGGAATCATGCTTACATTAACCACAATACTTGCAGTCAAGTGCAAACAAAAAAACAATACTCTGATAATTTATGCATTGTCTTTGAAACTGATTGGTTCACATGCATGTCCAACAATGATGTATTCCTGTGACGAGAGCTCCAGAGTAAATGTAGTTCTGGTTTTGTACACCAGGTGGAGACCTTGCAGTGTCTGAGTCGTCTTTCATATCGTCCCATTGCCGGTTCGTGCAATCGTGTGGTGATGATGGTGATTGACGGCGATGATGATGATGTTGATGATGATTATATACCATACGGTTTACCCGTATTCTTGTACAGGGAAATTTAGTTTTCAGGTTCATACGGCTGTACAGCCGTTTCAATAAGGGGAAACACGTTTTGTCTATTTGTTTGTGTTTCTCCCTTGTGATCGGACTTCATAGGATGAACGTTGAGATTTATAAGGGCACGGGGTGACCAATAAGGTTTGAGATTTTAAAAGTGATATATTTGAGAGGGGTTTTGATGATTGTAAGGGCACCACGAGAGTGGATACAACATCCGATTATGCAGCTACCACGTAAAAACAATCTCGGGTCATAAATAAATCATGAGCAATAGCCGTGTTCGATCCACTACTGGATGAAGGCCTCTCCAGACCATCGCCATATGTTACGATCCTGTGATGCAACAATCCACCTATGACCTGCACACGAGCTGATTCAATCGCTCCATCTCTCTGACGGGCGGTCCTCATTATTCCTGACCATCATACCTTCTCGTCTGAACCTGCCCTGCCCAAGCCACACTTATACTCATCTTAACAGTCGGATGTATTTGTTTAACCTGCATATGAAATGTATAGATTCAGAAAACCGTAGAGGTGGGACAAAGTCATTGTTATGCAAGTCCAAGTCGAGTCTGAAGTCATCAAATTCATGACTCGAGTCTGACTCGAGTCCAAGTCACATGACTCGAGTCCACACCTCAGAGGTGGGACAAAGTCATTGTTATGCAAGTCCAAGTCGAGTCTGAAGTCATCAAATTCATGACTCGAGTCTGACTCGAGTCCAAGTCACATGACTCGAGTCCACACCTCTGGAAAACCGCCCCACCCACACACTCCCGTAATATATATTTCCTGTGTAATACTGCGTTGGACAATGTAACAGAACAAATACCCACCAACAAAAAACTCAACACATTGGACGTTTCGGGCAATCAACCTTCTGCTATAAATGACCATTTCCCGAAACGTCGCTTGTACACATTTACACTGTATTCCTATCGGAGGCAGGGCTTTTGACGAATGTGTCGAGTACCCCCCCGCCCCCCCCCCCCATAAACACAGACGCGTTATTTCTCCAGCAATGATCACTACCGAGCATGTACTTGCATAACCACTTGCCAGGCATTATCCCAGCGGACTTATGGCCCCATAACCGTCGCTTTGATGAGCCTTCTAATAACTATTGATTGCCCTCGGGGCCACGGTTCGCGGGCATGGTTCGAGGCGCATGCCAATGTTCTTGAAAATGGATGCGCATTCAATGAGCAGGCAGCTCCGCTTTGTTAATCCTCATCAAAACCAACGGAGCGTCAACACCGCTGCCACCAATCAATGAGCGGGGGCCCCCACTGCATGCAATCATTAAAGGGTCCGGACCGGGACCTTGCGTCTCCCTCCCCCGTCCCCCGTCGCCACGTGCTCTCCACGTGCTCGTGTTTGCAGTGGGGTCTTCAAAGAGCGCCTGCGGGCTAAATGCACGATTTTCAAAAACACGTGTTACCTCCGTTGCGAGCGGCAGTGTTTAATTAAAGCCCGGACAGTCCGAAACGCTGTTCCGGAATTGATTTTGACATGCACACCCATATCGCCTTATCTTGTCCATTCAACCTGTTCATTAGATTATATGTATACAGAATTAATCCTTTTGAGTTTCGGAATATTGGGTACAACAGTATCTAATTAATTATGGATAGGCGTACATTTCACAGTCCTTTTAGTGGTGGTGTCTTACGCCGGTTATTCATACTTCAAACCAGGCTGCTGGGGCTGTCCATAAATGACGTCACGCACCTAGGGGGGGGGGGGTCAGACATTTGGGACGATGTGTTATGAGGGGGGGGGGGCTGAGAAATGTGACGTCACATCAAAATGCGCAACTTTAAATAAATATAAACAACACGTTCTACTTAATTAAATCTACTTTTTAATGAATGTTTTCTCCTACAACATTATAGTGCAGCGCCACATTAAATACGCACGACAATGACAATAGTTTAAAGCGATTTGAAGCATGTTTTAATGTTTTGGGGGGGGGGGGGTCTGACTTTTTGTGACGCCGTATGACGAGGGGAGGGGGGTCAAAAATCGTCCAAAATCGCATGACGTCATTTATGGACGACCCCATAGCAGCTGCGTTCCTGAAAATATCCATTGAGAGTTTAAGCCTTGGCCATAGGCGTGTGTACGTGTTCAAGAGCGTCTCCGCTGCCTTTCGACTGATCCCACACGTGCTTTTTAACCTCGTTTTGTCTCAACTCCTGCTTGACAGCACACGTGTTACAGGCTCCGCTTCGTGTGTATCCACGCGTGTGATACTCATCCTCGTAACGTCGCAGGTGACGAAGGGGGGCTGAGCACCCCCACCAACCCCTTTACTGCTGAAGGGAGATTGAGCCCTCCCCTGCTGCTGAAAGCAGAATGCATTCGAGACACATGCAGCTAATATCGTTACTAATTTCGTTTCGCATTTAACATTTGTTTAAAGTAAAAACAAATTAAATCGGCAGTCGTGCCTCCCTTTAGTTCTCGTATTTCCCCTTCGCCCCTTGCAAGCAAGGCGACGCTCCAGGGTGGGTCGACACGTGTGTGTGCGCGTGTCCACGCGTGTGTCTCCCCAGCCTCCAGCAGCATCGCGAATGCCGGAGCTGTTCAACCTCGCGTTGTCTCGCCCTGGGCGATAGATTAATCCGCCTGGCGCTACAAGCCACGGCTTTCGTGTCATCTGCTGCAGATGTGCCCTTTGGTAATCGCTGGCGGCACATCACCCACGGCGTTACTGCTGTAAACTCTCTAACGTGGCCTAACTGATGCGTAACGCGTTGATGACGCCTCGTGGAAAACAAACCACGCTTTAGGTACCGAGTTGATGTCCCTTTTGTCCGTAGCGTCGACTTTACAGCAAATGCAGCCCTTTCTGTACACCCCACCACCTGCCCCCTTACCCGCCTATAAATTAGTATAGGACGACGACGACAGCGGGAATTGGTCCATCAACTCCGTGAAAAACAGCCCAGTGAATGGCACAATAGATGACGGGTCACTGATCAGTGGCGTATCGTGCCTAGTTGGCATGGGCCCTGGTGCAATGAATGATAATGAATGACATGCCCCCACCCCAGTCCAACATTCTTGTAGCCCAGCGCATGTGCCCTCTGGCTCATAGACCGCGGTGCAATTTCACCGCCTGCACACTCGATAGCTAAGTCACTGTCAATGGTGTCAGACTGATGTAACATCAGTGATGCACAGATTGACGTTCTGATGGTTCATAATGGCCTGAGCCCCACCAGACAGAGCCTTTTGCCACCATCCTCACAGTCATGGCCATTAGGCTATCCCTGCTCTTGTGAGAGACTGCTCGTCTCCGTTAACGGTCCCAAGTCAATGTGAGTGAAGATTCTACATACATGCGGCGGGAGACAGCCGTCACGTAATAAAACAACCACAAGTTAGTGCTAATTTTATCGACCCCGAAGGGATGAAGTGTTGAGTCGACTATGAATTAGCGTTCACGCGTCGTAGATAAATCTATTTAATGATGAGACATCATGTGAGAAATGAACCAGATCAGTTTTAGTGACGCTATCTATTAATATAATTCGATATGTGCATGTGTGCATGTGTGTGTTTCTGTGTGCGTCTGTGGGGAGCGGTAGTGTAGCGGTTAGCGCGCTGCACTACGAACTTGGCGACCCGGGTTCGATTCCCGCTCACGGCAAACACCAGTAACGATTATCTGAACCGGTCCTGGGCCTCCCCTAGGTCGACTCAGCCTCAAATGAGTACCTGGTGCGGTGTGTAAACATCGCCGCTAGGGAGACAAAGGCGGTCGGGCGTGGTGCTGGCCACCCACCCCCTCGTGTACCGTTCCGGCCTTCGTAGGTGCTCGCTAACAGCACTTGCCCCTACAGTCTGTTAAGGCTATACGGGGGATCTTTGTCTGTGTCAAAGTGGGGAGCACGGAGGGTGCTCTGACTCAACTCATCCACCTGGGCCTGTCCCGTGATCTCGTGCCAGCGAGCATTCGACACTTCACGTGTGCTCAAAGTGCACCAAGCCTGGCACAAGCGCCTTGGTAATGTCGCATTGGCTGGCGTTCCGAGTTCGATTCCCGCTCACGGCCAACATCAGTGGCGAGTATCTTACCTGTTCCCGGGTCTCCCCCACGATCGACTCAACCGTATTACATATCTTGTGAGGGTGAGTAAATATTAGCTTTGAGAAGACAAAGGCAGCCGGGCGTGGTGCCGACCACCCACTCCCTTATGTGCCGTTTCGGGCTTAATCGGTGCAAGCTAACAGCACTTGACCAGACAATCTGTTGCAGGCTACATGGGAGATCTCTGTATTTTCCGTGTATGCATCAGCGTGCATGTTTCATTTTGGCTGCTCACTGCATATCGGGGCTATCTCTAACACAGTATCGCGCCTGTGATCACCCGCGCCTCTTCCAGACAGGAAAATCCCCCCTCTCGGCGTGGGCTCTCGCAGATCCCTCCATTTACGGCTGAGTTTTGCCAGCGTCTCACCGCGGGGAGGCGGCGAGAGGTATTAATTTATGTGTATTAATTTAGGATACAGCATGCCGTGATCGCGTGCAGTCTGGCCCGTCTGGGGGGTCATTCCGTTGGTAAACGTGAACTATAGCCTCGTGCATAAACAACACACAGTGGCTCCCGTGAACGCAAATCGAAAATCTCGGGGGGTAAAATCTGTGATCTATCAAGTCTGCAAAATTCCTACACAAACGTACGCTCTGCACAGCTCTCTGCAAATCATACACAAAGACAAAGAAGGATGCTCCGTTGAGCACATTGTGTACCATGACTGTGCTTTAATAGATGCTCGCTAACAGCACTTGCCCCCCCCACCTTGCCCCCAACAGCCTCAACTTGACAGACGCGTACATACGAGTCAACGGGCCCAACATGATATCCTGGAAAACAAAGACAAAGTTCCCCCGTATAGCCTGTAACAGACTGTTGGGGAAAGTGCTATTAGCGAGCACCTATGAAGGCCGGAACGGCTCACGAACGGGTGGGTGGTCAGCACCACGCCCAGCCGCCTTTGTCTCCCTCGTGGCGATGTTTTACACGCCGCAACCAGGTACTTATTTGAGGCTGAGTCGACCTAGTGGAGGCCCAGGACTGGTTCAGATAATTGTGGGGCGCGAGCGGGAATCGAACTTGGTGCGCCAGGTTAGTATCGCAGTGCACTAACCGCGACACCCCCATATGCAATTGCACGCTAAGACGCTTTCACAAGCACACACAATTACAAAGACCCCCCCCCCCCACCCCTTTGAGCCGCTACTGACTGTTAGAACAAGTGCTGTGAGTGGTGCCATGGTGGAGAGATGTTAACTCTCTCGCCTGGTATGCAAGAGATCGTGGGTTCGATTCTGACGTTGACGCCTGTATATTTGTAGTTTGCATGTTCTCCCCCTGGTCGCGTGGATTTTCTCCGGGTCCACATTTAGTCACATGCGTTGAGAGTATTTGTTGCCAAGTCGCTTCTAAAAAGAGCGATATAGCTCAGTGGGCCTTACCTGGTAAAATAAAAATATATCGATAGAATAGATAGTGGGTACATATGAAGGCCGGAATGGCGCACGAGGTGGTAACATGGCCAGCGCCACACCCGCTTCCTCCTGTCTCCCCCGAACTGATATTTACACATCGCACCAGGTACTCATTAAGGCAGAGGCAACCAAGCGAAGGTCACGTACTATGAACATGACGGCTTGAATTCCATTCCCAACTACGGCTAACATCATTGGCGGGTATCTAACGGGGCCTCCACCACCACTAACGCCCCACCAAACATTCTCGTCACCAGCATGGTGAAGTATGATCAAACAAACCTCATGACCACAACGGTGTGAGGTCTTCATTCAGCAGTGAATTGACAAAACGATGCCAATAATGCGATCTTTTTTTAAAATTTGCAGTCCCTGTGAAAGTTCAGGTTTAAATACATTGGGCGATGTCCAAATGTGAGATTAAACCGAACTACTGCCAAAACACGTATTCTAATTTGGCGCTTTATCGATTAGAAGCGCTTTTCGCAACTACATATACATTCGGGATGACGTTTAGAAATTAGAATGGCCTAATTTATGGATTTCAATTCAACATCCTCCTTCTGACTTGGCAGCGTTGGACGTATACGTGTGTTAAAAAAAATAAGCTTCGTAGCAGGATTGAGACTGCAATTTATGCTCCATCCTCTTCTAGTTCCCCACAGAATGGTAACAAAGAAAAATGTTGGCCGGTGTATGGATATAAGAAGATGCATGCTTGGAATTACATTGAGAGACCGAAAGAAGGAAACGTGGTTTAAAAAAACATGTGAAAGTTAAATACATCATTGTAGCTGTTAAGGATAATAAGCATGCGTGGAGGAAGGACAGCATCGCTAGAAGAGATGATAGATGGCTGATGGCCAAGAATAATGATAGATTGACAACCAAGGGGGGAATGCACCCAAGAGAGACATCCACCGATGGAAGATGTAGCGATGAACTCAGCTCGTGTGGAGGTCCTAGGTGGTGGTCTGTGACATCGGCACACAATGCCTACTCATGTGAAGGTCACAACAATTGTAATTTCAACTTCATGGTAAATACATACTTGTGAATGGACGAATAGTTTTGAATTTTCCGTTTCCTGGCCACTATTTACATCGTAGGAACGTAAGAGATTGCTTCGGCTTGAGAAGGGGTCTTAATTCAGCAGTGGATTGATCATGCCTGATAATAACAATTATGGCCAATATTTTAGAATCTTTAGCATTTCGATACCAACACTGGATGGTCACATGTACTCAGGTCTTCGGGTAGAAGTGACATTTGGAGTGGAATATTTTCACCTGGAAATTCCCTTGAAATGGAACGTCCTGTTTGCTAGGGTGTCCATGGATTGATGATGATATTATTATGGCTGATGAAGACGACGATGATGATAAGGTTACACGGACGCGTAACATTTACTTTGCTCCACACACAGCAAATATACACACACACACACTAAAGAGCGTGACATTGCACCCACAGATATGCCCTGCATGCGTATTGTTTATCGCGATGTAGTAGGCTGCGGGCAGCGCATAGCGAGGCGATCAGTTTTAAAGGACAATGCACGACTTGGCAATTTGCACGATAACAACAGTCGCAGGCAGCGCAAAGGCGTTTTCACACAACCACATCCACGCCTGGCGGTGATTTAAATATCCTATTTACAACGCCCCTGACTCTATATACAGGAACATGTTCACGTCTTGGACTCATCTATTTTTTTTGTTGCAATGCCGCCAAAGGGTTGGAGAGGTCCTTCTTGGCAGCCGCCGCGCGATGACTGTTAATATGGTGAGGATTGAAGTCATGCGGGACGATTGTGTTCGCAATTGCTGCTGGCAGCAATTATTACCTGGCAAGAATGGGGGGAGGCAGTGGCTGCTCACTTCATGCAGTGATAATTATTATCCTTTGCAATATATGCCAAGGAGAGACTCGTCAGTAGTCTGTGTCAAGAGGGCCCCTGCTTGGGGACACGTTTGTTTAATTATTTGACTTCTTAGGACGCAAGAGGAGTCCCCTAAGAAATATTCTTAGGTTTTCGGTAAAGTCACGTAGGTAAAAATTTTTAAAATTAAAATTAATAAAAGTAAAATAAAAATAAAATTAAATCACGACGTTTCGGAGGCAACACAAGCTTCCGTCTTCAGGTGGAACCGTCACAGCACGCTTGCTGTATCAAGTAAATGATTTTTATTTTATTTTTATTTTACTTTTATTAAAAAAAAATTTACCTACGTAACTTTACCGAAAACCTAAGAATTTGAATCCTTGCAGTCACGAAAGCTTCAAATCTAGAATCCCCTAAGAAGCCCCACGGTATGCCTAGAGGCTAACATTACGAGATCCGCACACACATGCCAGAAACCTACATGATGTCAAGCCACGTGATCCACCAACTCAGACATAAATTACAAAACCTGCATTTCAACACCGTGGCAAATCGATGATAACAGTAATAAGTTGCGACTAAGATGTGTCAGCTAATGTGGAAAACTTTGTGAGCGATAGATGATCTATCAGGTAGGTAAGGTGTTGGAGGGAGAGCGGTGGTGCAGTGGTTCGCGCTCCCGAGTGTTGCGTTAAGACTAACCAAGTTATACACCTCCATGCAGGAATTCGTGATACATATATCAACTAAAATTTTGCCACTATCTCTACTGCAGTTGTAAATGTATGAATGGCCATTGCAATAATGACCATAACTAGAATGCAATGAAGAGTTATGCTTTTCTCTCTAAGGAAGGGTAAACAATAGGATATAAGTG
This sequence comes from Lethenteron reissneri, assembly GCF_015708825.2. Classification (NCBI taxonomy): domain Eukaryota; kingdom Metazoa; phylum Chordata; class Hyperoartia; order Petromyzontiformes; family Petromyzontidae; genus Lethenteron; species Lethenteron reissneri. Next base: position 15,684,327 of record NC_083798.1, on the reverse strand, counting down.
TAGACAAATAAAGGGGACATGAAAGGAACAGATTGCAACATTGCCTATAACTGAGACCCCAGCAGCAACATTTCAAGAAAATGACGGCCATAAATCAGTGCCCGCGTTGGTACTGCTCCTCTCCCCGCTGGCAAAAAGATTCACGATTCACCAGGTGATACCGCTGCATTTTATGCCTGGTTTCCCGGCAAGCTTATGACTTGGAAATGTGTGAGCGAGCAATTGAGCATGTAAAGAAATAAATAACCAAATGAAAACATTACAAGAAGTCTGAGAACGCTCGGACTATGTCAGCGGTTCTAATGTATTACAATGTCTCCCGTATGGCGCGGGTGATGGTGGTGGTGGATGCTGGAACCCTCGGGGAAACGAAATTGATTTATAAATCAGGAAATAAATAAATAACGATATATTTTTCTATACACTCAGGCCTCTGCGGCTAAAATGGGCCACACAATAAATGTTGAATTCTCCGCATTAAACAACCAACACACACTATGCAGTGGGCTATAGGGAAATGTTTGCGCCAGAGGAAATGCGAGCAATTTCGGAAATACATTACGCCTAAATTATTTGTTGCACTTCTGCACGCTATTTATAAATCATGTGCGCAGCTATTCGCGCAGGTAGTTCGCGCCGCGCCTGCCTGGACACTGCCTGGTCTGGCCGCGCTATGATCTGACAGTTCACCATTTATTTCACGTGATGTCATGAAACCGCTGGCGTGTATTTTGCGCCTCAGCGGGACATGATGGATCGCTGTTGACTTTTATTTGCCCTCTTTTTCTATACCCCCTGAGTGAAGTGAAGTGCCCGGCGCAATATTTCCACCGCGAGTGTTTGCTATTGCTTAACCTCTTGGTCCTAAAAGACACATTCCACTGCCCCCCCCCCGCTCCCACTGTAGCAATGTGGTGGCAGCCAGGTCTTTGCTAAACGGTTATTTACCGACACGTTCGCCCGATGAATAGACGCAATTTTGATTACAACAGGCCTCATCTTAAACGCAACTAATCTTATCGCATATTGGATGATGAGCATGTTTTAAACTCGATTAGTATTTATATGAGTGACCACCAGGGCTTGCCAGGTGCTGTAAACGTGGGGGAGCTGCGAGGTGTCGCCAGGGGGTGTCAGCCCGAGTGTCAGCCACCCCGTGCGTGTTGCGGCGACTTTGCTCCGGGCACGTGAGGCTAAACATCCATTAACGGAATTCGACAAACATGCCAAAGCAGGATCTGGCCTGCAACTTAGTCTACAGATTGAACGAGGCTTTTCTGCGTAAATAATCGGCATTATTATTGTCTATGGCCAATTCAACAGGAATGTGCCCCATCCCTTCATATCCCGTAATCTAGGTACATGTACGTCTGGATAGTGCTTGGATAAGTGAAAGTACTATGCGCAAACATGATGTCATCGCGCCGCGGGGCTACGTTATTGGAGGCAAAATCAACTGTTGAATGTATGTTAAACTTATTTCGCACCATACGTAACCAAATAGCTGCCACGTCTATGTTCTCCGCCGTTACCAGACCCAACTGACTAGCAAAATCAACTGTTGAACGTATGGTCCAGTAATCCTCAAGACACGCACGCCGTTGGGAAGGCTTCATTCAGTAGTTGATTGACTGTACATGTGTATTATGACTATATTCTCCTGATATAAGACGCACTTTTATTTCTGTATTTAAAAGAAAGATCTTGGGAGCGCGTTTTATAATCCGATGTGTGTGTGTGTGTATATACGTGACTAGATTTTAATAACTTTATTGACAGTGGGAACAACTTGGGGTTGCGTTTTACTTTCCGGCGCATCTCTTAATCTGGATAATAATGTATGCATTAGAAACCCCGTGGTGGTCCATGCTATCTAGGGTACAGACATGACTGCTGTTAGACATTGGCAACTTGACTGCTTCCTCTCGCCTGCCCCTCCATGGACAGGTAACTACTCACACGTCACCTTAAAAACGTATTTATTTTTCGATTTAAAGCTTTCGTGACTGCAGGGATTCATCTTCTTGGTTCTTTCGGTAAAGTCACGTAGAAGGGAAATAATAAAATAATAAAAATAAAACATAATCAAATACAATTCTCACGACGTTTCGGCCACAACGCAAGCAGCCGTCCTCAGGTGAAGAACAGCGTCTGAATGACACTGTCTTGCCGACAGACCTGTTCTTCACCTAAGGACAATTCTCACGACGTTTCGGCTACAACGCAAGCAGCCGTCCTCAGGTGAAGAACAGCGTCGGAATGACGCTGTCTTGCCGACAGACCTGTTCTTCACCTGAGGACGGCTGCTTGCGTTGTGGCCGAAACGTCGTAAGAATTGTATTTTATTATATTTTATTTTTATTATTTTATTATTTCCCTTCTGCGTGACTTTACCGAAAGAACCAAGAAGATGAACGTATTTATTAGGAAACATTTTTACACCTAATTATCATCAGGCCCCATGCTATAAAAGTGCAATCTCCAACTATTATCAACTCAATCTCTCTGGCCTCCCTATTTATATTCTATGGAGAACGGGTCATTGCCCGGAACGTCGCCTATTATATATATTCCTTTTAATGCCACACACGCGGTCACTCACTGCGTTAAGAGTTTTTTTTCGCTCGGCTCGGATGCGGCCGATTTCCGCAGCGCCCCTCCGTCCCGCCAGGCCGCTGTCCGTGGTACTGATTGGCGCTGCGTTCGGCCACCCAATGTTTATGTCGTGAATTATTTATCTCCATTGTTTTATTAACTCCGCACGCTGATGAACAGTAAGTCTCGGCAGTGAGGTGCAATCCTCATTTGGAAGTCAGTTAATCTTGGCTGTGTGTGTGTGTGAGAGAGCGTGTATGCACATGCATATCATGTGCTAATCTTACCTATTAACATCTCTCTAAACCGCAGGGTTTTCCAAAGTCCAATCCTCGCGACCCACCACCACGCTACGTCTTTCCGCGTTCACCAATTTACTCCCCATTTCAATACAAATCATATCGTGTTACGCTGCAACACTTACCATGTGACGCGTTTAGCAATGGACGCTGTCTGCGTCACGTGGACCACGTGTACACACACGCGCGCACGTAGGACACGTGCACACACAGATCTCAATCGTCATTCGAATCGGTTCTATTAACGCAGACAGCGTTAATCGCTTAGCGCGTTTACGTCAGACGTGTCTAACAATCATTGGGTATGTGCAGCACAACACGAGTTAATTTGTATATGAATGAGCATAACTTGGCATACATTGATAAGAGCGGAAAGACGTAGAATGGTGGTGGGTCGCGAAGACTCGAGTTTGGGAACCATTGCTCTAGGGTAAGAAACACATTCCTGCGGAGGGAGCTGGTAGGAACGTTGGGTTGCTCTGTCAATGGCCAGGGTCAACGGCGACGTGGTGTATTCCGCAAATATTGCCGACTGTGAGGGCGGGCACAAGCCGGCGTGAGTAGGTTAAACGTTTAAGGGCATCACGGGGTGACCAGCCCCTCCCCACCCAGCCCCACCCCTCCCACCCCCCACCCAGCCCCATTCTCCCCACCCAGCCCCTCCCCACCCAGCCCATCCCCACCCTCCCCTCTCCATCCAGCCCCTCCCCACCCTCCCCTCTCCACCCAGCCCCACCCATCCCATTTTTGGATGCACGACGGACGGACGGACACAATAATCCCCTGTGGGCTGGTGTAACCAGGAGGTTCCTACCAGTAAAACATCCCATCAGATTTGTGGTGAGAAAGAGCAGCTCACTTGTAGCAGAACCATTCAACAGGGTTTCCCAAAAATGTAGACTTCGTGACCCACCATGGCCTTTCAATGTTTATCAAACGTCTCCCTCGCTCGCACTAAAACGATGTCGTAACACGCTCAACGCGTCTGATGATTGCTAAACACGTCCCACATGACGTAGAGAGCTCCGATTCAGATTCAGGCGGGACCCTTTATGTGCACGTGCCTGTATAGGTGTGTCTCGCGTCATGTAATACGAGCGTTCTCAAATGGAATACGCTCTTTCCTCGTCGCGTGAGACGTTTTAAACAAGTGTAGTGGTGATAACTACTCGCTGTTCGCGAGCGGATCGTAAACAAGGTTTTCCCACTCAATCAAACGGTCAGGGTCAAATGGGGTGAGGTAGGATCCAAACGCCAGATTGGGAAGGACCAATCGGAGGGTTCCACAAGGTGGCCGAGGATTGGACAACCCGGCCACGAACAGGTATAAAAGCCAGAGCGCTGAGAGCTCTTGGCCAGTTCTGCTACACGAAGACCCAAGTCGGCCGAAGACATCTAGGACCCTGGACCAAGCCCTCCAGCCCTTGTCAGGGCTAGGGCTCAGAGTAACCAGTGGTCGGGGAGAGATCCCCTAGGTCCAGCCAGAGGACGCTGGGATAGCAGGGAGATTAGATAGCCAGCAAAGTCCGGAGGCTGCGTCTCCTCATGGTAACGGGTGAGGGGACCATATACCCCCTTTGTGTGATAGGGACTGTGTATTAAGACAATAAACAGTGTGTGCCATAAAAAAGTTTAGAAGTCCGTCCTTTACAACTCTACACAATTATCAGGAGCGTGCAGCATGTGAAGCTTTAACTTGTATTTTAGCGATGTAGGCTACGCAATCACGGAAACGCCTGCTACCAAGCAAGGTGGATCGCCAGGACTGGAGTCTTTTTTTCATAAGCGTTAACATTCGTTATAAATCAAGGCGCTGTGCCGAGTTGCACCATGAGGGTATTTCACTGAATGCTGCTATTAGCCGCAGATCAATTTGTCTGAAGTTCCAATTTTTTCTCGAGCAGAAATTATGAAAACACAATAAATGAAAGCAATCAATGGAACGCATGCACTCCCAGTGGTGCACACGCGCGAAGAAGAAAATAAAAGTCGGCATTAAAATTGCATCACCGTATAAGAAAATGCAAATTGTCATGAGCACTGCCTTGTAGCATATCTAAGAAACTAACGGTTCGTTCTGTAAAATACATATATTGAAAGTATATTTTAGAGAGAGTGTGTAACAACATTTTCTCAAGCAGTTGTGCAAACGATTGGTAAATTGCACGAATCAGAATGCAAAACTAGGAACACGATGACGCACAGCAGAAACATAAATAGAGAAGCGTTATTAATATTATTGAGGCTTAAGTATGAATATTTAAGACTACACGCAGCCGTCTAATTGCTGCTACGAACATGTAAATACTCGAGGCAGGTGTGGCCCATTAACGATTACTGAAACGAGCTTTGCATGTCGCTTACCTTCCAATGTACTGCGAGGTAATGAAGATCACAATGAATGCTTATCGGAGCTAAAATACGCCTATTTGTTTTCATCATATCTGTATTGCACGCTCACCAGATCTTCTAAACAAAGCAAGGTACAACCTGGATTGTGCTTGGATGGGTGACCACCACGCATGGCAGTCGTCATAGGCGGCTGTGCTACGTGGTGTACAGGTGAGGGCGAGTCACAGCACAACAACATCTATTGCTGTAAACTTAATTTGGAGCTTTCGTGACTGCAGAAATTACTCTTTGGTTCTTTCGGTAAAGTCACGTATAAAGATAAAGTAATAAATTAAATACTAGCATACGACGTTTCGATTGCAACACAAGCAATCATCATCAGGTATAAATGAAATAGAAACACAAATCTAGTATACTTAGAAATGTAATGTAATACAACAGAGAGTCGGATAACATAACGGTCAACACCCTACCTGGTTGATTACGTTCTTCCTGAGAATGCTAAATTTGAGAGAGAGATAAAACACAGAACCAGAAACATATAGACAGACATCTCTGTTGTATTACATTACATATCTAAATATACTAGATTTGTGTTTCTATTTCATTTATACCTGATGATGATTGCTTGTGTTGCAATCGAAACGTCGTATGCTAGTATTTAATTTATTATTTTATCTATTGCTGTACTATAATGATGTGCTTCTCCGCCTCTACAAAGCCGCAATGACCAGCGTGGTGAAGTATGGTCTAATAACCCCCATGACCGACGTGGCACTGGGGAGGCCCTCATCTCGTAGTGGATTGACAAAGGGCTGGGTGTGCGCGTATGATTAATTGTATTCTTGCATTCAGTTTAGTCCCACCGTACACGCTCTCTTCGCTGCTTCATTCGCAGATCTCCTTTGTAAAAGAAAAAGGGACGCGTTTTTTTTTATAAAAAAAATAAACGAGCACTCAGCTGGTTAATTCGTATTTATTGATTGACTTTATAATGACCACACGTGGTGTGCTTGGCTTCTCTAAAAGGAGGAGGAAGAGCGGAGGAGCGTGGGGAGTGTAAATGTTTTGGGGGAGAGATCGATTGTGTTTGAGCGGGTTTTACAAACAAACCTAAAAAAATATAATGATCCAGAAATGTAAGCATAGGCACGTTTTGGTGATTATCACATGGAGATTAAGCCGCTGTGTTGATGCTTACAGATATTGACTGCCCTCCCATTCCATTCTAAACATTGTTCACACTTCCTTGACAAATGTTCGCAAAACCCCGTGGCGCACTTACCTTCATGCATTCGCACTGCGCGGCAATTTAATTCACAGGTGGATGTGTGCACTGAGAATACATTGGCCATCGCTTTCCTGTTGTGCAAATAATATTGACATCGCCGTTTGCGTTATTGTTGTCGCATGTGCTGCTTTACAGTCGCGGTGAGTTTACATTTGTTTTCGTGATCTTGCGATGTATTGGTCCATATTTGTTATTTTTTCCCCATAAAACGACCACGTGACCTAACTTCCAAAAATATATGGACCAGAGTATTGGCTACGAAAAACCTAAATTTTAAGTTCGCATTGTATTGTGAAGTTGAGTGGCGATCAGAGGCGATTTTTCATGGCGATTCTCCGTGCGTGAAGCAGACACAGCCTCGCGGGCAAGAATTCATTGCCATGGTTCGGATCCAAACCTTGATCCACAACTCCACGTGGCCACGAACGGCGTGACTTGACTCAACACGGTTCACTGATACATTTGTCACTACCTCATTGAACTGATTAGTGGCAATGTTCGCGCGAAATTGTGTTTGGTGCTGTGACCCCAAAAATCCGAAAAGATAACAGAACGTGAATTGGGGTGGTGATGAAGCGCTCAGGGGGGGTGGGGTGATGGTTAGTGAGAGAGCTCGTACTCATGGCTGGTTGGTTCGCATGCGCAGGAGAAGCGGCAAGTATTTTTGGCTAGTTGGTGATTCAGGGTGAGTGGAAAGCTTAATGCGAGTGGTTGTTTGGAAAGTTGGTTCGGGTTAGAGTCACTTGGCAGGTTAGTACCAGGAACCGGTTGGATAGCTGGTTTGCTCGTTAGGGCTTTCATTTGGTTGGTTCGTGTGTGTCGGTGGTGCAGCGGTTAGCGCGCTATGCGACAAACCCGGTCATCCAAGTTCGATTCCCGCTCACGTCCAATATCAGTGACGATTATCTGAACCGGTCCTAGGCCTCCCCTAGGTCGACTCAGCCGTAAATGAGTACCTGGTGATGGTGGCTAAACATCATCACTGGGGAAATAAAGGCGGCCTGGCGTGGTATTGGTCACCCTACCCTCTCGTGTGCTGTTCCTGGCCTTCATAGGTGCTTGCTAACAGCACGTTTCCAAACAATCGGTTAATGCTATAAGGGTGATATTTGTATTTGTCTTTGTCCATTCCCAAAACTGGATTTCCTCTCCTCACCCATGAATATATGACCCTTTCAGTTATGTCCATTTTTCGTTTGCGGTGCTCACGGACCCAGAACGTGCGCTTTTGCATTGGTGCAACACTGCGCGTGCTGCGTATATGAAATATTGTACAGCTTTAATGAAGTCACCCCTCGACATGAGTGGGATTGATGTATTTTCTGCCCACAGGAGCCTTGCACAGAGATGGTTTTATACAAGCATCATGTGTGTTCATTTGCCTAAAAGGTGAAGCGAGCGACCCATGAAAGGTTATTCAAAAATAATAATGAAAAACCTAAGACGCCTTCCACAAAGCGGAAAAATAATGTCATCTACAGGGCCTCAAACCCATTGCGTTGCGGGTGACTGGAGTATCAGTGCAAAGCATGAAGAAAGTCGCCAAACATCCCGATACAAGACCTGCCTGAAATGTAATATTGACAATCACCGACGCGTTCCTGCATGAACAATTGTTATGAGTATTATGTTCAAGGGGACCAAAGAATTGGCAGTACAGCGATGGATTCTTGAATCTGTAAAGAGCTCTGAAGGGTCACCCCTCATATGCCTGGTGGGTTCCCCGGTATTCTCCCACGCAAAGCCAAGCGATCCTCAAATGGATATGACCACACAGTACAATGTAGGGTCTTTTATAACGAGAGTCGTGAGTCTCACCGAAGCTTTTCTGGGTAGAGGGCATCGTTATACTGGTAGGAACCTCCTGGTTACACCAGCCCACAGGGGGATTATTGTGTCCGTCGTGCAGGGGGGCGCTGGGTTGGGAGGGAGGGGAGGGTGGGGAGGGGCTGGGTCGGAAGGGTGGGGCTGGGTGGGGAGGGGAGGGTGGGGAGGAGCTGGGTGGGGAGGGTGGAGAGGGGCTGGGTGGGGTGAGTGGGGCTGGGTGGGGGGTGGGAGGGGCTGGGTGGGGAGGGGCTGGTCACCCCGTGGTTTAACCTACTCACGCCGGCTTGTGCCCGCCCTCACAGTCGGGCATATTTGCGGAATACACCACGCCGCCGTTGACCCTGGCCATTGCCCGAGAAACCCAACGTTCCTACCAGCTCCCTCCGCAGGAACCTGTTTATTATTGGGGGTTGGAGCAGTAGTGTAGTAGTTGGCGCACAATACGGGGGTGGTCCAGATGTCTTGTAACCCCGATTTAATTCTCTAAAACGTAATATTTTCTAATTCATGTTTGTTTTAAAACAGAAATGAGTATGCAAAGGGGAAAAAATGTTAGGGGTCAATTAATCGGGGGTCACAGGACATCTGGGCCACCCTGTAGACTGAGCTTACATCAGTGGCGAGTGAAATATCAACCAGTCCAACCTCTGCCTCCTTCACTAACCCAGGTATGACCCGCGTGATGAAGTATGGTCAGACAACCCCCGACACGGCGTTTGGAAGCCTTCATCCAGCAATGGTTTAATAAAATGCTCTAACTTATCAATATTATTGGCATACAGGTTTATCGATGTGCAGTTATGCGACACTAGTTTCTAGATGCATTCGGCAACATTTTCCCAAACGTTGACGTCCCCCAGGATTGACGTGCAGCCGTGCTCTGCACACGCTTGATCCACCAACAGACACCCCACTAAAATAATATAACCTTTAAACATTGCTTTTTAAAGTCCTGTACACCAATATAAATACGTACGCGTATTACATATATTACATACCCCCCCCCCCACCCCCCTCTGTAAGATACACGGCCATCGCTTTCACGACATCCAATCACATGTTGAGAAGTGGGTCATTAGAAATCATAGGGCAATCTATACATTGTTCATCCCTTGCATATTTGACCACGCGCGCGCGCGTGAGTGCACTACAGCGGAGAGCCTTGACGAATAAAACGGAATCGCGGCAGATGTTACGACCCTCAAAGAAAAAACACTTTGCTTCACGTGGCGGTTTTCATCGGTGCGTCGAGCCCCGAGCGTTACCTCCAGTGGCGACGCAGGCGGTGCAACTGCGCGGGACCCACGCCCCATGGCTATTACGAGGGAACCGTGGGAATTGAACAAAGGAGCCGCCTTTTCATTCGTTGCACTCGCGTGCACCCCCCCACCTCCACCCACCTCCACCCACCTCCACCACCTCCTCTCTCCCCCAGGGATGCCGCCGTGCTGTAAAGGTTAGCGTACAGGGCTTGCAATCCAGAGGTCACACCGGATTGATTTGATCTTCTGGCGTGGCAGTTGAAACAATGGGCACGTTTCTTCAGCCCCCCCCTCCCGCCGCCTCTGTCCACCCAGCAGTGTTGAATGGGTATACCGCAGTTAGTCGAGCGGAAAGGTCATATTTTGTCCGAGTAAAGCGTGAGTAGTACTCTCCCCCTCCACCCCACCCTTACCAAGACGTGTGACTCGCGTGGGATATCGAGACGAGAGAGGGGGCTCTGTCGAGCTCCCTCCAGTGGAAGCCCTGTCGCCGACGGTGGCGTGAGATTTATTTTTTTTACAGCGCTGCAGCTTTATACCTTTACCTCGGCGCCATGGGAGGCTCGGCAAAGAACGCGCTTCTAGCCCAGCCACTCGCGATGGTGGCAGAAGCTTGCGGCAGAGAGTGGGGAAGCGTGGTGCGTCGCGGCGAATTTAAGGTTCGGGCACGCATCGGTGCGTTTCCATTTCCCGGCCATTATACACGCCAGCGAGCGCGCAGCAGAAATGCAGCCTCCGGGTTTCAATGGGAGGAGGGGGTAACAAGGCGGCACTTTGAGTAATGAGCGCCCGGGGTGGTACACAGAGAGGTGAGAGAGAGAGGCGATGCTGGTCTGGCACAGCCACCAAGCCAAGGTGGACTGACTGACTGCCTGACTGCCGAGTGGAGAAGACCCGAGCTTCAAACAACACAACAACGTGGACAATAACGCACGCGGCCGTTTGTGCATTAATGCAACAAAAACATCGACAGTTGCTGAATAACTGCATTGTGATCCTCATGTCGTCCTTCGGTCACCGCCAATCTACATTTGAGCGAATGTGTCTGACTGACAGGCAACAGTGAGACAGAGAGAGAGAGAGAGACCGGTGGTCCTTATTATGACGACTCATCAGCACAGCATTGTCACCAGTGCTCACTGCCGGCAACGTCTGCTGCCTCTGTGATCACGCAGCGTACAGTGATGTCGAGTCCCCCCACTGCTGCACTCAGAGGCCCGTTCGGCTGGCAGCCACTGCACAGGAGCAGCTGGATATGAGCACCTTCCTCCTCTTCTTGGTTCTTTCGGTAAAGTCACGTAGAATGGAAATAATAAAATAATAAAAATAAAACATAATAAAATAATTCTCACGACGTTTTGGCCACAACGCAAGCAGCAGTCCTCAAGTGAAGACCAGGTCTGTCGGGGAGACAGCGTCTTCACCTGAGGACGGCTGCTTGCGTTGTGGCCGAAACGTCGTGAGAATTATTTTATAACGTTTTATTTTTATATTTTATTATTTCCATTCTACGTGACTTTACCGAAAGAACCAAGAAGATGAATCCCTGCAGTCACGAAATCTTAACATCGAAATTTCACCTTCCTCCTGTTGGATATTATATGTGCTTATATCCAAACGTGTGCTTGTATCAGACGTTCCCACCAGCGTAATGTAAATATGCTGGGGGGGGGGGGGGTGCGTAACGACGCGCTGTTTGTGTTGTGCGTGTCGCGCGCGGCGCCAGCGTGTTTGTGGCGTGTTTTCTGTATTCTGTGTGAATTGTATCGAAATCGGCTCCAGTGCTTTTGCTGCTGGCAGTAATAAACGTGGTGTAAAAGTAAAAAAAAAGTGAACGTGTTGCTATATACCCAGTACCATGCAGTGGAGTAATATACGACTTGTATGGATTGGCACACCTTGTACCCGGGTGGTATATTGCCTTGCGTCGGTAATCGCTACTCCAAACCAGTCGAGCAGCGTTCTGGAAAACATCGAGTGAGGAATTATAAGCCCCGCTAAAACAAGAACGGCTAATATTAGGTGTGCTTATATCTAGCTTGCACTGGTGCTTCACGTCAGGATTGAGAGGGAGAGTCGGGGGTAGACAAATCAGGCCCTTAAATGCCTTGTGGTGCATTAGGGTACGATTGTGTGCCATGCTGATCGATACGTGTATTACGTCATTATCATTTGTGGTGAGCGGTAGTGCAGTGGTTAGCGCGCTTGCGCTACGAACCCGTTGACCCGAGTTCGATTCCCGCTCACGGACCAACACCAGTGACGATTATCTTAACCGGTCATGGGCCTCCCCTAGGTAGACTCAGCCTCAAATGAGTACCTGGTGCGGTGTGTAACACATCACCACTGTAGAGGCTGAAGGCGGCCGGGCGTGGTGCTGGCCACCCACCCCCTCGTGTGCCGTGCCGGCCTTAATAGGTGTTCACTAACAGCACTTGCTCCAACAGTTTGTTAAAGCCATAGAGGGATCTTTGTATTTTTTACCTCATTAAGATGGTCACGTAACGCATTACCTCGTTAAGATATCACATTACAAATTAGCAGGTTTGACTATTTAAGGGTACCTGGTAGCCATGGCTGTGGATCTGCTTGGAGAAGATGCCCCCTGTACCTGTTCTTTATGCTGCACCAGTATATGCCTGGCTGATTATTAAATAGCCATTTTGGCCTTACCAGTAATTACGTGTGCGTCTGTGTCTCTACACATGGAAACAACATGGCCCTTGAGTGAAACAAATGGGAAGCGATATTTCCCGTTCGTGTGGGTTGAATTTTATGTTCCTGATAAATGTGCGGCTTATTGACCAGAGCACCCAGAATGTGGCATTTTTTTTGGCGTATTTAAGATGCCAAGCAGAGACTGAGACCAAACAGCGCTTGGACAGAGTGGTCCGGATAGATAACAGGTATTATAGGCTGCGAGACTACGTCGTGGGCAGCGACAGAGACCAGTGCAGCATCATCCCTTCTTGTAGAAAGGCCGACGTGATTGCTACCCACCTTCAACCCGTACTGACTAACGCATGGTCAAATAGCCCCACAGGGAGGGGCAGGGCGGTGGAGGGTGGCTCATCCAGCAGAAGATTGACAAAAGGCTTCACGTGTATATATGTGCTGCATGGGTATTTCCATTGGCTCATTTCCATCCGCCACTGTGCGAAAGCCTCACTGTGTTATGATGAGCAGGCAGTCAAAATAAAACATAAACGCGATCCTTAAAAGTTTAGATGGATCTGGAAGTATTCGTTTATTTCTCAATGCAATTACCCACAATGTCACCCCACTTGCTCTGCTTCATGATTATTGCCTTCATAGATGGCTTAAACAGATATATCACATTAGGCCAGAGCGACATTTTGTAAATGTGTGTCTTAAAACATTCTACCACACATATATGTTGCTCAAAATGATACATGTTTTAATTATATTTTTATACGTAAAACCGGAAATCAGATTCCACAGTCAATCAAGGAACTTGTCATTGCAAACCCATCATTGTGAACATGTTATTTTAAAAATATGTTTTTGCATTCCCCCCCCCCTTCTATTATACAGTATTCCGGTTGTGGGTGCTAAATGGATTGCTACAGCAGGGGGATGACCATGCCTAATGATGATTAAAATTGTGCAATTGGCACCATGCCATTAAATGAATTATATCAATTCAGAACTCTGCAGCGAGCATTGCATCAGCCTGTGTCAGAGAACAGTCCCGGAAGGTCAGTCGAGATGATTTATCCCTGAGATCCATAAGCTGGCGACACTTGTGAATCTGGTTTGATCACGGGCCTCTGCCCGGAGTTAAACTCAGCGTCTCATCGGCACCGGCTCAGTGCTCCAACCCCTGAGCCACCTGGCCCCTCGATGAAAGCATAATGAGCCAAAGAAATCGCTACGAAGTGATGAGAAAATCCTGGACTCGAGATATTTGCACAGTCTGTAACACCAGCATATGATAAGCCAATGCCTTTGTAATACCAGCATTGAACAAAGTTTAACTGTTTTAGTGTTCAAACAAGATTTTTGCCGAAGAATGTGAAGCCTTCATATTTGGTACACACGTATAAAGTAAAACAAATAAGAATGTACAAACTCTTAATCGATCCACTGCTGAATGAAGGATGTTGTTTGACCATACTTCACCACGCTGGCCAGTGTGGGTTAGTGAATGGAGGGGATGGCGCTGGGGTTCTGTAGCGGGTTTTTTTTATAGCGCTCGCCACTGACGTTGGCAGAGCACGGTGCGCTTACCTCTGTGTGTACATTTGAATGAAATAATTGTGGATGGCAGCAAAAATGTCGCATTCTCTATGGGGAGGACTTTCAAAAGGCTGCCATTGTTCAGCGTTTAGAGCTGCAATTTACATGAATGCTGCAGATAACATTATAATTAATATTATATTGCAATGTGGCCGCATGCTCTGCCAACCACGCAATTTTTTCAATTTACATTTTATCAGAGGTACTTAAATCCGTTTAAAAGGGAAGCCACGTGACCTGTCGGTCATCACCATCGCACAATAAAAAGAAATATCGGTTACTGACAGAAAACGGAGCGATGAGCCAGCACCTCTGGGATCCTGGGTTATATTTTGAGTTGATAGCCGCCCATGATGAAATTGAAATTGTGTTCTCAAGTGCAGCAGGTTGATGGTGTAAATCCGGTCATTAAGGACTGCACATAAAAAGCATAATTACATTTGGAGTTGCATCTAACTTTGGCTAATTTTCATGCTCTGAATTTCATAAACATCAGTTTGACTCTATTGGAACCTCATTTGCCAGTAAAAAATATGATAATTGGTTTTTTACCCTTCTATCTGGCAACAAAACTGACACCTTTTTTTTACAAGGAGTCATGTGAGACGAGGCTCTAAAGAAAGCTGTTTCGGGTGTGGACCAATCAACTTTAAGGACAGTGCATATATTATCAGAGTTATGTTTTTTGTTTGCATTATGGCTGCAGGTATTGTGGTCTATGCAAACATGACTCCTTGTAAAAAAAAGGTGTCAGTTTTGTTGCCAGATAGAAGGGTAAAAAAACAATTATCATCAGTTTGACTGTTTACGTGTCAGATATATTCAGAGCAGCGTGTGTGGGCGAGTTGCGACTCATCTTGTGTAAAGAATCAAAAGGACACTTGACAGATTTCTTTTCTTTTCTACAGCTATTCTCTGAAAAATATCACAAATGCTCTATGCAAATTTGTCATTGATTCTTTGTCTAATGACAGCACGGTTTTAATAAATTGGTGTAAAAATACATTTAAAAAAATACTGTCTACAAAGTGACAAATACTAATAATGTAATTTGCAACGTTAGCAATATTTGCTTTGTATAAGAGGTATTCTGTATCAACAGACTTGCTAATATTAATTCGTCCTTGCCAGCAAACCCCTTACTAAACGAAAACGAAAGAGAATTAAGAGAAAAGGCGGAGGACTGTAATGGCTTTAATAACCACTTTTTTTCCGACTTAATGTGTTGTGCAGCTACCTCTGCGTCATCCCAGTGGCGTTGGCACATTGGCAGATTGGGCTGCCACTCTAGAAAGCGTGCCGATATTTTTAGTTTTTGTGTCAGCCTGCAAATTTTCAAAACGCTGTTCGAGGCATTAAGCGTCCACGGATGGAAAGTGGATAATCCACGGATTCAGTTCCCTTCGCGCTCAAATGCAGTTGAGTTGAGTCAGTCGTACACTGCATTATCTTCCTCTTCCATAACCTCTAAATCAGTGGTTCTTAACCTGGGGTGCAAGCACCCCCTGGGGGTGCGAGATGCCTTTTCTGAAGTGGGAGACATGCCGGATTGTTTAGAAGGTAAATAATCGAAAACACAAATTAAGCATGGGCACGTAAGTACAACGACTTTGTTTCATCAAACCGACGTATTTATTAACATAAACACTATTTACGATTGAGAACCAAAGGGTTGCAGGCTGTAGTAAAGGTTAAGAACCACTGCTCTAAATGCACACGGACAGCTCGGTTTTGGTTTTTGCAATCCACTACTGGATGAGAGCACCCCTATGTAGTGGAGGTGATTCGCCCATACTTCACCACGGTGGACTATGCGGACTAGGGAAGTCGAGGAGCATAAAAGCTCAATGCAACAATTGGTGTTGCATGCCCTTGCCCTCGGAAAAGTTCAAGTTCATTTATTAGGTATAGCCCTGCGAGCCATTCGGCTCTTGAATCGGGTGCAACCGCAACAAACAAAAAACATGAACAAAAAAACATCTTAAGAAGAAAACATCTTAAAGTCCTCCTGCAGTAGCTTACAACACCTGCTTTATGCATGACAGTCGCCCACCTCAGGACTATTCCGGGCTCAAACCCGCTTAGCTTTCGAGAACTGATGCGAGCAGTTTCATTCTGAGTGATTTTGTCATAGGACACCTATACAACCCATGCGTTAAGAATGTAATGATTCATCGTTGCCCCAGCAATTTCATGGAATGCCATAACTCAGGGTCATTATTGGATTCAATAATCACTTGATATTGTCTCGTTTTTACCATTTCGTTGGCATTGTCTCTGATTTAATCGTCTCGCCTTCATAGTTTTGTTCGTATATGAGCATGAATGCAACATTAGCATAATTTAATGTATATTACCTACAGTGTGCAATGTAATTTTTTTTATCGTGTAATGTACTCGAGTTCCCGAAGAAGCTCCCTGCACGTGGAGTGGAACGTCGGACATCATTGCTGAACAGCGCGGTATTAAAACCTGAACACAAACGAGGGGGGGGGGGGTGGGGCACGACACAGCACAACCACGAAAACCTTACAAAAACCTGTGGAAAGGAGAGGTCATTCCTCTCGGGTAACTCGACAAACTTCTGCTGTGTGAGATGTCAAAACATTGCCGTTATATAAAAAAAAAAACTTCACCCGCTACGCATCGTACTTTTATGTTGTCAAAAGTTATTTTCGTATGTCGGGCAGCAAGGCGCTGGCCTCATGGCACTCGTGCGCATTGAATTGCCCACAAGCACACAGCGGTCGGGTAGGCACACCGAGGCAGCGTGTTTAATAGACGTGGCAGGTCAGCCAGGGGTGTACCGCCAGGGGACACGCTCTCGGTAAGCCGGTCGTTTAATTTTAGCAGGTAGCAAGACCTTGTGTTCTTTTCCGCGCTAAGTTGATGTCACGCATCGCTGCAGGCACTGTAACGATAACGCACAAATAAGAATCGGAGGAAATTGAACGTATGGGCAGGGTTTTTGATTTGGGCTCTCGCTCTCTGTTTTTTCTCCACCCCCCCCGCCGCCTCTGCGCCTCCAACTCCGTTTTACCTCGAAGCTCACGATCTCGTCCATTGATTGAATAACAGAAATTGCAGTCATACTTGAGCGAGCCGTTTTTTTTTTGTTGCATGATCCGCCGATTGAAAATATTTCCCGGCGTACTATTGGAAATGTCTTTTGACGTGCTGCTCAGTTGCTGTTGGCTACGGATGGGTTGGTCATACTAGCCGTGGTCAAATGCACCGCCTCTAAGGTCAAGGGGTCACCGATTTCCAACCTCGATCTCAGCCGTCCCAGTGACACGCTGCTAATGCAGCGACTAAGCTCACGTCACCTTTGGTCCCTCGCAAATGGAAACAATCTTCGCTCTGTTTGTTGCGGGAATGGAACGATGGATTGATTCATATACTGTGCTCATATCGATTCAAAATTTCCGGGGTGGCTCTCGCTTGCTCTCAATTGCTTGGGAACCATGGCTTTGCCAAGCCTCGTAGGCTCGTAATGCCAACACACATAAGCGGTGCCTTAATACACAAGTTTGTCAATCTTCGCTGTCTCTCTCTGTTCATCTTCTCCTTGCGCTCAATCCACGCTTTCGCTCTTTTCTCGTCTTGCCCACCCCCTTTCACTGGAACAAACTTCCCCCTCCACATCAGGCAGTCACCTGCGCTCACTAGTTTCCGCTCCGCACTCCAAACTCACTTATTTTCCCTCGCTCACCCCACCTCCCCTTAATCTCTCCCTCTTAACCACTGCCGTTACTGTTCTCTCTTCACATTCTCATTGTATGGCTATCACTCATTACCCATTCATCCATTTCATTCATCAGCATTTACTGTCATCAATTTCGCTCACCGAATTCACGCATCACAGATTTGCCTCCATTGCTTCCTCTCATCTATTTAATTCACCTCACATCCACCATTACATTCACATGTTGTACCGCTGTTAATTATTTGTAAAAAAACCCCTTGGTTAAGACGCGTTGTACATTCCTTTAAGATAATAAAAGGTAAACACCGGTGCCTTAACATAGTGCCCCTGGAAGTATAACCGCCTCATGCTCGGCCACGTTTGTATACGTGACTCGTTTTGCCTTTTCTCTTATGTGGGTCTGCGTCTCACTCCCTTACTCCGTGAAATGAATGTGCTCTGATTACCTCTGACAGAAACGTACTACTGTTAATATACTTGTATCCCAGCACTTCTTGGTGCCGTGATCATTGTCCTCGGTGAGTTTACATGTCCACAACTGTTTATGCATCCAAGAAAGCGACAATACAAATGAAGTTGGCCGTGAACGTTTGAAATTGAGAACATTAAACAATTGGTTAATTATGCTACTTGCATACCAGATTCTATCTCAAACCGGCCCAGTACCTGATATCTGTTCGTAACTTCTGACCCAACTCCACACACAACTGGCACTCCTTAAACCAATTGGGTACATCTGACCACTGTGTTATCACTGGTAAGCACCTCTACACTCTTAGAACTTAACAAGGCTAAATGCACTATTTGGCAATAAATCAATTATGATGGCCTCAGTGACTTTATGCTTGCATCCATTGGCACATAACCTGGATTTCAACAAGTGAGGCATCCACATGTGCCTCGACTGTTACCCAGTCAATGAATACTTCACGTAAGACTGGCAATTCCACAGTTCCTCCCACTATATTGAGCGATGATATTCTTAGCCATAGTAAAGCCATTCATCTGCTTGGAACAACAATCTCGTCTGACCTGTCATGCCATGCCTTTACATTGTTACTAATCTGGCTAAGGAGGCATCAAAGAAGCGTGGTTTCCTTTTCCCTGCATAAGCCTTCTGTATCTCCGAACAATTATGACACTACTGTACTGCTGTACAGAGCACAGATAAGGTCCACGCTGGATTCATGCTGTCCTCTCTGGGATCGAGCCCCAGTACTTTATTTAATTGAGTAAAGCAGTCAGGGTGATTGATCAACCCATTCACTTCAGTCACTCGCTCACCGGCGGTCAGTCGCCTACTTGTCACTCACCTATCGCTACTAGCACGGTGACTTTTCCCGTGAACTTCACCTATTGATTCCTCCACCCACGTTGAGGACTCGGTTTACAAGATACTGACTTTTTTTCATCCCTAACACAGTGTTCAACCGCGACACTGCAGGTCAACACACTTCTGTTTATAGATCTTCCCTGCGCACTGCTCAAGATTCATCAAGTCAAGAAACATGCGAACTCTTATCTATAACAACTTTGATAGTATTTTTGGTTATTTCGGTAAAGTCACGTAGAAGGGAAATAATAAAATAATACAAATATAACACAATACAATTCTCACGACGTTTCGACTGCAACACAAGCAATCATCATTAGATATGAAATCCACAGCAATAATTTTTATTATAATTTATTATAATTTTATTATTTCCCTTTTACGTGACTTTACCGAAAGAACCAAGCATATGAATCCCTGCAGTCACGAAAGCTTTAAATCAAAACTTTGATAGTGATGTTTGCTGCTGGTCTTTGGGCTTGTGCTAGGCAGTTGTAAAAAAAAATCGTTTTCTATTTATATGTGATGGGTTCATGTAATCCCTACAGCCACTGGAGGACACTACCATTCACGAACAATGTCAAAAAAAAACTCGATTGAATGGTGACCCTGAATCGCAACGATGCATTAAATGGCCGGTGTGCAAATCATTCTATTCCCAACGGTCGACATTAGTCAGTCACCGTGCGCCGATTCTACTTACCTCTGCCCCTTAAAGGCGACCAGACCGTACAGCATATTTAGCCCTCAAGCTAAGAAGAAAATGCAATTGAATGCGGAAAACAAAGATAACACGTGAGGCCGAAGCTACACCTAGCCAAGCCAGCATTTGAAATTACACCCTTGAAATGCTACGATTTAAAGTACTGTACGTGGATATGCGACTTCAACTCCAAACACACCTGCTCGACTCGTCAGCATGTGTGACAATCCCAGAGCCAGCCGCTCCACCATACAGACGGCAGCCAAAGGCTCAAATCCCTGAGCGATGTGCCCCACCGGGTTTGTACGAAGAGAGTATATAGGTCAAATCACTCGATGCCAGAAGAAAAATATCGTGTTAAACCTTCGGAAAGCGCCGAACTGTAACTTATTGCAAAGTGTTTTTTTTTTTACCGCCCTGTTTGCAGAGCCTCTGGCCAGGCTCGCTTCGGTGCCAAGCCTTCCAGCGCGCCAGATGTGTCATGCTTCTTGTATATGTCATTATATTTCAATAACAGAGAGGAAGACAAAGGACCAGGGCGACGGAATTTCCACGCGACCGGCGTAAAACGACGACGATCATTGCGGGTCCAGAGAAGCAAAGACGACGAGAAAGGGAACAATAAGAATGTGATTACAGTCGACTCTCGATTATTCGGCCAATGACGGGGAGGACACCCGCGGGGATAATTGAAAATCGCGGACAATGCATAAATATCAATTTTCACCGGATCTCTATGCCAAAACCCACGACTATAGGTATACATTGTGCTTAAATTAAGAAAACACACTTTCCTGCTCCTGCGCAGAAGAGTCCACCCACTAAGTGGATAGCAGAGCCGCGTCAATCAAAATCAATCAAACTCCACCTTACTGTTGGAAATAAATGCAACTACTTTACTGTAGAGGCGATCACGTGGATTTCGGATTAACCGGAGCAGATCTTTGGTTTAAGCACGTGACTTGCAATACACATTTCCAAGAATAACGATGTAGAACTGTTTGTAGATAATTATTAATTCGGGGCTTAAGGGAAAATCCATGAGTTATTAATTTACGTCAAAATCTGAGGTGCGTGGTTAATCTGGAAATCTGATACACCCACGTTGATAACCGAGAGTCGACTGTATATAGATAGGGAGGAATCGATTAAAAGAGAAGAGAACACTGAACAAACGGAAATCAGATCGGGAGCGAATCAAGAAAAATGATTTGGACTGGAAGAATCCGATGAGCTTTGAAGCCATTTTTCACAGATTGTCCAGAATCGACAAGAGGGTACCAAATATTCATATAAACGATGAGCAAAACATGTAACAGACTCCCCCCCCCGCCCACAGAAGATTTATCAGGCGTAATAAACAATGGAAATATATATATGGCAGCACTAATGCCGAACAGAAACAACTTTTTTGTGGAAGCAGCCAGCTGTTCTCACGATATGGGCGGCTAGTGTCCGGTGTCAGTGCACACAGACCATTTGACTGAGGTCACGGGTTTGGGCCCTTGGGTTTTCCCTTGAGAAGGTTTAAAAGTACAATAAGTTTGTCGACCCGGTCACTGACGAGTGCACATAATCTGTAAAAAAAATATGCGCATTAAAACTTAATCACAAAACATCAATATTTTGGTCAACAGAGCGGAGCAGTTGCTTTAGATTAAATATTGTTATTATTATTGTTGTTGAGGACAAAATTGATTTTGTTGTGTTGTTATTTCTAGAAAAAGCAATTATTTGTTCAATAGATTATTAAAAAGCAGAATAATTACGTACAGCCTTCAACTGGAGGAAGGCATTTTCATGGCGTGTTAGTTGTGCGGGGTGTTTGACCATACTTCACCACGCCAATCTGTGTGAGTTGGTGAGGTGGGTGATCGGGACCGGTTCAAATATCACTCACCATTGATGTTAGCCATGGCTGGGAATCAAACTCTGTGGGTTCATAGCACTGTGTGCTAACCACAGTGTCACCGCACCACCACCACCACCATATAGATTATTTAAGTCGCCTAAGATCTATAAATGCATCCCTTTTGCATGTAGAAATGATGGAATTAAATAAAAAATGTAAAAACAATTAGTTTCCTTTTCTTAAATTAGCATTCTGAAATTAAAAAATTTCACACCAGCTCATTGTACCATGATCCACAATCTATTTGGGTTCAATATGTGTTAATAGTATTCTACAGAATTATTGAATAGAGACTCTATCTCAGAGAAGAAACCTTATTTATTGCATAGCAGAGAGCATGATAAAAAGCACACTATTAAACGCCTTTGAAACTGAAAATGTTGATATATCTGAGGCACAAAGCCCACGTGATTTTTTTGTTTATCATTTCTCTTTTCATGACTGTTATTATTTTTCTTACACGAGGAATTTGATTCTTGTTCTCTGGCGATATTCGCTCACCAGGTGATCCTTTGTCATGATACACACAGTAATCAACAAGCTCGCACGCAGGCCCGGTCTCCATCCTCAAAAGGCCCCCCAACCCCTGGCCTTTGAGGCTGCCAGAATTTGCAGGTGCTTCGGTATTTGGAACAGTCTTAGAAATCATAGGCAATTTAATTTCCATTTCGGGAATGTTCCACGACTCATTGCATTTGAAAAGAAAATAGTAATGGGTGCAGCCCTGTAATTTCTTACTCACGTCACTGCTGGCAGATATGCCTCCACCACAGAGAGAGCGCCAGAGAGAGAGAGAGAGCCCTTGGCCAGGCGTCTTGGAAGAGGCGGGAGTTTCCCACACTTTACTCCACCACACATGAACCCTGTCTATCGACTAACTGTGGTGTGTCCATTTCTACTGTTGGATGAGCAGAGCTTGGGGGGGGGGGGGCGATTAAAAAACCTGCCCAGTGTTTCAACTGCTGCGCTGGAATATTGGACCGCCTACCTCTGGATTGCGAGTCTTGTGTGCTAACCTTCCCACCCGGGCAGCATCCCCAGCTCTTTAAGGATAAGAGACATGTTAAGCTCTCTTTTCATGTCAAGTGGATTATGCAATTGATTGCCTTTGGAATGTGTTGGGTTGAATGCTTAAGCTTCCTGAGCACACAATGACGTTGCTGGTTACTTTAATAACATAGATAATTCGTCTGTCAGCTTGCACATATTTTTTGGTCATCCAACTTGCACGATGGAGCATGGCTAAGAAAGGGAAAGAATTCTGAACAGCTCCGTTAACCGCTGATAAGAGAAAAGTCGGAGTGGAGGAAGAGAGCATTGGGAATGCGTGCACTTTAACCCCTACCCCAGCAATTTAAGGGGCTACTCCAGTAACGATCTCAGGGCTGGGGAATGATCTCATTTTAAATGACCCATCCTTTGATTTCGAGTTGTACCTTGTTTTGTTCGACATAATATCTGACATTTGCTGGGAGCTTCTGCAGGAACATGAGGACACCGTGCCGCGCAAACACGCAGTACAACCCGAAAACACAGCAGAGAGCCAAACAGCACAACCCTTAAAAATGTACACGGTCATATTATCCATCACATCCTAGATGATTTAATCAGGTACTGTTGGGGAATACTGTCGACCTGGCAACAAGACTCTGTTTTAAAATTGTGTTAACGTTTGTCCTTTGTAAGGGCCTCTTGCAGGAGGGACAGACGTGGTTCAAGGTGCGGTGTTGTTAACCTCCAAAGGTATTTGAAAGTCTTACGTGGCCTGCGGTGAAGACAAGATTCCCGATCACGTGGCCACGCGTATTGAAGGGATTCGCCGAGTTGGTCGTGACGCCACAGAGATGCGACAGGACAATTGGGGCATTCAAAGTCACTGCAGGGAGCAGCCGTGAGATTTACAGTTTCCTCGTTAATTTCTGTTTCACAAAAACAAATTGGATCTGTTTGTAGCACTCCTAAAGGATCATTGTTCTGGTTTTAGGTCGTAATTGAGAGGTGGTGCTGTTGTTGCTTTCAATGCGAGTCAACGAATAGACAGGCAAAAAAAAACGAACGAACACACGTGTTTAGGTTGCGCACACAGCGATGCATTGCATAATTACTGTAGATACACTATTACTGGTGTAGAGGTGATACGCGCTGGGATTAAGGATCGTATGCACAGTGCGTGATGATTGGCTGTGTAGGTGGTGACGCGCGCTGACGGTGGAGGATCAGGGGTCAGCGCGGGGTCGTGGGTTACGGGGTACCGATTGGCTGTGGGCGGTGACGCGCTGAGAGGGAGTGATCAGGTGGCAGCGCAGTGTGATTGGTGGAGTAATGTTAACACGCGCTGGGGAAAGCGGATCGTAGAGAGAGTGCGTCGTGATTGGGTCATTAAGGAACGACGCTCACGTCGACGCCGCATCAGCTCCGTCCCTCGTGAGCAGGGGCTATAAAAGGGGATGCACACAGGCGTAAGGGCAGTGTGTAACCAGCGAAGAAGGAAGACGGGGATGAAGACCTAGAGCCCTGCGGTACCTAGCCCCGCTGTCCTAAGGGGACCGGGACTCTGTGTAACCCAGAGGCGAGTGTAGTGGGTGTAGCCATAGGTCTACACGAGCCGAATGTACTATGTGTAGCCAGGGCATAGGGCTTACACGAGTCGAGTGTATTGTGTAGCCAGAGGCATAGGGCTTACACGAGTCGAGTGTATTGTGTAGCCAGAGGCATAGGGCTTACACGAGTCGAGTATATTGTGTGTAGCCAGAGGCATAGGGTCTACACGAGTCAAGTGTATCGGGTGTAGCCAGAGGCCTAGAGCTTACACGAGATTAGTGGAGTGTGTCGGAGGAAGAAGAGAGACCACACGTTGTATTGTGATACTTAAAGGATTTAATAAAAGTGTGTTACCCGTCAAGAAGTTCCTGCCGTCAATTCCCATACTTCAACTGGCGTCAGAAGTGAAACGGTCCTCCAAGCATGGATACAAGGAGGAACCGTCGGACCCACGGGATTGACCACGAGGACAACCTCGACGACGCGGGCCAGCGGGCATCAGGGGGTGAGGAAGAGGAGCTGCCCACGGGGCAGGATCCACCGACGGCGCCGGTCGAGCGACGGGGGACTGACACCGTGCTTCGCGAGGCACACTCCCGTCTGGCGGAGCTGCTGCTCACCGCCGCGTCCATCTTGGCGGAGATCAGCTCGTCGGGAGGAGCGGGGACGGCGGCCGACGTGCTACAGGGTCGCCCTGCAGATTCCCGCCAAAACGATTTGGCGATTCCCGCCATTTCATCCGCTCCAACTTTTGGCGGGAACGGCCATCACCACGTGGCAGCGGTTCTCCATGCGCGGCCGCTGACGTCACCAACGCGCGCGGCGGACCGCCATCACACACCCGCCACTGGGGCCGCCATCTTACACACCGACGGGGGGGCAGAGAGGAAGCACGAGGAGGAGGACGACTTTATCTTTCAGCAGCGCCTTCCCACGTTGTCAGCATTCAAGGCGGAAGGCGGGGATTGGAGCCAATTTCAGCGCAGATTTTTGGCGCATCAAGAGATGTCCGCCTGGTCCGACGTTACGGCACTGCGGGCACTGCCTGCCATGCTGGACGACAACGCGCTCGCGGCCTTCACGTCCGCACGCAGGTCGGACCGCTCCACGCTCAAGGATGCGCTGGCTCTCATGGCCAAAGTCTACGGTCCTCCCTCGGCGTGCCGCCATCATTTCTACGCAAGACGGAAGGCGGACACGGAGACCGTGCTCGCCTACCGCACGGCGTTGCTCGCTCTCGCTGACGCCGCGTTCCCTCGTATGGACGAGGAGGGCCAAGATGCGATGGTTTTGGAGCAGCTGCTCAAGTTGGCGCAGGACCTGGGGGTCCCCATCAACACGGCCGACGACACCGATATTTCTTCATTACGGGTCGCCACGAGCATGCAAGCGCACGAGGTGCTTCAACGGAAGCAGGGGGTCGTCTGCAACGCTGCCGTGGCCTCAACTCCGGGTCCGGTTGACACCGTGCCCCAAGTCGTCAGCCCACGAGAGGACGCGTTCATCGCGGGACGAGCGGGGGACTGGAGGTCGGGGGGTCGTTCGCCTCTGCGAGCGGCCCGCAAGCTGGAGCAACCGAGATCTCCGACTACTGTCATCACCTGCTATAACTGCGGCCTTCGTGGCCACGTGGCCTCCGGTTGCCGCGCCCCACGTCAGCGCGCCATGGGACCTCGGCTGGACGACGACCAAGGCCCCAAGTCATCACTGCAAACCCCGGCAAGTCGCGGCACCTCACATGCTTGGCCCGCATACTCGACACGTATGGGTCGTCGCGTTGCGACGAGGGAGAGCCGAGTAGAGTTCGGGGATTCGGTTCGGAGAGGGGGGTTCGGCCGGGACCGGGGAGACATTAAATGGTCGGAATTGGGGCACAGAATAGTGGCTGCCTCAGCGGGTTCATCCGTCGTTACCGGATCGATTGATGGGGTCGAGGTCAGGGTGTTAGTGGACACGGGGGCATCGGCGACTATTATTTCGGATCTCATTTATAATATTCTCCCGGTACAATGTCGTCCGCTTCTTCCGGTGGATGTGCCATTTTACGCCGCTAACGGGGGATCGTTGGGCATTATCGGTCAGATTAGGGCGTCCATTTGCATTGGTGATATCAAATTGTCGGGACCCGTTTTCGTTTCATCTTCCCTGGCGGTTCCTTGCCTATTGGGCACTGATTTTTTGGCGAAAATGGCCATCAAAATTCTCATTGATCAGCGTTGCATTGAACTACCATCGGGTCGCCGTATTTCATTTTTGACGAGCCCTAATGTAATTCGGACGGCGTGCTCTACCATTCAGGCGTTAGCAACACAGACCGTGCACGTGCCCCCGGGTTCACAAATGTTGATTCCCCTCCGGTTACGGAAGCCATGGGGGAAGGAGGCCTCGGAACAGGCCATGCTTTTGGGTCCTTCTAATAGGGCTGTTGGAGGTCTCGATTTATCGGTGGCTCACACGTTGGTTGGGGCAGACAGGGATCCGTTTGTCATGGTTTTAAACGCTGGGGCGCGGCCGGCCGTCATTCAGCAGGGCACCGTGCTGGCTCACGCGGCACGGGTCCCTGCGGAGGAGAGGCTGGTTGCGCAGGCTGATCCGAGCCCCACGAATAGCGTACCATCAAAGGAGGACCTAGATTGGATTGATATGCTGTGCGCGGACTCTGACGATTTGTCAGCGCTACAGTTGGGTGCGTTGCGCGGGTTGCTGATTGAATTTTCGGATGTCTTCAGTAAACATAAGTATGATATCGGATGCACGGACCTGCTACGCCACCACATTGAAACGGGCGATGCGGCACCGGTCAGGCAAAATCCCTTCCGACTGAGTCCTGCTGAGAAGGAACATGTTCAGTCGGCAGTTAACGATATGCTGGAAGCCGACATTATTTCGCCTTCTTCCAGTCCTTGGGGAGCACCTATTGTGCTCGTTAAAAAGCAGGACGGGTCCCTGCGATTTTGCGTCGATTTCCGCCGCCTGAATAAGATCTCGGTGGCCGACGCGTATCCGCTCCCCAGGATGGACGAGTCTCTCGATGCATTGTCCGGTGCGCGATACTTTTCGACTCTTGATTTATTGTCCGGATTTTGGCAGTTGCCACTCGACGAGGAGTCTAAGCCTAAGACTGCATTCCGGACTCCAGGGGGCCTGTTTCAGTTTAACCGGTTACCCATGGGACTTCACTCCTCTCCTGCGACGTTTCAGCGTCTTATGGAATTGGTTTTGTCGGGCTTGCAGTGGGAGACGTGCCTCATTTACCTTGACGATGTCATTGTTTTCGGTAAAACGTTCGAAGAACACCTCCAGCGATTGAGAGGGGTGTTCTTGCGAATGCGATCGGCTAAATTAAAGTTTAAACCGGCCAAATGCCATCTTTTTCGTAAATCCGTGAGGTACTTGGGTCACATTGTCGACTCTTCGGGGATTTCTACCGATCCTGCGAAGACGGACTGTGTCAGTTCGTGGCCGACGCCCACGTCAGTGTCAGACGTGCGCAGTTTCATCGGTTTTGCTTCGTATTATCGCCGATTCGTTGAGCACTTCGCCACCATTGCAAAGCCCTTGCACGCTTTAACGGCGAAAGGAGTGAAGTTCCGGTGGGGACCGGAGGAGGAGGCTGCATTCTGCTCCCTCCGGGACGCCTTGGTAAGGGCCCCACCCTTGTGCTATCCGGACTTTGAGAGTCCCTTCTTGCTAGACACGGATGCTAGCAACACGGGCATTGGGGGAGTGCTGTCCCAAGTCGTTGGAGGGGTCGAACGGGTGGTCGCCTATGGTAGCAGGGTGTTGTCGCCGGCAGAGCAGCGCTACTGCGTCACCCGTCGTGAACTACTTGCCATTGTTTTTTTTGTACAACAATTCAGGCCATATCTCTATGGTCGTCATTTCACGGTCCGGACGGACCATGCGGCGCTCCAGTATTCATTACGGGTTGCCCAGCCCTCGGGCCAATTGTCGCGGTGGTTGGAAGTCCTCCAGGACTATCAGTTCACGACTACGTACCGTAAAGGGTTGCGACACACGAATGCCGATGCCCTGTCGCGGTTGTTGCCTTGTCACAAATGTGCGTGCTTATCGGGATCGGCGCGCTGTAAACCTCCGGTTACGGAAGGTAGGGAGGCGTTGGTTGCGACCGCGAGCACACCAATTGGGGATGGTCCCGCTACCCCAGGGGGTCAGGACTCGCTGCTCTCACTGTCGTTGATTGAGTGGGGCCGTCTCCAAATGGCGGACAGCTCCCTGCTGGCATTGCGCCGAAAGATGGAGGGTTCCGAAGGTAGCCACGACCGAACTGGCTCCTACGAGCTTAAGCAGGGCCTGTTGATGAGATGGGACAGTTTGTCCCGGCGGCATGCGATTGTGGTGCCTTCTGCTGTGAGGGGGAAGGTTGTCTTGGCCGCACACGAACGCCTCTTGCATTTGGGAGTTAACAAAACGCTTGCCCTGCTTCAGCGTGACTATTATTGGCCGGGAATGGAGGGTGACGTGGTGAATATTCTGAAGGGTTGTGTTGAGTGCGCCAGACGGAAACCACCGCCCGTGGCAGCTAATCCACCGCTGCAATCTATTCAGGTCTCGCGCACTAACGAGCTCGTTGCACTCGATATTCTGGGGCCCTTTCCGGTCACGCCTAGGGGTAATAAGTACCTGTTGGTGGGGGTCGAATATTTTACCCGGTGGCCTATGGCGTGGCCACTCGCCAACCAGTCGGCGGCGGCTGTGACGGACGCCTTTGTCCAGGGCTACGTCCTGGACAAGGGGGCACACGAACGCTTGCTGACTGACCAAGGGAAAAATTTTTCGAGTAAATTACTGCAGGAGGTGTGCGACCTGTTGGGTACCAAAAAGGTGCGTACCTCCCCGTACCACCCGCAGACGGACGGGATGGTGGAGAGGCTTAACAGGACATTGACCTCTATGCTGTGCCAGCAGGTGTGTGAGTCGCATGTTGATTGGGACCTGCAGGTCCCTGGGGTCCTTGCCGCGTATAGAATGGCCCCCCATGCAGCTACGGGGTTTTCCCCGTTTTTTCTAATGTACGGTCGGGAAGCCGACCCGCCCATGGAAACGCAGCTGGGTCTGCCCGCACCACGAACTAATTCTAAATTGGCAGAGCATATTAAATTTAATATTCATAAACTGACAGAGGCAAGGGAGGCCGCACGGCTTAATTCGCGGGCTCGCCAAATTGCGAACGAGCGGTTGCGGGCACGGAAGGTGTCCGTGCACAATTGGGAACCAGGTGACAAGGCCTGGCTGCATTGCCCTCAGGCACCTTTGGCCACGTCGCCTAAATTGTTGAAGCCGTGGCGGGGACCCGTGGAGGTCGTGCGGGTGGCACGCCCCCAGTGCGTTCAGATAAAATGGGGGAAACGCCGTTGGTACGTCCACCCCTCCCGACTGAAACCGTTCTCGCCTCCGTATGGCCTCCCCTTGTGTCGTGAGGGCCGAGCATGTGACTTGACCGACGACCCTGAGGGGGAATTGTCCTTGCCTGCTCCTCACATGTCTCCGCCTGATCCGCTCCCAGGTGTCTCGGAACTGACTGCTGCCGACCACCGGCGGCCGGATCTTCACGGCGGGGCCGGTCCTTCCAGGCCCGACCCGTGCCGTCTAGAGTTGCCGGAGACACCGGACGGTCGCCAACGTCCCGTTCCATACGACGGACCGGCCAGACGGACTCGCGCTAGGTCGCGCTACTTTGTGTAACCTACCACGTGCGGAGTCGAGGCAGCCGGAGCGCCGCGGCACTGCGTGGGTCACAGTGACACTTGGCGCGTTCGTTTTACGGTGTTCGCTTTTATTGTGTTGTTCGTCGGGCTGTATATTGCTTCATATTTAAGGTTGTGTTATGTTGTTGTTGTTGTGTTACGGGGCACACTGGGATGTGGAGTTCTTTATTACTGCGTTGCGTTATGTTGTGTTGTAGGTTAACAGCCGGGCCGGCTGCAAGCTATGTGGGAGGGGGTGATGTAGAGGTGATACGCGCTGGGATTAAGGATCGTATGCACAGTGCGTGATGATTGGCTGTGTAGGTGGTGACGCGCGCTGACGGTGGAGGATCAGGGGTCAGCGCGGGGTCGTGGGTTACGGGGTACCGATTGGCTGTGGGCGGTGACGCGCTGAGAGGGAGTGATCAGGTGGCAGCGCAGTGTGATTGGTGGAGTAATGTTAACACGCGCTGGGGAAAGCGGATCGTAGAGAGAGTGCGTCGTGATTGGGTCATTAAGGAACGACGCTCACGTCGACGCCGCATCAGCTCCGTCCCTCGTGAGCAGGGGCTATAAAAGGGGATGCACACAGGCGTAAGGGCAGTGTGTAACCAGCGAAGAAGGAAGACGGGGATGAAGACCTAGAGCCCTGCGGTACCTAGCCCCGCTGTCCTAAGGGGACCGGGACTCTGTGTAACCCAGAGGCGAGTGTAGTGGGTGTAGCCATAGGTCTACACGAGCCGAATGTACTATGTGTAGCCAGGGCATAGGGCTTACACGAGTCGAGTGTATTGTGTAGCCAGAGGCATAGGGCTTACACGAGTCGAGTGTATTGTGTAGCCAGAGGCATAGGGCTTACACGAGTCGAGTATATTGTGTGTAGCCAGAGGCATAGGGTCTACACGAGTCAAGTGTATCGGGTGTAGCCAGAGGCCTAGAGCTTACACGAGATTAGTGGAGTGTGTCGGAGGAAGAAGAGAGACCACACGTTGTATTGTGATACCTAAAGGATTTAATAAAAGTGTGTTACCCGTCAAGAAGTTCCTGCCGTCAATTCCCATACTTCAACGTAGGAACCTCCTGGTTACACCAGCCCACAGGGGATTATTGTGTCCGTCGTGCAGGGAGGGGCTGGGTGGGGAGGGAGGGGAGGGGCTGGGTGGGGAGGGTGGGGCTGGGTGGGGAGGGGAGGGTGGGGAGGGGCTGGGTGGGGAGGGTGGGGAGGGGCTGGGTGGGGGTGGAAGGGGTGGGGCTGGGTGGGGAGGGACTGGTCACCACGTGGTGCCCTTATAAAACTCAACGTTTAACCTACTCATGCCGGCTTGTGCCCGCCCTCACAGTCGGCCATATTTGCGGAATACACCACGCCGCCGTTGACCCTGGCCATTGACCGAGCAACCCAACGTTCCTACCAGCTCCCTCCGCAGGAATGTGTTAATGTGACGGGAACGGCTTGTACAGGCCGCTAGACGAGATGATGGCCGGTGGTCGAGAATAATGATGGAATGGCAGCTAGGGGAGGGAACGTGGCCGAGAGGATGTCTGTCGTGTCGATGCAGCGATGAGATCAGCTGGTATGTGAGTGCTCGGTGGATTATTACATCACAGGACCACGAGAGATGGCGACGACTTGAGGAGGCCTTCATCCAGAAGTGGATTGACCATGGCTGATGATGATTTGTTTTTAAAGAAGAAAATATGCTTGAGCTATACTTGATTTATCTTCATCTTCCAACCGAATGCCTTTGGTAACAAATCACAAAAAATAGCACAGAGTTGTGTAGTATCCAGCAGTGGACTGATTGTCACTAATTATGGTAATGATGGAAAAGGGTTGAACAACCCTTGCCTTTAGACATTTTGTCTATAATTGAACAAAACTCAATTCGGTGTCTCCGCATATTAATGCTAATATTATTTAGTTAATCAGCGTCGTGGCTTTCCAGGCAAATATTATGCAGCAGCATTTGTTTGAGCAAGGGAGCAAGCTGTGAACCGGTTTACGCATCTAGAATTGAGGTTCATTGTCTCAAATGTTCGCCCAGCTGTGAGTCATCAATTTACATTGGGGTCACTACAGTGATTTTGAGTCGAGGGAGGCTGGGGTAGATCCGGCGGAGAGGGGGAGATCACGTGGGAGGAGAGGCGGTCGGAGCAGGGGGTGGAAGGGCAAGGCAGCTGCGTACACTTGTCCCGCAGATAGGAGCACAACGGGACCACAATAGGGACCTGCGAAAGCACAATATTTATTTTAGTCTGGCTCCGCGCAGCGAAAGGTGGAATACCCCCCCTCCCACGCCTCCCGCCCCGTTCTCTGTATTCCTCTACACTCCAACGCCTCCCTTCCCACCGAGAACGAGCAGCACCACCCTTCCCTGCCACCATCGCGCACCATTCCTATCTCTCAGCGGCACCGTGCGTCGCGCTGTTGATGTGGGAGGGGGAGGGCAGGGGAGATGAAGTGTCGAGAGACGACTTTCCGTATGGTGCTAGCGGCCACGGAAAAGTGGCATGATCCGATGAAAACAACCCCCCCCCCACCCCACGAAATATAATAGGATGCTCCACAGATGATTGCTTATCCTCTTTGGGCCTCATTGAAGAACTGTTGCAGCTGCGCCCCGATTGCAAAGTGAATAGGTGTGCGTGTGTACGGTACACTCTCTTTGAGGATGCTGCTGTGGTGTCGTGGTTATCGCACTTGACTTGCAAGCCAGAGGTCTCCGATTCGTCCTCCCCGTGGCAGTTGAACCAATGTTGCAAGTTTCTCAAACCCCCCTCCCCCCGCCTCTGTCTACCCAGCAGTACAAATGGGTACGACCACATTGAGTCGATCGGCAGGTTTCGTGTGGTGGGGGTAACGTGAGTTCTTCCACCTCTTCCATCATGTATGACCAGTGTGTAAGAGTAGGCCATCTACCCACTAGATTGGCTTTCTAGAGCTCCCTCTATTTTTATTTTACGTGTAATTTAGAGTGGTTTTCTAGAGCTCGTTCGAGTAAAGATCCTTTTTCCCAGCAATGGAGCAAGCAGCAATTTCAGGGCTGCACATTTACGTTCCATCCTTCACACTTTGTTAAGCGTTTGCGTTGCTTGAAAACACAGGCCTGGTAAAGGGGAAAACGTAAATCATTTGCACAATGGAGAGAAGCCAAATTGCATTAATTAGTATAAAATATAGTCATCACAATTTTAATAACCTTGATCAATGGGATGAGACTATTTTTGTTACTTCCACTACAAATTTCACTCCTCCCAGAATACCTGGTAACATATACCCGTCAAATGTGGGTCTCCAAATGATAAACAGTCTTAAATAGTGGCTATAATTGTCTTTCTAATTTTTATCAGGTAAAGGCCCTCCAAGCCATCCCCATCTCTCACAATCCTGCCATATAAATAGTGACCATGAACAGCCAATTGAAAACTGTATATCCGTGGTGTTCTAAAGTACTTGTACAGTATGTAATTTGCTGTAAAGTTCACATCCGAAATGGTGTGACCTTCAGACTAATAGGCGCTTCGTTTGTCGATGCCATCGGCCAAATCACATTTTTTTAATTACCCGCAACTAAACAATAAAAATGGATAACTGTCACTTTGTAATTAGCCACACAGATCTTCCCTGAAATTGAGGTAGTGAATCTCAAAGGGTTCTCACTTGGTTAAATAAATGACAATGAATTTAATTACCCCTGCAGTAGACTAATTTCCTTAGTTAAAATGTTTAACTGAAGCTGGTTTGAATTAAGTTGCTGTGGCGCGCAGCGCACTGAGTACGTTCAGCAGGGTTATTTTAGGCACACGTAATAATCTGGACGAATATTCCTTCACCAAACATCCACGCACGACTAAGTGAGCACTGCTGCACGATGATTCTTCTGGCCCCGTGTACGGGGCCGTGACCCTGCTTAATCAGCGCACGCGTTCACAAGTGGCGTTGCAAAGGGGTCAGGATGATGGCTGGAAGAGTTTTGATTTTTATAACAAGATGTTTCTGCTTTGCCCTACGAGTTCATCGAACGTGTTTTTAATTTACTAGCTAGTCATGCGACAGCGCCATCATTTCTCGCGCGTGTTTCTACCATGGAAGCTTTCCTGAAAAGTTCTAACTTTCACAAAAAGGTTCACTCTCCTCTTCATCATGGGCTATTTAAGTCGGCTCCCATGTGCTCGCTTCCTTCATGCGGTAATGCTGATCCATATAAAATAATGAAAAAAATATATAATATTGCACGTAACGGAATGTGATAAAGCAGCCAAAGGAGCTCAGTTGACCGTCACTGGCAATGGTTGACAGGGGCCCAAGAATGTGGGCAGTTAATCCTTCTGGAGAGATGCGCTTTGGGCACCGTTAGCAGCCACCTCCGTTTGGAAAATACTCTCCGTGCTCTTCGTGGTTTAATGTTTCCCGTGGAAAGCAAACGAGACAGCTGCTCCACTGATGGCGCACAATTATCAGCAGGCGGTAACAACATAGAAGGGAAATGTTGAAGTCTCGGGTGTCTCATTCAGGCGGCTTGCTGACGGACGCCACGTTAGCCATTTCATTCCTCCTAAAATAAACAAGGCGTTGAAAGTCCATGATTAATTATTATCGTGCAAATACAGGCACTAAATTAGGCCGCAATTCCAGTTATTGGGTGGACTTGACCCAGTGTTGTATTCATGCCTGAGTCCATTTTGTTATGGCTATTAGGAGTGCACAACAGGGGAAGGGGGTGGGGGAGAGAAATGTTGACAACGACGAGTCCGAAGTGCAGAGATGTAATAACGACATAAGTTTATATCGGTCTGGTTAGAAGCCTCGTCATCCTCTGAGGGCTCGTTGGTCCTCAGCCTGTCACGTGGTGCACCCAGCAACGCATTTCAGAGGGGGGAGGGGGGTGAATTGTGTTTCTCCTGTAATACGGATACATTATAAAATTTTGACTTCAAACTTTCGTGACTGCGGGAATTCATATTCAATGGTTATTTAGGTAAAGTCACGTAGATAGAAAAATAATAACAATTAAATAAATCTATTTTTCATTTTATTGTAATTAGTTAACAAAAATATCTATTTATTTTATTTTATTGTTATTATTTTTTCTATCTACGTGACTTTACCGAAAGAACCATGGAAAATAAATTATTAGTAATACACTTTTTTCTGGGAAGAAAATGTATTGCAAATAATTACGTTTTCGTTTACCGTATACTGTTAAAGGTATCTAAAATCAGAATATGTATTCATCCTGAAGGAATCCGTTGAGCTATACAGCTCTTTTTTCACAGATGTCCAGTAATTTCATAGATGCCCAGAAGTGAAATAAACATTCGAGAGAAATTATTTATATATTTTTAAAACTTCGTGAAAAAAACATCTCAGGAAGGACGTACGGCATAAAGTAATTGTCTCAATATGTTTTTGGAGAAAGGCTATTAACCTTTGTTCTGATTCTGGTATCT
The DNA here is from genome assembly GCF_015708825.2 of Lethenteron reissneri. Taxonomy (NCBI): domain Eukaryota; kingdom Metazoa; phylum Chordata; class Hyperoartia; order Petromyzontiformes; family Petromyzontidae; genus Lethenteron; species Lethenteron reissneri. The sequence goes on along the minus strand of NC_083798.1, from coordinate 15,649,087 downwards.
CCATCGCCCATTACTCCCCCCTGCTCCCTCGCTCCCTCCCATGGTGGCTGCCCTCCCTACCCCCTCTCACGTCGCCAGCTTCACCAGCGGTGTCACTCGGTCGTGTAAAGCGCCTCTAAGACGCTTGTCGCATTCGGAAGCTATGTCAGCAGAAATTGTTGCGGATGTTGTTTAACCGTTATATTTGAATTTTAAGTGAACGATTTAAAATACTTTAATGCACTGCAATGCATTTTAAATATTCAGTGGTTCATATTTGAGCGACAATAATGAGTGTAATTAGCGGTGGAGCATAAGTTGCAGTGAATAGCACGCGGCACACACAATGAACCCAGAGATTTGAGTTCGATTCCTGGCCGAGGCTTAAAATCAGTGATGAGTGACATCCGGACCGGTCCCGGCCACCCTCTGCACCAACCCACACTGACACTGTCAGCGTGGGAATCCATGTGGTGGGCACAGCTCTGTCGTGAGAGTGGACACACACAACGGGGGACCGTGGGAGTGATGTAATCACATTTCTTTTTTTGAAGACTGCGAAAAAATACCAAAGAACATTTTGGGCGTGTGGGGGGGGGGGGGCAAGGTTGGGGGGGGGGGGAGACAACATTTGTATATGGTACAGGAAGAAGAAACAAATACAATGCATTATTTTTTTAATTAAGAAATATAGCTTTGTTACTATAATTTTAATTTAAGCGATATAAACGATACTACGTTTATGGTTTGTTGTTTGCATTGGAGTGAATCCCGGCAGGGAGGGTTGCCGATGTTTTGTTTGTATTTGTTTGTGTTTGTGTTTGTTTGTGTTTGTTTGTGTTTGTTTGTGTTTGTTTGTGTTTGTTTGTGTTTGTACGTGTAACGAGGAGCGGTAGTGTCGTGTGGTTGGCGCACTGCCCTACGAATCCGGCGACCCGAGTTTGATGCTGCTCATGGCCAATATTGGTGACGAATATCTGAACAAATCCTGAGCCTCCCCCAGGCTCACCCAGCCTTAAGTGAGTGCCTGCTGCGGTGCATTAACATCGCCACTCGGCAGCACTGAGGATAGCGAAGGGAATGTTGTTGGTCACCCACCCCCCTCGTTGCCGTGCCAGCCTTCCAAGGTGATCGCTTGCAGCACTCAGATGTTAACTACCTCGCCTGGTATACAGGAGGCCGTGGGTTCGATCCCGATGCTTGTATATTAGGAGTTTGCATGTTCTCCCCGTGGTCGCGTGGATTTTCCTCCGGTTTTCCCCTCCACATTTAGAAACATGCATTGAGAGTATTCGTCTGCTGTACATTTCCACACGATACGCCGCTTTGTTGAGCTATCGTTTGTGGCCAGGTCGCTTCTGAAAAAGGAGCTATACAGCTCGGCTGTCCTTACCTGGTAAAATAAAATAAAATAGGTTAGTTTTTAGTTTTTATTTGCCTTCACAGTCCGTTAAAGGCTATCTTTGTCTTTGTTGTATGTGTAAGGGCAGAGGAGGTGGACGAAACGGCCGGGTTCTCTTTTCTTCTCCGGTGTCCCGGTGACACAGACAACTAAATCCAGCCTTGAACCCAACGGCATCGTCGTGTTCCTCCTCGGCACCCACAGTGACACACAAAGACGAGGCCGTTACCCGTGACGCACACCACCACCACCACCACGCCTCGAAAGCCTTCAAGGGGACGACGAGCCCGAAGTGAAAGTGCGCCCGCAAACATTGCCGCTGTTAAATTTCGATTTAAAGCTTTCGTGACTGCAGGGATTCGTCTTCTTGGTTCTTTCGGTAAAGTCACGTAGAAGGGAAATAATAAAATAATAAAAATAAAACAATAAAATAATTCTCACGACGTTTCGGCCACAACGCAAGCAGCCGCCCTCGGGTGAAGAACAGGTCTGTCGGAAAGACAGCGTCTAGAATTCAGACGCTGTCTTTCCGACAGACCTGAGAATTATTTTATTGGTTTATTTTTTATAATTTCATTGTTTTATTTTTATTATTTAATTGTTTTTTTTTTCCCTTCTACGTGACTTTACCGAAAGAACCAAGAAGAAGATTGCCGCTGTTCACTGCGTCGCTCTCAAACACCGACGTTAAGTCCTCCGTGTGCGTGTGCGCGCGCGCTATTAACGGTGCCCGGTAGCAATACGCGTGGCGAATGACGATTGAATCGAAATGGCGCTCGCCTTGTTTGTCTTCCCTCGAGAGGGCTCGTGCTGCTCCCCCCCAATGTTTCACTGGGGCAGCGGGGGAAGACGTGGCGAGCTGACTGACACGCGCTCCTAAAGCTTGAATGTGATACGTGCTTTGTACGCACTCATATCAACTCGTAGAGCATTTGTCTACAGCCTGTAGTCATCTAGGGCTTAATGCTGGGGATGGGCCGAAATAATGAGATGTTGTTGCATTCGTGAATATTTGTTTGTGGAATTCTACATTGCTTACCTAATCCTGTTTGATACTCGCAAATGTGTCTCATCTCCTTATCTACCCGGGTCTCTGCTGCAGACAATCTCTGTGTCTGGGGAGCTCAGCCCTCACTGCACCTCACCCCCAACGAAATGAATTTTGTATCGGTCTCTTCAGCGTCTCAGCATCACTATTAATTTAGCTTTAACGGCGTGGGCGCTGGTTCAAAGCAAAGAATTGGGACCCCCTGTACAATATCCACTGTCGGAGCCGTCCCCCCCCCGACTCACATCTTTGTACCTCTTTGACTGGGCTCCTCTGGCATGTGGAGCAGTTGCATCTCCTGGACACTTATTATTATTATTTATATTATTTGGTTGCTTTATCTGGTAAAATGAAACATAGCTCAGTTTTATTTGTACGTTTTGTGTGATTTACTTACCTTTCCTATACTTGGCACTCCTATCGTGTTTTTGTATTATTGTTGTTGTTGTAACACTCTGACCCGTCTCTATTGGACATCTGTAAAAAAGAGCTTCATAGCTCATCGGATTCCTCCAGCATAAATACATATTCTGATTCTGACATCGAGAGCGACACCACTGTTTGGCAGCACATATGATACAATGCAGAAACAGAGTTGGCTGCTTGTAGACTCAAAATGGCTTGACTGAGGCCATTATTCCAAACACATTATTTACACTCCTTTTGCAAGATCGAGTGGCGTCTTTGAGGCGCGGCATCCACGGTGGATATGATCAGAGCTTCACAGCGCTTTGATGGGCTCATGCATTATTTTCATGGTTGCAATTTTCTCCAAACTCCTAAGGAACTGTAATGGTGTATATCATTCTATTGTTGGGTGATGTGGTTTTTAGGCACATAAATGGCATCTCTGGAAAGCTATCTCAAAGTAAATATTTTTTTATTGTGTGGGGACAAAAACACATATATAATCCGCATATGGATATTTGTGTAAAATAATAATATACAGGATGCTTCAAAAAAATGTTGACACTTCTGAAAATTTGCAACAACACCACAAGAAATGTGCCTCCGGGCTCTGGAGACCACCTGGAGAAGATTCCAAGCACGTGTTGACAATGATGGCGAACAAGTGGACACTCTTTGACTTTTTGAAGCTATTCACATACGTTTGTTATCATGTTACAGTGTATTATCCGTAACATTTCTATTAAATACGATAGTCCCATATAAGTGTTAAAATAATTTTGAAGCACCCTGGAGTTTCGTTTTGTAGAGCGTCGTTCATGAAATTTGCATCTCACAATCGCTGAGGAACCACAGAGGAGTTGCAAGGCAGTAGCCAGACAGTGAGCCAGTGCCAACATTTGTCACAATTCTGCGGTCCTCTCTATATTAAGATGTTTCAGCCAATTAGTGAGTGCTAATACATGTGGGAGGAAACCAGAGCACCCGAAGAAAACCCACGCATGCAATAGGGCAAATACTCTATCCCATACAGATGGGAAGGATGGAGATTAGTCCATGCTTTGCTGTACCTCTTGCTCAGTACACTCATGTTCACTGATTACCAGCAATTACACATATGTAGTGACGTAAATAGAGTCACTATGGCGTTTAGCGCTAGCTACTGTTACAAGAGTGGAACTGTGCATCTTGAGCCTCTCTCTGGCACCAGAGTAGGTATGGCATGGAAGCGGGCCCCCAGGGGGCATGGTCCTGGTGATGGGCAGAGCGAGAGGGCAAGTAAGGACGTGACAGTCTGGGTGAACCCGAGAGGGCACGTGATCAGGAGAGGGGAGCGAGGGGGGCCAAAGGGTGGCGAGAGGGACACGTGATATATGGCCCAGAGCCTTCTAGTAGGATCTAGAAGGGGGCGTTGCCGTGGGCGGAGCCAGGCCACGCTCATAGGAATAAAAGGAAGTCCCGAGAGCCGATCCAGGCTGTCTGTTAGAATGGAACCCGTCGGTGCTACGTCTCTTCGATCCTCGGTCTTCGGTCTTTACGCTCGGCATCGTGGGTCAGGCCGTGTGTTATTGACTGACTCGGTTATGTAGTTACCCCATTGTGGTCTAGTTAACCAGTGTTACCTTTATGTAGTCACCCTGTTGGGGTCGTGTAATAAACGTGTTGCCTCCAAGTTCAAGTGTATGCCTCCGTAGAACCCACTTCACATAGATCACCAGGTTAATATCGTAGTGTGCTAACCACCGTGCCACCATTCTCTTTGCAAAAGGAAATCATTGATTGTTTTTTAAGCCTTCGATTCGTGCATTGTGAGCTTAAACATTTAGATAAATACATTAATGCCTTTAGATACCCCGAGAGTATATAACAACTATACTCTTTGGTCCTTTCGGTAAAGTCACGTAAGTACAAAAATAAAATAAAACAAAAAAGAACATATCACGACGTTTCGATCGCAACACAAGCGGTCGTCCTCAGGCGGAAAAAATAATCCAGCAGTGGAACTGCTGAACCAGCGAGAGAGCTGTTACAACAAGAGGTTATGTACGTGGCGATGGGCAAGCAAGCGGGGTCTGAGCTGGCAAGTAACGTCAGTTGTGTTAATGGGTGAGATTAGGGAGAGAGAGATTAGCATGAAATGAGCTTCCGTCGCCACATAAGAGTATCATCCCCGCATACATAAAACGTGCACGCTGGTAGTGTCTAGACCCTGACCTGGGCTCGAACTTATTCAGCTCAGCATAACGTGAACAAGATACCTTTGCAGTATATAAACATCAAACATGTAGAAGGAAAACAAGGGTAGACATGCATGGCACTTGCCCTACCCTAATTTCTTGGGCTACGCCGGCCATAATATACACTCACTAATAGCACTTTCTCCACCGTCCGTTTATTATTAATGACATATTTAATCGTTGCTCTCCATACGCCATAATGAAGCAGAAGAACAAGAAGACATTCTACGCGTTGTGCTATTAATGCGCAGATTATTACGTCTAGACATATGAAATATTCCAATTAACGTCACATGCCCAGAACACGCACACGCACTCTAATGCATAGAAACTTATTCCCGTGAAATTGTGCGTGCATCATATTTCTTTTTTTTTTATTAAACTGGTGGACCAAGAACCTCATCAGAACATCAACAGGCCGCTTGCGTACAGCTGCTTCATCGTGCGACTCTGGCCATGCAACCCAACACTATGGCCCACGTAGAAAAACCCACTGTAGCCAGATGAGGAATTGAAAAACTACACGAATTCTCTCCTGAAACCCTCTCGTGGCTATCAGACCTCGGACGTTTGTGTTTAGCTCCTGAGCATGTTTGATGCCATAGGCAAGAGCGGAATTGAAATAAACGAGAGGAAAGATAACTGCGATACAGTCGTGCTCACTCAAAACCTCGTTTGCTGCCCACCACTGATACTGGTGAGACTTTGTGTGAGTGCAGAGTGTGAGGCTTTGTGTGAGTGCAGAGTGTGAGGCTTTGTGTGAGTGCAGAGTGTGAGACTTTGTGTGAGTGCAGAGTGTGAGACTTTGTGTGAGTGCAGAGTGTGAGACTTTGTGTGAGTGCAGAGTGTGAGGCTTTGTGTGAGTGCAGAGTGTGAGGCTTTGTGGGAGTGCAGAGTGTGAGACTTTGTGTGAATGCAGAGTGTGAGACTTTGTGTGAGTGCAGAGTGTGAGACTTTGTGTGAGTGCAGAGTGTGAGACTTTGTGTGAGTGCAGAGTGTGAGGCTTTGTGTGAGTGCAGAGTGTGAGGCTTTGTGGGAGTGCAGAGTGTGAGACTTTGTGTGAATGCAGAGTGTGAGACTTTGTGTGAGTGCAGAGTGTGAGGCTTTGTGTGAGTGCAGAGTGTGAGACTTTGTGTGAGTGCAGAGTGTGAGGCTTTGTGTGAGTGCAGAGTGTGAGACTTTGTGTGAATGCAGAGTGTGAGACTTTGTGTGAGTGCAGAGTGTGAGGCTTTGTGTGAGTGCAGAGTGTGAGACTTTGTGTGAGTGCAGAGTGTGAGACTTTGTGTGAGTGCAGAGTGTGAGGCTTTGTGTGAGTGCAGAGTGTGAGGCTTTGTGGGAGTGCAGAGTGTGAGGCTTTGTGTGAGTGCAGAGTGTGAGGCTTTGTGTGAGTGCAGAGTGTGAGACTTTGTGTGAGTGCAGAGTGTGAGACTTTGTGTGAGTGCAGAGTGTGAGACTTTGTGTGAGTGCAGAGTGTGAGACTTTGATTGAGTGCAGAGTGTGAGGCTTTGTGTGAGTGCAGAGTGTGAGGCTTTGTGTGAGTGCAGAGTGTGAGACTTTGTGTGAGTGCAGATTGTGAGGCTTTGTGTGAGTGCAGAGTGTGATGCTTTGTGTGAGTGCAGAGTGTGAGGCTTTGTGGGAGTGCAGAGTGTGAGGCTTTGTGTGAGTGCAAAGTGTGAGACTTTGTGTGAGTGCAGATTGTGAGGCTTTGTGTGAGTGCAGAGTGTGAGGCTTTGTGTGAATGCAGAGTGTGAGGCTTTGTGTGAGTGCAGAGTGTGAGACTTTGTGTGAGTGCAGAGTGTGAGACTTTGTGTGAGTGCAGAGTGTGAGGCTTTGTGTGAGTGCAGAGTGTGAGACTTTGTGTGAGTGCAGAGTGTGAGGCTTTGTGTGAGTGCAGAGTGTGAGACTTTGTGTGAGTGCAGAGTGTGAGGCTTTGTGTGAGTGCAGAGTGTGAGACTTTGTGTGAGTGCAGAGTGTGAGACTTTGTGTGAGTGCAGAGTGTGAGGCTTTGTGTGAGTGCAGAGTGTGAGACTTTGTGTGAGTGCAGAGTGTGAGACTTTGTGTGAGTGCAGAGTGTGAAACTTTGTGTGAGTGCAGAGTGTTGAGTCTCTTTATGAAAGTAAATTTCAAATGTTGGATTCTCAGATTTTGGGGCCAAATTTAAGATTTTTATTTTGGACTACTAACTAAAAGTAACTTCTTGGATCGTCAAAATGACATCACGTGATGGTACTTTTGGCGAAATGGGAGTAATGTCACATTTTTTCAGATTCATCCAAAATTACACCTTTTTATGGGACGAGTGACATCTGAACCAGGATGCGAACTCAGATTTTCACAAATTGGACCCAATTTAGGGGTTTGTCAGATTCATCTGGAAAATCTAGAAGACGTCCCGAGCAAGGCCACAGAAGGGACGAACCGCACTGCCCATGCCTCTGTGCGTGTGAGGTCCTCATGGGAAAAGCAGGAGCCCAAGGAATGTCCTATAAATAGTTCGTTATGCAGCCGGCAAACCTGAAAGTTACGAAGCCTCTTCTCTGGGTGCCCAAGGGAAATGTTACAGTTACACTCATTCCGATGTATGAGAAGCTTTTGGTGGCGAAAACTAAAGTGTTTTTAATGGTAAAGGTAGTTTGTTCTTCACCACCACTATCACCATAGTCACCCTCCCACCTCCGCATCCACATGGGACCTTTATTGGCAGTATCTAAGTTTGAAAATCTGTTTTAAAACCTGTGCACATCTTCACACCTGGTTTTATTGCCAGAAAAGGTCAAACCTATTGTTATTATTTTCATATCATCACCACCACCACCACCAACAACAAGATCGCAACACCCACCCTCGCGCCACCACTTAATTATCACTACAAATTACCCCACCAATATCAATGCCAAAGATCCCCCGTATAGCCTTAACAGACTGTTGTGGCAAATGCGAGCACCTATGAAGGCCGGAACGGCACATGAAGGGGTGCGTTGCCAGCCCGACCGCCTTTGTCTCCCCATTGGCGATGTCCACACATCACACCAGGTACTCATTTGAGATTGAGTCAACCTCAGAGGAGGCCCAAGACCGATACAGATAATTGATGCCATAAGCAAGAGCAGATAATTGTCACAGATAATTGTCACAGATAATTGTCACCGTGAGCGGGAATCGAACTCGGGTCGCTGGGTTCATAGCCCAGTGCTCTACCCACTACACTACCGTTCCCCACAATATCAAAACCACCAACAACAACACAAAGACAAATATCTTCTTGGTTCTTTCGGTAAAGTCATGTAGAAGGGAAGTAATACAATAATAAAAAGAAAACATAATAAAATAATTCTCACGATGTTTCGGCCACAACGCAAGCAGCCGTCCTCACCTTCCCTTCTACGTGACTTTACCGAAAGAACCAAGAAGATGAATCCCTGCAGTCACGAAAGCTTTAAATCTAAAGACAAATATTCCATATATAGCCTCAATAGACTGTTGGGGAAAGTGCTGTTAGAGAGCAGCAACAACACAACCACCACTTTCACCATCATTACGACCACCCGCCACTGTTATTACCACTCCCGCCAACTCCAAAACTCGCAATATCATAATCCCACCACCATCACAGCTACAAACACCACTGTCATTTCCAAAAACCAACACCACTCCCGCCAATAATTGTTAACACCACCACCATTCAGTTTAACACGTAGGCTTTCGCGACCAATGTTATTCATAATCAACGATTTTTGGGTTTAGATCGCGTTTATTTATAAATGTGTCGTAACCCTCCACCACCCGACACGGCCAATCAGTAAAAATGTGTCACGTTGACAAAGACAAATAGTTCACTGCTTTAGCCCACCGGTGTGTTGAAGCAACAACATTTACAATTTGAGTACGACGTTTCGCTGGTAATTGCAATCAGCATCATCTGGCGAATTGCCCGATGATGCTGATTGCAATTACCAGCGAAACGTCGTACTCAAATTGTAAATGTTGTTGCTTCAACACACCGGTGGGCTAAAGCAGTGAACTATTTGTCTTTGTCAACGTGACACATTTTTACTGATTGGCCGTGTCGGGTGGTGGAGGGTTACGACACATTTATAAATAAACGCGATCTAAACCCAAAAATCGTTGATTATGACCACCACCATTACCGTTATTACCTCCACTACATCGCCCAACCTTTATAATCAACACCATAACCACTGTCACCACCCACCGCCACCGTTATCGTCATTTCTAGATTTGAAGCTTTCGTGACTGCAAGGATTCATACTCTTGGTTCTTTCGGTAAAGTCACGTAGGTAAAAAATGAAATTAAAATTAATAAACATAAAATAAAAATAACGACGTTTCGGATGCAACACAAGTCTCCCTCATCAGGTGGGACCGTAACAGCCAGATTTGCTGCAGCAAATCGTCACAGCCAGATTTGCTGCAGCAAATCTGGCTGTGACGGTCCCACCTGATGACAGAGACTTGTGTTGCCTCCGAAACGTCGTGATTTTTTAAATTTTATTTCTATTAATTTTTATTTCATTTTTTACCTACGTGACTTTACCGAAATAACTAAGAGTACGTTATCATCATCACCGCCACCGCAATCACCACCACCATCACCCAACACCACCGTTCGTTCCTCTTGGAGTCCGTGCTGCTGGTGGGGAACATTTTCCGCGGAGTCTGTCGCGTGGAGCGGCGGGCTCGATGACACCTTCTTTCCGGCTGAGTGAACGCGGGTGTCTTCCTAGCGGTCGTTACCTTGACGGAAGTGCGCGTGCAGTGGGCTCGTACAAGTGCCACAGAGCTGTCAAATGGCGTAGCATTCAAATGTTGAAGAGCCGAGCAAAGCGGGCCTGAAAATTGTCTCTTTTATGCTTGCAAACATTTCTTTAATCCTTAATGTATTCCAATTAAATGATATTACGTTTTTTTCTTTTTTACATTTCTTACGCGTGACCATGTCTTCCTTTCAAGTAGAATGCATTCCTGTGTAATGTTTACACGCGTGTTTCTTCCCGATCTTTTTTTATGGTGTTGTCACATGACCGGTGTTTTTTTTAAATCAGTGCGGGAAACTGTGTTATTTTAGTCTAGCTGAGCATATGTTCAATTACCCAATGTTACCTTCCTGCTCTGTGACCGAGCGTGACGTGATTGCCTTCTGAGTCTCCGCAACTCAATAAATGCCTCATTCGGCAAAATGGTGAAGGTCACGCATTTAGGACACAAACACACATTTGGAAATAAAGCATGGTTGTATCCGTCGTACAGATTTGGATGGACGTTTTTTTTTTGTCAGAATACAAATGAAAGCTCACGAGTTCGGTTTATGCTTCAATCAAGCAATCGGGGGGCGGGGGGAACAGCGAAAATGTTCCCGTGACTGATGGATTTTTCTCTTCTCCTTCCCATCTCGGGGTCGCGTGGCTCTCATCCGCTCATTACGTCGCCAAAAAAAGCACCGAATTAAACGCTTCCTCTTTGCTTCAATGCATTTTTAATTGCCATTGCGGACGACGCGTTTTTTTAGGGCCACTAAGAGGCAGAAACATAAATAAATAAGCAAATAAATCGTGCTGATGAATTCGCTAAGAGCTCATCATCGTGTCGTCGTCAGCAGTTTAAGCTCCGGCTCCATTAGTGGCCGTCCCAAGCACTGCGCCTTAGGGACGAGGATGTGGGTTGGGAGCGCCGACAGCTTTGGGAGCGGAAAAAAATGTTAACTCATCCATCCGCTGTTCCTCCAGTGGCGGCGTGGCATTAGGAAGTCGACGGGAGCGTACTTCGCACCTTGTTCTCGCCAGAGAGGGCATTGGCAAAGGCAGCCACTGTGTTTTGCATACCGGGCTGTGTAATCCGACAAGCAGGGATTATTCTCTCACTGAATATTGAACCAGTCGGCTCCGCTCAACAGCAGCAAAACGAAGGGATGCGAGTTCAAATCCTCCTGGGGAATTGATTGAGCCCAACATCCCTCCTGGCTCGATCCAAATGAGTACCACTCATGGGGAAGGCAACAGTGGTTGTCCTATAAATAGACTCACCCATGCCATTGGAATGTGATATTTCCACGATTGGCTCAGGGCTTCAAACAGGAGATGAGCGCTGCCGCCTCAATGCTCATTTAAGCAGGAAATCACTTTTACTTTTGACTTGAATATTTCTGGATTGCTTGAAGGAGGCGGCACGTGGCTAGACTGGCATCCAGTCACAGTGAGAGGTGCATCGTGGACGTGGTGTGTCGTGTTTACAAATGTTTTCCCAGGTTGCTGACTCAGACGGACAGGCAGACTGAAATCAAGCCCGTCTATAATAAATTTAGTTTCGCGTGTTTTGTTTTTTTGACGGGTAGAAATAACATCTTTCATTGTTTTCAATGGGCTACTTTTGTTGGTATTGCAACGTTTGTCCGTTGTTCAATTAAGTCAACTGCTGCCAACTACGGGGAGTGTTTTCGAGGCTGTTAATGCGTCCTGCAGTCAATGCGGGCGACTGCACTCCTGTGCCACCAGCGTGGAAGCGAGTCGAAGGTGGAGGATATTCCCTGGGTCTGTTTGATGCGACCGAGTTTGGCTCTGCTAGAGGTTCGGCATAAACAGAGTCGTCTAAAATATGAGTTTTCAAAGTTTATGCTGCGTTATGGGGACGTTCGCGTAGCGGAGTAGATTTTGGATATTACCACCTCTTCCGAGACTTTTGGCCAGTATTAAAGAAGAGGCCAAAAACCCTCTAGAATGTGCGAGCAGTGGTAAGAGCCAAGTGATTTCAGGGCTCTCCCCTTCACCTCCATATATGTCTCCTGTGGACTTGAGGTAGGGGTGCTGCAGCGGGAAGCTTACTGTGCTATGAATCCCAGCACCATCGAAAATGATCGTGGTTGGCTACGTACGGTGCGAAAGAAGTTCACCACGAAGCATCCCCCAATTCCCGGCCACGGCTCACATCGGCGTGGCAGAGTATGGTCAAACATTAGTGGCGCGACAAAAGGCGGTACAATAGAACTTATAATAATCATTATTATTCATACAGTACATTTCATACAATGAAAGAGAGAAAAACTGCAATTCTGCGGGAAGGTCTTGATAAAAATGAATTTAAGATAAGAACAAAGATTTTCCTTGTAATGACTTGGGCGAGAATACGCGGTTTTATTAATCACTGATTGAGGCTGATTAGGAATTGCCCGCCTTTGGGGTCCCACCGCTAGCAGCTGCAAGCTGAAGATGGTGATGATTATGGCAATTACTCGTTCTTTGTGCACAGAGACATTATGTGATTTTAAAGATAATACTGTAAATGATGTGGTGCAGAAGTGGCTTACGTGCAAATAATCAGTGATTAAAAAAAAACACTTGGAGATGTTGGTTTTCGCAAGCATCAGGTAACCATTGCCTTAGAAAGAACACTTTAAAATAGTGTGCCACGCTGTGTTTGTTATTTTCACTCTTGCCAAAAATGAAAGTTCATGTCGCTGCGATCGCAGTTGGTGGCAAATGCTTTCGAACCAGTTATGCAACAGTGATCTCATCTTTGTCGGTTGGGTTGGTGTAACATTTTCGCTGTAGCAGCTTTTACTTTTAATGAAGGTAAACCTTGCGTTGTTACTATAGTAAGGTGCTTGCTTGTTCATGGGCGGGTTATATGTGTTATGGATTAACTGCGCTTGGCAATATCTTTAAAAAAATACAATGCATCTTTACAAGGACTGGCTTCATGAGCAACTGCTCCTCACTCATTGGGGGTCAGTGACACAGTAATCTGGTGGTTTATAGATGTATGGATGATGTTTTGACTCTGGGAAGCCGCGTGAAAAAGCATTTGCAAAATAAAAATAGTGACGCAGTGCCCACATGGCCTCAAACACGCAGACTGCTTTCAGTGACAATACAAACGGAGACATTCTACATATTCACCCCTATTCTACATAAATATATTACGAACATTGTTTTTATTAATAGCCTAATGTACGAATATTGTATAAATTTGCACTATTCAATGAATGTATTGCCTCTTATCTATTACACTTTGAGTAATGTCGTTTGTTGCGAGCCGCTTGCCATGTTGGGCCTTTGGGCTGATTTAAACGCACTTTATATGTTTCCCATTGTTGCCATGTTGTTATTGCTCTCTCCGGGCCACCCTTCACCACCATTTCCCTGGATGATTAAAAGTTCGCGGACATTTTCCACAGCCTGAGTGCAAAAATGAGCAACCCCATTCCTCCTCTACGAATGGCATTACCCGCTGGGTTTGCTTGAGGCCTCCAGAGAGCCTTCCGAGAGCCTCCCCCCTCCGCGTCTGGATTAGTGGTACATGCCCCCTTTGGCAGGTTCGATTCGTCGTGGGAACAGGTGGGGGATTTGCTGCCCTCGGTCTTCTCTTCACACCCTCCGCCCGCGTCGCCCACCCCGCAACACAACGGCCCCAGACCCTCCAGCTCACGCCAGGGACATAGCCACAGGGGTGTCCACGGAGTCTAAGCTGGACACCGCCCCCCCCCCCCCCCATCATTTTTAGATGAGGCTAAAAACATTTTGGGACATATTGTATATCATAGTGTTTTTGAGTGGGGTCTTTTTCTTCCTTCAGCCAAGGGGCCGTAAATACTGATTGTGCTGATGATTGGACCTTTCGAGACGCAGTAGCGAAGGAACAGTCGGCTCAGTACTGAGTCAGCAGCCAGGTAGTTGTGCACATTTACAACGATTACAATGCAGTAGAACGTGTCTTATATGTGGAAAAGTGGAGGGCGGGCCTTGTAGATCCTATGTTGATTTGAAGCTTTCGTGACTGCAGGAACCCATACTCATTGATTCTTTCGGTAAAGTCACGTAGGTAGAAAATTAAAACAAAATGAAAATAATATATCACGATGTTTCGATCGCAACACAAGCGGTCGTCCTTAGGCGAGAAAAATAATAAAAATTACAATCCAGAAGTAGAACTGCTGAACCTTCCATTGCTGGATTATACTTTTTTTCCACCTGAGGACGACTGCTTGTGTTGCGATCGAAACGTTGTGATATATTATTTTCATTTTGTTTTATTTTTCTACCTACGTAAAAGTGATGATTAAACAAAAACTTGAGTTACTTTCAAAGTGTAGATGCAGCCCTACATCTACATCTAAAGCGACCTGATTCACTCTTGCAGAGATAGGTTAACTAACTAATCAATTGGGACTACACAATAGCGATTATCACCCCCGACTGGCAGACTCATGCCTTCGATCACTCTTGAAAATGAGACTTATTTTGAGTTGTCATCTAGTTAAACTAAAAAAACTTGAACATGCTTTGGTAATATATACATTGTGGTCATATATATAGATTTCGCCTTTTGGCGTTCTCTGGTCTCAGACTGTTTGAGACTAGGCCCTAAAGAAGGATGTCTCTGCTGTAGACCAATCAGTTTCATAGACAATGCATCATGTTACCAGAGCATGTTTTTGTTTGCATGTTCACCACAAGTATGTGTGGTTAATGCAGGCATGATTCGTTGCAAAAGGTTTATGTTTGGTGTTTTAACATCTTAACACCTGTATGTATTGCCAGAAAGGATAAAACCTATTTTTATATTGCAGAGCGTGGCTGTGCCCCTAGGGCAATGCTCTTTGCCCCTCACAGCGTCCGTGTCCCCAGCGATTCAGAAAAGATTCTCAGCATTGTTGATATGTGCCAGCATGTTGATACACCGTGCGTGATGTTCACACCGAGAATTTATAGTCAACGATTCGCCTTCGGGGACACGAATGCCACACTGGGTTTAGTGTCTTGGCACCAGTAGACGTTGCAGAGCTTGGTTACGAAATCCCCGCGTGTCGCGCACACGCAAACAAGGCACTTGGTATACGCAAACACACGTACATAAATGCGTGCAGCAGATACGTGAATACTTTAGATGCTTAGGAAACATAATCTATAGTCCTGCTGGATGAAGGCCTCTGTGACACTGTGTCGGTCACGAGGGGTGTTAGACTATACTTCACCGCGCTGGTCAGTGCAGGTTGAAGGAGTGCCCAGCACCGGTTGAGATATCAGTTAATGCCACTGACGTTAGCCGTGACCGAGAATTGAATTTGGCCACTTGATTTTAACAAATGCATCACCGCTCCCCTTGAAAATATTGCTCGTTTTTTTTTATATACTTGTGAATAACCTCTCAGGCAAGCTTGCGGGTTGTACCACGCGCTGTTCGGCATGATGTCTGACGTTTCACGGCACGTGCCAAGAGCGTCTTCAGGATCTGCAGTGCATTCTTTGACATATGTGCTACGAAGTTTTTTTGGCTTCTCTGTGTCTATTTTGTTTAAACTTAAATCTTTACGTAGATTGTCCGATGGCCAGAGCCTCCTGGCGATGTTGTCGGCATGAAGGAGACCGCTGGGTAGACTGCTGGCACCTTCGTTGGAGTAACTGTAATAGTCCACACGGTTATTCTCTTTGTTCTGGAGCAATTGCAGCCACAGTCAGAGTTGCACATTTGCACTTTGATTTGAAATGTAGCCGAATATTGTGACAAATGAACGCTTTGCATTGTGACTGATTAATGCAATTGATGCGTGGCGGCTGCCTTCCTGTGCCCGAGCCAATTAGTAGACATCGGATAATTTTTCACAATGTTGATAAATATACACTTAAATAATTAAATAACAAGCTATAATAATTCGTCAATCCACTGAGAGTTTGGGCAAATTGTAATTGTGAAGTTGGCAATAATTTTAATAACAACAATATACGGGCCTATGTAAATCCAATTCAAGACAAAGGCCTCACCACATGGGAGTTGTTTGATCATACTTCATCAGCCTGGTCTTTGTGGAAATGTTATCCATGGCCAGGAGATGAACTCAGGTTGCCGGGCCCATTCTCTGAATACAATTCCAATTTGTATTATCATCATCATCATCACTGTCGTCATTATTTTCATTACTTTTAGGTTGTGTACAGCGCTTCAGTTTGACCGACCGAGCTCAGCCATTCACCGAGTCTCAAGAACTGGAACATAAAAATGTTCACCTCTTATGGAGCTCACTGTAATTCGGATTTGGCGCTAATCGTTGCCAAGTTAATGCAATTGCAATGATGGTGGCCGATATTTTTTTCGTGTGTTGCGTCAATTATCATTGCGTTTGAGTACGAGGCAATGCAAAGTGTGATTGTTACAAATTGTCCCCTTTACCGCAAACCCCACGTGCCGTTGCCTCTCATTCCCATGGAACTCGATTATTCACGCCGATGACTCAACCCAGTGGATTACTTTCCCTCTGCCGCCGGCGTCTTTGGGGCCAAGTTAGTGTTCATTATTTTAAATTAAATGGAAATGTCCCCCCCCCCCCGGTGGATTTGGAGTACCCATAATGCATTAACACCGGTAACAATTATTCCAATGCGATGAACTCTAGGAGTGGCTTGCGCGCCCGAATTGGGCCAGGAATCGAGCACACTCGTAACCGAGTGCGGGCAAGCCCTGCCCGTCCCGTGCATCTGGCCCCAGCTCCTGATTACTCCCCCCCCCCCACGCCCTCTCTGATATGTGATGCAACCTCCGACCTATTTAGCAGGCAGGCAGTCGGCGGGGGTAATATTGAATCAATTTATTCCTGACAAGATCTTGACGTCTCGTTGAGCGCCCGGTGTTCGGCCGTAACGTACGGGCATCGGGCTGCAGTCAAGTCGACTGGAAGAGTCGCCGCCGCGGCTGATAGTAGCTGCGCTATAAACCTCCGGCGAGTCCCGGCATTATCCCCGCAAATGAGCTATGCTGTGTCCCCCCCCCCCACCTCTGCCGGGCATTAATTTTTCAGGTCCACGAATGGGCGAATGGAAGGAAAGGGGGGGGGGGGCGCCGGGGAAAGGTGTTTTGAGCCGATAAGGGAGCTGCATTCACTCCCCCGCGCCGTAACTTGAGCCTATCGCAGTCAGCGACAGCCGTGTGTAATTGTGAGCCTCTTCCACTGCTTACAGCCCATGAATCAGTCCGTGCGGTAGCGTGCCTCTCTGCTCTGCCGCGCCCATCATTCCTCGTCCTGAATTCAGGCCTAATAATGCTTTGGGAGGGTAGCGTTGGCCTGCTGGTTGGTTTTTTATTGTAATTGTAGATCGACAGCAATATGCACAAATTGTATAATATGCACAAATTGTATAATATGCACAAATTGTATCATATGCATATATGAGAGTGTCTGTCTATATGTATGTGTGTGCATCAGTGGAGCGGTTAGCGCGCTGCGCTATGAACCTGGCGACCCGGGTTCGATTCCCGCTCACGGCGAACACCAGTGACGATTATCTGAACCGGTCCTGGGCCTCCCCTAGGTCGACTCAGCCTCAAATGAGTACCTGGTGCGATGTATAAACATCGCCGTTAGGGAGACATATGCGGCCGGGCGTGGTGTTGGCCACCCACCCCTTCGTGTGCCGTTCCAGCCTTTATAGGTGCTCGCTAGCAGCACTTTCCCCTACAGTCTGTTAAGGCTATGCGGGGGATATTTGTCTTTATCTTTGTGTGCATCAGTATCACGTGCAGTGCATCGGCCAGTCATCTCAGTGAACCCACGGCACCTGGGTCTGTCCCGTGACCTCCTGCCAGCGGGCGTTCGACGCTTCACGTGGCCTTAAAGTGCACGTAGCCTGCCACAAGCACTTAGTGGCGAATAGCTGCTGCTGTTGTTGTGTGGTCGTTGCCGCGCGGCGACTCATTTTTAAACGCGTTCCAAACTTCTCCCGCAATCTGGCTTTGTCCTCTAGTTCTGTCCACGGGGTTTGCCTCTGGCCACGCCAGAGGCACTCTCCTGTTGTGTTCGCTTCGTCTCCGCTGCCGTTTCTTACAAATTAATTCATAAAAGCACAATTTACTTGCGTGCGCGGAGCGTAACGCAGTGGCAGATGTCCGTTTCCGCCTGCACCATGAGGTTCAAAACATAATTGCTCTCTCCTCCCTTGCGAGCGCGGGTGCTTTTGTCTGCACGCTGTGATATAAGCGCTAATTCATCCATTGCCTCATTCACGTAATAACGTTTGGGACCTGTGGTGTCGCTCATTAATGCAGCGCAGGAAAAATACAAATTCTCCCTCCATTTTTGTACATTGTGAACTAATCCCTGGCCTGCTGACAGTTGCATTTTGTTGTGTAATCGTCGCCACATTTGGTAAACAGAGGTTGCATTTTGCATTGATTGGAGGTTGAATGCATGCAGTTTGCCCCTAATTGCATTTCAAAAGTCATACATTATTAAGTTTATCAGAGCGTGATGCATTCACGTCCCCTAATCGCTCATACATTCTCCCACAATGAAGCACGTGATTTCACATGACACTTGTGAGATAGCTAATAACGTGAAGGCGTTTTTGTCCGTCCGATTAATGCGTACAAAGAATTAGGGCGGCATGGGGCCGCGGTGGAATTGACTGTGGCCACACGCCACCTGACATTTTTCAGCCAATTTATGAACTCGGAAGCTCCTCTGTTATCGCTCACACTGAAACTTGCGCGCCGCTGTGAAGTCATAAATCTGAGACAGACGTCTGCGTTTGTTGATGTGGGGGGGTTGGGGGGGGTGGCACCGAGCCAGTGTCTCAAGGTAATGGTGGTGTGGCAGGTGACGTTGTTGAGCCAGCAGTGCCCACGTGCTGGCCCTGATGTGCCAGCGCCATGGATTGGTTTGAGAGTCGATGTCCACCCAGCTCAGGGACGATGCCCAGATGATAAATAAAGGACTGATTGATCGTTATTTCTTATGAATTTAACTGCAGGCGAGGAATCTGTCGTGATTCATTATTCTTTCTTTACCAAAGTCAGACCTTGCTGACTGCAGTTATATAAGGTGCATTATTTTTTTATTAAGGAAAAAAAATCGATGTTGTCGATAGTTTTAGATCTTTTTTTTACTTGAGCTGTGTTGTCAACACACACACAATATCCTGTGCACATCAAACAATGTCATACTTATTTTTTTACAACTTAAAATCAACAAACGTGCACTATCTTCTTGGTTCTTTCGGTAAAGTCACGTAGAAGGAAAATAATAAAATAATAAAAATAAAACATTATAAAATAATTCTCACGACGTTTCGGCCACAACGCAAGCAGCCGTCGTGAGAATTATTTTATTATGTTTTATTTTTATTTTATTATTTCCATTCTACGCGACTTTACCGAAAGAACCAAGAAGATGAATCCCTGCAGTCACGAAAGCTTTCAATCGAAACGTGCACAAGTTAAAGGTGCAGCCCTGCAGTTGCTTGCTCAGCCACTCCTGGCGGAGGGCCCTCCACTCGAGATAACTCTCAAGGGTATTCCAAAATATATAGGAACAACTTTGTTTTATAACGGCAGATTATTTAGAAATCTACTTGAAAGTGCCACGTAATACCGGACCTGGAAGTTTACATTTTTCGGTGACGAAAGTTTCAGCACAATTTACACCTTAGAGCATTCAAGTGAAACCTCCGAACCTTGTGTTTGTCTCAGGATCTTGTTAATGCCAGTGGAAGCCCGACTCCCATTTGTAACCTGCGGTGGAGTCCTGCCCAATTTCCATGGAGAGTGACCGGTTGCCACACACACACACACTTGCTTTAAGAACTGGGATTAGCATGCTTGCAGCATCTTGTTCGCCGGAGCAACCATAAACAGCAAACAGCGACAGCTACCTATTAATAATTCAGCTGGTGATTTACGCCGGCGACACTGCCCGGCTTGCTGCGCAGATAAGTAAAGCCGAACTGTTCCATTCACACACGCAATCTGGGCGGCTTTTTGCCGCTATTTGCGTGCAGCCACGGTGTCATTTTAAACCTGCCAGAAAAATAATCTGGAGGCTTCTAAATGATTGACGGGGGGGCCTTTCCGGAGTCCTGATTATTTGGCGGCACTGTATTATCCTAGATGAGCTGGCCATTTGCTTAATATCCCATTGGATCTTATTGAATATTTGTGACTCTTAATTGTGTGTCACGTTTGTCATCTGTGCTGTTTTTTTTCTCAGGATCGTCATCCTCTCGTTTGAGCTTGCGGTCCTGGGAAATAATATGCCACTTAAGGCAATTCATTTGCATGTAGCCCCCCCCCCCCTCACTTCCGTTAATGTGAGATAGTCGTCGTTCCAAAATGCGTACTGGATTTGTGTACCTCAGAGGTGGCAACGGAGAGTGGTGGCAGGGTTGGCACTAGGCCTAAGCAAGCCTAGCAAACATTTAGGGTCCCAAATAGCTCTAAGGGTTCCCAAATTAATGAAAACATAGGAGCAAACCAAATATCACCTCAAAGTTTTATCCTAACGAACATAAAACAATGCAATTAACATCGTCTTTATCACCTCTATTTTGTATTTTTCTCTTCTCTCATCTAACTTTGTCTCTGGTCTATACCAGTTTACTGCCTCCTCTCTCACCTCTATGTTTTATCTCATCTCACTACATTCCTATTTCTTGTCTCCACCTCTCTCATTTTACTACATCTCCATCTCGTTTGTATCAGTCTTTTTTCGTCTGCCTACAACTCTATCTGCTGTCAGTATCTCTTAAGGGGGAGTCAAGTGGTTGTTCTACGGAAGAGACTCGCCCCCACCCCCACCACCACCATAAGAACGTGGAATTTCCACCACTGGCTGAGGGCTGTAAAAAATTAACCCGTAAAAACAAAGTTTTTCACTATAAATCCTTTATATGCGTGGCATCGGGGCGGCTAGAGTCCTCTCGTCTTCTGGCTTGAGATGGCTGATGTGTCAGATGATTGTCTGGCAGCATTAAACAATTGGTAATTAAATATTTTAAAAAAATTCCATAAACAGTGTAAAATTTTGGAAATTCTTTTATCACGAAAATGCATTGTCACGCACAACGAGTCTGTGTGCAAAATGTCAGCTCGATTGGATCACGGGAAGTGGGTTAAAAAACGACCGAAATATTTGCACGGTCCTAAGCAAGCAAGCGAACTTAATATAAAGGATTTAAAAATATAAAATATATTTAAAAATATTCGCCTGTGGAGGACGCGGGGATCGATCCCGCGACCTTTGGCATGGGAAGCGAGGGCGCTACCAACTGCGCTACTCCGCCACGGCCTGTGGAGGGGTTACGCTCTGGGCTCTTATACTGTGACGTTCAGCCAAAACCAAGAATAAGTTCTTTCTAGATTTGAAGCTTTCGTGACTGCAATGATTCATATTCTTAGGTTTTTTCGGTAAAGTCACGTAGGTCAAAACATTAAAAAGTAAAATAAAATAAAAATCACGACGTTTCGGAGGCAACACAAGCTTCCGTCTTCAGGTGGTACCGTCACAGGCACGACAGCTGCATCAAGTAAATGAGAGATTGCAGGAGCTACCACTGCGTTTATATAATGGTTGGAGAAGGTGGTGGGGCAAGGGCCGCATACTTATTATTAATATGGTACGGTGAGGCTTGAGACCAAGACTAGACTGCATAACAAAGGCTGAGCCTTTGTTATGGAGAGGTGCGGTTTGTGACTCAACCTGTAACAAGAGGACCACCACTAAACATGGTAAAACAGTAATGGTTGTCTGTCAAATAAGATTGGCAAATAAGTGTAGTTAAATCTTTTTTGCATGGTTAATCACATCTTTCCAATGATTACTCAGTTTGTAACCGTCATCACGGTTGAAATTATGTCTGTGTTTGTATATTTGTATGGCTTCGTGTACAAACCTTTGATGGTAGCCAGGAGGTTTGCAGAGAACCTTGGTCTCGGAAAATACAATTTCATGAGAGCCCACCGAGTTGTAGCAATGATCGGCAACGGCCGAAGAATCAGTTCTGCCGTGTTTCAGATCTGACTTGTGCTCGCGGACACGATCAGAAACATGACGTTTCGTTTCTCCAATGTAGCAATCACCACAAATGCAACTCAATTTGTAGACTCCAGGATACTGTAAGTCAGGAACGACATCCTTCACAGATGGAATCAAATCACGGATTTTATGCACTGTACTGAATCGGACTTGGATCTTATGCTTGTTTAGAATTTTGGAGAACTTTTTGGTCACACCTGCTATGTATGGCAACGTGATAGTTTTGGTCGGAGTTTCATGTGGCTGTTTCTGTATGGTGGGAGAGACAGCTTGGCGGATAGTGCGCCTCAATGCTCATTTCAGCAATAAATCATACGCTTAGGTTTTTTCGGTAAAGTCACGTCGGTAACTTACGTGACTTTACCGAAAAAACCTAAGAGTATGAATCCTTGCAGTCACGAAAGCTTCAAATCTAGAAGCAATGAATCACTTTGACCGGACATCTCACTCGGATTTGATCAATGCAAGGTGAGAGGGTTGGTCCCAAATTGTTTAGGGCTCTTAGTGGGCCAGCATCACCACTGATGAGGGGGGAGGGGTCGTCTTCATGTTGACAAAAGTCGCTCTCGCCAAGAGGAGGCTCTGGTCTTCAGCGCAACACTCAACTCCCACGTGCGCGCGGGTATCGATGTAATTATAATGCTTAGAGGCAGCAGGTTTTTTTTGTTACAGCAGTTGCTTTTAAAAGACCTTCACAATTGACTCCGTGTGACGCCACTGATTCACGCTCATTACCCCGGGCTCGTTAACATTCAGCTTGACCTGGTGTTCTCCACCGAATCGCACTGTAAATTGAAATGTATCGTTGGTGATGGATTTTTTTTAATTTTACACGTTAATTGTGCCCATTCCAATCGATTTGTTTGCATCGATACTCTTATTTTTTTCAAATTTCAATTCACACAAAAGGACTTTTCGTCCTTTCTTGGGGGGGGGGGGGTTTAGACGCGTACATTTTTCTTTCGTGTGGTGGGCAGTTGATCAGCGATGTTTACACAAGTATTCGTCGAGGTTGGTGAGTGAGCCAGCAGACGGCTTCATGAGGAACCTGGTGAATGTCTGAAATTCTCCTGGAAAATTATCGAAGTGAGTTTTGGTGTTACTATGTGGTCCATGGTTGGAGATTGGTGACAGCAGCCATCACACTTGTGGGCTATTCTCGATGGCCTCTCAGTGTTGGAGAAACCTGCATCTGCCACACTTTGTTCTGTTGGTAAGAATCAGTGGCACGGTCCCAGTTGCTCTTCACTGAGCCTCAGGATCGAATGCAAGTGCTTTGAGAGCTTTTACTCGATCCAAAAGTTGGGTCAAGATCAAGAAGTGAGCCTAGCCAAAGCCGTTGATGCCACCACACCTCAGCAATGGTTTATACCCTGTGCCTGATACCGCAGCTGCTGCACAGTAGACACACGGCCGCCAAGATTTGCGCTAATATTGTCCAACCATCCGGTCTAAGGTCTTCCCCTTGGCCGCCGGACTTGCGGAGACCACCAAAATGCCAAAGTAAGTGAACGACCTTCTCCCATCCTGCACACGTGTCCTACCCAAAGCAAATTCTGCTCAGAATCATACCTACAATATTTCTATTTCGGACTTCTGCATTGCTCATCCTGTCTTGCCACAATATTCTACTAATCGGATTCCTCGAGTATGAAGACACATTCTGATTCTGGCATTTCAAGCATCTGTCTCAGACACCTGTGCTCAAATGCCACAACCAACGTTTTTCTTTTCGGGCTGCTTAGACGTAGACCCGCTCTCTTGACCCATGCGGTAGTTGTAGAGATGCATTCATTGGTGACACTGTTTTGGCAGTGGTGCACAAATCACGAAAGACTCAACACGTTAATCGATAACACAGGTAGTACTCATGGATTAATGGGACTCGAATCCATGTAAGTGCTGCTTGCGGCAGTGTCCTCTGCTGCCGGTCGTGCACCTTGTTGTATTTGTAGAATGCGAGCAAGTAAGTGACAGTCTAAGGACAGCTGTGTGGCGATGCATCTGTGGCTGTTGGACCGCACGGCACTCCGTCGATGCAAAACCACGAAGGCAAATTCCGCCACAAAAAAAACCAGCTGTCCCCACCTGGTCGTCTCCAACCCCCTCCCAGTCTGTTTCCATCTCTTCCGCCCCCCCCCCCCGCTCGTTTACGCCTGTGATAGAACCTATGTATATATGTTGAACTTCTTTCGCACCGTACGTAGACAACCGTGCTCATCATAGACGATTTAATTATTCATTAAAATGCCAACAAATTACACCTGCGTGTGGTTATTTAATGTAATCTCTTAATTAATTAAGAAATGTAAACAACTCTATGTTTTATTAAACACATACGTACACGAGTACAACGCTCATTTTCCATTCGGATAAACAAATGTTTGCAAGAATGTTAAATATTCACAGCAGCCGTCGTCTGCTATAAACAATTCAGCTACAGTGCAGCAACAACTTTCCAGTGACCAAATCATCCGGAATGCGCCCGTTCTCATCACTCCAGCTTAGCTTCCACATCTTGGAAGTTAAGCTGGCTTGAGCCTAGACAGTGATTGGATAGGCGACGGCCACACACACAAACAGCAGGCGTTATAGGTGCTGTGGGCAGTAGAGGGCAGTGCCGCAATAACTATTGTTGTTCTGCACGCGCCTCCCAACTCGCACTGACTGATCAGCGTGGTGAAGTATGATGACATTAACCGTCGCCGACTCGCAAGGAGTGGGAGGCCCATATCCAGCAGTGGAATGACAACATCACGCTGTGCATGCACCGCATATACAGGCAACAATTTGCAACACAAAAACAGAGTGAAATGGACTTTGACAAGCAGCTCCAAGCTTCACTCGAAACAAAATCATCCTTGACTTACAGAGACGGCGTTTGTGCGAGACTATGAATGGTCAGCCCATTACTGTCATTTACAATTACCCACCCAGACACGTGTGTGTGTACACATGTCGAAGGCATGCAAGTGGTTCGCTACTCTCGCGATTCACAATACGGGGGAAAGGATTTAATGAACACTGCGATAGTGCGACCGCTATTGACTGTAAGGGTCATGTGAACCAATTACTTACAACAACTTCGTATTCTTCGCGTTGGATTAGCGGTCGTCTGTTCCGGAGTTACAGCCATGCCACTTATGTGCCCACACTCAACAAGAAACGAAATAATGTTTCGACGCAACCATCGTGAACCTCTGATTAGCACCTCAGATTTAGCACGGTTGGCTACGTACGGTGCGAAAGAAGTCCAACATACATACGGACGTAAGAATCAAATTAAATCCGTGGAACGTGTGCATCGGTAGCTGTCCGTTTTTTTTTGCAGAGCGCACGGGGCTTTATTATATTTTAAAAGCAAGTAGCAGGGCATCGGAGGATGCGGTGTAAAACATGTATCGTCATATGGAAGTTGAAGCAAATTTCGAGGCACATTTGCGAAACACGCGAGTAGCACGTTGGGGAGGCCCACGTCAGCATTTCGAGCCCCTTTCGGCAACGCGTCGTCACGTCCCTCGGATTTCCACCCAGGCATGGGATGCCATGGACATCGGCGCTCGCTGCAGCGCAGATAAAATGACAGCCTTTGCTTAATCCTCGATAATGAAACCAAAGCCGTGGCTATTTATAACCGTAACAAAACCCCGTGTAAAGTTCATGGCTTGTTGCCGCCCCGCTCTCCGATGTTTCCAGGTTGTATCGCGGCGTGTGTTGCTCGGCTTGAAGTCTGACGTTTCGGTTTTACTTGCTGGGAGCTTCTTGGGTTTTTGCTCCACGTTCCGGGAACTTCTAAAGGAACTGACGCTAATGCCGAATAGCACGCGGTACAACATGAGAGCACGCGAGAGAGCCATATAGTAATACTTCGTCGGAGCTTTGTTGATGTACACATTGCTGCCCAGCGCTGACCGACAACGACCACATTTATAAAAATGCAAAGTTTTCCGGTGTTTTTTTTTTTCAACATTCCAACTTTCTCGTGCATCTACCGCAACGGGAGCAGGCTCGGGCGCGGCGTCAGATTGTGAAGTGGGCAGTGGTAATCCGGGTACATGGGGACTCGAGTGGGAAGAGCCATGTGCACGAGGAATAACAAGTGGGTCTCCCAGTCCTGGGTGTCCCCGCGCCCTGCCCCCAGCCGTGGCGTGCCGTGGGTAATGATGGGGGCCCCCTCCCGGGCTAAGGTAGGAGGCGGCGCCGTGGTCAGAGGCCCGTGCTGCGGTTTTCGTCGGACCGTTGGGTGGCGGTGGTGGCGGTGGTGGTGGTGGTGGCGGTGGTGGCGGCGGTGGTGGTGGCGGTGGGGGTATTGGGTTAGTTGGCGGTGGTGGGAGACCTGGTGGCTCGAGAGTGGTCGGTCTCTGGCTGTGCGTGCAGCATGCATAAATCTTGCAGGCTGGATGGACACGGGATGGGACGTGTTTATGGGCTGAGGATTAAAGGATTCTCCCCAAAGATGCTTAGATTTACTGCGAGTGTAAGCAGGATGCAGCCTCACGCTTGCAAAGCTCCGGATATGCCAAACTGCTAACGTGCTCGTTGTGTGATTATATTTTTCTTTGCATTACCTCACGGTTCACATTGTGATGTTAATGCTGATCGTGGTGTTGAGATATGGATATTGTGTACTTAGTCATGCTGGGATATCCGGACAGGTGGCTCAGCTGTAGAGTGAGCGGCTTGCATTTGGAAGATTTGCGAGTTGAAATCCTGGTTAGGAGTTGACTCAGCCCCTATTCACTTTGCGGTCGATAACATCACTTGGTAGGGAAGTCAACAGTGGGATGCTCTATGGATAGAGTCGCCTCCACCATAGGAATGTGGAATTTCTACCACTTGCTCAGAGCTGAGATCAAGACCGCCTCTGTCCAACCATCAGTGTCAATAGGGACACCACAGTTAGTCGATCAGCCAGTCGCCTGTAGATACTCTCACCGCTTCCAAGACGTGTGTCCAGTGTGAAAAAGTAGAACCGAATACCCTCTAGAGGGACCCTCAAGAGGGTCCCTCTCGAGGGCTCCCTCTAGTGGACGCCTTTCCACCAGCAGCGGTGCGAGCAGGCAACTTGCAGGGCTGTCCCTTTGCTTCATCTCTGTGAACACCACCTGGTCATCGAGCGGCTGTCAGAGACGTGCTGATGAGACTCGATTGAAGCAAACGGCTGTTTGCACCCTTGTTCACATATGCTGATTTGACTGGGTTTTTGCATATCCCGTCCGCGGCATATCAGCGCGTTTGTTACCAGCTGAATAATTTAGATAATTTCCTCAGTGGGAGCGGGCGGGTAAAGCAGTGAGGAAGGCGTCGAATGCAAACGGTGGGGGCGGGGGGGAGGGGGATGGTGGGGAGGGGGGAGGGGGGAGGGGGATTAGGGGGGCGGGGGAAGGGGGGGGTGGCAGCTCCTGCTTCTTGGTGTGAAAAATGCTTGCGAGCATTTCGGGCGTGTACAAAGGCATGAAATGACACTGCTCAACAATAATTAGGCATGGGGCTTTCAATTATTTAAATCGTATCATGCCCCTGTTTTTTGTTATATATATATATAAAAAAATCTACTCAATGCCTACGGTGGGGTAACCGCTACGTGCATTAATCCAGCTACCGTTGCAGTAAGGTTCCGTTTGACTTCAAACACCGTTGAGGCTCTGCCCGGTGAATTGTCACAGGAATTACGTGAAAAAGCAAAACACTGTAGGCGCCAGTTGTGTGGATTAGAGGATAATGAAGAGTGGCGTTGTTCCACCGCCGTAATTTTTTACGCACATCAGTCACACCTGATGTGTGTGATTGAAAAAAATCAATTCTGGATATATTTCACTGGTGCTAAATGTAGTCAGGGAACAGGCCCTGAGGTACGTTACAAAAAAGATATACAGCTCTCAAAATACACCCTTCAAATGATGTGATGTCAATTCTTTAGAGGTTTTTTTTTACCATTCTGCTGCAGTTCAAACAACGGAGGAGCGATGGTGTAAGAGCCACGTACCTCGAAGGCTTTGGAGGAAAAAAAAGCATAGATCCATCAAATGGTGGCTCTTGAAAAAGATTTCACCAATTTTTTTTTGACAACTAAGAATTTCTGTACAGATGGTGGCAAAGCAAGTAAATGAATGACTCGAGCAGGAGGGTTGATTGCAAATGGCCATGGCCATTTTTCACCGGTGACTCATTCATCATTTAGTCATTCATCAGGCCTTGCTGACTGGGCTTGGTGTGGTGCCGTAGTTAGAAGCTGCAGTGCACTTTCTCTGCCTAACCGCTAATGGATTGGTGAGCGCCTGTCTGGAAAGCCTACCGATATGTGCGGCCAAAACAAAAGTTGCTGCTAAGTCCATCAGTGTTAAAAGTCGTTTCCTTAAGGTTGTCGATTTAGTTACAGTGGTGGTGTCGGTTTTATACAGGCTCGAAGCTCCAATTGACCTTGATTGATAATCTATAGGATGGCCTAGATGTCTTGTGACCCCCCCCCCCCCCCCACTTAATTCTCTCAAACTTGAAATATTTAAACATTTTAAAGTAAGGTTTCTTTAAAAAAGAAATGAATATATAAAGAAAACATGTTGGGGGTCAATTAATTGGAGGTTACAAGACATCTGGAACACCCAGTAGGACCAAATCTCCCCAAATACGTCTAATCTCATCAGATCTCTAAAGGTAAAACAAGGTTGAGGCTGGTAAGTACAAGAATGAGAGACTTCATGGGAACAGCAGGTGATGTCGATTTGGGTTGTGATGTGGTCAGATGATGGCGGTAGAACGATGGATTGTTAAATCCATCATTTGCGCGAATGGTTTTCTCTCGTTGCTTCAGTTTCGTCCCACACGAAACCAAAAGCCTAATGCACGGAATTTAGTCAAACATCCCGATGCAGGACCTTCTTTGATAAAGAAAAGTATGCGTCAATAAGTCTCCCAGCACCCACGATTGACATTGCCACAATTGTCACTGTCATCTCGTCCCCATGCATGATAACAGGTTTATGTTGCCGTTCACGCTAGCGGTGTATACATCATATTATATTTCATTGACTCGAGTGCTTGCTGACGCAAACAAATACGAAGCGCCATGTAAAACGATCAGCGCACGGTCACGAGAAAATGATTTACATAACAATACGCAAAGTATATCTACAAGTATTGAATGACTGCGCCAGGCTCTGTCAGCAGAATCAAAGGGAACAGCCATCGTTGCTGGGTTTAGAAAACCCCAGTCCTCGAGACCCACCACCACGCTCCATCTTTCCGCGTTTAACCAATTTTCTCCCCATTCAAATACAAATGGACTCGTTCCACGCTGCACGCGCCCGATGATTGTTAAACACGTCCCACGTGACGCGCGAAGAAATTAACGCCGTCTGCGTCAATAGGGCCGAGTCAAATTAAGATGAAGTTCTCAGTGTGTGTTCCACGCGACGCGGACGCCGTTAATTGTTAAACGCGTCGCGTGGGAACGTGTTTAAAAAGCATCGGGCGCGTGCGGCGGTAAACGCGGGATAGATGGAGCGTTGTGGTGGGTCGCGAAAATTGGAGTTTGGCAACAAACAACAAAACCTGCCTCACGGAGTCGGTCGGTGGTGACTTATCTGCTAACTCAAACGTGTCTCTCTCCCCCAACAGGCTTGCTCTCAATTATAACGTACGTGCGTGTGCGCGCGTTCTCGCGCAGAGAAGTCGCGCACTTATTTATTATTTATCTCACGTTTCTGCGGAGATGATGATGCTCCGTCGGCCGGCGTGAGATGGTGGGTGGTGTGTGGGTGGTAGAGACGTGGGGGGGGGGGGTGTCTGTGGAAATTTAATCCGGCTGCCCCTTAACGGCCGCTGAGAAGAAGATGTGGATACGGTGCAATAAACACGCGCGCAGCGGCACGGTGGGAAATGAAAGGAGGGACGCGTTGACAGCTCCGCAGGGGGGTGGCGGGGGGGGGAGGACGCTCTTTCACGGCGAGCCCTGCCCGCCACGGAGGGCCAGGGCGCGCCTTGGCATCGAAGAAAACGCAACGCAGAGGGCGCTTCGTGAGTCGTCCGTTCGTAGAGGAGGGTCGGGTTTTTTTTGGTTTGATTGCATATTAAAAACGGGGTACAAATTGTGCGTGTTTGTGTGCTGCGTTTGGTTGTACGTTCCTAAGAGCAGAGCCGGTCACGGTGGTGGAAGGAAGCATTGGCCACCAGACGAGTTACCGCCTCTCTGCTCGCAAGGAAGAGGCAGCCTTTCTAGTTGTACGGGATACCATCTCTCTCTCTCTCTCTCCCTCGGCATTCCCATCTCCGTCTTGCCACCCCACAGCCTCATTCCTCCCTTTTCTCTGCCCCCCCCGCCCCCCAAACGCCTTCCAACCCCATCACAAACCATTTCCTCCTCCTCATCTCCTCTCCTCCCACGATGCATCGCCCTGCCCTCCCTACAGCGACTCCCTTCCTACAACCGCTCCTTTTTCCTTAAGCGAAAACCTTCCTCTCTCTCTCTCCTCCGCGTCTTGAGCCGCTCGCTGAACGCGAACGGGATTACTCCGGCAGCTGGAGCAACGCCTCGATTGGTTGGAGCTTTGGAAAGGCAATGGGGGGGGGTGAGGGAGGCGGAAGAGGTGGGGGGGGGCGCCGGTAGCCCCTGGATTGGCCAACGCACTGCAAAGCAAAGAGAGCATTGCGATCGACTCCGCCGCGCCAGAGTGACACAGAAAAGACGGAGCGCACCACTTGAGTTTAGCGAGTGGGTTCGCCGGGTGCCTTCGACGGCGTGCGAGCGTGCGAGCTTGCCCTGAGTAGTAGGTACAGCGCATTATTATTATTTTTTCATTATTATTTTTCATTTGCCCTTATTCCTGCGTCCGCTAAACTCACCTTCGTGCGAACTCGCCATCCCATGAGGTTGCTGCTGCTGCTGTGTAAACGTTGCGATGGCTGCGATTGGACCTGGGCACCCAGCCGTTGTCGTGGGACTTTAAGGCTTCAAGATTCGTGCATCGCAAAGGTAACGATGGTGGAAGGGGGGGGGGGGTATTTTGTGTTTTATCTTCGAGATAAAGCACGGGGGGTCTCGTTTAGCTAAGCTCCGCTGGAGGCGTCAAAAAGTACGACATTGTGCCTACAGGAATTGTGAGAATGCACTAAAGATTACCGTATTGGCAAAGTGATTATGCGACGACATGTTTGTGAGTATATTAAAAATAAAAGGGAAAAATTATATCGAAGCTAAGCCGCTAATATGTGTAAATCAAATTTGAGATTTGCAGTAGAATTCACGTTTTGTTTGCATGAAGTATCAGGTGGTAATTCTAAGGGTCAACGAAGTGTTTAGTCGGCTTGTCGGTTACATAACTATCAATCTGCTTTAATCTATTTGTGCTGTTACAATCTGTCATGGTGTTTGTACATGTATATACATCTCGTATTAATAACAATGAAATCATAATGAAAATACATAATCGTTTTATGTATATATCAATAGCTTGCATAGATGGTGTTGATTAAATTATATCTACTTTCACCCACACCATTCTGGAAATTGTCGTAAATCGAATTTTAATATACTTCTAATTTAATTGAAGGACAAAACTCCCCATGGTACAATTGTAAATATAATTTGTCTTATGAGAAGTTTATGTTTTACCCTAAATAAAAAATAGTGTTGTAAAATGCTCATCGGTGAAATTCCTAAAGTAAGAAGATTGCATTATCCCTTGTGGTAATACATTGTTGACTTTTTATTTTAAATCATGGAACTGTCGGCTCGGAACCGCTAATGAGATTTTACTATTGGTGATAAGTGTTGACGATTTCCGTATCAACTGCCTGCGATAATATAAACAATATACCCACTCCGATTATTTGCGTAGTTTTCGAATAAGTGGATTAAATGTTGTGAACCTAATTTCCCAAGTGTGTACCATGCGTGCTTAATATTATGGAAAACAAATTAAATTCGCTTTCATATAAACATTTGTTCATTTAAAGAGAAACTTTTCAACTAAAATGTTTGTTAACCCTATATGTTGCATCTAAACTAAGTAATAGTACCTGTGTTCCGAGGGGAAATTAGTTTTATGCATTAATTTATTCGATTTATGAGCCAGTTGAAATTGCACAACATTTTCAAACTTATCTGCAGATTTGGTTATACGTTGGTGTCATATGATTACGCATCCTAATTTCGGCCTGAATAATTCAAACATGGTACCTAGCAAATGTCCTCGCGGCACTGGATTAATTTCTCACTGAATATTTTTTGGGTCGCTGTTAAGGCGGGAATAGGCGGTACGGTGACTGGTAGCCACAGCCACAAAAATAGGTATGATTGGGTGTGGTGTGCCGAGTGCGGGAATATTTACCTCGGGCACGCCAACCCGGACAGACCTCGGCTGAAATCATGCCTCTGTGACACCACTCGCTATGCTTGTCATTTTTTCTTGACCCTTCCTACCGCCGCCACCACCACCACCGTCGCTCAGTTGATTGGTGGTGCTGGTCACGGGACAGCCAAAACGTGGAAATTGCAGTTGATTTTCTGATGCCCCGTGGAGCAGGCAGAGCCCGGCGCGTAGCAGCAGCGGTGAATCCATGGCGATTGGCGATTACGATCTCTTGTGCGCCACGCGCATTCGTCGCTCTCGCCCGACGAGCTAAACAAAAAAACAATTAGGTTGCCGAAACGATGCGAGACGGGACGCCTTGAAATTGCGCGCAGAAATAAAATTGGCGTGATTGATCGTTGGTGGGATCGCCGTGCATGAGTGACAGAAGATGCCGATGGGACGTTCTTGCGCGCACACGGGCGGCGAGAGGAGCGGACGGGTACCACCGCGGGGGTGGGATTGATTGCTCGGCTAACTTGTACGCCAAGTTGGCATATTGTGTATCTCCTGCAATTCGTGTAAAAGGCGAAGCGTTTGTTTAAAATGCGTGGATGGCAATATCGATTGACGTTTTATCCTTACGAGTGTTTCGTTCATAAATGATTTTCCTATCGGTGATATTTATTTGGACAATTTCGTCTAATAATAGCTTCTCAAACTGCATTGCTGTGTGTTCAGATGCTTTCATTCTCTATGCGGAATGGTGTTTAATGTACTTTATGCATTCACAATTATATTGTACATTTAATATTTAATTCTGCTAAATGCGCATATATTGTGTTGTATGTTTAATCAATGTGTAGGTGATGTGTTTGTATGTAGGACACTAAATTATATTATGACACCACTGGTCAAAACAGTAGATATAGATCTTCAATTGATTTTTTAAAGATTACTATTCACCTTTTCAGCTGCTGGGGAAAACACTACGAAATTATGAATTAATAATAAGAATGAATGTTTTTACTTATATATGTTATAACACACATAAATGCAGTGAATAAAAAATGAAAAGAAATGGTAATAAAAACCCTTTCAGTGGAACAACGGGCAATGACTGAACCACGTGAACTAAATTTGAGGCGGTGATGGAATATAAGATTAAGTACTACGGGCACGTAAGCCCTTCATGACCTTCCCAATCATGATTCTTGCCTAGATAATTAAGTCGACATTTTGGGGTAGTGTATTTGGTAGACAATACCTGCCTTTGCCTACAGCAAAGTCAACCTCTTGTTTGAGAGCTCAAAATCAACCTTGTGCGGTGCCTGCAGCAGATTTCGGTTTGTGTGTGAATTTTTTTTGGGGTTAAGTTCATTCTAATGCATTCTTTGTTGGATTCGTGCGTCAAGTGTCGTGCACATTTTTGCATTCACGCTGCATAATCAATCTTCGTGACAGCATGCGGTGTTGACAATTTATTATCGACAAAATTCTCGGTCGGGATTGTCTGGGCAAATGGACCACAAAAGTGCCTTGGCTTCCAATTACCCGTCGGCGTGCGGAACGTGTGTGGTCACAAAACACTTGTATGTAATTTGCGTCGAGCAGTAATGCATGTCTTTTTCGCTATCGGACACCGCATTTTCCCAATCGTGTTATCAGACGCTGAAGAAAACAACAAACAAAATTACAATGACCCGTGACAATTTTTTGCCGCACAGCGTTCTGGAGGCGGCAATTATTACAGCCCCGCGTGTTGAGATGCAGCGCTTCCACTCTCCGTCTTAATGCATCAAGAGCTTTTCTTGTCAACCGCCGCCTCTCAAAACCACAATAAAACATGGCATCGCCGTAGGGACAAAGCGTTGCTACGTGGCTGCTGTTTTGTAAGTTAAAAAATTATATTTTTCCCCCAGCAATGCAAATGCCGCGATTGAAAATTGAGCCAGGCCCTGGGGTTTGTGTTCCAAGGAGCCCGTACAATGAGAAATGGGCACTGCGCCTCCCTTACGCGAACCCTTCCCTTCGCAGTTTGGCCCCACTCATTTCCCTGTTTTTTTTTGCTCGAGCTCAATGTTTTCAGATAAAATGCAATCACAACATTTATTTCTCCTTTGGGGAGTGGAGCGGTGGTACAGTGGTTAGCACTTTACGCAATGAAATCCGGGGACCGGACCTAGATTGACAGCCACGGCTAACATCAGTGGCAGGTTATATCAGCATCGATCATGTCCTTACTGGTACCCTCCCTCCCCCTTCATCAACCTGCATTGACCAGCGTATTGAAGTACGAGTTTAAAAAAAAAAAAACCCCCATGACCAACAGCGTGCAGGGGCGGCCGTCATCCATCGCTGATAGAAAATAGCTGGAATTTAATTTCTCTTTGGAGGCTTTTAAAATATTTGTTATCGCCCGCACATGTGGTATAGGGATCGAGGGTAATATTATTTGCTATTGTCTATACGCGCAGGAATAAAGCACGTATGGTTGTTGTATGCTACATGTGCGATGGGTATATAGGGAATATGTGTATACATTCTTTTGTGGGCATTTGCATACATGTAATATATGTGTAGTGCAGGGCTTCATTTAATCTGCATTTGTTCAGACTGGGGACCACGAAAATATTTCTGCACCCTACGCACCACATCAAGCATATTTATTGCAATGCGGTAGCATTGGTATACTGATGTACACGTGCCCACGTCTTTGTATTTTCGTTATTTGGAACGGTTAAGTGCCTGCCGTGGACACACCGGTGCTCATTCGCTAAGTGCGACCCATTGCCACGAATAGAGGACACTTAGATTCATGTTAGACTTTGTGGCATGCCGCTGGCTCGGCCAGCATGTCAATTCATACCGACGACGCCGCTAAAGCCTACGATAAAATCACCCAGGAATGCACCCAATATCTAAAGATTCCGGAAGCTTAGCAGGCCAAAGCCTGGATGGACTGCCACCATGCATAACAGGTCTTACAGACTGTAGGGTATATGCAGCAAAGGTAAACGCAGGAAAAAAACAACATTTGACTGTACTTCTGTGCTCCCTACCTTCACCAAATCCATACCGTCTAGTGTAGTGAAATAATGCCAAATAAAACTACCATGGTTGGCACGGAGTGGGCAGGTCTTCATTGGTGGATTGACAAAGGGGCCGTAGATACAAACATTTGCATACATCGCGACACCGCGAAAATACAGACAGATCCTCGCGTATAACGAACCAGGCAGCAGATGGCGAGGTTTATTTTTAATTTGTTACGGGGCAATCAAGAAAAGCAGACGTCACTACAGTTAAATATAAGTGATCATTATAGATCACGTATTCGTGGCCTAAAAATAAACAATTCAACGCCAGTGGGGCATGTGCTGCAGTTCACCTAATGATAATGGTCAAACAATACACTACAACGTCCGTCTGTATTTTCCACCCCCCCGGACCGCTCCGAGTTGACCACCGTTGTCGTTGTCGTTCTGCTCTCGTGTCCACTCTGCAGGTGGCCGGGCCACCACATGCAGCTCAGCGCGCTCCTCCACGTACCGCTCCCAAACCCGACTCCCGCCTCCACCCCGTGCCACCCGCCGTGTCACCCGCTGTGCCACCCGCCGTACGCGGCGGTCATGGACGTGAAGCCGATGCTGCCGTTCCAACTCGGGGCCACCGCTCCCATGGGCCTCTTCCAGAACTTCAGCAATGCAAGTAGCTCGCAGTGCGCACCCACAATGACAAACAAAGATGACCCGTATAGCCTCGGCAGACTGTTGGGGCAAGTGCTGTTAGCGAGCACCTAATGAAGGTCGGCATGGCACACGGGGGTGGGTGGCCAATACCACGCCCAGCCGCCTTTGTCTCTTTCGTGGCGATGTTTACAACCCCGCACCAGGTAGTCATTTGAGGATGAGTCAACCTAGGGGAGGTCCAGAACTGGTTTAGATATTCACACTGATGATCGCCAGGAATTGAAGTTGGGCCACTGGGGTGTAGTGCAGTGAATTATTAACCATTTCACAACTTCTTCCGAAAACGACAGAGAATAAAGGTCTCTCTTGTATATCCATACAAACCGTTGGAGCAAGTTATGTTAGTGAGCAGCCTTCAGTGCTGGCTGGCACGGCGCACGAGGTTGGCATGCACATAAAGACTACGCCACACAAACCCAAACATGAGGCGTGAAGGTCTCTCCCCCGTAAAGCTTTATATAGGCAGCAAATTCTATTTAAGTTCGTTTTTTTTTTCAAGAAATGGGTTAACATGTACTCACGCTGATTGTCTGCCTGCATTATAAATACCAAAGACAAAGATCTCCATTTAGCCTGACAGACTGTTAGAAAGACGTGCTATTAGTGAGCATCCGTCGAAAGGCTAGAACGCCACACAAGGTGGGGGGGGGGGGGATCGTGTGGCAAGCATGACGTCTGAGTATATTGCCTTCCCGTTTAAGGCCGAGTTAACCTAGGGGAAGATCAGGACAAGTGTAGTCACCACTTGCTATGGATGATAGGCATTGCCAGGAATTGAGAAACCACTCTTAAGAATGTCTGCACCTGAAATCTACAGTGGAGCAGTATCAAGGGAGGTAAGACTTTCTCTGCATGAGACAGTTGAAATTATGGGATTAGAAAAATAGGAATTAATGACATGGGGGCATAGGACATGGGCAAAGAGGCCACTTGCCCATCCACTTTTTGGAAGGGAAGTGGATAGAGTACGTCTTATAAGAATAATAATGTAAAATTCTATTCGGGATAACCTCACTGAGCCTTAGGACTAATTTAATGAGGGTCCTAAATTCGTATTTTTCACTGATTCCTTTTTGAAAGAGCGTTTAAAAAGGCAAGTGGAGGGAATTCAGCGTCCTCGATGAAATCCCATCACACATACGAGGAAATCGCACTCAAAGATCTGCACAGACAGACTCAAGAATCCATCAATGTACTGTCATCTATGGGACACCTCGCAGCTCCGCGATTGTGCGAGGTTATACGCTGCAACAACTCCTCCATCCAAAGTGCTGGATTAGGGGCATGCCTTGCCGTGCTCAGCGCATTCTGCGGCCCCTGAATTAATATCCTTCATGGCTCTTTGACATGCCCCCGCCCCCCCCCCCCCCCCATAGCTGTTTGGCCCACGGACTGCAAAATTGTTCCCACGCGCCTGATTGGAACAGCACCGGAGCATTCCCTGTGGATCTACTCGCTCCAGCTTGTTCCGATTTGCCATAGTTCCACTCTTACCCCGCCTGTCTCCCCTCCACCCACCCTCCAGCTCCCCCACCCCCACCCCGCCTTGCTTTACCTCCACCACCTCCTCCGCCTCCTCCACCTTTAGCAAACAATGGCCCCTTCTTAGCAAGTTTTAATGAAGGGATTACAGCCACTATAACGTGCACCGCGTGAAGGAGTGCAGCTCTGCTTATTTAAATAATGCATTTACCACGAGTGCACCGAGATAGAAAAGGCTGTTCAGCAACGGGCATGTCACGGACGGTCACCACCTTGCCGCTGATTGGCCACCGTCGCGTCGCACGGCAGCGGATAACTTTGGGAAATGGGTTTTTTTTTATTTGCGCGGAGCGTGATTGACTGCCCCCGCAGGTTCAGTCAATCGGCCGACTCTTGCCGCTGCCACCGCCGCTGCAGCAGCTGTACCTCTGAGATTCGCCCGTCTCGGTATTGGCAGTCCAGCGAATGGTGTGCACAGTCCGCTAACCAATGTGCGCGGCAGTGTTGATTAATTGCACATTCTAATTACTCTTACTTGTGGGCATCACCAATTATATGGAACTAATTCGGAATTTGTAAAAAAAATGTTGCACAAGCTGGTTGAATGGAGATGTATTTTTTTCAAGTTTCACTGCCTATTTCATGCCCCGTCAAACAAGCACCCAGGGTTCATCCCTGAGCGGAGCTCGGTCTTGAGCCACCGTATAATTAGGTGCTAATAAATGTATCTGTCATTCATGGTGGTGGGGGCGTGGGGGAAATCTGATAAAATAAAAAAAAAGTCCAAAGTGATTGCCTTTTGCGTGCTGTTCCTGTGATGAAAGATTCCCGAAATTCTCTGGAGACATCGTGCATTTCCGAGGAGAACTCTGAGAAAGTGATATCCCTTTGATTGTCATGCGCATCGGCCACTGACTGGTTGTGCGCTTTAATTTTGTATTCTAATAAGCCTTTTATTTCAGGCCTCTGCCACACGTGGCGCACCATTACAACAATGTAACTGTCACACGCCGATCGTGATTGGGCTTTAAACGCGGGCATTCGCATGAAATTATCATTCACCACTGCTCTCGGCCATCTCCGCTGTCCATTAGGCTGCACTTGCTCACATTAGCCCCGAGTGCTGGTAGCGCTGCGCTTCAGAAAAGGTCAGCAGATGTACTCGATAATTGTGGTAAGGCAGTGAAATTTTAACTCATGGGAGAAAAATAAGTGAATCGAGGATGACATTTCTGCAGCGACGTGGGTAATTTTTGTTGTCCGAATATTGTGCATTCTGGTGTCCTATGTGCATGAAAGTTGGCTTGGACAGAGCTTATAGATGAGACTCATAATGGAACGTTGGGCAGAGGAGAGAACGCGCCTGAAAGGATGACCGTGATGGAGATTGAACAATGAGATCAGTTCCTGCGCTGGGGGCAGATGTATCTTGCAAACCGCAGGACCACGGTGGATGGTAGCCGCATGGGATGATGGCCTTTTCCAGCAGTCGATAGTCAATGGCTGATGATCATGGTGATTTTCATGTATGTGCTGTGTTTGCATTACATATATAAATAAAAATAATTAACTCTTACTACAGCTGATCTGTGTGCCTGTCACAAGAACAAGACACCAAATATCACATTAGTTGCACATGCCTGCATACCTAATGCTGCTTTAAAAAAAAAAACTGTCTGATTCGTGAGAGTAAAAAAAGTTATTTAATCCTTGATTTCATGGTTTCATCCAAAACGACGACACACATCCACCTTGGATTTGAACACAACGTTTCATGAAACCAGGTTTTTAAGATACTGGTAGGGGCATTGCAAAGTAGCTGGTGGTGTTAGAGACGTTCATTTTGAGTTTGTTTTTTCCCCACTGATATCCAAATCCTCGTGAAGTTGCATCATCACACCATATCTATGGACATATATAATATATATTGAATCGTACAACTAAATCACCCTGAACGCACCCACCTGTGTCCATTATCACAAAGCTCAGCAGTTTGAGCCTGGTTAGTACTTGGATGGGAGATTGTTTGGTCATTATTGAGGCGATTCGATACATTTTCACGATTTAAAGTATGAGGATTTGATGAAAAAAGAAATTTGCTTCATGTAACATCTTCATGAAGGTAACACCTCCTGTGGCTGCAGGGGTCACATTTACCCTATTTCACACAATATATTCACATTGATAAAAAAAATCTATTCTTACACATGTAAATCAATACATGCAATGTGAAATGAAAAATCAATATCATTCTACGAATTGATTTTTTTGTTACACCTATTCTGGGACTACCAGGTATTTAAAATGTGGGCTATAATTTGGCCAGGATTCGGTAGTAGTAGATC
The DNA here is from genome assembly GCF_015708825.2 of Lethenteron reissneri. NCBI lineage: Eukaryota > Metazoa > Chordata > Hyperoartia > Petromyzontiformes > Petromyzontidae > Lethenteron > Lethenteron reissneri. Next base: position 15,609,335 of record NC_083798.1, on the reverse strand, counting down.
AATAGATTCTTAAACCCATCTGTGCAGAGTTCTCGTATACGTGGGGTTTCTCTGGGAAATATGGTTCCCTCCCACCTACCAAACCCTCATACATGTATTTATCTAGATATCCCCAACGCAGTAGCAATTTGAAAGAGAGTCTGGAATAATAGACGTATTATCACAATTACGTGATTGAATTTGTGGGGCATTACTGCTTTATTTAGTCACTGCGGACATCATTGAAAGAGAATAAAAATATAGTTTCGATGGACAAAAGGGTCATGAAAAATTCCCTTTTTTATTCCCACAACTACATTTAGAGAAACTGAACGTAATAGATGTTTGCTAGACGTGCCATCATCATCATCATCGCCATTCATGCTCAATGCACTGCTGGATAAGGCCTCCCAAAGTGGCTACCACCTCTCAGGACCCTGCCAGGTGTTTATGGGCACTCGCATGCACAATTGGCAAGAGGAACTCTCGTGTGGCAGTGGACATTCTGTGTCTGGGTCCCGTTTTTAAAATTTAATTAAAATAAATACAATTGCAGCCGTATTCAATCCACCAAAGGATGAAAGAATTCACATGCCATGTTGGTGATGGAGGTCTTGTGGGCCACACTTACACCACGCTGGTCAGTATCAGTTGGTGAAGTGGGCGGGTGAGTGGTGAGCAGGATTGGTTATGATATGACTCGCTGCCGATGATCGCGGTGGCCACGAATAACAGTGCGCTAACTACCGTACACCTCCACCCACTTAAATTGCCATTAATAAAGTCCAAACGCTCATTAATTAAACGGATCTAACACCCTAACGTAGTGCACTAACGAAACACAGTCTCGAGACGCTGTGGTCTCAATACTCTGGGTGAATAAGAGCACTATTATGTTTATTATATGGGCCTCTTATTCTTAGGTTTTTTATTATTATATATGGGCCTCTTATTCTTAGGTTCTTTCGGTAAAGTCACAGCTATCGTGCTGTGACGGTTCCACCTGAAGACGGAAGCTTGTGTTGCCTCCGAAACGTCGTGATTTTTTATTTTATTTTTATTTTACTTTAATTAATTGAAATTTTTTACCTACGTGACTTTACCGAAAAAAAACCTAAGAATATGAATCCTTGCAGTCACGAAAGCTTCAAATCTAGAATATATTGGCCTCTCTCTGTCCACCCAGAAGTATAAAATGAATAAACCGCAGTTAGCCGATGAGCAGACCACATGCGGTGGGGTAAATTGTAGGAACCCCCGTCGCTTCTTCCAAAACGTTTGGCCAGCGTGGAAGAGCAGGCAACACCCCCTGGAGGCGTTCTCTAAAGCTCTCTCTCGTAGAGGCCCTTCCGCCAGCAGTGGTTTGAGCAAATAATTGCAGGGAGGCACCTTTGCTGCGTTAGCTATTGTTATGATTATCATTGTTATCATTGTTATTGTTGTCATTGTTATTATTGTCACTGTTATTATTACCATTGTTATTATTACCATTGTTATTATTATTGTTATTATTACCATTGTTATTATTATTATCATTGTTATCATTGTTATTATTATCATTGTTATTATCATCATTGTTATTATTATCATGGTTATTATTACCATTGTTATTATTACCATTGTTATTGTTACCATTGTTATTATTACCATTGTTGTTATTGTTATTATTACCATTGTTAGTTTTACCATTGTTATCATTGTTATTATTACCATTGCTATTATTACCATTGTTATTGTTACCATTATTGCCATTGTTATTATTACCATTGTTATTATTACCATTGTTGTTAATATTATTACCATTGTTAGTTTTACCATTGTTATTATTGTTATTATTACCATTGTTATCATTGTTATTATTACCATTGTTATTATTACCATTGTTATTATTACCATTGTTAGTGGAAACAGTGGTGTGTGTGTGTGGAGCCATGCTGTCTCCATGGGCGGCTTGAGGTGCAATCATTTCCCTCCCGGGCACTAAGCGAACCTCACCAATAGAGGATTATTTTCCCCGACGCGGTCGGCTATTTGTGACGACCTCATACCGGCAGAGATAAGCAAGCGAGTAAGCGAGTGAGGATTTTTTTCTTTTAAGCTGCTCACATGAAAAAAGCCCCATTAAGCAATGATAAGATAGGAACTACCGTAGAGTATTTTAGTATTTGAATTTCTTGATTGCAAATTATAATGGTTCCCATATTTCCCACAATTGTTTTCTGATGTGCATCTCTACGTGCGCTTTTAGAAACGTGGTGCAAATTGTACAAATGCACTTTACGGAAATTGTGTGCACGCGTAAATAAAGCTTCGCAAACACAGATGTTATTGCCAAGGTTATGGGCGGGGAAAGGGAATTGCCTCATATCTTTTTTTCTTTGAAGCTCATGATGGAATGTTTTTTTTTGTGTGTGAGATTAAGAGCCTTTATCAGAGCCAGCAGTTCTCATCGTTAATGTCAGTGTCGGAAGTTTGAGTTGTTTTCATGTAGATTTAATTTAGCACAAAAAACAAACATTCCATGTATAGCTTAGACAGGTTGTAAGGGCAAGTGCCACCGGAAAACGCCTCTTCAAGGCTGGCATAGCCCATGAAGGGGGTGGTGTGGCCGGAACCAAGTCGAGCCAACTGTTTCTTCCCAGAGATGATGACCTTCGAGATGGACCAGGACCAGTTAAGATTTTTACCACCGATGTTGGCCATGAGTGGTAATCAAAATCAGATTGTCAGGTTTGTAGCGCATTTTGCTAGCCACTATATTTACGCATTAAAAAACAGACACACAAGCACACGCATATATGCACCAAGAGAGATGAATTAGTTCAGATAATGAGACATTAAAAGTATGCTCAGAATTACACTAACAGCACTGAATTGAACATAAATGAACATGGATAATTATTATACGATTATGACACAAACATTGTCAACATCTGCTACAATGATGCCAGCTTATGTTAGCGTGATCAAATATACATCCACATGCATGGGTGTGCATGGCGCGTGCATAATTTTTCTAAAATGTTTTAGGGGCTGTTCCACAAATGAGGCCACCACAAACTTTAAATATGAACCTCGTCATAAACACAGGGTGTCATTTTGAAGACAATTATCTCCAGGTTTTAACAAAACATGGCTTATATATGGAATAAGCCAACGTTTTGACACGCACCATCCCAAGGTGTCCGTCCGATGTTGTTTCTTTCACAAGCGTTTCTCCCTTATCGATAAAGGCAGACAAATGATTCATATCTGAATCACAGTCCTAATCGGTTGATATACTGTGCCCAAATAAAAAAAAGCCACTTTTTGATGATAACCGACTGTCAACTACAAATATATTTTTAACGGGTCCGACATGTACGTCCAAAATCGTGGAAAGTAATAAGGTAAAGACACAGCCCTGCAATTCCTTGCTCGTGCCACTACTGGCAGATGGGCCTCCGCGAGAGGGAATTCTTAAGAGAGTCCCATACATATAGAGGGTGTTTTGCTTACTTGTCCATGCTGACCAGGCATCTTTAGAAGAGGCAATCGTTTAAATGCCCCCACTGTTAAAATAAACTGAACCGGGGCGCTGTGAATCTCGTTCAGGAATTAATCTTGACCGCGCTTGAAATGAAGTCATTGGTTGTGTCGTGCCGGCACTTTGATTTTTTATTTGGGGACACGGCAGACACCCCTCCCCCCTTCTTCTTATTATTTTGTCCCCTGCAGCAGCGGTGCGGATGGGAGATGCCAACACACAAGGTGAATATGAAACATCCAAGGTGACTGCAAGGGAAGCAGGCGTATAAATTAAATTTTTGCATCAGAGAATTGATTTCAATGTGCTTCTGTTTTATCACGGTGATGGACAAGCCGATAAATGTGGTGATTAAGTTGCTAGCCGCGAGAGCGGAGCAGTTTTTTTGCTGCTGAGTGCGACGGTACATTAATCCTGAATTGCAGAGCATGACCAGGATTTAACCTCGCCGGACCCGGCCAGCCAGCGTTATCACGTGCTCTGTGATCATCTGCCTCAGCTGTGCCAGGGGAGACATCGCGTTGGTGCTCATCAGCAAGTCTGGCTTGTCTTAGACGTGGCGTTCGTTGGGGGTGGGTTTTTGCAGATGTTGTATATAAACATTACCCTTTTGCATAACGTACATATTACGGGGCTACGTTGTAGGCAGCAAAGGACTGTGCAGCAATATCCATTGTTATGCTGTATTTTTCTTCTATGCTCACACGTCCATGCCCTCTGCCATAATCGACTGGTACTGACTCGCATGGTGAAGTATGGTCAAACACCCGACTCCCATGACCGATGCGGCGTGGAGAAGCCCCCGTCAGGTTGCGGATTGACAACAAAGCCGTACGTGTGTACACGTGTACATACGTACATGTGGTGTTGCACGCAGTGTTACATGTGGTATGCATGTGCACTTGCAAAACATGAGTAATCATGTTCTGCCAGTGCCTGTGGGAAATGTCAATTGTGAGAGTCTCTCAGCTCAGGGGTCAATTATTCCTTCTTTTCTGGGAATGCATTTTATTTGTTTGTTTGCTCCAGCGTTTAATCTGATAAATCGGCATTTCGTGATTTATGTGTGTGTGTGTTATGTCGAGTAAATCCCGGTCTTTCACTCCAGAAGACCGAGTTGTTCTTGTTGTTGTTGTGTACACGGTGTGATGGCCACAGAGCTGGGGCAGCTCACAACAAAAGCAACTTTCCCTGTACCCTCGGTTTTAGAAGGGTGGAATTTATGTACGGCGCTTCTGTTACTTGAGTCAACAATGCAACGAATTTAGACTTCAACCAAAACAAAGGTAAAATGTGCAGCCCTGACATTGCTTTTTCATGTGACTGCTGCCAGAAGCCCCTTCACTGGCGAGTCTGAATTGGTTGATGTAGTATGCCAAGTAAAAAAATCAAATTTTTGGTTATTCTGAAGCTCACCTACATCTTTAACTGGTCGGAGGTGTACGGCCAAAATGGTTATCGGTAAAGGTGCATCCCTGCAATTGCTTGCTCATGCCACTGCTGGCAGAAGGGCCTCAACGAGAGGAAACTCTTAAGACAGCCCCAAATCGAGGGGGTGTAGTACTCCTCCTCCTCCATGCTGACCTGACATCTTAGAGGACGAAGAATTACCCACACTCGCCAACAACAACTTGCCCATCAACTAACTGTTATTGTTTGTCTTGCATCACATTGGGATTTCTGCACACAGCGTTGTAAAACGGTGAGGTTTTTTTCTGGAAGATTTGCTGGTTTATCCAGGATGTTTCTGTTGCTCGTCGTCGCTTTAAGGTGTTTCTCTGTTCATATTTAGTTTGTTGCGGTTGCACCCGACTCAAGAGCCGCTTGGCTCACAGGGCTATACCTAATAAATGAAACTTGTGGTGAACCCGTTTATACTTCTGGGTGGACCGAGGGGGTGGGTGGGGGAATTTAATTAACTTGCTACATAGTTTTCAAATGCGATGGAGAATTGGGCAGTGTACTGGATTCGTATTGTTCCAGCTGAAACGAAGACAGCACTTTCCCTCTGAGCTCCATCCCGTCACCACAGCGGCTTCTCCAAAACAAATGATTAATAGCTGAACACACAAACGAACGAAGAGGGACGACTCAACGTTCAAATAATTTGGAGGAAGAGCTCGTCCCTGTCCTGACGGCTGTGCCCTGCGTTTCCCCACAGATGGATCCGGTGCAGAAGGCGGTACTCAACCACACGTTTGGGGTTCCCACGCCACCCAGGAGGAGGCAGCTCATCACCTGCAACATCTGCCAGCTGCGCTTTAACTCGCAGGTCGAGCACCGTCGTCCCCGCCGTGTAAACACAGCAGGCGCACGAGGCGCGCGCCGTCGACGCGACGATTCGCTGTCGCTTAGTCGACGACGACGACGTAGCACGGCGGCGCGTTCCCCTGTTTGCTCTGCTAAACATTGACTTGTTCTCCAGATTTTTTTGTTTTGTTTTAAAGCATTCATTGCTTCGTTGGCTGCCCGTATTATTATTATTATCGCGTAGGACAAAGGAGACTGCTCCACTAAATAGAGCATTGATCTCTTTCAGCGGCCGTCTCGGCAGGGGGATGCTCGCGCGCGTGCGCTACAGCGCACCCTCGTTTTTATTTTCTGCATGCAGCGCGCATGAGTTTCCCATCAGTTATCTGGCTTAATAGACACGGAGAAGATCGATATGCCAATTTACTGTCAAACCAGAAGATGCTCCCAGCTCCAAGGTGGTGGGGGCAGGCGGGTGGTGTACGATCAGGCGAGGTGTTAAAGGAATCTGGCTTCTTGACTTGTGCACTCATTAAATAAATCGCAAGTCACGGGAGAGTGCCCGCCTAATGAAATGGAGGAACAAGTTGCGTAAATCTGCCGATGTCTTTGAACTTTGACGTAAAGGACTTAATTTTTTTAATACTTACTCTCTGTTTTTTTATATTTTTATTGAGGATTCCATTTAGCTGTCATCGCTAGTCCCTAAAAAGATTTTGGATATCGGCTTGTCCAGTTAAAATACCCCATTATAATGGAAGGTCAACGATTGGCGATGGGTTGATGGCTTAAGAGGCACTTGGAGGCACATTATTCCTATCACAGCACCTCATTAGCGGGCGGAGAGAAGTCTGGCAGACGCAGCAGGAGGGGATAAAACAAAGTGAGAGACACTGGCTCCTGCTAAGTGGTAACAGGAACATAAACCTCTCCATGAAATGAAAGGAAGAAAATTTTAATAATTAAGTAATGTTGTGCAGGGACCGATTTTGGTATGGGAGGCAGGACATTGTGGGGTTTACATTCGGAATAGCGATGCTAATTATGCACGGCACCGTGAACACAAATGTAAGGCAAGTATTCATTTTTGTGTGACTTTAAGGCTGCATCATCTTATGACACACACAAAACAAAATTCTGAATATATAAGACATCGCAAACTGATGTGCGGTCCTTCGGACGGTCCATCGAAACCTATTCTGTTCACAAAACGCAATGTCTGCTCACAGGGTGGTGAATTGCAGTGTTTTACTACAAAGTCCTTGTACGACCGAACAAATGACCTGCTCCCCCAGGGCAATGGGCGGCTTGGGTTGACTCATCTCGTCAGCCTGGCCATTTTCCTACGCAGTTTGAGTTGTCAACATCAAGGCCTGGCCGCCCGAATGAGCGGAACAAAAGCATCGGCGGCTGAGCCTGCTGCGTCGCAGTCAGACACACACACGCGCCGGCGTGACGGGTGATGATGCACTGTGGCGAACAGCAGGCTGAGCTGGCAGGCTGACAGCATGCGCGGGGGGAACAGAGACCACATATGGGCATTTAATTACGGCTGTCAGTTTAATAAAGTTTTTAAAGGATCCTCGCAGAGATAGGCTTTTCTGGATTGATTCTGCCCTCTGAGGTTTTCACGCGTTTGCCGGTTGCGCTCCGCGTGTCACGCGGCTGAATGTACGGACTGCTGCAGATAACATACCGCTGCCGCCGACCGCTGTCAGGGAATTCGCCGTAAGCTGCCGCAGCAATTGCGAGATATTCTTAAATAACGTTGCATGTCGACTGATAATTGTCATCTCCATTGTGACCTTCCGTCTCAATGGTTTTTCACGTGCTTCAACAATAAAGGATGTCTGTATAGGTATGTGTATATATGTACGTGCATTGAATTATGCGCGTGTGAATGATTGTTATTATTAGTTATGTATGTATGTTACTCATACGCTGCTTTTCATTTCGGACCATGCGAAGAAACGAGATGTGCAAAGCAAACAATAGATAATCTAAACGACAGATAGTTAACTGAGACAGTAAATAAGTATAACCCGTAAAAACAAATTTTTTCACTATAAATCCTTTATATGCGTGGCGGCTAGAGTCCTCTCGTCCTCTGGCTTGAGATGGCTGCCACCTATGGGTCAGATGATTGTCTGCCAGTATTAAGCAATTGGTAATTAAATATTTATTTGTTTTCCCTAAACAGTGTAAAATTTGGGAAGCGAACTTAATATAAAGGATTAAAAAATATATAGCAGCCAGTGCAAATAACATGCGTTTGTGAACAGCACAAACGAGTCCGTATTTACGAAACAGAGAACCAATTCTTGAATCGAACCCTGCCCCCGAATCGTGACAACTAATCGAATTACTAAGCACGTGCTGAATTGACGAATGTATTCGTGGCTATTAATGCATTCGTGGGCGAGTTGCTGATGAACAAAGTACCAAACTGACAAAATCACTTATCAGATTCTCGCTAGAAGCTGTGGTCTTGCGTGCCCTTGATTCTGAGACATCTGTGCCTGCAATGCATGTGGGAAAAACTGGCATCGCTGTTTGGAGGGGAAACATCTTGAAACGTGATTGCATTTTATGTAATATTAATATAGATTGCACTGTACTGTTCTGTAAAAAAAACAATTATCGTCTTGTCTTCTAGAAAACGACTCATACTTTGGTGACAATTCCATCATTGGCTCCAGCATTGCAACCAGGAATTGAACGGAGGACTTGTTTTTCCTGCTGCCAAACGGGTGGGGGGGGATCTCCAAGCGCAATAGCTGCAATTTCAGGAAAGTGCCACGTTTTGAAGCCATCGGTGTTGTCATTATGGCACCATTACTCCATCCCCGCTTCCCTGCTGCTGCTGCTGCTGCCCGGCCTTCGCTACGCCCCATTCCTTCAGTTCTCCCCGTGGCTCTAACCTGCTGCTGATGGGGGTCACAACGCTGTTTATTTTCATTACCGCAGGACCCCGCAGGCAACGCTACAGTCCCGCAAACGCAGCGCACACTTTGCATGGAATATTAATTGCCTACGATTTCAGAACGCTGGCTGCTCGTACTTTGTGGAAGAATTTGACACGCACAAAATGTGTTGCTTTGACGTATGCACTCTCTTCTCTCTCGCTTTGATTTAATTACTGTACCATGATATATTTTTTTATTACGAATTGCAGCTTAATTGCGGTGACGGTATTAAGAGTCGCACATTGTAATTAAACCAAAATTATGAATGCAACATGGGCAAACACATGCTCACGTTCGCTGCCACTTTGATATTGAAATTTTTTTACGGTGGTGTTGTACAAGAGGCCAAGCTTCAGTGTGCATGGGTGTTTTCACAATAAGCCAAACATTGATGTAGGAGGCTTGTTCCCCTGGGGAGAAATTGATGTGACCGGCTGTCAGTTTGACGTTATGGAGCGAGGAATCATTTGGGGTGCCGCTCTGCCAGGGTGGCTGACTCGGGAATGCGGAACTAGGAAGCCACTGGGGCATGAAGTCAAGTAATTGGTTAATTATTACCGTGTAGATTCAACCCTCGATCAATAATAATAATACAGTAATAATAACGATCGTCATTATTACTGAAAATAAACCCGGTGTGTAATACATTAATGGTAATTTCAACGTGTTTGCCTTTCATGTTTTTAAATCGTCTGCATTTATTTGTGTTGATTGTACTGCGAATTAGATGCTTAGCTCGGGTGAATGTCCATGGATAGCGCTGTAAGACAGCATTAAAGCAATGACAATCCTAAAAACAATTTACATGGTGATGATGATGAGGATGCATTATTAGGTACTGGATTCCCTATTTAGTGACATCATAAGCTAAGTGATTTTTTTTAACACCGAATAAAATAAACCTCCAGGATAATCCGAAGCTTTTATGCTTTATCAAGAGCATGCAGGCATACAGCTTGAATAAAGGAATACACTCGTTCACATTATTAAAGCAATCAAATCAAATGTCAGGGTACGTTCTAGTATCCTGGCTTAACTAATATTGACTGACATCACTATCCTTTGTCTCTTACATGCTGCTTTCCATAGGCCAAAGTAAGCGTTATAAAGGTAGGCTGCAAACCTTTGAAGGGAAGCCACTAAAATATTAATATAAATGGAAAAATACGTATTGCAGTTGGGTCAAAGATTTATTTTGTATATGCAGAGCTGCATTGCGTACTCGAAGCTATCCAGTCGAAGTACTTTATGTTTTCCCACTGGCATGTTTATGATTAACAGCTGACATAAACGGAGCAATTTAGACACGTTATTATTGCAGTATTTTAATTATATTCCAACTTTCAGGCCATTGAAGCACTTACCAAAGTAATACACTCTGTTTTATGTAAAAAAAAATGCGTTTGGCAAACATAAGCAGTTAAGTCCGTCAAAAGATACGGTGCAATGCGTGTGCGTTTAAAAACGTCAAGACGAAGCAGACTTGGCGAGCACTCGCTCGTCGGTACGAGCAATCCGACCCAGAGCTCGTGTGTGTGTGTGGGTTTACTTGCCACGTATTCTAGAACACTCGAACATACATCTGGGGAAACATGAAACTATATTTATTGGAAGGCGACAACATCCATATACTTTTTTTTAGATTTGAAGCTTTCGTGACTGCAAGGATTCATACTCTTAGTTCTTTCGGTAATTTTAATTTCATTTTTTACCTACGTGACTTTACCGAAAGAACTAAGGGTATGTATCCATATACTTGCAATGTACACATGGGTCGGTTTTTCTCGGTTATCTTTACAATGTGTGCGTTTTTAAAATAAAAATTATTTCTAAATACACGGCATATGCATTTGAAGGCGTTTCCACAATCCGTCATTTCCAGTGACAGCATTGTCCAATTTGTATATATTTGCAATCCAACGAAATGCATGCATTTCGCTCAATTTTCTTCCGGCTAATGCTGTCGATAGCCAAGCCTGTGGATGCTCGTAGCACAATAACGCAGCAACGTTGCGCCTCCTAAATTAGCCGTCAGCAGGTGCGGCCTGCTCAGTGCTGCACTTAGTCTGGCAAGCCGAGCCACAGCCCCGCCGCCGCACGCAGCAGCAGCACTTATCTCCTGCCTCCGGTCGGCTAATTGAGGGCACCGCTGAGCCAATCATTAGGTACGAGCGCCGCACATCCGTCACGTTGACTGCAGATTGCGCGGTTTTACTGCAGCGCTGGCACCGAAGCTGAAGCCATTCTTGGCGATTATGTCACCTCCCCGCCACAGCTGCATTCTGCACATCGATCCGATTAACAGATGTGCAAGACCTAATCTAGGGGTTTTCAAATGTGAGGGTCAAGCTCCGTGGCATAGCGTGGTTGATATGGGCCCTGGTGCAAGTACAGGCAGTCCTCGACTTACGATGGAGATGCGTTACGACGACCCCATCGTAAGTCGAAAATATCGTAAGTCGAAGATGGCCTATAGCCTACCCAGGAGTCTTAAAGAATGGTGATAATTTAGCAAAACAGAGCAATTTATAGTACCGTACTGTATAAACTATATACTGTATGTATTTATTCATTACAATACTGTATTGCACAGTAAAATGTAAAGTAAAAAAAAGGTAAATTCTTAGCCTACCTATATGAACTGCAATTTAATAGAAAGCTTTTTCAGGAAACAATCCTATCTGCGATAAAAACGTTTAACATGCATTGAACGTATCGTATCGTGGTAACCTTAAAATGAAATCGCTAAAGCTACGTATCATACATGCATTGAATGTATCGTAACGTCTCATATTGTAACTGTACTCGCCAAGATTCTGTCCGTCGTCTGCATACTTGAACGATGTTAGGTTGATAATTGTGTTTTTACCCTTCTATCTGGCAACAAAACTGACACCTTTTGGCGTCATCTGGTCCAACCCATGTGCGACTAGGCTCTAAGGAAAGCTGTCTCGGGTGTGGACCAATCAACTTCAAGGACAGTGCATACATTATCAGTTATGTTTTTTTTGTTTACATTATGACTGCAGGTATTGTGGTCTATGCAAACATGACTCCTTGTAAAAAAAGGTGTCAGTTTTGTTGCCAGATAGAAGGGTAAAAAAACAATTATCATATTTTTTACTGGACAAATGAGGTTCCAGTGGTGTCGATGTTAGGTTGTTGATGGCAATTTTGTCGTATCGCTATCGCCATCGTAAGATCTAAATGTCGTAAGTCGAGCCATCGTAACTCGGGGACTACCGGTAATTGAAATGGACCACCGATACAATATCCCCTCCTGCCTGCACACCGTAGCTGTGCCGTTGGTTCGCATGGCCAAGGAAGTATTGTGGAGGGGGCTCTGGGGAGCTGTAGAGGAGTCTCAATTACCCCAAAAATGAACGATGAATTGATATGTGTAACGTAACCAAAGTGAGCAGCTGGATGAGATGTTTGTGTGCAAGCCAGTTTAGTTGTTTTATTGAGTGTGTTGGGTCCGAGTTGCGGTGTTTATCACGTTTAATGCACCGTGGGGTGCACTATTCTAAGAAAAGAGGGGACATACATATGAGGTATGCAGTCGCTCACTCCCTCACCTCTCACCCCTCTGATCAATTCGATAAATTGCCCTGATTTGAGGTTGTGCTTCGATTTAAAAATTGGTTATTATTTTGTCTAGTTTATACTACCGTGTCTACAGTCCCTGCCTTCACGAACCTGCACTCATCAACATGGAGAAGTATGGTCAAATGAATCACCATTACCCACATGGTGTGGGGTAGCCGTTATTCAGCAGTGGATTGACGCATTGATTTAATGGCATGAGCACAGATGGAGAATATGGTGGTGGGTAATTCTCAGGTGTGGTTGAAGGGTGTGCTGGGTCACAGCTGTAGTTATTGTTTTGTACCCACACGTCACATTGTCCTACCACTCCGTGCCATTCCCCTGATCTGTGTGTGCTCAGGTCCAACGGCATACGCAACCATTAGTGAATAGGGCCCTCACAGACAGGATTGTGATTAAGATCCGGCCATTGTTTCTTCATGATAGCTGTGGAGAAAATCTGGTTATTGTGTTGAATTCAGTTCTACCCTGCTCTCATCATTGAACAGCGGATGGGACAACATGGCTTTATCTTCTTGGCTCTTTCGGTAAAGTCACGTAGAAGTGAAAAAAAATCGGAATTCAGATGATGTCTTTCCGACAGACCTGTTCTTCACCTGACGACGGCTGCTTGCGTTGTGGCCGAAACGTCGTGAGAATTGTATTTTATTATGTTTTATTATTATTATTTTATTATCTCCCTTCTACGTGACTTTACCGAAAGAACCAAGAAGATGAATCCCTGCAGTCACGAAAGCTTTAAATCGAAAAAAAGGGCTTTCCATAAACAGTATATCACAAGTAGTACTATTTGTATGAGGTAGTTAATACTTGTACTGCCTGTGTTGATTGTCACAGAACCAGGCCGAGGCTCACTATAAGGGCAGCAAGCATCTCAAGAAGATGAAGACGGCGGAAGCTGAGAAGGTGAAGCAAGGATCCCCGCCTGCCGTCCCAGCAGCCCTGGGACCCCCAGCCCTGAGCCACAGCGCCAGCCCAGCAGGTGACTGCAACAGGCCCAGGTTTTTTTGGAGGGAGGGAGGAATATTTTCCTGGGACCCCAAACTCCACAGGGACCCACGGACAAAAATATGCAAAGAATAACAGGACGGTTTATTGATATTATTGTTATGTTTGCATCGGTTTGAAAAAAAAGTGTGGTTCAAATCTACTTTCATTATTACTAATGATTTTCCATGGATTGGCATTTACTTGGATTATACGGTAGTGTGCATCTAACCATTGCTGAAACTAGTTTGTCATTTTATTGTATAATACACACAGTTTGTTGTTTACGCTGGAGTGCGTGCTGGTAGCGAGGGTGGGAGATTTTGCGCGTGGGAATCGAACCCTGCAACCCGGGGTTCGATTCCCGCTCATGGCCACAACCAGTGACAATTATCTGAACCCATCATGGGCCTCCCCTAGTTCGACTCTGCCTCAAATGAGTACCCAGTGTGGTGCATACACATAGCCACTGGGGAGACAAAGGCGGCCGGGCACCCACCCCTTCGTGTCCCTTTCCGGCCTTCGTAGGTGCTCGCAAACAACACTTGCTCCAACAGTTCTGTTAAGGCTATACAGGGGATCGTTGTCTTTAGAGGAAAGGAGATGGGGGGGGATGGGAATTTTCTGCTCTAGTGTCCAGAGGAAAAGATACCTGAATCGCAGCAAAGTGGTTACATCATTGTCCTGTTGGCAAGATATATCATTGTTCCAAGAACCACTCCTCAGTCACGAGTTAATTATGTGATCTTAATGAAATAATGAATGAGACATGATTGATGCCTGACTGTGATTTTGTATTTAGAGTGGAATATGGGGACCACAATTACAAACCGATCATGTCATGATTTTATTTGCTTTCATTCGAGTGTTCAAAGGACAGGAGGTTAAAAGGATTGAGAGAATTCACTTGGCCTGCACACAGACCCCGACCATCTTTGTCTGTTCCTTTTGTTGTTACACGGGGGCTCTGATGATTAATTCACCGTGGCTTGTGATTGTTCGTGGTGCGTAATTGCCGCACGAAAAAAGAAGAATAGGGTCATTGTAACATCGTCAATGTTACATTGACCTGAATAATTGTGCGGCACCAGTACGTTCGGAGAATAACTGAACATTTGGCACAGACCTATGCAATGCGATTCAGGGCAAGCGTCTTATGAGCCACGTGTTTGTGTATTAAACACAAACGCTTGTGCAAACACTATAACAATATCGCTCAAAGGACGCTGCCTCAAATGGTAAACCGATGTTACTCGGTGTCTATTTATACCATACATGTGGCGAGGTGCTAACATAACTAATTGAATCTGTCAGTTGTCACATTTTTTCTGCCTTTGAGATGAGCACGTGTCATGGAAATTTGAGCAGATTGCCGGGGAGGGCGGCGGTGTTCTATAATTTCCGGTGTTTTATCGTACATGTGTGTAACACGTATGTGGATGATGTTTTCACGTGGTCAAATCAACCCTTTTTGTTTGCATGCAATGTTCACTTGTTACACACTCGAAATGAAGGACGTGGGCAGGTGCTCCAAATCGAGGGCAAACACATTGATTGTGGTCAATCTTTGGGTCCTTTACCTGTAAGATGCAACAGCACGTGTGTCACACACGGCAATCCTCAACCGAGTCGCCATTAACCACGTGACTGGTGTACCAGTCCGGTTAATCAATAACCCTGCCAGCCACCCACCCACAGACCCTACTCAGTTATAGCATGCTGGTGTACACACGTGCATTGATGTACTGCACAGCACATAAGGACTTTCACAAAACCACACTTTACTCCTTTGCTGCAAGAGGGAAATGATTAAAAGAGTGGTCCATTCCTAATGTGCCACACACTGTTGCCAATCGTCTTTGAGAGGCACGCCGCTGTTCTGTACAACTCAGCACGCAGCAGAGGTGCATTTACGTGATGATTGTTTCGGTTCGGTATGAATGTCTCCTGGTGGAACCAAACCGTGCCACTCTTTTTCAGCGTTGCATCAGGAGCAAACAAAAACTGGTCCAAAAGGCACGTGACAAGTGTTTCTGTTACATCAGCAGTGCATGGCTTACCAGAACCTCCCCAGATGCCCTTGTCTCTGCCACAGAATGAAAATAAGGCTCAGAAGATTTCTAATTCTTGAGCCGCTTGATATTTCTAGGATGAGTAACAGCACCGACTTCACACGTGCAAGCACGCACTAGTAAAGCGTAAAGGTGCAGCCCTGGAAATGCTTGCTCATGCCCCTGATCACAGAAAGGCTTCCACCGACGGGAACTCTTGAGAGCCTCGCTGGAGGGTATGTGGCATTCTCTATCACTTGGAAGAGGTGGGAATACCCACACTTTACCCCACCACGCATAACCTACCTATCAACTAAATGTGGTGTATTTATACTGTTGGGTGGATAGATGCACGAGGGATGTATTACATCCATTGTTGCAACTGCTGTGTCAGGAAATCTAACTGGCGACCTCTGCATTGCAAGACCGGTGTGTTGACCGTTACAACTGGGAATTTTATAGTCGCCGACATTCACGTTGTTGATGTTGCTCAAGTTGTTTCCCGTCGTAGCCGTCAGCGGTGCTGCCTTTGCCATTGCACGTGCAGCAAGGTAATGGCGCAGTCGGTTCCTGAATGACACCGCAATCAACGTAAGCCGGTTTCATTCGCCACCGTGCAAAGCCATGGCACTGAGAGTCAGTGTCTGGCACCGCGCCCGCCGCCCCCCCCCCCATCTCAAGGTTGACTGAGCTGGAAATGAGCACTTGTCACTGGGCATGTTTACCGAATGTTGAGGGGCGTGTGTGGTCTGCAATAGATCTGGCCCGTGTATGTATGTATGTTGATCTTCCTTCGCACCGTACATAGACAACCGTGCTAATCGGAGGTGCGGGTTCCCATCTCATCAGCGGCACAGCTGTCGAGTGTGCAGGCGATGCAATTGCGCTCGTGCCCACAGACCAGAGGCACAGGCAGCAGGCAGCAAAAAGGGAGGGGAATTGGAAAGGGGGCCCCATTTCATTCCTTGCACCGGCGCCCATGCCAATGATGCTACGCCACCGCTTGTCATGTGCCACTTCCTTCTAAATGAATGCATCGCAAGAGCGTTTAACCCTTAAGTCGTGCAGACGTTTGCTGAATTGAGATATTTAGCTTTCTCTGCCTTCTTATATGTGTGCGTATGTAATTGTGTATGTTTATAATGTGATGCGAAGCGACAGTGCAGTGGTTAGGGCACTGCACTATGAACCCGGTGACCTCGATTAATTCCTGGCTGTGGGTAAAATCGGTGGCAAGTGGTGCCCGAATCTTCCCTCTCCTTCGTTGGCTCAGCCTTATGTGAGCACTTGATACGATGAGTCAACATCGGCACTGGGGGACGCACGGGAATCCAGTGTGGTCTGTCCACACCACTCGCTTGTGTGATGTTTAGGCCTTAATAGGTGTTTGCTAACAGCACCTGCTGTTAGAAAACACCTGATGGTATGTATAATGAGGGTATGCAATCCAGAGTGAGTAGTGTTAACCCATCTTGTAAAAAAAACATAATAATATGCAGTCACCTAGAACCTCAGCTGTGCCCATGACAGGGTGCTGACATTTTTAAGAGCCTCTATAAAGCCTGTCTCTCTGCATCAACCAACAACAAGCCATCACTCTTTTGTCCACCCTAACTTGTCCATCTTTTACATTTCCTATGCAGGGTGTAGAAATCATCTGCTGAGGAAATGATTTGCATTGATTTAACGACGTTACTTTACCGTGTTCCTTTGTTAATAATCAACCGTGTGAAATCTTCAAATGCAGACTTTTAATTTTTATGGTAACGATTGATTTCAAAATTGCCCTTTGAAGTGTGAAGCTGTATTCATCAATTGATGGTTAACACATGGGATTTTGGATTAGCCTAGCTGTTTCAGTGGAGATCCGTGAGTAATTGTGCATTTAAGCCCCTCTGATAAAATTGGTTAGATTTTTCGGTTTATTGATTTTCATCAAATGTATTCAATTCGCAGAGGGAAAAAACTGCCGAAGAGGATTACAGATTCCTTTTGTTTGGGAAATGTAGACATCGAGAAATAAAATAAAATATAGTGTTGTACAGACCTCAGGCACTGTTTCACGATGGCCTCCCCATGCCACATTAGTAATGTCAGTTATATGACCATATTTCTACAAATTAATCAGTGTGGGTTGATAAAAGTAGGGTGGCCCTGGACTGCTCCAGATATCACGCGAAATACATTTTAAGCATGGCCGACAATTGAACTCAGGTCTTCGGATTCATAGAGCAGGACATGAAACCACTGCGCCACTAAAAATATATGTGCCATATATAGTGTACAAAAATATATAGTTCATAAAAAAAACATGAGACGAGTGCATATCAAGCAGATCTCTCTTCAATTTGCTAATTAAAGATGGAAGAGTGACATTTTAAAGAATGACAATTTTTTTACTTTTCTTTGTTCCTTAAGAAGACACTCAATTATCTGTTACATTATCCACTCACCATCTGTTCATGAGATTTAGGTTTATGGCATGTCATCCCCATCTACTGTCTGAAGCTGCAGTCTTGGCTAGTGACAAAAGGCCAACCAGGAGATAATTTTCTCCTGACACGCAAGAACGGCCGCTAATATTGTTTACACTTTGTTGCCTGATGCCATATTTCTTAAGGACAGTTCTTTACCCACAGCGATGCCCCCCACCCCACCACAATTGGCGTATGAGCACGGAGCACGGTGGGCACAATTTCTCTTCTGGTGGAACGATTCCAGCAAAAAGGCGGCGAGTCGAAGTGCCACCGTATTCACTCCGTGGCAGGTCAAAAGTTATCCGCCAGGACAACAATTGGGCACAGCGCCCTTCATTGTGGGGTTGATTTGCGAGCGGTGCACGCGATTGAGGAATTGACATCACAGGTACAGCTGAGCGCACGCAGTTCTGGTTCCCTGGAACCATATTTCATGCGCGTTCCCGTGGTGAATCATAATTTATTTTCCATTATTCTAACTGCGCTGATGTTCACATATTTAACACTGTCGCTGCTTTGCATAAAATATTTCAGGAATGTGTAGGGTTATGCAGGTCATGAATATGCATTTTAACACCTCAATAAGTCGAATTTCCTGATTTTTTTAAAATGCAGATTTAAAAACATAATTTTCACCGTAATTTTTTTTCTTTTTAATTTATCATTCCTGAGCATCGGCCCAAAAATAGCAAGCGGTCAGCAACATTGTGTGGAGGCCGCAGTGTTGCAGTGGCTAGCCACACCAGTTCGGTCTGCGGGCGTGAAAGTTGAACGTTTTTTGATGAAATCCCCCAACCCCGCAGTTTAAATGAGGACGTCTCAATTAGTCAATCGTCGCCTATGGTTTGGTAAAGTGTGGATACTTTTGCTTACTCATCCACACTGCCCAGTATGGATGAGTAAGCCAAAATGCCCTCTGGAGCCCCATCTAATAGAAGTAATTCTGTCGTATATTTATTGAAGTCATTCTGCCAGGAATGGCGTGACAAAGACATTGCAGTGCTGCACCTTTATCTTTAACTCGCGCTGTTCATGCATGTGCGAAGTTCTTGCATTTACTCAGTCCTAGGCAAATCAAACAGCACAAAACTAAAAAGCAAAAGCTGTGAGCCAATTTTGACATGCAAGCAAGAAATTGCACCTTTTATCTCTTGCGTGATTTTGCGGTCCAATCAGCCTTGCCTTTAATTTACCTGCCCCCCCCCCCTCCCCACGGTGTGCAGACCTAAGCAGTCAATCGTCCTCGCTGAGCCAACTCAATGGGGTCATCAGCCCGGAGCTGGAGACATCGCTCCCAGCCGCCGTCGCCGTCGCAGAAAGCAACGACACCTCGCCGGCGAGTGACGCGGCATTCCCGCAGCCGCCTGGCCCCACGGTCCCTGCCACCACCACCGCCGACGGCCCTCCGTCGTCCGAAGAGGGCAAGGGTCAGCTGTTCTGCTCGATCTGCAAGCTGGCCGTCAATTCCCAGTCCCAGCTCGTGGCCCACAACAATGGTGAGACGCTGCCGCAGCAGCCAAACTTGGCTCTGCACGGGGATCCAGGCAGCAACCCCTGTGGCGCGTAACCTTGTGTTAGGAGGGGGGTGGGGCACAACACCATCAATATTTAATTAACAAACGTTCATGGTTAAATAGAATGATTCATGATATGATCTGATATTGGTTGTCATGCATTCTGCGCTAGCTCTCAGCAACTATGTCCATCGAGGAAAGGCTGCAGCACTCATCGCTTAATTTGTACTAATTGTACTACTGCAAACAGTTATTTTACTTCACCATAAGAATTTAGCAGGAGGGATGTGCCCCCCCCACCCTCGCCACCATTGATGCTATGGGGTTGCCAAGCAATGTGGTACGTGTTAACGCACACAGAGATTCCAGTTTTGAATCCAGATACCATCTGGTGTTAGAGCCGCATTGTAATTGGCACCAGGATGTGATGTAAAATGTAATGCAACGTACAGCCCTTTTTCAATCCACTGCTACAATTATGGCCTCTCCACACCGTGTCGGTCATGGGAATTGTCTGACCATACCTCGCCACGATGCTCTCCAGATTGCTGTCCTGGGAGGACCCCACGAGGGCTACAGACCAGGCCGTACAGTGTTCCCCATACTGGACAAACCTATGACTTTTGGTGGCAGGACGTAAGAAGGAAGTGAAGCAGAAAAGGCAGGATTCTTTTAGCTATCGCTCGTCACTGATATAAGGGCATGGCTTGGGAACTGAATTCGGCTTTCCCGGGTTCACAACACTGTTTGTTAACCGCTGTGACATTGCTACCACCCCATAATGTAGAATAGTCGTGTTTTATCCATGGCACCCTATTTTTTAAAATCAATAATAGTGTTATTATAACAGCGTTTGACCTGAAATGTTTTGTGGAAATTAAGATATTTATGCAGCATACAAAGAGCTAGAGAAGCATTGATTATAACCTCTCAGTCAGAGGAGGCATTTAAAAAACACACACACACAAGAGATCCACCGTTAGTTCCAGTAGATTGTGTTGCTGCAGAATGTTCATATGCACGGACGCACACTGCCCTTTTCAGCGAGAGTCAGTGCAATGAGCAGTAATTTGGATATATTTTTCTTCGTGTAAGATGTCCACCAACAATGCGTTGTTGGTGCAAATAAGTGTACTTGCCGGAAAGCTTGCTCCGAGGTTATTTTCTTCAATTTGCGTAAGAAAGTTGTTACTGACGTGTATGGCCCATCAGAGAGGAGGTAAATTGCAGGAAACATGCCCGGTGTTAGTGTCTCTCCGTGGGGATAAAACTGAAAATAACTTTAAGGGTCTTCAAATCAGATGGAAGTGGGGACGTGGGAAGGAAGAGCACCTTTGTTCTGTTAGCAGCATGTGTGAAATAAACAACACAGCTTCTCTGGGGGGAGTGGAAGTGAAATATAAGGTGAGTTGTTCCCAGCTTCCGTCGATTTGACACTGAAGCTTATTAGGATGGCTGCTCTTTCACGCATATTTATGTTTTACTTCACATTTATTTGTGCACTGAAAATGTCGGCCCGGATCCACTGTTTAGTAATGTCACATTTAAAATATATATATATCAGAATGTCGAACGAACCATCAAGATATCTAAGTGCTAAATTACTGTGAATTGCACCTTTTCAGTTTCATTGAAATAATGACTAATAATTTTCTCAATTTCACTATCGTTAGCTGCACGAAATGTCTCAGCTCATTAGCTTTGCAGATCTGTTGGATCACCTATTCTTAGGCAATTATTCTCCCCAGCTGCCTTTCCTGCTTTAAAATTGAAGTTGATCTGGTGGTGCTCGTGCCAGACAGAATGACACTCATAGAAATGAGCCTCCAAGGTCCTTGCAAGGTCGACACGAGGAGTTTAGGAGTTGTCCCGAAATTAAATGATACTATGTGAAAAAATATAAAACAACTATCTGACCCAGCAGGAGAATTGGAGATTAATCCCCAATATTCAAGGTGACTGGGAAACATTGTCTGTCCGTCTGAAAACACTTAATACGCTTTCACAAAAACTACGTAATCCCTACACCATTCGGTGATAAATTCACCACACAGCTCACATATTTCTGTGGAGAGATTTGTTACCTGTCATTTGTGGACTAACTTGGAAACAAAAGTCTATTTTTTTGACGTTTCATTGGAAAAAATAGTGTGAGGCTTCATACAAGCAGGTATAGTGTATGTTAGGTTTAAGCATCACACTCTATGAATCCTATTTTCCCATAGACATGTGTACATCACCGAAGAAAAATGAAGTATCATATTTTATTTCGTTATTCTAGCCCTGGATGTACATGATTCGTAAACAAATTTAATACTTAACAATAATATTATTTAAATTTCGATTGAAAGCTTTCGTGACTGAGGGGATTCATGTTCTTGGTTCTTTCGGTCAAGTCACATAGAAGGGAAATAATAAATACGATTTAAAAGATTACGACTTACGAAAATTACGTATTATAATAATAGGTTTTAGCCGTTTTGTCAATAACACAGGTGTTAGGATATTCAAACACCAAACAGAAACCTTTTGCAAGGAGTCATGTCTGCATTAACTACACATCGTTATGGTGAACATGAAAAAAAAAATTCTCTGGTAATGATGCATTGTCTGATTGGTCTACACCAGAGACAGCCTTCTTTTGGGCCCAGTCTCAAAGTGTTCGACCAGAGAACGCCAAAAGGCGAACAGCACAACTACAATGCACTACCAGGGCATTTGTAGCTCGGGGTCAGCAGGTATATCATGGGACCTTTCTTTCCAGTATCAGTTTATTGCCAGAAAGGTCCCATGTTAAAGATGACTTAATAACGAGTAACGTCAGGGCTTCTAGAAACGCTTCTGTGGGCTGCTTGCAGCAGCACGCATGATGCAGACAAAGGCAGTAGTGGATCTAAGATGGCTCTGCCCAATCAGTGACACTGGGCCCTGCCATCAGGCGGTGACGCCATCAGAAATATATTTTGTTCGTAAAATTGAAAATTCATATTTTTATTTCTTAAAGTTAAATGTTACAAATGTTTTTATTTATTTTCATTGAGCACGTAACTGTGAAACGCATAGGGTAAGTGTGAAGTACGTCCCTAAAAGATGAATCGTGTAACTACAAATGCATGCTTTTGGGGGGGGGGGGGGCGTTATACGAGGAACGCCTGTATTGGTAATTGTTTCTTTATACACATTCCTGTGTGTAGGCAAAACCCCGAACCAAATCTAGGCTTATTTAATTTACTCACTTGCCAGCTTGTTCATTGCTATTCATGCGAGTGTCAATGAGTGACAGCTGTGAGCGAGAATTCCTACCACAAATGGTTGCCAGGTAACAGCAATGGGGTTGACATCTCCAGGACAAGGCAGAGATGAAGAGGCATCACTGTTCCCCTTAAATAGGCCTCATCCTAAAAACTAAACTGACAATGCAATCATATTTAGTTTATAAAGCGTTGATTCATGCAAATCGAATCTCACAATCGCTGAGGAACCACAGACAGACAAGCTGGAAGGCAGCCAGGTGGTGAGTTAAAACCAATAATTGCCTTAGCTCTGCAGTCATCTATGTATTTAGATGTGTTCAGCCAATGTATGAGTGTTTATGTATGTGGGAGGAAACCGAAGTACCCAGAGAAAACCCATGTGGGCGAGGGGGCAACACGCTATCTCATCAAGAAGGGACAGATGATTGTATTCCGCACTTTGCTGTACCACATTCTCAGAAGGCCTTGGCTACTGGATTGGAAAGAACGTGAAGGGGAGGCATCATCTTAACAACCAACGTTCAACCTCTTCATTTATATCTGAACCCTAGCAACAAGAGTTCACCTCCACAGAACCACCCAGCAATCACTGCTATGCACTTACATTGATTTTGGCTGTACTGGAGACTAATGCTAAATTTCCAGTGGACTTTTTCTTTGAATAGGTGTTATCTATATTGTGAAGATGTGCTTGGAAAATTGATAGGATGGTAAACAATATATATGTCAACACGCATTCATCTCATGAACAGAATAAAAAGATCAACATGTTTTATATTACGTCGATTTTTTTAGTTATTTGTGGTGCAGGAGTATTACGCTGAAATAAGCTACATGTGATGGATTCCATCTAATCACAGTTATATTCAGGGCACCGCTGTAAAATCAATGTGTAAATCGCAGCACATGAAAGCAGAAGCCGGTTTTAAAGAAAGAAACAATTCTGTTCTGAAAAACGGCAATACATCAAGTGCCACCGTTACACATGAATACCTTGAGTTTTGGAACTAAAAAAAATGTCATACTCGCTGTTAATGAAACTCACTTCAGATCAAGGAGACAAAGCAAATATTTCGCTTGTCCACTGGTAGCTCAGTGAACCAACAATGACACTTCTCCCACGAATAACTTCCCCTTCTTTTAAAGTTGAAGAAATGTCTCGTGAAAACTTAACACAACATTGCACTGCAGTTCTGAAAGGATGTGATTTTTAACTGATTCTAAATTGTTTTAATGTTGAGTTTATGGATGATTAATAGTTATGTATTCACTTTGGAAATTCTAACTTTTTAAATAGAGTTTCTGCTTGCGATGTTTCGCAAAGATGAAACCAGAATGCCTGGAGAAAACCTATATTACAAGACGTAATACTTAAGATAATAAGTATTACAACTAACCATTTTGATTAATGCAAATGCTTCGTGCATTCTTACTCTGGCTTCCTCTCACATGTAATATACTCAATAAGGAATCAAATATTGAAAGCAGATCCCTTCTTAAAAGGAGTATTGGCACCTCATTAGGTTCTTGCTGAATAATTTAAGGATACTGATTACTATAAATTGAAAACAACTACATTAACTTGTGATGAAAGTATGTGCAGCCTCGACAGATCGTGCGCAACAGAAAACAATATCAAATAAAAACACGGGCATATGCTTCTGGATTTTCTGGTGTGAAACAGACCCCCGTTTGCTTATATGTTGTTATTCCCCACAAACTGCCAAGATAGCGCAGAATAAATTAAATGCATTTAAATGCACTGCACTTATTTGGCTGTGTGGTGTTTGTGGATGCCTTTAGCCATTAACACGATGCAGGCCAGCGGCGTTTGTTTATAAAGCCACACCTAGAAAGATCGCGCACATATGTTTTGTACTTAAATGCAATGTATCCTGGCAAATAGGTGTTTTGGAAAATGGCGTCAAATATCACAATCAATTGAATGAGCCAAAATAGTGGTGATGGAACCCATGTAACATTTGCATTGCCCCTACTAATTATCAGAGGGTGAATTGGTTGTGCTGCGGTTCACGCATTTCACTGTGAAACCGGCGACTTGTGTTCCATTTCTGACCATGGCAAGTGGTGAATGATATTTGAACCAGACCTGCCAAACCTGCCCCCCAACCCGCACAGGCCAACAAAATCCAACAGTGGCTTGACAAAGGTCTGGGAATTATACTAATTAGCTCTGAGTGGCAATCATATTCCCACACCCTACTGATGAGACGCACACAGTCAAAACCATCGTAGGGTTTGCCTGCTTAACCAAATTATGCCGGAAAAACATTGGATCAAAAAGGCCCATTGTCTGATTAAATTAAATGAAATATTAGTTGGGTGACAGTTGGCCTTCAGCTATCTGGAACACATTCTCTGTCATCCAGTGTTTCCGGAGATGTCTGGACTGGGGTTTATATTATTATTCTTGTGACGGTGACACATAGTACAGGTTTCCATCCCTTTATGCGGGTTTGGTTTGTGCAATTTTGCAAGAAAAAAATCCCAAAACATTCACGATACACTTTGAATTCGCTCATATGCTGCTATACGGTCAGACTTGGGGACCGCATGTTGTGAACTTTCTGTACTTCTTGGCAGGGAGACGTTTCCTTGTGCGGTTTCGCTTTGTGCCACCCCCCCATCCCATTTTATTTGGAACGCATCTTCTCTTGCCGGTTTCAGGTCACACAAACTCTACGCATAGAGAGAGAAAAACCTCTACCTTGTCCGTATATTTAAAACCGACCCTGGTGGCTGTGACAGGTGCGAGGCACAAGGCCATGATGGAGGGGAAGGAGGTGAAGGCGTCGGGCAGACCGTTCCCTCGCCACTCAAGCCGGCATAAAGCGGCCAAAGCTCGCACCAAACTGGGCCCGGCTCCACCGCCCAAAGCCTTCCACTGCCAATTGTGCGACATTAAGGTCAACTCGGAGACACAGCTGCAGCAGGTGCAAGTTGTTTATATTCAGTTGTTTATATTCAGTTGTTTAGGTTACATTTGCAAGCTTTTTTTTCTCTAAATTTTTTTTTTTAAGGCACAACTGGGGGGTCTCTAATTAGCAAATGTGAACGTGTTTGTTTTGTATTCGGATGCAGACTTTTTGATATGTTAATGTCTGATTAAAATTGTATTACGAATCATAACTGTAATTTCAAATATTGTGTTTTGCTATTTCTTAATTACATTTTATATACATTATTTCATAGTCTGCCCTATTATTAATTCATATTTGTAATGTTCATTTAGAATACATTTTCACGTGTTTGTTTAAAAAAAGTGGTAAATTACTGTTGTGTTCTTTTTCTATACCAAGGTTGTTTTTTCAAGTTTATTGCTTCGTAGCTTTGCACATTTAATTGTCATGCTTCTTGATAGTGATTCCATGCACAAATCCACTGGTCCATTATGTGCCTGAGAGGTGACACAAACCCTATGCAGTGAGACAGTATTGAGTCTCAAAATCTTTTCAGCAGGGTCCTCTTTTGGCGTGACACGAGGTTGATCAGGTTATATACTGACCCTTGTTCGGCCAATCCAATGATCTGGTCCGATTCCATTTTTTTTACCACAAAATGGTGCACCCCCTAATTTAAATACAGCATAAATAACTGTGCGGTTGTAATTTACCTGTGTGCAACAGCACATGGCCAGTCGGAAACACAAGGACAAGGAGGCAGGGAGGCCCCCAAAGCCAAAATTCAGCCCCTACAACAAACTCCAACGACGCCAAGGGACACATCTCGTGGTGAGATTGACACCAGCATTTTTGTTATTTGCTTCCACAAGAGAATTGAATATAGGTGTGTCTCACTTAATGGGCATTTTCTCTACGAGAATTCAGCTTAACGAAAATGTTTAAATTAGACTAATTTGTTCGCAAAACGAGCAAATGTTCACATAATGAGCGGAGACTGATCGATCAAATGCGTTCCGTGGTGGCAGGGGGCACACTGTGGCCTCCAGCTGTTAGTTTACCAGTTGTCCTGTGCTGAGTGTGCACGTGATTCGCCATGTGGGGGAGGGGGGCCTTGTGGTAGCACTGTAATGGGTGGATGGGTGTACAGGCACCTACCTGCAAGCACTGTGGTTCTTCATGTGTGGTATGTGTTACATTTGATGTTTTATTACTTTATTTAAAAATTATAATTAATTTGTATTTCTCACGTAAAAAAAGTTGTTCAAGAGTGGAACATTTTGTGGCTGAAACGTATCTCGGCTTTTAACATGGTAGCTAATGGGAAAACGATGATCGTTTAATGAGGTTTCACTTCGCTAGAAATTTTCGCAGAACATATTTTGCTCCTTTAGCGAGACATGCCTGTAAAACTAATATAAAATGTGACCGGTTGATTCCAAATCAGGTATCCAAAATAACCCACATTGTATATTTCCTACGTTATTTATTTGTGTAGGCAATGTAATTCTGCGAATTTGATCTCTGAGGGCCAAATGTTCACCATCTATTAGTAGCACCAGGCATTGGTGACGGATGAAAATGCATATGTTTGGCTAACCGCAGACACCGCTTAAACGAGAACCCATTTGGAAGACAGTGACAAAAAGGTAATGAAGACCTCTTAATGGGTTTTCCGAGGTGTGCGGTTCATTGTCCGAAGACTGAATTTTAATCAACATAAAGGCAGCCATGGAAAGCTGGCAAGCGTTAATCGTAAATACTTATGCGCATAAAACCGGTCTGCATGTAATTGCTAACCGCATGTGGCACAACCATAATACCACGTGTGTGTGTGTGTAATGCAGGGGTTACTAAAACAGCTTCCCATATTAGTATTGTGTTACTAAACCCTTACGACTGTAAGCAATTTGGTGACTGGGCATTGCAGGTGTATTCCATTTCTGTCCGATTTTTTACTCAGATTAGAAACAAAATCTGGCTACAAGTTTGGATTCTCATAAATTCAGCCCGGTTGTTGACTGGCTGCTGGAAGAAAAATCAGTTTCTGTC
This sequence comes from Lethenteron reissneri, assembly GCF_015708825.2. Classification (NCBI taxonomy): domain Eukaryota; kingdom Metazoa; phylum Chordata; class Hyperoartia; order Petromyzontiformes; family Petromyzontidae; genus Lethenteron; species Lethenteron reissneri. The sequence continues at coordinate 15,581,749 of NC_083798.1, read as the reverse complement.
CAAATTCGATCCCTACGTCAATATTGCCCAGACACTCGGTGTGTTTTATTATGCGCCGCCACTACCGCCACTACCGCCACAAACCCTTAAAAGCATTCACGGCCGGCAGTTAGAAAATAAGAACGGGAAAGCCTCGGTGTAATCTCTTTGCGGGAGTGGCTTTGCACCAGATTGCTCTACTTTTCCAAGGATGTGCTGTACTGAAGCACTGCAGATTGTTGGAACAGAGAAGACGCGGTGTGAAATTCTGAAATAGAATTCACAACATTCGTCTGAAAACAATCGATGAACTCCAATACAGGGAACCGCTGATAGAGTGTCAATCCTCACTGCTTATCTTCAACCGAGCACCATGCTCGTGCTGCACGCGCCTAATGACAATTGTGAGCCCCTGTGGAGCAGCGTTGGTCTGAGTCTCGCTACATCGCGAGATTCCACAGACTTTGGGTTCGAATCCAGATTGTGGTGATGGAAATCACTGCCTACGTACTCGATAGCTATGCCATGGTCTGCAACATCATCTCATCATAAAACAAACGCCTTGTGCAGTGTACCAACATCAGCACTGGGTGTATCAAACGTGGCCATTTTATACATAGTACTGGCCTGAACATTTACCCGCTTACAGCACATTCCTTTGTATATTCTTAGGTTTTTTCGGTAAAGTCACGTAGGTAGAAAAGTTAAAATTAATAACAGTAAAATAAAAATAAAATAAAAAATTACGACGTTTCGGAGGAAACACAAGCTTCCGTCTTCAGGTGGAACCGTCACAGCACGATAGCTGTATCAAGTGAGAGATATTCCAAGAAAACAGTATTTGTATATATACTGGTTGAGGGTGGGAGGAGCCAAGGTAGGCCCTGAATATTATTTTTGTGAGGTTCGGTGCGGCTGAAGCACGCTGTTAGGAATGAGCCTTTGTTGTGTAAACTAGGTGCGGATGATGTAAAGGTGCGTGTAAAAGAGACTGAGCCTTTTTGTTATGTAGAGATGATGCGGCTGAAATCGCTGCCAGGAAATGAGTCTTTGTTGTGTAGAATGGTTTTTTATTTTATTTTTATTTTACCTTTATTAATTTAAATTTTTTACCTACGTGACTTTACCGAAAAAACCTAAGAATATGAATCCTTGCAGTCACGAAAGCTTCAAATCTAGAATTCCTTTGTATGTCCGTACATAAAAAAGGGATCTGTATTATCGTCACACTATGCACACATCCTGTAAATCACCACTACTGTGCCTTCTCTGTGTGGCAGCACAAGCTGGGGCTCACGAAGGAGCTGGCCGGGCCTCTTGCCGCACGCTTTCTGCCATCCCATCTCGCCGCTGCAGCCTTCCAAGCCAGCAGCGTCCACTACACGGTAAGGCTGACTCGCATCGCCTTCACCTCACCTCACTGCAGCCTGTAGCGCGGGGTTCCTTGTGGCACCAGTAGCAATGTGCGTTTGTTACACAGCATATGCCATGAAGTTAGGGCTCAGCCCCTCGTCGGATCTACAGTAGGGTTGCCACCTGTCCTGGTTTTCCCAGCTACCTCAAGAAGAAGACATCCTCGTCTTGAAGTAGCTGTCTTGGGAAATCTACGCGTCTCCCAAGGACATTAACATTCCCAGTTTTTGTCACTTGCATAATAATACAGCACTCAAGCCAATATGTCTTCATCTAGTTCTTCCATCTGGTATGAGATATTCTTTATTCCTTTGATAGGTCCTGGTGTTAATGTACCATAGGTGGTAACCATAGGCTACAGTGACATAGGCTACAGTCTAATGAGCTCAGCCATTTAGGGCCTGCTTGCTCAGTGGCCAGAGAAGGCATTGATGGGTCCAACACACAGTTCAGAATGTGGTGGACAATGGCAGAATCCAGAGAGGCCCAAAATAAATATTGTCCTGCCTTAGAGCCTAAAATTACCTGAATATAGGCATATGCCATTGACTAATATAGATATATAAATTGAGATAATGTAGCTATCTATTGCAATGATTGTCTATGTAAGCCAAAAAATATAATTAGGCAATGAAATTACCTTTTTAGCGACTAAAAAGGTAAAAAAAATCCCCACAATAGAAATAGCTGCACATTTCAATTGGGATTGCAATGGAGCTGCCTCTCTTCGTTCGCTTTACAACCGCAACACGAGTGATTTGTTTTGTGGAATTGGATTATTTTTATGTAAAATTAACACGATTTATGTGAAATGATTTCCCCCGCGTGTCGCCTTGCTTGGAACCCCGTGGTATTGCTGCCACCACCGTCACCACTGCCGCCGCTGCCCCCTGCTGCTTCTGCCCAGTGCTCTGTTAAATTGGGCTGTCTCCTCACCGGGCCATAGTGTGATCCATGTAAATTAATTTCAGGATGAAGGAAATAAAGGAAAAAAAGGCATGCATTTGAGAATATTTATTAGAATTTTAAAAAATAGTTACATGATAACGATAATTTATGCGTAAAATAAAAAATTAATCAACTGTCGTTCTGTCACATTAGATCAATAAGGGATTAACTTATGGGATTTAGTGTGGTTTGACTGGCAGTACTACAGCTAATTTATAAGATAATTACAAAATCTAATTTCATCCAAGTCTAGTAAATCCTTCCTGGCCGAGAAAATGGCTTGACTCAGACTAAACTATCTTTAACACCAGAGCCTATTTTCAATCAGGTCTGCCCAGATAAGGAACCTGGAAAAAATATCTGCACCCAGCACACCACATCCAGAATACCTCTCACTATGGCTGCAGTCACGTGCCTCCTCCAGTCTACCAGCAACCCAAAAAGTATTTATAGAGAAATTGAGCCCTGGTGGACATCAACGTAATGATCCTATTTGCTTCATCAGTGCAAACACTTATCTCTTTTCCATAGGCACATCAAAGCTGAGTCAGCATGGGGCTCCCATGGTACAGATAGTTTTCCACTATTGTGCTCAACCAAAACCAACCCATAATGCACTGGTCTCACAACACATTGATTTTGGTTCGGAACCAAACAGGGCCAGGGGCGGGGTTGATAATTCACGATGTAACACGATTTTTGTCCCTGGGTAGTAAGTGTTATTTTTTAATTGCTTATGCCTAAAAAGTTGAGAAAATGGCTATTATTCTCCACAAACTTTGCTTTTGTGACCAGGACTTTATGTGAATGAAATACACAAATGCACACGTTTTCTCATTGAAAATAGGTCAATTTCAAAATATCACTGTCCTGGTCACAAAAGCAAAGTTTGTGGGGAATAATAGCCACTTTCTGTACTTTTGAGGCATAAGCAATTAGGAAATAACACTTACTACTCAGGGATTTTCTTTGTTTTACACAGTGTAATGCATTAATTGCGTGTGATGTCAGTGGTATGGCTCAGTTTCTGCAGTGGGAAAAAAAAAACCTGGTGCCTCTTTGAGCCGCGCCAGGCTAGCCTTGGCACAGCCCCTGCATGCCTCAGTTGTACTGTGGAAAAGACGTTATATTAAAGACGTATTCGTTCAGATTGCTGCTAAAACCGAGACATTTCACCGCGGTAGCATGGGTGACTCTTCCTGTGGCCCACTGTTTTCGGCGCAGGCAAAGATGGCGCTACATAAAGACCTCGGCAAGCCACTGATGGCGGCGATGGCGGCCGCAGGGTTCCTACCCTCGCCGCTCACCGCCACCGCCGTCAGCATGGCCTCTCCCATGGCCCTCCGCAGCGCCGCTGGCACTGCGGCCTCACTGCTTGCGGGGCCAGGCCTCTCTCAGGCCATCCTGAGACCTGCACCGGGGCCAATTAGGACATCTCACCCGTGCGCACGGCACATCGTCTTTGCTCCCTACTGAGTCCCTGGTTTTTTGTTTTACGGTTTCATGGAAATGTCTGGAATTGTTACATTTTTTGTCCGACTTATGTTTTGCGTGTTATTTTTATCATGTTTAAGTTTTCATGTTATTTTGATTTTTTGTTTCCACCGCATCTCCTGCTGCTGTTTCTGACACCACTGTTGCAAGTGCACGGGTGTGTAATGCAGCAAGACAGAAAACACTTGTTTTCCAAAAGTGATAAAGTTAACAATGACTAGTAATACGACAAAAAATATATACTTCCATCTGTGTTTCAATGTCATGGTTAAAAATAAGAACCCATGCTAGTGCACTTTTAAAGACGAAGGCGTTAAGTTTCAAAATGACGTCGCTCCTTCCTGACAGTATGAAGCCGATTCGTCCAGCAAAGGATCTTCACCGCTTGGACAATGTCGGTGACCCGTGGACGGCACTACTTCATGATAACCCCGCTCGCTCGCTACAATACTCTACCGCCAATAGTTGTGGGCTCGCTTTCCAAAGTTTGTTTTGGAACTATCCGCCTTTGCACAAAATGGCTCCTTTGGACGAGGACGTGGAAAGTGGCATCTGCTTGTGGTGAAAAGTAGTATTTTTTTTCTTCAAAAACGTGACCACAGGACCATGAGATGAATGAATGAATGCCTTGGACCTCTGCACTGTGTTTGGCTACATTGAACCAGGCAAGGCTGACTGCGGGACCTATGCAGGGAGTGCAAAAAAAAAACACGTGGGCAGTTTGGTATTGAGGAAGCTCCCTCTCTCTCCCTCGTAAGCAATAATGGTGTACATGTTATTGTTTGTCAGCGCAGAAAAGTTACATATTAGATGTGAAGACCGTATCTGTCCGTGCTGTTTCGTGTACATGAAGCCCCGTCTTGTGTGAAATGATAAGTGTGCATTTAAAACCCCACATTTAAACAAGGCGTCTGTTACGGATACCCAAACATGTTGTAAAATGTCGTAAGTCTTTTTCAAGTGTATGAGCGTGCGTGTCAATTATTGGTAAGAGTCGTTTTGTAAGCTTCAGTGTTAACAAGGGCGTCTCAATATTGGAGCATATTGAACATAAGTGCTATAGTTTCTGATGGCTAGCTGCTTGATCTGTGCCCGCAGACATACCCCAGGAGGCGCTAAGGATAATCAAACCCTCTCCTTTTAAACACAAATATATGTACGTACGGAACTAGTATGTAGTCTAATTCAGCACTATCACTTGAGGGTGCAAATGTCTCAGTCGCCCTCCGTTTTCCCTCCACAAAACACCTCTTCCCCGGCTCTTTCACTTCTCTAGACGTCCACCTTAAGTACTCTGTGGGTGCACCTTGAGTACCCTGAGGTGGTGCCAGGATGACTCGGAGCGCTGCGCTGGCACTACTGCATTTCTGGATTCTAATCCAGGTTTTCAGCCACCTGTGATAAAACCAAATTCACAAGTGAATTCGTCATGTCAGCTCGTTCACCAATGACTGCACAAAAATTCCCATTCCATGAAATTTGGTCGGTGATTGATTTTGGCAGATTCCAGTTCTGAGAATTAAAAATGTTGGTTTGACTGTCACTCAACGAACTCCCAGTGGCAGAGCGAGTATGAAGCGTTAACTGTAATATCCGCTTCTGCGGGCTATTCTCCGACAGGAATTATTGCATTGCTCTGAGAGAGATCCAAAAAGATACTCCGTCTCGTGACACGACACCGATAGCACAATCGGAATACAATTGTGGCAAAAATATCTTTTCTTCTAAAGGTACTCTATGGGTGGACATTACGTGAGTGCATTTGTGTGCGCGGCGTGTGTGTAATAGCCAGGGAGCACGCTTGACTGTGTTGTACTTGCCTCTGTGTGCGCATCTTCGTGTATGTACTGTGACAGAGGCCCAACGGAATCAATAAAAACCTTCAGTCTTCCTGTAAATAACGTAATGCATGTATGTGCTTTGAGAGAAGTGTGTTTCGGCAGAGCGAGGGCTTGGAAACTTTGGGAATGTTTGCGTGGGTTGGTAAATTATTGTGTTCATTTAACGAAGCACATAGGACAATGTAAACAGCATCGCTCCAGGGCTGCTATATACGGCACGTTTTAATGGCTCTTAACTGTGTAACATGTGCACTTTCACTCCAGAAAAGGCGCATAGGTACAATGAAGATTACTAAAATGTAAAAAAAGATTCCTGCTCACGTGCCAATTTCTGAACTTGAAAAAAGATAATCATAGTCGTCTTGCTGGTTGCAACGTAACTGCACGGCCCACATTTTCAAGTGCAGGAGTTAAAGTATCATTGATGATGGCGATTTCGTTTTGCTGTTTATCAGATGTACGCTGGTGGATGAGTGAACACGTGTCGAGGAGAAAGCTCTTCTCCCCTTTCAGCGCTGCCAGTCAAAGCCACCAGGGAACACTCTCTTAGGAACATCACTCATCGCCGTCACTTAGTTGATGCGGTGGAAACCCTTTTAGAATCACTATCTCTTTCACAACAGAGACACGGGAAGCTCCAGTTTAGTAAGGACAGTGAACATGTAATTACAAAAAAAAACCGCTTAAGAAAATAAATTCCAGCCATTCTCAATCCACTGATGGATAAATGCCGCCTCATTGCATGTCAGTCATGTACATTCTTTGACCCTACATTGACATGCTGATCATCGCGGGTTTGGCCCGCTGCCTCAGGACGTCAAGTTTATAACGCAACCCGCTCATCACTGTACTACCACTCTATCCCAAAATAAATTTATTTTTTATAACAGTTTGGGATTTTATCTGCGATGCAGTCACAACAATGGGACATCACGGTCATTCTCCACAGAATTAACCGGGAAATTGTGGTAATCCACCTGTCGACGTTTTGCAAGCTAGCTTAGTGGTAAGGAGTGAGCTCAACACTATCCTCCCCCAGCCACGACAGTCAGAGGGTATGGCTTCTCATCAAGATGGGTCAGGATGTCTGAAAATAATCAATTCGGGCCTTTTTGTCTGTGATCTGTAGAGGTCACCCAGCATGGAAAGGCTCACACTGTCTGATCCTACAATGTGCGTGCTTCCACCGGCTGTGTTGGCATTGACTGTTATGTATTTTAACATTGAAATGTAATTGATGTGATGGTTTTTCACTTCATGCCATCATCTATGATTGAGCTGTGTTCATCAGTTCTGCTGGGAAAAGAAATTCGGAACAGTCGAAAACGTTTCCTTTTTCCTACTTATTTGCCCAATGTCTAAGTCCACTTGGCTGCCTGCAAATAATGACATGCAGCATGTGCTCCCTTCGATTCGCACCATTTTACATGAGAAATTAAGGAAAATTGTCACCAATTGCATTTTTTTCAACCAGCTACAGTACATGTCGCTGGTGCTCTAGTTAGTTATACTCAAACTTGGTTTCGAACTGGGGTTCTTAGCGATGCCAGCTTGCTGCTCCGACTCTTGAGTCACCTGGCAGCTTGACAATTTGGCATTTTACTCCACGTAATGTTAAGGGTTACTTTTAATTACTTAAATCAAGTTTGGTTACTTTTGATGTTCAGTTTCGTGTCAGAGCCAGACTTTTTAAGCATTGGGGCACCGCAGTGGCGAAATTCTATCTTCTCCCTCACCCAGTATGGAAGAGGTCATGGGTTAAATTCTAACCATGACTTCTGCATATTTGCAGAGTGCATGTTCTCTTCGTGGTCACGTCGATTTTTCTCCGGGTCCTCCAGTTTTGCCCGCCACACTTAGCAATACGTGTTTCGATTATTTGTCTACGATAAATGTACACATGTGATAAGTCACTTTGATGGGCTGTCATACGTGGCCAGGTCGCCGCTGAAAGATAACTATTAGCTCAGTGGGCTTTACCTGGTAAATAAAATAGTAAAAAAAAAAAGTGGTAACTGTGACTTCACGTAAGAGACAAACTCGAAGGATGTCGTGCTGCTGTGTTCTCTCGTTACTTCCATGGTCATTTTTGTGCAGACACCTTTCAGACCTTTGTGGAGATGGTGACTCAGTTTTAGAAACTCTGCATTGGAGTTTAGACAGAGAATATGGACATTAATGGTCGCACCTCCGAGAAGCACGGTCGGGTACGTACTGTGCGAAAGAAGTTCACAATATATTCATACGTAGTTTTTTCCGTTGCTCACTACGTAACGGCCTGGCACAGGGAACACCTCTTGATGAAGAACCGATGTGATTTCCTCTCTCAAAGTAATTTTTTCCCCTTCAACCCTTACACCGTTTTGTACAACTAACGAAGGAAAATGTCCACGAAAAATGTTACATTTAACCGGCTGCACCCTCCACCTGCACCACCTAACTGCGCGTAGTGATGGAATTCAATCCACGGCGCACTTAATGAACCCCATGTCTGGTATTTGCATGCATTATTGGCACGGGAGCGTGGAAATGGTTGTAGACACTGCAGTGTTGAAATGACATGCCAACAGAAAAAAAGCAACAGAGACAGTAACGCTGCTGCATTGTTGCAATGGACGGCGGAATATTTAGGAAACCAAGGGCTGTGGTTTTCTCCCCTCGTTGCACAGTGCGGTTTTCAGTCACGCTCCTGTCGCAGTTCGTCTGATGGATCGCGTTCTGCCTTGGACACCTTTCACCACACTGCATTAACTCGTGTATGTGTTTGCGACCGTAAGGCGATGCAAACCTCTTAAAGAGATGTTTTCACATCTGAAGCCCCATTATGTGAAATCTGATATTATCTGAATGTGATTGACGATATACCGGTTCTCACTTGGTGACCCGTTCCATGCCATTATCTACTTGCAGAGTAAATGTTAAAGCCTCTTGAAAGAGTTTCGCAAGCAGCGATCAGTCATTTACTTTGTTTTATTTGAAAATCATTACACTCGAGCGACTCCATTAAGTTCTGCCCCACATGTTTACAAGAAGGCAATGTTTGGCAGCTTGGATTGTTGTTGTTAATTTGGTGAAACCTCGGCGTACAATTGCCAATGCTTGCAAAGTGACCACATTAGCCCCCCCTCTCCCCCGCCCCCCTCAGTAAAATCGACTATAATTCATCAGGGATGAATTCACATTTCAAGCCATACTCAATCTTGAGCTAAATTATCTGCAGACATCGCCTTCAGCTTAAAAAAAACATCCACGGAGATATACATCAAAGGACCTGTCCCGATATTTTATTTATTTATTTTCTTACTTGTACAGATCACACTCTACAGCCCTCTGGATGTGCACATGAGAGTATGTAGTGAGCTCCTGGTTTTTTTTGTTAATCAGTCAGAGCTGGGCATGACTGAATTAAACATAATAACCAGCCCCCTCCCCCACCCCCCACAGCTATAATCTTGTCTGCCAGGGCCCTATTCATTAATGTGGCTGCATAAGCCATTGGACTGGCGCAAACTCAGTTCAAGGGAAGAACAAGGGGAGGTATGACAATGGGTTACGGGCATAGATAAAGTATAATCTATGCCAGCAATCCAACACCATCCATGTATGCCCGAGTAGTCATCATCATCAGCCTCATCGTGAGCCGTGATCATGCTAGATAAAGGCCTCCTCAAACCGTCACCATCTGTCCTCCGAAGAAATAATCCACCTAGCATCTGTAGATGAGCTACTCAAATCGCTCCATCTCCATGGTGGGCGTGGATTCCAGCACGTTCCCTTCATTGGCTGCCACTTCGCATTTAGTGTCAACCATTTGTCATTGTCCCTTGTTACTCGTAGGGATGCAATTATGTCTCGAAGCTGCATACATTATAATCCATGGGTTCTTCTTTCTAGCCAAGCGTGCTAACCTCTGATTAGCACGGTTGTCTGTGTATGGTACGAAATAAGTTAAATATACATACTAAGATGCATCTCCCCATCAATGCTTATTTGGCCACTTTTGAGCTTTTATTCCTCCCCCTTGTTTGTCATTGTCCTTGTGTTGATCTCTATATGCCTGAGCAGTACTGAGCACTATACTTTGTCCTGGAACTCACACTTTCATAATGATAACAATAAGGATCGCAATAATGCCCTTTATTTACCCAGGAAAGTCTTGACATTTGGCAGGAAACTAAAGTTCCCGGGCAATGGCAGAAATACAAATGCATAACAATAATAATAAGTACATATATTTGTCCAGCGCCATATTTCAGAGACAATGTTATGAGGCCGAGGCCTGTGGCAGTCCTCTAGTACAGAAGCGCCGGTAACTTTTGGTCTAAGTTCTAAAACCTACACAAAATAATGCTGATCGACTCAGATCAAGTCACAACCTGACTACCTTGCAGTCCAAGTCTGAAAACACCTGGCATTGCCAGGCAGTTTACAATTCAATTCAGACTCAACTATGCTTCGCTTCCAAGAGTTGGTGAGATTGGACACATTCCGAATGATTTTGCCATATGACAGGGGGTCGGCAACTAACATAACAAGTAGAGACATTTTTTCGAATTCGGCAAAAAAAAATCAAGAGCCGCAATGCACTGTGGTGGTGAATAGGAGACGGTGGCTCCTTAATAAATGAACGTCAGGAAGCAGTCCTTAAAGAGCCGCATGCGCCTCCAGAGCCACAGGTTGCTGACCCCTGCCATAGGACATTGAGTCACATGTGGCATTGCACAGGTTTTCCCTGCAAGTGCAGCGTGTTGCATATCTTATTAGGATGCCGTGGACGTTCCTGGGGCTTGTAGAGCCCCAACTTAACCTCAATGCAATGAAGATGCCGAAATAATGGCACGGCGTGGCACGGAATTTCAAAACAAACGTCTTCTGAAGAAGCGGTTTAGCCCTTAGTCACCTGCCACCCTCTCGCCGCCACCACCGCTGCTCTCTCCTCTCTCCCGCCCCTCCATCTTTCCACAGCCTGACATCTTCAGGAATGCTCTCAGCGGGGACAGTAATTCCTCTCAGACACTTACACCCAGGCCGCGCCGATAACGGAGTTACTTTGGGACGGTGGGAGGCACAGCAGCTTCTCTGATAAATTGTTTTGCAATGCTGCTTGTGCAGAGACATGATGGTGAATGTGACAATGAAGTCACTGACAAATGCTATAGTGGCAAAGTAAATGTAACATATTTTTACAGTTCTTGGTTTTTCGTTAATTATATTTCAGCTATTCCATTGGTGTCATGATATGAGATGACGAGATTGACTTTTTTAAATATTGCAGTCAACAGTGAATCACCGTGTGTCATGGAATGGCCATGACAAATTATGGCACAGAACTACTGCTGAAGTTGTTTAAGTAGCCCTCTTTTTTACACTCAGGACATAGCTTTTATATTCCCTCAAAAGAGTTTTCATTGCATTGCCAATCGAATAATAAAACATTCTCAGAGCTGGAATATGCCACGTAAAGTAAAACTCTATCTTTAGGTTTTTTTTCCGGTAAAGTCACGTAGGTAAAACATTAAAATTAATAAAAGTAAAATAAAATAAAATCACGACGTTTCGGAGGCAACACAAGCTTCCGTCTTCAGGTGGAACCGTCACAGCCACGACAGCTTGTGTTGCCTCCGAAACGTCGTGATTTTTATTTTATTTTACTTACATTAATTTTAATGTTTTACCTACGTGACTTTACCGAAAAAAAACCTAAGAATATGAATCCTTGCAGTCACGAAAGCTTCAAATCTAGAATTAAAACTCTATCCTTTTGTGTGATGTTTTTTTTGGTGTAGTCATCGGTGACCAGGCTGAGACCATTAATTTGCTCCACTTGCGAATCTGGTTTAATCACAGGTGGTGAAAACTCACGTTCGAACTCAGGATGTCAGCAGTGCTGGCTAAGTGCTCTGACCTCCGTATCACCCAAGCACCTCGACATTGTGATATTTTCTCCAGTTATTCTGAAACGTTATTTTAAAGTTGGCATGGCTGTTAGAGCCGTGCTTCCCAAACATATGGTGAACCGAAAGTGGCTGCAAGAGACACACTCTGGGGATATCATTCTACCACATTCTCTCATTAAATTGGTGTTCATTTTGGTGCAGAATGAGACCATTTCAAACCCCTCTGGGAATGGGAACCCACAGTTTGAGAAACCCCATATTGGAGTTTAGAGAGACAATATGGTTAAGGACAAGGCAACTCTCCAATGTGTCTTTGGTTTGTACCGCGGTACAATCTGAAAATGCATTGGTAAGCTAGACAGCACCATTGTGAAAACCTACGCAGTAGCATTATGGCAAACCCACATTTCCATGAATTCATCATTTTCTCTGTCACTCATTGCATCACTCATGGACGGTCATGGAGAATACCAATAGATGAAGAGGCGATGTGATTTTCTTTCTCAACACGACCCTCGCTCATAAGAACGTGACAGCAGCCGTCACGGGGCTTCAGCAGGAGTGGGCATACAAATAACGTCAATAAACATGAAGTGGTCATGCGTACGAGACTTGTAGCACAAGCAGCGCTTGCTTACGTATTTAATGGCGCATTCCACCACCCTTGATCAGAATGCACGGACACAATCAGCCCCTCATCAATTCCACCCATACTGCTGCTAATTATAATAATATAGTGGTTACTTTTTTTTTGAGCTATGGCAGTCAAGGGGGGTTGTTTGACCATAATTTACAATACTGGTCGGCGCAGGTTGGTGAAGTGGGGTTGGGGTGAGGGGGTTGGATTGGTTGAGATATTACAGACCACTGACATTAACCATGGCTGGGAATTGAAACTAGGTCAACGGGTAAATAGTGCAGTGCAATACCCCCCCCCCCCCCACCCCTTCATAATAATAATAATAACAATTATGCCTTTAATTTTCCCAGGAATGCCTGAGTCTCAAGACTATTTTTCAGGAGGATCCTGCTACATTGGGATACTTGACAATGTCCATCAATGATTGTTTTGATTAATGTTGGAGGGAATAGAAGTACTGTACCTGGATAAAAACGCATACAAGGGGCGTGACACTCAGAATTCAGCAGAGTTAGGTTCAATAATCCATTGCTGTACTGCCATCTCCTAGCTATCTCACAGCCCAAGCCTACAATACATGACATTCCTTGGCAGTTTGCCATACAAGCATTAACCAGGCTCTAATTCCGCTTGGCTTCTGTGCTATGAAAAGAATCTGGGTATATTCAGCTGTTTTCCTGCTGCGACCGCTACACTTCAAAAACCTTCCCACCTTTTGCTGCGCTGGGCGGGTGACCTCACAGCCACAATTACACATTCCATTAGTGCCATGCCGAGGCCATTACGTGACCCACAGGAGGTGGGAGCAAACGCGAGGGACAGCGCCAATTTGTGTGACCAGTCCGACGGCGTGAAGCCAATTTTCCTGTCGAGTTGAGACCATTGACCGTGATGATGCAGGCGATGGTTACCTCCGTTTTGAGAGCGCAGGAGGCACCAATTAATCTGTCCCATCTCTCCAGGAAGATCCCAAGAACCTGCAACCTTCTCCCTGCACCTGCCGCATTACCATACAAATGCGACTTACCCTGCATGGATGTTGCTTGACAAAGAGCATTTGCTACATCATATTTCAAGCGGCCGTAATCTGATTTCATCCCGTTCCGCTTATTTAAAAGGTTTGAATTATTGTACAGGTGATAAGCCATGTTGCTCCTAGCCCAAAAATAACCCATAAAAAATACCCCACAAAGGCAAGCTGGGACCAAACGTGACTGCCACATCACTTATGTGTGTTTGCGATCCCGAGTGATTTCAGAGCTCTTGCATATTTGATGGTTGTAAAAAATGATGTTCCATGGTTTTTATTGTCCATTTTGTGATGCGCTTGTCTCTGGAAAATGTCAATGAATGTTGAGCTCTTTAATAATGTTTGTCATGAGCACAATAGCTGCTTCCATTGATTTTATTGTCTACATCCATATATATATAATTGCAACATGGCCGTTGAACAAATCACCAGAAAACATAGTTTCTCATCTCGGAAGCGAAGAACGTGTGAGCCTAGATAGTGCATGGATGGGTAACCACCATGCAAATTAGATTTTAAAGGCCGCAATACCTAAAGTCGTAGGCAGCAGATGCGCGATTTTTAATTACCGGCGGCTGTCCTCATCATTAGCGCGGATAATCGAGAGTCTACTGTATAAGGGTTTGTTATTTCGTTATCTGGGTTTGGTGGTGCACGCCTGTGATTTAGCACTTTAGAGGCAAGGTTGGTTGGATCAGATATAGGTTTGTGAACCTCCCACACCTGCCGGGCTGCGAAGTGGCCAGGAGATGGTAGCACAGCAATCGAGGTTCATAAACTCGTCTGTGTAGACTTTATAAGTGTTCTTATCCCACTGTGTGTGGTGGGTTTTCTACAGTTTTCTCGCCTACACAAACACAACTTTAAATAAAAAAAAATATATAATTTGCCAAACTGAAACTCAGTGAGGCTTTACTGGATAAATAAATGGCCTCATCGTTAATATGAATGTCCACATGCCAAACTTTACCTCGGATCTGTTTCGCAGTTTATGCCAAGCAGTGCTTCATTCCAGCCATGTCTCTACCGGTCTACGTTCTGGAAAATATTTCTACTCCCAGTGGACCACACCCAGTATACCCGTCGCGATGGTTGTGGCTACTGGTCATGGACCCACCTCCACTCTACCATATGATCCCAACAATATTCAGTGAGCAATTAATCATCGGTATCAAGTGAACATCACAGGGCCATGAACTACTTGTAAGATGAGCGCCGTGGCCAAAAAAGCACTAACATTCGTCATCTGCCGGACCGTTTAAACGCCATCAGTACGTTTAGCCAAATGGCTCGCGTGCAATTAGTGGGATGTGGCTTTGACGGGCAATGGCAAAGGTGCAAGCGCAGCTTGTCAGTCAGGTGACCTCATAGGTCTGTGATGGACCCTCGGCAGACTATCCCACGGGCCATTGTCAATCAAGCATCTGCTAACGTCGCCTTTGTTCCCTGTCCCTGGCGGCACAGACGTTTGTTTCAACAGCTCATGCGGCTGCTGTGCTGCGAAGTCACTTGTACGAACGCTTTGTGACTCCGTTGTCTTTAGCTCTACCGCCCTCTGCTGGATTTTTTTTTAAATCGCTTGCTAAGCAGACAGGTGCAACACTCAATGACACCTGAAACCTTATGGCGGGACCCCCGGGGTCTCATGAGCCCCCGGCTCTCGCATAAACTGCGTTGCGACGTCATTTTATGTCTGTTGAAGGCGAACCATGCGGCAATGTATTCCTCTCGACGAGCTCTACACGATGCGCCAATCAAAGTTTAAACGTTTTGTTTATGACTACGGCAATTTTGGCAACTACGGGTGCTTGGCGAAGAACGAGAGGATTGATTTATGGTGGTGCGCGGCGTTTATGTGCGCGGTGGGACGGAGTCGCCAAAAAGTAAATGAATTAATTACGATTTTGACCTCCGTTTATTATTTGAGGTTCATCTGCCGCACCATCACAGGCTGCCCCAAACCCACAGACGTCGAGAATGCCACCAGACACGAGTGGAGCTGCGGCGAGTCGTGCGGAGAGGGCGCGGGCAAACTGAGGACACCAGATGGCCGTCGACACTACCACACCGCTGCAGTCAAACGCCCGAAGTCACGGATGAGCTTCCTTACAACACGGGCACGTTACGACGCACCAAGGAAGAGGTGTCGCGGGGCAGACACGGGCAACGTTGGCGCTGAGATCGGCATGGGCATCACGGCGGGCGATCAGCTCCTCACGGGAGCAATGGAGCGGTGGACCACGTGGACAACTCTGAATCGGCTTCGCACCCAAGTGGGCAGGTGAAAATCCCACTTGGCTCCACAAAACCACAGAGAGAACTGCGACTGCTGTGGCGAGAAGGGGACCTTTTGCTCTGCTCGAGGAGGGCCCGAGCAGCAGGCGACCTGCGAGCGGTGAGATGTGCTCGCAAAGGGAAGGACATTTGACTTTTATGGACGGAGACGAGAAGATGTGAAACTATGGGGTCTCCATTGGAGTCCATTGCAGTGATGGATCAGAGGTGGGTGGTTGGCATGGGGGGCGATGAACCACTCGTTCCCTTGAGACCCCGAACATTTTACCTGAGAAAATTCGTAGATTGGTAGTAGTATTATTACGAGTATAATGAAAAAAGAAAAGGCAATCTTATCCTTCAGGCAATCATACAGGTGTTCAGATGTTACAACAACAAATTAACACCTATTGCAAGGCAATATAATTTTGATACCGGCAAAAATGGTCCCATACATATGCGTACTGTATATGTAAAAACTATAAACTAAGAAACTTTTTTATTTTACCAGGTAAGGCCCACTGAGCTATATTGCTATTTTTTAGAAGCGATCTGACCACAAATGACAACTCAACAAAGTGGCTCATCATGTGGACATTTATATCAGCCACCTATTCTAAATGCACTTTTCTAAATGGGTAGGGAAAAAAGCGGATGATCCGGAGAAAACCCCACGCGACGACGGGGAAAGAGACACCGCAAACTCCAAATATAGAGCAGGCGTCAGGGTCAGGATCGAGCCCACGACCTCCTTGCATACCAGGCGAGGTAGTTAACATCTCGCCACCGTGGCGCCCTATGTGTGCGTCAGTAGGTCTCTCATTAGCTGTCCCCGTTATCTAAAACCTCCTTCGCCCAGACATCCATGCTGTCGACTCCACTGCCCTTGTTCATGTCCAGACTCAATAACTTGCCTCGATGACTGCCTCACTCTTTCTGTCAATACAATAAGACAATAAAGACATCCCCACAGTTTCTGTGCAATGTCTTGAGATGCGGTAACATTTGGACGACATATAAATGCGCATTATATTGTTTTGTTTAGCTCTATGGCTTACAACCCAGCGATTACTTTCCGATGAGATAACCAAAAGGGCCCCAAAGTTGGTCATGGTTGGCTGCGCGCTACCAGCAGGGGGTGCCGGACCGACACGGCCCCCCCCCTTCCTCCACCATCCCCCCCCCCTTCCTCCACCACCCCCCACCACCCCCCACCACCACCCACCCCCACTAAGCCCCCCTTACCCGCCCCTCGTCCTCGCTCGCATCTTCCAACTGAGACTGGCCAAGTGGTCACGGAATGAGAGCAGCAGCAGCAGAGAGGGGTTGGTGGCGTCCGTGCGTGTGACCTCCTTCCTTCCTCCTCCTCCTTGCTACACTGAGATGCTTCACTGCATCCCGGCGGATAAATAATCACTTGTGGGGCTGCTATGCTCGGTACGATTATCTCTTGATTCACAGCTTGGAGATGCAAAGGTTGGTGTGGGGGAAGGGTTATATTTGCAATTGATCCTTGATTAGAGGGGAGTCACCCCACCTATAACATGTTGAAATAAAACAGCAGTGTTCGTTTTTTTTTAAATCAAGCCTGGCTCTGCTGATGAGACCCAGCATGTCAAATGCCGCTCCAGAGTTTGTTTGCTGAATACTGATGCCGATGCTTTGATTTAAGTCTGTATGTAACGCGTCCATTGGCTGATGAGACTCGAGAAGCAAATTGTATGTTCATGCTGAGTTATATAGGTCGGAGGTCGCTTTATCCTTTATACGTACACGTCTCCTCCATTCACTCCAGATAGGCTGGTGTGGAACTCAGGCTGAACCTCCTCTGCGGCTGGGCGAAGTTACCATTGGCTGCCGGGAGCTGCGCTCAGATCTTGATTTTCTTCCAGGACAACCGTGGACGGACGTCTTCTACCGACAAGGTAAGGGCTGAGTAGCAGCATACGTGCTGTGGTGTCAAGGGGTGAACGTCTGTGCCCCCCCCCCCGCCTTCACCGACCCGCACCGGAGAGACCGGCGTGGGGAAGTATGGTCAAATTAAGCACCCCCATGACCCGCACGGCGTGGGGAAGCCTTCATCCAGCTGTGGATTGAGAACTGCGACTTGTACGTGCACGCGACCGATGTATGCATGCGCGATATGGGTACCTTAATTCCTACTCGGGCAGCATATACCCACCCTTCTTCAGAGCTGGATATCGTTGAAAGGATGCATTCATTATACCTCGGTATTTATTAGTTCACTTGCACTGATGTAAATTGTAATGACAAATTAAGTGGAAGATTCCACTTACGCTGTTAAACAACCGGGCACTGATCACACGTACGAGTGAACCAACTTGCCATGTAAAATCTATATATGTATCAATCGCTTATTCATATTTTGATGATGTCGTAAGAAGGGGTAGAATTTGCGGAATTTCAGCACAATTGTTGCTGAGCCTCTGGTCATCACAATCAGAGGGGGGGGGGGGGAGAAATAATTCAGAAAACCGAAGTTTTTGAACTATAAGTCCTCCAAAGGGTAAGTCCGGGATTAGGTTGATTGGTTTCACTCACAGGAAGTTCTACGTTGCTCCCAAGTCGCGTGCGAAACACTGAACAAAATAAACGATCCACATCGCCAGTGAAGCAAGGAGTTGGCCTCGAGTGGAGATGGTGACCCTAAAGGCAACAGAACGTTAGTTGTGAGACAATGCCTTTCCACGGTGTTGATGATGTAGTTCGCCAGTGACCAATCACCCGGATTGTGCAAGATCTGGTCAGATCTTGGAAGCTAAGCAGATTTGAGCCAGGATAGTGTCAAGGTTGTGTGACCACCATGCCATACCAGGTGGCATAGGCTTTGGGGCTACGTGGTATGCTGCAAAGGGCGGTGCAGAGGGGGGAAAAAACATTGTTGTACTGTACTGCTCCCACGTCTATGCTCGTCCGCCTTCACCGGACTGCCACCGACCAGTGTGCATCGTGAAGTACGGTCAAACAACTCCCACCAACTGCGCCGTTGTGGGGAGAGCCTCATCCAGCAGTGGGTGGCCACAATGTCTGTGCAAGTTAACGTGATGTAGATGTGTAGTGTAAACACGCGGGGAGAGTTGCCCAGTGCACGTGGAGTTACAGTGAGGTAGGTGCCCCTGTGCTGTAAATAGCGTCCGGAACATGGGGAGGGGGGCAGGGGTGGTCTCTGCGTCTCGCGTGGCATTTATTAAATAAAGGGCATTGCAGTAGTGTGTCATTATTATTGGAGACTATTTATGTCTTCCACGTTAAACACACGCATGGTGCACTGATGTACATGTGCATCCCCTTTTCTCCAATCCGCTGCGAGATGAGGATCTCCCTACGGCTGTGTGGGTCGTGGGGGCTATATGACCTTTATTCACCACGCACCGTTCACTTTGGGTTGGTGAATGAGTGGAGCAGCGATGTGGAAACACAAGTGCAGTACAAAGATGTATTTCGCTGCACGACCCACAACGTAGTCCCACATCCACCAAAGGCAAGCTGCTGTACGTACATGGTGCTCGCCCATCCCAATCGCTATTCCTGCTCGTGCCTGCTTGGCCAGCGAGCTGTGATGAGATCAGGCACATTCTGGGTGAATTGGTCAACGGTGTTGTATTGATGCAGGGGCACAGCCATTGTTGTGTGCATTGTGGGTGTTCAGATACCCCACCTACATTTTTTTTTTAGATATAGCTAAGAGACACCCGCAACACTTTGGACAAAAATAATGTAATTTTGAGTTTGCAATGTTTTTTCTCATCAGCAAGGTGACGTCAATACTGATTATGCTGATGACGGAGGCTCTAAATACACAGTAGTGCACTAATAGTCGGCTAGTAGTGGCACAGATTTATAATTCTAGTGCAGTAGAACTCCTAATTTCCGTAATGAAGCGGCAGAGGGGAAATGTTTATGAATCCTACCTGTAATGTAACCAATACCTACCGGGACCCTTTCACTAAGAGGACACCCCCAAGTTCCACAGCGAGGTAATGCGCCTGCATTGATGCCCACGTGAATCTGCCACCAGGTGCCTGGATTACGGGACGAGAGCCAAGGGGTCTCCGACCCACAGGAGGAGTTCCTCTCCCTCCCCCGGGAAGAGCTTCGAGATGTGGCGGCCTCTGCGCCCCTCCTCACCGCCTCTTCTCACCCTCTGCCTCCTCGCCGCCTTCGCACGATCCGCGCAGCACGCGTCACGCCTGCAGCGAGGTGACCACGGTTCACCGAATGATCAGTAGGCCGATTGTGCTGTCTCTTCAGGAGAGGCTGGAGGCCACGGATCCCCAACTTTTACCTCGTCTTGAGACCGCTTTGTTTCACAATGTTGTCCATTTTGTCCGCGTCACCTTCTTGCTCGCATTCGGGGTGTCTTCGCTGTGGCGACGTCTTTTCTGCGGGAACGTTTGAGACATCTCTCACCACCGGCGAATCGATCTTGGTCGCCGGGTTCGCAGTGGGGTGTGTTAACCACTGCGCCAATGCTGCACTTCAGATCGATCATAAAATATGGCAGATGCCTCAGCACTATGATCATAAATGTAAACTATCAACATTCTGGGGGGGGGGGGTTATTCTTAGAGCAGAGGGTGAGAAGCCTCAAGATTGTGATTGATAATTTGAGACAGTCACAAGGGGATGCTCTACTGTGTTATGCATAGGCACTGGTGGCACTGTGGATTGCACAGTTCTGTATACTGCGCGATGACCCCGATTCCCAGCTACGGTTGACATCAATGGCATTTATCATTTAAAAAAACCTGTGCAGAGCTTCCTTTAGGTTGACTCAGCTTGAAACGGGTACCTGATGCAATGTGTGAACATCATTGCCAGGGATACAAAGTTGGCAGGGCGTTTGTGCTGTGTCAGCCTTAATAGGTGCTCGCGAACAGCACTCTCTCCAACAGTCTATAAGGCAATATGGAATGTCTGATATACATCCTCGTTGAAAATCTGCTTTGCTGTGTCATTCCTTGCTGGGTCATGTAGTCAACTCTCGATTATCTGGGGTAATAGAGGGGAGGGGTGGCCTAGATAAAACCAGAAGACAGATACTCATACAAAACTTATATAAGTTAGGCTATAAAAACAGAAGTATTGCTTTACCTACGTAGCATGGGATGGAGATATAGAACGTGTTGTCTATTTTTGTATTTAAAATAATTAATAAAATGTATTAAGGTATTGGGTCATTGAGGCACGGTTGACGAGCTTAAGGTGCGAATGATCGTGGAATTCCGTTTTTAACTTTTTTTCCCCGAACACATTCATCCGCATCCCGGATAATCTGTCCACGGACAATATTCGCGAGTTAACAATTCGTTTTTGCATGCGTTCTTCATAAATGTGTAAACATCTACATTGAGGCGTGGTACTCTCGTTTGACTCAAAAGCTCAGAGGCATCGTACACTGCATTCTAATAAATACGACAAGAACCGCCCCCCCCCCCCCCCCCCAGTAATTGAATGAACGTGGATGCAGTCGTTTGTGATTACATTTGACTCCGCGCCTTGCAGATGAACACAGGACGCCTGTCGCATCGCCATGCTGTCACCTCCTGCCCCCACCACCGCCGCCCCCAATGTCGCCCAGCTTCCTGCAGCGTCGCAGTGTTGAGAAGGTGGCTTTAGAATTTAATCCAAGGTTTAAGTCTCCTTTCTTCAGATGATATCTGTGCCCCATATGTAAAGCGAATGTTTCTTCATTTTACAAAACTATTCACAACTCTTTAATCAAACAATGTAAAGAATTGAAATAGAGTTCATAAATTTCTAAAACAAAACGTTTTATTGTGGTCTTCTTAACCTAGGTCTTATATAGCTTATCTACAATACCATAGGACCCTGGTTTGTTTCAGTCAGTATGAGATATTTGTACTTGGAAATTACCCGCTTAAGTGCTGTGAATAACAGACTGACTCACATTTGGACAGATGATGTTACTAATACTGTTGATGTATTTTAATGGCAACATACACAGCAAGAGATAACATTCCATCAGATGAATTGGGTGTATAAGTATTAACAGTATTACCCCGTTTCCATGGACAGGTTTCTGTAATTGGGTTTTGAGTGGCATTGGATTAGAGACCCTGCTATTGCCAGGGTTCACAGCTCGTGTGCAGTGTCAGTTTAACTTTTTTTTTTCCCGAAACAACATTCACAAAACTGTCCGTCACAAAAGTGGGTGTGCGTGTAGCTGACCTCATGTTCACTGAAAAGCATTCGAACACGCCTTTCAGAAAACCTTGTTTAAAAGTGTTGGCATAAATCTTATTTTTATAAACCCACACAGCCTTATATAGTATTCTGATTCAACATAATGTGCCTTGACATGATGTCAGTGGGGATGGCATCAAGTGCACAGGCGGTGCAACTGGACTGGAGCCCATTGGCTGGAGAAACCCAGGTGCCGGGCTAGTAAGAGGGAAATGAATTGGACAGGGGGCCCCATTTCATGTCTTGCACCAAGGCCCCTGCCAACCACAATATACGCCACTGCACCGATTCCATCCTCCGCAATTTTAGTTCAGAGTGCTTCCAGCATTGCTCCACTGACAGAGCACACTGCAGGACTTCACGCTCATTCGTTTGGTTGATTTGTTCCTGGAGAGTTGGAGCGAACGGACAGGGGGAATTTATTACTGAGATTGTTTGAACCTAGTCTGCCGTTAAAAAAGTGTGATTGATTCCTCAGATTGTACACGGCGATCAGGAGAAAAAGCTACCGGAACCCGGTGAGAAGGTTCAGAGGCCGTCCACATGTACCGCAGGACAGCCTGGTCCACCAGGGCCTCCAGGACCCCCAGGCCCTCAGGTATGAAACCTGATATAATGATAACAAAATAACAATTGCTGAAATAATAATACTTTAAAATCACGTACAACCCTTTATCAGTCAAGTGCTAGATCAAGGCCTCCCTTACATCGGCCTGTCGTGAGGGTTCTTTGACCATACTTCACCATGCTGGCTAGTGTCGTTTGGTGAAGGAGGGGATCCATGATTCATTAGTTCAGATATCACCTATCGTCTATGTCAACCATGGCCAGGAATCAAACTCAGGTTGCTGGATTTATAACTCTAGAAAATGTTGCGTCCCACGATGAATGCTGTCGTGGGCTGTGTAAAATGTTTTTCATTTTGTTTTATCTTAGGGTCCGCCAGCATTGCCTGGATTAATGGGACCTAAAGGAGATCAGGTGAGTGCAATGGGAATACAGCATACTAGTTTAAGTAAGCTTTTGAATGTGAGGTATGGGGAGGTGTAAGATAAGTATGTGAAATGTAAGTCACTACTGTGTGAATGCAAGCGTTTTAACAGAGGTCTAGGTTTTTGTATGATTAAGAATAATACGATGATTTCGTAGGATACATGTAATGTACTTTTACAAATTGACCTGTGCATTGTCTAATGATGGTATTATGCTTTAATTAAAGGGGATGATCGGAAAGCGTGGAAAACAGGTGAATTCCTTCATTGTGCACATATGTGTACAAACACATAATAAACACACGTACATATTATTCAATGTACAAATACACATATGCAGTTACACACACAGACCTTTTCTCAATCGGCCACTGCATGATGGCCTCCCCGCGTGTGGGTCGTGGTGGTTATTTGAACATACTCACTGGTCAATATGGGTTGGTGAAGGCAGGGAACATAGATCCATAAGTACAGTACAGTACAACTGTGGGTGTTACTGCACCGCTGTCTGCTGCTCACCACGTAGCCCGCAGCAGCCTATAGCATTTTTTTGTGCACGTGAGCAGAGCCAGATTAAGGAGCAGCGCCGGACTAAGGTTTTTGTAGGCCCTATGCACTTTTGTTTCATAGGCCTTCAGTGATAACTTTCTCCAGTTGGTGCTGCTGCCCATGTTACTACCGCCGCTGTCACTCGCTTGTTTCACGCGCACTTCGTCCAGCTGCTGGACAGATGTCGTTACTGATAAGTTCATTATTTAGTCTGTGCCCTAATTTGGTTGGAGGCCGCTGTGTGCCGTAGAAATCTCAAAAAGTTCATCTCCAGTGTTAATTTCTCTCCCCTTATGGAGAAAAAAAACCGATTGACATTGACATGACTCTGTCTCTTTGTTCCTACATTGTGCCTATCATTTGCTATATAAATAGATTTATTTACGAAGATACCTTGGTTACATTTTTTATAGTAGAAACAAAAATAACACTGTCAGTAATTTTTTTAGTCGGCACTTTAGTTTTCGTAGGTACTCAGCACAGTGCCTAGGCACAGTCCTCCAATTCCTCCACCGACTCCTCCACAGTGCATACTGCGCCTATTGGATAATATCGCCCTACACGTGGGTCACCTATCCAAGCACTCTCAAGGCTCCATTCTTTTTAGCTTTAAAAATACGACAGGATCGCGCACGCTCCGGACAGTTTGATCGCAGGCAGGATCGGGAACACCCAGGGCAGGATCACTGCGGCGATGCTGCTGGGAGCACGACTGATGGGCGCGTGTGTGCGTGTTCGTGCCAGGGCCGCCGTGGAACACCTGGGCCGAAGGGTGAGCAGGGCGGCTCGGGGCCCATGGGTCTGCCAGGAGCAATAGGGCCCAAGGTGACACATTGCACTGGCTAGGGTTGTGCCTGAAGTAAAGGTGAAGATGTGGGATTATTCATTTTCTTCTTGGTTCTTTCGGTAAAGTCACGTAGAAGGGAAATAATAAAGATAAAACATAATAAAATAATTCTCACGACGTTTTGGCCACAACGCAAGCAGCCATCCTCAGGTGAGACAGACCTGTTCTTCACCTGAGGACAGCTGCTTACGTTGTGGCCGAAACGTCGTGAGAATTATTTGATTGTTTTATTTTTATTATTTTATTATTTCCCTTCTACGTGACTTTACCGAAAGAACCAAGAAGATGAATCCCTGCAGTCACGAAAGCTTTAAATCGAAATGATTCTTTTTCTTTTATTATATTATATAGATTTACTATGATGAGTAACTTTTTTACAACATGTTGTTTGACAACACATAGGTGTCAGGGAAATTGCACATTTCACGTCGTGTTAATGTGGTTAAAAAGATTTATACGGAGAGCAACCCGACATCACAACAGCACATCTATCGATTGCTTGCTTTAAAATATTAACAGAAACACACCGAAAGATATTAGCTCGTGTAAAGAATCACTACAACAGGGCGTAAAAATAACTTTGCAGCCCCTGAAACCAGCTGCAGCTGTAAGTACATTAATTCCACAGAGGGTGGCTGTGGGAAGGACAGGGGCAGTAATGAGTGTGACTTCCCGCCGCCGCGGTGCGTGAGTGAGTGTGATCGTTGTGTTCTGCTCGCAGGGAGACAGCGGAGAACCGGGCGTCCTGGGGATGCCAGGTCCCCGAGGGCCTCCCGGTCTTAAGGTGAGCATCGTCGGCTCGATATGAAAGACACGACGTGTGTGGCAGCTCCACTCTGTCTGCTCCACCCCAACAAACAAACACGATTTAAAGCTTTCGTGACTGCAGGGATTCATCTTCTTGGTTCTTTCGGTAAAGTCACGTAGAAGGGAAATAATAAAAATAAAACATAATAAAATAATTATCACTACGTTTCGGCCACAACGCAAGCAGCCGTCCTCAGGTGAAGAACAGGTCTGTCGGAAAGACAGCATCTGAATTTCAGAGAATTATTAAATTATGTAAATGTTTATTATTTTATTTTTTCCCTTCTACGTGACTTTACCGAAAGAACCAAGAAGAAGAAAAACAAACACGATTTAATACGTAAGATTTGAAAAAACTAGATGTACGTGCAAGAACTTAACCCTCTCGTGCATTAATTATTCAAAGAAAACCCCAAATTAATGTTTATTTCAAGTGATTTTAGGAGTAAAAAGAACCCCCCACCCCCCCAGATTTGTTGAAAATGTTTCATATGATTTCACAGCAGCTCCAAAAATGATATCGCGAGAGTGAACATGATGTATGAGTGGGTTAAACAAACAACGATTAACACACGGTGCGATCTGCCGGAGGCTTCCCTGTCAATTACTCAATGATGAAACGATTCACCCCCTCAGCTCGGCCATTAAATGCTACGATTCAGGGTCGCCATTGATTCAATAATGTTTTTTTTAACTTT
Organism: Lethenteron reissneri; assembly: GCF_015708825.2. NCBI lineage: Eukaryota > Metazoa > Chordata > Hyperoartia > Petromyzontiformes > Petromyzontidae > Lethenteron > Lethenteron reissneri. Next base: position 15,556,112 of record NC_083798.1, on the reverse strand, counting down.
GCGGTGAATGCCGAGGGGACTCGTGGCTCCAGGGGTCACGTGAATATCTTAGATACAAAATAAATTAATCAAACAAATATATATGCTGACAGACATTCTTCGAACCATGTATCATGAGCTACAATTCGATGTTGATTAATCCTTACATCCTTTTTACTTGAGGCAGCTGCCATGTCTTAAACAGTGTTTGCTCTTCCCCAACCAACCCCTCCCTCTGAGCAACACTTCCATGCCTCCACTTACTCCCCCATGCCTCCACCTACTCCCCCATGTCTCCACCTACTCCCCCATGCCCCCACCTACTCCCCCATGCCTCCACCTACTCCCCCATGCCTCCACCTACTCCCCCATGCCTCCACCTACTCCCCCATGCCTCCACTGACTCCCCCATGCCCCCACCTACTCCCCCATGCCTCCACCTACTCCCCCATGTCTCCACCTACTCCCCCATGCCTCCACCTACTCCCCCATGCCTCCACCTACTCCCCCATGCCCCCACCTACTCCCCCATGCCTCCACCTACTCCCCCATGTCTCCACCTACTCCCCCATGCCTCCACCTACTCCCCCATGCCTCCACCTACTCCCCCATGCCCCCACCTACTCCCCCATGCCTCCACCTACTCCCCCATGTCTCCACCTACTCCCCCATGCCTCCACCTACTCCCCCATGCCTCCACCTACTCCCCCATGCCCCCACCTACTCCCCCATGCCTCCACTTACTCCCCCATGCCTCCACCAACTCCCCCATGCCTCCACCTACTCCCCCATGCCCCCACCTACTCCCCCATGTCTCCACCTACTCCCCCATGCCTCCACCTACTCCCCCATGCCCCCACCTACTCCCCCATGCCTCCACCTACTCCCCCATGTCTCCACCTACTCCCCCATGCCCCCACCTACTCCCCCATGCCTCCACCTACTCCCCCATGCCTCCACCTACTCCCCCATGCCTCCACCTACTCCCCCATGCCTCCACCTACTCCCCCATGCCTCCACCTACTCCCCCATGCCTCCACCTACTCCCCCATGCCCCCACCTACTCCCCCATGCCTCCACTGACTCCCCCATGCCCCGACCTACTCCCCCATGCCTCCACTGACTCCCCCATGCCTCCACCTACTCCCCCATGTCTCCACCTACTCCCCCATGCCTCCACTGACTCCCCCATGCCTCCACCTACTCCCCCATGCCCCCACCTACTCCCCCATGCCTCCACTGACTCCCCCATGCCTCCACCTACTCCCCCATGCCTCCACTGACTCCCCCATGCCTCCACCTACTCCCCCATGTCCCCACCTACTCCCCCATGCCTCCACTGACTCCCCCATGCCTCCACCTACTCCCCCATGTCTCCACCTACTCCCCCATGCCTCCACCTACTCCCCCATGCCTCCACCTACTCCCCCATGTCTCCACCTACTCCCCCATGCCTCCACTGACTCCCCCATGCCTCCACCTACTCCCCCATGTCTCCACCTACTCCCCCATGCCTCCACCTACTCCCCCATGCCTCCACCTACTCCCCCATGTCTCCACCTACTCCCTCATGCCTCCACCTACTCCCCCATGTCTCCACCTACTCCCCCATGCCTCCACCTACTCCCCCATGCCTCCACCTACTCCCCCATGTCTCCACCTACTCCCCCATGCCTCCACTGACTCCCCCATGTCTCCACCTACTCCCCCATGCCTCCACCTACTCCCCCATGTCTCCACCTACTCCCCCATGCCTCCACTTACTACTGCCATGGAAATGTACAGCCATACACCATCCAGCCCATTTAAACTACTACATTTCATCACCAGATCGAAACCTCAAATCTCTAAACCATTATGTGTTCCTAATTGATGTATTTTCAAATTATTATTCTGCGTGTTTTTTTTTTTTTCATTTCAGGGTGAACCTGGATTAAGTGGAGACAAGGTATCTGGTTCAGTTATTATCTAATGGTTTTTGGATGGTTTGGTGTTGTGAGTTTGACCTCATCTACCTTTTGGAATTCAAGGTAATGGAACTTAGACAATAATCATGGTATGTGCCCTTGCTTTACTTGCACTTTACTCCAGGGTGATGCAGGAGAGAAGGGTCAAACTGGCCTGCACGGAGAGAAGGTATGGGCATAGTTCTTTAAAAAAATTACACCGTTGCGATCCTGGGTTGGAATTTTGGCTATAAGTATAAGTTCTAGATTAGAAGTTTCCGTGACTGCAAGAATCCATACTCTTTGTTTCTTTCGGTAAAGTCACGTAGGTAAAAAAAACATTTTTCACCTACGTATGTGAAAAATATTTTATATTTATAAAAATAAAAATATTTTTATTTTTCACCTACCTGACTTTACCGAAAGAACCAAAGAGTATAAGTTTAAGTCTCAGCCTGGCCACCAATGACTTCACAATAACATGACATTTAGAAGTAAATTAATGCACTAAGGTTTGTTTTACATTGTGCTTATGTATTTGAAATAACTTTGGAGAGTAATGCCAGTAATATGAAAAATTGTATTGTACTTCTAATTCCATATATATAAACTGCGTGTATTTTTTGTAGGGTGAAACAGGGAGTCAAGGAATGTTGGGACCAAAGGTACAATCATCTCTGTGCATAAAGCAAAATGAATATCCATTATATCGCTCAAACAATACATTTATAATAACTTAATTACCAGTGGTTAAGATGGAATTACATATAACGTTGATTAAAACTGTTAAACTTCAGATAAAACGTGCTATATTACATGACCTATATACGGTTCATGTTATAAACAACCTTTGATGCTGTGCATGAATAAATGGATTTCATGGCTTTAGCTACTAATCATGTCATAGATGTCTTTAGGTATTAATCATGTATATATTCATAGTGTTGAAGTTCAGGGTTTTGTATTGAACTGAGTAGTAAATACTTAACCACTTTAGAAACCTTATTGATGGCTGCTGTTAATGTGGACTTTGAAAATACATGGGGGAGCAGCGGTGGCAGAGTGGTTAGTGCACTGCACTATGGACAAGGATACCTGAGTTTGATACTCAGCCACGACTTACAGGGGTGAATTATATCTAAACTAGTCTTGGGTCTCCCCCTCTTCGCAGCCTTAGTGCAATCGCCAGCATGGCAAACTATCGTGAAACTACGCTGATGACTGACAAGGGATCGGGAGGCCTTCTCCCATCAGTGTATTGACAAACAGTGCCGGATTATCCTAGTAGCACAAGTAGCTACATATGCTACGGGCCCGCACTTTCAAGGGCCCCGCGCTAAATGCTTTCAAGTTATCAATTCCGGTTCAGTGATCCTGCACTTGCTCTATTACTATAGTACTATACTGCCTTCAACTTTTATGAACGACTGGGTTTTTAAGATTAGCGATTTGTTGTATTATCTGGTTGTATAGAAAATCAAACAATACAATAACTTTACTATGCAAGTAAAAAATGTTGTTTAATATTTATTCGTGTTTTATTTTATTTAGGGCACCTTTATAACATATGCTACAGGCCCCGCACTAGCTTAATCTGAAACTGTTGACAAATGTTTATAAATTTTTTATTATTATGAGAATACATATAGACATGGCATGAAACACATGTTCAAGTGTCCTTCGAGGTGTATTAGAAATGGAAAATTCCAGCCTCAGACTTGCAAATCACAAACATGACTGCTTTAGAATGTTAAGCTTTTTCACCACACCATCTTAATTCCTCCACCCATATTGAGCACTCGATCTACCCAGCAGACGAGTTCATCTCATCTCTGCTGTGTTCAACCACCACACTGCAGGTCACGACATTTCTTTTTCTGCTTCATGTGCTCCTCGACTCGGAAGCGCTCCTGTCATCAAGTTTTCATGAACCTTGCCAGCCTTGCTCAATGAAAGAAGTGTACCAACTGTTACCAGTCATACCTTGAAGAGTACTGTTTCTTGCCGGCCACTTGGCAATTTGGGCATTTAGGGCCCGTTCTCGGCACCCTCGATTAATTAAACAAAAATCGTAGGTTGTTTACGAAGCGTTGTCTTGGCACCAGTGTTTACGTGGGTGCACTGTGTGACAGGGCGACATTGGTCCGAAGGGGAGCGATGGACCTGCAGGTTACCGGGGCCCCATGGGAAAGCCGGGCAAGCGTGGAAAAGCCGTGAGTGCTGCACGTGGCAAGGCCGTGACCCACACTCACGCGGCACGGTTAAATCGCGGCATCGAATGTGGCAGTGCACGTGTTTCCTTTCACCTCAGAGCAGTGTCACACTAAGGGTTGCCACCTACGAGGTACAAAAAAAACCTCGGTGTATAATGGGGATATCTCAATATACCGAAAATAGGGAGAGCTATACATGTGAATGTAATGCAGTGGTGTCGGAACGTATTCTGTGGATTAGAAGATGCTCCGGAATGTAAGACGCACCCCAAACTTGTGCATGGTGTCATTAAAGTTCGAGTCACATACACTATGGATTATGAGACATTATCCCCAGTTATCGCTTTAAGAGAGAGGGAAAATGTGTGTTTTGTAATTCGGATAATACAGCATGATGAGAAGACTCAGAGATTCCCACCAACCCAACAAGAGGATGATCCTGGAAAAACCAGGACAGGTGGTAACCATCGTCACACTGCCTTTCTCATTTGTCTCCAAGCAGGGCATGAAGGGAGAGCTGGGTCCTCGGGGACCTCCTGGGTTGCAGGGAGTAGTGGGTCCCCCAGGTCCTCCCGGACGGCTCGTAATACCAAGTGGTACGTTGTGGCCTCCCCCCTTCCACCTGGGTGCCCACACCACCTGCTACCCCCGCCCCAACCCTGCACTCCCCAACCAATGCAACCTACCTCATCGTGGTTGGCGTTAAAGCACTCGTTAAATAAATGGAAATAAACGCAATAATTTTTCTGCAGCATTGCATTGTGCAAAATTAATCAAGCGAACGATGAAAGTTAATTTGGTGAAATGGTGCTAATTCCTTTAAGTTCTGCGAGCTCCGTTTATATTTTTTTACGAATTTAGATTGGTGTCTTATCTACGTTGTAAAAGTAGTCATTTTTCACCACAGATTGCAATATCTCGCTGGGGCAATTTTCTCAATGGATGATGTCGTTTGCCCAGGGGAGATGCCTCTGCGTCAGTGATCCAATGAGCACTGGAGTAGCCGGCCGGCAGGAAAGCCTGCACTGCCTCGAACGAATGCATACCCAACACGGCAGTTAATTGAATTGAGAAATGTCAATACCACTTTACCGAATTAGTCTATAATGCAGCCATGGAAAGAGCAGAGCTTGCACTCCACGCTGCTGCTGCGTTATTTGAATACAAATGGCTCAATTCCTCTGTAAATAAAAACTAGATTGACCTTACCTGCTTCTAAATGTATCCTTTATTACGTCGTTACAAAAGGACGAGGATTAATTTGCATAATATTGTTACAAAAAAATCTATAGCCGTTCCAATTCCCTCACAAGTCAATGTGTTGTGTATGTTTTCCTAATGCGGCACAACATTCAATTATTGTCGGAGTTTGAAGCAGTACGTTAAATAAAAAAAATTGCAATGATTATAGTAGTATCTTCTTGGTTCTTTCGGTAAAGTCACGTAGAAGGGAAATAATAAAATAAATAAAATAAAACATAATAAAATACAATTCTGCATTTTCCATACATATGCTAAATTCCTCTGTTGATATGCAAATTCCTTTGTCAAGGCGCCCTTCCTCCCCTAACCCAGCTTCAATATACGCTGCCAAGCTTGGTGGTGTTCATTCAGACGCTGCCTTTCCGACAGACCTGTTCTTCACCTGAGGACGGCTGCTTGCGTTGTGGCCGAAACGTCGTGAGAATTGTATTTTATAATGTTAAATTTTTATTATTTTATTATTTCCCTTCTACGTGACTTTACCGAAAGAACCAAGAAGATGAATCCCTGCAGTCACGAAAGCTTTAAATCAACAATTATAGTAGTAATTTATAGCGCAGCGTCAATCCTGTGCTGCATAAATGTCTTCCCGTACTGTGTTGGTCATTGTGTTAGTTTGTCCATACTTCACCATTCTGGTCAATACAGGTTGGTGAAGAGGGAGGGTGGCATAGGACTGGTTCAGACATCACTCGCCACTGCTACAAGCTGTGTCTGGGAATCATACACAAACGACCACGTTTTGTAGCCCATTTTCGCAAACAATTGGCAGTTACTTAACAACCAGTGCTGTTCAACGTGGTGAATTATGGTTAAATAACCCCCATGACTGACATGGCATTGAGAGGCCCTCATCCAGCGGTGAATTTACAAATGGCCTGCCCGCGTTGAATAAAACCTGTGTACAACTTAAACGTGTATATTCTTATGACTATGAATATGTACATATTTATGAAAAAAAACTTCCAATTTCTCAGACTTAACTTCAAATTTAGCAATCTTTGGAAGAACGTAATCAACCAGGTAATGTGTTAACTGTTGTGTTAGCCGACTCTCTGTGTTGCATTGCATTACATTTCTAAGTGTACTAGGTTTGTTTTCTCAAACTTCCAATTTCTCTCCCCCTGCTATTTCCGTTTATTTTCTCTGCCCCACCACCCCCCTCTATATAATTCGTCATCACAGAGGTGTTGTTCTGTCTCTCTCTCTGTGTGTCTCTCTCCGTGTCTGTGTTTTGTCTCTCTCTGTATGTGTCTCTCTCCGAGCATGCATATTATTTCAAACCTGATGACGGTTGCTTGTGTTGCAATCGAAACGTCGTGTATTCCATAATTTATTTTATTTATTTCTACGTGACTTTACCGAAAGAACCAAAGAGTACATATATATGTGTTTTTTTTTTCAGATCAGACGATTCAGACGGCCAAGGGCGAGCGCGGTTTTCCGGGAGTACCGGGCCCCCCAGGGAGGTGCTCGTGTCCCAGCCAAGGCAACTCCCTGCAGACACGCGCAGCCGGCGTGCCGTACCCCGCCGTGCAGGCCGTGAGTGGCATCTTCTCGCGACCCCCACCGAGCAATCAGCTGTTAAACCACGACCCTGCACAGCGATCTCCAAGCCGCAGACGTGCGCTCCGTGCGAGCCGCAGACAGACTAAAGAAATCCTCAAGGACAGACCCGTAGCATGCACAGGCTGCTTACAATAACAGTCACGACTATGAATGTTTGTATGTGCACATTTACAGCCCTTCATCAATCCACTGCTGGATGAGGGCCTCTGCATGCTGTGCGAGTCGTACGGATTGTTTTACCATACTTCACCACACTGGGCAGTAATGGACGTTGAAGATAGGTGGTATAGATGTGGGAGAATATAATTACAATACTAAAATTTGCATGCAATGCCCTCTGCTGTCTAAAGTTTATCGTATAGCCTATAACAGCTTTCATGCATGGTGGGCACCCACCACAATAGTATCCAGGCTCAACCGAACTTAGTTTCTTAGATCTACCATTGGAACCTCATTTTCCAGTAAAAAATATGATAATTGGTTTTTGACCCTTCTCTCTGGCAACAAAACTGACACCTTTTTTTACAAGGAGTCATGTTTACATAAACCACAATGCCTGCAGTCATAATGCAAACAAAAAACATAACTCGGATAATGTGCACTGTCCTTGAAGTTGATTGGTCCACACCCGAGACAGCTTTCCTTAGAGCCTAGTCTCACATGGGGTGGACTAATTATCAGAAATTCCCTTTGTTCGAAATGTAATCATCCCGCCCACTACCTTCATGAGTCGTTGAAATGTTATGATTCACGGTCATGATGCGATTCAAGAATCAGTTCTTTTTTGTTCAATTTTTGCAGTCTCGTTAGAAGAGTTGTGTTCACTCCGTTAGGCCTAAAGATAACATCTTCTATATTAATAAAGACCTTAATCTGGATGTCTCAAAAACCTCTAGGGTACTTCCCGACAAGGTAGAAAGCAGAAATTTGGTAAATAGGTAGCTTTTAAGACACAAACAACATGACAAATCAGAAAATCTGAGATTTTTCATTTCAAGGCCCACAAATCTCGATTTTAAGTGCCCCATAAACATGTTTGTGCATCTCATTCAGAAACCGTTAAAAATATAAGATTGCGTGTTTTTCTTTTGATAGACCCTAAAAACAGAAAATCTAATTAAAGCGAGAACCATTGGTTCTATCCTTTTCCTGAAGACGACCGCTTGAGTTGCGATCGAAACTCCATAGTTTTCTGTTATTTTTATTGGTTCTATCATTATAGTTTTTCAGATATTTCGGATTCAAGCAGATTTGAACCAATGAAGTTCAAATCTGAATAATTTGAAAACGGGAAAAGGTAGGCACTTCCCCTCATAGAGTATTAAAATAATTATTTTTTGTTTTTTCTCATAAATAAAGAATAGAATATTTCAATTGAGTGGTTTCCGATAGTTACGTCTTTAAATATAACAAGTTGAATCAAGTCGTCAACAATTTTTGTGTGTTTTTATGCGGTAAAATACACATTTTTGGAGTAGTTGTTAGTGTCTGATCGTAGATAAAAGTTGTAATAAATAATATAAGATTAATTATTATGTTTATTAAAACGTTTGCCTCGCGAAGACAAGCTTCATGAACTAGTTAGTAGACACTTTAGGATACCGAAGGGTCGAAGAGGTCGATGTGTACCAAACGATTTCAGCCAGGTCTGTCCAGGTTGGTGATACGGAAAATATTTCCGCACCTGGTGCACCACATCAAATATTCCTCTTGCTACGGTTGTGGCTACTCCGAGTCGCGTGCCTACTCCAGTCTTCCAGGAACACTAAAAAATGTTGTGTGACATTCACCCCATGTTACAGCTGTCTGAAGCTTCGTGGACAACTGCATGCAATGAGCTTGCCTTAAAATGTCGTGTAGCTCACCCAGCTGCTGGATCCAAGTCCCTTTGTTCCGATTGCCCTGAGCATACGCACACAGTGCAGCTGAGCGTCCCTCTGTTGTGGCTGCAGATCTATGTGGTGAGCAGCCAGCAGGACCTGGAGCTGCTGAGCTTGCCCAACACCATCGCCTTCTGCCGAGACGTGCGCTCGCTGTTCTTCAAGGAGCCCACGGGCTGGGTTCCCATCCAGGTGCACCCCTCGTCAGTCCCTCCCTGAGCCGTGCGGCCAAAGCCTCGAGTGCCTCGTTATCTCTGCCAGAGGTCGCAACCGGGTACCCGATACCCGTACCCTACCCGATACCCGGCTACCTGTACCCGGCCAGGTACGGGTACGGGTACCCGTTTGCGACCCTGGTGCGGCCGGGTACGGGTAGGCCGTGAGTCACTGGTGAGTAACCGTTTGTCACTCATTTCGGGTAGGGTCCGGGTAGCGTACGGGTACCCATACCCGGCCAGGTACGGGTACCCATTTGCAACCCTGGTGCGGCCGGGTACGGGTAAGGAATCAAAACCCGTTTGCGACCTCTGATCTCTGCATGTGTCCACTCAGTATAACCCAGTGTTTCAATATGGTGTTGCATGTGGTGATTCCGATGCAACTGTGTGCATTTTGCCGTTTTGTCACATTTTTGTTTTGAAAATGTCAGGCATCATTCAAGCATAGCTGTGCAGATTTCATGTGAAGGCACTTCTGGGTGAGGCCTTCTTATGCTTTGCGAGCAAAGGGGGTTATTTGACCATACTTCACCATGCAGTGACATTCAGTGAAGGGGTGGGGGCAAGGTGACCAGGACCAGTTCGGATATTACCCTTCACTGATGTGAACTGTTTCCGAGAATAAAACTCGGATTCAGTGCACAGTGCGCAAACCACTCTGCCACTGCTCCTCAATCATTCAAATACATATCTTTACGTGAGGAAATATTCATATCATTTTCAATGTGTCTGAAAAATACATACATTTGATTTCTAAGAAGGGAAAAAAATGTTCTAGACATCTTGTAAATAATGCAATTGCACACATATGAATGACGACCCTTTGCTGGATAAATTACATAATTATTTAGGTTTATCCATTGGCTTTGATCTATGACTGCTCACTGCGTCATGCAACATTTTGTCAAGCATTGTAAAAACAATCGTGTTCGTGGCCATGTTTGTTTATATTCAACATTCGGTGGTCATGCTGAGGTCATCAAACTCGCTGCACATGCGAAATGCTTTAGACTGCGGAAGACGACGTTGATTTATTCTCCAACGGAGGTCTTGGATCTCATTCTCATGGAAATTCTGGCTCAGGACTGCCAACCACAGGCATTAGACCACCCCAAGCCATCCAATCATCTCGCATTGAAGACAAACTGCATATTTTAATATAAAAATGAGCTGTTTGTTTTTACGACTTGATAGACGTCTGCAAATAGTACAACTTCGCTTATTAGTGAAATCACTCATTTGTAAGCCATGAATGCCAGCTGTTGCGTATATTCCCTTCACCCCCTGCCATCACCGTCCCTCCACCGTCCCGTCAGCTCGCCCCTCCCCACCTCACAGGGTTCTGCGGAGACGGAACCGTACAGGAGGTGAACGGAGAAGAGTGTGACGACGGCAATGAGGTCGGCTCTGACGCCTGCGTGGGTGAGTCCCTTGCATCTTGCTAAGCCAGGGGTGAGGAATATTTTCCTTACTGAGGGCCAAAGAGGACTTTTATATATCTTTGGGCAGTAACCACACATTAGCACACACACACCTCGACCACTTATGTCAATGTAAAAGACCCATACTGTGACAAAAGTGACTGGGCATGTTGAAATTAGAAACATGCTGTTCCAGGTAAAAAAAAATTCCCCCCTAGTAGCCAATTAGTGCTTTAAGTGATGGATAAATATTGTTAGCGGGGCTGTTTCGCAGTGGCATGCCACATGTGTTTATCCCATGGCTTGTAGGTCCCCCACCTGCATACTAAGCCCACGTTCACAGCCTAAACTCTTCGATCAGAATTTCGACATTCCTACCACCCCAACCTGTGAAGCTTACAACAATGTACCTGTGCGCTAAACATGGAACAATTATCCTGACCCCTTGCAATTTGAGGAATTTCCACAGTTCGAATACACGATTCAATTCAAGAATCGATCATTTTTGACATTGTGGTGAATACATTTGCCTCTGGTGTTGCTGCAGGGTTTATATTGATTACACACAAAATAAAAAGTAAAGCCTTGGATGAACACAAGGCAATTTGTCAGTCGGGTGGATCATCATCTTCATCGTTTATTTTATATATATCATGCCTCCCATGCAGTACATCTCGAAATACCATCTTGAGGATGAAGATTATCCATGGTGTGTCAGTCCGAAACGTCGTGATTTTATTGTTTTTATTTTTTATTAATTTTAATTTAATTTTTTACCTACGTGACTTTACCGAAAGAACAAAGAGTATATTTCACCACGTTGGCCAGTGTGGGTCAGTGAAGTGGGGGGGCCCAGACCCAGTTCAGATATAATTCGCCACGGATGTTGGCCGTGGCCGGTAATCGAACTCTGCTCACCAGGTTCATAGCACAGTGCACTAACCATCCGCTTCCACCCACAAAAAATAATAATAATCGATTTTAATCGGTGCGTCATTATTTGCAAGCCAACTGTGTGAATATTCTGGAGCCAATCCCAGTTCTACAACACCCACAATTATCGCTTGCAGCTCACTCTTGTAAGACTGCACTGCTTCGACCAACATCAGCATGCTGTTGCCTCATGTTCCCTACGTAGACTGCAAGCGCGCGTTCTGCGGTGACGGCCACCGGTGGGACGGGCTGGAGGAGTGTGACAGTGTCGATCTTGGCCAGCAAACTTGTGCCACATACTTGCCCGGGTGAGCACAGCCATCTGGCAACACTGCCCAAAATACGTCTCGTTTTGCCACCATTCGATAATTACTAAGCCGGAGCCAGCACGTTCCTGCTCAAATGAGTGTTGCTGGGGGGGGGGGGGGTAATCAGTTGCATTGGCAGTCCTAAGCCAGTGGTGCAAATTCCACATTCACATAGTGGGTTTCAGTCTCTTCACAGGACAGCCACTGTTGACTTCCTACATTGGTACCTATTTTATAGACCCGAGGGGTGATGAGCAGAGCCTATCTCTGATAACGGGGATGTGGATTCCTACGTGAAAATGTTCGATGACCACTCTGCATGGCACCTTTAATAAATTATAATAATTCACAGCCCATTATCAATTCACCACTGGATGTTGGTCTCCTTAAGCGGTGCTGGTCGTGGAGGTTGTTTGATCATCCCTCTTTACACTAAACAGTGCAGGTTGGGGAAGGGTGGACCCAGGACTGGTTCAGATAGCACTCTCCACTGGTGTTAATATATATATATCATTATATATATAGAGATATGATATTGTTTAATACAAACATTTGTTTCGATTTAAAGCTTTCGTGACTGCAGGGATTCATCTTCTTGGTTCTTTTGGTAAAGTCACGTAGAAGGAAAATAATAAAATAATAAAATAAAACAATAATAAAATAATTCTCACGACGTTTCGGCCACAACGCAAGCAGCCGTCTTCAGGTTGCTTGCGTTGTGGCCGAAACGTCGTGAGCATTATTTTATTATGTTTTATTTTTATTATTTTCCTTCTACGTGACTTTACCGAAAGAACCAAGAAGATCAACATTTGTGTGCAGTTTAAATTATTCCTTTGCATTTCTTGCACCGTGTTAATACAATATAGATGCCAACCACTTGAATAATTTATAAGTTGAACGTTCAACATAATTACAAGTGTGGTGTTGACTTCCGTGTTGTTACTTTGCAGCTCATATGGACAGCTGAGGTGCACCATCTTCTGCAGGATTGACTCCACTGCCTGTCGCTTCTTCTCTTGATCTGAAATCGTCACACTGGGCTGAAGATGACGGGATTACGAAGAACAAGCAAGCCTTATATTACGGACATAGACATAACTTAATTTCTCACTAAATATTGTCTGGGTCACTGGTAGACTGGAGGTGGCATGTGACTAGTAGCAACAGCCATAGCAAGATGTTTTACTGGATGTGGTGTGCCGGGTGTAGAAACATTTTCAGGGTTACAGACCTAGCCAGACATGGCTGAAACTAACCTCTGGACAGATATTTTTAAGCTGTCAAACAGAATGCCATTGAGAACTCCTGGAGGATTTATCGTGAATACGAAGGTAAATCTGAGACGATAATATACCTCACATTTTATCGAGCTGTGAAACATTCATACGCAATATAGCAACATATCCAATCCATTTATGGTACAAGAACAATTTGGTGGAACCTGACTTATTTGGACAGCTGTGGTGAACTGCTAGAGACACTCATCGGCCTCATGCAAAAGTTAAAGATGTGCCTGACATATTTTACTCACACCACCGTTGGGAGAAAAAAAAACCTTTGTCTTCCACCCTGGCCATATGGAACCTGTCCAAGTTATTGTTTCATTGCTGCTTAGCTACTAGATATTAGGAATTGCATCGTGCCTATGAATTATGCTTATGAATTACATTATGGTACAACGTATGTTATCGTAAACTGTTTCTTTTAAGTTATTTAAGGTGCTTTGAATAATACTTTGCTGCTATTTGTAAAGACCAAAATGGGTTCTTGACAACATGGTACAGTATTATGAATTGATTTTTTATAAACACTATTTTAATGATACTTCTCTGTTGATGTTACACTTGTTCTATTTACCTCATTTTTTAAAGTACATTTTCATCAATAGTAGTCTTAATTGCATCACGGTTGTATTTATTATAATTATTTGACTTTTTTCATGTTACTATTATTTGGAAAGATTTTGTTTATACCGGATTTTGTTAATAACAGTGCATCATGTATGGCCTAGACCACTTTCTCATTGTCTCAAGGTATCCGAATGTGTAACAGATTTCATCGTGCAAAATTTTGACGAATTTCATTTTTCATAGGCTGTGATAATATTTCAGCAATTGTACGCGTCTTTCCTTGACTGCTAGTGTCTAAATGAGCAAATTCAACTAAGCATTGCCGACATATCGCATATTTCTCAAGTCCTGTACTGGAATGAATACTGTACAATGAGTGTAAAATGTGCACTTGTAGAATGCATGCTCCACTCTCCCCGGCGTGTATGTTTACGCTTTGTATGCTAAGGGAGAGTGAGTGTCCCGGGGCCCATGAAGAGGCCCGAATAAATTAAATTGGCTCACCCAGGGAGAGACCTTATTTTCATTGCATGTCCTTGCCAGAGTGCCTTTTTAAGTCATGAATTCACTTCCCTACACCTTACTCATGGCTGCTACTCCATTAACTGATTGCTTCCTGTTCCTCCGAGCACTGGATAATGAACGATTTTTCTGTTTTCAGCCTTGGCTAGAAAATTAATGGCAATGTGAAAGCAACATGCAAAGCATGGTGCAGGGTTGCTTTGCGATTTTTAAATCTATGACATATTGTATTCACTTCGGCAAAAAAAGGATAGATGTAAAATTATAAAGGTGAAGCCCTGCAATTTCTTGTTCTTACCATTGCTGACAGAATATACTCCTCGAGAGGAAGCTCGAGAGAGCCTCTCTAGTGCTTGTATTTGGCCTATGCTTCCACCCTGGCTGCAGGTTTGTAAAAGAGGTGGGAGTGACCCACACTTGATCACACCGCACACGACCTGCCTGCCGATTGGTGTTACTAATTTATACTGCTGGGTGTAACACGCAGGGCGGGGAAGTATACGGTATGTTTTAAAAAATTAAAGGAGGGTTCACAGCACAAAAGGGAAATTGAGTGGTTCTGCTTTAACCGCCACCTATACCTTGATGTCACGGGATTTACCGAGTGAAACGGAGTCTGCACGTACAAGCATGGGCCCCTATATTTAGCGTTCCTGTCACCCTGTCCACAACAACTGCTGCCTCTGTTTTCACGACAGAGATGACCCGGCCATGGTGACGGGATGCAATGCAAATGCACTGCTAGCAACTTACAGTACTTGCCGCAAGACATCAGGGGCAATGGTTCAGTCAACCTCATAAAGCCGACACGGTTAAAGCTGTAAGCTTCCCACTGCGTCGTAGCATTGTCTTACATTTCTTACATAATTTCCCACAATTCAGGGTTATTAAAACCCAGGAGCAATTTGTTGGGCATCTTAAAGTGTTCATTGTTGCATGAATACCAAAAACCCTTCAGGAAAATTTGAGAAAATATTGTTTATCGAAATCAACACGAAGCCTTGATATTTAAGAACTTAAGACCTCGCTAAGAATGTTCTATTTCGCGTGAAAAGTAACGGTTTATAATGGTTAGATGTAAACATTAAATATTGGCAACCAACATTACAATTTTAAATAATACTGCAATACAGTATAATTGTGAATATCGTATATTGCCTATATTTTAAATATGTTTTTAATTCTTGAGGTGGTTGGGTCACTCAGGTAAGAGTGTTGAACTGACACTACTGTGATCCTGTTTTCGAATTTGGCCCGCTGTGACTAAACAAGGTGCTAAAGTTGATGGTCTCCACCGGTCACCAATGACTCCTCAAAAAAACCTGACCATATTAAATCTGGTTTTGCACTTAATTCGGTACATTTTCCAGCTCTGACAAATAAACATTGCCTTGACTGTCCTGCAACAAACAGTATGGTAGATAAGAAGTAATTTGAATATATTAAGTAGTCCTGTGATAATTACTTCTACAGGCTATTCCATAAGATGGTATGATGCACTGTTTACAAAAACATTTGCAAAAAATATTAATGACACTCGCGTTAATAACCATAAAATATCACAACACTCATGAAGTAGTGAATTGTTAAGATAAACGATAGATCTATATAAATAATAATGTTGTACATGCAAAAGATGATTTATAGACAGCTAAAGGCATGATCCTAACTATCTGATTAGACCTCCCATGATGTATTGCGTGTCACGTGACAATCATACTGTGTGTACAATACACACAGCCTTATTTTAAATGACCAACTCAAAGAGTCAAAATTTCGACAAGATCTTAGCAACAGGACAACACCGGTTTCAGCATTGGTATGAAGTCAGTTCGAATAAATATATTAATGCTCATCAATTATACATTCAATAGTGCAGTTTGTTGCTGGCATTTTGGGCCTTTGGCGTGTGGTCAGCAATCGTTATAAAAACATGTATGTGTATTTCGATTTAAAGTTTTCGTGACTGCAGGGATTCATCTTCTTGGTTCTTTCGGTAAAGTCACGTAGAAGGGAAATAATAAAAGAATACAATTTAATTATTTTATTATGTTTTATTTTTATCATTTTATTATTTCCCTTCTACGTGACTTTACCGAAAGAACCAAGAAGATGTATGTGTATGTTAAAAACCCACGAGTTGCTTGCTCATCCTTTTGGCCACGCTCGCCTTTCGCTTGTGCGGTTCCTGCCACCTGTTCCAGATGTATTAACACACCGCCTAACGAATCTCCACGGGGAGCAGCCTTTGCTCTCAAAGATACCATGCCAAGGCCACCCTTGTCCAATTTGATGCCAAGGCCTAGAAACGTCTCTGGGACGGCACATTTGAAATTACTCCATGGTACTTTTAATGGTATTTGCCTACCCACTGTATCATGCTCAGTGTTTCAAAGTGCCTCGTCCGGCGCGTTTAATGCCGGCATATTGCTTTACGTCTACTTTGAGGCTGTTTTGCTTTGCACTTGATAAGCATGGAAAGAACGGCAAGCATCCGAGCTGGGACAAAGCCCTGACATCGGAGAATCCGTTGGGATCTCCGTGCCGTTGGGGAATACAAAACACCTGTTCTACATTCCACAGATGCAATTGTATTGTTTTATTTAGGTTTTTTTTCCTTCTTCTCATAATGGCAGAATGATGACACAATTTCAATGGGACCACGGGTTGATGCTTGTGCAATATTGGAAGAGTGCAGTGTGTGTGTGGATAAATAACCTGAAATATCTGGAGGGCACGTTTGGGAAATTTTTAGCTTGCAAGTGAGTCTAACATTACGGAAAAGCCAATAGCCTCTGCGCTTGAGTTACTGGTGCTGCAGACACGGAATGCGATATTCGCCTCCCTGCAGGAGCCGTGGGTAGATGATACCTACAGCACACCCCAGGGCTGATGTCAACAGCAATTTTTGAGAAAGCCAATAGCAGTGAAATTGTCACCATCACAAAACAAAATGAATTTCAATAATACTAGCAGCCTGCAGGTCCTTTGAACGTGACCATCCTGCCATCCAGCCAGCCAGCGAGCAAAACTGTTTTCCAGCACATATAGTACAATGCCAGTGTATTCTGCGCGTTTGTACGAATGTACGGTTAGCGCGTTGCGCTACGAAATCGGCGACGATTGTCACCACCAACACCGGTGACGATTCTCTGAACCGGTCCTGAGCCTCCTGTTGGTCGACTAAGCCTCAAATGGGTACCTGGTGCGGTATCTAAACATCGCCACTAGGGAGACAAAGGCGGCCGGGCGTGGTGCAAGCCACCCACCCCTTCGTGTGCCGTGCCAGCCTTCATAGGTGCTCGCTAACAGCACTTGCCCCAATAGTCTGTTAAGGCTACACGGGGGATCTTTGTCTTTTGAACCGGGTTCAACGCTGTGGGATGTGGGCGACCTTGTCACGCAGATGTGCGCGGCGACGTCCCTACCATGAATCTAGCCAGCAAAACTGTGTGTTTAAACTGTATATATCGTATATATAACATAGCATAATACAATGGGGCAGTAGCGTACAGAGATCATATATTCGGAACAGAATAGATTTTCGTGATGGAGGCCGTTGCCCAGTGAAAATCACTATCAGTTAATTGCTGGATGATCATCTGGCAACGAGCTGTAGCTGAAGTCTTGATTCTCTATGCGGTTTACACTAATACGCTTAATTGTCCTTTGTATGCTACACACCAATAATAATAATCATAAAGCGATCAGGTATTCAGATTGGACTTCACTGTCAGTGTGAGAACGTAGGCGACATAAAAAAAGATGTATTGCATTTGTGGTACTGAATAACACATTGGACCTCATACTTAGCACAGGGAGGTGCACTGTGGCTATGTGAGCCATTTAGCTGAGCAGAAATTGGCCTAGAAGGTGTTTTATATGCCTCTCATGTTGAAACTCGGTGGTCCGGGTCTTTGCTGTCTTAGGTGAGATATGTGAAGTGTCTTACTGCCCCCGTCTGTTAGATTTTGGAAACGCCAGAAATGTAACTGCCAACAATTGAACATGGGATTGTTACTGGTAGGAACCTCCTGGTTACACCAGCCCACAGGGGATTATTGTGTCTGTCGTGTAGGGAGTGGCTGGTTGGGGAGGGGCTGGGTGGGGAGGGGCTGGGTGGGGAGGGTGTGGAGGGGCTGGGTGGGGGTGGGAGGGGTGGGGCTGGGTGGGGAGGGGCTGGTCACCCCGTGGTGCCCTTATAAAACTCAACGTTTAACCTACTCACGCCGGCTTGTGCCCGCCCTCACAGTCGGGCATATTTGCGGAATACACCACGCCGCCGTTGACCCTGGCCATTGACCGAGCAACCCAACGTTCCTACCAGCTCCCTCCGCATAAATGGGTTATAATAAAGGGGAGGATGCAAGGAGTTTGGCAGTGGGGACCACCTTATCCCAATATGCAAGCAATACCCTTGGCTCTGACCAACTATCTAAAAGCAGCTCCAGTGGTACTAACCATATCCCTAACTAGGCACTATTATTAGCCCTATCCATAAATGAGTAACCCGCCACCACTTCTATCTCTATCCCCCTTATACGCCACTCTGCCCTCAAACCCCATTTCCAGCGGGTGCGTATGGCATTGTATTCGTTGCTATTTTTTTATATTTTCCGGCAAAGTATTAAATCAAACAGCAACACATCGTGCCATTGCCGCTTCGTCGTGTACGTTTTACCCGGCGAAATTTAAGTTTTCAAAGAAGTGGAGAGCTAGCGGCACCTGGTGGTCACCAAAGTTTATAAAAACCCATCCCTGTCACACATCTGTCGAGTATGTGTACGTCCTGTCGTTTGCAGAGAAGATGCTTGGTTTCAATAAATGAAAAACAACGAGGGGTGTTATAAATGAGCGGCAATGAAAATAAACGAGCATATAAATGGAGTGAAAGTGTCGTGCAAGATCATCCTGAAGAGTGAAATAAAACTGCTCTAGAGGAGTTGTTAACACCCCTAGCTGCCAATGATATTCTGTTCCGGACGACTGTTGCAACGTATGATCTTGTGTTTTGATTTAGTGTGCTGATCTTTAAAGGTGCATTTGAAAAATGTTGATACTCCTACTGATGCTCCTGCTGTTGTGGAGTGACTCATGCAGCCAGCTATGGCTGCAGGGTTTTGGTGGTACATGTTGTTTATGTTGTTTGTGTTGTTTATTGTGAAATTCCGGTCACAGTTCCTATGATCACTGTTTCATTGCTTTTATGGCTTTATTTTGGTGATTTCGAAAAGTTTTTTTGGTTTGGCCATGTTTGTTTGTTGTAGTACGGAGTTAGAATTATGACTTTAATCTAAGTTGTCTTGTGGTTGTTGTTGTTGTTTGACTTGCATCCCACTGGGATTTTTGCACAGCGTTGGTGTACGGTGCTTTTCTTCTGGAAGACTTTGCAGTTTTTTCCTGGATTTTTTCTGTTTGCGCATAGTCACTTTAAGATGTTTTCTTGTTCATGTTTTTGTTTTTTGTTTGTTGCGGTTGCACCCGATTCAAGAGCCGAATGGCTCACAGGGCTATACCCAACTGAAATCTGAAACTGAAAGGTATTATCTCGTAAATAAAAGGCCCCCTCGGTCCACACGCAAGTTGTGATGCATAACTGAAGTGTCGCTTGCGGCGTGACAACGGTGACCATTACTGGAGTGTTATGGCGATGCTCGTCAGAGTCAAATGAAAGTAGTTTTCTTCTCATTTACCTCACTTTAAATTTGTGTGGGTCTGTTCATCTCCTGCAAATGCATTTTGTATCTACAAAAGATGCTTTTATTATTACACGCTTTTATTTAACTCACTCTGTCTGTTGTTGTCGTTGTTGTATCCTCAAATCTTTTTTTAACCCATTTCCAATGTGGTATCGACTGCAAACTTGGTATACTTATGTCATACTGATGACAATTCTTAATAAAACATATTTTTTAAACATTCTTCTTTTTATGTTATGTTTCGGTTTGGGTCTAATTGTCCCCAGTTAACGTTGGCTGTAATTGCCCACGGTCCCTCACGTTATGGCAAGCTTCTGGGCCACTTTCTGGAGTCGTGGAGTTCTTCCATTACGACAGTACATTCATGTTTATCATGTGACGATCGATCTACTGCTGGATGGCTGCTATGAATCTCTACGCGATGTGCTACTTCGTTGAGCTACCGTTTGTGGCCAGGTAGGTTCTGCAAAAAAAAGCGTGTTAATATATATTTTTTCTTTAAAGATACCCAAAGCAATTCCATTTCGCAGCATGGATAGATAGTCCTCGGCACAGTGGTGCCGACCTGAATTTTTGTAAACTTCCATTATAATATTAGTTACTGTCGTGTAAGACAAGTTGCTATTCTCACATTATAAGATAATCTGCATGCCAGAACTTATATCAGTTGATTCACATACCACCACAAGTATAACATAACCTCAATTGCTCTATTACAGCCACAACCACCACTTTAATTTCACTGCCACAGTCACAATCTCATTCAATACCACCACCTTAATCATTACCATCTTCATTTCCACCACCAGTGGGCACCACTTTACAAACACCACTTCCAATTCCATTACACTGGTCAACAGCCAAAATGCTTCCGAAATAAATGTAGTCCAACAAAGGACCTTCTTTGCCAGTACCAAAATATGAGAATAGGTTTTCCCCTTTTTTCTGGCATCCTCTGGTCTAACACCATTTGAGACTTGGCTCCAAAGAAAGCTGTCTCTGGTGTGGACCAATCAGTTTAAAAGACAATGCATATATTATCAGAGTATGTTTTTTTTTGCATTCTGAACACAAGTATTGTGGTTAATGCAGACATGATTCCTAGTAAAAGGTTTCAGTTTGGTGTTTTAACATCTTAACACCTGTTTTGTTGCCAGAAAAAAGGGGAAAACCCATCCTCAAATGTCGTCCAACGTGACTAATTCTAGGTCATTGAGAATTAAAATGATGATTAAAATTGTTGATTGGCTCTAGTTTCAAGATATGCTCTGGCCATGCCCCCTCTCTAGAACCTACTAGTAGGTTTCCCTCACGTGCCCCTTCTGTAACCTTTCCCCCAGATATCCCCAATGGTGTATCACGTGGCCTGCTGACGTCAGGGCTGCTGTGAGCCGCAGATCCCCTTCCCCGCCAGCAGCCAGCCCTATGCTGCTACATTGCTTATTCTATGTCACTACACATGGATGGGTGTTGTGGGAGTGGAGCTGAAATGTCGCCAGGAGATAGCAAGCAGTTGCTAGTGTCACCCCCATCTACATGCCTGGTGGGCTTTCTCTTGAGATCTCCGGTTTTATTTCCCCCACAATCCCAAACAATAATCAATGGTATGTATTGGTAAAACATCACAATGCAGCACCATCCTAAAAAAAGTATTTGACTAATTGAGGCTTTGCTGGGTAAAGAGGCATTACTATGTTATTTCTACATCAGTCAAGTTTGAGAGTAAAATACATAGAGCAGCTATCGGTTTCCAATTGTAAGTATGAAAACATTACTCATGCAAACAAAAATTCATATCTTATTGACTGCGTGATTCACGTAATTATCAAAACGAGTCGATATTTGTCCTGGACCTAAGCAGGATCATTAGTTTAATCCATAACATCTCCAAACGTATTCAGATAAAAAAAAAATTCCGTGCAAAAATCGCTAATTAGCATTTCGGAAAGTCTGTAAGACAAAATAAAAAAGGTAAACTATTTATAAATATAGAGAGATTTATGCTACACATTCAGTAAATGTGTAGGGCTGTTACAGAGGGTCTGTTTGTGTAGGGCTGTTTACATAGGGGCTAATGGAAAACAGACACAGTGGGCGGGGTCTCCGTGAGCACACGGGGTGGTGCCCGCAACGACGTCCGTACTGGACGGCGTGAGGGGGGTTTCGATCCTCTAACGGGGTATAAAAAGGGTTGAGCCAGAGAGCTCGGGGCTCAGTCTTAGAGTAGTTAAGAGAAGAGAGAAGACCAGCCAGATAGGCCCTGGACTCCCCCTGGGACGCCGCCCTTGTAAGGGCAGTGCAGGCTGGAGCCAGTGGCGTGGTCCCGGAACCAGAGTCAGACCTCTGGGATTCCGGGTACCGTAGCCCGACTAACCAGTGTCGGGCCAGACAGCCTCCCCTAGCCCGTTAGCGGAGGACTCAGCTAGGAAGGCTAGCTAGGGGTGAATTCCCAGTTGTACGGGTGAGGGGGCCGATACATCCCTCTAGTACTGTAAGCCCTTTGTGTAAATAAATACGTGTGCCTTACCCCGTTGTCCACGCGTCTTCAACAACACTTCATCTGGCGTCAGAAGAACCAAGAACATGGACACGCGCCAAACAGCTCGAGCCAGGGAACAGCGGGCGGAGGACGCCGCCGAAATTGCCGAGCCCGAGATGGCTCTACTAGACGACGTGCAGCCGGGGCCGGATGCGGGCTTACCGGAGCATCGCCATGAAGAGGAGCAGCGGGGAGACGACCTGAGGCTGGCTCATGAGAGGCTGGCGGAACTGCTCTACGCCGCTGCCGCTGCGCTGGGGGACATCACACGGCTGGCGGCTGGTGGTCCACCGCGGGGCGAGAGGAACCGGCGTGTGGAGCGCCTTCCCGCCATTTCTGAAGATTTAAATTTTGAAATTCCCGCCATCGACGCAGCGACCGCTAGGGGCGTGGCCAACCTCAACCTGGGGTCCGACATCGGCCGCGCTGGGGCTGCTGCATCAACGACGGAGGAGGGCGCGTCATCAAAGCTGCGACAGGCGATGCCATCTGCCATTCGCGCCGAGACGCAGCCGAGTCGGGGAGGCAGCAGTCCACGGGACTCCACGGCAGCCGCTGCGCTACACCAAAGGCTGCCCCCGCTTAAAGAATTCGTGGGCGCAGAGGGCGACTGGAGCGGCTTTCAAAGACGCTTCCTCGCCCACCAGGAGATGGCTAAATGGACGGACGAAGAAGCTCTCAGCGCCCTGCCGGCGCTCCTGGACGGCGACGCGCTTGCCGCCCTAACATCGGCACCAAAGGAAAGGCGCTCCACGTTACCGATGGCGCTGCAGCTGCTGGGAGGGGTCTACGGACCGTCGGCGGAATGCAGACAGGAGTTCTACGACCGCAAGCGGGGAGAGAAGGAGTCGCCCCTAGCGTACCGAACGAGCCTCCTGGCGATGGCCAAGTCGGCCTTCCCCCGGATGGATGACGACGGCATCGACGCTATGGTAACGGAGAAGATACTCCTCCTGGCCGACGATCTAGACATCGCTGTCGTCGCACAGGAGGACGCGGAAATGACATCGCTCCAGGCGGCGCGGCTCCTCCACGCAAACCTCCTGTCGCTTCGACGCAAAGCCAGCAGGGCATCGGCGGGGCGTGCGGTGGCTGCAGCCACCCTTCCGACGGAGGAACTCTACGCCGTCGACCACCGACGGCAACAGGCGACGAGTGCACGGCCGGGCCAGGACGGGTCAGGCCGTTCCGACCACTCGTCACCTCCGACGTCGCTCCCGCGGTGTTATAACTGCGGCGTCCGGGGCCACGTCGCCTCGGGGTGCCGCTCTCCTCGTCAGCGCGGGACGACACCTCACCGGGACGACGGGCCTCATCCCAAGCTCCACCGTCAAACACCGGCGAGTCGCGGCACCCCACACGTTTGGCCCACACACACACCCGTCACGCACTCAAACACCGCGACGAGAGGGGGGCCGGTATCACGCACCATCGCACCATCACGCACCACTCCGGGTACCCATATCGAACCCGGCCAGTGGTCCGTGCTGGCCGATCGTGTGGTTGCCGCATCGTCGGGGTCGTCGGCCGTTGTAGGATATATCGACGGGGTGGAAGTGCGCATCCTGGTCGATACGGGGGCATCGGCGACTATTATTTCGGAATTAATTTACAATATTCTCCCTGTCCGGAGCCGTCCTTTGATGCCTGTTAACGTACCATTCTATGCGGCTAACGGGGGCTCACTTGGCATCATCGGACAAATTCGTGCCCAAATTTGTATTGGGGAAATTAAATTGTCTGGGCCGATTTTTGTTTCGTCCTCGCTGGCGGTTCCGTGCCTGCTGGGGACGGACTTCCTGGCCAAAATGCCGATTGTAATTTTGATCGACCAGGGGTGCATAGAGCTTCCATCGGGCAGACGCATGGCGTTCCTGCCATCACCAGTTGCGACTCGGACGGCGTTCGCGACGGTGCCGGCGTTCGTGGAGAGAACGGTACGCGTTCCTCCGGGAACGCAAATGTTGGTGCCCTTGAAGCTTCGGCGGCCCCTCGTTAAGGGTGCCGGGGCGCAAGGGGTACTGTTGGGACCGTCTAGGGCCGGGGTTAGTGGACCTGATTTACTACCGGCCCAGACCATAGTGAGAGGGGATAGTGAACCCTTCATCGCGGTCCTAAACGTGGGCTCGCGGAC
This sequence comes from Lethenteron reissneri, assembly GCF_015708825.2. Lineage (NCBI taxonomy): Eukaryota > Metazoa > Chordata > Hyperoartia > Petromyzontiformes > Petromyzontidae > Lethenteron > Lethenteron reissneri. The sequence goes on along the minus strand of NC_083798.1, from coordinate 15,531,635 downwards.
GGTGGTGCTCCCACAGGGGACCGTGCTTGCTCACGCAACGCCGGTGCCGTGTGAGGAGCCCGCCGTCAATTCCGTCAACACTGTCCCTGCGTCGCGACCGCGTTCGGACAGCGATGAAGGGTGGCTCGAGGCGCTTTGTGCGGGATCGACGGACCTGTCCGATTCAGAGCGTCAACAACTTAAAACGCTATTGCGAGAATTTTCCGACGTTTTTAGTCGAGATAAATATGATTTGGGCTGCACTCACTTGCTGCGTCACCATATTGACACGGGTGACAGCGCGCCAATTCGCCAAAATCCGTTTCGGTTGAGTCCCGCCGAAAAGGAACATGTCAAATCGGCTGTTGATGACATGTTAGCCGCGGACATCATTTCTCCTTCCACCAGCCCTTGGGGAGCGCCGATCGTCCTGGTTAAAAAGCAGGACGGTTCGTTGCGGTTTTGCGTTGACTTCCGGCGTCTTAATAAAATTTCGGTTGCCGACGCATACCCGCTCCCTCGGATGGATGAATCGCTTGACGCTTTGGCGGGAGCGCGATTCTTTTCCACACTCGATTTACTTTCGGGATTCTGGCAGCTTCCTCTGGATGATGAGTCTAAGCCTAAAACTGCTTTTCGTACACCGCACGGCTTGTTTCAATTCAACAGGTTGCCGATGGGCTTGCACTCAGCGCCGGCAACTTTCCAGCGTTTGATGGAATTGGTTTTGGCTGGACTGCAATGGGAGTCGTGCCTCATTTATTTGGATGACGTTATCGTCCTTAGTAAAACTTTTGATGACCATCTCCAGAGGTTGCGGGCAGTTTTCCTAAAGATGCGGGCTGCTAATTTGAAATTTAAGCCCCAAAAATGCCATTTGTTGCGTGATTCGGTGCGTTATTTGGGGCACATCGTGGGACGCTCGGGTATTGCTACCGATCCCGCCAAAACGCAGTGTGTCAGCTCCTGGCCGACTCCCACCACAGTGGGAGAGGTCAGGAGTTTTATTGGGTTCGCGTCGTATTATCGACGGTTTGTTGCTGATTTTGCAACAATTGCAAAACCCCTGCACGCTCTAACATCTAAAGGGGTTCGTTTCCACTGGGGTCAAGAGGAGGAGGCTGCGTTCCGCTCCCTTCGGGACGCCCTGGTGAAAGCCCCTCCCTTGATCTACCCTGATTTTTCGAAACCCTTTTTGCTCGACACCGATGCGAGCAACACGGGTATTGGGGGTGTGCTTTCCCAGGTGGTTGATGGCGTTGAACGGGTGGTCGCATACGGTAGTCGGGTGTTGTCTCCTGCGGAGCAGAGATATTGTGTTACCCGTAGAGAACTGTTGGCATATGTTTTTTTCATCCAACAGTACCGCCCATATCTGTACGGTCGGCATTTCACCGTCCGCACAGATCATGCGGCACTACAGTATGCCCTGCGGGTTCAACAACCATCGGGACAGTTGTCTCGATGGTTGGAGGTTCTCCAGGATTTTGATTTTGAGACCACTTACCGTAAGGGCGTTCGCCATACCAACGCGGACGCTCTGTCACGCATGCCAACCGCCTCGGAATGTGCATGCCTCCTGGGGTCGGGACGTTGCAGACCTTCAGGGGACGCATCGGTCCCGATCCTGGCAGCCACCGACGATGACGAGCCACTGGCTGATAATTCTATCGAACAACAGGGAAGGGATTCCCTGTTGGGGTTGCCCGTCACTGAGTGGGGGCGCCTCCAAATGGATGACACCTCCCTCCTCGGGTGGCGTCGTCGCGTCGGGGGTGCTGGCCGGGTGAAAGGTGATTCGGGTGCATGGGAAATGGTACAGGGTCTGCTCATGCACTGGGACGCAAAATCACAGCGACATCGGCTGGTCGTCCCTTCGGAGTTGCGAGGCAAAGTGGTGTGGGCCGCGCATGAGCGCCTGTTACATCTGGGGACTCTAAAGACCCTTGCACTAATACAGCTAGATTTTTTTTGGCCTGGTATGACAAAGGATGTGGGGGATCTTCTGAGTTCATGCCCGCGGTGTGCGCAGCGGAAACCGCCGGCGCGGGAGTCTAACCCGCCTTTACAATCGATCAAGGTGTCCAGAATAAATGAGCTGGTCGCACTGGACATCTTGGGCCCATTTCCCGCCACCCCCAGGGGCAATAAGTATTTGCTGACAGGTGTCGAGTATTTTACGCGCTGGCCCATGGCCTGGCCCCTTGCCAACCAGTCGGCAGCAGCCATCGTGGACGCCTTTGTTCAGGGATACGTCCTGGACAAAGGTGCCCCGGAACGGCTGCTGACCGACCAGGGTAAAAATTTTTCCAGCAAATTACTTAAACAAGTCTGTGACCTCTTAGGCACAAAGAAAATTCGGACCTCCCCGTATCACCCACAGACTGACGGAATGGTCGAGCGCCTGCATCGCACCATTTCGTCAATGATGGCACAGCAGGTCTCAGATTCCCAGACTGATTGGGACCTGCATATTCAGGGGGTCTTGGCGGCATATCGGATGGCACCCCATGCAGCTACGGGGTTTTCCCCCTTTTACCTTATGTACGGTCGCGAACCCGACCCGCCTGTTCGCGCCCAGCTGCAGATCCCCGACCAGCAAGGAAAAACAAAATTGGCTGACCACGTCAAATTTAATTTGGCTAAGTTAACAGAGGCGCGGGATGCTGCGAGGTTAAACTCGGACCTCCGTCAAAAGGCGAACGAGCGCCTCAGGTTGGGTCGAGCGCATGTCATACAGTGGAAACCGGGGGACAGGGCATGGTTGCACTGTCCCCAAGTACCCCTGGCTACCTCCCCAAAGCTGGCGCGGCCGTGGCGGGGGCCGGTGGAAGTGGTCGAGGTCCTGCGACCACAGTGCGTGCGCATTCGTTGGGGGAAGCGGCGATGGTTCGTGCACCCCTCTCGGTTGAAACCTTTCGTCGCGGCACACAAACCCACTTCACACATGCGTGGCCAGACGTGTGGGGGGTCGACCGACTCACTAGGTCCGTCCCCACCGCGCTCACCTAATGCCTTGCCGGCCGTGCCACCTCCAGGTGCATCGAGACTGACGGGCTCACGCCCGACCACCCCTTCTGGGGATACCAACAGTCACGAGGCATCAGAGGAGGCCCCGCTCCCGGACGGGCGATTGCCACCTGACGGTCCGCCACCCGGGGTTTCCCCGTGTGAGGGGCCCGCCGCAAGGACACGCGCAAAAATGCGCAAACTGTTGTGAAACCGCAAGGACACGCGCAAAAATGCGCAGACTGTTGAGGAACCGCAAGATTTGTATATATATGTTGTGTTCATTGTGTGTTGTGTGGGGGGGGGGTGTTCCCTGCCCATTGCATTCACGTACGTTGGGCTCACCTGCTGTTGTGTGCATTGTGGCTTCGCTACAAATTGTATATAGCTCGTTCTTACGGTATCCGTATTTATTCGGGGGGGGGGTGCGTCGGATTGTTCCCTTTCAGGGTTGAGGGTTTTGTTGTTGTCGTTGTTGTTGTTGTTACTGTTGGTTCCTTCAAGTTAGCGTTAAAAACGTTTTTTTAAGGCACACGCGGGGATCCAGGGGTTAAATAACCTTTATTGAAAGTTGTTGCAGCCGGGACGGCTGCGAGCTGTACAGGGGGGGGTGATGTAGGGCTGTTACAGAGGGTCTGTTTGTGTAGGGCTGTTTACATAGGGGCTAATGGAAAACAGACACAGTGGGCGGGGTCTCCGTGAGCACACGGGGTGGTGCCCGCAACGACGTCCGTACTGGACGGCGTGAGGGGGGTTTCGATCCTCTAACGGGGTATAAAAAGGGTTGAGCCAGAGAGCTCGGGGCTCAGTCTTAGAGTAGTTAAGAGAAGAGAGAAGACCAGCCAGATAGGCCCTGGACTCCCCCTGGGACGCCGCCCTTGTAAGGGCAGTGCAGGCTGGAGCCAGTGGCGTGGTCCCGGAACCAGAGTCAGACCTCTGGGATTCCGGGTACCGTAGCCCGACTAACCAGTGTCGGGCCAGACAGCCTCCCCTAGCCCGTTAGCGGAGGACTCAGCTAGGAAGGCTAGCTAGGGGTGAATTCCCAGTTGTACGGGTGAGGGGGCCGATACATCCCTCTAGTACTGTAAGCCCTTTGTGTAAATAAATACGTGTGCCTTACCCCGTTGTCCACGCGTCTTCAACAACACTTCAAATGCAATTTAGCAGCCCTTTTGATACGACAGCGCGGAGCGGTAGTGCAGTGCTAAGTGCTCTCAACCTGGTGACCTGCATTCGATTCCCAACCACGGCTAACATTCGTGGCGAATTATATCTGAACCGATCCTGGCAGGGTCACACCCCCCCCTCTTCACCACACCGCATTGACCAGCGTGGTGAAGTATGATTAAAAAAATATCCATGACCTACACGGCTCGGCGAGTTTTTCTTACAGCAGTGGTTTGGCAGAATGCTGGATTTTTTTTATCATACAGTACATGAGCTTAAGAATTTTAATTACTCACACGCCCAGAATAAATCAATACTCTAGTTATGCATTATGCATTTTTCCCGTCCAATTGCAGGAGAGTGCTTGCGTGCCCATACAAAAGTCACTCTCACAACCCTCATACCAAAGTGTAGGAGGTCAGAGAGCACACGTGCATTATATTATTACACATACGCACAGTCTCACGTACTGTATATACACAATTATATACATAACATACAGAGACAACTGCAAAGATCCAACAGTGTGCCTTGTCTTGTTAGCGAACACCTAATTAAAGGACTTTGCCTGCGCACGTGGTTCATACACGACGCCCGGCCGTCTTTGTCTTCCCCTCAAACCCTGGCACCCACAGGATAGTCATACAAAGACAAAGACCCCCCGTGTAGCCTATAACAAACTGTTGGGGCAAGTGCTGTTAGCGAGCACCTATTAAGGCCAGAACGGCACACGAGGGGGTGGGTGGATAGCACCACGCCCGGCCGCCTTTGTCTCCCCAGTGGCGATGCTTACACACCGCACCAGGTACTCAATTGAGGCTGAGCCGACCTAGGAGAGGCCCGGGGACCGTTTCAGATAATTATCGTCACCGGTGTTAGTGGCAGCGAGCGAAAATTGAACTCGGGTCAGCCTACACACACATCCACACCTCCATGGCTTTGAACAAAGTGCAGGAAGTGGGAAAACCCACGCCGTGTAACACATTCCTGCGGAGGGAGCTGGTAGGAACGTCGGGTTGCTCGGTCAATGGCCAGGGTCAACGGCGGCGTGGTGTATTCCGCAAATATGCCCGACTGTGAGGGCAGGCACAAGCCGGCGTGAGTAGGTTAAACGTTGAGTTTATAAGGGCACCACGGGGTGACCAGCCACTCCCTCCCCACCCAGCCCCACCCCTCCCACCCAGCCCCACCCTCCCCACCCAGCTCCTCGCCACCCAGCCCCACCCCTCCCCTCCCACCCCCCACCCAGCCCCTCCCCTCCCACCCCTCCCCACCCAGCCCCACCCCCCACCCAGCCCCTCCCCACCCAGCCCCACCCCTCCCTGCCCACCCCCCACCCAGCCCCACCCCTCCCCTCCCACCCCCCACCCAGCCCCTCCCCTCCCACCCCACCCAGCCCCACCCCCCACCCAGCCCCTCCCCTCCCCACCCAGCCCCTCCCTCCCCACCCAGCCCCACCCCTCCCCTACCACCCCCCACCCAGCCCCACCCTCCCCTCCCCACCCAGCCCCACCCTCCCCACCCAGCCCCTCCCCACCCTCCCCTCCCCACCCAGCCCCTCCCTGCACGACGGACGGACGGACACAATAATCCCCTGTGGGCTGGTGTAACCAGGAGGTTCCTACCAGTATAAGGTATCACACAAGATTCAAGAAAGACAACATGAGACTAAACAGTAGTAGAGTATTACACGCATTCTTACACACACACACAGTGTATACTCATCACATGCACACATACAGCGGACAGTATCACTGTGCACACACGTGCGAATACAACAGTACAGTTATTGTATATGTAGTATAACAAACTAAGACAAATGTCCCTCGTGTGTCTCTACAGACTGTTGGGACAAGTGCTGGTAGCGAGCACCTTGTACGTAATACACACGCGTATACGGTGGTATTACACAGATTAACGTACATACACTAACATTACACACATACTGACACATAATAAAGTATCACACATCAGCACACGTGTGCTTACACACTGCAGTACATACAAAGACAAAAGTCCCCCGTGTAGCCTTAACAGACTGTTGGGGCAAGTGCTGTTTAGCGAGCACCTCTGAAGGTCGGCACTGTGGCACACGAGGGGGTGGGTGGCCAGCACCACGCCCGGCCGCCTTTGTCTCCCCAGTGGAAATGCTTATACTACACATCGCACCGAGGTACCCATTTTTAGGCTGAGTCGACCTAGGGGGGAGGCCCAAAGGACCGGTACCACATCACTCCATCTCTTCTCCAGCCCGTGCCAAGCCCGTTTAGCCCCCTCGATCCGGCCGAACAAAAGCTGTTTAGGCATGTGGTGGCTGGGCATGCGGGCTACATGACCCAGCCAACACAGCCTTGCCTGCCGGAGGAGCTCACCGATGGGACTTTGTCCAGATCTTTCAAGGATTTGTGAGCTCCTCACACAATCCAGCCTGCTTAAACCCAGGATGGATCGTAGGCAGGCCAGCCTAAATGTTTCTAACCGGCGAAGATGCTCCATTAGGGGGGTCCACGTTTCGCAAGCGTAGAGAAGGGAGGGAATGACTGTGGCCGAGAAGCCCCGAAGCTTCACGTGGAGCGACAGACCAGGTAGCTTCCACACAGCAGCGTTATGCAGCCGATGAAAAGATAATGCCGCTCGACTGATTCGGAGTGAGACCTCCGCTGTCATGAGCACACTGCCCAGGTATGGGAAACTCTCCACTCTCTCTACAACTGCCCTGTGGTGGTAGTATCCGATGGTACAAAATACCCAGGCAGGTGCTTAGTTTTGGTGGGGCTGATGGTAAGGTCCCCATCTCTTAGTGGCAAGCTCCAGGTTCAGCAGCAGCGCCTCCTACTCCTCCTCTGAGTGAGCAGCAATTACCAGATCATCGGCATACATAACACACTGTTGGTGGTCACAGACGCCATGAGGGGAGAGGGGCAATGCCCTCCCCCCTCAGCACTGTGCACGACAGTGTTGTCCGTCCGGCACCACGAGGAGGTAGGGGGTTGTTTTGCCGGACTACACACACACACTGACACACACTGACACACACACTGACACAAGACAAAGACAAAGACAAAGATCCCCCGTATAGCCTTAACAGACTGTAGGGGCAAGTGCTGTTAGCGAGCACCTATGAAGGCCGGAACGGTACACGAGGGGGTGGGGGTGGCCAGCACCACGCCCGACCGCCTTTGTCTCCCCAGTGGCGATGTTTACACACCGCACCAGGCACTCATTTGAGGCTGAGTCGACCTAGGGGAGGCCTGGGACCGGTTCAGATAATCGTCACCGGTGTTGGCCGTGAGCGGGAATCGAACTCGTGTCGCCAGGTTCATAGCGCAGCGCGCTAACCACTGCACCACCGCTCCCCACTACACACAGACACACACACACTGACACACACACACTGACACACACACACAGACACACACACTGACACACACAGACACACACACTGACACACACTGACACAACAACAACAACAACCGCCATTCGCCACTAAGTGGCGGTGACGTCACCACGATGCTTGTGCCAGGCCAAGTGCACCTTGAGGCCACGTGAAGTGTCGAACGCCCGCTGGCAGGAGGTCACGGGGCAGACCCAGGTGCCACGGGTCAACTGACCGAGATGACCGAGATGACTGGCTGATGCACCACCTGTGCCCCCTACTGTACCAACTTGCTGTGCTTTAGCCACCCGGCGCTCCGCTCGTTGTTGTGAGCGTCGCTCCTCCGCCCTCCGTTGTTGTTGGAGGGCGACTGCCTCCAACTGCCCAGTAGCGTCCTTCACGAGCCTCCTCCACTGAGGCCGATCTTGACACCGCTGGTACCAGTCATCGGCAAGTCCACTCAGCTCCACGTCCTCCTGTACCACATCACTCCATCTCTTCTCCAGCCCGTGCCGCGCCCGTCTAGCCCCCTCGATCCGGCCGAACAAAAGCTGTTTAGGCATGCGGTGGCTGGACATGCGGGCTACATGACCCAGCCAACGCAGCCTTGCCTGCCGGAGGAGCTCACTGATGGGACTTTGCCCAGATCTTTCAAGGATTTGTGAGCTCCTCACACAATCCAGCCTGGTTAAACCCAAGATGGATCGTAGGCAGGCCAGCCTAAATGTTTCCAACCGGCGAAGATGCTCCACCAGGGGGGTCCACGTTTCGCAAGCGTAGAGAAGGGAGGGAATGACCGTGGCCGAGAAGACCTGAAGCTTCGTGCGGAGCGACAGACCAGGTAGCTTCCACACAGCGTTACGCAACCGATGAAAATATATTGCCGCTCGACTGATTCGGAGTGAGACCTCTGCTGATAAACTGGAGCCGGTCATAAGCACACTGCACAGGTATGGGAAACTCTCCACTCTCTCCACAACTGCCCCATCACCAATTGGGAGTTGTGGGGGTGGAGTGTCCGATGGTACAAAATACCCAGGCAGGTGCTTAGTTTTGGTGGGGCTGATGGTAAGGCCCCACCTCTTAGTGGCACGCTCCAGTCTCAGCAGCAGCGTCTCCAACTCCTCTTCTGAATGAGCAGCTATTACCAAATCATCGGCATACATAACGTGGTTGACCAATAGGGAGCCATCCCTTGATCGCACCCGGGCATCGATCAGCCTCCCATTATATCTGTACCAAATGGAAATTCCCCCGGTACAGCTATTGAAGGCTTCACGAACTACGCGGTCAAAATAGATGTTAAATAATGTGGGAGCCAGAGGACATCCCTGTCGCACCCCAAGGTGTACAGGGAAAGGCTCCGACTCCCGGCCACGTAGTTTTACCCGGGCCCGCTCACCATCATGAAGGTCTTTAATGATCGTGAGCAGAGGGTCAGGGACTCCGAAAGCACGAAGAACAACCCAGAGCCCAGTCCTACTGATGGTATCATAGGCCTTGACCAGGTCAATAAAGCAGAGATGTAGGTCTTTTTGGAATTCCCTACACCTCTGCTGTAGCAGACGGACAGAAAATATGGCATCTGTGCAGGACCGCCCTTTCCTGAAACCGCATTGGGGCTCCGCAAGCCTCTCCTCAGCGTGCCTAGCAAGGCGATGTTGAATAATCCTTGCCAGGACCTTACCCGGCACACTGAGGAGTGAGATGCCCCTGTAGTTGTTACAGTCGGTACGGTCCCCCTTCTTAAAGAGGGGGACCACCAGGGCATCCTTCCAGTCCTGCGGAACCCGTCCAGTGGTCCAGACTGTTGTTATGATGTCATATAGGGCAGTCTGTGCACAAACGCCACCCTCCCTCAGCATTTCGCTTGGGAGATCATCTCTGCCCGGTGCCTTCCCTGGTCTCAGACTCCGGATCGCCCTCAGTACTTCCTCAACAGCTGGCACCTCAGCCAGCCACTCACAGGGAGTGACCTCTTCCAATATTTGAGGCACCGCAGCCTCAGCAGGGTTATCACCATTTTGTGCCATGATGTTTTCCTGGCTGAGAGAATTTCCCTCCCCCAGGACCTCACAGAAATGCTCAGCAAATCTGCAAACCTGTTCCTGGGGGTCGGAGATTGGATCACCGTTTTTTCCTCTAATGATGGTAATAGGTGTGGCGCTGCAGGTTACTTTTTTGATGGAGTTAAATAGTGATTTGTGATCACGGGCCACTGAGGCAGACTCCATCTCCTCAGCAACCCGCGACCACCACCCATCCTTACAGCGCCTTACGGCTCTCCGAACTTCCGAGCGAAGGCTGCGGTAAACCTCCTCATTCTCTGACGTGGGATGCTGTAGGCGATGAGAGTGGGCCTGTCGCTTTTTCTCAATTAACCTGAACACCTCCTCTGTCAGCCAGGGTTTCTGGGGAGGTCTGGACCGCGTACCCAAAGCAGCCATTGCAGCTGCATGAGTCACAGTCTTAAACCTCGCCCATTTACCCTCGACATCAGGTGGAGTGGGGGACGATGCCAACCCCAGCTGCAAGCGATGATGAAATTCTCGCTTGCAACTTTCATCAGCTAACTGAGACCAGGCCACTTTTGGTTGGAATGGGATCCTGGGTGTACACCCACCACCGGAGTGGAAGAAAGGCAGGCGCATCTTACAGATGACTAGTCGGTGGTCAGAGGGCAGATCAGCTCCACGGTAGGTCCTGGTGTCAAGGACATGGGCTCGCATTCGCTGGTCCGTCACTATGTAGTCCAGCAGATGTTCTTGCTTGGACCCGGCATGTATCCATGATGTTGTGTGGATGCGCCGATGCCGGAAGAGCGTGTTGGTAATTACAAGCCCATGGGCTGCACAAAAATCTAGCAGCCTCCTACCGTTATTATTGAGCTGATCTGGCCCATGCCTTCCAATCACTCCAGACCAGGTGTCAGCATCATGACCAACTCGGGCATTGAAGTCACCCAACAAGATGACTCTGTCCCGAGTGGCCACTTTAGCCAGCACCTGTGACAGGAGGTCATAGAAAGCGTCTGACTCATCGGCTTTGCTTGCATCCCTCCACGGATGTTCGTCTTCGGTGGGGGCATAAGTAACCACGACCACCACTCCTCGCCTCTGGTTGATGGGAAGGCGAGCCCAAAGTATCCTGGGGCTTACAGCTTCCCACACCTCACCGCCACGCTCCCACGCCCCCTTCATTCTTTTGTTCAGAAAAAGAGAAAAAGAGCCACACCCTGTTGTTTGGCAGTCTCCTGCCCCGAGTAGAGGACTGTCCACCCCTCATGATGACAACAACAACAACAACCGCCATTCGCCACTAAGTGGCGGTGACGTCACCACGATGCTTGTGCCAGGCCAAGTGCACCTTGAGGCCACGTGAAGTGTCGAAAGCCCGCTGGCAGGAGGTCACGGGGCAGACCCAGGTGCCACTGGTCGACTGACCGAGATGACCGAGATGACTGGCTGATGCACCACCTGTGCCCCCTACTGTGCCAACTTGCTGTGCTTTAGCCACCCGGCGCTCCGCTCGTTGTTGTGAGCGTCGCTCCTCCGCCCTCCGTTGTTGTTGGAGGGCGACTGCCTCCAACTGCCCAGTAGCGTCCTTCACGAGCCTCCTCCACTGAGGCCGATCTTGACACCGCTGGTACCAGTCATCGGCAAGTCCACTCAGCTCCACGTCCTCCTGTACCACATCACTCCATCTCTTCTCCAGCCCGTGCCGCGCCCGTCTAGCCCCCTCGATCCGGCCGAACAAAAGCTGTTTAGGCATGCGGTGGCTGGGCATGCGGGCTACATGACCCAGCCAACGCAGCCTTGCCTGCCGGAGGAGCTCACCGATGGGACTTTGCCCAGATCTTTCAAGGATTTGTGAGCTCCTCACACAATCCAGCCTGGTTAAACCCAGGATGGATCGTAGGCAGGCCAGCCTAAATGTTTCCACTGACACACACACACAGACACACACTGACACACACACTGACACACACTGACACACACACAGACACACACACTGACACACACACTGACACACACTGGCACGCATATAAACTCGGCAAAGTGACGACAGCAGCAGAATTCTGCGGCAAGGGCCCCGCCTCTCCACGCCCCCCCCCTCCGCTGCTGCTGCCCCCCCCCGCTCCTGCCCCCCCCGCTGCCCCCCCCCGCTACTGCTGCCCCCCCCCCGCTACTGCTGCCCCCCCCCGCCGCTGCCCCCCCGCCGCTGCTGCCCCCCCCCCACGCTGCCTCTCCACCCCGCAGCTGCCCCGCCCCCCGCTGCCCCCCCCTCGCTACTGCTGCCCCCCCCCGCTGCTGTTGCCCCCCCCCCGCTGCTGTTGCCCCCCCCCCCCCCGCTGCTGCTGCCCCCCCCCCGCTGCTGCCGCTGCCCCCCCGCTGCCGCTGCCCCGCCTCCCGCCCCGCTGCCCCGCCTCCCGCTGCCCTCCCCCGCTGCTGCTGCCCACTCCCCGCTGCCGCTGCCCCTCCTCCCGCCCCGCTGCCCCGCCTCCCGCTGCCCTCCCCCCCCCGCTGCTGCCCCGCCCCCCGCTGCCGCTGCCCCGCCTCCCCACGCTGCCGCCGCCGCCGCTGCTGCTGCTGCTCAGTCCGCTCCTGGCGAGCGGGGCACGTGGAGAGACGCGGTGGTGAGGAGGAGGAGGAGGAGAGCCCCAATGCCTTTCCATTTCCCCAGCAGTCCTCTCTCGGAGCGGGTGAGTCTCGCGTCGACGTGGTGTGCACTCCGCTGTGTAGATAGTGTACACGCACGCACACACACTTGGTGTGGGGATGTTGATAGTGGTGGTGGTGGTGCTGCTGTTCGTGTTGTCTCTGGAGTGGAGACGCGAGGCGTTCTCTGTCGTGCGGTGTCGATCTCGTGGTGGTGGTGGTGGTTGTGATTAAGATGTGGTGGTTCTGGTTAAGATGTGGTGGTTGTGGTTAAGTCGTGGTGGTTGTGGTTAAGATGTGGTTGTTATTAAGATGTGGTGGTTGTGATTAAGTCGTGGTGGTGGTGGTTGTGATTAAGATGATGTGGTGGTTGTGATTAAGTCGTGGTGGTGGTGGTTGTGATTAAGATGATGCGGTGGTTGTGATTAAGTCGTGGTGGTGGTGGTTGTGATTAAGATGATGTGGTGGTTGTGATTAAGTCGTGGTGGTGGTGGTTGTGATTAAGATGATGTGGTGGTTGTGATTAAGCCGTGGTGGTTGTGATTCAGCCGTGGTGGTGGGTTGTGATTAAGATGATGTGGTGGTTGTGATTAAGATGTGGTGGTTGTGGTTAAGATGTGGTGGTTGTGATTCAGCCGTGGTGTGCGAATGTTTCAATGGGACATTCGCACACAGCGCATAGACACACCACCACACACGCGTACTGTACTCTGCACACGCGACGCACATGTCCGTACACCACACAACACAGACACACATCACATACGGCACATACACATACACCACATAGACAGCACATAGACACACACCACACAGCACATAGACACACACAGCACATAGACACACAGCACATAGACCACACACAGCACACACAACGCACAGCACACAGACACACAGCACATAGACACACCCACACACAGCACATAGACACACACAGCACATAGACACACACCACATAGACCACACACAGCACACACAACGCACAGCACACAGACACACAGCACATAGACACACACCATGCACAGCACATAGACACACACCACATACACACCACGCACAGCACATAGACACAACACATACACAACACATAGACACACACCACGCACATCACATAGACACACATCACACACAGCACATAGACACACACATCAGATCGATATTCCTGTACTCACACACCAGATACATAACACACACAACACATCCACACACCCCGAACAACACATACACTACACAACACAGGCGAACAACACACACACACACGTCGGTTTGTTTACGAGCTGGAGCCAAAGGAAATGACTTTAACAAAAAGAATACCTCGAAAAGTATTTCAAGTGCTAGGAATGTGCAGGCGATTTGTACCCAGCAAAGGAAGCTGCTGGTACATTGTGTTTTTATATCCAACCGGATTCTTTGGGTGATTACGTGTAGAGACTGTTTTAGCCTATTTGTTACCTTACGTATTAACAATTTCATTCAGTCCTTATACTCGTATATGTCAGTTTATTTTAAATCTATGCTTGCAAAAAAACGCATTGTTGTACTCTACTGATATGCCTCCACGTCTATGCTTCTTCACCATCACCAACCCAGCCTAACCAGCGTGGTGAAGTATGGTCAAATAATACTCGCCAACCGAGCGGCGGGGACAGGCGCTCAATCTGCAGCGGTTTGAGATATGGCTTTTAATACTAAAGCCATATAGACACATGAAATCAAGGAACAAACACAAATCAGACGTACTTTTGATTTGACCGCAGGTATTGTGGTCAATGCAAACATGACTCCTTATAAAAAAGGTGTCGGTTTTGTTGCCAGATAAAAGGGTAAAAAAACAATTATCATATTTTGCTACTGGCAAAGGAGGTTCCAATGGTGTAAATGCTTACCCCGAGCTCTCATACTCTGATGGTGCATTGTCTTTGAGTTGTGCGCCTTTTGGCGTCATCTGGTCCAACACCATGTGGGACTAGGCGCTAAGAAAAGCTGTCTCGGGTGTGGACCAATACATTTCAAGGACAGTGCAAAAACACAACTCTGATAATTTTATCAGAGTTGTGTTTTTGGTTTTCATTCCAACCGCAGGTATTGTGGTCAATGCAAATATGACTCCTTGTAAAAAAGGTGTCAGTTTTGTTGGCAGATAAAAGGGTAAAAAAACTATTATCATATTTTGCTGCTGGCAAATGAGGTTCCAATGGTGTAAATCACCACCACCACCCGACACGGCCAATCAGTAAAAAATGTGTCACGTTGACAAAGACAAATAGTTCACTGCTTTAGCCCACGGTGTGTTGAAGCCACAACATTTACAATTTGAGTACGACGTTTCGCTGGTAATTGCAACCAGCATCATCGGGCAATTCGCCAGAATAACGCGATCTAAACCCAATAACGTTGATTATGAATAACATTGGTCGCGAAAGCCTACGTGTTAAACTAAATCACCACGCTGGTTAGTGCAGGTTGCATGAATCTAGACCAAGGAGCGGCTCGGATATCGCTCGTCGCTGATGCCACCAGCCGAGGTCGGGAATCGAACTCCGGTCACTGGGTCCATAGCACTGTGTGCTCACCATTGCACCACGGCTCCATCCCAACTAATGAGATGATGTGTTGTATAAATAAGTAATGAAATGTACCGGACTGGTAATGGCAAAACTCCACGACTCCGGGAAGTGGCCACGAGGCTTGCCGTAACGTAAGGAACCGTGGTGATTTACAGCCAACGTGAGTTGAGCGTGGACAATTAGAGCCAAGGCGAAACATTACATAAAAAAAAGGTTTAAAAATATTTTTTTATGATAGAATATAGTATTGTCATCAGTGTGACATAAGTATACCACGTTTGCAGTCCATAGCACATTGGGAAGTGGGTTAAAATTGAGTTACAAGATTTGAGGATACGACAACGACAACAGACAGAGTGAGTTAAATAAAAGCGTGTAATAAAAGAAATAGTTCTACTTGAGCGAGGAATGGGGGATACTTGCTCCGCACTGACCTGACCCTCTATTCCACAGAGTGCAGCCATGGGCAAAGGCTGCAGGGTGGTGGTTTGCGGACAGGCGTCTGTGGGCAAGACAGCCATCCTGGAGCAGGTGCTCTACGGCAGCCACGTGGTCGGTATGGACACACACAGCCATGGCAGGGCCCGGGGGTGAAGTCACTCATTCACTCTGCCCAGTGTTATCCCCTCATATTCTTGGTTGTATGTGGACGCTCTTGTTCCCCCCCCCCCCCCAACATGTATACCAAAATACTGAAGTATTGACCAAAGTAGAATTTCAAGACGCCCATATCTATAGTTGCACTCGTACCTTGATATATATGTGATTGAGAAAAAACTTTAAGACGCAGTGGAGAAAACAATTAAAATTGCACTGCAAGATGCCTTTGTTGTGGAAAACGCCAGCCGGAAGGTGAGAAAAGATGGTAAAAGTTACTCTGCACGTTGCAGACAGGGACTTAACGCCTGAAATGTCTTGCTCATGCCACTGCTGGCAAAAGGGGCCTCCACGAGCTCTAGAGGGCTCCTCTGCAGTGTATTTGGCCTGCTCTTCAACACGAGCCAGATATCTCGGAAGAAGTGGAATTACGCTTTATCCCACCACACAAAGCCTGCCTATCGAGGAAACTGTGGTGTACACATTTATGCTGCTGGATGGACAGAGGCAGGTGGGATTTAAGTAATTTGGTTTTGTTTCAACTACACCCATGCTGGTTTACAACTCCAGTGCACTACTAACCATTACACCATAGCATCCCCATATATTTGAACTTTGAAAAAATCCAAACTATGTTCATCAAGAATCTATGGCCATACGTGGATAGTATGTCTGCGATAATGACTAATACCGCATCATCATTTATCATCTACCTTTGACAGACACGTGTCTTTATTTTCCAGCTGTCTCATTCATTCCATTTTAAGTTGCATATTAAAAAAAAAATACAACGTTTTTATAAGACCATAATTTAGCTCGGATGCCTTGTAAACTGAATCTAATTTCTGTATGCTGTTGGACAAATGCTACATTTGTAAAAGCTAAATTCCAATTTTGTCCATTCATTTGACAGTGCACAAAGAGCTCTTGTACACATGTGGAAATGTGACCGGTGCATGCACAAAGTGCTTCTTGTAAGTGACTGCTGCTGCTGGATCCATTAGGTTGTGATGGTTTGAACAGTTGAGAATGAACAAGGCAGGAATTTGGCATCTTATATTACACTAAAATGAACTAGGAGACATCATCTATAGCACTGAGTTGGGTTATTGCCAGGGTTAGGGGTTAGGAATCAGTTTGGCCAATTATTACCATTGTTCTGCCCTTTTTTCCCATTTGAGGGGTTCCAACCCATTCAGAATTAATTGAAAAGTTTTAGAAGCCACTTAATAATTTATATAATATTATTTATCTACAGATAACTGCATCAATGACCTTAATAAATTCTTATTCAATTCATCTGCCTACTCAACAAAAGCCTACTTTTTTGCCTAATTGCAATGTGGTTGTCATTATTTTTTAGGAACACCTCAATTATAGATACATTTTATTACTGGCTATGCCATGCGTGCTTTTAAATATTCATGATGAACTGTCACTGCAGTGCATCAACCTGCGTTAGAGCACAACCTCAGATGATAATGTCACAGAAATAATTTTGAAGTCTATTCAGTCGGCCTCTTTATCCACATGAGGTCAACACCGATTATGGCCTGGAATGAGCATTTGTTGAATGGCAATGAAACAAAAACTATTATCATAGCTGGAATATTCCTAATTCAGTGGAAACACAACATTTTACGTTATAAAGTTGTTCTTGTGCAGTTTTTATGACTAGGTCTCCCAGACTGAGACCATACATTCATTACAGTTTTTTTCGCAGGCAGCTGAAACCCAGATTCGAACTTTGGAATATTAACTGTGCCGAGTCAGGTTCTGACACGGCCATAATGAGCCCCTTGGCCCACCCAGATCCCGTTAACTTGGCTAGTCATTCGAATTATACAAACTGCCCCAACAAGAGTCAAACATAAACTTGTATTCTGGAGTGATAGCATGTGTGTGTGCATCCCAGGCATAGTGGATAACGCACTGTGCTATGAACGTGACATTTTAAGTTAGATTCACAGCAATGGATAATGTCAGTGGGCATTATCTGAACCAGTCTTGGGCCTCCCCTCGGGTGACTCAGCCTTAAATGAGTAGTATAGTGTGTAAAGAGCAATGTGGCAACAACAGCGAATGGATGTGGCGCTGGCTACACTGCCCCCTCGTACACCTTGCAGGCCTTAATAGGTGCTCACTGACAGCATGTGTAGGCAACTTGGGGGATCTTTGGCCCCCAGGCTCCCAGATGCACGAGACACAGGAGGACGTGTTTGTGGCGTGGGTGGAGACGGAGCGCGGCGTGCGGGAGCAGGTGCGTCTCTACGACACGCGGGGGCTGCGCGACTCGCCCTCCGAGCTGCCCCGCCACTACTTGGCGCTGGCCGACGGCTTCCTGCTCGTGTACAGCGTGGACAATGTGCAGTCCTTTCGCAAGGTGGAGGCACTCAAGAAAGAGATTGACCGAGCAAGGGACAAGAAAGAGGTGCCTTGATGCATTGTGTGTACACTGGTACCTACAAAGCTTGCTCCGATTTATTAACGTGCCCTGGACTAACATTCAAATAAGGTAAATGCACAATATGGTGGAGCAGTGGTGCACTGGCTAGCACACTACCCTTTATGCACCGAGTTACAAATATTATTATACATCAACTGTGTAAATATATAAATACACATTATTGCTCTGCATGAAAGATATATCATATTTTACGCTTATAATAAAACGTTGTCTTTATGTACTAGTAATATAATATAATTAAAGGTTTTAAGTAATGGTTTGTTTTGAAAAATTGAATATTAAGTGCAAATTTACAGTACAACAAATCTAAACTCTTCATCAACCTCTGTGGATGGCTTCTATCATTGTATATCATGAAAATAGGTAATGAGGCATTGGCACAATCGTTAATGCACTACGCTATGAACCCGGCAACTCTAGTCTGATTCATGGCCAAGTTTAACATCATTGGTGCATAATATCTGAACTGGTCCAACGCCCCACCTTCAGCAACCTGCACAGTCCAGCGGGAGGAAATATGGTGAAATAATTCCGATAAATTGCACAGTGTGGTGAGGCCTTCGTCCAGAAAATGAATTACTGTAAATTGTATTATGGTATATATATGCACAATGGATGTTGTCTGTCAATATGTAAAAATTATATCATAGGAAAATGTGAGTGCTGGAATTTTGATGAGTCTTAGTTAAGTGCATAAAAATTATATGGCTAAGTGGCCCAGTTTACATGTGTAGTCTTCTTCAGGGAGGTACACACTTGACTTGGAAGCAACACGTTTATTACACAGCCCCACAGGGCTAACAACATAAACGTACACACACTAACTAGACGCCAACAGGGTAACTACATAATCGGGTCAGTCAGTAACATCCTGACTGACCCACGATGCCGAGCGGAGACCAAGATCGGAGAGACGAAGTGCCGAGGGTTGATTCCAGAGAACAGCCCCAATCGGGACTCGGGACTCGCCTTTTATGGGCCGTGGCGTGGCTGGGCTCCGTCCCTGGCCACGACCCCTTCCAGATCCTTCCCGAAGTCTCTGGCCCCTACCTCACGTATCCCTCTCTCCTCCTTTTGGGCCCCCCTTGCCACCTGGTCCGGTCACGAGCTCTCTCGGGGTCACCCAGACTGTCACGTCCTCACCCGACCTCTCTCTCACTGTCACCAGGACTATGCCCCCTCGGGCCTGCTTTCATGGTATACCCACTCTGGTGCCAGAGAGAGGCCCAAGACACACAGCTCCACTCTTGTGATGGCAGCTGGCGCTAAACGCCATAGCGACTCCATTTACGTCACTACACGTATGTTTTTTCTCCAGGTACTCCGGTTTCCTCCCACATGGCCAAACATCCGAAAGCAATTCCCTCATTGATAGAAGTCTTAATGTAGATTGAGGCTTTCCTGGATAAACAAATAGTAGAAAAGATGGAACAGCAGGTCTTAATTTAAAATAGACTAACAAACCCAAATATAGATTTGAAAAAATTGTGGATAAATAAATGAGACCTATAACATATTTCTCGATATATCCAGTCCCCTAAGGAAACCTGAGCATATGTGAATGGTTTGGAGTGTACCCCAAGCCTGTCTAAGCCATCTGCTACCCCCCTAAATATTGGCAGTGGGATAAACATCATTATTTCCCATGCATATTGAGTTAACCTTCACTCTGTGGAAGGTTGCTCATAGTTTGTAACTCCCTTCCCCGAGTCATCCATGCTGTTGTCCCTGCCCATGTAGAAGTATGGACTCAAAATCTTCCTTATTTCCTCTGCCTGTGACTGACAATTAATTTCTCTACATTAATTAAATATGACCAACTGTTTTTATGACGTCTTGAGATGGGTTTGCATTTAGACTGTTATATCAATCTAAATTGTGTTGTATATCACATTTGGGTATCTTGCTAAATTACACTTTGATGAAATTGCCTGCAGAGCAGTTTTTAAGAATCAAAGTAATCTGCTGCAGCATAACAATGTATTTAATTAAACAAAATCGAAATGACATGTGCATTAATGGCCAAACCAGTCATCTGTTTTGCTTTATTGCGTAAGCCAGCCCGGGAAAGGGCACCTTCATCCTGCCAGAAATGTGTGGTATGTTTCAGAATTAAAACCAGTTGTGACCAAATTCTGGGTGGTTCTTGTTTTTCAATTGCATTCCTCACAGTCAGAATTCTAAATCTGTGCCAGCGATATGTAAAAACATTTACTGTATAGGTTTTTTATTTTTATTCTTAGGTTTTTTTGGTAAAGTCACGTAGGTAAAAATTTAAAATTAATCAAAGTTAAATAAAAATAAAATAAAAATCACGACGTTTCGGAGGCAACACAAGCCTCCGTCTTCAGGTGAAACCGTCACCGCACGATAGCTGTATCAAGTAAGAGAAATTCCAAGAAAACAGTCCTTATATATATACTCGTTGAGGGTGGGAGGAGCCAAGGTAGGCCCTGGATATTATTATTGTGAGGTTCGGTGCGGCTGAAGCACGCTGTTAGGAATGAGCCTTTCTTGTGTAGACTGTTTGAAAATAGTTGTTAAGGTGAGGCTGATGTAAAAATCTAGAATGTATAGGTTTTGTCCACTGTACGTTTATTTTAATCAAACATTACGGGATATGTAGCAAAAAAACAACATGTATTGTAGCCTAAGCTTATGCCGTCGAGGATGGGAAGATCAAACATAAGCCAAATCTTGGAGCCTTGAACCAAAAAAATGTACACTTGGACCTGTTAGACAGGACTTGCTTGATATGTAAGAGTGTGATACATTGATGCAAAGAACGTGGTATGCTTTGATGCCACGTAACTATTTCATCTAAAATCGGACAAGAATTGATGTGGATGAATTGTATTAAAAAAATAGACGCACAGTAGCACGGTAGTAAGTGCATCTTCAATATGAACCCGGCGATCTAAGTTTAATTCCTGGCTGCAGCTAAAGTCAGTGGCGAGTGACATCTGAACTGGTCCTGGACCCCTTTTCACCAACATGCACTCGCCATCGTTGTGAATTACAATAAAGGACTCATGACCAGTAGGGTGCTGGTTTGGGATGCCTTCATCCAGCAGTAGATTAATAAAGGGCTGTAAATTATCATCTTTTTCTCATTTTATTTGTAACCAAGAACTCCAACCTCCCATAACATAATACAAATTACATGTAAAACAGGTTATGAAATCCTTCCACCATCCACATTGCATGGATATTAATACCAGAATTCTTCACATTTCTATGCTGGAGTTCTTGTCTTATAAATAATTATGCAAAAAATAAGAACCTTGTAGACCCCACGTGTGTCTTTATGTAAATGCATTAAGTTGTGAACTTAACTCCATACACAAAGTTATTAAATTCTATATAAGGCAATATGCCTTTGATTAATGTTCAATGTTTTGATCATTTGTTTACATGTATAATGTCTGTTTTCTGATCCAGGCCTTCCTTGAAAAGTAGACATGTATTCTCAGCCAGGCTCTCACATTGTATAAATAAAAGACTTGTTTGTATATACGTTGGTGAAATGCTTGTGGTAGGGCAGATTGTGGATATGCTTAACTGATATGGATAGGCTAAGGGAAACCACTGAACACTGTAGTCTCACTGAGAATGAAAATAAATTGAGAATCTTGGGATGGGTGTTTGTCAACGTCAGTCTTCCTTTTCGTGATTACCGATCTTTCCTGTCATATGCAAATTAAGCCACTACACACTGCGCGTACCTAATGTTGATGTTTGACAATTCTCTTCACGTGCTGGGAGCTCTCTATATGGATCAAAATGTCAGACATGTTGAACAACAGGCAGTGCAACCCGAAAAAAACATTTTGAGTGCTATATAGCAGAACTGCGAAAACGCCGTAAATGATACCATATGCGAAACAAGCCTGCTATGCCCCACCTTTTCTGCCCCCACCCCCAAATGCAGGTGACGGTCGTCGTCCTAGGAAACAAGAGTGACCTCCGCGCGAATCGGGCCGTGCGGTTGGATCAGGCCCAGCAGTGGGCCCGGACGGAGAAGGTGCGTCTCTGGGAGGTGTCGGTGACGGACAGGAGGACCCTGTTGGAGCCACTTGTTTTCCTCGCCAGCAAGCTCACCCAGCCACCCAGCAAGCCCGCCTTCCCGCTGCCCCGCCGCAGCAAGGGGGGCACCTCTGAGAACTGAGGATGCGTTTTTTTTGCAGGTGTGCAGCCACTCTCGTGGGTGCCCGGACACCCCCACACTGTTTATGTCTGCTTGAGAGACACCACCAGAAGTTTTAACCAAAATCATTGTACTTTTGAATCGCCATATTTCTCCCTTCAACTAGGCAACATAAATGTTGACTATGCCAATTATATTATAGAACATTTAAATTCAATGGAGCGCACATTGTGCGCTTAGAACCTAGTCAATAACCAGCAGTTGTGTAAATTTATATAAATATAGTACAGTAGAATTCCACGTATCTGTGGCCCTATTAACCACGACTCCTATTATTTATTGCACCATATTCTAACCAATAGCCACCGGGAACCATTTGCCAGTAGGACATCCCCCAACTTCTGAAGTGTGGCTGCAGCCCTGGTTTGAGACGTGGCTTGTCTTCCAGTTGCCTGTGTATTTTAACTCTCTTAGTTCTATCATCATTCTCATTATGCTATCACTCATTGTGTTCCTATTTTGGATTTAATGAAGTGGTTTGAGTGCTTTGACATTAGGGCGCCAGATTGTGATGGTTCAGTGGTTTATTTTCTGGCTTCTGCTCAGTGCTGCCGATAGACATTGTTATATCTGCTGTGATTTTTTGGCATTAAATACCCTGCTTTGTTGTTCACAATTGCGGGACAATCTGCATTAATGCAGTGATTAAGTTTTTGCCACGTTTGAGAATCCAGAATTCAACAGTTGTAACACAAAAAAAGAACAAATATGGGTTCCTTGTATATTCAAGATTAAAAAGACCCTGTCATTACTATCAAGATAATAATTGGCAATTCATCGTGATTAATATTCCTGACCTTCAGCAGTGTTTATACATTCAATCTCATATTCCTGTAAATGAGTAGCTTGCGTTTGGAGAACCTTAATGACTTCTTGTGCCTCATACCGAGTCTTGCAATAATTATTGATTACATTTTTGCTGCTTATGCGCATGATGCAATGTAATTGCGAATGTTTATTTGAAGCATTAATCTATATATTGAGCTGCTTGTATATACGGTGAAGTTTTAACCTTTGGCTAAAATCCATTTCCAAGGTGCTGAATTATTATTTTCCGCAAGCCGCAGCTCGTTTGAACGATTTCTGGTCCGATCCGATAAATGGCTGAATGTCTGGGTAATGTAGGTGTAACCTTACACGAAATAGTTTCAACATATGAATTGCAGAACTTGAGTTGATTATGTTTTCAAGCATAGACTATGCACATAAATGGATTAGAGCCATCATTTGGAAGATGCTGCTCTGCGCTCGAAAGGGCATAGATTATAATAATCAGCTCAGAGAAAAATGAAGTGCTAACCTTACATGAAATAGTTGGGGCTGCTTTTTGTTTAATCTTTACTCGTGTAAACAAGTTTGTATTTTCTCGTCATATGCATCGTAGTGCACCATATGTTTTGCACATTGGACTCGTTACTATGTTTTTTTTGTTTTTTAGAGTCTACATCCTGAGTCGTATATTGTTTGTTTTAATACCGAACTCCTCTCACTTACAGGAAGTCTTAGGTTGTTGAATCAGACCATAACGATTCCCGAGTACTGTAATTCGAGTGGTAAGCAGCTGCACAAAGGCTCCTTTACTCTTGAAACCGCAGGCCCTTACCGCTGAAGGTTATCACAATGACAAACTTCCTTGTTGTGCAGAGCCACGGTGGCTGGAAAGTGGGATTTGTGCTGAGTGCGAGAGAGAAAAGGAAGTCGCATGAGAAATGATGAAAGTTCATGAATTACGCTACACGAGTATAGTCCTTTATTTAATTACTTACATAATTACACTAGGTTTATGAAGTTAATCTACGAGAGTGTGCAGTGCAGTCCTCTGACAATCCACTGCTGGATGAACGCCTTCCCACACCACGACGGTCCAACAGGTTGTTTGTGGTGTGTGGTGTCTAAACCCAGGTCTTAGGACTCACCCCTTCACTAACTCCCACTGACCAGTGTGGTGAAGTATGGTCAAACAGACCCTCCACCACGGTACGGGGAGGCCTTCATTAACATAACATTGGCAGTAAATTCCAGAAATAATTACAGTATATGCATTAAGCAGTATTTACGTTGGGTCCGTACATTAAAATCAGCATATGTTTGTTCTGCTCATATGTTACTGCCGTGCTGTTTTGTGTTCCAAAAGACACAGCCAAAACAATGCCGTGAATTATTACTGCACTATTGTATTAACAAGCCTTTCATTGCATGTTCATGTTGGTCATAAAATATGCTGTGTTATACCTGCCATACCCAAAGAAAGATTTGCTGCGTAGGTTTATATGCATGCCAAAACAGTATATGCAATGCATTGTTATAAGCTATACATTTATTTATGACAGTGTTATTCGAGTTGTTGATGTATTCCTGCGAGTGCTTGACTTGTGTGTGAGAGAAATTTATAAATTTCGTCAACTTAACACGTAGTTCATTTATATATGGTTGATCTTTTGCATTTATTGCTTGTTTTTTGTTTGAAAATGTCTCCCTTTCACAGAGAGCTGTGAGTGTGTCATTGGTCTGTCTGTAGTTCTAGGACAGGGGTCGGCAACCTACGGCTCCGGAGCCGCATGCGGCTCTTTACGGGCTGCTTCTTGACGATATGTACGTATGTACAGTATGTACTCAGATGCATTGCGGCTCTTGAAATACTGAATTTTGTACCGAATTGTAAAGGAATGGCTCTTCTTGTTATTTTGGTTGCCGACCCCTGTTCTTGGAGAATAGCCTAATACTGTAATATACTTGGATTGGTGCTTTGATCCTGGTTTTGAAATTTGCTGTTCAACAACGAGGACCGGTATTTTTTCATGCTTGGCCAAATGCTAAACGAACCAAAAAGGGACTTGTACTTATGGAAATGCACATCGCATGTAATCAATATACACCTATACATGCACAATAAACAAAACATTTTACACGTACACGTGGTTTGTTATATTGGAAAAATGACGTGCATCATTCCTTAAGTAGGGCTTTCTATTGTGATTGTGTAAAACTATTTTTACCCCAAAATGTCACGACACTATAATATCAGTTTAATGACTAGCACATTGGATAGTGGATCATTCTTTTATATATAATTGTTCACATTTTTTGTGAAACTCCCACTGATTTTACCCCCATCTTAACCACATGTTGTCTCAGATACAATAACCGATCCATGCCAGTTAGAGGTGCCTATCCAAGTCCCATTATACATTATTTTTGCCTGATGTAATGGAGGCAGGCACGGCTGCAGGCATATTTTCACAAGTGTGAATTAAATTTCGATTTAAAGCTTTCGTGACTGCAGGGATTCATATTCTTGGTTCCCTTCTACGTGACTTTACCGAAAGAACCAAGAATAAGTGTGAATTACTCTACTGTAGTTGGAATTGGTGTTAGGAGTCGGGTGTGGGTGTCACTGAGAGAGTTGTTTTTAAACATTGATATGCCATGCGTATTTGTGTTATGCAGTGGCGTAGCTATCCAGGGTTAAGGCGGTGCAATTGCACCAGGACCCATGGGTTGGAGGGGCATCGGTGCCAGGCTACAAAGAGGGGGAAATTTGACGGGGCCATGCTTCATTCCTTGTACCAAGGGCTATGTCAACCTGCTTCGCCACGAGTGTTGAGTAATATTTTATTTGCTGGCCAGAGTAGTTAACTCAGGCGTTTTCTGTCTGTATCTTACAGTAGGTCTCCTATAAAAAAAATACTTGTCTAAATTGACGTTGACTTGGTTGTAAAGGCAAACAAAGATGAATATAATTATCTTGGTGGTTTTATCATCTCCATTTATATTATGAGCTCAATATGATAACAAGAATGGTGGTTATAAAATGTATCTTATCAATCTAAGGGATGAATGGTGGTATTCTTATTGGCTCTGACGATAAGTATTCCCTTTGTGATCAACAGCGCGGCTGTTCCACTCTCGGGATGCTACTGTCTGCTCATTCCGAGCATTCCATTGTGATGGCGTAGCAAAACCATGGGTGGAAAAAACCCGATTTTTCCAGCGGCAGGCATCGGGTTTTTCTTTAATACAATTAAACCCGATTTCGGGGAATTAAAACCTGGTTTAATGAATACGAAACTCTGATAGGCTTAGGCTGCTTCCTCGTCGGTGCTGCTATCGTACTCGGGGCCATCGGGCACAGGGTAGTCGTAGAATGCGGCGGGCAGGTTGGTCTTGATGAACACGAGCTTCTCCATTATCGTGGGCGCCAGTGAGTTCCTTAGCTTGGAATGGATTAAGCCCATCGTTGAGAAGTTGGCGAAGTGCGGTTCTGCAATTAGAACCAATTAAATCGGATTTCTCCCAATCTCAGATGATCGGGTTTAATATAAAAAGACAATTAAACCCGATTGTAAAAAACCCGACTGTGCCACCCTTGAGCAAAACGAGTGAGGGCTACAGTTTAGGTTCATGTATAGCCCTATGTCAATCTGCTGCTAGATAATGCCCTCCCCATCATACCCCGCAGGTCATGAGAGTTACTTCACCTCTTGGGTCAGAAAATATGGGGGTCATCGATGTAGGAACGTATTAGATGTCCTGCCTACAACGTAGCCACATAGCCAACGGCACTTGTGTGGTCACCCATCTAAGCACTATCCAGGATCATCCCAGCTTAGTTTTCGAGATCGGATGAATGATCTTAGACGAGAATAAGAAGTTCAAGTTATGTTAACCAGGTGAGAAAGAGACTACGATTGTGCCATTTGTAAGAATCACCTGGGCAATAATATACCAGTAAGAGGCGATGATTGCTATGTATAATCCCAATTGAGTAAAATGCAGGTCACTGACGCCAGCACACAATGGTTTACTCTTACAAATAACGTCAGGGGATCTTTAACGGCACCTATGGTTATTATAACTGAAGTGCGTTTAAATTATTTGTTCTACTATACATTTCCACATGATAATCCACTTCGGTGAGCTATCATTTGTGGCCAGGTCGCCTATGAAAAAAGGCTATACAGCTAAGTGGGCTTTACCTGGTAGTAGTAATAATCAGGGCAGTCACTCGATTCGAACCATGAACCTCTAGAACGAGGGGCGAACGTGCTACCGCTAGGCCATGTCACCGCCCAAGAATACTCATGTAATTATTGGTCTTTACGTGGACATTCCTTTCAAACACTAAACCCTTATCGGTAAAGTGGGAACATAACATGCATTATGCATTAGTAAGACATTTAAGTGCAGCACTGCATTTATAATCAGCATGAAAGGTTGTACATTACTGTACAGTGTGTATAGCTAACTTCCCTGTGTGGTTCTAATACACCTGGTATAAACGAGTGAGCATGCCCGTTGTGTTCCCACCTGACTATTGAGGTGTCAACACGCTCAAATCGTATGCGTTTACAACGCTAATTGTATTACATCTATATGTGGGCTCAGCGAATGCTGCCTTATCTCGATTCTTGCCGAGTTTTAGCTAATGAGTGCTCTCTCACTCCAAATATGTGAACAAAAACACCGTGGTTTATTTATTACAAGAAGCCAAATCCACACGTTAAAAAGTTAGACGTTGACAAGATTGTTGTCAATCAGAGTAACAGTCTAATTTCCGACAGCCTAAAATCGGTTATAGCTAAAGGGTTGAATTTTTCAGTCACCCCTAAACACATCCCAGTGGATGATATCATTGCCCAGGTAGATGTAGCCCTTAAGGATTGGGACACATTACTGCAGACGTGGCAAGATCGGATATCGCTGCAATCCTCAAAAACACTAAGACACCTATCAGCAACATCAGTAAGGATGAGCGCTTTGAGCTTTCTCAATTAAAAAGAGAGATGACATTGTCATCTTCTCAGCCGACAAGGGCAATGTCACAGTCATCATGGACAAAACCACATACAATAACAAAATTCAGGACCTACTTAATGATCGTAGCTATACAAAAATAAAAGAGATCTCACCAACAGCCTCATTACGAAAACCAACATATCATCACCGAATCGACATCTTTAATCAAACCATCCAAGCGGTTTTCCTTTAAACCCTCTGCTGCTAGACTACCGAGATTGTATGGCTTACCAAAACCCCTTAAAGAAGGTACACCCCTTCGTCATATCGTCTCCACCATTGACTCACCCACTGACAAACTGGCTCGATTTCTGTCTGAGACCTTACAACCATTCACTGGTAAGACCGCCTCAGCTGTACTTAACTCACTTGGTATCTCAATATCTCCAGGTGATTTGCTCGTTAGTTTAGATGTAGTTTATTTGTTTACCAAAGTTCCTGTGCCTGACACCATTGCAATCATTGAAGATTTGGTCCAACAAGGACTGCATGCTGATGTACTGGCCCTGGTGAGACACTGCCTCACCAATACTTACTTCACCTGGAATGGAACATTCTACAAACAAGTTGAAGGTACCCCAATGGGTTCTCCCTTATCTCCAGTTGTAGTCAATGTTTTCATGGAAAATTTTGATACAGATGCCATCCAGGCATCCACTCTACGTCCGTCCTAGTGGAAGACGTACGTAGATGACACGTTTGTCATCTGGCCACATGGCCGACCAGCTCTGAACCCATTCCTCAACCACATCAATTCCATACACCCAGCCATCAAATTCACCATGGAGGTGGAAAAGGATGGAAAGCTATGATTCTTCAATGTTTCAATCGAAAATAGACCAGATGGCTTAATGGGACACTGTCTACAGGAAATCCACCCATACAGATGCCTTCCTAATACCTGACTCCCACCACCATGCATCCCAGAAGAATTCCCTCATCAAAACTCTACACCATAGAGCTCGATGTATTTCCGACCATCATCACCTAGCCAGTGAACTGGAACACGTACACCAAGCTCTCAAGATGAATGGATATTCAGACTACACAATCCGTAAAGCTATCACCCCACCGTTGGGAAAGAACCATTTGAGGACCCAATCCAAACTATCACCTTGCCATACATTGCAGGGGTCACCAAAAATATTTCCAAAATCATGAGCAAACACAACATCCAGGTCCGATTTAACACAGTACATAAAATTCATGATCTGATCCCATCTGTGAAGGATGTGATCCCTGACATGAAATACCCCGGCGTCTACTAACTAAGCTGTGTCTGCGGCAGTAGTTACATTGGGGAAACTAAGCGACATGTTTCGGACCGTGTTCGTGAATACAAGGCAGATCTGAAACACGGTAGGACCAATACCTCGGCCGTGGCTGATCATTGTTTTAATGCGGTGGGCTCACACGAAATTGATTTCTCTAAGACGAAGGTACTTTTCAAACCCACTGGCTATCAACAAAGATTCGTTTATGAAGCCATCCATATATACAGACACAGAAAACAATTTCAACCGAGAAAATGAGTATAAACTTAGCAATCATCTGAAGGACATTATCAACCAGTTTAAGTCATAACTGGCTGTGATGTTCCCATCCTGCCACCTTCCGATGTTAGTTGTTATTTTCGGCTCTCCGATTTTACATGAGCAGGTTAAATTTTTCACACCAACACAGCCACCTTCGCATGCCGTACCTCGACGTGGCGGTGGCTCTGCGATCTTACATTAGCATGCTAATCTCTTACATTAACATGCTAATCTCTTACATTAACATGCTAATCTCTCACATTAACATAGCCACCTCAGCGCGCTCGCCGTGGAGGCCGCTTACCGATCTTAAATTAACATGCTAATTGTTACCTGGCAGCCCTTTAATTGGTGGAAACCCACCGCCAATCGCGGTTGCTGCCCATCACTTACATTAACATTAGCGTCCCCACCCATGCTGCTGACATTTGGGCTATGCTCATTTTAAACCTTTAATAAACAGTTTGCCTTTAGAAGCTTTTCCTGATGACGACGGCTTGTGTTGCGATCGAAACGTCGTAGTTTTTTGTTATTTTCTTTGAACCTATCTACGTGACTTTACCGAAAGACCCAAATAATATTATTACACTATATCCGCAACATTTATAGGCTCATTTCCACTCCCAAAGGCTGCCAATGCCAAGACTGCTACCACCCACAGTTATATTACAGCGCATTGTCATTGTACATGCTCTGCTGAATAATTTACTTTCATGTCAGGATGATGTCATTTGTTTTATATATATCAAATGTAGATTTAATGCTTATACATGAAGGACGAACAGACAAATTATATATATACATCCAATTACTTTCAAAGAAGTGGTTTCCCAACTCAAACAAGTTTGGGACAGTGTTTATGTTTTCTTCCACAGCTAATGGTGTAAAATTCCACCCTTCTGTGGCAGGTGTATTAAGAACAAAACCTATAGACAGGTCAAATGTTTTCAATGCTGTCGTCATCCTATACCACGGCGAATTTTGTACTAAATCCAAGTTATCCAACAAAATTAAATGGCCACCATGATCTCATAAATTGCATTTCTGTAGCTTGTTAAGTCTGATAAATGTTTGATATCTTTGGAGTTGATCAAGTCTATAAGCTTTACACCTTTATTGTGATCTTTAAGTACCGTACTAATTAGTGCTCAAATTTAGAGAGCCAAACATAATATTATTTATTTTTTCAACTCAACGTTTCATGGGATGATGTGATATGTGCCAGGTGTGGAGTTGTTGCATACAATGCCATAAACTCAGGCACTGCATTTATAAACGATTAAATGTGAAAGGTTAAGTAATCCTTTGGCAGAGATGAACAGCTTATATGCATGCCTTGTGACATATTGTATCATGGTACGTGTCAAGGTACAGTATTGACAATTTATCTCACAACCAACCTTCATATGTTCTTCACGTGTTATTGAGTCTTAACGAATTGCAGATATTTGTAAACTGGACTTTATATTTATATCAATATGGCAGCCACCCAATTTCAGTCAGTTGTCTGTTTTGCATAGATCATCGAAATTACAAGGACTATTTCTCAGAAGTAACTTCAGCTTGACTTGCATTTCTCCAGGAAGTTTCTGACAAATGTTTTACTGTTGTTAAAAGCTTATGAACCTATTATGAGCCATCATATGTTGAATTCCAGTTTGCAAGACTGTCTAATAACACAATATTTTTTGTCCACAGAGGGTGTTGAATTATTACACATTTTGAAACGGCGTCAAGCGTGATGAAGTCCAGACCAAATAACTCAATCATTCAGATTATGATTCTGTTTAGCCCAGTGGTATTGGGTGGCACATTGGCCCATTTAGAATTCCTTAAAAACTGGCAAAGAAGACGTGGATTTTATCGTATTTGTAATTTGGAGACAAATTATGACTGAACGATACAATAATGGTTGACTGGGGCAGTGTTCTAAATAAAATTATTTCAGCAAACTCAGAACTCCTCTAGACGAGAAACTATGATGAACAGAGCAACTACTTTATATCAAGCAGCAGTCGAATATACTTCAATAGTTTTTTTTTTATTGCATGACTTATTCTCACTCAACCAAATTGAAACCCGAGACGGAAAAGGCCCTCCTCTCTCGGCCATCCCCATGGCGTTGACGTGCCCACCACTCGCGATGTTCGAGATGAGCGTTGCAGATTTAATCTTGATTTTTGCATATTGATTTTTGCAGATTGATTTTTGCATATTGATTTTTGCAGATTGATTTTTGCAGATTGATTTTTGCATATTGATTTTTGCAGATTGATTTTTGCAAATTGATTTTTGCAAATTGATTTTTGCAGATTTATTTTTGCAGATTTATTTTTGCAATTTCAGCTGCACCATCCCAGCACTTGCCACGGGGGGGCGCTCGACGACCACAAGGAGGCACACCGAGCGCTGGAAGTCGTCTTATTGCGACACATTTATTTTATTATTATTACTACTGCCACTACGCACTGTAAGGAAGACGCGTCGACGTAGAGTTTGGGATCGGTGGGCATTGGGTGGCGTCGTGGCGATGGAGGCCCTGTGGACGATCCTGTGCGTGCTGGGCATCGCTGCCCAAACCCTGGCACAAGTGAATTTCCCCTGGGACGACGGCCCAGGGTCCGACGTGGATCGAGGAGGATTCGGTGAGGAGTTTGCCCCCCTTTGTGTACAACTCTCTGCTGATGTGGCAAGACATTACAACGGCCACACGCGTTCGCAGACGCGTTTTTCATCTTCTGCGGGCATTGTTTTTGCCTTGACGCAATGCAGGGCCCTTCCCTTAACATTTTATTATTCGAATAATTAAGCCCGTCGTGGATAGGGGTGGTGGGAGATGGGGTCAGTGTTGTGTTGTTGATGTGCCCTTTAATACGTGGTCGTGTTGAACGTTGCAATGATGATGCAGTATTACGGGACTGTAATGGTACAGCTTTGTGGATGCCCTTAATAACGCGTCCGAGAAGATGCCCTCGGAGGGGGGAGATGGAGCGATGAAATAAGCTCGTTCTCGGTGGATTCTGACAAATCTCAGGATCGTGAGAATTGGTGGAGGCCTTCATCCCTTTGTGGACGATGGTGATGATGAGGCACTCCTGTATAATCTACATCGACGTGGGTAGCGATGTATCACGGGTTCTGATTCCGCCTTAAAGCCACAGAGTTGAAATGTAAAATGATAACAAGGACAGCAGCAGTCGTTCATCGGTGTCCCATCGGTGTCCCTTAACTCCCCCAACTTTTACCGCAATATTCACCTGTCCCCACTAACCAGTGTGGTGAAGTATAGTCAAAACAACCCGCTCAACTCGACCGATACGACGTGAACAGCGCAGGCATTAGGCCAGAAATGGGATTGACAAAAGGGCTGAAATGTGTTATTGTTTTGCACAACTGTATATAGTGGCCTCCTCGAGTCGAATTAATATAAATACCATCAACAACTAGTTGTGTTGAAACCAAGAGCAGCACTTTGGGATTGGCCCGATGGAAATAAAATGGCATTGAATCTAAGCCATGAACGAACAATGCCCCACTCATATCCCTCTTTTGGGATTTAATGTTTTAGCTAATGGCCCCCTCTATTCTACACGACTACGCGTGCTAATGTGGACTCGAATTCTGTTAAAGATATAGGAATGATACGTTATGTATTCTGATACCACGAGTTTGATTGTAATTGGTGGTTAGTGTTTCATACCTGTCAAACCATTATCAGTTGCGTATATTATTACAGTCCAATTCAGACCTTATTGGTCACCCCGTGCCCTTAGACATTGCAACGTTCATCCTATAAAGTCATATCACAAGGGAGAAACACAAACAAATAGACAAAAATCGATTTTTGTATTGAAACGGCTGTATGCCGTATGGACCTGAAAACTAAATTTTCCTGTACAAAAACACGGGTAAACCACATGGGTGAACAAGTATGGGATTTAAGTTCATTAGCCCCATTTGTAATTGGATCACGAAACCTACGGATAACCCTGTCCCTAAACAAATCCTTAAACCCTAAAACTGAGTCCTGGCTCCATGAACTCAGGAAGCATTTCCATATCACGGTCATAAATCCATTCATACGGCAAACAAATGTAAGCACATTTTCGATTTGCATATAATACAGCAGTATACAATACGGGTTTGCATCTGTAAAAATACAGGTTTATCCAGATTCATTAGAGTGAGATGTAAAAAAACACACGACATGGAACTAGGCCATTCTAAAGTAATTAGGTTATAAGAACTACTCAGGTGAATAACGGTATTCTATTCTGGTGTTTATCTATGCTCAGGAGCTAAATGCGAGATCTGTTTGCGTCGCGAGGTCATCAGGAGACTGGTGTATTCTACTGTAGAGTAAAAACGCCTAATTGGTGCTCATGATAGATGTTATTTTCAGGTTATATGGCTTTATTTTAATTCTATGACCATAGAACTAACCGTATGTAGCAGATACTAATGTGCTAGTTTTGTTTTTTATAAATCATGCCCTTGGTGACTTTCTCTCGTGCAGGGTGTGATGTGCACAATGGAAGTTGTGAGATGTGCGTAAGGGATCTGAAGGTAAGCCATTCATTTTCTCCCCATTTCCAAATGTGCTGCACGCATCATGTTAAGTGGCAAAGACATTAAAATGTTGTCATTCAGAACTTTTACACCTTGCAGTGCACCAGCCTGTGTGAGGACAACCCTGGACATTGTCACAGAATACAACAGATTTCACATTAATAAGCCTTTTATTCAACACTCATTGCACAACGTTTGTCTTCCCTGGAAAAAAGCGTTCATCGCATCTCATTCAATACTGGCTTTTTAACAACTCTTGTGTAGAATGTTGCCATAGAAATGAAAACCCCAATTTTAACGGCCATTGGTGACTTTACCGAGATCGTCAAAATCATCTCACGTGAGAACTCGGTTTAATCACAGGTAAATGAAATCCAGATTCAAACCCAGCATCTCACCAGAGCCGGCGAACCGGTTTAACCCATGAGTCACCCGGCAACCTCCTAAGTAATATTAATGTTTAAGTGAAATGTCATTTGAGTGCCACCCAGGATGCATGTGATTAACAAACATCAAAATGCTGGGCATAAGAAGAGGTTTTCCCCCAACAAAACAAGTGTTAAGATGTTAAAACACCAAACTGAAACCTTTTGCAAGGAATCATGTCTGCATTAACCACAGATACTTGTCGTGAAAATACAAACACAAAACATGCTCTGACAGTATATGCATTGTCTTTGAAACTGATTGGTCCACACCAGAGACAGCTTTCTTTAGAGCCTAGTCTCAAACAGTGTTAACCAGAGGACGCCAATAGGCAAACAGCACAAAGACAATAGACAATCAAGACAATGAGCTCGGGGTGAGCAGCTACATCATGGGACCTCCTTTGCCAGTGTCAAAATATAAGAATAGGTTTTCCCCTTTTTTCTGGCAACACCAAAATGGGAAAACCTATTCTTATATGTTGCTGTTCACCTATTTTGACACTGGCACAGGAGGTCCCATAATGAAAATGGTGGGTGCTTGTAATCTTTAGATACAACATTTTCTCTTCATAATAAATAATTATTTTCATTCCTTTGTCAATCCACTTCTGAATGAAGGTCTCCCAAAGGCTTCTGAGTCATGGGAGGTTGTTAAACTCTTATTTTACCATGCTGGGCAGGCAGTACAGGTTGGTGAAAGAGGGACCCAGGACCAGTAAAAATATTGGTCGCCACTTATGTTAGCTGTGACTGTTAAATTCTTGATTCATAATGCAGTGCACAAACCAGTGCACCACCTCTCCCCCCCCCCCCCCCCCATATTCTCTTTTAATCCCTTAAATGTTAGAATAATTGAGTCTCAGGAAGTCCTTGCAAAATGTCCTACCTATTTTTGAAGCACTTGGAGTTACTTGCTTGTAAGTATCTTTACGTATTTTTTTAAGATAAAATATTCTCTACTTGGAAGCAGATCTTAAGTGTGAAATGATAACCAACTTCACCATAAGTTGGCTTTGCAGAGTGAGTGGATAACTGTAGGGACATCCTAAATATAATGAAAGGCCATTAGATTGAATATGCCTGATACATTAAGCTGTCAACTGTATTACGGCAAAATATATTGAACGGACCTGTTACAGTTTAAGTTGCTGACGTATGGCATTTTAGGAGTCTGACTCGCTGCACAGCCACTGATAATTAGGTCGTTTGAGAGTCCTGAGCTATGCTGAAATAATAAATTTGTTTAATTTTCATAATGTAGCAATATTGCTAGTTGCCGATGACAAGATTACCTGGAATGTCCCCTATCCCATTAGATAAAGAAGGTAAGCAGAGTTCAGTGTGGATAACACATTGTATGGATAACAATGCATTAAACAGATGTCAGAGGCTATGAGGTCAGGTTGTGGGAAGCAGAGGGCAATGCATAAAAAATCTATCGTATTGTGCTTCTCCGCCTCTTCATCTGTGTACCCCACCTGCACCAAGCGATGTAGGCCTGAAGGCCCAAGTGAACGCCTGACCAGGAATTGTACTCGCAAGGCTCCAATTATGAGCCAAGCATGCTGACCACCATGCCATGTTGGCAGGATAGTGAATGATGGTATATTGCTACAAAAGTGAGAGGGGTCCACCCGTTAGCATTATTATTATATATCTCAAGGCTGTTGTTGGCTGTGCAGCCTGGCAAAACTAATGTATTTATGATTGAATGTTTTCTGTTTGGGCCCTCTAATAGTCTCTGACCATGGGTCTGTATACGCCAAGGGTCGGCAACCAAAATAACAGACATTTTTTCAAATTAGGTCAAATTCAATATTTGAAGACGCACGATACACGTGAATAACGCCACGAAGCAGTTCTTCAGAGCCACATGCAGCTCCAGAGCCGCAGGTTGCGGACCCCTGGTGTAGTAGGCTGTCATGTGTCCTTCAAACTTTCATTGAAAAATGACATGCATGCCTCCATTATCTTGGAAGGTTGGATATGTTTTCGAATTATTAATATTGAAGGATACTCTCTGGACTCCTTTTGGGTTGTATTAATGTTGGTATGTTTAATAACAAAATACATTTTTAAATTGTTCTATAGAAATAATATATATATACAGAACTGCAATTGGCTGTGATGTACACGCACAAATGGAAAACCTTACCACTTTCATAAACATAAAATGTTTGTATATTCATATATTTTATTTCAATAGTACTATTGGCATCTTATGAGATGGAGTGTCCATTCTGATCACGCATAGAGCAGTGAGTCACCCTCTGTCTAAGTGAGACACAATGCAAATTAACAGTTGTCACAGCTGAAATGTATCCACTTTAAGTGGATGTTTTTTCATGTGATGCTTTTTTGTTGGATTTAAAACACTAATATGAACCGTTGTAATTTTATTTAAATATGTAATGTTTATTTTTTGCATGGAATTCTGGGTCATGGATGGATGTTCAATTTTGTCCCCTAAATCTGGCCCAACCCACGATGAAAATCTGTCCAAAAATGGTGACATCAGCTGGTCAAATCCCTGCTGTTTGTTTGCTGTAGTGTCCTCTAATATCCAGTTTCAGGGTTTATTAATGCAGAACCAACCAGGTTTGTGAGTTAAAGCAAGATGTACAAATCAGGTGTGTTGATTAAATCATGCTACTCCTTCCAGGTGAGCAATAAGTATTTTTTCTGATTTTATATTGCAGTGAAAAGCTGGTGTTTCAATTGGGGGGGGGGGGGGGTTGATGTCAATTCAACTGCTGGATAAGTGTTTCATTTATGCCACAGGTGCTCCACATCCAGTTCTATTGGGACATTAATAATCATTAATTTTTTCACTAAATATTTTACAGGTGGCTGGTAGACTGGAAAAAGCATTTGACTAGCAGCCACAGCCATAGTGAAATACTGGACGTGGTGTGCCAGGTGCACAAATATATTCCGGGTTATTGAACCTGACAAACCCAACGAAAACTATAAAAACGAAACAATTTTTTATGTTACTAGGTAAGGCCCACAGAGCTATATAGCTCTTTTTCAGAAGCAACCTGGCCACAAATTATAGCTCAACAAAGTAGCTTATCGTGTTGAAATTTAAAGCGGCCAAATAGCCTAAACATGTTTTGAAATGTGGAGGAAAAAACGGAGGACCCGGAGAAAAATACACACGACCACGGGGAGAACATGCAAATCCAAATATACAGGTGTCAGGGTCGGGATAAAACCCACGACCTCCTGTATACCAGGCAAGCTAGTTAACATCTTGCCACAGTAGCCCTGAGTTTACCTGTGCGTGTTGTTTTCTGCACAACAATGGTTTCTCACTGTGTGGATGGTGCGGTGTGTCTCTTTCAGTGCCTATGGTGCAACAACACCTCACTGTGCCTTGATTATCCGAGAGGCCGCATTCTGCCACACGGGCTGAACTGCTCACTGTCCGATGTTCACTGGGGCATCTGCTGGAGTGAGTGCCGCACCTCCCCGCCCCCCGGGGGCATGCTTCGAACTGAATGCAGAACATTCCTGCATGCACACTCACGCAGCCACGCTACTCACAATCGTTGTAACTTGGTGTATTTTTACTTTTGATAAAAGGAAAGAAACATGGTCCACTTGCGGAAAACTAAAACATGTCATACAATGAAATGTTACTGTTACGGTGTCATACAATGAAATGTTACTGTTACGGTCACCTGAACACGCTCCATTTGTCCCCCTCGTGTAAGATGGATTCTTGATTGACACAACTGTTTCCATTTCTCAGCTCGTAAATTTGAATAATTTTGACATTTCCAAACACCATAATATTAGGTTTATGAAAATGTTTGGTTAACTAGATCACAGTCATAGATAATTCTTAAATGCTACACAGGTACCTGGTTACTTTTGGTCAGAACGAGCATTTATGAGGCTCTTTACAACTAAAAGGGATGTCCATAATCAACGATTTTTGGGTTTAGATCGCGTTTATTTATAAATGTGTCGTAACCCTCCACCACCCGACACGGCCAATCAGTAAAAAATGTGTCACGTTGACAAAGACAAATAGTTCACTGCTTTAGCCCACCGGTGTGTTGAAGCAACAACATTCACAATTTGAGTACGACGTTTCGCTGGTAATTACAACCAGCATCATCGGGCAATTCGCCAGAATGGTGAGGCTCTCCTGTGTCTCCCGTTCTTATATAGAGCAGCAGCAGGATGACGTCATCATTAACTCATCCTGCTGCTGCTCTATATAAGAACGGGAGACACAGGAGAGCCTCACCATTCTGGCGAATTGCCCGATGATGCTGGTTGTAATTACCAGCGAAACGTCGTACTCAAATTGTGAATGTTGTTGCTTCAACACACCGGTGGGCTAAAGCAGTGAACTATTTGTCTTTGTCAACGTGACACATTTTTTACTGATTGGCCGTGTCGGGTGGTGGAGGGTTACGACACATTTATAAATAAACGCGATCTAAACCCAAAAATCGTTGATTATGAATAACATTGGTCGCGAAAGCCTACGTGTTAAACTAAAAGGGATGTGCCTGGCATACTGACCATAGACAAATATTATCCTCCTGCTTGCTCACCCATGAAAGTCACCGAGTCTCATGATTCTTATTCAGGAGTATCCTGCCAAGTTTTTGCAGTATAAGGAAAATGTATTTCTATGTCTATTCAAATTCAGTATTTTACAAGCAATTGTTCAAATGTGGCAAATTTAGACAATTGCGCCAGCACACAATTACCTACTCTTGTGAATGACATCACAGGACCTGTTAACACCCACTGTGAAGCAGACCTTGCATATTTTTATGGTCAATCACCTGCAGTATTAATCAGGGTGGCCGATTTGAACCATAAAATCTGCAACAAGCTGGGAATGGGCTACTACTAGGCCATGTCATAGACTTGTTTTGAAAATAAGACTTCACTAGTATTTACCCAGAATATAGTATATAAACCTTGAAGAATAAATGTATTTAGATACCATATAAATCCCTGTTATATTTTAATACAACTTATTTATAGACCATATTTCAGCAATTTTTTTTCAGGTTTCATACCTTTGCCAATTAGTACAATGAAGCGTTGTTCATTAAAGAAATTGAAAGAATACAAGGAGAGGTCAACATGAGATTTATATTAACACGTGTGTGCATCTTAATGAAGCCAAACAGGAGCTCTGAGAGAATGATGGAGATGATTTTGGCTATGCATCTGTTGGGTAAATGAGGCTGAAAGTGTGTGTGTTTGCGTGCCCATATGCTTGCAGTCAATTTAGAGGTTCTGCTCATCGCTGCAGCGGTCGTGGCTGGCGTGCTGATAATCACCATCGTCGTCTGCTGCTGCTGGTGCTGCTGTCGCTGCTGCAAGCAGCCTCAAAGGTAAGAATCTAAATAGAGCTAGAGCCAGTTATGCTTTATGGATGGCCAATGTACTTTTTTATGACGACAAAATCCATTTCTCTATACATATTTAATTTAGTTGAATGCATGTTTGTTTGTCTAATTTCTGAAATGACAAATGAATGCCATCTAGTCAAATGCTTTTGAATATCTGCCCATATATCTTTTGTAATTCCGTAGACGCTTTACAACGATATTTTGGCAAAATGTTAAAAATGTGGTGTGCTCTGGCACTGTTCGTATTTCTTATTGAGTGATTAAACCTTTTTAAATCAAAACAATGTAGACGAGTGTTCATATTGAACTAAATCTTAATAAAGTATTGCAATGTAATTTAAATGTATAAACAGGGAAATGGCTCCTTGAATAAGCTTTATTAGCAGTGACATATTAGCTTGCACAATTGCACATATGACTCCTTCCTAATGATTTTATAAAACCAATTTTCAAAGCTCTTAAGTTTTAATGCATTGCAACAATATTTTCAATATATATGTTCTTAATTCAAGGGCGGATGATATGATTTAATTGATTGGCCAGTTTCATTCGTAGAATATTGTGATAATCTCAGAATTCACAGAAAATTCAGGACCCGCACACTGAACTGTATTGGACATTGCAGGCAAGGTTGAATGACGTGAGTTTGTGATTAGTTCTAGGGATGAAGAACAGTGGTCTCGGGAGCAGGAGGTGAAAAAGCGGCAGGCCCAGAAGAGGTTTGTGTCTTTCTGCCGAACTCAACACATTATATGCGGTGTTGGGCAGTACACCAATGCATATCCGACTGTCGCGTAGCCGCCAATTAACCGGCCACACCCATAAGTGCCACATTCTATAGATGATCACTTATCTGACATTTGAACATATTTAACCATACCGGAGTCCACAGTGAGTCGGACATGCGACATATACTGTATTTCGTAAAACAGTGTGTATATGTATATACTGAAAAGTGTCATCAGTTTTCTGACTTTAGCTACTAACAAAAATAAATATGTTATTGTCTGTATCCCTCTATATCATGCTACCAGTTTGAATTGCTATAATATGAATGGATAGAAATTAATTTTCAGTCGGAGCTTTCCACAGTGTTATGGATGTAATGTCCAATTCGTGACGTTAATTTGGTTAAGAAAAATAATGTATGCAACATTTTATGTAACTTTTTATATGAGACTATATGTACAATAAAAATTCAGGTTATATAATCAACAAACCATTTTCAGATTTTAACTCTGTACATGTACAACCCTTTGGTCTATCTGCCGTTTGACTCCCCATGCCGTGGGGAGAATTTTACGATACTACACATTGGTCAGTGAGGGTCGGTGAAGGCTCTAAGCATATAAGTGTGTATACTTCAATATATTGTACAACAATGGATTTGTTACTTTGCACTTTTCTGACCATGTAGTGTAGTCCCGATGTCACCTATGACAAACTGGCAGTAGATGGTGGTCACCCATCCAAGCACAACCCTGCTTAGCTTCTGAGATCTAACAAGATCAGACAGATTCTTGGTGCTTGTATACTTATGTATGTACGTATGTTGAACTTTTTTCGCACCGTACATGGGCAACCATGCTAATGGGAGGTGTGGGGGAAGGACAACAATCTAAACACAAAAAGCATTTTTATAATAACCAGGTTTTAGTGTCGTCATAAAAGGGACTTCACATTCGTAATACGGTCGAATGCCCTAGTACCTTATCCACTGTTCACGTTCGCCTTCAAGTCTAACTGCGTACGTATGTTTCCACTCAACAGGAAGGCCGAGCGAAGGGCTAAGCAGGATCAAATCCGCAAGAAATATGGTAAGTTGTTTTCAACGAGTCTGCACATTACATCATAGAGTAGGTACACTGCAGCTCTGCGTGTGCTGTTTACTGGAGGAAAACGCCTGATGATTAACACAGCTCGTTGCTTAGCAAAGCTCCACCGAGAGTCGTAAATGACACCAAAGTGCACTTTATTCAAAACATATCATAGCCACATTGGATTATTGGTTATAGAATTAATTATTAATTCCTGCAGTAGTATTAAACTATACAAATATATATTTTAAATGTAGTTCATGTTAACCAATGTGTGCGTAATGGACGAATATTACACACAGGCTGATTTACTGATTACTTTTTATTATTTTCAGTTTTTTATGCAGTTTGACAAACCCCATACATTCGGTCTCTTTCAAAGGTATCTGTTATTGGATGCACTTGAGTAAAACCAGTGAACGCTGTACCACCAGTGGGTTTGTGCGTGTTGTGATTCAGGTTTGCTGAAGGACGAGGAGGCTCACTCGCTGTTGATCTAAGAGCCGGGGGGCACCTACCCTTAAGGAGCGGTGTTCTCTGCAAGGTCAACCCTTCACCTAAACAGCACACGGGGATTTCTGTTTGCACGTTGGAATACGCTGCTATCGGTGGGAGAGAGCGAGGGAGAGCAGAGTAGGAGGAGGAGGGTGAATTAATGACCATCCTGGGAGATCAACACATCAGCACCACTAGCTCATCTGTACATTTACTTCATCTGCCCCCCTGCCCCTGCACATCCCTCGCCACATCCTCAACCTATTTGTGATCTGACACGCGGTGAAATTGGTTTAAAGAGAGCCAGTGGCGAGGCATTAGTCTCATTTGTAGAGCCCCTTTTGTGTTTTATTAATCGCGACCTCCAGGTGCTTGGAATCGAAGCAACTGAAGAATTAACGTAAATTAACGCGCTCGTGTCATGCAATCAATAATCTCGACCTGACATGATTGTAAAACAACAGCCGCTGTGGGCCTGTGTTTCTCAACTCAGTCCTAATTCCCCCCCCCTACTCGGGTCTGACTTTTCTTGATTGACCAGTTTTTATATTTATATTCAAATTAAGCCAGTGCACAGTGCATCCATGATACGTAAAGATTCTGATTCTGAATGGTTGGTGATCCTGGAAAGCTGGAGTTGAGAAACATTGGTGTAGATGGCAGTAAGGTCACGTCTCACCACTGATGAGTGATAAGCAGTGAGTGCAACCCAGTTTCCGCCCTTCCTGCCTATCCATCCTGTCTGTCCAACCACGTCCACTGTCACTGTTCGTCGTACTCGCCCACAACATCCACCTGCCTGATTTGTCTACCGTGTGTAGCCCCAATGTCTACCCTCGCTACCTCTCCACCTTGCCCATTGAACTGCGTCCACTTTTAAAATCCATCCTATTCATCCACTGTGTCTATCCTGTGTGGCCCCCCATTTATCCCCCCCCCCCTGCCCATTCACCTCGGTTTTCCACCCTTTCTGTTCACATTCATTACACTTGCTACGAGGATGGTGGTCTAATTGTCACAGGGCACAGCCACATTTGATTAAAGATAGAAAATAAGAAAATTCACGAGTGGTTTTTATTTAATCTTCAAAAAATGTGGCCGTTATATCGTGCACAAATACTGTATGCATCTGAGATTATATTCCCATTGCTATTATGTGTGCTACACACTGGACATTGTTTATTGTGCCGTTATTTGTTTTTCTTCACCGATAAAACACTTTTCTTTTCTCGTGTGTTTTAAAGCTAAATGTGAAAAGTTACGTAATTTTTTTTGTGTTCATAAAAATACACTTTAGTAATCAAATGGAATGCGTTTGTGAATTGACAACAGCTGTCTATATTGAATCTTACATTCCAGGTGTTCTTCACGATTTTCTTAGGTCTCTTTGTATATCTCATGTGTATATGTGGCTACTGAAATGGTTTTGTTTAAGCTGTGCACCGGGAATTAACAAATGGTGTTGGGTTCAAATTAGCCTGAAAATAAATGTCCCTGAATCTCTTTTCCCTGTGGATTATGCCTTTGTTTCATTGTATGATGTTGTGTGGAATGGTAATGAGAATTTATCAATTTAAATTGTGATTACATTAAAATCAGCATTCATGCCTTGAAATGATAATGATGCTTAATGTTATAAACTGACTTTACAACGTAAATTAATTCACCAGGTGCAGTAGTTTATTTAACACAAATTTTTGGGACTATTGTAAATATGTTCATCTCTTATATCTTAGGAATGCTGTTGCCTTCCCTGTGTTGTAGGCTCTTTCCTGAGAACAGAGACATGGTTATGAATATTTTTACATGAAAATGCTTGAAAGTTCCGTGGAAAATCGATGCTTAAAAGATTATTCAGAATGCCTAGCACAAGGTGTTCCTGTGGACAGAACAAAGCCATGTGGCACAGTGATCAAACACGGAAATTCTAGTTTGGATGGATTACTTTTTTATAATACAGAATTGGATTAGTGTTTTTGCAAGCTGGATACAGCATTACGTTTTGTTTTGATACCAAATTTAGATTTTTGTCTTGCCATTTTTTTTCTAAGTGTGCACAGTATCATGGCATGAGCTTTTGTGTAAATTTGGAACTCGCAGAGCATTGCATCTAATATAACTACTTCTGAGATCCCTAATGTGACCTTTATACTGTATACACACACCCATATACCCAGCCTTAGACAAATGCTCATCCCATGACAGGAAAACCCTTCTCAGAACCATGAACTCGCTACACATTTGTTGACATGTGGCTGAATTCAAACACGAAGGCTCTTAGCAGTGCTGGCACAGTGCTCAGCCACCTTTTTGCTCTACAACTTTATAACCTTACATTTTTTGGTGGTTCGTATGAAGAACATTTGTTAATAGCTTGAGTTTGCCAATATGCATCTTTAAAGAAAAGCTATCTTCAGAAAAATTGGCAGTGGATTGATCGGCAAGGTATTGTGGTTAATTTGTGGAAAAACAGCTTTTTAGT
Source organism: Lethenteron reissneri (assembly GCF_015708825.2). NCBI lineage: Eukaryota > Metazoa > Chordata > Hyperoartia > Petromyzontiformes > Petromyzontidae > Lethenteron > Lethenteron reissneri. The sequence continues at coordinate 15,487,096 of NC_083798.1, read as the reverse complement.
TCATCGGATTCCTCCAGTATAAATATATATTCAGATTCAGAAATGTTGGCAATTTGACGTGATACACGGATATTTATTAAAGTATTACATCTTTCATTTCAAAAACAGTTGATTGAATGTGTGCTTTGTGTAGCTTACCCAAAGTCATGTTCAGCCCCATGTCAATCCACTGCTGGATAAGGGCATCCTCCCACTTTAGGTAATGGTTTTGTTATACCATACTTCACGCTGGCCCGTGCAGGTTGAAGATGGGGGGGGGGTCACTTGGTCCGATTCCAATATCACTCGCCACCGATGTTAGTCGTGGATGGGAATAAAAATTAGGTTCGCTGGGTTCATAGCACAAGATGCTAATCACTGCACCATCGCTTCATGCCACAGCCCTCTGGGAAACATTTGAATAGAAGTTCGCGGATGACGCACGCATTATTATGGCTGCAGTAAACGGTTTCAAGCCAAGTTGTGCGTTTCCACGTGGGGGCATTGCTGAGACTAATTTCACAACTTTGAAGCAAGTGAAAGCTTAGTTCCCCCCCCCGCAGCCCCGCCTCGCGAATCCTATTTTTGTTTTACCATTTCAAATTATTACACAATTAATCTGTGCGTCTACTTATTACACACTCGTGCGACATTGCCTAAAGAAAGTTTGTTGTTGCCACGGTTTAAAATCACTCGCTCATTGATTTATGTGCCCAATTGCATTCCCATTTGGATAGATTTCTGTCCAGAAATCGGCACGTCGGTGATTGCGCGTTCTGCCGCAGCCGCGTGGTACTGGATCTGCGAGCGTTAGCAATAATACTGGATGCTGAAATGGGCGAAACTGGAATAAAATACGGGAGGCTTTAACCTTGTGGCTGCCAGGTGTGGTCTCAGCGGGGCTTACGGACACATGCTACATGGCAATGAGGCTCGGCTTACATTTACTGCCGTCTGGCCCACCGTTTATAATGATGGGCAGGGTGGGTCTTGAGATGCAGTTGCATTTACATTGTACCTTACTTTGTCAATCCACTGCTGGATTAAGGCTTCCCGCGCCATCTCTGTCACGCGGGGGTTTGACTTTGTATTTGAGAAAACCGCAACGCCACCAGTAAGCATGCCTTATGGGCTTCATTAAATAATGAAATCACTTGTCAATAGTGTTCTTTGGTGTGTTATATGAATAATAATGCGAATACTTCTATCGATCCACTGTTGGATGAAGGCCTCCCCACGCCCTTTTGGTCTTCGGGGTGGTTTGACCTTTGACCATAATTTACCACGCTGGTCAGTGTAGGTTGGTGGAGAAGGAGAGGCCATGGACCGGTACATATATCTCTCGCCACTGATGTTATCCGTGGGCAGGAATCCAACTCAGTGCTTCGGATTCAGAGCGCAGTGCGTGAACCACTGTGCTAAAAGATCGTGTCCAGTGCGTATGCAATGAAATTACATTTTCGCATTCAATTATTTTGCTCATCCTGAAATGTTACATTTCATTGTCCATTCGCACATGTTGCTTTGTAACAGTGTAACACGACGTGACGGCAACACGATTGTGACTGCTACTCAATACTAAATTATCTAAGCTCACCCCGGGCCCAGAGTCTAACCCTTCAGAAGCAGAATCTTCATTGAGACTGGAGGAATCCGATGAGCTAAAAATCTCTTTTTCACAGATGTCCAACCAAAAACATGTCTTCCATCAGTGCGAACATCAAAATTCATCGTGTAAATGTGTCATCTGACAGACGTAGGCTACTGTGTAGCGGTGGCGCAGTGGTTAGCGCACTGCGCTATGAAGCAGTCGACTTTGAGTTGATATCCGACCACGGCTAGTGATAATCTGTTATCTGTTTGTATTCGATTAGCCTGTACGTCATTTTACACATTAACAATTTGTTTCAGATCCAATGTCTGTGCCTTCATATGAATACTGGCACAATATACCAATATTCTATGCGTGCAACAAAACCCATCTTTGAACGTATATGTCCCCATGTAATCTATTTTCTCTCCCCTTCACCAACACGCACTGAACAGCGTGGTGAAGTATGGTAAAACAACCCGTCTGACAGAGCGTGGGGGGAGGACTTCATCCAGCAATGTAGTGGAAAAGGGCTGGAGATTAGTGTTAATAACGTGGGATCAATACGTACATATTGATCCTGATGTTTAAAAAATATAGCAGTGATCGAAGTTTGATTTTTGCACACATCATTTGGCATTATAGAACACATGTTCCTTATTGATATACATTTTCTATATATATAAAACATCACATCGTTCGGAATAATTTAAGTATTATCAAAATAATGGGAAGTAACATGTCATTCTGTCACGTGTGTATACATCACGGCCTTCACCCTATATTTAGGTGCCCTGCAAATTCGCAGCCATCTCGCTTGCCTTGGCTATTTCCAATAGTATGAATTATTTACCTCACGATACGTTAATCTAAGCTCGGTTTTTATACTCATAGGTAACATGCAATGAGTTTGCGTGACCCCTACATAGTGCATCGATTGTTGGATTGTATCATGATTCGCTAAAATTAGCCAAATCTCACCCCAACTATTTTCACTGGTCAGTGACAACCGAAATATGGTCAAATAACCCCCACAATCTGAGAGGTGTGGGGAAGCCCTCGTACAGCAGTGGGTTGACAAGAGGGCCGTACATGTACAGGGTGTTTGAAAAAGATGGACCAGATTTGAAATCGCTATATCTCTGCAACCACGAACCGCCCATGAATGAAACTCTTACCACTTGAAAGGGCGGGGCATAGAGAGGGCGGGGCATAGAGTTTCAAATGATCACCGCTAGATGCCTCTCCCAGCACACAAACAGCCCCTAGCCTCAGTCATTCGCAAGACACACTGTCTCAACGTTGGATAGGTCGCACGGTGCCGCAACGTTGGATAGGTCGCACGGGACCCCAAGACTTGGCGCTACACTCTTGGCCCCCAAGATCACCCCCAGACATCATTACACCCTGCGACTTTTTCTTGTGGGGATACGTCAAAGACCCGTGGTGTTTTGTGCCACCATTAGCGACTGATCTGGATGACCTCAAAAACAGAATCACGGCAGTGGTGACTTCAGTGGAAGAGAAGACACTTTGAGAGGCGTTTGGGACGAATTCAACTATCGTCTCGATGTTGTCCGTAAAGCAGGTGGAGGGCACATAGAGCATTTATAAAATGGTTAGTAAAACTTGATAACTCATTAACCCGTTCGTAACTTTTGGTGTAATTGTAACATGTTGCCATCGTGATATATAGTGCTTTTAAATTGGGTCGAATATTTTAAAACACCCTATTTATTATCATTGCAGGTGCATAGCCCATCGTGGGGAAGTTACTTCCATGAAGTTTGCTAACTTCAACTGCCATGTGCCACTTAAAGTATGCATTTTAGAAAAAGATTGACCGTACATTTCTGAATAATGCAAAATGTAAGGTTGACAGCGTAAATGCATTCGCTCTGTCCGCCCGTCCGTCTGTCTGAGACAGGGAAGGGTCACGACAACTCCTTTAAAGATTGTCCAAATGTTAATGGATTTGTATAATGCAGTGGTGTTGCTATTACCGAATCGCCCTATGGACAAGCGGGGCAAATGTCTTTCATTGCCTCTTGTGATGTTGCCTTGGTGTGTCACCCGTCAAAGACCGTTGCAAGGCGCAAACAGCTCTACAAACAACTCTGTCTGCCGCTATATTACGCACAGAGTGTCACGAGTTGGCATTGACAGGTTCCGTTTGGCTGTGGCTGGCGTGGCTTGGCTTGTAAGGGGTCAGAGGTGAGGGCTGAGGTGTGAGGGGTATTTATAGTAGAACCCAAAAGTCTTGTACACAATGTTAAATATTTATGCGAGCGCACACACGTTTACGCGAAGGCACCGCACGAATGCAGTGCAATGCAAGAGCAAAGACAAAGCTGCACCGTGTAGCCTCCAGAGAATGTTGGAGCGAGTGCTGTGAGCGAGCACCTATTAAGTGCATATGAATGTGTCGGGGTTGTGGTGAATTGCCTTTCAGTGAAAGCACCGAGCACGTGGAGCGAATCGTCGGACATTGTAGCGAACAAGAACACGGTACAACCCGAAAACACAATGGAGAGAACCTAGGAAGGGCTGCACAGAGCACACAAGTGAGTGTTGCAGATAGAACCACGCCCGGCCGCCTTTGTATCCCTGAATCTAATGTACCACTAGCCTTTTGCCCGTCCAAGGACGGGTGTATTGCAGTAAATCTGAAACTTGCAAGCGAAAAGCAGACCGCGACGTGATATTCATTGCATCAATTCGTGTGCAATTTGTAAGGGCGCGGTGACACAGACCTATTTCATTTTAAAGTTATAATCCCTTACTCTTTGGTTCTTTTGGTAAAGTCACGTAGGTAGAAACATAATTTACATTTAAATTACTCTAAATAATTTTTCTACCTACGTGACTTTGCCGAAAGAACCAAAGAGTATGGATTCTTGCAGTCACGAAAGCTTCAAATCAAGATTATAATCCCTTGTTCATCGTGAGGGTTTTCTGCCTTTGTAGTGAGGGTTCTAAGTTGACGCCGAGGAGGGGGAGGGGGGGGAGGCGCCTCGCCCCCCCTATGTGGAGTGACGTCACCCGCTAATTATTATGAATGGGGGGGTCCATTTGGAGGACGTCACCTTATAATGATTATTAATTATGGGGGCTGTTCGATGTGGAGTGAGGTCACCTGCTCATGATTATTAATGAGGGGGGGGGGGGGGTGCTACATGTGGAGTGAGGTCACCCGCTCATGATTATTAATGAGGGGGGCGTCCATGTGGAGGATATCACCTATTCATGATTATTAATGAGGGGGGCTGGCCGACGTGGAGTGACGTCACGCGCGGGACACACAGACATTCTTGGCTCATTATAGTAGTAAATGATGCAATACACCAGGTACTCGTTTGATGTTGAGTCCCAGACCTGTAGAGCAGCCGAGGAGACGTTTCTGATACCACTCGCCGTTGATGTAAGCCGTGGCCAGGAATCAAACTTCGGGTCGCTGGGTTCGGAGCAATGCCCTAACCACTGCACAACTTCCACTCACACGTGCTATCGCACACAATCCCGTCAAGGTGGACAAGGTGGACAACGTTTCAGCAAATCAGACTATCGACCAGAGACTGCGGGTATTGCCAAATCCATAATGGGCCACAGAATATAATTAATTGATGGGGTAATTAGCAATTAGTGCGGGCAGATGGAATCTGACCCAGAGCTCTCTGTTGGCTATTGAGTGGCAGCCGTATTCCTCCGTTGTTTGTCCGGTTGAAATACATTCTAGGCGTGAGAAAACCTGTGTGTTTTTAGTACAGGTACAGCCCCTTTTGTCAATCCACTCCTGTCCGAGGGGCTTGCCACGCCATGCTCGTCGCAGGGGGGCTGCTTGACCCCGACTTCACCACGCTGCGCATTACGTGTTGCTGAAACCATTGAGAGCATATCGACATTGGAGCATATAGTACGCTACAACAATTAAATTTTCCGCAACGCCCTCTGCTGACAAAGCGTCCCAGCAGCATTCCACAACACGTTTGTGTGTGTGGTTTTTTTTTAAATTACACGGCGGTCGTACTTTCAAATAAATATGCCAGGCTCGGCGTTGCTTAGCTTCCGAGATGTGGGGAGGTCCGGGGCATTCCGGGTGATTTCGTCAGAGGCATGTGTCTGGCACATCGGGGTACATTTACTGCCTCCTAATTACAGGCAGGCGTACCTGTGCGGAATGTTGAATATGCTTCGTGATGATTCTTTCACGGCATCCTCCGTCGCCCATGACGATGTAAATTCAGCGAGTTTTAACGTCCCCGGACTTCTGTCCATCGTGGCTGGTGCGCAGTGAGGGTGTGACGACGCATCCATTTACCGATCAATATTGATTAATTGTCTTCTTGGTTCTTTCGGTCAAGTCACGTAGAAGGGAAATAATAAAATAATAATAATAAAACATAATAAAATACAATTCTCACGACGTTTCGGCCACAACGCAAGCAGCCGTCCTCAGGTGAAGAACAGGTCTGTCGGAAAGACAGCATCTCAATGAACACCACCAAGCTTGGCAGCGTATATTTAAGCTGGGTTAGGGGAGGAAGGGCGCCTTGACAAATGAATTTGCATATCAACAGAGGAATTTAGCATATTTATGGAAAATGCAGATATGGGATTAGTCACTACTTGTAGAATGCGTAGGAGGTGGGGGGGGGGGTCTCAAAGTCATATTATGCCCGTGCATTATGTAGGATTAGCAGCAACAAAGGGAGGAGGTAGGGTTAGCAGTAATAAAGGGAAGGAATTATAATAGTAAGGAGCTGCAGCAGCAATTTTTTTTATTAATAGTTCATCTAAACGTTGGAGATGGTGACGACTTGGGGGTGGACTTCATCCAGCAGTGGATTGGTCATGGCTGCCGCTGCTGCTGATGATGATGATGTTCAAGCTAAACTATGCGTTGCATGTTATCGCTTGCGCATGAATCGACGTTTTTGGTTCGTGTATGTTCTATGCAGTACGGATTATCACCTCTGCATCCGCTAGAGACCGCTATATTCATCGCAATATTTAAAGCTAATATATCCTTGCAGCAAGTATTGTGGTGTTAGTGTGTTTGAAAGTGTGTTTAGAGTGTTCATGTTCAGGCACAAGACATTGCATTTATTTTACTCTGCCCATGACTGCCTCTGTCTGCATCAAATATTACCTGTTTCTGTACAGCGCCTTCAGATGCGTTCACATTTAGGGGCTATATATAAATCCAAAATGTATTGTGCTGACAGCTAATTTGTCGCGTATAATGTATTTTTTTATATGGAAGAAAAAACACGACAAGACAAAAATAATATTTCATAAATCGAAGAAAGGTCGATCTTGCGAAACCCTAGCTGCTAACGTGAGTTTAAAAATGCGAGACTTATAGAAAAGTAAGCAAATAAATAAGTAGGCAATACGTCACCTTCCCATTTCTGTTCCACCCCATAAAAAATAGCAGTTTTTTTTACACATCCCATCGGCCACACACGCGTAAAATAATACGTTTCATGTACTGGTAGGAACCACCTGATTCCACCAGCCCACAGGGGATTACTGTGTCCGTCCGTCCGTCCGTCGTGCATCCAAAAATGGGAGGGGTGGGGCGGAGTGGGAGAGGGGAGGGTGGGGAGGGGCTGGGTGGGGAGGGCGGGGAGGGGCTGGGTGGGGAGGGGCTGGGTGGGGAGGGTGGGGCTGGGTGGGGGGTAGGAGGGGTGGGGCTGGGTGGGGAGGGGCTGGTCACCCCGTGGTGCCCTTATAAAACTCAACGTTTAACCTACTCACGCCGGCTTGTGCCCGCCCTCACAGTCGGGCATATTTGCGGAATACACCACGCCGCCGTTGACCCTGGCCATTGACCGAGCAACCCAACGTCCCTACCAGCTCCCTCCGCAGAAATGTGTTTTATGTGGCGGAACATATATGTGCAGGAGGCATATCGTTTGCGTATTTGTCGAACGGTAACGTTTTTATTTCGGCTAAAATCGGGTGAAAAGGTACATTCGCCGGATTGAGAAACGGGCCCTCGTGTCGTGGAGCCCGCAATGCGATCCGGCTTCGTTGCAGAGAGGAAGAACCCACGTGAAATTGCACATTAAACATTTACGGATGCGTCTTTGCCAGTGTCTAAAATTGGACGCGTAACACGAATTGGGCCACGTGCACTTCGCCTCGTGCCCTCGTATTCAATGAAACCTTCCCCGATGCCCCTCACCTGTGCGACGGTCTGATCACTCCACTGCTGAATGAAGGTTTGACGAAACCGTTGCCATAACGCACGCTCCTGCGATGGGATACAAAGACAAATATCCCCCGTGTAGCCTTAACAGACTGATGGGGCAAGTGCTGTTAGCGAGCACCTATGAAGTACGGCACGGTACACGAGGGGGTGGGTGGCCAACATCACACCCGACCGTCTTTGTCTCCCCAGTGACGATGTTTTAACACACCGCACCAGGTTCTCATTTGAGGTTGAGTCGACCTAGGGGAGGTCCAGGACTGGTTCAGATAATCGTTACTGGTTTTAGCTGTGAGCGGGAATCAAACTCCGGTCGCCGAGTTACTACTGCGAAGTCATCATCCACCTAGCACCTGAACACGACCTGATCTCATTACTCCATCTCCCTGGTGGATGTGCTTTCGGATGCGTTCCATTCCTTGGCTGCCACTCTATCATTAGTCTTGCCCAATGTGCATCATCTCTTCGAGCGACAGTTTTAATAATTCTGAACGCGACGAGGCGTGAGTAACAGCGAAACCGCATACTTAACACATCACGGTAGCATATACAGCGGTGATAGGTACACCAAGGCGCTAATGATGTCTGAATTGTGTAGTGCGTTCGTGTCATTTAGGAGCGTAGTTGCATCAGATTCAGTTCTCGCGACTCCACCATGCCACGCTGTTGTATATGTCGGATTATGACATTTTTATAAAAATAAAAATTCATAACAATTGGAAAAATGCGCATTCGCATAAATTAATACGATTATCTCCGCGATTATCATAATGTATGCATATAATTACATACATTAGCATAATTACCGCGAATTACGCATTTTTCCAATTTTTATTACTTTTTCTTATTTTTATCAAAATTTCATAATCCGACATATATAACAACGCCTTTCTACGTCTCGCAATTTTAGGTCAATAAAAGTTGACAGCCTTACACGCGGTACTTGCTTGATGATTGCTAAGCGTTTAACGATTTAATTCGCGTTTTTGAGCGGAGAAGATTGATAAACGCGAAAAGATGTGATGGTCCGCGAGTAAATTCACATTTAAGACAATGCCACCCATCACATCAAATTTTGTTCCGCACCAAATTCCGCTAAACTACAGCTCTGAGAATTAAAATATAAACGGGTTGACCTTCATGGCAAGATTATTATTATAAGTGGTAGAGCAGGTGGGGAAGTTATTCACTCTCCTCTGTTGATCAGAGGTCACTGAATGAATTTCAGAGGAAGCTCTGTGGTATCCACTTCCGTGGGTCGTTCTCTCACATTATGGGTTGCACTGCTCTACGACAAATCCAAATGAATACTTCGTCTCACGCAATGACGACGATAGCACAATCGAGACAACATTGGGGGAACAGATAATCAGGAAGAGCTGGTGTGTGCACTGAAGGGGCACGGCCCCACGTGGCGAGATGAAGCGACTCGAGTCTCCGTGCCTCTGCATTCTCAATCCAGAACCACCGCAACCTCTTACACTCCCTACTCCTACATACACACGCCTCCACGACAAACGCATACATGCGAACGTACACAAGCACACGCACGCACGTGCATACTCAAGTATGGCATATATGTAGCTGAAAACATAACTAGATTTTTGAGAGAGAGAAAATGGCGAAAATCCGAAATACAGGAAATAAAAATCGGACATAGCAACTTATATCATGCCATACACCACAAATGGATAGATCACGAAAAGTAAATACAAAGACACTCCCTTTAGCATTCAACAGATTGTTGGGGAAAGTCCTGTTCGTGATCACCGATTAAGTCGGCACGGCACACGAAGCAGTGATGTAGCCAACAACATGTCCGCTCGCCTATGTCTTCCCAGTGGCGATGTTTACACACCACACCTGGTACTAATTTGAGGCTCAGTCGACTCACAGGAGGCCAAGACCAGTTAAAATATTCGCCACTGTTCCTGGTCTTGAGTGGGAATTGAACATGGTTCACCGGGCTCGTAGCCACCGCTCCACCCAAAGACAAAGACCCCCCGTGTAGCCTGAACAGACTGTTAAGGAAAGTGCTGTTTGCGAGAACCTATGAAGAACGGCACACTAGGGGTCAGCACACACGCAGACACAGACACTGCATAACTCAAGCAAAGGCCAAGAGAAATATCCCCCGTTTAGACTTAACAGACTCTAGGGGGCAAGTGCTGTTAGCGAGCACCAATGAAGGCCGGCACGGCACACGAGGGGGTGGGTGGCCTAGCACCACGCCCGGCCGCCTTTGTCTCCCCAGCGGCTGATGTTTTGACACCGCACCAGGTACTCATTTGAGGCTGAGTCGACCTAGAGGAGGCCCCATGGCCCGGTTCAGATAATCGTCATCCGGTGTTGGCCGCGAGCGGGCAGTCGAACTCGGGATAGCCGGGTTTCATAGCGCAGCGTAGCGCGTTAACCGCTGCGCCACCGCTCCCCGCACACGCACCCTACACACGCGTCCACACACAGGCCGCGCACACACGTGCACACACACACACGTGCACAAAGATAAAGACAAAGATCCCCCATATAGACTTAACAGCCTGTAGGGGCAAGTGCTGTTAGCGAAGCACCTATGAAGGCCGGAACGGCACACGAGGGGGTGGGTGGCCAGCACCACGCCCGACCGCCTTTGTCTCCCTAGTGGCAATGTTTACACACCGCACCATGTACTCATTTGAGGCTGAGTCTACCTAGGGGAGGCCCGGGACCGGTTGAGATAATCGTCACTGGTGTTGGCCGTGAGCGGGAAATGAACCCGTGTCGCCGGGTTCGTAGCGCAGCGTAGCGCTAACCACTACACTACCGCTCCCCACACACGTGTGTGCACACACACATACACACGTGTGTGCACACACACACACACGTCCGTGCACACACACACACACGTCCGTGCACACACACACACACGTCCGTGCACACACACACACACGTCCGTGCACACACACACACACGTACGTGCACACACACACACACGTACGTGCACACGAGACCCGGGTGGGGTAAATGGAAACAGGTGTGCGGGGCTCGTGAGAGGCATGGCGCTTGTCGCCGTGCGCGCAATTCACTTCTCCGTCGCCGCTGCGCTGAAGAATTCGCGGGGCGCATCGCGAGTCGAGTCATCATGAACTCTCTATAAGCAGAAACAATCTAAACAATGTCGGAAAATGGCGAATATGCATGATAATTGAGAGCACGCAAATCGGGTTTGGGAAATGCATTTTAAAAAATTAATTCTGATTCATGCCCCGCGCGCCAGCCACGGCACCAATCACATCCCTTAATTGGAGCGTGTATCCCATGCTGGTCATTTGTTTCACTTTATTTAATACAAGGGGAGCGGTGGAGCAGTCGTTAACGCACTAAGCTCTTTCGATTCCCTTACCACGGCGAACATCAAGGGCGAGTGATATCCCTGAACCGTTACACCCCCCCCCCGCACCCTCCTTTCACCAACCCGCATTGACCAGCATGGAGAAGTATGGTCAATCAACCCCTATGACCAACAACAGCGGTGTTTTCATTTGCAAAGGTCTGTATGTTATTATATTCGTGTTATTATTCATCGTCGTCATCATCGTAATGTATCTTTGTATTATTGAACTAGGCGTGAACTCTGGACACGTACGAACAACATTGACCTGCATGAGTGCGCGCGCTGCCAGGAGCGAGCACGGATGAAGAAGATGCTGTCAATGATGATGATGATGGTGGTGGTGGTCATGATGATGATGATGACGATGGGTTATGAGCGAGCTGTGCTGGGTAGGCGCTGCTATGGACCGGCTCTGGACTGGCTTGCGAGACAGAGAGGAGAGAGGAGGGGGGGGGAGAGAGCACTGGCTCAGAGAGACTGCCGCCCCTCTCTGCAGGCAGGCGCTGCTACTCTGAGCCACGCGCAGTGAGTCAGTGCCCGTGTCATTTCCGCCCCTTGTGCCCGGGCTGGAGAACGCCTCAAACTAGAGAGGATCGCTGCTCGCCTGATCGCTGTCTCTCTCTCTCTCGCTGCGTGTGCTTATCTCTCTCTCTGTGTGTGTGCACGTATTTTACGCATACGAGTTCTGGGAGGTTGACGGGTTACGTAGGAGATGGGTGGAAAGGGAGGTGCGCGCTAAGCAGTCGATTTCCAAACCCGAGGCAGGCAGCGATTTTCATTTCCGAGGCGTTCCCGAAGATGGGGGGGAGATCTTAGCGCTGCGAGGAGCGGCGACATCGACGCGGAGACGCAGCCGCAGGAGGAGGAAGAGGAGCAAGGGGAGGAGGAGAAGGAAGAGAGAGAGAGATCGAGAGGAGGAAGAGGGAGTGGGAAGGAGGAGGGAGGAGCAACAGCGAAAAGAAGAGGCTCTTCGCGTCTCCATCCCAGCGCATCTCAGAGCGGTCAGTATCGCAGAGGTGCAACGTCTCTCGCCAGACAGCCGTGCGGAGCGATCGCTTCGTAACAATACAGGCACGCGTTTGCGCCTGTGTTGGTCGTTTAATTACATTTATACGTATATATGTGTGTGGGTTTTTTTTTCAATTCGTGGAAGTACAGTGCATATTTGGATCTCAAAGACTTTGTGTGCTCGTGGAGCGGTTAGCGAGTTGTGTGCGCTACGAACCCGGCGGCACGAGTGGACCTCCCTTAGGTCGGGTCAGCCTCAAATGAGTACTTGATACGGTATATAAACATCGCAACGAGAGAGACAAAGGCGGCCCGGTGTGGTGCTGGCCACACACCCCCTCGTGTGCCCGTGTATGCCTTCATGCTAACAGCACTTGCCCCACACGTCTGTGAAGGCTATACGGGGGATCTTTATATTTTGTGAACGCGGATTGTGTCCGCGTGATTACTTGTTTGTGAATTACATTGACGCATTTGTGTTGTTGTTGCTGCTGTTCCCCCCCTTTTGACAGCGTCGGTGGGACGGTGGTGGGTACAGAAAATATGAGCAAAATGAAGAAGCTACGGCGCACACTGTCGGAAAGTTTCAGTCGGCTGGGTGAGTCGCCATCCATCACGCAGCACACGCAGCACACGCTCTACACGCTCCATCCACTCACTCATTGTCATCCTCAGGCGGCCGCTACAACGCGGTCCTCGCATTGGCCGTGATTACCAAACATCGGGTGCGTGCAGTGTGCGTTGGCTTAACCTGCCCGGGTAACGGGCTCACAGATAAGAGGAGTTCCACCAAAACCATTTCCACTGAGAATCACGCGCCCGTGCCTCCAGTAACCGCAACTCACAATCTGCAGATGGATAGACCCCAGCATTGTAGCATGTGTACCACTCTGTCTATGCCCATGTCAACCGAAATGCATGCGAACGATTTCGTTCCAACTCGGTAAGCCGCGCAGTGTTGAACCTCGTGTGTGTTTGAACTGTGTGCATGTTGAACTTCTTTCGTACCGTACGTAGCCAGCCGCGCTAATCGGAGGTGCGGGGGAAGAACTATAAACTAAAGGCAAAAAAAGAGCATTTGTGGATAGCGAAATTAGTTAGCTCATCACAAAGCGTTGTACCGTGGTGGAGGACTGGAGTTGACAAACACCACTGACTGATAATAGTTGTTTTACCCTTTTATCTGGCAACAAAACATGTTTGCATAGACCACAATACTTGCAGTCGTAATGCAAACAAAAAACACAACTCTGATAATGTATGCACTGTCCTTGAAGTTGAATGGTCCACACCCGAGACAGCTTTCCTTAGAGCCTAGTCTCACATGGTGTTGGATCAGATGACGCCAAAAGGCGCACAACTCAAAGACAACGCACCATCAGAGTATGAGAGCTCGCGGTAAGCATTACACCATTGGTACCTCATTTGCCAGTAGCAAAATACTGACTGACTTCAGTTGACACTTAACAAAGGTGGCACGGTCCCTACCGAGTTCTCCGAGGGCTTGGAGAGGGCTGCCCCCCCCTGCCACCCCCACTCCACATTCGTCTTGTCAAATCAAATATTGTTGTTGGTAACAATATTGAACACCGGTGACAATTAAGCGACGACAGTCGAAGCTGACAGCCTTCCCTCGTATACTACATTTGTGGGTGAGAGGCAGAGCAAAAATTACGATCGGGAAAAAAAACCCAGATCGTATCGTTACTAATTCGGTTCAGCGTTTGACGTTTGTCTAAAGTTCGTATAACATTGACAGTGCCCTCTCCCCTGCTGGAGCTTATTTAGTGCCCTCCCCACTCTTCCCGTTAAACAAGGTCATGCTGCACGGCTGTGCTCTGAGAAGCAACACACGTGATGTTTAATCGGGCACATTAATCTAATACGGGGCATTGATCTAATGTACCTGGCGTGGGCACTTGTAATTAAGGCAACTTGTACGAAATCTGCTCCACGCTGCTCGAGTTGTAATCGCTAGCCCGGAATGTATTTCATTGTGAAGAGCCGTGACACGGTCGTTAGATGCGCTATTGTTCAGACGCGACGACATTCAAGCCCTGGGATTAACAGTGGCTAATGTCAGCAATACTCCACTGCTATTGTGGCGATTATGTTGTCCGTATCGCTTGCTCGGCGTTGATCGGCGGCAGAGTGGTTAGCGTTGCGCTGCGCTGTAAACCCGACGACCCGAGTTCAATTATAGGCCACGGCTAGAGTAAGTCTGTATGCCCGTGTTGTTCATCGCAAGGCCCGCGGGCCACTGGCGGTCCCTGGTGGCCTTTAATGCGGCTCCTGGCGTGCGGCCCCCGACAATAGACAACGCGTGAAAACACCTCCCCCCCCCCCCACCATCATCATCGTGCTGTCAAACCCCCGATGTTTCGATTTAAAGCTTTTGTGACTGCAGGGATTCATCTTCTAGGTTTTTTCGGTAAAGTCACGTAGAATGGAAATAATAAACAAATAAAAATAAAACATAATTAAATAATATTATTTTATTTTATTATGTTTTATTTTTATTATTGTTAACATAATAAAATAATATTATTTTATTTTATTGTGTTTTATTATTATTTTATTATTTTCATTATACGTGACTTTACCGAAAGAACCAAGAAGATAAACCCCTGATGGTTTCCAATGTGTGGCGGCCCTCACACTGATGCCTCTCTCTCGGCGCAAGTGCCCCCCCCCCCTCTGAGAATTAGTGAAGAACGATGATGTATGCCGAACTTCTTTCGCATCTTACGTAGCGAACCGTGCTAATCAGAGATGTGGCGTGACGAGTGATATCACAACCGTACCTTCCCTCCTTTGCCTCCACAACCCTTTCACCAACCGGCATTGCCTAGCGTGGTGAAATATGGTGAATCTCATCCTCCGCTCACCGACATGGTGTGGGGAGGCCCTCAGTTAATGCCGGATGTAAGAAAGGCTGATTATGTTTCTACTAGCTTGTTTGCACATCCTAGGACAGAAGCTGTAATATTTACGAAGAAATGGAGCGGAGTATAATTGTATCTTGTGTAAATTTAATGGCAGTGATTATTGCACAAAACTACGTCATAAAACACCTCACTTCATGTCACTGTTGTACTGTATATAATTGACCTTCAATTTTTTCAAATTCACTGCTCTGATACTTTATTCTCTTTTGCTTTCGGTCGCTGCGGTTGAAATAAATTGTAATTCGACACAATATCTGGCAAATCACCGAGAAATGTCTATTTTACCATAATGTAGAAGCATAAATTAGACTTGAAGAGTGCTGAAGAAATAAATAAAGACACAGAATCCATATTCTTTGGGTCTTTAGGTAAAGTCACGGAGTTAGGTTCAAAGAAAATAAAGAAACTATCTACGTGACTTTATCGAAAGACCCAAAGAAGATGAATTCCTGCAGTCACAAAAGCTTTAGTCAAGATTTTCAACAAATCCACTTTGTTGCTGCTTAGAATTATTTATTAGATTCACTTTCAAAAAAGAAACGTGAAACTTAAAGCGAATATGTGAATTTTTTTTTATTTCCGCTCGACCTTCTGCGTGAGTGTAAAAACCCATGAATATTAATGATGGAGGGGGGGTGCGGCATGTGGAGTGACGTCACGCCCGTTACACACAAACAGACATTCTCGGCTCATTATAGTAGTAGTGTGTGTGTGTATATGCCAGTGGAGTGGTGGATTGAAGCTCACTTGGCAGTGTTGTTGGTTTTATGTTTGGAAACTTAGTGCAGCTCGTTGTTCATTTGCGTGCAGACTGAGCAATTGATTTCACATGTGGGACCGCCGCGCGCTGATACGGGGTTGCAGCATTTAACAAATGAAATTAACAAGTCGCACGTGTGTTTGTTTTACCAGCTTTGAAGAAGGAAGAAGTGGTGAGTGAAGAGGTGAGTGGACACATTGGGTGCCATGTGTGTGTGTGGTTGCATGTAATGTGTGCGCATGAGCGGAGTTTGAAAGAAAGAAACCTCAATGTGTACAGACATGGACACAGTCCAATGTTTCCGTCACAGGCGGCCAACACATCGGTTGAATTTTCGGAACGCCAATTTGCAAGTTGATTGTGGAGAGTTGGGTGATGAGCAAAGATGAACTCCACCACAGTGTGAGCCATTTGCAGCGCTGTCCATTATCCGATTCGCAGCCCTTTTTCAATCCACTCCTGGACAGTCATAAGGGTACTACTGCACAGGTTATCACGGTTGTGATGTGTAGCTCTTCGATGTGTTTCCACGTTGTACCGCGTGTTGTTTCGGCATAATGTCCGACGTTTTTTGCCTGATATTCTGGGAGCTTCAGTTCCTGATGAAATTCCCGAAAACGCTCTTAGCACGTGGAGCGAAACGTCGGGCGTCATGCTGCACAACACACTATACAATCCCAAAACACATCGGAGTGGGTCATAGGTGTTGTTTGTCAATACTTCACCACATTAGTGAGTGTGGGTTGATTGGGCATGTTGGCAGGGGGTGGGCGGATTCAAATATCACGAGCCACCGATGATAACCATGTCCGGGAATCAATCCCGGATAGCCAATTTTATAGCACAATTTGCTAACCACTACCCCACAATCCACTCCGTCTAAAGTAGCGGACAACATACATGGTGTGAGAACGCGAGCATTTCATTTCTGGTGTTGGCCTTCATTATTGATGGGACAATCTCGCACGAACGTGTGTCTACACAGCTGTGACAGCTCGGAGCTTAATTCCCTTTGCATGGATAACGAGTGCTTGTTTTTCTTAATGGTGTGCTTGGGATATAGTGCAGGTGCCACAAAATTAATCATCAGCTGATCATTGCGGTTGGCCTGCATCGGAGTCGCGCGCAGCTTCGGTAACCATCCAATTGTGGGAGCCCAACGTAGGCGGAGAGAAGGCAGAGGCGGGCGTTAATCCGCTTCATTCGCACACAGTCACGCGGCAGTGAACACGATAAATAAATAAATAGGAGAGTCAAAATGAGTGTTAAATATTGATTTGAGTGAAAAGCACAAGGCAATCGTATACAGTGGTTAATAAAAAAAATGATATTGGTTATTTGTGCAGTCACTATGTCGTTTAAATTCAACTTCACAGCAATTGCAGGCAACATGAAAGCAGCCCTTAAGGGGCATAATGTTTAGTTCTCCAGGTCAAGTACGTCTTTATAATTGGCAAACCACTTGTACGACGATAATAGCTCCCTCTAACTGACCTGCTGCAATATCCATCGAAGCATACTACTTGACGTGCTAAATATAAGACCTAATTATGGAAACTTCACGTGGCAATTTAAGTGTAAAATTTGCTTTCAGGCAGCCAGTTTGGAAGTTGGCCAGCCGTAATATATTGCCATAGGTTGGTAACTCGCTACCACAACGTGACTTGGTAGTTGAAGAGCGATACGTTTCCTTTTAATTTTCAACGTGATTAAAATGTAGGCAGAGTAAAACATTGCTTTTTTCTAACTTGAGGCCCATCGTTCTGCCGCTCTCTGTCACGCCCTCTGAATAGCGACGGGTCTCATTCCTCAGACCAATTAACGGCGCCCAGTTGTGCGCAGAGTTACGGCGGTGTCATCCAGGCCTGGCAGGGTCACGCAAACACATCACGGCGACCCCCATGCTGCTTGTTCGCGACGACGCGGCTCTGTTGCCACTTGCCCGGGTGCGAGAGAGGAGTGTGAGCAACTGGCAAGCCCAAGGACTCCGATTATGTTAGCAGGAGAGAGCGAGAGAGAAAAAATATCAATACAGGATTTAAAAAAAATAAGGCCGGAGAAAAGAATTGCTCGCAAATCAAAGTTTTGTCCAATTGCTCTTGGTTTGAACGGGAGATACTGCCGCAAAAGAAGTATATATTTAGACGGGCAGCAGAAGGAAAATTATAGTCCTGCGCAAATGAAAATGAGAGGTATTGATTGATTTCTGTACTTGACCTCTTTGGGTTATTGTGCGCAGAGTTGTAATTAGGGTCGTCTCGTCAGCCCGACTGAGAGTAACTTTGGCTCGCAATGTCCCACTGTACAGAGGGCTTGTCCACTCAATAATGAATTCTGAGCTCTTTCTGTCATGCAGTTTTGTGGCTGCTGCGCTTACAGACCAGTGATGGACAATGAAATGTGTTTCTCTGCAATAAAACTACATTTGCCTTACAAAATATTCCCGCTATTTAATTAATGTTTAATCTCCGCCATTTATATGCCACATGTGAGTGGGGTTTTCATGACCGTAGTCTACAGAAGATTGTAGACTGACTTGAATATACCACCCCAACAATGCTAATTCAATTTGGAGATTAAAAATGTTTGGATTTCGATGGCCTCAGTTGTCTCATTTGTGACTGTCATCATCATCATTATTACACAAGTCGTCGCTGTCGTTTCCAATCCTGCAATGTAATAATCCACCCAGCCCCTGCCCATGAGCTGATTTCATCATTCCATCTCTTCACTGGACGTTCTCTCAGATGCGTTTCATTCCTAGGCTGCCACTCGACCGTTATTCTTAACCGATGTCCATCATCACTTCTTCACAATTACTGCTGGGTTTCTAATAATGGTTAGCACTGCCACGGACTGTTCTCTGTCCACCCGCAGAAGATGGCACCTTAGACCAAAACGCTGCATCTCAGTTACGCAGTGTGCTATATAAACTAATGAATGAATGAAGAAACAAATATACCCCTTCAGAAATATCCCATCTGTAACCCAGCTCAGAAAAAACAGCACGTACTCATGCATTCAAAGACAAGTCGTAAAAGTTCCGCAATTTAGCGGAACGTGACAACGAGCGGTCGTTGGGTCTCGGTCATAATTTAAACTCGCGATGAAACATCTTCAACGCGATGAACGTGAGTTCGCTTGCTGGAATGGCCGGCAATGCTGCGCTTAGCCACGGCTTTCTCAGCCGACGACGTATCTGAAGAGGCAGCCGCCATTCAGCTCCGTGCAGCTGTTGAATCCAGCCATATTTGCTCAGTCGTGTCTGAGTGCACCAGCCGCATATTTTGGTAGTGGCGGCTTTTTGATGCAAACCAATTGGGAATGAAGCCAGCGCTTCGGTCTGCTTCGCAACGGAATGCTAAGAAGCCGCTGCGATTCAGCACACAATCAATGCTTGGCTTGCCATGTGGGCTCCCCCAGAAGGCCATTCTCGACCCGATATTAAAATTGTTCTGGTGTTGCGTGTATTATTCATGCATTGTTAAACAAGAATTCGTTCATCACAGGCATTTGCATTTACCAAAGGATTTACATATCTGTGAGTTTTCAAACCCAACACGAAGTGCGTAACGGATGGACTGGTATAAATATTTTATGCGTAAAGTGAAGCTATCAATATTGCAAAGTTTAACTTTGTGTGTGTTTTTATATTTGCTGCGATAATTCAATATAAATCAATGTACAGTAATGTCAGGGAAATTATAATTATTTTCCAAGATGGTCCACAAATGGAAGAACAAAGAGGAATTCATTAATTTGGGATTTGAAATTATGTGAGAAAACGCAGGAGGGCATAGGAAGTTTTGAACAACTGTTAAAAGTCGAGCTAAACATCGAAGTGATATATGTTGACCCTTTTAGTCAATTGGCGGCTGGGGAGTGAGCGAGTGTGAATGTGCTTTCGTGAGTGCCGCCTGTTACATCAAACATTGCGTTCCCACGTTTTAACTTATTATTATTTTCAAACAAAGAGTACCAGCAGAAGAAGTTAAATATAAACCCCAACTCAAAGTATTTCCTTTTCATTCAACAAAGTAATACGATGGCCAAATTGAAATGACACGCTTGATGCATGTCGATATTTGTAAACCACGAGTTATGTTTCAACAGCAGGGCCCTGGACGGGGGGCGAGGTTTCTGTGGTCATCAGTCCCACGTGACTTGACTTCCCAGGGCTCACATGCCGAACCCATACTATGGATTTGTTTGTTAGTTTTTTTTTAAATATTTGTATTTTATTTGTGCCGAATGTAATGCCACATATTATTTCTTTTCACACAAATCAGTTTCATAACAATGTAAAATCGTGCGCCCTTGACACGTTTGTGGTTTTATTCACATGCCTTTGTAATTTTTCAATGTAGAAAAATATACTTGCAGTTTATAATGTATAATGGATATTGTTTACTTTCATACATTTTATTTGTCCGAGCATTTTTCTAAATTACTATTTGGCACCAGGGATCTCTTGTGTACCATCTGTGGAACGAGCTTGTTTGCCAGCTGGCAGTATTCTTAGCTCAGCCTGGTAAACAGTCAAAGTAAATTATACATGCGATAGCTTCCTGTCAGCTTACAGGAGTACAGTTTGAATATTCATGTGAGTTTTTATTTTTATTTTATTCTCCCCTTTGTGTATTTTCGGCCCAAGCAAAACAAACAAACAACTTTTGTTTTTATTATGCATCCATCAATATCATTTACGTACATTCGTAATTCAACAAATTTCCTTTCAAGAAAAAACAGTTCTGATAATGATAATAATAATTAAAATGTAAAAAGCACCCTTAAACAAACGTTTTCAGGGAGGTTCACGACGTACCGTGCAAGCGTTAACATGTTTTAAGGCTTTGCAAAATGGTGTTGTGTGACTTTGCACGCGTCTGCCATGAAATCCCTTTCCTCATTTTCTAAGATTGAGAAGGGCTCCTTCTGTGTGTGTGCACAGCTTTTCCAGAAACAAGTTCCCCTCCATTGGCCAGGTTCCTCCCTCAGACATACACGTAGAAATTTCCTCCAGATTCGCAATCCATGCCTTCTAGAGAAACGCATTCCCGTGTTATATTCAGTTATAAGAAACTTGGAATGTTACTATGGTAAATTATATCATATTTACACCTTTTTTTATAATATAATTTTAAAAAATCGATTCAGCTTGTCGATGAGGTTTCACATAGATATTTGTCGCCACACATAGTGGCGCACTCCTCTGATCTCGCGCTTTGGAGGCAACGGTTGGTGGAATGGTGCAGACTTGTTAAACTCTAAAACCATCGGTGCTGCAGCATGGCCACGAGATGGCCGTACAACACGTGGGGCTGCGAGCCCATCTGTGTGGACCTCTGAATGTTGTCACTTTGATATACTGTATGTCGGTTTTTCACCAGGTACCCCGGTTTCCTCTCTTATACAAAATAACCCCTTAAATTTTCACCAGCCAAACATTACAGAATTGATGGAAGTGCGGGAGAGGCATGTAACCGTTCAGAGTGCTCGATGTGCCGCTGCAGGGCGCAAGAGTGCAGAAACGGATCTGACAGCAAAATCAATACACGCGGGGAGAAACTATATCCAGGAGGCACAATTACTAACTTTCTTTAAATACCATTGTCAAACAATGACCACTTTCTCCATTAGGTACTGATTCATTTAACAGAGCCACTTCAATTGAACCTTATTTATTCTTCACTAAACGCAAAGCAGAGAGCACGTGAAACCGCAGATGATGTCCTCAACCCTCGAAAATAGTTTGGACAATGGCTGTGAGTAAGCAGAATGTGCCGAGGTTTGACTTTCATTAAGGTGCTGCACGTGCGACCGGTTGCCATGATTGTTTGCACAAGGTACACATGGACAATTGTTAATAATACATTCGAATTGCACAATGTGCCGGTCAATTCCTTGACGACTATGCCTGGAATCTGCCTTGAAGTGCCAGTGCGGCACTGATTAATGGCTCGTCTTCTGCGACTTAACCTTGGGCTGACATTAGTTATAGACCAGAAAAAATACTTTTGGCCTCAAATGGATTTCAATTTGTTCATGAAGTCACTGAAGGCAACATCAACTGCAGAGTAGGGCTCTGCGTTTTGTTCGGAGGTGACATTTCTGGGTAATTTGTGACATTTGGAAAGCATGTGTGTGCGTGCATACCACCGTCTTTGCGCACAGCGATGAACATGGAGGCTATGTTATGTTCCTTAGGATTACATAACTTTTAGGAAATCATCGCCTCCTGCGGCACTGAGGAACTATTGATTTTGACTCCACCAGTACGAAGACAGTTACCGGGTCAAGCGAACAACTCTGAACAGTCGGTGGTGTGCGGCATTCTGTGCTTAACGGCCAGTTGAGGCCACTTGGTTTCATATTCTTAGGTTGTTTTTGGTAAAGTCACGTCGGTAAAAAATTAAAATTAAAATTAATTAAAGTAAAATGAAAAATAAGATAAAAATCACGACGTTTCGGAGGCAACACAAACTTCTATCTTCAGGTGGAAGCGTCACAGCATGCTTGCTGTATCAAGTAAATGAGTAAAATAAAAAATAAAATAAAAACCACGATGTTTCGGAGGCAACACAAGCTTCCGTCGTCAGGTGGAACCGTCACAGCACGATAGCTGTATCAATATAGACGTAAGCTTGTGTTGCCTCCGAAACGTCGTGATTTTTATTTTATTTTCATTTTACTTTTATTAATATAAATTTAATTTTTTTACCTACGTGACTTTACCGAAAACAACCTAAGAATATGAATCCTTGCAGTCACGAAAGCTGCAAATCTAGAGCCACTTGGTTTGTTCCGCTCTAGAATGTGGCTCAATATAGAGCCTTGTCGTTCAAGGGATATCGTTCGTGTCATGCCAGAGCCAATTCCAGTCTTCCCAACTCTCATCCTGCAGAGCATCTGCTTACAACTATTTTCACTCCCTGTACCGTCGACTATAGATCATGTTTTTAATGAGTGCATTTAGAATTTGTAATTGGACGCAGAATTATGAACTCGATGCAGAGCTGGCGCCAGAAATGTATGATGTGTTGCCAGGATAATTGGATGCATTTGCATTCATTTGGGTGGTGACGGGGCGAGTGGTAGTGCATTCCCGCCCCTTGTTTGCAGAAGTACATGATTCGAATCCAGCATTCTCCCCCCCTCTCCCTATTAACACCGCGGGTGTAATAACCATGAAAATGCACGCCGTCTGCTTCACAGTGGACGTCAAAGATTATGTGATGTACAAACGTGTCAAATTTGAAAGACACCCCCCACACCCCCAACAATGAATCGATTTAAATATACACAGCAATCATTGCCCCCTTCAATGAAAAGTTGTCAGGACGCTCGTGAGAAAGAGTATTAGGCTCTCCTGGGTAAACAAGCGTAATACTAGTTAATATTATGACATTGCACAACATGCAGGGTTTAATTTCAAACAGATCTGTCTTGGTCAGTGACCTGGAAAATGTTCGCAGCCGACACACCACATCCAGTCTACATCTCGCTGTGGTTCTGGCTACTAGTGACACGCCATCTACACCAGTCTACCAACGACGCGTACAATATTTAGTTACACATTAAGCCTTGACAACATGTGAAAGCCTTCTAAAAAAATAAATTAATGATTTAGTATGGAGCAACTGTGGCGTAACGCTCACCCAGCGGTTGATTTGGTGCCCCCCCCCCCCACCACCATCACCACAATTTAAAGAGCTGCTTTCCCACCGCAATGTCTCTTCGGCAAACTGACCAGCAGCACGCCCGGAAGGAGTAGCGTGATTTATTCAACACACCTGACTTGTACATCTTTGCTTTAGCTCACGTGCCTGGTGGGTGCAGCATCACGCTGCACGCTCCAGGCCGAACATCGTCAGAAACAGGAAGGATTCGGCCAGCAGTGGTCGTCGTTTGCCATCTCGGGAGCAGGGCCAAATTTAGGGGGGCGTAACAGGACATTTATTCAGGGCCCAATATCCAGAGGGGCCCGATACAAATATAAAATCCATTTCATGTTTATTAAAAAAGTTAAACAGATGATGCGTATTATAAATGTAATATGAAGCTCGTTGTAATTACTGGCGAAACGTCGTACTCAGATTGTAAATGTTGTGGCTTGGCTCTCCAACACAACCGGTGTGCTGTACTAGTGACGAATTGGCCACGTTCTGTTTACGTGACAACCCTTACTAGTTGGCTGTGTCGGGTGGTGGCGAGTTTTAACGACACATTTATATATTTACGTGATCAAACCCCAAAAAACCCCCTCTATTATGAACCTCTTAGTAATCAACTGCAGGATGAAGACCCCCCCCCCCCCCCCATAGTGTAGGGTTTGTTTGCCATACTTCGCCATGCTGGTCAGTATGGGTTGGTGAAGGGGATAAGGTGGGGGAGTTTCCATGACTGGGTAAGATATCCCACTCTGCCGACATTAGCCGTGGTCAGTGAATCAAACTCAGCTTGGGTGGATTCCTTGCACAGTGCACTGACTGCTGCACCACCACTCCTTTACAAACCCGCGAATGATATCTGTGCCCCCCCCCCCCCCCCCCAGAGATCCAGAGACCTGGGTTGTGAACCCCCTTACCAGGCACCTCGAAAGTCTGGCTTGCTTCAACAGAAAACTGGACCTGACGAAGGCAGCTTTTTGCTCCACCTTGATTGATGCTTCGTACATGTCCGCAAGGAGTGTGCGAAACATCGCGATGAGCGGTAGCGCTACGTGATGCGCAGGCAACAGCTGCGCTTGCGTGGGCTGTGCGCGCTTGACGGTAATGACATGTGGCAGGCAAGATGTGCTCGTGAACGTGTCACATTTGCGGGTCAACGGTTGAAGCAGGGCTACTTTGCCAACGAAGTTAATGGTGTGAGCATAAGTACAATTGGATCCATATTATCATTACACCACTTGGATCTCAAAATGCGTGTCATATTAGTGGAATGAGAGAGAAAAATGAGAGCAGCAGAAAAAAGGTGAGAGAGCGCGCTGGGCGTATCCGTGACCTTTGTGGATTGGATGGTGAGCTTTGTGCTGGGGCAGAGTTGTGGTCAAGTATCCAACGCCAACAATTAAAGAGATGGGCTTTTTGAGGTGGGCGGGTGGCAAAGAGGTCACAGCGCTGAGCCGGCACCAGTGAGATCCTGAGTTAGAATCCAGGCAGCGGACCCTTGTGATTAAACCGGGTTGTCAAGAGCAGTCTGTTGTTGATCTCACTAATTAATGCACTCAAAATTATAATCACATAAAGTTTGGTTTCATCATTTAATATGGGTAATTGTCAGGTCTCAGAATTTAAAATATCGGTTGCTCCGACATGCAGTGAACATTTCCTTCTGTAGCAGGGTAGGTGGGAAAGTGGTGGTGCTCACTGCTGTGTGACTTAGAGGTTACTTGAAGCTGTCTCGGAAGTAGTTCTGTGAAAGCCACTTCTGTGGGTATTTTTCTAATGAAAGTTCCAAATTGATTCTTTGTCTTATAACTTGCCTCCTGGGGCACAATCGAGGTCACATTTTGGCAAAATACAATATTTCTTAAAGGCTGCATATTCAGTCTCGCCAACATTTTACCATTTATACAAAGGTGATTAGTGTATCAGACACTTAGGGGAAGTGCAACCCATCATATTTCGAAATGTTTGTTCCGATTGTGATTGGGTTGTTATTTAGGAAGTTTGCTCTAGTTACAATGACAGGGTGGTCGGGTTTTTGTGTTACAACGCAGCTACTGTCAAGGCCAGTATGGAATGGAGGGACGATTTGTGGGTTTGGCAATAGTGTGGCTCTCAGGACACAATCAATGGTGTTTGGCTTGGCTGGGCCTCTTGCTATTGTAAACTGCCGGTTTCAGGTTTACCTGCCGGAATTCAATAAAACGCCAGCAGCATTATATTCCGCAAAGCTGTTTTTATTTCGCTTGAGCTAATTCGGGGCAAGTCGCGGTTGTTTTTCTGCTGAAATGAACAATGATCTGATATTCATTGCTATCAGTAGCCATGAGCCATTGGTGGATATTCCAAATTCCCATGACAGGACACATATCTCGTTGTAGGGCAACCGCTGTTGAAAACTAATTAGACGCATTAGGGGGTCTGTGAAACTATGTTTGAACTGTTCACCCTAATTATTGACTTGAACACAGGATTTCAGTTTAAGAAGTGTGTATTTAAGTGTCTGTACACGAGTGTCCAACTGACAGAAAATTAACTATGCATAATCATTAGGCCTTTAGAAGTCATCTGCTGAATGAAGGCATTCGCAATATGCCACAAACTGTCATGCTTCTGAATAATAATAATAATAATCCACATTGCACCTTCACACGACCAGCATTCATCACTCATTGTCTTCAATGTACGTCCTCTCCAGTCTTTGTCACTCCATCATTAATCCAGTTTTTTTTATGACGTAGACATAATTATATGACCATATAGATTTTAACTTAAGAATACATTTTAAACAGAAACTTGCGTTTGGGTCAGGTTGAATGATGTTCAAGTTAATTTGTGCGACAAAGTAGTCCACATTGAAAACTGACAAAAGCTGTGAGTAAGTACTGAAAAAAAAAACATTCATGGGAAAATTATTTTAAACACATAGCATGGACTCCACTCACACTGCCAATTTGTGATCCAGCAGGAAATAATGTAAGCACTGCTACATTGCATAAAATAATTACACACATGCAGTGATGAATTGCCTTTCAGAATTTAATCTCAGAAATGCACTATGCAAATTACGTTGGTTTGTATAAAGGTCAATTCTCCAGCTCGCGTTACAATGCTGGGGATGCTTATATTACCCCCCGCCCCCCCCCCCCCCAATCTATCAGGCAGCAGGGCTTACTGTGATATTTTTTTGAACGCCTACACATTTTTGCCAGAGTATAATCCCAAGAATATTGCCATTGACCGCGGTGTTATCGCAGAATTGTTTACCTCGCAAAACCTTGCCAAGTCCATGGTAGTGGAAACGAAGTAAACAGTCAATACAATCAAGAATGTGTTCTTCAGGAAAAAATATATATCTCTTAACCTCCTCAAATATTCGATTACCGATGCAAATTAAGAGTCTGGTATATCTGCAATTAAAATAACCGTTTATTGATTGAACAACAACATCTTCTTGGTTCTTTCGGTAAAGTCACGTAGAAGGGAAGTAATAAAATAATAAAAATAAAACATAATAAAACAATTCTCACGACGTTTCGGCCACAACGCAAGCAGCCGTCCTCAGGTGAAAACCAGGTCCGTCGAGGCGACAGAGTCTGAATGAAACAGCACACGGGCTTAGAGCATATATATAAGCTGGGCGCATTGACAAAGGAATTTGCATATCAACAGGAATTTAGCATATTTATGGGAAATGCAGGAATGTAATTAGTACTGCATATGCATGTGCATTATGCAGGATTAACAGCATCAAAGGGAGCTGCAGTTACTGCTGCTGCAGCAGTTGCTGCTGCTGCTGCAGTTTCTGCTGCTGCTGCAGTTGCTGCTGCTGCTGCAGTTGCTGCTGCTGCTGCACTTGCTGCTGCTGCTGCACTTGCTGCTGCTGCTGCACTTGCTGCTGCTGCTGCACTTGCTGCTGCTGCTGCACTTGCTGCTGCTGCTGCACTTGCTGCTGCTGCTGCACTTGCTGCTGCTGCTGCACTTGCTGCTGCTGCTGCACTTGCTGCTGCTGCTGCTGCAGTTGCTGCCTTATTCATTTTAATATAACACTATGTATTATTCTACCCACCCTAATGTGTATCATACTGCTATATGTTTACTGTACAATTACGACACCATACATTACTCTGCACACTGCACCATGCCAGTGAGTGGAACGCGGTCTGAAAGTCACCGTTAACGTGAACACAATCAGTTAAGATCCGAAATGGTTTATTACGTCCTTCCAACAACAACATGTTAAACCAGCTCACATTTTGACCTGACCTTGTAAAAGGGTTTCATTAAAGACACGTCCTCATCATCAGCAGCCACAATCAATCTGCTGCTAACTGAAGGACCTCCCCAAGCTCTCTCTCTCCACCTCTTGCGACGCTGTGATGTAATGCTCCGCCGAGCACCTGCCCACGAGCTGATTTTATCGTCCTTGCAAAGCAAGGCCTAAAAAAACAAATCTATAATGATAATAAATATCTCGTGCCTATTTTGTCAGTCGTATGCAGCCTGCTGTTTTATAAATTATCTGCTGCTCGACACCGTTGATTTAATTTGGATACGTTCATTCAAATGAGACCTTGGCGAGGCCCTCGAGAGCAACAGAGTGCTGCTGCTTGAACGTGTCACTCATTTGTCTCTCTTAGCATCCATCCTGTCTAGTCCGTTCTCCCCCCCCACCGCCAACGAGGCTGCACAGGCTTTCAATCCAAACCGCTTCACAATAACCCTTTAAATATAACAGCAAAAACTAACCTCATCAAGGCTACCTGGTCGAAGAGTATTGTAACGTGCAATGCATACATGCACGGATGGCTATTTTGCCATTTCACTTTTGGATAATGGGGGGGGGGGGGGTTCATTCAGTAGTGGGTTGTTAATTGTTTTACTTAACTTTCGTGACTGCAGGAATTAATATTCTTGGTTCTTTTGGTAAAGTCACGTAGATAGAAAATTAAATTTTAATTAAATGAAAATTTACAAATTTATACATTTCATTTTATTTTCTATCTACGTGACTTTACCGAAAGAACCAAGAATATGGGTTGTTAATGTAGCTCGTTTGCTGCATGTATATAATTAAACATCAGCATCGATATGGTGAAAAGATTTTACGCAACTGTAATAATGAACAGGCCGTTTGTAAATCCCATCGCTGGATCTTGGCCTCCTCCGCACGCCGCTGGGGTTGTTTGGCGATACACTTACCCATTCTAGTCGGTGTGTGGTGGGGAAGGTGGGTGAGCATAGAAGTATAATGCAACAATACATTTCGCTGCATTGTCCTCTGCTGCCCACCACATAGCCCAGCATCCTACAACACCTGTTACACCACGGCGATCACCGACCACGGTAGGCTCGAGTCTACTTTGGAGATCATTCACAATGAGGTTGCTTTTGTTTTCGGCATCCCTAGTCTGATCAATACGTATATGTTTGTACTCACCTGCATTGCAATTGCCCAGGCCTCTCTATTGTCCCTGTCACTGCTCTACCCATTACCCCCCTCTCATTCTCCCTCTTGCTCCCTCCCCATCCTCCCTCCCCCCCCATCCTCCCTCCCGCTCCCTCCCCATCCTCCCTCCCCATCCTCCCTTCCTTCCCTCCCGAGACCCCCACCCCCTCCACCACCTCCTGCTCCCTCTCATCCTCGGCGTGCCAGCTTAGCATGCCGAGGCACGGCCAAGCAGGAAAATGCACCGCAGCAGCGGCAGCTCTGCTTCCTCGCTCGCCTGGTGGGGCAGAAGGATTGAGCTCTCTGCCTTGTGAGGTCGCCCAGTCTCCCCCTCGAGCTCGAATATTTATATACGGAGAGACGCCGCACGTGTACGCATGCGTGCGTGCGTACACGTTGGTATGTGGTTCTCCCTCGTATCCCCTTGCAGTATAACCCCGTCGCTAATTTGTTTCCTTGTAACTAATGCATTTTCCAATACCCACTCTTGTGTGGTTAATAATGTGTGCGACTTGGTGAGTACCATTGAGCGTCGCGTGTGCTTCTGTGCTTCAAATAAGGCTTACGTGAAATAAAACAAATATATATCTCTGAATACTGTACTTTCAAATCAACATATTTGACATTAACCACACGTGCTATAATTTCTGTGTAGGAATAGGATTGACGGTATTGTGTGTGAATGTGCATGCCTCATGGGAGTTCACTGCACAATTGCAGCTTTAATTTTTGAATTGTTTCCATGGCATTATTAGAGCAATCGGTGATGCTCTGAGCACTCTGGCTGTTGCTTGCATTAGGGACGCTTCTCGGGATTTCATGATGGGGTGCATTCAGTTGTGCGCTCTCGATTGATCATCGTCATTATAACCAATGTCATGGCCAGCCACCAGCATCACCATTATCATGAGTGGGCTGTCATCATCGGCGCCAGCGACTCGGTGGAAGATTGTGGCGATAATAATTTTGGTCACCAAAAATTGTCTCATTTTTTATATACCATATTCTGCAGCATTGATTTGATGAAACAAAAACCGCCAGGCCTATTCCCTGCAAATTGTAAATCATGAGCTCCTTGGGTGAGCATTTGCAAAGGGAATGAGTTCCATTCCTGCCAATAATGGGTTCTGATTGATGCCGGCTATTCAATTCTATCTCCGAAGGCCACTGCTTGTCAGTCATAGGCTTGCATTGACGCCAAGATGATTGCATCACAGAGTGATGTAGTAATGTTCGTACAGGGGGGAGAAGAAAATAGGTCAGATGAAAAGCAACTGCAGCTTAAAGCTGCGATAGCGTCACTGTACGAGAGCTGCTGCTGTAAACAGCGCCGCTGTGATGCGTCTCTTGATTAAACGTATCGACGCCAACGACTTCAGTTACCGTGAGGGTCCTGCGGTAGGACTTTTCCTCAATCGAAGCAATTATAACTGGAGTAAATATTTAATGGCGCCTTTGGTGTTGCGTTGCGTGGCGAGCTTGGATTGCGTTCGTTAAGATTCCCCAAGCGCTGTCGTGAAGCCTCTCGGTGCTTTTACGAGCGATGATTCGCGACGCCAGCCGGGAGTCGAGGGTGGTGCATGATGAGCGCAGTGCGCGAGTTCCTCTTCCTGTGGCCCCCCATCATGCGGCAAGCAGCCCGCGTGCACGCTCATCGCAAAGCCCCCCAACCCACCCCCCGGCAGCTCCAAGAGCAGTCAATGATATTCCACGCTGATGGTTACCTTGCACCAATGCGCGGACGTGCACGAAAGAGTGCGGAAACGCAGAGGTGGCTAATGGTTCATATTGCATTGATCAAGGTTCCCGGCAAATTGACGGGAGAACACCGAGCGCATGGAAAGGATGTGGGAGCCATGAGAACGTGCAACCTGATTTTTGTGAAACGTTGGTGAATGGTGAAATACACGGTACCATGTAAGCGTCGAGCAATCTCCATGAAGGTTAACAGATTGGTGAGGATGCAACAGTCGTCTGTGCACAGTATTCACCCTGGTGGTGTCTGTTGTCGATGGTTGTATTGAACAGTAGCTGGGAACTGCACGGTGGCGAGCGTTGCCTTTCCAGTAAAGATGCAGCCCTGCAATTTCTTGTTCACGCCACTGCTAGCAGAAGAGCCTCTACTGGACGGAGCTATAGTGAGCCCTCCGAGAGGATGATTATCCTCCTCTTTCACGCTGGCTTTATACCTTGGTAGAGGTCTTGAAAGAGGTTGAGGTGCCCACAATTTACCCCACCAAACACAACCTGTTGGGTAAACATAGGTGGGGGGAGGGGGGGTTTAGGAAACTTGCCCTTTATTTCATTTGCTATTCTGAATGTGAATGTTTAATTTTGAATGTTTGACATTTTTAACGATATACTCTTTAACTGGCGATGACTCATTCTGGGAGATGCACGAGCGCTAGTGCACATCTCATTTGTACGAGTAATTTGCATCTTCCTCGGCCACAAATGTGTCAATTGTCAAGTGGTCGCCACTCGCCCGAGCTTTAAAGCGTGACAAGAATTTAATGAAATTTCTGCTTTGCAAGTTATGTTCTCTTACGCGTTTTTTTCATAAAAGTGACAATCATAATTTTAAATTCTCATGCTAATCCCATACAACATCCATCCCTATGTATTTTTCTGTCATTATATGTGAATTCTTGCAGGATAGTTTTCTCTTTTCTCAACCCGTCCTTTGATCACCCCTTTCTCAGCCGGTCTGATGACGCTGCCCTCCGATCTGATTGCCACGATGACACAGCGTAGTCCAAATTAGGGCACGTGAGCCCATATAAAATGCTACCGAAGGTGCTCGTAGACGAATACATTTTATCGCATGGTATTAATGTGTAATGCTATTAAGCACAATTGTTTCTCAATAACCATATCGTCATGCGTTGATTTATCGTCCTCGTTGAAACACTGTACTCGGTGGCGTGCCGTTGGCCTGGCGTTATTTGAACTAATTCAGTCAGTTTTTATATTTCCTTATAATCGGGTGATAAATCAACGAGGTAACTTGTCTCCCTCGCAAAGGAGGGAAGAATACGAAGATTATCGTGGACAATTGAATATTGCAAAGGCGACGAAACGTGTAACATTTAAGGCGACGAAAAAACGCAAACACCGTTTGTATTGCACAATATGCTTGTGCATTTCAGTGGCATCTAAGAGGGAGTCTGCAATTACCCGTGTTCACTCCCAACAATTTCACCACCATCCACAAGCACTTTGACTCGTGACCTGTGAACTGATGTGTGTGGCACCTTGTCAAGCTATTGCGTTCAAGGCGGTGTGCATGGTCACCGCACACAATCACGCGCCCTGACATATTCGAAAGCCACTGGGAGTTATGCACTCTGAAATCTAAATCTGAATTGAACACTCATTTCTTTAGAGCTGCTTGTTTGTGTTGCGTTTGTTTTCTTTCCCCTGCACACCTCCTGCTGCATTGGGATATTTGGCCAATGCCCCCAACGGGGAGTTGGGTTTTGCGTGGGAGAAAACCGGGAAAATCTGGAGAAATCCCGCAGCGTACACCAGGGGGTAACATTCAGCACTGCCATTTTCATGGTCCCCTCATATCCCCACGCCCGTAACACGTGGCAAGCCGTGGTGGTCACGCATGCAGGTACTAACCAGGCCCAACCCGGTCAAATTTCAGGCAATTTAACGACGTCTGGCGCGTTTAAGGTGGTTTACTCGTGGGTTCTGTTGTTTTATTTACACGTGGATTCGTTCACGTGCCACTTAAATGACATGCATGCAAACAGCAGCGTAAGAGAAAGATCACGAGAAGGAAGCATCCATTCTGAGGTGTAACACCTCAGAAAATGTAGCACCTGCGATTAGCACCGTTGGCTACGTACGGTGCGAAAGAAGTTCAACATACATACTCAACCTTATTCAGTTGTCAAGCTATTGGGAAGTAGAACGCAACATAGATAACACCTTTCCACATATGTCTCTCACACGCAAGCCGTCGGTCGCACGGTCTTCTTGGAGTTGCCATCTTGTCAGTAGCGTTGGTTCACCACAAGCGAACACATTCGTGCGGAGGGAGCTGGTAGGAACGTTGGGTTGCTCGGTCAATGGCCAGGGTCAATGGCGGCGTGGTGTATTCCGCAAATATGCCCGACTGTGAGGGCGGGCACAAGCCGGCGTGAGTAGGTTAAACGTTGAGTTTTATAAGGGCACCACGGGGTGACCAGCCCCTCCCCACCCAGCCCCATCCACCCCACCCTCCCCACCCAGCCCTTTCCCACCCTTCCCACCCATCCCCTCCCCACCCTCCCCACCCAGCCCCTCCCCACCCAGCCCCACCCAGCCCCTCCCCACCCAGCCCCATCCCTCCCACCCCCCACCCAGCCCCACCATCCCCACCCAGCCCCACCAGCTCCACCCCACCCTCCCCACCCAGCCCCTCCCCACCCTCCCCTCCCCACCCAGCCCCTCCCTGCACGATGGACGGACACAATAATCCCCTATGGGCTGGTGTAACCAGGAGGTCCCTACCAGTAACAACACTGCACCAGTGTCGACATTCGTTGTCTCGCCTGCTTGAACCAATGCCGGTGAGCTGCCATTTGTTTATATGCAAGGACTCGTTCTGTGAGCAATGGCTCCTGGTTTGACGCAAGCTTAATGATTTATTCGTGACAAGTAAAACGGTCCCTTTCATTCTGGAGCGTTTCAGAACCACCGCAATGTTCCTGCACAGTCATCAAGAGTCTCTGTGTGTGCATGCATGCGTGTGCAAGGGTAGTGTAGCGGTTAGCACGCTGCACTACGAACCTGGCGACCCGGGTTCGATTCCCGATCACGGCCAACACCAGTGACAATTATCCGAACCGGTCCTGGGCTTCCCCTAGGTCGACTCAGCCTCAAATGAGTACCTGGTGGTGTTGGCCACCCACCCCCTCGTGTGCCGTGCCGGCCTTTTATAGGTGCTCGCTAACAGCACTTGCCCCGACAGTCTGTTAAGGCTACACGGGGGATCTTGTTTTGTGTGTGTGCACTTTCCCTAGGACAAATGACGCACGAATGCAGAGGCCACCCTCGCAGGGAGGGGGGGGGGGTCCAAGCTAAAGAATGTAAAACAATCGCAGAAGTAAACCTGGCCTATTGAGTGATCTAAAACTGGCCCAATGAAGCTATAATGTAGCGTTGTGCGAGTGTGTTCACCATATTTTCGAGAGTGTTTTGGTAAGTGGTCAGTTCACTGCGCTGCAAACTCGCCTCGACCACCGCCACAACAAGCAGGGGTATGGGTGGGCAGGCTGGCGATTTCATTTACCCGGCTGCCTGGTAATCAGTTAAATCGGTCAAATGAGCAAACTTTAAACGTGTAGTTTTCACTTAAGAATGGGTAATAATAATACTCATAGCAATGGGTGGGTTGTGGGGCACCTGGTACCGTGCTGTGTTGTGAATACGGGCACTGAGTTCAATGTATTGGCCATGGCCAAACATCAGTGGTGATTATCTGGGCCTCCCATTGGTCATCTCTGCCTTCAATGAGTACCTGATGCAGGGTGTTAATATTAGCACACAGAGAGAGACTAAGGCAGCCGGGCATGCTCCTGGCCACCCAACTCCCCCTTGTGATTTGTGACAAACTTTAGAGTTGTTGTTGCTTTCTCACTTAATTTTGTCCTCAACTTTGTCTCTGTGGACCACACTGGGGACTTGTGTCTTTGTTTACCTCGCCCTGTGTGTTTATTTGCCGTAATGAAATAAAGTGCTCTTCGGTTAGGAACAGATACAGATAGCCTTTGTGTGTGGGGGTTGCAGCGGGAATTTAGTTCATCGCAGTAAACCACATCCCGGCTTTCCAATCCAGACGCTAGTAATAGCATTCATTTTGAACGTTTCCCGTAGAGCTCGTTGACACTCTTTGCGTCAAGTGAGGAGCAGAGGTTGAGTGCTATAGGGGGAAGCCTGTAAAAACTAATGAGCAAACGCTCGGTGGCTACATGCGTGTGCGCCTTTTCTTAATGTCACGGTACTTTGGAAATATAGCGTACGAAATCGCTCCGATACGGATATCCAAACACCCAATGCGGCGGCGCGCACAGGTTGTGTTTAAACACGCGGATGTAATTCATCTCTCCCTGAGTTGATGCTGGCATTTGCAGGATAAATGTGGTTTTGTGTTAGCAACACCAAGCCGGTCCTAAAGCAAGTGAAAAACATGTTTGTGTTATTTATTGTTCTTGTTGTTGAACAATTGAGTTATTTCCCTTTGGAATGTAAAGCATAAAAACCCATCTTGTTTTCATTTCTGCATTAATCGAGAAAGACAAAGGCAGGAAATGCACTTATTTATATTTAAACCCCCTTTCAAAATGCAAGACATTTTCATTCAAGTGCAATTACATTCACGGCACAGCAGCCTCTCCTGTAATTAGGTCTTCGGTGAAGTGAAGCTTCGACAAAGTTCCATTGGCTTGCGCCGATGCCCCTTTTAATTGCCCGCTCTTCCATCCTCAAAACCAAGAGACGACTCCGTGGCTGCAGATGGAATGGAGGAGATAACAATAGAGCTCTGGCTTTATTCAATGAGCCCAAAACACCGATGGTTCCGTTCACAATCGACCGGCAACCGCTAGAAAGAATCGCCCTTGTAACCGGGCCACGTGGGGCCAGTGAGGGGTGGGTTACCGCCACGAAGTATTCCTGTCAGCGTTTCTCAATGCGAATTGAATTGATGGGAAAGCCTGCCTCGCTTTGCCACTGCCCACGACATCTGCTGCGTGTTTACGTGAAACGAACATCCATTCCTTGTTTTCGTAATAACTGCACATTGGCAACAACAACAAAATCCTGCAAACAATTATTATTTGTTTATATACTTATTTCTTTACTCCACTTTGTATACGGTAGTTATTGTATATTTATTTGCAGTGGAGGGTGGGGTGGACTGCTAGAGTGAAATTATAGTAACCAAACAATAACCATTACCTACATAGTGGGCAGCCGAGGGTAGGGCAGCAAAATCCATTGTTGTACTGCACGTCTGTGCCCACATTTATACTCTCTGCCTTCACAAACACACTGCCCAGTGTGGTGAAAAATGGTAAAAAAAAACCTCAACAACCCACACAGTGTGGGGAGGAACTGTGCAGCAGTGGATTGACAACCAATACCTCTACTTTCGTTCACTGGGTCTCTCTCCTGCCTGTCATATGTAGCAGGGCATCATTTCAGCTGGGTCTGACTGGGCCGTCGACCCGGAAAATATTTCCGCACACAACAACCCACATCCAGCATACCCCTCGCTATGGCCGCGTGGCTATTATTCAAGTGCCACCTACACCATTCTACCAGCGATCCGGAAAATATTCAGTGGCAAATGTGAATATTTGATCCTTACCCATCTGCATCCTTGCTGCGTTACACTGCGTGCACAGCACAGGGTGCTCCTTGACCTTGTTTACATGAGCTCCATGCACGGCGCAGTGTGTGATGGGAACAAAAAGGCTGTCTCCATTTAATTTGCCAAATATTTCACATTTTTCCAGCCAAATGCCAACAAAAATAGGAACCAGCGGTGCACTGTGCCACCACGTGTCAGAGCCAATTGAAAAGGTACTGCACTCTAGACATGTCATCTGTCAAGGGCAGTGCTGTCATATTATTAGGTTTATCACTACTCCATTGAGTTTTTCTTCATTTTCAGTGCTATTTTGTCGATGTGCTATAAATTGAACCTTAAATCTAAATGTTTTTCTATTGGTGTTTGATATGTATGTGTGGGTATATATTTTCTGACAGTCAGGAATATTGTTTTTTTTTAAAGATTAATTTGTCAAGTTGGATGTTGACTAGCATTGTATAAAATATATAGTAATGTGAAGATGTAGTTGTATATGTGTGGATATATATGAACCGTCAAGTTATCAACTATGTTCAAATTATCATGTCAAATTTATGTTCAGGAACAAATAGTCTCTGAGGTCATTCCCGCTACCTCAACCATTTCTTTATATCAATACATGTCTCCATGTATCATTGTTAAATATTGAATATAATTTTACGTCCAGTAACCCTGAACTTGTGTTATCTTCTCGCCTTGCTCCAGTTTTCTCCTACAAAGGAGAAACATAGTACATGACAGGAGATCCACCTACCTTTGTCTACCAATCTTCTGACATGTCTACCATCCAATCTGCATACTTATCAACCAGTCTACCTACATAGTACTCCACTGTCCACCTCCCTATCTATCAATAAATTTAGCCACCCATCCATCTGCCTTCCGAACCGCCTTCATCCGTACACGAGAGATGTTTATTATTATTATTACATTTGTGGTATTTCAATAAGCACTTCATATTTGTTCAAGCGCTGCACATTTTGTGGCCAACAGCAGCAGGACACAAACATAATGTCGTCAGTCAAATTGATTTTGGCCCTGCACTTGGAAGGTTACCTCCTCCGTAAGTGGGGAATTAAGCAGTCGCCTAATTGTGACTTGCAGTAAAGTGCAATGCATCACTCGCATCACTGATCTTTGTCCAATACTGGACACGCTTTTGCAAGACGTGCAAATGGAATCTACTTGGCAACCCCGGACACCATCAAATAGCTTTCCATCTGGTGACCCCAGACACCATCATCGTCATTACCGTCATCATCGTTGTCAGCATCATTAATCATTATCATCACTAGTGCGTAGGTTTTCGCGGTTGTGCGGTATAGCTCTCTGATTATTTGCCGGGTTGTACTGCACTCTGTTCGACGCGACGTCCGACGTGTTGACAGCACGTGGAGCGGAACGTTGGACATCGTGCTGAACTACACCCAGTGTAGTTGAAACTCTTGCTGCTGTTGTCTTGCTCGACGATGCTGTTTCCACGTGAGCTCGGTTGCTACCTTCACTGGAAATCAATGCCAGGCCTGTTGGAAGCCATGTACAAACACCGACGTGCCTGAGCACACCGCCCACATGGGCAAAGGCACAATCATCGGAGAGCTAATCTGTGTCGGTACAAATCACCCCGCGCTTCTCCAAACGCCCTACTAAATAAAGGAAATTACACGAACTCTGTTTGTTCTTCCACCCCCTTTTGTCGCAGATGTCCGTGTCGAGGATGTCGGGGGGCCGTGGCAGCGTCCTCGCCACCGACCCTGTCATCTCCCAGCTGGAGACGATTCCCGAGGACCGGCGCGCCAAGGCGGCGGCGGTGGCGGCGGCGCAGCGGCGCGTCCACAGCGCCTCGGAGCCGCCCGAGAGGCCCCCGGGCCGCGTGAAGCGTGTGCCGTCCGACACGGACGGCGGCATCCGCACGGCGGGCAGAGACTCGCCGAGCTCGCTCCGCCATTCCAGTCCGGGTTCTGTAAGTGCTTGTGCCATCCGTCCACCTGCGCCATCCGTCCATTGCTATGGGACCATCCATTGTCATCAATTATTATCATTAGGATAATTATGGTCAGCATCATTATTGTCTTCATTGTCGTTATCTTCATCATCCAACATCATAATCCTCCTCCTGACCCCTCCACCCCTAATTCAATAAAATTCTGACCAAATGTATATTGATATAGTGTCTAAATGTGACCACATCTCTACATGTTGTACAGGAACAGTGGGTATATTTATTTGTAGAGAGAGGCAATCCATCATAGGCAGTGGAATAAAAAAAGGTCTTGAGCCTGGACCTGTACATTTTGACTCGGAGGCCAAATGACAAAGACCACCCTTTCCCCACCCCCGGTTAAGCCTTGTACACCATCAGGGTGAGTGCTGTAATCGAGCACCTTTGAAGGTTGGCATGGCACAGTGCTGATGTTTGACATACTGCACTGGACATTTATGTGAAGCTGGTTTGTGCCCTCGGGGAGGCCAGGGCAGGTTCAGATGCCACTTGCCATGGCTGGGAATTGAACCCAGGTCACAGGGTATCGTAGTACAGCGCAATAACCAGGGGGGGGGGGTATACACCCCCCCCCCCTTCCCACTCCCCCTTTAGACAAATAAAATACCCCCCGGATTTGCATACATAGACTGTTGGGCAACACCTTGCGGGATTGTAATGTTTCGAAGACCAGTGTCCCCACGGTCAATGGGTACGGGGCAGCGTTCAAATTATGTGACGGTCCTGAAACATTGGTGGAAATTCCATGTTCTTATAGGCAAGGGCAGTTTATTCACGGTACAGCCTACATTAACTTTCCCTATATCTGTATTTATTATAACAACCCCAGAAGGATTGGCTGATTTGACCACCAATCAGAATTTGGAATTGCAACGTTCCGACAATATACCAAGTGATCTTACAAGTGCATCTCCCAGCCACTGCGGTACTTGCTTCTGATTGATAATGATAACAGTTGCTCGATACATCGATGTAATGCATTCATTTGTTATCCCCCCTCGCCCCGTTTCGATGGGTAATAGCATTCTGCCCACGTTGGCGGTGTGCTTTGGCTCGCCATCGGTGTCTGTGCGTGCCTTCAACTGGGCTGGGATTGATTTCCAGTGAAGATAAAAGCCGAGCTCACCTCTGAAAGGCATTGCCAAGCGAGAATACAGGACTAGCGAGAGTTTCAGAGCTCGACACATTTACGATAGGGTCTGGCGTTTTTTTTTCATCAAGCAAAGCGAAACAAAACTATTAGAACACAGGATGATCAGTCAATATTAGGAATACAAAAACATTGCAAAGAGAATAACAAAGGAATGTAAAGACGTGCTTGTAACACCATTGTATCCTCACAACATTATCATTACAGGTGTAGATGCTTTTATTTTGTATTAATAATGTATGTGGGTTTGGGCAGAACATGATGCTAGCATGGATGATGGCAAATGGCCTGAGACTAACTATGGACTGGCAGCCAAAAATGTAAATACGACAAAGAGAACTTGTACCCCAGAGATGGAGCGATGAAATCAGCTTTGTTCAAGTGCTAGATGGAATGTTGTATCGCAAAACCATGAGATATGGCAACAACGTGGGGTGGGGGGGAGGCCTTAATTCAGCAATCCGCCGATCCTGGCTCAAGATGATGATATCATTGTTATGTAATTCAATGAGATAATTGTGCGGACTCGGAGGTTAGAGTGCTAAGCTGGCACCACTTAGACCTGGGTTGAAATCCAGGTATTTGCCTGTGCTTCAATTGGGTCCTCAAGTGTCGTGAGCTGATGGCCTCAGTCCTGTCACCAATGTTAGCACGAAAATAAAACACGTCCAATGAAATTTAGTTTTACACCGACTTCGGCTTAGATTTCAGCTCTGAGAATTGAAAAGATCAGTTGCTGTCATACTGCATGCAACTGGTGGCTTCAATGTATCTCAGAAGTATATCCGTGATATCCACTTATGTGTGCTGTTGTCTAATATCAAGGGTTACACTGCTGTGTGAGACATGTGAATGGAGTCTTTATCTCTCGCTGCCGATAGCACAAGTAGAATAATTTGGAGAAAAAGATAACAGATTTTTTCTTTAAACAAATGTTATTTAAATGCAGACAGTGCAAGCAATAATAATGTTAAAAGGAACCCAGCTATCTTGGGAACATGAGGGCTTTGGCAGTAACTGCATGCTTATCTGTTTTGTGCCGGATGAAACAGTCTTTGGTGAACACCCGATGCACACAGGCAGAATAAGGCTCACTGGCAGAGTGGCTTATGTGCTGCAGACACGGCACACACATTAACCTGCCTGGCCTGGGGCTATGTGCTGCTTTCTCCTCCTCCTCTAATAATAATACTTGGTACGAATGTTACAGCCAGATAACTTTAACTTCATGTCACATACATCCATTATATGAATACATTATAACATGCATTTAAATGCTGATCACATCTCCCGTGCCCATTTCGCAGCGGAACATTGGGGAAGCAATGTGGGGGTGGGTTCTTTCTTTTAGGACATCTTCTGTTGTAAGTTTTCACCCGACGCTCTCTCTGTGGATTCGCTCGGCGCTTCTCCCGCTCCTTGTACTATCTCGAGTGAGAGAGAGAGAGATGGAAGGGGAGAGTCGTCTATGCCTCGTGGAGTTGGCAAGCTTTAGATGAGCGCTAGGGACTCGCTGGCGCTCATTCCCGTGTGTTCTTTGGGTAACACTCGTTGTGCTCCCCACGATGTTCGCCCTTCTGCCCAGCAGCCGGCCTCCCTTTCAACTTAAGCATTTCAAATGAGACCGCGCGCCCAAGGATTCCGTCTGAAGGAAGTGGATTTCTTTGGCCACCGCAGTGCAGGGCTTGCGGCATGCCGTGAAGGACACTTACTTTCGTTTTCATTACGTAATAACCGTCGCGTGGGAATTCTTTTTCAGCAGCTTGTGCATGCCGGTGAATAATTTTAACATGCTCCTGTGTGTTTGCAGACATTTACATACCTACGAGTGGTCGTGAGTCATCGTTGTC
Organism: Lethenteron reissneri; assembly: GCF_015708825.2. Classification (NCBI taxonomy): domain Eukaryota; kingdom Metazoa; phylum Chordata; class Hyperoartia; order Petromyzontiformes; family Petromyzontidae; genus Lethenteron; species Lethenteron reissneri. The sequence continues at coordinate 15,445,739 of NC_083798.1, read as the reverse complement.
TCCCTTCATTTATTTCTAGTCGTAACATTACCTTGATAAATTGGGTTAGATCCTGGCCATGGGTAACACTTGTGGCGTGTGAATTCCAAACCTGTCCTTGGGCTACCACCTTCTTTAATCCGTACTTATCAGTGTGGTGCAGCAACCAATCCATGGCCAATGCGATGTGGGGAAGTTTTCATCTAGCAGTGGAATCACAATGGGTTACAATTAATTTATTAGAAAAAACAGTTGCCTCGATGCATTGTGAAATCCCTGTTACATTACTTGAAAACATAGACCCATTCCGTGCTTATGTCGTAGCCAAATCTGGTACACCTGTAGCGCCTAATCGTCTCTGGGCTCAGGGCAGAGTTAAATGTCACAAGACATTGCTTCAAATAAATTCGAGGATGACTTTCTAGGTGCAACTCGATATACGGCACTAGCGTATAAAATTACAGCGCGGTTCAATGTTTGAGTTTTTTTTTTTCAAATGCTTGTGACAGTGCACTAACAATGCCCATGTGGTCCTTTACAGCCCACGAGCCCAAAGTTTGGGAAGGTGGATTCATACGAGAAGCTGGAGAAGCTGGGCGAAGGATCTTATGCCACCGTCTACAAGGGCAAGAGCAAGTGAGCCACGCTACTTGGAGACCACATCCATAACTGCCCTCCTAAATCTATTTTCTTATCTATCAGTTTGCTCAATTTCCAGCCGTATATTTCACAATTGTGTACACACACACACACACCTTGCATGCTGCATGCAGACGCTCCTCCACACACCACATAACCACTGCCACCGGATGGATAAACAGGGCAGCCGGTATTGTGTAACCTTAAAGCCAGTGCCCTAGCAAGGGTGGGGCAGGCAGGGTGGCTGCCTCAGGCGTCGCCGGAACGTGCGGCGCAATTGTTGGAAGCCAGCTGTGGCTGCCGGTGGCCTCAAATATTTGGTGGGGTTGTGCTGGCACTGCAACAGCAAGGTGGTGGGAGGGGGGGGGGGGCGCAAGGATGGCACCCTGCCCAGGCTCCAAAATGTCCAGCTATGTCTAGCTTACGACTCTACCTAAAGCGGCGGATCCATTGGCGGTTAATGTTTTGCTATGAAAAAGATTCAAACGCACGTCACGTAACTGGAATTGCTCGTATTGAAACGTTATTCAAATCGGCAACAAAATCACATTATACGAGGTGCTCTCAGCAAGCAGAGTGTCGAATGGGGGTGTGGGGTGTAATCAAATTGGACCCAGCAGGATCGCATCATTTTCTGTGGCCACAGGTGCTTTTCGCATGTTAAAGCATGCGAGCGATAGGGAATGCAGCGCAGCGTCTGCACCGCACTCCTGTGAACCTGATCGTTCCCCTTGGTTTGTGCACTGTGGCATGAAAAATCGTAGCTGCTCAGAAAAAATGAGTTCTGCAGCCAATCAGTGGGCCCAGACACAGCCTAAGGGGTGTGCGATTAGGGAGTCCGAGCAGGTCACAGAGCTGTGACGAATGCCAAATGTTTGAAACTTTATAATTTGTTCGCAATTTTACGGATATGTCTTAAAGTGTGCGTATAATGGCCACCACTTAATATGCAAGTCGCATTGATGTATGCAACAAATTGCAACAAATGTATTACTTGTTAGCAGAAGATTACATTTTAGGAATGTAAAATAATCGTTTTGCCCAGGGCACGACTGTATTTACCTTAAATCCATGCAGGAGTGGTCTATCCCTCACCCTATCCCTAACCACAAACCCTCTATGTCCCATTTCTGCCATTCATGGTTCTACCACTCCCATTGCACAGCCACGGTTGCATGCGCCCTCTTGTACCTCAAGGCCAATGCTGATTGGTCGCAGCAGTGTTTTTCAAAACAGCGGTGTATTTCACGAAAGCTCCCCTTCCCCCTAAACCAGGTGGTACCACCACCATGTGTCATTACTTTATCCAGGAACACCCGCACGGATCTCCGTCATGCACTCTTTAAACAGAAACCAAATGCACCGGAGCCCAACCAGCGGGGTAGTAGCGTGGTTGGTATGGGCCCTGGTGCTAGGAATGAAATGGTGCCCCACCCCACCCCTCTTCAATTTCCACTCGCCTCTTTGTAACCCGGACCGTAGGCCCCGGTGTGCAGTTGCACCACCTGCGCACACGATAGCTACGCTGCTGAGCCTTAACGAGGCGAGGGAGTGGGTCGGACGGAGGGTGCACGTGGGGTCTCACTGCTGTGTTGTCACGCAGGGTGAACGGGAAGCTGGTGGCACTCAAAGTGATCCGGCTGCAGGAGGAGGAAGGCACGCCCTTCACTGCCATCCGCGAAGGTAAATGCAACGCGGGCGCCCACACTTCTCCCCCTTCTCACTGTCGCCTCAGAAGGGCCCTTTGTGCGTCGAGCTGGGTCAAGAGTTATGATCATGGATGTTTGTGTCTCTCGCGGGGCAATTGCACCTTCCTCCAGTTGCTGCCCGACTAGAGAGTGTTTGCCATTGCAAATTGAGAAACTGCTTCCTGGACAACATCACTGGCCCTGCCCAGCGTTTTAAGTGCTTTGAAAAAGATGCCAGTATGCATCGAAGAAATATACAATGTAATGGTATTCTACTGCATTGAATATATGTACTGTAAACTACATAGCATGGAAGAGAAGGCCAAATTCCATCCAGAGGCACTCTCTAGAACTCCCTCTAGTGGTGGCCTTCTGTCAACAGTGGTGTGAGCAAGTAATTGCAAGACTGGACCTTTTATATTTTACCTTTTTACCTGTATACCATGTAAGGGTATTATAGTAGATTTAATATACATGATACACTACGTAACAGTATTCCAGCACATTTAAAATGCATTTTATACATAATGCTCACCTCGATCATATCCTGACATGAAATCTCAAGTTTGCCGGTCCATCATATAGTCTCTTTGCTTCTTACTTGTATGCTGTGTATGCATACCGGAGCGGACCGCCCCGCTTTAAGCTCCGGCCCTGCCTCCACGGTTACCCCTTCGGCATGAATTCTCAGAATGCGACAGGGAACCCCTAACCGCCATCCTCCCGTCTGCAACTCGACCACGCGATGCACTCAGCCCTCTGTGTGTATAACGCTTGTACACTACACCGTGTCACGGTCGGAAATGTATTAGCGCGCAAAGAGGGCATCTGTCGACACATTCAGTGATAACATTGTAACGTCCTGTGTCTGTGACAAGTCATCTTGTGTAACGTGTGGAGTGGGGTGGCATGCGCCGCGTAATTTCAGCCCAACTGATGAAGCCCATGTTTGTAATGACAAGAAACCCAATGATTTCGGTGTAGTCGTCCGAGCTGTTATTGCCATTTATTTTAAATAGGCGGCTGCGTTCAAAGTGAGATGGGAACACGTTGGCCGCTTGACGTGTGCGTCGCCGTAGGAAGTTGATTAAAGCGTTCGAGTATCCTCTGACGTGGAGGACACAGCGCTGGACACACGACACATGACACACGGTGGACACACACGAGACGCAACGGAAGGGTTTCTACTGCAAGGAGCTCAATAGAGCCACCCTAGAGAGCATTTGGCCTACTCTTCCACTCTCACCAGACATCTTGGAAGAAGTTTCAAGTTTTTCAAGTTGCACTTATCAGGTATAGCCCTGTGAGCCATTCGGCTCTTGAATCGGGTGCAACCGCAACAAACAAAAAAACAAAAACATGAACAAGAACAAGAGGTGGGAATACCCACATTTTACCCCGCCACACACGATCTGCCGATCAACTAGCAGTGCTGGACTCGTGTACTGCTGCGTGGACAGAGGCAGGTGGACTCAAGAAACGTACCCATTGTTGAAACTGCTGCACTGGAAGATTGAACCGGCGACCTCTGGATTGATTGCAAGTGCAGTGTGCTAACAATTATACCATGGTGAACACAACCCACCACAAATTACGCGACAATCATACAGGAAGAGACATAATTGGGCAGGCAACTCTTTGAATTAGTCCAAGATATGAATCTTGGCAATGTATGAGTTGGTTTCTGTCAAACTCCTTAGTTTCCGATTCATGTTCTTCTGGCACCAACCCACAAACCTGCAAATCCACAAATCCCGGCCACTCAGGTAAAAAAAAAGGAAAAGTCTCCGGTCTCTTGAGCCGTGTGACGAAAAATGTTCAACTCTAAAGCCAACCCATGTTTAGCAGTCGACGAACGCATAACATCACAGTGGGACAGAGGTCACTTTTCTCCCCGTTTCATTCCTCCTCATCAGACAGAGCCGACACACACAAATGTCTACATTTGAAAACATCTAAATCCGGTGTGCGCACAGCAGGACGCATATAAATGCCCTTGTTAAATGACACTTATTCATTTGCATTTTCTTTTGTTTAAAACCTTTTCTCTTTAATGCATTGTAAACAACGTTTGCGCCAATTATCTGCGCCGCTCGGTCTTTCTATTACCGCCTCTGCGTTGAAGTTAAATTACCAGTGGCATCCTGCGCCGGAGCCAGAGGTCACGATCATTACGGTCTGCCCTGCTTTCCTGCCGCCTCGCATGCCTGCCTCTAATTAAGTGTGCCGTGCTCACCACGGCCCCTTTGGCGCACCCCGGCCACATCTGCCGACTAAAAAACACCGCACGCAAAGAATGCGTGGTGTAGTTTTTATTTATTTATTTATTACATATATACATACACGTACACCGGCGCACTCAATGAAGTGGTAGACGTGTCCCCTGCCCTCATGTGAGCATTGAGTGACCCTCCCCCCCAACCCCGTCTATCTGCATTGACGCTCCTGGGCTAGAGGAGGTGAGAATTTCACTTTCTCGTGCTCGGTATCCACCTCACTGTTGGGCAGTGGCAGAGGTCGCAACCGGGTACCCGATACCCGTACCCTACCCGATACCCGGCTACCCGTACCCGGCCGGGTACCGCACGCAAAGAATGGCCGGGTACGGGTACCCGTTTGCGACCCTGGTGCGGCCGGGTACGGGTACGGGTAGGCCGTGAGTCACTGGTGAGTAACCGTTTGTCACTCATTTCCCAACGTACTTGTCTCTTCTCACAATTCAAGTTCCTAGAATCAACCCACCCGCGCCTGCAACATGGCTTCATCCCAGAGGTCGCAATCAGGTACCCGATACCCGTACCCTACCCGTACCCGGCCGGGTATGGGTAGGGTATGGGTACGGCCGGGTACGGGTACCCGTTTGCGACCCTGGTGCGGCCGGGTACGGGTAAGGAATCAAAACCCGTTTGCGACCTCTGGTGTGGTGGGGTTCCTTTGTTGGGCCATACATGAAACAGGCTTTTTCAGTAACCAAAGAGTCCATTATAAATAATTACAAACAGTGTTGCCAGCTTGAAAAAATGTGAGTAATACAAATTTTACTGTATAATAAAAATCATATATAAATCCCAATTTTTTAGCTGAAAATATCTTTCAATATTGAGGACTGCAGAGCTTGGGCAACTGTTTGGGGCCGGCTCACCCGCCTAGTTGTCTTCCTGCTTGTGGTTCCTCTGCGGTTGCAAGATTCCATTTGCATCAACGATGCTATATTTAACTAAACATTATAAATACTGTACATGTGGTGCCTAATGCATGGGTTGGTATATTACACAGTGGTGGTGCAGTGGTTCGCATACTATGCTATTAACCCAGTGAGTTCAATTCCCGGCCACGGCTAACATCATTGGCAAGTGGCCACTGATCCAGTCCTGGGCATCCTATTCCCAAACCCACACGGACCAGGGTGGTGAAGCATAGCCCAACAACAGCCACGAGCAATACGGCATAGGGAGACCTTGATTCAGCAGTGGGGCGACAAAGAACTGTACATTATTACGATTTATATAACACAGAATAATGCGATCAGTGTAAGGTAATACATGATACCCTCTCATGCATTAATGATCTGAAATCATACCCCCCCCCCTCAAAAAAGTTTGCTTTTAGGTGATTTTAGGAGTCAATGGAATGACCCTGAATGTGCTGAACATTTATCACGAACTGTAATTTCATAGCGAGTCTTACTCATCACAGCAGTCCCACCGCAGTGGGCATCATTCACGAAAACGAGATGAGCCCAGAGGACACACTCACTGGTGTGTGTTGGTGAGGGGGGGGGGGGTGGACACACTCACTGGTGTGTGTTGGTGAGGGGGGGGGGGGTGACACACTCACTGGTGTGTGTTGGTGAGGAGGGGGGGTGACACACTCACTGGTGTGTGTTGGTGAGGGGGGGGGGTGACACACTCACTGGTGTGTGTTGGTGAGGGGGGGGGTGACACACTCACTGGTGTGTGTTGGTGAGGAGGGGGGGGGGACACACTCACTGGTGTGTGTTGGTGAGGGGGGGGGGTGACACACTCACTGGTGTGTGTTGGTGAGGAGGGGGGGTGACACACTCACTGGTGTGTGTTGGTGAGGAGGGGGGGGTGACACACTCACTGGTGTGTGTTGGTGAGGAGGGGGGTGACACTCCTGGTGTGTTGGTGAGGGGGGGGGGACACACTCACTGGTGTGTGTTGGTGAGGAGGGGGGGTGACACACTCACTGGTGTGTGTTGGTGAGGGGGGGGTGACACACTCACTGGTGTGTGTTGGTGAGGGGGGGGTGACACACTCACTGGTGTGTGTTGGTGAGGAGGGGGGGGGTGACACACTCACTGGTGTGTGTTGGTGAGGGGGGGGGTGACACACTCACTGGTGTGTGTTGGTGAGGAGGGGGGGTGACACACTCACTGGTGTGTGTTGGTGAGGAGGGGGGGTGACACACTCACTGGTGTGTGTTGGTGAGGGGGGGGGGACACACTCACTGGTGTGTGTTGGTGAGGAGGGGGGGGTGACACTCACTGGTGTGTGTTGGTGAGGGGGGGGGGGGACACACTCACTGGTGTGTGTTGGTGAGGGGGGGGGGGTGACACACTCACTGGTGTGTGTTGGTGAGGAGGGGGGGGCTGACGGACAGCTGAGGAGACACTGTGTGTGTGTGTGACACTGTGTGACACTGTGTGTGACACTATGTGTGTGTGTGTGTCACTGTGTGTGTGTGTGTCACTGTGTGTGTGTGACACTGTGTGTGTGTGTGTGACACTGTGTGTGTGTGAGCGTTGCCCGTTCGTTGTTGCCACGCGTGGCTGATGAGCATTGGGCAGCCACCGGCAGCTGGGCGTGGGTGAGAGACGGGGGTTCCAGGGAAGGCGTCTGCATGGTGCGGGGAGGCTGCTCGCAGCACGAGTAGCAGTCATAATTCACGATGTAACGCGATTTTTTGTCCCTGGGTAGTAAGTGTTATATCCTAATTGCTTATGCCTCAAAAGTATAGAAAATGGCTATTATGCCCCACAAACTTTGCTTTTGTGACCAGGACTTTACGTGAAGGAATGACACACATGCACACGTTTTCTCATTGATAATAGGTAAATTTCAAAATATCACTGTCCTGGTCACAAAAGCAAATTTTGTGGGGAATAATATCCATTTTCTGTACTTTTGAGGCATAAGCAATTAGGAAATAACACTACGGAGGAATAAAAAAAATATATTTATATTTTTACACAGTGTCATGACATTGATAATTAATCTCGGCATGAGCAAGGGAGGCTGCTGTGCCCCAACACACGTGCACTCAGTGCAAATTAACACGCACGCACGTACGTACGTGGATAACATGCAGCAAGTTGACACAGTAGGGGGTGCATCTACCAGTCATCTCAGTCGTTCAACCCATGGCACCCGCTGGGTCTGCCCCGTGACCTCCTGTCAGCGAGCCATCGACACTTCACGTGGCCTCAAAGTGCACCTGACCTGGCACAGGCGCCGTGGTGGCGTCACCAGCCCTTAGTGGCGAATGTCGCGGTATTGATATTGGTGTGTCATCTCTATTCTATGTACGTCCGTGGCCAAATCGTCCCTGGATTAGTGTTTGGTTGGAAAGGTGACCGCCATGCACAAACAAGTTGCCATAGGGCTAGAGGAGTGCAGGAAAATCCATTATTGTACTATATTGTACTGTACAGCTACGTGGCCCTGCCTATGCTCCCAGACTTCACCAACCCACGCTGACGGCGTGTGGAGAAGTGTGGTTAAATAACCCCTCATAGCCCACACACCATGGGGGGAGGCTGTCGTCCAGGAGTAGATTGACAAAGGTGCTCTGTGCGCATTTAATTGGGCACATATTGCATTATTTTCGGCACGAATGGGTCTCTCTCTTTGTGAAGGGCTGTAAATACGCCGTACCTTCCACACTCGACACACTGTGTATCAAACATGCACGTGAGGGCTGAGTAGCTTTCGCTTCTTGCCACGATGACGGAAATCAATTCTGCTTTTGGTATTCGTGCTGGAGCAAGCGCCGTTAGCGTGGCCGTGTTGTTATTGTTGGCACACAAAACAGCAACACCATTTTAGGTTGAGTTGGCGGAGGAGATGCTGAAGCAAGATTCACTTACCAGAGGCAACTTATTTGTGTGCGTGCCCAGGAGTTGAACCTTGGCTGCAGAGTGGTGTTTTTGTTGCTTATCACTCACCCCACTGTGCTGAACGACTTGAGAGAGAGACACACATAAATAGGTAATTCTAGATCGTTCATGGGTGGATTATCCAGGTTATGAATTAGCGATGTTTTGGAAAAATAAACATCTTCATGGACACATTGGAGTAATAGCTGCTGCTCACTCGTCAGGGGTCAGTGACTGAGTGCCCATGTGACCTCACACATGTCTGCAAGTAAACCGATTACTTTATAAAACAACAATAACAGACGAGCCATCCTACACCTTCACCCGTGTTCCCAGATAATCGAGATTTGACGACAGCTGCAGTCACTGATGTGTATGTTGCCAAAAGTTGTACCTGGGATACAGGGATCCTGGTATACATATTGCGCTAATCGCCACTTCACTGGCCCTGACCCACCTGAGATATAACAGCTCCTGTATGGAAAGGCCTCTCTCTGTCATGGTGGTTTATTTATGGGAACACTTCTATTTTGTTTCGTCATGGGGGTTGATTGAGCATATTTCACCATGCTAGCGAGCGTGGGTGGCTGGGGTTTTTTTATATTAGGAAGCCACTGGAGCTATGAATTTTTATATCTATACTCTTTGGTTCTTTCGGTAAAGTCACGTAGGTATAAAATAAAATTAATCACGACGTTTTGGGTGCAACACAAGCGTCCATCATCAGGTGGGAAAGCATAGTCTGCTGCTGAGGCAGACTGTTTTAAAAGGTTTGAAATGGGTGTAGCTCAAGGGTTATAATGAAGTGGCCGGGGCTAGTGATGTTAATGTGAGAGATTAGCATGTAAATGTAAGATAGGAGAGCGGCCTCCTCGACGAGGGCACGGAAGTGGCTATGCTAATGTGAGAGATTAGCATGATGTTAATGTGAGAAATTAGAGGGCACGGAAATGGTTATGTTAATGTCAGAGATTAGCATGATGCTAATGTCAGAAATCAAATCAAGATTTTTTAATCTAGTTTGAAAACTGATTTCTTTAGAACTGCTTTTTGTGTTTAGTTTATTGTCCTTGCCCCCACCTCCGACTAGGACGGTTGGCTACGTACGGCATGAAAGAAGTTCAACATTCGTAATACACTGCACTTGTACGCGCGTGCAGGGCCAGATTAAGGTTCTTGTAGGCCCTTCTATTGTGTGGGCCTTCAGTGATAACTTTCTACAGTTATTGCTGCTCATGTTGCTACCGCCGCTCCTGCTCGCTTGTTTCACACGTACTTCGTCCAGGACAGATGTTGTTACTAATACGTTCATTATTTAGTCTGTGCCCTAATTCGGTGGGAACGCGCTGAGTGCCACATAAATCTCGAAAGGTTAATCTCCGGTGTTAATTTCTCTCACCTTGTGAAAAAAATAGATTGACATGACTTTGCCTCTTTGTATATACGCTATGCCTATCCTTGCTATATACATGTATTTATTCAAGGAGATATCTTGATTACATTTTTGTTATCATACAAACCAAAAAAACACGGTCAAAATCTTTTCATAAGCCCTTTAGATTTCGTAGGCCCTAGGCACAGTGCCTATTGTTTGTATGATTAAAAATGTAACCAAGATCTTATTGAAAAAATATATATTTATATAGCAAGGATATGTATATATAATACGGCGATGCGTGCGTGCAGCAAGAGCCCACGCTGTGCGCACCATGGCTCACGGAGACACAGGCCGGAGTCCTCCATCACACAATCACTGCAGAGGGCCCGCTTCTTTCAGCCGCAACCAACAGCGCGTGCTGCTCCCCCATCAAATAATACACATTCATTTCTCTCGGACCCGTCTGGCAAAAAAAACGCCCCCGTTTCCAACACATTCGGGATGACTTTGCGGCACTTAACTTTCTTTAATACACCTTGGTTGTCGACATTAATCCCCGCAGGTGGCTTTCCTTGCCAAATGTGCACGCAAAAATGCTTTCTGCCGGCAAATGGGTACAAAATGTTAACGTATTATGGTCGTTTTCACCGAATTGCAGCTACTTGAACCCGATGTCAAGCTGTAGCCCCGTTGAAATCACCATGGGGTTGTGCACGATACATAAACGAGCCTGCAACCTGCAGTTCTCCATAACGTGGGATTGGATTTCAGCTCGTTGAACCAATTTAGTAAAGATTTGTGAGGTCTGTTTTGAATTACGGATTTTAGTGTACAAGCGAGCACCAGTCTCGTCTGTGAATGTGCTGTGCTGCTTCTGAACATCTGTGGACATCTCTGAAAACGTGCTGTAGAGCTCATCGGATTCCTCCAGTATAAATCAATATTCTGATTCTGAACGGTTTGCGTTGGCTTCTCCAGTGCTCCTGACAGACACGAAGCCACTGTCCAGCCACTGGACCAAACCCCTGGTTGGCATGATCCCTGGTAAAAGGAACGAAATGGGCCCACCCTTCCTGTCCAATTTCACCCACTCTTTGTAACCAAGTGCCTGAGCCCCTCCGGCACTTGACCCGGAGTGCAAATGCACCACCTGCATCCTCGATAGCCATGCCACTGCCCGACACTCTGTTGCCAGCCATTAGTAAACACAGCAGATATCTGTAGAAAGTAGGGCGCTTTGAGGAGGGACGCCAAGAGCTGCCTGGCCCTGCTTAATTTGGCAGCTGTATCATCATCTTGGTTCTTTCGGTAAAGTCACGTAGAAGGGAAATAATAACGTAATAAAAATAAAACATACTAAAATATTTTTTATGTTTTATTTTTATTATTTTATTATATGTTTTAATAAAAATGAAACATAATAAAATATTTGTTTTATGTTTTATTTTATTATTTCCCTTCTACGTCACTTTACCGAAAGAACCAAGAAGATGAATCCCTGCAGTCACGAAAGCTTTAAATCGAAATTTGGCAGCTGTATGTACGCTGAACTTCTTTTGCACTGCACGTCGCCAACCGTGGTAATTCCCGAGGTGCTGCATGAAGTTGCACATTTTCTGAGGTGTTGTACCTCAGAGTAGATGCTCCCTTCTCGTAATTGTTTATCTTACACTACTGTTTGCACACATGCCATTTACGTGACACGTGAACGCATCCACTTGTAATGAAATGACAGAACCCATGAGTAAATCACCCTAAATGCGCCGGACGTCGTTAGATTACCTAAAGTTTGGCTCGGTTGAGCCTGGTTAGTACCTGGATGCGTGACTACCACGGCTTGCCACGTGTTGCAGGTGTGGGGATATATGTGTAAAGGAGAGCCGACACAAAATTGCAGGGGTTTCGTCTTTTAATCCTTTTCTCCCATCCACACCTGTCCCCAGCCGTCCCAATCTCGTTCCCGCCAAAGGCCCCTTCTTCCCGCCCGTTCTCCCCTCATATCCCCTCGATCACCCCTCCCACTAACCCTCCTATTGGTGGGAATCCTTCCCCTGACACCCCTACATATGCACTCATTGGCTAGCAATGAATACAAATTAACTCCTGAAAGTATTTTCTGTGTCTTGGGTGGCTACGTTTTTTGCCCACTTTTCTGTCCAGCATTTCCATAAACCCCAAGGAACAATAGGTTTATAATTGGATGGGACATAAAGAGTATGAGCTCTGCTGTTATGGCCTGAATTTCTCCGCTGAGTCCCTACTTAGGAAGGGGGGCGTGGTTGTGCGCATGGTGGCTGGATCATCTCAGTCTGTGCCAGGGCATTGGAGCAGTTCCTATTGTGTCTTAAATCTTTCCAATTGCCCGGGAAGTGCAGCATTACACACTTGAACAATCAATCAGTCCTTGACCCAGAGACTTGTCGTACATTCTTGTCTCCCTGATTTAATCTTCTGCTGTATGTAAACAAACCTGAAGTAGTCGGTTACATTTTCCCACCATATATGGAAAGATTGTTTTAAATGTGTCTGTTATTCTATATATATATAAAAAAAACGAACTTAACAGGTTTCTCATTATCACTGCCTTATAACCGCACACAATATAGAATGCTGACGTTCCAGTCAATGACATACTAAAATGAGTGAATTGAGACTAATTTCAGCCCTTTGTTAATCTACTTGCTGGATGTTTTGTCCATACTTCACCACGCTAGTCAGTGCGACTTGGTAAAGTGGGGGACCCAGGGTGGTCCAGTTATACTGGTAGGAACCCACTGGTTCCTCCAGCCCACAGGGGATTATTGTGTTCGTTCGTCGTGCAGGGAGGGGCTGGGTGGGGAGGGGCTGTGGGGAGGGTGGGGAGGGGCTGGGTGGGGAGGGTGGGGCTGGGTGGGGGGTGGGAGGGGTGGGGCTGGGTGGGGAGGGGCTGGTCACCCCGTGGTGCCCTTATAAAACTCAACGTTTAACCTACTCACGCCGGCTTGTGCCCGCCCTCACAATCGGGTATATTTGCGGAATACACCACGCCGCCGTTGACCCTCGCCATTGACCGAGCAACCCAACGTTCCTACCAGCTCCCTCCGCAGGAATGTGTTCCCTGGCTACTGTGGCTAGGGATAAAACTAAAGTCTTCCGAGTTCACAGTGCAGTATTTTAACCTTTGTGCCACTACTCCCCTACCAATGGCCTACTATATTCTAATATACGTATATACATACATTTCTTTCTTGTATAATTGAGTGTTATAAACAAAACTAGTCTTTTTTATTGTACTTGCATACCACTACTAATACAGTCCCTTAATATCTGTAATTTTATAATTTTGCTGAAAGCTATGCAGGATTCCAGATGACTTTTTTGTGTGCAAACATATCCAATACGCAGAAATACGCCTCTTTACATGTAAATCCACTCTCAGCGTCGTCGAACACTTTTAAATATGATAACAAAGGAACTTCACGCAGCTTATGTCAAGATCATAAATCTACGGGTTCTACAAATAGTGGTGGCCAGGTGAGGAAGCCATGTGCAAAAAACAAGATTAAACTAGGGACACGCTGGGTGGCCCTTGAGGCCCCGACAAAGTCGATATGTCTAACTAACGGCCTCAGGTCCGTTGACACGACATGCTGAAGTGCTAGTCCCACAGTGCTTCAGGCCGTTTGTGGGTGTGCGCGTGCTGATGAAGAGGTGGAACGGAGGACTCGTTTGTCAAGCAGGGCTAATCGAGACGTTCTGAGGGTGACGCAGATCATCTGCAATGCGGTGGCTGCGTGGGAGCTTGTCTCCCCGCTTGTAGATTTTGGGATTTTAATGAAGCACTGAGCCAAGCCCCACGTTGGTGTCTGCCATTTGAAACAAACGAGGAATGTGAACGATGCCTGCTTGAGACCTCTTCACTATTCATCCTCCACTTATTACCTGGCAGTCTGTTACAGTGTTGTCGTGCAAGTGCTTGTGCATTAATCATGAAACGTGCGAATTAAAATAAATGGTTTAATCAGCGTACTCAGTGATTATCATGACGGTTTGTAAGTGAAATTTGACATGCAGGCTTTTGCGACAAATATGATTCATAATAGATTTTTGGGTCAGATCGCGTACGGTTTATAATTTGCAATGTGACCCCTAATATTAACAAAGTAAATAACGTGACCGCAAATGAATAATGGATGTGGAACAGCACTTCAAAGAGACAGGCCTGTTGTCGTAAATTTTGATTTAAAAAAATCGTGATATATTCCTTTTTCTTGATGGCATTTTTATTCCCTTTCATTTTTCAAAACAAACGAATGACATTACTGAAGTAGCAGCTATAAATACAGCGCCATCAATTTGACAAATGCGATTTTAAATCGATCGCCGGAGCCACCGCGTTATTTTCTTCAACGCGTTGGCGGTTCTGTCGGGGTTACTTGGTGTCCGGAGAATAAAGTGGTTTTCCTTTATTTGTTTTCCCAGCGTCGCTGCTCAAGGGGCTGAAGCACGCCAACATCGTCCTCCTGCACGACATCATCCACACGCGGGAGACGCTCACCCTGGTCTTTGAGTATGTGGTGAGGCTACCCTCACCGCGCCACCCACCCCCTCGTCCTGGCCCCCCTCCCCCCATCGCTCCGTGACCTTCGCCAAAACGCGGCCACATGCACCACCACCACCACCACGTCTACTCCGTTTGCCCAGTGTTGGATGTCCTTGACCACTGTTCAAAACTTACAGTGGCGATATAATCAGAAAAAGAAATGCCGGGGTGAAGGTGCGGTTCTGCAAATTACGTGCTCACACCACTGCTGGCAGAAGAGCCTCGCAGAGCCCCTGAGGGCCGTTCCAGAATAATACAAACAATAGTAATACTACTACTACTACTTTTCACCCACTTTGTCAATCACCTGCTGGATGAAAGCCCCTCCATACCTTTCGATTTAAAGCTTTCGTGACTGCAGGGATTCATCTTCTTGGTTCTTTCGGTAAAGTCACGTAGAAGGGAAGTAATAAAATAATAAAAATAAAACATAATAAAACAATTCTCACGACGTTTCGGCCACAACGCAAGCAGCCGTCCTCAGGTGAAAACCAGGTCCGTCGAGGCGACAGAGTCTGAATGAAACAGCACACGAGCTTGGAGCATATATATAAGCTGGGCGCATTGACAAAGGAATTTGCATATCAAAAGGAATTTAGCATATTTATGGGAAATGCAGGAATGTGATCCCATAAATATGCTAAATTCCTTTTGATATGCAAATTCCTTTGTCAATGCGCCCAGCTTATATATATGCTCCAAGCTCGTGTGCTGTTTCATTCAGACTCTGTCGCCTCGACGGACCTGGTTTTCACCTGAGGACGGCTGCTTGCGTTGTGGCCGAAACGTCGTGAGAATTGTTTTATTATGTTTTATTTTTATTATTTTATTACTTCCCTTCTACGTGACTTTACCGAAAGAACCAAGAAGACCCCTCCATACCGTGTCATTCGTGTAGGTTGTTTAACCATACTTCATCATGCTGGTCAGTGTGGGTTGGTGTAGGGGAAGGCAAGGGCTGGGTTAGATATCAGTGGCCAGGAATTGAACTCGGGTTGCCGAGTTTACAGCGGAGTTCGCTAACCACTGGAACAATATGCATTGTCGAGTTTAACGATTCACGCCCCTTGCTAACCTATGAAATGTCACGATGGAGGGTTCTAAAGTCAATTCAATAATTGATTCTCATCATCATCTCGTTATTTGCTACTCTTTATCTTGTTTGTTGTGTTTTACAACTGTTTCATTTGTTCAGCTTTGTTTGCCCTATCAACATAAATGTAACGGTAGCATATATTTGTTATAAATTGTATATCATTTATTTTTTACATGCACAATTTTACACGCATGTCATGAGCATAATACACTCCTTTCATCCATGAATCACCTAACGTGCCTAACAAAGATCATGTCATATCATTGAGTCAAACATTTATCGTATCTTTTAAATACGTGATAATTTTTAAGCATAGAGTAATAAAATGTATGAAATGTGTGCATATCTCTCTATCTTTATGCGTGTCTGTGTGCGCGTGTGTCATTGTGTGTGTGTGTCATCGTCTGTGAGCACATATCTGCGTGCGTGTGTGTGTGTCTGTCTGTGTACGCGTGTGTGTGTGTATCTGTGTGCGTGCCTGTGTCTGTGTGTTTTTGTGTTTGTGGATCTGGGCAGCACACCGACCTCTGCCATTACATGGAGAAGTACCCTGGAGGCCTGCACCCTCACAATGTGAAGGTGAGTGACGTCTCGAAGAGCCACGCCACTTGTCTCTTTCCTCTTCCTCCTCCTTCACCTCGTTCCGAATGTAAGGGGTCATCGGCGGCTCTGCTCTCCACTCCGCCCTGTTTGGGGCGTCTTCCTGCCTTAGACCAACACTCGCCATATCTTCCCAGATCTTATCTCTCCGTCTCATCTCTACCCTGCCTGTCTTCTGTCTCTTGCCTTGCACGTCCCATCAGCAGGACTGTCCGTCGCACATTTTCTGGATCTGTCCTCAGGATGAGTCGCCAACATCTCCGCTGCGCTTCTCTCGTCTCTTCATTGTGTGCTGCTACCTTCATCGGTTATCTCAACTTCTCATTACTAATTCTATCTGCTCTTGTTTTTTTTCTCGACTGTGTGCAACATCTGTCCCTCTCTTCTTCGCGGTGCTTGCATGTACCCATTTATTTATTCAAGTCTGTCACCCCCCAACGAACATGAAAGCGATATGTTAACCGTGCTTACACGATCACTCTCACTGAGTGTAAACAACAAGATGGTAAAACAACAACAGCAGCAACAACAACAGTATTCTTAGGTTTTTTCGGTAAAGTCACGTAGGTAAAAAATTAAAATTAATAAAAGTAAAATAAAAATAAAATAAAAATAAAAATCACGACGTTTCGGAGGCAACACAAGCCTTTATTTTTATTTTATTTTTATTTTACTTTTATTAATTTTAATTTTTTACCTACGTGACTTTACCAAAAAAAATCAAAGAATATGAATCCTTGCAGTCACGAAAGCTTCAAATCTAGAAACAACAACAGTGTTGTTGCCCCACATTTAGCCATCCGGTATTACCGCGCGGGCTGAGTTTCATTTGCATGCCGGTGCTGTTGAACGTTCCGATGAACTATGTGCGACATCCATGGGCATAGACCAAACACACTTGAGCAGAAATATTCCATGCATGGTTTAGTTTTTTACTGAAACTTTTCCATTCGCTGAAGGAAAGAAACAGAATTGTACAGTGTATACCAGTAAAAAAAGTATATATATAAGCAATTCGATCATGAAATGCAACTCGAGTTTGTTCCGCGTAAA
The DNA here is from genome assembly GCF_015708825.2 of Lethenteron reissneri. Lineage (NCBI taxonomy): Eukaryota > Metazoa > Chordata > Hyperoartia > Petromyzontiformes > Petromyzontidae > Lethenteron > Lethenteron reissneri. The sequence goes on along the minus strand of NC_083798.1, from coordinate 15,428,606 downwards.
AGTTTATTAAGTTATAGCTTATGCAGATGTGGTTGTTGATTCACCCAGGAATTTGTCGTTTGGTTTTATTTTCTTTTTCGGGAGAATACGAATGTGTAACAAAACAAAGTACAGATTTCAAGATTCAGCATTCGAGTCTTTGCGGAGACTTCCCTTGGATTCGCATGCTCCAGTTCCCATGTTATAATGAGAAACAAATGTTGAGATGTGAGATAACATTCCATTGCATAGCTCAGACATGGGAAAGAGTCCTTAACACAGCAAGCTGCCAGCATTACGGACTTTACCTAAACATTAGCAACTGTAATTGTGCCAAAACAACACACACATAGACGGTATGTGTATACACATCATATACACACACACACAAAGAATGTGCAATTAACATGACGGCTACGGAGTCAGCTGAATTTCTAGGCACATGTGCGCACACTGTACGCTGCGATCCCAAGAGCCACTTCCATTAACCGGCAGAATGTCTCACAGCCATTTCAAAGTTATAACTTGTTTAACCATAAAAATTCTTGTACACTTTATCTAGTTAAATGTTTGCAGTTTTTTTTCGAATAAGCAACTCTTACTATACAGTAGTGTAAACAAAGTGAGTTGCTCGGTGTGGCTTCGAAGGATGCTTCAAGTGTGTGCAGCGAAACGTTGGATATCGCACCGTAACGACCTGCCGCGTTACAACCCAGAAACGCAGCAACATCCGAAGAGGTGTAAAGCCATTTGACCAAGGTGTTGAGTTTCGTCAAAAAGATAGCAAAAGGCAAACCGTTGCGGATAGTGGCATAGAAATCGAGTGTGAAGGCCGGTGCAACTGCACCGTGGCCCACGGGCTGGAAGGGCCAAGGGGCCCGGGCTATGAAGGGAGGGGGGGGGGTGGATGTGACAGGTGGCCCCACTTAATTCAATGCAACAGGGCCCATGCCGACCATGCTACAGTGTGGTCAAATAACCCCCATGACCCACATGGCATGACAAGGCCCTCATCCAGCGGGGGATTGCCAAGAGGGCTTTACAAGAGTACGGACACATCATTATCATCATTTAAGTCAAGATGAGAACCCACCGAGATGTGTTTTACTGAAGCAGACGTCGAGGACAATTAATATTCGTGAACAAAAAAAAGATGTAACACCATATGCCCAAAAAAAAAATGGAATTTGATAATTAAATCAAGCATGCACAAAATTATAATATAATGAGATAATGCAACAATGAGCTTTTGTTACACTGAATATTAAAACCGTTCCGGAAAATATGTGCATTAAATCAGGTCGTGTACAAGTACGAGAGATGGATTGTCGCAGCATGATGAGAGATGGCGACGGCTTGGGGAGGCCTTCGTCTAGCTATGGTTATGCCTGAAGATGATGATGATGATGTACACTAAAGAACAACTAATGTAAAAATGTCTAAAGGTGGTTATATTAGTATCAATGCCAAGCTGGTCATATTGCGTGCGCAACGTGGAGGCTTGGTTGAGATTAGAGCTGGGACGATTGGTCAATAAAGTTGACTTAACGAGTACAAAAGTACGATCGACTACTTTATTGGCCATCTCAGCCAAGCCTTCACGTAATCGACTGCTTTATCGGCTGTTCCTACAAGCCACGTCCAGCATAACATGGCTGATTATGCCTATGACGTCATCAAGCACCGTCCATTACCTCTCATTCAGAGACACATGTGGGAGCAGGAGACTTATTCCCAACCATTTATGTTCTATCAAATTAGTCAAGTGATTACTCCGATAATTTCTAGAGTAATACATCAATAAATTGCCTATATTTTTGGATATCCCACTTGAGCTGAGACCCAAGATCCTCACCCCAGCCCCAGGTCCATTTGATGTCAGCGGTGGTCACCGCAATGCTCCGCATGGCTGATGTCTCATGTGTCTCCTGCCCAGGCGAGTGTGACAGCCAAGGTCACTCGGTCGCCCTGAAACATATAAGTTGCATTCACTTAAAGGCGGCCCCTGTCTGTCACTGCTGACCGATATGGAGCGGGCGCATTTCATGATTCATTTCCTCATTGACATTCGAGAGCAGTGGGCACGGCGAAAAACCAGATAACCGGGGAGAGGGCGGCGGTGGGAGAGACACAACTTACTTGCACAGTGCGGGTATCGACAACAACGCAACGCGATCAAGATAAGCGTAAAATGTAATCGTCGTAAATAAAGTGCGTAGCGCGCGGGACTAACGGCAGTCTCGTTGCTCCTTCCGCCTCCACCCCGAACCGCCATGACCCATGCTCGTGCCGCCACTCATCTCTTTCACCGCAGCTCTTCCTGTACCAGCTGCTGCGCGGCCTCGCCTACATCCACCAGCGCCGCATCCTGCACCGTGACCTCAAGCCGCAGAACCTGCTCATCAGCGAGACGGGGGAGCTCAAGCTGGCTGATTTCGGTGGGTTCCGGTGGCATCGGTGGGCACAGTCACCGCCGCTGGATGCGTGCCACCGTGACGTGACGGGTGACTTCTATCGACTCCCCTCCCCCCGCCGAGCCAGTGGGGATTTTGCCAAACTCCATTTCTCGTGATCCACCATTGTACAGCACTGCTCCAAGTTCACCGGTTAACGTCGGTTCAAATACACATGAGGTGGTTAAGTGCTGCATTTGCCTGATGATTGCCGAATGAGTCGCACTCAATCTTAGGGAATGCTTTCTATTATGATTGGTCTGCATCATTGCAGCGCAATGCAATTTGGATTTTTATAGTATCTAAATGCGACCACATCTCAAGAGGCTGTACAGAAGCGGTGGGCGTGTTCATGTAATAGAGATAGGCAGTCGTTCATGAGCAGAGGGAAAATGAAGAAAGGTCTTCAGCCTGGACGAGAAAAGGAGAATTGAGTAAACAGCACAGATTGTGGTGTGAAGACAGTTCCATATTATTGGGGCAGTCAGGTCGCTACCGACTGAAGGTGGAGTGGAGGCTTGCAACCACCCACACAAGAACTCTATCTTAACTTGATTCAGCACTTTCTACATCATGTGTACCACGCGCAAACACACACACACAAATCTCTACATTAATTCGATTCAGTGCTCGGTATGTTACGTGGGATGTGTTCATAAATCAGCGGACACATGCAGTAACAGCTTAATCTGTATTTGAATGGATGTAAATTGATATACTCTGAGAGACGTATTGTGGTAGGTCACCCTGAGCCAACACTGCTGTTCTTTAGCCAGACTGACAATTCAATTAGCATTTCCTAGCTTGAGGAATGTTGTTTAAACATGTGGCATAACAACAATAGGTGTCCTATGGAAGAAATCGCCCCTGGCATAACAATGTGGAATTTTCTCTACGGATTCAGGCATATAAACGGAGATGAGCACTTCTTCTTCATATTGGCTGATGATAAAGAGCAATAGCTATAATTTTACACTGAGGCGGTTGAGCCAGATAGTCGCATCAGGAGTAGCCGAGCGGTATCGCTGTGATCCCTCCTTTCCATTTGTGAATCGGGCATTGCGTCGTTTTATGTTCGATGGTCTGTTCTGGGTGATCACGGTAGCACAATGGAGAGTTTTATTCCCACTTATGCATAAAGTTACTGCATTTGCTATGGTTTGTGCGGATTTGGTTTAGGGTGGCACGTAAGCTTCATCGTAGCCAAGGGATCTTCTGCGTCGGGTCTTTCACAAGGTGTTACCCTCCACACTTGCTTCGGTTGGAAACCACTTTGGTTTTTACTAAAGTGTATCGCCCATGACCAAATCACTCCCACTGATGTTGTTAGATCACGGAAGCTGAGCAGGGATTGATCCTAGTTAGCGCTTGTATGATGGGAGACTGCCCGGGATTACCAGGTGTGGTATCTGGGGGGTGGCAGCACAATACAGCAATGCATTCTTGATTATATCTGTGAATATGCTTTGAGTGTAACCCACTCGTATCGTGGATGTATTTTTTGCACGCTTTTATTTAACTAACTCTGTCTGTTGTATCCTCAAATCTTGCAACTCAATTTTAACCCACTTCCCAATGTCGTATCGACTGCAAACTTGGTATACGTATGTCATACTGATGACAATACTATATTCTATCATTAAAAATCTAAATAAATATTTTAAGCAATATTTTTTATATTTTATGTTTCGGCTTGGGTCTAATTGTCCACGCTCAACTGATGTTGGCTGTAAATCACCACGGCACCTTACGTTATGGCAAGCTTCGGGGCCACTTCCTGGAGTCGTGGAGTTCTGCCATTACTCGTACGGTACATTTCATTAAAGCGTGTTTAAAAAAAAATATGTTTAAATATGACTTTATCTCTGGGTACTTTGGTTTCCTCCCAGGCAAAGTCAAACATATGTCAAGGAAATTGTACAAACATTACAATTCAGAATCCCGATGAGTCTTTCCTGGGTGTATAGAGGGCATTATTAATATTATAACTTCGTGAGGAGATCTTTTTCACGTATTTGATGAATAATTAAATTATTTGCACAATATGCCTCATTATTCCTCTTGCTCTTCAGAAGGTGCGAGTTCAGACGAATGTGTGTGCAGCAACGCCGTGCGTTCACAGAGCTGTTATTTAGCGTCAACGTAGAAAACGCCTATTGGTTATTTGTGGCGAAAAAAGAGCAAAAATACTGAGCGCCGAGAAGGATAAAGAGGGCCCTGTTCTGCGAGGCGACCGAACAAACGAGCGATTGAGCGGGCGAGCGAGCAATCGTGGGGTCTCAGGTTTCCAGGAAGCGAGTTTGGGCCCTCACCGATGGAGAAGGCTCCACAAAGGCAGGATTGAGCCCACAGCGTCCTATAGCCCCCCCCCCCTCTACACAGCAGGGCAGTGGGGACATTTTAATTCTTCACAGAAATGCTGCCTTGGAGTAATGGTTGGCACACTGCGCTTGCAATTCAGAAATCGCCGCTTCGATCTCCTCGCTCCACAGTTGATACTAGAGACATGTTTCTTAAATATCAGTACAAATGCATACACCACGGTTAATCGACGATTGGCAGGGTCGGGTGTGGTGGGGCAGTGTGGATACTGCGCCTGACCAGCGTGAAAGAGTAGGCCAAATACCCTCTCTAGGGGCTCTCGAGGGCCTGTTCTTGTGGACGGCCCCTGCCAGAAGCGGCGTCAGCAGGAAATTGCAGGTCTGCGGATTTGCCTTTTAGTCATTAATTATCTACCCAGTGTCTAAGGTAAAACTAATTATGCACCAGTAGCAAAATATGATAATTGGTTTTTTACCCTTTTATCTGGCAACAAAACTGACACCTTTTTTACAAGGAGTCATGTTTGCATTGACCACAATACCTGCAGTCGGAATGCAAAAAAACACAACTCTGATAATGTATGCACTGTCCTTGAAATTGATTGGTCCACATCAATTTCAAGGACAGTGCACACATTATCAGAGTTGTGTTTTTTGTTTGCATTCTGACTGCAGGTATTTTGGTCAATGCAAACATGACTCCTTGTAAAAAAGGTGTCAGTTTTTTTGCCAGATAAAAGGGTAAAAAGACAATTATCATTATTATGCACCAACTGCTTAATTCGAAATATTTCCAAATTATAAGTTTTGAGACATCACATTATAAATGTCTGACTATGAGTCACAATCTTGGTCTCGCTTGCTCTCTTTCCATATTTTTTTGTTCATGAACCGTTGCTCAATCTGTCAGCTAACTTAATGCGCATGATTTAAATTCCAGTTAGCATTAATGTTCGTAAAAAAATTTCGGTCTTTGTTTTTTTTCGGTCGCTGCCAACGCAGCCCACAAAAGTTTACGTGCAATAAATATACACTGACGAAAGAGATTGTTGCATTTTTATTATTCACATTGTTCATAATAATGTGGATATTTGAATGCAAATAGATCACGTAAATCATGTAGATCATGTAAAATGTGTTATTTTAGCCTGCATGAGGTATCATTATAATTGTTTTTGCCAAATTTAGAAATTTCCTGTAAATTACTCCATTGGGATTATAATAGCAATCATTGACCCCTACTGGCAGTCGAATGGCATTTGCAGACCTCTGGTGCTGATTCACCTTGTGCCCACAAGGGACAGCTGCCACTGGGGGTGCCCATTCAAATGTGTTGAGAAGAGAGGTGATGTAAATTGCTATGAGACGCCCTGGGTGTATAGGAAAGCACTATATATATTTTCAAAAATTCATAATTAACTGTGTGGTGCATCTCATGGGCTACTGCGACACGTTCTAATGAGCTGTGTGCCGTGTTCCTCGCGCGCTACTGCTGCTGGTGCTGTCCGCACGTCTGCAGGTTTGGCTCGCGCCAAGTCGGTCCCGAGCCACACATACTCAAACGAGGTGGTGACGCTGTGGTACCGGCCCCCCGACGTTCTGCTGGGCTCCACGGACTACTCCACCTGCCTGGACATGTGGTGGGTGCCACCACCCAGCCTCCACACCACACCACTACTGCTCTGCTGCCCTTCTTGCCAGCACACTCCATGGTTTCTCATTTATTTCCCCATGTGTGCGGCGCAAAACGTATCACACATGGCCTCTGATTTAGCTGTCAAGGAAATCTTTAGATTTTGCCTGTTATTGGTAGCGTTTGCAAGCTATTGAGTCAGGAAAGAAAGTGCTGACTTTTGCAGGGGTTGCACTCGTCTCGCTGTGTCCCACTTCTGTCATGTGCTCCGCATTTTCTTACGCCGGGATGGCAGCTCCCATTTCTCGCAGGTCACCGCACCACGACTTAATCACATAATTGCTCATCTCTGTGCAGCCGTGCGGAACGCCTCCGTTCGTTGTGCACACTCTGCAATGCCAGAGCCAGTGCCAGGACACGTGTGGCTCTAAGGTCTGAAGAATCCCATTTAATTGACCACTAAGGGGATGAAACTGGGGACTAAAATGGCCAAGGAAATGTACTTTCAAAGAGTTATTTGTCATTTTATGAAATCAAGTTGTTGGCTCTTAACACCTGTGTGTGTGTATATGCTTGTAAACAAACTATTTGCAATAACAGGTCTTGTGACCTGTTAAAAATGTATTCATTCGACTGCTGGATGAAGGCCTCCCCACACTGTTGGTCATGGAGGTTGCTTGACCATAAGGTTAGCAGGCTTGTGAGCGAGCGGTGGTGAAGGGTCGTACCAGGACTAGTTCAGATATCTCTCGCCACTGATTTTAGCCATGGCCTGGAATCAAATTCAGTCGGCTGGATTCATAGCGCAGTGTGCGAACCACTTACAAATGTAGGTACTGTGACTCATGTGAGACAAATATATTTGCATTTACCAAACGTCACCAGGTCTTATGAATCGCAGTGGGATGTCATCTGAACAAATAAAAAGTACATTGAATTATTGTTGAATTTGTGAATTCTTCACTGAGTCAAAAGGTGAAACTCAACTAAACCCAGTTTCCTGATCTTCTATTTGTGACCACAAGGGACAGCATTAGTTTTAATTGTCATTTGTTCTAAGGCATAGCAGTAATGAAACATGTTCGTAATTGAGGAATGCATAGAATTGCTGATATTTTCATGCATACAAAGGATGTCCTCCAGTTCTCAATTTCCACTGCAGCCAGTGCATTGGTAAAGCTGAACTTACACATTTGCCAGGCAGTACTCTTACTTTAAAATTCACAGACGATGACAAAATCTTTCGCTGTGGGATTCAGTATTAAATACAGATTCCCGGCTTTGTCACAAATTAATTATCCAATACTTTTACTCTTTTGATAAGGGACTCTGCGCCGCATTATGCTAGTTACTGTATAATTTATTAATGTGATTTAACAAGAAGTTTCATATTCGCAATGTACTTTTTTACGAGAAGATGGAACAAGAATAAATTATTTGCTTGTAAAACACTGCACTATCGGGTGTTGTGTCTGGAATAATCGAGTGATAGGTTGGAGCTTTTCTATTTACCACAGCGGCAGTGTTAATTGGATAGTGTCAGGATAACGGTACAGCCCTTAAATTACTTGCCCATGCCAGTGGAGGTAGACGGACTTCCCTGAGTGGGAGCTCGAGAGCCGCCTTCCAGAGGGTAGTTTCGGCCTACTCTTTCACACTGGCCAGACACCTTAGAAGACGTGCGGGGTGCCTACACTTTACCTCACCACATGTGACGCTTCCCATCGGCCAACTATGGTGAGCCCATTCATACTGTTGGGTGTGAACAGAAACGTTCGCATTGTTCGCAGCAGCAGCAACAGCAGCAGCAGCATCGCCTTCTTTGTAAATAATGAGGTTACAATCTTGAGATGTAAAATGCAGCCCATCAACTGGTTGGAGGGTTGGGCAGGAGGGGGCATTACCAGTGAAGTGGCAACGTGACAGCGTTGGGGTCACCAAGTGGAGGTGGATTGAATTTCTTATACTTCCATTACGTTTGATAGTAAACAACAACACAATAAAACGATTGTACTTGCTCCATCCCAACGTTGTTTATATCCAGAGAGCGGCGCCTGTAATGAACTGCTGCCTGGCCTGTTAAATCCATCTCCCGTCCTCCCTGCCGACCTTCCATCTTGCTCGACACAATTTGCCGACGGCTTCTTTGCAGCCAGACCGGTGGCCTTATCTCTTCAACGTGCAGGCCCTGCAATTGCGCCGGTGCCCACGGGCCAGAGGGGCACAGCAGGCGCTGGGCTACTTCGAAGGGGGGAAGGGGAAATGGGAACTGAGGGTCATAGGTCATTGCTCGCGCCAGCGTCGATGCCAATCGCATTACGTAGCCACTGAGACAGATGCTGAGCGTTAGAGAGGAGTCGCAGTGGGGGTCGCAAAATGCCGATGTATTACTAATAAACCCCAATGATCCGATCGAAATGAGGGATTTTGATCGGATCATTGGGGGGGCACGTACCACCCCCCCCCCCCCCCATTGGCTCTGCCAGTGCACACAAGTAAGAAACGTGGTTTTGACTGTTCATTGAAGTAGATGGGCAAGGGCAGGATATTTTATTGGAAGGGATGATCGCTGGTGGTCGAGACTAGCGATGGAATGACAACCAAAGGATGGAGCAACAGGACGTTTTTTTCCGCGGAGATGGTACAATGAAACCAGCTCGTATGCAGAAGGCCGATGGATTGTTATATCACGAGACTGAGAAACGGCGAGGGCTTGGGGATGCTTTTATCCAACAGTGGATAGATCATGGCTGATGATGACGATGGTGGTGAGTAGTAGATCAGACCCGTCTTTTACTCTGTCGCCAAAAATGACAATATTCAATTTGCAAGGGGTCAGTATTTTGCGCTTTGTCTTGTTATTGTTCGATAAGCAATTAAACTTTATTTATTATAGCGTTTTTCACAATAAAATTGTAACAGAGCGCTTCACATGTAATCATAACTTTGCATCAATACAATTTGAGATGCACAAACTAGTAAAATGTATAATAACAGCAGCTCGGGCTGTATCTGTATGCATGTGTAACAAACGAGGGCTATTGTGCACAAATGCAGTTCTCTGTTGGAGACTCCTTGGTGTAAAGCTTTTATGACAGCGGGTTGCTTTCCATTGTCACGTGGCTGTGTGCACTATGAGGGCGCGCACAGAGAATGAATGGATCTCAGTTTATTCCCATTTGGACTGGAGCGCTATTATATTGGCGCAGGTGTTTGTGCGCTGTGATGAAAATTGAATGGTAAAAAAAATGAAGTAAATGCTTGGACTTTTTTTTGCATGGCGTCTTTGAAATCAGTGTGGCGCCGATGCAGTGAATCACAGCCGTTATACGTGGGCACATGTTACACGTACAAACCACGCTGCTTTGAAAGGTTGCATGATGTGCGTTAGATAAAAATGAAAGATTTAATTACGTGCCAGCTGCTTATTGGATCTTACTCATCCGGTAAATAGAGATAGTCTAATCATCATAGGTCGCATCTGCGCTCATTGTATATATATTAATGATGTTGATTTACTGCCGCCATCATGTGCTCAGAAATATACCAACATGTTTATTCATTAGCTGGTATATCAAAGGGCGTAATGCCTCTGATGTGCATATAATTTGAATTTATGGATGATTTAAACAAAAAAAATCCCATTCCAGACAGTTAAGAATGTTCCAATACATTGAGTCTCAGCAAATTCATCTTCTTGGTTCTTTCGGTAAAGAACCAAGAAGATGAATCCCTGCAGTCACGAAAGCTTTAAATCGAAATAAAATCTCAGCAAATTGTTTTAGAAGTAAATTTTAATTCCCCATGTACTTGAGTCTCAAGTCTCTCTCTCTCAGGCGGGCCCTGCATTGGAATGTTTAGCCAAATCCATCAGTAAGTGTTTGATTTGTTGGAAGTAACCAGACAACCGAGAGAAAACACACACATATGAGGGTGGCACTCAACCACTGCCGTTCCCTGGCAAGCGCGACACAGCCCCATGCCTGCAACCCCTGGCAAGCACTGTTGGTCACCCAAGTATTAAACAAGCTCAAAGCCTGCCTAACTCTAGATATCTGATGAGAATGGGGGCATATAGGGCGATTTGGTCACAGGCAAGAATGACGACAAGTTTGGCCAGTGGTGGTGGGCATCTTGTCATTTGAAAGTGGTCCATTGTGAATGTGTGCAATGGTTCTCGGTCTCAGGACACTACATTGTTTTACTTTCATTATTAAATTAACACCACCATTCCGCGTCGGTGCCGAAGCTGAACTTCAAAGCGGACGACAAAGGAAGGGCTTAAGTTACCAGCAGGGAGCAGAGGGTGGTTGGGGAGGTTGGCGGAGCTTAGTAAAAGTGTGTCCTTGTAAGTCAGTCTTACATGAGCAGTGCAAACTTTTATTAACTCCTTGCCATCACGGACTGACCCACTCCCTGACTCCTTCCTTTGCCCTCCCCTCCACATCTCCTCAACATATCATCATCCCATTTTCATCGTCCATCCCATCCCCCAGCTTTCCTCTTCTCCACGTCATCACGGGAGAAAACAGAAAGTGGGGTGAGGAATGGGGGCGGGGGGCACTTTCTCGTCCGCCTTCTCGTGCTCGTTATGACCCTGGGAATGTTCCACGCCGGAAGCCAGTTGCCGAGTGGCCATCTGTCTTTCATCAGGGTTCAGTGGGAAGAGTTTTGCTTTGTTTAGGACCTAGCGGGGGGTGGTGGGGTGGGGTCACGCTTTTCCGTTGCTCACGTTTTATTTCGCGACAATCCTCATTGCCCTCCACGAATCTTTGCTATTTTACATGTGATTAGAATTGTTATAAACTTACTTTGACCATCGGTTTAGTCGATCGGTTGATTGCAACGCTCAGCTTGCCTTCGTGTATGTTGTTGTACAAAGACGAATAAGGCCTCCTTCTGACTGGAAGGTATCAGGCATTAATGATATTGATAATGACGAGCTGTGTATTACCGATGACCTTTGACTTAGATGGTTTTTATCACAAATTTTCACCATGCTAATACTATTGGATTTTCGACATTTCTGGACTGCGTTTCCTTCATATATATCTTAAATGAAGAGTTTGGTTGAATGGTTTTGTAAAATGGTGAGATATCCATGAAAGTTTTCAGGGAGGCTGGGGGAGGAATTTGAATATTTTGTGAAGTATAGAAATCCCATGGGCATTTTGTAGTTCGTTAGAATAACACTGGTCAACACACTTTTTCTGGCATAAGGTATTCCAACGGTCATAAGGTAATTTTGGAGTGCTGATTCCAAATCTGGCATCAGTTTTTGTCTATAACATCAGGTTTTTGAGATATCAAATATTGCATTTTCAATAAAAACTGCAGAAGAAAAATATTAAATAAATGTGGATATCTACAAAAAATGATATTATAAACACACTATCCTAGAAATACAGCACCATATTTTAACACTAAAGCAGTCACTAACTCGCAACAACTTGCAATCATGAGTGACAGAGTTAATTTCGGGTAAAATAAGTTACAATTAGGTATGCCGATAGCATATAAACGAGATGTGATAGAGCAAATCTGAGATCAGATTTGGAATCGGCACCCTGAAATTAGTCTAAAACAGCTGCAAAAGTCCAGGCCAGAAATTTTTTGTTGTTGACCAGTGTAATACACAGCTGCGTAATAACAACACTAACATTTGGGTTTCGCTGTGGCAGAAGTGAGATCCACAAGGTGGCGGTATTGGCATTCAATGCCTCTCGCTTTTTGAACCAAGTCTTCCTTGACTGTACTCCTACAATAGCTTTTATTTCCATATGCAGTACAGTGCGAGCCACGCAATTGACTTGCTTTGCAATAGTTTAACACGTAGGCTTTCGCGACTAATATTATTTATAATAAAGGTTTTTTTTGGGTGAGATCGTGTTTTATATGCAGAGCCCACGTGAGATTTAGTGGTGAATGAATGAAGCAACACGCGGTTGCAAACTCCCCTCGGCGAGAATGTGGAAGACTCAACAATTGTGCGACACATTTATACTTAACGCGATCTAACCCAAAAGCCTTTATTACGAATAATACTTGTCGCGAAAGAACCCGTGTTAAAACGAATTGTGAGCTCGTGCTAACAAAATGATTATCATTATACACGGTCCGTTGCCAATCCACCGCCTTCCTTCCATGTGTAGAGGTGTTACACATGTATCTCAGGGTCACTGGACTTGTTTCACACTACACTTCAATCACGCTCTTATCGGTGCAGGTTTGGACACGTTGACCCCTGGCTGATGTTAGGCCCTGCGTGAGAATTCAACTCCGGGTTGGCTGGGTTCACGAAGCAACTCTTGCCGTCGCTTCCCCCATGCCCCCCCGACCATCTCGAACCTTTGGTTCAAACTCTGTAGATTGTGCCGTCGGCTGTCTCTCGTTGACTCTCGACTCGCTTGTTGCACCCCCCCCCCCACCCTCTCGCAGGGGCGTGGGCTGCATATTCGTGGAGATGATTCAAGGCAGTGCTGCCTTCCCCGGACTCAAGGACATTCAGGACCAGCTGGAGAGGATCTGGATGGTGAGAACCCCAAAGAAACGCGCTGGCCAAACGAGTCGTGCAGTACGCTCTCGTGTTGCGTTGGTGCCATTGGTGCACAGTGAGTGAAATGTTGAACGTGAAGAGGGTGTGGAGTGTGCCCCACACTTTACCCCAACTGCGTGTGGACCTGCCGAGCCGATTGAGGTGCTGCACCTCAATCAGCTGCTGGGTGGACAAGTGGCGTGTGGCAGAGGTTGGATTTTAGATACTTGCACGTTGTTAAAACTGCCATGCCGGGAGATCAGATCGAACCGGCGACATCTGCATTGCGAATCCGGTGTGTTCACCATTGCACCGTAGCAGCGACCCGCTGACGACGATACATTTTTTTATGAATGTATCATTCCATTCTGCGTGCTATTTCATTCCACCCAACGTCAGTCACCCCTCGCTGCCTGGCCCGTGGTGGCCGCTGAGTCGGCGGCGTTGCTGCTGCGTTAACGTCGAGCCCGGAGATTGGTGTGTTTGAAACCGGTGACCTGTAATTAAATTCGTCCCATTCATACCCGTACCGTGTCAACTCATACGGTTCACCCCATATGCTTGGTCGGAGAAATTGAGTTTTCAGGTCCACACGGTGTACAGCCGTTTCAATACGGGCAAAACTATTATGTTTGTCTATGTTTGTGTTTCTCCCTTGTGATGGGACTTTGTAGGATGAACGTTGAGAATTATAAGGGCACGGGGTGACCAATAAGGTCTGAATTAGTCTGTAATAAGGTAGGCACTGATAAGGGGTTGACAGGTATGCTGACCTGATGGGTGTACTTCTACCCCACCCCGCACCCTCCCGCACACGATGCAGATATCAATGGCAATTTGGAGTAAATCAGCGCAGATTAGAGGGAGGTTTAATCTGCCAATACTATACTTTAATTAATTTTTTCTTGCATTTTAATTCCGTCCCCTGCCAATTACATCCCACTTTTGTGGTTATGACGAAATCACCCACCCGGCCTTGTCAACTCTCGGAAGCTAAGCAGGTTTTGAGCCTGGTTTGTGCTTGGATGAGCGATCACCATGGACGTCAGGTTGTGTCATGGGCACCTATAGCATTGTGCCGTGTAGTGGTCAACAAAGGGCAGTTCAGCAAATTAAATGTTTGTATTTCGCTTTAATTTCCCTACGTCTATGCTCCTCTCACCAACCCGCGCTGACCGGCAAGGTGAAGTATGGTCCAATAACTACCATGATGTGGGGAAGCCTTCATACAGCAGTGAATTGACAAAAGCAATATAGCATCACCTAATGTTAGAATAGTCTGTATAAGATTGCACTAAAACTATTCAAAACTAAACTTTTTTTTATTGTATCAGGTAAGGTCGATTTAGCTATACAGCTCTTTTTCAAAAGCGACCTGGCCACAAATGATAGCTCAACGAAAGTGACTTATCACGTGCAAATATATAGGAGCCAAATACTTTAAACACGTGTTTCCAAATCTGGAGGGATAAAACGGAGGACCCGGAGAAAAAAATCCACGCGACCACGGGAAGAACATCCAAGCCCCAAATATACAGGCGTCAGGATCGGGATCGAATCCACAACCTCCTGTATACCAGGCGAGGGAGTTAACATCTCACCAACGTGGGGTACTAGATGGTGTACCATCTCGATTGCACTGCTGTAAATGCGTTTGTCCCATGACAATTCAAAATTATAATTTGTTGGAGTTCTGAAAGCTCAGATATGCCAATGTAAGTAAAAACCCATATACTACAGTCGTGGTAGACTGAGCTGAGACCGTCAACATAATTTTTTACCAAAAACTGATTAAAACAGAAACTCATTAAACCAGAATTTAGGAACTGGTTTAATCACTCGTGGATAACCAATTTGAACCAAGGATCTCACTAGCGTTTTAACAGGATTCTTCTTCTGTGCCACCTGGCGACTTATTCAAAGGTTTGAAATGCAAAGTTGTGTTGCCAATTTATTTTTGCAAATATGCGTGACCAATGGAGCGTGATGCTGCCCTCTCCTGGTTTATGAATATAAAACCCAGAAGGCTTCTGCCGTGAGACCACAAAATGTTGAAACCTCACCATGTGGCTGGTAAATCGAAAATGTTTGTTTTTAAATATCTAACTATTTGTTTACGTTTTTACATTGCAAGTTTGTTTTATTATAACAGCTGTAATGTATTGTGCTATAGCTTCTGGTGTTTTTTTAATGCACAAAGGAAAACTAGCATTTGAGGCTGAATATATTGTGCAAATGTTGCTGGTGATAGACAAAGAAATATTTTCATTCTGGAAATATATACTGTACGCACACACCCACACACACATGCGCACAGTAAAATAAATTACAGTGCTTCATTTCAACCGACGGGGGGAAAAAAATAATTCTAATTTGAATATAAACATGAAAATGCCATTTTAGATATGACTACTCTTAAATTAATTTCACCTGCAGCCATCATTTCATTTACTGAAGAGCGGGGCCATCATACTGCATTCATTCTATGATGACAAAAGCCAATCACGTGAGCGTGTCTCTATCCCAGGTGCTGGGGACCCCGAGCGAGGACAGCTGGCCGGGTTTAAAGTCGATGCCTCATTTCAAAGCAGGTGAGGAGCGGCGTGTGTCGTCTGGCTGCGTGTATCTGTGTCGCGGCGCTCCCACTGTATTCTGGTCTTGTAACAGATTCATCAAGCATGATACACGCGTTGAGTCGTGTGTGTGTGTGTGAGAATCACAAGTTTAGATTAGTGGCAAAAACATATTTTACACAGGTGGAAAAATTAGACGAAACTATTGAGACAGAATCAATGAAACAGCAAAGGAGATAAATGGTGATAAACGAAGAGAGAATAACACAGCACAGCCAGTAAAAAAATATAAACATAGTACATGAAGTACAGATGAGACCAACCCAACAAAACTGTGGCCGTCTGGAATGCTGTTCCGATATTAGGAAGCCACTGGAGCGTTGCACCTTTAAATCTAGATTGAAAACTTATTTTTTAAGAACTTATTTTTTCGTGTTTAGTTTGTTGTCCTTCCCCCGCACCTCCACTTAGCGCGGTTGGCTAAACACAGTGTGAAATAAGTTCAACATACATACATACATTCAAGTGAAATGAACAGTACAGTACATACGAGACGGTTAAAGAGATTCTATAATGCAATCGTGACCCTGAATTGTGAAAATCCATCCAATCACAAGGAGGGAGCGGGAGTTATGCTTCCTTTCTGTGTTCAGCGTCCTTCCGTACATGACCACCACAAGCAGAGACTGAGACAATGAGCCTCGCATACCGAAAGCCCTCGGGTGATCCCTCGGAGTATGGCAGTCATGACACATATCACAAGTCTCACCTCCTTTAGCGCATGATTAGGTGAATTGTCATCGTTCGAGGTCACGATTCAAATGGCTCTTTTTGTCTCATTTTAACTGTGTCGACTGTATCATGTCTCAATTATGCTGCCCAAGCTGTGTTGTTTGTACCATGCTGTTGTTGTTAGTCCCATTCGTTATGTTTAATTATAACGAGATAATTTGCATATAGCTTGCATAAATTGAGATTTATCCTCGGCAAACTTGACAACCCACATCACCTCATTGTCAAGAAAGTGCCCTTTTTTGAGAGTATGCAGATTGGCTATAAACTTTTTACAGGACACCCCCCGCCCCCCCCCCCAATTGCAAAGGATTAATTCGTATGCCCTCTTGTTTCGTTCATACATCATGAGCGTAATCATTCTAATTGATACATTTGTTATTTGATACATTGGTTGGTAGACAAGTGAGCGGTATCGATTTAAAACATCGGTTTCTGTTTTGCTTTAAGAAGGACACTTAGAATGGAGTTGTCCATTCTGAGCCTCCTCCGTCTCCAGGCGGAGTTTTTATTTGAGCCTCGGAAGCCACAAATGTTTTCTTTAAAAATAAGAGGATGTGCATGGGTGGGTTTATTTTAACGCAGGGTTTATGTACACTAATTAAAGTGCTCCACCAACAAAAACAACGTAATGTAATTGTGGCAAGGGGTTATGTTTTATAAGTGTTTCTTAATGCTGATTCGTGGCATGTTTATTTTATTGCTTTTGCAAATGTCATTTGTATGTATTTATGCAGTATTTAATGCATATTTCCAGATCCACTTGAATGTGCTTGATCTCATCAGATCTCACAAGCTAAGCAGGGTTAGTAGTTGGATGGGTGACCATCGTGCACAGGTTGTCATAGGGCTGCGGAAATACGTTGTGAGCAGCAGAGGGCAGTGCATAAAAACGCCTTTTACCATGCTTTTATATCCCCACATCGATGTTACCCCACCATCACCAAACCATGCTAACCAGCGTAATGAGGTTGGGTAAAATAACCCCTCTGACCCACACGGCATCGGGAGGTCTTCACCCAGCAAAGGACTGACAAAAGGGTTGTACATGTTCATTGTCTAACACAAGTTCGGTGGGTAGCCACATAACCACAGGCACTCTCATAATTGTTTTGCAGTATTGTAGTTTACAACACAAATAGGCTATCCGTGAGTTGGGAAGTTTTGGAAGTGGCATTTATTTAATGTCCATATCTTTGCCTTTACTGCCGTAAATATATTCACCAGCAAAATGTTTTGGATACTTTTTTGTGGCCCCCGCCACTAGAGGGCAACAGATTTATAAACGCTGCTCTCAAAGCCCGGGCTTTTCCAGAAAAAAAATATTCCGCTGAAATCGAGACCAACAAAACACACTGTTTTGTCAAGGTTCTCAAGTAAACAAGCTGTAAAGTCTCACAGAGAAGGCCACATTTTTGCATTTGTTGGCTTAAATGTGTAAAACGGTCAACACCTTCACTCTCGGAATTCCAGCATTGCCGCCAAAACTTTCTTGCCAAATACGCGCCGCATCCAGCACAGCCCGTGGGTTTGTCAGATCTGTCAAGAAAGCCGACAGCGAAACGTAACTGAACCAACGGAATTAGAATGAAAAATTACACCGTTGTTCTTTCATCGGGGAAAACATTGAGGCGCATACTTTAGGCCAAACCCCCCCCCCCCCCCCCCCCCACATAGACTTTTTAATTGTACATTTTTCAACCGTGACTTTGTTCATATGATCAACGCTCTGTTTTCCAGAGGAAGCCTAAAAGCTGCATCCCGTGATTACGATCTGCAGCGCTGCACTTATTGTGAAAGGGGCCTCCCTGCCGCTTCTCGCATTCCACCTCCCCCAAAAAGAAGGGGATGATGAATGATGTCACGAAAGTTATGACACAGAAACGGCTGCCGCTGAAAGCAGCTCGGTCTTCTAATGAATGCTTTACAGTCGTTCGGAATGGCCCGTTGGTAAAGGCAATACTGAACCTCCGGCCAGCCGCCCTGGGGGCTCGGTCTTTTGGGTGTTTCTTTGCACGCGTGGTGGCCGCCTGTGAAAATAAACGAAGCTTGCAGGAAGAGCTTAGTTTGCCGGTTGTCTGTAATTTTCTCCGATACCCTGGTATAAACAGCCGGCGCAGAACGGAGGGATTGCAGATGACGTGCGATGTTTCCCAAAACGTTTGACTTAATCCTTTCGCAGCCTCCAGTGATGAACCAGTCAAGACGACCAGAGGCAATGAGCCGATAAAAGAGCGGGCTCGAAATCCTCGTGCAGATATCCCAGCGCTGAAGCGCCAAAAACCTATTTCAGACAACGCATATATTCACTGTATTTTGGTGTGATTTATTTAACTGGGTAAAAATAAACTCCGGTTGTGAACTGCAATAGCATTACAAACAAAACTTTCCACGGTGCCGTCCGTTCAATTTGTGAAGTTGACGTGGGGGATTTTTCGTGATTTTCTTTTACGTTTCAAAAATTACTTTGAATTGCCATTTGAAAAGGGGGATGCAGTCCTGCCGGCTTATCGCGCAGCCAGTCATTGTGACGGACGTGATTATTGGGCGCCGCGGTGGCCGAGATGTTAACTCCCTCGTCTGATATGCAGGAGGTTGTGGGTTCAATTCCAACCCTGACGCCTGTGTATTTGGAGTTTGCGTCTGTGTCCCCGTGGTCATGTGGATTTTCCTCCGGGTCCTCCAGTTTTTCCCTCCACATCTAAAAACATGCATTTAGAGATTTTGGCTGCTACAAATTCCCACATGATAAGCCACTTTGTTGAGCTATCATTTGTGGCCAGGTTCCTTCAGAAAAATAGCTACATAGCTCAGTGGGTCTTATCTGGTAAAATACCAATTTTTAGTTTAGATGTGCTTTCGTCGTCGTTTAAATGCACGCTCATTTGTATCGTGCTCTCGGCTCCGTTGTTTTATTTTCGGTCGCTTTATCGCGACTAAATCTCCCATCGAGGTAGATTTCAGCGGCAGTGCTGGAGCCGGCTCGCCTGCATCTGCTCTGCGGGAAGACCGTTGCACATATAGATCGTGCTGATTACTTCAACGCAGGGGTTTCTTTCCTTCTCGTCATGTGTTTATCACAGCAGCTGTTTCCGTAGATGCGCTCAGATTGCGAGCAGGTCACGAGGGGAATATCGCAATCTTGTAATGAACGTATGTAGATCAATTTCTCGACAGGAGCATCTTGTTTTTTTATTACGAGAGAAAATCGAGGATTACCGTAATTGCATTACACTGTGTATCACAGACAGTTATTGTATGTGCTTAAAAATATATTAAACTTCATATATTAGTGGCTGGTGAAGGGTGGCGACCCAGCACCAGGGCTTTTAGCTATGGCTGGGAATCAAACTCATGGTGCAGTGCGCTATTAAATTGTATAAGAGTTCTTGAGCCTTCTTCTTGGTTCTTGGCAGAGGTGGGACAAAGTCATTGTTATGCAAGTCCAAGTCGAGTCTGAAGTCATCAAATTCATGACTCGAGTCTTACTCGAGTCCAAGTCACGTGACTCGAGTCCACACCTCAGAGGTGAGACAAAGTCATTGTTATGCAAGTCCAAGTCGAGTCTGAAGTCATCAAATTCATGACTCGAGTCTGACTCGAGTCCAAGTTACATGACTCGAGTCCACACCTCTGGTTCTTGGTTCTTGAGCCATTTTCACGATGGGCCACGTGTGTAATGCATTAAACGCTGGTCGTTGAAGTCTTTCCAAACTAAAACCATGATGTTCATTTTGCAGATCGAAACCCGCAATTCAAGCCCAAGAGTCTGGGAAAGGCTTGGACCAAGTAAGTTCTACATGTCGCTGTAAATTCTTGCTATAAACACATTAATTCAGCACAGTTCTGATATAAGCAATGCTTCCTTTTACATTCCATTCTTGGGGGAAGATAGAGGACAAATTCAGATATAAGTACAGCACCTTGGATATAATCACACCTGGCGAGTCCAATAGGGTGTACATATTCTTCTACTGTACTAAATATACATGTAATGATGTTTCAATCAATTAATTTCACGTACTTTTATTCTCACAATGTATACATCAAATAATGTTGCATTGTAATCAGTTATTTACATTCCATGCAAATGATTGTAAACGCTAAGTGAATGTTCCATTTAGGATAACGGAGCAAACACAACTATACAAAAGAGGCAGAAAACAGTGATGAATAACGTAAAGAAGGTGGCAAAAAATGAACACACGAAAATAATAGATTTTTTGGGATAATTTTGACAATGAATTGTGACTTTTAAATTTGGATGAATTGTGACATCAATTAGTTGCAAGCTTCTGACTGAATCAAAAGATAAAGATCCCCCGTGTAGCCCTTAACAGACTTTTGGGGCAAATGCTGTTAGCGAGCACGGCACATAAGAGGGTGGGTGGCCAGCACCAAGCCTGGTCGCCATTGTCTCCCCATTGGCAATGTTTACATACTGCAACAGTTACTCATTTGATGCTGAGTTGACCTAGGGGAGGCCCAGGGCCAGTTCAGAGAATCCTCACTGGTATCGACTGTGAGTGGGAATCCAACTTGGGTCGCCTGGTTTGTAGCGCAGCACGCTAACTTGTTACACAAACGCTCCCCTACCCCACTGATCCACAAACACACACACGCACACGAGCTGAGCGGAGAGCTGGCCAAAAGTGGGACACGTCTTGCAATTCATTGTCCGTTTTTCTTTCTTTAAGCCGAAATTTTTAATGGGAGGGAAAACTGGCACGTCGTTTAAAAAGCATTATTTTCTCACATTTGGCAGCGGATTTGCAACATGTGTCCTTGTGCTTCTATGGGCCGGTTTGGCACCACGCATTGTCCGCTGAATCATACGAATCCCAGGAAACCTTTTGACAATTTATGAGAATGGGTTTTCGTTTACTGAAATGTGCAGTTGTGAGTAATGCTTATTAAGAGTGAAAAAATCCACCCGTTCGAGTTCACAAACGCTTGTAAACAAACGCACATGTGCTCGTTTACGCTTCGCCAGAGCGAGCATTCAAATAACCCTTGAAACTCCACCCACTCCTGTTTTTTATGTTTTGCGCCTTCAACAAAAAACTGTGCTCATTTTAATTGGAATGCGCTCATCTGCACGCATGCAACAAACATTGTGTGGTGGGGCGGGGTGGGGGAGATGGCCTTGCGTGGCACACATTCAATTTGTCGGAACGATCAAAAAGCTTCGTTGCTCCATCCCAGAGGGCAGGAGATGCCGGGTAACTCCCTAGCCGCTTTGAAAGTGAAGCTGTTTACGGGCACCGGGAACATTCATGCTCGCACTTGCAGGCTCGCACAACGGAATTGGACAGAGTGATTGGCGAGCACGCGTCGCCGGCTCTCATCTCCCCCAACACTGCTCCGCCAGACGTGTGAAGGACGCGACTGCGTTTCATCAGCCAGAAAGATGGCGTGGGTGTGCACGGATGAACTTTGAAGTGGTTGAACGTGCACCTCGCCTTGTTTTTGCCCCCAAGTGCGCGAAACGCCCTCGCAATAAGGGGGCAGTTTGTCAGGAATATAAAGCAATTCAAAGGTACATTACAAACGCAGCACCCGATGTCAATCGCTGCTGGGTGAGGGCCTCTCCGTGTTTGGGCTGTGGCGGTTATTGGATCATACTTCACCAAGCTGGTGAGTGCGTGTTGGTGAAGGAAAAGGGCATAGGTGGGGGAAGTACAGTACAAGAATGGGGTTTGTAACATCATGGGACTTATTTTTGCCAGTATTAAAGTATGAAAAATAAGAATAGGTTTTACCCTTTTAAGAAATAACAGGGTTTCTTACACTTCCCACAGAGTGGTCTATAAGAGCCTCTTATAGGCTTATAGCAGTGATTGCCCATCCAAGTGCTAGCCAGGCTCAGACCTGCTTAACTTCCGAGATCTGACAAGATAGGCCGCATTTATAGATGATTTGGTCATAAGCCTAATTGTGCACGATATACTTATAATCTTTAACGCACATCCAGCAAAGGGGAAATCTGGCATTATCCAGCAGTGACGCTAATTGCGTTCGCCATGCAGATGCTCCATGAGCGTTAAGTAGGTAGATCTCCCCACTTCAATGAGTAGGGGCATCCCACTGGGTAGCGGTGTCACTGTGGCTCGGCCGGGAAGAAACGATCCAGTCTACGTTGTGCAATGCACCGCAGCTGGCGAAGGGGGCTCGTGTCACTTTAACGGTGCCCCCCATCCCACTGAGTGTGCGCGTGTGAGCTCATACACAAGCGTGGGGAGATCTTCCAACATATTCTTAGGTTTTTTCGGTAAAGTCACGTAGGTAAAAAATTAAAATTAATAAAAGTAAAATAAAAAAAATCACGACGTTTCGGAGGCAACACAAGCTTTATTTTACCTACGTGACTTTACCGAAAAAACCTAAGAATATGAATCCTTGCAGTCACGAAAGCTTCAAATCTAGATCTTCCAACACTGCGCCCTGTTAGGTGGCCACCTGTTGAGGGAACATCACAAAGCTGGTATCAGATCGCCGATGACTGGCTCTGGGAGTGCTTCCTTGCCCGTGCGACGTGACAAGTTGTTGACGGTGTGAAGGCCGCTCTTAACTCACGTGGTGTCCCGGGCGAATACAAATTGTCGTGCCCGTAGGGGACCCCGGTGGAAGGGTGGTTTGGTGGAAGAAGTTTGTGGTGGGTTTTGTCCCTCTGTGCATCTCCTTTTCTCCGTGGCTGTATTCCTCTGTGTCTCTATTCGGTTCAACGGGCATCATCTCTCGTTCTAGATTTGAAGCTTTCGTGACTGCAAGGATTCATATTCTTAGGTTTTTTCGGTAAAGTCACGTAGGTAAAAAATTAAAATTAATAAAAGTAAAATCAAAATCACGACGTTTCGGAGGCAACACAAGCTTCCGTCTTCAGGTGGAACCGTCACAGCACGATTGCTGTATCAAGTGAGAGGAAGCTTGTGTTGCATCCGAAACGTCGTGATTTTTATTTATTTATTTTTATTTTACTTTTATTAATTTTAATTTTTTACCTACGTGACTTTACCGAAAAAACCTAAGAATATCATCTCTCGTGTCTCTCGCCTCATGAATTTGCAGTACTCCTTGCGGCTTTATGCCAAAGGTGGCCACTCTTATCGCCCACCTGTAAGGCCAGGCATTGGAAGTAGTGGTGCACGGCAATAATCGATTAATTCATTTAAAATCGAGTCTTATGTCCATGTTATCTGTGTAAATTCATGTGGGTGATAGTCAATTATTGTTAATTTGCATACCTTTTAGGCATTTGGTTCAAGTAAACCCGGCTGCCATTGGATGTCCCACATTTCCTGCAGTAGAAATGAAATAATCGATTTGTGATTATTCATCGCAAGGAAGTCAAATTGTAACAGGCTTTATAGTACAGTACACATACAATACAAGATACAGCATTTGTTTAATCCTTTTTCTTGCTTTCAAACAGTTTAGTTAGCTACCATAACTGCGAAGGATAGTTTTCATGTGTTCAGTGTCGGTGGCCTCAGCTAGATTCGCGGCCATGGCTAACATCAGTGGCAAGCAGTTTCTGAACTTGTCCCTGTGCCTTTGGTGTGGTTTGCAAACATCGGAGACAAATGAACAAGCATGGCACCGACTCCTTCGTTACCGACTGTGTGTTCGGCATGCGCTATTACTGCTGGATGTAAAGTACTATATTTGCCTAATTTAAAAAAATTTGCTTCGAATACATGCTGCACATATGCACCAACATAAGTATGTGTGTACTGTATATATATGCATCAGCTGAGGCATTATGAACTGGTGCGTGTGAATGGCATGAGTCAAGCTTGCACAGCCTAAATCCCATAGTGCATTCACTTGCCAAATGTTGTGTGAAAAAAGATTAATGTGAAGCACATGAGCACCTGGCCAAACAATAGGACTGACAGAGGAAATGACAGGTGAAATGCCTTATTGCCTTATCCGGTATCAATCTGTCCAGCAGTTTAACTCAATCTGTCCAACACCAGTGAAATCAGGTGGGAAATGGTTTGACATGAGTAGAAATGTACAGTTAATAATGTCAGATTACTTTGATTTGCAGCAACATTTTTTTCGTGTTCTTGCAGTGATTTAAGGCACTTGCTGACAACCCTCTTACAGACGCTGCCCTCTGACGCCGCTCTTGAGATGTGAGCGCCAACGACACTCGCCCATTGCTTCATCTGCCAGGTGCGGCAGCTGAAACAATGGGCCAAGTTTCTTCAGCCGGACCCGCCTCTTTCCACCTATTGCCTCCGATGAGTGCGGTTGGCTACGTGCGGTGCGAAAGAAGTTCAACATACGTGCATACACCTAGCAACGTGGACGGGTTCACCGCGGTTAGTCGACCGCTGGGTTACGTGTGGTAGAATATGAGTACACTCGCCTCTTCCAAGGCAACTGAACAGCATGGAAGAGTAGGCCAAAACACCCCTCCCCTAGAGGGACTCTCTAGAGCTCCCTCTAGTGGAGGTGCTTCCACATGCACTGGCATGAGCAAGCAATGTCAGGGGTGCAACTTTTCCTTGACTTTTAGTCCCAGCCAAATGGATAAAAGGATAGGCAGGAGTGGTGGGCTAATCTCGTGCCCTGAAGGTAGCAAGCAACTCACTGCGTTATAAATATATGTATATTTAATAAAGGTACCCAAACTATTTAAGAGTCCCTTCGTCAAACTGTGAAATCTGTTGCTGAAGGGCACTGAGCATGCTTGTGAACATCTTTCGCTTTTCTGATAAAACCTCAGCTAGATCAAAGATTTGTTTTCTTGGATCATTGTGAAGGGTTGACTCTTAACTCATGCGTGCAATGTTTGCTGACTACTTGTAAAGGATAGCAGCATATTAACAACAATAACAAAAACCTTGTCCATTTTTTCAAGAGACTGTATCTCCGTCCAAAGCATTAGTGCAAACATCTCACTTGAAATTACGTCTCCCAACTTTTCCCCTCGCACAAGTTGGAATTAGCGCAAGCCAGCTCGGTGACGCACTGGTGAGGACTGTTTTGTGAATTTAATCATCTTCAAGCAAAGCGAGTGAGCGAGCGAGACAGTGGTGGCTCTTCATTCTGTGTCAACAATGTGAGCTCGTGCAGGCCAGGCCAGAAGCTTCAAGTACTGCCAGTTCTTGTGCACGCTTTTGCTAGCTAGTTCTATTAGAGTTGAGACCACCCAAGGAACCAAGTATGTCAACCAAATTTGCAATTGTACGTCTTGGAGAATGTCAATAAGATCCACAATTTATAACCATAGAACACAGTTGGCACCTTTTAAAACTTTTTTTTATTATAAATTCCTAACATCTTCAAAACAACACCCAGTTGGAATTATAAATATTCCTCCACCCAAGGTGCTTTGCCAGTGTTCAGCATGGAAGAGAAACGGTTTGTGTGTTTGTGTGTGTTTGTGTTTACATTCCATCTGTGATGTGCCAGGTGTGCCATAGCTCGGTCAAGCAGTCGGATTACAGTTGGTGTTGAAGGAAATCTACTTGGCTGACCGCTCCACATTGAAATATTATCTCTCAACACCACAGTCGCATGCTTCTGCGTGCATCCGTGTGCGTGTGGATTTACTAGGGATGGAGCTATGCATTGATTTGTTGATTTAAATATTGAAGCTAAAAATAATTGGATTGGAGAACTTACCCATGTGTGTATGTTGAACGTAGCGAACTGTGCTAATCGTAGGTATTGGCTGTTAAGAATAATTCAGTAAGTGGGCTTGTGCAGTAAGTTGATGGTGAGTCGCGGTTGAGAATAACGATGGAGTGGGAGTCACAGGAGGGAACAAGACTGAGAGCATGTCTACATTGTGGAGAATGAGCAATGGACACCTACTGATGATCAGGAGCTAGATACATTGTTGCATCACCAAGACTGTGAGGGTGGTGACGCCTTCATCTAACAGTGAATAATACATGGCTGCGGATGGTAATATTGACGATGACATCTGTGGGAGTGTATAAAGATATTTATTCTAAAAATGCACAGTTTTGTTTCGAATGAGCTTCTGGTAACAGCTCAGGTTCATATGCTTTTTGTAGATTAAAATAGGTTCATATGAACGGCCCGATCTCCTCATAAGAGCAGCAGATCGATTTTGAATGACAGTGCACAGCACGCATAGGCCTAAGAGCCCTTGCTGAAAGTTTATCTTGGTGCAAATGAATATGATTATGAGTGTGTGTCAGCATAAATCAACATTTTTAGTGGCAAGTGACGTATCGTCCAGTGCATCTTCGCATTTTCTTATCATATAAACCTACATCAATATTGACATTTGCTAGCAGCTTTACAGATGTCGTGATCACTTGTGAATAATTGCACATTTCGGCAGCAGTTGTGGTTTCTTCGTCTGTTTAGAAGGAGATTGAATGAAATGTTATGGGGACACAAGACATCTGTGCAGGAAGGAGTTTTTAAAGAATTTGCACTTCATTGGAAGCCTGCAAAATGAAATTACATCTCTGGGTTTTAAAAATTCCAGTAAACACCAGGTCTATGATAAACGAATTGGCAATGAACATCATTGATACATTCCCTCCAGGATTATTTTGCAGAAAATAACTCAAGGGCTTTGGTCTCCTCTGCCTTGAACACAAATACGTATTATTGCACGTTCATTTTGTATATCTTCATCAGCCATAATCTAGCCACGGCTGAATGAAGAGGTTCACTCGAGGTTTTACTATTTGTTGTGGTCTTGCAATGCAACGATCCGTCTGGCTTCCATTTCCCCGGTAAACATAACCTGCGTGCATATTTCCTCCTTTGCTTGATCATCTGCCAGCGGTGTTGACCACCGACCAACATAATATGATATTAACTTATAATAATCTTGATTCGAAGCTTTCGTGACTGCAGGAATCTATACTCTTTGGTTCTTGCGTCCGGGGATGGAATTCCTTTCCAGCTCAGACCCCGCCTGCTTGCCCATCGCCACATATATAGCCTCTTGTTGTAACAGCTCTCTCGCTGGTTCAGCAGTTCCACTGCTGGATTATTTTTTTCTGCCGGAGGACGACCGCTTGCGTTGCGATTGGAACGTCGTGATATATAATTTTGTATTTTCTTTTCTTTTTCTACCTACGTGACTTCAACGAAAGATCCAAAGAGTATAACTTATAATAATTGAACGTTTTAAAGTGCCCTTAAACGATCTTCTCGAGCTGTGTCCTGCCCAAGTTATTTTATTATTTTAAACAATCAACGTAGATATCTCTAACTTGTGTATCTTCTTTGATCCACGCGTGCCTCGCTCTGTCTCACAATGTCATTCTTAGCATGCTCCCCTCCAAGTTTTTGTTGTTGCACACTATTCGGCCTTCTGCCCATTCTCTGCGTCAGTTTCCACATGTCTAATCCACATGTCATAGCAAGCGAGAGACGTTGGTTAACAGTGTTCTTCTTTATGCACCTCGCTACAGCATATTGCTTTTCTCCCTATCAAGGTGCATTTTTCAAAAGCACTCCAACTTGCTCGCGTAAACAAAGTATACATAATTCGATGCGTTTTCCAGTTCTTTTCCTCCAGCATGTATCTTCAGTTGTTTATCAAACCTGTTGTACGTGACCTACATTGGACTCAAATGTATGGTGAGCCCAACGTTACATCATAGTTACCAATTTTCCACTAAAATAATAGTTGTGTGCTTTTTATTTAAATTGTCAATGTGATTACATAACATGTACACATCGACTGAATTGTTTGACAATGCTTGGCTTGTATGTATGGATGAATGTATCTTCTGTGCTGCAGATGTCTGGAAAGAGTTTACTGGAGAGTTATGTTTTTTAGGGCACTACTAACTCCCACGTGTTTGACAACCATTGTGTGCCTTCGCTGCTGCATTATTTTGTGAACGAACATTTTAGCCCCCTTTTCACTTTGAATCGCAACTCGGGCAGTGCTTGTGTTTGGGTGTTCGTCAGTCTGTCATTTTATTTTATGATCACCGTGTGTTAAAGAATACATTAGAATGTTTAGCAGCTATATGTATTTTCCGACTACCTTGACCGTACGTTTTCCGAGAGCCATAAAGCTTTCTGTTCAAGCTTATCTGGCCCTCGTGCCAAGATTTAGCACTTGGTCAAGACACTACGACTACAAACGCATACCGCGGCAAGGGCATACCACTTTAGAGAAGCCGATACCTGCAGCAACGTTAGTTTCAAACAGTTCGCCAGCTCGCGGTAATCTGATCTTTTGAAATCCCATTAAAAGACTGAGCTGAAGCTGGGCTGAATATTTTTATATATATATTTATGTTGTGCTCCCCAGTGGGTTGTAGGCAAGCTGATGCCAGCTTTAAAGCCATTTGTAAACTTCTCAGTGTAAAAAAAAACCATGTTGTGTTCATCACGTGCTGCCTTAAGCTCTTTAGCAAATTCTAATCGGATGAGTTTGGGGCTTGGTGGACGAAATCTCCCGTCAAGGCGCCGTGATCAGCGTGGACGCATTTGCAGCATTCGAGCTGTGCTCTAATGAACCCATTACTGGCTAATCCCGTGCATTCCACGAGGATAAAAATTAATCTGCCTTATTAAGCAGCTACCTAGCTTACTCTCTGCTCTACATTGCACTGTGACTTGGGATATCTTTAAGCAAATAGATCAGATATTCTGGTGATTATGTCTTGTAGGTTAGACGAGTGTTGTATTGGTTACTGGTTAGCATATTGTGTTATGAACCCCGTGACCTGAGTTCACTCCTGTCCGCAGCTGACAGCAGTGCTGTGTGCCATCTGAACTGGTCCTTGACACCCTTTAATAACCCTGTGCTGACCAGCATGGTGAAGTATGGCCAGACAGCCTCGGGGACTGAAGGGTATAGGGAGGCCATCATCCAACAGTGGCTTGACAAATGGCTACATTTATATTTTATTTGTTGTCATAGTTTTATTTTGTATTAGCTGTATTCTCTATGATATTAGTTTGGGTAAAAAAAGCATGGTTAAGCAAAATCAGGCTAATCTTTGTTATGAGAATACTAATCTCGAGTATTCATCAAGGAAAGCCTCACAATATTCTTTAAGGTAGATCCTGTATTGGGTTGTTTGGCCAATCCATGTAATGAATGGTTTACATACGAGAGGATAGTGGAGTACCTAGAGAAAACACCGCTCTTAAAAGGAGATAACTTTTTAAAACTCTATTCGTGTACTGCCACTTCAAATTAAAATAGGTTTGGGAATTTTAAAGATGAATAGGAGCCAACAAACCTATCCTCTGAAATGCTTGTTTATAAGAAGTAATTACGTGGGCAGAAATTAGATAAAATTAATAAAGAAGTGATTAATGTGGTTAGGCTGAAGAAAGTGTAAACCTTTGTTACATTTTGGGAAAATCTGTTTTTGGAACGGTGATAATACTGATTCATAATGGTGACCAGCAGGAGCGTAGAGGGCATTTTCTGTTGCACACCATTTGGCAAATTTCATTTGAAAGAGGCTTCAACAAAAGTGCCAAGCTGTGTTTATATATAAGTAAAACTCTGCATTCTTTGGTATAATATTTCCTTCCCTCATAATTTTACATTGAGTTTGTGTGTGTGTCTCTCTCTGTATACCCTTATGCTTAAAAGGAAATCTACTAAGTCTCACTCAAAATGTGTGATGATAATTATAGACAATCATATTAACAACGGGGTGGGGGGGGGGGCAGAGGATGTTCAGGGTTCGAGCACTGCATTGTGAACCCACCAAACCTGACTTTGATTCCTGGTAATGGTTAACGCCAGTGGTGAGTAATATCTGAACCAATTTTGGACTCCCCCCTCTTCACCAATTCACATTGACCAGCATGGTGACATCTGACCAAACAACCCCCATGAATGACATGGCACGGAGAGGCCTTCTATCCAGCAGTGGATTGACGAAGGGCTGAAAATAATTGGTAGTTATTTTATATGAACACCTCAGATAAATGTGATTTAATTAATCCAGTGGCTTTTGAGTGAAGGGTTGGTGAATCACGCAGGTTTGTGAACATTCCAAACTTGCTGGGCGAGAAGGTGGCCCAGAATGAGCAATTGGATCGAGTGAGTTCTAGAGCTCATCTGTACCCCCCTTTGAGTCTTATTTACGAATGTGCATGTAAGCTATGGTTCCATCTCTCATGTAAGATGCGTATTAACAAGTATGTGTCCTGAGATCCTGAAGAACCTGGGACTATATGGGCAGCAATGGCTTGCAAATCTCTTCAACGTCATACACAGGACAGGCAAAATACAGAAATAAAGAAAGCAAGCCAAAATCATCGCCGTTCTGAAACCCAGATAGCTGCAAGACTCCAGCTACAGGCCAATATCCATCTTGTCCTGCACCTCTAAGCGAATGGAACGTGCCATCCTTGCCAGACTTTCCCCCATTTTCGGCCCCCATCTGCCTCCAGAAAATCTCACCCAGATCCAGAAGAATGCTGGCAAACATACCCAAACATCGCACCTCCTGGCTTGGACATTCCTCCTCCTCGAAGACGCCTGTGTAACTATCAACCACATCAGATTATCGACAGACCGATGCGCAACATCTCCTTCATGAATGAAACATTAAAGACAAGCCACAATGTGACTGTGGCCATGCAACTGTAGACCGTATAGTAACCCACTGTAGTCTGTGCTATTGCAATGGAGGAGGAATAGCAAAAACGACACAAACTCTCTCATGAAGCCCTCTCACGACTGGCAGACCTCGACATTGACATTTAGCTCCTGAACATATTTCCATATACAAGAATAGAATTGAAAAAGTAATTGGTCAAATTGCCCAATTGTAATACACATAAATGATGCTAAAGATTACTCATGTCACTTAGCATATAAAAGTATTCTTGCATCTCCTTGAATAAGCACATTGTCAGCTTTATTAAATTTCGATACGTTTGTCAATCCACTTCTGGATGAAGGCTTCCCCATGCCATGTTAGCCGTGGGGTAGTTTGATTTTATTTGACCACACTGGTCAGTGTGGTTATTGATGAAGGCAGGACCGGTTTTGATAACATTCACCACTGATGTTAGCCATGGCCATGAATCAAACTCAGTGCCCGCATTCACAACACAGCGCGCTACCACATCCCATTGTTAGCATTACTCTGAAGTGGAAACTACATTTTTACGTTTGATCATGTATGTTGAACTTCTTTTGCACCGTACTTAGCCAACTGGAGGTGTGGGTTTAACAGCTGATTGACTATGCAGCCGGGTGAAGGAAATCGCCAGCCTGCCCATCCACACACCCCCAACCCCCCGCTTGTTGTGGTGATGGGCCGACGTGGGCGAGGAGGCGGCAGTAAGACACAATGTTCATGTTGTCACAGCTGTCTGGCCACAGCAGCGGAGAGAAAACCTGGCACTGGCGTTAATCAGGGTCAGACGTTTGGTTTCACACACACGCGCCATCTTTGGTGGTGGTGGTGACTCCGGAGGTAGCTGAGGCTTTGGGGGCCCCGGGAGTGGGGTGGGAGCGCCAAGCTTCAGGCTGAGAAGGCAAATATCAGCGCAATCTATCTCCTAATCCTTGACCTGTGGTGGCTACTGGAGTGTATATGTTACATTGCACCCGTCTGAGCGTTTGCCTGTTTTTCAGTTTCTCTCTTTAGGTATCCGGCCGCCATGGTCCCTTATGTTTACATATTTCTGTGTATATACACTGTGGGTATGTGTGCATGTGACTGCTTGTCCTATGTGTGTATACGCGCTACCATGAGTGTTTGCGAGACAGGGGAGTGGTGAAGTGGCGTTTGACACACTGTGTTACAATGCCGGTGACGTGTGTATGATTCCCGGCAATGGCTAACTTCAGTGGCAAGATTCGTAACCAATCCTGGGCTTCTGCTAAGGTTGGCGCCAAAAGTGTGCGGTGATATGTTTCCCGTATGCAATAATATAAACAAAAGTACCTGTTGTAGTGCGTGGTGTGTAAACATCAGCACTGGGAAGACAAATGTGGCCCGGCACGGTTCTGCCCCACACCACGCCGTCGTGTGCCATGGAGCCCTCAAATTGGTGCTCGCTTAACAGCACTTTCCTCAGCAGTCTGTGGAGGCTACACAACGGGGGAAATTTGCCTTTTTTTGTTACCGGGACAAGTAATTATTTAGCGTGTCCTACATGAGAACGAAGCGGGACAGATTTTTTTGTTCTAAAGCAAATTAATTATTGGGAAATAGCGTGGGGCGGCACAACGTGGCAAGTCGACAGCAGTCTGGGGTGCGTTCTGCTGACAAGCGTTCCGTCGTTCAAACCTCCTCCAGTGCTGGAAAAGAGGGGGGGGGGGTGCAAACGTTGGGTTTGATTTAGAAGTGGAAAGGAGACTTGGCAGCCAAGATTGGTAACAGCATCTCACTTATTTTCTGTCAACATCACCGGCTGCCATTGCCGCGACATACTTTTGACATTGTTTCATGTTAACATTAAAGCTTTTTTTTAAATACTAAATCAACTTAAAATGTAGACCGGTGCGGCATTGTTAATTTTAGCCGTATATGCTTTTCCTTAAATATAAAAAAGGACAATCGCTTAATGAAAACAAATACGCAGGGTAAAAGTTATACCTCTTCGATTCGTATAAAAATCCATGAATTTGCAAACGTTCATTCGTAGCTGCAGAACGAACACATGTTGCCACACAGGCGGACTTCGGCTAAATTCCCAGCAATGCGTGTTTGTTTTGGCACCTTCCTGATCGAATACATTGGCTGCATGAGTTCTTGTTTTTCAACTCTTCAAGATTAAAGTTTTTTAGTTTCTGGTTAATCTGCCTTTTGTCTGGGAGTTATTTGTTAACCACCCTTTGCATGACGAGCACGGACCGACCCTTTGCAGCAGGCATGGACAGGCACGGCCTGTTGGCCTTCCGTGACTTGAGAAAATCTCCAAAATTCTCCTGCTTAATCCTCCCGAGCAAGGAGTGTCAACATGCGGCTCATTGTGCAAATTCAGTGACATTCAAAGCGGCGTCATATGTTTGGCAAGATGAGACCGGATTGAGTTTCATTACCATTTGTATTACTATTTTACACTCAGGGCTAGTACAGTATTTATAGGAACGAATTTATTCGAGGGCAGGTGTAGGATTTTACTTTGATAATTGGCACGTAGCGGCTCCCCTTGCAAAGTAAGTCACGGGGTCTGAACGTTTTGTCGTTTCACGAAAGATAAGCACGAGTCACTTCTGTAGCATTACGTTCGAGAAGGCTCTCACCAAAGTGGCGGAGCGATGAGATCAGCTCCTGTGCAGGTGCTAGGCGGATTGTGTGATCACAGGATCGTGAGAGGTGGCGACAGCTTGGGCGGAGGCCTTCTTCCAGCAGTGGAGAGATCATGGCTGATGAAGATAATTAGTATTCTTAGGTTTTTTCGGTAAAGTCACGTAGGTAAAAAATGTAAAATTAGTAAAATAAAAATAAAATAAAAATCACGACGTTTCGGAGGCAACACAAGCTTCCTCTCACTTGATACAGCTATCGTGCTGTGACAGTTCCACCTGAAGACGGAAGCTTTTGTTGCCTTCGAAACGTCGTGATTTTTATTACATTTTTATTTTACTTTTATTAATTTTAATTTTTTACCTACGTGACTTTACCGAAAAAACCTAAGAATATGAATCCTTGCAGTCACGAAAGCTTCAAATATAGAAGATAATTAGCTTTATTAACTAATTATTAACTCATCAAATTGCTCTGATAGTGAATCGGATCTTCGACTGTGTGAAAACTTGCTCGCTCAGAACATCTTAACCATTTGATTAGTCTGTCCAGACATCCTGGATAGCCTAAAAGTTATAGAATAATTCACTTACAATTTTATTTACTCTGCCCCTTTGGTGGTGTTGGAACTGGAAGTCCGTGGAGGTTTTCATTGCAGCTTGCTGTCTGCTTTATTTCCAAACTTCAGGAATGCACGTAGCCCTTTTGTCAAATGCTGAATGAGGGCCTCCCCTCGCCATGCAGGGCTGTGGGGGTTATTTGATCATACTTCACTATGCCTGGCTGGTGAAGGTGAAGGGCATGACTTAATTTCACCCAGATATTGTCCAGGTCAGCGACTAAGGACATATTTCTGTGCCCGGCACACCGCGTCCATTATACCTCTCACTCTGACTGGCTACTCCTCACACGCCGATGATAGTTTATCAGCGACCCGGCAAAATATACAGTGAGACATTAAGCCCTGAGTGGGGAGCCATGGACATGAAAGCATAGAAGCACAGTACAATATGTACATACAGCAATATATTTTTCTGCACTGCCCCCGACTGCCCACAATGTACCCACACAAGCACACACGAAAACACAAACAGGGGGCCCGCAACAGGCAAGGGGCAGGAATGCATGTCCACTTAAGCTTTATAGATGACCCGGTGACCTCTGTTGCTCAGTGGAGATGCTGGACATGCTGATGTGCAGCACTTATAATCAGTTAGATGGATTAGGAGGATTATTAAGAGTCAAGTGATGGGTCTGTGAACCCACACAATGGCCCGCGCAATATGTCAGAGCGCACTCCACTTTATGAAGTCATTCATAGGGGGGGTGACTTTTTACGGCTTGACCTATTCTCACGCATGCCACATAGCCGAGTCTCCCAAGGGTCACATCATCTACAATAACTCAATGGGAATAAATAACCGGGCAGATCACACCGTGGCTGAAGACATCACGTTGAGATGATTTTGTGAAAGTGAATTTGATATCATGTTCCTGAATCCATCGTGCAGAAGAAATCAGTGGCCAACCTCAATAATGTGTGTTAACCTTTAGCAAGGCTATACGCTACAATGAACAGATGTTGCCATTTATTATTCTTAGTATAACGATGATTCCAATTAAGATGATGGTGGTAATGCATTTACATTTTAAGTGGATAGCAATGGGTCCTGTTTATGTTAATGGATGGGCAGCTGAGGTGTAAGTAGAGCATTTATTAACTATTGAACTATTTTTATTTTACCAGGTGAGGCCCACTGAGCTATTTAGCTCTTTTTTAGAAGCGACCTGGCCATAAATGATAGCTCAATGAAGTGACTTATCACGTGGAAATTTATATCAGGCAAATACTCTAAAACGCATGTTTCTAAATATGAGGGGAAAACCCAGAGGACCCGGAGAAAAATCCACGCAACCACGGGGTGAATATTCTTAGGTTTTTTCGGTAAAGTCACGTAGGTAAAAAACATTAAAAAGTAAAATAAAATAAAAAATCACGACGTTTCGGAGGCAACACAAGCTTCCGTCTTCAGGTGGTACCGTCACAGCCACGACAGCTGTATCAAGTAAATGAGAGATTGCAGAAGCCACCACTCCGTTTATATAATGGTTGGAGGTGTTTTTTACCCACTGGGTGAATATTCAAACTCAAAATATAAAGAGGCATTAGGGTTGGAATCGAACCCACGTCCTCCTATATACCAGGGGACGTAGTTAACACCCCCCCCCCCTGCATGGGAAGAGGGGGGGTGACCGATAGTACACTGGCTAGCACACTGCTATGAACACAGTGATCTGAGCTCAATTCACGGCAACATCAGTCGCAGGCGATGTCTGAACTGGTTCTGAACAATTGCATCTCCCACTTCAACAACGCGCACTGACCAGCGTGGTGAAAAGTATGGGCAAACAACCCACATGACTGACTTGGCATGAGACGGCCTTCATGTAGTATTGACTAAGTGCTGAAGTGTATTGACTAAGTGCTGAAAATTATTATTGTCGATTATTTAAGTTTCTTTGTAGGCAACGCAAAGTAATTTAGAGTATTTGGAGAAAAGAGAAAAACAGATGGTCAACACTGGCTTTCATCAGCAGACCTTATGAAGGCATTTTGGTCGACACGTTTGCTTTGTGAAACGTTATATTCTGGATGTTTATTGATTCCTACTTGTGCGGCACGTTTAATTAAAAAAATCCCACTGCACTGAAACAAAGAAGTGGTCAAATAATTCAAAACTACAAGCATTACTCCTAAACCCGCTTAAAGAAAGAAAATTCCGAAACTTTTTCTTTTAATTTCAATTAGTAAATAAGCACTGATTAATCTTGGCAGGTTCACATGGGGTGCCAGAAGAGATGAATAGCATAACCAAAAGTCCAGAAAATGAACAACGACGTTCATTCTTTTTGTTTCTGAGTGCACACACAGTTGGTTGCGCGCAGACTTCTGCAGGTGGGTTTTGGTTACGCACACACGTGTGTGTGTGTGTGCTTACGTGTGTGTGCGTGGGTGTGTGTGCGCGTACATGTGTGTGTTTGTGGGTGTGTGTGTGCGTGTGTGGGTGTGCGTGGGTGTGTGTGCGCGTGTGTGGGTGTGCGTACGTGTGTGTGCGTGGGTGTGTGTGCGCGTGTGTGTGTGTCTGTACGTGTGTGTGTGTGCATGTGTGTGTGCGCGTGTGTGTGCACGTGTGTGTTCGGGTGTGTGCGCGTGTGTGTGTGCGTGTGTGTGGGTGGGTGTGCGTGTGTGTGTGCGTGTGTGTGCGTACGTGTGTGTGTGCTCGTGTGTGGGTGTGTGTACGTGTGTGTGTGCGCGCGTGTGTAGGTGTGCGTGTGTGGGTGTGTGTGTGCGTGTGTGTGTGTGCGTGTGTGGGTGAGTACACAATGATGGGGAGTGGTGGGGGAGCATCCATTTAGTACGTACGCATGGAGGGGGGAGTGGGGGGTTTAACCCAAATGCGTACGTACACGGGGGGGGGGGGGGGGTGAAGCCTCGATAATAAATAATTTGTCTACATTGGCCTTCAAATGAGTTAGATAGTCCGGCGGTGGACTATCTGTTGGCTTAGACACGTTAATATTATTAATCCTTGATCGTTTCTGCGTGAATGAAATATCGGCCGTTCTATAGGATTCGGGGGGGGGGGTGCGTCAGGCGTACGTACACAGGTGGGGGGGGGGGGGGTAAAAGTCCGCGTGCATACAGGGAGGCAGAGAGGGGTCAAGTTTTGACAGATTTTTGCGTACCCACTAAATGGATGGGCCCCTGGCTTCGTGGTTATCGCACTGGGCTACGAACCCAGAGGGCTGAGTTGGATTCCCAGAAAACAACTAACATCGGTGGTAATGACACGAGCCAGTCCCGTCCCTCCCCTAAGTCAACTCAGCCTCAAATAAGTTCCTCGTGAAACATGTCACCACCATTATTGGCCCGGCCACACCCACCCCTTTACGCACTGAGTCAGCCTTAATAGGGTCTAAGTATACCATATAGGGGATTTCTCTCTTTGTCCTATGTGCACGTGTGTGCTGTGTGTGTCCTGTGTTTCCTACCCTGTGCGTGTGTGTCCGATGTTTGTGTGTCATGGTGTGCCTGTTCGCACAGGTTTGTGTAGCGGTCAGCGCGCTGTGCTACGAACCCGGTGGCCCAAGTTCGATTCCCGCTTATGGCCATCCACACCAGTGACGATTATCTGAATCGGTCATGGGCCTCCCCTAGGTCGACTCAGCTTCAAATGAGTACCTGGTGCGCTGTGTAAACATCGTGACTAACGAGACGAAGGCGGCCGGGCGTGGTGCTGGCCACCCACCCCCACGTGTCCCCTGCTGACCTTCATAGGTGCTCACTAACAGCACTTGCCCCAACAGTCTGTTAGGGGGGGTCTTTGTGCTGTGCGTGTTAGCATGTGCATACCTGTGTTATCTGACAGCACTTGCCCCCGACAGTCAGCTGTGGGGGGGGGGGGGGGGATCTTTGTCCTGTGTACACAATGACCACATGCTGTGTGCGCCTGTGTGTGTGTGTGTGCACGTGTGTGTGTGCGAGCAGGCTGGCACTCATTCCCGTAGCGGAGGAGCTCGCGTCGCGCCTGTTGCAGGCACACCCCAGGAGTCGCATTACAGCTATCGACGCACTCAGACACCTGTACTTCAGCGACCTCCCTCCCAGGCTCACGGAGCTCTCTGACAGTGAGTGCACACGTAGAGAGAGAGAGAGACACACACACACCCGGCGTTTCCAACGGAGAGCTGGGTTCTCTTTATCCGCTGAAAAAAAATCTATTAGAAAGTTGTCATATTTTTTTTTCCCACCTTCTCAAAGTAATAAAAAATATTGCAATTATGGCGATGAAACAGACTGCTAACGAAATGCATCATTCGACCTAACCTGACTGCGAGGTGGGGAAGATTTAGCAGGGAAACTATTGATCTCGGGACACTTAAGAGGGCCGATAACACCTCACTCTGACCCCTAGCTCTGTGAACTGAGCAACCTTTAAAGCCCCCTGCTCACTGTTGCATTAATTCTGAGCTGTGATACATAGAGGTCTGAGCAACGTCATCACTCTTTCAGCCGGAATGCCGAATTCAAAAGTGGTAATGGCGAATATTGATGGATTCGTGAGAGAAAAAACAAAAAATGTGCGCACATTACATAATGAAAATCGTGCGGCGTGAGGTATCAGCTTTCTGTTGCTGTCAAAACAGAGGCCTAGCCCAATTATTCCATCTCGCAGGGCTTGGAGATCCATCACCATGTTGTGACAAAAATAAAACCCTCGCTTGCCATGTTCGTGTAAGTGCACAAGTGTCGCGAGTGTATGCAGGCGAGCACACGAGTGACCGAGCACAGGCGTGTGTGGCCCTGTTTGTTGTGCGAGTGTCCTGTGTGTATGATCGGAGTGATTTTGTGTCTTCCGAGTCCATGTATATGTTATGCATGTGCGTGTTTCCTGTGTGTGTCATGTCTGTATGTGTGGGGAGTGGTCGGGCAGTGTTCAGCTCACTGCCCCTATGAACCTGGCATCCCAAGTTTGATTTCCGTTCACAGCTAATATCAGTGGTGATTATATCTGAACCTGTTCCGGACCTCCCTTAGGTTTGTTAGAGCCTTAAATGGGTACTTGGTTCAATATATAAACAGCAGCAGTGAGGAAATAAAGACAGTCGGACGTAGTGCTGGCCACCCACCCCCTCATGTGTCTTGCCAGCTTTGATCGGTGTTTTCTTTCAACACTTGCCCCAGCCGTCTCTTAAAGGCTATATACGGGAGATTTTTGTCTTTGTGTGTGTCCTGTATGTTGCATCCTATGTGTATATATATGTCTATTTTGTGTGTGCTCACTCGCAGCGCTTGCCCCAACAGGCTCTACAGTGATAGGGGGATATTTGTATTTGGCTGATGTGCGTGTCCTACGCATGCAGAGCTGTGGCGTGTAGTGGTTTGTGCACTGCAGTACGAACCGAGAAACCGGTTGTGGCTAATATCAGTGGTTCGTGATATCGGAACTGGTTCTGCGTCTCCTCTAGGTCGTCTCAGCCTTAAATAAGTACGTGTACATGAGCACTGGGGAGAAAAATGTCGTCAGATGCACTGGCGACATCACCCCCCCCCCCTCCCCGTGTACAATGTCGGCCTTAATGGGTGCTTGCTAATAGCAATCTTTGTCCTATGTGTGTATTTGTGCTGATGCCGTCTGTTGTTTCCTGCGGTTACATGTGCGTCCTATGTGTGTATGTACCATGTTGTGCGTGTGCGT
Source organism: Lethenteron reissneri (assembly GCF_015708825.2). NCBI lineage: Eukaryota > Metazoa > Chordata > Hyperoartia > Petromyzontiformes > Petromyzontidae > Lethenteron > Lethenteron reissneri. The sequence goes on along the minus strand of NC_083798.1, from coordinate 15,388,859 downwards.
CATGTGACCACCCTAGCCCCAACAGTCTGTTAACCCTTTGTGGGGGGATCGTTGTCTTTGTATCTGACAGTGACCTCGATATGCTCCGTGCCGGAGGTGAAGCTGCACGCGGAGGACAGCTTGGGCTTCTACGGGAAATTCAGCCAGAAGCACTGAGCAGCCTCCATACTGCTATGCAGGTACTGCCACACCACCACTGACGCTTTAACCTCCTTTCTGTTTTACAACTGAGCAGCAAAGGAGACTGCGGGTTGTTTCTCCACTGCAGAACTCGAGTCATGCTACTGACGTCACACACACAATGAAACGAGTCAAGTAATTTGATTGCGTGCGGCCTGCTTGACTCCGAGTCAGATTCAGATGTCCAGTGAGGCCAGGGTTTCACAGGTTTGGCTCTGGCTCGGCAGGGCAAATGTCCAGTGGAAAACCAGCCATGCCATGGGCGGGGGGGGGGGGGGTCATGCTGGCATGGTTCGGATTTCCCTGTGGAAAAGGGGTATTTGACTCAGGTAACAATGGCCGAGACTTGCAAAGTACTGCAGCGTTGTTATCTGAAGCCTCCTCATGGACATCTTGCACACGACGGGGAGCAGGCCAAGCTTGCCGATCCCTCTATACACACACACATTCGTCGTAGTGGTCCGTTGCGCTTGTATTACAGTCTGGCGAAGAGGGTTCCGCTAATTACAGGTTTCCTGTAAAGGGCCATAGTCTTGTGAGCACGCACCACGCAGTACGTACGTACGTCTGTGTGTCCCCAGTTGTGCACGCACCACGGTCAGTATTTACGAAGTCTGTTTTTAGTCGCACGCACATGATGCGTGCGTGCAGCTGCCTACACGCACCACCCCACCCCCCCTTCGCCACTTGGCGTGCACAGGCGAACGCGGTGGCTTTTCGGCACGTCACTAGAGCAGCTGGTGTCCGGATGCATTTCAAGGCCTGCAGCTACACAGATTGCTCAGTGGGATCGGGGATTTGAAAAAAAAGAGGTCAGGGCTGGGCTCAGAGGATGAATGTAGTTATTTACTTGCGGAGGCGTGAGGAGGGCCAGATAATCCCCCTTCGGTGGCCACCCACGGGATGGGGGACAATTTGGTTGGGGGGTTGTTTGGGGGCGGGGGGGGATACGAAGCACAATGCTGGTTACACTGAACGCGTGTCACATGGCATCAGCGTAGGCCTGCGCATGTTTTTAGTCGGCCGAATATGAGAATGTGAACTCGAGCACAATGAACCATTCGAATGAATGTTAACTATTAGGCGTGTGCACTGCACGAAAACTGGAAAATGAATATCTCGTATTGTTACGTATTTGCAACTGACGTCCGGTGCTGCCAAATCTTAGTTTACAATTACTAATGCTAGCAACTGATGTATTATTACTCGCTATCTATTCATTAATCGGACTCGCTCATAAAGCACACATCTCTGAAAACAAATTAAAAAATAAACTGCAACTTTCCAACTTCGTCATCACACTGCAATAGCCCTACTCTACATAAGGCCGTTAGTTTTTCATAGCCCGTACTTAATTGTACGCAACACTGGCAGGATCGTGTCATTTTTTAAATTTACTTTTAAAACAATTCGAAATGCATACATGGATTACGTTTGGCTGCTTTAATTTAACATTCCCCTATTCAAAGCATTTCATGCAGACATCAAACGCAACCAAGCGGAAATAAACCGGTGGGGTAGTGTTATATTCCGCGCACTGAGATTAAACCTTACGGGATCACATTTTTTTAAATTTCAGAACCGGAGTGCCAGGTATCTGGGTGTCCATGTGCGCGTGCTTGGGTGTGAGTGTGTGTGTACCCTCGGTGGCGTAGCAGTTCGCGCAATGCGCTACGAACTCGGCGACCCGAGTTAGTTTCCCCAGTGACGATTATCTTAACTGGTTCTGGGCCTCCCCTCGTCCGGCTCAGCCTTAAATGAGTACCTGGTGTGGTATGTAAACATCGCCACTAGGGAGACAAAGGTGGCCGGGCGTGTTGTTAGCCACTCACCCACTCATCTGCCTTGCCGGCCTTCTCATCGGTGCCTGCTAACGGCACTTGCTCATACATTCTGTTAAGGCTATATGGGGGATCTTTGTCTTTTGTACCCTCCCCCGCCCACCCGGGAGAGTGAAAATTGGCTGGGTTGATGTGAGTGCTGAATGTCGTCAGGGTCTCAGCAGGGGCAGATTAATTCTGTGGCGGCTGGCTACAGCGCGACAGGTTCAATCGGATGGCAATCACGCAGGCGCTCGCCGCCGCACAGTGAGGCGCGCAGCATTTTGGATTGCATTTTATTTATTTATTTGCTTACTTATTTATTGTCTTTAGCTTAAAATTTTACATTCTGGGACCGTGGCAGATTTTTCGACAGGTTGTCTTGAAGAGCGCGTGCCCTTTTGTAATTGTTATTTGTGCGCTTTGTCGGTTTTTATTTTGCTTTCTTTGTTCTGCTTGCACGGCGTGCAGTTTGATCGTGTCATTCGACTTAATTTTGTCTTTTGGCCACGTTAGGGTGATTTGTCTTTCACTCCGTTCTTAGTCAATCGGCAGGACGAATGTTGTAGGGTAAAGTATGGGTAATCTCACTTCTATCTTGATTTGAAGCTGTCGTGACTGCCGGAATCCATACTCTTTGGTTCTTTCGGTAAAGTCACGTTAGTAGAAAAAAATATATATCACGATGTTTCGACCAAGTCTTCAATAATTTAAGACTTTTTTTTCAGTTTCATTTATTTGGTATAGCCCTGTGAGCCATTCGGCCCTTGATTCGGGTGCAACCGCAACAAACAAAAAACAAAAACATGAACAAGAAAACATCTTAAAGTGACTATGTGACTATGTGCAAACAGAAAATCCAAGAAAAGACAGCAAAATATTTCAGAAAAAGCACCGTACACCAACGTTGTGTGCAGAAATCCCAGAGGGATGCAAGTCAAACAACAACAACCACAAGACAACTTAGATTAAGGCCATCAGTTTAACTCCGTACTCCAACAAACAAACATGGCCAAACCAAAAAACTTTTCGAAATCACCAAAATAAAGCCATAAAAGCAATGTAACAGTGATCATAGGAACTGTGATCGAATTTTCACAATAAACGACATAAACAACATGTACCACCAAACCCTGAATCCTGATGTACCAACTTTGGTGAGGCACTGCCTTACCAACACTTACTTCATCTGGAATGGCACATTGTACAAACAAAATGAAGGTACCCCGATGGGTTCTCCCTTATCACCAGTGGTAGCGAATGTTTTCATGGAGAAATTTCAAACAAATGCCATCCTGACATCCACCCTATGTCCTTCCCTGTGGATGACACTTTCGTCATCTGGCCGCATGGCCAGCCAGCACTGAACCAATTTTTAAACCACATCAATTCCATACACCCATCCATCAAATTCACCATGGAAGTGTAAAATGATGACAAGCTACCATTCCTGGATGTTTTGATCGAGAAGAGGCCTGATGGTACGTTGGGACATTCCGTCTACAGGAAAACCACCCACATGGATTGCTATCTAAAGCCTGACTCCCACCACCATCTGGCCCAGAAGAACTCCCTCATCAAAACACTACACCATAGGGCCTGCTGCATCTACGACCAGCGCCATCTAGCCAGTGAACTGGAGCACGTACACCAAGCCCTCAAGATGAATGGATACTCAGACCGCGCAATCCGCAAAGCTGTAGCCCCAACCATGGGGAGACAACCATCTGAGGACCCAATCAAAACCATCACCTTGCCATACATTGCAGGTGTTACCAAAAATATTTCCAAAATCTTAAACACAAGATCCAGGTCCGATTCAATACAGTACATAAAATCCGTGATTTTATCCCATCTGTGAAGGATGTGATTCCTGACATGCAATACCCTGGTGTCTACAAACTAAGTTGTGTCTGCGGCAGCAGTTACGTTGGGGAAATGAAACGACATGTCTCAGACCGTGTTCGCGAACACAAGGCAGATTTAAAACATGGCAGAACCAATACCTCTGCCATGGCTGATCATTGTTATAATGCAGTGAGCTCGCACGATATTATTTTTTCCGAGACCAAGGTACTCTGCAAACCTTCGGGCTACCATCAAAGATTTGTCCATGAATCCATCCAGATATATAAACACAGAGACAATTTCAACCGAGAAGATGGGTATAAGCTGAGCAATCATTGGAAGGACGTTATTAACCAAGCAAAGTCGTAACTTGCTGTGGTGCTTCCATTCTTCCTTGCCGTTTGGCTGTTATATCCGACTCTCTGAGTTGCATTGCCCTGTTAGGTGCCTCTGCATTAACGGGCTGGAGTCTCACTAACATGGCCACCTCTGCTCTCTTAGCCTCGATGTATCGATGGTTCTGGCTGTGTGATGGGCTGTGTGTCTCACTGGCGCGACCACCGTTGCTGTGGTTCCCTTGCGTGGACGCACTTGCCTCTCACAGCGCAGTTGGCAGCGCCGCAGCTTGTGTTACACATAGACATGACATTAACCTGCTAATCCCCCTAATCTCTTTGCCTAATCTCTCCCATCAACATAGTCCTCATCTCCCATTAACACTGCTGTTGTGCGCATATGCAGGGGCGATGCTAATCTCTAACCCGAATCTCTCTTTCCCTAATCTGCCCCATTAACACAACTGACGTGCATGCGTACGGGGATGGAATTCATTTCCAGCTCAGACCCCGCCTGCTTGCCCTTCACCACATATATATCGTCTTGTTGTAACAGCTCTCTCGCTGTGTTTATTCCTGGTTTAGTAGTTCCACTGCTGGATTATTTTTTCCACCTGAGGACGACCGCTTGTGTTGTGATCGAAACGTCGTGATGTATTATTTTTTATTTAATTTTTCTACCTATGTGACTTTACCGAAAGAACCAAAGAGTAATCTCACTTCTTCTAAGACGTCTAGCCAGCGCGGAAGAGTAGGCCAATTACCCTATAGAAGGCCTCTCTAAGAGATCGCCCTTGCAGAGGCCTGCCAGCAGTGGCGTGAGCAAGCAATTGCAGGGCTGCACCTTTACCTTCACTGCCTTGTGCTTTGATTACGTTGCATTCCTTTGTCAAGGCTCACGTGTGTTAATTCGATTTTCATTAGAAAAAAACCCTTGCTTAATTAAGCAGCCTTCCTGTTATAAATATGATTTACTTTTATTTTTTAAGCGTTGAATCATGCAACTGCCAAGTTCTGGGCTTTTGGTGAAGACTTGTCATTTTCTCTCACTTCCATAGAAACATTTCATTAGGCTGGCATGGTTAAATCCCAAGATGTAATAACTGCAGTGAGAATTGCTGAGGCGTGAAGGTGGAGACCTGGCATCGACTAAGTTGGCACGCTGGGGCTAAAACACAGTCTCAGTCCCATTATAAATGCATTAAAACATTGGAATGTTATTTTACACTAAATAAAACTAACTTATGTGTTCACTAAATGTTGGCTTTTATCGCTCAAGTCTTTAGCTATTGCTTGATTGATAGAGCATCTTTAAGACTTTGTTACCAAATAGCACCAGTTCACATCTCACTCATCGCTGACGATAGTCATGGCCAGTAATCAAACTGAGGTCGCCGGGTTCGCAGTGCAGTTCGCTAAGAGCTGCGCCATCGCCGAGTTAAGATATAATTATAAAAGAGTGATAACACCACATTGGTGGGGGGGGGGGGCTTTAAACAAAAATTATGTGTATAATGTAGACAACATCTTAGGCTGCAGAAAGGTCACAAGGTCACAGTAATCTAATTACAAAAGGTCAGCAAACGAGGATGAGCTGCATTTGAGGTGGGTTTTGTTTTATCGATTGAAAGGACCTTTTGAGCTGTTTCCCCACCACTGATTGATTGGTTCGTGGATCAAAGGCCCTCTGACCTAATGGCCACCTCTTCGGCTTTTAATCATCCTTCCCAAGGGGGCTCATCCTGACCGTCATAGTGCCCCGTTAAAACCTCTCGTTTGCTGGATTTTATAGACGGAGAGAACACGTCCAAGAAAATGACCGCCGCGGAGATGGAACGAGGACATCAGTTCATATGCAGGAGTGAGCTGGAGGGTGGCAGCGATAAAATTGTAAGGGATGATGACAAAGTGGGCTGGTGGCACTGTGATGCTAGCCGTGGCTAGCATCTCAGAGCCACGACTAACATAAGTGTCAATCGATATATCTCAACTGTACATTGGGTACCCCAATTCATCAACTTGTATGGTCAAAACAAGCACCCATGACCAACATGGCATGGGGAGGTCTATCATCCAGCAGTTGATAGACAATGGCTGATGATGATGAAATGTAGATCAAAGTATTTCATAAAAACACCTTTACGGAGCAAGAAGCACCTGCACAGCATGACCTGTCATTTCTGATGTTGAAATCGAATGGTTTGAAACAGAGTTGACTGAATTATTAATCATACCATCAGTAACTTCAAGAACCCTCTCAAGGAGTTTCACTTCGTAGTAATGAGCACATAGAATTGTTAATTCCTTCTCTGCTTCTTCCAGCATATTTCATATGTACATATACATGCGGGACTAATTTTAAGTGAAGAGATGAATTAAGGTGATGACACTGCAAAAGTAAAAAATTCGTAAAACTTGGACTGCAGAAAAAATTTGCAAGAAAAGTACGTAGAATCATACAATATAAACCTATGACTAAATCACCTGGAGCTTGCCCAATATCATCAAATCTCAGAAGCTAAGTAGAGCCTGAGTAGTGCTTGCACGGGTGGGTAGTTATTACAATGACTGTCATCAGAAAATCAGAGGTGGTTCATATTTTCTCCATTTCTGGTTTTGACGTTATTTCTCCAATCCAATTTTTTTCAGAAGACATTTTAGAATGTGGCTTTGAATAGAGTGCATAACCATGAACATGCTCATTTCATAAAAGCAAAGAATAGCATGGACATTTTTTTAAAACACGTATGAGTAATATCAACAGAGCTAAATGGAAGGCCATGATTGCCAATGTCTTTGAGTAAGGATGCACGGCACATAGACCAAGAGATGTTTCAAATACATATGTAGTAATAGTAAAGTATAGCCTTATGTTTTAAACATAAAATTAGCAAAACATTCAGCACTGATATATATTTGTAACTACACGGCTGAAAATGTTTAGTATTCACGCATACTGTTTAGGTGCAATGATTTGATACGTTTTCATATTCACAATAAAAAAGATCACAGCTACAAAAGATATTTAAAAGAATAATAAATATGCCTTTTTTTGTTGTGCATATTTCAAGTAACAATGTTTATAAATATTTACACACTAAATATTAACCTTCATTTCTTGCCTTATATATACATGTTTTGTAAAAGCAACGTCCAACATGGCTCTTGATGTTAAAACAGCACGGCGAGCAAACAATCACTTTACAGATGTTTCTCTAGGGCAGGCCAGGCAAGCCCACAGGAAATGTTGTCCGACTAATGCATTACCTTGTTTTTACACGAGCGATAATTAAAAGGGAATGTCTCCAAGGCACTCACGAAACCAGCAAAGAGGAGGAAGACGAGGCACAAAACCCCCATCCCAGCTCCCCCCATGAGCCACTCAACATCACCGCCCTCCCTCCCCTCTAGCCCCCCCACCATTCAGCCATTTTACCATCACAAGCTCATTCAGGATGGGAATTAATATGTATATATGCCTTCATTCATTTGCTGTGTCCTACCGATTGCATAATGGAATTAATTAACGCGTGTGTCCATTTGTGAATAGGGCATCAGCGAGACCACAGGGCAGTGTGGTCTCAAGCTCTGAATCAATCCACCCACAAACGCAGATGGTGGAACATGAGCCTTGACCGTGGAATCCATAGGCAGTGACTGTGGCATGAATGCTATTTTGTAATCACAGACCCCAGACCAGCAGCGGCCTGCTGTGCGTTTGTTTATCGCATTAGCCAAACGTTTGGACGGTTATTTAGCAGATCCCCTGTGGGACTTTGAGGCATCCCCGCAGAGCATCCTCCACTTCCTCCAGTCTCTTCACATCCTTGCTGCCGCCGCTGCTACATTCCTTGTATTACTCAAAGCACAAGCTTGGCTGAAGTTGTAACACTATTGCGATGCTACGTTCCATTTCAACTACATGTCAACCCTTTGACATATTCCATAAATTAGACATGTTTTCTAAAACTATAGAACATTACTTGGAAAATTACACCATTTACGTATTTAAGATTCTGGCTAATCGCCTGATGAAGCTGGTTGTAATCGCCAGCAAAACGTCGGACTCGAATTGTAAATGTTGTGGGTTTACTCTCCAACACACCGTTGTGCTGAAGTAGTAACTAATTGGCACTTTTTGTTTACGTGACAAACCTTACGCAACGGTTCTGTCGGGTTTAACGACACATTTATATTTACCCGATCGACCCAAAAATACATTTATTGCTTAGGATGATTTCGAAATTCTATTGAGGCTGCCTAATTTGTATAACGACCCATATGTAAACTATAGCCATAATAATCCACATTTAGCATGAGCCTACTTGGTTATTTAAACATTTTCAGCAGGTCACAGCCCCGCAATTCAGATCGGAGGAGATCATGTGAGAGGCAGCGAGCCAAACAGACGCGCGATACGGACAGCCTGGGCTCGTGGCTCTCGCACGACCCGGGCGACCGCCGTGTTTGCGTGTGCAGCTGTGCCCCAGGCAGGTGCATCCTCTAAAGTCGTGTGCTGGGTTCCTTTGCTTTAAATAGATCCACTGCTGCTGCTGCTACATTGTTGCTGTTGTTGTTGTCAGCCTGTAACTTCCCACCAGTGGGCAAAAACTTCACTCCACCCCCCACCCATCCCATTTTATTTCATTTCCTTCGTTGTTCTTGTCCGGCAGTGGCGTCCAAATAATTGTATTCATCACGCTGCTGCCGTCTCTTCCGCTGTCTTCCTCTTCTTCTATCTTGCATTCTTTCGGTATCCGTTTCGCAGTTTAATTTGTCCATCCAACGTCAGTTGTTCTCGTGACATTGGTGACCTCCATTGTTTCTTCATTCCTTAACCTCTCTTTGAATTACTCCTAAATAATTATTTCTAAATATTTGTAAACTACTGTATTCAATGTTTTCCTTTAGAACAAATCTCCTTTGAGCAGTATTCATACTACAAACGATCATGCTTATTCTATAATCATAACATTTTAACAACAATGTTCTTACTAATACTTCCACTACACCTACAATGCTATTAACGTGACTAGAATGTTAATTCCTACAAATTAAAACATAACACTTGTTGCCTAAACTTTAGTGTCCTCTAAAAACAAGATGCATATAAAAACGCATCAGGCATTGCCATTCATGTTTATTTAAATTTCAAAGCCTTTGATGATTTTTTTCTATAAAAAAAAAATCAATGGTTACTCAAAAGATTTATCATCATCATGGAACAAAGTTTGTGCAAGACATGGCTTGGCTCGACTGTGTTTGGCAGCATGATGCGTGGAAATACTCGCTTTAAATTAAACCGCAATTTCAGCGCACACTCTCTCTAACACTGTGTATTGACCCAAAATAACAAGGGTATAGAAATGTGAGATAGCTTGCAGCAGGCGAGACGTTTCGCAAAAGGAAGGCGCCCCGTTCACGATCGGCCCCCTGCTCCACTCTGGCCTCGACGAGCTCTCTTGGCAATCTGTTTTCAATGATCCCCGCAGTTTGTTTGCACGGAGATTTGGCAGAAAGTTCTTCCTTTACTCTCCACACATTCCAAGGGCTCTAGCCAAAGGGGCCTATGGCATGGTGTTCGGGCCGTTTGAGCCGCGCAACCCGACGTGTACACGCGTTACGCTGATGGGTATGTGTGTCGACACACGTGCACACGTACCTGCATGTGTCACACGCATGCACACACTCAGACACAAACACATGCAAAGACACGTACATGCATGTAAAAACTACGAAGCTAAATTATTTAAAATTTACCAGATAAGGCCCATTGAGCTATTTAGCTCTTATTCAGAAGTGACCTGACCACAAACGATAGCTCAACGTGGAAATTTATAGCGGCCAAATACTCTCATTGCGTGTTTCTGAATGTGAAGGGAAAATCCGGAGGACCCAGAGAAAAATCTACACGACCACAGGGAAAACATGCAAGCTCCAAATATACACGTGTCAGGGTCAGGGATCGAACCCACAACCTGTATATGTGTGTGCGTGAGTGCATTCATGTGCGGGTTTGTATGAATGTGTGCTTGCTGCTGAACTAGCATCGCTTGCGCCAACAGTCTTTGACTTCATTGGGAACCTTTGTATTTTGGTTTTGTTTCGAGTGTGCATACACTTGTTTGTGTGTGCGAGTGCATGTGTGTGCCTCACACACAATCACTTGCAACAACACATGTGCCTGCACACATTCATACAAACCCGCACATGAATGCACTCACGCACACACATATACAGGTTGTGGGTTCGATCCCTGACCCTTATGCCTGTATATTTGGAGCTTGCATGTTTTCCCTGCGGTCGTGTAGATTTTTCTCTGGGTCCTCCGGATTTTCCCTTCACATTCAGAAACACGCAATGAGAGTATTTGGCCGCTATAAATTTCCACGTGATGAAAACTACTTCGCTGAGCTATCATTTGTGGTCAGGTCACTTCTGAATAAGAGCTAAATAGCTCAGTGGGCCTTATCTGGTAAATTTTAAATAATTTAGTTGAGTAGTTTTTACATGCATGTACGTGTCTTTGTATGTGTTTGTGTCTGAGTGTGTGCATGCGTGTGGCACATGCAGGTACTCACAAGCATGGCTGTGTGTTACTGAGTGCATGCATATGTGTGTGAACGTGCGTGTTGTGTCAGGGGAGCGGTAGTGTAGCGGTAAGCGCACTGCGTTACGAACCCGGCGCCCCGAGTTTGATCCCTGCTCACGGCCAACACCAGTGACGAATATCTGAACTGGTCCTGGGCCTCCCCTAGGTCGACTCAGCCTCAAATTAGTACCTGGTGAAGTGTGTAAAAACATCGCCACTGGGGAGACAAAGGCGGTTTGGCGTTGTGCTGGCCGCCCACCCCCTCGTGTACCGTTCCGGCCTTCATAGGTTTGCGCTAACAGCACTTGCCCCAACAGTCTGGTAAGGATATACAGGGGATCTTTGTCTTTGTGTCAGGTATATGTATTAGTGTGCGCGTGTGTGACTGCATGCATAGGGGATTGATGGCGAAGTGGTTAGTGCACTGCGCTAGGAACCCGGCTACCCAAGTTCGATTCGCGCTCACGGCCAATAACAGTGGCGAATATTTGAACTGGTCCTGGGCGTCGTTCCGGCCTTCATAGGTACTCGCTAACAGCATTTGCCCCAACAGGGGTGGAGGTATGGATCTTTGTGTGTGCCAGTCTTTATGTGTGTGACTGCGTGTGTCTGTGTGGGAAAGCGGTAGTACAGCGGTTAGCTGCGCTGCGCTACGAACCCGGCGACCCGATTTCGATTCCCACTCAAGGCCAACACCAGTGGCGATTACCTGAACCAGTTCTGGGCTTCCCCTAGGTCGACTCTGCCTCAAATGAGTACCTCGTGCGATGTGTAAATATTGCCTCTAGAGAGACAAAAGCGGTCGGGCGTGGTGCTGGCCACCCACCCACTCTTGCCCCAACTGTATGTTAAGCCTATACTGGGGATCTTTGCTTTTGTATGCGTCTCTGTGGAGGCAATTCCGGTTAAACTCAGGTTTTGATCCCAGTGTACCGACTTTGTGCAACCTACTTTTCAACATTTAATGCAACCTTTCTAGTTTCTGTGAAAAATGTTAAACTTTTTTTTTTTACAATTTTGCATGTTTTGCGAGTTTCCTAGAAAATAAAACCTGCCTATAATTGCAATAAGTCGAGAGGCTTACGTTTCAAAAGTGACCTTCTATTTGCAAATGTTAGACTTGTTGAGGCATATTAGTGGCTCATGTTGAAAATAATTACAAAATAATAATAATACAGCTCTAGGTGAATCCATTGTTGGGCGAAGGCCTCATCACACCAAGTCAGCCATGTGGGTTGTTTGACCATGCTGGTTCGTGTGGGTTGGTGAAGGGGGGGTGGGGGGTTAGGGGGTTCAGACATCACTCGTCACTGATGTTAGCTGTGGTCGGGAGTTGAATTCAGGTCGCCAGGTTCGCAGCGCAGTGTACTAACCACTGCGCCAACGCTTCACCCGCTTGAAAATCCTTGCAATCATGTGAATCGACATACATTTACAAGTCATCTTGCTTTGCGTCCCTCCTGAAAGTATCACATGCCGATCTTTAGCTAACCACGTGTTCGACTCGGTATTGATATGAAATAATTTACGTCTTTTAGCAAAGTATGCATACCATACTCACGGAGGCATTTTTCCAAGTAAAAATATTTTCTCGTGCAAATTTGCTTATCTTTTCATTTCAGATAGACTTGCTTGTTGTCAGCACCTGCTTTACAAATGTTTGTTGGCAATTACGTCGCCAATGCAACACTGGAGTTGGATGGAGCGTGGGCTCTTGCTTGTTTGTATCCCCCGTTACTCTGCTGTAAAGCTTAAGCGGAGCTGCCACATGGAACGTTATATGGCTCGCAGGAAATACTGCCAGTGTGCAGCTGCAGCACGAGCATTACGCTTTGATCTGTCTGTGGTATGGGCATTTTTTTCCGCATCGTACGTAGCCAACCGTTCTAATCTCTTCTGTTTACACATTGTTATCCCGAGTTATTTTCCATGTTATCGCTGGCGATATGAACGCATTCTTTTTTTACTTTGTGGTAAATGTAGCGGCCACTAGTGGCTGCAAGGATCACTGTGAATCCATAGCATACGTGTACAAGTATATCTGCATTGCCTTTTTGTCTATTAAATGCTTGACTTGAAGCTTTCGTGACTGCAGGAATTCATATTCTTTGGGTCTTTCGGTAAAGCCATGTAGATAGAAACATAATAAAATATCATTATATTAATTTTATAATTTTTCTATCTACGTAGCTTTACCGAAAGACCCAAATAATATTAAATGCTGTTTGAGGGCCTCCCCAGACCACGGGTCGTGGGGTTTGTTGACCATACCTCACGATGCTGGTCAGTGCTGGTTTGACGTTGAGCACGTGTAAACATTGACAGTGGAGCATATAATACAGTACAACAATTGATTGTTCTGCAGTGCCTTCTGCTGACAATTTTGGTCCTACAAGAGCCTTCACCACCTGCTTACTATATGCATGGTGGTTGCCCATCTAAGCAGGCTATCCAGGCTCAACCTGCTTAGCTTCCTTGATCTGCCAGGATCGGGTGCATTCTCTGTGAATTGTTCACAGGTGTACAACATGTACATAGTTTAAAACATTGATTCTTAACACACCAATTCAATGCACGTATGGTGATATGGAAGAATCGACCTTGTACACTCCTAATTGCCACGATCGCTATCATTCCCCAGCTCCCCTGATGCCTTTGCATCAATCAATCTTTATTTTACGTACCAATATCGCCCTCAATAAAGTAGGCATCAGTGCGCATTGCAACGTAACAGAAACGGTACATGAGGCGTGGAGCAACAGGAATGAAAAAGGAAACCCGTCACGAACCTCAGCGGCTAACACCGACTGAACAAAGTAGTATTGCAACCGCGCGCAAATTAAACTGCAACCGTGCGCGACGAATAGCACGAGAAAAGTAAGTAGTAAATTTAATAATTAGTAAATAAACTTTTCACCCCCCCCCCTTCTTATTTTTTGCCTGTTGCCAAGCACTTTGCCTATCTCATTACTGAAGCGTATACTCCACTACCAGCACGGTTCCTTTTTCTCGAGGTAGCGCGTGCCCCCTTGTCTGCACCCGACGCAAGCTGCCGTGCCCTCGCCCAAGTGTGTTATCTCCACCGCCCGTGTGCCTTTTACTTGGAGCCGTTAGCTCGCGCGAGAGAGAAAAAAGAATCGTAATTGCAAGCGTACTCGAGCGCTTGCTGTGGCACCACAAAGACAATTCTGCACCTCCTGGGCAGAATGAAGGAGGAAGCAAGCTGGCAGCTTTGCAGGCCGTGCCGTGACGGGTACCGCAAGTATCGACCGTGTCCGTCCAGTGCTCGCTGAGCTGCATTGGCTTCCAGCGAATACATTATAAGGTAGCCCTCATTGCACACAAATTGCATGCCACAAATTAACCACAATACCTTGTTGATCTCGTGAAGAAGCTTAAAGCCATCATGCAAACTCCGCTCATCCTCACAGCAGCGGCTTTTGGATAACCATCAAACAAAGACGGTCACTGCAATGTGCGCTCTCAGATGCGCTTCTGCGGCTGTCGGGAACTCGACCTTCCGATATTAGAAAGCCACTGGAGCTATGCACTTTTAAATGTAGATTCAAAACTCATTTCTTTCGGGCTGCTTTTTGTGTTTAGGTTATTTTCCTTCCCCTCCACCTCCAATTAGCATGGTTGGCTACGTACAATGCGAAAAAAAGTTCAACATACATGTGTCCCATGGAAGACTCCAAGTTTTACATGAAAGAGAAGGAGGCATGGGGGTGGTGGCAGGGAGAGAGCAGAGACTGGGCCATTCATTCTCTGGGGCTGTCGTGTGATTTGCAGCACTTGGTCTGTGTGTGGGGGGGGGGGGGGGCTACATCGCCCCTTGGGGCTCCGCAAGGCTCTTGGAATCCAACAGAAGGCAGCGTACAGTAATTCCTGGGCAGAACCTGACACTTTGCAGTTTGAGGGCATGCGTTTGTCTAAGGGTCACGCCCTTTGCCCCCCCCCACTCCTCTCCCAAGTCATCCCCCTCTGCAAGGATAAACGAGCAATGAGGTGATGCGGAAAATGCTTGGACTTATCTGCCTCTTGGTCTTCCCAGAGTTTGCACTCTGCAAAAGCAGTGATTGATCGATGCCCCCTTTATTTATCACTTACCATGTCTCGCTATGTGTCCCAATCCTGCTCAATCACGTTCATGTCTCCGGCGAGTCAATCACACCTGCATCTGTACAACGTCGTTTACTGCATGTGCATTATTGGCATGTGTGTGCATCACGACATCTGATTTTTACATTGATATCGGTGATATATTTAGCGAAAGAGCTGTCTTGCATTGTGTTTCAGCCAGTGTTACATTTTCTGCACATTTCATGCATTTTTATTGAATGTTTTTTAATTGAAATGCTATCCTCTAAGAAAACAAAAATATATATATTTAGTGCAATCGGAATTGTGTAATATAATTACATGGGCTAGAACCTAACTTATATTGTCCTTACTCTTTCCCTAATCCACGATTCAGCAGCGAAACGGCTCGTTTAAAAAATAAAAAACGAACTTTCAAAGTCAGAATCAGAAACTTTTTTTTTTCTACTGGAGGAATCCAATGAGCTCTAAAGGTCGTTTTCACAGATGTCCAGGAAAGTGGTCTACACCTCAATAATAAGCCAGACTCGTAAGAACATAGCACAATACAGTTCTGTAACAGAACGCTGTCGAACATGCCGCTAGTATATAGTACTATACATGTAAAGCAGCACTGCAACTCAAATATGCGCGATTATTCTCGCATGGACATTGGTTGCGGGCATTGCTTTTCAAGTGAGCTGCCCTACGAGAAGGGTAACTTCCATGCTCCGTGTTGCCTCGCTAGGCGCCTCTGCCGGGCTACCGTTTGGTATTAATAATAATCCTCGAGTGGAACTAATCCTCCCATAATTGTGTGTCGGGGGACGCCGGCAAGAAACAGGCAAGTCATCTGTTAGCCTCCTGTGGAGAGAGACGCTATTGAGAGTGTGACTTGCACGCAAGCGAGTGCGTGTGTGCGTGCGTAAGTAGGGAGCGGTGGTGCAGTGGTTAGCGCGCTGCGCTACAAATACGGCGACCCGAGTTCGATTTCCGCTCACGGGTAACACCAGTGACGATTATCTGAATCGGTCCTGGGCCTCCCCTAGGTTGACTCAGCCTCAAATAAGTAGGGAGCGGTGGTGCAGTGGTTAGCACGCTGCGCTACAAATACGGCGACCCGAGTTCGATTTCCGCTCACGGGTAACACCAGTGACGATTATCTGAATCGGTCCTGGGCCTCCCCTAGGTTGACTCAGCCTCAAACGAGTACCTGGTGCGATGTGTAAACATCGCCACTCTGGGGAGACAAAGGTGGCGTTGTGCTCGCCACCCACCGCTTCGTGTGCCTTGCTGGCCTTCTCGCTAACAGCACTTGCCCTAAAATTATGTTAAAGGCTATACAGGGGATCTTTGTCTTTGATATTTGCACATGCATGTACCCACGTGGAGCACACCTCTGTGAATATGTTTGCACGTGCATGCATGTGTGACTAAATGCAAATTAGTGTTTGTCTATATGCGCATAGCTTAAGAGTGGTGGCATAGCTGTTAGCACACTGCCACCAATTAACCTGGCCACCTGTGTTCGATTCCCAGCCACAACTAACATCATTGGTGAGTGCTATCTGCACTAATCCTGGCCCTCCCCCTAGGTCCATTCAGCCTGAAATGAGCATCTTGTGCAGTGTGTAAACATCAACTGTGGGGTGAGACGAAGGAGGAGTCAGCGGGTATCCATCCTGGCAACACCACCCCCTCTTGTGCAGTGGCCGCGTAAATAAGCTCTCGCAAACGGCAGAACTCACTCCAACAGTCTGTTAAAGGCTACGCGTTCTTTTTTTTCTCTCCAAATGTGTGTTTTCATGTGCGTACACACAGCTGTGAGCACGTGCGTACACGTGTGCGTGCGTGCGTGTATTCGTGCGTACACGTGCGAGGGAGGGTATGTTCGCAAATGTGTGTTTTCATGTGCGTACACACAGCTGTGAGCACGCGCGTACACGTGTGCGTGCGTGTATTCGTGCGTACACGTGCGAGGGAGGGTATGTTCGCAAATGTGCGTGTCGGTCCTTGTGCACAACAAGGGCACGCACATGTGCGCGCTCACGATTATACTGCCCGACAGAACATATTTCATCCGCGGCTCGTGGTGTCAGTCTGCAGTGTGTCTGGGCACTTGTAGTTACCGGCGCGATGTGCCGCACGAGTCAACGCGGCTTGCGCACATGTTGTGACTGTACACGTGCTTTTGTGCTTGCACATGTCTGCCTATTATGTGCGCAACTCTGCGCCTAGTACATACACACACACACGTGTGTGTGCACACGTTGTGTGTGTGTGTAGTTGCATTCGAGAACGCGGTAGTGCAGCGGTTAGCGCGCTGTGCTTGTAAACCCGGCGACCCGGGTACGATTCCCACTCACGGCCAACACCAGTGACGATTAGCTGAACCGGCCCTGGGCCTCCCCTAGGTCGACTCAGCCTAAAATGAGAAC
Source organism: Lethenteron reissneri (assembly GCF_015708825.2). Taxonomy (NCBI): domain Eukaryota; kingdom Metazoa; phylum Chordata; class Hyperoartia; order Petromyzontiformes; family Petromyzontidae; genus Lethenteron; species Lethenteron reissneri. The sequence goes on along the minus strand of NC_083798.1, from coordinate 15,371,566 downwards.
CTGGTGCGGTGTGTAAACATCGCTAGTAGGGAGACACACGCGGCCGGGCAGTGATGCTGGCCACCAACCCACTCGTGTGCCGTGCCTGCCTTCATAGGTGCTCGCTAACAACACATGCCGTCAAGGTATGTTCAGGCAAAATGAGGACATCTTTGTCCTTTCGTGGTTGCATGAGCGGTAGTACAGTGGAGTTGACATACTGCATCACGAGTTTGATTTCTGGCCACAGTCAACATCAGTTGTGGTTATGTAAACTTTTTTTTTAATCGTGCTGGGCATCCCTACGGCCAACTTGGCCTTAAACGAGTACCTGGTGCCATGTGTAAATAAAACCAGTACTGGGGAGACAAAGGCGGCCAGGTGTTGTGTTGGCGACCTTATTGCGTGCCGTGCCAGCCCTGATAGGCGTTCGCTTACAGCTCTTGCCCTAAAACAGTCTGGTAAAGGTTGGAGCGTGGGGGATGGAGGATCTTGACTTTGTTGTTACATGAACTATGGTTATCTCTAAAGATAAGAGATTAACTCATGGTGATAAAGCACAGTTTCCCAATGAAAGTGGAAACCTAACCAGCCTTCTGTAGGGGATGGTGGTTGTTGTTATAGCGTGTGTGTATGCGGATGTGTGTGTGTGTGGAGATGCAGGCAGTGTACAACAGAAAATTCCAAAACCGTGAGCTAGGTTTGGTTTAGGTCATCTGATAACACTGACCTTCAGTGGATTACCATTTAGGGCAGATCTTTCCGCACAATCACCGTAAAAAAAAGCCGTCATCCCTTGCATTTGTATGTGGCGCTTGTCCTACCTTTCACCACGGAGAAAAAAAGTCGTTCGTGGTTTCTAAAAGAGGAAAACAACTCCGCACGGCTTTGTACGTTTTCTCCGCGCTTTCCATACACTCAGGATCCTGCCTCGGTGTGATGTGGACTTTTGTAGGTTGCCGATTCGATGTCCTGGCATGGAAGTTGAAACAATGTGCCCTTTGTCCCTCCAACAGCACAAATGGATACAGCCACAGTTAGTTGATCAACCGGTCGCCTGTAATGGGGTAATGTGTGGGTACTTAATCCTCTACCAAGACATCAGGGACAGCATGCAAGAGGAGGCCAAAATTACCCTCTGGAAGGGTCTCTGCAGAGCTCACTTGAAGCAGTGGCATGAGCAAGAAAAAACTATCCGGACTGCTCGTTTACATTTACAAGCGCAGTTCATTGGTATTCAGTAAAAGTAGTAAGATCTTTTTTGTTTTCTTTCATTGGGTAGTATTAAATAAATTAACATGTGACCTCTCATCCAGCTGGCCTGCTTCAGAAAAATAACATACCGACGATGCTCCTGAAGAATTCCAGCTGGCCAAATCGTTTTATGTCGTCAAGATGTAAAACAAAAAATTCCATAATATTGTTTTAAGACAACAATACAATATTTGGAGCAGCAGCACAATCACGTTAGATTTGTGTAACTTGTTCGGCTACACATCATATGGTGCACGGCACTTGCTTCATATCCATCATGCAGAAATACATGTGCATGTACGATCGATCCACTGCTGAATGAGGGCCTCCTGACGATATGCGGGTCGTAAGGTTTTTTGTTACCATACTTCACCACGGTATTCTGTACAAGTTGGTGAATGCGGAGAACCAAAGATGTGCGAGCGTAGAAGTACTGCACAAACATTACTTTTTTTACTGCGCTGTCCTCTGCTTGCCACCACGTTAGCTGTTGCCTCCTACAGCAGCCTGCTGTGCAAGGTAGTCGTCACCCCATTATTCCTGGACATCTGTGAAAAGGAGCTTTATAGCTTATTGGATTCCTCCAATTCAAATCAATATTCCCATTATGATCTGAAAGCACGAATCCAGACTCAACCCCGCTTAGATTTTTTGAGATCCGACGAGAACGGGTGCATGCCGGGCGATATTGTGTGCTGTAATGCGGTATAATTACTTGAAATGAATAACGAATGTCACGCTTCTTTTGTCGGCAAGCAATCTGCGGTCCCTCTGCTCCGCTGCCACGAATGTGTTTGTTGTCCTGTCAAAGGTTGCGCGAGTGACGCGTCTTGCGCTTCGCAGAATCCCATTGCAATTACGCTTGTGTCACTTCACGTCTGGCGCATCCCGTGAGGTCATCTTGGGTTCAGGGGGGCCAACGGTGACAGAGTTACAGATAACGTGGACGTGTGCCTTCCCCCGCACGGAGCGCTCACGCCTGCCCACCCCCCATCATCCCCGTTCGGCAGATTAAATGTCAATTCTCAAGGTATAACCTTGCCGCTTCGGTGAATTCATACAAAGAATGTACCTGCACATGTAGAGGCCCTTTTGTTAGGCCACTGCTGGATCAGGGTCTGCGCAAGCCGTTTTGCGTTATGCGGGGATAGTTGGCCGTATGTCCGCCATGCTGAACAGTGTGCAGGTTGGTGAAGGCGGGGTGCATAGATGTGGGAGCATAGAATTACAGTGCAATAATTTGATTTGCTGTGCTGCCCTATGTTTTTTTCAGCTTGTTCATTAAGTGTTTGAGCCTGCTGGTCAGGATTGGGCAAAACTTGGTCCACTGACTACCAAGGAGCCCCACAGCCTATAATACCTATTATTCATGATGGCCATCCATTCGAGCACTATCCAGGCACAAACCAGCTTAGCTTTCAGGATCTGATAATATCGGATGCATTTGGTCACAGGCACATACAGGGAATACAATGAATAACATTAAATATAATAACGGGTATCTTTTTTTTACTGTCATCGTTATCAGCAGTTGTGATCTATTGACAATGCTGGATGGAAGCTGTCACCATCTCTCATTGGTTCTGAGATGCAACAAACAATCCCCATCTATGTCCTGCACACAAGCTTACTATTGTATTTAACAGGGAGTAAATACCTCCTGTGTGCATTTTCTGCAATTGGATTTTTTCAGGAAGGTCTTTGTTTTCCTGATGACCATCCAATCAAGAACACATTTGTATGTGACTGCTATATATCTGTCATGCTTGTTGTCGTTGTTGTAATATCTTGAAAGCGAACCAGTTTTAATGATGACTTCCTTCATTATGTATTACTGCAAAAAGCACAAGCGATGGAGATTACAAACTTTGTCAGGTGCTCGAGTCATGTGGTGAAGGCATATAGGGAGAAGCAGCCTCCAGATGTTTAGTCTCATTAACACCGATCTGATCACATGCGTCGAGTGAGCTGTTAATTACGTCATTGACATGGTTGCATCTTGAACTGTGTGTCTGTGTCCAGGCCAATTACTGCTGCAATTTCCCTCTGCGTGCTTATCCAGCCTAATGGAACGTCCACACCGACGATTAGCACGGTTGGCTATGTACGGTGCGAAAGAAGTTCAACACACGTACATGATGTGACTGATGCGGTCACACAGAAGGGCCATGGGTGCAAGCCAAAACCTGATAGCATATTTGATTAATAATGACCTGATAATTGTTTTTTTACCCTTCTATCTGGCAACAAAACTGACACCTTTTGGCGTCATCTGGTCCAACCCATGTGAGACTAGGCTCTAAGGAAAGCTGTCTCGGGTGTGGACCAATCAACTTCAAGGACAGTGCATTCATTATCAGAGTTATGTTTTTGTTTTCATTATGACTGCAGGTATTGTGGTCTATGCAAACATGACTTTTTGTAAAAAAGGTGTCAGTTTTGTTGCCAGATAGAAGGGTAAAAAAACAATTATCATATTTTTTACTGGCAAATGAGGTTCCAATGGTAATAATGACCTATTTACCGTATTGTTCGTGACCAATGCTCTCTGAACCTTTAAAAGTGAATTACAAATCACACTGAAACCCCATTAATTCTCTTGCATGAACTTTTTCGAGGTGCAAAAATTTATTTCATGGCAATTACTTACTGAGCCTAAAGACTCTTTCTTTCAGGAGGCTCCTGCTAAATTGGGACTTTTGGCCAATTATGTTGAGGAGTTTTTGGCTTCACGTGGAAGGATACTGAAGTACACAGAGAACATGCACTCCACGTACGGCACTCAACCCTGCCATCTCCTGGCCATCTGGCAAGCCCCATGCCTATAACAACTGGCAGCCTTATTGGTCACCCATCCAACTCTAATCAGGCTCATCAAGCACATTTAAGGTGATTTGGTTGAAGAAAAAATGAATAAATGCCTTGCAATCGGCGTTAAATTCAAGCAACCAGCCAACACAATATTTGTGCTTTGATTTTATTTTTGTAAGGCAAGCACAAACATTGTTAACAACAAAAAACATACACTTCTGCGGGTTTCTGTTTGAATCCCTCGTAATGTATGAAGTACATGTTGCATCTGTTATGAGTGCAAATTCGGAGACGTAAGGATGGCCTTTTTTATTGTGGTATTTCTAATACCCATGGGATCTGAGTACATAGAACTGTGACTAAAAGAAACCAGGCAGAGAGGGGAATGCATTAGATGTTCAACATCTGGGCCGACGCCTGCCAACAAATGACAAAACACGGTCATGTAGGAACACGCCTCAGATTCTATCTTGTTCCTATAGTGACTGCTGGGCTGTTTGCCAGACTTTATCCTCTGCTTTGTGATGCTTGACATGTCAATACATAGGCCCGTTTTGGGCATATTTTATTTTCTGCTATAGCTTGTTCAATGAGAAATCGCCTCCAAAGTGTCCGTTTCGGGACGAACGTCATTTCTTTCCCGAGTGAACTGTTCAGTACGAGCGTTATTCTGGCACTCGAGCACGTGCTATTTTAAGACACGGGCGACAACCTCGATCAGTGGCAGCAACTGATTTTCCTCTCTCCTTATCCGGGCCAGCTAGCGTGTGTGTTTTCTTGCAGCCGGCACACGATCAAGAGCCGATGTGGCCGGCGAGCGTTTGTTTGATGTAACCAACACATGGTTCGAGGATGAGTTTGTCGAAAAGGCTCGTGCGTGCATGCGTGTACGTGCGCGTGTGTGTTTGCGTGCGTTAGTGTGTGTGGGGAGCGGTGGTGTAGCGGTTAGCGCGCTGCTCTATGAACCCGGCGACACGGGTTCGATTCCCGCTCACGGCCAACACCAGTGACGATTATCTGAACCGGTCCTGGGCCTCCCCTAGGTCGACTCAGCCTCAAATGAGTACCTGGTGCGGTGTGTAAACATCACCACTAGGGAGACAAAGGCGGTCGGGCGTGGTGCTGGTCACCCACCCCCTCGTGTACCGTGGCGGCCTTCATAGGTGCTCGCTAACGGCACTTGCCCCTACAGTCTGTTAAGGCTATATGGGGGATCTTAGTTAGTGTGTGTGCGCGAATTGCACGTGAATGTGTCCGTGCGTGATGTATAAATCAGAGGGATTTATGCCTGCTGTGATCGGCCGTGCTGCACAGTCTTGCTGGCCAATTGTCCCTGGCTTGAGGGGGCCTCTTTATGGCCAACGAGTCCAGCTTTGATGATGAATAATTTGGCAAAACTAAGCCTTTGGTGGCATCAGCTGTGTCGATACCATGACAGCGGTGTCTGTTTAAGAAAGGAATTTTTATTGTGTGGAAATGACCTTGTGGTAACAATGCGAGCCTTAAAAGTCACGAGATCATTTCAGGTTATGCCACATTCTCGAAAAATGTTTCCGTGACTCTTGCATGTCTCAAAATAATTGTACAACGTTTGGGCAGTGGCTCTAATTGACATGCAAGCAATAGAGGATTGTGTGCATTAAGAGCCACCATTTGAACATTCTCATTGGATGTCTACAACTGTCCAGTTTTATATACAATTATACTTCACGTGGGGAAGCAGTGGCACAGTGGTTAAGAGCACTTTGCTGTGGACTCAGTTGATTTAAATACGTGACTAACATCAGCGGTGAGTGATATCTGAGCCGGTCCTGGCCACCTCCTTCACCAACCCACGCTGACCTGCATGGCGAACTACGGTCAAACAACACACTTCGTTCAGCAGTGTATTGGCAAAGGGCTGAAAAATACTTAGCGTGTGTTGTAGAGACATTGAGCAGGTTGTGAGTTAAGGTGATGTAAGCATCAGTCTGTTGTTCATTTCTCGGGGGAGCTCTCGATGCCACATTTAGAGAGAGCACCGCTGCATAATGGGCTGAATGTGACGCATAACCTGTGTCCTTGCCCCCTATGAAGTCAGTGTGCATCATGTTAATTAAATAGTTGGATTTACTGAACCATAAATATTATGGTGCAGCACTGTTGCCTAAGCGCTCACTTCTTCTTAAACCACGTCTTTTGTGGCTAGTTTCTCCCTATTCTCAGTTTTCATTCCTTCTGTTATCCTTTGCTTTATTTTGTCCCGGCATTCCATCTTCCATAGCTCCTCCCTACTCTCTTGATCTGACATCGCATTCTCTGTCTTTTTTCCATTTTTTTTTTGCACCGCAACCACAAACGTCAATCTACCCTCCTCCTCCTCCTCCTGCTCAGCCGTCTCTGCTCCCTGCCCCCCCCCGCGCATGTCCAGGTCCCGCTGCCTTCCATACCCTGCCTTGGCGTGAGGCACCCCACATCCTTGCGTGCCCATATGGTTTTGCGTTCGAGACCCCGCAGAGCTTCTGATCTGGTCCCTGCATGAACATGGCCCTCATTCTTCAGCATTTGCCACGGCCGCCTTTTGTCTCTCACCCGGCTCGCTATGGGCTCCCGTGTCGCTGAATATGCATGCGCCACCCCCCTCCCGCCTCCCACCATTGTGCCTGTGTTCCCCCAGACCCAGGCTCCCGCTTTTCACTGTAGCGCACGGGGGCTAAAGAGTTCTGCCCCCCCCCCCCGCCGCTATTCATCATCTCAAACAGACTTCTTTTCTCCCTCTTTTTTTAGTTTTTTTGTCGAGTCGTCACTGGCTGCTTTCTTCCTCCCCCTTTTAGTGCCGGCAAATTTTCAGCAGCCGTATGCAAGTGCCTTCGGAGGGCCTCTCAAGGTCAATAGATGTGGCCGTATTAACGCCGGTTAAGGGCGTTCTTCAAAATGAGCTTTTCATTTTTTATGCAAATTTGATGAGTTCATAAAAGTAAGAGTAGATGATGTTTATCCAAGCACTGGACAAAAGTAATACTTTCCACTGTTTTGTCCTGAATGTGCATGTTTAGGTAAATTACCGTGTTTCACTCTAGAGGCTAGGTTCCAGTTGGCGGAATTTTGTAGGCAGATTCTAATGGCACATGTCAACTTTTCCAGACGAATGTGAGGAGCAGGAAGGCCAGTGCTGTCCATAGGATTTAATTCTTGTTAATACGAGGATTGCTCACAATTATGTTGGGAAAGAAATATGAAAATGGAACACTCGCCGATCACTTTATGATCCACCACAAGTGACGGACTCGGCGCTTAGAATACTGACACAACGAATGATTACAACCGTATTCTACACCTCATTTTACAAATGTTTTCCACGCGCATACTCCAATGTAAAGGGCCCAAAAAGGACTCTTCTGCTGCCCTATTATATGACTGCCTGGGACTGTGCATAGATTTACGACTGCGTCGCGCCTTGAGAAGAGGCTGGTGTCTCCGCAGGCTGCCCGTTTCTCCACGGATCGCAGGACACTTGTCTCATGCCGACAGCTTGAGATGGCCCTTTGTCTGCGCCTCCCCGTGCCTCCTCAAGGCACTGTGGTTGATGTCGCCACCACCACCGCCACCGTCGCCACCGCGCTCGATTTCTCTTTGACTTGAGCATGTGTTGCTGTGGATAAGACTGGAACTCACAGAGTCTCCTTGTTCATTTTGAGTGCCTTGGGAGATGATTGCTTGCATCCACGTGGTAGCTGGCAGTCACAATTTAATTATCATTATTGTTACCCACTTCTAACAGTAGCTTGGTATAAGGCTGGGGTGTTTGGCAGAACATCGTCAAGCTCAAATCCTGGCCAGAATCGGCTCAGCCCATCATTCTTTAAAGGCCGGTAAAATTAGCAACTTTTAAGTTAACTTTATTTTGTAGGTAGCCAACAAGGCTTGTCTTACAGAAAGACTGGTCCTTACGATATAAATGTGGATTTTCTACCATTGTCCATCAGAATAGGCATGCATCTTCACTTTTGGATACAGATCTCCCCTTTTCCCCACTATTGCTCAAGGTCCCGTGATGCCACAATAATCTCCGTGAAAGTATTTCATTGCGGCGCGACTGCTGCGAGGTTTCGTAACCTCTCCTCCCCTTCATTCCATTGAAGTATTTTGCAACCGATGTTACATTGTCAATGAGACCCCCTACTCGCCCATGCTGAGTATTTACACATTCCTGGAGGGAACCCACCACTGCCCTTTGCGGGCGGTGTGCTTTGGTTTTTCTCTGCACAGCCCTAACCCCCCCGCCCCGCCACCACCACCACCACCACCGTGTAGGACTCCGCAAAAGGACTCCAGGCCTGGGATTCCAAAAGCTCTTTTAAACAGTGGCGGGCTTGAGCTGTAAAAGCCATTGAGGCTTGAACTGTCCAGCATTAACATATCGCAAGCTGCTTAGCAGCGGGGTGTACCCAAAGTATTTACCACTGGTTGTCTCCGGGGTTTACTGTAAGGAAGCAGCTGTTTAAGCTTTGACTCTGCTCATGCAACAATTTCTGACAACTTAAAATTACCCGTCTGCATCACACACACAATTCGCCCGCTTTAAGCCACGCATGCTCATTTACACACAATTATCGTGGCACCACCGTGTTCTCTTTGGAGAACCAGCGGCCTCGGCGCAAAGAAAGTGTTAAAATGCGTTACGATCTGTAATTACCTCTGATGGATAGACCTCTGATGGATAGGAGTTTACGCTGTTTGATGAGGTGATTTAAGGTGGGGGGAGGTATGGGGGAGGGGAGCTGATTGACAGAAAAGGGGCACTGGGGCAAATATTTGCTGTTTACTTTTGGTTAGCACAACATTTTGGGAAATAACGGCTCCAGGGGTGACCCATTGGGTTCATTGTGTGTGTGTGTGGGGTGGGGGGAGTGCACACAGTTGCCCTGGGAGGGCCATTGGGAATCTGTGGTGAGATAACGGGGAGTGAAACGCAGTGCAGTAATGCATTATCTCTCGCCGCTCTTGTAGTTTGGCAAAAAAGGGAGGCAAAGGATGCAAACCAGAGCAATTGGTTCGTTTTGTTTTTGCATTTATCAGCAGATGCACAAGGGTGGGCTCTGCCATCACGTGAAGAAGGATTCTGGGGGTTACACAATGGATGGTTTGAAGGGAATGAAAGGAAAGCCTCAGCTGAGAAAACTGCTTGATGTCACATACAGAAAACTCACGCATACAAAGTATAATAATTAAAATATCTGTACGTGTAGGTCAGCAACCTGCAAGCCTTGTACAAGCCATCTGAAAGCCTAAAAAAAGCAATACAGTAATGAGAAAATCTAAATGTATTCCCAACAGTGGCCTAGCATTGTTGGCACGAGTCCTGGCGCATGTGAAAGGACTTCAGCAATTCGAGATCGTAGACTATACGTTCTTTAATTCAACCACCATAATGTACAGCCACAGCAACCCCAGCATCAGAAGGCCCCCTTCGCGGCACCCTGCTCTGTCTTTATATAGTCCCAACCAGTTCCACCAGCCTTGCTTAATTGCCAATTATCCAATCCACCCATTAAGTACCTGTACACACGTTGCCCATTATGGATGTGAGTGCAGACTACCATCCCAGCCCCATCATTACTCAGTTGTCTTTGACAGAAGAGTTCGACACAAGGGATGAAATGGGGCGGGGGGGGGCCTGTCCATTTCCCCCTCTCTGTTACTTCGGCCCCCTCTGACGAGTTGGCCTCTCTGGCCCAGGAACTGCCGGTGCAGTTGCAGCACCGGCACGATAGATGCGTTTGTTAAAACAACATTGACAACAGCAACATGCGCTGTGACTGTGAAATATAACCTCAATTTCCCTGCGGTTTTTTTTTAAACCTTTTTTTTTACATCGCAAACTCCGTGGCACTGTGCGCAGAGTGGCTTGCCGAGGTAATTTCATTCGCGGCGGCGTGCGAAGTGACGCCGTCGGTGGCCTCCAGAACAAACCATTGGCCCTCGACTGAGAAAGAAAACACACGCTAGGAGTTAACAGTTTCCAACTAAAGTAGAGCCCAAGTGCCTGCCGATTCTAAACACACTTCCGAAGCAAGGAAATATACACGCTTGCATTAATGCTGTTTAGTGAATGAGTAAATATATGTTTTTCGTGGGGTTGTGAGGTGGAGCGGTTGGCGCAGTGGATAAGGCATTCGATTCCTGGCCATGGCCGACATCGGCTGCCAGTGATCTCTGAACCGAACGCGCACTGACCAATGTGGTGACGTATCGGTAAACAACCTACACGACCAATGCCACGTGTGGAAGTTTGTGAGTATTTTATTATGTTTTAATATTTTATTATTTCCCTTCTACGTGACTTGACCGAAAGAACCAAGAAGATGAATCCCTGCAGTCACGAAAGCTTTAAATCGAAATTTGTGAGTTTGGTTTTGAGGGTTAATATCAAGTAACGGTGTCATGAATCATCGATTTATTGATTGATTCGCTCGTTATGAAGCAATGTCTAAGGTGATTACATACAGGCATAGAATCATGCGTGCGAGAATCTAATTTTTTTTTCTCCAAAATGCAACCCTGAATCATTACATTTTCATTAATTGAGAGGTGGGCAAATAATCATTTCAGGTCTCGTGTTTGTCATCAGAAACAACAGCAGAAACAACGTTAACGATTTTAAAGAATCGTGATAAAAACCACGTCGAAAAGCAGACACGGGGTACACATCACTCGGTCAGCCACTTTTGCTTGAAATAGTTTGAGGCTTCGATTGAGACGAGGAAAGCCCAGTGCAAATGAGAGAGACTTGTTACAGCGACGCACGTAATCGGGTGCCGCAAAGTCTCGGTTCCATGCATGTTGTGAGCGTCTCGTAAGGTCGTGCACACGTTTGCGGGCGAACTTCGCCCCGCCCGGGTTAAACGCAGCCACGCCAAGCAATCGCAATATTCCTCTGTGGCGCCAGGAAGAGGAAACTTCAACTTCCACTGAATCTTCATCGTCCGTGTCAGGGGGGGGTGGGAAGGCGCACACTGTGGTGCCACTGTTGGCTGTCAGTTGGAGAGCTATGACAGGAATGTACAAGAAATGCCTCACTCTGGCTCGGCTACACCGGGGGAAGCAAACGCTTTGTTTGAGTGGAACGCTCGTGTTTCGCCCTGTGCTCATTTACATTGTCCTCTCCCCCCCCACACACCCTCGATGTGATTTGTTTAAGAGATAACGTGTTGAGCAATTGTCCGGGCAAAATTGTATATTGGGTTTGTGTTTGAACAATATATTTCAACCCCTCCCCATAATAGGTTTTTATGTGTGTATGAAAATAGTAAAATGCCAATGACCACATCACAATGAATCTTGTTAAATCTCAAGCTAAGCAGAGCTGAGCCGGGACATTGCTTGGATGGGTTATCATAAGCTGCTGATATTGTGGGCAGCGCAGCAAAGTCCATAGTTGTACTGCACTTCTATGCTCCCGCATTATTATCCCCACCTTCACCAACCCACACCGACGATCGCCTTGGTGACGTTTCATCAAACAACTTCCATCATTGGCACGCAGTGCCGAATTATCCTATTAGCACAAGTAGCTGCACATGTAGCTACGAGCCCCAGACATTCAAGGGCCCCACATTAAATGCTTTCAAGCTATCAATTCTGGCTCAGTGATTCTGCACTTGCTCTATTACTATAGTACTATACTGCCTTCAACTTTTTAAAGTGACTGGGTGTTTAAGGTTAGCGATTTGTCATATTATCTGGCTGTATAGCCTAAAAGAAATACAATTACTTTACGATGCAAGTTAATAATGTATGTGTTTAAATTTAACGTATTTTATTTATTTATTTAGGGCCCCTTTATAACATATGCTACAGGCCCTGCACTAGCTTAATCCGGCACTGTTGGCACGGTGTGTCCCTCATCTAGCAGTGGAGTGATAAAGAACTGCACGTGTATAAATGCTGGAATAGCTTGTCTTGCCATGGTGCTCAACTTGAGGATTGTTTGCATTTTTGTTTTCATTTCAGCAGCAAGGAGCTGTGCAAAAATGGTGCCGGCTGTAAAGTGAAAAGCTCCCCTTCAGTAACACGTGGTGGTGAAACAGCCCTCCCACGACCCTCGTTGCATCCGTGCAAGTATTGAAGCTGAAAGCACCTCACTTCTCAAGAAACGCAATATATTTTAATAAAATGAGCTCCAAGAGATGTGTTATTTGGGCAACCAAAATTTTTTGTGAAAAAAAAAAAAGAATCTAGTTCTTTTCGGTACAAAAAGTTGTTATGAAAGGGATATTTTTGCCTTACCTAAATGTCAACCAAAAATATCAACGGACGCATGCGTGAGAACATCACGGCCTGCTCCATAAACGTTTCTGTAAATGGATGCTTATGTACAGAATCGCGCACTATTTTTGTTGACTCAAAAAATACAAAGAAGTTTGACGTATCTCGTCAGTGCTCATAGAGAATAGACTTATGTATGCTCGACATGAATATGTTCGATTTAACTTTTGTCCCATTTCGTTACCCTCGAGAATATTTTTTGTTATTACTCCGTGGCTTTTCGCTGTCGTGCTGGATAGCTCTCTGGTGTGTTTTCGAGTTGTTCAGTACCATGTCCGATATTTCGCTCCATGTGCTGTGAGCTTCTTCAGTCATGGAACAGATGTCGAACGAACATCATGTTCAAGAACACGTGGCACAATCTGAACATTCATCGGAATGTAATCACTTTTTTGAGAGTATCTCTGAATGGATGCACACTGAGAAATGTCTACATAATTGTCTGCATATTCGGTACTACGCACCTATATTTGGCAAAGCAGCATTCATTAGGCCATGCGATTTTTAACAGGAATCCAGAATGTTATTTTGTTCTGTAGGAGTTGATTTGCAACTCCCCTATATTCAGCCACCAGATTCAATAAAATGTAAATAAATGTGCACGATGGAAGCTTGCAACATGACAGCACTCAATGCAACCCAAGTATTTGTTTCACGAGAAGCATAAGCTCTCAGACACTGCTCCACACACCTCCCCTCCAACATCCTTTATCAGTTTACTTTCGTTGTATGCACATTATAATATTGGTAATAAAAATTAACGGAATGGCGATTACGCACTACAATGATAACACTGGTCAACACACTTTTTTCTGGCATAAGGTATTCCAACGGTTTTAAGGTCATTTTGGGGTGCTGATTCCAAATCTGGCATCTATCACATCAGGTTTTTGAGATATCAAATATTGCATTTTCGATAAAAATTGCAGAAGAAAAATATATAATAAATGTGGATATCTACATAAAATGATATTATAAGCATATGTTATCCTAAAAATACAACACCATATTTTAACACTAAAGCAGTCACTGACTCGCAACAACTTGCAATCATAAGTGACAGTTAATTTCGGGTAAATCAATGAAAATGGGGGATGCCGATAGAATAAAATTAGATGTGATAGAGCAAATCTGAGATCAGATTTGGAATCAGCACCCTGAAATTAGTCTAAAACAGCTGCAAAAGTCCAGGCCAGAAATGTTTTTTTGTTGACCAGTGTATAATTGAGGAGTGGGGAATCCCCAGGGCCTTTGGGCCATTTCGGCCCATGACTTCATTTAATACGACCCAGGGGCCACACGAGCCCTGTGACTTTAAAACAAAGTATTTATCCATCCCTGCAAACATCTCGGCTGCACTAATTCGTAACCGTGGTTGTTTTTGACCTGGAAAAGCTGTATTTTTCATTTCAGCGCCATGCTCTTGTCACTTCTGTCAATGCGGTAGCTTCATCAGTACTCGGTCGACGTGCGTGTTACTCTTCGCATTATTATTATAAGTATTTGGTTACCCCAACGGTGTGTTAATGTGTGGCCTACCGAAAAGTAACCTAAAGTAGTTTTTAGCCCAGCGTAAGGAAAGGGCACCCACCCTTGTGTTAATTGGTCGATGTGGGAGGCCATGTCCTGGTTAAAGAGCAGCACTGGTAGAGAATCTTGAGTGTGAAGGAGGATGTTTCATCCTGTATGTATGGTTGTCAACTGTTATGCTTTTCCCAGGGTCATCAATGTTTTTTATAGTTTTCCCCTTTTCAAGTATTCGGAGATTATGTCCCATGAAATGCCCCAGCTTTTTGTATCTCAGAGATAGAAAGCCCTGCCTGTATGACCTGGCCTATGCCATCATACATTACAGTAAAGCCATTTTGGCCAAATGACAGGCCATATTTAAAATTGCACACTGAAATTTACAGTACGATATGTTTGTACAATTATTATTGACACACAAATGCACACATCCACATCGATGGTTCGATAACCATGTACACAGTATTATCTCTTTTTTTACATTTAAATTTGAATGTTTTTTTTTCTTTCTGTATAACGTACTTACTCTCACTCTCTATTTATGTTCACATTAAATAATTATGTTTCAAGAAGGTCATCATCACAAGGTAGAGTTGGTTTGGTTCCGGCCAGTGCGCCTGAGATATGAAACTGGGATGGACACAGATGGGATGTGTAACGCACCTGGCCCAAAGACTGCCATCTTTTTCTACGCCATCCCAGCCTCTCATCCCACTGCCACGTTTATTCTCCTCGCTCGCTACATTGCACTCGACTGGGTGCTATTTTCGGAGATAAAATCCCCCCCCCCCCACCTTTAAAATCATGGCAATGGATCGATAACATTGCAAGCCAACGTGGAGCCTGTTGCAAATTTGGGGTATTATTTATAGCTGTAAGAGCATTTGTGGCTTTTGGAATCATTCCAGTTTCATTTTTCATTAAAAAAATCTATGTGTGAATTTATATGCACAGTGTATGCTCACTCGAATTAACGATGGCCAGGGACGTGTTCATGACATTACGCGTACATTACAACACGTGACAGCTGTGATATATGAACTTTAGCCTATGTGACCTATCCTGAATCGAGCTTACGTCAGTCTGAAACATGGCAGGCCTGTGCAATATGTACATTACCAAAGTCACGTATCAATTTACACCTGGTTTGTGTGCCAAAACAGAAAATTGGATCGTGTGAAAAATTCACTGCAGGTGGGCATCAGGGACGAAAGTTCAAAACATCAGCGTTTTGCAGGAGTTTTATCTCCTGGGTGACATTGGTTGTAATTTCAAATTTCACAGCAGTTGTATTACCATCGCAGAACAAGTTGTCACACTGGCAAAATGTAATTAGTAACACCTTACAGCAAAGAAGAAAAAAAAAGCCGCTCAGGTGATGGCTTGCTCTAATTGTAACACACGGAGTCATTCCGACGATCGCGTGATATTTCGTTTCAAAAATCTATTTTCACCTCATTGCACCGCCTGCACAAATTTGGTAATGTGTGGCTGTTTACCTGTGAGAATCACAATGTGCTGCGTGCAGTGTGAAAGGTGGAAAGCAATGTTTTTAAGGTGTTATCACTTGCTGCAAACTGTTTAATTTGTTAACATGATGAATATAGATATTATTGTTTTGTACATATATAGTATATATATATAAAATTATAACGAATACGTCAATTTTGGGGAACTATATGAAATATGCCCCTGATCGTGCCACAGTAATGTTTTGGTGTCCTATGTAACAGTTTAATTTTGTATTATTCTGATTTGTTTATGTTTGATTATAAACCCAAATTAAACCACTTGTCCTTTTTGGTTGTCGGTTATTGCCACTGATATTGAATGTTTGTTTTTTTGTTTCCCTCCCGTCTGCCAATAATTTCGCCTGCCGCTCAAGTCTGTATTGACTGATGCAAACTTGCAATGGGGGGGGAGGGGGGGGGGAAACACAACTGGCACAGCGGTCCGCATTTTTTTCTTCTTTAAAATTGACATTCAACTACAAAGATAATCTTCATCAGATATCCTATCGAGCTGACCGACGTAAAACAGCGCTGAGCTTACGGACGACCTTGATTCTCAGGGCGAGTCCGTTAGCCCGAGGGATCAGCTGACAGGGTCGCAGCACGTGACTGACCCCGGTAGGGCACACACAACCCTTGCACCACGCACTGGGGACCTCAGCACCCAACCTGCTCAGCTGAGCCTTGGCCTTATGTGGGCATGGCCTTGTGAGCTCGTTGACAAATGTACGCGAAAAAGAGTTGTAAGGATATTATGAGCACAGTGCTGGACTTTCTGTATGTCGAGTTGGCATTTAATGATTAGCTGGTGAGATGTTTCAACATCAACAGTGGATAGACAAAGCTGTCAGGCACGGTGCTGGCCACCATCCCCCACGTGTCACATGCTGTGCCAGCCTTAATAGGTGCCAGAACTTTCCCCGCGGTCTGTGTGTCTGTACAGGAGATTTAGTTGCACTTTCAGCACAATTACAAGGCTTCGTAGGAACACAACGACCTACGCTTAATGGAACGAGGGTCAACTGGCTCGCCTCGTCAGCATGGGCATAACCAAGGTCGTGTGAGTTGACATTGGGGCTCGTGTCTGGCGCTGTGAGCACGGGGAAGGAAAAGCAGGCAACAACTGAAAACGCCATGCATTGGCAATGGGGTGGAGGTTGAGCAATTTGTGGGTGGAGCAGACTGACCAATCAAATGTGATCTGATTCCTTAACTAACCAACTAGCCATCCAGCCTCTGGGTCTAGCTCTAACCAATCAGCCAATCAACCATGAAGAATAACCCTGCCAATGACCATACTACGACTCTTAGCGCTAACTCTGGGGTATTGCCATTGTCCCTAACGCGCCTTGTTCATGTTTAAGTTTTGGTGTTCTCAGCAACAACACGGTTAGAGGTTTATTTTCACCCGGCAGTTGATAGAGAATGGCTGACGGTGACGTTAAATTGACAAGTGGTGAGGATTTGTCCGTTCTTCTGCTGGGGTGGAAGTAATTTTATTGTTTAAACTGGTGCTGGAACGTGCCGAGTGAGTGAGACGTGCGGCGCTGTCTCGTTTGTGCTTGTTTGTTTCTCGAGTTTGCCGTGATGTAACTGTGAAGAGCAAATATACTCCCGGTGTGCATCACGCAAATGCCCTGTACCAGTGCCCACTGCCTCTAAGATGCCTATGTGCAAGATGTCGCAAAAAATCGTGGGCTTATCTGTAGGCTACAATTGTGGCGATATGGAAAGATTGATGGCTGTCAAAATTATAAATGCACTTTACGAATGGAAAGAAAATAAACAAAACTTTTTTCTGAAACACTGCCCCCCCCCCACCTGCATGCCAAGCGTGGCTCGTTTTACGCTGATGTTTGTTTAAATTGGCTGTGAAAATGTGCTCGATTTTGTGTCCTCATTTAAACGTTGACCACATGGAGTCACCCAAACGATATTTCTCTCAAAGTCACTCGATAGACCCCTTCGAAAAACGGGGTTATGTCTGTGAGCACATCGCAAATGTACCCAATTTCATCAGCTCTCAGACACTTGAGGATTAAGCCTGTTGGAAACTTGGAATGGCGCCTGCTAGAACTTGCCGGTTGTTGTCAACATGGGGCTATGAGGTGGCCTGGTGATGCCAGTGTTGAGTATCACACCCTCGCATGCGTGGGTTTCTCTGGGTACTCCAATATCCTTCCACATGTGAGACATTCATGGAATTGCCAAACATTCCAATGCAGGACTTTTCTGAAAAACAATTTTGAAAACTCAATATTTCACATGATACAAATATGTGCATGTAGAGGAAGTTAATGCAAGGGTATTCATGAGTTTAGGTGTGACTGAAAGTTGTTTTTATGTTGTCATCTTTTTCCATATTTTGCTATCGGCATCGTGTTGAATCCATTTTGATCCTCGGAAGCGGATACTATAGAATTACTGCCGAGATCCCGAAGCTTATATCGACTTAAAAACCTATTTGCTGCCTTTTATTTTTTAATATTGGAATTTTTATAGAAACATTTCTCACGATCATTACACGGGATCACATCCCTCCATACAGTATATCCATGCATAATTTTGGGGCTAGTGATTTTAGTTCACACCGATCAAGGCTGGAATTGCCCGCAAGGGGGGTTTTTGTCACCAGAATGACTCCCACCTGCCTTTGTCTCCCCAATGCTCGCGTTCATACACCAGCCCAGGTGCTGCTTAGACCTCAAGGGACACTCGAGAGAGCCACGGAAGATTTAAACATCGCTTGCCACCGATGGCGCAATGCACGCACCACAGATAGCAAAATAAAAGTGAAGGGACTTGCAATCGTTGAAAAAAGGTGGCGTTAGGGGTGGGGTTTGGATCAATAAAGCAAGTCAGCACTAGTGACTGGTTGGCCAACTGGTTAGGGGTAAGGTTCGCGTCGGCACATGGGTTTTTGGATAGTTGGTTCGGGGTATGGCTAATGTTTGGTTGGCTAGCGTGCTCTGCCCAAAAGAAACTACTCCTCCTCCCCCAGTGTAACCGGCGGGGAATGACTTTTCAGTAGTCGGTGAATTATCGTCTCTTGACGTTTATAGGGCCGAGTCTGCTGATCGGGATGACAAGCGCGCAGTGGAATGCGCTTGGCTCTCTGCCACTCCACGCTGACACTGCACGGCATTTCCCAGCAGAACGCGTCTTCATTACTCTACTACCATTCCTGTTGTTACTCTAACTACTACTATTCGTGTTGTTACCATCGCTGCGTAATTACGATACAAAATTCGTTTCACGACGGGGTGATCAGCTGTTATTGAAACCGAGTTCGGTGATTTGTAAAAAAAAAATAATGGTAATTGAATGTCGACTTTAAAACGCGATGCGCTTGGCCAAATTAAAGCCACAAAAGTTGTATTTTTGCATTTGGTTAACTCCATGCATTCACGTATATCGATTGTTCACGATTCGAATATCATAGGTCAACCGACTAGGCATATTCATGCTCATAGCAGCAAGTTGAGGGGTGGGGTACACCAACCTTTCTTTTTTAACCCGTGCGACTTTTTGAACTATTGAAAGCAGCCAGTGACTGATGATACAGTTGAAGAGGTGGAACACTGTACCTTGGTAGTCGGGTGAATGCACGGGGGCAGCATAGAGAGAGAGAGAGGTCAAGAGTTGTCGTGTGCGACGTCGCAAGAGGCGCAACGCTTAGGAAAGTGGAGATGTGAATGTCAACACCACAGGGAGAGTGCGATCAAAGTAGGGCAATGGCAACCTCACTCAGGGCCGCGTAGATAGTCTCTCTAACTATAACTTTATTATTTACCAGGTAAGGCCCACTGAGGTATATAGCTCTTTTTTCAGAAGCGACCTGGCTTTCACAAATTATAGCTCAACGAAGTGGCTTATCATCATGTGGAAATGTATAGCAGCCCAAGACTGTAAACGCATGTTTCTAAATGTGGAGGAAAAAACCTGGAGGACCTGGAGAAAAATCCACGTGAACACGCGAACTCCAAATATACAGGTGACAGCAGGTTCGGGATTTAACCCACGACCTGCATACAGGGCGAGATCTCGCCACCGTGGCGCCAGTCATCAAAGGGGTGTTAGCAGATCGGAGGAAGCCGAGAGTACTCGGGGGGTACTGATGGAGTAAAGTGGATCGACTTCGTGTCAAACTCGATCGAAAATCAGCGCAGTGTGAACTCGATATTATAGATAATGGCTAAGAGATGAGAAGATTGAGGTGATTGGGACAGTGTTTGAAAAAGTCAGATTAAAGGCAGCCCAGGAAAGTCTATGAGTATAAGCTATAGGGGAGCAAGAATGTGGGAAAGACTGCCAACACACCACAGAGAGAAAGGATTAATGAAGACCTGGAGGGCATTCCTCGTGGGCAGTATTGGAGACTTTGTATGGCTTCCTGCTTCACTCTTGACGCTTCAGGATAAGAGAGAGATAACATTCAGAAGGTCTTGCACCAATGAGACCACATTTATAAATATTTAGTCATTTATATCAGAAACAGAAGCCTGGTCACGTTTTACCAACTGACAACGGAGTTGATTGTGGGGCTTTTTTCTGGGCGGTAAGTATGTTACATGTTTATTTTATTGGTCAATATTGTGGATATACCACTTGGGTATTCTGGTCTCCCTTGTAAAAGACATTTGCTACACTTAATGAGCTCTCACCTGGCATGAAATTAATCTTATAAATTAATTTGAAACAATGCGGCACGCACTTGTTCTTCAATTATTCATGCATTACACAGTTATTCGCTGTATTCACGACCTGTATCTCGCGAGAGCAACTACACGAGCACATCACAGAGCCGATTACGCATCGCTTCCTTTGTTGGTGCATTTCTCAGAGGCTGTCTCGGCAATTAACGAAGGAGTAAGGGAACTCGTAGCGACTTCCATGCTTTGTGATTTCAGGAAAAACGACAACACCAAACATAACACAGTTAAGGTTCAGGGATCAGATAGGAAAGGTTCATCTTTTTGGTTCTTTCGGTAAAGTCACGTAGAAGGGAAGTAATAAAAAAATAAAAATAAAACATAATAAAATAGTTCTCACGACGTTTCGGACCAGGTCTGTCGGGGAGACAGCGTCTGAATGTCTCCCCGACAGACCTGGTCTTCACCTGAGGACGGCTGCTTGCGTTGTGGCCGAAACGTCGTGAGAATTAGTTTTATTATGTTTAATTTTTATTATTTTATTACTTCCCTTCTACGTGACTTTACCGAAAGAACCAAGACGATGAATCCCTGCAGTCACGAAAGCTTTAAATCGAAATATAGGAAAGGTTATTTAGGTATACAGAATAACAAACTACCACTGACAAATGCCGAATGTCTGAACTGCTTCAACTAAGCAAAGTTAACCGGGAGTGCATACGTTTTATTTACCAGTAATCGTAAATGGAAGATCAAATCAGATATTACTGATACTACTGCATAGGTTTTCATGGTTGTGCTGCATGGCTCTCCGACATGTTTTCGGATTGTACCGGACAGACATCATGCCAAACATCACGCTGTACAACGCAGAAATCAATCAGTGGTTCTATCGGGAAAAGTTATATAAATATAGCTTTGTAAACACGCAGTGTATCACATTGATGGCACAAGTGTCATTTCATGCACACTCTTTCCCATTCATGTTCAGCGTCTATGGGTGCGAGTGGCTGTCTAAGAAATGCATTTGTATTTGGACACTCTGCCCAAGAAAGCCTCATGTCGTTGTAGTTGTCTTGAAACGTTTTCTGGAACACCCTGCCTGGGATGATGATGGGATATTTGTTATTATACATGTGTGTGTTTTTGCAAATACTTAAATGTATGGAGAAACCCCACACATACTGTAAGAAAACTATCGAACTGCACACGAATAATGTTGTATTTTGTAACAACCCTTAAGTGGTACCTGTCAACCCAACGACCCGCAGTCTGCCACAAGTGACAGTGAAAAACGACGTGAAGCTTCCAACACCCCAGGCGCTAGGATATTTAATATACATATGAATAAAGGTTCCGTGCTTACATGTTACAATGCTGTACAAAATTTATTGCAATTTGATGGTGTTTTCATAAAAAAACCCATAACTAACGTCGTGACATGTTCTGGTAATGCTGCGGGGTAGATGGACAGTGCAGTGCTAACACATGATATGTCCACCTGTATTTAAGGCAGTAGAGAAAGTAGGTTGTTGGCACGTATATTACATTTCAATATCATTCTCTTGTGTGCACAATTCTCAAAAAACAATCCGGCCAACCATCCCAAGTGAGATAGCTCTACCGATACACTTTAAGATGGCACCGTGTGTTTTTCGACATGAACTGCATGGACGAAGCCCCCCCCCCCCCCACATCCAGCGCGTGGAGAAAAATAATTAATCGGACGTTGTGTGGAACAACTTACGACACAACCCACAAACACATCGGAGAGCTGTACAGCACAGCCAAAAACAAAGGCTCTCCGACTTAAAATACGTTTTGAAACCCAGTTAAATCTTGCAACTGCAGTTTACTAAGTAGCCCAGGCCATTGCTGCACCAGGGCTGGTGAGAAGCTGTAAACCCAACACAATATGTCAACTTTAAATTGGCACGGGGGGTATAACGATGAGGCTCCTTTTGTTATTGAAATGAGACGCGGGGAGGCGCAGCCAGGGGCTACTTTCACGCATAACAATGACAACCCGGAGCTGCTACGGGGTAACGCGCATTCACTCTGAAAGCCGAGGGGCGGTTTTGGGCGAAATGTGGCGCGCTGTCTCCTGGCACCGTCCGCAAAGAGAAGTGAGAGTCGATGAGGAATTCTGACGGTCAACGCTGGCAGGACCCTTGCTGAAAATGAAATGGCGGTGGAGCACAATCAAAAACAAAACCCCATCGCATTTGTCTTTAACATTTCCGAGTGAGTAAAACGAAATTCACATTGCTAATGGATCAAGCGTTGGCCCTTCTTCGGCGCACAGAGAGAGGGCAGGCAGATTTACTGACTTATACTGTATTTGAACATCACGATGAGGTGGGTGCAATAGGAAATTTGGGTAACGATAGGAAACATCTCCCTTTCTGTCCAGCATGGGTTTGCATCCAAAATGTTTTATAATCCTGTAGAACTAACAGTTATAGCACTAAATCCGTTCTGAAAACCTGTTTGCTTTAAGTTTTGCATTTAATTAGGCCTCTGTATAAGATATAAGTTTTTATGCATTGTTGGTCATGATTAAAACATTCGATATACATAAGTCTGTACTTATTTGGGTAGTTTTATGTCACTACCCTGGTTAGGCAATGCATAATCACTAATTGTCAGTCATAAGGCACTACGTTTTAGGAGATTGAACGACTTAACAGTTGCCTAGATGCAATTGCAATTGAGATATGACGTCGACGATCAACTGAGTTCGTGTCACTGAGCTATGTGAAGGCGATTTAGACTTCCTGGTGACTGAATTATCTTTAGTCGAAAGGAGCAATGGGAAGTTTTGGAAGTTTGAAGTTATTATTTTGTTTTCACCAGGTAAGAACTCAAAGAGACCAGGACAGTCTCATTTGCAAGAGTGGCCTGAGGCATTCATCTGTATGTATGTTGGACTTATTTACACACTGAGACCTCCTTTACCAGTGGCAAAATATAGTAGTAGGTTTTTACCCTTTAAACTGGTACAAAACTGACACCTTTATACAAGGCATCATGTTTGCAATAACCGCAACACAAGCAGTCAAAATGCAAACAAAAAGAAACAACTCTGATAATGGTAATGATATGCACTGTCCTTGAAGTTGATTGGTCCACACCCGAGACAGCTTTCCTTAGAGCCTAGTCTCCATTGGCGTTGGACCAGATGACGCCAGAAGACGTACAACTCAAAAACAGTGCACTATCAGAGTTTTGAGAGCTCGGGGTAAGCATTTACACTATGAGACATCTCCTTTACCAGTGGCAAAATATAGTAGTAGGTTTTTACCCTTTAAACTGGTACAAAACTGACTAAAGGTGTCAGTTTTGTACCAATTTAAAGGGTAAAAACCTACTACTATATGTTGAACTTCGTTCGCACCCTACGTCGCCAACCGTACTAATCGGAGGTGCGAGGGGGGGTGAAAGACAACAAACTTAGGCGGCCACTCTTTAGTCCTCGCCTGTGTAGTGAGAAAGGGCGCGCTGGGCCGGCCAGCTTGCCCTGTGCTTTCTGGAGGAGGAGGCTGCCGTGTGACTGCATGGGCTGATGTCTATCCAAGTGAACATCTCTTACTCTTTGGTTTTTTCGGTAAAGTCACGTGGGTAAAACAATTAATAAAATAAATGAAAACAACTAAATTAAATCACGACGTTTCGGAGGCAACACAAGCCTCCCTCATCAGGTTACTACAGTTATTTTGCTGTGCCTTTTTACACCTGATGAGGGAGGCTTGTGTTGCCTCCAAAACGTCGTGATTTAATTTAGTTGTTTTCATTTATTTTATTTTATTAATTGTTTTACCTACGTGACTTTACCGAAGAAAACAAAGAGTATGAATCCTTGCAGTCACGAAAGCTTCAAATCTAGAAATGAACATGTCTTATTTTTTTTACGCTGTGTAACTGCGCAGTCACGTGTTACGGGGTTCCTTCAATTAAAAAACAGAGGTCGACCACGTCTATGTATTTTTTTTTTCTCAAAGCGAGTACATTGCGGGTGATTTTCAATGATGGCTAATTTGGCGTGTGATGGCTTATTGTTGCGAATTATGTCAGGGGATCTCCAATGTCCACTGTGAAGCAGATGGCGTGTATTATTATGATGACGATGAATAACTCCCCGCAAGTACTAACCGTGAACGTCTGCAATCAGCGCTTCCACGAGGCTACGTCACTACCCGTGGCCTAAACACGATTATAATTACAGCTCAGCAAGAAGGTGCCGTAAAAGATAAGCTGCTGTTTACAGATGCATTCCCTGCTTCTGAAAAATGGCAGTTTATAGCATGCAGAATGTTCTTATCGCCCACAGTGGCATTATTATTCACCAAAAGGCGAACTAAAAGTAAACCTTTAAAAAATGTTATTTTCAATACATGTTATGGCTGGCCAAAACTTTTTTGGGCATCTTTTTGAAAGAGCCATCTCAATTCTAAAGTGATATGAATTTGGTGCCTCTACAATGCAGTGAAAATGTTTCCGAGCCATTTGTATGTTGGATGATGATGAAGATTACGCTGTAAATTTTCATTTTGCGTAAGCAGAGGACGCATTTGCAAATGCCACCTTTTAATCTCGATCTACATTACTTGGCCATGAACATCCTAGATTGATTTGAAGCTTTCGTGACTGCAGGAATCCATACTCTTTGGTTCTTTCGGTAAAGTCACGTAGGTAGAAAAATAAAACAAAAAATAATATATCAGGACGTTTCGATCGCAACACAAGCGGTCGTCCTCAGGCGGAAAAAATAATCCAGCAGTGGAACTGCTGAACCAGCGAGAGAGCTGTTACAACAAGAGGTTATTTATGTGGCGATGGGCAAGCAAGCGGGGTTAACATTACTCCATCACGAACTCAGCTGATCGTTGATGTCATCTCTCCGTCAGCTGTGACGCTAGCTTAAAGCTCAACTAAAAATTCCAGTAAGGCATCTTTTAAATCCCTCAATTTTCTCAAAAACGTTCATGCTTAATGACATGAAATTGACGTATTTGCATCTCCTCCACAAAGATGGCGATGTAGCATCTCCACGTGCTTGGGTGGCACCCCCCCAGTCGCGCGAGCACGAGGCACCAAGTTCGACTGCCTCCCCAATCGCGCACGTTGCCAACTCATGGCGCGTGGTCGTGAGTGAACGGGGCGAACAAAACTCACGTGCACCTCTGCACGTGCGCACGTGGCCATTGCATTCAGTGGGCGAATGCACACTTTCACTGTGCCAACAAACAGCAATCGTGTGTGTGTGTGTTTGTGTTTTGACTCCCCATCATGGATAATTTAAGTAGCAAGCAATAGCCGAGCTTGTACCGGGCTTCTTCTAGGTTGGCTGAGCCATGAATGAATTTCCTATGAGGTGTGTAAAACATCAGCAATAGAGAAACAAAAGGCACAAAGCCGTGGTATTGGCTACAGTACCACCACCACCGTCACGTGCCATTCCGACATTAATAGGTACCTGCTAACAGCACACATCCCAACAGTCTATAAAGCTATACAGGCACTCTTTTGTGTGCGGTCAAAACTGTTGAAATTGTAAAGCACTAACTCTATCACCATAGAAGGTTTCATAAGACCACAATACCACTTTTCATGGAGCGAGGAGGGCGGTTCAACCCAACCGTATTGCCTCTGTTGATTCATCATAACTGAGGGCGTGGGATTGGAACCAGGGAACTGTTAACACCAGACTCAAAAAAGGCGTGATGATGCAATGGGAAGAGGTGACAAGCTGCCTGAGGTATGTATGTTGACCTTCTTTCGCACCGTACGTAGCCGACACCGTGCTAATCGGGGGTGCTGGGGGAGGACAACGAGGTGATGCACGCAGGCCAACCAGCTCTGCCTCTAACCCTCTCAGCTCATCACTTCCGAAACAACGCGCGGCTACAGCTGTGGAACACACAACTGCAACGGAACATCACCAGCCGCAAAGATGAGACTGCGAGTGGCAAAGACTCTTTCAGCAAGGGTGACAAGAACCACGCGCCGTTTTAGTGATGTCTTAACTGCCTCCGTGTATATTTATTCTTGGTTCTTTCGGTAAAGTCACGTGACTTTACAGAAAGAACCAAGAATATGAATCCCTGCAGTCACGAAAGCTTTAAATCAAAATGCCTCCTGTATAGGTGTTAGCTACTGCAAAGAAAATCTCAGGAAGTGAGACCGTCTCGACCAGAACATGAACTGCATCTGCGGTGAAGGGCAGACGATGCCTCCGCGCATCTGCTTCAGTATCATCTGCTAGAGGAGCCGTGCACGGCTGATGATGCAAGCACCATTACTGGTTGCGCGTGGGCCTGTGTAGTTGATCTGAATAATTTTCTATGATGGGCACGAAATGAACCCAACCGTTGAATACGAGCTCTCACACTGATCATACCACGAGCCAGCTGGCCACACCATCCATTTAGTCGAGTGCCCCTCACTAACCGAAAACAATTAACTAGCCAAGCATGCAGCCATGAGTAGCAGCTGTCTCACTCACCATTAGCCCCACCCCTGATTCCACCTCCGAAAACTTGATCAGGTCATCAGTTTAAAAGGGTAAAAACCTACTACCAGGTCATCCTTTTTCACTTTTGTTTTCATTAGTTTCGGTGTTCGTGAAAAAGGCCAAACTTACGTCTATAAAGTGGAAGGAGAATGGCTAATTAACGACAGTGATATGCACGTTTATACCATGCTGATTTTAAAGGTGAGGATGTGTCTGTTCTCCTGCTGGGGTGGAAGTGACTTTATTGTTGTTTAAACTGGTGCCGGAACGTGCCGAGTGAGTGAGACGTGCAGCGCTGCCTCGTTTGTGCCTGTTTGTTTCTCGAGTTTGCCGTGATGTAACTGTGAAGAGCAAATATACTCCTGGTGTGCATCACGCAAATGCCCTGGTCCAATGCCCACTGGCTTTAAGACGTCCACACTTGAATGCAACATGTCCCAAAATCACCGACTTATCTGTACACTACAATCGTTGCGATAGGGAGAAACTGGTGGCTTATAAAATATAGATTTAGAAAATGTGACACATTCATTAAATACAATTTTTTACGCTGCTCACACCTGCATGCTAAGCGTTGGGTTTTGTGTGGTTAAATTTGTTTTAATTTGCTGTTAAGCCTGCTTGTTTGTGAGTCGTGTAGATTTTGACCTCAATGAGAGCCGTCCAGACTCCGTTCTGTTTCTCAAACTCACTCGATCGACCCCCGTAAAAGCAGCTTTATAGAAACGGCGCATATAGGGAAAGTATATGTGAACGCATTAATGGGGTTTGCGGTGTGACCTGTATATTTTAAAGACTTGGCGAGCACTGTTCACAACCAGAAAGTTAAGTGTATACAAGAGGGCATATAAAATATACGTGTGTGTCTGGTGCAGTGTTACCCTAACTCACATAGTTTCACTACTGACTATAGTTGTACTCTGTTTATACAAAGTTCACCTAAGTAACCCTACACATAGTCAAATGTGCAAGTGCTGTTAGAGAACACCTACGAAGGCTGGATGGTACAAAATGGGGTGGTACTCATGTAAGGCTGAGTCGACCGAGGGAAGGGCCAGCATAGGCCCATATAATAATTGCCACTGATGCAATTTACAGCCATGAATATGAAACTCACTCGTCGGTTCACCGGGTTTGTCGTGCATTGCGGTAACCGCTGTGCCACCTCTCCCGACATAATAAAAACAAACCACCATTCGCCACTAAGTGGTGCTGATGTTACCAGGTTACCTGTGCCAGGCTAGATTCACTTTGACATCATATGAAGTGTCCGAGGCTCACCGGTCGGCCCAGTTGCTTACATAGTTAACTTACAATTTAACCCATATACAAAAAAAAACAATGTTCCCCCGTATACAAACTGTTGGGGAAAGTGCTGTGAGCGAACACCTATGAAGACCAACGCAACACACGGGGGGTTTGGTGGCGTGTCCAGAATCACGTCTGGCCACATTTGTTTCCCGAGTGGTGATGTTTATACACCGTATCAGGTACGTACTCATTTTAATACCGAGTCGCCCTATGGGGAGGCCTCGGGACTTGTGACCAAAATATTCGCCACTGTTATTTGGTCGTGAGCAGGAATCAAACCAGCATGGCCGGGTTCGTTGTGCAGTAGGCTAACCACTACACTACCGCAGCCCAGACAAAGAAGACGCATACAATCACACACACACACACCGGAAAAAAAACGCAAATAGCTCGATTGTGTTGAGTGCGGTTAAAATTACGCAATTACGAGATACAACCATGCTTGACAAACGCAAACAGAGGAGTGAGTGGGATGGCGATGTTGGAGGGGAAGGGCAGGAAGGGGGGGAGGGAGGTTTTACATTGACCAGATTAAACGTGGGCCGAATTGCAAAAGTGCGCGCGGTATGAATGCCCGGCTCTATGCGTCGGCGGTGAGTGGCGTCTTCGGCTTCTTCTTCTTCTTCGTCTTGCGGCTCATGGAGGCGGCAGACGGAGCCACTCTGGACGCAATGTCGCCTGACGGGTATGACAGGCGCGCCGTGGAATGCGCTTGGCTCTCTGCCCTTCCTCACTGACTGACACACTGTACGGCATCTCCCGGCACAAGGCGTCTCTGTTATTGTATTATTATTATACTGCCGTTATTATTACTGCTATAGTCATCACTCACCGCTGCTGCTGCTGCTGTTGCTGCTGTTACGACTGCAGAATTACTCGAAAGTTATGCGCTGCTCAAAAAGAGCATCTGACTGGTGCTTAAAAATCTCGTGTTTACAGCCCCGGAGCCAGTGGTACAAATTACACATTCCTCTGGCGGGGCCGAGTTTATCCATCGGACAACCACCGCTGAATTCCCCACAAATCGGCACTAATTTTAGCGACCCCGGAGGGATGATGGCTTCAGTCAACCCTCAAGCGGGGTCATGACCTTAGCAGGCAAACTTCCGAATGCACGTCACTCGCGATATCGCTGAGCCACCTGGCATTGTCTGCCGTGCTGTCATGGTTAGCAGAATGGCTTTGTAATCCAGAGGTCGCCCTTTCGAAATCCCGTAGCGACAGTTGATTTGGGAACATTTACCGTATTCATATTCTCTGGGTCTTTCGGTAAAGTCACGTAGATAGAACAATAAAATAATGAAAGTAAAAATTATTTTATTGTTCACATTCCTTGGGTCTTTCGGTAAAGTCCCGTAGATAGAACAAAAAAATATATAAAAGTAAATATTATTAAAAAAAATAAAAGTAAATATGATTTTATTGTTCTCTCTATGTGACTTTACAGAGAGACCCAAAGAATATGAATTCCTGCAATCACGAAAGCTTTAAGTCAAGATTGACTATATTATTACAGTCTGCCTCGCCTCCCCGCCTCCGTCCGCCGAGCAATATAAATTAGTCCACCACATTTAGTTGATCGGCGGTTTGTGTGTTGTGGTGTAAAATGTGGGTACTCCCACCAACCGAGCGGAGGCCATTCCGCCAGCAGTGACGTGAGCAAGTTATTGCAGGGCTGCGCACTTACCTTTTTCAACCGCAATTTCTCCTCAATCCCTGCTTCGTAACCCGACCCGTGAGCCCCTGTGCAGTTGCACCGCCTGCACACTCGATAGCCACTGTCAGATTTTTTACTGATAAATGTTTATACAATTAATTGTACGCGATCTGGAACTCGATTGCTTTTGGGTTAAGAACGATTTTGAAACGCTTATCTGGTATTTTCTCGCGAAAGCAATTACGCGAAGCACATTAACGGAACTAATTGCGCATCGTGTATGTTTAAGTGCGGTTCTCAATTAGTGGATCAGTTGTTAATGAACGAAGGGTATGAATATTTATCGCTACTTGCACGCATTGTGATTTCTAAAAAAGAAAACAATGCCAAACGTTAACATAATTAAGGATAGTGGGTGAGATAGGAAAAGTTACGTAGGTTAGAGATTAGACATAAAAATCACTACAGCTGAAACTGCACAATATCATACGAGATGGAGATGTTAAGAATGTACAGTTCTTTGTCAATCCACTGCTGGATGAAGACGTGAAGGTTATGGGAGTCCTTTGACCACACTTCACCAAGATGGTCAGTACGGGTTGATCTTTCAAACGCTTTTTTTGATAGATATAAATTTAAACCTGGGAAAGCCCTGCTTGGGATGTTATTGGACTTTTACGAATCTCTTAGTTGCGTGTGCGCAGAGAAAACCCGCCGCCCATACACAGAGGAACTGCACAGAATGTACGTGAATGTATTTCGTAGCGACTCCTAAGTGGTACCTGAGTGCCTGACGCCTGCCACGAGTTGACAGTGAAATGTGATATGAATCCTACAGTACCCCAGGCGCTATGAGTTCAATATAAACAGTAAGAGAAGTGCGATGCTTTTTTTACTTTACAGGAGTTAAGCGTTGGATTTGATTTTCCGGTCGATAAGCAGAGCGATTTTATTATTAAAGGTTAGTATTATTGACTTGGAGTGATAGAGCCATCCCGCAGTGGTTAGTGCACTGCACAATGAATCTGAGTTATATTCCTGGCCATGGATAACTTCAGTCGTGAATGATATCTGAATTGACACTCGACCTCCTCCAGTAACCTGCATTGACCAGCGTCGTGAGGTATAGTCACAACAACAACAAGCGTCATTCGTCACTCAGTGGCTGTGACGTCACCACGGCGCTTGTGCCAGGCTATGTGCAAGTTGAGGCCACGTGAAGTGTCGAACGCCTGCTGGCAGGTCATGGGGCAGACCCAGGTGTCACGGGTCGACTAAGATGACTGGCCGATGCACCACCTGTGCCCCCTACTGTGCCAACTTTTACTGTGCTTTAGCCACCCGCCGCTCCGCTCGTTGTTGTGAGCGTCGCTCCTCTGCCCTCCGTTGTTGTTGGAGGGCGACTGCCTCCAACTGCCCAGTAGCGTCCTTCACGAGCCTCCTCCACAGAGGCCGATCTTGACATCGCTGGTACCAGTCATTGGCAAGTCCACTCAGCTCCACGTCCTCTTATACCACATCACTCCATCTCTTCTCTATCCCGTGCTGCGCCCGTTTAGCCCCCTCTATCCGGCCGAAGAAAAGCTGTTTAGGCATGTGGTGGCTGGGCATGCGGGCTACATGACCCAGCCAATGCAGCCTTGCCTGCCCGAGGAGCTCGCCGATGGGACATTATCCAGATATTTCAGGCGGTACCGGTCCATCTCCCGACAGAGGAGTGGCAGCCTCTCCTCCGCAGTGAGCATTCGAACATTACACGTGGTCACCTGCAGTGGCTTTTTGCTGTTTAGGGAGGAACACGGAGGGTAAGGTTCAATCTCCTGGCTCCTCCAAATGGGGTTTGGCCAGGAGACGTCACAGACGCCTGTTCCCCCGGGGCCTCCGGCACAAGCTTCGTTTGATATATTTTTCGTGGTTTAGTGGTAATTTATTTGAAGGTGGAGGGTTTATCAGCCCCTCGCACTCGTCCAGAGCCCTCTTTTGCCGCTGTGGTGGCTACAAACGCCATGAGGGGAATGGCCAATCGAATTTGGCCCTCCCCCCATGGCACTGCCCACCACAGCGTTACTGCCCCGGCACCAACGGGGAGGTAGGGAGTTGTTTTGCAGAACTTCTATTGACACACAGCTCCCATGATCGACAAGGCGCGGGGGAGGCCTTCATCCACAGTGAAATAATTACTCAGATTATTCATAATTGACGTAGTCACGTATACTTCTAATGCGTACGCGGGACACCCACCGACATGGTAACAAGGCAGCGTATAGAAGGCAGTAGGTCAAGTAAGCTATTCACCTACGCAGAGTGAAAACATCATTCCCCCGTGTTCACAAATTATATATATAAATGTATGTTGAACTTCTTTCACACCGTACTTAGCCACCGGTGCTCATTGGAGGTGCTAAAAATACATATAACTGGCCAATCTTCCCAAGCAATACTCTCAGACCCCGTGAAGTCTTAAGTCGCACGGTTAAAATAGACTGCTCACTATCGCGATTAGTTTACTTTATCCCCCCCCCTCCCCCCGAACCTCCTCCGTCAATGCTTACCGATAGCTGGTGAGTAGCTGTAAACGAAATACAATGAGAACTTTAAATTGGCACGCGTGGTATAATGATGAGTCGTCTTTGTTATTGAAATGAGACGCGGGGAGGCGCAGGGAGACGCGACTTTTGCGAATAACAATGCCCGACCCGGAGCCACCAACGGTAATTCGCTGGGAGTCGCTTGCCTTTTTACACACGGGAACAGTTCGCCAACGTTGGTTTAAAAGAGCCCGGCTCTGCTGATGACACGTATACAGTCGAAACCGGTACCGAGTGTGATTGTGTTAAAGCAATGCTGCTGGAAACATGCACTCCCAAATCATTGTGAGGCTGATGGGATGTAAAAGAGAGTTGTTAATGTGTAGGTGGAGAACGCAACATGGGAAGAAGGCGTTATGCCTGTTTTATTATTTTCTTTGTACGGCTGATGAACAATTTTGCTTAACATTCGTGCGCTCTCTAAGCGACGAGCACAATTCAAGAAGAGTGGAGAGCCACGTGGAGTTTCTCCTGCCGCTGTGAGAGACGGGGGAGGGGGGGCGCGCATGGGTTAGAGAACAAACACAGGCTAACGACATCATTCAAACTTGTGAAGTAAGTGCGGCTTGTGCAGGGACACGCCGAGCAGTTCCGTTCATTATTACATCGCATCATCTTCAGAGACGGTGACGCCTTGGTGAGGCATTCACGCAAAAGTGGAATGATTATGGCTGATAATGACTACGATTTCCTACCGTCTGCAAAAGTCCGGGAATTTGCCCAAAAAACACCACCACAAGCTACAGCACTCTTATGAAACACTGCGGACCGCTTCTTGCGCACCTTGTGAGACTGGGCGTGAGGCTCTGTGGATACAGCTCATCATCGTCATTACACATCATCATCATCAACACGCCGTGGCTTCGGAATCTGTTTTTGAGTTTGACGCCCGCAGAGGAAAGCGACAAAGCCAAACGGCCGGGCCCAAGCGCCGTGTTTATGTGCCGGAGTAACTCCGTAATTATCGGGACGCGCCAATCCCACCCGATCATCCCCCCCGGGGGTGGGGGGTGGGGTGCTCCGTTCACAGTGAGAGAGAAAGAGAGAGAGGAGAAGAAGAAGAAAAAAAACCTCGCTCAGCTGCAACCAATCGCCAGAGCTCGGTCCGCCAAAATCTGGCACGAATTAGCTGCCAGCTCGCTCATTGGCTACATCCATAATCGCCACGCCGCTTGAAGGCGCTCCCCGTTCGACCCCCCCACCACAACATCCCAGAGCCCCCCTCCTCCACCCACCCATCCCACATCCACCCACCCCCCACACATCTCCATCCCCCCCCGCCTCTCGCTGCATCCCATCCACCAAACCCAATCCATTGCGCGATCAGATTTCAGTGCGGGCCGCCTCGAAACGGCGAGCGCGACGCGAACGCGGCACAAAGGGCTCGGAGCGCAACTTATCCTGCGTCAAGTAGCGCAGTGAGTTCCTAGGCATCTCCCCCCTCCCCCAGCCCCCTCTTCTTCTCAATACCGTCTCCCTCTCCTCCACACGACGAGTGGGGGACGTCTCTACCTCCTCCCGAGTTGTTGTTTAAAAGCGAGTTAGTCTCTTTGTTTCGACGCCGTCATCGCCGCCGCCGCCTCCACCATCGCCGGAGTCGTCGCCCGGATAGAGTTCGTTGTCACCGTCTGTGCGGTGTCGTGGTTAGTGAGGTTTTCTTTTGTTGTTGTAAAAGTTTGAGCGGCGTGCGGCGAAACAAGGGCGAGTGGGGGTGGGGCGAGATGCGCGACGAGAGGAGGGCGAAATAAAAACTCGACAATAAGAAGCAACAGCAGAAGTCAACCGCGGGCGCTGCAGCGCGAGTGAGTGACGCGGGGAGGAAAGACGCCTCGAGACACATGGCGAGGTCGAGGCAGCGCTGCGGGCTCTCGTCCCCAGCCAGGAACCACCACCACCATCACCTCCACCACCACCACCTCCTCGTCGTCGTCGTCGTGGGCTGCGCGCTTCTCGCAGCGCAGAGCCCACGCGCGGAGGCGCAGGCGCACGGCGAGAAGGGCATCTCTGTGCCCGAGCACGGCTTCTGCCAGCCCATCTCCATCCCGCTGTGCACGGACATCGCCTACAACCAGACCATCATGCCCAACCTGCTGGGCCACACCAACCAGGAGGACGCGGGGCTGGAGGTGCACCAGTTCTACCCGCTCGTCAAGGTGCAGTGCTCGCCCGACCTCAAGTTCTTCCTGTGCTCCATGTACGCGCCCGTATGCAC
Organism: Lethenteron reissneri; assembly: GCF_015708825.2. NCBI lineage: Eukaryota > Metazoa > Chordata > Hyperoartia > Petromyzontiformes > Petromyzontidae > Lethenteron > Lethenteron reissneri. The sequence continues at coordinate 15,337,243 of NC_083798.1, read as the reverse complement.
CGTGCTGGAAGAGGCGATCCCGCCGTGCCGCTTGCTGTGCGAGAGAGCTCGCCAGGGCTGCGAGACGCTCATGAACAAGTTCGGCTTCCAGTGGCCCGAGCGGCTTCGCTGCGAGAACTTCCCCGTGCAGGGCTCGGAGAAGATCTGCGTGGGGCAGAACCACACGGACGAAAAGGGCGGCCACCCGACTCCTCCCGACCCGCACCCACCTCCGCACGGGGACTCGTTCACTCTGCCGCCGCACTACCGACCCGGTGGGCCATCCTCTGGCGGCGGAATCGGTGGTGGCGGTGGTGGCAGTGGCGGCGACTCGTCGAGCTATCAGTTGACCTGTCCCCCCGTGCTCCGGGTGCCCGGCTATCTCAACTACCAGTTTCTGGGAAAGAAGGAATGCGGGTCGCCGTGTGAGCCGAGCAAGTCCAACGGGCTGATGTACTTCGACGCAGATGAGCTGTGGTTCGCGCGCATGTGGGTTGGTGTGTGGTCCATCCTGTGCTGCGCCTCCACGCTCTTCACCGTGCTCACATACCTGGTGGACATGGAGAGGTTCCGCTACCCGGAGAGGCCCATCATCTTCCTGTCGGGTTGCTACGCCGTGGTGTCGATTGCCTACATCGTGGGCTTCTTCTTCGAAGAGAAGATCGTTTGCAACAAGTTCTCCGAGGACGGCTACAGCACCGTGGTGCAGGGCACCAAGAAGGAGGGCTGCACCATCCTGTTCATGATGCTCTACTTCTTCAGCATGGCCAGCTCCATCTGGTGGGTCATCCTCTCGCTCACGTGGTTCCTCTCGGCCGGCATGAAGTGGGGCCACGAGGCGATCGAGGCCAACTCGCAGTACTTCCACCTGGCCGCGTGGGCTGTGCCGGCCATCAAGACCATCACCATCCTGGCCATGGGCCAGGTCGACGGCGACGTCCTCACGGGTGTCTGCTTCGTGGGCCTCAACAGCATCGACGCGCTGCGCGGATTCGTGCTGGCGCCGCTCTTCGTCTACCTCTTCATCGGCACCTCGTTCCTGCTGGCCGGGTTCGTGTCGCTCTTCCGCATCCGCACCATCATGAAGCACGACGGCACCAAGACGGAGAAGCTGGAGAAGTTGATGGTGAGGATCGGCATTTTCAGCGTGCTCTACACGGTGCCCGCCACCATCGTGATCGCGTGCTACTTCTACGAGCAGGCGTTCCGCGCGCAGTGGGAGAAGACGTGGGTTGCCCACACGTGCAAGAGCTTCGCCGTCCAGTGCCCGCAGGGACACTACCCCAACATGAAGCCGGACTTCACCGTCTTCATGATCAAGTACCTGATGACGCTCATCGTGGGCATCACGTCGGGATTCTGGATCTGGTCGGGCAAGACCCTGCAGTCGTGGCGCAACTTCTACAGCAGACTGAGCAATAAGTCGCACGGCGAGACCACGGTGTGACCCGCGGTCTAGAGCCAGAACTCTTTTTTTTCTCTCTCTCTCGTTTAAAACAGCGCGCTTAAACTACACGGAAGGAAAACAAACAAAAAACAACCGAAACGTTTAGATTTTGTACAGATGATGATGATGAATTGTTTAACTTGTTTTTTAACTCTACATGCGGCGAATTTAGGGATATTTTGGGTTGATTCACCCAACATTGACTCGATGAAATATCTCCCATCGTTCAAATTACGTGTTTTTTTTAATCATTTTAGTTTTGCCCTATATATTGCTAAACATCATACGCGCGTTAAAGCAGTCTCGACGGACGGACTGAACCTATACTTGATTGGACTGCAGAAGGTTTTTAATACCGTAGTTGTTCCCGTGTAATGTGGGTATAGACTTCGCTTAGAGTCATAATTTTGTGTGCGTATCGCATTACCTGCTTTCGAAGATAAGTTATTTATTTTTGTAACGTGACCCTTGATTTAACTCTTTTATTTTTTCTTGGTTCTTGTGTAACTCTTGGGCCAAGTTTGGAAGCAACCACACACATTGTGTTTTCATAAAATAACCATAAAATAGAATTATTCTTATGATGCAGGGAAATGCGAGGCCAATACGTCGGGAAAACAAGATTCCAGTGAAATGTCCATGACTCTACATTGTCTCGTGTTGTAAACCTGACCCTAAACACAAGTGTCGCTTTGTCTTAAATTCACCGTCGGTTGCCTTAATAATTCACATCCTCTGGGAGACGGGCACTAACTACATGACTACACGTGTACAATGTAAGTGACTCACGTCTGAGACCGCTGTACAGACTTTGTGCATCTGATTGACCCCCCCACCACCACCCGTGGATTTTGGGGACCCTCATCTAGCAGTGGATTGCCAAGGGCTGTACATCTCCCATGTACGTGGACTGCTGGTGGAAAAGTCTGCTGGTAGTGGTGGTGCCGCCGATGAAATTTGTTTTTCTTTCGAAGTAAAAATCGCAGTATTGTCGCCTGTACACGATGCCTTGATCATCAAGATCCATCAAGAACGATGTCTTCACGCATCCCATTTTCTTGAAGGGGGTTTGATGCCAACCTGACACCCATGTAATGCAACATCACACACACACACGTGCAAACACGCACTCACGTTTCTCTCTTGATAAGCGCTGCAAAGTAAATGTACAATATTTTGCTTTGACGTATATCTCAATTTTATTTTAAAGTAATAATGATAATTATACAAATGTATTATAAACACGGACTCTTTTTTTGGAAATAAACACTTCTGATTTTATTGTTTTGGTCCTTGCAATTGCTGGTAACATCTGCAGGCAGTTGACTATTACGTCATCGTAATTCTGTATAAACTATCACTTAATTTAGTTGTCTGCCAAATGTGCTTCTAAATGTGCCGCTTAATTACAACGCTGTGTATATTTCATCCAGGTCTGTTGGGAACATGAACCCAGCGCACCGCATCCAGTAATACCTCTGGCTTTGTCTTCTGCTCACGTTGCCTACTCCATTTGACCAGCGAGGATTTAAGTCCCCGTGTAATACTCGTGAGTGTGCGCATATGCGGTGTATGCTTTTAACCAGCAGTGAGCTCATTGAAATAACATATCTGCTTGCAAGGGAGAAGCCGGTCTGGGTTGTAATGAAAACATACCTTCAGGATGAGCCACGAAGTCTGTAATAGGCAGTGGCATTATAATAGATGGCTAATTGTGGCCCTATACTGTGCAAGCAATTAGAGTGAAATCCAGTACACCTATTGCTGTGGGGGCGGAGGGCGGTGCTACGTTGTGAGCAGCAAAAGGGAAGTGCAGAAAAAAAAAGCCATTGTACAGGGTTGTGTTCGATCACCTGTGCTTCCGTGCCTTTTGCCAACCGGTATTGACCAAACGGTCAAACCCCACGAGTGGCACTGGATCTTGAGCCCCCCCCCCCCCCGCCTTGTCCAGCAGCGGATTGACACGACCAGCTTGTGTTTGCATGCAAACAAAAGATGGATTTGTGTAAATGCTCGCAACTTGGTGAACAATGTTGCCGAATATCAATGACACTGGCATAGGAAGTAGTGTGTTTTTTATTTTGACAATTAGACTCGCGGGTAATCTAAAGAGAGACTTCAAGACGGTATGTGTAGCTCCCGTGGTGCGGATGTTTATTATTTGACCATACGTCATGCTGGAGCATGCATCGTATGGGAGCTGTCACCCACTGTGGTTATTTGCCCTTCCTCACCCAAGCGGCGTTGGCACTGCAGTAACCTGACCTTACCGCCACTTCATAATGTCACCAATGTTTTCTATCTCCAAGATTCAGTGGCTCAAGTCTTTCCAAGCCTCCGTCATATGAATACATAGTATCTGCAAGTTACTGACACGTGGATGAGCTGAGACCGATTCTAAAACTTGTGTTTTCATCATGTTGATCATCAGACAGTCTAACCGCTGCTGGATTAAGGCCTCCCTACCACATCACCATCCCTTCCAATCCACCGCGCTTCCCATTAATTTCACTCGTGGCACACAACCTGATTTCGTTGCTCTATCTCCGTGCCAATCGTCTTCTTGGGTGCGTTCTCTCCTTTGGCTACCACGCTGTCACCAGTCTGTTATTTTATAGGGGGGCGGGAAGGTGTGGGATTTTAAGTTCCCATCATTTTACGTGGGTGGCTTCTGTCCGCCTGCCTGGATAGCACTGTGGTCAAGAAGGTTGAGAGTTCAAATCACAATGGGGGGTCCACTCGTCCACCCATCCTTCCTTCACCCGGCTGAGGTTGACGCAAGCGAGTAATGTACCACTTTCTGGGATTTCAACTGTCGTTTTACGATTAGGCTGTTTCATCAAGAGAGCGTGTATTTCCACCACTGGCTCTAGGCTTTGAACAGGATGATTGGTTCCTAATGTGAGTTTGAGCTGGATACTACAATTGATCTGACTTGAATAGCATCGATGCAACGGATGGTCGAGTTGATAGATGCATCGTTGCGATTCTTCTCGCTTTCCTTCGAATTACCCCTCGCGCAACGTATTTAAAATGTACTTCATCAAAGCAGAGTTGTAACTGAAAATAAAAATGACTTTCAAAGCCCAAGCACACGCACGGCAGCTCATCGGCAAGCGTGACTCGTCACGAGTGTGCGCATGAAAAGGTGGCAGATTCTTCTGACGTGAGTGGCGGTTGCTGGCAAGTGTCAAAAGCTGTGCGTGTGAAACCCTCCGAGGCAGGCGTTTTGACACGGCCCAGAATGTCCATGTGCCACTGCTCCGCAAGTGTTTTTTTACCATGCGTGGTGGCATTGGAGAGACGTGTGGGCCTGCGCCTTGGATAGACGATCCCGTGCTGCGGATGATGCTGATGAAGCTGTGAAGGTAAGAACTGCACTGTTGCCCCGCATTCACAGCTGTCCTCTGCTCCTACGTTTTGTTTTGTTCTTGAAGAAGAGTAACATTAACGTATATTTTAATGATTAGTGGAATAACACATGAACTAACATCTCCGATGACCAAATCAACCAGAATGTACCCCATCCCCGGTCAGATCTCTGATGGCTAAGCAGAGCCGTAAGAGTGTTTGGGTGACCACAGTGCACAGGAGGTTGGAATTAGCTGCTGTCAGGCATTGTATTGTATTATACTATTATTTTACTGTACTATTGCATTGTACTATTATTGTACTGTATCGTATTATCACTTGACTGCATTGTATAGCACTATTATTGTACTGTATTGTATCATATTGTACTATTATTGTACTGTATTGTACTGCACTTGTCTGTGCTGACACATCTATGCTCAAAAGTCTAAAGGAGAAAATTGTGGCACCATACATTTAAGTTGGTGTTTATTTTATTTTATTACTTTTTCCAGCTACGTGACTTTACCGAAAGAACCAGAGAGTATTTTAGTTGTAAGCATAAAAACAATTGCGTCCAAGCTAACGTTGGTCTAATTAGAAATTCTGCAAAATCGTTAGAATTTACATCACTTGTGTTTTCAATCTAGGAGATCTGTCATAGACCACGTGTGACTAAGATGCTCCGCTGTAATAACGTTAACATCGTGAAATATATTTGTATTGATCAAATACTGCTGTAAACAATGCGTATAATGTACTGTCCTACTGCTGGGTGAATGCATCCCTTTTTGGTCAAGGGGATTGTTTAACCATATACCTTACCACCTTGGTTCATGTGGGGGTGGTGGTAGTGGTGTGAGGACACGATCTGATATCACTTGTCACTTGTGTTAACCGTCATTGGTGAATCAAACTCCGGTTGTCAGGTTCATTGTGCAGTCTACTGCGCTTTACATCGAATCAATGCGAATGCGTCACTAAATCACGTGATGTAACTTTGATCTATAACGGCGTGCATTTAACGTGCATATGCATTGTACCCATCGTGTATGCACGACTAACTTCTTGGGCACTTACATAAGAATATAATCACTATTGGCCTTATTTTATCCATCCCATCAGATGATGTATTTGTCAACAATAAATGTTCTTTTAGTAAATTTTCATGCCTCTCGCACGCAATCTCAAAATGCCATGGCCGTTTATCTGCCTTTGGAGAAAAATGCTCATTGTACGACGTTTGTTATTTTTATCGTGGCCTTTGAATGCCATGTTGCAAGCTGCTTAGCTGTGAAAATCGGTTGTGGATATTTCGCAGAGATGCTTGACATCTCAGACAGAGGATTCTCATAAAACGTCAAGGACTTGAACAATATGACTGCCTTGGGGCACATTGAAGAGAAGGGGGCTGGTGTGTTGCTGTTGAAGCGAACTACGGCTGCTCCGCGAAACGACGCAGTCGACGTTTGTGTAAACAAAAAAACAGCCGGTTGGAAAGCGCCAGCGTGTGGTTTCGAACTTGTGTTGACAATGGCTTGAGAAGAAAGAGTTCCCAATAAAACAAAAACACCCCCCCCCCCCCCCTGATCGGCTTCAGTCAATAACGGCGCACAGGAGCTGATATGCTAATAAACAAATGATAAAGCATTCAGTAAATATAACCCTCAAATGAATGCGTGCCACATCGAGTGTGTCTGGTCTTCAGTGCTGCCTGTTGTTAGCCGTGAACGCGTTGAATGAGACTCTTTTGGAGTGTGCATTCCCGATGTATTATTTGCATTCTTTCTAAGTTGTTTAATTTACTACCATAAATGTATTTACATATCTCTAGTGTGGAAGATGCGCGAAGGTGTGCGTTCCCACTAGGTCATAGATAATGGCATAATCAAGCAACATAGAATGCATTGTGATTAGGTGTTTGTGTTTCGGTGTTTTGTGATATTTTAGGTGTTTATGAAAAAATATTCTTGAAGCCTTTAAAAAAATAACTATTAAATTAGGTAATATATTCATACCCAATGTATATAAATAATGAAACTGATGTGGAATACATTCATCACTGATATGTACATTGAAAGTAAGAATACATATTAAACTACATTTTACCGACATGTGCCATGCATGATAGGTATTCTTTGTAATATCTCAATCTGAAAGTTGAAGGTCATTTCATCCCAATAATTACATAGATTAACAATCAATTGACCACAGAGGGGCTTTTCAAATGTGGCTTTTTGGTATTCAGCCTCGCGCACCAGCTCCCAGTTTATCTCGCAAAGCAGGGACAATGCCACAAGTTGCACAAGGGAGGGTTGCATATCAATAAATCGATAATGTGTGTGCTTCTGAAATCAAACCTCCGCTGCCTAGTGTGAGTATCCCTGACAAAACCGGCGGAGCCGACTGCTGTGGCCTCTGGCCCAGATATCATCTTCAGCGTGAGACGCGTCACCCAAAGGGCTCATAAATCATAAATGTGCTGATCTCTCCTGAGAACCCCGCTGTTTTTTTGGAGATATTTGAGGATTAAACAAAGCTTGGGCAGTTCACAGGGGCTGACATTTTCATAGCCCTGCCTAGAGACCTTTTTGTAGAGAGCAACATCGCTGTGTGTGCTGATGCATCTGCAAGGCATTAAAAAAATAAGAACATTTGACCCGAGTTGTGGAGTGACCCCTGCCATCCTCTCCCTCCCCAGCCACTCCCCCAACTGTGGTTAATGTTACCTGCATGACCACAAGAAATCCTGCCAGCAGCTCGTTGACACCGATAGTCTAAATTCTTGTGATTTTATGGCTAAAGATTTACTGCGCAGTGTGCAATATATCAGGGGTAAAAAAAACTCACTTGTACAAATTAATTTTTACAGGATCCTGAGAATTTTGCTAGATGGGATTTCAAATGAATAATCCATTTATAGTGCCCATGAGTACAATAAACAATGTGCTCTGTTCCTGCTACGGAAATATTCTTGAACCAATTGGTCTTCCCACATCATCACCATGCTGTGTCAAACGTTTGGATTTTTTTTAGCTTTTTTATGTAAAGGGTTATTGTCGCTATATATGCTTATTAGCATGAAAATCGGAAAACCAGTGAGGAAATGTGAGGTGCACGATCCAAGTATTACGTGCCAATTTGAGCAGCAGGATTGAATGCCAAGTAATGGGCCAGAGAAGAAATCGGTACCACCTGAGGTGGTGAAACCATTCGTGATACCGATTTCACTAGTATTAGAACCAGTCCAACGAGTACATCAGTCGGATAACTCCTGATTTATTGGACAACGTTTGTCCATTATTCCTCATGTAACTTAACATCCAAAAGTCGTAGAAGGATTTACAATACATCACGATAAAAAAAACACCCACTCCAAAATAAAGTTTAGTTTTTTTCAGTGGTCGTAACCTGACCTAAAGAGCTGGCAAACATTTTTTACGTTCAAAAAAACCCCCATGACCCACTCAGCATGGGGAGGCCTTAATAGAAAAGTGAATGTTAAAGGATTGTAAAAACAGCATCAATAATTTTCACGTGATAACCGATCAATTTTTAAAGGTTCACAAATTAGAGCGAAACACAGTGTTTCCACCTTTGTGTCGACAAACTCAAATATATCGTCTGCGCCGAATAAGCTAAAGTTATTCCACTATTCGTACACTACAAATATATACCGAAATTGGAATATGCAAAACACACCGTATTGTCGGTTATTTTTTGTACGCGGCTTATTTTAATGCGCATTTGCGCAATGAAGGCGACCGCCATCGCAATTATTGTTGCAGTTGGTTTGGTACACATGGCGAGTTGGCAAACAAGAACGATTCATGTGGTCCCGCAGCCTGGTCCGTGGTGCAATACTCGTTAGCGGCCAGTGCGATGCGCACGCACGCGCGCGCGTTTGTATGGGTTTATGTTGCTCAACAAGATCCATTGGGAGGGATGGACACATCGGTGCCCTGGCCTGGTCTCGTATTCTCCCAGGTAACATTATAATTACATAGAAGTAGGCCCGGTGGCTCAGGAGTCCGAGAGAACTGAGCCGATTTCTCTAAATTCCAGTTTTGAATACATTTTTTGGACACTCGTGAGTAAACCGGGCTCTCAAGTGTAATAGTTTCAGCCAGGTCAACGGTGACCTGGTTGAAATCATAGCGTTACACTCCACTTTAAAGGAGCGGTTACCAATGACCTGGGTGTGCGTAAATCCCATCATCTTACATCTCGTTTCTCTTTAAATGTGGCTACATTCCAGCTGTGAGCAAGAACAAGAATATCACTTTGCCATGTTATGAACATACCTTTTCGACTGGACATGTGGGAAAGTGAGCCCCCTAGTGTATGGATTTTAAAAAAAGAGTCACTTTAAGAGAAATCTGAAGTAGTTTTGTAACCTCTCCTTCCATGGCCGTTATCTAACACCGGGTGAGAGTAATGCTCAGCGATAGTTACGAATCGAGACTGGGCCTCATGATGTGATAACAATGACACAATTGTGATTCACATTTTGAAACAAGCATTGTGTTACACGTGCAAATGCTCTACGTTTGCAATGCAAACAGAAGCAATGCGGTCCACTACCTGTGCGTCAGTGCAACAATTTTGCATAAGTTGTTGCTTGTGGACTCTGACCAAATCTCTCACAATGCGCCGATCCCATCAGACCTCAGAAGCCAAGCAGGGGTGAGCCTGGATAGCGCTTGGATGGCTGTCCGCCATGCGTGTCAAGTTGTCGTCGGCAGCTTTGGAGCTGCGCTTTGTGGTGGTCAGAAGAGGGCAGTACTGCATTATATATTGTTGTGCTGTACTTCTGTGCTCCCAGGGCCATGCTCCGCGCCCGTATTCTCCAACCCACACTTACCAGCAGAGGTGGGACAAAGTCATTGTTATGCAAGTCCAAGTCGAGTCTGAAGTCATCAAATTCATGACTCGAGTCTGACTCGAGTCCAAGTCACATGACTCGAGTCCACATCTCAGAGGTGGGACAAAGTCATTGTTATGCAAGTCCAAGTCGAGTCTGAAGTCATCAAATTCATGACTCGAGTCTGACTCGAGTCCAAGTCACATGACTCGAGTCCACACCTCTGCTTACCAGCATGGTGAAGTATGGTTAAAAAACAACGCGTGCCTTGGCGAGGCCCTCGTTTGACAGTGGATTCATGAAAAGGCTCTGCATGTGCATTTTGCTTGTGAACCTACAACAAACCTGTTGTTTCCTTCATTGCTACCCGGAAGTGGAACATGATCTTACCGTCTCGATGTGAAAGCGAGGTAATAACTGGGAGGTCTTATTCATAATGCCGCCTCTTAAGATGTTTCGACTAATTAACATATTTTTTGTAACTTCTTGTCTTAATTTGAACATTGCAATTGAATACTCAAAAAAATCCGAACACTTTCTCAAGAATGTACATGTTATTAAACAAGTACTGAGACCCAGGTACATCGCTCTCAATATAAACGGTAAAACAAAGGTAAAAGTGCAGCTCTGCAATTTCTTGCTGATGCCATCGTTGACGGAAGGGGCCTATAGATCGTGTATTTTTACCTCCTCTTCCAAGCTGGCGAAACTCTCAAAAGAGGTGGGAATTACCGCACTTTACCCCACGACACATGACCTGCCGATAAACTGTGGTGTTTCCCATTTATACTCCTGGATCATTACTTCAACTGCTGCACCAGGATTTCAAGTTAAGTGTGATGGCCCTTACACAGCGGGAGCTTTCCAGCTCTAAATATTTAACTTATCAAAAAATAATTGCCGCATGCTTTAGCGAACTATTTCTATATTTCTTTTTCTCCCGTTAAAGTTTGGCAAGAGAAAACGGCACTTCTGCAGTCGGACTGGCAGCAGCGCCAAGTGACTAATTCTGCTTAATACGCGATGACTAAACTCTTGAGCAGGTGGCTTGAAGACTAGGGCAGGGCCTGCTGGTGTCCGCTGGCTTATGGCGCGCAAGAGAAAATATGGCAAAGGAAACGTTGTGGAACGTCCGGGATGGGTTTATTTTCAGCGGCAGACGGCTGTAAGGCCTCGTTATATGAGCACACGATGGGAATTAAGTTACTAAGCCAGACTTCCACTCTTAAGTTCAGAGCACCCAGCCCAGGTTGACTTAGTTGGTTGGTTCTCGAGTGCTTAAAATTATCTGAGAATTATGTCGATAATCAGGTTTAACATCTTTCTTTTTTCTCCAGGACTTACGTTTCTCACTGAATATTTTCCAATTTGCTGGGAGATTGGAGTAGGCACATGCTTAGAAGCCACGGCCATAACAAGAGGGTATACTGGAAGAGGTTTTCTGGGTGCAGAATTATTTTCTAGGTTGCTAACAGGGACAGAAGCAGCTGGAATGAACCTCTGCTTGTGCACTAAGCCCAGCGTGGGTTGGTTTGTGAGCGCTTTAAATGGTTGCGAATCATCACGGCAGCCAGTTTTTCCTCTCATTCTGTCATCGTATCTTCATCAACCAATCAATGTGTATTTATCACATGGAAAGTCTCGTTTCGCTGGTTAGCCAGCAAGTATGCAAGGGAGATCTGTAATGCATTAATTCGGAACAAGAGCATCAACGTCCATCGCTCGGATCTGATCGTGTAAGGCAAGCTGAGGATCGCAGCCAAAAAAACCCGCACGAAGCTTCACTGACAATACACAGGCACGCACGCACATCTTAATTTACGCCGATGTCTGTCCGGGTGGACAAACGCGTAAAAATATTTACACGGCCCGGCACACCACATGAAGTATGCCTATCGCAATGACTGCGGCTATCTCATCGTCCCCGTACCTCCTGCAATATAACCGGTGAGAATGTAAGTCCTGTACACGCAGCTTCACGCGTAGCCGGTCTGCCCGAGGTTCTTGCCGTGCGCAATCGTGGACTTCCCCCCCCCCACCCAACCTCTCATCGGTGATGTCTGGCGTTAATTTTGGGAGGGCTTACACAGTGCTAACTATAGGCCCTCCTGCCCCCCCCCCCCCCCCGCGAAAGTCCATCTGGGGCGAGTTACTCTGTGCGCGGTGGGGGAGGCCTCCCAGACAAGTTATTTTTGTGATCGCATGGCCGCTCCAGGGTGGAAATTAGGGCGGCAAACCACAAAACGTGTCTACCTCAACTTGGCCAGCCTTGCGGAACAGAGTTTCGCACCAGCAAATAAATTACTCTCCAAACGGCATCAATTACTAACGTTACGGGTGCGTTTGCGTTGCTACTCAACGGCACGGAAACCTTTGCTTTATTACCTTGGGCATTGTTGCCGTGAAAGCGAGGGTGTTATTAGCCGCGCGTTTTGATCTTTAGAAATAAATAATAATAAAAGAATTGCAGCTGCCTTAACGCGCACAAAATATGACGTTGCGATTTTGATTTATGACGCTTCTACATGTGACAGCAAGATGAAGTATAAAAACAGTGTACATATTTATTTTATAGAGAGAAGCAGTCGCTCATAAACTAAACTAAAATATTTTAGGCTATTTTTTATCCCACTGAGTTAAATATCTATTTTCAGACGCGACCTGACCACAAACGATAGCTCAACAAAGTGGCTTATCATGTAGACATTTATAGCAGCCAACAACTCTGATATTGATTCAACATATGGAGAGAATAACCAGAGCCTCAGAGAAAAAAAAAATCCACGCGACCACGGGGAGAACATGTGTCAGGGTTGGGATCGAACTTACGTACCTCCTGAATACCAGGCGAGAGAGTTATCATCTTGCCACCGTGACCCCATAGCTAGAGGGTAAAAACGATTGAACTTGGGCCCTGGACGTGAACGGGGGCAAGGAGTCGATAGGACAGACTGCGGGGGGAAAGAGGGTTCAAAATCATGGGGGCAAACAGAACATACAGAACGAGCGACCTCCCACTGAGCAAGAGACCACTGGGAACTTCGCCAGGAAGCATTGGTCGCTAGAACAGAGGGTGTCTGGAGGGGGGGGGGGGGCAGCGTGATGTAAATGGAGAGAGATAGATAGGAACCAGTTCATAGTGGATCTTGAAAATTGTGTGTGGAATGTTGAAATCAATCCAGCATTGAATTAGGAGCCAGTGGGAATGCTTTTGGAGTATTGCGATGATGTGGTCTGGTTTAAAGGTGCGGAATTAGAGGTCTGGCAGTGGCATTTTTGATCATGTGGAGTTTGCTGATGAGGGATTTGGCGAGGCCATAGGAGACGGTTACAGTAGTTGCGTCAGGATGTGTTGAAGGCATGGATGCTGGAGATGTTGCACAGATGGAGGTATCGTTGGAAAGAGAAGGAGGGCTCAGGATCAATGACAACTCCAGGATTTTACACATTTTAACCAGTGTCCTCTCGGAGATTACGAGGTGCAGGCCTCCCCAAGCCATTATCACACCTCACGGTCTTAAATGCAATAATCTGCCCATGTCCTGCATTCTAAGACGGCCACTGCATCGCACGCTTTCTATGTGTTGAGTCTATGGGTCTCTGTGTGTTGAGTCTATGGGTCGAGTTTGTTGTCCTTCCTCCGCACCTCCAATTGGCACGGTTGGCTACATACAGTACAAAATAAGTTCTACATACATACAACTCAGTAGCTTTACTGTCCTCTCACTCACCCTCCCGTCCACTATCTCACTAATCCACTCATTCATTCATCAACCTGCTCACTCACTTACTCACATGTTCGCTTGCAGCGGGCTCACTTCATTCATTCAAGGAAGAGCTTATTCTCTCACTCTCTCACCCACCTAATGGCCCATCCCATGCATGCCGCTAGCTCTCCCTTTGCGTGCCAAATATCCGGGAATGTTCGTCGCCAAAACTTCCTGGGCATCGCAAAGGTATTCAGACGCAGCTGGCTGCCCAGATACGCAAAAGCAGTGGAGTCCGATGCCACGCACTCGCAATCGCAGATCCTTCAAAAAATATATAGCAAGTTGCTTTTTTGTCGCTGTATGAAATGTTGAGAATTGTTAGTGTTATTGGAGATGGCGCGATTAAATCTTTCTGCGTGCAGGAGCTCGGTCGATCTTTGCATTGCAAGGCCATGAAGATTGGCGATGGCTTGGGGATACTTTCATCCAACAGTGGCTAGATCATGGCTGATGATGATGACGATGATTGTCAAAATCGCGTGAGATATTGCCGTCAAAAAAAGAGAAAAAAAGTTTTTTTGTGATGACAATCCAATCGGTTAAAATTACTTTACACAGCTGCCTTCAAGGTCGTCAGGGCAAACTTTCACCGGTATGCATAAACCACCAGTCTACATTCGCACACAGGCTCTACGCAGACAACGGTCTTGATGCCACCTGTAGCAGTGCAAATAATGAATACCTGCTAAGCTTTATTTACCTTCTCCTGTGACGCGTCCAAGAGGACGTGCACAAAGTATATTGCATCTTCTCGCATGCAGGTGCTAGGGACCTGACCATGGCTTGGGCGGGAAGAGACATTCATCCAGCAGTGGATTGATTGTATCCAATAAACCGGGCTCTCACTCCTGCGGAAGACGAAGTGCCCCGTGTGTGCAATGCGCACACACCTGCCACAAAATGCGAGTATACCCATTTTTTTAAGGTCGCCCTGATGTGCAAATGGACGGAACACCAAGGGAACCTGAGCTGGATGCGAACGGATTCTGATCCCCTGAGATGCAGAGTGGGCCCTGGCACGGCATGAAAGGGAGTCCAGGAAAAGGGGGTTGGATGGAACAGCCGCCTTCAAAGGAATGCGTCCGGCTGCCAAAGCCACGCACTTTCATAGTTGCTGTATTGGGAACATTATAATAAAGCAGTTGGATAACCGGGCAGACCCTGAACAATGTCATTGTTTAAATTGTGATAATGAAAGTAATAACGACCATGAGTGTAACCGGGCAAATAATAATGTGATGTTAATTGTAGAAAATGAACAGCATTTACATTTTTTTTATGTGTGCACACTAAGTGCTATCTCATTATGTGGCTATTTAACGGAAAGCATTTCAATCAATCGACGGTTATTAAAATGCTAATAATGTGCTGGCCGGTAAACCCTTTATGGAGTTGATTGACTCAGTTGCTACTTTGCATGTCATCAGCACAATCCCATTATAAATAAAGCTCCCAATTATGCAAGCTGTGTGCTGGCATGAAATTAAGCAGTGCCATTTGTCAATTGCTTACTTTCAATAAAGATGGCATCGAGTTTGACTATGCGTCACCTAAGATATCATTACAAATGCAGTACCGCTAATCATGATGTTAAACTCGCACTGCCACTCTTAAGCGACTGCACAATTTTGTTTCAAGTGTCAGACGTATTCATCTTGATTTGAAGCTTTTGTGACTACAGTATTGTGGGGAAATTATGAAAGGATTGTGAGGAATTCATGAAACAGTTGTGTGACCCCTCCCAGAGACCGTGATCTATGGATTAATGTAATTGCTGTGGATTAGAGCAATCACTGTTCATTTCTGCTCTTTTAGTCACCCAGAATAATTAAAGGTGCAGCGGTAGCGTGGTGGTGCGGTGGTTAGGGCATTGCACTCTGAACCCGGTGACCCGAGTTCAATTCCTAGCCATGGCTCGCATCAGTGATGAGCGGTATCTGCACTGGACCCACCACCGCCCACCCACCCCCACCCCTTCCTTCACCAACCCACAACTAACCAGCATGGCGAAGTATAGTCAAACCACCCTGATGATAACTGCCATGTTGCGGTGGATTGACAAAAAAGACTACACATTATGATTAAGTTAAACGTTATAATAGTTACAGAGTGCAAAATTAGCTCAAAAAGTCGGGGTGGGAGGGGGGCATGGGAATCATTGCTCGAGCGATGGTTGGCAGTCATGCTTTTAAATTGCCATCGTTGCTCTCGTGTGTACGCAGTTTCCCCGTGTAGCCAGTGACGATTACGGGGAGGGGTGGGGTGGATTTTTTTCCCACACCCGACGAGGTGACTGGCAAATAAATAAATATGTATTGCACCGAAACCTAAAAAAAATGCGCAGGGGCCTACGCGCGCTTGCTGGAGCAAATTGTGGGGGCAAGCAGCAGCGGTGAAGTGTGAGGACAAAGTCTGTCACGTGTTGCTGCTTTCCTTTGTCAGGGTTCGTGATTTTGACAGAATTGTGCCCTTGGCGATTTAGGGTTTTTTTCCTCTCTCTCTTTCTTCCTAAAAATCACGTGGATGAATTGTGGAGGGGTGGGGAGAGAGGGGGGCACTGCAACCACCCTGTGATTGTGATGTCGTTTTGATGAATTTGAGTAATACATTATTGGGGTTAAGTAAAATGGATGAAGTTTATATTTTTACTTACAATGTAAAATAAACCACGGTCGTTGCAATACAAGGCATGTAATGCAACTAGAAACGGAAACTGATCCAGTTGGCATTGCCACTATGCCTTAAGTAATACATGTCAATAAAAGACTTGCAATAAATACACGTAATAATCTTTACTAAAGCTGCTAGTCGGGTTTTAAAAAAGGTAAACATTTGTTTTGAAAAATGTTTTCATCAAAACATTAATTTAAAAAAATCCTACACAGTCCATACTGTATTAAACATATATACAGTAATGCAATTTGGTCCAAACAATAATAGTAATACAAACACAACTCCACAAATTTATGTCCGGATATTATTATACAATTCTTGTTTGATCCTGTAATCGGTGTGCGGTGGGAGTAAATTAAAGTGAGAGTACTTCCACTTCTTCCAAGACAAAAAGTGCCCTCTGAAGAGGCCATGGAGGGTACTTTGTGGAGGCTCTTCTTCTGGGTGTCACGTCAGCAACAAATTGCAGGGCTGCACTGAGTCCGACACCACTGAGAGTCTGGGTTCATATCTGGGTTTCAGCCACCAGTGATGAAAATCAGGCTCATGCATGGTGTCAGTCCATTCAGCAGTAATAATTACTCAAAAAGCCACGCGATAAAATTGCATTTTCGATCAATTTGAATGAATCTCCGCTGTAAAAAACTATAACATGTAAATTTTACTGCCACTAAATTGTCAGTGGCATATGATCAATTAGTGGCCACTGGTGTGGATGAGAGGCAATTTGAAGGGCTCTCAGAAGTGTTTTGGCCCTTCCAGAGTTTATTCTCAGATGTGGATGACATTTCTTCTAGCGCGAACACCGAACGGGCATTTTCTTAGTCTTCCTCTCATTGACGTGACATCAATATCGATACTTTGAATGTAAAGATGAGGGCGGCGCAGCCCTGAAATGTCTTGCTCACTCCACTGCTGGCAGAAGTGCCTCTTACTAGAGGGCGCTCTAGAGAGCCCCTATAAGAGGGAGTTGAATGTTGTTTGGAGACAAAATACAAAAACATCATTGTTTTTAAAGCCACAGGTAGTGTTTTTGTTCTTTGTTTAAGCAGACGAGTCTTGTGGGCTGGGGTGATCGGTGATGAGAGGGGCTGTCCACCACAACCCCTGATGGATTGTGCACAGGCCATGAGCGAACACAACCTCCCAAAGGGGGGTAACTTTACTCCCCGGACATGGCGGAGACCTGATAGGGCGCCTTCATCTTCATTTGCCACGCTGAACATTGAGATATTTTAAACCTTTCATTAATGTTATTATTCTTTCTGAGGAGATTAAATATATATATATAAATAAGTTTCTTTAATAAAAAAATATTGTGTAGTTTTCGTTTAAAAAAAATATTAATATTATTATGAAAGTCTGCCCGAGGCCTTTTCATTGTATTGCAGGTAAATTGGTATGGAGAATTGAAAGGATATGAGCAGATCACGGTTGAGTGGCAGTGAAGTGTGTCTTTAATACGAATGCACTCCAGGTTATTTTCTTTTTTCCTCCCTCTTTTAAACTTTTATGTAATGTGAGATCAAGTCCGGACATCAAAGACTTTTAGTAAAAAAAAATGTCCATATAAAAAGTTCAAGATTTGTACAGGCCTCACTCTGTTTGACTTGGAGTGAGACCTAATTCCCAGAGAGCAGCCCTCGTTTTCAAACATTCATTATCCAACCCAAAAAAGCCCTACAGCAATTGCAAATTTGCATGTGAAAAAAATACAGTCATTCAGAACGATTTATAAAACAAAGGATCCAATTCTAATGCATGCTACCTGGGGCATCGAGAGACACCTGCTCGATAAACGAGTTAATACATCGGTAATGAGCACTGGCTCCAACATAAATAAAGCACTGCAAGAAACAACCTGCAACTGTGCGCACACAAATGTAAAAATCTGCAAGTGCAAATTGAAAGGGAAATGCGAGTGCACGTTTGCATGTGTGTGTGCGCGCGCGCGCGCATGAATGCCTGAGGAACGGTCAGCTAGCACTAGACGCGTACACAACGCCATCTCTATGGGCAGAGAGGTGTGGTTTTAGCACAAGCAAAGCTGCTGTTGAGTGAAGCACAATTATAACGCTAGTCCATTCCGACCCCTGCCCTTTTTTCCCTCCTTCAAAATAGCCATTAATCTTTCGATTTAAAGCCATTAATCGCCGAGTCTTTCGACATTGTTCGAATTAGTGTTTCGCCACAGAATAAATCGTCATATAATTGTGAAACAAAATTATTGTGCCTCTGATAATAACTTCATTGCAACTGCCATCCCAATGCCGTAGAAACTGGATGTAAGCATGACGTATAACAGTAGAGTTCTGATTTAAGTGCTTACATATCACTGGTGGGGAAAGAGTAAAGGGAAACTTCTGATACAAGCACACCTAGACTTGTTCCCTGTGGTATTTTCATATCCACTTTGTGCTGACTGGCAGTGTTTTTTTGACGTGATATGTTACATTTGTTTGTCCATGTGTTGCCCGCTTAAAAAACATTTCTAGGCAGTTGAAAGAGGAAAGTTTTAATTCAGAATCAGCATAGCAGCACAAAAATATCCACAGGTTGTGACATCAGCGAGGTCACACTTGTTAGGCACAATATAGTCATGCGAAGCAGGCACTCTGCATGGCTCACTTAAAGTCTAGCAGTGGTTGGCAGAGAGCACGACTAATTCTACCGGCTGACTTAATTCTGCATGGAAAAAAACCCTAAATGGTTTTGACATTGGGTCCATATATAAATAAAATAACAGCTGCAAACATGCCGAATTGGAAGTGCCATGGATCAGGTAAAGGTTTCCACACAGCCTCGAGCTTGGAGATGAATGAGAGGCATGAGTGCTATGAGTGAACGTGCCTTTCTCCAGCAATCTTTCCTTGCTCTACAATATTGGGGTCAGTGACTGTGTGAGTGGCACGCTCGCGAGATGACTGCACTGGATTTCTATATATTTGTTTCACTTAAAAGAAGACGTGTGAACATTTGCTGTGTTTATGTATATATAAAACTGTACTGCGTGACAATATAATTTTCCTCAGCGAGCACTAGTGTTGTAAGAAGGGATTTGATGTCAATATGTATTTAAATTCTGTTAAGGATTTAATTTTTGTTGGGGTTTTTATTTTCAAGAAAAACACAGTACTACATGGTCTGTTAAACTCCCATGCATAACTCCAGTTTGTAAATATCTAGCATACCTTTTCTCGTAATCAGCAGAGGGCTTTATTTTAATGGTCAGTCATGGCTCGGTTTTTGACTCGACAAAAAGCACAGCAATTACTTGTCGCTCGGCTGGTAGGCATGTGGCTATGAGCTTAAAAAAATAGCCTAGGGATTGTAATTAAATTGACGGTGAAAGAACCCTCACTGTGGCCACTTGGGTGGTGTTTCTAATAAACTTGGTGTAAATGGGGAAGACCACAGCAACAGAATAGGGAAGAATCGTGCAAAGAGAGTGAGCGCTTGACACAAAATCACTGAAACTGCCAGTGTGCCCCTTATACCGACGATAATTGGGTCGGACGGTGCAGAAAGACGGTAAAATTTGGCCCAGTGTTACCGGACTTAAGTTGCCAGATGTGATCTGCGCGTTTGAGTCCCAGTTGGAGGAAAGCAGTGTGGAGAGCTGGTAGTGAGCTGTTGCTTGCTGGGTGCAAGTACAGCGGTGCGATACATGTACACGTTGTGTGTTTTACCTGTTGGGGGGGGGGGGATCTGTGCTCTCTGAACAAGGGAAGCCTGTTGACCGTCGGCATTAAATACGAGCTGTCACATTTTTTCTTGAGAATAGCGATCCAATTTGCTAAGTGAAACTGCTTATGGTTCACAAAGCCTGGTTCTGTGACCAATGTGATATTCTGTTTCTCCGCGTGCAGGTAGGAGGTAGATGGTCAGAGGGACGCCAATTTAATTCCAATGTGGCCCAAGGAAAAAACACCACCATGTTTACTTTGCTTCGCCTTAGGCATGCACAAAAAGGAAATATCTGAGGCATTGGGTTTAAAAAGTAAACAGCCGTGCATACAGAGAATGTACGTACAGAAAATGTTTATACATATATTTTTAAACGTTTGAAAATGTAAATGTTTGTGTAAGCTACATATCAATTATACGAAAGGGTACAGGTTTTTGACAGATGCCTTTATAAATTCTGTCAATCGTTTCTTGTGGGTAATTGGCTGGGCAGTCGGGTGTGCAGAGAATTATATGCTGATACATTCAGCAGTGAATTCGCCAGATGCAATTTCATTGACGTTTGGAAAAGTGTCTTCGTAAAGTTTTAAAAATAAACCAATGTTTCTAATTTATTCACCGTGCGCTCTCACATGTCCTCATGAAATATATGAAGTCTCCAGACAAAGTCAATATTTTTAAATATTACATTACTACATGGGGTTTTTCTATAACTTAATGCATTTTCCAACTTTATTGGCCGTGCCATAATTTTTGTACATTTTAAATAAAATATATATATTTATGAGCAACGGACTTGGAGCTTCAATGACCTCTCAGGGGAAGTCATTCAGCTCACGTGTGTACAAGCATCCACAATCGCAAACACGTGTGTCATGAGAAGTATCAGACCCTCCCAACTTCCTGACGCAAGTGATGGCAAAGTGTAATCTCTTTTCTGCCAGTAGTTCAACCAAATAAATGTTTAGCTGATTAGTGTTATTTTATCTTGAGTGACGGAGATTTAAATGTCCTTGGTATGATGTTAAACTGCGATTAGCACGGTTGGCTGCATACAGTGTGAAATAAGTTCAACATACAAATATTCATGCATCCTGCCATCCTTCTCCAGTCATGGCTCAAGATTCCTGTGTTGTGAGGTTTTCTTTTTTACGAATGGTGGTGAGTTGATCAAGAACGTTTGTACATTCACGTAGAGGTTGGTGAACCGGTGGATTCATTCAGGAGTAGCCTGGGGAATGACTGAAGTGGAGCCTGGCGTTGCAATGTGGTCCATGATTGAAATTGTGACTATGGTCGCACTGTGGGCTATTCATTGTTTTGAATTGTAATGGGATGGAGGGTTTGAGCTTGAGCCATGGAGATATCCTTGGGCAGAGAACTGAAGAAGATTAAAATGTATTATTTGTTCTGAGCTATGCCTCACAGTGGTCATCGCTCAAAACCTGTGCAAGATGATGATACAATTTGCGTAGAGTCCATTTTACAGTGTACAGTGCATTCTGATGAATCCCTGCAGGACTCGAATCGTGGCGTTACTGCACGTGGGTTTAAGTGAGCAATGGCCGCCAATCCCGCCAGCTGCTCACTTTCCAACATTTTAGAAAAGTGGCGCGCGGCATCTTGGCACGCTTCGTTCTCATCCAAGTCACCCCCCCCCCCTCGCCCCCCACGAGTGCAATTCCATCCCTCCGAGCCAAACTTTACAACAATTTCAAATGTTCTTGCATGCCCCATGAGGGCCTCCCGGCGGATGTAGTCTCATCCTGAAATGAACACCCGTGGCTAAGTTTGTAAAGTGCCCAGTAAGGGCAGTCAAGGGCAGTGTCAACCCTCCTCGAATGACCTGCGATGTTTTTCGTGGCTCTGGAATGGGTGCCAGCCAGCAGTGATCCGCTAGGGCTCCTCTGGCCAGTTATAATGAATCACCTCAAGTAATTATTTAATTTGGCTCGCACTGCTTCAAATGACAACGTGAAAGTGGTTTCCCTGTCAAATACATATATACAAGGTGTTTCAAAAGAATGTTAACACTTATATGGGACGATCGTTTTTAATGGCAAAAAAATAACGGATAATACACTGTAACACGATAACAAATGTATGTTGATAGCTTCAAAAGGTCAGAGTCTCCAATTTGTTCGCCATCAGTTGTCAACACGTGGCCTGGAATCTTCTCCAGGTGGTCTCCAAAGCCCGGAGGCACATTTATAGTGGTATTATTGCAAATTCTCGGAAGTGTTCACATTTTTTTGAAGCACCCTGCATATAGACTGGTCCCCATTTACGGTGAGAGGTGAGTCTCTTCATAGAACGACCACGGTTTGCTCACCTACAAAGTGGTAACCATTTGTATTCACTCTCGAGGGATGAAAGTCTGAGACGACCACCGGCTGGGTTATATTGCAGGCTGCACACTCCAGTGCGCCACCCAGGAGGAGTTTTCTTTTTTATAAACACAAGTTGCACTTACGGTGTTCTGTGCAACCGGCGACTGAACACAAAGTGAGAATTGTTTAGCCCAGAAGGGAGAACAGAAACTCGGGATTAGAAGCCATTGCTGAGTCTTCATCGATGTTGGAACTCTGTGGGCAAACTGGGAACAACAAGCAATATATTTATTCCCAGCCCCCTATCAATCTGGATGCATGAATTTCCACATCATGCCGGTCATTGGGTTTTTTTTTAACCATACTTCACCATTCTGGGCAGTGCTGATTGGTTAAGTGGTTGGCCTGGGATGGGAGGACGTGACCAGTTTTGATATAAAACTAAACCTTTTTTTTATTTTACTAGGTAAGACCCACTGAGCTAATCGACCTGGCCAAAAATGATAGCTCAACCAACTAAGTGGCTTAACGTGTGGAAATGTATAACAGCCATATATTCTATCACTCGTCCCTGATGTTAGCTGTGGCTTGGAATCAAACTCGGGACGCTTGGTTTGTTGCGCAGCACTCAAACGACGATGCCCACTCTTCCCTTCCGGAAACAACTGGTAATAATCCAAAAACCAGTCTGACATTGATGAGACCAAGACTTAAGACATTTACGAACAATTGAAAAGTATTATTTATCAACATTATACCGTGGGGAGAATTTTTTAAAATTATTTTATTAATTGGATGGTGGCACTTTCACACCAGCAATACATCTCGTACCCAGCACGCTAAACCATCAACCCTTGCCACCACCGCCTCCCTTCATCCCCCCCCCACCCCCCTTCGTGAGGGATTTCGTCGACACTTTGGAACGCGGCGTGTGTCGCGAGGTCTGGCGTACGTTCACCCAGCGGGGGCCGCCTCGAGAGAAACTTTCATCCGAGCGCGGTGCCGCGTCTGGTGCCACTACGTTATGAGTATAATTGGATGTTTAGACACAGACAGCCGCTGTTTTTGGTTTGTCCGTCTCTCCAGGGGAAGAAACCAATCGGCAATGCTGAGCCGTCTCCTGCCACTTCTGCTCACGCCAGTGTCGATGTTGCTGTTATAAGACTGTAACTTTCAGCTGCTGGAGCAAGGAGCCCTTCATTATTTTCTTCCATCTTTTTTCTCTTTTTTTCTTTATTTAGTTCTTCTTGTCCAGCAGTGGCCTCACATTTCTCTGATTTCGTTTTCACTGCACATCTCCTCGGCCGTCGACCTCTCCTTCTCTTCCCTTCTCTCGCTCTCCGCTCCGGCGTCAATGTTGTCTCTCATTTCTCGTCAGTTGTTTTCGTGACGTGTCCTGCCCCATTTACACTCGATTTAATTTTGCTTTACCATCAACATCAGTTGACCCCTGCTATTTAACTTTTTTCTCTAATTTCTTAAAGTATCTCCGTGAGAAGTACAGTGAACTACTTTTGTGGCCCTACTATCCACAACTCTTAATATCCTGGGCTTTTGCCAGACATGTTCCAAATAAATTGCGTTATCCACAATCTCTATGGATAAATACTCCGCATGTATTGTTGATATAATGGGTGAAGCAATGGCGCAGTGATTCGTGCACCTTGCTATAAACCGAATGACCTGAGTTGGATTCCCGGCCCAGGGTTGACATGAGTGGCGAGTGACATCTGATCGAATCCCAGGCGCCTCCCTGGACCCCTTCGCCCCCTACCCCTTCACCAACTGGCGCTGACCAGTGTGGTGAAGTATCGGCAAACAACCCCTCAGACCAACGTGGCGTTAGCCCTCCATCCAGCAGTGGATTGATAAAGGGCTGAAAATTAAACTATTGTCACGGAGTGTACATTACAGATAATAAGATGAACACTCCTGTAATCTGCACTGTACATAAGTGAATTAAAACCCGAAAGAAAATGTCGAGGTCTTCGCTTGCAATCGTGCCAACAAATGTCCTGGCATCCCATGCATTTGACAAGGTCCTACAAAAAGAAAGTGACTTTTAATTTGTTGAAGGCGATCGCCATCAATAAAAGCACGAGTTTAATGAGCTTCCCAGGAGAACCCGAACCAAGGAGTCAGCAATTAGCTCACTTTGTTTAGATTCCTTCTCTTCCCGTTTAGCTCCAACACCTGTCATCGGTTTTAAATAGGTGCTAGGAGCTAATTGTAGCTACGGCAGTGACATTCTTGCTGCTCATTCAAAGCGAAAAAGGAGAGAACGATTTATCTCCCGGCAGTGGAGTTTGCCTTGCGCTGTTTGTTTAATCTGGCAACAAAGTATCGGGCTTAGGAAACAAGTAAAGTATGTCACCTTTATAAACAGTCTGAAAACACCGAGCACCTGAATGGTATGGGCAGCACTCCATCGCTCATCTGTACTCGGGGGGGCCCCGCGCATGACCCAATTCAAGGCGAGTGCTTTTCAAAGTAGCCGACGCGCTTTAAAAACTGCACCAAGTCTAAACACAGCTGGCGACTGTGGCGGAACAGAGTGAAGTTATTTTCCTCAATCCAATATATGCTGGCGCAGATTTATTAAGGCGTTTCAAATGCGTCAATGGTGTTACAGATACTAAACTTAGATGTCAGGTGATTTAGCGAATTCATATAAAGGTGGGGCAGCCGTGGGACGGTGGTTAGGCTACTGCACTTTGAACCAGATGACTGAATGTGATCTTTGGCCACGGCTGATAGCGGCGGTGAGTGATATCTGAACCAGTCCTGGGTCATCTCTCACCTTCACCAACCCGCACTGACCAGCATGGTTTGAACTTTGGTCAAACAACCCTGATAACTGACATGATGTGGAGCAGAGACTGCAATTTTAACTCTCAAACACAAGCAGCTTGTTTTGAATACATGTCCAGCTCTTTTGTCATTCTACTGCTGTACTGTTATAGTATAACATTTAAATTATTATACAATAATACATGTAAAAGGACAGACCTAAATAGAAAAATGTGAAAACTTCCCTGTGCTCTAATTAGCATCGTGGTGGCACTGCATTCCATTGGTGGAGTTGAGCCAGTGATGGTGTAAATTCAACATTTCTATAGAAGGACCAGTGGAGCTACAACGAGCCTATTGTTGGCCCTCCATATTCTCACGTACATCGTAGGCAGAGTTTAATTTCAGCTGAGTCTGTTGGAGTCGGTGATCCAGAATATGTATTCTGTGTCCGGTACACCTTCAGTATACCTTTCGCTATGGCTGTGCCTACTATGAACGTGCCTATTTCAGTCTTCCCATGACATGTAAACTATTAATGGAGAAGTTAAACTCTGGTCATAAGTACTGTACCTATGAACATGGTAAAGGGTAGGGTGACTACTAGGGGGATGAGTTGCACACGGGGCTTTCTGGAGTGTCCCCGTGTTTCCATGCACGTCCCTAAAGTGTTTTTTTGTTTCTGTGGAGTGGAGCAGGGGAGTACTGAGTGCATGGCCAAATGAAAGTGGCCTTGAACCAAAAGGGGAATGGTGCATTAACAAATCGTGGCGTATTCCCAAAGAACGGTCAAAGTAAATTTGGCTCTGGGTGGATGATTGTAACCGGTGCCGTACACCCTCCAAACCAGGTGGAATGTTTTGATTTGCGTAATTTATGTAAACGTTTGTATGTTTTCAGGTGCATGGAAATTGACTTGTGATTGGATATTTTTTAACTTCTGCATGGTATTCTGTTTACAAAATTGAGCTGTATGGCATATGGACAGGTTAGTGTTGGTATAGTGTTGTTATAGTGTTGTTATAGTGTTGTTATAGTGTTGTTATAGTGTTGTTATAGTGTTGTTATAGTGTTGTTATAGTGTTGTTATAGTGTTGTTATAGTGTTGTTATAGTGTTGTTGTTTAAGTCTTTTTGTGATCCTTACTGCATGGGTGAGCAAGGGCTGATTTAAAATTATCAATTGAAATGAAACACTGCATATTTCAAATATAATATCTGGAGGATAAAATGTGGTAAAGTTTGGTATAGGTTGACTGTAGCGATGCAATTCTGTTGATAAACAAATACCACTGCTTAGTAGGAAATAATACATGTTTATCAGAACGAAAATACATTAACAAGGTTTAATGAACTATGAAAACAAGCAGTGTGAAATTAGCCTTGAGTTTGATTCTCAACCACAGCTCACATCAGTGACATCTGATCTGGTCCTGGACCACATTTTTTACAAACTTGCCCTGACCAGCGTGGTGATGATGTATGGTAACGATCTAAATTAGTATTACTAATGATGGTGGTAAAAGGTGTACATCCATTTATGCAGCATTTGGCAAATTCCTTTGAAACATCAGAAAAGGAAATTACAGAATACTGTATCATATAATAATCTGTTAAACTTTCAAATTTGAAAAGGCTATGCTTTGTGTGAGTATACTGAAACCAAGCTGGAAGTCATCTCGAATACTTAAAAAAAGTACCGGTCGTTAAAACACAGGCCTGGCTCTGTTGACGGCGCAAGAAAAAGTAAAAAAAACCTATAACTGCTCCTCAGGACGCCTTCCAAAATCGATCATTTTTTATATTTTTTACTGCGGCAGCCGTTAGAGAATAAAAGCATAACGCACGATTGTGTCTCTTCTTCTGGGACAGATCACGCCGGGCCTGAGTAAGGGTTGCAGCCAGGAATGGGGATCATGGTGGCGGAGGAGGGGAAGAGATGGGGCTAGAGAGGGTGGGGAGCACACTAGCAATCCAGGATGTAAATGAGGCATGGATTGGACGGTGCACCGGGGTCTTGCTTTGGGAGGGAATAGAGGGGGGGGGATACAGTAATACCTAGCGGCAGGCAGCAGTGGCGCAACCACTTGGAAAACGCATTAATCATGCGCAGGGCCTGATGCGTTGAGCGCTCGCTGCAAGGCTGGGGATGTGTGGGCCTCGGCTCACATGGCAGGATGAGAGAGAGAGAGAGAGAAGAAAAGTTGGGACATAGCACGGGCCGCTAATTGAGATTAATAGTGGTGACGATGGACGCGGTGGAGCTGGGGGTTGTTATGTTCATCGGAAAAGCAAAAAGGGCACCTATGGAATACCAGCCACAGTTGGTGGATTCTTTGTGATCACTGCAAACAGGAGAGCAGCATGGGACCGTTTGAATTCGCTCACCCGATCGCAAGGAAGGCCCCACGGTGCTTGAGGTGCATATTGTGTTGCGCTGGAATTTTTTCGAAGGTCAAAAATGAAACTGCTGAAATCAAATTCTGAACGAGGTGAATTGTATTATTGCCCGCTTCTGTGAATTGTAAAGGGGCATTGCTTAATGATTGTTTAATATTTCATGCTGGTATCACTTTTAATAATAGCAGGACTTCATAAGCCCGATGAAGGGGTTGGTGTCATAAGGCATATACATTTGCAATTAAATGGAATTTGTCATAAATCTGACTCTCAGTGGTACACCGTATTTTAAATTATTATTTCAAAAACGCAATTATTCAGTTAATTTCATCCAACAGAATACCTGCTGTCTTCACAATTATAGGTTAGATCATCACTGACTTTTTACATCATCCCAGAATTAAATGTGCATAACATTTGCAGGATTCTGTGCAAATTTCATTTATTTTAAAAAATGTGGGAATTATTTAGTTTTGTTATCATCTTCTTGTAAAAATATTAATAAATCACCACGGCATACATTTCCAAGAAAGTTGAAAGGCATGTCCATCCATGGCCGTTGTGCCTTTTGAAGCAATTATGTAAACAGCGCACATGACAGATGCGTATAATTACACTGTAAGGCAAGAACGCTCCTACAATGGCAGCGGCTGTCTGCCGCGAAATTCCTTGCCCAAGAAAAGGGTCACCAGAGCTGCGTGCACCGCCCGCTTGCACCTCACAAACACGAGGGGGAAGTGAGTTGGCGTTTGACGAGGGCTGGACATTTATCACTGTCTCGGAGAGGGCAGGTTGGGGCTTTACAAGTCAGCTAAAAGAGGGAGAAAGAGACCCGACCCTGCGCTGGAAGTGGGGTGTGTAATGGTGGTGAGCTTTTGTCTGGGCGGGCGGGCGGGCGGAGGGTGGGAGTTCAAAATTACAGAAATGGGCCCCGACTGTGAAAAGCCTGGATCATCCGAAAGCAGAGAGATTGCCACCGCTGCCATTACCCAAATACCTGCTGTTGTTGTTGTTGTTTTGTTACTAAGGACGGGCATGTCTGTTGCAACCTGCAAGGGGAATGTCCTGGCATGTGTCTAAGCCATTTAAAACTAAAGATTGCCCCGATTTTAGTTGAACTGGAGCAACAACGGTGTGTGGTGGCAGGACTCTATATAGACACCGTGATCGTTAATCATCAGCACAGCCGATGTTGTTTTGGGGTATCTGCATTCCAGCGCTATGCTCTATCGGAAAGATTTGTCATAACCATTACCCATGCAGGCTTTATCGGCACGAGTTGTGTCTGCGAAATGAACAACAATGTTAGACCTTCTTGGTGTAACGCTTATCCGTGCCGCGCTGGACTTTACGGAGCATGTAAATCATTTGGGTCGTTCCCAGTTGTAAATTTATACACGGGCACAAAACCCCCGAGCCCTTTCGCAAATGCAAACTCATAAAGTTATTATCTGATGCAGACAGGAGTGTTTTAGGCTTTTAAGTACCCATGCTTTTATCTGTTTAAAGCAGGAAGTTAAAGAGTAGCTGAGGGTTAACCGTGCATCCAGGATGGGATGGTGTTTGTATAATGCTGTCACATGGCTTTTGAGTGTTCTGGCAGGTGTGCGTGCGAGATGCTTTCACATGCTGGTATTTGGATGGTGACCACGAGAGTGACGATGTGCGTTGTCATGTGTGCGACGAGGGAGAGCATTTGTAAAAGCCACATCGGACATGGGTGGGCATGAGGACGTTGTCCATCCGATTCGTGCGAGAGCCCCAAGCAGAGATAAATTGAGATGCCACTGTGAGGCGGCTGGGTAGGGAGTTGGTCCATTTCGTGTTTTGTTTTCAGGAAATGTAATGCAGCAAAGGAATTGCAGCTTCCACGTCCGTAACTGCTCACAGCGTCTGAACACAAGCTGATCACAGACGTGCAGCAATATTCTTACACCAGTCTGGCGGTGCTGCATGAGGATGAGATGAGCCCGGCTGCTATTGATATACAAATCTTACCGATTCTTTGAAGCGTGCAAACATTCGGTGGTCACGCTGTCAGCACCGTTCATTTGTTTCGCCAAAATGACTGCTGTTGAAAGCAAGGTTTTCTTTTTTTAAGTTTGTTTTTGTGTGCATATTATTTGCTAAGTTGGTGTAAAAATGAAAGATAAGAAAGGGAGCTGCTACTCCGCTCCTGGACATCCCAGGGAAACCGGCAGCCCGTTAAGGGATAGACACGGACTTTTATTGAAAGGCTTCAGGTGTCAGGCAAGCAGGCGATTACACTCATTCACTGGTGAGTTCCAGGCACCAACGGAATGATAATAAGCAGCGTGGAGATAAGAAAACTGGTTGTTTTGTTAAAGGGAATTTTAAAGAAAAGACTTGTCGCATAATCCGAACGTTTTGCATGTACGGTAGTAATTCTAGATTTGAAGCTTTCGTGACTGCAAGGATTCATATTCTTAGGTTTTTTCGGTTAAGTCACGTAGGTAAAAAATTCAAATTAAAATTAATAAAAATAAAATAAAAATCACGACGTTTCGGAGACAACACAAGCTTCCGTCTTCAGGTGGAACCGTCACAGCACGATAGCTGTATCAAGTAAGTGAAATTCCAAGAAAACCGTCCTTGTATATATACTGGTTGAGGGTGGGAGGAGCCAAGGCAGGCCCCTAGGTATTATTATTATTGTGAATAATTTTAATTTTTTACCTACGTGACTTTACCGAAAAAACCTAAGAACATGTACGGTAGTGTTGTATGCGAGGTGCCCATATCAAAGAACAGTCATGGTGCTCCAGCATGTTGTGACAACAACCGATGCAAACGCATCAAACATTAATGGAGGGGCGCTACACAAACACAACGCTCCGTATTTGTGAAATGGCAAAAGAGACGATGTTTTTTCCAAGAGCATCACCTGTATATTGTCGGGAGTCAGTCTAGATTTTGGATTTTCTACAAATCACTGTAACACACTTCCCCCTCCACATTAAACCTAAGCTCACTAGTTTCCGCTCCGCACTCAAAACTCACTTATTTTCCGTAGCTCACCCCACGACCCCTTAATCTCCCCTCATATCCGCTACCGTTACTTTCCATCTTCATCTACTCATTGTATGGCTCTCACTCATTCCCCATTCATTAAATCCATTCATCATCATTGACTGCCATCAATTTCGCTTTCACCGATTTCACGCATCACAGATTTGCCCATTGCGTCCTCATATATTTCCATTACATTAACACGTGCTACAGTATCGCTAATTCGGTGTAAAACGCCTTGAATAAGGCGCCATATAAATTATTTTAAGATAAGAATAGACATTACAACGAAAACTAAAAATGCCATTGCCTATCAATCCAGCTAAAAAAAGCTAACTCAAACCAATTTGTTTTAAAATTGGATTTCACAGCTTCCATTTCGCCAGCATTCTTGACATGATGTGGCATGAAGCACATATAAGCAGAGCTCCATTCTATGACTTGCTCCCATAAATAATATATAAAACTCTCCAAGCTTTCCAGACCAATATTATCCAGGAGTATTTACTTAAGAAAGCAAACTCTGAACTGGTTTCTGTGCCTCATCAGCAAGGTCTAGATTTGTTAGCATAGAAACTTGCTGGACCCTCTTGATTTCTAGAAACTTCTCGAAACTTCAGCACTTAGTCACAACTGAAGCAAAATTGGTTTGAAACTAGCGAGCAATCGATGCGGATGTGAATTTCTATGTGTACCTCATCGCTTCCTTCCACAGTGCCAAATGCCAATCTAGAAAACATTGAATTGCTTCATCAGCAGCGCCGACCTTTCCTGTCATTTTATTATTATTACGCCAGTATTTTTTTCGATTCTTTTTTTAAACTCACACCAGATTTACTGTGACTATTTCCGCTGCCACCCTAAAAAATAACTTTAAAAAAAATCTTCCATACGCATAGATTACGTAACGTTTTCCAACACGTGTTTATCCTCCGAAGTATTTAATTACCAGTACGGAAGCCAATTGGTAGAAAAATATTTGCAAATAGTCTTTTTTCCTCCAGGTTTTTTCTCTCTCTCTCTCTCTCTGGTCTCAATCAATTCTCCCCGTTTTCAAGAGGATAAGTGCCTCACTGCGTCACAACTTCACGTGAAAAATGTTGTTATTAGATCATATTCACAACAGTCACAGCGCCTCCCCATTTTAGACGACGGACGGACCTAGTCAATAAATGTTCTCGACATGAGTTTGAAACCGTTAAAAAAAACGAATGTTCACAAACCTTTAGCCAATAATAGCCACCTTCGGAATGCATTGATGTATATCGAACTTTTTTCGCACTGTACGTAGCTAACCGTGATAATCGGAGGTGCTGGGAAGGACACCAAATTATGAACAAAAAGTAGTTCTAAGAAATGAGATTTCAATCTAGATTTAAAAGTGCATAGCTCCAGCAGCTTCCTAATATCGAAGTTCAAAGTTCAAAGTTAATTTATTAGGTATAGCCCTGTGAGCCATTCGGCTCTTGAATCGGGTGCAACCGCAATAAACAAAAAACATGAACAAGAAAACATCTTAAAGTGACTATGTGCAAACAGAAAATCCAAGAAAAGACAGCAAAATATTTCAGAAAAATCACCGTACACCAACGCTGTGCAAATATCCCAGTGGGATGCAAGTCAAACAACAACAACCACAAGACAACTTAGACTAAGGCCATCAGTCTAACTCTGTACTACAACAAACAAACATGGCCAAACCAAAAAACTTTTCGATAATCACCAAAATAAAGCCATAAAAGCAATGAAACAGTGGTCATAGGAATTGTGACGGAAATTTCACAATAAACGACGTAAACAACATGTACCACCAAACTCTGCAGCCATAGCTGGCTGCATGAGTCACTCGGGAGCAAGAGCCGTTCCAGACAGGCCGAAAGCGCGCAACAAAATGACCGTCTTTGTTCGATGGACAGCCAAAATCCGCTGCTGCAAGGATGACTGGAGGTCGCGCGATGGTTTATGCTCCTTGACGAATGGGGGCCACAGCCTCGCCAAGGGGTCACGACGTGCACAACTTGTATGGCGAGCTGCACACTCGACCGATCCACTCCAAGTCCTCTCACCTCGGCCCTTGTCTCCTTTAAGGGGACTCACACGGGAGCACGGAGCGTGTTTCTCATTTCCACCTGCCGATAAAATCGAGAAAATGATGACGATTGTTATTATTGTTATTATTATTTTTTGTCAACAGGCCTGAGAAATTGGGGGGAACTGCGGTGGCTGTACAGGGTACGTTGAAGGCCGCTTGTATTGAGAATCCCAACCGGCAGAGCTCAAGGCTCAGCGAGTTTTACGTTTGGGTTTTTTTCTTTCTGCGGCACGGTAGAATAATATTTGGTTGTATAAAGAGTTGCCGGCAAAAATTCACGTCACCAAATTAAAAAAGGAAGCTCCACTTGTAAGGAAGATTAGCACGTCTGCATCAGATTTTTTTTTATTTGTAATGCTTTTTTTAATATATGAGGGCAGAAATACAATGATTTTCCCCATTGCATGATCTTCTGGCTGTCACAATGCTTCGCCTTCTCGTACACATTTTAACATCAGTTCAGTCAAAAAGCGTTTACTCTACTTAATTAACTAAAAAGATTGCCAATAATCTTGTAAGGTTTTGCTTCAATACATCATAAGTGTGTTCGCTGATGCGACGTTTATTTAACTATATTCGTCCTGAAATAAGCAGGCTCCAGGTATTGCAAATATGTTGTATGTCGGGTACACTTCGTTTACTCGTACAGGGCATGCAATGCGCGTGACTCAGTGCCGCACGTGAGATTGTACCAGAGGCGCAGCGTGTACTCGTTTGGCACAGGTGACTGGGAAGCCAGAATTGCACGCCTTTTGCCTTAAATCTTTTCGCAAGCATAAGGATCATGCCAAAATGATACAGATGATCTATGATTTCACTGTGGTGACTGATATATAATAATATGGTTGACAATTTCCAAATGCTTTACTTTTTTCATTCAGATTTTAAGTTCGTTGTACAAATTATTTATCATCATATGCCAGCAGAGCTTAATTTTAGCCAGAGCTGTCTGGGGCTGAGCTCCAGAAAATATCCCCCCTCCCCACTACCTTCCCACTGTATCTCCATGCTCAAGCAGGCGTTGGATATCTCAATGGGACTAAGTAAGATTGGAGGCATTCTCATCACAGTAACAAGTATCTCCAAAGGACAATCACAGGAGGCTTTCCCTAATGTAGTGCTCGATGCCTGATTGAAATCTCAATTATGAATCGAAATCTATACCTCTTTGTTTACCAACACTCCGTACCTTAAATCTGCTATCTCAGATGATCTACCTGATGTTTGAGCGTGTTCCCACCTTTAGTCATGTTGTAATTCAAGCTGGGGATCTTTTTGCTACCCTCATAAGTATGCATTGCCAGAATGTTTTTAAAGGTTTTCATGTGTCTTGAAAGTTACTTGAAATTTGTAAAAAAAAAAGCAATGCACATGGTTTAAATGCGTGTAAAAACGTTACAGTTTTCTTTATTAGTTTTTTCACTGCATTTGCCAATATTGTAGTTAAATTAATGAGAATAATAAGTTACGTTTATTTGGCTTGACATCCACTGGTGGAACAATCCACTCCTCAATAATTCGGTGAATTGGCAGGATTCAGGGCTGCGATTCGATGTAATAATGAATAATATTTTCCGTCTTCCTTTTACCATCTAATTTGTATGGTTTCATATTTTTACATCCATGTATGTACGGACATTATTCACTCTGTCAACATAAATAGCAAAAACATTAATTTTAACACTTGCACTTTGATGCATATATCACGAGCAATAAGAATAGTGATGGATGATTAGATGGATTGTGGTTACAACCCTACCGAGCAAACGACATTTAACTGTGAGCAGCTTCACTCACACATCACATCATCATCAGAAATGCGTAGGCGACGAAAGCTCGTTGTGCCAACCAGAGTGTCCACGTTCCACCGCCTTGTATTAAGGCCCCTTGCACGGCGAGGCCAGGGTCACGACAGATCGGACGAACCCACGAGTCACTTGGACGGCCGACTGGACGGTGATGAAGACGACGGTCCAGATCCGCTCTGTGCCTGGATGGAGAGAAGCAGGGGACTGTGTGAGGGAGAGTCGTCCTCCATTGTTCCTGCGTGGCCCCAACGGACGTCACGCGCATCGCTTTGCCTAAAAAGTAGAAATGTTTATTTGGGTGAAGAGGCTCACAGCCAGAGCCAATAACGCACAGCAGTGTGTGTGTGCAGTGGTTAGCACGGTAGCGTAGTGGTTAGCGTGCTGCGCTACGAACCCGGGGATCCCAGTTTGATTCCCGCTCAACACCAGTGGCGATTTTCTGAACCGGTCCTGGGCCTCCCCTAGGTCGACTCAGCATCAAATGAGTACCTAGTGCGGTGCGTAATAAACATCGCCACTAGAGACACAAAGGCGGTCAGGTGTGGCGCTAGCCACCCACCCCCTCGTGTATTGTTCCGGCCTTCATAGGTGCTCGCTAACAGCACTTGCCCCAGCAGTCCGTTAAGGCGACACGGGGGAATCTTTGTCTTGTCACCAGTAAACAACAAAACACTTGCGCCCACTGCCTTGCGTACTTCCATATTAAAGTGATGCCAAACAGGCTGCTTGAATTTGCGCTCGCGGTATCTCGCAAAACATTCCGGACACAAAGGCACTCGCAACCATTCGAGTCGCTCTTCCAGAGCCAAACAACCACGTTGAACGTAGGACGAGAGCAAACACAAACCATTTGCTCCCCAACTGCTTCCACTGTGCCAAAGCTATCACTGTGACACTCAAACTCCATTGAGTTCTACTGCCTAGAGCTAGGTTCACAGTTCAAGTTCCCTCCATGCGCTCTCCGTTTCATTACCAATGACGAGCCCCTTCAAGTCGTCAAGCAGTGTCTCCCTGTTTTTGTGCCTCGTGGCCTTTCCCCCCCAGCATTCTTCCTTCCAGAGCACTGGCTCTCAACCTTGTCGGATAGTCTTGCCAATCAAAAAAAAAAGACGTCTTGCGACGCCTCCACCCCCCCCCCTTCTCCGCCCCAGGTATTGCAATGTGAAATCGGTATTTTTGTGTGTTGACACTGCAACGTGGTGCTGGTGTTCTCTGTTTTAATTGCACGTTAACCACTACGTGGGCTGAACTGCTGTTGTAAAACCCCCTTCAGCAACCATCATTCACATTTGAAGATATCGCACTTCCTCCTCCTATATAGGTCCCTCCAACAAGTGTTCCCGTCTGACATTGAGTCCATTACTGGTACAGCTCTTTGACCATCTCTGACTTTGTTCGAGTCACTGTAAAATATCTCACTGAGCCCCGAGTTCTTACAGTAGCATAAAATATCACCAAAATCTTAAGGCACGCACATTAACAACAGTAATGACAATGGGTCTCCGATGGGTGTTTTGGCTCGCGCTGAATGTTATCGGCCAAACAACACACCGCTAACACAGCACAGCGGTGAAAACCTACACAGGAATAATGACACGAGTGGTAAACCTACCCTCATTGTGCTCTGTGTGCGTGTGGCTTCCAGCACCAACTGTTGTTGCCCTAATTGCCCGACTCGTTAGGGAGGCATTGCACCTTCGTATAAAAGTGTTCTTTGTTTGCAGCCTATCATTGACTCCTGGCATTGTTGACCTTTGGCCTTCATGTTTGTGAGAACTGTTCTCACCTTTTGGTTGTTCCTAAAAGTCGTCTGTAATCAAGAGGGGTGAGGGCCTTTTACTCGCTATCTTCTGTGCCTTTAAAATTCTCGACGGACCTGGTTTTCACCTGAGGACGGCTGCTTGCGTTGTGGCCGAAACGTCGTGAGAATAATTTTATTATGTTTTATTTTTATTATTTTATTACTTCCCTTCTACGTGACTTTACCGAAAGAACCAAGAAGAAGAAGATCTATTCCAAGTCATATCAGAATTTATGTTAGAATGGAATCTATGAAATAAAATGTATAACTGTATTTGAAGCAGCACATTTTTGTGCTGCATTGAGCGACCAACGGCTTATTGAGTTCATAAAGTGCCATGGGATGCCCTGCATGAAAAGCCCCTCAATAGAACGATCTGTAAAGGGCTTTGAGACATTGGCCCAAGTCAGGCTGCAGAATCATGAGAGCCACAACACTCGGTGCAGGTGGCCAGATGCAGCTCTTCACCTCCATGCACCCCTTAAGCACGCAAAACCAAAAGCACCAGGTATCCATAGCGTTAATGGCGCTTAAATATTTGTCAGTAGACCTGAATCCTAACATCACATCTGCATCGACATGTCGACGAATAACTGCGGCAGGTTATTATAATTTAAAGCTTTTCACTGCTTTTTTAGTGACGATATATATGAACAAACAAGGTTATAAACAGTTGTCCATGACTTAATACAAATTTGTTTCATAAGGG
Organism: Lethenteron reissneri; assembly: GCF_015708825.2. Classification (NCBI taxonomy): domain Eukaryota; kingdom Metazoa; phylum Chordata; class Hyperoartia; order Petromyzontiformes; family Petromyzontidae; genus Lethenteron; species Lethenteron reissneri. The sequence goes on along the minus strand of NC_083798.1, from coordinate 15,300,513 downwards.
ACACCTTTGCCATAACATTGTCTTTTTGTCAACCTCTTCAATATTTCTCAGTTTTTATAAAGTGTCGCACTTATTTTTTACGACTGTTGCTGAACAAAGGCCCAAAGTGCCAAGCAGTCAGCAACAAACAGCACTATTTAGCCATGGAAAGAGAAGTGTTGTGACCTGCAGTGTGGTGGTTGAACAGTGTGGACAAGACGAAACAGCCCGGTGGACCAAGTCCTCAACGTGCGCGGACGAATCAACGAGTGAAATTTACAGGAACAGAAACCACTGCGGTGGAGATCTTCCCCTCCACATCACCTTTCTGACCACCAGAGTGAGTGTATGACTGCTGGATCATCAATCGCCCTGACTGCTTTACGATTAAGATCTATCAAGTACATTGTGATAAGAACTTGGGTGCCCGCAAATGTGATAGCAGGATTCCAACTTTGTCCTTTGTAGCGCAGTAACAATTGTTTGGTGGATATTTATTTATATATTTACATGATCTAACCATCTTCTTGGTTCTTTCAATAAAGTCACGTAGAAGGGAAATAATAAAATAATAAAAATAAAACATAATAAAATAATTCTCACGACGTTTCAGCCACAATGCAAGCAGCCGTCCTCAGGTGAAGAACAGATCTGTCGGAAAGACAGCGTCTGAATGGGCACCACCACGCTTGGCAGCGTATATTTAAGCTGGGTTGGAGGGGGAGGGGGCGCCTTGACAAAGGAATTTGCATATCAAGAGTAATTTAGCATATTTATGGGAAATGCAGATATGAAACTAGTCACTACTTGTGGAAGTAGGACCAAAAAAGACCTGTATTATGGATGATATTGGTCGCGAAAGCCGACGTGTTATACTAACTAACCTTTGTGGGGAGGATACTTTTCTTCTAACCAGAAAATTGGAGAAACTCCGAATTAAGAGGATGGAGCTGTTATCTTCACTGGTGTTCCTCAAAAGATACAGAAATTCAAAGGTACGTCATCACATCTTTCCCTCTATTTAATAAACGAAACAGGAGAATTTCTCCACAAATCTGGCTGTTGCCTGATGAAGCTAGTTTAAATGAATGGAGAAACGTCATACTCAGATTGTAAATGTTGTGGCTTTGCTCTCCAACACACCGGTGTGCTGTACTAGTAATGAATTGGCATGTTCTGTTTACGTGACAAACCTTACTAATTGGCTGTGTCGGGTGGTGGTGGGTTTAACGATAAATTTATATATTTACGCGATTTAACCCAAAAAAACCTGTATTATGGATATTGATTGTGAAAGCCCATGTGTTAAACTGGATAAAGAGGCTTTAACAAGGACACAAACGCAAAACTACTTTGACACCTCCTTAGCCAGATCAGTAGCAGCCAATTCTATGACAGGTCACATGAGTGTATTGTGCGAAACAGGTTCATGGTTTCAATATAGCAAGAATATTTTTGTTAAACTGATTGGAGGAACTGTGGAATTGCCAGCCTTGCACGATATTCTCATTGATTGGAGGTTTTTTTGTCGTGAAGATATGTTTTTTGGCAGCTTATTGCCTGTTTCAGCTTGTGATTTAATTGAATAACGTCAACTACCACATACATTGACCATATATATATATATTTGAAGCCCAGAAATCCAAGCTTGCAGATTAGAATGGATTCCAGGTTACGGAAGTTTTAACTGTGTTAACAATGTCAGTCGATTTTTCTACCCTCTATTTACCTTTGCTATAAAGTATGACCATTGACTGAAGCAGCAGCGTAGCATGTGTATTTTCCTTTATGAAGACAGTATTAATAAAAATGTGTTGAGCGTTTTGTTTCAATTGCCTCCATCGCCAAGGGGCTGTTATGTGGCCAGTGGCTTTGCTGGTGATTGAAATCCCCCTGCAAGTGTAGTAGCGCGGTTAGGGTCGTTGCTTTTCAGAGTTGATGTTTGCCCCTCTCTCGCCACCCTTCATGAAATTCCCCAAGTTCAGTGTGTAAACTAATGCCCTGGGCAGCATTATTACTACCCTTGCTCTGAATAATATGTAAAAATCGCATGAAGGTATTATTAGGCAGTAAAAAATATATATATTGTCATTACACATTTGTTGTACAATATCCTATTGTTCAAAATAAAAAAACAATGTTGTGCACATGAAATCTTTAATCATTTACAGTATAGGGTGACATTTGTGTGGGTTGTAGCACTAGCTTTCAGATAATCACGTCTTTACAGAGCATACAAACGTTTAATAAGCTAATTTGATGCCGACAATGTCTCTCCCCCCCCCCACCCCTTCCCAAAACAACATCAAAAGTTAACATTTTTCAATCCGACGCTTCCACCACAGAACATGGCCAGGCTCTTAATGATGTCCATTCGCAAGGACTGTTTCGCTTTAATCACAGCTCATCTACTTGAAATGGCTGCAAACTTCATGCATCTTGCCTTTGATATTCTGGTCATGTTTGAAGCACCCCCAGTTCGTATTTGAAAAGCGGGATGGGATTTTTAAGCCGTGCTGATCAAAGGACGTTGAGCATGAATTTTGTTGACACCTATTTAATGTGCACATTTTTTGTGCAGTGATCTGATTTGTTTTCTCTGATGTCGGCTCAAACTTTATTCTTTTTCTCAAACATTTGTTTCTTAATCGTCACCAAATGCGTATTAGACATTCACGAAGCAACAGCACCAGGTGTCCTCGTTGTACAAAAGGTCTGTGGGAGCCGATGCCGAAACTTACAAATGGCGTTCTGGAATGTAAAAAAAAGAGTCATTACTGCTTGAGAGAGCAGTATAAATAAATCTACCCAACCATTATTCATGCATTAATAACCATTAGCTGCAAGTATATGTAGGATTTGAAAAAGCAATTCAAACGTTTCAAGAAATAGGAGCCAGAGATCATTGGCCATCTATTTATTATTAAGAGGCCATTGTCATGAAGTCATATGCCACAGATACCTGGGAGTGTTTTCTTTACTTGTGGATAATTTGCAAATTTTTACATTAAATTGACAACATTGGCTTCTATTGTGAATGATATCGCAGGGTCTTCAAGGATGTAAATGTGCATTTATAAGGCACTTAAATGCCTCCACAGCTCAAAAGGACTTCCATCAGATCGCGTCTCATCTCAAACCTTCCAATGCCCTGTGGCAGGCAATCCAAGGGAACCCAGTGGCAGCTATTCCAAGATGTACGTATAACTATTTTGAAATTGGTATTGGTGCTGGAAGGGGATGATGTAGCAATGTCATTTTCCCGATTAAAAAAAAAACACACGTTTGTGGGTAATTTGAGACAGTTTGGACCGTAACGTTGGCACATAATGGCCTGGTCTTATTTTTACTAATGTCACGAGATCGTTGAGATCCGCTGTGATGCAGCAATTTTGCAACACCCGGAGCTGCTGGCCTTGAACTGCAAAGACTTCTGCAACACGCGGAAATTGCGCTGCCGCTCAGCCACCAAGCAGTAGCCATGGAGCACGTGGCCCACAGTGGTGACTGAGGGGGATTAGAACAATCGACTTCCAAGTGCCGCCTCGGTAGCGGCACAATAAACACGATGTCACCAATCCAGCCCAAAACATTCCCGCGAGGCAGCCATCTGTTCGATGGGTGAGACTGAGCAATCGCTTGTCTCCAAGTTGTTCAGCCCTTCCTCAGACGCCACACGCAACTGTGTTTTGCTTTATGGAGGGGTCTTCAGGGGTGGTCTCTTTATCTTGGCATATCTTTCAATCCACCACCACAGTCTGCCCGCTCAACTCCACACGATATCTGCTCATCTCCAGCCAGCCCGGATGTCTCCACGAGATTTCCCTCCCATGCACCGTGTGAAACGGTGCGTTGTAGCATGGGGTGTGCCTGGCACCACGCACACTCGGTGCCCCATTGAGCTGCAGTGTCCTTGCCACGCCTGTCCGTCTGCACCCACGGCATTGAACTTTCCTCTTTCTATTGTGTGTGAAATGTCGAGTTCAGGGGGTTGTTTAACCTTTCTCGATGGCGGGACACATTCGGAATCTCCTGGCCATCTCCGTGAGCCGTCACATTGTCGTGGTCGCCTGTTCGCCGCCATGTGTCTGTGTACACCCGGTGGCTCGCGGGCCATGAAAACCACGCCACGGCATGTATGTTAAACACAGGGCCTCGTCTTTTAACTGCATATTTCCATCTTCTTGGTTCTTTCGGTAAAGTCACGTAGACCTGGTCTTCACCTGAGGACGGCTGCTTGCGTTGTGGCCGAAACGTCGTGAGAATTATTTTATTATGTTTTATTTTTATTATTTTATTACTTCCCTTCTACGTGACTTTAAAGAATCAAGAAGATGAATCAATGCAGTCACGAAATCTTTAAATTGCATATTTCCAGTATCTCTGGTCGACTGGGGTTGATATGTGACGAGTAGCCACAACCGTGATGAGGGATATGATAAACGACCTGGAACTATTTTCCAGGTCGTTTGTCCGGACACACTCTTGGCTGAGATGAAGCCTTGGTTGCACTTCCCTGGTATAGTTGGTTAGTTTATTGTAATGCCGTATAAGCGGTTGCATAAGTCAGAAGACCGACAACGCCAATTAGCGTTGGCCCCTTGCTTGTTCTGCAAACTTGTTGATGGTTATGTTGAGATTTGTAACATGTGCCGTTATGAATGGCATCGCGAACCCCCTGGCTGCATTTTTAACTCGTGTTTTGTGGTTGGCAATAAAAGGCCTGTTTTGGTAGTCTTGGTTGGGAATGCGGAGCACATTCACTCTCCAATAATCCCGATGCTGGAATGAGATAAGCTCTGAAGAGGATATCTGCAGTTGTCGTAAAATCCAATCATTGAAGTTGTAGGATTGTTTTTGGCACATTTGTTGACAGAGCTATTTTGTTTATGCTCGGTTGACTTATTGAAATTCCATGATTTAGTACTGCACTTAAGTATGGGCAGCACGTTATTCTTGCAGCTGTAAGGTTTTGTTTTTTTGTAGCTTTGTTCTTGCCCATATCATTATGTATTGGACTGTGAGGTGACCAGGAGATGCCAGTAAAGCCATGCATTACAAATCTGTCTGTGAGAAGCATTCAGAGTTACCTCCTCGTATGCTTGGGTATTATCTGGGTACGCCAGTGACCTCCAACGTGACGCCACTCATTAATTATGAAATTGAACAAACATATCGATGCAGGACCCTCGTGAAAAAAACACTCAATTATCAGCGTGACTTTTCTGGATAAATAAAGTGCATTTTACGAATGTATGGGAATGTTGCCGTGGTTTAGTATTTAGCGCACTAGACTTGTAATTCAGAGGTAGCCGGTTGACTCTCGCGCCTGTGCTTCAGTCGAAACACTGGACACGTTTCTTACATCCCCAGGCCTCTGTCTAACCAGAAGAATAAATGGACACACTACAGTTAGCCGATCAACAGGGAACATGTGGTGGGATAGAGTGTGGGGTTTCCCATCTCTACTAAGACGTCTGCCTATCTAGAGGGGCTCTGGGGCTTCCACTACTGGAGGCTCTTCTGCCACTGACACGAGCAAGTCATTGCAGTGCTGCATTAAAAAAATCGTTATTATATTCTCGAGTTAATGTTTATTGTTTTGCTTAAATCATATTTTTATCATCTTATTTTCAGGGTTATGTATTTTTTTCGTGATACAGTGTTTGCTTTTCAGGTAACCCTTTGCATAATATACCTTTGACCCAATGGGCTATTATTTGGTTAATAATTTTAATTTTTAAATAAAGTTCATGGCGATCATGGTAACGCACCCAAAACCATCCAGTGACTCGTATGTGTCCATAAGTCCACAGTGGCAATATATCTACCTCTACCCCACCACCACCACCAAACAAGGAGGTGACCTGCCCCCACATGATGTTCCTAAAACATAGGTATTCATAGCCACTACAATGATCGACCCGTCAAGATTGTCATGCTTACTGCAGCAGCTACTCGATTTCTGAGTGCATTACGCGATAAAGCACAGAGCAGTTTGAGCAAAACGTCATCGTATGTTGACGTTAAATCCAGTCATGAAAACTCAAGCCTCCGACGAGGAGCTTTATTGACCCGCCCCTAGTGGCTATCTGTGAAAAAGAGCTTCATAGCTCATCGGATTTCTCCAAGATAAATAGAGATTAAGATTATTGGCCAAAATTTGATCAACACACTTGCGCTTAGAAATGTTATCTGTGTCAACGAGACAATCTTGTCAGGTGGTGGATGATGAAAACTACTCAGTGGCCTAACCCAAAAACAAATATGGACCACGACGCCCCTACTTGGCAATCTATGGACGCTCCACTGACAAGCGTGTGGCCCGTTTCGCGTACGCGATGAGGAGGTGGATGGGGTTTTGACGCCGGCTCAGATATGCGTGGGCTTTTCAAATACATTCCCTCTGCTGCGTGCGATTAAAGGCTTAGAGAATGGCTCTGGGAGAGGGAGACATGATGGCATGTAATTATGCCATATAATCCATTCATCTCCGGACTGGTGACTCAGGGTGTTCACATTTCGTTCAAGTTTCAATGCGAGTGATCTTTAATATGATTCACGGTGGAGCGGTCACTAGTAGCTGGTATGACAATGGCATTGTTGTGGGTCACGTACAATTGAAAAGTTATGTGAGCATATTTAAAAGAAAATAGGAATGTTCTATAATGTTTTTTTTTTCTAAACAGGTTGAGATATGGTATGTTTTGACTCCTAAGTAGGATTACCACATCCATGACTTTGCAAAGTTATGACCAAACCAGCTGGAATGCACTTTATTTTGTCAAATCTCGGAAGCTAAGCAGGTATGACCCTGGGTAGTTATTGGATGGGTGACCACCCCACACAGCAACAGGTTGTTAGAGGCTGGTAGGCTCCGTTGTGGACAGCACACACACAACTCACACTCTGCGTGGACGCCTTCATACAGCAGTGGATTAACAAAATGATTGTACATTTGCAAAGTCTTGATTGGAATTATCTGTATGTTTGCAATATATTAAACCAAATCGATTTGTGGAAAGCCATTGTTCCTCACTCCATTTTACTTGGAATATTGGATTACGAAACATGGAAATAATCCTAATATGGAATCCTTATTCTCTTCTTTTTATAGCAAAGTAAAATTTGAACATGATATGCGTATGTGGAAAAATATCTTATATTCAGTGCACTACTAACATGTACACATTCTATAATTCTCTCTAGGCGTTCAATAATTCATCCCTCCCATATCCCATCAGGCAATATCGATAATTTATCATGATTCAGTGTGACGATTTTATTCAAGAGATCATTATTTTTTACAACATACGAATCGAAAAGCATCGATTCTTACACACGCAATATGATGTATATATCATGAACATGTATGAACACTCATTAGTTTGCTGAAAACATCTGTATATTTAGAGGACTGCAGAGCATGGACAATCATTGGTGGCACAAGATCACCGCCTGGCTGCTACCTTCCAGTTTGTCTGTGGTTCGTCAGTGAATGTGAGATGTAATTTTCATGAACGAAACTATATAAATCTAAACATCACTATTCTAAGAATAGATATTAATCGATAAATCAATTAATCTTTCCACCACTTAATGCTAACTCGTGATGTGCTTCTTTGTGAAGCCTTTTCCCCATCCTTGGTTTTGATGCAAATGTTGATTGTCATGGGAAAATCTCACATGATTAATCCATTAATATTCTCTCTGGAATTTCCCGTATCTGAAACCACCTCTGCCTTTTAACAGCTACAAGTCTCTTGGCAGACCTGACATACCCTTGATAACACTATGTAACACAATTTTTGTTCTTGGGTAATAAGTGTTATTTCGTAATTGCTTATGCCTATAAAGTATAGAAAATGGCGATTATTCCCCACAAACTCTGCTTTTGTGACCAGGATAGTGATATTTTGAAATTTACCTATTTTCAATGAGAAAACGGGTGACCTTGTGTCTTTTAGTTCACATAAAGTCAGAAAAAAAAAACATGAATCAAAATTAACATGTATTTATATGAAAGTAATGCAAAAAATACTACAAAAGATTTAGAAGTGAGTAGTTTTTCGAGATTTACGATTATACTGTAAATCACTTTCACGAATCAGTCTCCAAATGTAGTCTCCCATCATGTTTTCATTGTACTGTCCTTGGTAGCAGCGTTCAAAGTCAAATATATCCTGGTGGAAGCGCTCGCCTTGCTCCTCCGAGTACGCTCCCACGTTTTCCTTGAATTTATCAAGATGAGCATCAAGGATATGGACTTTGAAGTACATCCTACAGCCCATTGTGCCGTAGTTCTTCACCAGAGTCTCAACCAGCTCCACATAGTTTTGGACCTTGTGATTGCCCAGGAAGCCACGAGCCACTGCGACAAAGCTGTTCCAAGCCGCTTTCTCCTTACGAGTGAACTTCTTGGGGAATTCATTGCACTCCAGGATCTTCTTTATCTGTGGTCCGACGAAGACACCGGCTTTGACCTTTGCCTCAGACAGCTTATGGAAGAAGTCTTGAAGGTACTTGAAGGCTGCCGACTCCTTATCTATAGCTCTGACAAATTTTTCATAAGGCCCAATTTGATGTGCAGTGGTGGCATAAGCACCTTTCAGGGGTCCACCAGTGGCTCCCACTTGACGTTGTTCCTCCCCACATAGAACTCGGTGGCCAGTCCCACCTGTGGTAGTGCGCCTTGGTGTCTAAATCTGTTGTAGTAATTTTTGTATTATTTTAGTATAATAACATGTTAATTTTGATTCATATGTTGTTTTTTCTGACTTTATGTGAACGAAAAGACACAAATTCGCCCGTTTTCTCATTGAAAATAGGTAAATTTCAAAAGATCACTGTCCTGTTCACAAAAGCAAAGTTTGTGGGGAATAATAGCCATTTTGAGGCATAAGCAATGAGGAAATAATACTTACTAGGCAGGAACAAAATAAATAAATTTGTTACATAGTGTAATTATCCTTACTGCTCTGAAGTAATTAAAATTTCCAAAGTATAGGAAGCACAGTCCTAGATGGGCATAGAAAAGCTTGGTGATGTAATAGTGTCCCCATTCGGGCACAGTGATTCAAGAACTGTCCCTTGCCCATGAGTTCATCCCACCCCCTTCCATCCCGCTTGGGGTGGTTTTGACTCCCTCTGGCTTTACGTCGAGCCTCCAGAACATTAAACATTGCACGTGTTCTGTTGTTTCGCTATTATGCATAGAATGAATAGTTAATCTCGGGAGCATGTGCAAGGAACTGGTGCATTGGCATTTGCGATTGTGCTGAAGACGAAAACGTTGGACACTGTGCGGAACGACACGCGGTACAAGCAGAAAACGCATCGGAAAGCAACGTGGTAAAAATAACTAAACGCATGAATGTGATTGCTTTTAATCTTCTTCAATTCTTGCATCCTACCACTGTATCAAACCACACCCTCCCACCCCCATCACCAAGGTTTAAATCCGGGATAAAATAATGATCTTCACAAGATGCCATTCACTGTGACATTTCAAATCCACGCTCCTAACAAGCGCTCAACCGCTATGCCGCATAAGCGCAACCAAAACGCGCACTGCATTTAATTGTAGTGCATTGCATCATTCTCTAATAACAAAAATTATTGCAGAATTTTAATGCTGCATATTTTGCGTACACCGATGGGAGGGGTAATCTGCAATGTGACAGTAAGTGTATTGTCTGCAAATCGTAGCTCTCCACTGTGTTTTATAATAAATCTCCCAAAGCAGGTCCCAGCACATGGAGTGAAACATGGGTCATCGTGCCCAACAGCAAACGCTACAACCCGACACACACTTCGGATGGCTCCGCAGCACAACTGTAAAAACCTATGAAGTAGTTTCTGAAATCATATTAAAGCAAGCGCTCATTTTGCATGAACGCCGGGAGCTGTACGTACCATGTATCACCGCAGAAAGTTGACCCCCGAGCAAAGCATGCGCATTGTTTCATCTGCAAAAAGAACCAAAGTATTTAGGGTTTTTTTTTGCCTGGTGACTCGGGTCTCTGTCGGACAGGCCTGGGCTGGAGCGGTGCATTATGCTTCACTCATGTGGCCAAGGTCGCTAATCTGTCTTCTAGCCCAGCCAGACGCGCGGGATTAAGCGATGATACCCTCATCCTGCTTGCGATGGCACGTGTGGCGGAGCGACGGTAGCCCGGGGCCAAGCCGTAAGCCTCCCGCAAAACTCGGCGGCAATCTTTTACAAAAGGAGGGCAATTACAGTGCAATCCATTTTTTGGGGGGGTTTTGTTTAAAAAGCTTGTCTCTTTTCACTCGCTCACATGTTTGATCTATTTGTGATTAATGATGTGCCGAATATGTTTTGAAGAGACGTGCCTCTTGAGTAAACATGATATGAAAGACCCATGCTGTGTTAAAGGCTTAAATGGTCGGCATGTGTGTCAGTTTGCTGGGAATTATAACTTTTGACGAATAACCTTATAAATGTTGAAATAAAAACGGTTGGATTCATGAGAGCACATAATACAATATTTTGCGATACATATTTGTACAGCGGGGTTTGTCGCTTAAAAAAAATCGCTTAAAAATGGAACCATGGCCGATGTCTTTGGTGACATCATTTAGCCAGTAATAAACATTCCAACCCGCACAATTGCACACACTGCAATTGTACAAAAGGACAAACGCATTCTTGCACTCACACTTCTTTTTGGCACCTACATATACACGCGTACGTACACACGCAGGCACACAAATCGTCCTCCACGAATTGTCTCGCACAGCATTCAATTGTTGACAAACAGCCAACATCAGACCCACGCAGGGCCCCTTTCACCTGCGGTGCATGTCGGCCCATTATTACCAGCGTATCACTGAGGATGAGAATCGTTTTTATCTTTATTTAAAATTAACCTTATGGCGGGACCCCGGGCTCCCGAATAAACAGAAGTCAAAATAGTAATGAATTAATTTATTTTTTAGCGCCTCCGTCCCACCGCGCACATAAACGCCGCGACCCACCTGGCGCGGATCATTCTGTTGTCGTGTCGTCCAAGCGCAGCAGCGAGGACGAATGCGCAGAAGAAAAACAACTTTGAGGCTTTGATTAGCGCATCGTGCAGAGCTCGTCGAGAGGAATAGATTGCCGTGTCGTTCGCCTTCAACAGACATACAATGACGTTGCAACGCAGTTTATACGAGATCCGGGGGCTTATGGGACCCCGGGGTCCCGCCATAAAGTCATTAATGATGTTTTATATTAATATGTGTGTGCATATGTGTGTGTATACTCCTCACATTACGTCGGTTGCAAATATTTAAAAAAACACGTAAAATCCCATCGGCTTAATCTTAGGCAATAATACATTGCAAGGGGTGGTGCCCTGTGCCATGTGGCAAACGGCCAACAAGTGACAACACCAGTGACGATCATCTGAATCGGTCTAGAGCCTCCCTTAGATTGACTCAGCCTGAAATTAGTACCTGCTACAGTTTGTAAACATCGCCACTGGAGAGACAAAGGCGGCCGGGCATGGCGTTGGCCACCCACCCCCACGTGTGCCGTGCCAGCCTTCATAGGTGCTCGCTAACAGCACTTGCCCCGAAAGTCTATTAAGGCTATACGGGGAATATTTGTCTTTTTTGCCCTGCACTATAAACCCAGCAACCCGAGGTCTATTCCCTTCCACGGATAACGTCACTGGTGACTCAGATCTGAACTGGTCCCGGCCCCCTTTCACAAACCAATACTCAGCAGATTGGTCAAATATGGTCAACCCCCCCCCCCCCCACACACACAGAACTGACGCATTGTGGTGAGTGCCTCGTTCAGCAGGAATCGACGGAAAATCTGAAACTGTTTAATGAATTGTTTCATAACAACGATCGTCTACCGCTGTGTTTAAGTTGTCGGCGTACATTAAGTAAACATTACTCATGGATCTTCATGCTTCCTGTGTAGGAGTGAAGTCCATGTGCAAAACGGTGGAAATTGCTGCTTCAGCTCTTTGGAACCAATTGCATTCTCCAATGGCACAGCGCACCTGCGGTATACATTTACTCAGGTAATGCACTGCAACGAGACAATGCGCTTCACTCGTCCAATGTGTCAGCTTCGCTCAAGGCACACGCCAGAGTATACACAATCACAACATCCTCGTGTTGTTTGTTTTAATGAAAATATGTATCGGAGTTTGGGAAGACCTTGGCGAGTGGAGTCCCGCACGCTGCCTGTCTGCCAGCCTCTCCGCTTGCTTCCATTGCTGGCGATGTGCCACACTGGAATGTTTTTCTGCAGCTGAGAAAACAACATTCTTTCAATGTTGAGGTTTGAGCTGACAGTCCAGTGAGACGCACAGTTCATAAAGAAAAAACTGAAACAAAAAAAACTATATTTTTTCAGTAGCCAGTTTAGAAGAACTGCAGTGGACCTTGACAGGCTTAAAGTTTGCCGGTGTGGGATTTGGGGCTGGTCAACTGGTGCCACATTGTTAAGTGCTACTTTAAGACTGATTTGTGAAAACATATTCTCATTGCCTTGTTTTAAATCATGAAAAAAATTCACTTGCCAAATAAATCACAGAATATAATCCTCGGTGAACATAGCAATGAGATGAGTTTTGAAAAAAGAAAGTTATTTAACATCATAATCGTAAAAAAAAAGTTAGCGCTGTGGTAATGTGCGCAACGTACGTGTTTTATAGCGTAATATCTTCAAAATCTATGTTATCAAACACGGCTGTAACAAATTACTGCAGACACGTATACAAGAAGCGGTGTTGGGTTTCGTATTACCATTTTCGTATTCATGGAATATTTTATAAGGCCCGGTATATTCGAGCCCAGGGAGTGAAGGAATGAAACGGAGTTGGCAAACAATCATGTTTTCTTTGGATTGCCCAGATAATGATTTTCTTTTGAGTTTCACTCCAATAATAATAATACATCTTGGTTAAGGATTGCGGACGTGATAATCCCATTGAGGTTTGGGCTTAGACAGAATGTACGTTATCCTGAGAGGTGAAGAATAGCTTTAGAGCTACATCCAACTCATGAGTCATTTGTTTTCCTCCTTTATAATGGTATAATAAATAAACAACATCTATTAAATGCATTCAGCACGTATGGTATTCACGCTATTCCAGTAGTACAGACGCTATAACGAAGGTGATATGCTTCATAGACGGGTGTACGCCAGCATTGTGGGGTGATGTTTGCTCTGTAGTTTTACCCAATTGAGCAATTTGTAGGTCATTTTCTAAATTTGGCAAATTTCGGCCGTGATGTCGGCTCACACGGCTTCGCTTGTTTTTCGACTAACATTACGGAATCTTTAACGTCAATTGCGAAGCAGATGCTGCACAGTATTTTATGGTTAATACAGCTGCAGTATTTTAACGAAGGTGGCTGCTGGCTTCGAACCGCGAGGAGAAACCTATGCATAGATACAGCAGCGGGTAACATGAAAAACGGTGTTCCTAAGCTGTCGCAGGTTGTAGCTGTGAAACCGAATAGGTATTCTTCAAGTAAAGTTCACGTTTTCATGTCTTTGCCGTGACATTTAGAACTCATGGCTAGGGCTGCTTACATTGTGTATTCAGGTCAGAAACCTAACACAACAGAGCCAGGAGACACTACTGGGTGATAAAAGATGACACCAGTGATGAGGAGGAAAATGCCAAACAAATTCTGTTTTATTTAAGAGGAGAAATATTTCTGGAGTTGTGAACCGCAGATGATGAATCCAGTATGCAGGTGTGGGCATTGTTGAATCCCTGAATGAAGTCACTATAGGCAATGTGTGCGTTTCCTACATATGAGCATCTTGGGACATGGAAACGCTGCTACAAACATCTGAACTAACACACTACTGTGCCACACCGCTTTTGTTAAGCATTATATGGTATTTAACTTTTCATTTGGAAAAATAAACTTCTAACAGAAATAATATACAGTCATATTTCAGTAGCATGGAAATGCTTTTCTCATGGTTGTGGTTATGTGTAGGGCTGGTGTTTAGCGTAGTTGGGGTTATGGGTAGTGCTAGTGTTTTGTGTGTTTGGGGTTATGGGTAGGGTTGGTGTTTGGTGTGGTTGGGGTTATGGGAATAGCTGGTGTTTGGTGTGGTTGGGGTTATGGGTATGGCTGGTGTTTGGTGTGGTTATGGGTAGGGCTGGTATTTGGTGTGGTTGGGGTTATGGGAATAGCTGGTGTTTGGTGTGGTTGGGGTTATGGGTAAGTCTGGTGTTTAGTGTAGTTATGGGAATAGCTGGTGTTTGGTGTGGTTGGGGTTATGGGAATAGCTGGTGTTTGGTGTGATTGGGGTTATAGGTAGGGCTGGTATTTGGTGTGGTTAAGGTTATGGGTACAGCTGGTGTTTGAATGAATAGAGATCGAACGTTAATTGCTGAGGCAGGTGTCACGAGTCCCGCTTGAGAACACAGTGACATGATAAGGTGCCACTAAGCTACACTCACCTGTCTGTTGCTGCTACGATATTATGTTTGATACGAGATCACATTTCAAGATATGATGAATCATTCTCTGGATTCCCATTCTCAAAGGGTCATATTAATTTCATCAATCGGTGCTGAGAGGAAGGAGCGATGGTCTGAGATGATGGGAGAAAAGATGAGTTATGGGAGGCGATGATGGGTGAAGTAAGGAGGAGGTGATGTGATGTGAAGTGGGGGGAGTGATGGCGAGCGGTGATGGGGGAGAGTTGTTAGTTGATGGGCGTTGAGGGAGTGATGGCGGGGCTGTTCATGTTGAGGAATACAAATGCGAGAAATTGACTGGTTGGTGCCACAGCAGTGACTAGGGGGCGCTGAACGGGAATTTCCGATCGTGGAAAGAGCGAGTTGATGGGGAGTGCGGTGTGTGGTGTGGGTGGTGGTGGTGGTGGTATTTGGGGGTTTGTGTGTGAGCCGTGTGCGCTGCGGTACGTGCGAGCGAGGGGGCGAGAACGCGTTGGTTATGTTGTGGATGATATGGATGCATGTTGAACTTCTTTCGCACCGTACGTAGCCCACCGTGCTAATCGGAGGGGTTTGTTGGAGAGATATAATAGTGGCGGAGGGAGGGATTTAATCAATAAATAAGTAAAAATAAATTTTAATTAAAAACACGCTTTAATGAAATGTATCGTACTCGTAATGTAAGAACTCGACGACTCCAGGAAGTGGCCCTGAAGCTTGCCATATCGTAAGGGGCCCTGGTCAATTAGAGCCAACATCAGTTGAGCGTGGACAATTAGAGCCAAGCCGAAACATAACATGTAAAAAATTATGTTTTCAAATATGTTTTTTTATTTTGTATGATAAAATATAGTATTGTCATTAGTATGACATAAGTATACCAAGTTTGCAGTCGATACCACATTGGGAAGTGGGTTAAATTTGAGTTACAAGATTTGAGGATACGACGAGAACAGTGAGTTAATAAAAAGCGTGTAATAATACATCGGCCTGTGTCTCTCTCTCTCGAGAGAGAGAGAGACACACAGGAGGGAGTGGTTGCTGAGGTCATGGGGCAAAGAATTAGAATCTCTATTTATACTGGAGTAAGAACGTTGCAACAACAAACAGTACAAAAACATGATAGTCCAAAGTACAGGTAGTCCTCTTCTTACGGTGGAGATGCGTTACGACGACCCCATCGTAAGTCAAAAATATCGTAAGTCGAAAATGACCTAGGCTACCCAGGAGTCTTAAAGAATGGTGATAATTTAACAAAACAGAGCAATTTACAATACCGTACTGTATAAACTATATACTGTATGTAATTATGTAGGCGTTTGCCTGCCGTGCGAAATATTAAATATTTTACACTTTTGTCGTATCGCCATCGTAAGATCGAAATATCGTAAGTCGGAGCATCGTAACTCGGGGACTACCTGTACAATGAAAGTAAACGAATCAAGAGAGGTGGGTGTGAACGGGTGGGTGTGAATGGGTGGATGTATGGAGGGGAGGGGGCGGTCTCGGGTAGTGATGGTGGGGGGAAGGAGGTGAGAGATGAGAAAGAGTGAAGGCGAAGAGCGATTGTGTTGGTTGAGAGCGAGAGATGAGATGCCCAGGGGATGCAGGGGGTGAACGGGATGGTGTTGGTGATGGCGGTGTTGGTGATGGAGGAGAATCTCTTCTTCTTTCGTGTGGCTGACGCAGAGCGACAACTACGACAATCTCACATTCAGGTGGTCAAGCCAGACACCCACGCCAGGAAGCGGCGTTCAGTCGGAGGATCCTTGTCCCAGTGGTGCCGATCATGCGCGTTGTTGTTTGGCCCTGATGAGGAGCCGCGGTTTGTGTTGGGGGAGATCGATGTTCGATGTTCGGTCGTCGTGATTTCTCACTTAACAAAGTGGGCTGCGTGAAGGCTGCCTTCTTCCACTCCACAGAGGAGAATGATAGTGGGGGTGGGGGGTTATCATAGCGAGTATTTGTGCTGCGATAGATTAACATTTTACTGGTAGGAACCTCCTGGTTACACCAGCCCACAGGGGATTATTGTGTCCGTCCGTCGTATAGGGAGGGGCTGGGTGGGGAGGGGCTGGGTGGGGAGGGTGGGGAGGGGCTGGGTGGGGGGTGGGGATGGGTGGGGAAGGGCTGGGGGGAGGGGTGGGGCTGGGGGGGAGGGGTGGGGCTGGGTGGGGAGGGGCTGGTCACCCCGTGGTGCCCTTATAAAACTCAACGTTTAACCTACTCACGCCGGCTTGTGCCCGCCCTCACAGTTGGGCATATTTTCGGAATACACCACGCCGCCGTTGACCCTGGCCATTGTGTTTTTGCGAAAAACAAGAGCTCTGTAAGCCTAATTAAAGATCGACAGAACTTTCATATCAATCAGGTGACATCCCAATGGGACTGCAAGACAGACCTGAATCACATGACCATATTAAAAACACAATTTAACGACAGTACGACTTTCACGTGGTGTTTGTAAAAATGCATTATTGGGTAACATTTCTGTTGGGGAAAATACGTTTCAAATGCCCGCTTTGTCTGTTAGCATTTTTAAACCCATATTTTCGTGTTACATTGATGCTAACAATAATTTCCATGACTTTTGGATGTTAGAGGCTTTTTGTCAGTGAGAGCTTCATAATTAAGTTGCTTTTCCCTGTACACTCATGAAACAGCGTGAGAAAAGCGGTGTGTACGTGTTTTGCTATAACAGCGCCCCCTAGTGGCAAGATTATAATTTTAGCGCTTTTTAAAGCCTGGCGTGGTTTTGGCGGGGGGGGGGGGGGGGTTATAACCAGTTTTTGCGGTTTACCATCCGTGTGTTTAGCATTAGACCAATGTATGCCCCACTTGTGAGCATGAGAAATGGCTATGGAAGGCAACATCGCCCCCTGGTGGGAATTTTTTTGAATATATTACTGTACAAATGGAACAAAATTAAGATTGTCTTGATCCCTCCTCGCCCTCAATAATTAACAGGTGTAAAACTATATATATGGTGCTCTATTTATTATTTATTTGAATGAATGTAAAATTGGTCTTAAAATATCTCGGATTTAAACCCTTGGCTTTTACGCTCTCGGGCCCACTCACTTCCCACTCTCGCACGAAAGGCTCGGGGTTGTGTTTACAGATCTGTCGCCTGTATGACTGAGACTTGAGTTCGAGTCCTGGTTAAGTCAATCCAGAAGCACCTGAGTCTCGAGTCATATATTCCAAGGCTACAGCAAATAAAAGCCGAGCCTCCGACGGTTGAGTGGGGAGTGTGTGTGAGCGTGTGAGCTATGTAAAATATATTAAAGTAAAAAAGCTAAAATAATGTTTAAATAGTTAGATTCGAACCTAGGGTGCTTTGTAATGTCACACGCTCTCCACTCAACCACCACAGGAGGCATGATACTGGTAGGAACCCACTGGTTCCACCAGCCCACAGGGGATTATTGTGTCCGCCCGTCGTGCAGGTAGGGGCTGGGTGGGGAGGGGTTGGGTGTGGAGGGTGGGGCTGGGTGAGGGGTGGGGCTGGGTGGGGAGGGGAGGGTGGGGAGGGGCTAGGGTGGGGAGGGGCTGGGTGGGGAGGGTGGGTGGGGCTGGATGGGGGGGTGGGAGGGGTGGGGCTGGGTGGAGGGGGACTGGTCACCCCGTGGTGCCCTTATAAAACTCAACGTTTAACCTACTCACGCCGGCTTGTGCCCGCCCTCAGTCGGGCATACTGCGTAATACACCACGCCGCCGTTAAACCTGGCGATTGACCGAGCAACCCAATGTTCCTACCAGCTCCCTTCGCAGGAATGTGTTATATACGTCTGTGACTTAGGTGCTAACTCTGATATTAACCTGCATAACCAAGTCGAGGTCGACTGCAACTAACATATAAGGCAGCGGTCGGGAACCTATGGCTCGCGAGCCATATATGGATCTTCCAGTGACGGCATATGGCTCCCAGACAATTTTTGAGTTGAAAAAAAAATCAGTTTGGAACTGATTTTAAAATACTTGTCGTTGTCCATTCATTGACATGCTATTTTTTCTCTGCCCCCTCCCTCTCTCCGCCCCCACCCCCTCTCTATATTTAAGGCCCCGTCACAGAGACGACCTCTCTCTTTGTGCCGATACGTGTTCTCTCTCTGTGTGTATCTTTATCATGTCTGTCTGCTTATGTCTGTCTATAGTTTTCTGGTTAGATTTTTGTTGCTATTTCTTTTATACCTGATGACGATTGCTTGTGTTGCAATGGAAACGTCGTAGTATGCTATTATTTAATTTATTATTTTATCTTTATACGTGACTTTACCGAAAGAACCAAAGAATATAAAGGCATAGCCACAGCGAGGAAATGCTGGATTCAGTGTACCGACCCAGACCTGTCTAAAATCAATATGAATGTAGAATGTATAGATGCACATGGTAATTTTCCAAGAATGCAGAGCTCCAACTATTATGGGACTGAGCTGAAGTCCTCCGACATGTAATGTCTACAACAATTTTGAGGACTTAACGAAACACTGTCCTCCCATCCATATCGTGTTCAACTACCATGCATACTGGAGGTCAAAATACTTCTCTTTTTGCATATTTCCACACACGGATCTATTTTGGATTTCCTTCCCATCGTCCCCCCCCCCCCCCCCCCCCCCAAGTTCTTATAACATCGCTCAATTGAAGAAACATCAACTCTCATCTATTAGAACTTCAATAGTGCTCTGTAACTGGCTGCTTGTGTGTTTTAAGTACGTGCTCAGCAAATTATAAAAACCAAAACACTTGGGTCTAAAGACGCAAGTCCCAAACAGCACACTCCTCCATCTCTTCATGTTCACTCAATTGCGTGCAGGAAACTACAGTATACCCAGCGGCGGTGTGACGCATCAGCAAACTATGCAAAAGCTTTGGGCCCCTAAGTAACTTAAGAGCCGCCGGAATAATACAAGTCTCACTGCAAGCTCGACCTCATCTCGAATAGAATGAAACGGGATCCTTAAAAAATAACGTCAAAGGCCCTAAATTATCCAGCAATACCACCACGGGTTCCACCAAATTACTCTTGTCCATTTTTGCAAATGTGTTTTTGCTAAATCCATTGGCTGGACACATGGAGGTCAAATTGATGACGGTTTGTCCGATATGATCTTACATTTGCTTGTAAAATATCTATTCCATTTATATAGTTAAACATTTAATGTTGAAACGGCAGTATATTATGCCTAACCTATATTAACATTTCACGGTATATATTTTACTTTACAATTAAATTTAGCGACATCAGTGTTTATATGTAGCTCGGACTGCTTTATCTTCTCTATGTATATAAAAGGGAAATTTGTAAATGTGTTTGTTCGAAATGTTTAGTGCACTTCCCGACATGCAACAAACTTGAAATTTGCCATGTGGGTACTTTCCAGACTGTACACCATGCAAGAATTATAAAAGATTGACTTTTGTATTTTGGGGGGGGGCACAATAATGCATATATTTTGCACGGCAAGTAAACTGGGACGTCACATCTGTCATGTCACCCGCGCACGTGGAAGCGTAACGCAACCCTCCGCGGCACGTGTATAATGCCAAACAAATGTTACAGGTCTAAAGCGTTCTTCACGCAGCATTGCTTTCTTTCAATTGTTTACTGCCGTACGCACCCTGAAAGTTTGTCTGCAGCAAGCGCGTGTATGTGTACCTATGGACGCGCCTGTGTGTGGCGGGGGGAGCCGTAGTGTAGTGGTTAGCGCGCTGCGCTACGAACCCAGCGCCACGAGTTCGATTCCCGCTCACGGCCACAACCGGTGACGATTTGAACTGGTCCTAGGTCTCCCCTAGGTCAACCCAGCCTCAAACGAGTAACTGGTGTGTGAACATCGACACTGGGGAGACAAAGGTGGGCCGGGCATGAAGCCGGGTAGTAAAGCTGGTTACTTATAACTTGCTGGCTACCAGTAACCTTAAGGTTTCATTGCATATGCTTTTAAACGATGCAAACGCTGTAAGTTTAACCTCTTGTATGAAATACACCCACGATCGACATGTTGAGGTCTGCTTTTTTAATTTTATGTTAAAAGCCAACAATTTAAATGTTTTTATTAACAATAGGAGCTTGTACAACAGACATTTAGCACAAGTGGTGTAGGGGAGTTGTCCCTCTGCTGACTGGAGTATGGTATAACGTTTGAAACGCCATGTTAAACTTACAATAAGCAAAACCACAGCAAAATGAAAGTTGTATAATACAAGGACAATATTGCTTTATATTTTACAGCTTCTGTATGGAGTTTCCAAGACAAATTGTGTCAATGAAGTACAAATGCTGCCCGTAAAATGTAAAAGCAATACAAATATGGATGCAAACTTTTACAAGGAAATGGATATTTTCACGATGCACAAATTAAGCATAAAAAAAAAGTTCAACAAGCATTTTTCTGAACCAGTAGTTGTCGTTATCATACTCCTTGGGGGAAAGATAGTTGGCTTATGTTTATATGCAATATTAAATTAATGCACACAAACTATCCTGGACCTAAACAGCTTTTGGCTAAGGTTTAATTAATTGTGCCCCATCAACTGTCCAACAATATAAACATACTTAACCGACACTCAATTGCTCATTGTAAAGGTATGTATACCTGAACAAGTGTCGATAAAACTGTAAAGTTAATGATAGGAATGGCTATCTGCTAGATAACCTGAAAACACTAGAAATTGTTATTTCTAAAGGTATTTATAACTGGACAAGCATCTAAAAAAAGAAAAAACTACAATTATGGCTATCTGCTCATACATGTCAAGTATGCCAAAAGCACACTTCCAGATGAACGCATGAGTCTGCTTTAAACGAAAGCATCCAAGGTAAGTCAATTATCAAACATTAGTTTCTTACCAATATTACTAAACCACGTTTAATGTGTCTTAAAAAAAATTGTTTGGAAAAGCAGTGTACTGAGGGAGAGAAAAGGTTTTGGTGCTGGATAAGATCCCTGCTAACAGTGTTTGCGGTGGGGTTATGTGGTGTCTGTCAAGCCGTGTGCGTCCCTCCCATCTGCTCCTGGTACACCTCGATCACGTCTTCATCTTCCATGCCAAGCTGCAAAGGATGCTCAATTATAGGTAATCAGCAATGAACAAAGGCATACAAGAATACATTTTTGTAGAACAGTTACATTGCAAATGAAAGTGTGTGTAAAATTTTGATTTAAATCTTTCGTGACTGCAGGGATTCATATTCTTGGTTCTTTCGGTAAAGTCACGTAGAAGGGAAATAATAAAATTAAAAAAATGAAACATAATAAAATACAATTCTCACTACGTTTCGGCCACAATGCAGGACGGCTGCTTGCGTTGTGGCCGAAACGTCGTGAGAATTGTATTTTATTATGTTTTATTATTTTCCTTCTACGTGACTTTACCGAAAGAACCAAGAATATTTGTAAAATAGTTAAATATTGTATGTTTCACACTTCCTAGGTTCAAGTTTTCCATATTTAAATTCTTAAAACATTTTATATTAGATCAATTCCTACCTGCCTTTCTGATGAATGTGTAAATCAGTGGATGGCAGCAGCAGTGGTGAGCACCACGTCAATTATAATACATTTTATTGACTTATTGGCCACACATTTCTGGAGATCCTGTCTAGTGCCAGTTGGAACTTGATGCAAAATCACTGCGTTGTCATACCTTTAGAAATACCTTGTGCTAATTGCATATAACGAGTTGATATTAGATATTAATTCATCCAATAATAATGGTAGGACTTCATTGTATTATGTTCAGCTGTCTAAACCATGAATTGTACAATACTGTTGTTTTTCCTCACCTCTTTTGGAGTTTGTTGGTCACTGATTCTCTGTCCTTCAAAGAGGAACCGCACAGAGTTTGCTGGGACACCCTAAAAGGAACACATCGGTATTTATTATGACCCAAATACACATGATGAGGGTTACTTTTCAATATTGTATTCTAAATGATGTAAACAATCTCTAATATTGTTTTATGGTTTAAAATCAACCTAAGCCAACTGTTTAAAGAAGCATTGAGAAGTGCACGCATAATTACAGAAATACAAGAGCACGTGAATTGGAGCATGTATACAAATAAAACCACAGTGACTTGAGTAACGCGGCTTGGGCAAAACATGTTGCTTGAATGAACAATGGCTGGTGGTCAAAGAAGGTACACCTCCCCAAGTGAAGATACCCACCAGAGATGGTATGATGAAAATGGCTCTTGTGTAGGAGCTAGACTAGCACTGTGAAACTGAGATGTGATAATGGCTTGGGAAAATCTCCATCCAGCAGTGGATAGGTCATGGCTAATGAAGCCAATTACTGTACATGCAATTGACAATTCATGTTAGAATTGCATGAAAAGCAGGGATTGGCTTTCCAAAAGTATGGGTTAACTGGCAATATCATTACTCTATCCCATGTGAAGAGCCAGGAATGATCACTATATTTGTCCATTTCATGCTATTGTGGAGTTGTCATGTAACTATTGCAATGACAACCAGTAAAACATTGGTGTGTATAAGTTGTAAAGGATCTATCAGACAATGTACATATGCAATAAAAACACGTTATACTGTTTAAAATATTTCTGTATATAAAGATACAAAGTGATGTTTTACCTGTCTCTGGCAGTATGATTCCTTAAGTTTTTTAAGCTGTGTAGTCATTTTCACCTTGAAGTGAATTTCACTGTTGTCCTGAAATAATCAAATACATTTACTGATGAATTAAAACTCCATTGTGTGTTGGCCACTGTCCAACATGCTTCATAACTCTAGTTTAATCGATCATTTCCCACAAATTTATAGCACATTTTTTTTATTTTCATAGCAAGAAAAAAGTGCAGCATACATAAATATTGTTGAAAAGTTTGGCTCAAGATAAATATGAGCACAACAAAAGTCACATACAAAAAGTTTGTTCAATACGAAAAAGTATTATTTAAGGGACAACTGGAAAACACAACAAAGTATGCTTTCAGAAAAATGTATCTGACAATGAAAGGAAAACATGTACGCGCCTAAAGAGAAAATGTTTAAATAAACACATTGCTTGCTATGACATGGATATGAATTGTATACAATGACAATGGAACAAAACATTTGTATCATGCAAAGATGAACCTGTTGCAAAGAGGAAAAATGGGTTATGGAACACAAATTAGAGACATTAAAAGAAGAGAAATTCGCTTGGGCAAGACATCTGTAGGAGAGATGGCTGAAGGCCGACACAGGTGATGGAATGGTAGTCACAGAAATAACACACCTGAGGGTTTCCAACAATGGGAGGTGGAGCAATGAGATAATCTCATGCAAAGGACCGATATGGATTGTGGCATCACAAAGACCATGAGGGATGGGAATGATGTAGGG
Organism: Lethenteron reissneri; assembly: GCF_015708825.2. Classification (NCBI taxonomy): domain Eukaryota; kingdom Metazoa; phylum Chordata; class Hyperoartia; order Petromyzontiformes; family Petromyzontidae; genus Lethenteron; species Lethenteron reissneri. The sequence goes on along the minus strand of NC_083798.1, from coordinate 15,276,723 downwards.
AGGGGTCTTCATCCAAAAGTGGATTACTTTTGGGATTTGCTGATATGATTTCAGAAATTATTTGACAGTATTCTTAGGTTTTTTCGGTAAAGTCACGTAGGTAAAACATTACAATTTCTAAAAGTAAAATAAAATAAAAATCACGACGTTTCGGAGGCAACACAAGCCTCCGTCCTCAGGTGGAACCGTCACAGCCCGACAGCTGTATCAAGTAATACAGCTATCAAGTAATACAGCTGTCGGGCTGTGACGGTTCCACCTGAAGACGGAGGCTTGTGTTGCCTCCGAAACGTCGTGATTTTTATTTTATTTTACTTTTATTAATTTTAATGTTTTACCTACGTGACTTTACCGAAAAAACCTAAGAATATGAATCCTTGCAGTCATGAAAGCTTCAAATCTAGAATTATTTGACAATATCAACACAAAATTTGAACAGATCAAAGGACCTTCAACTCATTCTTGAAAATGTTTAGACCCACTATTTAGAAAACTTATGGTATGCAATGTGCAACAACCTGTCCAATCACTTTGAGCTTGATGTATTCGCCTTCCTTTGTTTCGGGTTTTTCTCCATCAGCAGCAGGCTTCGTTTCCTGGTCCGTAAAGATGCACAGTCAAGGAAAAGTGACAAGACACATAGTAGGCTACATTTGCAATTCACACGACTAGAGTCTAGAAACAACAAATAACCAAGTGTACCCATTGAGCAACTTTTAAACTATAATCGAAAAGTCTTAGAGTTAAACAATGTTTTTCTCCACTCCAAATTAAATAAGATTGTAAATTTTTTTTTTAGATATAGCCAGGAAAGTTTTACAAGGTGCTAAAAAAAATCACGGAAAACTAGCTTGGGCTGTTAGGCAAGGATACCCACTTCAAAGATTTACATCAAAGCAATAAACAGAGTAACTCAAACTCCACATATTATAGGTCATAACACCACTTGCTGTACTGCCACATTTTCCTGCAGGAAGGCATAATTTACACCACGACTTAAACTTAGTATGAGGTGAACTGCCAGGTATGTTTAGTTATGACTCACAATCTTCTCATTATTGTTAATTCACTGCAGCATAAGCACCTCCCAACGCTGTGTGGGGTAGGGGGGTTCAATCCTGCCCAATTTCCGAGATCTCTCAAGATCAGAAGAATTCTGGGCGATTTGGGCCTTCACTTTGGTGTATAAGTATAACTAATTAGTGCAGTAGTGCCATTCCAAGTTTTAGTGCAATGTTCTATGTCTCGGTTCTCCCAACTAGTGAACTTCATTCTTAGCAATGCGCGGCCAATACCAAAATGAAAGTAAGCAGTCAGACACCCTGCTAAGTCTAAGATTGGGCAAGTTAGCACATGGCACACTTAGATGTACAAGCAATTAGCACCTCTTTATAACAAGAGTCTGAAAGGCAATTGGTTCAAATAATTCCAAAAGCAGCTAAAATCACCAGCAAATGTTGCTCAATTACATATCTATACAGCATGTGTGTTCCCTCTTTAGATACGTGGGTTTTCTCACACATGATATAAAAAAACACTCAAAAGGAAATGGCCAAACATTGCAAACCTAATAATTATTTTAAGACTTGGTGGGGTTCTCCTAGGCAAAAGTTTTTCACTACATTGCACGACACATTACACTACACAGTGCCCTACACATTAGTATGTAATGGTCATTACATTGCACATTTGCATTATACAGTAAACGTAGACTGATAAAAGAGGGTAAAGGTGCAGTAGCCACAATCCATTGATGAATGCCGTTACAAGTTTAAATTAGTGTGTACTCTACGTGTATTTTAACTGGGAAGGCGTGGGTCACAGGATTAATCGAGGGTTGGTTGCGGTTTTGTTTAAGGGTTAGTGTTAGGGTCATCGTTAGTCTCGATAATTATACGTTTCCATGACCAATGGGAACTTCGGCTGGGTCAGCCTAGTTTGGTTCAAATCCTGGTCTTGGGCGTGGGTTCCTATCCCAAAGCGTGAGTCATGAGGCTCCATTGACTCATCCCTTCCCCTCCCTCTTCTCCCCACTACGTTCCGCGGTTGTGTAGAGGGGTCGGGAAGCAATCCCAAGTTTGTTTTTAACGTTTAACATAGGCTTGGGTTAGATTAGCCTCATCCATGATATAGGTCTATTTTATATATTTTTTTGTCGTTTAACACAATCAAGGTGCTGAACTTGAGCAAAAGTTAGTTGCTCCATTCAGTGCACGTTCTGTGTCTGCGTTGACCCCATGACGCCTGACACCAGGGTTTGGACAAGGTAAAACGAGTGGGGCACGGAGTGAAAAAGGGTGAGTGGAGGAGCTTGGCTTGCAAATCAATTATTATTATTTTTTTACAAAAACAAAGGGATTGCATGTGCATCACTTGTGTGTTCGGTAGTGCCGGCAAGGCTGCCGTGCGAACACGAACTCACGGGGCCAGGATGTGTCGAATTACCATGTTAGTAGTCTACTTGTCTGGGGTCATGGAAACACGGACATAAGAGTTTGCGTTTCAAGTTTGATTAAGGGTCTGTGTCTTAACAGTTGGGACGTGTCTTTAGAGTTCGGGTCAGTGTCTGGAGTTAACGCACGTTCAAGTAGTATCGAGGTCAGGTATTTTAGAGCAAAGATAAGTGTAAAGAGGCTGTCGGGGTGTAAGCGTCTGAGCTCGGGTTAATGTGTATTGAGTCTGGATCACAGAGAACGTACGGGTCCAAGTCGGGGTCTGTGTTTTGAGTCCTATTTTAAGGTTTGTTTTTAAGTTGGGTAGATAGGCAATCTGCATTCATAGTTAAGAGTTGGGCTGTGGTTAAGAATAATTGTTTATAATAATGTATATACATTCATGTATCCAGGAAAGTCACACCGAGACTCTCCCTAAGGAGTGTTTGGTAATTCCATAAATGTTTTGAATGCGAAAAGAAACAGTAGTACTTGGAGAAACACCTGCATACGGAAGGATAACATTCGACATTCTGCAGATGAACCCATACGTGTACATCAATTTGCTATACTCCACTGCCATCTCCTGAGTTTAGCAGTGAACAGATTTGCATGAACCTGCAGTTATTTCGATACTGTACAGTCATCGACTTATGAACACCCGACTTACGAACATCCGCAGTTATGAACCAGCTTCCATGAGATTATGTTTTAACATCGACTTGCCAACACTTGCTAACTGAACCGCTTGATCCTCCACGAGATGTAGTCACGACCTTCCGCTGGGAGTGTGTGCGCGCGCACACGTCTGTGTAAAAGTGAGTGTGCAAAAGTGAGTGTCCATGTGTGTGAAAGTGAGTGTGCGCCTGTGCACGCCCATGCCCCCATGTATGTGTGTGTGGAGCGGTAGTGCACTACCAACCCAGCGACACAAGTTCGATTCCCGCTTATGACCAACACCAGTGGCTCCACTATGTCACCTCAGCCACAAATGCGTACCTGGTGGTGTGGTGTGTAAACATCGCCACTGGGGAGTCAAAGGCGGCCGGGCGTGGTCCTGACCACCCACCCCATCGTGTGCCGTGTCGGCCTGCATAGGTGCTGCTCTCTAACAGCACTTGCCCCAATAGTCTGTTAAGGCTATATGAGGAACCAATGTCATTGTGTGCGCACGCACGTAACCCCGTGTGTAAGGAAAGTGAAACTAAATTGACTCCTCTACTTAAGAACGAGTTAGGTTCCAGATGTCTGTTCGTAAGTCGATTTGACTTGTTGTACGGCATGTTGTATAATCTGCTGTAGATGCCACTGGTTTATCAACGCTTTATCATGTCCACTTTATTTTCCATCGTAATAGTGTCTCTTACTACCACCTTCGACACTATCACCACTCATGCTTCGGAGACAGTGGGGGTTGATGTTCGTGAAAAGCACAGAGAACGTCGTAGTGAACCGCACAGCCACGACACAACAACAATGATGGTGACCTAGGCAGAAATGCCGGAAATGCTGGGAAATGACACCGAACAACCACCGCTATCCATTGAGCGGCAGTTGAACTTACGACTCTTGGGACGAACAGGCAACTGTACATACGAACAGGTTTGTTCGTATCTCTTAAAGTTCGTAAGTAGAGGAGTTAATGTAAAACTATTTTTTTGTTACTTTCTTGTTTTAGTTTCTATACAGTATTTATTACAGTATTACAAGCAAATGTACAATATTTGCTATTGATGAGTTTAACCATGCTTCCCATTTTTGTTAACACGTAAGACATTTTGTAACACTGACCTATGTACATTTTGATTATAGTGTGCTGATCTTTAAAGGTGTATTGGAATTTTTTGATTCTGCTCCTGATACTCCTGCTGTTATGAAATGACTCATGCAGCCAGCTATGGCTGAAAAGTTTGGTCGTACATGTTATGCATATCGTTTATTGTTAAATTTGAATCACAGTTCCTATGATTACTGTTATTGTTTTTATAGCTTAATTTTGGTGATTTTGAAAACGTTTTGGTTTAGCCATGTTTGTTTGTTGTAGTACAGAGTTAGCCTGATAACTTTAATCTACATTGTCTTATGGTTATTGTTTGACTTGCATCCCACTGGGATTTTTGCACACAACGTTTAAATAGTGTTTTTTTTGGAAGACTTGTTTTTCCTGGATTTTTCTGTTGTGTAGTCACTTTAAGATGTTTCTTGTTCATGTTTTTGTTTTGTTGCGGTTGCACCTGAGTCAAGAGCCACATGGCTCACAGGGTTATACCCAATAAATGAAACTGAATATTATTATTACATTGCGTTCCTACTTACGAACACTTCGACTTACGAACGTATCTCGAGAACCAATCTCGTTCGTAAGTCGATGACTGCCCTACTCGATTACATGTGCACGCCACACGACGCCCTGGGTAAGTGTTCGCGTGTAAAAAAAAAATACATGTTTGTATTTACGTACACTGGATAGTCAGTGTTTTGAGTAAGAGTTGGTGTTTTGAGTTGAAGTACAGTGTACTTAAAGTTTGGTTTAACTTAACAATAGAGTTGTGGACCTGGGATTAAATGTGTGTATTGTTTATGAAGGTTGGTCACATTCTGAGGCCGAGTCGCGGTATAGGTTAGTGTTCAGCCAAGGCCTTGGGGTAGTGTTTACAAACTGTGTTTAGTGCAATGGCCGTAGTCTGGGTCCGATGGTTTGTCTGGCTTGGCGATTCGCGAGGATTGAATAAGGTTGTGAATTTAATGGCTCGGGAGTACATCTAGAGTCAGTCTTTTCAATCACGTACCGAGTAAGGTTTCGATTGCAGTCGTTTCACACCCGCTTCTGTGAAAAGTGTTTATAGAATGCGTGTTTATACCGCAGCCCGCGTTTAGGCATCGCCTTGCCAAGCCCGCCCCTACAGCCCGTGTTGTCAGTGCGCGCTTACGGCTAGTGTCAAGTAGTCGCTGTTCAGGGGAGGGGGGGGGTTATGCCTCACAAGCCCGTGTTCATGGCGAGTGTTGATGTGTAATTGCCCGACGTTGCCCGCGGACGATCTTTTCTCGCCGCCTCCATCCCAATGAATGGGGGCCCACACTGCGGCCTAGCGAAAGCCGCGGCCTCGCCTAGGGCACGCACCTGATCAGACATCGTGAGCGAGGCGGCGTTGAGAGCGAGTCCCGCTGCCGAGCGCTGGCGACGGGATTTTTCCCTCTTTGGTCTTGATTGGGAGAAAAAACAAAACTCGACGACAACAACAAAGAGCCGCGGCGAATCGTTCGCCGCCGAACAAACTCGGGGCTAACAAAGACAACAACGACGGCGGCGGCGGAGGAGGCGCGATGAGAAGACGGCCCCAGCGGCTCGCGACGGCGTGACGTCACGAGTGGATTTCTTAGCGCGGATAAGCAGGCCGACGTTGACCCCCCCCCCTCAAACCGCGCGTCCGATTGGTCGAGATTAGGCCATGTGATGCGTGTATGGGGGGGGGGGGTGTGTATGCGCGCGCGTCCGTTGTGGGAAGTATAATCGTACCCCCGCCTGGACATTTCGATTCGATTCTTTGAATCGGTCTACTGGTATAATCGATATTTTGAGAATCGATTATTGTTGTTGGTTTAATTTTTGTATTGTGCCTGAAATAATTTAGATTATCTTCTTGGTTCTTTCGGTAAAGTCACGTAGAAGGGAAATAATAAAATAATAAAAATAAAACATAATAAAATACAATTCTCACGACGTTTCGGCCACAACGCAAGCAGCCGTCCTCAGGTGAAGAACAGGGCTGTCGGAAAGACAGTGTCTCAGAATTATATTTTATTGTTTTATTTATTTTATTATTTCCCTTCTACGTGACTTTACCGAAAGAACCAAGAAGATGATTCCCTGCAGTCACGAAAGCTTTAAATCGAAATTTAATTTAGATTAATTCGAGTTTTTTTTTTCCCGCTATAAATTTCCACATTATAAGCCACTTTGTTGAGCTCTCGTTTGTGGCCAGGTCACTTCTGAAAAAGAAGTTAATATCTCAGTGGGATTTACCTGAGAAGATACAACTCAAGTTTAGTTTCACTTGTATATATTTTAAAAAGTGATTTATTTACCTTTCCTATACTTTACACTTCTACCATGTTGTTTTGTTGTTGTTGTAACGTTCTGACACATGTGAAAAAGAGCTTTATAGCTTATCGGATTCCTCCAGTATGAATATCCCAATTCTAAATTGTTGCAATTAGTCCGTCTGGACGAATAATTATACTGGTAGGAACCTCCTGGTTACACCAGCCCACAGGGGATTATTGTGTCCGTCGTGCAGGGAGGGGCAGGGTGGGGAGGGTGGGGCTGGGTGGGGAAGGAGGGGCTGGGTGGAGAGGGGAGGGTGGGGAGGGGCTGGGTGGGGAGGGTGGGGCTGGGTGAGGGGTGGGAGGGGTGGGGCTGGGTGGGGGGAGGGTGGGGAAGGAGGGGCTGGGTGGGGAGGGTGGGGCTGGGTGAGGGGTGGGAGGGGTGGGTCTGGGTGGGGAGGGTGGGGAGGGGCTAGGGTGGGGAGGGGCTGGGTGGGGAGGGTGGGTGGGGCTGGATGGGGGGGTGGGAGGGGTGGGGTGGGGAGGGGGCTGGTCACCCCGTGGTGCCCTTATAAAACTCAACGTTTAACCTACTCACGCCGGCTTGTGCCCGCCCTCACAGTCGGGCATATTTGCGGAATGCACCACGCCGCCGTTGACCCTGGCCATTGACCGAGCAACCCAACGTTCCTACCAGCTCCCTCCGCAGGAATGTGTTACGGGATAAGAGCGATGACAGTAATTATATTTTCATGTAGGTGGCGCCCAAATGCCTCAGCAACAAAAACCTATTGTCACAGCCAAAACTCAACATTTCGAAGGGGAGTATGGTGGTGGTTGTTGCTGAGGTTGTCGATGTTGATCTTCACTACCTGGCCGTTATATTCTTGGTTCTTTCGGTAAAGTCACGTAGAAGGGAAATACTAAAATAATAAAAATAAAACATAATAAGGTAAAATTCTCACGACGTTTCGGCCACAACGCAAGCAGCCGTCCTCAGGTGAAGAACAGGGCTATCGGAAAGACAGCTTCCTAATGAACACTGCTAAGCTTGGCAGCGTATTTGTGTTTTGGTTGCTATGTAAACTCCTTTGTCAAGGCTCTCTCCTCCTCCGACCCAGCTTAAAAATACGCTGCCAACTTAGCAGTTCATTTTTTACCGAAAAGCCAAGAATATGAATCCATACAGTCACGAAAGCTTTAAATCGAAATTTACCTGGCCGTTAGTTACTTTTCCTTTGGGAGTGGGGGGGATGTATTTGCTTGTGCTTTCGACACGGAGCAGGTTTCACATATCCTGTGTCATTACCGACCGTGATCTGCTGGATTAAGGCCCCTTTTCCAAAAAAATATGGTTGTGAATTAATTGTGGAAGTTTGCCGGCCAATTGTGGAAGTGAGGCCCTCCCAGTGAGTGGGGACATTGTGGGAGTGGGTCAAAAATGTAATGGTTTGTGTGACGTGCGTGTGATGTGTTTGGTGGAGTTATAAGATTTAAAGCTTTCGTGACTGCAGGGATTCATATTCTTGGTTCTTTCGATAAAGTCACGTAGAAGGGAAACAATAAAATAATAAAAATATAAAATAATACAATTCTCGCGACATTTCGACTACAACACAAGCAATCATCATCATGTGTGAAAAACACAGCAAGAACATTTTCTTGCTGTTTTATATTTTTTATTATTTTATTGTTTCCCTTCTACGTGACTTTACCGAAAGAACCAAGAATAGGAGTCATAGGAGTTCAGGGTTTGCGTTTATAAATGTAAGTAATTCTTGAATATGAAGATTTTTTTACGTGGGATGACCCTGGATTGTAAATATCTCTCTTTGCGAATTGTATTATAGGGTGGTTCCTTTATTGTTAAGCCTGCACGTCCACATTTTCGAACATTTCTCCCGATCGTAAAGTACAGGGCACGTGTATGTGTGTGATGGGATTATTTTGGGAAAAATTAAGCAACCGTGTGTGGAATTTTGGATCCTAAGTATTTGTCTGTGGGGAGTGGAGCGTGAGTTTGCGGATGTAGGTTTTTATTTATTTTTCGTGCCTTTTTTATCCCTCTCCCCCGTGGTATATTCCAGTTGTGCTGTCAGCATCATAATGAAATGGAGAAATTTCCATTTGGGTGTTTCATTGCCGCTAGCATTGTATAAGACGGTCAAGAGAACCACTGTGAAATTTGAAGTTACTGTACGTCAATATACTGTAACTCTTCATTTAGATGTTAAAGGCTTCCACCGGAATTTTTAATTTCTGTACTACATTATATTTTCATATTTCTCAATCCAGTAGTGTCGAAACTAATGTTGATGCCTTAAATGTTATTTTGTTTGGATTGCAATGTTCTGTATATTTAAATGTGTAGTCTATATATTTTAAACGTGTGGATAGTTTCTTATACACGTGTATTTTAAGGCTGTGTGCTCCATTTGTGTTCAGCCATAAAATCCCTTTGGCTTGCCACTATCTGGAGAAATGTGTTGCAATTGATAATGAACGGTTAAAGTATAGCTGTGGTCTACTGCAGAAATCTACTAAAATAATGGTCATCACAGAATACCAATTTAAATACTGCTGCATCGCCATTCCTGTGAAGGTGCGAGACACTCACGGTACAAGAGCGTGGCATGAAAAATACACAACTAAAAACATGAATTGAGTATGTTGTTTACATGAAGGGTGCAGTTGTTGCCAACGATGATGTGTTGCAATGGGGTCATGTTTTGTTTCAGTTAAGTTGTAAGGTTCAGATTAATGCACTCAAGACTCGAGTATTATTCACAGGTATGTCCATTGTACGACACTCCACTGAAACAGGCCATCCTATGCCAGGCAGAGCACATGGCTCAAGAAGGTCATTGACTTATACGCGATGTTGATCGGTGTGGATTTGTGACGGTGGAGAGCATAGACGTGGGAGCATAGTATAGTGCAATGGATTTTGTTGCATGGCCCCTGCTGACAACGGAGCCTTGCAGTCGCCTATAACCAGTACAGTACTCTTATATAAGCGCACAAATGTATGTCTGTGATGAACGCTGCACTCTCCGTCGTTTTCATGCAGGGGGCGCTGCAAACCTACGCACCCCCTGCATGAACGACGGATGCACAGGGACAGACGTTCGGTTACGTTGGAATCGATCTGCAGACGGCGGTCTTCTCGCACGGCCAGCAGCTCTGTGTCGCCTTATCTCGATCCCGCAATCCCAAGCAGGTGAAAGTCCGCATCGAACCGAACCCCCAGCAACGACGAGAGAAAATTCACACGAAATGTCCTTTTCAATGAAGTCTTCAGATGTAAAATGGTATAAGCTTTTAATAAAGAAATAAAATTATCTAATTCAAAACATAATACAATTCTAAGAGGTTTCATTTTAAAACTTCAAAACGGAGTATCGGGTGCTTATGTGAATGCGTCGTTCGTGTACAATTTTGTTTGTGACTTTCCTGGCCTAAGGCCGTAAACAATTGTGAGGGGTGCCATAGGCACCCCCGAACAACCCCTAGTTTTATACAAGGTGGCCACCCACTCAAGCACTACATATATATTCAAACATGCCTAAAGCGTCCGAAATTGGGTGCATTCCAGGTGATTGGGTCATTGGTTTTTACATAACTAGCTTTATTTTGCAACTTTTGAAATGCTATTTCCTTTCAAAAAGCTTCAATTTGTTTCAAGATCGGGTTTTTCCCATGGTTATATAATTGTGTTATTACGGACTGAGTTGCACCGAAGTGAGTGTTAAACGTTGCTCATTTTAGTTGACAAGCCAGAGCCAGCTGTAGAAATTCCATATTTGTATTGCTTGTAGGGACCATGACTACAAACAATGCCGGTTTATCACCAAGCAAGGTTTCTCACTTTAGTGGCACTGGAGCAGAGCCACCAAGCGAGGATAAGATTGAAAACTCATTTCTTAAGAACTGCTTTTTGTTTAGCTTATCCTTCACCTCCGATTAGCACGGTTAACTATGTACAGTGTGAAATAAGTCCATCATACATACATACCAAACGTCCCGATTTGGCAGAAAGTCCGGGTGTGAAAAACGAGATTTTGGCCCTGGTTTAAGATTTTCTGGCTTCATGCTCGACTTTCGATGCTGGCAAAGGGTGGGGTTGATGGAGAGGGTTCTGCGAGCTTACCACCTTGTGTCCTAGTTGAGCCGGCCAGTTAAGCCTGGCTGGTGTTGGGACTGAAGCATTCGTAATTTTCAGTCAATACATATTTTCAATCAATACAATTTGAACAAATAACTGGGCATGTTGTTTATATTATCACAACATTCAGGTACCTTACACAAACACCAGAACTGCAATAATTACGCATGAGAAATTCTATCAGTAGCACAAGTGTCGTTTGTTGTAGAGGTTCATGGTTCTAATCAAGAGGCTGCATGCTTACTGCAGATGTATTAACCGTGAAAATGATCTGCGCTGTCTTCTTCGCAGTGGACGCTAAAGCACCCCTGACATTATTCGCAATAGTAGGCCATTGTGTTCCAGTGTTAGAGTCCAAATTTTCCATATTCCAAAATTACCCACGAATGGCTCAATTGGGATTGGGATTATACATTGCAAAAATCGGCAGACCAAATGCCCCAGGCCACTATCCTGGGTCTCTTCAGTTCTCACCTTGTTAAACAAAATAAAATAAACTTAAGAATGACAAGAACAATCTCAGAAATAATAAAACACACTCGTGGTTCCAGTTTTATTTAATTTATTGCTTTCCTCATTAAAAACGGGTCATTTCACATCTTTACAAAATACGAACGTTTATGTTTGAAAGATGTAGCTCAATTTTTTTTAAACAAACTCCACTGCTGGGCCCAGAGATAATGAAGCTAGGAAATGTTGGCTTTTTTTGTCACATCCACAATGTTACTGTTCACTGCTAACAGCATGGGACCAACAGTGGCAGTCAGAAATGCTGCATTATGTATCACTGTGGACCCTAACAGTTGTCGCAAGAGCCTTTAAACTGGGCTCTTTGTACTGTGGATATTGGACGTAAACATGCCTTGTGGCACATATTTTTGTTAACTTTTATTTATTGGGCCAGGTCATGAAATACTACAGGAAGGCCGAGTATTCAAAAACACTGATTTTCACGTTTCTTGTCAAAGGTAGAAATTACACGTAGAAGCTGTTGAAAAAGAATCTTTAAGTACAAACATTAAAAGGAAGAGTTATACTACTTCACAGCCTAATTAATTAAAAAGAGCATTATAGATCTGTAAAAATCAACACCGCTTGATTGCAAAAAGGATAACTGGTGATCTTCTCAGTCAGTCTGGGAGAAACCACATTTGGGCTTCTCATGGTTACTATAAATGTGTTATTTCCCAACAGGCAAAATTACTCTCACAAATACAATATTTCACTTTACCTGGTGGGTAGATTCACCTGCTAAAACACAGTGTCAAGTGAGAATTATAGCCCAGCTTGCAAAATGTGGGGAAAAAAACCCCATCCAGGTCCTTTTAGTACAACTTTAACCCAAAACAGCCGAAGGAGTGCTGGGTAACAAAGTACAGCGATCGTGAAAATCACAACCACTCTACATATGGTCATTCTTCATTATCAAGTTTTCCAAAATTGTCTGTGTTGATCACACTTAAGCAGAAATACAATGGAGATTTGTTGACAAGTAAACTGCATTTATAAGACTTGAGTTACCTAGAAGAAACATAATTAAGGCGACTGGATCAAATGTTGGCAGTGACTATAACATTTCTGATGCGCAATGTATAAAACATACAGCTTACAACAAAAGAAATATACACCACCGTCACACCAGTGAAATCTCTTAAATAAATTAATCCTTAAAGGAGCATTTATCATCATCTGATAAGCATTTTGTTCGACAAACATATCCCAAAAGTACCATAACGGTTTTCACCAAAATAATGTCGATTGTAGCTGTTATCTAAATATACAAAAATTATGAGTCAAAATTAAATAATGTATGATCGACATGTGTTGTAAACAAATGCATTAAACAAGTATTACTCAAGGACTACGAGTAAGTGCTATTGAAGGAAGTACTGGAACAAAATACAAATGTTTTTTTTCATCACACTGATGTTATTCAACAGTGAATCGTTTGAAATTAAAGATGCGCTTAATTACATGGCAGTTTTACTTCAGAAGGAACGTTGCAGTCTTAAGTGATCAATGCGACTCCCTTGGGAAAGGTACCCCTGTCCATAAAGCTGCACTCGCAGTACTTTGCAGTGATTTTTATTCAAGCTTCTGCATTGCACAATTAAACCTTCTCAATGTAAATCAATGTGCATCGTGATCATCGTGTTCATTAAAGGTGTCGGTTTTTTTTTCATCAGGGCAACAACCGACCCCTTTCTCTGACACCTCATTTCCTTCTCATTGTTTCACAAGATTCAACATTTTTCATTGTTGATGAACGTGTGCCGACGACAAGTTACGAAGCCATGACAAATGAAACGCCATGTTGCTCTTACACGCCGAGCAGGACGAGACGGCACAGCAAGGGTGGCCAAGTGGGACTGGAAATCACAACCGTGGTGAAGGTGGTGGTGGTGGTGGAAGCCGCTGACTGCGAGGCGTTGCGGGAGCGCCACGCGATACACGAGTCATCACACCGAGGTTTCCGAAGGTGCATGATGCTCGACACATCCTGGCACCAAGTTCACCTTCTTGCCAGGGTTTTGCCCGGTGCTGCAAAGTTTATCACGCAGACATGTGATGAGGCTGTAATTAGATTGTGTTAGAAACTGCGCTGGCATTTATGCCAGCCAAATATATTTTTTGTTTCATAACAGTTGGTTAGAAATTACATTCACGTACGTTTCAGTAATGCCTTTTAAAGAAACACAAGCTGCTTAATGCCATTCAACAAGAGGCGATCCATGGTTGTTCATCACCGCATGTCACGTCTGTATTTTCTTAAAGTCTTTCAGTCATGGCCTTGCATATAAATGAAATGTTTTAATGAAAGTAACTGCATTCCTTAATTGTGTTCAATTGTGATGCGCTTTAGTCACTAGCAAGGACGTACTGGTCATCTGCAAGTGATGGACTGCCTGCTCTGAAAGTATAGCATTGACATACAAATCTATATTTCAGAATCAAATATTGGCTCTTTCGATAGAGCTTCATTCGAACTATTTATTCAGATTGCAGATGGAAATGCAGAACCGTACATCATTACACTTTTCACTGGGGGCATCCACTATGTGCTGGTAAACATGAACAAATAAGCCATCTTCTATTAATATTTAAATATAATATTAATAGTCTCTCCAAATTGAATGGCAGTTAATTCTGTTGTTACATATACATCATTCTGGAATAATAATGCATGCAAAATTAACAAAATAGCATAAATGTGAAAATGAAAGAAAAATAACGAAAAGTTCACCAACTGATGAACATTAACAGATGCTGTAATCGTATATTAAATGGCAAACTGTTTTATAAGAGGGCATGCATGGGAAACCATGCAAACAAACTCAACGTTGGCATTTTACAAAATCGGCACGCGGTGGCAGACTGGCTTACCATTTGTTAAACAGGGGAAGGGGATGAGCTGATGACGGGGATGGGAATGAGAGTGTCGGTTAATGCTAAAATATTAAAACACGTAGAAATGTTTTATTCCAAATTAAATCTACAAGATGATACCAAGTTTGTTGCAATGTTCTTATGAATGGAACCACATGACTCCGCACGTCGTCGTGTTTTAAAATCTTTCATAATAATAAAATACAGCCCTTCATCAATTCACTGCTGGATGAAGGTCTCTCCATGCCATGTCAGCCATTACTTTGCCATGCTGCTCAGTGGGGGTTGATCAAGGAGGCAACCAGGACTGGTTAAAATACCACCCGCCACCAATGTTAGCTGCAGCCAGGAATGAAATTCAGATCGGTGCATTAACCACTGCTCCACTCTTATTAAGGAGCCTGAATATATTTCAATAAACTTTTTTGCACATTCCATAAAAGTCATCCCATGTTTACCAACAGCAAAGCCAATTTCTTCTTCAGCCTTATCTTTGGGTTCCTTGTAAATTCTTGATGAATATTAATGCACAACGGTGATATCCCAAATGTATAACATTTATGTATTTCACCGTGCTAAAGATATATATGTTTAGTTAATTTGCAAAACATAGTGATGTGATTCACCTCTCAACATCCACGTGAGCGTTGTCAGTATTGCCAGCCAGAGTTTTCCACACCGCCGTCTTGGACATCTCCTCCGAGATGTTGATGATGGAAGGGTCACGTTGGCTGAAATTCAAAAGGCCGCAAAATGGGCATAACTGGATTATCTGGGCACGATGGTACATGCTTCTAATCCAGCACTTTGTAAACAAGGATTGGTGAATCATGCAGACCTGAGTCTTACAAGTGCTGAAAGATTGGCAGATGGCCAGGAGATAGCAGCACAGCAAATGGGTTTGTCAACCCATCCGCGCAGTTGTTTTGTGTGTTATTCCCTTGTTTATGTGGGGTTAATCTCCCAGTACTCCTGATTTCTCCCATATGCAAAACGTTCCTTCAAGTAATTGGGCATGCATCACAATAAAAAGGCTCTCCGGAAAATGAGTCTTGAGACTTAATGATGCTCTCCTCTACTCAAAAATTGTAAATGTTGTGGTTTCACGCTTCAACACACCGGTGGGCTAAAGCAGTAAACTATGTCTTTTGTCAACGTGATACTTTTTGCTGATTAGCCGTGTCGGGTGCTGGAGGGTTACGACACATTTATAAATAACGCGATCTAACCAAAAAACGTTGATTATGAATAATATTGGTCGCGAAAGCCTACGTGTTAAACCAATAATATTATTATTGAATCTAAAGATGCAAACAATGAATTATATAAACCATTGAAATAAAGTACACAATATATTAAAATATCCAATGATTCATATTAACGGATGCGATGTTTAGGGGCAAAGGTTTTTCTTTGTATCAGAGAGTATTGAGTTTTTGTTGTGCTCATGCACCAATCTCAATGCAAAGCATGTTTTTGTAAGCAAATACATAGCGCTGTGCAGGAAATTGTGCCGCTTGGCTGTGTATTACATGCAGTGTCTATTCTGCATTCATAATACCGAGCTGGCAAATAGGAAAGATGTGGCGTCACCTGAACTTGATGCCCTTGACAGGGATCTTGAGAACGTTTCCTCCTTCCAGTGGAACCTGCACAGTGCCGACCTCGGCCACCTCCAGCATGCGCTGGGTCTCCTGAGGCACACGGTCACACGCACGTTGGGACGATTCAACGACGAACATTAACCACAACGCGCCACCGTCGATGCAACTGCCACGACACGCGTTGCCATTTTGCATGGACACATTTTTACAATCTCAACGGCTAATATAAAGTTCTTGAGATGTATTTCTTCTTGAAAGTCTGAGAATTTAAACCCATTCCAGTAACCGCATTACTTGAACATGTAGGGCGTCAAGCTAAACTGAAAACGAGAATTTTTACAACAGTGGTTGCATTGCTCTGCCTGTTTATGACACGCTTTGGTCAATAGCAAGGACGTTGTGGTTACTCACAAATATAATAGAACAGCTGTTCAATAGTCCGTGGCTTTGTGATACATGTTGTTTCACACGAGAACGCATTTGTATAATACTGTAGTGGAACAAAATTATTCTTATTTTGTCTTCCTTTGCGTATGTTTG
Source organism: Lethenteron reissneri (assembly GCF_015708825.2). Classification (NCBI taxonomy): domain Eukaryota; kingdom Metazoa; phylum Chordata; class Hyperoartia; order Petromyzontiformes; family Petromyzontidae; genus Lethenteron; species Lethenteron reissneri. Next base: position 15,260,551 of record NC_083798.1, on the reverse strand, counting down.
GAGACTCAAGTGCCGTTAGCATTGTGCCTTTCAAATAAGCAACAGAGACAGGTGGGCATGCAATCATGCAAGGGCACGTTCGGACATCGCCGTACACGCTGGACGTTATAACATACCCGGCTCCGGCTGCCTCCGCTGTTCCTGAGCTATTTGCGTAATGTTTGTGATGGGCCCAGGAAAAAAAAACAGGAAATAATGATGAGGACATGAGCCGCTGGTTCCCTTGTTCCCTTGTGCTGTGCTTATGGAGACTTCATTGGTGGAAACTTTTTGATAGGCTTGCCGCAATATGTCGATACCACGATATAAGGGGTCCACAATAATCGCATCGTTTGTTTAGCAAATAATAGTCTCACATCACGATTATCGTTACTCGTTTTCTTTTATAACTCTAATGACAATATTTGTGAAATAACAAACACCATTTAATATTTCTAAAATACTGCACCTATTACCCATTTAAAAGAGTGGTTTGTAAACGAGTGCTCTTTGTGGAGTAATCGAGGGTGGGCTTCATTGCCCTTTGCCCACTGTGTGTTACGCGAGGGGCGGTGGTGGGGGCGACGCACACACCTCGCTGTCCTCCTGCTCGCGCAGAGCGTCCTCCAACTTCTTCTTCCTGCTCTCGGGCATGAGGTCGTCGAGCCAGCTCAGCTCCCGCTTGGTGAAGCAGAAGTCCAGCAGCTTGCGGATGAACACCAGCGCCAGGACCTTCAGCAAAATCAACGAGCGCACGGACGCGCGCGCGCGCTCAGGAGTCGCTGAAGCCTCAGCAGAAAACCAAACATCTCCGTCATCCAGAGGATGGCAATACCGAGTGTTGGGTTTGCGAATCTATGCAAGGATCTTTGAGTATTATCCCCCTTTTATGCCTGGATGGTTATCTCCAGGTACTCCGGATTTCTCCCATATGCAAAACACTGCCTTAAAATGTAATTGGCCAAACATCCCAATGCAGGACCTTCCTCAAAAATAGTTGCATAACTCAGCGGGGCCTTCCTGGATTAATGATTAATTATGCCTGTTTGTCCAGAGAGCGGGGGATCAGGCTGTTATGCATAAAACAGCTGTTATATAAGTTGTGAGCAGCAGAGGCCAATGCAGCAAAATCAAGTCGCGTATCGTGCAATGCTCCATCGTCTTTGCTACCTGCCTTCACCAACCCGCACTGACCAGCGTGATAAAATATTGTCAAATAGCCCCCAAAACTCACATACGTCTGGGCAGGCCCTCACCCAGCAGTAAATCGACAAAAGGGTTGTGCATAAACATTGGTGTTTTATTAAAATCGTGCTTTTAGAGAAGCATGGCCAAAGAGGGTGTGGGAAGGTCCTGCTCCAGACTGTGTGGACTACAGGTCACTTGAAGCGTTTGCGAAGGGTAGCTAATATGGCGAAGAGGGGCCGTCATCCGGCAGTGGATTGACAAAAGGACTGTCCAGTCCAGGTCCATTAATCTTATTGCTGCAATGGCTGGAAGGGGGGGGGGGGATAAGGCCGCCGAAGGTGCTCGTGCTCACGACGGTACCATCATGGGGAAGACAATGGCGGCGGGCGACGCCTTGATGACCCAGAGCAGCACGAGGCAGGTGAACTGCACGGCGGTGAACAGGTGCACCTTGCGTAGCGGCACGTGGCGCAGGTAGATGAAGTCGGGCTGGTGCTTCGCTGGCATTCCGAATAACTTGATTCGGTCGAAAAACTGTCACGACGACCATTACAAATGAGCAACATTGTCAACATCAACATTATCATCAGTGCGAGCGTCACAATCATCCCCCCATGGCTCGAATGGATAGTTCATCTTCTTGGTTCTTTTGGTAAAGTCACGTAGAAGGGAAATAATAAAATAATAAAAATAAAACATAATAAAATAATTCTCACGACGTTTCGGCCACAAGGCAAGCAGCGTTCCCCTCAGGTGAAGACCAGGTCTGTCGGGGAGACAGCGTCTGAATGAAAGACCTGGTCTTCACCTGAGGACAGCTGCTTGCGTTGTGGCCGAAACGTCGTGAGAATTATTTTATGTTTTATTTTTATTATTTTATTATTTCCCTTCTACGTGACTTTACCGAAAGAACCAAGAAGATGAATCCCTGCAGTCACGAAAGCTTTAAATTGGATAGTTCATTTGAACAGCTATGAGGTGCTTAAAGTCATGATAACCCCAGATACTATCCATCATTACTGTAATAATTATAAATATTAATAGGACGATTTGAACTTGTAGATGTGAAAAGAGCTAATGCACAATCATTGGTTGTGTTCGCAAAGGCCAATTATTTTTTAATGTTTTATGGTGCCCCGTTGGATGACACTGGTGATGGAATGTCAGGCAGAATTAGAGAATGCGACACAAAGAAGGTGTTGAGCAATGAAATCAGTTCATGTGTAGGAGTGAGTTGGATGGCAGAATTGCAGGACTGTGATAGATGGTGAAAACATGGGGACGACTTCATCCAGCAGTTTATAAACAACAGCTGATTATCACGATGATTTATACATGCTTATATTTCACGGGTGGAGCAGTGGGGCAGTATGATTCCTGGTTTCCTCTAGGGTAAATAAAGATTTTTATTCTGATTATCATTTCCCTGCCATTGCTGCCAAACAGTGGCGAGTGATATCCAATCAGTGGCAAGTGATCTCTAAACTGGCCCTGGGCATCCTCCTCCACAAACCTGCACTGACCAATATGGTGAAATATGGTCACACAAAACAATGACCGGCATCGCCGTCAACCATCAATGGATTGACAAGGGTTTGTAAATAACTATATTTATCATTATGATTAATATAGAAAGTAGTGCAAGTAGGCAACTTTACTCGCAATGCCACATTCAGCAGTGTAAGGCGACACCGGAGTGGCACGTGCCTGAAAAGAGTGAGTAAGCCCCTTGTGATATGGGGCCAATAGCGCAGTGAGTGCATAACTCACAGACCCAGCATTATAACTCCGAGTAGTGGCATACAGGGCTGTACATTGATTTTCTGTAGTCTGTTCTCTTATAACGCGGTAGTTGCGTTTATGAAGAACACCGCGCTATGGATATATTGCGTTATAATACATAATATAGGCTAAAGCAGTCCGCGATAACGTGAGATACGTATTCACGCTGAACAAAGACTGATGCGCGTGGGTAGCATCTCGCAACAGCATCCTACCTTGTGTTGATGCTACGACGAGGCAGACGTACGACCGCCGATTCCTACTCTCCCGATGTAGTTCCGTTCACTCAATCGTGTGATATCCAATTCGTATCCGCGTTATATCCAATTCGCGTTATAGCAGCGCAGAATATACTCTCAAACACTCATGGGAACAAGAAGAATTGCTAAGTGAGTGTTCAGTGCAGAGGGTGAGATGCGTAATTTCTGCCAGTGAGTGGTGCCACCGTCATACTTAAGTTTTGTCGTTTAACCAGGTGGGAACTAACGAAAGAGACCAAGATAGTGGCATTCACCTCACCTGGATTCCCTTCAAAGAAGAGGCCCCCATGTACAGGAAGACTCCGTACAGCACCGGCATTGGGATGAACTGTGGCACAGGACGGGGTTACGTCACACTGTGAAAATGTGTTAATAGCGTGTTCATAATGTTTAAAACACGACTTAGCCAGGAACATTTTCTGTAAACAAAAACACTCGTATTCAATGGTTATCATAAGCTCCTCAATGCCAAACGCCACAAAATGTTGACGCACGGTACAATGTTATTCAAACTAAAAATACATTATTGTGTTCAATGTGCTTTTTTGACAGTTTAAGTGTGAAGCATGATTGTTCCTATTATTGTATATACATTAACACAATAAACCAAGCTTATAGGATTTTAATACCCCAAGCGAGTGCCCTAGTTTTGGTGCAATTGTGGAATTAAGTGCATTTATTTTTGCTTATTTCAATTAGTGTTTAGCCATTCCAGCATAGCGCCATTTGATGTAACCAATAAAATGACAATGAGGTACTGTCCTTGATATTCCCAAAGCAGCCCGACTCTGTGAACATGCACCCAATATAAAACGATTGTGAAAAAAATATCTCAGCAATTAGAGGAGAAAATATCTCCAATTGTATCCTGACTGATGAAATACTGCAGATTGCGCAGTGACTTAAATTATTACATGTGAATCGGGTCACGTCAAAATGTACTGCTGCTCAGAGCAGCAATGGGGCGGCCAAACTTCAAATTCGTTTGATAGCCGTTGACTTCGCCACAAAGGATTACTAATTTTTTTTTATCAACTATGGCTGGACGACAAGCTGAGTTAACCGCTGACCTAGAATTGACCTTCTAAAATATCAATCCATCAGTCAAAATCTACCCTGAGCCACTAGGATGAATAGGCATTAACAAACGCATACAGTACACATAGACCATCAATGCTAATTAGAATATGACCCAATCACATAGAAAGCACCTGATCACATAAAGATGCATGCATTACCACCATGCATGGCAGGTTGTCATAGGTGAAAGAAGGGCTTTGCTAGGTGGTGGTCAGCAGAGGGCAGTGTAGTAAAATAAATTATTGCACACGCCAATACATTTGTGCTCCCCCCCTCCAAGTCACCAACCTGTATCGACCGGCATGGTCGAGCACGGTCAAACAACCCCCCCAAGGACCCGCAACAGCATAGGGAGAGTCAAGTCACCTTAAGAACACCGGTCATGAAGACGGAGCAACCCATGAGCACGAAGATCATGAGCCCTGTGACGCGCTGCTCGCGGATGCCCAGGAACTTGGGCTGTTCGCCGGGTGCGGAGCACTCCGACTCGACCTTGAGGCTGTTGACGTGCGAGATGGAGAGCACCGTAGCCGCCACGAACCACGGCAGCCCCATGATGGAGCACACGGCCAGCATGATGGCCACCCACAGCAGGTCCAGGTGGTAGCCGCAGCCCTTCTGCAACACGCCACACACATGGATGGGCAAAAACCTGCGCGCTGAGCAATCGGGCTCTAGAGCGTCGGGCTTTCCGAGGAAGACGCCAGGTAAGCAGGTTCTGAGCTGGCACCGCCCAGAATCTGGGTACGAATCCAGGTAAATGTAGTGAGTTGGTCTCAGCTTACAAAACACATTATTAAATTGGTTTTTCACAATTTTTTTCACAATTTGTCAAAAATTAGAGCTGAGGAAAAATAAAATTAAGTTTGAATGCCATGTGATGAAGACTTTTATAGCAGGGTTTGTGGTTAAGTGCAGCACCTATCGTATGGACAAGGGCTCACTCTTGAAGGTATATCAGAAATAGTTATGTGATAGTAAAATCCACGGGGCTGTTCTCTAAAATGAACTGCTCTGCATAAGTTCTAAATGGACACTTTAGGCTCATGATATGGAATCAATAACTGGAAAACTGAGATAAAATACCCAACATTTAAATAATTATTTCTACAACTTCAGACCATGACTACACAAAAAACATCGTATTAAATTTGTCTTGTGATGAAATGTACTCTCAGTGGCAGACTGGGTGGGAATGTGCTGCCCCCTACTGTGTAGACGATATGTCACTTGAATGCATCTCAGAGGTCGTTGTGGTATCCACTTAAATGGGCTGTTCACTAGCATGAAGGGTTGCACTGCTCTGCGAAAGATCAAGGTGGATTTTTTGCCTCATGCTACGATACCGATAGCACAATCAGGATAAAATTTTGGCGAAAGAATATCTATTTTAAAAGTATGGGCGGCCTCCTTGCTCAAACAAGTAGGCAATGCAACAATACAATTATTCATCGATTTAAAAAAAATATTCTTATGCTCACAATGGATATGCATTTAAGAATAATTTCAGATTTGTGCAAATAATATACAAACATTACCTTTAGGCCAATGGAATAACAAGACTGAGTAAATGAGATTAAAATACAATTTGGATTGATCTAACCCCTAAATGAAACAATGTTCCAAGGCAGTGTATCGAAACATTATACATATTTAGTTTATAGAGGGAGGGAGTCTGTCTTAGGCATAGTACAAAATTGAACAACAGCAAGTAGTTGAACATTTGGATGGTTAGGGAAAGGGAGTTCCAGACTAGGAGGGCACCAGAGAAGGGTGACTGAACTCTCACCAAGAAAAAGTTAAAACTGTATGGCGACAGTACAAACAGTCGAAAAAAATTTGATCCTTGAATAAAATCTTGACCTCAAGTGTATTTGTTTAAGTTCAAGTTGATTTCATAATAGCGGTTGCTTGGGTTAGATCGTGTAAATATATAAATGTGTCGTTAAAACCCGCCTTCACCCGACACACGCAACTAATAAAGGGTTGTCACGTAAACAGATCGTGGCCAATTCGTCACTAGTACAGCACACCGGTGTGTTGGAGAGCCAAGCCACAACATTTACAAGCCGAGTACGACGTTTAACCCAAAAACCTCTATTATGGATGATATTGGTCGCGAAAGCCGACGTGTTAAACTCAAGTGGATTTGTTTAACCCGGTTAGAACTCAAGAGACCAGGTTGGGTCCCCTTTGCAAGTGTGACCTCAAATCAAGGCAAATGATTGCATTGTGGTGGGGGTTAGAGGGGGAGGGTGGGCAGGTGAATCATTGAATAAGTGCCGGGCTGCGCTCTCGTTTATCGATGACCCAGGGATAATGGAGCAAAATCACATTTTCCTATGATGGGAACCGAGTTTTCTCATAGGCTGACGAATGTTCATTTCCCACAAAGCATTTTTAATTTTATTGGCGCTGGACGCACGATGTGTCTAGTCAATCCCCAGCCAAGACATGCACTCCAAACTCAAATTCTGAGTCAGGCACCTTAAAAGCAGTGCCACTCAGCCTGATCGTACTATTACATGTACAAATGAATTATGAATTGCAAAAAAAACCATACTTTTTACTTTTAATTAATACACATTTACAGCCCTTTGTTAATCCACCGCTGGATGAAGGCCTGGTTGGACTTATTCTGATCATATGTCACCATACTAGCCAGTGTAGGATGAAGGGGGGGGGCGGGGGAGGGGTGCCCAGGATCAGTTCAAACACCACGAGTGACTGGTATCAATAGCCATGCTTGGGATGAGAACTTAGGGAAGGTTTATATACGCCACCACTCGCCTGTAGTTTTCATAATATCATTGTATTTGTTTACGCAAGTCAAGCCGCATTGAGTTTTGAGACTCATTTTCAGGAAGGTCGTTGCTGTTGCCCAACAGCACCGAAGCCACGAATTCCACTGTAACCTCTGTTTCAACCTCTCGCTCATCAACACAGTACCGAGTTCGGGCCAGGTTTTTCTTTTGTAAAAAAATTGGCCAACATTGCACAACATTAAGTAATAACTGCAGTTTTATAAATATTTTTTGGTGTAGAAACTTGTGAATAATGGATTGCAAATCACATTTGGCTTATTTTACTGTGGCCTTTTGAGACATTAAATATTAACACAGTTTAAATATATTAAAGTTTGCTCTTTGTCAAGCTGTCTTGGGCTTGACGTGCACATTCAATCTGATTGAAAAACCAATACTCATTTGGGCCATGTTACACGCAAGAAAGGTTAAGTATATTAACACGTGCTTTTCAATATGTTTGACCGCCTCTTGTAAATATGCATGTGCAGACGATTTCACATGTCACACAGAAACACAATCACAGGGTGGCGCAAGGAAACGCACACGGGAAGGTTGGGGGGCACCTTCAGCTTGTGCTCCTTGCGGTTGATGATGACGGCTGTGATCTGCTGGTCCATGAAGACCAGAATGGTGCAGAGAAGAGCAGGGATGGCAGCAGCCAGGATCGTCCACCACGGGTTGCGCCCGATGGGGTCCACGATCCAGCCCCGGTCATCCCGCGTGGGCTGGTGGAATAGGAAGGATGGCCAGGTTAACGCACAACCACAATTCGTCCCAAGGCCATGAGGACATCAGCCAGGCTTGGGTTCATGGCCGGGAACCATTAGGCCACGGTCAATGCCAGGAGACACAAGGAAGTCGAGGTCGAGGTCAGGGACCTTTTAAGTCGAAGCCACTGTCACGGTCAGTCGAGGTCAGGTCCTCTAGGCTGGCTGATTGGCTACATTGAGCACAGCCCGTGGTTGCAGTACAAAAACTGCCAAACACTTTTGAAAGAAAAACTGATTAATTACATTTTGCCACACCCCACAGGCAAATGTCAAGGACGAGAGCTGATAAAATGTGTTCAAGGACACGACCCTAATAAAAATGTGCCTGCTCGCACAGGCGTGCTTCCTGCTTCTCAAACAAACTTATGGTTTCCATCTTTCTTGACTGGCAATCACGTCATGTCCATTTATGTTGTACACAACAATACATATTATATTTTTTCCCAACGGTTCTGAGACCGTAATGGGTGGATTTTTTTCTGCATTAAACCCTGCCAAAGAGTAGTCTGGAGGACCCAAGCCTGTGCTCGACTGTTATATCTGCCGTGCAGCAAATTTCCTTCTGATTTATCCGTTTTGGCATGAGTGTTGGAAATATGTGAACAATCCAGAGTGTAGAGAATACGTGCCAGATGGGTTGCATAACTTCAGGTTGCATTGAGCGAGTTTATTTCTGCACCAGGAACCATTAAGCCATTAAACCAAACTCACGCAGGCCAAGATCCACACGTTTCACACAAAATTTCAGAAAGTTTTAACAGCAGCTACAGGTCACACAATTAATCTGAAGTGGAACGTTACATAATTCCAGTTATATATTTTAAAATGTTTATTTGTTTTACGTGTTTCAATGTAAAATTAACTTGGCAGCAAATTTGAGACTATTGTGAAGGTAAATTGAAGTGTCTTCTGCTAATACTACAAAAAAAAGCAATAGGGCCACACATTCATTTCTAATGCCGGCTTTATACCAGTGGTGGAAATTACACATTCCCATGGCAATAGCCAGACCAGTCAATGCGTGATCACTGTCAACCTGTTATAACGTGGTCGTGGATGGTAGGTCAAGTTGACCCCCAGCTGGAATTTGAACTTGCAGCTGCTTGATCGCGAGTCAAATTTCTCGAGTCAAAAGGCACCCCACGGCCGGATTTAGAAGGCACGTTACGAACGATGATGACGACGATGAACTGTGTTTCACACCTGGACTGTGCAGGGGCGTTGCGAAAATCAGCAACCATATCTCTGTACAGTAAATTACAGTAGATGCGGGACTTAACACACTCAGCTCGTATTTGATACTTTAGTTCTTTTATGTTTCTATGAAAAAAAATCATTAAGGGGCGAGAGGTCCGGTAACCTTGGTGGCCATTCAATGGGACCTCACCCCCTCTTTTAGGGTCAATTTCAAGGCCATGTCTCTCCCATACACACAAAATAAAAATACATAAAATAAAAAGTACAGCTCTGCAACTACTAATTCACACCACTGCTAGCAGAAGGGCCTCCACTCGTGAGCTTCTGAGAGCCCCTCTAGAGTGTACGTTGGCCTACTCTTCCACAGTAGCCAAAATAATTTTAAGAGGTAGAAATTTTCACAATTTACCACATCACGGGCGATCGGCCAATCAACGATATAGGTACCCATTCATACTGCTGGCTTGGCAAGAGGCAGCTGGGGAGGGGGAACGTAAGAAACTTTCCCCATTGTTTCAACTGCCGCGCCAGGAGTAAGAATCGAACCGGTGACCTCTGTGTTGCAAGTCAGGTACCCATTACCATCGTGGCAGCATCAACAATCTGTACAGCGTGCAGTCCTGCGGCCACCGTGGTTCCTGTACGCACGTGAGAGCACACGGCCGCGAGTGGGCCCCATTACCTTGAATTCGCTGGGAACCTGGAGCTTGGGCGAGGGGATGCCCAGGAAGTAGTCGATGACCACCATGCTCAGGATGGTGAGGAACACGGCAAAGTCGCTCACCGTGGAGCGAACCTGCACCACGATAGCAACATCACCACCAGCATCAGCCATGATCGCTCCACTGCTGGATGGAGGACTCCGCAAGCTGTCGCCACCTCTCACAATCCTGCGATACGATAATCCGCTTCGCACTTGCACATGGGCTGAGTTTTCTCACTCATTCTCCCTCAGTGTACATCCTCTCGGGAGCAAGTTTCCTCCCTTAGCTGCAACTCTGTTATTATTCTTGATCATCGGCCATCATTCCTTCTAGCAACCTATCCTGCCCAAGCCCACTTACTTTTCTCAATAGTCAATCTGATATCTATAACCTATGTACGTTCTCCGATCCATATGTCCCTTTTCGCGATTCTAAGGATGCATCTGTCCATGCTTTATTGCACACTTTTTAGTTTTTTGATCTTAAATGCCCCTGTGTCCGATCCACCCCACGGACACATGCGCAGCAAAACGGCCAAATCACGCTGAGCGCGCTCCGTCTCGTCAGGTTTCGGAAGTTGAGCAGATTCAGTCTGGACCGTAAATGGACGCCAGACTGAGAAATAAGAATACTGGCAAAAAGGTCCGATGAAGGAAGCTAGACTGTCTGGGAATACCAGGCATTATAAGCTTGGGCTGCGAGGTGGCCAGGAGATTGCAGTGAAACAACAGATACTTGAATCTATCTGTGTGGAGTTATGAATGTTACTCCTTCGATCTTTGTATTTGTGGTGGGTTTCCTCCGTATTCTTTGGTTTCCTTCCACATTAAGCCAGACGCTCGGTAAAATAATTGTCCAAACATTCCAACAGAGCAAGATCCTCTTAAAAACAGGGTCTGGAGACTGAGTGAGGCTTTCTTGGATAAACACAAAGAGTTATTATCAAAAGTTCAAACAATTAGGACCAAAAATTCTAACATCGTGCTGGTGGTTCAAAACAAAGGCCGTTAAATGATTATTGATGGACCCAATGGGAGTCACAGTCATGTTCGCACCTTGGTGGGAAAGTAGCGCATGGTCTTGAACTGCTTGAGGAATCCGGAGAGGAAGAACGTGGCGAAGAAGAGGATGATGGACCAGAAGAGGACGTCAGGGATGTAGGGCCCGTGGTGGCCACACGCCGTCCCCACGAACTCACCGTGTAATTCTAAGCATTTCTGCACGACGAGAGTGGACGAGGACACAGACACCAGGACACAGACAGATGAATAAAGTGACAGAGACCGATATGCAGAGCAGAGACGGCGGGATACAGAGGCAGACCAGATACACAGAGGGAAGCAGAGGCACAGAGACACACAAGACAGAGATACGGAGAGACACAAATATAGAGATGCACACAATACATTTGAGCCAGAGATGCCTGGCGCTGAGCAGCGCAGGGCGCGAATGGTAAGCCTCATGCATCATCATCACTCTGCAAAGTTTAAAAATTGTGTGCCCATTAAATAATAAAAAAACTAAAATGAGTGAGGCAAGTTCTACATGTGCTGGTTTATGTGTACACACAAGCCTGCTGTTAAATATGAGCAGCTATGGAATCACTAAATATAAGCGTGGATTACCAGTACATACCGCACTTAAAATAAAACTTAAGGAACTCTGTATGACATATGCACTCGCCGTGGTTTTTATAATGTATTTATAAACATATTAACGCAAGTATTCATATGCTTAAGTCCAACTTCAGATCTTTTGTAGATTTTCAGATCACGCAAGAATTAATCGCGTCTTCGTACTAGCTGTCACCCGATGCCGGATGATGCCGCTTTCGGATCTGTCCCAAACTCAATATTTGTTTTATTTGGATCATCTGAAAATCCATTACTTGGCTCAATTTTAGGATTTTTTTTATAAATCTGAAAATTAGCCACACGTCCTTAGTATCTATGTATATACATAAGACAGATACTATGCAAGCAAGTATAACAATTCATTGACAGACATAAACGTATTACGGATGGCAGGAACAAAAAGAATATTTAAAGAATAACTCGAGAAAAGCAAGTTAAATATCTTGGATATGTAATGAGATAACAAGAGACTGAATATAATAGTTTGACTTGGATAATTATCGGTACAAGAATCCGTGGATGACTGCGAATTTAAACAATTAGGTGCCAACAGGAGTATCTTATGCCATGTTCTTTAGAAATATCATGGGCAGAGTTAAATGGAAGAATGCCACGATTTCCAGCGTCTTTGAGAAAGGGCAAAGCACACAGACAGGGAGATTATAACGGACGTGTGGTCACCGTTGGGTCCGTGTACACCGGGGCAATGGCGTTAGTCCGCCGCTGGGATGAGTGAGATTTAATAAGACACCGCCAAGAAGGAACACTCACACTGACTGTCAGGTTTCCCCAGGGAATGCTGTCCGCTGTGTGGTTCATACTGTCCCATGCGGCCAGAGTTTCGTTGCTCGGAACACTCGGCTCGACGCACACACAGCTGTAACAGAAGTACACGTACGGACATACGCACGCACGCACGTTAAAAACCCACACCTGCAAACCTGGTTTCGGTCCTCTGCAGGACGCCGCGCTGGGTACACTGGTGCCCGTGTGCTTGTGGGAGGCAAGCGACACGACAGAGGAGCAGGACAACGTGCACTCTCTTTTTTTAAGGAATTGATGTGCGCATAGCTTAGCATCACGTAACAGCACAGTGTGCAGGCCGGACTAGGTTACACTTTGTTGGCGAGACAAATGGGCGGTGTTAAATCGGTGATGTAAGCACACGTATCTCAGTTACGTGCGACGTCATGTTAAATGCAGCTCCGTTGCATAACACACACAATGGGTTCCCTCTCCCTACGACACGGTGCGAGTTTATGAATAAGTAAACAACAAGCGGTAGAGAAGTGCTCCGCGCGCTGCACTGTGAAACCGGCAAACTGAGTTTCATTCCTGGCCACAATTAACATGAGTGTGGCGAGTCGTATCTCAACCCGGTCCTGCACCACCTCCCCTCATCACCTTCACGAACCGGCACTGGCCAGCGTGGTGAAGTATGGTCGAGCGAAGCGACACGTCACAATCAGGTATTTACCCAGCGGTGGTTTGACCAAGTGGCTGTAAAATATCAAACGAAACACGGCACCGTATTTCTGTTTGCATGCACGCATTTAATTTCCCGCACCGTCGTTTTCATATCCTTTCAATTTTTTTCGCAACACGTCGCCCGCTAAAAATAATTCACAAGTGGCAAAAGGCGGCAGGGCTACGTGACGACTGGGAAATGAAAAGTCTGCCGACGTATAATTGTACGGGTGACCTTTCCCTTGATCTTCTTGGGATGGCAAATTACACACCCCACTACCAGTGGCAAAGCAACAGCAACCCCCCACTGCCTGCCCGCCCCACCCCTACCGCCCCCCCCCCCTACTGATTAGCGTGCCTGCCAATCACGCCGGCATTACAAGATTACATCCACAATTAAAACTCTCTCTGCCTCGGCGTTGGTGAAGCGGTGTTTGTAGACGCCGTTCACGTTGGCACGGGCTTATGCACGCGTAGAGTGATTGCCGCGTAGCGCACCGCTTCTGTCCGCGGGAGGCATTTGCGGCCGCGAGCGTAGGGGATTGTATTTCAGCCGGCGCACTCAGGGGCTTAACCGGGGCAGACGGCCGTGTGCGCGCGTACGTGCGGGCACGCGTGCCCGTGTGGGCGTCTGTGTGAGGGATAACCTGTGTGGTGTGTGTATGCCTATGTCTGACTGTGGGGGAGCTGTGGCACAGCGGTTAGTGCATTGAGTTATGAACCCTGGGTTAGATTCCCATTCACGACCAACGCATCAGTGTCGATGTCTGAAATCGGCCTTGGCCTCCCCCCAGGTCTACTCAACCTTAAATGAGTACCAAGTTCAGTGAATACACATCAGCAATGAGGAGATGATGGCGACCAGGTGTGCTGCTGGCCACACTACCCGCATGTGCCATAGTATGGCCTTCAAAAGTGCTCAATAACAGAACTGGCCCCAACAGCCTAAAAGGTCTAAGACAGTGCACATTTGTCTTTGTGTCTGACTACATGCAACAAGCCTGGCCAGGATTCCTAGGTGCACCCGCAGTGCATTAAGGTGAACGCTGCGATGGCCTTTGGCTCCATATTTGCATGCATATGTTTGTTGCTCAATTCACGACTATAAGCAGAGTACAACCGAGTATAATTTGAAAACAACTCACAATTGTAAGAGGCAATTATGAACTTGAGAGGGCTCTCAGAGGATGAGCCAGCAACTCCACTTGACCTCCAAGTCTGGCATTTCCGCCATGCTCGGCAATGTTTCAGGGTCAATTATAATGAACCAATGCTTTGTGTGTGAGCGCGTGTTTGAATCCATGGTGTGCGTGTCTGCATGTGTTTAATTGTGTATGGGGAGCATTGGCACAGTGGTTAGCGCAAAGCACGATAAATCCGGCGACCGAAGTTGGATTCCTGGGCATGGATAAAATTAGTAGCAAGATATATATAAGGTCGACTTCACCTTAAATGAGTACTGTACTTGAAGCAGTGTGTAAAATCATAATTGGGGAGACAACGGCAGCTGGGTTTGGTGGTGGCCACACCAACTCCTCAAGCGCCGAGCCAGCCTTAAGAAGAGGTGGTCACTAACTACACTTGTTCGAAGAGCCTGTCGAAGGGTATTCACGGGATCTTTGTTCGTATAAATGTGTCAATGTGGAATAGTGAGGTCCAGCGGTTCCCCTACTGCCCACTACCACTGGGACCTTGACTTGTACATGAACAGCAAGTTCTAAACGAAACTTCCTGGGCTTCCCTTGTGTAAAAATCAGCCTTAAATAGATTGCCTGGCGAAGTGTGTGGACATCAGATGGTTAAACCAGCCACTGCGCGCACCATGCTAGCCTTAATAGGTGCTCGCCAATAGAACTCGTTTCCCCGCCTCCCGTCTCCCCAACCACAGTCTGCAGGGCTAACCAGCAGACTTCTGTCTCGATGCTCGCGTGCGTGCGGGCGGCTTACGAGTATTGGGTGAGCAGCTCGGGGTCGGCGTGCATGTTGACCTCGTACGTCTCGCCCAGGTGCACGAGCTTCTCCAGTGCCTCGTAGATGAAGATGATGCAGATGAGGGAGGCGAAGGCCTCCTCGGTGAAGCGTGTGATGTAGCAGACGAGCGAGCTGGCGTCCGTGGCCACGAGCAGGAGGCAGAGGAATGCCGTCCACAGGCCGATGCACGCGCGCAACGACAGGTACGAGAGATCGTAGTCCCTGTGGAGGGCGGCGGGGGCAGGAGTGAAATGGTTTATGAAAAATATACCCACAGAGCAGGTCTGCTCCTTGGGCAACCTCGTGATCAAAATTCTACATCATCCTCATGATACAAACGGGGTGTCACTTTGAAGGTGCAGCAAAAGCTCTCGAAGCCAAAACTCGAGAAACTCAGAATTCGAGGAACGCTGAAGGCTACCCAATAAATACCGAAAGACAATTTTTTAAAATATAATGTCAAGCCAGGACTGGAGAGGGATGGAGACAGAAAGTTATTGAAAAATATTTTTCACAGAGAACCCAATGCCAATGATTAAATGAAAATAATTAAAAGTTGCAAATAACACTGTCACTTACTGCACGCATTATGCCTACCGTCGTGTTATTTATCCAGAGGTGTGTGTATCTACATTACGCATTTATCTGCCCTTTTAACACAACATGAGTCCATCTGAGTATCATGTATTATTCATTTAGCAAAAATAATTAATGTGCATTGCATAACAACAGTTTTTCTGCTGTGCAAAGTCATACGTGCAAACCGCTACCATTTCCGTTCAGACACACAGGCTTGTGCAGCGCGTTTTATCTCATCACTAAATTCCCAATTAGGCTTAGTGTGTGCAGACTGCCACACGATCTGGCGTGAAATGCCTTTAATCCATAAAGAAAAAAAAACCCATCGACAGGAAATCCCGCAATGAATGACCATGGCAGTTTCACCAACTGCCGCCGTTATGTCGCAATCCTTAACCGAACGATTCAGCGGCGGGAGGCCACGGAGTGGGCTCTTTTACCACGAGCAAAATTTAGACCCGCACCGACGCTGTGCCGCACCACCATCCCCTCCCTCCCTCCCCCCCACCTCCCCTTCCCCTCTAATTCCTCCCTAACCCACCCTCCCATCCCCACCCATCCCCATTCCTCGAACACGCGGGCTAGCGTGTGCGCGAGCCCGTCGGCCAATCCAGCTGGCGGTGGGGGGAAGCCAAGAGGAGGCGTTGACTGTAACTCGTTGCCATGTTTGGTCGGCGGCTCGATGAACGGTTTCACTGGGGTCGTGATCGCTGGGTGCAACACAGACACGAGTGATCTGCGCTGTACCGCGTGCGTGCTCGCTCAGCCAGAAACCCCGTACCCTCGCGAGCCAAATAAGTTCCTCGCTCACCGCGAGCGCTGCACGTCCTTGTCGCGTCAGGCACGAGCACCTCAAGGGTACACGGGGATCGTGCACGCCGCAGCATTCAGCGCTCCTGTCGGGCCACGCCGCACGCACAGTGGCGGCGGTGGTTCATGGCTGTGAGTCAGCGGCTTGGATCGAGTTAAGGTTGGTGGATCACATAGTGAGGGAGCCATTAAACTGCACAGTAATGTGGTGCCCAGAAGAGGCAGTTAAAACACGTCTCTAGCAGGTTGTCTGCGGGGTTTGATGCCACGTTTCCACCAACACTGGGATACGAGCCAAAGTGGTTCGTGAACCGTGCAAGTGGGCTCACGCCGTGTCATGTAGCCCCATCGCTGTAAACGGGCCACGTGGCTCCCTTCATTAAGGCCACCGTTGGGACCAGTTGCGATGTCGTCGCGGGGTTAAGAGTGAGAAACATGAGGTCAAGGGCATCTGTCACTTAGGTCAAATTCAGGGCTGTGTTTTTGTTTAAATATAGGTTCCGTCCAGAAAGGAGATGAGGCAGGGGGCAGGGAACAGGGGTCAGATAACAGGGAATATAAGAGCAGGAGGATCTGAGCTCATAGAGATGTGCGGCTCTCAATAATGACGACGACTTCGATCGCGCCGTAACGTGGCACACCATTACAAGGGCGCTGAACAATAACCAAAGACATTACACGTGAGTCATTGGTCCAGTTCAATGAGAAGTAGATGTAGTGGTGGCTATTGCAAAGGTCAGTAGTTTTGCGTGAGTTTTTAAAACACTGGAGTGATGTCGGACACTCGTGCTTCCCCCCACGTGGATAAACTAAAGCACAAAAGTGGCCACTTCAAGTGAAAACAGCTTTCGATACTCAGGGGTTCTCATGTGGTGAATAAAGAAATTATTACACGTTAAATAAATAAAGAATAACATATAAAGAATGAGAATTGTCATTGTGCATTATATAATTTTGCGTCGGACTTGAGGGTTTTTGCCTACAACATCTGGCAGTTCACCTGCATTGATTCGGGCAGGCCAGACTCTGCTGTTTGAGATACTGTTTTGCCAGGTTATGCGCTCACAGAAGGCCGTGGGGCTGATGGGTGTGTAGAAGAAATACGTTTAAGTTTTACGTGGAGAAACAGATGCATGAAGTACTGCCTGCTTATGTGCTTTGTCAACGTGGAGTCGGGGGGCAGCACTCACTTGCAGAACTTATAGAGGATCTTCTCAAAGACGAGCACAGGCCCCGTGCTGCCCAGGATGGTGAGCGGCTGCCCCGCGAACAGCGAGTACGCGATGCCCGTCATGGAAGCCCCGAACAGCGACTCGATGGCGCTCTGCGGGGAAAGCACGCGTCACCGGCTCACCGAGATGCACGCGTCTTCTGAGTCGTAGGACGCACGCCGGAAAAGTTTGCGCACAAACACGTGCCTCTCCCGATCTCACGCCGTGGTTTTTAAACGCTTCCAGGTGCAAAGCGTTTATGCGTTAGCTCTTTCATTCTGTTTGTCTGTCCGTCGGTCTGTCTGTCTGTAAGAGGAATCCACGATAACCTCTCTTAAAGATTATCCACATTTTATGAAAAGTATAAAGTGCTTTAAAAAAATCTCCTCTCTGAATAGTATAGCACATGTTGCATTTGCAGTCTGTAGTTCACTCCACTGAACCTCTCTGCTTTTACTCGGTTGTCTTGAAGCAGAAAAACGTGCTTCCGGACACAAACATAGCCTTGCGTGTGTGCTAATGTTCTTCTGTGAACTCTACACAGTCACACGGCTGTAAGCGAGCTCAAAGGCATCATTAACAATTTCAATTACCGGATTTCATTTTGCAACCTACATCCACCCATTGCACCTGGTCATGGAAAAGTTCAATTATTCATTAATTTGACAGCCGCTCGTGCCTTCCTGCCGGATGAACAAGCTCGCAAGGCAAGGCAAGACGTTTATGCGAGTGCTTTTTTTCACTTTGTGACTTCTCTCCGTTCTGTGCGAGCCACAAGCCACAGCACAACTGTGGCCATACAATCTAAACTACGGAACGTAGCGTAATAAAACCACTGCAGTGTGCGCTCCTTCAACCGACGAGGAATAGAAAAACTACCCGGACGCTCTCCTGAAGCCCTCTCGTGGCCAGCAAGACCTTGACGTTGGTAATTTAGCTCCCGAAATGCATTTGCTGCCATACGCTGGAATAAAATGGATAAGCAAACGTCTTGAAACTGCAGTGGCAAACCAAGTGTCGCGCGAGACACCAAAACAATGCAACGATAAGGATGATAATATGTATGTGCTGCTGACGGTCACAAACGAGAACTGCCTGCTGCAACATTTTTACTAAAATATATAAATGCTGCCCCCACTCATTTCAACACTTGCCAGCAACACTCGTAAGTATGCAGAATATAGCTCATGCTAATTTACAACTTGCTTTATTTCAGATAATGAAAAAAGAGGACAGATTCTCACATCGTAAATTTTTTTTAGCAAATGCTCACCAATGGCTCCTTCACCAACAATGCGGCAAAATCGCCCAGGCAATGCCATGTGATGCATTTGGCCATTTCATCAAAATGGAAATCTTATTTACCTACACTGCTAAACTTTTCAATTTTCTCCCGTCATGTCTTATCCCAAATTACTTATAATTAAATTCAAGAAACCCATTAACTCGTCTAATTACAACCTCAAAGGTGCCATTTTATTGCTGATCACTTTGCGTTTTGGACCTTTCAGCAGCCGAGATAGATAAATCAACAACAACAAAAAAACATGGAAAACAGATGAAGACTGCAAATCGCACAACTGCACTTGCTGCTGAATCCACAACTTGTCGGGAGTGCACTGCGAGCATCGAGCCACTCACGATGCGTCCCTCGGTGGCCTCCCCGAGCAGCCCCCCGAATGTGATGACTGGCGACATGCAGGCGCAGTACAGGAAGAGGAAGGAGGCGATGCACTGCAGGTTCAGGGAATCGCGATAGTCGCTCAAGTAGAACGGAATTTTCCGCTTGATGTCGCGCACCAGACCTCCGAATATCCTGTCGCATGCACGCACACACACGCATGCATTCACACGACGGATATATGAACGAATGGAAATTCAACCCCCACTGACTGAGCCATCACTCGGGACCGCATTTTGTTGCTTTGTACGTACAACAACAGGGGTTGGTGGAGCGGTGGGATAGTGGTTTGCGCACTGCGTTCAGAGGCCAGCGAACGGAATTTGATTTACGGCCACGGATAACACCGGTGAAGAGTGAAATCCGAACCGGTCCTGGACATCCCCTTCCTTCTGCCTTCATGAACCAGCACCGACCATCGCGGTGAAATATGGTCAAACCAACAGTTGAGTAGAAAGGCCTTCATTCAATAGTGGATTTTCAGGATTCATGAGACCATCCCATTCCCATTAACAGGGCTTTTCATTGGCTGAGGCTAAGGATTTCCAGTCCCCCAACGATGGATAAAATATCCATTCCCAGAACTGTCCACTGTGCTGTGGGAACACCATGGTCCACAAACACAAACAGGAAAAACGTCTTGCCGGCCAACTGAACGGCTAAAGTCTAGAATAACCTTAAGTTTTTTTTTTTGTGTTACATTGTTCCATAGAACTTGATTTATGGAGCAAACACACAATGCAGAAAATATTTGTACTCTGCGCTGCGAGGATTTAGCAAATAAATGTGCTGTTCAACTCTGCTTCAGTTTTCATTTCACTGTAAGGTAAACTACGGTTCCGAATGGTGTGTGACCGTACGTATAATCCGAGGCATGAATCGGTGAAGGAAAAAAAGGGAACACAAATAAGCTCTGAAGGTAAAAGCTGAGTGCACGTTTGCACACACAAGGCACACGCGCGAGCGGACACATCCTCGCGCTACTAGGCCACTGCTTTATGACGAGGCTGTGACGGTGCACGCCGCAACACGGGGCAGAGTCATTAGCGGTGACCCCGGTGACCCGACGGTGGTCGGCCTCTCGCGCTGCGTCAGCTCGGGGCGCAAACGCGGCGCGGAGCGTCGAGGGTCAACGGACGCTCGTCTCTCGCGCTCCGCGAGGGGCGATGTTTGAAATCGAGAGAAGAGCAAGCCGTACCACCTCCCGCTCCAACGTTACACTGCATCTCATGTGAAATATTGAGTTCTACGCTCAACCCTTATAATGCCGACGGGGAAGCGTAACATTTATTTAAAGATTCCACTGTTTTGTTTAATATTCTGACCTTTCATGGCATAATGAAGATTTGTTTCTGCTTCATAACCCAGGTCTCCTTTATAGAATCTGAATCTCTTGAGCTCTCAGCTGCTTCTGATTACATTTTAAGAATTAATGGATTGTGCGTGTTGGTGGCGATGGAGGTGTTGCAGGATGAAAAGGCTGCTTGTGTTGCGTCCTGATTTACAGGGGCACGTGGTGGCATGTGGAGTGCACAGGGGCGTGGGGGATGTAGAGGGCTACACAGCGGCATGCAGGAGCAAGCAAGGGTATATGTGGGAGTGTGCAGGGGTGTGTGAAGGTGTGCCTGGGTGTGTGAGGGTGTGTGTGAGGGTGTGTGTGAGGGTGTGTGTGAGGGTGTGTGTGAGGGTGTGTGTAAGGGTGTGTGTGAGGGTGTGTGTGAGGGTGTGTGTGAGGGTGTGTGTGTGAGAATGTGCAGGGTGCGTGTGGGTGTGAGTGGGTGTGGGTGTGAGTGGGTGTGTGTGAGGGTGTGTATGAGGGTGTGTATGAGGGTGTGTGTGAGGGTGTGTGTGTGAGAATGTGCAGGGTACGTGGGGGTGTGAGTGGGTGTGTGTGTGAGGGTGTGTCAGACTGTGCTGTGCTGTGTGAGGGTGTGTCAGGCTGCGAGGGTGTGTGTGAGGGTGTGTGTGAGGGTGTGTGTGAGGGTGTGTGTGTGAGAATGTGCAGGGTGCGTGGGGGTGTGAGTGGGTGTGTGTGTGAGGGTGTGTGTGAGGGTGTGTGTGAGGGTGTGTGTGAGGGTGTGTGTGAGGGTGTGTGTGAGGGTGTGTGTGAGGGTGTGTGTGTGAGAATGTGCAGGGTACGTGGGGGTGTGAGTGGGGGTGTGTGTGGGGGTGTGTGTGTGAGGGTGTGTGTGTGAGAATGTGCGTGTGAGAATGTGCAGGGTGCGTGGGGGGGATGCTGGTGGCCGACCTGCCAGTCCTCTGCAGCTCGGGTCCCGCGCCGTGGCTCTCGTGCTCCGGCTCCAACGCCTGTGACGACGCGCCGTTCACGAGGCTCGGCAGCTTGCGCTTCTCCTGCCGAGGAGCAGCGCGGGGGGCAGCAGGTGTGTGTGCAAGGAAAGAAAAAACATGAGGTAAGAAAAAACAGATGGACGTCAAAAGCATGCTTCTGAACTCAACATAATGGTGCCTGCAACTGCATCAACCTGCGGATGCAGGGAAAAGAACCGAAACAATTTAAAGAGAGGTTTAGAATAGATCTAAATTAGCATCCGGGATAAAATAAAAAAACATTTATGGATATCAGCAATGTCTTTCTGTAAAAAATAGACAACGTACTGCAGATGTTACAACTAAGATTATTATATTTCACTGCACTTTCCAAAACTGAAGAACTGCACTCTCTCTCTCACCATCTCCCCGCAAGTATTAATAATTTAGCATGGGTTGTAGCACCTCGTGCAAGAGCCCAACCACAAACTACTGTGGCGTGTCAGTACCACCACAGAGTCAGTACCACACACATCTGGAGGCAGTTAAAACATGACTGCTTTGAGAGGTAGAAAGAATGGCTCAGGGGTCAGATTGCTGATTTGGCACCAGAGAGTCCCGGGATCAAATCTCGACCACTGCCTGTGATTGCACCAGGTCTGCAAGTGCAGTGTCTTGATGGTGGTCTCAGAACCAACTTTAACCAATCACATGAAATTTGCTTCCGAGAGTTAAATTGTCGGATTGGTTGTCATGTGACAAACATTACTCTCATAACGCAGGCTGAGCGAGAAGTTGCTGCCCCCTACTCTGTGGACCAGAGAGGTCACCTGAAGGGATCCGAGACAGCTCTGGGATGTTCACTTTTGTGGGGCGTCCTCTAACGCGAAGAAATGCACTGCTGTGTGCGAATGGATAATTCGTCTGGTGACATGACGCCGACAGCACAACCGGGATAATATTCGGGGGGGGGGGGGGGGGGGGAAGATGACAAAAAAATATATAAGAAAAAAAAACTTATTTGCATTGTGGGTAGTATAACATGCTGTGCAGGCAGGATCGATGCCATCGGTCAGACATTAACTTTCCACTCTATCATTTCATCCTCGCAGACATCGTCTTTTCAATGCAACAGCCATCATCGGCAGGAGAGGGTCCTCACCTGAGAGGGGACATTCTTTGGGGGCTCTATCCGGATGGAGGGGTCCCACTCCCCGGGGGGGAGCACCGTCACCTGGTCCAGGAACTCGTCGATGCCCGACAGGAGGTCCTTCCTGTCCTTGGCCTTGTACGCGACGTCACTGAATATCTGCGATGTGAGGAGGAGGAGAAGCAGCAGCTGCTACAAACTGACAAAACAATGCACGGCACCTCGGAGCAACAGATTCCTCCTCTGGGGGGCTTCCGGGCATTTACGACTCGTCCCCGAGCCAGGTGCCCGTGGTCGTGAAAAAATATTTCATAGTACACCAAGTTACAACGGCCACATGCTTTAATCACCCAGGTCTACCCTGAATGAGACATTTAGTCTCAGTGGGCTCACATCTGGTTGTAGCTACTACTGCTACTGCTACCTCACCTAAACCTGCACACTTGATACTGCTTGCACTCTGCGCATAACCAAATCAACGAAGATGCGCCCGATCTCGCCAGATCTCAGAAGCTAAGCAGGTCTGAGTCTGGACGGCGTTTTGATGAGTTACCATTTTGCTCAAACGGGTTGTCACTGTGCTTGTGGGGTTACGTGGTCAGCTGTAGACGGTAGTGCGGCAACATCCATTGCTGTACTGAAATGCTAAACTCTTGCACCTCTGCTATACTGCCTGCTTTCATAATCCTGCACTGACCGGCATGGTGCAGTATGGTCAAACAACCCTCACAACCAACCCGACATTGGGAAGGCCCTCATCCAGCAGTGAATTAACAAGAGGGCTGCACATGCTGCCTACCGACGGAGTGCTCGCATTTGCAGAATAGCCCTCTCGCAACGTTACGCTCATTAGCATGAACTCACGGGTCGAGTAGGCACACTGCTGTAGCCTTTAAAAGCCGATGACCTACTTTGAGTGGTCCTTTGAGCCGTCACTTAACACGCAATTATCCCATATCACTGCCCTGCAATTCTCAGCCCTAAAGTTATAGTTTATCGCACGCCAAGCGCCAGCGCTAATTCTCAAATGGCAGCGTGCGGTCACATTACGTGCTTCTGCGCAATGGTCACTCTGTTACCAGTGCACGATGGCACGTCACGGAGGAAATGAGGGTCAACAGAGGAATGGCCATGCAAGCACGCAAGTGCAAGAACGCACACCCCAGCGCACGCACGTTCCAACCTTCCGATGAGGTTTCCTGCGTATGCCAATTTGGTTACTTTGCCGCATCAAACGCCATGCAAATCCAGGATTAAATTACATAATTCTAATCCGTCCAGAGACTTATTTGCCTTAAAACCGCTCATTTATAAGCCACAAAGAATGTTTATTCCTGCTCATCACCCTTCCATGAACACAACCTCCCTCCTGAGTGAAACGGGCTCAGGGTCGGTGTCAGGCTGACCTCGTCTGACATGAGGGTGGCGATGGATCGGCCGATCTCGTGGTACTGGGTAGCCTTGCCCGACGGTCCCAGCAGAATGAAGAGGAACCTGCACGAAAACAAGAGGCCACATTTTCAAACAAGTTCAGAACAGCTGGGCTTCCGACCAAACATTATCCAAAATGTGTTTTTGCAGCCCTCTTTCTAATAACATCTGGTTATTCAGAAACATTTTGTAAACAAGCAAAGCTGCTGATGAGGTCAAAACTGGTCCATATTTTGCTCGCTTAAACAAATGTTTCTGGATACTATTGCTCTGTAAACCATAGGCTGAGGGACAAACAAATATTTGAACGTATTTTAGGCGACACAGGACAAAGTTCTTATTCTATTTACATTGACACCAGGGTTTCTGTGGCATCGGACACAGTCGCAGAGATGTTTAAAGCCTTCGCAATCCCCAGAGTGGCCATTACGAGTCGAGTGCCTGGCCAGCACCCTGCTGAGCTTCTGTCAGTGCCCAATTAGCAAGCGGCTGGACGTGCAAAAAGTTCAGAAAGGGGGGACAAGTGAGAACGGAGACCCAACCAGTAGGAGGGGAGGAGGGGCCCAAATATAGTCGCCCCTGGCCCATGGCCGAGGATGATGTTAATCTCCACGTGCACACAATCCAACCGGTGCCATTGTTGAAACTGCGTTTGACCGAGCTGTGGAAACAGATGTTCATTTCTTCCAAAAAAGGCGCCCCATCAGTCATTGGAGTTGAATGGACATGTATCACACATTCAAACCAACATCAACGCAGGACAATGTCACATATCTGACTCACTGGGAACTGTGGTGTTATCGGTCGATATGTTAAATGGCTGAACATATTAACATCTCAAGAATATGATGGATGTAATCAGCAGGCATAGAATAAAATATATTGTGCAAGAAAAAAAAAGTGCCAACTGCTTTAAACGTGAGGAAATGCTTAAGAAGTCAGCGAATGAATACGGGAATAACAATAACCGTACTGTGTGTGAAAAGGTGTGATTCGAGAACATCGATATAATGACCGATACAGCATGCACAAATATACTGCACCGAGGTGTGGGCAGTTCGTGGGTCAGGCCAGAATGTGTGCGCCGTTGTGCTGTAATTTGTAGGCCACGTCTATCGTGCGGCAGCAGTGGGTGAGGCGTGGTGGCATCCACAGCTTTGGCCACGATGACACGCCTGATCTTGGCTGTAATTTACAACCTGCTCTGGCATTTTATTGTACTTTGTTCAAAAGTGGAACCCTCGGCGGATATATATTTTTTCCCCCGCTTTGTTGAAATCGCGCACCGCGTGGGGATGGGGACCTCCGCGAGCCCGGAGAGCAGCACGGCCGGAGAGAGGCGCACGAACGCGATGACCGGGCGCTCCAGGAAGTCCACCTCCCCCACCAGAACGTTCGACGCTTCCGCTCCTTGCGGGATTTTCCGCAGGAAGTTCAGGTCCACCTGAATCAGCACGGAGCAAAACTCGGCCACTCGCCAACGTACGCGAAACAAAACCCCGCTCGTTTATCCCTACAATAAACAGCTGCCACCGGGTATCACATTGGCTCGAGCACAGCAGGGCACTGGAATGGTAGGGATAAGTTGTGATTGCAAGGAGCTTCGAGTTGCAAAGGTGTTTAAGCAAGCACCCTATAAATGCAAATCCTGATGTCCAGGGCTCAACTTCTCACTGAATATTTTTCGGGTCACTGGTAAAACTGGAGTTGGCATGTCACTGTCAGAGCCATAGCGAGGGGTATACTGGATGTCATGCGCCGGGTGAGGACATTGTTCTGGGTCCCCGAACTCGGACTTAAACTAGAATGAAATTAAACAAAGCACATGTATCTAGCTTCATGAATGTTAGTCCAGGAAACAGTAATCACATATTAATATTTTGAATGACAACATGGACACTGATAAAGAAAATGGAACAAAAGCTGAAAGAGAAGTGCATGCAAGTAGCAGGCGCATGCTCAGAATGAGAGACAAAAAGGGGAACATGTGGATCAGAGAATGTATGCAAGTTAAGAAAAGTCACTTCAGAAAAACAAATGGGCTTGGACAGAACACGTGGGAAGAAGGAATGATGGAAGGTGGTCAAGACTAACAATATAGCGGCAGCCAAAGAAGGGAAATGTGCCCAAGAGGACATGCACCATGGAGAGATGAAATCAGTTCATTTGGCAGGTGCTAGATGGATTGCTGCATCAAGAGCAGTTAATTGATCATGGCTGATGATGAAATAGAACTAAACCATTTTTATAAGTGCACAAATGATGCGCACACACGCGTAAAAATGTGCCCAAAAATATTCTTTGCTCAGGCTTATAAATGCGGTGGCTGTTGGAAAGCACCTATTAAGGCTGGCACAATAAAGGCGGAGGTGTTATGGTCAGAACTATAACCCCTTGCTTATTACTGCCCAATACAGATACTTTACATAAGACACAAGGTACTCATTCAAGTTTGAGAATATCTTGAAGCACGAGGTATGTCCATAAACTGTATAAAGCAACAACAATCACAACAACCGTAGTGGTGAGGTCACCACGGCGCTTGTGCCAGGCTAGGTGCAATTTGAGGCCACGTCAAGTTTTGAAGGCTTGCTGGCAGATCACGGGACAGATTCATGTTTTATGGGTTAATTTACTGATAAGACTGGCAGATAGACGCATGCCACATACATGTAAACATATATACACACGGAAATATGTTCATGTCATTGAAGTGACATTCAACAACATGTACTTGGGCGCTTTTCTGTGTGGCGTTTGCATGTTCTACCCCTGTTCTGCATGGGTTTTCTCCTGTTTCTCCGGTTTCCTCCCAACAACTAAACAAACATCATACAATGTAACTGGTATCAGCCAAACGTTCCAATTGAGATGTTTTTATTTATCTACAGGTCAATGAATTTGGGATTGCACATGGCAACATCACAACATCACCCCCATTACTGTGAAAACTTGGAAGGACCTGCCTGAAAAAGTCTTCAGAGTGGTAGTAATAATAATAATCGCCATATATCAAACATGAACCCTTCCCCAGCATTTGACAATGCCACTTACGACAATGCCAGGCCATCCTTGGTCTGGGGAGATACAGCCACAATGCCATGTGGCTGAGGGCTGCTGCTGGTATAGATGCAGCAATCAGCAGCACAGCAGTAAAAGAAGAACAAGGCACGCAGAAGACAGAGGAGGCATTAGAGGCATTAGGAGATTCACACAGCAGGAGGGACAGACAGGTCACGCACAAGGATGTTAGTGCGGTAACTAGCAGGGGTTTGACCGCTAATGCTGCGGTTGCTAAAAAAGGCATTCAGCGATACTTTGAAAAGAAACACATGGGATGCCTCATGCTGCTTCAAATATGCACAGGCGGCTGTGCGCTGTAGACAACTGTGTAACCAAGGCGGTTACGCCTTCTTAACTGTTAATTGCAAGGTCTTCGGAGCTCTTATCCGCACGCTCGATTATAACGAGCGACGCAGGATTAAAGGCAGAAACCAATATGACACCTTTGTAAAATAATAATGTGTTTGAAAATAAAGAGATTATTTTAAGTTGTATTAAAAAACACGAACATGATCACAACTACACTATTATTTACAACTAAGCCTATAACACATCTGACTGCACATTTTTACTGCGTTTATTTAACGGGTGGACCCCTACCAAGATTTTCTAAATAAATTCAACCGTTAAACTCTTCCATGACATTTATTTAAATAGCTGCAGGATTTGCATGGCTGGCTGGCTAGCGATCTTTCGAAAGTTAATGTCGTACATTTAAAACTCACGAAGCCAAAACACTGAGGAGACAGCCTTTTTGGCTAACCACAAATTCTGGCTTCATCGAGTCCCGACTTCGACAGGTTTTACTGCTCGCTGTGCAGTGGGCCAATTTACACGACGTTTGGGATTTTGAAGAAGATGGTCACAGGGCATTGCAAACATGGAAGGAGGAGGCTCGCAGTCGAACCTTGCTGAAGTCCACAGTGCTGGACTCCCCAGCACGGCCCTCGCACACCTTGTCTTCATCTGCCAGGTTCCCGGGAGCCGAATGTGGCGAGGTCAAGAAGCCTGGCCCACGTCCCCACACGAGCACACACAAGCACCACTTTGATGGACATGGTCATTATTTAACCCCCTCCCATCGATGCGAAGCATCTTGATTATTCAGGGATGAGACGGGAACCTTTTCCTTACCGAGGGGCCAAACAGGAGTTTAAAATACTTTTGGTGGGCAACCATACATTAACCACACTCTCCAATAATTTCTCTCAATTCAAGAGGTTCTTGTTTTTTGCAGTGACAGACATGACTAGAGCAGGTAAAAACGTATAAATAGAGTTGATAGATCGAAAGTTTTCCCTTTCCAGTGCCGTGCTCGCAGCGACAGATAAATATCATTTGCGGGCTGTCTGAATTTTTAGGCCTTACGTGGCCGTGGGGGGCTGCATGAAATGAAGTGGGGGACCGTAACCAGTCCAGGGGTAGTAGGTTCGCCACCCTTGGATATATCCAGATAGAGCATGCAAAGTCTTACACAGTCCGAAAATCGTTATCCATTGGCACACCATGCACAACGCGTGCGCACTCTCACGCGGAACGCATTCATGCCTGTCGGGTTCAAATGAACCATTCCTCTTGAGCGTACCATGGGCCGTTACGGTTAGTATTCACACCGCCAGGATCACAAAAACACAATAATGAAGGCAATCTAATTGTGTTAATTGGCAGCCATTACACGTTAATCACGTTTTCACGCAGTTGCTGAGTAATGACCAGCAAGTGCGTTTCAAGTGTCGTATATTTAGCCACCCGTCAACTGCAACGCATCGTAGAAGACTACAAAACATATTCCAGTTGCGCTACCGGCACAATGGCACAAGACAAACGATAAATGTAGCCATTTCTCAGAGGAGCGAAAACCCCATGTGTCATAGAAAGGCTTCTACGTGACTGTTTGCCACACGACAGTGAAACCGATATTTCAAATTCTTCGAGTTGGAATTTTAGCATTTTTTGTTATTAATGACCAGGCTCAGAACCATAAACTAGCTACACTTGAAAGTCCAGTTTAATTATGGGCGGCTAAAAGCCAGATTTCGAACTCTGCTCAGCGCTCCGCTCTCCGCAAAGCAAAATTACCAATTGTGCGCATTATAACGCACACGCACTACACGGACAAGTCTACGTTCAGCTGGGAGTTAAATGGACTTCGTGAACGCGTGAAAATAATCGCCGTCTCATTCGCAGAACCATTTAAACCGCAGATTAAAGTGTCAAATGACAAGTTTTGTATTAAATACGAGGTCATTGAAGAGGTCATTTAATTGCTCCGTTAGGGCTGAAGACAACAGTAATAAGCCATTAAACCAGGTTCCACAATCTTCGTGGTAACTGCTCAAACACACGTGGAGGAGTATAAATGGGAGCCCATCAGCAGGTATGCGGGGTTAAATTAGGCGAGACGTAAACGAATTAGTTCAAGGAGAGCGAGGATGTAATGGGCAGCCAAACGAAGGTCGGGCTCTCGACCTGACGAGCACAAGATCCTCGCTCTGTTGACATAAGTGTTTAACATCTAGGACGACACGCACGCGAATTACATTTTACTGCGACCACACGGCAGGGCGCAAAGGCCAGCGATACGCCCGGCACGGCCACATTGTGTTGGGTGGAGGGGGGGGGTTTGAAACTGGCACATGCTTCCATAAGCTGAGATTGCTACAAATATTTGCTCTCATGTCACCTTGAGGCAAGTTCACGTGTCAATATAGCCTCAGGGCAGAGTTTTACAATATTGAACTGGAATTTGCTCTGCGTTCAAGGCTTCAACAGTCTTACGTTGAAGATTGATAGGCACCCATGACGTCAAAGGTGTTCCTGGGTGTTTCACCCGTTCACACGCTACCACGACTTGTCCTCTGTGACCGCGCTCACCGCTGATGAGGAGCAAGGGCACGAGTCAAAGTTCTGCTCGTCTCGGGACTGCCACAGGGTGACAGCATGGACCTCGAATATAATGCTTCGGAGAGTCATAGAGGATTCACTTGACACACAAAGTGAGTAACCGGAGCATCTTCAGATTCAATTCTTCAGTTAAGTAATACCTGATGCGAAAAGGGACTTGCATTTAACTTCCTTGTATTTAAAGTCTGTAACAAGAGATAATGATGGGGATTCTATGCAAGCCTAACTCGTCGGTTTTTTGTTCAGTCAATATTTTAATCTTGATCAAAAATATTTGGCTCTGCTCTTTGTACAAACAACACACACATTGTGGAGTTGAAAACGATTACTAAATAAGAAACCCATCGAAAGTCTTAATTTTTTACGTGACCGTTAATAACCATGTATGCATGTTGGACTTCTTTCGCACCGTACATAGCAAACCGTGCCAACCAGGCCACGCTTCAAAGAATGGGGGCTTATGACCAGTGGTTAAAATTAAAGCATCACTCAAGCCTTGTCTATTCCTTGGACTGTAGCAGCTACACCCATGCAAGTAGTAAATAATGCTCATGCATTTCTGTTAACTCAAGCAAAGCTTTTATAATTAATTTACCTCTACGACACACTTAAATGCACTTACTATTGGCCCCGGCAGCCAGGCGGCTCGGCTCCATGCAGGCTCTATAGGGATTGGCCAGGCACTGGCCTCCACAGCTGCAACAACCCTGGTGGAGCGCGGCACGTGCCGGCAACTCCTCTAGCACCACGGGGAGCACCACCGTTGAGCTACGGCGCAGCTCGTCCCAACTTTCGTCGTCGCCGCCGCTACCGTCACCACAATCGGCTCCGGCCGTCGAGCTACGGCGGTCTCCGGCAGGGGCTTCCCGCCCGCGGGAAGGTGCCGCGCCGCCTTTGCCCGCGGCCAGGCTACGGGGCCGCTCGGTTGCGTACTCGGTGGGGGCGGTGCCATCGGTAGGGGGGGGGCTGGTGGGGATCGAGGCGCGCTTCTGGAGCAGGTTCGCACGCGAGCAAGTCAGGGAGGCCCGGTGGGCGCCAAGCCAATGGCCTTGAAGGTGGCGCGGGTGTGGACCAGGGATGGAGGAGAAGGGGTGAGCAAGGTGCGGACAAGCGAAGTAGCCGGGTAGGGAGCCGGGGGAAAGGACGGAGGAATAATGGGTGGAAGGGGAAAGGTAGGGGCCACATGGGAGAGGAAAACAAGGGGTTGGACAACGGAAGAGGAGAATAAGGTTTAGGAAGGTGATTGTACAGGCACTGTCACGTTACATCGACGCAAATAAAATGGAGGTTTATTTTTTTCAAGTAAGGTCACCGGAGGGCTTTGTTGGTGAAACATTAACAAACCGTAAAGACATTTTTTAGCTGTAAATATCGAAAGATATTTCCGTGGCAGCTGCGGCCCATAATGCGCTGGGGCTTTCACCACAAAGATGAAAATTACATAATTGCATGACCGTTAACTTGCACTGTTGAATTGCACCGAGGACGCTTTAATCTGGAACAAACATTTCTGGCACTGGTATTTATAAAGCACTTAATCCAGGCCATGCGAGTAGGGATTTAAAAATGCTACAAAAAAAGGAGCAGTGGATAACTCATTACCTCCAAGCCTCAAGGGAACTTCATCTTCTCACTCGGAGAGAGAAAACATTCACCTAAGTTCTATTAAAATCTGTTACGAATTACGTTCTTTTAATGAAGTGCGATGTGGGATGTTCTCGACCCTCCATTTCCTCTGTGAAGGTCACTATGAGTGACTCTGTGTCACTTGCGTGGTATCAGCCGATAGATCTGGGGTCAATTATAACAGCAATGACAACAACAATGGGGTGGATGGGTGGGTGGCTCAGAGGTCAGAGCACTGAATTGGCACCACTGGAATCCTGGGTTTGGAATGTAGGCAGCTGTCCGTGATTTAACCAGGTCCAATTAGCAAAATATATGCACTTTATACATTGTATTCATTATTATATTATATTATTGGTCTCAGATCGGTCACCAATGACTGCACAAAAAAAACCCACAAGCCATTCAATTTGGGTCTGCACTGAATTTGGCTTCAATTCCAGGTCTGAGAATTAAATATTGCATAACTATTTTACATACAAAAGTTGGTTGTAGAAATGCTGCCTTCTACTGTGTGGATCATAGTTCATTTGAAGGGATTCCAGTGGTAGCTCTGCGATTACCACGTCTGTCAGCTACTATCTGTGAGACTTCGGAAAGGATATTTGAATATACAATGGACACCTGTGAATAAGAGCTCATTGGATTCCTCCAGTCTAAATACAGATTCTGATGCCGATATTTTATCTCAAGACATGACGATAGCACAATTGGGATAAAAAAAAATAACAGCATTGTCAAATGAATTTACAATCACATTGTGATTACAATTCATTACGAATGACACATTTACATTTGGAATCGACCCCAGGTCTGCTCAGCTACAACCAATAGTGTTGTCTAACAGAGGAGAGTAAGATGAAGTATCAGTCAAACGGAATGCTAAACTCCTCCAAGGAATTTCAACACCAGTGTTTTGGGAAAATAAGAATATTCCCTTGGACATGAAACAAGGCACCTTTCTTGCAACACAGATGAGTGGAGATCTCATGAGTAAGATCTTTACAGTGCCATGGGAATCCACACTGCCAGGCCATTACATATATTTGCGTGTACTCGAGCGGGGGAGTGAGGAGTGGTGGCACAATGGTTAGCTCACTGCACTATAAACTCAACGACCTAAATTATATTCATGGTCAAAGCTAACACCAGTGGTGAATGATATTGAACTGGTCCTGGGCCTCTTATCTAACATACCTTACCAACCCATACTTAGCAGAATGGTGAAGTATGGTCTGGTATGTATAGAAAAAAAATAACCCCATGACCGACAAGGCATGGGCAGTTTTTCATCCAACAGCGGACTAACAAAGTTATGCAACTTCTTGGTTCTTTCGGTAAAGTCACGTAGAAGAGAAATAATAAAAATAAAACATAATAAAATACAATTCTCACGACGTTTCGGCCACAACGCAAGCAGCCGTCCTCAGGTGAAGAACAGGTCTGTCAGAAAGACAGCGTCTGAATGAACACCACCAATTCGTGAGAATTGTATTTTATTATGATTTTTTTAAATTTTTTTATTATTTCCCTTCTATGTGACTTTACCGAAAGAACCAAGAAGATGAATCCCTGCAGTCACGAAAGCTTTAAATCGAAAAGTTATGCAAGTTGTTTTAAATAAGATTCCTTCTGACGGACTCTAGGTGGAACAACAGCCTCATCGTTTTTGAAGGGTTGTGTTATGACACTTGCACCAATTAAGCCTGTCTCCGTGGTGATAAATCACTAGCACAGGGTCAGGCGCCCTGCTGTTCTCCCTGGCCGTGTTTACAACACAATTACTCCACTGAATTCTCTAGGATCAATTTTCCTTCCCTTGCAAAGGTCATCAATAACACCATCCTGGGTTC
This sequence comes from Lethenteron reissneri, assembly GCF_015708825.2. Classification (NCBI taxonomy): domain Eukaryota; kingdom Metazoa; phylum Chordata; class Hyperoartia; order Petromyzontiformes; family Petromyzontidae; genus Lethenteron; species Lethenteron reissneri. The sequence continues at coordinate 15,227,136 of NC_083798.1, read as the reverse complement.
ACTGTCCATTTCCAATCGCATCTTGCTCAATACGCACGGCCCCAGTGTGAACCAATCATTCTGCCAAACCGCAGTGCAAGCAAAAACACATTTCACTTATGACCTTCGCAATTGGAATTTAAGGACAACAGGCACGGAGTCAATATATTATGTTACAACCACAAAAGTGCAAAAAAATTGGCTACATTAACTGTTTAATCATCATCATGATTTTCATCATGATTTTCTTCATTATTTTATGGTATTATAGATATTACAATTCATTTCATGTTTTTGTTCGTATAAGTGCCGCTTATTCATTTTTTTGGGGTAAAAGTCATGAGATAAATAAAAAATATGCAGGACCTTCCAAAACACATTATACTTCACAATTAGGATACCAATTATATTCTCGATCATCTGGAGGTGACAGATCCCATCCAATCAGAGTCAGTTAGAGTCAGAATCTTTATCCTGGAGAAATCAGGACACGACTGCAAACAACCAACGCATAAATCACAGCATACGATACCTACCGCCAGTGGCTGATACATTATGGAACACGAAAAGTTACTCAAATCGCACAAATAGATTTTTATGCAACAAAAAATATTTTTTCTAACATCTTATTGGCAGCCCAGCAACTGTAGGTATAAAATATCGGGTCGCAAGAACACATTAAACATCCTGTTACAAACATATTAAACATCCTGTTACAAATACATTATAGTCCCCCTTACACTCTACGTTGCATCAAGACAACGAAGCGGGGTCAACCAAGACGAGGCGGGTGTAAAGAGAAATCGTCCTGGTAGGCAGCGGCCAGCGAGCGGGCAAGTGCGGCAACATGTGGTGAGGGCAAGGGCAGGAGCGACTGGGCAAGGGGAGCAATGGGTGGTAGGCAAGAGCAGCGGGAGGGCGGGGGCAGCAGGTGGGCATTGGGTGAGGGGGGAAGAGGGGGCGGCAGGGGGAGCTGCGTGCTCCGTCTCACCGTTCTTCTCCAGCAGGTGCGTGTCCGAGTACTTCTTGCCCATGTCGGCGAGCGAGCGCACGATGGGGATGCGGTGGCTCAGCTTCTTCTCGCTCTGGTGGTGGTGGCGCTTGAGCAGCGCCTGGCGCACGCGGTCGCGCACGGCCACGTCCAGTTGCCCCGACGCGATCTGGTTGTCGAGCACCAGGTCTGACGCACACACGGCGACCGCGAGATGTTAACTCCCTCGCCTGGTATGCAGGAGGTTTTGCGTTCGATCCCGACCCCGACGCCTGCTGTATATTTGGAGTTTGCATGTTCTCCCCGTGGTCACGTGGATTTTTCACAAATTTACATTTAGAATCAACGTGCGTTTGAGATAAGCCACTTCATTGTGTCGTCAATTGTGGCCAGGTCGCTTCTGAAAAAGAGCTATATAGCTCAGTGGGCCTTACCTGGTAAAACCAATAAAATAGTTTAGTTTTAGTTTAGAACACGCGTGGCTTTGGCCACCTTTCTTATGGCGCACAGGGGCTGTCGCGAAGGTGCCACCGCAGGCGACGGGTAGAGGTACAGCCAGGCGAGCGTGAGCTCGCGCGCCAACCGACTGCCTGGCCAGGGGAAATATTATTGGCGAGCGCCTGTGAAAGGTGGCCAAGAGGTAGCCAGGAGATTGCAATGCAGCGACGGATTCCGAATCCATCTGTTGAGGTCTTGTGTATTATCTCCCTCGAACTCTGGTTGGCTTTTCACATACAAAACACCCATGCATGGAATTGGCCAAGCATCCCAATGCAGGACCCGCCTCAAGAAGAGTCTTGAGACAACAGTGAGGCTTTCCTAGATAAAGGGAATCATTATTATACATCATCATCCATCATAATTTTCGTGATCCACTATTGGATGACACTTCTGCAATTTGTCACCAAGTGAGCAGCAGTCTTACATAAATCTGAAGCTTCATTAATGAGAATCAAACACTTCAAAGTTATATTAAAGCTCATTGAGATATCACCAGCAATGCCACTTCATTGGCACATTGCAACATATCATTGTGACATCACTCAAGTGTTCTAATTGGCAAAATTGACCTAAACTTGCAAGTATTTTTCTCATCCACGAAGCTTAAACGTCTTGTCAGAAAGCTTAGGACACCCAGCCTAGGTGTGTAGCTACAAGATAAGAGCGTGTTTGGTTTTAAGATTACTATTTCGCTTAAAGCACACACAGTTAATTGGATGAGATAAGATTAATTTATATTGTCATTTGACAGATGTGGGTTGCACAAAATACCATCAAAGATACATACCGGTTTAAAAAGAACACTATTGTATTAATATTCTAAAAGTCCAATTGCAACAAGAACTTTGGCCCGACTTGCGAATGGCCTTGGAAAATAATGCCTATATTGCCATCATCATAAAGCTATTTAGTATGCACAGATAAAGATTGGTTATGGTATCTGCCCTCCAAAAGGATTTGTTATTTTATTGCAGTGTGCCAAGTACAGGTCCAAAGGCTCAAAATCCCAAGCAGCCATCAACAAAAAGCACCATTAAAGTTGTAATAGATAAGAGTAAATGGACTTCTTGAATTGCGCAAAGTTATACGAAATTGGAAAAAGAAACGACAGGGTTATTCCAAAGTGGAGGCAGTGCGAGGCGGAGAAGCAGAAAGAGAAGCAGTTTAGACCTATGGTGTGGCGGTGATGGTTGAGAAAAAAACAGTCAGTATCTGGTAGACCGAGTCCTTGATATAGGTGGAGGGATTTAAGCGTACATTTCAGAGGAACTGTAACCACGATGGTAGCGATAGAAGAGTCAAAAGGAGGCACGAGAACGCCGGTGAGCGAGTGAACTTGAGTGAATCGGTAAGCTCTGGCTCATCCACCAACTTGACTGCCGTACGCCGATCTCTTCACAGCAGAATATCCCCGTGAACCGACAATTACCGTGGCACCAGAATAATAATAACGCTTCATCCAACAGTGTTTCCACGAGCGATAATCTCAGCCATCGATACAACGTTGAGAGCAGAACTGAACCCAGGAAAGCACAATTCCATGGCGTGTGTAGGGGGTGCTGTAAACTTAGCTCTGAATTGGGGTATAAAGGCAAAGGACTACCACTGCAGCAAAAGTCAAGAACCCCTTGATAAACCGCATGTGCACACATCTTTTACGCGATAGGGCATTTTCATCATACATTTGAAACCAGTAGATACTTAAAAGTATGTGACTAACGTTTAAACTGAACAAAAACATATTTAAGGATGACCAGAAAGAAAAACACGCACGGCCTTTTTGCCAATCCACTGTTAGATGAAGGGCCTTCTTATAGCCAAGCGGGTTTTGGGCGGTTATTTGAACATACTTCACCAAGCTGATCACTGTGGGTTGGTGAAGGCGTTGAGCATAGATGTTAGTGTGCAGTACAGCGCAACAATATATTTTTCTACCATATCATTTGCTGGCCACGTCGCCCTGCCACAGCATATAATTTATTTTATGCACGGTGGCCGCCCATACAAGCACTATCCAGGCTCAACTCAGCTTAGCTTCAGACATCTGACGATACCGGGCACATTCTGGAAAATGTGTTAAAAACAAGCAGAATTTGTATTATTATCATCATCATCATCAATAAAACATGAATAGAGATTCCTTTAAGTTTTCCCATGAGATTTTAGTCAAAATAAATTCCGCTTCACGTCATGAAGATAAATGGTGTCGACACAACCGTGAATTTCACGGCAGAACGGTGGCCGATTGTTGAAGCGCAATCAACAACCGTGTAACTCGTTACCCCGCGAAGCACACGGCCAACTCTTGCGCACAAAGAGAGGATTCTGGTCTCCTGAGTTCACACTTGGTTAAACAAATAAACCCGAGTTGACATGAACCTCGAGTTCATTCACCCTTACTCCGTGAGCGTGTCTGGGGTCACCTTGGGCCAATGCGTCCCCCCCCCCCCTTCGCTTACTTACTTATCGATTTCAAATATTTTGCCAAGATACAATCCCGAGGTGTGACATCTCATTTACAGTGCCGTCCTGAAAACGACACACATAAGGGTCCACATGCCATTTTGTACGCTTTGTGAAATCAGTTTTTATTCTCCGATTCTTTTGATGCTGTTTTCTTTTTACGTTTCACGTGCACACAAGTGCACATTCAAAATAGGCTGCCTGCATGCACACTTGCTTTGAGATTCGTCGTGGTAGGCCTTTGCAGTTGGCAAAAAATAGACATCACCCACCAAATGTTGAGACTTAAGAACCTAATTGGTCAGGCGAGTAATCCGATTAAGCGTGCCGTAACCTAAACGGGTAGTTCTTCACGTCTCACGACCCTACTGTTCGCCTTTGACCAAATAATCTGGAATGGGCCCAGATCTCGTCAGATCTCGGATGCTGAGCAGGATCGAGCGGGGACGACGGCGCTTAGATGGGATGGGCGATTGCTCTGTGCACAAACAGGTTGCACTAGGGCTTGCGGGTCAACGAGGTGGGCAACAGATGGCAATGCAGAAAATACACGGTTGTACTGTACTTCTATGATACCATGCCTAATACTCGAGGCCTTAACCAAACCGCACTGGCCAGCGTGGTAAATTACGATCAAGCAACCCTCACAAGTGTGTGGAGGCCATCATCCAGCAGTGGATTGACAAAAATAGTCATACGTGTGCATCATGCTCTACACACACATGCACGCACACACACATGTCCGTGTTAATAAAGGCATTTTCAACAATTTCCACAACTTTTCAGTTCATCACAAAGGGTCTATTATTTCTAGCTGAACCGCACTATCGATAGAGCAGGAAACCTGGGCTACTGACAGAGGCAGTGACAGACGGCCAATGAGCGAACGCCGTTTCCCTGCCCCCCCTCGCATGTCCCACAAGCTACGGAATCAGAAGGCCTGATAACAACGCAAGCCAAGTCGAGCTGTACCTTAACACACTAAATAAATAAATACAACCATAACAATACACACTAACACCAAGGTTGAGATTACGGGATAAGCAACACCGAGCAGAGTTACTTTGCAACTGGACTTTCACGCGAGTCGATTCGTTATCATGCAGTCATATTCTAGTGGGTCCAAATTCTGCATTTAAATTCTTTCTTAGTAAATTGCCAAACCACACACAATGTGCACGATCTTGCAAGATCTCGGAAGCGGGAATGAGCCTGGATAGTGTTTAGAGGGGCAACCGCTATGCACAGGTGTTGTAGGCTGCTGCAGAGCTACGTTATGGACAGTAGGGTGCAGTGCAGTAAAACCTATTGTACGACACTAAGCTCCAACGTTTATGCTACTCACCTTCACCAACCTGCATTAACCAGCGAGGTGAATTATGGTAAAAAAATACCACATAACTCCTACGACGTGGGGCGGCCCATACCCGGTAGTTGACACCTCGCAGCCGCCCTCACCCAGCCCCCGTTATCCCAAACCCTCAACCCCTTGACCTTCCTCACCAGCGATCTCGTCTAGCGTGGTGGCCTTCATGTCGAGCATCACGGTGCCGTTCATGATGCAGCTGCGCAGCTCGAAGAGGCTGTGCAGAGACAACGTCGCCACGTACGGCTTGCTCCACCGCTCGCCACCGTCCTCCACATCCTCCTCAAACTTCAGCCACCTGTAGCACATCAAACACGGGGGGGGTGGTGTGGGGGGCATATGCTTCTGCACCATCAAACAGACCATCGCCGCTGTGTGACCCAGCAAAATTTGGGAGGGGTCTCTCCCTGGGCCCCCCGCGGACACCAAGCATCCTGTAAACGTACGTAATCAACGTCGCGTGTTCGACCAGTCCCGTTTGAGGCGCAGACGTTAACCAAAGTGTGCGGCGGGGTGCAACTCGTCCGCACGGGAAGCGGAATTAAAAGTGAAGATTACAACGATGTGGGCTCTGTCGGTAACAACTGCAGAGACACAAGTGCAGATGAAGAGACGAGCAAGTGGAGTGGTGGCCGAGGGGTTCAGAGGTCACAGCATGGAGCCAGCATTTCCTGCTACAGAGCGATTGACTACTAGCTACGAAAATTCTAAATGTAAATTCCTTCTTTTCGTGACACGCATATTTTTTAAACGCAAACGCGCGACCCTCCGCCGCGTGCGTGCCTTACCTCGCCGTTTCCCTCCACTCGCACTCCTCACCGTCGCGCATGCACAGCTCGTCCATCTCCGTGAAGAGGTCGTGGGCCACATGCTCCTCGTCGTCATCCTCCACGCCCAGGATGAACTGCACGCGCTGCGACGGCGTGTCTGTGCACGCAAGCGGGGCACAGGACGGCGGGATTCGTATTAGCGCTATGGTTCCCGCAATAGAATTTTTTTCCCAACAGCGATATCACGTCACCATTGGGGCGGTGACGCGACCGAGCGGCAGCGTATCTGCCGCTTGTTGCAGAGGTTCGGAGGTCGAGCCCAACGTCAACCTTCGTTAATACTGCGGGTGTTTTAACCCATTCCAATGACGGACGTGTGCATCATCAGTTTTTATTCTGGTTCCGTTCTGATGACGTATGGAACCGAAAGGAAAAAAAAAACTAAAATGCATTTATCGGTACCGAGGCTCCCACAAGGCCATGCGGGAAGGCGTGTGGCACAGTTTGGTGCCAGCTATCATAGTGCGGTCGTGTCGCTACAATTCTCTGCGGTGAGTACAATGTCTTTAAAACCTCAAATATAATCAACGCCAACCGCTTGGGCGTTCCCAGATTTAGCGGTGAACGGGACCCACCCTGCAACTTGCAGATGTCTCGGAACGCGAAAGGGTGAACCATATATACGCGCCATCCTCTTCACATTAGACGTTTAAGATCCTGTGGCGTCCAAAAAGTTTAGGCCATGTGTGACGGCGGCGTCACAGTCCAAATTCTTTAGTTTACTCACAAATTACCTCATTGAGTAAAGCCACAGAGCAACATCGCCCCCTACTGTGACACTACCTCCGACGACAACCATGTGAAACATTGCACCTTCATAACAGCCTTGCACAGCAGGAATGCAACGAATACCAAATGTACGCATTATTTCATTTTATTAATTTACATGACATGGAGATTATCACGATATCAGTTTCCCATGACTTTACGTTGTTAATGTACTGTGCTTGAATGAACTTCTAGTAAGTATAAGTAGTTCTTCATCTGCAGATCACTTGATATTGGTGTGCAAAAGTTCTTATAAAATATCGGTTAGAACACACAAGCTAACCGTTATAACCACACCGTCAATTACTCCCGAAAACGTTTTTCAAGGCGGCGATTTATGGGGAAATGGTGCGATGCGCTGCATCGGCAGTAGTGCTCGAAGCAGGTGACGAATGTCGTCAAGCTTTAATTTAATAGGAAACAGCAATTGTTCAGAACTTAAATTATCGTGTTGGTACAGAAAATAAAATACTTAAAAGAATAAAACGAAGAAAGAAAATCACAATGATTGGTGAAACCTAAAATATGATTACCGTGGATCTTGTGTTTCATAATATAGCACAGTATCGCCACATCACGGCATCCATAACACTGGTCTACAATTGTTTTAGACGTCGTCTGCTTCAGAGATGAAATGTGCTGTTGATTATGGATTTTTACGTGCTGAATTCAAATGACAATGATTAAAATAACTTATTGGCTACTGTTCCCAAGATATTTAAGTTTTTTACATTTTACGTCTATGTATATTGTGTAGATAGTAGAGTTTTACTCATAAATTGTAAACCTGTGTCTTTTCATGTGTTTATGGTTGTTTTACATGATAACATGTCACCTGTCCTGTTCATGTAACACTTAAAAATCTGCAAAAGGGTTATACAAATAAAATGTATCTTGAACAAAAGGCAAAAAACTATTATTATATATAAGTACATAGTTTAGTCCTTATTCAGTGTCTACTTTTGGGTTTGTCTCTTGTATTCATTAAATGGAGCATCTCTTGTCTCTGTCCAGCAATAGTCTGCAAGCATTGATAGGCTCCATTCGCCCTGATAGCGTTTCTCCATTGTCGCAATGTCCTGGTGACATCGCTCGCCATGCTCTTCGCTCACTGCTCCGCAGTTCAGTAGGAAAAATCTCGATGAGTGCCAAAAATGTTATCTTTAGTGACATGTTGCAACCAAGGCTTTTGTATGCCTTGATGCGGTTTTCCACCAACTCCCTGTAGTTGTCTGGCTTGTTGTTTCTAAGAAAATGTGTTGCCACTAACTGGAAGACGATAATTGGTTCTTTACCCTTCTATCTGGCAACAAAACTGACACCTTTTTGCAAGGAGTCATGTTTGCATAGACCGCAATACCTGCAGTCATAATACAAACAAAAGAACATAACTCTGATAATGTGCACTGTCCTTGAAGTTGATTGGTCCACACCCGAGACAGCTTTCCTTCGAGCCTAGTCTCATATGGGTTGGACCAGATGACGCCAAAAGGCGCACAACTCAAGGACAATGCACCATCAGAGTATGAGAGCTCGGGGCAAGCATCTACACTATGGGGACCTCATTTGCCAGTAAAAATATGATAATTGGTTCTTTACCCTTCTATCTGGCAACAAAACTGACACCTTTTTGCAAGGAGTCAAACATGACACCTTTTTGCAAGGAGTCAAACATGACTCCTTGCAAAAAGGTGTCAGTTTTGTTGCCAGATAGAAGGGTAAAGAACCAATTATCATATTTTTACTGGCAAATGAGGTCCCCATAGTGTAGATGCTTGCCCCGAGCTCTCATACTCTGATGGTGCATTGTCCTTGAGTTGTGCGCCTTTTGGCGTCATCTGGTCCAACCCATATGAGACTAGGCTCGAAGGAAAGCTGTCTCGGGTGTGGACCAATCAACTTCAAGGACAGTGCACATTATCAGAGTTATGTTCTTTTGTTTGTATTATGACTGCAGGTATTGCGGTCTATGCAAACATGACTCCTTGCAAAAAGGTGTCAGTTTTGTTGCCAGATAGAAGGGTAAAGAACCAATTATCATATTTTTACTGGCAAATGAGGTCCCCATAGTGTAACTGGAAGACGTTCCATGCCCTCTTTTCCTTGCCACACAGTGCACTGTCAAATGCATCATCTCGAAGAAGTTCCCGAATCGGAGGGCCAACAGAGACACATTCCTTTATCTTAGCTTCACTTAACCTTGGAAATTTTCCACGGAGGTACTTGAAAGCTGCTTGTGTTTTGTCCATTGCTTTGACAAACTTCTTCATCAGACTCAGCTTGATGTGTAAGGGTGGTAACAAAATCTTCCTTGATTCAACAAGTGGTGGATGCTGAACACTTTTCCTTCCAGGCTCCAATCACTGTCAGAGTGGTCAATCTATCTTGATGTAGTGGGAATCTCTCGCACGACTATCCCATTCGCAGAGAAAACTTTGTGCATCTAGTCTGCAGACCAAGCAAGAGAGCAACAACCTTCAAATCACCACCAAGCTGCCCCTGATGTTAGTCATAGTTTATGCACCTCAAAAGTTGTTTCATGTTGTCATAGGTTTCCTTCATATGGACTGCATGACCAACTGGAATTGATGGCAAAACATTTTCATTATGCAGCAAAACAGCTTTAAGACTCAACTTCGATGAATCAATTAACAGTCTCCACTCATTTGGATCATGAACGATGTTGAGGGCTGCCATCACACCATCGATGTTGTTGCAGGCTACAAGATCACCTTCCATAAAGAAGAATAGGACAAGATCCTTTTGACAGTCACGGAACATGGAAACCCTAACATCACCTGCCAGAAGATTCCACTGCTGCAGTCTGGAGCCCAACAGCTCTGCCTTACTCTTGGGTAGTTCCAAATCCCTGACAAGGTCTTTCAGTTCACCTTGTGTTATGAGGTGTGGTTTAGAAAAGGAGGATGGGAGAAAATCTGGGTCACGTGACCATGATGGTTCAGGACCAGAAGCTGCATCCTCTTCCTCGTCTGACTCAAGTGAGAATGATTCTGGTGCATCAGGAACCGGCAGCCCTTCTCCGTGGGGTACTGGGCGAATAGCTGATTGAATGTTTGGATAATGCACAGTCAACTTTTTCTTCTTTGGCACACCTTTCCAAACTGGAGGCGCCATGCATAAGTAACAATTGCTGATATGATATGTTGGCTCTCTCCAAATCATTGACACTGCAAAAGGCATAGATTTCCTTTTCCTGTTCAACTACTGGCGAAGATTTGTTGCACAAATGTCGAAGCATACATGTGGGGCCCACATCGTCCTGATCTCCAATTTTGCAGCCAAAATAAAGGTGATAGGCTTTATTAACCATAGTGGTTATACTGCGCTGTTGTGATACAAATGTCACTTCACCCCAAACATAGCAGAAGTTATCTGCTATGTTTGTGTTATCGTATATACCGACTCGGTAGTATATCTGAAAACTAGAGCCAATCAACAATCTTAAGCATCATTTTCATTCTCAATGACCCATAATTAGTAAAGTTGGACTACATTTATTTCGGAAGCATTTTGGCTGTAGACCAGTGTAATTAGCGCCGCGCGCCGTGACCAGCGCTGGATGAGGTTTGAGGGAGGCCCCGGGGCTGCTCTGGTTTGGCGAGCCCCCCCTCTCTCTACTAAATTCCTTCCCTTGACTGTTTTACTGCTACCGATGCTCGATGCCAAATGATCCACTGTTACTCATTTTGGTTATGTCAATTCCAGTATTTATATGCGATGTACGAAAATGTCAAAGCTGAAAGAAATGAAACTATTTTAATTATTGAACACACATACTGATACTATGATTTTAATAACCAAATTACCTGCAGGCTTTATTATAGGAATGCGGTATTGCGTTTCATCCACTAAAAAGCAGTGGTGTAGATATTTTTTACGGGTGCCTCAAAATCTAAAGCCCCTGTGTTCATTGGGAGGCAGGGTGGCGCAGTGGTAGTAACACTTGTGCCTCACAGCAAGAGGGGCCTGGGTTCGATTCCCAACTTGGGTGCCTTTCTATAGTAGGGAGTTTTATGTTCTCTTCCTGTTTTTCATGGATTCTTGAGTTTCCTCCCATAGCTAAAAAAAACAGGCAATATTACTGGCATTGTCTAAACATCCCAACGCGGAAATATTGCTTGTAAATGACTCAACTAGGATTATACATAGCAACATTTCCTCCTATTGCAAACAGTTGGCTGGACCTTCCTGAAAAATACGTCTCAAGTTTCCTGGGTAAAAAGACAAAATAATATTAACAGCATATTTGTTGCTGCTTTCCCACCCCACCGCAGGTGGGAGTTCGTGTCACCATACTCCCATATCACACAACCTTCGGGGGCATGAGAGCACTTTGCTACAGGGTCAAAAGGCTGCCAAATATTTACACGTTCCTATGTTAAGGACCTCTCTCTGTCCCGCGTTTAAGTTCCAAGCATGTGCCTCTGCAAGTTTCTTCTGTGGACTTTTCAGATTTAGTTATGGGTAGGGTCAAGGGTTATTTTCCCGTGTCAATATTTTCTGACCCGTGCATAATAGCAGGCAATGTACACCAATTAAAAATGTTCTACTTGAGTCACATTGGAATTTTGCCTTTTCATTATCAAGTTAGAGATATGATACTGAGAGAGAGCAAGAAGAAAACATGGATTAGCGAATGTACATAAGCTGGAGAGATCACATTGACTGTAAAGAAAAGTGAGTTTGCTTGAGCAGAATACATCACTAAAAGAGATGATGATGATGGCGGTGGTGGGAGACTAACGAGGGAGTGACAGCCAAAGGAGGGAACATGCCCGAGAATAGGCCAACCACGAAAACGGATCGATATTAGCAGGAGCTGGATTGATTATTACATCACGTGACCATGAAGGATGAGGACAGCTGGAGGAAAGCTTCATCCAATATGGATGATTATGATAATGGTGATGACATCATAGTGAAATTTGGCAAATATACCAAGTAGGACTATCCTAAATAGCATGCAGGGAGACCAGTCTGGATAAAATAAAGGTCATTATTCAAATAATATTTGTTATGAGGGCTGTTGATGGATTGCGGGTAATGATTATTTAATTAATAACACCTCACAATCGGGCAAGATCAATCCACTGCTGGATTGTTGTCACCATCTCTTATGATTCTGCGATTAAGGCACTGCGTGCTTCACATTTCATCAGGTCGCTCATATCCATGGTATCCATGGTAGTAGATAGCGTTACACGGAACAGTCTGTTCCACAAACCAATAAAGAGGTTTTCTGCAGGTGGCAAAGGGAAGTGAATCCCAGGGTGTTGTGCTGGAGCGGTGCGTCGTCATTAGTGTTCTCGTTGTGCCAAATTGAATATCAAACAACAATTTGCACGGCCATTTTTTGTTACCACGCCATTGTTTTTGGCAGCAAAAGTGGGCGGTCTGTGCGTGCTTGCGCGACGAATGCGTTCATTAATCATCTCCAGGCGAAGCCACCTGTGCGCACACACGAGTGTGTCTCGCACGCAAGAATAACGCGATCGTCCTCCGCTCCACGCGCTCTCTGCGTAAGCACCAGCTCAAAGTGTAACCCCCTGAATGCACACGGCCACTCTGGCCACTACCCACATGAGAGATAAATAAAAAAAATCACAACCAGTGGCTTGGCTATCGAGTGTGCAGGGTGTGCAACTGCATTGGGGCAGATGAGCCCAGGCACCGCACTACAAAGTAGGGAGGGAAATTGAACAGGAAGTCCCATTTCATTCCTTGCGCCAGACCCGTTGCCAACCATGCTACGCGAACTAGCACAATGAAACATAAATGAAGATACAACTGTTATTTCGAAAAGTGTATTGGTTTAGCCATGTTTGTTTGTTGTAGTACAGAGTTAGACTGATGGCCTTAATCTAAGTTGTCTTGTGGTTGTTGTTGGTTGTTTGACTTGCATCCCACTGAGATTTTTGTACACAGCGTTGGTGTACGGTGTTTTTTCTGCAATATTTTGCCGTCTTTTCTTGGATTTTCTGTTTGAACTCAGTCACATATTCACTTTAAGATGTATTCTTGTTCATGTTTTTATTTTTTGTTTGTTGCTGTTGCACCCGATTCAAGAGCCGAATGGCTCACAGGGCTATACCTAATAAATGAACTTGAACTAACTCACGAGAGGTATGCGTGCTTTATTGGCACTGCCTTGCTCGCGCAGTTGCAATTTTTAAATCCTCAAGGCACTTTCCTGGAAGGTGGATTCGCTTGGATAATTACCTGGCACGGTCAAGCGGGACGGCTGTCAATGCGTCGCGGAGTCGTCACAAATTATTCACGGCGCTCCTTTCAAAAAGCGTGGGCCTGGTGCCCGCTGCCGGCTGACAGGGTGGCGCTGGCATATATTTAGAGCTCGTGTGGGCCCTCGTGGGATTACTTTGGCTTTCTCCGCACGTCAGGCCACCTGGCAACACCGCCGTCTGGGCGGGAGAAAACAAAGCCGGCAAACCCCCCGCGATAAACCGCGGGGGGACTGCTGCTCATGACATCCCCCCCTCTAGCATAGACTGGCCCTGCAGCGTGACCTTGTTTGAAAGGGAAGCATGCAAAAAAAACTCAAGGAGGGGCATGGCATAGACAATGTTGGAAAACTTTAAACAAATATTAATGCGGAACAGAATGAGCACGATGAGATCTACTTTTGTCTGTCGTGCATTCTGCTCAAGCTATCACCCACCCCACCATCCCCCCCCACCCCCCATGTATGTAGAAAGGCTACACCTTTCATGGCTTAGTTTTAGTTGTGCGCTTGGTATCGTGTCCATTCCAACTTCAACAATTTAGAATGGGGGGCTGAGCCTTTGGCAGAAGTGGGGGGCGGGTGAGAAGGGCCGACCACCTCCAGCCACTTCCTCCCCAATGCTTCGAGGCTGCCCGAGACACTCGTTTATCTATACGCCAGAGCCGAGGGGAATGAATGGAGATGTACCGAGATCAACAAATAGAGAAAAGAGCTACCCTCAAGCGGAGCAGCATCACATGGTGGGGCAGGGCGACCTCGAACGCAGCAACACATCGAGCTCAGAATGCCCCTACGTTTGCACGTCGCCATGGACACGGGGCGGGGGATAATATATTTTTTAAACAGTTGAGGGAATTTTCTTTTGATGAAAGTTAACGAGTGTACCCCTCGTGCGTCCGACGCGCACTCCCCGTGTCCGGGCCAAGATTGGCGAGCGTGACCGCATGCGATCCTGACGCGAGGGGTCTTAGCGCGGAGGAGGATTTGTTCTCGCGGTTTCCCAAGCTTCTGACAGCCGGCACGTGGAGCCACAGCGCCTGCGCTAAAGGGCAACGTGACGTGCCCTCGTGGCTCCGAGTCACTCCAGTAATGCTCCCTGTGAAATCTTAATGACCAGCCTAAAGACCAACCTAAACTGAACACCCGTATGGAATTATGTATACAAAAGCAATCCGTACATATATGTGTATACACAGGATATTACCACATGCTGAATACCAGACATGCTTTGCATAAATATTCTATGAATAAATAGATACACTGTATATGCTATAATTTCTCTACAGCCCTTTGTCTATGCCATTTGCTGTTTTAAAGCCACCCCATGCTGTGTTAGTGAGGATGGTTTTGACCATACTTCACTACGCTGGGTCAGTGCGGCCTGGTGAAGATGGGGGCCAGGACCGGTTCACATATCGCTCATCACTCATGTTAGCCATGGCGAGGAATCAAACTCAGGTTGATGGGTTTGTGGACGCAGTGTGCTGAACACGTTAAATGCAGTACCAAAATAATAACAATGATAATTATGTTTTGATATAGAGCTGCCAGATACCCTGAGGCGTATCAGATCGCTTTACATCTGAAAGGGCACTGTATCACGTATACAGTACTATTCAAAGTGTAGTGAGTCCAACGGAGTCACAGACGTTGTTCTTCAGAGGCAACACATTTATTCACAACACGTATATACAAAAGGGGTAACTGCCCCTTTACCAGATACAGCCTAGGGTGGTGACCACCCAGCTAACTATACTACACACAGGAATTACAGCGACGATGGACCGGACCCTCACTCGGGTCCCGGCCACGTGTTGGTGCCTCTTCAGACGTAGAACGTGGAGCTTCCAGCTTGTAGACGTGGAGCTTCCAGCTTGTAGAACGAAGCGACCACGGTCCCTCTCAGGGACCCACCTTTTATCCTCCCGGGTCGGGGCCGGCTCCTCCCTCGGCCCCACCCACCTTCGCGAGCATTCCAGCTCCCTCTCGATCCCTCTCGAGAGCTCTCCCCGGACGCGTGATCACCCCCTAGCCCCCCCCCCCCCCACCTGGGGGCCTCTCTATGGACACTCCGGATCACGTGTCTACGGGGTCAACCAGAGTGCCATGGCCC
Source organism: Lethenteron reissneri (assembly GCF_015708825.2). Lineage (NCBI taxonomy): Eukaryota > Metazoa > Chordata > Hyperoartia > Petromyzontiformes > Petromyzontidae > Lethenteron > Lethenteron reissneri. Next base: position 15,211,863 of record NC_083798.1, on the reverse strand, counting down.
GGGGCAACCCTGTCCCTGAACTAACACTCTCTCGCTCCCCCCTGTGGGAGCCCGCACCGCACGCCATGCGTGGTGCCTACGCTATCCCAGCGCACACCAAGCCCCGCTAGGGCTGGTACTACACCCACCTACGGGGTGTACGCGGTGGCGGTGCATCGCACGCCGTGCTCTGCTAGAGCCGGCATCACTCTGTAACACACACGATGCTTCTTCTTGGTTCTTTCGGTAAAGTCACGTAGAAGTGAAGTAATAAAATAATAAAAATAAAACATAATAAAATAATTCTCACGATGTTTCGGCCACAACGCAAGCAGCCGTCCTCAGGTGAAGACCAGGTCTGTCGGGGAGACACTGTCTTGCGTTGTAGCAGTCACGAAAGCTTGCGTTGTGGCAGTCACGAAAGCTTTAAATCAAAATTTACACACGATGCTGTCCGCGACGTAAGTACATCGCACGCCACGGCCCTCCCGGGATGGCACCCCACAGTGACATCCCCAATGTCACTACAAAAGTATACCCTATATAGCTGCGACAGTTTAAATCTCTGTTCCCACACGTCACCGTAGGCACCTAATATAAATGTCAAAGCGAGCTGTGATTTACAGGTTATTCATGACGGGCGTTCGTCTCGGACTGCACACATATTAAAGATATTCACATTACGTATTAATACAGTGCATGGCTCATCTCAGTTCGAGTGTACACACGCGCGTGAGTGTACATGTGCGTGTGTACACTCACACGAGCGTGTCTGTGCGCGTGCTATTTTGGGTGGAAGTCCCCGTTGTCGGGCGTGCTCACGAGCGAACGCGTGGCTATGAAGCGCCGGTTATGTCACAGCTGCTACCATCTTGGCCAACAGCTGCCAACTTAGTCTACGTGAACGGCGCGGCTGAGATTCCTCTCGCCGCACGAAACTCCACATTTCCAATGCGGTGGCGGCGTCAGCGAACCGGTGATGGCGTCTCGTTTCGTGGAAAAGCAGCTGGGACTCTGCGACCGGCGCTTGCAGCCGTTAGACGAGGCCGTAAACTCGCCACGTGCAACGCAGCAGGGTGAGAGGAAACTGGAAAGGAAAGTGGGGCAGTGGAACTCTCCGGGCTGCCTCCTGGCGTTTTGTGACGCCAACCGAATGTAAATGTTGGACGTCCAAGCTGCTCGGAGCAACAAAGACTCTGGCGTCTGTTCCCGTTTGGCTTGGGTCATTGCCCCGGAGCTGTGATTGACATCTGAAGCAATTTCTGCATACATCCATTTCGCTCCACTACCCAATTTCAGTTTCACTTGATAATGAAAGCAATGTAGCATTGCGATTCAAGAACAATGTTTCTCACAAGTACAATATTACCTGGATCAGATGCGTGGACATGAACAAAAATAAAAGAACAAATAAGCAAGGAGAAGGCGCATGCTTGGAATTACACGGACGAACATAAAAATGAACACATGTATGAGAAAACATAAGCAAGTTAGAGACATCTTTTGAACTGTTAAGAAAAGTAAGCGGGATTTGGCAGGACACGTTGCTATAAGCGTTGAAGGCCAGTGGTTCAGACCGAGATTCCATCCTTCATGGAGATGCAGCGATGAAATCAGCACGTGTCCAGGTGTTGGGTGGATTGTTACACCGCAGTACCAAGAGAGCTCGTGATGGCTTTAGGAGGCTTTCACCCAGCAGTGGATAAATCATTGCTGCTAATGCACATGGTGATGACGTTGCAAGCCCCTGGTGTTTGAGGCATTGCCTTTCAAGCGTGGAAGCTTAGCCCCAATATCGGTGTGGGTTTCTATGAGAAGACTCCGCATTTCTCCGTCATTCTGAATAAAGGGCTGTGCCTACCTTGGCACCCAGACTCCGAGTCGTCTGCGTTGGCCTCTTTGTCACGGACCCGGCGACGATGGTGGTGACGGTGGCCTCCGCGGTGGCGGTGACGGCGATGGCTCCTGCGGCCCGAGGGCACGTGTAGGCCGATGTAGACCGTGCGGTGAGCTGCAAGCGGGACCGACAAGGGACAAGTGTGGTTATAGCGAATGCATGTTAGAATCAGAAGAATCAGAGTCTTTATTTAGACTGGAGGAATCTGGCGAGCGATGAAGCTCTTTTTCACAGATGTCCAGTATGGGCGGGGGTCAACAAGTTACAATGGCAAACAATACAAATAACGATAGGAGTGAAAAATAGTGAAAAAGGTAAGCAAGTCACTAATTTTCGATTTAAAGCTTTTGTGACTGCAATGATTCATATTCTTGGTTCTTTTGGTAAAGTCACGTAGAAGGGAAATAATAAAATAATAAAAATCAAACATAATAAAATGAAATTCTCACGACGTTTCGGCCACAACGCGGATGGCTGCTTGCGTTGTGGCCGAAACGTCGTGAGAATTTCATTTTATTACGTTTTATTTTTATTATTTACCTTCTACGTGACTTTAACGAAAGAATCAAGAATATGAAGTCACTAATTATAAAAAAAATATGAAAGTAATACATTTTTACGAGTCTGATTGAAGGCTGGCACAACACGCGAGGTGGGGGTGTGGAGATTTCCGCGGCTAGCCGCCTTTGTCTTCCCAGTGCCAGCGATGCGCCGACACACCTTTCAAGTTATTTTAGGGCTGAGGTGGCATAGAGGAGGCTTCAGGCCAGGTTCTGGAAGCAATTGTCACCGGCAAACTTGAGGTCCACAACAATTTCTGGATAAATGTGTAATGCAGTGGGTTCCCAAACCCATGGTCTGCGAAACTGTTGCAGGCAGGTACATTGGGGAACCTAAGCGATATGTCTGGGACCGTGTTCGTGAACATAAGGCAGATCTGAAAACACGGTAGGACCAATACCTCGGCCGTGGCTGATCATTGTTTTAATGCGGTGGGCTCACACGAAATTGATTTCTCTAAGACGAAGGTACTTTGCAAACCCACTGGCTATCAACAAAGATTCGTTTATGAAGCCATCCACATATACAGACACAACTTAAATCGAGAAGATGGGTACAAACTTAGCAATCATTGGAAGGACGTTATCAACCAGTTTAAGTGATAACTGGCTGCGATGTTCCCATCCTACCACCTTCCGATGCGAGTTGTTATTTTCGGCTCTCTGATTTTACATGAACAGGTGAAATTCCCCACACTCACACAGCCACCTCGCTCGCCGAGCTCGACTTTGCTGCTCTGTGATCACCCACTAACATGCTAATCTCTGACATTAACATAGCTACCTCCACGCCATCGTCACAAAGGCCGCCCTCAGATCTTACATTAACATGCTAATCTCTCACATTAACATCACTAGCCCCACCCACTTCGTTTATGACCCTTGGGCTACACCCATTTTAAGCCTTTAAAACAGTCCTGCCTCAGCAGCTGTCCCCCTCTTTTTTATTCCTGATGACGAACGCTTGTGTTGAGATCGAAACGTCATAGTTTTTTGTTATTTTTTTGTTATTTTCTTTGAACCTATCTACGTCACTTTACTGAAAGATCCAAAGAATATGTTGCAGGCACTGATTGTTTTTCACAATAACATTTTCTTTATTAGATAATAAAAAAAAAATGTCATAACTTTTTATATGAAGATTTTACAGTACAAGCAGATTTAGCTTTGAAACATATGTTATTGGTACACCATGGTCCACAAAAGCTTTTGAGGGTTGACATTGGTTCGCAGCTCCGGGAAAGGTTGGGTCCCAACTCGAGGGATCGCCACTCTGAATACTGCCCTTGGCGCAAAATAAAATACAGTATAAGCTGTGGTTTCTACGGTTCTCAATAGTGGCTGCAAGTTTCCTTAATAAGGGGGAAAAATGCACATGGTGACACGACTACGAATACACGGGATATTTTTTGTAATGGTGAATAAATCACAATCACAACACAACTGTCATTGCAATTTTAGCCAACAATGTTGTTGTAACTGGCCCAAGGTTTGGTCACCGTTCTTGTGGAGTGGCGGGTGGCAGCCTTACGTGGCCCACTCTGTTAAGTGAGAAATCACGAATAATGCCTGTGTTAGCCATGGAGGTCGTGACAGGTTGATTTATTTCATTCCTGTTGCTTTATGCCCCTGTACCATTCCCGCTCTAATATATGTATATTGAACTTCTTTCGCACCATACGTAGCCAACCGTGCTAATCGGCGGTGCGGTTATGTGCACCGATGCCTACTTTATTGAGAGCAATATTGGCACATTCTATAAAGATTGATTGTTTTTTTAATGCCATCATCAACACAGCGACCGAACATTGGTCAACAATCTCCCAATCTCCAGAGCAACTACTCAACCATTATTGTGTATTGCCAGGAATTCAACTTGAGTTGCTGGAATTGTGCGCGAACAACTACATTACTGGTTCCAAGTAAACAAACAAATAAAGTCAGTAAAATAATACTCAAGAAGTAATTCGCAACACACACACCCAAATATTTTAACAAGTCCAAGACCGCAACAAGGAGATAAAACAGCTCGTACGACCAACACTAGACACCATTCAGCCTTCTGTCATTCACAAAGAGTGACAACCTTAATTTTAACAAGACGTTTCATGTCAGCGACTTCTAATAATTTTTCTTGGCAGCGGAATGAATAAGTGAAAAAAGCAAAAAATATTGCGGTTCTCTCCCGCCACAGTGAGCCGCCATTCTGTTGGACGTGCAGTGGTGGCTGTGGCAGAGGGGGAGGCTCAGAAGGAATGTGACAACAATGATTCAGCACAAATGTATATATCCTCAATGCGGTAAGCACTGGGAAAGTTCACGCTAGTGTCCTTGGCTGGCTCTGTTCATTCTCCGTGTCGAATATAAATATTGAAACTTGAAGGGACAACTCTAGAAAGTCATGGAAAGTGAACGTATCAGCAGAGCTCCTCCGTTGCCGGAGATGCTGACCCCCGCCCTGCATTTGAGACCTAACCACTTCCATGGTTTTATAAGCAACACTGTGAAGGGTTGTCAATGGGCTGTGGCAAGGTCTGGCTCCCACAGGGCCCGATGGAGGGGTAAAAAGGGGGATGGAGGTGAGAGGAGATGGGAGAAAAAAATGGATGTGACGATCACCAACTCTAATCCTGCCCTTAGAGCTATACAGGCCACATTGTAAGCTTGGGGAAAATATTTGTGACATAAAATAGGCTGTGGTTTCCAGCGTGCTTAGCTATAGCAGTGAATTTTGTTGACAAGGGGGCGATGGCGTACTATAACGTCACTATAAATACAAAGGATTATTCTTTGTCCTAGTCAGTGTTAAAAAGAAACAAGCATTATATTTGGAAGCAGGTCTTGCGACTGGTTGGTCGAGTTTTTTTTTTACTCTTCACAAGCGTCATGGCATTTCTAACATCGACCTGTTCGGCAAACATTCGGCAAGTGTATGCATTTCAGTAGCTGTGCCAAGTCTTGCGTGTCTAATAATAATAACACAAAAAAACAGGAATAAACAATATTTCACGAAATTATTTTAAATGAAAACACATTCCAGAAGCATTTGAAAAATACAGTATTTTGGATTATTAGAGCTCGCGGATGCACCTACCGCGTGCTGTAAAACAGCGACAGGGTTTTTGAGACAGATGGCAGCTTTCAGCTGGGATTTCCACCTCTGAGGCACAACAACTGGAGCATATCATGAATAGAAGAATATCTCACATCACTGGGAGAGGGAAGAATGACATGTAAATGCATGGGCTTGAGTGGTGTATTAATACTTAACTGTACGGTCCCAGGAAAACTTGCAGCGAAGATTACACCAAAATCCTGCCCTCAAGGGGCCAAGCTAAAGTCACTGCTGTGCAAACCACGATTCCACAGCTACCCCTGTAGCCACAGCCATTGTTGCGTGCAGAAAAGAACCGGATGGAAGAATGAAATTTTACATCTGGGGCCATTACGGGGAAACACAAAGGTAGAAAAAGCAGACTCATGCTTACAATCCAGGTCAACACAATCGACGGGTGAGCTGCTGCTGCTTCCATAAAACAAACTGAGGCTCTCTTATTTAGTTTTTGTTTTATCTAGATAAACAATATATATCTCCTGGCACAACAGTTATCTTATCCCAGCTGCTTGGTCCGGACGGTTAGAGTGCACGGCTCACAGTTGTAAATTGCGAGTTCAAATCTTGATCAGGTATCAACTGAGCCCACTATCCTTCAGGGGTGATTGTTTGAAAAAAAAAATCTACATTCTACATGCGACGCACCTCCAAATAACACGGTTGGCTACATACGGTGCGAAGGAAGTTGAACATACGTGTACATACAGCCACTGCCGTGCTGCATTGGGCTACCGTATCACCCAGTGCTCTCAATGACCAAACCGTACCGTGACCACAAGGTGAGCACACGTGGCCCTTTGCTCACCTTCCAGCTCCTCCTTCTCGAAGTTTGTCAAGAGGATGGCGCTCGTCTTGCCCCGGTCCAGCACAGCCTCATCATCGTTCCTCTGGAACAGAGGCAATGGTGGTGGGGGTAGGGGGTGAGGTTGCCACGTTAAATCGAAACACTGTGCAGCAGGAGTGGCACCAGGTACAGAGGGAACAAAAGACATATTTGTCCAGGCTCCAAAGTTAAAGTGGCCCATGAAAAAAAAACTTAAAAAAAATTAAGGCTGTTTATTCATACTATCAAATATGAACAATAGGAGCATTACTACCTTCATTATTTGCTGTTAGATTGGGTTATTTTCATGCCCTTGTGCAATTTTCATTGTAAAATTCACAGATTTTTACTTGCATTGGAGTGCTTTCCAGCAGCGATGGTTGGGGTTGTGTGTGTTTAAGTGTGTAGGTCGACTCGGCCTCAAATGAGTACCTGGTGGGTGGTGTAAACATCACCACTGTTGAGACAAAGGCGGTCGGCTGCGGTGCTGGCCACCCTTGTGTGCCATGCCGGCCTTAATAGGTGCTCACTGAAAGCACTTGCCCAACAGTCTGTTAAGGCTATGTGAGGGATCTTTGTCTTTGTATGTCTGGGGCCCGATGTGGTTGGGGAGTCTCAAATGCCCACACCGCCTTTAATGCTGGCACCTCTTCACCCTTTACAATTGTTCCATTCAGCAGACGGTGTCATCAAGGCATTTCAGGTTTTAAGACTGGCCATATCAAGTATAATGTCGAACGTTTACAAGGTAGACAAATTGTTGAAAGATAAGGTGTGTTTGGATTTTTTTGAGTCATTGCCAACTGAAATAAACCAGTTCAAGGCTTGTCTGATCAATCGAGAGAAAGTCTAAACACAAGGAGAAAGTTTTCTGTGCGAGTGTGTAAACTTTTACTTGAGAGAACCACAACATTGCCGAGCCCGATTTATCATTCCATATTATAGTCGCGGTAGGTTTTCATGAATAATATAGAAACAATCAGTTTTATTAAAGCCACGGCAATTCCTATCGACGTCGGATGCCGATGAGGATTGAAAATAAAACGGCGAGAATATCCACCCTGGGTACACCTGTGGCTTAGCAGCGGTCACAAGGCTCAAGACTCCGTGACACGTGAAATTGCATGCCCTCGCATCGTCTGCCACAGCTCCACGTAGAACAATGCAGATGGGTAATGTGGATATCGAAATGTGTAAATCGAAATGTGTGAAACAAGTACGTTCATGTCCCACCCTTTTTGTAAATCCACTGCTGGATGAGGACCCTCCCCTTGGTCGCACAAGTCGTGTCGTTTTATTTTAAAGTACTTCACCACTCTTATCAGTGCGGGTTGATGAAGGTGGGGAAACATACAAGCTCAGTACAACATTGGATTGTTCTGCACTGCCTTCTGCCATCAAAAGCGTAGCCCCACTGCCTACAACAACCTGCTGTGCCTGGTGGTCGCCCATCCAAGCACAAGCCAGGCTCAACTTCACTTGGCTTACAAGATAATGATGAGATTAGGCAACATTCCAAGTAAAAAAAGAAAAACGTTATGCAAGCAGAAAAAAAACATGTGTTAAGCTAAATATATAAATTACTTTGTGGTTTGTGAAAACTTAACGGAAAAAAATGTTGGCTGTGAGATTAAGCAGTTACGTGTAATCTAATCTTTGACCTAAGGGCCACATGTGAGAAACTGTTGCATGTGAATGAACATGCATACCATTCGTGGCCCATGAGTGGTGCTGCACAGGAGGCAAGACAACCCTTCTTTCTGAAACTGAACCCATAATTGGGCTGTTGAGCTCGCTGAAGTGACTTGCTCATTCCCATCTCTATGGACCTATTAAATCACACTAAAGCTACCGAGAGCTGTCTTTCATGAGAATCTGAGCCCGTATGTGAATCTCATCTTATCTCCAAATGCGAAAGAGGATCGGTGGTAAAGGTTAAGGTGCAGCTCCGCAATTGCTTGGAAGGGTCTTTACTAGAGGAAGCAGTAGAGAGCCATAAGCAATGTATTTGGCCTCTTCCATGCCGGCCTCATAACTTTGAATATGCGGGGGGGTACCCAGACCACACGTGATTGACAAAGTGGTGCACCCATTTATACCGCTTTCTGGAAATGGAATACAGAATTTCATTTCAGCTCGGTCTGTCTGCGTTGGCAACCAGAAATTGTTACGCGCCTGGCACACCACATCCAGAACCTCTCGCCATGGCCGTGGCTACTGGTCCTGTGCCATCTACACCAGTCTACTACCGACCTGGAAAAATTATGTGAGAAATGAATCCCTGGTAATGCTGGAAGCCAACATTCTGCATACAAGTGACGCAAAGAGCTAACGGTGCAGTTGCAGGTCGGCACAATGCCGTTTGTGCACCGCTTTAGTATTCAGATTTTTTCAGAGTGTCTATCATACGAGATGTACAGTGTTGCGTCCCGGTATTTTATTGGTATACTCCCAAGGTTTCATAAAAACTTTGCTCGCGAACACAATCTACCAGGGCATGCTGTGCTTCTTCAAAGGTTGCTCACTTGCTCGCACGTACTTCCACACCCGGGCAAACCAGTTAAGTGAGGGTTCTGTGACTCTACCTGATGGTCGGTTCGGTTACTCGACGAATCGGACAACACAATCATTGGTGATGGGCGGAGCTTGGTGACATCATCAACATCATCATCACGTCACATTGGACGTTGGTTGCAGGGGGGGTTTCCAGCCTTCAAGAGACAGGCTGTGTTTTTTTCAAAGGGCCCGAGTAATCAACCACAAACAAGTAAGTCAATTATAATTGTTAGCCAGTTAATTGACATAATCAACCAAGTGCCCGAGCTCTAGTGCTTCCCCTTCCCCCGACCAGATTCTGAGATTCATCAAGGCACAAGCCTGCATGTGCGCACGCACTGCTATCAGTTATGCCTCTAAAAACAATCATCATCAGCCACAGTCAAACGACTGCTGGATTAAGGCCTCCCCAAGCCACTGCCATTTCTCACAATTCCGTGATGTAATAATCGAACTAGTGCTTGCACACGGGCTGATGTGAATGCTTCGAGTCCATAAAACATATTGATTGATATCACAAGACAGCACAGACAGCGCATCCTTTGTGGATTTTTGGATCAAGCCTTTGGGGCGGGGTGGTGGGGAGGGGAGGTTGGTGGCATTGAAGGTGGTTTGGGTTTCCGACGGGAAAACTAAACCTGACCTTAAGCACTTCCAAGAAGCGATAGGAATGAGCTATGACCGTGCTTGGCAAGAAAGGTTGCACCGCATGTGTAGTGGGCTCAAATGGACACTCAGACGTACTCTTAGAGGCAACACATTTATTAATACCAACACACTAACACAAAGGGGTAACTGTCCCTTCACCAGATAATAACCTATGGTGGTGGTCCATCAGGCTTTTTACACTAACTGCACTGGGAGTAGCTACGATGGACGGGACCCTGGCTTGGGTCCCGGTCCCCGTATTGGTGACTTGTCTTCGGACGCAGGGCGTAGAACGTAGAGACTTGAGGATAACAACAGCAGCCGCTCCCACTGGGGGGCCCGGCTTATATTCTGGGTGGCGGGGCTCGCTCCGCTCCTAGCCACGACCACCTTCTCGAATGCTCGAGGAGGATCTCCAACTTCACAGGTGGACCCCCAGTCCCCTTTTGAGGGTCCCTGGGTAGACGCCTCCGGTCACGTGTCCTCCAGGGTCAACCAGAGTGCCATGGCCTCTTGAAACCCCGTTCTGGGACCGGCACCCCCGCACCCTATCCTGTAGGGCTGGCACTGCATGCAGCACCTGGTGCCACTGGTTGCTGTCAGTCAGTGCTCCTGGAGCCCCGCTAGGGCCGGTACTGCATCCACCTTCGGTGGTGTCTGCGATGTCAGTACATCGCTCGCCGTGCCTCTCCCAGGCCGGATTCACACAGTGACATGCAACAGTGTCACTACACATGTATGGGTACTGGCCAAAAGTCCAAGTGATTTGCACCTCAAAATGAGCATTGAGGAGGCGTTCATCTCCTGTTTACCAACCCTGATCCAGTGGTGAAAATTCTACACTCCTGTGGCGGAGGTGAGCCTCTCCACGGGACAACCAATTTACTTCTCTACAAAACGGTATTCATTTAATGCCCCCTGGAGGGATGGATGGGCTCCTACAATCACCAACCAGGATTTGAACTCGCAAACCTTGTGATCGGGAGCCGTTTGCTCGACCACTGGGCCGGTTTCACAGCTCTTGCATCGGACCTCAAAGCACATTCGGTGGCATGAAGAAGTGAGGATTTTTATTTTCTGTAGAAATACTTTAAGACTGATCATTCCAATGCAAGAACCTTTTTTTGTAAAACAATGTCAACAGTGACAAGGCAAATATTTTTTAAAATACCTCATGGTAATCATAATTTATACTCCTTTGTAAATCCACTGCCGTATAAAGGACTTCTCATGATGTTGTCAGTCATGTGAGTTTGTTTGACTATACTTCACCACGTTGGTCAGAGTGAGTTGATGGAGGGGGCGGAGGGTGCAAGACCGGTTCAGATAGCTCTCGCCACTGATGTTAGCTGTGGCTGGGAATCTCAATGGGATCACCACGTTCATAGCACAGTGCGCTAACCACCGCACCAGCGGTCCTCCTCAAATATAAAAAAGCTTAATGTTAATTATATTGTTTAATTTCTACAAAGGGAAAGGTTAAATGTGTTATTAAAGTATAATCCAGATGGAGAGACGCGGTGCCACCGTGAAGCGAAAGCATAACGTTTCAGCCACCGTTGGCACATTGGCGCTCACAATGGAAGGCTAAGCCCAGGGCAACTACTTGATTCTTAACGGTGCCCAAAATTGATACAGCGTCCACGCGTCGTAACATTGAGTTCCCGTCGCAAACCGCCGTGAGAATTCCGCACGCGTCTCGCAGCGTCTCACGCCGCCCCGACCGTTAAATAATGCACGGCCAAGGAACAAAAGCGCATGTGGCCAATCTACGGCCGATTCAAGCTCCCGTTGCGAGCCAAGCTTTCCAAATGCCAAAGGTGCGTTTGTAAATTCTAAAGGTGTGTACAATATGTACAAAAGATTAATTCCTTTTGGGAATATTCCACAGGAAGGGATGATCATCAGCCGACCGGTGGTCGAGACTAACTACGGAGTGGCAGACATAGGGAGGAGAATGCGCTCAAAAGAACGTCCACCGCACGGAGGTGGAGCAATGAAATCAGTCCGCGAGCCGGTGCCAAGTGGGTCGTTACATCGCAAGACCGCGAGGGATGGTGACGAATGAGGCGGCCTTCGTCCAGCAGTGGATTGTTTATCATGATGATGAAAGAGAAAATACTATATGCAACATTAAACCCGATTTTCAGTTCACAGGAGGTATTCAATAGAGATGTGCACCCATTATATATGTATGCGAAAGAATAGACCATTGTGTATCGACATCAAAGCTGAGCTAATCAACGTGATCAAGTATCACTTGCAGCCTTTACATGACCAAGTATCTCCATTTACGAATTAATCCTCCACTTTTGTGCACGCGTATCAATGCTTGGGACTGTGGCGTCGGTGTATAAATGAAAGCCAGGGGTGTCTCTTACTTTATAAGAGAAGGTAACAATGCCACGTGCAACAACACCTCTGCTGTGCTGGGAACCTAGACAGCATCAATCCCAAGTGTGCATTGACTTTCCAACACACTCATCATCAGCAGCCATTCAATCCACTGCTGGATGAAGGCCCCCAAAGTCGTTGCCACTCCTCACAATTCTGCGATGTAATAATCCACTTAGCACCTGCACATGAAGTGATATAATTGCATAAACTCCTCGGTGGACGCATTATTGGATGCGTTACATTTTTATTTTGAAGATTTATAGGATGCGGAATTTAAGATGTTAAGAGCAGGGGTTGGAATTTAAGACGTTAAGAGCAGGGGTTTGCTCATATTCTTGAGAGTCAGGGAGGTGAAACTTAGATGGTTTTGGCACCTGTTGAGAAGAGACAAATAACTAAACTATTAAACCTTGTTTTAGTTTACCAGGTAGGACCCACTGAGCAATGCAGCGCCTATTCAGAAGCGACCTGGCCACAAATGATAGCCCAATGAAGTGGCGTATCACGTGGAAATTTAAAGCAGCCAAATACTCTAAATGCATGTTTCTAAATGTGGAGGGGAAAACTGGAGGACCCGGATAAAAATCCACCCGATTACAGGGAGAACATGCAAACTCCAAATACACAAACATCAGGGTTAGAATCGAACCTACGACTTCCTGTATACCGGGCGAAGTAGTTAACAATTCGCTACCGTGGCGCCCATGTTTAGTTGTATGTGTTTTTATTTAAATGAAAACTTTTTCCGCTATTGCAATTGCGCAATCTTATTTTGCAATTTTTCCTTCAAGTTCTCTCCCCCCTTTGCTAGAGACGTGCATTGTAATGGTGAAGGTACGCAACACACACCACAAAAATAGCTCTTATCTAGTAGCTTGCAAGATGCCTTTGCCAGAAGTATTCCATCTACGCAATGGAGGCCCGTTCAATGAAAAAAAATTCTATAGATAACTGCTCCGTTGTATATTTAAACGAGATGTACATTTTCAAGATTAAAGATTGCTGTTCGAGTCGTAAAAAACATATCGCCTGGTCCAACATAGTACATTTAACTGTGAGCATAAAAATAAAGTGCAGAATCCTTTGTATAGCAGTGAGTTTGAATGCAATATCGACACGCATTATCATACAACATAAAAAGAGAGACGCTCATAAAGACGAAGACGGATACAGAACATATTTTTTTATAAAATGTATATAAACAAGCGTGTGTACCGTCGGCGATAGTCCACAGGAAATGTGTTTACAAGCCGATTACAATACACACCGTGATATTAAAGGTTGCAAGCTTTTATTCGAAGTAAAAAAACAGTGGTGTGTTGGTCCTGGCTGTCCAGAGCCAGCAGCACAAGGCTGTCTGTCTGCCGTTTGTGTTTGTGGTTCTTCCAATGCAACCAAAAGCCACACATCCAAGTGTCGTTCTAGTCCTGCCATGCAGCTGCCATGTGTCAGGGATGTCCTGAAATCCACCTCAGCTGAGACCATCAAGCAGAAAAACACAGACAGAGAGATGCAGACAGAGGGAGGATGCACAAAGACACACATGCACAGAGACACAAACACCGAGGCATACAGAAAGAGAGACGCACAAAGACACAGACACAAAGAGATAAACATAGAAACATAAAAAGAGACAAATACACAGGCACAGATATACTACATATGGAGAAATACAGAGACACTTAGACACACAAATGCACACAGACTGACACACAGACACTCACATACAGAACGATTCAGCGCTGAGAAGAGCAGCAGCAGCCTCCTCATCCCTTATGCGACAGTAATGCGATTCGCCGTGCCTAATGGATTTGGCAATCATAATACAACATACAGTACCATATATACATACACACCGACACATACACACATCCACTGCCACACATACAATGATACCAAGGCGCACACACATACACCAACACACACACACACACACCGATATACACACACATACACACACAGGTCACAGCGCTTTGCCAGGCATGCATCAATCTCTGCCCGACCTACGGGCTCTCCCGGCTTTGTTGTTATTATTATGCATTACATAGGCATCGTGATTTTGTTGTGGTTGTTGTTATTATCATCATCATCATTACAATTGCTATTATTATCGTAATTAAATAGAGCCTCTCCGTTCACTTACGAGAGGCGTTGCAGCTGCTTCCATCGTCTGCGCTGCATCCATGCCCGAGCTGCTACTGCCTGAACGCAATGAGCGCAGGCCCGGAGGAGCCCCACTCTCGTTGTCACATCCGCGGGAATTGCAAGAATCAAATAAAAATCCACACGGCAGCAGGATTCTACAATTTACGTAAAAGGAAAAAAAAATAACCTACGTATTTTTGAAGAGGGCTGGTTGCCAGTAGATGCCACGCCCTGCTGATGAGACTGAGAAAATCGAAACCAGTTGCTATACCATTATCAGTCTGCCTTCACTATCCTGTAGCCTCCGCTCCCTCCCCCTGGTTCCCTTCATGTGCAAGTCCCCCCCCCCCCCCCCCCCCATTTTGTAATGCCTCTTGAGATCCGGTTGTATGTAGATGCACAAGATGTATTGTGCGATGGTTGTGACTGAGCCACTGGGCCAGGCATGCTGAATACTGGGTTCAAGTCCAGGTTCTAGGTGTAGGGCTTTGTTTTGTCCTTATACTCAGCTGTGCCACTGGCGTGACATTTTCGAGAAACGAAGAAATGTTCGTTCGGAGCTTTCACACAAATTATAACTGGAAGATATCATCCAATTACTTCCTCGAGTTCTCGGCTTCCCTCGTAACCACACTAGAGATGCTGTACTGTCTTACACACCCGGCTACATTAGATTTTCAACACGTCACTTCGACTAATATTGTTTAGTCCACAGAGTTGGAAAAATAATCCGATTTAACGCCAGAGAAAAAGTGAAAAGGATGGGATTTGTGTAATCATTCATGACAACTGTCAATAGATCACTTAGAAACCAGGTGAGAGCATTTTAACAACTCTCTTTGGAGGTATGAGATGATCAACTTGAGAACTCGTTGCATCACGAGTGGCTCACCAGCACCAATGACATCGACAGTGGCGACTTCTCCCATTTTTAATTTGACCGATCATCAGCAGCCGAGATCGTTCTTCTGCTGGATGAGGGCTTCCCGGCGACCAGAATTTGATTCCGGCCATGGCTAACACAGTGGTGTTCTCAAGCACCGAATTTAAACCGTATTTATTTAAATGTAATATCATCACCGCCTTGTCACCCCCTTTGCCAACCCCCACTGGCCAGGGTGGAGAAGCGCGGTCAAACGTGGTGAGAGTCTTCAACAAGCAGTTGATTGACGAAGGGCTTTGAATATATATTATTTTAAACATTATATATTCCTTCCAAAATCACGGATGTCAGGATGTGGAAGTGAAGAGATGGCAGTATAAACGCAGTAAATCATTACTTTCAGAGTGCGTGCTAGGAAAGCTTCATCACCTTAATTACTGTGGATGTGTAACAGGGGCCAGACTAATTAAACTTGGTAATTTCCCCGATTCAAATTATTGCAGTGTCAATTACGAAGACAGAACTGCCAACGCACGTGACGGCTCGGGAAATTATGCAAGGTTGTCTCTACCTGAATGCATTCGATCATTCAGCCCTGTAAACTCATGACAGTTTTAATTTAAAAAATTCAAATAACCCCATATATATACGCCCACATCTTGCAATGCATTGTCGGAGGCAATAATAGACGCTCAGAACAAATACATTCTCTGCACTATGAATCACTGCTGACATTCATGCAGTATTAATGTAAAAAGTAAACGAAAAGCCCTCTCTGCAAATTGCTTGCTCACGCCACTGCTGCCAGTAGAGCCTCCAATAAAGGAAGATCAAGGCAGCCCCCCCTCTGCAATGGCATTTCGCCTCCTCTTCCATGTTGGCCAGACATCTCGAGGAGAGGTGCGAGTGCCCCACGCTTACCCCCCCACCACTTAGAACCTGCCCGACCCATGGATATACTCGTGGGTGGACAGAGGCGGAGGGATTCAAGTAACTTGCCGTGTCGCAACTGCTACGCCCTGCGACCGAATTGAAGCTGTGACCTTTCGAGCATAGATGCAGTGAGGTCACCATTATACCTCGGTAGCGTTCCTTCGTTGTCAAACGCCTAAAACATTAGTAAGAAGTTTGATCGGTGAATGTATTCTGTCTCCTTCATTCAGTGGTATAAACTCCATTAGCCGAAAACCTTTGCCGCTCATCTGCTGGTTCCCTCCCTTCACTCTCCCTCTCTATTTCCCCGATCACACTAAAACACAGCATACTTGTACCTATACATAAGATTTTGTCTGGCACCTGTTGTTCTCATTATTATATTTGCCCTGTGTTTTTAGACTCGCGTGCGTTTTTTTAATGACTGTTAAATACCTAGATTATTAGTTGTGCAATATTGCATAAGGCCTCTATACTCGTTCACTGCAATGTTGGTTTTTTGCCTTTGTTTTGTTGTATGTACATGTAAGTATTCTGAACTTCTTTCGCACCGTACGTAGCCAACGGCGCGAATCGGAGGTGCGGAGGAAGGACAACATACTAAACACAAAAATCAGCACTCAAGAAATTAGTTGGCAATCTACGTGCTCGCGCAGCACCACGGATCTCCCATTTAAAACATAGGCATACAACTGGCTAAACGGGATCATCCGTGCAACATATAAAATAAGACTTTAACTATTAGAGCCATGTGTTCATCAATTGCTGGATGAAAGGCCCCCCCATGTCATATCAAGTCATAGGGGTTATTTGA
This sequence comes from Lethenteron reissneri, assembly GCF_015708825.2. Lineage (NCBI taxonomy): Eukaryota > Metazoa > Chordata > Hyperoartia > Petromyzontiformes > Petromyzontidae > Lethenteron > Lethenteron reissneri. The sequence continues at coordinate 15,195,113 of NC_083798.1, read as the reverse complement.
CCATACTTGACCTCACTGGTCAGGTATGGGGGGGGGCTCAGGACCGGATCTGATATCAGTCGCCACTGATGACAGCCAAATAACTCGGATCACTGGGTTTACAGCAGAGTGTGCTAACCACTGTTTCACAATTCCACAACAATTTGCATATAATTGTGCAAATCAGAGTTCAACTTTTCAAGCTTTATTTCACACACTTATTGTCAGCGAAATTTGAGCTTTTAAATTAGAAAGAGTTACAAATCAGATACCACCCTGACTTGGCGATGCAGTGAAATATACTTCCGCTGTAAGATATACGGATGCCGCCACTACTATCTGTAGTTTGGTATTTTGCAGAAGTAACAGTGGTTAGCACACTGTGCTATGACCCTGGTGATACGAGTTCCATTTCCGGCCATGGCTGACATCACCGGCGACTGATATCTGAAAAGATTTTGGAACTCTATCCCCTTCGTTTGCCCGCACAGTGACCAGAGTGAAGTATGGTGAAACATCCCTCATGACTGATATGGTGTGGTGGGAGGCTTTCATCCAGCAGGGGATTGACAAGAAAGCTGTAAAATCTTGACTTAAAGCTTTCGTGACTGCAGGAATTGGTATTCTTGGGTCTTTGGGTAAAGTCACGTGGAGTGAGTGAGCTGTAAATTATTATTTCAGCATTATTAAACCTATTTCCTAACCCCAATCCTATCCATCCCACCCCCGTGTTTCAGACACGTAAACATTACACCCATTACCATGGTCACTACAGCCCCAAAAGCAATTCCAATTGGTTACTGTGACAAAAGGCCCTCTCGTAAATCCTTGTGCCCGGGACTGGACATCGCACTTGTCAGTACTACTTAAAGATGCTGAACTGTAGCAGTACCTACCTCGCGACTAATGTAGACACGATATTTAAAAAAATGCATTATCACATAACTCTGCTTTTTGTGTTTAGTTTATTGTCCTTCCCCCACACCTCTGATTAGCACGGTTGTCTAAGTATGGTGCGAAAGAAGTTCAACATACATGCATACAACTAGCTTGTATTGGTCATACGAAGAAGTAACCGATGCAATTAATGTTTTACCCCCTCAGGTGGCAACGATATCAGCTCTGGGCCATGCACTCATTTCTTTGGCACGACTCTACTCCCGGCCTTGTGCACAACACAGCTGCTGCCACTTCCCACAACGTTTCCATGGTTCCCTTCTTTTGAGCAAATTGATGGCGGCATGTTTCATATCACACAGCTCTTGCCGACGTTAATATATCTTTCTTTTAATGGGGGAATAAGCCAGCAGCATTCCTGGAATTTGCATTTCTCACGTTTTAATGAAACCTTTCCCTAGAGCTTTGGTGTTGTGTCAGTGCACCTCACTCCTAAATATTCTCCGGATGTTTTATATAATTCAAGGTTATATAATGTCCTTCTGGGTTTTTTCGTGCGTGTGTGGTGTCGCGTAAATGTATATATTTTACAACTTGGCATATTAAATAAGTCTAATTGTGAATTAAATTCGTTCGTACGTACTTTCAGTACGCCAGTGCAGTTCAGTGTGAAGAACGCGAGACATTCCAATGCACGTAAAGATCTGCAAAAAAACCAGCAGAACTAAGCCCCTCGTCCTGCCTGTGACAAAGCCACGCACGAAATGCATCTCAGAAGCTAAGCAAGTATGAGTCTGGTTGGCACCAAGATGGGGAACCTGCCTGGAAATTCATTATCATGTGTGGTAGGCTTAGGATGCGAGGTGGTGAGCAGATTATTGAATATATCTGTGCGTAGCTTTGAACGGTATCCCCTTGCACAAAACATTTTCTCCGGATACACCATTTTCCTTACACACACCAAATACTCGCGAACAAAAATGGCCAAGCATCCCAATGCCAGACGTTCTGGGGAAGAAAAAAAGAATTTGGGAGAGTAGGTGAGGCTGTCCTGGACCATAGGAATTCTCCACTATGACTGCAATGGAGGTACGTTAACACAATTCAGGGTAAAGTACCGCAATAGAGTAACTCCAATCCCTCCTCGGTATGCAAATGATTGCTTTGTGGAAGCCAACAAACTGGGCTCTCACCTCAAGAGAGAAGCGTTTTGCTCTTGCAAACATTAAACTTCATTATTTTAGCGGTTTAATCTTTGGGTAATACGGGTATTCAAATTATTGCTGGACCAAGCCATTAACATATTATGTAATTATCTATTTTACATACGTGTGGGTTTAAAGTTGCCAAACATTGGCGAATTGCCACTTCTTTGTACGATTGATATGGTTGTGAAAGAGCAATGCAAAATTGCTCACAGCTTTTTTTCAAAGTCAGTCTTTTAAACGAGACGCTGTCTTCCCGACAGACCTGTTCTTCACATGAGGACGGCTGCTTGCATTGTGGCCGAAACGTCGTGAGAATAATTTTATTATGTTTTATTTTTATTATTTTATTATTTCCCTTCTACGTGACTTTACCGAAAGAACCAAGAAGATGAAAACGGACAATCAATAAGTGTAAACCCTCTGTGATATATCTGGATATAAAATAACAATACGCTACGTGTGCATTCCGCCTTGCTTTATACTTCATTTAATGCTGGTATTTAAACAGTAATACTAATTCACAGCTCATTGCATCCATCCACCACTGGATCAAGGGATTCCCCACGCTGTGTTGATCGTGAAAGTTTTACCATACTTAACCATGCTGATCAGTGCAGATTGGGGAAGGGGACCGGTTCAGATAATCACTTGCCTCTGATGTTAGCCATGCCCGGGAATCGAACCTATTATACAGGTTCATAGATGCAGTGTGTTAACCACTGTGCCACCACTCTACCCAGGGTACAGAATGAGACACAAATTTGTCCTGTATATTATATTTTTGACAAAGAAGATGTATGTTTTCCTGGAGGCACAATGTAACACGTTCCATAACCGAATGCCTTAACGTTCCTCCTAACTTTCCATGTTGGAAGTCAAATGTCCTTAGCTGTTTTGAAATCTCAATATTAAAACTCATATTTATTCACTGCCCTTTCTAAAATGTTTTCAGAGTTGCTATCGTTTTAAGTTATTAATTGTATTTTGTTTAACACTGTACAGCGCTTTGGCACATTTGTTCTTGTGAAAGGCGCTATACAAATATATATTATCATTCTAAAAAGGCTTAAGCGGTCCAGCTTATACAAATGAAGCTATTTTGTCAATCCACTGCTGCATGAGGGCCTCTGCATGCTCTGCAGGTAGTGGGGATTTTCTTTGACCCCTGCTTCACGCTGGTTATTGCAAGGTTGGTCTTCGCAGGGGAGCATAGACGTGGGAACACATTACACCGGATATTTATTACGCATTGTTCTCTGCTGCCCACTACCCAGCACAGGCATCACATTAAAGCTCTAAATCAGCTTCAACACTGATTAGCTTCCGAAATCTGGACGTATCCCCACCGATTTGGTCAGAGGCTGGTTTTCCATACTATGAACCAAATGTGCTAATCTGTAACATTTTACCATCACTTCTTTTAACTGAACGGACTTACGAGGTTGCAATTTACCAGTATCTAAATATCACTCTTTATCGTTAAATGACTCTGTGCTGGCTACAAATTAGTCACAGCACTGCAATATAATATAGAACACTCTCTGGTTAGCGCACTCTCTGTGAACCTGGCAGCGAGCAGTTACATTTCTGGCCACGGCTAACATCAGTGGCCAGTGATAGCTGAACCTGTCCTGAAAGCCTGCCTCCCCAACCACACACTTATTTTTCCGCAAACCGCACTGACAAGCGTGATGAAGTAAGGCCGAACTGCCCCCATGACTGACATGGCATGGGGAGACTTTCATCCAACGGTGGGTTGAAAAGGGGCAGTGATAACTTTTTTGAATGAAAATACTGTCGTAATAAATGAGACACAGATAGATGAAAACGTGGTTTAGAGAACATTAGGTCCAGACGTTATGCAATCTGTTAAGTGTGCATGAGCAGGACTCATCCCTATAAGGTATGATGTCTTGGTGGTCAAGAATAGTGATGGAGTGGCAGCCAAGGAATGGAACGCATCAGAGAGAGCACATCCACCGAGGAGATGGAACATTGAAATAAATTCACGTACAGGTGACTAGGTGGATTATTACATCGCAGCACCATGAGATTGAGATGACAGTGGCTTTGGGGGATTACACATGGGTGCATAACGAGGATGAAAAATATAGCAGGTAGCACACGTAGTCAACTTGAACTTGTAACGTCACATTCAGACGTGTAAGGCGACACTGGGGTGGCAAATGCGCTTGAAAAGAGTGAGCCCTTTGTGAAATGAGCCAATGAGTGAGTGTGTGTGAGTGCCGTGACTCAGGGGCCCAAGCCCTCTCACTGCACGTGGTAGCATACAGTGCAGAACTAAACAGGGTAAGCCACCAGATAACGTTAAGATACGGAGAGGATTACCGGACTTGTTTGGCTTCCCCACCCTCAACAACCCATGCTCACCCGTGTGGGGAAGTATGATCACCGTAACTCCCGTGACCTACATGCCATGGGCAGGCCCTCATCCAGCAGTAGATTGACAACAACGAAAATCCCCAAACACCAAATTCTCGTATCCTTGCACCAATGAAAGATGTGAGGCTTATTCAAATATTGTAGTTTTCACCCCAGCCTGTAATGTTAACAACACTGTATGCTTAAGATTATGTACATACAATTACAAAATAGACATGAACTCATACAGCAAAATTCTTTGTATTATTGAAACACGTGTTTATTAAAATTTCCCTTGCCTTGTACATAGTTAAAACGAATTCAGGTTTGGTCAAAGCGTGTGTACGTTACAGACAGCTGCTGTGACACAATGGACAAAATAAATAACCGCACTTTAAATGCACACTTTAGTGTTGACGTATAACAACTCTTTTATAACTTGGGGGGGGTGGGGGGTGGGGAACAAAAACCCGACGGTCATCCTCGACCGGTGGCCAAAGTTCATGTCAATAAGCAGCAGCAGCAACACAATTGTCGACACACAACTGTGATACCACCACTACCAGAGTGTGTGGCTGGCACTATACCACAAAGCCAGCTAGAAAGATTTAAGCTGCGTACCGATTAAAGGGGGGGCTCTTCCCATGTGGTAGAATAAGATTGGTGGTGGGGGGGGTGCATCAAATATCGGCTCGAATTCAGGTCCTGATAAACGTTAATTTATATTAAACGTGAATTAATGCCTCTGATATTCATCATCTGTACATCCCTTTCTGTCATTGTCCCCCCCACCCTCTCCAATGAGCCAGCCATCAACAACAATAACAACCACCACCACCTGCACTTCCAAACACGGCCAACACCAGTGAAGACTGTGTGGGACCGGTCCCTGGGCATCCCCTCGGTCGACTCGGCCTCAAATGAGTGGCCTGGTGCGGTGGGTGGTGAACATCGCCACTGGGGAGACAAAGGCGGCCGGGCGTGACGACGGCCACCAACACCGCCTGTGTTGTACCGTGCCAGCCTGCAAATGTGCTCGTTAACAGCACTTGCCCTCGACGTTTGTTTATAGATACCCGACTGATTACGGAATGACACTTTCCTCTCCACGGCTGTTTGACAACAATATTGAAAGTCAAGTGGCAACAACGTGCATCAATCAGGAGCGTGCCAAGCTATTTGATACGCGTATTGAGATTGGTGGGCAATGTCGAGGCTTTGAAATACAATTTAGCTTTCTAGTGAACTTCCTCCCCTATAAATGGACCACACTACAGCAGACAATTAGGGCCCATGAAGACCACGAGATATCAGGATATCTTGAGTTATGTGGACATTTTCCTGAAGGGACCTCCGTGCCAGAGGGCGAAATTGAAGTTTATCTGAATGAACATCATCAAGTGGCACACATACATACACACACTGTTGGGGTTACCATGATGATGATACCCCCTCTTCCCACCCCACGCCGTGTTGGACATGGGGTGGTGGTTTTTGTTGTTGTTGTTTGACCCTAAATCACCAGGCAGGTCAGTGGGTTCAGATTGTAGCCGTGGCCAGGAATCGAACCCGGGGTCACCGGGCTCAGAGGTCAGTGCCCGAACCGCGACACCACACATCAAGTTCAAGTTCACACATCACGCAAAGCTGAAAATAGTCCACGTCGGGTTAATGTTACCGAGCTACGGATGTATATTCCAGAAAGGCTTGCTCACATTTGGCTACAATAACAGTCTTTATAACAAGACATCCAAAATGTTCGAAGTTGTATGAGACACAAACAATATGGCAGGGCGCCGTTCGTGAACGAAGTCACCGACCATTGAGTGTGGCGTTAAAGCCGACACAAAGTGGGATGAGCTGGCTTACAAGTTATAAACTTATACAGTCCAACATGCTGGCGTGGACTCATTCACACCAGGGTACAGTTTTACCGTCTGCACACACACACACACACCATAAACATAACTTCCAAAACTGCCGGATACGAGACATACACCAACCACGTGTCTACACACACACACCACAAGTCACACATGGATAAAAGACACAACTACAGAATTATGCACACGACACATACCAAAGGCCACACTACACACACACACATTACAAGCGCACTATAATTAGTACAGTACTGTAGACCACACGATACACACACACACACTACATACCACACACTATTCACACACCGCCGATGGAGGCCACATTGCCATAACTTCCCGTTCCAAGATACGCAGCCACACACGCAAACTACGTGTCGACTACGAATACCACTCACACACAATATAGACCAAACTACACACACACACGTGCTATAAGATCACCGTACCTACAAGGCGCACGTGGCCACGTGTCTGCACACACTACAGACACAACCACACACACTACAGACCACACTGTCTACAAGACACACACGCCACGTGTCTCTACACACACTATAGACACAACCACACACACTACAGACCACACTGGCTACAAGACACACACTCTAGACACAACCACACACACACTATAGACCCCACTGCCTACAAGACACACACGCCACGTGTCTCTACACACACTATAAAGTCACACACCATAGACACAACCACACACACACACTACAGACTACACTGTCTACAAGACACACACGCCACGTGTCTCTACACACACTATAAAGTCACACACCATAGACACAACCACACACACACACACTACAGACCACACTGTCTACAAGACACACACTCTAGACACAACCACACACACACTATAGACCCCACTGTCTACAAGAGACACGCCACGTGTCTGTACACACACTATAAAGTCACACACTACAGACACAACCACACACACACACTACAGACCACACTGTCTACAAGAGACACACGCCACGTGTCTCTACACACACTATAGACACAACCACACACACTACAGACTACACTGTCTACAAGACACACACTATAGGCACAACTACACACACACACTAGACACAACCACACACACTACAGACTACACTGTCTACAAGACACACACGCCACGTGTCTCTACACACACTATAGACACAACCACACACACTACAGACTACACTGTCTACAAGACACACACGCCACGTGTCTCTACACACACTATAGACACAACCACACACTACAGACCACACTGGCTACAAGACACACACTCTAGACACAACCACACCCACACTCTAGACACAACCACACACACTACAGACTACACTGTCTACAAGACACACACGCCACGTGTCTCTACACACACTATAGACACAACCACACACTACAGACCACACTGGCTACAAGACACACACTCTAGACACAACCACACACACACTATAGACCCCACTGCCTACAAGACACACACTATAGGCACAACTACACACACACACTACAGACCACACTGCCTACAAGACACACAAGCCACGTGTATCTACACACATTATAAAGACACACACCATATACACAATCACACACACACTATAGACACACGTGTCTGTACACACACTATAAAGACACACACCATAGACACAACCACACACACACACTACAGACAACCACACACACACTACAGACCCCACTGTCTACAAGACACACACGCCACGTGTCTGTACACACACTATAAAGACACACACTACAGACCCCACTGTCTACAAGACACACACGCCACGTGTCTGTACACACACTATAAAGACACACACACTAGACACAATCCCAACCCAAAGAGATCATCATCTCACCGTTGACAGGAGAGGTTCCAGCACCGGCGTTCCCCGATGCTGCGCGTCTCTCCGCTCGTAATCCATGCCGCCCGCTGCTCGCCACCGACTCCTCTGAACCCTGAGCGGATGGTGATGATGATGGTGGTGGTGCTGCTGATGATGATGATGAGTAACGACGTCGGTGGGAGATCGCTGATGACGATAAACGTAGAAGCAGGACAGCGAAAGGGCGACTGGCAGCAAGCGGCGAGTGGCGTGACCACCACCACCACCACTTGAACTCACGGAATTCGCGGCTCACAACTGGGACGCTTCATGCACCGGCGTGTGAATGACACGTGTGTAAGTGTGTGTGTGTGTAGAGTGTGTAGTGTGTGTAGAGTGTGTGTGTGTAGAGTGTATGTGTGTATAGGGAGAGTGTGAGTGTGTGTAAGTAGAGAGCGCCTGTCTGTGCGTGTGCGCGCTTGAGAGTTCGGCTCGGGCGCGCCGTTGGAAATCGTGAAATGTGGAAGGCGTCCGTCCCCCTTATGACTGATCCGCATCCACCACCCCACCCCCCTCTCTCTCCTCCTCCCCCTCCTCCTCCGATGGGCGTCCTCTCCTCGCACCAATCGCCACGTCGTGTGGGTGGAGGCGACGCTCGTCTCACGCTCGTGTTGCGTAGAGAGAACGGGGTGGGACGTGGGGTGGCTGGGTGGGACGCGGGGTGGCTGGGTGGGACGCGTGGTGGCTGGGTGGGTGGGACGCGGGGTGGCTGGGTGGTGGCAGGGTGGGACGCGGGGTGGCTGGGTGGTGGCTGGGTGGGACGCGGGGTGGCTGGGTGGGTGGGACGCGGGGTGGCTGGGTGGGTGGGACGCGGGGTGGCTGGGTGGTGGCAGGGTGGGACGCGGGGTGGCTGGGTGGTGGCTGGGTGGGACGCGGGGTGGCTGGGTGGGTGGGACGCGGGGTGGCTGGGTGGGTGGGACGCGGGGTGGCTGGGTGGTGGCAGGGTGGGACGCGGGGTGGCTGGGTGGTGGCTGGGTGCGACGCGGGGTGGCTGGGTGGGTGGGACGCGGGGTGGCTGGGTGGGTGGGACGCGGGGTGGCTGGGTGGTGGCAGGGTGGGACGCGGGGTGGCTGGGTGGTGGCTGGGTGGGACGCGGGGTGGCTGGGTGGGTGGGACGCGGGGTGGCTGGGTGGGTGGGACGCGGGGTGGCTGGGTGGTGGCAGGGTGGGACGCGGGGTGGCTGGGTGGTGGCTGGTGGGACGCGGGGTGGCTGGGTGGGTGGGACGCGGGGTGGCTGGGTGGGTGGGACGCGGGGTGGCTGGGTGGTGGCAGGGTGGGACGCGGGGTGGCTGGTGGTGGCTGGGTGCGACGCGGGGTGGCTGGGTGGGTGGGACGCGGGGTGGCTGGGTGGGTGGGACGCGGGGTGGCTGGGTGGTGGCAGGGTGGGACGCGGGGTGGCTGGGTGGTGGCTGGTGGGACGCGGGGTGGCTGGGTGGGTGGGACGCGGGGTGGCTGGGTGGGTGGGACGCGGGGTGGCTGGGTGGTGGCAGGGTGGGACGCGGGGTGGCTGGGTGGGTGGGACGCGGGGTGGCTGGTGGTGGGACGCGGGGTGGCTGGGTGGGTGGGACGCGGGGTGGCTGGGGTGGGTGGGACGCGGGGTGGCTGGGTGGTGGCAGGGTGGGACGCGGGGTGGCTGGGTGGTGGCTGGGTGGGACGCGGGGTGGCTGGGTGGGTGGGACGCGGGGTGGCTGGGTGGGTGGGACGCGGGGTGGCTGGGTGGTGGCAGGGTGGGACGTGGGGTGGCTGGGTGGTGGCTGGGTGGGACGTGGGGTGACTGGGTGGGACGTGGGGTGACTGGGTGGTGGCAGGGTGGGACGTCGGGGTGGCTGGGTGGGGAGCGGGGGTGGCTGGGTGGTGGCTGGGTGGGACGCGGGGTGGCTGGGTGGGACGCGGGGTGGCTGGGTGGTGGCTGAGTGGGACGTGGGGTGACTGGGTGGGACGTGGGGTGACTGGGTGGTGGCAGGGTGGGACGTGGGGTGACTGGGTGGGACGTGGGGTGACTGGGTGGTGGCAGGGTGGGACGCGGGGTGGCTGGGTGGGACGGTGACAGAGACGTTGACGTGGGGGCAGTGGCGCAGCGGTGAATGGGGGGTGAGTTGGTTATCTGATAAAGCGATCCTGGGCTGCTCTAAGCTCTCCTCTCTGAAAAATGTTCCGAATAGACACACACTTGGTGGGTGAAGTATGGTCAAACAAACTCCAACGACTGACACGACCGTGGAAAGGCATTTATCCAGACGAGGGGGGGGGGGGTATAAGGGCCAGGGCCAGTTCAGATATCACTTATCCACTCATGTTATCCGTGGTCGGGAATGCAACTTGGGCGGGCGGGTTCATTGCGGAATGCGTTTACATATGTGCGTAACGAAGGTGTGTGTATATAGAACCTTAATGGGATAATCCATGGATATTTCATTGATTTATTTTGCTTAAACCAGGCACATGCGCAACATGTATATAATAAAATATGATTCTGCGCACACGCACATTTACTGCGGGTAATTTATATTTTAACTGCAACGCTATTAACGTCAGACTCAGACTTTATTTCAGCGAATTAGGTACATTGAGATAAGCAGCTCTTTTACAAGGTGCGACAGCAGCCCCCTACACTGTCGGCAGTGGCAGCAGTGAAAGGGCATTGCGGGGAGGTAACGCACAAACGAGATGCCAGTTTCGAATATATTCAAAAATATAAAGTAACAGCTCCTCTATGACGGGTAAGTAGGGTCGATGGTGTGGAGGGACATCACTATTTCGAGAACACTCCCATGACACACACACACGCCATTCTATAACACTCACACCGAGAATTCCTGGCAGTGCCCTCTAATTCACCGGACACTGACATAATGAGTCCTCTGGCCAATTGAATGTCTCGTGGCCACCCCACCACCGCGTGCCCGCAGTGGCGGCGACCCTAAGAGGTGCTCGCAAATAGCACTTTCCCCAACATCATTGCATAAGCAACACGGGGGGGGGGGGGGTTCTTTGTGGAGTGGCTGTGGTTTTTATTTGGCACTCCGGTGACGCGCACTGTGAGCCCACCAAACTACAACCCCGGTAACGTGGGTTCGATTTTCGACCACGGCTAATAATATATTATTGGCGAGTGATATCTTAACCGGTTCTAATCCCTCCCCTTGGTCTGTTCAGTCATTAAGTAACCTGGTGCGATGTGTAAACACGAGCAGTGGGGAGACAAAGGCGGTCCGAAAGTGGTGATGGCCGTACCACGTCGCCCTTGTACGCCGTCCTGGTGGCCTTCATTGGTGGCCACTAATAACGCTTTCCACAACAGCCTGTGCGACTATACACGGAGACCTTTGTATTTGTTATAGCTTTTAACGCACCACTAAATTGTGAACCATATCTCATAAATACTCTCTGTAAATGTTATAGAGGGGAGGCAGCATCACGATGTAAACAAAGGAACACATCAAAGAGTGGGTTTGGGAAATATTCCGTACACAAGATCACCTATATTGCCTTGTGTTGAATCCCAATGATGATAGGTATGTGTAGTCCTAAAATATTTACACTGTGTGCGTGACTGTGTTTTGTTACAAACTCCCATGGCCATTTGGTGACACTCATATTCATCACGCGGAATGCGCGCCAGAGATCTCTGAAGCTAAATGAGGGTTGAGTCTGGATGGCTACCGGATGGGTTGACCATATTGTGCAAAAGATAGGTGCAATAGAAATTACGGACGCAAGAAGGCATTGCAGAAAGATCCCACGGTTGGTTTGCATTCCCTTGTCCCATCTTCACCAACCCGCACTGACCGGCGTGGTTGATGTATGGTCAAATATCTCCCATGGCTCGCAATGCGTGGTGGAATGGCCCCCTCTCTCACCCAGCAGTGAATTTACTAAATTGGGCCGGACATGTCATTCATACCCAATGTGTCCTTTTCGACAAAAAATGTAGTTACATTTTATGGAGAGAGAAAAAAAACCGACACAAAGCGTTTGCAATTCACGATGTGTACAAAAATACACAATTGCGCGAAAAAACTATACAAAGTCGGTTTAACTTAAAGAAGAAAAAAATACAAGTTCCCTGACCGGGAATCGAACCCGGGCCGCGGCGGTGAGAGCGCCGAATCCTAACCACTAGACCACCAGGGATCCTATACACCGTCCAGGCAGTACTCTATGTATAGAAAATTCTAACATGAGTATATGGAAAAAAATCGTCATTATAACGATTACTATAACATGTAAGACTGTTATTTTGCTGAAAGTTCTACAAGATACAGACGCAAAGTTCGTAGCGCGAAGAGGAAATGGCAGCGTGAATGGGAGATGGAGGATCATGGGATAGTGGAGCTCAGTTTCGCCCCCTATAGGACGCCAAGGGTGATGATGACTCCAATAATTGACACGTGCATCCCTCCTGTCAGATGGATTGAGACCATTCTTTCTGCCTTCCTCACGCCATGCGAGTTATTGGGCCATATTTCATTCACCACGCTGGTTAATATGGGTTCGTCTAAGCGAGGGGGCTTATTACAATGTCCAATCCACCAGTGGAATTGGTTGGGCTGCCCTCTGATGCGCACAACAGCCTACAAACATTGACATAGATTTAACAACACACAAAGGCGCCAGGCATTGCACGTATCAAAAACTATTCGGCCATATCCAAACCACCAGCTCAACGTCACTGCATGCATGTTGTAATTTATTCGCTTAGAATGTATCCCACCAACTTCAAGGAGCTGAGAAAATGTGGCCACATCCCAACGGGTAACAAAGACTTTAGACCCGGTTACACCCTCATTAGGACCCATGAGTAGGGTACAGAAATCAATGTTGACCACGGCCACTTGCCTCTGGGAGAATCCACATGTGTTCATAATGATTACATTGGTCCCAAAAACAACGTAGAAAGTGGAATAACTGAAAATAAAATTCGACAAAAAAAATCAAGTTCCCTGACCGGGAATCGAACCCGGGCCGCGGCGGTGAGAGCGCCGAATCCTAACCACTAGACCACCAGGGATCCTGTACACCGCCCACGCAGTGCACAACATCTCTGGTGAGCTTCTGAGATTCGACAAGATGTGTATGTGCAGGACCATTGAACTTCTTTCACGCAGTACGTAGTGTGTATGTTGAACTTATTTCGTACCGTACGTAGCTAACCGCGCTAATCCGGCGGGGGGGTGGGGGGGCAAACTGAACACGAGCAGTTATAAAGAAATTAGTTTTATACCTGTGAACCAAGGCCGTAGCCATGGAGGGAGTCAACATTGGGGGGGACCAAATGTTCCAGGGGGTCTGGGGGTCCCCCCCCCCCAGAAAAAAAAATCTAAATTTGAAAACTCATTTCCTGCCTAAAATATTTAAAAATTCACTAACACATTGGATGGATTTTTTTTTACAAGAATGTCTCATAGTGTATTGTATTACATTGCTTTGTTTTTCTTCTTTTCCTTTTCTTGTTTCATTGTATGTAATGGCAGAGATTAGGGATTAATAAAGTACAACCATAACCACAATAATATAAACAGAAATCTATGCATTGTTATATGAAGACAAGTCCAGATATTGTGGCTAAGGTTTAGCAAATTGTTGCTGTTATTTACATAGCATAGCAATGATTATTTATTTTTATTTTTGATAGCAATATATTGGGGGGGGGGGACATTTTTAGCATATTTGAATATTGGGGGGCATGTGTATATTATAATTACGGCCTTGCTGTCAACCCATTCGGTTTACCAGTATTCTTGTACAGGGACATTGAGTTTTCAGGTCCATACGGGCAAACAAATATTTATTTGTGTTTCTCCCTTGTGAAAAGACTTTGTAGGAAGAACGTCGCGATTTATAAGGGCACGGGGGTGACCAATAAGGTCTGAATCGGTCTGTAATAAGGCAGGCACTGATAAGGGGTTGACAGGCATGACGTTTTCAATCTAGATTTAAAAGTGCACAGCTCCAGTGACTTCCTAATAATCGGGTACATTCCGGGAGATTCTTTCGCAGATTGACAATACGTGTAACATCAAAACATCAATACGGTACTGTAATCGTGATCTTTATCTCGGCAAAAAGCTTGCAGAGTCTCAATACTTTTAAAGAGGGGGGGTCCTGCTCCGTTGGTTATGTTTGGCCCTATCTATTAGTGTTTGATTGTTGGAGTAAACAGGAAAGACCGGAGTAAACCCAACACGCACATGAGGGATAATACTCAAAAGTTGTACACGTGATGAAATATATCCGTGCGGCGACCTCCTCCTCCTTCTGCATATCCACACGCAAATAGAATTTGCTTCCACCGGAGTACTCTATTGGCCTTCCACCCTTACCTTAACCAGCAAGATGTGTTTATGTCAGTGTCATAAGCAAGAGGCAGCCTTGCCGAACAAATACTGCTCGTTTACCAGATGTTACTGGTAAGAGCACTCCCTCAAATCGACGGACCCCCTGTCAGCGCAAAGAATACGTTTTCAGAACTGCCACCTGGACACCTCACAGCCAAATTCTATAACATCTGGGACAGGTGCAACACTCATCAGCAGTATTCCTATCTAAAGTACAAACCTTTGCTTATCTCTTGAAATCTGACCGAGATCCGGCACTTTGTGTAGGAGCGCCCCCTGCCTGCATACAGCTGTCTCATTGCGCTGATGTTTGATATTTATGGCCACAATCTTGACAACATTTTAGATGACGATCTAAAACAAGGCTTGATGCATTATACATTCAGTATCCAGCACTCACCCATTCACTCCAGTAACTCGCTCACAGAAGGTCAGTCGCATCCTTATCACTCTTCCCATGTCGACTGTCATGGTTACTGTTCTCGTGAATTGAGTTCATTGATTCTTCCAACCCGTCTCGGCGGCTCGGGTCGACCAGACTGCTTCGTCTCATCCGCAGTGTTCAACCACCATCACTGCGGGTCACAACGCTTCTGCGACTTTGGAATTCCCTCCTATCGTCTCGACCCCCCCCCCCCCGCGCTCTTACGACCTAGCTCAATTCAAGGACCGCTATTAACTTTAGTAAAAAAAAATGATAGTGCTCTTTATTGCTGGCTGGCTGCTTAATGTTTTTGGCGGGTTGTCATGTGCTCAGAAACTGTGATTTTAAAAAGAAAAGTTTAGTGATGTCACACTGTTGTGGTAATTGAATCAGAGGATCGGTTCAATTACCACAATCGTATGGTTCGCTGTCTAGAAATCGCCGTTTGCGTCTATTATCACTCTGATACTCACCTATTCACAAAAACAGAAGCCAGCAATTTTGTCATTGAAGTTTCCTTTTTAAAGCGAACATGAACATATAAGAGTCTGTTTGACCACATATGAACAAAATGGCACTTTGGTAGTCCATCACTAAATGACGCGTTGGTACAATACTACTAAGCAGCGTGTCATTCAGCAGGACAACTCTGGACTGGTTTCAAGATCACGAGTCTCATCTGCAGACCGTGGCCTGTTGACTCGGTGTGATCTATTGATGTCGTGCATCTTTCATTTTCACTATTATACCCATCGTCTACTAAGAACGATGTGTAAATATTGCATTGTCGTTTGAATGGAAGATTGATTAACACTCGGATAGGTGGAGATATGACCATTTGTGGTTGCCATGTGCCCTGGTGTAAGGAATGAAATGGGCTCCACCTTTCCGCCTATCTCCCAAACAAACACTCTTCGGAGCCCAGCGCCTTGGCCTCTAATGGTCCGTTGGTCCTGGTGTTGTTGTACTGAATGGACATCGCGAAGCTACACTGAAAGCGCATCGATCAACCTTTTACATAAGTGCAGTTTTTTATAGAATCCGGCAGATGGCGGCTGACGCCTTACGACGCGATACTATCCATTGTCTTTTACCGCCAGGGTATATATTTTTTTAATTCATAAATATCAACACGTACAGCACATACAATTCCGCACATTTGTGAGAATGTAATATTGGTTTGATAACTTGATAGATATGGCGTGCATTGTTATACGTGCGCCATTTGAAAAACAAGCCATCATTTATCTTACACTGCGAGGTGAGATGTTAACGCAGGGCAATTCAGTTACCATATACACCTCCAGCAATCCAGGTGCGAGCCCTGGCAATGGTCATTCGCGCCTGGAATTACTGTTATCTGAGCCTGATGTGGCTTTCCTATAGATCAACTCGGCCCAAAATAAGATACCTGGATCGACGATGTGTCAGTCCCTCATTGGGGAGTATGTCGTGCTTAAACGTGTGTCTTTCTGACCATTGGATAAGGACCTCTCCACGCCTGTGTTATTTGATCATCCTCCAGTGCGGATTGGTGGCGGCGGGGAGCATGGACGTGAGAGCATAGAAGTACAGTACAACAATGCATATTAATGCACTGCTCCTTGCTGATCACCACGTAGCCTCGCAGCATCGAACGACCTGCGTGTGTATGGTGCTCACCCTTAAAAGCATCATCCCGGTTCACAGCCTGATGAGCTTCCAAAGCCGTGCCATTTGGTCACAGACGAAGGACTACATTCTGGTGGAAATAGCCGTGGATATGAAAATCTCAGCTGGAGAATAATGTTGTTGCCTGGTTTACTTAATATGTTGGTAAGTTTGTGTTTAGCCATAAGTTGGTGGCCTTAGTTTCCAAATATGTGCAGGGTATCAAACCCTTATATTGTACATCACATGAAGTACAGATGCAGCCCTGAAATAGCGAGCTCACGCCACTACTGACGGAGGGCATCCACTAGAAGGAGTTCTAGAGAGCCCCTATGGATGGCATTTAACCTATAAAGTCCTCTTACACGCTGACCAGACATCTAGAAAGGGGTGGGGACACCTACATTTTGCCCCACGACACACGACCTCCCGATCGGACTCACTGTGGCGTGCCTGTTTATAAACCACTGACTGGGTGGACAGAGGCGGCGGGGGATTTAAGAGGCTGAATCACGTGTTAAGGCAATGTGTTAACACAACGGCTCCGTCGTCTTCGACCCATGAGAAACGTAGCTTTCTTTTTGACATAATTCTTCACGTAAGTGCAGCACAAGTAGCATGTTTTCGCTAATAAAACATCCTGAAAGCACATATGCCTTGGAAGAATATGTTCATTGTATTCTCTCTCTTTAGTATTATTAAATAAAAAGCGCCAAGTGTTGATGACAATATGTGCCACAACCTGTAATGAAGCGCAATGAATACTAAGTATTCAGTTATAACCAATGCAGCAAATTAGTCTTGTAATTAAATGTAATTATGTTCTCATATACATCGTATTAACATCGGAAATAATTGTAAGCTTTGCTGCAGCTGTCTGCTGGGACGGGATGTCCTTACCGCGTCTTTTCGTGTACTTTTTCTAAAACACAGCCTTACAGATTTGAGACGTATCTGTAACGCTCGTAATAATTCGCAGTCATATTCTATCCACTGCTAGATGGAGGCCTCCCAACGCCATGCCGGTGATGGGGGATTGTCTGATCATAATTCTCCACCCTTCGTCAGTGTGGCTTGGTGAAAGAGGTGGGGTGACCTGAAACGGTTTAAATCTATCACTCAAGACTGAAACTCCATTCGCCTGACTCAGAGCGCAAACCACCACAACACCGCTCCCCCAATTTGTCATCTATTGTTGCGCTTTATTTCAAATTAAACGTATTGTATGTTTGTTTATTTGTACTTGTCATGCATGATGTAGGTTACTGCAGTAGTTTTGTTTCTACTGAGATCAAAGGACTGTGTCAAAAGTTTCGGGTATAAGATATTGAGAATGTTCGGTACGGCAATGTGCTTACATCCATCCCTATGTAAGTGTATGTATGTTGAACTTATTTCGCACCGTACGTAGCCAACCGTGCTAATCAGAGGTGCGGGTGAAGGACAAAAAGCTAAACACAAAAATCAGTTCTAAATAAAATAGTTTTCAATCTAGATGTAAAATTGCATAGGTTCAGTGGCTTCCTAATATCGGAAGAAAGAGCGTTCCAGACGGTCGCTGCAGCACATCTGAAATCACGCGATGCGGTGTCCGTCTTTGTTCGATGGATGGCCAAAAGCCGCTGCGAGGATGACCGGAGTTTGCGTGATGGTTTATGCACCTTGACGAGATCAGCAAGGTGTTGTGGTTCCTTCGGCAACCGGTAGCTAATTCAGCTCGTCGAGGACTGGATGGACATGTTCGGATCTTGCGGTACCCGTCAGGCCACGTGCTAAATCATTTTGTACACGCTGCAGCTTGGTGATGTTTTTGCCAGACGTCCCGTAGAGTGGTGAGTTGCAATATTATAGCCTTATCGATACTATGCTACAGGTCATCGTGTTGGTTATGTCACGACTCAAAAGTGGTCGAATGTGTCGTAGAGCACTGATATGAAAATTGCATGCTCTGACTCTATTCTGCACGTGGTGATCAAACGACATATTCTGGTCGAGTATGGTGCGGAGGTTCTTTAGATGAGTATAAAACTGAATCCTGTGACTTTAAATACATGTTTGGTATACATACATATAACGGTTGGGAGAGGAAGCGCGGCCATTCGAATTAAATTCCCCGCCACGGCTAACATCAGTGGCGAGTGGTATCTGGACCCAATCATGCCTCACTTCACCAACCACGCAGCACAATCGAGCGTGGTCAAACACGAACTCCAATGACCGATACGGCGTGGGGAGGCCTTCATCCAGCAGTGGATTGACCAAAGGTTCTGAGCAGAAACACAACACGTGGACTCATGCAGAGTTGGTGGCACTATATAACCTTTAATAATACAGCCATCAAAGCGCTCGCAACATCATTACGCTATACTTGATATAAATACTCCGATATGGTATTGTATATTGGTATTGTAACATTGCAATACTGCATTTAACGTTATGTACACAGCATACCGCTCGTTATACTATTACACAGTTCGAAACAATTGCTAGTGTAATGTAAAAGCGCGTAAGCAATTAATGAGAATACTAACAAACGTATACGCCATGGCAAACAAAAACAACCGAAGAGAAAATCATAAAATGAGCATCCCAGTAACCCTGGCCGCGTGTCGCACATGCGGACGTGTTCTATAGCTGCCTGCACTTGTTATGACGTACAACGCTATTCGCAATAGCAGCTGTAGAGGTGCTCTCCAGGGGGGCCCCCTTGTATAAAAACGGGGGCGCTTTTCTGATTGCATTTGCTGGAGAACAGTGGGCGCCCGCTCAATGGGAGGTCGCTCCTTCTCAGCTGCTGCTTCTACAGTCTGGAATTACACCCCCACCCACCCACCCACCACCTTTTAATCCGTGCTGCCGATTCCCTGCTCCAGTTGAAGTCTAGGCTGAATACCCAACGTCTTTCCCCCTGCATTTGACCGTCTTCTATAATGTAACCATTACAGTACACTACTATATGGTTGTGTATACCCTCCCAGTTGTCGGTGCTTTCTAGTCATGCGCACGTGCTACATCCGAAACGCCAGTACTCGTGAGATGCATCTGGACTAAGACACAATGTACATCATATAGAAATCCGCCACAGTCAATCCACTGCTGAATGAAGCCCGCTCCAAGCCGCCGCCATATACCGCGATCTCGCAATGCCCCAATCCATCCAGCAGCCACACAACGAGATGATGTAATTGCTCCATCTCCCTCGGTGGACGTGCTCTCGGACGCGTTCCATTCCATGGCTGCAACTCGGTCACTATTCTCGACCATTGGCCATCGTCCAAGCCCGCGATGCATTTTCCGAACAGTCGAAATCGTGACTTTTAACCTGCGTGATCACGTAAACCTCAGCTCACGACGTGGTTCGGAGTGGCGTTCTGCGCTCTGGAGACTCGGTAAGACGCGTGTATATGACCCGTGTGTATTTGTGTGAGTGTGTGGTTTAAAACAAGCAGCCAATGCAGCGTGAACATCAGACGGCAAAAGTGGCCGAGCGTGGTTGGAGGCCCCAACATCTTCTGGTATACCGAACCTGCCTTAATAGGTCCATGCCCCCAACAGTCTACAAGATTACATGGGGACCCTTCGTGTCGTTGCTCCATGTGTGTCTGTTTGGGGAGCGGTCGTGCTACAAGCACCGGCGACGTGGTTTCAACGCCTGCCCGTGGCTAACACATCAAAAGGTGAGTAATACGTGAACCTGTTTTGGACCTCCCCTGGGTCGACCCAGCCTTGCACGAGTACCATGTGTCATGTTGTAACCATCGGCACTTGATAGACAACAGCTTGTCCGGCGGCTCTGCGGGCATCTTTGTGTGTACTCTTTTTTATATTATAAGGGCTCTGTGACTTTTCACGCGGATATGTGACATGCAAGATTCACGGCGTCAAGGAGGAACGGGCTTGTTGCAGTCACCATACTCCACCCTTGAATGGCACACGCTGTATATTGCGCCCACACACACACTACGTGGGGTGTACAGTGATTTCGAGGGTGTCAGGCACATCTAACGTGTTGTTGGCGCATGGCTTCATTTCTGGTGGAAACCTGCCCCAGTGTCAACGGTGCCAACAATGGGCCGTAACCCATCCATTATCGCCGTGATGGGCCATTCCACGGTGACGGAAATTGCAATCGGAGGAACGCGTGCGTATTGTTCGATATGGCGATTAAATCATGGATCACACCGCTCTGTCGCGTGAAACAATTTAGGAATTATAAAAGTCCGAATGATGATTAACCCCCAAAGCAATCCGTATTGTCGACTCCATTACCCCTGTTCAAGTCCAGGCTCCAAAACAAACCTTTTTGTCTTTTGACTGATCGCCTCTTGCTCTTTATAGAATAAATCTCCCCCTCCCCCGCCGTTCCTGTATATCGTCTTGAGATATGACCCCATTCAGACACTATATATAATTCCAAATGATTTTGTATATATACAGTAGTTGTCATTGTCAGGTTCTCTTTCCAGCGCTGTAGTTCCACTACTGTCTCATTGATTACATGATAATTCAACGCAAATAAATACATATATTCATACATACACTTACATGGAACTATAACGGACAATTGCCAAACTATTTTCGTGTTGCTTCTTTTCGTCACAAATTCCTTCCAATATGGCAAAACAAACATCACGACGGGACGCAGTTTCTACTCAGCATTATTGAGACACAATAAGCAGACACGTGCCATCCCTTGGCTTGCCACTCCGTAGTTTGTCTCGACCATCTGTCATCGTTATTGTATTTCGATGTCCAAGAAAATGACGGTGGCAGGAAGCCAAATAGATGGAACGCGTCGGAGAGCATGGAGGAGATGGAGTGATTAAATCAGCACGTGTCCAGGTAGATGCTAGGTGGATCGTTGCATCGCAGAATAATCCACACGTGGGACAACGTATCGTGGCTGCTGATGCCGACGAAGATGATGACTGAGTATTGTTACGAGTATTATTATTTTACGAGTCACCGTAGCGGTATTATATGTGTTGTATGCTTGTACACGTGCCGAATGTTGATGATACGCTCAGCGAAAACATCGGTGCAGCATCGAACAGCGCTCGCTGCACGCGTGCTATCCTCACAACGCCTATGTACCGTACCGTGCGTGTGTTAACATTAGAGTAGATGATTTCAAATGTGCGACACACGCACGCGCACACATACTGTTCCTATACGATGTTTGTGTTAATCACGCTTTATATAGGCTACGGAAATATGATGCTCGCGAACTAAATTGGCGCACTTTGACAGCAATAAGCCTAATTTCTCAAATGTAACACTGCTGCTGCTGCTATTAGGTGATATGCGCCGATATAACCCTGAAAATAGCATATATCTGGCATGCTTGCATGCACACATACACTAACACACACACATGCGCACACACACGCGTACAGCCGGGTGTGTGTGTGCAACCAATGATCGAGCTTCAACGAGCTCGACTGAGCAACATTGATTATGCTACAGGTTATCGAGAAAAGTTCCGCTTAAGCTCATTTAGAACTTATTTTAGAAATGATTTTAGACCCTCCAATATACCACGTGATCCGCACGTGACGCTTGGGAAGTCTCATCCAGCAGTGTATTGACAAAAGGGCTGTACACGAGCGTGCAAGTGTTGTACTGTATATGCTAAATATATGTGGTTGGAAATAGACGACACGTGCTTAGGGGCTGTCGGAGCCCCGTGGTGCATTGACTGCAGTTTACAGCCTACCCCTATTATAACAAAAACGAGATGACATAGACCTATCAAGTGCTGCGGCCAGTCAGCCTTGAGCCGATACTCAAGTTTCAAGTTGATCTTGTTTAACCAGGTGACAAATCAAAGGATCAGGATTCGTCTAATTAGCAAGAGTCAACTGGGTCATTGGTCTACCAGCAGTGGTGTGGATGTTTGGTACGTCTCATCTGAATCGAGTAATTGACGGCTAATTTTAATTTTTTTGTAAATGTGTACCCGACGAACAGCCGACACAAGCGGTGAACGTCCTCTACCGCTTTACTATTTGGGCTGTGCACATGACGATAGTTTTATTCAGCTATCGGTCGCACACGTTACTCTTGTTATGGGGCGGGGGTTAACAGTGCGAAAATAAAGTGCATTTAAAAACAACAGAATTCGACATAATTACAGGCGAAATAAACAACGAACGCGTTTTCACCATTGAAAAGAGAAGAGAGATAGAGATACATGTCTTGGATTTTCAGGTTTGATTTTGAGTCCAGGCTCCTGCACTCGCGGTTGTGAGATCCACGCGTAGTATCTATACGTACACGTGTGTGTACTGTGCACGCATGCAGTCACATTTGTAAGGGAATACATATCACATTCGTGGTTATGATGAGCGAGCTACCACTCACGCAATTGAGTTTTTAATTAAGTGTAACTATGCACACAGCCACGAATACAAAGCAACACTTTACAAACCTCTGCGGCTGTGTGCGGTTTTTTTTGTCAGCAAGAAGGTCACCTATCAGTGGTGTCCGTGACAGATAGGCCGAGGTGTAAATGATCGGAGTGGAGTGGCGCTCCAGTGGTTAAGCGCTATAAACTGGGGCGACTTATGTGGTATCAGAACCGGTCTTAGGCTATCTAACCTTTCACCAACCGGTACTGACCAACGTGGTAAAGTATGGCCAGGCAACCTACCGACGAAAGGCCTTCATCCAGAAATGGATTGCGATAGGGATGCGAGTTATTTCATAATTATTATTTTTTATAATCGAATGTTTATGTTCTAAAAGTGATTTCCCGTCTCTTGAAAAACCCCGTAGTCGTCTTATATGAGCTGCTTACTGCCGAAGCTGTACAATAGGAAGGAGTCGATGTATTTAGTAACATAAGGCTTAAAGACAATTTCTTGTTTTAACGAATTGCCCACTTAGTGTTACAAGTGTCCGGTATATTTTAGCGCATTTCTCCGGAAAACTTCATGGGTAATTACTCTAAAGGATGTTGACGATTTTACATTAAACTGCACCCACTTTCAAATCGATATATCGTTTGCGTTAAACACAATCTAGTAATAAAATCATGAAATCAAACGCCCGTATTATTAGGAGAAATCTGTCTCATCTTTTGCAAAACTCACAGAAATAATACGTGTGTGTGTGTATATACCGTATACTGTATATATAAATCGAGCACGTCTTTGCAACGACCTAAAGTAATACTGCCACAATGTACTATATATATGAAGAGCGATAAATTTGTAAACACAACGAGACATCGTACAATCAGCATAGGCCGTGTAACACGAATGAGGCCACCCATCAACACTGAGAATGAGTGTGTGTATGTATGTATGTATGTGCGCGTAAATCTTGCAAAAACACCACTGCGTTTGTCATTAACACTGCCTTACAATAAAAACAAATGAACTGGCTGGACAAACAAAAAAATTATATAATACCGACGTTTCAGGAAATTACCCTTCTTCAGAACGGGACCATTCTATATATGTTTTCTCATGTAAGAGAGTGTTAGATCCATTATTTAAGGGCGTGAATGTCGATTGCGGCGAGTTTATCTTTAATATATCTATGTTTGTGCTTGTGTACTACTAACACAGTTCCTTATTTTTTTGTATACATTTGTATGTACTTGTACATGTGTGTGTGTGTGTTTGTGTTGTATACAATGTCATCGTTGTGCCATCGCGTTCGCGGCTTGGCAAATGACCACCGCGAAGCTACTCGGCTCCGTAGTAGCCGTAGCACACCACATCTTTCAGACAGCTCTTTTCGAAATCGGTCGAGGCGGGGGGTCCCGTGGGGCCCCCCTTCGCCACGGCCACGCACTCCGCGTCTACCCCCGAGAGTCGCCGCTTCTTGCCGCCCCCACCGACCCCTCCGACACCGCTCTCGAACACCCCAGAGTCCGTGGACTCTGCCGACTTGCTGGATGGAGGACTCTCCAGCAACTTGTCCGGCCTCAGATCCTGCTCCGGGACGGGGCCGGCCGCGCCGATCTGCTGCAGCTCCTGGAACATGGAGCCACCTCCAGCCGACGACGACGACGAAGACGACGTTGTCGACGACGTTGACGGAGGCTGCGACGCACCTGCCAAGGGTGCGATCACGGCGGAAGGCGCCGTCGCCAAACCCGACTGCTGCTGCTGCTGCAGAGGCGACGGCTGCTGCAGAGAGGCCGCGTGATGGTGGTGATGGTGGTGGTGGTGATGGGGAGCGCGACTCGACCACGGCTTGCCCCAGTCGCTGGCCGCCGCCGCCGCGGCTGCGGCCGCCGCGGTGTCGCTCGAGTAGTAGCCGAGCGAGCACGCGGAGCTGGGGGGCAGCGCGAGCGACTTGAGGCCGTAGGGCAGCTGCAGCGAACCCCCGGCTCCGCTCCCGACCCCGACGCCAACTCCGGCGCCGTTGCTCGCTCCGGCCGATCCCACGCCGCCAGTGTCCGCCTCGTACGCTTGCTGGAACGGTCCCACGAGCCAGCGCTGGACCGACGCCGGCCCGCACCCGCCCAGGTCACCGCGGTCGGCGTCGGAGAAGCCGGCGGCGGCCGCGGCGAGCTTCGAGCTGTACGCCGACGAGCCGAAGCGCTCGGCGAGCAGGGAGCTGCTGTCGTAGCGCGGTCCGCCGAGCAGCGAGTGATGCCGCGGGACGTCGTGAGGTGACGGCGTGAGACGGTCCGCGTCCAGCCCCGGGTACATGCTGCGCATGGGCACGAACGCACGCGCGCGCGCGCACGTGTTAAGGAACCAGGGGCGCGCAGGTGCAAACGCGCCTGTTGCAGTCGCGTGCGATAATGAGCGGATAGAGCTGTGGACGTACGCGCCCGCCCGTATACTGCCACGTGCGCGCGCGTGCAGGGCGCACACACAAACACACACACAAACACACACACACGTGCAAAGACGAATACAAAGATCCACTTATAGCCTAAATTTACTTTTGGGGCAAGTGTTGTTAGCGAGCACAAATGAAGGTCGGCACGGTACACGACGGGGTGGGTGGCTCGTCCGACCGCCTTTGTCTCCCCAGTGGTGATGTATACACCACCGCACCGGTTACTCGTTTGAGTCGACCTAGGGGACGCCCAGGACCGGCTCAGAGAATAATTAATCGTCACTGCTTTTGGCCGTGAGCGGGAACGAATTCGGGTCGCTGGGCTCGTAGCGCAGAGCGCTCGCCCGTGTCACGATCACACACACGCATACACACACGTATGTACACAACCATGCGCAGCAGGTAATTTGCACGCACGCAGTCGTGCATGCAAGTGTGTACACGTGCGCGCACACGGACACGTGCGCACACAGGACCGCGTACGTGCAAGTGTACACACGGGGTACGAACTACAATTGGATACAAACGCGTACGTCCACAGCCACGTGTACGCAGAGCCACGCGTATCCACATGCGCACATGACTAGGTGCGAACGCATGCACACGCACGGCCATATACGCGACGATGCATTTAGTCGACGACAAACGCAAATGCACGCGCGCACACACGTGTGCATTTACACGACCAAACACACCCACGTACACACCAATGCGCAACCTGCATTATGCACGACCACACACGTGTCGACACAGGCACATTCAAACACGTGCTCATTCAAACGCATGTATTTGCACACGTCCACACATATGTATGTGATCACACAGACGTGTGATCACATACATCACAGAAACATATGCGCATACTCGACTATTTACACGCAACTATATAGATCATGCACGTGCAAGAGACATGTGCATTTACACAACACGAACGCATGGACACGCATGTACGCATATGTGCACATGCATGCATACACCACATACACAGCCATACATAAACGTATGCGCATACATGACCACAGACCCACATACACAACAAATGTGCACACGTCTGCACTTAAATTTAAACATTTACAAAGACAAAGACCCACCCTAAAGCCTTAACAGACTGTTGGGGCAAGTGCAGTTAGCGATCACCTATGAAGGCCGGACGGAACATAATGGGGTGGGGTGGCCAGCACCATGCCCAGCCGCCTTTGTCTCCCTAGTGTCGATGTTAACACACCGCACCAGGTACTCATTTGAGGCCCAGGACCGGTTCTGATAATCGCCACTGGTGTTGACCAGCACTCCCCTGTCGCAAAACCTCACGAAGTTGCAAGCGTACACACAAACACACGCGCAGTCATATGAATATGTACATAACCTCGCAGTGGTCACACACAACACAGCCGAATACAGTGATTCCACCCTATAGACATTTAGACTGTTTGGACAAGCGCTGCAAGCGAGCACCTGTTAGTAGAGGGCCGTCTTTGTCTCCCCGAGTATTGATGTTTTCACATCGCACTGGGTAATGGTTTAAGTCTGAGTCAGCCTAGGAGAAGTCCCAGAACCGGGTTTGTCATTACTCGCCACTGACGTTAGCCAAGTTCGTAGCGCAGTGCGCTATCCACTGCGCCAATGCTCTCAACGCAACAAAGACAAATACCCCCCATATAGCCTTCACAGAGCGCTGGGGCAAGAGCTGTTATCTAGCGAGCGCCTATGGAGGCCGACACAGCGCACGAGGGGGTGGGTGACCAACACCACTACACACACAGCCCCAAAGGGACAATCACGCACAACCCACACGCCGCCTCGTTTGGGATATTCGTGCGCAGCACGGCGTATGGAACTGTCCGATGTGATACCCCACTGATTTATTGAATGGTGTAAGCAAATACGACGGGCTCTGTTAGACCGAGTGTTATCAGGAAAGGGTTGACATATTTATTACGTGCATTGAGATTAGTGAAAAACGTGTAGAGGTTTTGAAAAAAAATCGCCTATATTCCTTCCCTATTGTTTTAGCGAGGTATCTATAAATTGATCACCCTGTACATGACCACTAATCAATCACAATGCATAGTGGTGTTGGCTTGTAAAAAGGTATCTTAAACCCCCAAAACATTACATTGAGAATGTATTTCTGATTCAACTTCAATCCCTTTCGTATTTCTCGCGCTTCGATAAACCGCGAGTAAAATTAACAGAATACAAATTATCATTCGTGTAATTGTATCCATGAAAGCCTCGCTCTTTTCATGCAGGGTCCTGCTACATCGTGACGTTTGATCACTCCCTCTTCAGGAGAAGTCCTCCATGGAGAAGGCAGGCCAATCACTCCGTGGAAAACCCACGCAGGTAAGTGGATAACACAAAAAAAGTCTGTCGCACAAGACGGAAAGACGGAGCCACTTGCTGTACTGCCATCAGCTGTCCACCCCCACTGCCCAGCGGGTCTGGGAGGTAAACTAACCTACGTGATCCACCAAGCCCTTGCGTGCAACGCGATCTTGTATACTGGTCTGTACATCCTCTGCGCATTGAGTGTACACTATATGTGTGAGTGCATCGTTTCGTGTTGGTGTCACGAGGACGGGCACCGTCGCACATTTGCAACCTATCTTCTTGGTTGGTTCTTTCGGTAAAGTCACGTAGAATGGAAATAATAAAATAATAAAAATTTAACATAATAAAATAATTCTCACGACGTTTCGGCCACAACGCAAGCAGCCGTCCTCAGGTAGAGAACAGGTCTGTCGAGAAGACATAGTCTGAATGACACACCCCAGGCTTGGAGCGTCTATTTTAGACCGAAATTTATTTGCGACCTAGTTATACCAAATAAACATTATCTTAATTTATCCAGCAACGCCTGAGTGAGTATCAAAAGTATTGTCCATGAGGGTCTTGCAACATTGTGATGTTTCCCCATGGAACTCTACGGGCATGTCCCGCTAGGCGAAGACCTCGGGGCCGGCCCAGGACTTGCTGGCGGGACTATGTCGCTCGGCTGGCCTGGGAACGCCTGGCAATTCCCTAGGAGGAGCTGGAGTCTGTGGCCAGTGAAAGGGAGGTCTGCACCGCCCTAGTCACCATGCAGCCGCCGCGACCCCCACCAGGACAAGCGAATTGAGAAACCAACGAACTTCCCCCCTCGACCATTATATATACGGGGTAGTATTTCTTGTGATCTCTCATTTACTCTCTCATTTACTTGATACAGCTGTCGTGGCTGTGACAGTTCCACCAGAAGACGGAGGCTTGTGTTGCTTCCAAAACGTCGTGAATTTTTTAATTTGTTTTATTTTACTTTTATTAATTTAAAATTTTTTACCTACGTGACTTTACCGAAAAAACCTAAGAGTATAAACCAACGAACCTTGACCTATTACCTACAGACCAATAGCATATGCACAGTTTCAGTGTTTACAATCGCTTACACTCTTTGGGGTGATATACAGCCTATACGACTAATCATAGCAAGACGAGTCCTAAGAAAAGGGCACTTCATGAATCACGTGAAATAATGCTAGTTTCGTGAATATTTTTTTTATATCATCATCATTATCGTCACCATCACTTAAACTGAATGCATTCATTAACACGTACATTGTGAGTTAAGCGCGCATGTTTACGTGGTCGTGTAGGATTTTGATGAAAAATGTGATTGTCATGTATGAATTGTTTGTTAATGAGACCAAATCGCAAAGCTTACGAGTCGTAGTTGTCACGAAATCCCTTCGCGAACGGGTTGTGGTCGATTTTCAGCTGCGTGATCTGCGGAATAAAAAAAAGGTATTTTTGTCAAACTAGTTGAATAACTTCGTTATTTTTTTTTTTACTTTATTAATATACACATACGTTGTACGTTTTATTGGAATTACTATCCAGTGCAACGTCAAACATCCGCACTGACGAATTAACCACCCAGTTCAGTACAGAGTTTGTGCATGGTGTATCATAACCCATCCTTCACACATCCGGTTATAACTCAGTCCCCAGCGAGTCGGATATGCAACATCGCACGTACTGTACATACATGACGGGCAGTTTAAAGGTTATGAAAATAAAGAATGCTGTATGTAATCGTATTTCCTTTTCCATAACATTAGGATGCAGTCCTGAAATACTCTCCGCTGTTAAAGTGGTCGGGTCTGGAAGACCTGGACACGTAATTTACTACTATCATGAGCCAAGAATGTCTGTGTGTCCCGCGCGTGACGTCACTCCACGTCGGCCAGCCCCCCTCATTAATAATCATGACCAGGTGACCTCCTGCACATGGACCCCCCCCCCTCATTAATAAGCATGTGCGGGTGACGTCACTCCACATGTAGCACCCCCCCCTACTCATTAATAATCACGAGCAGGTGACGTCACTCCACATCGAACAGCCCTCTTAATTAATAATCATTATAAGGTGACGTCCTCCAAATGGACACCCCCCCCCCCCATTCATAATAATTAGCGGGTGACATCACTCCACATGGGGGGGGGGGCGAGGCGCCTCCACCCCCATCCTCGGCGTCAACTCACAACCCTCACTACAAAGGCAGAACCCTCACGTCACGCGATCTCCGTAACGCTGTTGAGACATCGAAGTAAAAAGGACGTCATGATGAACAAGGGATTATAACCTTTAAATGAAATAGGTCTGTGTCCCCGCGGCCTTACAAATTGCACACGAATTGATGCAATGAATATTACGTCGCGGTCTGATTTTCGCTTGCAAGTTTCAGATTTACTGAAATACACCCGTCCTTGGACAGGCAAAAGGCTAGCAACGTCTATTTACTTACAAAAATGTGACCGTTTGATCCCTTTAGGTAATTCGATGTTAAATGTCTTGTGTGAGGTCATGCAAGAGCCTGCAGCATGTATAGCAAGTAATCATGACGGGTCTCTTAGACACAAGGATGCATCATCGGGTTAACCAAAAATAGGTTCCTCTGTGAATATTTCGTCTTTTGAAGAAACCATTCTTACAAAGTGCTGCCCGCATAATTTGGCACGTACCACTACTAAACTTCTAACTGTAGACCCATACTGCATATGCGGCGTGCACCTATAGGGCCATATACAGGATGAATACGTCACAAATATAAATGACCTCATTAACCCACAAAAATACAACACGGGTCACATATGAAGCGCTGTTAATATATTGCCGCTTTGGCTCTTGTCTCCCAGGTGTTCATGTTGACAACGCATTACATAGGCCCCGCTTGTTTTTATATCGATTCTACCTAGAGGGAACGCCACTTCAGGATCAACTACTAATTGTCACTGTTATCGTGCATCACGTTCGGGAATCGAACCTGGCTAAGTGTGGGGGGGGGGGGCGTAGAGCACAGCACGTTCCGCTCCGCGCGTGCAAGCGGATGAGGTCTGGCTTGGCCCACATTCAACCGGCTTTAGCGTCACACTCCGAGGGGGGTGGGAGGAGGGGGGGGATTGATTGGTTCACTGGTGACGGGGGACGTCTCTGTGTCAGTGTTTAGCACGAGACTTAACGCGATTCAGCACTTGTAATCTGACCTGCCCTATGAGTGAAACCAATCAACTTTCATCCGGGACAGTACACGAATTCCAAAGTGTATATGTATATTTTTTGGGGCTCTTTCTAGTCCAATGCATTTCGACTCGACTGCACGCCAAATTTCGCCATTCTGCATGGCCCTTGAAGAACGTTACAAGAATTTGTCTCAGTTACCATCGTCTAAATGTATTGGATGCGTAGACTATAGGTGATGTCAATCACCACTGCAAGCCGTTCACTTTACACAACACAAGGCTCATCACGATGTATTCAACGCACTGATGATCATTGCTATATCCCAAATATATAACGGAAGGTCCGTGCCAATAACAGCTGGCAATTCACCGGCAATTTGTTCGAGCAATCCTGTCGGCTGATGAGCCATTGTTTCGTTTTCAGCTCATAGTCTTAGCAACGACTAGAAAATGCTTATGCTGTGTTTTTGTTGCAGGGATGTGCAGACGATGAGGATATCAGACGATGATAGCCTCCGTATGGCCGTACACAGTGTATAATGTAGAGCTGTCGAGTGCCTATTCAACCAGATACGGTGCCCGACGGTGGTGGTGTGGCTAGCACAACGCCCGACCGCCTTTGTCTACCCAATGACGAACTTTACACACCGCACCGGAAACTCATCCAAGTCGCAGTTGATCGAGGGGGAGTCTAAGGACAGGTTCTGATTCGACTTTCAGCTGGTCTTAAAATATAAGGAAACGGCTCTTAATCTTGTCGCTACATGTGTAACTAAGCTACGTGTCCAGGACTCTCTAACACGAGTTGGAACCTTAGTTGGTGATGTTTTTTTTAAACATTACTTTAAATCGTTCAACAGCGCTCTAGTGACATCACTGAGGAGCCAGACTCAGCAGTGACATTAATGGAGTGATCTTGGAATTATTTTCTAGTCTTTTTTTTCTCATGAACGTAGCGTCAAACTTTCGTGAGGAAGCTCTGGGACATAATCATATATTTTAAAATTTGATTAAATAAATAATACTACTACATGTTACGTACATATTTACACTATACGCATATTCTTTGCGTCTTTCGGTAAAGCCACGTAGATAGAAAAATAATACAAATATCACGACGTTTCGATCGCAACACAAGCAATCGTCATCAGGTGACAAAATGTAGCAGGAGCGCTGCTGAAACAGGATGTTATAAAGGTTTGAGATGGGTGTAGCCCAAGGGTCATAAGCGAAGTGGGCGGGGCTAGAGATGGAATTTGCATGTAAATGTAAGATCGCAGAGCTGATGTACCTCCACGAATACGAAGCTGTAGAGGTGGACATTGTATTGTGAGAGATTAGCATGTCAATGTAAGAAAAACGAAAACCACCGCCACATCGAGGATAACGAGCAACGGTGGCTGTGTTAGTGAGACAACTCAGAGAGTCGAAAATAACTGCTAACATCGGCAGGTAGGATGGAAACATCACAGCTAGTTATGACTTCAACTGGTTAATAACGTCCTTCCAATGATTGCTTTACAGTAACAGGCTCAATGTCTCACTAACACAGCCACCGTTGCTCGTTATCCTCGATGTGGCGGTGGTTTTCGTTTTTCTTAAATTGACATGCTAATCTCTCACAATACAATGGCCATCTCCACAGCTTCGTAGCCGTGGAGGTACATCAGCTCTCCGATCTTACATTTACATGCAAATTCCATCCCTAGCCCCGCCCACTTCACTTATGACCCTTGGGCTACACCCATCTCAAACCTTTATAACATCCTGTTTCAGCAGCGCTCCTGCTACATTTTGTCACCTGATGACGATTGCTTGTGTTGCGATCGAAACGTCGTGATATTTTTTATTATTATTTTTATATCTACGTGGCTTTACCGAAAGACCCAAAGAACATTAATTCCTGCAGTCACGAAAGCTTTAAGTCAAGACGATAAGTATAATTAGTTTTGCTTCCTGTTTTAACCGTGGACTTCACATAGCCAATGATACCACTCATGTCATATGAAACACGTACAGTCTGGATCTCCCCGAATCTCGTATCTGTACTTGGGTTGCCACTTGACACTGTTTTTCAGAATCAGAATCTTTATTTTTACTGGAGGAATCTGATGAGCTATAGTGCTCTTTTTCACAGATCTCCAATAGGGGCAGGCCAGAAAGTTATAACAACAAACAATTCAAAACACATTAGGAGTGCAAAGTCTAAGAAAGTTAAGCAAATCACACAAAAAACTAAACTATTCTATTTTACGAGGGAAAGTCCACTCAGCCACATAGCTCTTTTCCGAAGCGACCTGGCCACACATGATAGCTCAACGAAGTGGCTTATCGTGTGGAAATTTATAGCAGCCAAATAATCAAAATAATCCAAAAGCATGTTCCTAAATGTGAAGGGAAAAATCAGAGGACCCCCGAGAAAAATCCACGCGATCATGGGGAGAACATGCAAAGTCAAAATAAACAGGCGTCAGGGTAGGCATCCAACAACCCCCGACCTCCTGCATATCAGGCGAGGAAATGTGGAAGCCTTCCCGGGAGATTAACCCCCCCCCCCCCCCCTGTTTTTGTTAGTTGCACAATAATACACCACTCAAGATCATGCATTTGCATGCAGTTCCCCCCCTCCCCCCTATTGACATTGGGAGATATTCTTCTTCCCATGATATGTCCCGGTTGTTTTTTCCCCCTTCAAAGGTTGGCAACTCTACTGTGTGCCGAGTCATGAGTGAAACAGGGCGCGACGCGGAGCGGTGAGATGAGACGAGATACATCATCTCTGTAAGCCGTGGGGGTGGGTTTTTTTCCCCCATTCGCAGGGGAGGAAGGCAAAATGGGTTTTTAGAAATTATCTCGCGCCACTTGGAAGCTAAGATGAGCAATTAACGCACGGGCTAATTAAACTGTAAGCGGCTTCTGTAATTCCAAACACGCTTAGTCTTGTTGTTCTTTATTGTAAAGGTGCAGCGCTGCATGGTGTTGCTCTTTACAATGCTGACGGACGGGCGTGCCCGAGTGAGAGTTCTATGACCTCTAAGAGACAACCTCTAGAGAGTATAATATCATGGGAAG
Source organism: Lethenteron reissneri (assembly GCF_015708825.2). NCBI lineage: Eukaryota > Metazoa > Chordata > Hyperoartia > Petromyzontiformes > Petromyzontidae > Lethenteron > Lethenteron reissneri. Next base: position 15,161,105 of record NC_083798.1, on the reverse strand, counting down.
ATTATTTAGGCCTACTCTTCCACTCCGGCCAGGCGTCCCGGAAGAGGCGGGATTATTCACACTTTATACTCTCTGGTTCTTTCGGTAAAGTCACGGAGATAGAAAAATAAATAAAAAAACACGACGTTTCGGTCGCAACACAAGCGGCCGTCTTCAGGTCACGAAAGCTTAAAATCAAGATAATCTACACTTTATACAACTACAGTACACTGCGATCTGCCGATCGACTGTGGTTTACCAATTTATATTGCTGGGTAGACAAAGGCGGGGATACTTAAGAAACTTGCCCATTGTTTCAATTGCCAACGTCAGGAGATCAAATCGAACGAGTGACCACCGGCTTGCGAGCGCGAGTGTGCTAATCATCACGCCAGACTGTTCATGGTGCTCCAGCAAGTAATGATATGTGGCGCGTATGTCAGTGCCTACGACACGCATTATTAAGGCGACGTCAATCAGTGCGACTCCCCGCGGTCCGTCTTCGATTGTCTACGAACCGTCTGGCACGTTGCGCAATGCGCACGTGAATGGGGGACATTGATGCGTGGGGAGGGGAGCGAGATGGAGTTTGAGAAGGTCAGTGCAATTAAACGGCATCAAATATACGTGGCATGCTGTACAAATAATAATAATCCACGCATGCCACCAGATCAAGCCACCACCATCCAAGGAGTTTCTTCCAATTGGGCTCCGCGAACAAATAATAAACTACAGTATTAAGTTATTAAGGGATGTTGCTTACTGGCGATAAGAACTTGCTAATTGACTGAGTCCCCCCCCCCCCCCACCACGCTGAATACTCAGCCGCCCTTGTGCAGTTTTAGTCACCGCAGTAATTGTTGGCACACATGTTTTGTTCGCACAATTAACGGTGGACGTCGCAGCCTTTCTTCATTCACACAGGGGGTGAGAGCCAGAGTGGAATGCATGCAACGCAAAAGCAGATCGTATCGTTGTTCATCCCTGTGTTTCGTTTCACATTGGTTTCAAGTTTATTTAACATTCACCGTGGCGTGCGTGCCCCTCTGAATCTTAGTACCCCTCGCCCCCCCCCCCCACGCTGCAGGGCTGTTCAATACGTCCAAGTCACGTTTTCAATGAGGGCGAGATTTTTCCCGTGAGCCCCTGAGCCCCAAAGTCGCAACGGCATTGGCTTAGTTGACGTGAGATCCAGACACAATACGCTCCGTGCAATGTGGACTGAGAGAATGGTATATGACGTGCGCCCCGATCATTTGTCTACACCCACGCAGCATCCCTTGGCTGCCTTCCCACAGGACCGAGCTCCCCATTTCTATTTCTCACCACCCCCAAAAAGCCTAAACCCTCTTCCAATGACACTCCGCCGACTCAATTTTCATTCGACCGCAGACTAACTCAATCACATCTCAATTCAACTACAAAAAAACTCTATAGTCTTCAACTTCACTCCACCAACCCAATCTCTGTCAACTTCCACTACACCAAATCAATCACGTCTAAACTCCACGAAAACCAATCCAAATATATATTAACCCGATCTTTCCAACCACCACTCAATTCCACTCCACCAACAAAACCACTTCTCAACTTCACTCCATTCAGCCCATTCACAAAATCTACTGCACCATGAAGATAAACGGGGCAACTTTCCTGTGTGTGATTTCATTGCAGTCTTCAAATGCTGTGCAAAGTCCCACGCCAAACAAAGTTGCACATCATTGACCCATGGTCATCTATGAGGGTCCATGACTGAACATTAAGAATTAATTATGAGGCCCGACCCCTATCCCTCCCTTCTCACCTAGGAGGCCTGGTCCAAGAAGATCATCAGTATATCTAGGGAAGGAACGGGTTTGTTCGGCCGATAATAAAAAAAAATAACCAGGGATGTTGAAATAAATGAGGGTGAACGAAAATAACGAATTCGAGTGGGTTATTTGTCTTCATTAAAGACGGATTCATCAAATTTTCTCATCACACATTTCCTCGTCGTCACCTGCATAAGGAATCGGGCATGTTTAACCAGGTTGTCTTCACGAGCACGTGACACCCAGTCAGCTCGGAGCGCTTGTGACTGGTAGCAAAACCATTTTAAAATGTGGTTGAACCAAGTTGTTTTGTCTCTGAGCAACGTGCAGCTTCGTTTACTCCGTGCTGAGGCCGTGGTAAACACAACAACATGGGCAACGCCAGAATATTGTTGATACCGTGATATTACGGGAACTTTTTGCACTGCTTGTAAAACCCCTCCATCAACAAACCTTTGCTCAAGATGAGGGTGCTTCTTTTCTGCTGTCACGTGGTCTGGAATTCCCTTTGTCTATCCGTACACTCTGCTGATACCACCTGTTCAATGCAAGGGAATTACAACTTTCTTCTACATTGGCACTCTTCTAATCTTAAGAATTGTTTTCATACAATATTCTACCGTAACGTATATAATTCTACCCCCCCCCCCTCTCTCTCTCTCTTTGCTTAGAGTACATTTCTCAAAACTCCACTTCTTATTCAAAATCTCCAGATGTGTATGTACTGTATTCCCTGTGTATGTAAAGCGTATTGAGATGTGGCCTAATTTAGAAGCGTCATAAATACAAACTTCATTGCAAATTGTATTGTTTTACCGGTCAGCTGAGTTCTAGCCTCAGCCGCGGCTATCAGCAGTGGCGATTGGTAGGTGAATCAATCCTCGTCGAGACCCTGGCCGCACCTCACACCTTTGCTCCCAGCCGTCACCAATTGGCGCTGACCAGCGTGCTGAAGTTTTTGTCAAATAACCCATCAGCGGATTGACTCAGAGCGGTAAATCTGTGCAAGTTTAACATTGGTTAAAGGGGACTACAATGCGCATTTGTTTCAGGAATTGCTAATGGATTTTTGCATATATATCCACATATGCTCTGTAATTTTTACACGTTTTTTGTGGTGGTGGTGGTGTTGTTTAAAACGTATGGTTTTCAGTCCCGCACTATTATGATGGGGGGGGGGGGGGGTTTCTCGTCATTTACAAATGTGATTGTTGGTGCAATCGACGGACTGGCGGGGCGTCTCACGTCCGTGTTCTGGTAGGCGGTGACCGCGATGAACTGCGTCTCGGGGAACGTGAAGGTCTGAGCTCGTCCCGGCTGCGTGGCATCCTCCACGCCCTCCTCGTTCACCTCCACCACGTGCAGCCGCGGCTGGTACTTGTGCAGCGACTGCAACACGATCATCTGCGAACAGAAGAATCGCATCCGCGTCCAGGCAGCCGTGGCAGGGAGCACGGGGAGCAGATGTCACGAACGTGTGGAAAACGTAAAAGTGCTGTTGAGTGGCTGGCCACTTTGCGTTTTGGTCCTGTGCTCAGCAACCGTGTCTTTTTATGAAAAAACCCAGTAGAAGCCGGATATAAGCACATCCCTTCAGAGCAAGGCCAGCTGTGCTTATATCAGAATTTGCCGTTTACCTCCCACCACTAGTGTTAATGCAAGCATGCGTTGCTTATAAGAGATGTGTGTGCTTAGCCGATGTAATTCACTATAATTTTTTCGCAGGCAATGGCGTATCGTGGTTGTCTTGAGCCTTGGTGCACGTCAAACTTATTTCGTACGACTGATGTCGATGCAGAGCAACAACTACAAATACTCATTCAGGTGGTCAAGGCAGACGACCGCCACAAGGGCAGTAGAGTGTTATCGCCGTGGTGATGTCTCCTTCGTATTCCGGATCGGGCATCGCGTCGTTATATGTTGCACCTTCCGTTCTGGATGACCGCAATCGGACACTTGGAGAGTTTTTAATTTTATATTTCTACATCATTTATCCGCATTTGTCATGGTTTGTAGGGATGCGGTTTAGGATGCACCATGAGCTTCGTGGAAGATAAAACGCAGGGATCTTCTGCGTTGGGTGTTTTTTTCTCTCAAGGTGTTTGTTTGCGAGTTAAGTTTTCGTGCAAGTAATGGAATGGGACACCCTTTTCAATTCTCCTCCCACCTCCCAGTTCTTCTTAACCGGGTGCCTGGATCCCTCCATCCTGTGGGTCCCGGTGCCGTTTCACTGCTTCCATACTCGATTGCTACGCCACTTACGCAAGGGTGTTCATGGAAGTATAGGGGAAGCAACTTGGGGGCTGGGGATAGGGTAAGCAACTTGGGAGCTGGAGATATGACATTGCAAGACAGTTCTGGTACCGAGACATGCACTGGAGTGGAAACCCAGAGGTCAGCGACGAAGGAGAAGCAAGACCTCGATCCAGTTGGATGTCGACTTAGCAAAAACGACGGCGTATAGCAGAAGGAAGGAAGCGATGGCGAGGCGCGGAGATATCGATGGCACTGCCGGTCATGAAATATTGACCTTGAGTCATTGCCATGTATGGCATTATCATATATAGTATATATGTGTGTGTTGTCATTTATGTACGGGTGTATGATGTATACGTTTAGGCTTGTGAAAGAAAACCAACTAGGCAATACTAAAATACAACATCAGCACTTGCGTTAATGAATATATAATCGTATCAATAAATCAATGACAATTCCTTCAATGAAAGTTAAGTAGTGCATCATTTTTATTCGCATTGACCATTTTGTGGTTTTTCTGTTTGCTCAATTGAATGGTCGCGGACATCCATCGCTGTCCATTTCAGTTGTGATACCTCCTCGTTGCGTGCTTCGCGGGGACAAACGATTGTGCGCCGCGAGTAGGGCTTAGCACAGGCAATGCCGCATACAAACACATCACGGTGTGGATTTACATCGCTTCTAAATGCGACCGCATCTCGATACGCTGTATAACACCGGTGGGCATATTTATTCTAGAGACAAACAGAGGCGGGCGGTCACTTGCAGAGGGGAGAAATGCAGCTCCTGCGACTGGACTTGAACACGGACAGAGTCAAGAGCACGGACGGCTGGGGGAGGAAAGGAGTTCCAGATAATTGGGGTCAGAAAATAATGGGCGACCTCCTACTAAGCGATGGCTGTCTGGGGGACGTAAGTATCGAAAATAGCTCAATTAACTTCAAAAACTCGACGTGAGCAGGAAAAGAGATTCATCCCTTCAATTGCTTCTTCAAGCCGCTGCTGGTGGCCTCCAGGTGATGGGACTCGATAGAGCCCCTCTAAGGAGGGTATTTGGCCTACTCCTCCACGCAAGCCGGACTTGAGTAAAAGACAAAGATTATCCGCGTAAGACGAGGCGCAGACCGACCATCACAATCGGCAACCACCTTCCACGTGTGGAATTCACAGCAGGGACTGGTCGTGCAGGCTGGATTGACACAAGCAACTCACAGGGAGTAGGGTATGTATATGGTAATCAGTCAGTATTCAATAGGCGTTGCATTGGAGACGGGTGATGATTAATTATCAAAAGCATCATTCCAATGTTTTGCTTATGCGCCCACTTAGAGGAAGAAGAGAATCGTCATTGACCTTTTGCCCGACTGGCATTGTTTAGGAATTATATTTGATGACAAATTAAGTGCTATATCTTTGGATGAAAGGGCTATGAAAACATATATTTTTAAATAGCGACGTATTTAGTTAAAGTGAGAAATGCAGTTGTGTGCATGATGAGTATGCACTAGTCACGCCATGGTTAGATCGTATATTTCACTTCGTAGGGAAACGAGGGTATGTATACACCATCATCAAATATAATAGCCATTATTTTTTTGTGTTAATATGATTGTTCGTGTGATTTAGTATATGTGTTAACCACTGCATTTTACCGCATGTTTATTAAAGGCACACGCAAATTTGCACGAGCGACGAAATATGGATCAAAAATCACCTGCGCCAAACCCAACACATCGTTACGAATGTGAATATTATGATAAAAAAAAGTAGAAACGTTAGGATACTGGGGACCGAGATCGATATTTAAACGACACGTGGATCTTTTTCAAGCGAAACATTGCAGATGTGTTGAGAAATAACGGGCACGGTAGCGCAAGATACCACGTCATCGTTTACAAACGAAACTGGTAGACACCACGTTACGTAATCTCTGATGTTTGTATTGCCAAAATCGTGTTCTTTTTTTCTCCCAGAGACCGAGAGGGAATCTCTACCGATCTGCAACATTTTAAAATAAAAATCGCGAACTTGCCATCTGCCCCTCCGATGTGCTCTTGGGTTGTGCCTGAAGAATGTTCAATTCCCGAAGGTGCTCCGAGCACGGTGGAGCGAAACGACGGACACGATGTCGTACGACACCGGCAAAACACATCGCAGATCTGGACGGCACGATGGCGAAGGTGTCCAAGCAGTGTGCTGTTGAAACACATTTAGCCCCAAAAAAAGAATCCACTCGAGTCTCCTACACGAATCCACTATAGCTCTCTGGCCTCCATGTGTATGTGCTCTAAAGAAGAGCCATTGCTCGAAACGTCGCCTCGTGTATCCGTTTTCTTTCAAGGCCACATAGTGTCATTGATGAACGTGTTGAGTTTTCATCTAACAGCCCACCCCCCGCCTAACCTAAGCGGCGTCACGAACACCTCAAAGGCACCCGTGATCGAGACACGCGCTTCGTGATACAATGTGTTTAGTGCCGCTTGCGTGGAGTTCCCGAGGGGTGGATGTCAGCGTAGAGGCTGGCCGCATCATCTGTGTGTGTGTGTAATGGGTAGCGATGGGGCGCACCGTAGGGTCTGGGATGATGCAGCGGGCGGTGCTGGTTGTGGCGTGGGGAGGAGGACAAGGAGAGGGTTAGGGGTGGGAGGTAGTGGTTTACTTATCAGAGTGGGGGTGGGTTCGCAGGCGCGATTACAAGTCCGTAAACCCGTTTCTCACCACGCTCCGTTTCGCTTCGGCTGGCGCCTTTCTCACCCCTGTGCGGCAATGGATCGGTCCCAATTAAATAACTCCCCCCCCCCACTCTCCCCCCGCTAACCACTCCTCCCACCCCACCCCAGCCATCCCCCTAACACGCACACACACACACGCGTGGAATCACATCGCTACACTCCGCAAAGCCACGCGTGGATGCACGCGTGCGGGATTTAGACCGCGAGCTTGCGAAGCTGCCAATCTTCGATGGGCTCGGGGGGTGGAGGGGGGGCAATGATGCAGGTCCAGATGTCTGTGTAGCAGGTGCAGTGGGTGAGTCAGGTACATTAACGGTGCTACGACAGTTCGACGTAGTGAGCGAGTTAGGTAGGGCAGGTGTATGTTGTAGAGCATGGAGGTGATGGGGTGATGTGATGTATGCAGGAGCCGCGTTACGTCAGTTCGCTCTAAGTAGGCGCGTTAGCATGTGATGTATTATAGGTGAGGTAGGTGCATTTATTATGAGTATTAGCCTGCTATGTATGTTAAGGTAGGTACGTTTGTTTGTTAGATGTGTTCGATACGTGTATTAGTCTGCCAGGAATGTGTGCTCGTCCATTTTGTGTAGAAGATGGACTTTGAGGTGTGTTCGTCACTTTATGGTGTCAGGGGGCTTCAGGTATGGTGTGCCCGCCTCTGTTTGTGTATTAGAGGCACAGGGAACCACAGAGAAGCGGGAAGGCAGCCAGAACCGGGGCCAACAATTGTCCAAGCTCTGTGATCCTATACTGGGATGTTTGAGCAACTCCAGTAGTCAACGTTTCATACTATGTGAGAGGAAACCGGAGCACCCGGAGAAACTCCACGCGTGTGAGGGGGGCAACCCTTGTCTTGTACAGATGGAAACAGATGGAGATTCATCCACTTGCTGTACTGCCATTTTCCGACGAGCCAGGCTATGGCGACCTCTGTGCCTCTACGGTATCGGAGGTTTCACGACATCTGCGTGAACCACCGAACCTCGCTGCTGCCTCCACATTGCTGGATCAGGAGGCCACGTGTAGCATAACGACCACCGTCGTAAATATGTCCCGCCACACGTACGTGAGTCGAGCTCTGCGGGTGGTGTGAGAGGTCTCTTGGCCCGCAGAGTTTCTGTGTGTGTGTGTCTGTCCGGTGCGGTGCGTTGCGTGCGCGCACCTGTCCCGTGTTGTTGGTGCCGCCCTTGTTGTTGGTGAGCTTCAGCTTTCCAAAAGAGATTTCCTGGCGCATCCAGTGCGCGCCCGTGTTGGGCGAGTCTGGATGGAGGTACATGCGGTTCCCTGCAACACACGGCAGAACCCGTCTGCTTTGAAGGCATCCCGAGCGAGCAAAATAAAAACACGATCACCAAATACGAACGTCGTCGCTCACTTTGTCCGACTCTGCCGATGAGCCTCGTGAAGGTGGAAACCGTGTATAGATATTTTTTCCTGGTCAAGTAAATGATGCTGGGAATAAAACAAAACGACACTCCCTCGAGATGGCCGGGATGGTGGACTAAAACGTAACATTGCATCTCAGAATCAGAATTTGTATTTATACTGGAGGAATCCGATGAGCTAGAAAGCTCTTTTTCACTAATGTCCAGTGGGGGCGAGTCAGAACGTCACAACAACACATTTTTTTTAGAAACAAATAATAATCTACAATAATTCATCGCGTCTATGTGTGTTGTTGTTATAAGGCAACGGTGGGACAATGGGTCGCGCAAAGCGCCACGAATCCGACTATCTAGCTTCAATTTACAACCAATGACAACATCAGTGATAAGTGCCATCTCAGCACCAGGGAGACCAAGACAGTCAGAGGTTCCGCGGTGATGCCACACCACCCACCCCGTGTCTGCGCTCGATCTGCCCTTACAACTCGATCCGCTTAACAGCATTTGCCCCGGCAACGTCAGCCCGTAACGGAAGGACCTTTGCCTCTGTACGTATATGTGTATATATACGTATATGTGTATACGTATATATGCATATATCGCTGTGCGCACGGTAAGTGATACCGATGTCATACTTTAATGCGACAGCTATAGACCAATACTTATAACGCCACTCAGTAGGTGTCACTCGCGCCAGCTTGTCTCATTTGCTGCCGTGAGAATGTCATTATTACTGCGCGATGAGATGCGATGGGCAATCGCTCCGGCCATGCGCGGTGAGTGCAGTATGCAAACAAAGACAAAGATCTCCCTTATAGCCTACAACAGACCGTTGGGGCAAGTGCTGTTAGCGAGCACCTATGAAGGTCGGAACGGGACACGGAGGGGGTGGGTGGTCAGCACCACGCCCGACCGCCTTTGTCTCCCCAGTGGCGATGTTTACACACCGCATTTGAGGCTGAGTCGACCTAGGGGAAGCCCAGGAATGGTTCAGATAATCGTCACTGGTGTTGGCCGTGAGAGGGAATCGAACTGGGGTGTCGAAGAATTCGTAGCGCAGCGCACTAACCACTACACTACCGCTCCCCAAAACACATCAGTCGTCAGGGGGCAAATGCTGTTAGCGAGCATCTATTAAGGCCGGATCGGCTCACGACGATAGTAGCGTGGTCATCACCGAGTCAGACTGCTTTTGTCCCACGCAGAGATGATGATTGCTCACCGCATCAGGTACTCGTTTAAGGTTGAGTCGACCTAGTGGAGGTTTAGATACCGCGTGCCATTGATGTTAACTACTGTGTCCGAAAACGCTAGAATCGCGTGTTTAATGGATTTACTCAGAGTGTACAAACACGTGTTCACACACACACTCACGCACGCACGCACACGCTCACGTACATGTACCGTAGACACACGTGCCCTGCACAGACACACGTGCCCTGAACATACACACGACAGACACAACTCCCCGTATGGCCCTTGAGACTGTTGGGGAACACCTTTCTTCGGACGTACGTGGCGAAGCCAGCTCCACGCCCGCTCGTCTTTGTTTCCCCAGTGATTACGTTTACGCACCGCGTGCTCGCGAAGCGTGAGATCGGTTCAATTCACGCGTGCCGCTGGTGTCATCCGTGACCGGGAATAGAACCCAGGCGGGCGGGCTCTAAGTGCATTCCGTCTCGTATACACACACATACACACAAAGTACAAACACAGACCTGTACACAAATACACATTCGCAAGAACACCTTACAGCACGTATAGATGTACAACCCTCACTCGCTCCCACGTATGCGTACGGGCACACAGGTTCAAAGACATACACACACACACACATTCACCGTCACACACAAAGAAACAGATCACCCACGTAGCCTTTCACAGGCTGTGGGACAAGTGGTGTTGGCGAGCACCTATGAACGGGGTGGTGTGGCCAGAACGATGTCGGGCCGCCTTTGTCTCCCCGGCGCTGATGTTTACGCGCCGCACCATGCCGAGCGGATCTAGGGGAGGTCCAGGACGGGTTCAAGATATTCGCCAGACCAAATGTTGCCTGCGAGCGGGAATCGCCGCGTTCGAAATAGCAGTGCGCTAACCACTGCGCCACAGCTCCCTTGCGTTGCCGTAGAACGACCGCCGTTCGCCACGAAAGCGGCGGGTGATGTCCCTACGACGCTCGTGCCAGGCTAGGTGCGCTTCGAGTGCCACGCAAACGCTAAAACACGCACGATCCCTTTAATGCTCTCCAACACACACAGGACACGCATTTCCCGGCTAGCCTGAACAGACGTTTAGGTGCAAGTGACGTTGGCGCGCACCAGGCACGCAATTGAGGCTGAGTCGACCTCGTGGAGGCTTAGGACCCGTTCAGATAATCGTCACCGATGTTGACCGTGAGCGGGAAGCGAATTCGGGTCGCCGGCTTCGTAGCGCAACGGGCGAACTGCTACACGACCGCTCCCCTATAGACAGAAGTACAAAGACAAAGATCCCCCCCGTAGCGCCTTAGCAGACTGTTGGGGCAAGTGCTGTTAGCGAGCACCTATGACGGCCGGAATGGCACACGAGGGAGTGGGTGGTCAGCATCACGCCCAGACAAACACACACCTCGTCACAGTCGCACTCCGACGTACGCTCCCAACAACATCAATCTCAATTCGCCTCCACGTTGTTGCTGCTGTTGCTGCTGCTGTTGCTGAAGCGACTGCGACGTTTGTGCCAGGCTAGGTGCAGGTGATACAGACACACACGCGCGCGCGCGCACACTCACCCTGCACGTTGGTGTCCGCCTTGCCGCAGGGCACCCACTTGCCGCCCTGGAAGCGCCAGTGGTTGGGGTCTGCAAGAACGACGTCCACGAAGATGTTGTAGTGCGCCGTGGGGTCGAGGCCGGACACGGTGAAGCTCAAGAAGGGGAACATTCGCCTGCGGGGAAGCGGAGAGACCCCATATCACTCACTCAGCTACATTCGCAAACACCACTCACACCCCCCACTCAGCTACATTCACTAACACCACTCACATCGCTCACTCAGTTACATTCACAAACACCACTCACATCCCTCGCTCAGCTACATTCACAGACACCACTCACATCCCCCACTCAGCTACATTCATATATACCACTCATATCGCTCACTCAGCTACATTCACAGACACCACTCACATCCCCCACTCAGCTAGATTCACATACACCACTCACATCCCCCGTTCAGCTACATTCATATATACCACTCATATCGCTCACTCAGCTACATTCACATACACCACTCACATCGCTCACTCAGCTACATTCATATATACCACTCATATCGCTCACTCAGCTACATTCACATACACCACTCACATCGCTCGCTCAGCTACATTCATATATACCACTCATATCGCTCGCTCAGCTACATTCACATACACCACTCACATCGCTCACTCAGCTACATTCACTAACACCACTCACATCTCCCACTCAGCTACATTCACAGACACCACTCACATCTCCCACTCAGCTACATTCACAGACACCACTCACATCCCTCGCTCAGCTACATTCACAAACACCACTCACATCTCACTCAGCTACATTCACAAACACCACTCACATCCCCCGCTCAGCTACATTCACAGACACCACTCACATCCCTCGCTCAGCTACATTCACATACACCACTCACATCCCTCGCTCAGCTACATTCACAAACACCACTCACATCCCCCACTCAGCTACATTCACAAACACCACTCACATCCCAACTCAGCTACATTCACAAACACCACTCACATCCCCCGCTCAGCTACATTCACAAACACCACTCACATCCCTCACTCAGCTACATTCACAAACACCACTCACATCCCTCACTCAGCTACATTCACTAACACCACTCACATCCCTCGCTCAGCTACATTCACAGACACCACTCACATCCCTCGCTCAGCTACATTCACAAACACCACTCACATCCCTCACTCAGCTACATTCACAGACACCACTCACATCCCAACTCAGCTACATTCACAAACACCACTCACATCCCCCGCTCAGCTACATTCACAGACACCACTCACATCCCCCACTCAGCTACATTCACAAACACCACTCACATCCCCACTCAGCTACATTCACTAACACCACTCACATCCCAACTCAGCTACATTCACATACACCACTCACATCCCCACTCAGCTACATTCACAAACACCACTCACATCCCCACTCAGCTACATTCAGAAACACCACTCACATCCCTCACTCAGCTACATTAACATACACCACTCACATCCCCCACTCAGCTACATTCACAAACACCACTCACATCCCCACTCAGCTACATTCACAAACACCACTCACATCCCAACTCAGCTACATTCACAAACACCACTCACATCCCCCGCTCAGCTACATTCACAAACACCACTCACATCTCTCACTCAGCTACATTCACAAACACCACTCACATCCCTCACTCAGCTACATTCACTAACACCACTCACATCCCTCGCTCAGCTACATTCACAGACACCACTCACATCCCTCGCTCAGCTACATTCACAAACACCACTCACATCCCTCACTCAGCTACATTCACTAACACCACTCACATCCCTCGCTCAGCTACATTCACATACACCACTCACATCCCTCACTCAGCTACATTCACAAACACCACTCACATCCCCCACTCAGCTACATTCACAAACACCACTCACATCCCCCACTCAGCTACATTCACAAACACCACTCACATCCCTCACTCAGCTACATTCACATACACCACTCACATCCCCACTCAGCTACATTCACAAACACCACTCACATCCCCACTCAGCTACATTCACTAACACCACTCACATCCCTCACTCAGCTACATTAACATACACCACTCACATCCCCCACTCAGCTACATTCACAAACACCACTCACATCCCCACTCAGCTACATTCACAAACACCACTCACATCCCTCACTCAGCTACATTAACATACACCACTCACATCCCCACTCAGCTACATTCACAAACACCACTCACATCCCCCACTCAGCTACATTCACTAACACTACTCACATCCCCCACTCAGCTACATTCACTAACACCACTCACATCCCCACTCAGCTACATTCACAAACACCACTCACATCCCCCACTCAGCTACATTCATATACACCACTCACATCCCCACTCAGCTACATTCACTAACACTACTCACATCCCCCACTCAGCTACATTCACATACACCACTCACATCCCCACTCAGCTACATTCACATACACCACTCACATCCCCCACTCAGCTACATTCACATACACCACTCACATCCCCACTCAGCTACATTCACAAACACCACTCACATCCCCCACTCAGCTACATTCACTAACACCACTCACTTCCCCACTCAGCTACATTCACAAACACCACTCACATCACCCACTCAGCTACATTCACAAACAACACTCACATCCCCACTCAGCTACATTCACAGACACCACTCACATCCCTCACTCAGCTACATTCACTAACACCACTCACATCCCCCACTCAGCTACATTCACTAACACCACTCACATCCCCCACTCAGCTACATTAACATACACCACTCACATCCCCACTCAGCTACATTCACAAACACCACTCACACCCCCCACTCAGCTACATTCACATACACCACTCACATCCCCACTCAGCTACATTCACAAACACCACTCACACCCCCCACTCAGCTACATTCACAAACACCACTCACATCCCCACTCAGCTACATTCACAAACACCACTCACATTCCCCGCTCAGCTACATTCACTAACACCACTCACATCGCTCACTCAGCTACATTCACAAACACCACTCACATCCCACTCAGCTACATTCACTAACACCACTCACATCCCTCACTCAGCTACATTCACAAACACCACTCACATCCCACTCAGCTACATTCACATACACCACTCACATCCCCACTCAGCTACATTCACATACACCACTCATATCGCTCGCTCAGCTACATTCACATACACCACTCACATCCCCACTCAGCTACATTCACAAACACCACTCACACCCCCCACTCATCTACATTCACAAACACCACTCACATCCCAACTCAGCTACATTCACAAACACCACTCACATCCCCCGCTCAGCTACATTCACTAACACCACTCACATCCCTCACTCAACTACATTCACAAACACCACTCACATCCCACTCAGCTACATTCACTAACACCACTCACATCCCTCACTCAGCTACATTCACAAACACCACTCACATCCCACTCAGCTACATTCACATACACCACTCACATCCCCACTCAGCTACATTCACATACACCACTCATATCGCTCTCTCAGCTACATTCACAGACACCACTCACATCCCTCGCTCAGCTACATTCACAAACACCACTCACATCCCCACTCAGCTACATTCACAGACACCACTCACATCCCAACTCAGCTACATTCACAAACACCACTCACATCCCCCGCTCAGCTACATTCACAGACACCACTCACATCCTTCACTCAGCTACATTCACAAACACCACTCACATCCCCACTCAGCTACATTCACTAACACCACTCACATCCCAACTCAGCTACATTCACAAACACCACTCACATCCCCCGCTCAGCTACATTCACAGACACCACTCACATCCCTCACTCAGCTACATTCACAAACACCACTCACATCCCACTCAGCTACATTCACATACACCACTCACATCCCTCACTCAGCTACATTCACAAACACCACTCACATCCCCCACTCAGCTACATTCACAAACACCACTCACATCCCCCACTCAGCTACATTCACATACACCACTCACATCCCCACTCAGCTACATTCACATACACCACTCACATCCCCACTCAGCTACATTCACAAACACCACTCACATCCCACTCAGCTACATTCACATACACCACTCACATCCCTCACTCAGCTACATTAACATACACCACTCACATCCCTCACTCAGCTACATTCACAAACACCACTCACATCCCTCACTCAGCTACATTCACAAACACCACTCACATTCCCCACTCAGCTACATTCACAGACACCACTCACATCCCCCACTCAGCTACAATAACATACACCACTCACATCCCACGCTCAGCTCCATTCACAAACACCACTCACATCCCTCGCTCAGCTACATTCATATACACCACTCACATCCCCACTCAGCTACATTCACAGACACACCACCACTCAGCTACATTCACATACACCACTCACATCCCCCACTCAGCTACAGACACCACTCACATCCCCACTCAGCTACATTCACAGACACCACTCACACCCCCCACTCAGCTACATTCACAAACACCACTCACATCCCCACTCAGCTACATTCACAAACACCACTCACATCCCCCGCTCAGCTACATTCACTAACACCACTCACATCCCTCACTCAGCTACATTCACAAACACCACTCACATCCCACTCAGCTACATTCACTAACACCACTCACATCCCTCACTCAGCTACATTCACAAACACCACTCACATCCCCACTCAGCTACATTCACAAACACCACTCACATCCCGCTCAGCTACATTCACATACACCACTCACATCCCTCACTCAGCTACATTAACATACACCACTCACATCCCTCACTCAGCTACATTCACAAACACCACTCACATCCCTCACTCAGCTACATTCACAAACACCACTCACATTCCCCACTCAGCTACATTCACAGACACCACTCACATCCCCCACTCAGCTACATTAACATACACCACTCACATCCCTCGCTCAGCTCCATTCACAAACACCACTCACATCCCTCGCTCAGCTACATTCATATACACCACTCACATCCCCACTCAGCTACATTCACAGACACACCACCACTCAGCTACATTCACATACACCACTCACATCCCCCACTCAGCTACAGACACCACTCACATCCCCACTCAGCTACATTCACAGACACATTACCACTCAGCTACATTCACATACACCACTCACATCCCTCGCTCAGCTACATTCACAGACACATCACCACTCAGCTACAGACACCACTCACATCACCGCTCATCTTGCACTCACGGACGTGCACAGCCCCGCTGAGCTCCGCTCACGAACACTCGCGCACGCCATCCTGCCCCTGTGTAAGACCGTAACCCCCGTCGTGGGAGATCTGCCCGCTTTCTGTCGGCTTCGTCGTCAGACTCCGCGGGAGGCAAGTTACTTGGTTCACCGATGGTGGGACCCGTTTACTGTCTGCGTGTGACCTACAGCGACGATGGGGAAACTTCATGCCGATCCAATCCCTTGGGACCAAGAGAGCGACAACTCGGATGTGCATGTGCGCTACGTTGAGGACGACACGGTGGCGAGATGTTGACTACCTCGCCTGGTTTACAGGAGGTTCGTGGGTTCGATACCGACCCTGGCGCCTGCTGCTGTGTATTTGGAGTTTGCGTGTCTCTCTCCCCGTAGTCGCGTGGATTCTACTCCGAGTCCTCAGGTCTTTGCCTCCACATTTAGAAAGATGCGGTTTGAGAGTGTTTGGCCACGATGCATTTCCACGCGATAAACCACTCCGCTTCGTTGAGCTGTCATCTGTGGACAGGTCGCTTGTGTAAAAAAAAAATAGCTCCGTGGCTCAGGGGGCCTTTATCCGATCAAATAAAGATTGATTTCGCGCCCTGACAGAACATGCACAGAATGTACATCAGGCAGCCTGCACGATCGATCGACTGCATTTAAAGACCGTGTTGTATTCTGCATACGAGCAATTGAAGGATGGCGCAGGGAGGAGGCCTTTAGTCCAGCAGTGGATTGACAGTGGGGTTGTTAATCGTGGGTATGTGTTGACACACACGTGTGTGTTGACATCCACGTGTGTGTTGACATCCACGTGTCTGCTGTGGGAAACGTGGTCACACGCACATTGACGTACGGCGTGGCCCAGATGTCTTGTGACCCCCATTTAATCTTCTGAAAACTCATCATTTTTAAAGGAATGTTTATTTGAAACAGAAATGAATATGCAAATGGAACACATGGCAGGGGGTCAATGAATTGGGAGTCACACAACATCTGGATCACCCCGCAACTGTGCATATCGCCAGCCTCTAGTCTCCCTGCACATGCGCACGTGTGAATTGCGCATTACATGTAGCGGACTGGCCGTCAGGCGACAGACCACCGCTACCGCGTGCATTGTTTAGACACGACACAGAGACAGAGCGAGAGAGACACGAGACACGCGTAGCCTTGACAGGCTTGTTGGGCCAAGTGCTGTTAACGAGCACCTATGAAGGCCGACACGGCGCGCGATGGGGTGGGTGGCCTGCATCACCACGCGCGGACGCATTTGTCTCCCTAGTGGCGATGTTTGCACATCACACCAGGTACTCAATTTGAGGCTGAGTCGACCTAGAGAGAGAGAGAGACACACACACGCCTGAAATCCCTGCTCATGTAACGCGCTTTGAATAGGCATAAAAAACGTAGATTTGAAGCTTTCGTGACTGCAAGGATTCATACTCTTAGGTTTTTTCGGTAAAGTCACGTAGGTAAAAATAAACAAATAATAAAATAATAATAGAAATAAAATAATAAATCACGCCCGAAACGTCGTGATTTATTATTTTATTTCTATTATTATTTTATTTTTTATTAATTTTTACCTACGTGACTTTACCGAAAAAACCTAAGAGTATACAAAACGTGTTCGACCATGTCACCATTGCAATGTTCATCATTCACCGTGCGAACGAAGCTCTTTAAATCATAACCAGCATCATCGTCGTGATGAATCCACAGTTGGATGAAAGCCTCACGAAGCAGTCGCGGCGAGAGAAAAAAAGCGATCAATGTTAAGTGAGTTACAGGCCACGTGGTAGTAATTGCGTGCGTGTCGGCCGCAGCGCGCGACGCAACGACGATGCTGATCGTGATGACGCTGAGCAAATATCGCGTCGTGAAATGAGGCTGGAAGGCACCGCACGCACGCGCCAGTACACGCACGTGCTTCCGTTGCGCATTCGCATATCGAGCATTTGATTTATGGACGACGTTTCCATTAATTACGTAAAAAAATAATTATTTCGGAGTTTTCTGTCAATCCACTGCTGGATGAAGCCCTACTTTTCTCTGTGTCAGTCACGAACAAACTTTGCCGCGCTGCTCAGCGCGGATTGGTAAAGGAGGGAGGGTTGCCCGCTACGGGTTTAGATATAACTTGGCAAGGATGTTAGCCGTGGCCGGGAATCTAACTCTGGTGGACAAAGGAAATAATAAAATAATAAAAATAAAACATAATAAAATACAATTCTCACGACGTTTCGGCCACAACGCAAGCAGCCGTCCTCAGGTGAAGAACAGGGCTGTCGGAAAAACAGCGTCTGACCTGTTCTTCACCTGAGGACGGCTGCTTACGTTGTGGCCGAAACGTCGTGAGAATTGTATTTTATTATGTTTTATTTTTATTATTTTATTATTTCCCTTCTACGTGACTTTACCGAAAGAACCAAGAAGATGAATCCCTGCAGTCACGAAAGCTTTAAATCGAAAAAAAAAAATCTGGTGGACAATTTCGGTGCGCAAAGCGCCAAACACTGCGCCACGACTCTTCAAATTCCTTGAGACGATTGCATTCAATGTAAACTTAATTTACCTGTACAAAATGTGCATATATGTGTACACATAAGTACGTGCGTTGGGGGATTGTGATCACACACACACACAGGCAGAATGTAATCCTACATTAGACCACTGCCCGTTACAAGTTCTGAGCGCAATCACAATTATTATTCTCATCATTTATAAGCAAACAGTTTGTTGCTGTTGCGTTGGCAGCGATGCACAAGCACGGTTAGCAACAAATAAAACGAATTCGTCAATAACACTGTGGACTTTAAATACAATTACATTTTCATAGGCAACGTTTCGGGCGATAGCCCTTCTTCATAGCACATTAACGGTGTTCTCTGAAGAAACTATGTGACGTTGATGTGCTATGAATTCGGGCCATTGACCGAAACATCGCCTATTTTATATTTTTTTATTTCAAGAACGTGTTATTTACGAATGTAATTCTGTTATATATAAGCGCGGTCGGATTTACGAATTTAAACCAAACCAGTGTTACGTCTATAGGACGCGGTGCTCATATATATAGATATATATGACACTATATAGATAAGACCATAATAAAAATGCGTTGTCTATACATTTCAATGCGTTTTGTTGTTGTTGTTGATATCGTGCTGCGGTACAGATCTCATTACGAATCGGAATGTATGGCGTACAAAGCGATATGTTAAATACGGCGTCAGTAAAATCGCCTCCACGCAGAGATGTGGTGATAGTCTCACTGCGGCTGAAGATGCGAACGTCATTTTAACTATTACACCAACCATTCGGCAATATACACCAGAGGGCTGACCCGCTGCTCAACGATTTGTGAATTCGTTTGTTTGTTTTGATGATGGTGATAAAAATGCAGTAATGTACGTCCCTGCAGTTACATTCCGTGGTGAAGTATGGTCGAACAAAACACGACTGACACTTCATTGGGGGGTCGGCTTCACCTAAACAGCGAATTGACCGAGGGCTGTATATGAGTTGTAGTTTATTATCGTACTTATGATTTACATTCGTGTATAGAGGTCGACATTAGGCTATCGCTTCACTTCGCGTTCAAAGTCTCCGCCTTTCACCTCTTCACGCGATACCTTCACGAACATGATGATTCGGTTCGTTTTCCCCATTCAATAACAACAACAGCAACAACTACACAACCACAGTATGTACTCGACTGTAAGCATTGAAAGAAATAAAAAGTAATCTGTATTTGTTTTTTTTTAATAACACCGACCTCGTTATCAATCGATTCGTAAAGTGACGGAGAGAGAGAGAGCAGTGCGCTCACGCGCGCAAAAATCGCGCCTCGTAGTTAGCCCGTGCGAGTGAGTGTGTGGGTGAGGCGTGCAGGTGACTGTGTGGGTGTGCAGGTGAGTGTGTGGGTGAGGCGTGCAGGTGTGTGTGCAGGTGTGTGTGGGGTGCAGGTGAGTTTCTGGGTGAGTGTGTGGGTGAGGCGTGCAGGTGAGTGTGTGGGTGAGTGTGTGGGTGAGGCGTGCAGGTGAGCGTCTGGGTGAGTGTGTGGGTGAGTGTGTGGGTGAGTGTGTGGGTGAGGCGTGCAGGTGAGTGTGTGGATGAGTGTGTGGGTGAGTGTGCAGGTGAGTGTGTGGGTGTGTGTACAGGTGAGTGTGCAGGTGAGTGCGTGTGTGAGGCGTGCAGGTGAGTGTGTGGATGAGGCGTGCAGGTGAGTGTCTGGGTGAGTGTGTGGGTGAGTGTGCAGGTGAGTGTGTGGGTGTGTGTACAGGTGAGTGTGCAGGTGAGTACGTGTGTGAGGCGTGCAGGTGAGTGTGTGGATGAGGCGTGCAGGTGAGTGTCTGGGTGAGTGTGTGGGTGAGTGTGCAGGTGAGTGTGTGGGTGTGTGTACAGGTGAGTGTGCAGGTGAGTGTGTGTGTGTGAGGCGTGCAGGTGAGTGTGTGGATGAGGCGTGCAGGTGAGTGTGTGGGTGAGTGTGTGGGTGAGTGTGTGGGTGAGAGTGTCGGTGAATGTGTGGATGAGTGTGCAGGTGAGTGTGTGGGTGAGGTGTGCAGGTGAGTGTGTGGGTGAGTGTGCAGGTGAGTGTGTGGGTGTGGCGTGCAGGTTAGTGTGTGGGTGCAGATGAATGTGTGGGTGCAGGTGTGTGGGTGCAGGTGAGTGTGTGGGTGAGGCGTGCAGGTGAGTGTGTGGGTCAGGCGTGCAGGTGAGTGTGTGGGTGAGTGTGCAGGTGAGTGTGTGGGTGAGTGTGTAGGTGAGTGTGTGGGTGAGTGTGTGGGTGAGTGTGCAGATGAATGTGTGGGTGAGGCGTGCAGGTGAGTGTGTAGGTGAGGCGTGCAGGTGAGTGTGTGGATGTGTGTGCAGGTGAGTGTGCAGGTGAGGTGTGTAGGTAAGTGTGCGGGTGAGTGTGTGGGTGTGTGTGCAGGTGAGTGTGTGGGTCAGGTGTGCAGGTGAGTGTGTGGGTGAGTGTGCAGGTGAGTGTGCAGGTGAGGTGTGTAGGTAAGTGTGCGGGTGAGTGTGTGGGTGTGTGTGCAGGTGAGTGGATGTGTGTGCAGGTGAGTGTGCAGGTGAGGCAGGTGAGTGTATGGGTGAGGCGTGCAGGTAAGTGTGTGGGTGAGGCGTGCAGGTGAGTGTGTGTGTGTGTCTGTGTGGGGAGCTGTAGTGTCGCCGTTAGCGCGCTGCGCTACTGAACCCGGCGACCCGAGTTCGATTCCCGCTCACGGCGAACACCAGTGACGATTATCTGAACCGGTCCTGGGCCCTCCCCTAGGTTGACTCAGCCTCAAAAAGGCACACGGTGCGATGTGTAAACATCATCACTGGGGAGACAAAGGCGGTCGGGCGTGGTTGCTAGCCATCCATCACCTCCTCGTGTGCCGTTCCGGCATTCATAGGTGCTCGCTAACAGCACTTGCCCCAACAGTCTGTTCAGGCTGTACGGGGGGTATTTGTCTGTGTGGGTGAGTGAGTGGAGATGCGCGGAATTTTGATGAAATAGCGTAGACCCCGACCTCCGGGCTGTGTTTTCACGTACGATCAAAATATGTTTTAACCATACGCCTAATAGCTTTGCAGACCAATATCATCCAAACAGCGTTGGTTTTGTACAGTACATGATTTAATTGATGTTTAACGTCGTCCATTGTCTCAATTGCAAAGGGATACGCCGGTAACTGGCGTTAAAGTAGGAGGCAGTACTTCCAACTTTGTACAATTAATTTGACATCAGGATGAATAAATAAAAACCCGACAGACTAAGGCCAATTGTGCGGCGCGCAGTGGTCATCTCTTGAGAATCACGACAGCATCGACTCCTTGACGACCACATGACACCGAACGGCGAGCCCTGTGTCATCGCCGCCGCAGAGGCATTCTTACTGCGCCGCCGTATCGGGAATCGAACCGTGACGTGTTTGCTTCGAGGTGAGCGCTGGGGGCTTTTGTTGTTGTTGTTGTTTAAAGTAGAGACCAAGAGAGAATGTCAGCGGCAGGTATGAGTAGCGGGAGTCGTTGCGAGTAGCGTGATACAAATGAGCCTATTAATATCACACACAAGATGTATGCTTGTTGAACTTCTTTCGCACCGTACGTATCCAACCGTGCTAATCGGATGTGCGAAATCTTACAGTTTCTCATTCTTTTGATAAAATAAACGGGACACACCTCTGCCGATGAGACCCACAAAAGTCTAAACCAGCCCTAGTGGGTTTTTTTCCCCCAGCTTCAACAACATTCTGTTGTAAAACATTGCCTCGGAAGGCTGATATGCTGATAAGCCATTATATAATTTTGATTTTAATGTTATAATATAACGTGTCTGTTAAAATATACAAACATTGTCTCACGAAATGGTATATATAATAAAAACATATTCGATAGGCGAGTTGAATAATATTAGTTTATAAATGTCTACCTTACACAGATAGACATAGAGGTTTCCTCCACTAAGATGCACGAACAACTTAACGTGAATATCTTGCACTCACACAACGCGTAAATATAAAACCGTACATACCGTATGAATATACACACATACGCGCGCACGGACGACATGTAACACTCGCCTACCCGCTGTAGATAAACAGCGCACGTGCGTATGCATGCATGCAATGTCGCAGGTGCCCAGAGTTTATTGCCCCATACTCACCGTTATATTAATCATACGAGTACAATAGTAATCATCAGCCATGATCAATCCACTGCTCGATGACCGACCCCCCTCCCCACTCACCCTCCCTCTCTCCCCGAAACGTTGAAATCAGCTCGTGTGTAGATGCTAAGGTTGGGATCGCTCCGTCGCAGGATCGCGAGAGGCGCGTAATGAACACGCGCCGCACATCACGGCAAAACGTGCGCGCACGCCTTGTGGTCTCGAACGCGGTTCGAGGACGCGTTGACTACTTTCGTTCACCACTTTCCGATGGGTCGCTAGTCAGACTTGAAGTGGCACGGGAATGGCATCCACATCCACAGCGAGATGTAGATTGGATGCCGTGTGCCGGATGCTGAATTACACATATATACAAACAAAATAAATGTACTCCGGGCAGCCGACCAGAACAGCGCCGACTGGAATTGATCACTGACTGCCTCTGTACACACCGTAAGACTGATTGTGGCGCAATTCTGTAGTAGCGTGACTTTGTTTAAATGGATGGGGGGGGGGGGGGCATTACACAAACTCATAGGGGAGGAGAAGTACCACACGGTCAACGATAAACCAATATTCAACACAAAAAAAGAATTAATTATGATATATGATCGTCTTCTCTCTCATGCATATTGCTCTAGCGCTCAGCCCATGTAGATATACATTGAAAGGCTGCGATGTCGAGCTTGTCTGTTAACTGACTATAAGAATTTTGCGTCGGGGGGAGCTAAAATTTCATTTGGGGAGGGGGGTAGTGTCTGCAGCCGCCTCCCAACCACCAACGCTCCGGGGCTGTGCGGTAGACAGACGGTCACCGGCTTCGCTCGACATCGACTCTGTCGCGCGCTCACCTGCCCTGCTTGGTGATGATCATCTCCGTCTGGTGGCGGTGGAATTTGATCCACAGCGCCCGGTTGCACAGGTACACGTGCGCCTTGCCCGGCACCAGCCCCGCTTGCGGTGGCCCCAGCGAGTAGAAGGAGCCACCCTGGTGGTACCCGTGCGGGTACTGCTGCGGGTAGCTGTACCCGGAGAAGGGCTGTGACGACGACGAAGACGGCGGTGGTGGAGGCGCCAGGAAGGTGCCGTAGGGGCCGCCCGACAGAACCGACTGCGGGCCCATGTAGCGGCCGGGGCTGCCCATGGTGAAGGCGGGCGGCCCCGCCACCTGCTGCCCCACGTATGGGAACATGACCCCCGCGCCTGGCGCAGGGGGAGCCGGAGCCAAGGCGAATCTATCGGAGGTGTCTTCGAACGTGTGTCGCGTGTCGCAGCTGAGATCGCCAAAGAGGAGCGGGACTCTGCCCTGTTGTTGCTGCTGCTGGAAATGATGCTGCTGCTGATGATGCTGATGATGCTGCTGCGCTTCTTCCACCGCCACCACCTCCTTTGGAGCCGCAAACGGGAACGCCCCCGCCTGCGCGCTCATGCCGAGTCCCAGCCTGTGGAGTGAGTCGACTGTGATTGTGTTCGGGGAGGAGCCGGGCTCGTCCCTCCAAGAAAGTTCCACCTCGAGGCCGGGCTGGTGATGTAAGCGCGTCGAGAAAGTGGGAAAACCCGACGCCATGCTCGAGGAGGAGGAGGAGGATGATGAGCAGGGAGCGAAGTAGGCTTGATGTGCCAGCTGCATCCTCGCGAGCGGGGAGGGCAAATGCCCGACTCTGGGCAACTGGGTGGACGATCCGTGCTCTTTCATGCCTCTCCCTCCAGTCACACAGAGGGCAGACAGAGAGAGAGAGAGGGGGGAAAAAAACGCACACACGCGTGCACACACACAGCTAGACAGACACAGGCACGCGTACACACACGCTACTCATATAGCACCACCCTGCTCCATTGGTCAGCTGTCACCTCGCTCCATTACCCTCGGAGCCTCGTGTTACCGGAACTTGGCGGGGGGTGGCCGTGCAGGTTTGGTGGATGCTGCGAGGGTGAGCTCATTGTGAGTCAACCGCGCGGTGCGGCGACGGTGGCGTGATCGAAGATTTGTTTTTTAATCGTCGTTCGCCAGAAATGGTTGTCAGAATGAAATATAGCATTAAAGAAACTGATTCTTTTTTTTAACCTAACAACATTAATTAAAACTGAATTGTCTAACCCCGGGCGTTGGTGGAGACACGCGTAATTACACACTGAAACGTGTACTTTTTTATTTTTTGCATAAACACAAATGCACGAACAGCTATTGGGAGAAAAAAAAACAATGGGTTGTTTACTTTTTAAAATAATCATGTTTTTTTTTTCAAAAATCAACCGCAAAGTGCTATTGCTATTAAAGAATTCTGGCCAGATGAGGCTCCTTGGAAGATCTGTGTGTACCTAATCCCCACACCTCCGATAAACACAGTTGGCTACGTACGGAGCAAAAGACGTTCAACATACATGCATACTGTACATGTGGAGGAGGATTGTGATAATTGACTGATTCTAATCGTGTTCTACAAAGGCTACAGAGCGCACACTTTGCACAAACACAGAGTCTATTACGCGTACAATATCTAGCGGAGGTACAAACCCAACAACAATTTATTCAAAACTGGGTTCACAAAAACACTATCGCCTCGGTAGATTGTTTCTACTGATAGGGAAAGCTCGTCGTAAAGTTCTGCATAATCGCCCCTGCAAGTCTCGCGATACGCACTTACAAATGTGCGCTCCACACAACATCAGCGAACAATGTAGCTCGCTTTTCGTCGAGTGTGACACCGAAGCCCACGGAAAGCTTGCACAGTCCGGCTACGAGTTCATAGGGACATTTATCACCGCTAACCTCTACCATTGTGTGACCGTCGACGCATCATTTCACCGTCTAAATCTCACGGTGGATTCCAGTTCACGGTCAGTTTTTCTTCTTCTTCTGTTTTTACAATCACACCGTTTCGTGTTTGAATTAAGCTAAAGCGGCCCAGGCGGATGGGGAGCGAGCGAGCGTTGGGGATGGACAACCAAGCCACGGTATCAGCGCGCGCTTAATCCGGCACAGAAATAACACCGCCCAGCCTCTCTCCATGTCTCTATGCGAGCGCGGGTGCTTGTCAGTCCAGGGGACCATGCCCCCACCGTCATTCTTGCATGGGGGAGGAGAGGGAGTATAGCTTACGAGTGAAATACACGTATCAGTCAACGCCAGTTCTAAAATGCACGGTGTGTCCAGAAAGGTGTCATTTTATATTTTTTTTGCCGAAGAGAATTATAATTAGACAGAAGCTTGAGCTACGTCGATACAAAAAAAAAACTGAACACGCAAAAAAACGCGTGCAAGTGTGCGAATGCGTTACCGCGTGACTTCTCGAACACTCTGAACCTCCACGTGTCGAGCCCGCGTGGCTTTGGCGACCCACGCGTTCGCCAACATCTCGGGCACTCTGCTCGTGCCGAATTCTGCTTCCGTTATTCCGCGCTGGTGCAGAACGCTTAAGCGTTCGCGTGTTTTTATTTATTTACAATAATTTAAAAAAACAAACGTGTGCAAGGTAAGTACACAAGCGATGCGGTGCCAACATTGCAAAACCGCAGCTCAATCGGCTAATTGTAATTTTTAAAATAACTGAATACATCTTCTTGGTTCTTTCGGTAAAGTCACGTAGAAGGGAAATAATAAAATAATAATAATTCTCACGACGTTTCGGCCACAACGCAAGCAGCCGTCCTCAGGTGAAGAACAGGTCTGTCGGGAAGACAGCGTCTGAATGAAACACCACCACTGAATACATCTTAACGGGCAAACATTGTACACTCGCAACGGATGCTACTCCTGCACCCCGTAGTTTAGGACGCGTCGGCGACCGGGTGGCCCATCTGTTGGACTTAGACGCGCGGCTCCGGATGACACCTCTTGGTTTGAGCGCTCTATTTCAGTTTGCCTGTATGACTAAATCACTCGATCTGGTCAGATCTCGGAAGCTAAGCAGGCCTAAACCTGAATCGTTATTGGATGGATGGGCGACCGCTCTGCATGAAACAGGTGTTCTAGGCTGCTGGGAGGGTATACGTTGCCAGCAGAGTGCAGTGTAACAAAAGTCTTCGATGCTACACAATCTACGCTCATCGTCTTTACTCATCCGCACTGACCAGCGTGGCGAAAGAACATCCCCATAATTCATGCGGCGTAGGGAGGCAGTCATCCAGCAGTGGATCCGGAAAGCGGCTGTCTTCTACAAATGTCTTGCCATTAGCGGTATGGGTTGAAATAGGGCCGCTACGTGATATCGGGGAGGGAGCGTTGGTGACAATGCGCCCGCTTATAGCAGGAGGCTGAGCAGACAAACACCTTCATCACAACTTAAAGCTTTCGTGACTGCAGGAATTCAAAGAACCTATCTACGTGACTTTACTGAAAGACTCAAAGAAAACCTTCATCACAAGTTCACTTAAACACATTATTACCCTCACTCATTTCACTTGACTCGGCAAAATATCTCGATTTGAAGCTTTCGTGACTGTAGGAATCCGTACTCTTTGGTTCATTCGGTAAAGTGACTTTACCGAAAGAACCAAAAAGTTTGGCAAAATATCCCAAGGCAAATACTGGAATTATTCCGACTAATTTTATTTTCAGGACACGACAGGAATGCCCGTGGCGCCGTGGTTGTCACACTTCTCTGCAAACATGGCCACACGAGTTCGATTCCCTGCCATGGCTGACATCAGTGACGAGTGATATCTGAACGGGGTCCCGTCTCCGCAACCCACTTCATAAGCCCGCACTGTGCATCGTGCTGAAGTACGCTCAAACACCTCCCACTACCGACACGACGTGGGGACTTCATGATCCAGCAGTGGATTAAAACAAGGGGCCTTTAACCCTGGAACGCGCTGAATGCGGATCTCCTTTGAAAACGAGACGAGCCGTCTCAAATGGGATCTTACCTCATTTTTGTTGTTGTTGTTGTATATCACGGTTGCTAAACATCATCTCAAAGGCCCCAAAATGCCAACGGTGACAACCATCACTTTTTAAAGTTGTAATAGATACGGTTGAATACGTCTCTTGAATTGCGCAAGAGCTTGGGTGACGAGACGATGAGCGGGTATCCCACAGTGGACAAGTGCGAGGGAAGAAGCAGCCAACAGAAGTTTTGTGATCTGCAGTTTGGTGGTTGAACCAACTGCGTGGACGAGCCCAAACAGCAAATCAGGTTAAACCGAGTTCTCAACATGGTAGATGAAACAACGGGTGAAGTCACGATAGAAAAGCGTGAAGTAAGTGACTGACCAACGATGAGCGAGTGACTGGCGTGTTGATGTGAACGTGTTTGCTGAATCGTCAATCAATGTGACTGCTTTACGTTGAACTAATAGACAGGAATGAAGAACGGTTGGCACGTGTGTTTTGTTGTGGGTTTTTTTTTCTTTCTGCACGACGCTGCGGTGTTGAAAAAGCCTTTCCAGCAGCAGAAGCAGCCAGGGGTCAGAGCTGCACGAAGCGAAGTCGCGAGTGCAATCCTCCTAAAATGATCGGTTACAGCCGTTAATTGGGCCGATGAATTCCGTAACTAATTAAAGCTGGCCTCGATCGCATATGCAAATGAGCTCATTAATGTCAGGAGATTATTAGCGGCGTCTTTATTCTGAGCCACACACACACACTCCACTGCCGAGGAGGCAGGCGCACGTGACAGTTTTAAAGTCAAAGGTTGATAAAGGGCAATTAATGCCGAAACTTTTCCCCATCAGCCGCGTTTTTTTTCCTAATACATACGGATAATTAATTTTAGACAAGGTCATATTCGCGTTTCTCGACACAGAGACACACACACACGCGCGCGCGCGCGTATTCAATTCAATTATATATCCGTTCAAGACTCTTTGTGTGCAGGTGTGTAAAAGGACATGGGTCCTCTGCAAAAGCGCATACGCACCTCATAATAATTCACGGATAGCTCAGCGCCATTCTATTTTGTGTGATACTGCGTTGGCAGTGGTGCTCGAGCACGAATTGTACGACAAAAACTAAACACATCCATAGCGGAGAGAGGTAATCTCTATTAATTAGAGTGATAATAAATGTGGTGCCCGTCATTGAACAAAAACTGTTACCGCGTCGCGCGCTTTCGGATGCGCTTCTGCAGCCGTCTGGAACGCTCTTCCTTCCTACATTAGGCAGCCACTGGAGCTATGCGCTTTTAAATGTAGATTGAAAAATCATTTCTTTAGAACTGATTTTTGTGTTCAGTTTGTTTTCCTTCTCCCGCACCTTCGATTAGCACGGTTGACATCAGCTCGTGTGCAAGGTGCGTGCTGTAAGGTAGATTGTTACATCATAGAGCCGTGAGTCCGTAAATGTGGATGTTTGCCCGATTTCAGTAAACTCAGTGGCGTGAGGATCGTTTGTCAATGAAATTGTAATCAATCTGTCACGTGAGCCTCCTCCTACTCCTCGAGGTGAGCCTTCATCCACGTTCGGAGCATGGTTCTAGCACGAGAGTCGTTAACGCAGATTCCCCATGTCCTCAGGGATCAATTCAAGCCGCGCCTGTTCAGTGGGCCACCCGAAACCTATATTCCATCACCCGACACACCGCATCTAGCAACATGAGCGAGACTTTACTGTACAGTTGTGTTGCTACTAGGATCCTGGCCTATTGCTATTAAAATTGGACTAACCCAGGAAAGCCTCACTACTGAGTCGCATGACTCCTTGTCAGTTGTCAGGAAGGTCCTGCCAAGTAGTTGTAGTAGGAGGTGATGGTTTGCTATGTACATTCATGCATTCATATTGAAGTAATTTGCGGGCAATCTTTAAATTTTGAACCATTAAGCCTGCGCACAATGGCCTACTCTTGCGAATGACGTCAGGGGATCTTTAACGTCCACTATGAAGCAGACGGCGCGTATTTTTACGGTTATTACACCCAAGGTAATATTCAGGGCGGCCGGTGGATTCGAACTGCGAACCTCCGTGACAAACATCGAACACGCTGACGCTCGGCCACGTCACGTAAATAAAACTACATTGATCAACGAGTCGCCTAAAACAAGGAGACAAAATCGGCGACAAAACAACTCATCTTCTTGGTTCTTTCGGTAAAAGTCACGTCGAAGGGAAATAATAAAATAATACAAATAAAACATAATAAAATACAAAACAACTCATGTAAGCCTCAATGCCCCATCCAATTACGCCATTGTGTGGCATCATCATCTTTCGACGTTACACGTCATGCGCCGAGTGATATCAAGTTGTTGTGCTGCTTCAAGCGTAACGATAATACCGCAAATGAAATACTTCCGAGAACAAAGGCATCTATATCGGAAACCCGAACTGCAAAATATGAATATGCACAATATTTCTTTACTTACTTAACCAGATTCGAGCAGCAATCTACCCGTTGAGATTTGTTGTCAGATATTTTTTTTTAAATATACCTGGGAAAATTCTACGAGATATGAACAGATTACTAGTGGGCATAAAAAATACATACATTTGGCAATATTTCAATGATGCAGGAATTCATCTGACGCCATCATAATGCGTTTACTTATCGTATTGCATCCCATTCGAAATAACTCACCAATTTCACCATTCACACAGCCTCGTAACAGAACATATTGGCCGTAAAATTCCTTCCCTTAGTGGTGGCGTTCTTACATTGTGGAAACAACCACAGATTCATTTCTCATTTCATATTTCCAGGGTCCCACCTCCCCCCATCCACCCACCCATCCTCCCATCCACCCACCCATCCTCCCACCCATCCTCCCATCCACCCACCCATCCTCACATCCACCCACCCACCCATCCTCCCATCCACCCACCCATCCTCCCATCCACCCACCCATCCTCCCATCCACCCACCCATCCTCCCATCCACCCACCCATCCTCCCATCCATCCACCCACCCACCCATCCTCCCATCCACCCACCCATCCTCCCATCCACCCACCCATCCTCCCATCCACCCACCCACCCATCCTCCTATCCACCCACCCACCTATCCTCCCATCCACCCACCCACCCATCCTCCCATCCACCCACCCATCCTCCCATCCACCCACCCATCCTCCCATCCACCAACCCATCATCCCATCCACCCACCCATCCTCCCATCCATCCACCCACCCACCCATCCTCCCATCCACCCACCCATTCTCCCATCCATCCACCCATCCTCCCATCCACCCACCCACCCATCCTCCCATCCGCCCACCCATCCTCCCATCCATCCACCCACCCATCCATCCACCCACCCATCCTCCCATCCGCCCACCCACCCTCCCATCCACCCATCCTCCCATCCATCCACCCATCCTCCCATCCACCCACCCACCCACCCATCCTCCCATCCATCCACCCACCCACCCATCCTCCCATCCATCCACCCACCCACCCATCCTCCCATCCATCCACCCACCCATCCTCCCATCCACCCACCCACCCATCCTCCCATCCACCCACGCATCCTCCCACCCACCCACCCATCCTCCCATCCCCCAGACCCCGTGGAGAGAGTTTCCGGAGCTCAGCCCAGAATCTTCTAGAGCTCCATGATGAAATTAATCCCGCCCTTATTTATCAATCTAATAGCCTCCCCCACGACTCGCACAGCATGGGGGGGGGGGGGTTATTTAACCATACTTCACCACGATGGTGAATACGTGCTGATTGAAGGCGTGAAAGCATAGAAGTACCGTTCAACAATTGATTTCGCCGTCATTGCCCTCTGCTGTGCACCACACAGTCGACAGCTACCTGTTATGCGTGGCGGTTGCCCAGCCAAGGATGGATCCAGGCTCAAAATTTTCTCAGCTTCCGAGATGTGACGAGATGGGGCGCATTCTGGGTGATGGTCACAAGCTATTCATATGTTCCGACATGACACATTGATGTATTTGCGGTACACCGGTGCAGCATAACACACCAGTCCTCACAAAACAGTCTAAAATCTAAATTTAAATCAGCAAATCTGTTTATTATTCTTTAAATGACCCTGTCGCCAAGTTTGACGCGATTCGAAGATTTACTTAGTCTACTGAGACGTGCTAAAAATATATTGACCGTTGAATCAAGGAACCGTTCCGCCAAGTCCAGGGCACGATTAAAATCTGCCTTTGGACCACGGAGCAGCCAATTGTCATCAGGCTGTGAAGCTTCATGTTCAGCCGCTCATAAACATTCGTCTTCCAAAACCGCTTCGACATCACGAGCACTGAGTTTGACGCACCACCACCACCACCACCCCGCAAGATGTTCTGGCCAGGGTTGCGAATCGAGAAAAAAAAATTATGATTGCGAAACATTTGTTTTTATAGACCGCGCATCACCAGCGTGCTGCCAATACGTTCAATGTTCAACGCAGGATTGATTATCAGGGAGCAGCACTGCACTTCAAGGTCACTACGGTGCAGCATAACGCTCAACGTGTGCTCTCATTTTCATATCAATAATGTACATCTGTTCATAATAACAACACGACAGTACTGCACCGTAATACTAATTGTATTTGTTATTATATTTAAATTACTGAAAGAACCAAGAATAAGTCTACATTATAGACTGCCAGTACGCTCACTCAGGTTAAGAACCAGGCTACAGTCTACATTACAGACTGCCAGTACGCTCACTCAAGTTCAATAACCATTGCTACAGTGTACATCATAGACTGCCAATATGCTTACCAGCTTAATAAACAGGCTACAGTCTACATTATAGACTGCCAGTACACTCACCCAGCTTATTAACCATTGCTACAGTCTACATTATAGACTGTCAGTACACTCACCGAGGTTAAGAACCAGGCTACAGTATAAATTATAGACTGCCAGTACGCTCACCGAGGTTAAGAACCAGGCTACAGTCTACATCAGGGGTCCCCAAATGCTCGGGCCGCGGACCGGTATCGGTCCGTGACCTGTTAGGAACCGGGCCGCACAGCAGCAGGAGGTGAGAGCGGTGAGTCCGCACGTGGCCCGCCCCCATTGTTGTCTTATTCACCACTTCCAGTCCGCGCCTCTTTCCCGCACTGCGCGCTTGTCTCAGTCACAGTGTTGGTAAGCCCACAAGCTCTAACCGCTAGTAGCCACAATGAGTAAAAAACAAACGTCGCTGGAGAGCTTCTTTGAAAAGCGGGAAAGACCCAATGATGAACCCCCCTCCCCCCCCGGTCCGTGAAAAAATTGTCTTCCACGAAACCGGTCCCTGGTGCCAAAAAGGTTGGGGACCGCTGGTCTACATTACACATTCCTCCTGCGGAGGGAGCTGGTAGGAACGTTGGGTTGCTCGGTCAATGGCCAGGGTCAACGGCGGCGTGGTGTATTTCGCAAATATACCCGACTGTGAGGGCGGGCACAAGCCGGCGTGAGTAGGTTAAACGTTGAGTTTATAAGGGCACCACGGGGTGACCAGCCCCTCCCCACCCAGCCCCACGCCTCCCATCCCCCACCCAGCTCCACCCTCCCAACCCAGCCCCTCCCCACCCTCCCCACCCAGCCCCTATCTACGTGACTTTACCGAAAGAAACAAAGAATGTGAACTGTAATGAAAGTAGAGTCAGCCTGCAGTGCGTATGGACTAGTGGCCACGGGAGGTAATGACAGGGGAGTCAGCCTGCAGTGTGAATGGACTAGTGGCCACAGGAGGTAATGATGGGGGAGTCAGCCTGCAGTGTGAATGGACTAGTGGCCACAGGAGGTAATGATGGGGGAGTCAGCCTGCAGTGCGAATGGACTAGTGGCCACGGAGGTAATGACAGGAGAGTCAGCCTGCAGTGCAAATGGACTAGTGGCCACGGGAGGTAATGACAAGGGAGTCAGCCTGCAGTGCGAATGGGCGAGTGGCCATGGGAGGTAATGACAGGGGAGTCAGCCCACAGTGTGAATGGGCTATTGGCCATGGGAGGTAATGACAGGGGAGTCAGCCCACAGTGCGAATAGACTAGTGGCCACAGGAGGTAATGACGGGGGAGTCAGCCTGCAGTGCGAATGGACTAGTGGCCACAGGAGGTAATGACGGGGGAGTCAGCCTGCAGTGCGAATGGACTAGTGGCCACGGGAGGTAATGACAGGGAAGTCAGCTGACAGTGCGAAGGGACTAGTGGCCAAGGGAGGTAATGACAGGGGAGTCAGCCTACAGTGCGAATGGACTAGTGGCCACGGGAGGTAATGACAGGGGAGTCAGCCTGCAGTGCGAATGGGCTAGTGGCCACGGGAGGTAATGACAGGGGAGTCAGCCTCTGGTGCGAATGGGCTAGTGGCCATGGGAGGTAATGACAGGAGAGTCAGCCTACAGTTCGAAGGGACTAGTGGCCACGGGAGGTAATGTTAGGGGTCTCAGCTTGCAGTACAAAGGGACTGGTGGCTACGGAATGATCGAGAATAGGAGCGTGGTCAGGTGACGGAAGAGAATGGTAGAGTCTGCTGGTCGAGTGAGAGTCCAAAGTCAGCGAGAAGGTTCAGGAACGGGGGCATGGCACACAGGGTGTTAGGCGCGATGGTAGAAGATGCTTCGAACATAGGGTGGCTGAATCTAAGTCAACATTGTCGTGTTTTTGATGCCCAATTACGCTCTGGTAAGGCCTCTGAGGTCTACCTAAACTTGTCAACCCTTGTCATTTTGTATAGTTTGTGATTAGTTTTGTTTTTTTCAAGATGTGCACACAACCATGGGCCCAAAAATGTGAAAGAACTCAAGGGATTAGAATAGTGCTTGTAAAAGTTACTGAATACGCGTCGCAAAACGTGTGTGGGCATTTTCCAGACATGTATTTAAAGAAAGTGTAAACACAATAAAAAGGTATCTACGTGAAATGCAGAGGTAGGAGAGCATGGATGTGGAGATGCGTTGAGTTATCCTAAATTTAAGGTACATTTCAGATTGATGGTCTAGCTGTCGAGTGTGCAGGCAGTGTAACTGCACTGACACCCAAGGGATGGTGGGGCGTATGCGCAGGGCAAGAGGGGAGAGTGAACATTATTTTCCGATACTCTACAACCACAAAGGGCCTCATCATTACAGTACCCTGCTCATGATAGGTTAACGTTTCGGCCAACGACCCGTATTCAGAGTAGACAGAATAGAAGCAATGATTAACTTCTTGTTGTCATATGGAAATGGAAATGTTAACAAGCGCACATTGAGTTTAGACATCCAGTCGATTTGATTCACTGATAGTTGGGAGACAGTACTTGCACGTACGTCCTGTTGCCACACACACCGTTGCCATGAATCGTTTTGAACGTGCACGCAAAAAATGTTCGTATGTGCTACTGCCAACGTAGCTGGATAATATACTGGTAAATCTACAGGAGGGTTTCGCATTTCAGATTTTTGTCTAATTCTAACAATGAGTGTTTGGCACACGTGGGAGGAAAGCTGGGTACACGAGGTGGTAAAACTCCGTACAGGTCGGTTCAAGAATAGTTTTTCGGCTATATTCTGACCGTGGCACAACCCGACTGTCAATGGAAGCCTCCTTGCCACACGAACAATAGGAACCATTTGGTTAGCGTCGAGTTAAGTCGTGAACTCACCCAGCACGCACTACAAAAGAGGGACTCCCTTGACAATGTTGTAATTTGTCAATAGCATCAACTTATCAACAACATGAGTATACAATTGGAACCTCATTTGCCAGTAAAAATATGATAATTGGTTTTTTACCCTTCTATCTGGCAACAAAACTGACACCTTTTTACAAGGAGTCATGTTTGCATAGACCACAATACCTGCAGTCATAATGCAAACAAAAAACACAACTCTGATAATGTGCACTGTCCTTGAAGTTGATTGGTCCACACCCGAGACAGCGTCATCTGGTCCAACCCATGTGAGACTAGGCTCTAAGGTGTCAGTTTTGTTGCCAGATAGAAGGGTAAAAAAACAATTAACATGAGTATAATTCACATGCCCTGCGCACTACAGCTGTTTCATGAATCCACTGCTGGATGAATTTCTTCCCTACTGTGTGTAGTCACGAGGATTGTGTGATCATATTTCATCACGTTCATAAGCAGGAGAACCCAAGACCAGTTCACATATAACTCGCCACCTATGCTAGGCATTGAACCTGGATCTCCGGCTTAATACAGCAATGGGCGACACGCAGTACCACCGATCCCTCCCTCCCTCCCTCCCACCACTGCTTTACAACAGCAAAAAGGGCAGGCTGTCGTTTCGGGCAATTACCTGACTTCAGAGAAAAAGAGATAGCAGATCGATGCAGCCGACTGAATTATAGTTGGACTGCAGTTCATTGCATTCACGAGACTCGCTTGCAAGACAAGCGCTCACAAGTGGTGAGTAGTGGGGGCATGTGGACTGCACGTTTTTGAGAGCAGAGTTACCTGTTACGTCGACTTGTTTCTGCCATCTCAAAGCTCGCCAAGAACCACTTTTCTCTAAGCCGCTATTACCCTCTGTCAGTCCATTGCTGGATGAAGACTCCCGATAACGTGTCTACTGGGGAGGGCATTTGACTATATTTAGCAGGCTGGCCATTGCGGGTTCGGGATTTGTCTAAAACTCATCGTTCACGCTAGCCATGGACGAGAATTGAACTCGCCGAATTCAAAACGCGATGCACTAACCACTGCGTCACCACTCCCTTGCAAGCTTCCAGTGTACTTTTTTCTAGATACGGTTATAACGTCGATTGAAAGCCTTCGGCATATATGCTCATTAAAGGAAACCGATACAATTGGCTAAAATAATTGTGCCGTAGTCTCAACAAACGTGTGGAACCCTAACGCACGTTGGCACAAATAAGGAGTAGATCGATTTCAGATTACAACCCAATGTGTTAAACCGACCAAAGCCACGTTCAACCGACGACATTCTATCATGTACGATTATTGGAATACTAAGGTCTGCATTAATCACTGGCAATCACACACAACCGGGCACTGGGCTCATTCACAGGACGACTTCGGGCGACGACTAATGCAGCCCTGTTGCTTTTAAACGCCTTTAAAAGTCTAACGCCAGAGATGAAAGACAAAACGTCTGATTCAACCTTCGCCGCACGTGGAAAACCCGCACATTGATAATGGAAAGGCCGTTGACATTCCGAAATCGTCTAAATCAAAACCGCGGCATAAACAAAGGCGGGGATTTATAAATAAATGAGAATCGCAACACCTCCGCCTTGATTAATACATATGGCCCTTTTGCTCTCTGTCTCACGAAATAAGTTCATAACAAAACCCATCACCGGGCGTGAAATCCGCGGCTTTCGCATTCAAATCCTAGCGCGCCGGGACGGCGGCAGCGGCCGGAGCTATTCCCTACGGAGGCACCGCGCCCGGCAGGGGAGGCAACGGCCAATTATTTTTCTGTCTGAGAGAGCTCGTGATTCAGCCCGGCTCTGACAGCTCGCCCCGCGCCGGCAGCATCATTAGGAGGGACTAATAATCCTGCCGCGTAATAGCTTTCACAACGAGTAACATCAAAACCCCCGGCGCGGCGGCGGGTACCTGAGCCGCGACCAATGTTCCCCTTTGCGCGCCTACGAGCGTACAAGGGGGGCATTTTCGTGGTGTGTATGCGGTGCGTCGTGGTGGTGGTGGTGAAGGCGACGCATGGGTGGACGGGAGGGGAAGGTGATCGTGGAATTCATCAGCTCATTATGGGCCCCGGCGTGTGGGTCACGGGGCCCAAGACGCATAGGGCTAATAACCAAAGCAGGCGTTACGGGCATTAGGTGCGTGCAATTTAACACGACGCATAATAGACGGTGAAGCGATGCGTGTGGGGGGGGGGGGGGGGAAGCCATGGGAGATGCGCAAACTTTGATGAGATTGTTTCTTTTGTCTTGCTTTTGTTTTTATTTTTTTATATGGGACGCCACCTTTCTCGCAGCGTGTACACAAACTGCGTAAAAACGTCGAGATGTTAAAACGATCAAAAGTAAAACGGCCACAAAAGAAATGAAGCGACAGAGACTCGTCGATGGAACGAGAAAATTGTTTTGAGTGTAAACTATAAGGCTTGTTGCTTATTTTTGTGTAAATATACGTCGTGGGTATTACAGTCTACAGATACTTTAATAACCTTCAAATAAAAAAAAGATTTTCAACGTATCAAAACAGCATTCACCTTTACATAAGTTGAGACACAAGGGGACCCCCCCGACGCCGCAGAGACAGGACGTCTCAACCTTTCTGTTGCTCCGTCACACCTTAATCAAACATGTCCTCGCAACTCACTACGAGCCGTATGTATGCTGCATAAAACCCACAGCCAGAAAGATGGGGGGGGGGGGGGGGCGTAGGGGAAATAAAATTCTAATTTGGTGGCAAAAACTGAACGTCTTTGAAAGGCAAGCTTATATTTTTGTATTTTTCAGGAACGTGACCGTTATTTTATTATACATATGGATCGTCATGCCCTTGCCGCGTGACTTTAGCCATCGTACATAGCAGTAAGAGATACAAACACCAGTCCACTTTGACAAGCACATCGAGCCTCCCTAGTTTTACACGCTGCCACCGTGTTGAGAAGTGACCCAGGTGCATTTAAATACGAGGACAGAACCGACAGGCAAAAGCACTCGAGTCACATGTTCTCCAAAAAGTCAATCCCCCCCACACCCCCAACACTCCACAATGATGATAAGGTTTACATGTCTTTTCCAATCAGATTACACGTGATGCTTTAACAACATTAATTTGCATCTGAATAGAAAACAATGGCAAAAAACATGCTAAGGAAGCCCCATTTGCGGCGGGGAGGGGGGGGGGCACAACAAACGCGGTTTGGGAAACTCGAGCTTGTCTTTCTGTCCGTTAAGTGTGTTTGGCCACAATGTGATGATGTGTGCTCTCTGGAAACCCTAGGTTGGCTAATTTTTCCTAATCAAAGTGGCATTTAATTAATAATTGTCGTCTCGAAGAGCATGAGGCCTCGTCACTTGAAGACAACAGTGTCCAGCATGGCCCCAAGGCACTGCACGATGTTGGAGGACATCAGCACGTCCACGTGCTCTTCCAGGTGTCGCTTGGGGTCCTGCGAGAGGCAACAGAAGCACATTTTACTCACTTCGTTAGAAAGCATGCCAATTAAAACAAGAAATTAACTGCACTCGTAGTTATCACAATTCGTTCAGAGTGCAAAGCAATGAGCGGATTTATTAATACATGACAAGCCCCGCAGGAAAAGTTAAAATGCATTAGGAGTGAAAAAATACAAGGTGTCCATTATGTGCTGTCCACATGTGTTACGAGGGACGTTTAAGTAAAGCACAGATTAATTAGTGTCACTCCTTCATTCATATATAGAACTTGGATTAAAGAAAATGATGCTTTTATACACCGCCCCCCCTACCCTGCACTTGCGTGCACACACAATTGCATCATGGACAATGGAGGCAGACACTAACAAAACTCCGAGCACGTTTAACTTTATTAATCTGTAAAATGAAAGCCACTCTCTCCAAGTGGCGGTGCCAGAGAAATTGACATGCACAACTACCGTACGCGAAATCAGTTTGCACACATAAAATGTCAACTATCCAAAATTGGCTTCTTCGCACATATCGAGAGTTCTGCTGCACAACATTTAAAGACGACGTTGGTTACTTTGGGATAAATCATCACTTTGCCTGTCTTCCCATCGAGGGGTGGACTGCAAACGTTGGTACAGCAAATGCCTAAGCGCCCAAACGCTTGTCTGCAGCCGTCGACGAATTTCACAATTGCAACGACATATTTAATTAAGAGCCAATTCGCTTCTTGTGGGCGTACACAGACAACAGGTGTTACGATACGATCTCTGGATTTTCCTTAAAAGCCTATCGTAAATAATAACCAGTCCAATGGGATGCATTTGAGCAAATGCGTACCCATTCAAATCAATAGGAATGCAATCTCAAATCAAATGCTGACACTTTTGTGGCAACACTGCTTTGTGCTTTAAAAAGCATAACAATGAGGTTTTCGGATCATATCTTTTTTTTCGTGTGGCATGCGAGAGTTGCAGTTGGAGTCCAAAGGAGAAATATAATTTATAATAATCTTCTGTCCGCGTATGTGTATCAAAATGTATCGTAGGTAAAAGAAACCAGGCACAATTACACCACATTAAGACAAAACACCGTTTGCCCAAACAAGTGTGTGCACCCACAATGCACGTAAATTACCTGTTTGCCAACATTCTTTATAGCCAGCTGTTCTGGAGTCATTTTGTCTTCCTCTTCAACAGCCTAGAAAAGACCAAGGCAACAATTGTGATGAGTACGAGGTTTCATATCAGCCAAATCACCTTCCTGCTAAAACAGAATATAGCGGTGCTGCGTTGGCGTTGGCAATGGCGCGCGAGCACAAATAACCAAAGAAAACTCAATAAATGCGTCAACAGCACTGCTGCCAAAGAGGGAGTATATACATACATATACACACACACAATTGACATTTAGAGCAATAGGCCTTCTTCATAGCAGAGAGGTATAGTGACCAAAAAGATTGAGTGAACAACAGTTATATAATGCACGATACGCCATGAGGCCTTCACTGAAATATATATACAATAATAATGTTTATAGATGAAGAGTCTAAAGGTCATATGAAACGTTAGCCATTAGTATACATTTAGCACCAGTCAAACCCTTTAAAAGTAAACAAAAATGTACAGGTCAACTAATATATATAAAAAGCAAAGTGACTTGTTGCTCAAATGACCATTGAAGCGGTAGTCATGTCATGTTTACAGCACTGAAGCTAGTGGTGGAAATTCCACATTCCTATGGCAGGGGTGAGAGTCTACCAATAGGGCAACCACCGTTGACTTCTCCACAACGTGTTACTCATTTCATTGACGCTGGAGAGAATTTGAACTTGCAACCTGCTCACTCAACTGCTGAGCCACCACCTTGTCCATTTGTATAAAAAGTAAAGTTATATACAAAATGAAAAAGTTGCAATCGCTATGAGCCACTTCGAGGATTTCTGCGTGAGCAACCCGGCCACCACCTTATTGTAGCACTTGGCCAGATCCAACATCTCTTTGACGGTGTTCTCGTTGAGCTTGCAGTGCTCGTTGTACTCGTGCAGGGAAAGGCCATCCATCCAGCTCTTCTTATGTAGGTTGAGCAGCATCTGCACGCAAAGGCAAAGATCAGTCACAGTCTCGTCTAGACTATTGACGCAAGCGCTGTTGGTGAGCACCTACTGAGAGGTGTGATCAACGCTGCGCCTGGACACCTTTGTTTAGCTCGTAGTGATAATCATAGAATGCGCCAGCTAGTAATTTTTAAGGCTGACTTAACCGCGGGGAAGCCCTGATCAAGTTCAAGAACCACTTGCCACAGATTTTATCTGGGGCTGGGAATTTAACTCAAGTCACCAGGGTTCATAATGCAGCGCGCGAACCGCCGACGCCACGTACGCACCTAAAGCGCTTCCCATTTTGCTCTTGTTGAAGAGCACCTGCCGAGGACAATGGGATAGCATTGCCAGCCCCACACTCAGCTGCCCGAGCCTCCCCAGGGCTGTTGCTAACGCCACCACACTAGGTACAGTAATTACTTTGGCTTCTGTTGACCTCAGGGAGGATTGGGCCTGGTTCAGTTACGGATTACCCACTCGTGGTCTAGACGCTCTGCAAGGGAACCTAGGTAGCTAGGAATCAACCCGCCGCAGTGTGCTAACATCACGACGTCTCGCACGAAGACACACGCACGTGCAGGCAGATAAGGCAAACGCGTAGACATGCATACATCCACGGTATGTACTAGCGTAAAAAAAAAACATGTTCGTGAGAATATTTAGTTCCTGCATTATTGTCGGGTGTGTCGCTCAATACTGAAGCAATCAACACTTTTGGTAGTGGAAAAAAACATAATATTGATACAGTGCTTTGATGCTTTGCTTAATAATGGGAAGCTGGTGAGAGCTTATTAATTACAGTATTTAGGCATTTTTTTAAAAGGTTCTGTCAGTCAAGCACTTATGTAAGGGAGCACTGGCTAGAAAGTGAATAATTGAGTAAATGAGAAGCGCAGGGCCCAAATGTGTGTATTCTCAATTTATATTGCAATTCATCAAGAGTCGCAATAACTGATGATGGTATTGATACTTAAAATCAATTAGCTTAGCATTTATTAATAGTGCAATAAGTTTAGGAATAAAAGCAAATCATGAAAATTTAACTATGAAAATAAATAATAATTCTCTTTGGTCATTTTTTTTACTTTTATTCCCTAAATTATTGCAAACTATTAACATTTCCTTCACATATATTTACAATAAAATTGTAGTAACCCTTTCAAATGTATATGAAATGATGGATCGATTGTATATTTATTTAACTTTTAAATAAAAAAAAAGTGATAACAGATGTGTGTTCATTTGAGCTCCACTAAATCTCAATCTCTTTAGCCACTCATGGTTGCCAGAGGGGGTGGCTTAAACTTCCTCAAAGGTGCCGATTACGGGAGGCGTCTGGTTACGATTAAGACACTGCACACCACCATCTTCCGACGTATTAATACGCTCTCACCTTCTGCTCCAGCTCGTTTTTCCTGTAGTTGATGGATATTGAGTAGTAGTGCCGGTTGAGCCCATGAATCAATGCCTGCAAAGAAATAAAATACTTTAGACCATAAGTGAAATCAACGTGCGTAAAACAACGTAACTTATGATGGAAAAATACAAATGAAGCAATCAGCGCCGCGTCATGGCATCCGACGAAAGTGATTCAAATGGGGTTCAAAAAGACGCGTGTCAGGGAGAGGGGGCTTGTCGATGTACCTGGATCGAGGGCTTGTTGAGGTGGCCGAGGTTGGAAGTGGTCTGGCGTGGTTCATGTCCGAGCACCATCATGTTGGGATTTATCAGTCGGAAGGCATCGATGACAACCTGCAGTGAAGACACGCAAGCTACAGCCTCGCGACACTGCATTCCTGTTCAGCCTGCCGTTTCAGTGGTGCACCAGCCCAAGGACTGCATTGAGACTCCAC
Source organism: Lethenteron reissneri (assembly GCF_015708825.2). Lineage (NCBI taxonomy): Eukaryota > Metazoa > Chordata > Hyperoartia > Petromyzontiformes > Petromyzontidae > Lethenteron > Lethenteron reissneri. The sequence continues at coordinate 15,118,301 of NC_083798.1, read as the reverse complement.
GCACGTGGAAGACGTTCGAAATTACACCAAAGGACAATGCTGCCAAGATGCAACAGTGCTGCAAAAGAACACGACTTTCGTAACACCTTGCACAAAGTATGCAGAAATAAAAAATGATATTAATGAAACTGCTACCCTCAGAAACCTGGTTATAAACAAAGAATTATAAAATTAAATACCATATTTCTTTTTCAACCATCTCCACTTTTATTCGATACATTCGAAAATAAAGTTATACCCAATGCTATTTGCCAGATACCAAAAAAGGACACCTGCTGATGCTCCATCTCCAATAGCATATGTTTTGTTACTCTTCGTTGGCATGCCCAGACAAGAATGAGAAAATGACTCGGGTACGAGTCTCAACGTGCCAATCCCTAAAAAAAAACCTCCCTCCGCTATATCTACTTCCAATCCACTACTCACTAACTCCAAACTAGATTTTTGCACGGTACATTTTCTAAGTAAAATATATGTACATTTCACTAAATGCATCAGTGTATGTACAGCCCCCCACATGGATATATCACGACTGAAATGTAATTGTTCCAAACTAATAATTTTAACTTCCATCACATTGAAACCCTGAGAGTAAAAACTGGGTATTTTGGGAATCAACACAGGAAAATGAATGACATTAAAATTAACAGTCAATCTTCATCTCAGCAGGAGTTTAATGTAATTTTGCTTATACGCATCGAGCTCTTTTCACAAGGCATTGTAACATCTATCACAGCATTTCATGTCCGGGTAGGACTTGAAATGTTCAGCAGATATATTAAGTTTACAAAACTTCAAAATGACAGATATTTTGCAAGTTTGTTTTACTAAAAAAAAAAATGTCTTTTGGAATTACTAACACACCCTTGTTTTTATTGTAAAAGGACAACAAATGAGATTTTTGGTGTTGTAAAAATTACCATTTCTGAAAGAAATAATAGAAATCAGGCAGTTTGGCTATTCATTAACCTCAGACAGCCTGCGAGTACCATATTCTAGGAGGAGGGAGGGATTTTTTTTCCAGTGCACTAATGAGCTCAGACGAAGGGGGAAGGAAAGCTGAGGTGTTAATTAAACCGTCATTATCGCACATGCCGTGTGGCTGAGAGACCGGCCCTGCTGCCTTGAATGGCAGGCGACTCTCCAACCACCCCCTCAGGGCGACTACCCGTACCCTCACGCCACAGCCACCCCCCCCTCCACCCTTACCTCCCACCTGAGGCCGAGGCCAAGGCCAGAGAGGGTAGGGGGTGGGGGGGGGAGAGGCAGGGGCTGTTCTCCCAGTGTCATCCACCTCGGGCGTGAGTTCTGGGGCAATTTTTGCGCTGGGTGCCGTTCTCGTAACGGTTACATTCACACGTGAACCGCTTCACGCCTGACTCGAGAACCCATTACGGTAAAGCCTGCCAGCAACTGCGCCCAGGCACTGAATTTTTTGAGGACTTTGAACTGGAGTAGGTGCGTGTGCGGGCAGGCGAGCATGCAAACAGGCGCGCGCGTTTTTGGACTCAAACGTGAGTGTTGCGTGGGGTTACACTGATCGACCAAGATTGCCGCAGTATAACACTTTGGAAAAAAACTCTGAAATTAACTTTGTTACAATCGATGTGACATAGCAAAGAGGTAAAATATATATACCTAAAGTTTTACAACTTGCGCAAATGTTCAATGCGGCGGTCTTGCTTATTGTAGCTAACATTTGACAGCATAATTTCCTCTAAAGTCATTTTTTTTTTTATCAAGAGTTTTACTTAAAATTCTTCATGACAAAAACTGGCTCCATGTTAATGTACCCTTACTGCATCTGGCATATTTTCAGGAATAGGTTCTAATTAAAACTGGTGATCGTGTGAATGCGAGGTCCACAATATCGCTTTTTGTTTAACAAGTTGCATCGTGCACGGCTGCTCTGCACTTCACATTTTAAGTATCTAACCGCCGACGATGTCGTTTTATCCAGAGGCATGCCAGCCCTCCACACACGCTCTCCCTCACACACAAATCTCCTCCCTCTCCGTTCACGGCGTGGAACACGCACGGGTGAACTGTGCCCGCGGGGAACGCGAGCTCCTAGCCTGCTTGCGCATCTCAAACCTCCAGCCGCGCGACACCGCTGAGCTAAGAGTCGAGGGCTCCCCCTGTATTTGTTGTTAATTAACGTTAAAGCAGCTGCAAAGCACGCCAGATCGTAATGGATAAAATTTAGCCATATGGATATTTTACCCATTTGTGCAGGAATTTTATGGTGAAATACTAAAACACTGAGCCGCAATTTGAAACATTTCTACGAAATGTAACAGCGTACAGATATCCATTTTTTTCATATAAATGCAAATATTCGCCAAATGGCCTCCTAAAATATATACACGTCAATAAAAAAACGGAAGTATATCATATTTAAATGTGAATTCCACGCAATAATTAAAGCCACTAAAAAGTAAACCTATTGTTCGATAAAACCAAAACGTATTGCCAGAGAAATTAATATTTTTTCAAAATATATTTTGTTTTGCTGACGGATAATTAGTAAACGTTCCACACTCGATCAGGTGAAATCTAATACTGCTGTGTTCCTGTCAGGCGCAATCTGATGGGCGGTATCAAGGTCTCCGTGATCAATCCGATATCATCACAGATGCCAATAACTGCAGTGTAACACGCACACTCTCTGAACCTATGGCGGAAATGAACAAGCCAGTTTTCTCTTACACCCTCCGCCTGCTGTATGAAATGACAGGAGGCGGCGGGAAGCGCAGTGACACTGCCCGGGCAATGCTCGTGCAGATTATAAAACCACCACCACTGCCGCCGCTGCTGCTGCAACGCATTGCCTTTGCTTCCAGGGATGTAATCTAACCTGGCCCTGTCCGAATAGCTTATTTTAACCCTTTACAGGTCAACAAACACCAGTGACACATTTTTACTATAAAATACACAGCAAGGAGGTTAAAACATGGTATTTAAATATGAAAATAAATCATCAATATTAAAAAAGATATACTTTCAACAAAACTGTGAACAATGTGCAGTTTAACACCTTGTTTTTTGTGTCACATGCCAACCTAAGTAATCTTTTCAAAATAACAATTATTTATTGTTATTTCATGAATACAATAAACATTTCATCTCCGATAGATGACTGAAGTTTGGTGTCAAACCAACTTGAGCCATCTTTATCAGATACATTGTAAAATTAGGACCATATGAAAATAAAAATGACACACAGCACGAATGTACACGTACTGTACACTATACATATAAAAAGGTGTCATCTGCACGTTTGTGTACCATTTTTGGCGCTTCGGTGCTATTATTAACGGTGGTTTGGTTAAAGGTCGCTGGCCTGTAAGGGATTGAACGATTGCTGCCGCCCGAAGGCTCAAGCATGGCTGAGAGATTGCGCATTGGGGCCGCTGGGGCCCAGTTTTTAGCGGCGGCAGCGCTGGGTGGTTGCATGGAGGAGGGGGGAGCAGCGGGTGGCAGCTGGTCCGGGGCTCACCGTGGCACTGTGGCCTCAGGCAGTTCACAATCACACTCCGCTCTGTGTGTATCGCGTATCCATTACGCTACAAGCTGTGAACACACTACCGGCACATAAACCCAGCGCTCTATTATAAACCCGCGGCGAATCATCGCCTTCCATTGTAAAGATCTACGGAAAAAAAAAAAACGTAATTCAACATGAAAAATTAATTTGCATGTCAAAAATAGCCACGTTCGCAACCTTCAATCAAGTCCAGTTTCAACTCGCAAAGTGATTCACTGCAGCATGGTCAAGCATTCTTGAAGCACTCTTCTAATCCAAGTGGTTAGCATCTATACATTTGAGAATATCGGTGTAAACAATCGCTCTTGCAAGACTGAACAGCCAGTGCATATGGTCAGCACGTCTAATCCAACAAAACATGCAAGTTAATAAAGCTTCAGTCAAGGTACATTCACTGCGACTTTAGTTTCGGCACATACAATTTAGCAAGTTGCATTTGCACATGCATGACGGTTCTTTGTATATATATAAAAAAAATGTTCAATACTTAAAAAAATACGACAAAAATCAATTCCCTTCCCACAAACAATGCTCTTATCTTACCCCAACCACCCCGACTCTCAAGTCCCAACCAGAAAGAATCCATAAATAAAAAGGGTAGGGACTCGGCACCATCCCAGAGCACCTTTCGCGCCAAACTGAGCGGCAGCAGCGCAGAGAGGCTGCACGGCTGAGTGCTGACATTTAGCACTTAAAGTGGCCGATTTTTACGCGCGTCGCCGGCATCGACATGGCGGGACGTCACGGCTCCCGGAGGCCCACCGCTGACCTGCGCCAAACCCGGGGACGGGGTGAGTGGCAGGTCATGGGCAGGGGTAGCGACTAACCGGGCGGGTTCTGCCAGGCTGGAGAGGGCAGAGGAGACGAGGCACCGTGCGAGCGGTTGAGCAGTATCTCCAATGGGAGTGTAACGATCGAGTCAGCTTCACGATTAAAATATTAAAAGTTGAGATGACCGACGACAACCAATTGGCATTCGTGACACCTTGCGAGGTTTAACATTCTGCTGAGCTGGATCAGTCAACTGTGTAAAGATTAAGTATGGCAATGTTTTTGTCTGCAATTAAATGCCTGAAAACTTTTTTTTTATTCTAACATGAACTTTATATAAATGTTGACGTTATACACTCAACATGTAAGGATCGTGAGTCAGAACCCAAAGTGATTTGCGCCTTGTGGAGTATGAAATAAAGCATCTTTTTTTTCTTACTAATAGTTTTCCTCGGTTCACATATGTACATTATCATCTATTGCTCGTATTCAACAAAGTATTCATTATGCACCTACTTTAGCAAGGTTACCGAGAGGCACGTTAACTGTTATGCAATAACTACATATTCTTTTGAGGTCTCGTATGGTCACGGTTCAGATACATGGCTCATTATAAACTAATGTCACCAGATGCTGCTGAGGAGCACGCTAACAGGCGGTGGTGTGGACAGCACTCTTGACGTCCACGGGCTGATTAGCTGCATTATGTCAGAAGAGAGATCATCAGAGGGAGCAGCACGATGGACTTCCCAGACCTGCCTTGACAGCAAGGGGTGATTCTGGCTTGCGCACACTGCAAACCTTCACGACAAAAACCTCAATACGTCCAGTATAATGTTTAAAAGTCCCATAATCTGCACTATCGTCAAACAAATGCTTTCACTTGATGCACTTTTCAAAAGTAAAAAAACATTTCACTGGAGGAGACACTGAAATGCGTGTAATTACCGCATACAACTCAACTTGCACTTTATGTAGTCGAGTTATACCATGCTGAAATTCTGTCTGCAGGAAATGTGTATCCTCGTAATAGTGCACCCTACGTACCGTCTAATGTAAAATATGCATTAAGGAACATGTGAAAACTTTGGATAGATTGCGGCAAGTTGCAAGCCGACATATAACAAAGGGAAAAAAAATACTCAAAACTGACTTTGATGCAAGTAGGAAAAAAAAAATCCGTATTAAAATTCAATCTCGCTAATCCCACGTTAAGCACAAAAAAAATGATCTTCCAGCAACACAGCCGTTACGCAGTGCAGCCAGAGGCAATTGGTTAAATCCTCCGCAAACCACACTTTGTTTTAACATATAGAATGTTTCAAAAACTTGTTAGACATCAGGAGGATGGGAGGGATGTGATGCGACAGCCATCCCTGCAGGGATACCAGCAGACGTGTGCATCCTAGAGCAGCTAAGACATTGTAAATTACTGAGGCATGAGAGAGAGAGAGCGGCTCAGTTTGTGTATGCAAAACTGCGAGAGAATTATACAATGCAAATGCCACACTTCACATGCAACATTTTAAACCATTTCAACCATGCCATTAAATGGGTCAGATCCAAAATAGATATTTTCATGGTTAGCACATTAAGGGCTTAATGAACCTTTGTGATAAAAGACTTTGAAGGCTTCAAATCATCCCGCCGCCCAGAATGTACAGCTGACATTAAAAATAACTATAGTCGTTTTCACGACGGCTGGCAGATGAGCTATGCCACTTTGGCAAACGAGAGGAGAAGATAGGGTCTCTTATGTATTACTCCGACTTAGATGATGGACATTCACCTGCAATCTCGGCAGCAGCCCTCTCCACATGCCCGGTGAGAGGTGAGAATAGAACCTACAGGCGTTCACACCTCACAAATTAAAGCTTCGTGGTGAGCAGTGGCCAGGCCTGCTACTGTGCGTTACAGAGAGCTGTCGCAGCTCTCAATCCGACATTATGATTTTATATACGTCCGTATACACTGTATCCATGTATCTACTACCTACGTGTGTGCAATGTGTATTTTCTGGTGATTTATTTGTTCTCGAAGCTTCTGTTTTGCTATTAAGCCTTGTTGTTAATGACCATTGAAAACACTCAAAATCGGCACTTTGTTTAAATGAGATGACACCAAAAAGGATTACGTTTATACGTGTGTTATTTGAAAGAAAAAAAACAAATAACAAGGTGTGAAAAGGGGACCCATTAATGTATCGCACTTCACAAGGTAAAAACAAAATTGCATTTCCTCAACACATTTCTCCATATTCCAAATTATAAGTTGTTGCCACATTGTGCAGCTTTCAGGCAACTAAAATCCATTGAGAACAAAGGAAATTTACTTTTGGGATTTATACATCCTGAGAGAAACATTTGTCCAACATTAAAATAAAATGTCACCACAAACTATGACCAAAACCGAAGCTCAGATGATATCTTATATCTCGTTAATATTACCAAGCTAAGGAAATACACAAATACACCACCTATATAACCACACAACCCGAAGAGGCGTCTTCATTTTCACTGCCCGCTCCAGGAATAGAACCTAAACCCTCCTGGTTACCAGATAGACATTCTTCCACCTAGCTGATTACATGATCAATACCCAGGCCGCTGTGGCTCACATCTGATGCACCACCTGAAGACACTATATGGTGCTGCAGACAGGGAGGCTGTGGATCTGCTTGGGGGCTGGAAGCAGTGTATGCCTGCACAGTTTGCCGAGCGCACATCCAGGCATTGGCTGAAGTGTCTGTGCCATAATCACAAAGCACTTCCTATGAATTAATTGTTCACCATGCTGACGGGTATGGCTAGGATAATGATATGGTCTCTATTCCTTGCTGTTTAGATACTGACTAAAGTGTGCACAAAATATAATATTATTGAAGCGTACAACACATTGGCATGTATGAGAATCCTAGGTCTTATGCTTTGAGATGAAGTGAAGTTCATTCATTGGATATTAATTTCTCATGGAATATTTTCCAGACCTAATAAAGCCCAACCAGGAATGGGGGGGGGGGGGGGTATTTTCCAAAATCTCAGCCCTGGATGGAATTGGAATTAAGTCAATTGCTCTCTAGAAAAAAAAATCACTCAAGTTCTGGGCTTGCCAGGGTTCAAGGCAGGATGAAAACTCTCTCGCGTGTTCAGAAAAACAGACAACACAAAAGGGTCAGGCCGAGTAAACTCAAAGCGATACCTTGCCCTTGACGCTCTGGATGGGATCAACCACCACGGCGACAGCTCGCTCCGACAGCGCCTCAAAGCTCTGCTGTGTGTTGATGTCGACACCTGAGAGCCAGCAGCCGAACCCCGGGTGGCTGTGGTACCACCCGACCACCATCTCAGGCCTAGTGGTAGAGAAACACAATGTCTTGGCTCCCTCTTCGTCTGAGTGTACCTGACAATAATGCGCGGTGTAGTACAAGATTTTGTAAACAAGTTCTGAAAATATCATGCAAACACATGGTATGTGTAACTTTTCCCAAAAAACCTGTCTTCAGATGTATTTATTTCTCAGTATGGAAGCCGACGGGTACCTGCGAGGTCAAAAGGGACTCACATATTTGCAAAGTCCTTTTCCCTTTGGTTTGTCTCCAGGTTTTGGGGAACTTTTGATTGATGCGACCGATTTTCCATTGGGTAAGCCCATAAATGCAACACAACTTTAAATGATAGGTTCGTTCATATTCGATCATCTTTGCGAGAGATGTAATGCCCCCCCCCCATTATGGACATAATTAAATAATAAATACATCCAAACTTTGTTAGAAATCGTTAAAAACAGAACACATGAACGATTGCACATATGTTAATGACGACAATATTAAATGGTAGTCACGAGCAATCAATATATAGCGCAGTCACAAAATTAGAAGTAGATTAAATAAATAATCACTGTATGCTACCATGCTCTAAACAATGAGATATTGCACTCTTTACAGCCTTAGGCAAGTCAATGGCAGGCGAAAAGTCAGCAGTGTTCGAGTGCTCCCAACCAGCAGAGAGCTTAGTCCGTGAATCCCATGTTTTAGCACCTTGGCCTCACCCGCAACGAACGGCACAGACCATTTAAGAGTTCAATTATCTGCACAGCAGCAGTGGCAGTGGTAGTGTTTAGCAGGGGAGGGACTGAATCTTCACAGCTTATGCAGATAGCCTCTCGTTACTGATTGTAATTTCCCCGAGCAAAGGGGCAGGGTGGGGGGGGGAAAGCCTGGCAGCCAGGGGGTCGGCAAGCACAGACAGGGCTCTGGGTGTCCGACAAACCGATGACGGAGCGAGAATGGCTGGGTGTGAGTGCCGAGAGCTACGGGGGCTGCCGGGGTCTGGCCAGAGATGCTCACACTATATGAAGCATGCTCAGCCGTAGATAAGCGAGGACAATGTCAAGCGAACATTTGTTTTAAATATCCGTTTTGTCTTCTTCAACGGGTTGCTTCTTAAATGCATGCATTGCACAAAGTAAATACATTATTTCTAAGGTAGCCAATGCTATGCGAGTTGCTTCCATTAAAAAAAATGCTTTGGCGATGGTGGTTGCAAAGCCAGAAGCTCACCTGCCGGTTTGCTTGAGCATATCCAACATCTTGGCCTGAAAGACGGGATCCACGGCTTCGACGCTCACACCCTGCGCGATAAGACAAAATCCACACTCTATCACTGAGCACATTCGTTAGAGGAGGGGGGGGGGGAAATCCACAAACCAACTCAATGAAAACTATTAATGTGCAGAACGATTGAAATCCACTCATGGTTACAGCAGTACCTACTCAGCATCATGTGATGCACGCGCACCAAAACTGGTTCTACCGTTTAAACAGTCTTTATTAAGTGTTCAAAGAGAACACAATGAGGGAAGTCAAATCATCGTAGTCAATTCAAGACCAAACTAATTGACAACTCACATGGAAATGAAAATCCTCAACAAAAAACAAAGTGCATTCTTTTACGTAAAATCTAATTTAGACAACTAAATGCAATAGGATTTAAAAGCTGTCTGTGTGAAAATGTTTCTTGTCATATCTGCCCAAATCTTTGTTTGCTAAAATGTATAAGGACCAAAAATGGTTTAAAATTGCAATTGCTTTTGAAATAAATATTTAGATACCTGTCACAATGTGGACAGTGGTATAAAAAAAGATTAGTATTGTTTGAACACAAGTATAATTGTGTAAAAATATCAGATAAACATAAATATAATAGTATCTTGTTATGAAGTCAGATGCTTCACCAACAAAAGAGTACGTGTGGTGTATTTCACATAGCAAACACATTCTCTACATGCTGCACTTTGCCAAAAATGTGACTATGTTAAAATAAACGTGTAAAACATTCCGGGGCAAATTTCATTTACCGCACCAAGTATTGGTGATAACGACAACAACACTACCACATACACGCTCATAAACATTGATTAAAAATGTAAACAAATAAAAGTGACATTTTCTGCCATGGATGTGACCTGTCACTGAGAAAGAAAATCATTGGCCGTGGTCATGGTGAACGTAAGAGGGAGAGACAGGCAACAGGGCGGGTTCATGTTCAGTCACGGCTCGCTAACGCGACCTTTGCAGGCGGGCCGCAGCAGGGGGTGACCGGGCCACGAACCGACGGGTGTGACCGGGCGCCAGCGTCTCCTACAGGCGCCCGCTCGAGATCAGATGCGTGGCACTTGTCGCCCCGTTGTACTCAAGACACGGTCAATTTTAAGGCGGCTTGTTGCTCACCTTGACAACTGCTGTATGACCAAAGGTAGGACTACAATTGGTTTTCACAGCTTATGCTGAGCTGCACTTCTCACCCATGCCAGGTGCAATTTTATATACCGGTGGGTAAACTTACCCCATCACAAATAATACACATGATCATAGCCAAGAAATAAGGAAACCACGACTCACGGGTACGGTACTTTCTGCAGGGATTGTCGAGACACGTGTTTAAATTCCGCTTTACTCAGCTTGTATTTGGCCATTTCTCAAGGTTTAAAATAATTGGAAACAAGACATCTTCATGCGTTTGCTCTTAGCAAGTAAGGTGGAGTAATGGCCAGTGATAGGATGAGTTAAATTAACACTCAGACTTTTAGCCACAACCTAAATTGTGTTCATATAAGCAGGAAATAAATAAGTGGTGTGCAATATATATATATACAAACATGCACCAGTTTTCACTTTGATATTAAATAAACTAATTTCCTACTTTAAGCCAAATGTAACATTTGTAGAAGAGTCTTAAATCATCCTGTGTGCAATGGTCAAGACAATTAATACCCAAACCCACAACAGACATGGGCATTTACACCCATAACATTACACATTTATGTTATGCCATCAACACAACACTTCACTGCTGTTTTAAATACTCCACACTTACATTAGGTGTTTATTAAGTGCCAAGATAAACGAAGAAACAATTGGAAAATGCTTTTCTCACCTCTTGCAACCACAAACCCAAGATAGCCTGACACAGGATTTTGACTATGTGTAAAGATTCACATTAATTGTTTAACCATTTTCACTGCACAATGCAGAATGAAAAACAATGAAATTGGCAACATTGTTTATTAAGTACTTTAACCACGCCTGTGTTCTACGCACATATCAGAGCATGTCATTTGTGTGTGTGTGTGCACATGTTGGTGTAAACGCATACCGTGCCGGACTGCGGCATGGCGAAAACGTCAATGACGCGGACTGTATAGTCGTCCACAAACTCTCCCAGCATCAGGCCCATCACCTCCATCGGCACACCTGCTCGCCCATGCTTCAGCATCTGTGAGTTGGATAAAGGTTCGTTGGTCAACACTAAACCACTTTACTCACAAGTGAAGCAAAAACTATACCGCTTTCACTTTACATCTTCGTGCACTCATAATCGCAGCATGAGAAATAATTGTTTCCCAGTGAGTTAACGTCCTTAGCAGTCACAATTGTAGATCAAAACAAATCTGACCAACAGTGTGAGGAACATTAATCGGGCACAACAGATGGGATTGGTTAGAAGTTACACACTCAGATGTGGAACAAAGAGAAAACACGTCGTTTGTATAGGTGTGTTTATAATAAACATGGAACTAATTCGAGAGGTACACCATTCCAAAAAATGCTTAAAAAGTGTAGACCTGTATCCGCCATGCTTTTCCGATCCATGTGTGTACAAGTGATACGCCTTCTAAATTTGTCATGAATTACCCTCGATCGGATATACTTTGACTATTGGCTAGAAGGCAACAGATTTTGGCATTTTTTATTGTTTAAGGAATTTGTTTTGCTGCTCTGAACTCTGCCTTGCACGGGCTCAATAATCAACAGTGAGAAAAGAAACGACAAAAAACTGTCAACAGCTCGTGATCCCTTGCGATCCTGTCCCTTCCAATCTCCGGCAGGCCAGGCCGATCGATACTCATATCCAACGTGTGAACACTCCATCCCCCTGCAGCGGGGGGGGGGGGGGGGGGCACTCCGCCACACCCAACCCAGCAGACAGTAGGGCCCAGTGTACACCTTGCACGACCTGCACCACCACGAGATGCTAAACTGTTGATTCTTTATGATAACTTCACTTGCAATGATGTGACATGTATTTTGTTTGCTTACATGTTACTACGACAGTACACCTACATCTGTTCAAATGCTTCGGTAGCTTAGTTTTGTAATTTGCGGTGTGATCAGTCTGAAATTAGTTTGCCCAAGCAGATTTACATTTAAGGGAATTTAATATTAAACTTTGTCTTTGTATTAACATTGGTTTATCTTTGAAATATATTGGATTCCTCATGGGATGCAGTGTTTTTGTTTTGATTTATATTTCCTTAATTCCTGTACTTGATTGTTTTGCCTTTGTTATTTGGTGACCCAGGCATTATTAAACTTGAAACTGGGGTTGTTCATCCTCATCAAACATGAACAATCCAACGCTAGATTCAAGCCTCCCCAAGCTGTCGGCATGCTTCTTGGTCCAACGATCCAGCCAATACCTGCATATGTTGGAATCTCATCACTCCATCTCAGGAATGGACTTCCTTTTGGGTGCTTTCACAATTTTTGGCTGACACCAAGTAGTTATTCTTATCAACTGGCCATAATCTCATCTTGCTACGTGTCCTATCTAAGCACACGTACTTTATTAACAGTAAAAATTATGCATTTAACCTGCATAGGTTCTCGAATCCACGTGTTGCTCTTTCTGCCTCTCAGTACGATACTTTCCAGTTCACCTTTAACGCCGTACAAACTTGCGCATCAGGAACATATTCGAGCCAGGTGAACCGGAAATATGTTAACGGCGACATTAGCAGCACAAAATACACCGCCTGGAGGAGGTGGTGTTATTTGCTGGATGCATCGCTGATGCATATGCATGAGCGACTGGAAAGGCAGGCGCAGCACTAGTAGCGCTGCAATTGATGCCAAGAAGAGCTGGAAGGGCAGCAGCCAAAGAAAGGAACACTTCTTTGGCTGCCAAAGACATCCATCCAAGAGATGGAGCAAATAAGTAGGCTCACATGCATGTGTTAGGTGGGGTAGATTATTGAATTTTAGTATTGTAAGAGACAGTTATAGCTTAGGGGAAGCATTATCCAGCAGTAGACAGATCATGGGTGATAATGACCATCATACATTACGTAAAATTACATGGTGTTCCATTACATAATATTACAGCACAGGAAATAAAAAAGTTAACGATAATTTAATCCTGGAAAATTATAACACATTATACAGCTTAACAACTTTACACATCAAACACCACATTACTGAAAAATCAATGCATGCAGCATGTACAATTGCAGCCACAATTGCAATATTACACTTGCATAAGCCACAACGAGCCCTGGAAAATTAGTACAGTGTGAGAACAAAAGTAGGAAAACATTTGGCTTATTTGTGTGCCACTCCACTCTAGGAAAAATGAGGCGATGCATGATGACGAGCTGGTGACGTCATGGCTGTTGCGTTGCTAAACCCCTGGAACTGGAAAAGAAGCTTTCTTCTGTGCAAGAGCCTGGCTGTGATGTTTAATATTTTCAGAGAGCAAACGTTAATTTTGCATAAAAAAAAGTGGAAAAACGCCCCAGCATGCATCTCTCCATGTATCTTTGTGCTCTTTTGAGCGTATGTTCCATCCTCTTCACGAGTGTCCACCTTTCGGATCCATAAGTTATAGCAGGTAATGCTCACGAAATTAAAAACTTTCCTCTTCAGATACACTGGTATGTTGCTTTTCATTGTGATGCTGAATGTACCAGACTGTGACTGATGAGCCCGGCTGCTGGCTGCAAATGCCTGCTGCTGCTGACAAATCACATTCAAATGCGCCGTTCGGTTTGAACTTTGCACGTGCCAATCAATTCAATCACTACTGGAATCGAATTGGATTTGATTATTGATTCCATGATTTTTGTAATAGTTAAATCGATTTCGAAAACAATGATCTTAAAACAAATATGAACACGTTTTGCCATGACCGATTTATGCAGTTCAGTCAAACTGTGATGCCGATGACGCAACTTGAGGTCTGCATGCAATAATTTTTTTATCAAAATGTTATTTTTAAGAATGCTGTTCAATATTTGAAAAAAATATATAAGCCTAACATGCCGTGTTATTTCATCCGGCAATAAATATATTGGCCAACAAGACCTTCAATGCGACAATTTACTGGAGATGTATACTGCATCTAAATGCTACTGCACAGAGGTCGCAATCGGGTACCCGATACCCGTACCCTACCCGATACCCGGCTACCCGTACCCGGTCGGGTATCGGGTAGGGTACGGGTACTCGTTTGCGACCCTGGTGCGGCCGGGTATGGGTACGGGTAAGGAATAAAAACCCGTTTGCGACCTCTGCTACCGCATTTCAAAACTTCACACATATGGAGTGCATTGCTTATTTCATCTTGGAATAAGCTGTCCTGGTTGGGAAGCAGCGTGACGTGTGTTTTGTCCTGTATTAAATAACATAACTGGTGGGGAACACAGCACGGGTGTTGCCATAAGACAATGTGGTGTTTCACCAGCATAAACCTGTAGACCAAACTGGAAATAGTCAACAAGCTATTACATTTTATGAATAATAAATGAGAGTGAATGATCATAGCCGTGAAGGTTATGTACAGAAGACCTCAGGGTAGTCAATATAGTCCATTTCAAACCAAAGTAGGTTTGGCTTATGTGTGATTTATAATGGCACTTATTTACACCGAGTTCACCTTCATCACAATCAGCCATGATCAATCCTCTGCTGGATGAAGACCTCCCCCCAAGCTGTTACCATCTCCCACAATCCTCCGATGTAACAACCACCTACCTATGTCTGCTATTTTTCCACCAGAGAAACCAAACTGCACTGTGTGCTTCAATGCGAGTACGCCCCTTGAGTAATTCTACTGCAGCGACAAAAATCACAAGGTGTGTGAACAATAACAAACCTTGAGCAAGGCCAGAGAAGAGATGTACACCTGCTCAGCTGTGTCCACAGCTGGGGCATCACTCGGAGGGCCCTAGAAGAGAACAGAAACAATTTCGGAGAATATGAAATGAGGCAACTGCTGATAAACGCCATGTAATATGAATAACTTACAACCACACCTGCCTGACATAAGAGTGAAGGATAACTTCTCATTGATGAAATATAGCCTGTGTATTACAAAATTAAGTTTACATTACCATATACAGTATTTTAGATTATTGTTTTGAAAGCTGTGAAAGAACACTTGCATTAACCATGATCAAACAATACCATAATTATAATTTTAATAATCAAACTTGAACTTTGCGGCCAAGGCTCGTTTCAATATTGCTATTCTGGATTCCTCACACCGCATTCGACAGTGAATATCGTACAGCCTTCAACCACAGCACACACCACATCTTTCTCATGAGCCATGCTTAATCTTAAAATGCCCTACAAGAAGGAAACGTATTGAGGCATAATTAAAAACTTGATTTTAAAAAGGGCATAACTGCAGTCATAATGGCAGATGGTTCCATAATGTTCAAGTAAGGGGCCATCCATTTAATACATACGCAAAAATCTGTCAAAGCTTGATCCCTCCCCATCTCCCTGTTCGCACGCAGACTTTTTACACCCCACCCCCACTCCTGCGTACGTACGCTTAACGCACGCCCCCACCCCAAATCCTATAGAACGGCCGATATTTAATCCACGCAGAAACGATCAAGGATTAATAATATTAATGCGTTTAAGCAAACAGATAGTCCACCGCCGGACTATCTAACTCATTTGAAGGCCAATGTAGACAAATTATCGAGGCTTCACCCCCCTCCCCCCCATGCGTACATACATTGCCAGTAGACTCCCCATACGCAAGCATACGTACGCATTTGGGTTAACCCCCCCTCCCCCTTCCATGCGTACGTACTAAATGGATAGCCCCTAAAATGACAAACCCTGTGCCACTGGGGCGAACCAGACAGGTTGGTAGGATTACCAGCAGATGAAAGTCTGCACGTCGTAGTGCTCTAGACTGGTTGAATGATGTTCAAATTATTTTGTTATCCAAAAGTACACGCTATCAGGAAACCACTTCTTTCAGATTCTAAGGCGAAAAGAATATGTTGTGGCAAAGCATGCAGTAGCATGTTCAATACAAAAGTGTAAAGTATGGTACCCGGTCTGATATCTCACGGTCACCTACCTGCCATCACCAGTCAATTATTTGCAGAATGTCTGCTACCAAGATGAGAGTGTTTATCGATTGGTCTTGCTACAGGTCCTGATGCATCATAGGCCAAATGGAGTGTGTGCCAAGCCAAAAGGTAATACATAATCACTTGTTTAACAATTGGGGGTGTGGGCTGCAAAACAAAGGATTACATTATGGATTTTAATGATTGCGGTTAAAATAATATCGTAATCGCAATTCATAAATACAACTGTAAAATATTATATTAAGCTATGCACACGTATGTCTATCTGGAGAAAAAAAACCAAGTAAAATAATTAAAAAAGTTAAGGAATTAGATTTCAGTATACAAGTTATTCAGAAATCATTAGTTAAATCAAGGTCCAACACCAACTTCATAAGCTGCCTAAGTTTCTTAATTGCTGTCCATTTTTAGGAATCAAATTTCACAGTTTTGTCTGAACCTCACCAATGCCAAGACCTTTACAGCACAACTTTTTTTTTTAACTCAAACAGCTTTGAGAAGTTGAGATTAATAAGAACAGCGGTGAAAAACAAATTCTGCTTCCAAAAAAAATCGATGGCAGCCCCCAGTTATCCAGAATCCCTGCTGCGCCAGCGACTCATTTCAAATTAGCTCCCGAGTAGCCAATTATCGGCTCTGCACTTCCGGACGGCTGCTTGGCAGCACGTTACAGATGGCATGTTGTTTACACTCCTATATTATGCAGCCATAAGAAGCTGCTGCCTATGATCAACTTTGCAGTCGCCTTCACTCAACAAAACATTGCGGAAGAATGTGTTTTAATATATTTTTAAGAACAATATGGCCACAGTTTAGTGTGAATTATAACTATTTTAAAATTAACGGCTAAATAGCATTGATTTAAAAAAGCAACAATCATTACTTTAAATGGCTAAGAAAGACCATGTATGCAATGCTCAGTTATGTTTCTAAAGTAATATGGAACAACATATCTTGGTAATTGCTTTATAGAATTGCTTTTGAAACTGGCGTTTACATTTTTAAAAAAGACTGCGTTTGTCATAACTGCTTCATTTCGTGAATTGAGTGCCATACTCAAAGTCATTAATGCACAAGTTTAGTTTTGTACATGCTAGATCGTGGTTGCAGTCATCTCAATAAACGAAACACAAAGTGCCACGTTTATATCAACAAAGCATTTCAGACATATCCTGCTAATGAAAAAGCTGACCACAATTAAAACCTATCAGACCCTGTCTCGGCGCTGCGCGTTAGGATGAAGACTTTAGGACGTGACGCTCTAAGCAACAGAGAAAGCCTCAACGTGCAAGGCAGACCAGCGCTCAGCCCTGGGGAGCAGATGTTAGCCCCCACACAGTGATTAGAGCATGCGGCATGTCGCCAGCGGATTAGCAGGCGCGGCTAGCTAACGAGGCCTGGTGCTTCCTGCCTGGGACCGCCCGCTGCTTCAATATCACACCCCACAAATGAGCTCTTCGATTCCACACAGGGGAGGGCGGGAGGGAAGTTTAATCATTGCATTGTATACTAACAGTAATATCAACATAGGGGGGAAATAATTTAACTTTCAAATGACATTTTATTACATTAAATACAAAGAATTTTAATTAGAAAAAGAATCCAACACAAATTCAAAGCCAAAGCATTAATAACAGTGCCTGCTTTAAATAGTGGGGCATGGCAGCCCCCCGCTGTTCTATTTAAGTAAGCCAAAAGGAAGGCCAAATTAATTTAATAGACAAAAAATCATCTTACTAAATGTGCTAAAATTAATTATTGTACCCTGCAGTTTGAGATATAGGTCTGAAATTGTGAACTATGTGCAGTACACAGTAATACCGTCGTGCATAACTAGTGACAGAACTTTGAAAGAGTTGAAACAAATATCTTCGAAATAAAATAATAAAAGTGAAATATATATGGTATATAATGCATTTACACTCACTGACAGGCACAAATGTATACCATAAACATACAACCAATACAAATGCCATACACGGCAATCTGATTTGTGGTATTTTTACATATAGACCCAGAAATTTTTTTAAAATTATTGTGATGATAGGATTGAGCTGCAACATTGTGTTTAATAGTTCATTGCTTACAAGCTCCTTGGTCTTTCATACGATCCACTTACACAAAAAATATGAACTTCACAAATGCAGAATGTCACTTTAATATGGACACCAAATAAGAGCAGCACACACACTGGTGATTAAACCAACATTTAGATGTAAAAATACAATAAACACCAGTAACTTCTTTGAATGAGTTTCCCTTAAAGGTGTAAATGTCAATTTGCACTTACAAGGCAATATAAATAATGGTTGAAGGGGTAATAGTATCGTGGACTACCAGGAACATTTACACAAAAACAAGTGCAAATATGAAACGGCTGTTGCTGAGAGTTGAATCAAAACAGTACCTGGCCCAGCCCCGACATCCCACCAGCGCCTAGTCTCAACAGCCGGTCCATGGCTCTGCAGAACAGAAGGATGAATAATTACTTATGTACCACACTCTGCGTTCAAAAATTAAAAGTGTAATTAAACCACAGCAGTCGGAACCTTCAAAATCACACTGAGTGCACCCAATTGTCACACCTTGGAAGTAAAGCAGGGTTAAGCCTGGATGTGATCCAGTCATATTAGTGCCGAGATAAGGTAAATTGAAGTCAAACTAAAAATTATGCTGCTGAATAAAAATGACCAATGGACGAACATTTTTTTTATTATACCCGCGTTTGAGTGTCAGTGACTTAATTTGAACTAAATGTTTGTAATTTAACAGGATTTCAGTTAGTGTTGTGGTTTTGGGATTGTGTTAAGAGTTGTAAATACTGTATTATTAGGGGTAGTGTCAGGTATGGGTCTGTGACCAAAGCGGCAGGAAATGAACTCAATCCCGTCAAACCTCAATTTAAACATGATTTAGCCTGCATTGCGCATTAATGCGTGAATACCTTGCATACCACAGGTGTAGTAGACGTATTGGGCAGTAGAGGCCATTGCCGTGAAATTAACCATTCTGTATGTCCCCCATCTTCACCAACCAACACCATTCAGCATGGAAAATATGGGAAAATACCCTTCATGGCCCAAACGCAGTGAAGCCCTCATCCAGTAGTGAATTGACAAAACAGGCTGAGCATGTATTGGAATCTAATAATAAGCTTAGCTGGGTTGAGGAATAACTTTAGTTAATTTAAGTTCACATGGGGCAGGGGTAAATTTAGTTGGCAATAGTATTAGAATTTAATGCATTCAAATGTGACTGAATTTCGAGATGTTACATGAAAATAGGGGCACAGACAGGTGTAGGTTTAGTTTATGGGTGGTGTGAGGTTATATACAGTATATGAAAGGCTACAAATCTTACATTGCAATTTTTTCTACAGTGGACCAATACATTTAACCTCACTTATTGAATGATTTTACTGTAAACTATGGAATGTATTGTCGAGTCATTACGTCAGACATTTCTGCTTCAGGCTGAGTCACGTTTATCAGTTCCATCATGAGTGATTCTCATGTTATTATCTTAAATACTCCTTTATGGCACCTCGAGATGTACTACATGGGATGTTGTTTAAATAATCAAGTACGATTTTGTTAACTTCATAATCTGTACTTAAGGCAGGATTGGGCGGAGTTAAGGAGATCAAAAAGAAGAGGACTTGGGACAGGGGGACAGGGAGACTGGGCATAAAGGCCCCATGACAAGGGAAATTGTCCGACAAGAGGATCTGGAAAAGGGATGTAACATTGAAAATAAACAGGACATGATAGCGGGGGAGAAATTGGATGGCACTCGAGGGGAACTGGTCACGAGGTTACGGGAGTCAAGAAACAGAGAATTGGGGCAGAAAGAGCATTGTTAATAGGACGGGAATGAAAATGGGTGCAAAAAAAATTGGGGATGGAATTAGTGATCAACATGAGGGCCGATAGGGGGAACGTGATAAGGGAGACTAGACATTGGAGCGACTCAGAATCTTAATTTAGAATGGGTACAGTGAGTGGGGATAAAGGGTAATACGAGTTAGGTGGGTCGTTGGTTAAGGGAACCGGAATAAGGGGATCGAGTACTGTATAGGGGAACTGGGGAAATGGGATTTCGGAGTTTGGGAAAACAAGGATCAGCAAGCTGTCGTTACGGAGACGATGACTTGGAGGGATTGGGCTAGAAGGGCCGGACATAGGAGAACTTTCTAAATGTAGCCCGCCAGTATGTGGACTATGATAAGTGGAATTTTAAGTCAGGCCGACCGGGGCTGGGGAGGCCAGGGCTAAGATCGCGCAAAGGGTGGATGTGAGTTAGTGTGACTGTGCATACGGGGATTGTTTTAAGAAAACGGGATCAGGAATAGCGAGATTGGGGATAGGTGGACCAGAGATAGTGTATCCCGATGATAGTGTGACACACGAGCTCGGGGGCTAGGCGCGTTTGCTTGGGGTAAGTCGGCGAAAAAGGGGCTTCGCGGGGTCAGGGCTCACCTCAACCCGGCAGCGCGACCAGACAAGACCGAGGCTCGCGCGCGGCCTTGGCACGCGCGCGCCTCTCACCCGCGTCTTAAGACAACCACACAAAACGCGAGCGCACGCAACGACACTAAATTGCGAGACTTACGATCGGTTTTTTTTTGCGCGCGAGCGACAACCCAGAAGTGAAGGCGGACTTTAAACAAAAAGACGCAGGAGTTTTCCGTTCTTTTTTCGCGACGCGACGCGGCGTCAGTGAATGACGAGCAGAAAAATTAAAACGTAAACGGAGGCGCGAGGGGCATGACGGGAACAGGGGGGAGGGAGGGAGGGGGGAGTTTTGAAACCTCGAAACTTTATTGACAACACCAACAACAATAGCCTTTGTTTTATTTATAACAATAGTTTTAGTATTCTTGGTTCTTTCGGTAAAGTCACGTAGAAGGGAAATAATAAAATAATATAGATATATCTACGTGACTTTAAAATAATATAAAATATAAATATATTATTTTATTATTTCCCTTCTACGTGACTTTACCGAAAGAACCAAGATAATAAATAATAATATAATAATATAAAATACTATAAAATATTAATATATATAAATATATATACAAGTAAATATATGTTATATTATTTTATTATTTCCCTTCTACGTGACTTTACCGAAAGAACTAAGAATAAGAATCCCTGCAGTCACGAAAGCTTTAAATAAAAAAATAGTTTTTGCATTTTCGGTTCTTTCGGTAAAGTCACGTCGTGAGAATTTGTATTGTTTTATATTTGTATTATTTTATTATTTCCCTTCTATATGATTTTACCGAAAGAACTAAGAATATGAATCCCTGCAGTCACGAAAGCTTTAAATCGAAATATTACATACCTGTCAACCCATACGGTTTACCCATATTCATGTACAGGGAAATTGAGTTTCCAGGTCCAAACGGCGTACAGACGCTTTTTGCTTGCATTCTGACCACAAGTATTGTGGTTCATGCAGACACGATTCCTCATAAAAATGTTTCAGTTTGGTGTTTTAAAAACTTAACACATGTTTTGTTGCCAGAAAAAAAGGGGAAAATCTATTCTTATTTTTTTCTTTGTTTGTGTTTTTCCCTTGTGATGGGACTTTGTAGGATGAACGTTGAGATTTATAAGGCCAAGGGGTGACCGATAAGGTCTGAATTGGTCTGTAATAAGAAGGCGCTGATAAGGGTTTGACAAGTATGCAATTGACCGGATTACGATAGGTGTTATAGACCAGTTGGTGTGGGAATGTTATATATGTGTTATTTGAAATACAGGACGCGATTGATTAGGCTTATACACAGATATGAATTCATCGTAACTCTCACTATACGTAGAATGTGTCGATGATTTACCATGCGTAGCCACTATTAGCCGTATATACGTGCACCGATTAATCGATTCCCAGTACTCTACATGTTGCCACTCACCACACGCTTCTCGAATCATTGCGTGTGAAAATCGATTACTGTGCTGTATTTACAATACGTTATAATATTTTCAAACTATACCTTAAAAATAACTTCTTGCACGTTCCTCAATAACTGTTGCCTTGAAAGGAAACTAGAAATGGCCCTTGATCGCAGGGTGGTTTTTTTTTTGCTATTTGTGGTTGGGCACACTGCGAACGGCAGTATCACCAAACAATTTGTGAAAAATATTAAGGCAAACAAGCATAATAGTATCCACAAATCGATTAAAATCGATTATTACGACCACGTCAGGGTAACTTGACAGTCATCTCTGCAGATCGAAAGGGCACCCCCAGTGGCAGCTGCCCCTGTGGTCACAGAGGTGACTGACTGTACGTGCACCAGCAAACGGGTATTCGTCTGCTAGCAGGGGACGATGATTATGTACATTTATAACCATATTCACTCTAACCCACGATTCAAATAAATGCTTTTTTCTATCCACTACCAATACACGTATCGAACCGTGTACGAAATAGTCTACAGTAATTAACCATACAAACGAGATGGTTTAAACGATAAGAGAATCAATTGTTTGTTTTATTAAATCGTGACTCTTGATTGTGACAATAGATTAGAAACACGGACACAGACAAATACAATGCAAATGCCGAAATTCATGGTTGATGGCATTGATGCATGCTGGGAATACACCGACAGACCAGATAGAGGAGCCACTTTGGACCACGGAACAAATATGAGTTCGTCATTAAACATTTTGGAAATCTACTTGTTTATCCAGGAGAGCCACACTGCTGTGGAGGACTCTTTTCACGAGGGCCATGCACTGGGTTTTTATTTTAAGGTAGCCAATTTCGGAGTGTTTATACAAGAGGGAGTAAACCGGAGCATTCTGAGACAACTCACACACGCAAGGGGACAACACTATCCCTGTATATATGGAAGCAGATGGCGATTAGTTCACTTGCTGTACTGCCTTCTGGTGAGCCAAGGGTATGGGGCACCTTGACGCTGAACCGGACGGAGCTTTGCAACATGTGTGATCCACCATCACTGCCTCCACAGTGCTGATTATACCACTAGAGACATCAAAATGACTATTGAGAAAAGTGGGCGTGGGCAAGACACATTGTTGAGAGGGATGACAGATGTACAAAAATAGTAACAGAATTGCAGCTTAAGGGGAGAATAAGCCCGAGAGGATAACCATCCTGGAAATGGATGAATGAGATCCGTTCATGTGCAGGAGCTTAAAGCATTGCAGGACCTTTAGGGATATAAAGTTGTGGGAAGGCCTTCATCTAGCAGTGTATCGATCATGATGGAAGGTGATTAGTAAGTAAAACAATTAAATTATAATCAATTGTCTTAACAATTTAGCCCAATTAACAACTGGGAACCCAGTAACTGACAATGTCCAGCACAATCACAACACAGTGCACAGAAATAAAACTCTCAACGCAGGTGATGACCCATAGATATCGTTACCTTTTACCGGTGGTACAGATATTGAGTGTGCATGTGGTGCAACTGAACAAGAGCCGCACGGACCATGGACTCAGGCGCTGCGCAAGAGGGGGAAATTTGGACAGGGGCTCCCAATTTATTCCTTTCACCAAGACCCATGCCAACCACAACTACGCCACTGACGGAGATGAAGTCTAAAGATATGCTACACAGTTAGTAGTTTCCAAATACACAAACGATCTTGAGTTCAACTGTTTTAGTATATAACAAATTCATGATTGCATTGTTTTATGTATCGGACTACATATCTGTAACATCACATAAAAGGGGCAAACATCGTAAAAACTTTGTAGCAAGTAGCATATTCAATGTCTCAAAGTGAATTCAATTGCGTCTTTAACCTGCATGTATACAAGTGTAAACAAGAGGTTAAAATACAAGTAGCATGGCCAAGATTGAAATGTGAGCAGTTGAAAGGGGCTCTCAATGACAGATGCTGAAGATCTTAAAATATGGAAAGCATCTGTTATGTCCATCAACCCTCAGTTATGAGCGTAACACATGATATCCAGATCTTAAACTTGATATTAAAATCACAACAAAACGTGCGTTTCCGAAATACAGTAGAATGTATCGGTAAAGGACATGGTTACCAGCACTGTACATTTACATAGCCAAATACCAGCGAATTAATGTAGATATTACTATTATAATTGTCTGTATGCTATAACAGCATCCTTACGAAATGCTGAATAGAAATGTAAAATCTCGAGGAACAAACTGATGTACAGGCGTTCCCTCGCATAACGCGCCCCTCCCATTGCGCTAATTCGCAGTTACGCGATTCATATTTTAGGAACATACTTCACAGCTTTGAGTTTCAATTGTCAATTATACAAATTAAAAATTAACAAATATTTCTGATGGCGTCACCGTGGCATAGCAGCGCCCAATGCCAAGGGTTGGGCATAGATATATCTTTTTCACACGTGCTGCTGCAAGCAGCCCACAGACGTTTTCAAGAAGCCCTGAAGTTACTTCTTATTAAGTAATCTTTGCAAGTAGTAATCTTTTGAATATGATTTATTAAACTCCTTAATATTAACATTGCACAAAATACTTAATAAGTATAACATTTACACCATTGGAACCTCCTTTGCCAGTAGCAACATAAAAAAAACAATTATCAAGTATAACATTTATACGTATTTTGTAAATCCAGGGCGAAAACAATGCTATTACTTATATTTTCTTTGGAAACGCTTCCCCCCTTATAACATGTCTGTGGGAAAATAGCATTCGTACAGCGCTATTCGACTTAGACGCTGTTTTTCAAGAATGCCTGTCACGCGTTATGCGAGGGAAGCGAGTACTTCAACAAATCCAAAATACACTTATTGCACGGTGGGCAACGAATACTATAAACATTCTGCAGTTGCAAACTGCTAAGTAATCACATGTAATAGTGTCTACTTTGGCATTACTGTATTTTAATATCTGGAATTCAAATAACCACAACCCGCGGTGTGGGGAGGCCGTCATCCAGCAGTTGATTAACAAGTGCTGTTCATTGCTGTGTTTTAACACCTGTTATAACATGATTAAAAAAAGACAAAATATGGTAGAATCAAAGTCCTGTTATTTACATATTTTCATTAGTCATAAAAGGCTACGTTTTTGTATATGTGCTCCAAATCTGCCAATATTATTTTTTCACACCGTACAATGACATTCACACATGATGACAAAAAAGTGAACAGTCAAAATAAGCACAATTAAATTCTACAGATGTGGAGTGTACAGTCTGGCTGGAGTAGAACAAGGTGGCTTGTGATCACAACGGGTGGTCTGTGTTGCCTCGGGCGGATTTGACACGTCCTAATGAGGCTGGCGCGTCTGCCTCAATCCCCAGCCTCCCGGACTCTCATGGCACAGCAAGAACACATACTACAGCGTATTCATCCTATTTGTACAAATACATTAAGGAACGGTCAACATTTTCCTTATCTGCAGCAGATATTCACTAAAAATGTACACGTACACAATTTTGCTTTGTCTTATTTATTTTGAAGCATAAGAAAGTGTGATAAGTGAATGACGTGTTTTTCAATGCTTTCTATTAGTGTACATTTTTAAACCATATGGTGTGATGACTGCAGAATTACTGTTTGCAGAACGTTTAAAAAAATTGTTTAGAATAAGCGGCAGCTGGAACTTGGAAGCTGAGAGGTTGTATCTAAATCACAATGGTAAAATTACCGAGCACAACTGTAGGTTTTCATACACATTTACTCGTTTATCTATCACTCTTTGTGTAGTAATAATATTTACAAATCAGCTTCACATGATTCAACGGTGTTCTAACACACCATATGAAGCGTTAAATGGAATGGTGTTACAATATACGGCACTCATGTCAATGGGGTTGTGTAATAGTGCCCTCTCGTGGAAAGTCTGCTTTTATACCATGATATTACCAAAATCCAACTATATTTGCAATGCATATAGTATGACTCCAATAAAGTGCACTTTCATAACGAATTGCATAATTTTGTGGCTTTTCCCCTTCGGTGATCTATATATTTTGGACCGGCACGAAGTTGTTAATAAGCCAATTGTAATGGAAGAGGTCACATGATCCCAAAATGAGCTTGAAAATGCTTTCTGTATTCTTCCTTCAGCTCAGCGGGAAATGTCTGTCCACAGACAGCACACGCCGCTTCCGTCTCCTCTGAACACATGCTGGGCACATTCTGCAAAGTGATTAATTAGAAAAGGTGAACATTTAAATAATGAAGGAAATTAAAAAAGGTGTTTCATTATTCAATACATCCTTTCAAATATGAAAAGTATGTTTTAAAAAGATGCGTGCATAGAAAATACTCGGCACATTTTTATACGCCGATGCAAAAACAAGTTACCTGTATGATCAACCTCTGCAATGACTCATTGTCTGAACAGCCTCGGTTGATCAAAGTGAATGTGTCTTCCAGGGGCAATGGGTCTGCTTTTCCAGATACATTGCCCTTACTCCTGTAATGAACTGCATGTATATGGTTGCTGGGTAAAACCACTTTAATGGGAGAATGGGGTTCTTCTGAGGATTGTAATGGAGCTGTGGTAGGAGAAACAAAGAATAGTAAGGCAACCCGTTTTGTCATCACAAATGCAATAAACGAATGAGTCAAACATCTCGTGTATAAGTGAAGCATATCGAGGATGCACAAGATTTCCAAATCTACTTACAGAAACCAGATGTTTGCTTCTTTGCTGCCAGTTTTTCGAGCAGCCCTGATTGGCGTTTTGCCAATTGCTGTAACTTAGAAAACTCCTCACAAAGTTGGAAGTAAATGTCTTGCATTTCTGTCGAACTATAAAAAAGAACACAAGTAGAATAGAAGATAAAAAAATGTTTAAAATGTATGACTAACATTTGATGTAGCCCATTAAACTACCATCACAATTGTGTAACCATCATCGTGTTTTTAGCAACACACCATTTGCTAATATTTTCACTTTACCTATTGGATGAGATGAATTCTTGATCTGTTCGTGAACTTTCAGTTGTAAAGGAGTTAGGAACCTGCAATTTGAGTCGCTCCTAATTGCAAATAATAAATGTTATATTTAGACAACAAGGAGCAAAACAATATTTTCACAATCACATTCTGATATATAGTATATATCACTATGTAGGAAATTATGTGGTACATCTAACAAATGCTTCAGCAATGTACATCTGAGTTTTCATACTTTACCTATAACATATGCAATATTAAGCATATTTAATTGTGATAGAAATTAGCTAAAGACAAAGCACATATACATTATAATGTACTCAGAATGTGGGTCATATTGTGATCATATACATATACAATGTGCACAAGGATGCTAAAAAAAACGGTTACTAAACATTTTTGCTGTATTGTTACAAGACAACAGAAATAAGAACATGACAAGGACAAAAGTTCTTCTAATGTGTTGGCATGTCCCTTACCGTGAGCTGTAACTCTCTGTTGTGACTTGCCTCAAGAGATTTCTCCAGCTCCTTGACCTTGCTCTCTAGCTCACACACTTTGCTCTGATGCACCACCTCTCGATGCATGTCCACCTCAGGGGATGCAGCAAGAGGAAGAGACCTTTCCTGTGTTTGGGGACTGTACAGCTGGTCCCTTACTGCATACACACACACGGCACATACTGAGTACAGTACTTAAAACATGCGTAATGCCAATATAGTGTGCGCTACTATGACTGTTTATAATATATTGATTAAAAAAACTATTAGGTTACAATTGGTATGAGGATACATACATTTGAAACTGCATCAGCAAGAATACTATACACACATCACTACATTAAGGAGGACTGCACAATGTGCAGCAACAATTTAAAAACAAGACAATTTCAAGCAGGCTATACAACAAATAAGGTTGCGGGCAGCCGAGGGGTGTGCACCAGAATACATCATTCTTCTGAACTATGTTTTCATGTCGATGCTCCCCGCCTGTACTAACCTGCACTGACAATCATGGTGAAATATGGTCAAATAACCCAACATGACCTGTATGGCATGGGAAGGCTCTCATCCAGCAGTAAATTGACAAGAAGGCTGGACATGTGAGTGTTCCGTGTTGAGTGAGAGTAAAACTCGCACCTCTCAATGTCTCCGTCTCTGTCACCATCTGCAGGAGCTCTACCTCCCGAGCTTGCAGCTGCTCAACAGTCTTCTCCACCTCCATCTCCAGGCTCTCAACTTTTTTCTGCAGACCATCCACCTCATCGTTCTGTCAATGGCATATGTTTACCATGATGCATGCACAAGCACTGACAACTCCAATTTGACTGCGACAGTATAATAAAAAAGAAATCTTACATTTTTAAACGAACAAACACAATTTGTACTTTTATATAAAATGTCCATGTGTAAATAAATACGTGAAAATTTAAAACCAGTAAATGTAAGTCAGTTTTATATGTACTATTAGCTAAATCTTTAAGTGTTTACAAAACTGCTTTCACTTAATTGTTTAACAAATCTAGCACTAAGTACAGTGAAATCTTTGCAAATAAAAGTCTGCTTGCTTCATGTGGATGTGTTTACAGGGCCTATTTCCTTGATTTCCTGCAGGTAACCTTTGACATTACTTCAGACTAAATGAAACCACAACATTAATCATTCAGGTCAGTATTAAATGCTAACATGCAATCTATGAATGTTAGTATATTAGCTCATAAACATATAACAATTTGTTATTTGTTTCACTTAGTCCATGGTGCACTGCTCTAGTAATCTCTGTGCAGTCATTTCACTGAAGAATGGATGAATACACTACTTAATAATGAGCGGACAGGCAAGACAATTTTAGAATTTCCAAAATAAAAAACACAGTTGCATGCGCACTGCATGTAACCATTCACATCAGCGGAGCATTACAGTTTGAAAATGCATGGCAAAATCAAAGACGTACTTTTGAAATCCATGCCAGTCATGGCTAACACGTAACATTGTGCCTGGGAAAATCAGCTGTAGACCACATGTTTCAAGGCTTACAAAGGGAAGCTTGATGTTGAGCACAACGAGACAAGGTGCCATTTATGTCTGTGTACCGTCAGCTAAGTGCCATTAAGGAAATAACTGAAAAGGCCCGATGAGGAGCTTAAGAGAGTAATTTTGGTAATAACCGAAAAATGGCTTAAACAGGGTTATTCTTTGGCTCACAACAGACTAGTCTATTTGTGCCCAGTTGAGAAAGCATTTTTATAACCTTTACACTCGTGTTGCGAATGGGTGTATGTTGTGTATGTGTCACCACTGTTAGGACGACTGACACCAAATAGATTGCAGTATTTCATAACTGCATGGAACAATACTTTGCAAAAGTTTAATTTAATCTGGTTATAAACATTTCATATTTTAAATGTTTTAAATGGACCGAGTCTTGTTTCCATGGAGAAACCATAAACATTAAGGTATCAAAGGTCTGGGTCTGAACATGATCTATTCTCCACACAATAAAACTAGTTTTAATTTCTAATTTGTATTCAAAGTACATATTTTCAGTCTACACTCCTCCCTATCATGATATCCAAATCATATATGTGGGTGTACAAAGTGTATTATATCTGGTAATCCATTGCACTGCATCATCACCAGCCATTCAATCCACGACTGCATGAAGGCTTCCCCAAGCCATTACCATCGCCCACAGTCTTATAATGTAATAAACCATATATCAACTGCATATGGGCTGATTTCTTCACTCCATCTCTTTGGTGGACGTCCTTTTGGAATTCTTCCCTCTTTGGCTGCCACTGCTATTAGTCCCGAGCACCAGCTATCATCCTTTCTAGCAAATTGTTCTGCCCAATTACTGTTCTTAGCAGTCAATTTGATGGCTCGAACTTGCATATGTCTGTAATTTTGGAAAACTGGCACGGAGATTCGCACACTGTTCTATGAATCTGGAAACCTGAGCTCAATTCCTGACCATGGCTAAGATCAGTTCTGAGTGGTATCCGAGCCGATCCTTGAGTGCCCACCTTCACCAACTCACTTGGAATAGTGTGCAGTGTAGCCAAACATCCCCTGTGACTGCCAAGACGAAGGGAGGCTTTCATACAGGAGTGGATTGATAAAGCGCTGCACATCATTATACAATGTGAATATGTTATCTCATCCATGTGTTCATTTATATATATTTCGGTATGAAATGAACTACATGCAGCATGCTTTCTTTACCTTTGCCTGCAGGCTCTTAAACATCTCTTTCTTCTCCAAACAGTTATCATGATATGCTTGGTAGGCCTTGTTTAACTGCTCACTCACATGACCATTTTTTCCATCGCCAGATACCATTCCATTCTTCCCCTACAAGAATTTCAGAATACATTTTTGTTCAAATGTAGCATAGGCTATGTCGCAATGTATGATGACGCTGCAACTGTACTGTATTTCCTTGTTTGTAAAAAATATCTACGCAGGCACATACTTGTATGCTCTCCCCAGGACAATGCTACTACGATACATCATCAACTATTTGTCTAATAATACAAAATGGGTCTTGATAAGATTACATGAAAAAAATACCAACAACATCAAAATGCCAATAATTATGGCAAGCATGAGATTTTTACTAACATGATTTAAATAAAGTTCCCACACCTTCCTTATCCCAATATTTATTATTTTTTCTCATCAACAAATCAGACAAAATGCTATACCAATGAACAATTGTCTAATGCAGTTTCCCAAATTCCAGTCCGAGCAACCCACAAAGGTCAGACTCTTGATGATTAAATGAAGCTTTTTCTCGGACATACGGGACATGCTTCCCAATCATCAGGCATGTGCAGCTTATAATGACTTCATCTGCATTCATATGGATATAAATACACGTGAAAAAAGACCATGGTGGGTGATAAGGTCAGGATTATAGGACACTGACCGAATCTATCAATTTACAAATACGCTTTAAACACAGGGCGAGGAACAAAACTTGAGAACCCTTCTTGGTCTATCCAACACATATGCGTTTGATCGTGCACGCGTAAAGCGGTATACCTGCTGCAGATTTTCCAACTGACGAATCTTGATGTCCTGCGTGCGCACAGTCTGTCTCAGGAACTGGTTCTCTCGCTCGGACTGCTGCAGGCGAGTCTTGAGATCTCCGTATGCCACCAGCAGCGCGCCATGCGAGCCTAGCCTGTCCTCGGACTCACTCCTATGCGAGAGTCCCTGTGATGGCGCTGGGACTTGCATGGGTAGGCGCAAAGGCTCCATGCCAGATGACCCTTCCATCTTCTCGCCTTCTAGCTCAGTCTGGCTGAGGATGGAGATGTCATCGTCCGAGCTGCTCTGGCTCTCTATCATGATGGTGCCGGTGAAGACCCTCTCGTCTTCGCAAGCAAGCCCTCCTCTACGTTTTGTGCTCAATGAGGAAAAGCAGTGTCCTGGGCAGAACACATATTATCGTTGTAATTATTAACATGATAGGTACTACGAGAAAATAAAGTTCTCCAATTGATGACGCTCCGGTGGAGTGGGCAGGACGGTGCCGTATCTTAAAATAACACAAGTAGCTATTTACATTATTACTTTTAGTTTTAAAACGTAAATTAAATAACTACTTGACCGCATTGGCAGACACCAGGAGTCGACCTGGCTTAAAAAAGTGGCATGAGCAGAAACATAATTGTCAGCAAAACGTCGGACATAATGCTGGAAAACACTGTACAACCCGAAAACACACCACAGTGATATATATAGCACAATTGCGAAAACCCACGAAGTAGAGTAAAGCGGGTGTTGACGGATTGATAGGTCATTAACAGGAAATAATTCAAGGGTTTAAAAGGTAGTATAGTAATAGGTTTTTACCCTTTAAACTGGTACAAAACTGACACCTTTATACAAGGCATCATGTTTGCAATAACCACAACACAAGCAGTCAAAATGCAAACAAAAAGAAACAACTGGTAAAGGAGGTCTCATAGTGTAAATGGTTTAAAAGGTGATATTTCACAGTTAAAAGTTCCTTGAATACTCCATGTGTACCATACACCGTTATCAGTAGGTTTATTCTGTATTATAGTAACTCTCAACTACAAACATTCTGAGGAACAGAAGAGGCTTTGTTAATTTAAAAAAGCCCTAAGATTAGCAAAGTACGAACAGTCGGTCAGGTTGTTTAGCCAAGGTGGTAACAAAGCAGTCCGAAGTCGACTTTGTACGAGTAAAAAGGTAACTTGCTGTGAGACACTTACATCATTTCTTGCAAAACAGATCGATATAAAGATGGCATAAGCTATGCAACACAGACGTAAGGTGAATCAACACTTTAAAACATTTTCCGACACCTTTTTTTGTACATTCTACACCGTGCATTACTCATTTCTTATCTTCGATCCGGCCAGCTGCTTGCAAGTCGGAAGGTCATGAGTTTTCAATCCTGGTGCAGGTGAATGACTTGGACCATCATCTTCTCCGGGGTCGACAGACACAAGTAGTGTGGAGGGCCACTTTGTGGGGAAGTCAACAGTGGTCGTCCGCTGGAGATTTAAGGCATATGGCATTTCCACTATTTCGCTCAGAATTGTTAACATTAGTGCTCGTTTGAGCAACACATCACTTCCACTTTTCTCGAAAGTGCCATAATCGATTCAATTCCTACACGAGCACAGCATTTGGGTGATTTTATTTCATAAGTAAATCTACAAATTGCGTATGGCCACGCAACAATTTCAGGGCAATAGTGGCTCACGTACAGCCCACGTGTCAATTCACTGCTGGATGAGTGCCTCCCCGCAGATCGTGGGTGCTATTTGACCAAACCTCGCCACTCTTGACTTAAAAGTCGCTCGTGTCTGCTCTATCAAAGGTTATCTACACCACAACCTGACCAAACTAGAGAGGCGCATCTCGCTAACAGTGTTTATTTTAAATGTTATAGCAAACAGATTACACCCCACGGGGTCCCGTCCATTCGATCAGAATTGGCGCAAAGAGGGCCCAACAGTCGTGAACGGCCGCGAACCCCCAAAAATGCCACAGCCGTTTCGTCGTCTTCTTTTACCTTCAGCTCCGTGACAACTCAGCCAATGCCCTCGGCCTTCCTCCTCCCCACGTCCCACACAGAATCACCCGCGGTGTGAGCGAGTTTCCAGCCACGAGAGACGTGCAACTCACACGAAAGGAGAATTGAGTGGAGATGGCGGCGGCGGTGGTGGCGGCCGCTGGATCGCCCAGGCTCAATTTCGGCCTCCGTTCATCGTTGCACAATTCGTACGACGATTAAAACAAAAAAACACCGCGACAACGGCCACGCGTATGTATGTGTTTTTGTTGTTGTTGTTGTGAGCAAAAAAATAAATCACCCCCTTCTCCATGAAAATTGTAGCATTCGCGTGTGCGAGAGGGCATCTGGATGCGTCGCTTCCTGCTCACGGGCTTGGCAGGAGGCCGCGGGTGTCAACACGTGATTACCGCACGCTGTCGAAACAACGCGCAGCGAATACAACCCATTCTGTCTCTCTTCTCTCTCTCTCTCTGTCTCTCTCTGTGTCTCTTTATTTTATTTCCCTTTTCTAAATCCTTATATTAAGTTCTTGCTTGCTTGCTTGCTTACGACCGTGCAAATCTTTCGGTCGTTTTTAACCCACTTCCCGTGATCCAATCGAGCTGACATTTTGCACACAGACTCGTTGTGCGTGACAATTTATGTTCATGCAAATTTTTTTTTTCAAAATTATACACTGTTTAGGGAATTTTTTAAAAATATTTAATTACCAATTGCTTAATGCTGGCAGCCATCTCAAGCCAGAGGACGAGAGGACTCTAGCCGCCACGCATATAAAGGATTTAGAGTGAAAAACTTAGTTTTTACGAGTAAATTTTTTTTATTATGAAGAAACAGCAAGTGGGCTTGGGCAGTACACGTTGCTAGAAAGGGATGATGGCCTATGGTCAAGAATAAATAATAGTCGAGTGACAGCCGATGGTGGGGACGAGCCATGGAGACGGAACGATGGCATTATCTTGCGTGCAGATGCATCACGAGGTTTAGATGTCTTTGGATGACTATGGGATTGGGAGACCTTCATCCAGCCGCGGATCGATCATGGCTGATGTTAATAATAAGACGAAATGTGCAGCCCAGAGAGAGTGGAAACTAAACTGATCTCGAACCACCTTACATGGACACTATGAGATCTCTTTTACCAGTGGCAAAATATAGTAGTAGGTTTTTACCCTTTTAAACTGGTACAAAACTGACACCTTTATTCAAGGCATCATGTTTGCAATGACCACAACACAAGTAGTCAAAAAAGCAAACAAAAATAAGCAACTCTGATAATGATAATAATATGCACTGTCCTTGAAGTTGATTGGTCCACACCCGAGACGGCTTTCTTTAGAGCCTTGTCCCCATTGGTGTTGGACCAGATGACACCAGAAGGCGTACAACTCAAACACAGTGCACTGTTTGCTTTTTTGACTACTTGTGTTGTGGTCATTGCAAACATGATGCCTTGAATAAAGGTGTCAGTTTTGTACCAGTTTAAAAGGGTAAAACCCTACTACTACCACCTTACATGGCTTTCACTGAATGCTGATGGGCGTTTAACGTGGCTGATGATGACATACCTGGCATCCCACACGGATTGCCCGTAGCTTTGTACATGGAAATTTAGTTTTCGAGTCCATACGGCGTACAGTCAATAGGGCATTTATCTGTTTATTGTGTTTCTCCCTTGCGATGGGACTTTGTATGATGAACGTTGAGATTTATAAAGCCACGGGGTGACCAATAATGTCTGAATTGGTCTGTGATAAGTTGGCACTGATAAGGGGTTGACAGGTATGCGATGCCAGTGAATTCTCGCTCCCCTTATACATTACAATAGCACGCATAGTGACGTGAGTACATTTTGACACTCATCAGCCATTACCTGTAACGTGTTTGTCCACGCCGTATCGATTTTTAGAGCATAAAAAGGCCTCGTCGCTCAGAAATCGGCCACGTTGTGGTTTTGGATATTCTTTTTTCGCGTGCGCCTTTAGCCCCGTGAGTACGGTGCTGCGTCAGCGTCAGCCCCCCAAGTTCGTCATTGCTGGGATTTTCCCGTGGCCTTAAAATAATAAAAATACCACCAACCCCGAAAACGTACGAACTTGCACACGCACACATTGGCACAAATCAACAACAGCACCGAAAATAATTCGAAACGCTCGGCCACGTTCGATTTCTATGAACGAGTTTGTGCGGATTGTGATGGCAATCGCAGAGGGTCTGTTTGATGTCAGGTTCTATTCTGTGGCAGCAGCAGCAGCAATATGTTCAGAAACTAAATGCCAATCTTCTTGGTTCTTTCGGTGAAGTCACGTAGAAGGGAAATAATAAAATAATAAAAATACAACATAATAAAATACAATTCTCACGACGTTTCGGCCACAAGGCAAGCAGCCGTCCTCAGGTGAAGAACAGGGCTGTCGGAAAGACAGCGTCCGAATGAGTTGTGGCCGAAACGTCGTGAGAATTGTATCTTATGTTAAATTTTTATTATTTTATTATTTACCTTCTACGTGACTACCGAAAGAACCAAGAAGATGAATCCCTGCAGTCACGAAAGCTTTAAATCTAAATCTAAATGCCAATGTCGAGAGGTCTTGCTCGCCGCGAAGAGGGCATCCCGAGAAAGTTCGTGGAGTTTTTTAGATATTTCTTCTTCCGTTAATGAAGACGTGCGCATCGGTCTGTCACGTTTTCTTGAAAATAACGAATACCGTCATTCATTTGATGTCAGGTATAATCCATAGACTCGTATACCGATGAGTCCATCATCATTCACGGTCAATCCACTGCTGGATGAAGACATCTCCCCACGCCATCACCACCGCCGCCTCCTCGCGATTTTGCGATGGAATCAGTTTAAAACAGGCTTTCGGGACCAATATCCATAATAGAGTTGTATTGGGTTATTTCGTGTAAATATACATTTGTTGTTAAACCCGCCACTACCCGACAGCCAATTTTCTGTTAACGTGACAAACCTTACTAATTGGCTGTGTCGGGTGGTGGCGGGTTTAACGACACATTTATCTTTTACACGATCTAACAAAAAAAATACATCTGGATGATTGTATTCATCGCTCCATCTCCTTTGTGGCCCGGCTCTCCATTCCTTGGCTACAACTCCTTTCTTATTCTTCACTATCGGTCCCTGGCTAGTCAGCTGAATTAGTTTAACCAGGTGAGAGAGAACTCACGAAACCAGCTAGACACTGGTACTTTAGTCTCATTTGTTTTTATTCCAAAAAGGAATCAAACAAATAAACGTTGCTTGGTGGCTCCCTCTGCTGTACATTTGCCTCGCTTACAATTGACTAAGTTTTGGTAAATGTACAACGTGTAAGAATGCATTTTCCAGATATTAAAAAAAATCAAAATAGGTTTTGACCCTTTATGGCAATGAAACAGCAGGTGTTAATATGTTCAAACACCAAATAGAAACCAATACCTGTCAATACATCCGGTTTAGCCACATTCTTGTACAGGCATATGGCATACAGCCGTTTAAATACGGGCACATTTTTGTCTATTTATTTGTATTTCTCCCTTGTGATGGGACTTTGTAGGATGCACTTTGAGATCTATAAGGCAACAGGGTGACCACTAAGGTCCGAATTGGTCTAAATAAGGTAGGCACTGGTTGATAAAGGCTTGACAGGCATGGGAACCTTTTGCAAGGAATAAAGTTTGCACTAACCACACGTACTTGTGGTGAACATGCAAACAAACATGCCCTGATAATATGAAAACATAAGAATAGGGTTTACCATTTATGGCAATGAAACATGTGTTAAGATATTCAAACACCAAATAGAAACCTTTTGCAAGGAATCATGTCTGCATTAACCACACGTACTTGTGGTGAACATGCAAAAAACATTCTCTGATATCTCCATACAGTATATATAAATGGCAAAGTTGTGAATATGTGTGTCTGTTCAAAATGTTTAGCGTACTTCCCGACATGCAACAAACTGGAAATGTGCCATGTGGGTGCTTGCCAGACTGTACACCATGCAAAAATTATAAAATTACACTTTTGTTCTTTTTTTGGGGGGGGGGGGGGTGGCTAAATAATGCATATATTTTTTGCACAGCAAGTGATCTGACGTCAAATCTGTCACGTGATCCGCGCACGTGGAAGCGTCGAACCCGGCGACCCGAGTTCGATTCCCACTCATGGCCACCACCAATGACCATTATTATTTAGACCGCTCCTGGGCCTCCCCTTGGTCGACTCAGCCTCAAACGAGTAACTGCTGTGGTGTGCGAACATTGCCACTGGGGAGACAAAGGCGGCCGGGCGTGGTGAATGCAAGTCCTCGGGCGAAGCCGGGTAGTAAAGCTAGTTTAATATATGTCAGTCTTTGAAACTGATTGGCCTACACCAAAGACAGCCTTCTGTATGGCCTCATCTCACCAGTGTCTGACCAGAGAACGCCAAAAGGCGAATAGTACAAAGGCAATGCACTATCAGAGCATTTATTGGCTGGGGTGAGCAGCTACAAAATTGTGTAGATTTCTATTTGGTGTTTGAACGTCTTAACACCTGTTTTATTGCCAGAAAGGGTAAAATCTATTCTGATTATGTTCCAGTTTCACTTCCCAAGTTGACCTTTGTTGTACCACAGTAATCTGCAGGACGCATTGCCATGCGGTTTCCCGCGCGAAAAGAATGCAACGGGACGGAAAGCACAATACTGTACTCTGTTTTACTGTACAAGTAACATGGCAGTGTGAATGTGAACTCATGAAACAAGATAAGCTGCATGTCGGACAAACTTCTATATACCAATAGATTTTACTGACTTAATTTATAGCATATAATAATCAATGTAAGGTTATATTGAGTATGAACGCCTTTCCAAAAGCCACAATCCATCTCGTCCCTGCACATGAGCTGATCTATTTGCTCTGTCTCCGCGGTTATCGCAATCCTGGCGGGCGTCTTTCCCTCATTTGGCTGTCCCTCCGTCGTTAGTCTCGACCACCGGCCCATCATCACCACACCTTGTAGCGAAGCAGGGTGGGGGTCACGTGCAGAGTGAGAGGGTTAGTCACGTGCTGGGTGAGAGGGTTGGTCACTTGCAGGGCGAGGGTCACGTGCAGGGTGAGAGTCACGTGCCGGGAGAGGGGGTCACGTGCAGGGTGAGAGTCACGTGCCGGGAGAGGGGGTCACGTGCAGGGTTAGTCACGTGCAGGGTGAGGGGGTCACGTGCAGGGTGAGGGGGTCACGTGCAGGGTGAGGGGGTTAGTCACGTGCAGGGTGAGTCACGTGCAGGGTGAGGGGGTCACGTGCAGGGTGAGGGGGTCACGTGCAGGGGTAGTCACGTGCAGGGTGAGGGGGTCACGTGCAGGGTGAGGGGGTCACGTGCAGGGTGAGGGGGTCACGTGCAGGGTGAGGGGGTCACGTGCAGGGAGAGGGGGTCACGTGCAGGGTGAGGGGGTCACGTGCAGGGAGAGGGGGTCACGTGCAGGGTGAGGGGGTCACGTGCAGGGTGAGGGGTCACGTGCAGGGCGAAAGGCGCGAACGCCGCGTGAGGGTCACGACGTCTCGGCAATGGCCACAGCCAAACGGAAGGTGACGTAATCGCTCCAAAAGCCCGAATTATAATTGCAAATACGCCTGATGGTATCATAATTATGCATTACAAATGTAATTACCACTGCCAAAATACACACTAACACAGCATCCTGATCTTATTATTTCTCATGGCAACATTATACGTGTACAGTATTTCGAGGTTATTAAGCCATTTAATGGGCTCTGTGGGGGTGGGAGGGGGGGGGTAATATACGATGTTAATAAAATGTTTATTCATACAAGATTGTTATATTCAGACGCTGTACCATTACTTCAACACTTTATTTCTGCGTGTGACCAAATCGCCCGGAATCTGCCCGTCAGAACTCGGATGGGTTTGTCCAAAAGATTACACGGTGGTCAGCAGAGGGCAGTACAGCAGTAGAGAGCAAATCTCGTCGTACTCAGATGGTAAATGTTGTGGCTTGGCTCTCCAACACACCGCTGTGTCGGGTGGTGGCGGGTTTTAACGACACATTATATATTTACGCGATCAAACACACATAACAACTATTATGGAGAGCAAACTCTATTACTGGTAGGAACCTCCTGTTTACACCAGCCCACAGGGGATTATTGTGTCCGTCCGTCCGTCCGTCGTGCAGGGAGGGGCTGGGTGGGGAGGGAGGGGCTGGGTGGGGAGGGGAGGGTGGGGAGGGGCTGGGTGGGGAGGGGCTGGGTGGGGGGGTGGGAGGGGTGGGGCTGGGTGGGGAGGGGCTGAGTGGGGAGGGGCTGGGTGGGGAGGGAGGGGCTGGGTGGGGAGGGGCTGGTCACCCCGTGGTGCCCTTATAAAACTCAACGTTTAACCTACTCACGCCGGCTTGTGCCCGCCCTCACAGTCGGGCGTATTTGCGGAATACACCACGCCGCCGTTGACCCTGGCCATTGACCGAGCAACCCAACGTTCCTTACCAGCTCCTTCCGCAGGAATCTATTTGTTTCGTGCTTCCTCCCCGCCTTCACTGACCGGTGTGGTGAAGTTATGGTCCCAAAACAAAAATAAGCCAACGGGGTGTAAGGTTCTTATCCAGCAGTGGATTGACAAAAAGTATTGTACAGTACTGAACGTTACCATATATCCTTGGAGGAATACTACATTTAACTGTTTGCAATAATAGATGGAAACATATATATATAGGTATTCCACGTATATAACGAAATTTCGTAAATCGGAATGGCGTTTCCCATTCATTTAATGCTAAAACGCTAGGGATGTGTTTCGGACAGTCATTTCAACTCTACTCTTATACTAAACATTTACATCTGCATGCCTTTTCACAATACAGAAACAAATATGTAAAGAATATGAACAGTAAACGAATGAGTAATTATTGATTTCAAACGAAAAAGAGAATGAACTATTTCAGGGAACTCACCAACGATCTGCGTGTTGGAATTACTGAAAAAGTGATGTGGAGGCATTTGCTGTTGCATTGTAGGAATACCGTGACAATGTCGCGGATGGTTGACGCAGCCTGGCTGGGTGCTTCTGGTTTGATGATCTCGTGGTGCGTGCCATGTGCAATTCGTTCACGCGGAAATTCGATTTCGTTAGTCGAAAAGCGTCCACAATTTGTTAATTGCGTTAACGTGAAATTTCGTAAACCGAATGTTCGTAAATCGAGGGAAACCTGTAATTCCTATAGTACTTTAGTATTTTCTTAATTCGCCTCAATATAATTTTAATGTTCATATTGCATGCCTATATTTAAATGTCTTGCTGTATTTATTCTTGAGGTTCGATCTGCATGTACATTAGTTGCATATGAACCCACCGACAGCATAATTAACTTAAAAATAAAGCAAAAAAAAAACGAATATAAAAAACGACTTCACAATTGTGCACTCACCACTCCATCTGTTTACAAGATTGCAATACCTCACTGGTGGCCCCGAGGGAATTGTCAGGTCACTGTCGGGACTACCCCTGAATTACTGCTCGTCATTAACATGTTTATAATAATCCACCTGCAATAATGAGATATATAGCATCTTCTATCAGTGCCTGGTGCTCACAAAGCCGTGGTCTAGGGTTGCCACCTCTTGAGGTACAAAAAACAGGGACATATTATGGAAATATTATCTTATAGTACCGGAAGAGAGAACTACGTGTAATTTACAAAAACTGGGACTTTATTATTTTATAATCCGGGAGGATTTACAGATTACTCAGGACAGCTACTACCTCAAAAAGAGTAGGATCCTTGGAAAACCAGGACAGGTGGCAAACCAATCGTGGTAGTGTGTGTCACATTTGTCGCTGCAGTACAACTCCTCAAGGAGAAGCAAGGGGCTTGGCGACCAAGAGAAAGAGGAGGACTTGGCCTGGGTGCAGTGTGAGCACTTGGATTGTCAGAAGTGGCGGTCCATCTCGGTCAAGGAGATGGCGTCCCTTGCGGTCGAGCTGCCATGGTATTGCCACATGAACGGCGACATTTCCCACAGTTCCTGTGAGGACCTTGAAGAACCCTACCCCAGCATTGAGGAGCTCACCTGCCATGGCCTGGAAGTGGTGTTTTCTCATAATTACCAAACGGGCAGCCTCGTGTGGGCGAAAATGACAGGCTATCCTCGGTAAGGGTTATCCGTGGCTATTTTCTTGCGTATTGCAATATGTTTAGGAGCTAAATGCCAATGTCGAGGTCTGCTAGTCATGAGAGAGATTCAGGAGATTATTGGCAACAAGATAGTGTCACGTTTCTTTGTATGTTTTAAAATATGTATTTTCAGTTATTGGTTATTCAAACTTTTGTTGTTGGGCGACATAATGACATGATATTTCTCACTTTGTTTTTTTAAATGAATATAGCATCACATGATAATTTCGGTTTTCAATATAACTATTGTAATTTTCAGTGCTGAAATATGTAGATAATATTTTATGCAAGAGTAGTAACACTGCTTAAACTATTTACTAACATAAAACTGCTAAAGTATTAATTCCAAATGCTGTTGTAAATTTTGTATGTTATTGGGAAAACAACCTTTGTAAATGTTTAAATGTTTTATGGGAATGAAAAGTAAACAAAGTTGCATGCATTGGATTTAATGAATATACAGAAAACAGAAGACGTGAATTAGGGAACATGCAAGTTAAAGACGTAATTTTGACCTTCAAGAAAAAGTATGTGGGTTTAGGTAGGACACGTTGTCCGAATGGTTCACGGCCAGTGGTTGAGACGAATGACAGTGGCAGCATAAGAGGACTTTCACCAAGGAGACGGAGTGAATAAATTAGTTTATGTGCAGTTGATAGATGTATTATGACATCACAAGACTGAGAGATGGTAATGGCTTGAGGAGGCCGTCATCCATTATTGGATTAATAATGATTTTCCGATTGTGGAAACATGTATTTTATTGAAAAACGTCTTTATCAGATGTTTAACATTTTATGAAGGTTAAGAAAAATGCACAGTCCCAGAATGTGCTAGGAACTAATGATTATGAATTGATGTTAATTAGCCAATGTTATATTACAGATGGCCAGCTGTTGTGTGTCCAGACCCAGACAATGGCAAGGATATGAACCGAAAACATAATGATGTCAGCTATCATGTGGAATACCTTGGTCAACCACGGAGTAGAAAATGGATTAACGTACAACAAATGGAACCATTTTCTCAACTAAAGGTATGCAAGCACACACTGAGTGAGATCCCTGAATTCCATTTTTTCTAAATGTGTACTCTACTTTATCTAAACACTGCCATCTTTCAGAATGTGCCCTCTAAAGCCAGAAACGGGGGTTGGCTGAACACAGCACTAAAAGAAGCGAATGAAATGATATCAATACCCTGTGAAGAAAGACTACATTTATGTCACTTTACAGGTAAGGAAGGCTGGGAATGCAAAGGCATGCTAATGCAATTTCTAAGACAAAAAATACAGGAACATCTCTCGAAGCTGGACTAATTGCCTTGATTCTGGTAACTGAAAACTATTAACGAGCAAATACTACAATTATAGTACAATTACATGTCGATGTAATAAACACCTAATGAATAAATGAATGCTTAAAATATCATAAAAAAGGGTTTCATCCTTTCCACAATCACTGAAACAGCAGGTGTAGGCTGAGTGAGGTTCACTGAATGTGGAAGGCTTATGCAATATTTTGACAGGCTGAAATAATGTACCGTATTTTTTTGTTAATGTAACAAAAAATTAGGGTAAGAGCACTAACAACAGTACATGGCATCCATGGAAACGGATTTCAGAATCTATATTGTACAACATTTAAGTACAGTATGCAATTTCCGTTTCCTACTGGATCTCGTTTCATTTGCGAAGGAACAGTGTTCGGGTTGGATTTTTTTTGGTTGAAGCTTTTAATATTTGTTTTGGGTATTCCTAGCTTGCCCTGAGTTCCAATGTACTAGAGTCCAGCTTTGACAGGTTTTGCTATACCATATAAGCAATTGATGTATTTGCACATATATCCATGAGTGTGTACCAGGATTGAATTCATGGTCTACTTTTTTTTTTGCTGCAAACTGTCACTTGAATGTAATGAATGAACTGATGTGTTTTTTTACGATTTCAACCAAAAGGTTCTAACAGCACAGGTGAAGAAATGTTGCAAGAAACATATCACTTGCTCATGGAGGTGGATATATTGAATGAAAATATGATCGACAAAAAGAAATGTGATAGTCAGGTACTACATTTTTTTGCATATCATTCCTGTAAAATGCATTAATGGTACTTTATTAAGGAGAATGCATGCAAATTTGAAATAACCTAAAGAAGAATACCTGTTCAGTGACGTGCTGACATTTAACTACATTTGAAGTCTTAAATTAGCTATATAAACATTACGTTATTAAGATTATCTGTATTTTTCCGATATGCTTGCAGCCTTACACTCAACGTTCATTTCACGAAGAGAGCTTTCAAAATGATGAGGACAGTCCAGATGAGCTTGTGAAAGCTAAAACAATATATTCAGACGACTCTGTAGAAATGCAGCATTCTAGTCTATCCAATGAATATGAGGAGATGGAAAACTTGCTGGAAGAAACAGCTGCCTGGCTACAAGATGATGGCTAACACCACAGCATTTAGTATTTTAGCACTTGTGAAAAGAATGTCACATGTAAAAACACAACTAACCAACAAACTTTGTTCTATTTCACTTATTCGCTGTGGAATTTAAACTTTATTTCCACGTAATATGCACAATATTACCTGGCAAAGTTTCATATAATAATTACATTGTAAATGTTAATGCTGCCGCATGTTATCTTAACTCACCGTTTCCGTTGTTATTACTGTGGTATATAGTCTATTCTGGCAAAAGGAATGCAAGCACTTCTTCTTGGCTGGACATGGTTAATAGAGCTAACATCTTTAGAGGGCATTTGTTTCGTCCAATTGTGCCGATAAATCTTGACATTTTCAAAGAACCAATTAGCCTATGCTGCTGATATGTATAGTTTATGTACTGTATAGTGTTTCCTTTGGAATACAGTGATGTATAGCGAAATATCACTTGCATTAAAAGTGTTATCTATACAAATTTGAACTATAACACCTGTTTTAATTTGCTATGCATTTTCTATATCATTTTGGAGCAGTACAACAATAATTTAGTCTATTTAAATGCACGAATTGCTGGTGACACGTAATACATGTACTTTTGCTGTAATTAATTACACAAAGGCCTTTAAATGCTGTAATGACTTGTAATTACAGTACAGAAAAAGGGCCTTTAGCTAAAGAGAGGGGCATCTATTGTAATTCATCAAATAAGTGTAAACTAACGGCACATTCTGCAGTTAGCCTGCATGTGGAGTTTACCATTAGGCTGTTATGAGGTGGAGATATATAAGCAATGACCAAATACAGATG
The DNA here is from genome assembly GCF_015708825.2 of Lethenteron reissneri. Taxonomy (NCBI): domain Eukaryota; kingdom Metazoa; phylum Chordata; class Hyperoartia; order Petromyzontiformes; family Petromyzontidae; genus Lethenteron; species Lethenteron reissneri. Next base: position 15,073,908 of record NC_083798.1, on the reverse strand, counting down.
AGATTTAATTTTCATCTCCCCCCTGAAACTCAACATGTACATTTTACAATTAAAATGGTTTATTAAAAATAAAACAAGTGTGTTGATTGTAGATTTCACTTGTTTTCTGTTTTATTCTATGGTTTCTTAAATTGGCTTACTAATAAAATCTTCATCCAAATGCTCTTTATTCTATGACAACCAAGTGTGTGTGTATATTTAAAGGCAACCATATATTGTATTCCCTGTAACCCAATGGATGAAACTAAAACTAGACAATTTTAATTTTACCAGGTAAGTCCCACTAAGCTATATCACTCTTTTTCAGAAGCGACCTGGCCACAAATTATAGCCCAATTAAGTGGCTTATCATGTTGACATTTATAGCAGCCAAACACTGTAAACGCATGTTTCTAAATGTGGAGCGAAACACTGGAGGACCTGGAGAAAAATCCGCGCAACTACGGGGAGAACAAGCAAACTCCAAATATACAGGCGTCAGGGTCGGGATCGAACCCACAACCTTTATACCAGGCAAGGTAGTTAACATCTCGCCACCGTGGCGCCACCGATGAAGGCCTCTCTATGCCACTGATGTTACTCATGACCGGTAATTGAACGTTGGTCACCAAGTTCAGAGTGCATACAAGAGAGAGAATGGGGTATATAATTAATCTGAATTAGAAACATCACAGGCCTTGGGGGAAAAAAACCCGGTGTGAGTTAAGATGCAGCTGATAAAATCAGGACAAAAGTAGAAATGGTAATGGAATTTCTAACGGACAATGGGCAATACTGTAGTGCCAAATGCGGAAGTCTGCCCGACTGTGAGTGGGTAATAACCAGTGATAATAATCGATAGAAGATATTGTCATAGGAAATGTAATTTGTGCTATGCTTTTTGCCCGAAAATTCATGAAGTGCCATCAAACACGACACATATCGATCACACTTTTTACACAATTTTCAAGTGTTAATCATGACACCGAGGTGATGCGTTCCAAACAATGAAACATTCTTTTCATAAACTGCACTGATAATATTTCCACACACATCAATTGGTGCTACGATTTAAATTGTTCTACAAGTTAAAACTATTTAAAATTTTCCATGAATATAAATTTAATGTCGGAATGATGGCAGCATTACACTGAAAATGTTAAACTGAAATTCAAGCAGGAATAAAAATAAAGTGCATCTTTATGCATTGCTTCACGTGGGAAAACAATTACATTCATAGAGTAAAACAAGCAACACCGAAAACGTTTATTGCAACATTTTTATTTAAAACAATTGTCAAGGGCTGACAACAGAGTTGAAGACAGTTTGCAGAATTCTACAGAAGCGTGCACTACAGCTACCTACCATAAAATCGAAATAAAAACCGACAGCTATCTGATGGGGAGTAAAAGAAAACCTAAAACAAATAACCCTTTCCCTGGCAAGGTTGTGGCACAGGAACAGCAAAAATAAAAATCTCTCTGTTGTTCATATAGACATCTCTATGAGCATCTGTACAAAAAGGTCTCCTCTTTATAAATTAAAACTTACTTAACTTAGTAAATGGCTGTAAAATGAGATGGAACTGATTTTTTATGTACAGAATTTTTTTACGGTTGTAGACTGTAAATGATGTTTTTTTCACTGCAGTCGCGTTTTTTAAGGGGCTTGGTAGAGTTTAATTAAAAGCTTACGCAGCGTTGTTTTTATTCAAACATTTAAATTAGTCCAAGGCGCTATATAAGTAACTTTCTACAAAATAAAAAACACAATACACTTCATTTAATGCAAATAATAAAGATGAAGTACAACATTCGTGTGATGATTACAGCTGCAAAAACTTTTAAAGAAACTTTAGCAAGCCAAACATTTAGACTCTACACAATGCCACAAACAAACAACTGTGATTTTGCTGCAGAGGTTGGAAGTTAATTGTGTATAATTTACATACATTTTTACAGCATTGCCAATTATTTCAATTCTGCACCATTCCACGTCCAATCTTACAACAATCTCACACTTGTCGACCTTACAGCATCATGCATCAAGCGCTTTTGTTGCTCACAACAATCAACCAAGACATAACATCAAACCATTCAACCACTCATTTAAAAACAGTGACTAACAACAAAAATGTATCAACAAATCAACATTCTTTTTTACGTTAAAATGTTTCCTCAATGACAATTTGGAGCTATGAAATTACTGATTTCTCATAATTAAAGGGACACCTGTTAAATTTGTCATCTGATTGTCGCAGTCAGGCAAGCAGCTGGCATAACACCACAACCTGAGGTAGATAAATTGCAAGTGCTGCCGACTCAATTGTAGATGAAGTCAATTTAAAGATTTAATTGGAACAAACGACATACATCATGATGCGTGATTTATTGAAAAAGTAATGCTTTTTTTTAATACCTTTTGTGGAGAATGAAACTGTATTTCATAGCTTCAAAGGGGTTTTTTGTCACCATCTGTAGTGAAATAAATCTATAGTTCTTTGAACATGCGTATATATCACGAAAAAAGAAATAAAACAATAAAAAAAACTAGAAGAAACATGGTCCGGCCAAATAAACAACAAAAAAATAACTTGTAATGCATCAAGAAACACATATCATCGACAGGGAATTGGTTTGCACATCTTTGGTACTGATCAGAAACGTCTTCTCATGACAAGTCCACTGATTTTCAAATTAAATTCTACATTGTTCAATTCACAATTGTATACATTTAACCAAATCATCAGCTGCCATACTTAAAGCATGTATAATGTAACCACTGTATTTCATTAATTCCCAATAAATGACTTGAGTTTCAAGACATGGTTCATGATAATAAAAAGAAATCGTTTGCCCTCTGCTAATGCTGCCCTTTATTTGTCACCCATCAAAAACATTTCATTGGAAACGCCATATTCCCCATTTGATTTAAACTCATTAAAAAAGCTTTCTTTGAGATTTACAAAATGTTTTTCATTTTTTCATTTTCATGTAAAGCAAACTTAAATCGAAATAAAAGCACCTCTAGTCTATGTTTCTAAGCTTAGCAATTGGGAAAAGTAAACTCTTCCACAAATGAAGATCTACTCTGAAATGTTGACAAAATGCTTTTGACTAAATTTGTGCCCCAAGCTGAGTGACCTAAACTAATTAATCATGTGTTATTTTCTGAAAAGATACTAAAAGTTAAAAAGCTTAAGGCCAGTGAGAACAGAAAAAAAACATCTTTATCAAATATTCCCTAAGGAAAGAGAATCCAACCGCTCGTAAAAAAAAAACATGATAAAAAATAGCAACTCGAAAAACTCTTCAAATTTCTAGTTCTTAAAACAAAACTAAACCTAATACTAAGTCTTATCTTGAAGGAAAAAAGGGGAACGAAACAAACGTAACATAACGCAAATAAAGAATGCATCTCTCAATAGTATACTTTTTAAACTCCAGCCTGACTCGAGACTTCACCCATTCAAGCCACTCGCAAGGTCTATATCTTTTCACTTGTTTTGATTTTCAACCTAATATTTAAGTCAATACGTTTGACAGATTCTCTTTAAAAATAATTCTTCCATAGCAAAATAAAGGAATCTGAAGATCATAGCAATCAGATGAACTATTTAGGTTCTTCGAAAGAACTCATACCAAAAATAGCAGTTTTAGGTAATTGTTTCATGAAATAAAAAGTTCTTGATTTCCTGCTTGTGCAAAACGGACACCTTCTACGTGAAAACTTGCTGTAGCAAAAAACCTTGATTGGAACACACTCTCCACATACTTTCTGAAAAACAAAAATAAAACTCGTATTAAATTAACAAATCAGCCACATAATGATGTTTTTCGGTCAACTTTTTTCAAATATACATGTAAAATGAAATATATACATACATAGGTAATGTGTTTAGATTCTCCGCATTTCAATCACTCCTGCGCACATGCAATGTCATGCTGCTTTGTTATGTTGCCAGGCAAACATTTATGTTGCGTGCGTTGTGAAGGGCTATCTGTGCATTGCACAACATAAATTAGCAGCAAATTAACCATCATGCGTGAAGGGCAGGCAGAATGCAAATGGCTAAATTAGCGCCAATGGGTACACACATCACCCACATCACCACAAAAGCACGGACGTTTGCAATATTTGCAATATGAAAAACGAGGTTATATTACGCATGTATTTTTTATTACATTGTAGCAATGTACTCTCCCATTTGGCTCATATTTCTGCATATATGCATTATCATCGAGTTAGTCTGCAGTGTTAAGTGTTTTATTTGTTTACCTTCTTTAAAAATATGAGAGACTTTACAATTCAAACTGTCAGAATGTGCCAACATTTCATTAACTTAATGAATACTACTTGTGCTTTATATATCCATACAAGCAACACACTACATTTCTTACTTGTGTATGAGAACAAAAATAAACAAAAAACTGCATGCAGTGGAAAGAATGTACCATCATCCATTAAAATTTCCATGCATTTGAATTCACTTGTCCAGTTGGACAACAATGGAAAACTATTTAGAAATCATGGTTTGTCCTTTAAAGTAAAAAAAAACTCTTACAAATGGGAAAACTTTGGCTAGGTGAATGTAGAAAAAAAAATCGTCTATATTGACCATGCTCACCCCTAACTCTGACTGTCACTTGCCCTGCTGATAGGTGTAGGCACCATGATCAGGTGCTGTCTCTACTTGCTGTTGCTGCTGACCTCCATGCTCCTGCAACACACGAATAGCGGACAACATGAAGCAGACATTCTTTGTTCGGCTTTTTTCCTCCTACCTGTGGTTGAATGCCTTCACGTGTATTTTTCATCGTATGAAGATGCTAATATGGTGAAAGACATAGGCTGGCGAGTGGCTCTAACAGGGCTTAGCACCATGAAACCTGCTTATCAGTTTGCGTTAATCAAACACAGCACAAGTTCGCCCCAAGGATTCAAACATCGCACCTCCTGGCTTTGACATTCATCGAAGACGATGATGTACCATTAACCACATCAGAACATCAACAGGCTGATGCAAACACACCTCCACACATGGAAAATGAAAGACAAGCCACAATGCTATTGTGGTCATGCAACCTAAATTATAGACCATATAGTAAGCCACTGTAGTCTGTGCTCCGTCAACGGGAGGAGAAGCAAAACTACACAAACTCTCTTGTCGTGGCTAGCAGACCTTGACATTGGCATGTAGCTCCTGAACATATTGTCGCATGAAAAAACAGAACCATTGCGCCTTCTGTGTCTACCACGTGTGCTGCTCGTGACGACCTTGTGCTCTATTGTTTTCGATCAATCATTTTCAACATAAGAAATAAGGAAACATGTGCAACTTGTAAACATTTATATATCAGCCACAATTATTTCCACTACCTATGGGTATAGGGAATATCATTCTGAGTGCTTATTGCAATGAAACCACAAATGAGCAGCCACCATAATGGGATGCAATTCCTATATTTTTCAGGCCCACACCAAACTGAGAAAATAAATCTATTAAACGTTTTCTCTCTCGATAGACTCACTAAACCTCTGATCTCCATATTTTAAAGTCTAACATCTCTTCATTCACCTGCAAATAAACTATAAACAACTCTCCCACGGTCTTAAACATACTTCATGGCCTTGTTTATTATTTTCCTCTCTGGCCACATTTTTGCATTCTACTTCTTGGGAAGTTAGACAAAGGCAGCATTGGTTTAAAAGACCACACTGTGCTGATGATGATCAAAATGTTGAAACCAGTCCACAGTGTGCCTGTTTAAACAAATTATCCTGGAAAACACTGGTGCTGAAAGCTAACGGACCTAAACATTATGTTACGGTATAAAACAGACTTAAAATTTTGATTTAAAGCTTTCGTGACTGCAGGGATTTATATTTTTGGTTCTTTCGGTAAAGTCACGTAGAAGGGAAATAATAAAATAATAAAAATATAAAACAATAAAAATTATCACAACGTTTCGACTGCAATCATCAGGTGTCAAATCCACAGCAAGAAAATTTGAATTTTTTTTTTCACATTTTCTGAAAAAAGTCTTTTTTTTCTTCAAAATTTCTTGCCGTGGATTTCACACATGATGATGATTGCTTGTGTTGCAATCGAAACGTCGTGATAATTTTTATTGTTTAATATATGTTTTATTTTATTATTTCCCTTCTACGTGACTTTACCAAAACAGACTTTGTTAATGTGTAACGTTACTCAATTACTAAACACAAGAAGCAATGCAATATAACTGTGGTACAATGAAGAAGAAGCTGCTCATTGTTCCCTACTGCTCAAAAATTATATAACATCCCTCTGTTTCATCATCAGCCATGGCCAAGTCACTGTTGGATTAAGGCCTCCCAAATCTGCCCTCATCTCTCGGGATTCTGCGAAATAACAACCCTTTGTTTACTGTTCACAATTCCAACTCTGTGCAACTGTTTGCAATCAATTGTGACATCTACCTACTCCCTACTGAATAACAAACAAAAAAAGTATCTGCTCCCTATTCACCTCAAGATGTAAATATTCATGGAACTACTGCACACGAGCCGATCTCATTGCTTCCTCTCCACCGTGATCATCCTATCAGGCTTGTATTGCCCTTTGGCTGCCACTATCACCAATTTCGACCATCGGCCATTATCCCTTCTAACAATGCATTTTGCCCAAGGACACTTACTTAATATGACGTCTTTATCTTGCATGTGTTCTCTAATCCCCTTCCTGCCTCTCAGTGTAATTGCCAAGCATGCACCTCTCCATGCTCCTTTGCACACTTTTATTCTTTTCCATTTTCTCTGTCAGTGTTCACATTTCTGATCCACACTTAGTGCCCTTTGGAACGTTTTGAAATGAAATACCCAAAATAATTCACACCAACGCAATCCTAAGCCTATATAAAAGACTCACCTGCAAATGCACTGCAAAAACCTCTCCCAATGTCTTCAAAATCGTTCACGACCTCGGTTATGTTTAAATATTTAAACATGACCGAGGCCATGGAAGATTTTTGCTCAAATATTATTATTACAGATGGCATTGACAAAATAGTAGCAAGAGAAACCAAATATTTCATATAACACTCACTTTTGTTTAACCATACCTCATAAACCTGCCCCTTTTATCACATTAATTCATATAAACATTTATAAATGCCAATTGATTTGCCTCAACATAATCTAACACGAACCCAACATAATTTCAGATGTTCCTGCATGTGTGACGTTCCTTGCATGATGCAGTAGCCATGCCAAACCGTGAGTCAGAGAAAATGGGCCTCACCTCCAATGTAACAGGTGTTGGAGGCACAGGGGTGTACTGAGGGATGTATGTGCCTTGCACAGGGCCTGTTGCTGGCATATACTTCAGAGACAAAAAGAAAACAAACGAGTGCGAAGATTAGAATAAACACATCAGCATCTGTTGTTTCAAACAGGAGCCTAATTTTATTCAAGCTCCATGCTAAATTCACACAGGTTTTATTTGAGTGAGCAACATTGAGTAATATATAAAATACACATTTAGGAGACCTGCGTGCACACACACACTACGGTCCTGTGTAATTTAAGTCAGAATATTATTTAAGAATTAAATCCACGTTTTCATCTTATATTTGGCTCGGATGTCACAAGACAAACATGCCATGTGATTGGCAATTTTACAAATGTATACCAATGTATTATTTATCTCTACCTGAAATTGTTTTTCTATCTCAGCTAACAACTGCTTTCTCGTATGCAATGTGGTTTAAATGTGCAAATGGTTGCATACAAGGCGTGTATATAATTAATCATGGCCCTTATATTTGACACTGCATAAATCATCCTGATTAATAACCCCTTTTCCAAGCTGTGTTTGAAGAAAACAGGTGATTACTCATAGAAAGCTGCTTATCTTACCACGGTAGTATTTTGATAAATAATCCCAGTAAGGCCCCTTCATCTTCCCAATATACGGTTCTAGATATGCTAAGCAATAACACTTTATGGTTTATTCTGTACAGTTGCATTTTATGAGATTTGTGCAACGCACAAACTAAAATTTGAACCGAGGGACACGACAATTCTTTTCCCATTTGGAATATTACGCGAAGATATTTGTATTTCTCTTTCTCCATTGTAAACACGAAAACTATTATTTTTGTGCCGTATTTTCCACATCATAATTTTGGCCCGTATTTGCGGGAAATAAACAAAGAAAATGAAATGTGTTGGGTAGAGAAGGAAGGAGGCTGCTCACTCACTGTGGCGGTACTGCCCAATGAGAGATGGGACATCTGCTGGGCCATTGGTCCCATCATGCCTGTCGGTTGCATGGACATTGCTGTCTCCATGGGGGGTGTCAGCACAGTGCCCTGGATTTGTGCGGCAAAAGAGGATAATTGCCGTCTGATCACACGCCACGCCATTAATATCTGCTCACAATATCAAGCGGCAAGCAATTAGTCCTTTGATGCGGAAATGGTGACAATGATAAAGTACGTGTTAATCTGGAATTATAGAGGCACATGCTTTTTTAATTTAAATCACTGGCTTGATCATGCACATACATTAAATGGCATTCCAAAACATAAATCAATGCGGTGTGTGTGTGCGTGGGGTTATGATCTGTGATAAGAAATGTACAATGGTTTTCAAGGGTTTCATTTTATGCTTTTGCAGCCAAAGCTACTCGTCATGTTCTGATGTCCTTTGTATTTGTGTCTACTACTTTGTGACCACACGGTGGGGCTAAGTAGACAGAGTAATGCCTTGCGAGCATTGTATTTCATCATCAAAAATTGCATACAATAATATGCAAAATATATGTTTTTTTTTTAAAGTAATACATTAAATTGCCGTATAATGCACAATCAAACTAAGAAAAGCCACCTATGTAGATCAATGAGGCACCCTTGCAAAAATGTTAGTCTGTGCTGGACAAGCGCCCACCAGATGCAGCTTCACCTAGTAGATGTAAAGCAAGGCCAGGTAAAATAATTACACTCTTACGTATCCGAGCCTATTGACTGCAAAGTTATAAGCACTGCAGGAAATCCTGAAGGTATGATAAACCATGGCACTTATGCCCCCGAAAAATCTATTAATTTGGCAGAAAGTGAAAATGTTAATTAATGTACAGTGGAAATACCAGGCATAGAGCACTTATGTTTAATTCTGCAAATATAAAAAAAAACTGACTCGGACAAAATTACGCTGTTCCACTATTTGCCCTTTAATTGAAACAAAAAAAAAACTTTTATTACGGGCATTGGGAATTTACAGCATTTAAAGAGTGCGGCCATGTAATACATGGGGGATGTTTTAATAACATTTTCCATATGCGTCATCAAGAACTGATGTGCAACCATAAGAGAATTGTATTTCTAATTTATGGTTAATTGATGCATCTGCAGACTAATGTCTATTCTGTCCTAAGTGTGCTGTTTAGCGCAACATCTGCGTTCTCACAGCTGTTGGAGTGGAACAGCTACGTCGCTAAAGGCAGTGACCTCATTTTTTGTGTCGATGTACCCTTTATGTTCCCATTAATGAATCACTGTCTGAACATGAGCAGTATCAGAAAGCTCTTCACTGTAGATTATTGCCATTTCAGCAAATGATTCTGCCACTGGCCACAGCCTGGGTTTAAATTTCCATATTCTGAATATTTTAGCGGAATTATGAAACATTTTACGATCCAGATAAATTGCAATTTTAGATGATGTACGCTAATTTAATGTATTCATCGGCTAAAGAAATTGTCCCAAATTCAATTGACGTCTGAAATAGTACAATTATCTAACAAGAACATTTGCATGCATTACATTGTATTTCCGCTGATAACTTTTATTTGAATTCATTCTATATTTAGACAATTTAAAGTACAAAAGGTAACGGATACATTTAGTATTATAATCAAATAACACAGGGGACATTTTAATTAACCTTATCACACCACCATAGAAATGGTTGTGATCCTGAGAGAAAAAAAAGTGTAAAAAAAAACCAACCTTGTGGCAATTGATTCACCTCGAAACCCTTTATGTGGCGTTTAATTAATTCGAAATACAGCAATTCTCAGTGCGTACAATGTGTACAGTATGTTTAACTCATTTTCACCTTGTGCATAGTTATGTTCAAGGTTAAGCTAGCTCTGCCAGGAACATTGGGTAACCTCCAGAGACGAGTATTTTTTTTTTACCAGCGGCTGGCTGACGCTGCTAGAATCAGCAGAAGACACCGGCTGGCTCCTGTCTGCCTTTTCACATGTACACATATTGCCATACCAGCCGCTCGACTGACGTCAGCCAACCATTATCTAAATGACTTTGGCTCACTCTTGCACTCTCGCCTACCGCGCCTACCACCGATCGACCCCCAGCATTGATTCATTTGACTGTATCCGCATTTATGATTGGTGATGGGAAATGGCTGGCCTGCCCAATAATTCCGCACGGCCGTGCCAGGGCAGATGGCTTCATCGTCACTTTCACCTTGCCCTTCATCTCTCTCCTCCTTTACCGTGATCTGGTTGCATTAACAATCGCCAGGACTCTGGAAAGGGGTGCATGCTAAGTGCAGCATAATCGGCCACTAGAGGAGGAAATTATATTTGAGGAAGAAATTAGTTTAGTGAGAAACTGCACACAAGTGCACATAATCACACATAAATTAATCAGGAGCCTTCAACTACAAAGCCTATGTCCTTGCTTGGAATGGCAAATTAAAATTACTATATCACTACAGAATTTAACTTTTTGACATAATCTTGATAACATCGGTCGAAACATGCACCTGTAAGCAATGATTGTTTAATCATCGGTAAAAAAGGAGCCAAATGTGAATAGCATGAACAAAACTGCATAATGTCTGGCTTCTCGTGCACCAATAGACGGTGTCGTAGCAACGGGCAGATGTGTTTTGATTTTGTAATGGCCAGTTCCAGGCAAATGGTTTCAATCATGTGTGACGGCAATGAGAGACACACGTATACATGCAGTCTTATAGCCGCTATACCACCATGCAAGCCTTTGTAAAGTAGAACATGCATGCATCCAGTCTTTACTTGACTTAAAAGTAAAATGTACATACATTATGTATATATTTGAGGTGTTAATTTCCTTTTTTTACTGATATATTACATTCAAAGATTAAATCATCTTACTTTCGTTGTACAATGAAATAAAGTTACGTGCTTAACTGTGTTGTTAAAGGAGAGTTGTTTTGGGGGGAGGAGGGGGAGCAGGAGGGGGGGGGCATGCACATGCTCGGGTTCTGGTGAATGCATGCGAATGGGCACAGGTACGGTGAATTATTATGATATTTACATTGGTTTGGAGAGTTCTACTTCCGTTCTCTTCTATATAAACCAGCTGTGCAATTGTGATGAAAGCAAAAGAGGGTTTTCTTTCCATTAATCTTAACAATTTTGTTGGTATTCTATTAAATTAAATAGAATGATTAATTACAGTACTTACTAGCTTAAGTTTTAATCTACATGTGATAATATAAGCAATTTAATGAAAACATTAAAACTACATTACACAATGATGTTCATTGCCGAGATGAAAATAAAACAATTATATTTATCGGCTTACGATATTGGCAAATTGAATTGTTTTATAGTTTAATGTATCATTTTCCTCTATATGGAGGACACAACCTTTAAAAGCAATATAAAACAATACCCAGTGATGGCTATAAACACATGATCCATTGCCGAGGTCATATTTTTACAGGAAATAAAACTCTGCAGTTTGTGAGCCGAATACAAGAATGGCTGGCACCACGCAAGAGTGGGACGTTAAACACGGTACATTCCCGTTACTTTATAGATATGATTCAGAAGCTGAAACCCCTTTCTCCTCCTCCCCTTATCAGATACTGATCATATAATTCGAGTGTGGGAAAAAACATGCATTATTTTACAAGCACATACCAATTCACAATTTACTTGGGCATTCTGTCCGCTGTTTATTTTGTATGACACTGTCACTGCCATTTACAGCTTCAGTGCGTTCGTTGTTTTTTCCTTCCACTTTCCCATCACGGAATCGGTGGGACATCACGCACCGATGCAATGGTCAAGGCCTTGTTAGTGTACAAGGCCAGGCTGTGGACGAGCTAAATTAGCAGGGAACATTCTTTCGGAGGCACCGATGGGAATTCTGCGGCTAATTTGCCATCACAAGAAGAGTGTGACCGCTAACCTTATCCTTCTGCAACGGTCATGGCCACGGTAAACGTTACAGCCAGAAGTACTGTGTTAACCGAATGACCGTATCACATTAATTCATCCACATTTGCAATATTTTTTTGAACAACCGGCAGCGACAATACAGACACCTCAAAGAGGCCTTTGTGCCAGTGGCAATGTAAGTGGTGCAGTGCTGCATAGTAATAGACACCACTGTGCAAGGGAGATTATAGGCATGGGTGGTGGTGGCGAGCAGGTGGCTCTTACCGCGGGCTGCATGACGTAAGGCTGATGGGGCATCCAGGATGTACTCTGCACCTACAAGGGGACACGAGCCACCCAATTGCTCGCCATGTTCCACGCATTGTACGCAAGACGTTGTTAAAAATATAGAAGAACCACAAAAGGCTACTCTCTTCATACTGCAAAGTCAATTCAATTAGCAGGCATGAATAATACACGTGCAGTGTAGTTCCACTATGCTGCCATCTGTTTAGCTTTGACACAAAGCTTAATTAATCACTGACTGATGTTATTCTTCCATGCGCCCAAATGCAGCAGGCCATTCAATGTTAACCCGTTTACCCAGCGAGGACTACAATACTAGTTCTGTGCATTGCATCCGACAGTTAGATAGGGACACGGAGTATTTACAAGAGGTATTCAAATTGCATGAGCAAACACAGAGACATCCCACTCGTGTGGAATTTCATTGTACAAAATGATAGGCTCTCAGTTTCCCATGCTTTGGTAGAACACAGTACCACATTTTTCCCTCTCTGAGATGAAGTATTACAAGTGTTTTTTTTTTAAAGAATCTTGGCAGAGGTTCCCTCTCAGTCACAGCAAAATGGAATTGAGGAAGAATTCATGATTGATACATTTTTGAATAAAGGAATTTGAGCAAAACTGCAAATCATCGCAAAGCAATGTTTTTTTCTTTTTTTCTCTGTACATGATATTTATATTTCTCAGAAAATGTGAATGACTGCTTTAGGGTCACTGCAAAAAAAAATGGCTTTGGTTTCACCATCGCACAAAGGGGAATACGAAGCATCCTTCCCATGTTCATATATCAACTCAATGAAATACGCCTGACTCTGCTGATAAGACTCAGTTGGTCAAAACCGGTTCAGAGTTTGCATATTTAAACAAATGCTGCTTGATAATATTGGTATGAAAAGTCAAAAGGCCGATGGATGAAAGCATATTTGTTTATTTACGTGACGACACAGAATGGAGTTGTGTTTATTAAAAACTTTTACAAGTTCAATTGCAAACTCATTGGCAAGCAGCACCATGCAAATGCACACTCGTGGGCACTTTAATTTTCACAGCACGTGGGTGTTAGACACACACTGCATACACACACACCTGGTAAGTGGAGACGGGGGAGGCTAAATACGGTGTCATGGACGTCTGCGCTATCATCCTGTTTGTCGCAATGCTGTACGGAGATGGGTAGAAACTGCAGGAGGAAAATTCGAACATGCGCGGTATTAAATTCAGGTTTTGGTAGAAGAAGAAGAATAAAAAATAAATGAACACCACACACAGCCCAAGTGCTGTATGTGCAGTTTCTGTGCACACCACAGTGTTAAATTTTATAATTTTACTCGCTGACAAAGTCGCCTCCACCAATGTGGGGATGGCTAGTGCGAGCAACCACTCACCCATTTTGGATAGCAGTGGGGTCGTATGTGACGGCGATGCCGGTCTGAAAGGCAGAGAAGCGTCGTGCGTTAAACAAAAAAAAAACTCAGCTGGCCATGTCGAGCAGGGGGAAAAAAAGGGCACTGAATAAAGGGTTACAATTTATGCACAACTGCACAATGCACAGGCTGTCTATGCATATCTAGCAAAAAGACAAAACCCATCTGGCATGGAGTTAGCGAGGTGTACGCTTGTGTTCGTACCAATTGGCGGATGTCCCATTGTGCGCAGATTTAGTAAACACCATAAAACACATCGTGGAATTATTGCCGGATTATGTTTTGGAAATTTAAATTTAGATCCTTTTTTTAAATGTGTTCATTCTGGAATGAGAAAATCAAAACCATTCTCCCAAAATAAACTCACAAGGTGCTTTATGTGAACACTATACAAGGGAACCGACAGATAAAAACCAAACCCGGTGTGCACGATGACTGGATGTCAGAATTTTAAAGAGTTGATCCTGTAGCTTGAATCGTGACGAATTAAACGTAACGTCAGTGGTTGAAAATAAAAGATGGAATGTTAAAAGTACAAAGATAGCGTGGATACAATGCGAATGAAGGGACTTTGGAGGCAGTAAAGTGACATCATCTTCTGGGCTTTTTCTCCGATTCAAGGTGATGCACTGCTCACGAGCAAAACGGTCATTCTGAATATTATGGTGCATATGTTATTGCGTATAACTTGCACGCATTGAAAACTTTTTGTAATAAAATGCAGCTCTATTTCATCATTTTGATCCTGATCCGCCTTCAATAAGTGCCCTAGAAAGACTCGCATTCAGACTTGATTTGAGCTGGTACTCCCCATTGAGCTGGCAGGATCTTTAACAAGGACTGCCTGCGCTATGTTTATTCAATTGTGTCCCTCCAACAAATATCTTAATTTGTAGCAAACTTGTTGGACGTAACTTTTGTTTTCCCATATTAAACTTAAGCCCAGCTTTGCAGCCTTCTTTGTTAAATTCTTCAATTATTTCCTGTAGTTAATTTTCACTGCTTGTTTTAATGACTCTGCCAACAGCAGATCCTCCAATATAGTAAATCTTTTCTCGTTGTGTTTACACCTTTTTTTTCCTCAATCCCATAAAAAAACAAATATCTAATATTGCTGGGAATATCCTTGGGGACACTGTATGTTTTATTGAGCATTTTGTGTATTTTGAATCCTTTACAAACTGCATATATAAATTGGAATGTTTTTTTCATACAAAAATTTGATGCATGTATCAGGAGCTTAACAATCAATATTACGAGAAATTGCTTGTAATTGAGAAATCAAAACACCATCACACCCCTACATTATATAAATGTGATTATAAAATAAAATAACACAAATGCCAAATAATTAACTTCATATAAATGAAACCTGTCATTCTAGCACTGTTAACCTTCGGATGCAAACCTGAAATACTGTTCTGTCGGCCTGGTCTGGAGCACCCGTGCAAGTAATAATGTACATTTGCTCACAAAACATGACCATCTGATCCCTTTATATAATAAGATGTTAAATGTCTTATGTAAGGTCATGCGTGTATGCCAAAGTCTCCTGGGCTCAGGGCAGTATCCCTAGGGTTGAGAATTTCAAACATTTTGGTTGATGCGAGGACTTAAATTTAGCTGGCTCTGTTGAGGTTGCTGATGCAGTATACCCATCACCATGGCTGTAACCAAATAGTCATACGCTACCTTCAAGTCTATTGGCGACCAAGAAAATGTCCAGTGAAAAATGAAGCCCTGGTAAAATGGTTCGTACACCTGACTTGCAATTCAGAGGTTGCTGCTTCAGTCTCCACGGGCTGGAGTTGACACAATGGGGCAAGTTTACTCATTCCCGCCACCTCTGTCCACCAAGCAGTATCAATGGGTGCACAGTAGCTAGTCGAACGGCAGGTTGCGTGTGGTGAGGTAAAGTGTGGGTGCTCACACCTCTTTCCGAGACGTTTGCCCGAATAATCTCTTGAAAGGCTCTCTAGAGTGCCCTCAAGTGAAAACCCTTCTGCCAGCGGTAGCATGAGCGAGCGCTTGTAGGGCTGCACCTTTACCGAACGTTTAGACCAAAGACATCATGTCGGGTCTCTTGGACTCAGGGCTGTATCCATTGAATTAAGAGATTCATTTCTGTTCGCCTTTTGGTGTTCTCTGGTCAAACACCGGTGAGACAATGCCATGAATAATGCTGTCTCTGCTGCCGGCCAATCAGTTTCAGGGACAATGCATATATTGTCAGAGCATGTTTGTTTTCATGTTTTGCCACAAGTACGTGTGGTTAATGCAGACTTGATGCCGTACAAAAGGTATCTATTTGGTGTTTGAACATCTTAACACATGTTTTATTGCCAGAAAAGGGTAAAACCTATTCTTATTTTTCATCATTGACACTGGCAAATGGTCCCATTGATAGTTTCATATCGTTTGGCTGATGCATACAGAAAAGGACATATGGCAGACACGGGGACACGGAGAGTGCACACTCACTTCCCCTTCCCTCGGCCAGGCCCGGCCGTTCTGCGTGTACTTGCTCTGACTCTGCCTCTTCTTTTGCCCACCATCGGCAAACTTGCACAGCAGGGGCTCAGACGGCGCTGGAGAATGAGCGGGGGGGGGGGGGAGCAAACGGCAGTCAGCATTTTTATTTTTATTCAGTAAATTTGGCAGAAATCTGTTCCAACATCAACAAAAGAGAAAGCCATCATTTTAGAGGGCAGCCCAAGCGTATTGTTAGAGGTCTGTGACAAAGCGTGAGCGCGTAACATACGCGGGTGCCAAGGGAGACGGAGCGCGATAACGTGCCCTAACGTGCTCCAACGTTAAAATAGCTAAACTTAGGTAGGAGGGGATGAAGTTTTTAAGTTGTGTCGCAATGCTTTTTTTAGATATAGGCAACTTACTGCAACATATCTTCGTAAAAATGTCAGCAAAATGATATGATAGCCACACTCGATTTCACTAGAACTTAACAACGTGCAGAAAATGTGACAACTGTTTGGTAAACTTGAGGAGTGAAATCTTGACTTAAAGCTTTCGTGACTGCAGGAATTCATATCATTTGGCTCTTTCGGGAAAGTCACGTAGATAGGTTCAAAGAAAATAACAAAAAACGGAAGAGCCTCTTTTTTTCTTCCTGATGACGAACACTTGTGTTGTGATCGAAACGTCATGGTTTTTTGTTATATTCTTTGAACCTATTTAGGAGTGAAGCTAAATTGGTTTTGAACGAACCGTAACATTTTCTCCGGGTCTCCAGGAAAAAAGGTAATTGGGGTTTTGTAGCTTAACCTATTTCAGCTTTCCACTTCAATATCTGTTCCAGGATAATGTAAAGGCGAGGAGAAATTCAGCATAACTAAGGATTGCCAGTGCTGTGCATCTCATAAAAAAAACTAGCTCTGTGTGCCACAGTTAATATCATTTGAAATATTTCTTGCGCAAACTGCTGATTCTGACATTACATGCACCGCAGCACACTCACGGTGTGAGTTTAGAAAATAAATAATAAAAAGCCCAAACATTTCTGCTCTCCGGCCTGCGTCAAGGTTACCAAGTGTGACTCGTGCCGTGGAATCCATTTCAGAAATCCCCTAGCAGACAGCAACACTAAATAAGTTTGTCTCAGTTAAAGTACAACACAAATTTAATAACTTTCTCTGCATACCATGTCCTCCCATCCACATTAAAAAATATTAGGGAAAAATACATAACTGGAAAAAAACAAATTTATCTGCATGCACAACAATGTTTTTTTTTTGGCTTTTATTATATTTTAAAATAAAAGTACAGTTTTAGTGGACTTCAAGAGCACATTGTCATTTGTCATGAAATAATATGCTATGTGCTGTTAAAATATGAAAAATGCACTTTACCTTCTGCAGTATATTACAGGCCATGCTCTGCATTTTGAAACTTAAATTAATCAAGCGTAGAGGGCCAATGAAGAGCACATTTCTCGAAAAAAAATTCAATTCCGATTTTATTATTACTTCATTCTTAACTGGCCCAGGGTTAATAAGAACCATACAATTCTCACACCATCCTGGTCCCTATGGTGAAACGATGCAGATTTTAAAAGCCAAGGGGGTGGTGTGGCCAATGAAGCCTCTAGCTTCTCCCCCCCCCCAAGTCCCCCGCCCCCCCAGTGCAAAAGGAACGCACTCTGCTCGTAAAACACTCTGCTGGGAATGTGCTGAAAGAGCAGATCGGGCCACATGATCCCCCCCCCCCCCCACACTAAATCTGACTGCTTTTGTGATGTCAGCAGGGCCAGGTATAATCTGCGATGGCATCTCACATGCCACACAAGCTGAAAAGGGTCGTCGGGACATCTTGATATTAAATTGTTAACTTCTTTATTGAATTAAACCAAACGTTGGTAATATTTCCTCCTGTATTAATTTGTGTGTGATTTTATGGCGAGCAGTATGAAACAGAAATTTCATTCCTGGCGGGTACAGAGTCCTGGCTTGAGCTTGGTGGAATTCATTAATGCAAAAGTGACTCTTGCATAATGGTAACATTGAATCACTGATAGGCAGGTTTAATTTATACCCTCCTGTGAATATGTTGACATCATTCTTTTTTCACCTTTTTACATTTAACTTAATATTAATAACTAATCGGATGTTAACATTTTTCAGCTTTTAAATTGCGAAAAAGAGAGGTGCCAAAAAAAGGCTGAAACTACCGTACTGTAATTAACTTTGTTTAAACATTTAGCTCCCTTTGAGACCTGCACACACAGGAAATGACAATGTGTGCTCAATATGTGTTGTACCCTAAAAAGAGGGCCCTATTTTTTTCTCAGCCCAAATATAGTTTGTATGAAGGTGGCCAAGACTCGATAATGCCAGTCTCTTTCTTTGTGTATGTGGACGTGTGTTTGTCTACACATGTTGTTGGGGTAAATATACAATTTTAAGCAAATAAGTGGCATTCTCTTGGGACAAAAGACACTAGAAACAAGGCTCAAATTTAAATAATTGTAAGCCTGGCTTTGAACTTCTACACCAGATGACAAATTCAAAATATCCCAAGTAAAGTCTGCCTTGAGTGGGTGACTTCGCGAATTAGTGTGCAACATATGCACTACACTACATGAATACCATCTCACCCATAATCCAGATAATTAAATATAGAAAACAACGCTTTAAAATAATTGCATGTGCATTATGTGTGCATTATTCAATGTATGTTTTTTCTCTCTTGCAAATTAATGAGTTACTTATTAATAGCTACAATTGCATCTGTTTCACCACATTAAATGCGCTGTTTGATAATTTAGCCTCAATAGTGCAGGGACCTTTAATATTTTATTATTATTATAAAATGCTATTTGTTGAAATAATTGTTCGTCAAATGCAGCTAGGTACTCATTGAAACATAAAAGGTTACGTTTAAATACCAAGTTCATAACAAAAATAATGACTTTCGAAAAAAAAAGCAATTGATTTTAATTCCACGCATCTGTTGCGAAAAGTATTACGTGAATATATAGTCGGTACCGTGCGAACGTATCGGTAATGCAATTGCAAAAACGCAACAAACAGTCTCCAAAGTGAGGGTTTTGCTGGTGAGATGCTGCGATTGTTACCTGGAACACCAGGTGGGATTTGGATGAACTTGCCATTAAAATGCTGTATCACTGCTTCACATTTCTCCGTGGACTCCATTCTGTTGTAGGGAGCAGACTGCGGTGAGCTCAGCGAGCCGCACTCGAGCGCACGGCAACATTAACGCAGCCGGACATTTCGTGGAGCTTTCAAACAAATGCCCCAGTTAACGAATAACAAAAACAGCCAGCTCACAAACACAACAAAATAAGGAAGAGTAATACGCAAGAGGCGATATCTTGCATGTCACATCACATCACCATAGTTAGTATATAATTCACAGAGTCTTGTAGTAAAGGATAATGCAAT
The DNA here is from genome assembly GCF_015708825.2 of Lethenteron reissneri. Classification (NCBI taxonomy): domain Eukaryota; kingdom Metazoa; phylum Chordata; class Hyperoartia; order Petromyzontiformes; family Petromyzontidae; genus Lethenteron; species Lethenteron reissneri. The sequence goes on along the minus strand of NC_083798.1, from coordinate 15,054,121 downwards.
AAAAGAAGAGCATAACATTAATGACCATTGAGTAGCAATTGTTTAATGGACCATACCCATCTGGTAAGGCTCAACAAAGTTGAAACTGGTACCAGAATATACTTTGTTTGTGCAAACATGAGTGGGATATGCTGATCTGGATGTGCCATCAGTGAACAGGGTTAAGAGCCAGTTTCAAATCTCGATTAATTGAGGAAAACACATCGCTTTGGCGATTTCCCCCATTGTGTATGATGAAGACATCAGCACGACCACGTAGGATTTCAAGGTTGTCCTGTTTCGCTCTCCAATTTGTTTTCGGATTGTACTGCTTGTTTAGCACAATGTCCAACGTTCCGTTTCACATGTCGGGAGCTTTTTAAGTAAACCCAATTCAGTTCAGTTCACATCGGACAGCTACGGCATTGCCACAATTCGACATAAAAGGGGCATTTGCCATCATAAGAACCTGCCCGAAGTGTTCCTTCCTATTCACCAAGAAACAACACCCATTTACCCGCCATTCGTCTTTTAATGGAAAACCGCTACGATGCCGTGGGTGGACGTGGGGGACACGCCCTTGGCCTCAACGCACCAGGGAGGCGGTTGTCGTCGAGATCGTGTAAATTGCGACCTCGCGAAAAGATGGGGGGCAGCATCTGGCGGTCTGGCCTTGCTCGGCCCCCCCACCCCGGGCTGAGCGTGACTTACCGCGCGAAGCCGACCCCGCGGCTCGTGCCGTTGGCATCGCGGAGGATGCGCGTAGAAATGACCTGGCCGAACGGCTTGAGCATGCCCTCCAGCTCCTGCTCGTCCATGGACAGCGGCAAATTGGAGATGTACAAGTTCGTCGGGTCCTGCTCCTGTTGCTGAAACCGAAAAACAAAAAACTAATGTTAGTTGAAAATATAATTAACGGTGGTGCCACCGTGTAGGTTTTTAACTGTTGCGCTGTGCAGCATGACCCTCCGATGCGTTTTCAGTCACGTGTTTTGTTCGGTGCGATATCTAGCGTTACGCTTCACGTGCTGGGAACTTTCTCAAGAACTTAAGGGTTGCTGAAGAAGTTACCAGCACATGGAGTGAAATTTCGGGCATCATGCCAAACAACATGTGGTACAGCCAGACAACACGTTGGAGAACTATACTGCACATAATAGTGTCTCTACATTCATACAAGAGTTGGGCGGTCCTCATATCTACTGGTGCAAATTCCCCATTTTTATGAGAGTGGCCAAGCTCTCTCTCTATATAAGATAACCACTGCTGACGTGCTACAAATTTGAGCTAATTCTATTTATCCCAGAGGGCGTAGCTTTGCGTGGTTTCAATCTAGATTTGAAGCGTTCGTGACTGCAAGGATTCATACTCTTGGGTTTTTTTCGGTAAAGTCACGTAGGTAAAAAATGAAATTTAAATTCATAAAAGTAAAATAAAAAAATAAAAAATCACGACGTTTCGGAGGCAACACAAGCTTCCGTCTTCAGGTGGAACCATCACAGCACGATTGCTGTATCAAGTAAAGAGGATTTTTTATTTTACTTTTATTAATTTTAATTTTATTTTTTACCTACGTGACTTTACCGAAAAAACCTAAGAGTATTCAATGAGCCACTCTGGAGCAAGGAATGAAATGGGGGGCCCTCTGTACAATTTCCCTCCTCTTCGTAGCCCGGCGCCAGGGCCCCTCTGGGGCTGTGGGCGTCAATGCAGTTGCACCGCCTGTGCACTCGATTGCTTCACCATCTCCCCGGAGGGTAAGATGGACACAATCTGATCAAACCTGACAGAATGGAACCCCAACTGGGATTTGAAGTATTCAATAGTGGTCCATCCCCTGTGCCTCAAACTGCAGTGCCACCCAGCTAGATTAATTCAGCTTTGGATCACTTGGAGAGTAATGTATAAAAATGCGTGTAGTAATGTGAGTGTGCAAATTGTATTCTACGAACAGAAGGCATATGCTTGTACATCATGCATCTATAAAGGGTGTTCATTAAGGTATCATCCATTATTATCGAATTATATTTAGACAGCAAGTTTGCGCAAGGTCGATAAAACGACACACACGTGCGCGCGCGCACGCACGCGGCATTATGAAGATTTTAGCGACTGAATCTCGTGCCTCGAAATCCCCATATTTTAGCTAAGGCATTGGTGATAGATGTCGTATTGAGGCCTTGGCGAGGGCAGGTGCCTGCCAACATTGCAGTTCTGATTGTTAAATATATTTAGGTTATACGTGCTGTTGAAGATCACTGTAAGGTTTTCATATTTCGACACAGGCTTTGCCTTTCGCATTTTCTATTTCATTTACCAGGCAACTTCTACCAAGGTATCAGCTCTTTTTCAGAGGCGATCTGGCCACACACGGTATCTCAATGAAGTGGTTGCTTTCATACGTGGGAATGAATAGCAGCAGCCTGATAATCTAAATGCATGATTCTAAATGTGGAGTGCAAAACCCAAAGGATGTGGAGACAAATCCACGTGACCAACATGGGGTGAGAGAACGCGCAAACTCCAAATATACAACAAGCATCGTGTAAGGGTCCGGGATCGAAACCACGACCTGCGTACTAGGCGAGGGAGATAACATTCAGCCATGCCAGCACCCACATAACCACAACATTCAACCAATCAGTTCACACGGCTAATTCTTCAAGAATGGATGATACCTTTATTTACACCAACGTTATGTATTGTATTTCTGGTCATTAATAAAAAAAAATCAAGTTCTGCTTTAAATACTGCATTTGATTTGCCTGAATAACCAAACAGAAACATATAAACACCCATATGGCTTTGCTGCTATGCATATTAAATATGAATGAATGTTTTTAATCAGTCGATAGACCACAGCGAAATGTTTAAAAACCGAGGCTGTTATAATCACTATTGAATTGCACTTACAAGTAGGAGGCAGGCATATGTGTACGCAATATGCACATGCACGCAAACAGTTTTGCATTTATGGGTGCAGTTTATTTACAGCCATCTGGTGCAAACATAATCTTAAGAATAATTTCAGCGGCATTGTATATGCAGGTGGAATGCACGATCATCTGAGAGATTGTATATCAAAAGACTGCTGATATGTGCTGTGTTTCTACAGGAAACAAAGGTTGATGGCTGGTATAAATCACTTTAAAAACATCTGAAAGCATCCCAGTTAAATCAGACATGAAAGTGTGTCTTCTTTTGCTATGTCTGTTCTCTTTTGTGCATCAACCAACACCTTGGCCAAACCCGGTGCTCCGATTTACATGTCTGTGGAGGCAGACATAGCAGAGTATTTGTTGAGAATCGTTTCACGAACACAATGAAAGATATTTGTTGCAAGGACACAACTGTTAAACGTGGCAGATTATTGATGCATAGGGCAGTTATTGAAAGCAGACTGGGATCTAAATAACGAAATATAGATGCAGATGACAGCAGGCTTAAGTGGTTTTTGGAAAATTGAACTTCATAACGAAAATGCACACACCAACGTGCCTCAAGATGGATGTTTTAAATCAGTGTAGTATATTACCCACTACGGCATTTGGATTAGAAATATGGATATTGGCAAATAAAGTGGAACAAAGGATAAAATGTGAACAAAGAAGCATGGAGCAGTGCAAGCTTGCAATGACGTTGAAAGAGAGAAAGAGGAACCCATGGATCGGAGACAATGTTTGCTAATTAGAGACATCATACTGATTACTGATTGTTAAGTGGGCTTAGCCTAGTACAGGTCGCTAGGAGGGTTGATGGCCAGTGGTTGAGACTAATGACTGAGTGGCAGCCAAAGAAGTGAACATGCCTGAGAGAATGGCCACTGCAGATTTCGTGTGCAATTGCTAAATGGATTGTTCCATCCAATGGGAGCCGGTGAGCAGTGGTGACTGATTGGGAAAGCTTCCATCTAGCAGTAGGTAGCTCATTGCTCATGATGATGATGATTAATAGTACGGATTTATGTCAAAAATATCAAGCAAGCCAACGTACAACTTCATACCGAGTTGATTGTAATGTAGCACATGCAGACATGGCCATGGAGACCGGGCTTGGATGAAGTAAAACAAAAAAGTGCTTCCATTTTATTAATCACTTATCGGAGAGTTTTACGGCCCTGATATTCACCACAAATCAAGACATGGAGACCCCAGTGGAAAAATAAAATCTGCTTCGAGGGCTGATGCAAACGATATGGCAAACCCGAGACGCCTCGTGTCTGCATCTGCCCACCTGCTGATGGCCGTCTATGGGCATATGTTTCACTTGACATTGCACAGTCAGGCAGGCTGCCACAGAGCCGAGAAATACAATTTCCAAGCGGCGGCGCAGCACGAACGTTCTGCGTTGGTGCACGCTTCGACAGGACGCGGCAAAAGCCCCTCCGTCTCCCTACGTGATGCCACGCGCACGTGGCAGCCATCCAAGCACCTGCTCAAGATCAGCGCAGGATCGCAAGGAGCACTCGTGCCAGCTGGAGAGCTTGAGTTTATTTGTTCGTATTTAAATCGATGGATTATTCCGCAACGAGGAGAGGCCGGCACTTGAAATGTTTATATTGTTGAGGTTATAAGTGTCCACACAGTCACGGTGATTGCTGTGCTGTACTGAAGTGCACTTGTGGACACGCGAGAAGAGGCTTTTGTGATCTCTAGTGAGGCTGTCAAGTGAAGAATTTCCAGCAGTACGAGCTTATTGGGGATTTCTTATAATTGAACACACGCACAATATGGATCAGCTCCAATCTTCCGCCTGACAGTTCTGCACGAGTTCACTTTCAGAGGGGGCGGGGGAGGGGGGGACATGCAAAAGTTCCCGAATGCAAACTATGCACATCTGAAATGAGTGCGCTCTTCTATTCGGCCATATGTTTGATATTGTTGCAAGAAACCCCTCTCAATTTAAAGCGACTGTTTACCAATTGTGGGGCGATGTGTTGATTGGAATGGGATAAGTTAGACACTGAAAAAAACTCATATTCAACGTTTTTGGGTTTAGATCGCGTTATTTATAAGTGTGTCGTAACCCTCCACCACCCGACACGGCCAATCAGTAAAAAAGTGTCATGTTGACAAAAGACAAATAGTTCACTGCTTTAGCCCACCGGTGTGTTGAAGCGTGAAACCACAACATTTACAATTTGAGTACGACGTTTCGCTGGTAATTGCCATTCTGGCGAATTGCCCGATGATGCTGGATGCAATTACCAGCGAAACGTCGTACTCAAATTGTAAATGTTGTGGTTCCACGCTTCAACACACCGGTGGGCTAAAGCAGTGAACTAGTTTGTCTTTTACTGATTGGCCGTGTCGGGTGGTGGAGGGTTACGACACATTTATAAATAACGCGATCTAAACCCAAAAACGTTGATTATGAATAATATTGGTCGCGAAAGCCTGCCACCATGTTCAACTGAAAAAAAACCTAAGATCCTTTTGGGAGAAGCTTCTTAAAGCAACGCTGAGCGGTGAGGCCTAGGTAGCCGGTGACCGAGCCCAGAGAGCAAACGCAGTCACGGGCCGTGCTTGGGACACATCAGGTGAAGAAGAATATCTCACAAGCGCGAAATTGAGGAGAACTGCATGTAAATGCATTCTCTGGGGTGGTGTATTATCATGCAACTAACAAAACCGGAACTTTAAATGATCCAGGGAAGACTTACATTCACTCTTTTTTACGTGCAATTTTCTTGAGGAACTTTGGGTTTTCTTGGTGTGGTTTGGGACTGTTCTTTCTGCTATTTGCTGCCTTGCTCAAGCTTGGGAATTAGTATACTTATGCAATTTGAACACACTATTTTACATATTTATTGTGGATGATTTCCTTCCCTTTCCTACACTTTGCAGTATAGCCGTTTTTTTGTATTGTTTGTTGTTTTAACTTTCTGACCTGCCCCTGCTTGACATGTGAAAACAGATTTATAGCTCATCGGATCTCTCCAGGATAAATAACGATTCAGATTTTCCAGGACAACTACTTCAAAAAAGAGTATGAATTTGGGAAAATTGAATGGGTGGCAACCCGAGCCATGGCGTTGACCTGGCTGGGCAAGCTTCATCATCCTGCGGATTGGTTATTGCGTTGCAGCAGGAAAGCACGGCCAGATACAACCGCACGCGATATTTCCATGCGGATGCAATTAACAGCTGGAATGGGCCTCTTGCAGGCTTTCCTGTGACCTTCAAAGTGGCGCCAACATTGCACTAATGCCACAGCCAAACAAAGTCTGTCGTTGCTGTAAAATTGATTAACTCTTTTTTTGAGGGGGGAGGGGAAGCCAGGCATAAATCAAGAAAATGAAGAGGAATGGGTGGAAACCGTGCCGTCAAAGTTCATTATTTATTTTTAATTCATTTAATTCCGTGCAGGCATTAAAGCGTATGATCTTAATGCGGCCGCCTAACACTTCTCGCAGCTGGTAATGCGCTTTTGCTTTCATGGACAATTTGCGCTGCCAAACAGCATCAGCTTTACCGTTTGACTCTGGCTTTGCCGAGCACCGCGCATGTCACCGTCCTAGATTAACCATCAAAACATCATTCAAAGGCAAATGGAAAAACCGAATGCCTTTTTAAAACACTCCAGGCACAGCGGATGTTGAATCAGGCTTGTTTTTATAGCGCAAGCGTAGGGAGATTGCTTCCTCGTCACACGTCACTCAACTCAAAGGTCACCGCAAAACAACAAAATTATTATTATTATTATTCCCTCTAAATGCAACTGGAAAGGCACACTCAATGAGAAGAGTCGGTGATATTTAAAATGTGCTGGCATTTAAAAACATGCGTGCCAAGTTATATGTGTTTGTGTGGGCACGTATAAATATATATGTACACAAATATCGAGATTCAATTCCAAAAAAGTTGTCCATTTTGAGTCTGTTTCATATTTTCAACACCTCACAATCCTCTGCATCTCATCATTGTTTGGACATGCAAGCTACACATTGTAATGTATACCATTGCACAATGCTGCACATACAAGCATAAGAATCATGCAAATTATTATTTACAGATATCTGTCAATAAATTGCTGGACGAATACCTCCTAAACCCTGTCAGTGATGGAAGTTGACCATACCTCCCCACGCTTGTCAGTGTGGACTGAACTGTGCATATATGCAGAGTACACAGATGGAGAGCCGTTGTATTTGGCCACGCTTTGTATACAAGACCTTGTTAAATGAGATAAATTAAGTCCCATGTTATCATAAACTGCAGTCTGTTGAACATAATAACTGAAAGATACGTGCAGAATTGCAAAGATTCTACGTTCTACATAAATAATCTGTGACCCCAAGGATTAGGTAAAACAAACTTTGAGCTGTATCGAATTAATTTATCCTGAAATAGAATGTCCTCCCTTGTGCCTACACTGGTATGAATTTTCAGTTTTTTTTTTATCTCATCGGTAGACAGCCAACCCACACGTCACTGCACTGGCGCACAACTATCGGGGCTGAGCGCGGGGGAAGGTCATTTTAAGTTAGGCTGATAGTGGTGGGCTTAGAAGAAGATTGTGCCCTTTTCTAAAGATGGCAGAAGAGAGTTGAGCCGCAAATCACTTCTGATAGTTACTGTGTTCTGGGAAGTAAGAAAGCTATTTCTGTCACCTAAGATTTAGCTGGGAAGAAAGTGTACATCAGAAATAAATTGGAACAGTTTTCATGTTTTCAAAGAACACCCGAGATTGCGAACATAAAAAACCCTAGTCAACACCAAATGTACACGGGTTTAGATTTTTTTAAAGGAGGTTTGTTGTTTATTAATAAAAAAACGTTGACCTATTCATGACCCTCGGAGTATGTGGCTCATTGCTGTAACAGAAGACAACCCATTGGCACATTTCATCTGTTGTTTATCTGCCCACCATTGCATCTCATTGTGGTAGAGTGCTGCTTTCCTTTCTGGCTCCGCGGACTGTCTGGGAGCTGTAAAAAGTCTCACCAGTGTACACCACCGTGCTAATAGACTTCCTTTGTTTGAAATTGGGAAGCACCCAAGAAATCACTCGTTTAACATTGCTTTTCCTCTAATTATTAACGTACGTGCGGAAATGGGTAGTGCTGGCCACCCACCCCCTCGTGTGCCGTTCCGGCCTTCATAGGTGCTCGCTAACAGCACGTTCCCCAACACTCTGTTCAATCGATACGGGGGATCTTTGTCTTTGTGTGCACCTACGGAGGACGGTCCACCTGAAAGTCATTTTGTTTCAAACCCCAAAAATGTTGCAGAGTGTATTGTTTAATGATTTATGAAAAGTAACCATGTAACTGAGTTATATGAATTGCTGCACATATCAATCATTATGTGCCATTGTGGACAGTCTGCATACTAAAACCAGAATGACTCATGGTGGTGATGTGAATCAGTGCTTTGTTTAATTCAATTTCATTTTTACCCAGCAAAGCCTCACTCATTCTGAAGACTCTTTCTTGCAGGAGGATTCTATTTAGGAAATGTGGCTGATTCCTTTGAAATATTTATTTGTGCCTGGGTAAAAAAAAAACATGAACTTAATCAACGGGTTTACATCCTACTTGCTATTCTGCCTTCTAGAGTTATCTCACTGTCCCTGCAGATGTTTGAGGCGTGCAGATGTCAGCAATATTTACCAGCCCCTTGCTTTGCAAGTCACTGGGCTAGAGATGCCATGCAATTATTTTACATTTTTCTTTGATCTACATGAATAGGGTCCTGCATTAAAAAGACTGATCCCAAATTGCACATCTCGACGCAGAGAAAATGTGAGCAGAGCGTTTTATCGTATGGCTCGTGCAGATGCCCCATGCGGCGCTAACGCTTGCACACTTTCCAGGGAGATGGCCTGTCGAAGGGAATTTCAGTTTCCACCTTTCTCTGCCAAACGCTCTGGCAACAGCCATGCTTTCCTGTCAGAACTTTACCCCCTTTTTCACGGGGTTTTGTGTTTTTTTTAAGTGCCATTTCCGTGCCTTTAATCAAGGCCCTGCTTGGGACTCACTGCCTGAGTGAGTGCCTCTGGGTTCCTAGCAATTCACCAGATTAATGCAGGGCCCCCCTCTCATCGATGTGAATGTAACTGCTGCACAAAAGAACATGCTGGAAAATAATAGCTTTGTTTTAATGCAAATCCGTGCCTTTTCCCCGATCACTCAATGAAGCTACTTCCTTCCATTTTAATGCCATTCACTAAGCTAGAATCAACCGTTTCATTTTCTAAAGACGTTTCTACATCAATAACAGAGCTTAGCTCTCTTTCTCTCTGATCCCTACCTAATAAAGAGCTCGGTGTAGCTGTTTGGAAGGAAACGTATGTGGGTAGCCAGGAAGCTTCATGGCCATTTACAAGCACTGGGCTGAAACCTCTGCCATGATTATTTTGGCATAAAGGCTGCGGAGAAGTCAAACGCGATATTATGCACCGTTTCCGAATTAGCACGCTTCAAACTGCAATTTCGTCTGCTAAACTTTCAACGGCCCATTTTTCAACAGCCAATTTTAGAGACTTGCTCTAACCAACCAACACTAATGAATTCCTTCAGCAGGAAATATTACATTTAATGTAAAAAAAAAACTTTATATATATAAAAAAAATGAATGAACGAAAGTTTATGAGTGGTCATGTGCCGGCGAGATTTCCATGTGAATAATATTGTAGGTGTGAGAGTAAAGTATACTGTAACGCCTTTTGTGTCAGTGTGAACACTTTTTAATGAATAACCTGGGCGAGCAATAACGCAGGCCCTGGCTAAATGACTTGTCAAGCTCGTGTTAATGGGTCCTCGATGCTGAAGTGGCTTTTGGACGAAAAGTATTTGGAGTGCCCCGCAAAGATCCATCTTTCCCAAATGCCACCCCCCCACCCCACCCACCAGCTTGTTCCGGGCTGCATACACTGCCATTGAATGCTACTACAAAGCCTGCGTTTGAACCAGCCGCTGATCACTTGACATTTTCCCCTAACTGCGCCCATTGTCCTGCCAAGGAGCGCGAATGAAAAGCGCGCATTGTTGGTGGCGCTTGTGGGATAAAGGGGGGCGGAAATTTGTGTTTAGCTCTGCCAGCCCTTCCCATTTTACTCCCTCCAGCTTTAGCCTGAGAATCCTGGTGGCTAAATCGCTCCTAGCTGATGCTGCGCAGGCATGGAGCGTCGCTTGAACCGCACCACTATAATCCACCTCCACGACGCACGACAGCCCTAATGGACCACTTTGCAGGTGCTGTGAGGGCGCTAATCTGCAGGTGCCCGGGGAGCACCTCTGTGGGTGGCGTCACTTCGAGGACCTCGCGTGTAATAATATTCGCGAGGCAAAAAAAACGCCGCGCAAAAGCGCGCGTTGTGCGCGCACGGTTCGCGCCGCGGCGCCGCACATTGTGTCCCCGAGACCTTTGGCTTCACTTAATTTTTATTCGCACGCCGCTACGGTTTCGCCCTCTCGCGCGCCGCCGTGCACAATGAGCAGCCTTATGAGAAGTTTTCGCGTGCGGGCGGGGGGATGCATGAATGGACGGGCTCATTTTGAAATATCTTAACTGACGTCACCGTCCGTAATCCCCCACGAACGGACTGTACAGTGCAATTTGTGTCATTTTATTTAAACGGAAATGACTCGAAGCCCGCAGCACTTCTTGTAGGATGCGTCGTCCAGGAGACAATGCTGTAGCCAAAAAAAGCAGATGCGGTGTCTTGTTTCTTTCAACTGATCAGCATTTGTTATCAGCTTCGGCGTGTAAAAATTGTCGGGAGGAATTTTGCCTGAGGAACGTGGGGGATGCTGGCGCCCAGCGAATAACTGGTCTCAATTTTATCACAGTCTGTTATTAAAGCTGCCAATTCACATTTGAAAACCAAGCCAAATTCCAACAATTTATAGCCCACCTCCAGCATAAACCAGAATAATAAACCTCTGCAGCAGCTAACCATATTGAAAATGCGAAAATATATAAATTTTAAAACTCCCATAAGACTATTTACACCTCCAGGGCTGTTGTAAGTGCTTTAACAGCTGTGGAGAAAAAAAAGTGTAACAGGCAACATTCATTGTCCTTGACAACTAAGATATCCCTTATTCGTCGTCATCATGTCATGCATGACACCCGCATGGTTTGCTATTGGTTTGTTATTTCCTAATCCAACTCATGGGCAAGGATGGGTGACCCACTGGTACCCTCTTTCCACTTTTTAAACGGACTCTTGAGATCCTGCACAACGTAATGCCAGGTACTCGTTCCAGGTCAAAATAACCGTTGTGGTTGAGCAGACGTCGCAAGAGAGGAACACGAACTGACGCCTTCATGCAATTTGGATGTGTGATGCAACATTGCACCATGGGCAGAGATTAATATGATACAACTGTTACGTCTTATTTCGAATTGAACAAACCGGCACAATGAAATGAATCGCACGCACATTACAGTTCAGAATATGGCGACTTAATGCGATCCAGCCGATGACAGAATCAGCCAGAATGTGTCCAATCTCATCAGATCTTAGAAGCTAATCGTTTTTGAGTCTGGATAGTGCTTGGATGGTCAGCAACTTTAAAATTATGGGCTTAAACTAATTTAATTTGACCAGTTAAGGCTCACATTGAGCTATGTAGCTTTTTTTCAGAAGCAACCTGGCCACAAATGATAGCTCATTGAAGTGGCTTATCATGTGGAAATTGAAAGCAGCCAAATACTTTAAAAGCATGTTTCTAAATGTGGAGGGAAAACCCGGAGAACACAGAATAAAATCCACGCGACCACCAGGAGAAAACTAAGATTCCAAATATACAGGCGCCATGGCCGGGGACGAACCCACGACCTCCTGCAAACCAGGCGAGGTAGTTAACATCTTGAACAGAAGGTTGTAACAGGCTGCGGAGCTACACTGTGCACGGTAGAGGGAGGTACAGTGAATTTGTCATAACGCTTTTACTTCCATGCTTCCACATCTATCTTCACCAACCCGCATTGACCGGCGTGGTGAAGTTTGGTGAAGTAACCCCCCATAAACTACAATGGCGTAGGGAAAGCCCTCCTCCAGCACTGGATTGATAATGAGACTGTCATGTACAATGAGGTCCAATATGAAGCGTTCTTTAGGCAGAAGACCACACATTTTTAAGTTACCAGCTTAGCGAAACCAAAGCATTTTAATATATCGGCATCATAACAACCAACATATTAGTATAGAATTAGACGAGTACGGATAGTTTCTGGCTGTGACGGCACACAGGGACAATTGTGAATGTGTGAGCTGTAGCTCAAGCAACCGGAAAATAATTTGATTAATCAAACAAAACTTATAATCAATTACTTTCGCTGGTCAATTACTCAAGCCCCTTAAAAAATGATGGTCACCCCTATGCGCCAGGCCTAGTGTAACGTAGTGGATATGATGCCAATGACACGTTTAAGGCCTGCCCATCATCTCCAGTCCAGCATCACGTATGGCAACAGAGGTGAGACTTTTGTTTCCCCCAACAATTCTCATCTTATCCGATTAGTCGAGTAATCAAATTGATAATCAGTAAGAGTATTCGATTACTTAAACAGCTCGGTTAGAACTGGGTGGGAACACAATGATTTAAATGACCACTTTTCTAAGCACATAAAAAGAAACCTAAACGAAAATGAAAGTGTTATCATCATCAGTTTGTTTAACAAATTCAGTTTCAGGACATTTTCTAACTTTGGATTTGCCCCTCGCAATAATGTACCTTGCCCCTTACTGAAAGTGCACTCAGGAAGGGGAAATTGATGATGAGGGAGGCCACGAAACACGTGCGGCACCAAGCGACCGATCACTCTGCCGCTGCCTCACGGCCTAAAATGACACAATCTGTGTTGAAGCTATCAATATGTCCCAATAGCAGAGCATCAATATGACATGGCAATGTCTTCGTGTCTCACTTTGCGGTGACCTACGTAACGCGTTATACGACACACACGCACGCACATGCAGGTGTCAGACTCATTTTCCTTGTTAGACCAATTTTTACTCTCGTAAAATCAATTTGAGGAAGTCTCTTTGCTGACAGCTCCGTGGTTACAAATCTGAGAATTGCAATCAATCAATCGGATGGGATTTTCAGTTTCATTAATAGCGCTAAATACATTGCACACTCACAAAACCAGTGCAGACCTGCAATTATAAGCCACTGCTGGTGGAACGGCCTCCATGATAGAGAGCTCCAGAGAACCCCTCCAGATGGCTATTTGGCCTGCTCTTCCATGATGGTATAAGTGGCAATCCCCACACTTCACCCCACCACACGTGGCTTGCTGATGGACTAACTGTGGTTGTGGTATACCATTTATAACTGCTGGGTGGACAGAGGTAGGGGGCGGGGGGGGGCAGATTTAGGAGATGTGGCCATTGGTTCAACTGCCTCGCCAGGAGATCGAATCGAACTGGGGACCTGTGGCTTGCAAGTGCAGTGCGCTACCCATTCGATCACGGCACCATCCCCAGGACTCAATATTGTACTCAGGAGAACTGGTGCCCGTTGAAAAGGAAGAGGGTGCATGAGGTGCATAGGTTTTTACTAAAAGTGGACATGCTGCTGAGATGTGGTGATTTATAAGTGAAATAAATCCTCCATTTGAAATAAAATGACCGATGCAGACTGAGACGGCCAGCGATAGTCTACAGGCGATGCGATGGGCGATGCGATGGGCGATGCGATGGGCGATGCGATGGGCGATGCTCCAGGTAACGAACACAAGTAATAGACCTGCACCTCCGATTAGCACGGTTTGCTACGTACGGTGCGAAATAAGTTCAACATACAAACAGAACGTGTCCATGCAGGTAGGGTTTATGAAGCCAAGTGTTGGACACTGGTTACTCTAGAAACTAACATTTATGATTATAATTTTCAGCTATTTGTAAATCCACTGCTGCATGGAATGCCTTATACCACACCGTGACAGTGACGGGGGCTGTTTGACCATACATTGGTCACCACGGGATCGTGTATAGGGTGAAAGGGGAGAAGCCCATGACTGGCTCAAACATGACTCGCCAAAGATGTTAGCCATGACCAGGACTTGAACTCAGATAAATGGATTCATAGCTCGTATGTTAACCACTAACCCACACGTGCCCATCCCCACCATGTAATGAAATTGAAGGAACAGTTGACTTTTAATATTTTATAGCTATATTGCTAAATTATTTTCGGCCACGAAGTCTTACGGGATATGAAACAGTGGATACCAGTTTAGGCATAAAAACAAAATAGAGATTAAAAAACTTGCTTTTGAAGTTTTGAAGTCTGCTTTATTAAGTCCATGATAGAGTTTTTGAACTTCAAAATGTTGGCCTGGTGTCTACCAACCCCCATCTGTTCCCCATATTGAGAATCCTGCAACAGCAGTGCTGATGGGCAGCTTTTAAGGGGACTTACCTTTGCCATCTGTGCCTGCACGCCATTTGCCTTGAGGGCTGTCACTGCCTTCTGGGCGGCTGCAGGGCTATCAAAATCCACGAAGCCATAGCCTGGGAAAGAAAGACACACACAAAGACCGCCACAATCACCACCACCAAATATCACACCACCATCATCACACCATCAAAATACCACCATTGCCACCACCATCGCCATTCGACGAAACCACCATCACCATACAAAACATAGTATTACCCACTTCACCAACGCAGCGGTATCATTACCACCTGCAGCAGCAATATCATCACGAGTACAATCATCATCAGCAGTAATAGTATCAGCAATCAGCATGAGGAGCAAAAGCATTACGATCAGAAAGTACACTAAACTATTTTTTATTTTACCAGGTAAGGCGCACTCAGCTAAATAGCTCTTTTTCAGAAGCAATCCAGCCGCAACAAAATGGTTTATTGTGTGGAAATGTATGGCAGCCGAATATTCTAAACGCACGTTTCTAAACGTGGAAGGAAAAACCGGAGGACCCGGAGAAAAATCCATGTGACCACAGCGAGAATATGCAAAATCCAAATATACAGATGTCAGGATCTGGATCGTACCCAAGACCTCCTTTATACCATGGGAGGTACTTAACATCTCACCACAGTGGTGCCCCTAAGTATAATCAATAGTAGCAGCAGCAGGACCATTATCAGCAACAGTGTCATCATCAGCAACAGCAGAAGCAGCACCGTCACCTCTATCACCATCATGACATAAAGGTGCGACTCATTTGCCAGGTATTTTTTCCCAGAGTGATTATTATAAGTAAATAGTATATGCAGTACAGTATATATTACCAATAACCATAGCAATCTTAAGCACAGCATGTATGCTGCCTAGAGCTAATATTGAGTCCAATTAATTTCCACTCGGATTTTGATAGATTTTCTAGCCAAAGAGTCTCTCAAGGTCACATCAATAACCAACTCATTTTTTTCAAATTTATCCGAACAATATATTCCCATTTATACTCCCAGTTGCTCTGACTGATGTGACCTTAGGCATCCCATCCTTTCACCCGCAAATCTGACAATACGGCCAATCCAACAGAATACAGACTAGTCTTCTCCTGAAATTTCACAGGCGAACACGTGCACCTTGATCTGCAATTCGCCGCATAGTTTGACGAGACACTGCCATTTCACGTGAAAGCATTTTACAAATAGAACACCTGAATAAAATATATTTCAAAATGAATTTACAGCACTTGTCGATCCACCGCTAGATGTAGGCCTCCCTCACACCGTGTTGGTCTTGGGGATTGTTTCACCACCCTGGTCAACGTGAATTGGTGGGAGCTCAGGACCGTTTCAGATGTAGCTCACCATTTAACCGAGTTAGCCATTGTTAGGAATGGAGCTCGATCACCGGGTGTGCTAACAGCACAGTATGCCTAACCACTGCGCCGCCACCGTCCATGTTGCCACAATGCATTACCACAAACATTCAGTGCTTAAGCCTTTTAATAGCATGGTTCGTCTGATTTATGTCCGAGTCCCATTGGTCTTATCAATAAAAGAGCAATGGACTGCAGTCAACATAATGAAACTCCACTTTTTGTATTTTGTATGACTATTATTGATTGATAGGCATTCTATCAATACAAACTTTTCAAATCACCGCATCATGGTTTGCATTTACCCTTGCAATTTTGCAAAGATATTTTACAAGGGCAGGCAAGACATGTCCTTACTTTTGTAATTATTGTGGGGGGGGGGGGGGTAGAAATTCACAGCTTGGGCGACTACATTTTAACTAAGGCTAACTGCACGTGAGTTGTTATCGTTGATCACTTGCATAAGAAATATTTGAGAAGGCATTTTTTTTGTTCAAACGTAATTTTGTTTCCCCTAGGAATTAACGCGGCGCTGAAGCCGCGCCTCGTCACATGCCCACGCAACACGACGAGTGGACAAACGGGGCTGTTAAAATGCATGCACGGACATCCTCATTAATATGCGCTGCTGCAATGTGGCGCAGGAGATACAGCAAGATCAACCCTCATCAATTACTGCGCTTAGTTGCCCCCTGGGACCCGCTGTGTCCCGTACACAAGCAGTATTTCTGCCTTGCCTGCTCCAGAGAACATTTGATGCAACAGCAAATTATGCCCCACCCACTCCCCCTAATTACATTCGCAGCACAGGGGAACTGTAGGTATAATTAGAAACCACATTAGACAGTACGAGATAAGAGGCGGCACTCCAAGCCTCTTGGGTTGCCGTTTTCTACAAAGGTTTGCATCCCATTTTCTGAGGAATCAATAGCGGCTCTAGAAGGTAAATATGTATAATTGCTTGTCAATAGCACACTTATTTTATGCGACCGCGTTTGTTTTTGTATACACGCCTTGGGGACCCAACTTAACAAACAGTGAGAAATGTGAGCTAATGAGCGAGTGCGATACTGGGAAGAAAAATAAAAATGCAACACATTCCTGCGGTGGATCAACAAATAACAACCCAAAGTATTCATTTATACCATATGTTGTACAATTCCCCCCCCTTTCCAATATGAAATTATTAGATAACATCACAATTACCATCCCTCCTCCTCTTACACAATTACAAGCAATTTCCTGCGGTGACATCGGAAGCCTAATAGGTTCCTTCTCAAATGTCCCTTTGATAGGCTCGGCTCACAATTTCATCTCAGCCGCCGATTGCGCTGGGGCACGCCCGCACACACAGCCCCGAGCCAATGCCACATCCAGTAAAGTTGCATATTACTCCTGCTCTCGGCTGCGAGGCATGCCAATTTCAGACACTTTGCGCTGTGTCCTTTTATACCAAGTTCACACAACTTCCATCTGACATCGAATGAGCGCGAGTGCTTCTTCAGCGGGGTTATTATATTTGTCTTTAGATACTTATGTCTATATGTATTTTTTAAAGACACTAAAATCGAAACAAAATCCCAAGCGCTTCACGTGCCCTTTGCGTAAATTTTATAAATCCCCCCCCCCCCCCCCCACTGCTTGCTGCGAGAGAACATCTCGGAGAAGATGCCTTTAATGCTGTTGTGCCTTCCACGACCCCCCACGATCCTCGGCACCTGCTCCTAGGAGCGTGCACCCCACGCCCTGCCAAACAAAATCATCTATTATTTACCAGCGCCAACGCCACCACGGCGCCACGGTGGTGCACCGCGTGGCGTCGGTAAACGGCGCATTTCTTTGTACCGTGAAAACAACCATCGCTTCCCTGCTCGGCGACAATGCGAGCAGTGGGAATGCGCCCAACCTACCCAGCAAACCACCGTCACACCCGCTATCCCGTCCACACACCAAGGCCGACCGGCGATCAAGCTGGGCCCCCTCTCTAGTCTCAAAATATCTCAGGAATGCCACGTTTCCCCCTAAAGGCCAAAATGTGACTCGAAAGCAAAGCGTGCGCAGCTGAGCTGGCAACACAAGGTGGCATTTAGGTCGTTTAATAAATAAGCTCGCCGTTGTTACCCGGCCTTCACAAAAATCGGGGGTCTTGCACACAAAGGAAGGCAAACAATATAAAAGGAAGGCTCAATGGCATGCGGTACATGGCCACAAACACTGCAAAAATGTTATGAGATTGAAGATTGGTGACCTTTCGTAAAGAAATGTGCTGACGAGCCATTTCACCGTAGCACATTAAAGCACGCAAGGTTTTCTGTGAACGGGTCAAAACATTTTCTCAGTTGAGACAATTGCATCAATCAGTCAGTCGGTGACCTTTATTTTACCAGGCGAGATCCCTCGGAGAGACAAGAAGTCTCTTTCACAAATAAGACCCAGTCGTCATGGTCATTTGTAAAGATTTTACAACAACTTGGCAATGCGCTTTTTTTCTTCCCCTCCCCCCATCCCACTAAAACAATAACACGAAATAATAACAATAAAAAATAATAACCTCATAGAGGAAATCCAAATGTAATAGGTAAATTGGAGAAAATGGATATGCGAGTCTTCCTGGGCACGCCGTTGCTGTTAGGCGGAGTGGAACATTGGATGGCTACAAATGCATTAGATGATTAGACAAGAGATATAACCCTGCTTGCTGGGCCAAAAAAAAGGCAGTTCTGATCTAAAAGAGCATTAATCTTGTGGGGGCATACGTTGCATGCAAAATGAATCCAACACAGCCGTATTCCTGATACACAAAAGCAGCTGCATTATGCGGCTACTAGAGAAAAGAAATTCTGTCCGAAAACCTTTACAAAATACACATTTAAAAGAGACACTGACAGCTTTAATTGGTCCTGGATAAATATGGGAAGCCGTTGCCTTAGCCACATTTGAACTCATTTTGCATAAGCGACGCAAGCAGTTCAATAACAAGATGATGGAAATATAAGACGGGCATATGCAATTAGTTTAATGTAATCAATCAGGTTCTTATCTCAGGCAGGTGAGAGCTCAGTTTAATTGCACTGGAATTTAAGTCATTCTTTATCACGTGAGATTTGTTTGAGAAACCTGCTCCCATTAAAAGGGGAAAGAGGACCACAGTCACCAAAAATTGATGATACGCTCTGGGAATCATTGACGATTTCAAGATTCAAAAAGGCGAAACTTAGCTTTTAAACAGAAATGGCTTGCTTGCATTCCCTCAAAGTGATGGATGTCAAAAGCTACTGAATACCACTCCGTAACAAATTCAAGGGTTGTTGCGTATGGAGAAACTCACCCCCACCATTGTAATGTGGAATTTTCACCACTTGTTCAGGGCATGAGCACTGCCTCAATGCTCATTAGGTTCAAGAAATCACTTTGAATTTTGACTATTCATACATTTATTGAGTTATTTAATTATTCAAACACATATGGATTTAATCGCACATCAGAAAGAGGAAGTTCATGCGGGGGTGCGGGCTGGTGTGCGTTTGCCTGGCTAGACCCCACACAGGAGCCTCACTCGTGAAGGTCAGCTGAGGCTACGGTGCAGCCGTTCACTTTGACCACTTTAAAACGATCGCTGTGCGTTAATGCAAAATTAAGAGTTACCGTGCATTAGCAGTTATTTGCGATGCCCGTCTATCATGACAGAGCCAGAGCAGCGGCGGGGACAGCAGTACGTCTGCTACATTACCATTATCATTGCCATCGTCGCCACGCCTCAGTCTGTGGGAAGGCTCTAGAGCAGAGGTCGCAACCGGGTACCCGATACCCGTACCCTACCCGATACCCGGCTACCCGTACCCAGCTGGGTACGGGTACCTGTTTGCGACCCTGGTGCGGCCGGGTACGGGTATGGGTAGGCCGTGAGTCACTGGTGAATAACGGTTTGTCACTCATTTCCCAACGTCTTGTCTCTTCTCACAATTCAAGTTCCTAGAATCAACCCACCCGCGCCTGCAACATGGCTTCATCCCAGAGGTCACAATCAGGTACCCGATACCCGTACCCAGCCGGGTACGGGGGTAGGGTACGGGTACGGCCGGGTACGGGTACCCGTTTGCGACCCTGGTGCGGCCGGGTACGGGTAAGGAATCAAAACCCGTTTGCGACCTCTGCTCCAGAGATGAAGCTGCCCCCCCCCCTGCTCTCCACGTCGTCCTCCTCGCAGCTGCACACCTTGGGACTTTTTTTTCCCGTGAGGTCACGCCTACGGCAACTGGCCCCTCCGAGTTTCGGCAGCGAAACCCATAACTACTTTCTTCCTCCCGGGAGAACCGCAGGAGTTGCTCTGGAATCTACACGACGAACTGACACTTTCTGAAGTCATTGGGGTGACGTAGAATTTATGCGAAACCTTCTAGCAGGGATTGCTGTTTTTTGCAATTTTGCTGAATTTAATTTGTACTAAAAGCTAAAAAAAAAGAAACTTTTTTTTATTATCTCGAACGACAAATCAGGGAGATGGGTAAATGCTGCTCCTGCATTAACGTTATGCCAAAGCAGATCTAGATTGTTTGCCGCTAATGTCCGCATTTGCATTGGATACAATAACACTTCGATTGAGCTGCGTAGGTTGTTAATGAATGCCCGGGGCACGAGAAAGTCCGCATTTAAGGCAATTACTTCCACGTTACGGACAGGTAACAAAAACAACTCCTCTACTTAAATTTCTGGCGGCAGTTCTACATTTTGATTTTGTAGCCTTGCGGAGCATTGCCCAAGCAGAAAGAGAGAGAGAGAGAACACACAGCCTGACCTTATATACCTAATTAATAGGCCTAATCAGAGAAAGTAGGCTGGCTTGAGCTGGCTGTTGCTTCAGGCAAATTTCATTATGCAGTGATATTAAATTACCATCCATTATTTACTGGTAAATTTTGACTGGTTTCATTCGGAAAGATAAGCTTATTGCTTTTATTAATTTCAAGAATATATTAAACGCACCCAAATCGGTCACCACCACTCCTTAACAATAGACAAACATTTGAATCCCACGACAATTCGCATGGTATTGGTCCCATTGTGTGATTTCAATTTCCCCAGAAATGTATGGAGCCGACTTTTACTTTGGACGCTGCCATGGTGTAGCGGTTGGCACACCGGCCTTGCAATCCGGAGCACCTCGGTCCTGATTCCCTTTCCCGATGTGGCAGTTGAAAAATTGGGGCAAGTTTCGGAAATCAGCCCCCCCCCCCCCCGGCCCCATCCCCTTACCTCTGTCCACCTAGCAGAATAAATGGGCACTCCACAGTTCGTCGATCGACAGGTTATACGTACGTACGTACTATTCTATGGTTCTTTACGTATGGTGAATTTATTTCGTACCGCACGTAGCCAACCGTGTTAATCGGAGGTGCGGGCAAGGTGTGGTGGGGTCAAGTGTGGGTGCTCCCCATCCCTTTCGAAATGTCTGGCCTGTGTAGAACCGTAGGCTAAAGCCTCCTCTCGAGGAACGCTCCAGAGCTCCCTCTAGTGGAGGCCCTTCTTCTGCCAGCAGAGCAACCAAAAGAATTGCAGGACTGCACCTTTATTTTTTTTATCTTCTTCTTGGTTCTTTCGGTAAAGTCACGTAGAATGGAAATAATAAAATAATAAAAATAAACATAATAAAATAATTCTCACGACATGAGAACAAGTCTGTCGATAAGACAGAGTCTGAATGACTCTGTCTTATCGACAGACCTGTTCTTCACCTGAGGACGGCTGCTTGCGTTGTGGCAGAAACGTCGTGAGAATTATTTTATTATGTTTTATTTTTATTATTTTATTATTTCCATTCTACGTGGCTTTACCGAAAGAACCAAGAAGATGAATCCCTGCAGTCACGAAAGCTTTAAATCGATTTTTTTAAATCTTATTCCTCTACGAGAGTACAAGTCATGTCCTCATCATGGAGCAGGCGAGACTGCCAGATTTTTGCAAAAAACGTGTCGTGCTCTACAATAACCACCGTTTATGTTTAGAGGGGTAATGTTTGGTAAGGCACGCAATTCTACCATGCGCTGGTGGATCCAGCCTCACTTGGCTGCACAAGTAACGCTGCACTTTAGGCTCTTACCGTTGGAAGACGTGACACACAATATTCTAAGTGCATCGCTATATTTGGAAGGCTTTCTTATGCCTCTGTACTTGACAGGCGAGTGAGCCCACCCAGTGAGCTGTGGAAAAAGGCCCTAAGTGAGTGCTGTTTGCTGTAAACTATGTGTTCAATGACATCAACTCGAGACCCATATTTAGAACGCCACTACATAGCATGCAAATTAATCATGATTGTGGTTATTATGCTTATGTGTGCACAGACCTCATCAATCCACTGCTAGGTGAAGACTTCCTCAAGCTGCGTCAGTCATGGTGTTTTTTGATCATACTTCACCATGCTGGTCAGTGCAGGGTGGTAAATGGGGCACCCAGGAATGGTTCAGATATCGCACTCCATTGAAGTTAGCCAGAGGCAGCAAGTAAACGCGTGTCCACTGGGTTTAGAGCACAGTATACTAACCACTATGCTACTGCTTGTGGTAGTGTTACAGATGTTTATTCAACTAGGCAGAAAAAAATGGAAGGAAATCGGATAACATCTTGTTTCGAGCCACACTGTTATGTTTCCGTATGCACAACAACGAACATGTTTGTACAAGCGGCAAAATGAACGTTTTATTCATTTAGGAGTCGCCTTTCAGTTGTGAGTTGCGAAGGGTATTAAAAAGAAAAAAACGTTTACTTGATCTAAGCATCCTAATGTGTGGCTTGTATGATCCTACATTTATCCCAACTACAATGCAAAACAAGTTTACGAGCTTAATAACTTTGCACCAACAGTGCCATTCTGGGAACATGAAGTTTAATTTGGGTTTCTTAAAATTACAAGAGTCATATTTTTTTCTGGCAGGTGAGCACACGACAATTTACCAAATGATTGTAAGCATTCAGCAATTCTTTACGACAACATTTTGTTGTCACAAGCTCATAAAAATCGTGCCGTCGGTTCCGTCGAAAAAATGTTCCGGGTTTACTCGGAGGCTCTTTCCGAAAGGGGTAAAACACCGCTCGGATCCTGCGCACATCGGACATTTAACGCCGCGCCACGACATAATTGCACGGCCAAAGAGCCCATTTTACAGAAACAGGCCTAGCGAGCACCACCAGATGATATCTTGTCAAACAGATGCTGTTACAGCTGCCCAGTGGACATGGGGGGCGGCGGGTGCGCAATACAGTGTGCAGGCTTCAATGAAGTTTGACCGTGTGACGTTGCCAATTTTTTTGCACTGCCTGCATTTTGTTTCGTCCCCCACCGCATGCCCCCACCTCTCACGACTTCCTTTCAATTCACATCAGTTCCACCCTCTGCGAGCAACGCTCGGAGAAATCTTAAGCGAGCGTACGGGGGAACTTAGTTGTTTCACGAGAAAATAGCAAAACCGCAGAAACCGCATTGGAGCTCTCCATAACGTTATGCAATGAGTGACAATGCATACCATTAGTATGCATTTCACCGCTGTCGATGAAGGGATTTCGTTAGAGGAAAAAATGCTGAGCGCGGTACTTACAGGATAACATTGCAATGCAATGTGTGGTGCGCGTTGTGAAAACCACCCGACCTCCAGGCAGGAGGTTTTTATTTTACAAGTTCTGATATGATGCCTAACAACAAAGAATAATCCGTTTGTAAGAATTTCAAATGCCAAACAAATCTTCGCATGCGGCATGCAGAATAGCTGAAAAAACGCAGACTTGCGGATTTTTTTTACTTCTTCACTTAGTTTAACAAGGCTGATGCACGTACAAACGGCACACATCCCGATATGGATAGGGTGTGTTTTTTACAATGAGAGGATTTCACTAAGTTGGAATTCTTTTTTATTCTCAATTTTTTAGTTCTCATACAAAACACGTACCTTTGCACTGGTTGGTATTTTTGTCCAATATCGCCTTCGTGGAAACGATCTTGCCATACCTAGAAGAGAGGATGACAGAAGCAAGAACCGGTTCGTTATTTCAGCAGCCGTTTTGCAGTGCAGTGCTCTCCATGTCAAACGCGGTTGTGCGCACGCACACTCAAGGCAGCGTGACAATAAATTGGTGTGGGAAAGTCACGGCAAGCGGACATCTTCCTTCCGCTCTCACTAGGTTCTACATAGCAAGTTTGGTAAGAACACGACGCCTTTTGATTTTAATAATATGTTGGTTTTTGTAAATGCTCCGCCGGATAAAGTCCTCACCATGTCGTGTCAAGTCATGGGGGTTGTTTGACCACAGCGGTCTCATGCGAGTCAGTGAAGTGAGAGCCCAGACCGGTTCGCACATGGCTTGTCAATGATATTAGCCTTGGTCGGTAATCAAAATCAGAGCTCAATGCGCTCACCACTGTGCCACCACTCAACTCGTCTTTTGAATTACTGCCAGAAAATATTTTTTTTCACAAAGCGGTGAATTTTCCGTTGAATTGACTCATCAGTGTAAAGTGTGGGTAGAGAGGAAGATAAGAGGCATGTCACTAATCAGCCACGCACTAGCACACACAACACAGAATGATCCACAACTCACTCACAATGTCCTAACCGCTCGCTGCTGCTGCCGCTGCAAATCCAGGTGCAATCGATGATTCAAAGGCAATCCATTTTCAGCGCGGCGGTTGTGTAATATCACGGCAGTTCTTGCGCCATTCCATGGATTAGTTATGCATATTATCAAACACAACTAACAACAAAGCAGGTAAACGCACGTGTGGGGCAGTAGCAGAGGAGGGGAAAACGGCGGCGCACTTTATTTAAAACGATTCGAGCTGTAAAAGAAATTGAGCCAATTGACAGTAAAACGTGCTATTTTCTGAGCGTGGGGGGAAAAAAACGGTTTCATGTATCAAAAACTGCCCACTCAGTTAATTTTAAATCACAATTAACTTACCCTGCATGTGAATGTTTTTTTTTATTTCCCAATGTTAATTTTAAACTCATTTCCCCCAATAGCATAGGCAAGCCTTTAAACATATTGGCTTTGTCGTACAAGCATTTCAATTACACTAAAAGATCATAAATTTCATTCCATACGTATATTCAATACTTACAATCTGGGGAAGGGGGGTGGTGGAAGTGAACTCTTAAAAATGACATTTTTTTTAGAACCTATTTAAAATATGTAATGGGTTGGTACAGACTAAAATCTTTTTCCATCTTCTTTTATGCCCCAACCGGCTATCTCCTCTTTACTGCCCACACATTTCTCCTCCCTCAGCTGCAGTTCTCCCACTGCAAAAAACTTTCCGTGTCCCGTGAAGCCATTCTGCTTCAGGCTGAAATCCAGTCATTTACGGGTCCCTATTAGCACAACATTTACTGGAAATCGTGCGATCTGCGGGCCTGCGCACGGAGAAGCAGCGTCTACAAGCACCACGCCGCTTGCTCCGTGACTCTGCCTCGGCCTCCCACGGTTCGGCAATTTCTGCTCTCTGAAAAAAAGATGTTTTGTTCCACGGCAAAAACTCCCACGGTTGTGAAAATCAATCTTTACGTTTTATTATTATTTTTTTCTTCACTCTCGTGCACAATAGCAATGCGCACCCTTCATTGCGAACCAATTTGACGAGCCAGTAAAATTGTAGATCGGAATTACACGCGAAATGTGTGCGCGTGTGTGCGTTTTGTTTACTACGCAAATCTAAGCTTGGCAGAATTGTTCGTCGATGTGATGTGTTCACACACAGCCCTTTATTGGCATTTAATATCTCGTGTTACATAAATGTGCATTCTATGCAGTTTACCTTGCACAAAAACAACGTGCTGATTTACATTATCCACTGAAATGAAAACAAGCCTGAAGGTCTATTTGCCAAAGAGCATAGTTAATTCCAGTGTCACACGAGGAAATTAACTTGTACCTCACACCGCTTCTCACTTTGTTTTACTTGGCTGCTTTAAACTTGATTCTCCAGGCATCTCACATTTCCACTGAATCCTAATAATCTTAAGAACTCCAGGTTACACATCATCCGTAACTTGAGCGAGTGTTCTTTAGAAGTACTCCACTGCACTTCATAAAATAGAGCAAATTGATCTAGTACAAGTGACTCATCTCGCAAAGCTTAGCCGAGTCTCCGGTGAGCTGACAAGAAACACGAGAGCATATGCAACGCTCACTCTTATCCCGGCGATCATGACTTTACCGCTGCCTCCAAAACCAATGCTTGTGCCCATTTCAGAGAGGTGCATACACCTGGGACAGCACTGCCTGCAATGAGTGACCAGTTCTGTGGTTAGAGTGCTGAGCAAAGCAGGAGAAAAACACGGAAAATGTGGCGTTTTGTGCGTCTGCAGATAAATCCCTCTCTGCCTGCCCCATTGGTCAATAAAGCACAGTGCACGTGGGTTTATTATTCCCCCTGTTAAAAGAGCGCAAAATAGCAGCACTTGGCCTGGTGCAGGCGGCCCACACGGCCACACTCGAATGCGTGCTGTGACGTGGGCATATGGACATACATGCGGCATAATTTCCTCTGTCAAAGAATCAAAGTTGAAGTCATCATCACATAAGCGATAGAAGCCGGAAAATATGTCAGCTCTGGGGCTTCGGTGTAAGTTCGCCATGTGTGTTTATTTGCTACTGGGAATTTTGTTGTGTTTCAGCTTGTGTGTCTGTAACTCTCATACAAGTACGCACAGAGACAAAGATCCCTGGTATCGCTTACACTGAGTGTTGGGTCAAGTGCTGCTAGCGAGAGCACATGAAGGCCACTGCAGCGCATGGTGGTGGTGTGGCCAGGACCATGCCCGGTCATCTCTATGCCGCCAGTGCTGAGATTTGCACACTGCAGCATGTGCTCATTTAAGGCTGAGTCTACCTGGGGGAGATCCACAACCGCTTCATATATTGGTCGTCACTGACGTTAGCCACAGCCAGCAATGCAACCCAGGTCACAGGGTTTGGAGCGCACCGTGCTAACAATGACACACCATCGCTCCTCGCACGCACAGCCTCACACGCACGTGCGCTAGGCGGTATGGGAGCGGTGCAGATGACCCGACTGTTATGCACCAGCGGTGCATGCACAGCGGCCGTGAGTCAGGATAAATCATCCTGCCCCCTCCGGCCCAAAAAACGATCAGCGATGCACACACACATTATGCGCATATGCCTGCATGAAAGAATGAATGAAATCGGGGGGAAACATTCCCACACACGTTCGACCGGGGCGCTGAAGACGCGCTTTATTACCGCTATTACTATGTTTACGCACATTCGTGTTGTGCAATACACTCGTTTAATTTGCAATGCGTATGGGGGTGTTGCTAATTCCCCACGACGGGATTAACAAGTCCTGCCCGTGTCTCCGGATCATTACGATGCACCGCGCCGCTCGCCCTCTGCTGCGCTGTGGCCTCGATACGCCCCGTTCGATGACCTCCGCCAGAGTCGATCAGATGTTAAACGAATGACATTGGGCTGCTTACAAATTCGAGGGGAGGTGGGGGGTGGGGGGCAATGTGAACGTGGAAAAAAAATAAAAATTTTGACCCAACTGTGATATGGCAGTACAAGAAGGTCCTCCTCTACTAACAGGCAATCCAGCTTGCGATGCTTTATTATATAATGTATGTTTTATACAATCTACACTCGATTATCTATATGTATACACACACATATGCAAACATGTATACAGTATATAAGCATCTATTTATGTATACACTCCGGGCTAGGCTTCTCCCCGAATAATTTGCAGGTTGCTGCTACACCGTCGTAGGTGGCACGTGACGAGTAGCCGCGGCCCACAGTGAGAAGTTTATGAGATGTGGTGTGTCGCGGGAAGAAATATTTTCCACTGACCTGTTCAGACCTCGCTGGGGTTGAGCCCTGTGTATACCGAGCAAGTGTGCCTCGCTGTGTATGGTCGGTGGAGCGGCAGTGCCGTGGTTCGTGCATCGCGCTCCAAATCCGGTGGCCTAAGATCGATTCCTGGCCATTGCTAACATTAAATGAGTGTGTAAACTTCAGCACTGGGGAGATAAAGGCAGCCAGGCGTGATACTGGAAAATAATTGGGACAAAAAGGAACATAATAATAATATGAGTGGAAATAAAATAACACAGCCTAAAATAAGTGCAGTAGCCTATTCATGATGCATTAATGTTAGCACTAGGGAGACAAAGGTGGCTGGATATGCATGGTTCTTGCTTCAATGTCCCCAGGATTAATAGGCATTCACTGCCAATATTCTACTCAATAAGCTAAAGAAGAAATTTTCCCAAAATTCCATTATGCTTTAAAACGATATCCATCACGTGCACAGGCATAGTGCACACAAACACACATGAATAAGCGTTTGAAGTTTAATTAGCAAATAATATTCACGTTGCGCGTGCATAACATATTACCTCATCAATGACTCCATAACCATGCACGGTACCACAGTGCATGAAAAGAGGATTTCCAATTTGCTCACTGGCAGAATTGCAATTGATGTAGTGTAAAAAAAAACATTATTTACAGCCCTTGTCAATCCACTACTGTGCTGGATGAAGGCCTCCCCGAGCGGGCTGAAAAGGACCAATCCAAGTATCACTTGCCACTGACATTGGCCGTGATTGGTAACAGAACTCGGTCCGTCTGGTCCAAAGTACGTTGCGCTAACCACTCCGCCCCACCTCTCCATCTCACCTAGTGTACTGCATCACTCTAAACAAACAATTCAAGGAACTGGTATGGTCTGATGGCCCTTAATTAAAAGTGCAAGAAACCATAGCTTCGGTGTGACTTCAATCATCACCAAATATTTAATACGAACACAATCAAATTTTGAGCTCGCTGGACGATGACCTCTAGCAATTGCTCCCTTTATAAATGTGACCTTTTCCTTTCGTACAGGGTCTTCACAGATTTATCCAAGGGGTTGCCGCTTCATTGCTCCCCATCCCTCTACAACTTCATTGGTGTCAAAGAACCTCTTTGACTAGAGGACAGCCGATTCCTCATTACCGGCAAATGGGTGTAATGCTCTCGATGTGCGAGGGTGGGAGGGGGGGGGCTGGGCATTTGTAGATAAATTCCCTCCAAGCTTTGGCTTGGCAAGTCCATCCGGGAGGAGCGAGCCACATAAACGAGAGCGCTGCCCGCCCCCCCTCCACCTCCCTCCTCTTGACACTTCACGTATTACTCACTGCTAGCCTTGAGGCCATAGCCTGTTATGGGGATGCACTGCATCACCCGAGACATTGCTGGCAAATCAAAATACGCTGAAGCACCGCGACTTTGACAAGTATGGCACTCCTGAGCAACACTTGTCAACCTTGAGAAGTCACTTTACTTTTTATCAGAATGAAAAAAAACAAAGAGCTCCTGTTTCTGCCGTTCACACATCTTGAATATTATTAGACTTATCGAATAGAGTGATATGTCATAATAATTATTCTTGTTATAGGGGGACATAACATTGATTCCTGGCCATGATTAACAATGTTGGCGAGCGATATCTGAACCGGTCCCGGGCCCCGCTTTCACTAACCCGCGCTGACCAGCCCGGTGAAGTATGATCAAGCAGCCCCCGAGTTCACCGCTTATAAATAATACTATTTGAACCACACGTACCGAACCAAACAACACCGCGTTTAATGACAATTAAAACGTGTTAATAAAAATGAATAAAATTGGAAGCCGCAAAAGATGCCTAGACATTAAACCGCGTCAGTATCACACATCACATACCTTGCCTAAAGACCTCTAATCTTCCGAGCCACGCGCCTTTAAACAAACCCCCGCACCCACACGGCGCGGCCACGCGAGAGCGGGGCGGGCGCGAGGAGGATTATCGCACTCGTGCACCACGGCGCAAGAGGCGGCGAGGGATTAGTCCACCCACCGCCCTTTGTCCGCTGCTTCCTTCCACTTCCACTCCCCGGGCGAGGTCCCTTTAACACTGAAGGGTGGAGATGGACCGGTGCCTCTGGGGGGGGGGGGGGGGAGGGCTTAAATACCGCGTCAGAACATCGCTCTGAGATCCGGGGTTCGGATCTGGGTCTAAGGCGTCCATGATTAAACCGGGTTCTTGCCGAGCGTGGCGAGTCGATGGCCTCAGCCCAGTCAACAAGACTGCTAAATATACCCGAAACATTACGTATTTCTTTTTTTTTACTAATTTGGTAGGCTCTGCCATGCGACTAACACCTCTATAAAAAGGGAATGTGAGAAGGTGACACCACCTTGCAACACGTTCTGACTTCAGTAGTTATGTGACATCATGTTCCCTTACATGGGGTGATGTTACACTGCTTCATGTAAGAGTTCCTTGTGACCCGGCATCAAATGGCACGATTGGGAGAGAAAAAGAACAAAACCTCAGGAAGTTTCCAGTGTTGCACGGTGGGAAGGGAAGCGCTGGCACTCTGTGGCGTCTGCTGGACCAGAAACATAAATACACAACTTTCTCTAAGGCTGGCTAGTGTAGCCATTTGTAGCATTGTGCCGAGCGATGGCATTGCAATTCCCAGGCCGTGCCCTTATTTTTGCCAGCTCGCTTGACTTAAAGGGGCCAATGTGTCACGCACGCGGGGGTGCGCGCACGTGCGTGTGCAAAAGTGCGTCCCCGCGTTCCTAAAAGAGTCCGGAGGTCATCAAAAACACCCGCAACAAATGTGAAATGCTCCCGAGTGAATTAGTTGCACTTTTGTACGGGAACCGTGTCGCATTGAGAATCCGCGGCTCTTCGCGCGCGGGGCGGCACGCTCACGCCTAGCGCTTCACACGCTGCTTCTGCATGCCGTCCACATTGTTCCATCGTTCTCTTGTGCCTCCCGGCATATGGTCGGCACTGTGTGATGCGCTATAAATGATCACGGGTGGACAGTGATGGTTGCCCAACACACAGGTGCGATGATTTTACAGCGGCGTGTTTTACAGTCGCAACTACGACCGTGGGATATAGCCTCGCACACGGCTTTTGTCAACAAAGTGACACCGGTGTTGGCAGTGAAATTCCCGCACTCGTAGAATTTACTGCCTCGTCTCGCATTCGGAAGGTCGCAAGTTCAAATCCTGCTTGGGGGGGGGAGGGGGGTGACTCAGCCCATCACCCCCCTCGGAATTGTTAAAACGAGTACCACTTCATGGGGAAGTCAACAGTGATTATGTTATGATAGACTCCCCCCACATAGGAGTGTGAAATTTCCAAATAATAACACGGGGCTTCTCATTTAAAAAAATGGGCGACGTAGTGACACAGTGGTTAATGCACTGTGCCATGAACTCGGTGACCCTGAATCTGATTCCCAACCGTGGCTTGCATCGGTGGCACCAACCTAGTCCCCTACCTCATACGCCAACTTTACAAACTCGCACGGACCAACGTGGTACGGTCAAACAACCCTCACAAATGAAAGGCATGTCTAGGATCATCATCTAGCAGTGGATTGGTGAACGGCTGTAAGTTATTTGATTATTTCCAGCAAGTGAGAAATTGTATTCACTCGAACGGTCGGTGATTAGATGTTAAGTGTTTGCAGAGTGGCACACCAAGCAAAACATTTTGGAGGGAGAAAATCATTTGAGGAGACATTGTATAATTGTATAAGCGCACAACTTTATCTGTGATGAACGCTGCATTTTCCGTCGCTTTCATGCAGGGGGCGCTGCAAACCTACGCACCCCCTGCATGAACGACGGAGGTGCAGGAACAGACGTTTGATTACGTTGGAATCGATCTGCAGACGGCGGTCTTCTCGCACGGCCAGGAGCTCTATGTCGCCTTATCTCGATCCCGCAATCCCAAGCAGGTGAAAGTCCGCATCGAAACGAACCCCCAGCAAGGCCATCGACTTAACAACGAGCGAAAATTCACACGAAATGTCGTTTTCAATTAAGTCTTCCAGGTGTAAAATTATATAAGCTTTTAATGAAGAAATAAAATGATCTAATTCAAAACATAATACAATTCAAAGATGTTTCATTTTAAAACTTCAAAACGGAGCATCGGGTGCTTGCGTGAATACGTCGTTCGTGTGCAACTTTTTTAGTGACTTTCCTGGCCGAAGACCACAAATGGTTGTGAGGGGTGCCGCAGGCACTCCCGAACAATCCCTAGTATAATATATACATGTTAAATAAATATCAACAGTTATCAATGATGTATTTACAATTTCATAAATGATCTACGACATAAAACAGCCGTCTAAAAATGCCGGGGGGGGGAGAGGCAGGTGGGGGGCACTGGCCATTTTGACCCCCCCACAAACCCGTCCCTGCCTGGATGTGCCAATGGGTACGTGCTTGTATTAATCTCATGAAATACATTGGTTTAAAGTAAACTGAATTAATACAATCACGACCTCAATTTTATTTAAAAGTTCAAACCAACATGGGAATCGTTCTTGGGATTCAACGGAAATTCCGAAGGCTGACAGCCAAACTAAAGCACGCCAATAAGATGGCGGGCGGTGTGTTACAAGAAAGCGTGGACACCCACGCTTCAGAGGGAAACGTTCTTTCCTTCTGCAGTTACGCAGCTTCAGCACATAATTTCAAACACGTTTTTAATGGTTTATAAAGACATCCAGTTTCTCATCAAATTAGACCTTACAAAATAACTCTCAGATGGATCGTTAGGCCAGTACACAAGCTCTCTGTATATCGTCTGCGCAGCCTGACAAACCTCAGGGGCTACCATGACCTGGGAATGCTAATCCTTTCCGTGTAGCTTAGAGTATAAAAATTTAAACATGACATCTGTCTCAAGGTGCATATCGGAAAACAGAAACATAACTGCAATTCCAGTGGCAGAAAGAGAATTAAATGCCACACCGTTTGGTATTGAACTGATGACAAAGACACACACACACACGTGACCAAGTCAAGATGATATCTGAACCATGATGGCCATTGTGATATCACAGTGTGAAAAAAATGTTTACTAAACTAATTACACGATACTATATAATAACAAAAATATATTTACAGTTTTATTCACAACTCATCCAAATGTCTCTTTTCTACCTCAGTGACAGACATTGCCCAATTAGTCAAGGACACCTGAGGCAAAAGCTTTCGATATTAGGCTGTCTTGTGTTAATTCTATTTCTTTAGCATCACAAGTAACCTGATTTCTGAAGGCCGTGGCCTCTCTCAAACCCTTTGAAATTAATTATCGTCTGTGTACGGGATGAGGCAGCTTGCCCGGCTACGCAATGAATCTGCTGTAATGTGATTTTCAGAGGGTCTGCTTTGTGAGACGCTCCCCTAATCAACTTCTCCTCCCTTCCCATCTCCCGCCGGGATGGAATTTGCATGAGGAGTGCAGATAAGCTGTTGCTGTGGGCACCTTGAACCTGTCATTGATGGGAGCCCAAACCCGGGGTTTGTTGCGCCCGTGTTGCAGTGAGGCGCAAGCCGCAGATACGCTATATTTAGGGCAGGACTTTTCTTTTGAAATGGAAGCCAAACCATTTGGAGAAATATAAAATTGCTAAACCCGAAATGTCACGCTGTGGCAAACGTTACGAAAATGAATGGTACCACAAGCCAGCACAACTCGTCATGTTCTAACTGTATCCTTGGGTTCATCTCTTTCATTTTCCAAATGTACAAGTACATGTGCTTTTAAAAATATTGAATAACGCCATAAATAACGGAATTGCTTATACAAGAAGTGTTTTTTTCCCTTATGGTGATGAGTGTACGTTTATTTGAATAAATCACTCTGAGGGTCAGTACACATTCCCCTTTGGAAGGAGGAAAAGTGCATTTAGTTGAAGCCATTCGCAATTTTTTCCTGGCTGTATAGGCCGGGTTTCCTGGCAGACCAACAGGGAAATACGAACAGCCCACCAAACTTCCGAGCACATCACCCCACCCCACTGGAAATCTTCTGGGAAACAAAAGAACATCCAAACTCAAGCACTTCCATCTTTAGTTTTACAATTTATTTGCCTTTTACCAGAGAGCCAGCCATGAAGGATGCTTATTTACTTTTTATGTATTTATTTTCCTACAAGCAAAAGAGTGCAGGCAGCGGCAGGCGAATCATGCATCAAGGACACGAGTTACAAATGTATTCATTTCAAAGTCCATCTCTTCCCTTGCATTGGATGATCAGCAAATCTAATATGAATGAATATCTGCAAGTAAGAGAGCCGTTGTAACGCTTTCACATTTTCATTTACACTTCAATCAGCGACGTGCACGGGCCCAACGTTAGGCTACGCTTTCTGCCAACGGAGTGAGATTTAAATTATGATGTTAATACAATGATGAATCACAGGTTCCATGCTACATTTATCACCACATTGAGAAAGCCAAGATTGTTTTTTTTTGCAATACATTAATGCGCGTGAAATGAAATAGTTATTGTACCTTAAAGCAAAGCATTCCTGGATGTGTTGCCGCTTCTGCCGTGTATATAGATTGAGCTTCGTGCCCAAAAACACATAGAGATGGAAAATGTTTGTAAACTGTTGAGCGATGGGGCAGTTAAAAAAATTGTATCTCGGAAAAAAAGTCAGAGCCTGGAAAATCCGCATTAAATTTTACATCATGGTATTTCCACTGAATTTTTATGCAACATGCACGGATCACTTCCCTGTCACGATGCAGACGTAGTGAAAAATCGTCCAATGCTCATGCACAAGTCTCGAAGTCTGTTCCCAGTTTCAAACCGCTAATTAAAAGTGTGCCAACTAAGGAGCCCAGAAAATGGCTTACGCTTGGGCAACGGTCGATTTGAATGTCGCATTAAGTGCAACGCGGACTGGGCTGGGTGACGGTTCAGGGTTTTCTGCCCATTAGTTTTCTGTCACCTAAAATTCGTTAAAGTTCGGTGCCAAACCGCATGCCCCGTGGAGAAAAATTTGCATTCCTGTTTGAAACCGACGGGCGCGCTTATCAATTCTGCAAAGCAGGAGGGCTTCTCTCCCACGCACTGTTGCCGCATTCCAAGTGATTAGCACAACAAGTCGGACATATTAAGTTATGATGCATAATTTTAAATGCATTTTGTATGGAAAATTAAAACCTACATTAATTGTTGTCATACATTTCACGGAATATTATTATTATGGAAATTATTTCGAACGAGCGGAGGGAAGTGCAATGAACGGTTTTCTGCACACCCTTTTATATTCGTCTAATTATTACACCTAGCTTTTATTTACGACTTGCAATTGTAACCCCCGTCAGCTTATACGCAATTCTGTCTCCCCAATGCGTGCTCGTTTTTATAAACAGCATTACGTACTAATTTGATTTTAAATATAAAACAATAAAAAGCAATCCGAATTGCATATTTCTCTCCCAAGAAAGATTAATACGTATAGTTTCTGCGACTGCGTATCGTTATCACGGAAATGCAGGCCGCTGGGAAACACTTTGTATGCAGTGTTTTTTGCAGGAAATGAAAACCAGGAGTGCTGACTGCTCATGAATATGGCCCATCATGCAGGACGAGAGGCAACATCTCTTGTCAAGCCCAACTGCCACGCTTCAGAGTGGATCACAAGCCCCATGTGCCGATACGTCGATCACTCACTATAATAGCGTGCGACGACACGCACAAACCTTGTCTTCTGCGCCAAAGGCATAGTTCGATCAGGGAACCCTCAAGACCTTCCCCTGCAATTGTGTGCTTAAAGGAACCCAAAAAAAAACACACACACACCACCCTAGACCACTGCGCCAGTAATTGAACAGGCTTTCACTTTGGTGAAAGGCAACGCTGAAATTTTAGAAAGCCCAAGCCGGATCAATTACAGTTGCTTATCTGCTGTGTTTAAGAATCCTTCGATATTGCAGCACAGCTGCAATCCGTTAAATTCCGACATTGCTTTCCAAAGATAATTTCTGTTCTTTGTCCCGGAACCGTGTTTATAATGTCGTGACATGGGTCTCTGCAAATGTCCTGACATCTCATCTTAAAAGACGCTCAGGTCATGAGCCGATTTTCAAGGGGCCTTCGGACAGTAAAAACTTAAATACATTCGGCGTTATGCATCACACACTGCTAAACTAAATTCGGCAAGCTTCGGTCCCACATACGTGATATTTTTTCCTTTTATGTTTCTTTTTGTATTCAACAATATTTTTTCAAAACCATTAAACCTTGCTCAGCAAACCATTGCCATGTAATCCGGGAGGTCTCACGCAAGGATGACTCAGATTAATGCGTTAAAAATCAATAAACTGTCACAAAGTGTCTATTTTTTAGCCGTTTTTGCTTTTAGTGATACAGCCCAAGTGTGTTGCTTTCAAGTGCTTCGCAAATCTGTGAATCTCTTCGATTCGCCCGTTACAGCTCTCAGTCGGCTGTGCATTAATGCGGTGGCTCCAAACCATATTTAAAACATGACCAATGAGCCCAGTGGGTTGTGAGTAGCAATTTGGGAGTCCTATGCATACAATTATAGGTGATGATGGCTTCTTAAGAGTACATTTCATGGTACTAATCCTTCACTAGAGGGTTGTTCTCGTGGGCTTTTTTAAAATAAATATCCAGATGGCTCTTCTAAATCTCGCAGCATTAAAGCTGAGTGTCTAGGGGGACTCTGTCTAACTTTTATACAGATATCCCAAAAAAGTGTCACGTCTTCCATCATCACAATTGAAGATATCCAGATATCCATGGGACATTGCCAACCATGTACAGTCTTAACGAATATATATCCAAACGACCCTGCCAAAATTGCCAGCTTTAACGCAGAAAAGTAGGACTTACTGCCAATGCTTCCAAACTTAAACGTGTTCTGAGGGTAAAGCTAATATATTTACAACTTTACAGTAAATATTGACCCCCTTCCAGAATTACCTTACATGGATGGTCTGCTATCACACGTAGCTGAGGCAGAAAATCAGACGCTGAAAAATATTTCCGCTCCAATGCAATGGGACTCGTAAAAGAGCTGATTTGAGCATGGACACTTTTAGTGCTGAATGTGTGGTCGGCTACACATGCATTTGCTGCTCAACATATCTCAGAAGCTAAGCAATGTTGAGCATGGACAGCGCTTGGATGGGAAACCACAGTGCATAACAGCTGTTAGAGGCTGCGGGGCTACATTTTGGTAGCAGAAGGCCGTGCAGCAAAAGCCATTTATTATACTGTACTTCTATTCTCCCTCGACTACGCTCCCCACGTGACATCTGAACTAGGCCTGGGCCCCCCAACTTCAGCGATCAGCAATGACCATTGTAGCCAAACAAGGCCCTAAAATCCACAGAGCATTGGTAGGGCCTCATCCAGCAGCGGATAAAAAAAAAAGTCTCGACATGCACACACGCACATTTTAATCTCATGCGTGAGTGCACGGGTGCGAGGGCAAAAAGAAGAAGAGCAATTTCATATCTGGATGTCTGCAAAATGCCAGCAGACCACTTGTTCAAACTACAGACATTGCTGTGTACCGTAAGAATATGGCGCATCTGCCAGCCCTAATGAGTCACGCTTTGAGGATATGTTTTTTTAACCGTTGAAACTTTTACAAGCTTCTGATTGGCTCCTTTGGAATGCAGGGCCAGCAGCCTCAGATGGGTTTTATTTTTCCCACACAACCAGAGCCGGCTCCAACACAAATAACAAACACGTGCAGCGTTACATAAGGCCCTGCCTGGCTGCACAACAGGTGTGAACAATTAACTGGTTACCGACCCGTGTATTTTATTTATATATTCCCATTGCAGGGGTGGAGCAAGAATCGGGGAAGGCCTCTTCCACTGCACGTAGCGAGGGAAGTTCTTGGCGAGACGACCCTTAAAAAGCATAGTCCTGAAAACAGTCGCCTCTTTTGAATCACAGGTAGGCTTCAGCGTAAACCCCACGGGAATTTGTGGCTAACACATAAATCCTATAACCTCATAGCAACATTGCAAAGGCCCCCCCCACAGCTGGGTCTTTCATAGGACACACAAGTATATCCATTATGTGTGTATATTAACTCCGCTTAGCTTCCTTGCTCTTTCTTCGCGGGATAATAAAGCTGGATAACCTCATTTCGGTCATACATTGCCCACAGCCTTATATGCAATCTTGCGTTGTCGTAGCGCAGTGTCGTGGTGATCAGTCAGAGTGGCACGAGTTGCTTTTGCTCGTGCCAGAGAAAAAGAAATAATCCACGGGGCCCCTTTGTGTGGTCAAAAAAAACAAGGGCAAGGGGTGGGCTGCTTTCGGCGAACAAAACTCACGCAGCATCGCTCTCGTCGCAACGGCCTGGACGGTCAACTGCAATTCCCTCCTGCTCGACGTTGTGGCCCCGTCTCGCTTTTTAAATCCTTTATATTAAGTTCACTTGCGTGCTTGTTTGCGCGCTTACGACCGTGCAAATCTTTCGGTCGTTTTTTAACCCACTTCCCGTGATCCAATCGAGCTGACATTTTTCACACAGACTCGTTGTGCGTGACAATTTATTTTCGTGAATTTTTTCTCTCCAAAATTTAACACTTTTTAGGAAAAAATAAATGATATTTAATTACCAATTGCTTAATGGTGGCAGGCAATCATCTGACCCATAGGTGGCAGCCATCTCAAGCCAGAGGACGAGAGGACTCTAGCCGCCACGCATATAAAGGATTTATAGTGTATAAAATTTGTTTTTACGCGTTAATTTTTTAAAGCCCTTCTTGAGAAGGGTTCTGCTCAATAAAAAAAACGACGGCACGTTTAAACGATTGCAAGGCTCTTTAGTGAGATCTGAAAATGATGAGAAGTACTCATCGGAGTGGAATATGAATTAGTGCTGGCTGGAAAACGGAGGGGGGGGGGGAGGTGGCAGGATGGGGGGGGGCACACACACTCTGAAGTGGTAAGCATTGGTGGCTCTACTGTGCTGATGAGTCCTACTAATGAAGAAGCTAGTCCACAGTTGTGCATCACTGCTGCTCTCAGTCGGTCATGTTGATGGCGACTTAAGACAAGAGGACCACAATGCACTCCTTCAGGAAATGCCATGGAAAAATGGCTGTTTGTGTGTGTTTGAAGCTTAAGGCTCTATGTGTTGCGTGTTTCCTTTGTTAAGTAGTGTTATAAACAATATGAATTCATTGTGCAGTGTATACACGGTACATATGATATATATTGTCGTATTATATGCCGTATGTATGAACAATATACATATCATAGTATATATTATATTGTAAATACATATGGTAGGTAAATACAATTTATGAAGATATTAAAATATTCTTTTGTAATATGTAAATATGTGTGAGTTTGTGACCGGTAGTAAAGCAGTTAGTGTGCTGCCTTAGGAACCCAGCGAAATGAATTCCGATACCCTGTCAAGGCCAATGCCAGTGACAATTTTCTGAACCGGTCCTGGGCCTGCCCTAGATCAACTAAGGAGGGCCACTGAAAACATCAGCGGCGAGTGATACCTGACCAGCAGGATGAGCTTTGGTCAAACCACCCACGAAACCGAAATGTTGGGGGGAAGCAATCACCTAAGCAATGTATTGACGAAGGGCTGTAAATATTAACGAGAATGTATCAACGATAAACAGTTAGAGCATGCGGTGTGTTGGGCCACGATTTATATTGAGTAAAAAACAAACAGTCATTGTTTTCATTTACCTATTTGGAGTGAAATCCCATAATGCGTGTGGTGAGCAAGCAGGCGGCTAAATCCCACGCGTGCATACGTGAGCCACAGGCCGCATAAGTGCTGCACAGCAGCAGTAGTTCACATACGCATAAACGCAATTAGTATGGACCAATAACTCCTTTAGCCATCATAATTCGTTAACCCCAGTTAATTAGCAGCTCGGCGGACATGGGGTCAGAGTTAAAGCCGGCTACGATAAATTGGCTAGGCGAGTTAAAGAAGGTTAACAAGGCACTTGTCCACGGCAATGTGGCTTCCAGTGCTCCCTCTATTTGCTCACCACAACTGTTTCTTTGTGGCCATGATAAAGGCATCTTTATGCCAGTTACAAATGTGCACATTTAGGAGAGTCTTTTAACACGGCCAACAAAGCCACTTTTGTGCCATCACTGGGTGATGGAAGCACGCTAATCCAGACTGCTGCTACTGCTAACAGCGTCTAAGCGCTTCAACATATCGAGAAGGTAAAGGCGGGGCCCTGAAATTGCTTTCCCGACACCACTGCTGGCGGAAGGGCCTACACTGCAGGGATATCCAGAGAGCCCCTCGTAGAGGGTATATTGGCCTACTCGTCCGTGCTTGCCAAACGTCTTGGAACATATGGGAGGACTTGCACTTTACCGCACCACATGATCGACTAACTGTGGTGTTCCCAATTTTAATACTGGGTGGACAGGGACAACGGGGAGGGGGGGGGTTAAGAAACGTTCTCACTCTTTTAACTGCTGAGCCAGGAGGTGGGATCGAACCGGTGACCTCTGGATTGCACGTCCAAGCGTGCGAACCATTGTCATCGCAGCAGCAACAGCATCCCTCAAAATATTTTACGCTTGGTTAATAATAATAAGAGCAAATACTTATGACTGTCAAGAAAATAACAAGGTTACCTTTTACGATGGGGTTATTTTCTCTGACTGATGTGACGGGTGGACAGAGCATTGCTGTTACTGTGGGGAAATGTGCAAGTTGGATGTTGTTGCAGTCAAGGCCAAACCTCTTTCAGCTCCGCCTGCAAATCCATTATCAGGCGCTCGCCAATGGAACAGGTGCACGCCGTTTTAATGGATGCTGCACCTTCAGGCTTGCTCGATTATCAATTCAATTTCTTTTAACATTTAACCAGGCGAGGAGCCATTGAAATACAATATCTATTTTTCGAGAGGGACCTCGTTATCTGCGCAAGAAATGTGCGGTCTGTCGGCATTTATTTATTCTCTGGCTAAGTTTACGTCTGAATTTTTCCTTTTATGTCATGCGCGATTCTGGCTTTGGGAAGGGGCACTGTGTTGGGTGACGAGACTGGTGGCAGAATAGCAGCCGCAAGAGCGGAGAGAGTGCCCAAGAGGACCTGACCACCGTGGAGATGGAGCGATGAGAGCAGTGTCTCGTGCGTCAGGAGTGAGATGAAATTGTGGAGTCACAGGGCAGCGAGGAATAGTGGTGACGTTGATAGACATTCATATGCAAGCA
This sequence comes from Lethenteron reissneri, assembly GCF_015708825.2. Classification (NCBI taxonomy): domain Eukaryota; kingdom Metazoa; phylum Chordata; class Hyperoartia; order Petromyzontiformes; family Petromyzontidae; genus Lethenteron; species Lethenteron reissneri. Next base: position 15,013,314 of record NC_083798.1, on the reverse strand, counting down.
GTGGAAAAACAACAGTTGATGGGGAGGTAAAAGTTACAGGTGGAAGGTGCAGCCCCGCAATTGCTCGCTCACTCCACTGCTGGCAAAAGGGGCCCCCACATGAGGGAGGTCTAGAGAACCCTTCCAGATGGTATTTTGGCCTCTTCTTTCACACTTGCCAAAAAATATTGGAAGAATTGGGAGTGCCCACACTTTACCTCACCGCACGCGACCTGCCGATCAATGAAGTTGCGGCGTGCCCATTTGTTTCTGCTGGCCGGACAGAGGCGGCGTAGATTTGAGAAACTTGCCCCACTGTTTCAACTGCTGCGCTGGGAGAAGGAATCGAAGTGACGACCTCTGCATTGCGACTCCCGTGTGCTAACCATCACCACCGCTGCAGCATCCCGGCAAAACAGCACCGTGAAGGATGGTCATGGCGTAGTGACGCCTTGACACGCAGCGGTGAACAGATCATGGACAATTGTTACGACGGTGCTGGTGGTGCAAGTGAATTGCTGCTGCGGCGGCGGCACTGTGCGCGAACTCACGGCTGGCACAGCTTGGTGAGGTCCTGGTCGGTGGTTCCGGGCGGAAGGCCTCGTATGTACAGGTTGGTCTTGCTCAGGTGGTCAGCCAGGATGCCGTTCCCTCCGCCCCCAGCGCTGGTGCTGCCGCTGTTGCTGCTGAGCGTGCTTGGACTGGCAGGAGCCAGGGGGTGGCTGCTCGCCGCATATGGCTGCAGAGTAGCGGAGAGAGAGCGGAGGACACGGGGCACGTGGAGAGAGGCGGAGGGAGAGAGGACAGAGAGGAGGACAAGGTCAGGCATACATACAGCTAACGGTGTGTATGTGTACAGTAGGGTTGCTACCGGTTCCTGGCTTTCTCAGGGGGTCGTCTTCTTGTTGAGGAAGCTGTCCTGAGATACCTGCACGTCTTCCTGGGACAATCAAAGTGCCGTTTTTTTGTCAGTTGCATTATAATACACCACTCAAGGCAATGCAATTGCATGCAGTTCTCCCCGATTCTGGTCTTGGGAGATATTCATATTTCAATGACATGTAGGTCCCAGTTTTTTTGCTCCTCTGGTGGAAACCCTTGTATACATCCCTTTAGGGGAATACCTAAAACATTACAAGCCACGATTTGCCAATCACCAACATATAAAAAAACATATAAAAATAAACATCGTATAACCAGAGAAGCCTTATCAGGTATCAAGGTTCTTTGTCAAGATAGTCCCACATTTGGATGTTTTGCCAATACCTTTGTTTAGTTTGCCTTACATGTGAGATGATACGAGAGTATATGCATGGCCCTTTGTCAATCCACTGCTGGATGAAGGCCTCATCAAGCCAATGCAGGTCAGAGGGGTTATTTGACAACAATTCAACATGTTAATCAATGTCGGTTTGTAAAAGCAGGGACCACAGAAGTGGTAGCTTATAAATGGAGTGCAGCAATGGATTTTGCTGCACTGCTCTCTGAGTTATAAAGTGTTTTTTTTTCCAGGACACACTCCAATCAGGAGTTTAGATTCGGTTGCGTTCAGAATTGGATCGACGCAATGTTTGCGGCAAAAATTTGGAAATTGTCAGGTGAAACTGGACCGACTGCGGTCGAATCTGAATGTGACCAATCAACAGTGGGTCACGTCCTGACCGGATTTTTCTTTTTTTACAATTCAACAATGAAGAATTAAAAACAGGCTGCAGGAATGATGATTTGTGAGCCTGTCCATGTGCACCTTTGTGTGTTTATCCCCCCTCGCATGTGCGATGTGGCTTGCCAGGGTTCTATGGTTGTTTCCCCACACAAGAGGTAAAAACATTCCTCCATTAAAAAGGCAACGGTCAAAACATCCCAATGCAGGATATCATTGAACAAGAGTACCGTTGCTCCTCGAATCTCTCTCTGGACATACACTGTCTACGCAATTCATATAAATTCAAGTCCAACGTATTGGGGTGGATCAAAGGACTGATCCAGGTTACAGCTGCTGAATTGTGCACCGGATTCGATGGGGGTTCAGAATCAGATACCGAGACGAATTCGTGGCACTAGCCGTGCAGCCTCTACCAAATATAGTGACGTTTGGGAAAAAGACACTTCCACTATACTGAGAAACTTGTCTGATATTTTAACGATGGGCACAAAGATTGAGAGTGGTTAAGCATTTCCGCAAGACATGTAACAATTCATCCCCCACAGAACAGAGTTTAATCTTGTTTTTTGCGCATATATATTTCTTTGTTTCTCATTTTTTCTCGGTACAGTTAGTTGACCACATTAGCCTAAATGTTTCACAAGCATATCATTAGCATACACTCAGCATACATGGAAACAATGAATTCTTACACAAGCCGATGGATCTACACGTATCATGAGCATACGAATTAGCGGGTGTAATGATGCATACATTCATCAATTTATATTGAGCCTTCTAGTTCAAATCGCATTTGTAAGAATCAATGTTTTTATGTGTATGTTTTGCGAAAAGCCTCACATGACACCCCTACAGCCACTAGAGGCCGCTACAATCACCGCACTATTTAAATAAAATGTGGTTCTTGATTAAATTGCAAATTTGCATTGCAACAATGAATTCAATCGTTAGGAAAGGCAAAACACTGCGCATCTTATAAGAATACATTTTAATCGATTAAGCAATACCACATTCATTTATGAATACCCACATATTGCCCCATCGCAAGGGATGGGCCCATCTCTGTACTGCCCTGGGGTGGTATTATTATTATTGAAATATTGTTGCTAAGGTGTTTGTCAACATAACTATTATAATAAACAAGACAGGACAATCCAAAGGAATACTTTTCATTACGCAAAAAAATCCCCACGGACACATCTACAACGTTGCAACTGTTGAGTATAAACAACTACCAGGCATTTACAAGATGCACCAGAGCTCGGCGTACATTAATAAGGCATTTCATTGCATTTAACAACCGAGGCTGCACCCTTCACTATTCCCAAATCCATTTCTATACTGATGGCAGCTTCTGCAGTGCATGACCCCTGTTGCCCTTGGAAGACTAAAGTTTCCGCGCTGTTCTAAACAAGTGATTGAAGCTGTGTACGGACGCTGAAATATACAAACTCTTCGTGTTATTTCCAGAAACTAAAATATGTATCACTCCCACTAGAAAATTGTATTACTCTGTTCGTTCCCCACTGACCAATTATTCTCAAACACATATCTTGACATCTGGATACACTCAGATGAAAATTTCCAGGAACGTGCCGAAGAAGTCAAAATTAAACTTAAAATGACATTGAGGTTTGAAATTGTTTACATTTTATGTAACACGATTTTCCCACTCCGCCCACAAACATTTGCCAATGGCCTGCTTCACACTGCTAACTTGTGTTTGGGGTCAGTTGTACAGTAGTCCCAAGCACCGAGTTGTCAATTCCTCCTGAATTTAAACACTGTCTCAACAATTGATACGTGTTTTGTTGTTTGCAAATATTGTCTTTTCACCAATTCATTCCAATTGCTGTCGGTGTCATGTCACAAGATAAAATTTCACGGAACGGTGAAACCCTGTGTTTTATAGAATGCATCCCAAAATGACATGGCATCAAACCGCTTGTGAAATTCATCCAAGTGAGCCCTTTTATTTGCATGCCCTGCGAAATAAAAATGTTCATAGCATGGCAGTCAAACTGATTTTTTTTTTCATTTGAATTCTCGAAGATGGAATTTAGCCAAATTTAATGAAAAATCTAAACTTGTACCTAAGAACCCTGTTCATTGTATGGAATGACTGGCCAGATTCGATCCCAGGATCTCAGTGATGTTGGCTCAACACCCTGATCTCAATATCTGAGCAATATCTAATGTGTCTTTCTTGTATCATCTTTATATGAATGCATACGCATACTGACCTTTACATTCAACACCTATGCAATATCATCCCCACCCCCATCTGTCAAGTTTTCCGATCAACTGGTTTGCAGGTGTGTTGTCGAATATTTCATCGGAGAATCATGAGAGATAGCAGCAGCCTCTGCATGCCGTCATCCAGCAGTGAATCAACCGATGCTCAATATGATGATGTATATGGATGTTGAACTTATTTCGCACCATAGATAGTCAACCTATGTACAACCGTGCTAATGTCAAGTGCGGTGGGGGGGGGGGAGACAACAAACTATCAATAAAGATATTAATCTATTTCAATCTAAGACAGGGACCAGGTCTGCTTTGTAAGATCATGCTACATTCAGCAAATCTGTGCAATGAAAACCTTCTCCTCTGATGTTTCAGTTCCGTCGAATAATATTGTTCAACACTACGATCCACACACACACACGCGACCCCCAGAAGCAGCACCGGGAATTCCACAATTGATACATACAACCCCTCTAAATGTCTCTTGTTGATCCAGAATTGGGAAATTCTTATGAATGCTTAAGTTACGTTGAGAAACAGCCTTGAAATGAATACAAATGGAAGCAGCAACGCATTCACTACAGAAAAGGCACAACAGAATCCACGTCAGACTTTTTTTCCTGAACGCTCCATGATATTGCAACAACAAGAAATGAAAAAAAAACGCCGTTACCCTTGTCAGTGGTTATACAGAGGACACAATGCGATGTAGATTCCTGGGACCACACAAGCAATGCGGAGGCACAGGGAGATTGAGAGAGAGGTTGCATGCTTGGCCACCTCTGCTGCTAGTGTTTTTGCTCGCAAAAAAGGGCAGCCAAATGCCGCACAGGTAGCGAGGGAATGAATAGCGTGCACTGTACAATGAAATTTATGGTTTGTATACGAGCCCTTTAAACAAAACGCCCACGGAACTGGAGCGTGGCACGAAAAAAATGCACAACCGGTGTCCCTGTTTCGGGCGCATGTGTCCCGAGTAATGAAAACAAATGGAGCAGTAATCATAACAATTTAAATACGCCGGCTCGCGTCACCGAGATGTGCACCGTGAATTATGGCAAAAGCCGACCATTAATCAGGCAGCCGCAAACCCAAAGACACAACAAACTAAAGTAGACTTATCTGAGATTTCTTTTTTTTAACAACCCATGACACTATTTAAAACCCCAGATACTTGTTTTATGGTGTTCTGCTGTTGATCAAAGGGCCAGTAAAAGGTAGAAACCAAGACATTACGTCACTGTCAAGTAGTTCATGCATGCTCCGTTGCAAGTGGGTCCTCTGTGTCAATGTCCTCGTGGTGCTAAAGGACACAGACCCGATGTTTCCTTGCTCAAAGCCATTTAGCGAAATAAAAGAAAGAAAATTCCCTCCATTTCCCCCATCCGATATAGCGTCTCATATGGCCAAATAGTAACGTAAATTGATGCTCGGTTTAATAACAATTATCCACTGCTGGATGAAGACCTCAGGGCCTCCTTATTCTGTCAGTCATGGTCGGTTGTTTGACCATACTTCACCACGTTAGCCAGTGTTGTTGGTTCGTGGATGAGGATCCATCACAGATAGCACTTGCTACTGATGTTAGCCTTGGCTAGGAATCAAATTCAGGTCACCAGGTTCAACAGTGCAGCGCAAAAACCACCGGGTCGCCAGCGCTAAAATCGCAAGTGCCTCCATGGGGTTGCACACCATGCACACTCGCTAAATTAGTCCAAGCCTAAAATGCGGACCCGGCTGTTAGTACCTGGCAATCAAAAGCTTGGTAGGAAGTGATCATTCTTGTATGGAGCAGATCAGGCTGTTCCGAACAACCGTTTGGCCTTAGATGGGTCATAACTATCGCCAACTCATAGCGTGACTTGTTTGAAACAATCAGGCAACATATTTTGGCAAGCTAAACAATGTATTAATTGGACGACCGGTTTACCTAAACTGCAAGACGGGCCAAGATTTTACGAGCAGAATTTCCCCAACAATATTTCACCCTGTGCAGGAAATTACTGCGTGCGTGTGGCTGGACTGCACGACATCGCTGTGGCGTTCTGAGATTACACAGAAATTCGAAAACATAACACGATGACGGCCCATGCCTGCCAAGAGGAGTGCGATGCAGTTCAGGGACCGGGGGAGGGTTTATCTTTTCTGGCCGACAGGGTCATGGAAAAAGACTTTCTGCTCGGCAGTAAAATGTGGCCGCAGGAATTAAGGAGATGGTTTAGTCTGTAAACTGCTGGCTCTTAGACAATTTGTCACAAGGTCACGCGCCCAAACACAACCAAATCAGCGACTGGCGTGCACATCGCACGTACGATGCGAGAAAATAAAGTGGAGAGAAGTGAATTTATAAGGGAAAGGTTGTGATGGTTTTGTGGCCGCAATCTACTGCCCTGATTCCTGGGTCACTCATCCTGTCTGATGAGAGCTGCAGGGGTCCGCTTTCATCTGTTTACCAGCCAAACTGATTGTGCAGATTTGGCGACAACAGGCGACCAAAGCCATACATCAGTGAGCAGACACCCGCATCACTCTTTAAAGTCACATAGTTAAGTTAAAGAGGCTTCCCAACGAGCAATGCATTGCGATGTTGAGTTGTTTTCCACTTGTCAATTAAACCAATGTGTTCTCTGGCCACACTTGGTATGCTTCTAATGTTTATCATCCCAAAAGGAAGCTGTCAGTTTCCCATCCCACTCAAACGCAATGGAATTCAAACAATCCATTGCCTTTAGAAGCTAAAGTAACCCAACTGAATTAAAACGTTTCTTTTGCAAAGAACTTGGACTTAAGGATGATGGTAATGATGTTACCGGCACCAGTGTCAGATTTTGTTTTTGTAAAGCCGCCAAACACCGATTCACCAGTAATATGCAAACAATACACAAGCCAGTCTTACGTGTTTGAAAAAAAAATACAGTTAAAATGATCCATTCACCTGCGAAATAAGCATTGTACTCTGCTGTATTTAATATTTGATAGTGGGTTGCCTGTGAACTTGATAGTGGGTTTGCCTGTGAACTTGATAGTGGTTTTCCTACTGCTGTTAAGTTCTGAAAACTGTCAGGCAACATTTTTGTAAAACCTCACCCCCCCCCCCCAAACCTACTCCCCCCAACCTACCCCCCCCCCAAACCTTCCCCCCCCCAACCTACCCCCCTCAATCTACCCCCCCCACCACCTACCCCCCACCACCTACCCCCCCACCACCTACCCCCCCCACCAAACCTACCCCCCTCTCCCCCACCGGTAATGGGCCGAACAGCGCGCTCTCAAACTGTCCAAAATGAGAAAAACAGCCATACACGAAAACCATTATGCGAAGTGCAAAGCAATTACAGTGGCAAATTACTAAGCAAAGAATTTTAATTGACATAATCCTACTCACACTCCCCATAGTCGATAACGCACTGTCAATAATGGTTGTGTGGAAAATGAGCCGAGATCATTTGTGCGAGCGCGCGTTTTGCATGGGCACATTGAACCAACCCAACCGGATTCTCTAATTCTATTTCAGGGCCCGCGCTCCTGTCATTGTGCAGCAGAGGATGATGGATGATGTAGTCCCTTTGCTGCTCTACAGAGACTTATGGCCTGCAAATTCTCTTCCCACCCCCTCCCCTCGCACCGCACCCGTTCCCCGCCCCGCGATCCCCTACCCAAAGTGATACGCAATGAGCAACCTGCCCATCGCGAGAAGACGCGACCAACGAGCTCGTCAGGTGTGCGTGTTGCTTTCATAATTCCCCAGCCGAAATTAATTTTTTTAAAAAGTAAGAGAGCTCCACCCCCCCCCCCCCCCCCCCAATATTGTGAATGACACTCCAATGGCTTCGACAAGCAGTTGAAGAATGTAAAATGTCTTGCCCAGTGGAGGAGTTCCCCCCTCACACACCACCCCCAAGCCGTTGTTGTTTTTTCTACGTGGCTTTACCGAAAGACCCAAAGAATATGAATGTAAATAACGATCACCGCTCTTGGCACGCACGGTTCTATGTCGTGTGCGTCGTTTGCTCAAAGTGTGAGCGGCAACCGCGGTGCATTATGTAATGCAGATAATGCAAGGGTCTACATTGCTGGGTTGTTTATATATCGCCGCGGCGTAATTAAAACGAAATAACAATTAAGTCAATTTCACCTCTTTAAAAGTACAGTCTCGCGAAATATAAAATGACAATTACAGGGCATCCAATTACTTTTCATTTTAGTTAAGGCAATTTGTCGCAACGGAGGTAGACATGGATTCTATGAAAGATTTTGGGCTTTTTTTCTATCTCAACCTTATTCAATCTCTATTTTTTTCTGTATATCCACACGCCTCATTAAGGCAATCCAACGCCAAACAATCCCTACCCCCTGCGGATGGCCTTGCGAGCACTGTAATGATACTCAATTAATGCAGCCCTTGAACGCGAGAACACCCTGCACCCTTGATTCTTCTCCCGAATCCATCTCCGCCCCCAGCACACACACAACCCAACCCCGTAAACCCCCCCCCCCCCAACCTCTCTTGACACGGCAAAAGGCCCGGTCAACACGTCGAGCAACCTCAAGGGGCGCCGCAAGTTGGACAAACAGATGAGCATCTACTGACCAGCGCGTCTGTCGGCGGCACTAAACGCCCTCCCGGACGCAACGGTGGTGGCGCTCCCATTTGAAAGCCACGCGTGTGGGGACACGGACACATTTGAAATTGCATTGTCGTGTTCGATAGAGGTTAGAAACTCAATTTGAGAGGTTAGCAAACCAAGTGCTCTGGGACCTATGCTGATACTTAAAAAAAAGACACCACCACAGCCACATATATGCAGGCAAACGCTGCGTGTATTTGCGCGTGAAATACGCTTGTTTGCGGGGTATGTTGTTGTTGTTGAAGACTAAACGCGTTTAGGTAAATCCAGTCTCTACCGTTAATAGATTGCCTATACACACAAATGTATTTTGTGTATAGTGGCTAAGCACTTAGTCAATGAATGGGAGAGTTTAATGTAATTTCTCTCGCAAGAAGTGAGGATATTTTGTTTTCAAAGAAAATAAGTGCGAATGGCGTGTGTGTGTACATAAAAAAAACCCACACAATTAGGGAGCCAAGTTATATCTCATCATCACTGTCTTCATATTTAACCCGTTTAGCATTCCAGGTGAATGGGAGCCAAGGACAATTAAATTGCAAGATATGTATGCAGAATACGCGATTCATGTGTTGTTCCGTCCTCCGAGATTAGGCGAACAAAGGCATGCCATGCGCCACTGTAAGTCGATAAATAATGGCACCGAATACTATTTATATGCATACAATATCCAGACTTGTTAATTTGGAAAATAAATTTCCCTACCAAAATCATTTGTTTCGAGATTATATTGAACATTTAATAGCTTGTCACTGGCGAGCATGTACATTACATGCACCTTATCAGAGATAAATGGATCCCCCACGCTCCAATGAACACCTTCACCTTCACATTCCTTTTCATTTTCCTGTCCATTCTATTCCATTTAATTCTGTTCCATTCCTCTCCCACTCCAATGCCATTTCAACCCAAATCAGTTCAATCCATAACAATCTGTGTCAGATTCTGTGATACTTTATTATTTCTTAAAGGGTACAATATATGTTTAATGATGTGACTGAAGTCATTTTTTCTCACCATATAATTTCCTCCTCTGGCTATTCTCTGCTGTGTCCTGCAGTGAAGGCTTCATAATTTTTGGGTTAATTCTGTACAATAGACTTGACGCATTGAGTCTGATCGCGACGTATATGCAATGTCGCATGTATTTACACACTCGTGAGTAATAATAATGTGTGGCCCTTTGTCAAAACACTTCTGCATGATCGCCTCCTCATGTTGTGTTCATCATGGGGATTTGTTTTAGCATAATTTTCCATGCTGGCCAGTGTAGGGTTCGTAAATGGAGAGGTCCTAGGACGATTCAAAAATATAATATACCGCTTACATGCGCCAATTACAATCACGATTTGGAGTTGTAAAGCATCAACATGTGATCGCAGCTCAAGACATACAGTACGTACAACTCAGGTGGCAAATTGGAAGGGTTTGGTGCGTTAAATGTTATTTTTGCTAGTAAAGCACCTGACATTTTAAAAGTGAGCCATCACTTTATGCGGATATTACAATAAGTCTATCGCAGGCATTAAAATGTGTCACTGTATTTGTACCGCAGGCATTATAACAAGTGCACTCCCCGAGATAGGAATTCGTTTATAAAATACAAATAAAATACCGTGCATCGCAACCAATATTTACTTTCATTCGTATAAAAAATACTAAAGATGTAAACCCGTTTTTGCCAATACAAATAGTAATAATAATTTAGAAAGGCACCCTTAAGCAATGAATCTCAGAGCACCATGCATATAGACGAGGAAAATAAGAGAGCAGTGACCGGAGTAAGAAAGACGACAGAGACAAGATCGAGAATGAGACAAAGCGGCCATTTTAAACAGGTGGTAGGGTATTCAGCTGGGACTTCTCCATCGACCGCGAGTTCCTTGACCTCCGGTGGCAGGGAATTCCATAGCCTGGGCGCCATGCAAACAAGAGCCAGGTGGGGTCACCCTAGGTTCGAAGCCTGGAGCGCGGTTTACGCTGAGTTAGGGCATGATCAGTGGATCTCATCTCTGCTTTTGATCTTCCACGAAGCTCATGGTCCACCCTAAACTGCATCCATCAAAAGCCATGGCAGATGCGGATACCTGATGCACAGATGGAATATTTAAAACTCTCCAATGTGTGACTGTGGTCATCCAGAACAAACCATACAACATATAACGATACAATGCCTGATCCACAAATACAAAGGAGAGATTACAGTGATACACTCCACTGCTCCTGACAAGGTTATATGGCTTTACCATCTGAATGTGAAATTTTAGTTGTTGCTCTGCATCTACATCAGCCATACAAAATAAGATGGATCTCAGAGATCTCCATGGAGGAGTGTGTGGCTGGGTAGTGGAGTGTGTGGCTGGGTAGTGGAGTGTGTGGCTGAATCAACTGCTAGATGTATGGTGGAGCACACCCAGTTTAAGCTTTGAAGTCATGGTAATGAGAAAATAAGACAAAAAAGGGAAAGAGCAATTTTTTAAAAATAAAAACACTTGTTTAGTTTTGATTTAAAGCTTTCGTGACTGCAGGGATTCATATTCTTGGTTCTTTCGGTAAAGTCACGTAGAAGGGAAACAATAAAATAATAAAAATATAAAACAATAACATTTTCACGACGTTTCGATTGCAACACAAGCAATCATCATCAGGTCGTGAAAATTATTTTGTCTTATATTTGTATTATTTTATTGTTTCCCTTCTACATGACTTTACTGAAAGAACCAAGAATACTTGTTTAGTTGTTTTCTTACCTTTGCAAGTTTGAGTAAAAACATCTTAAATATACTAAATAATGAGTTCATCATTTAACTGTTCACTTGAGGTCATGCTATTTCATTTAGATTTGGGAAACAATACATTGAATGCCACACTGATACTCTATTTTTTAAATAATGGAACTTAGCCCATACATGTTTACATCTATACATTTTAATTTAAATCAGGCACTAACTTTACTCTTAATTTACTACGCAACAACATTTTAACACAGTGGCTGAAAAAAGGTACGTACTGCAATACTAACGCGCTATAGCATAGCAGGCGCAAAATGTTCCATATATTTTATACATTATAAAAGAGGACAGATGAAAACCATCTGATGATGATGTCGGCACACACAATGTGGCGTTGATGTGTTGGTCTGGAACATTCCCTTCTGCATGAAAATCACAGGCATGGGCAGAGGTACGGACCAGGGGCACGTGCGGTCCATAGCCTTCTTTGAAATCGTGCAAAATGTTATTTCAGTCATCTTCACCGTAATTCGTATGAGGTGACTTGATGCGAACGGTAATCATCACGAATATTTTGTTTTTCTGTTGTAATGGAAGGTTTTACTTTTAGACGTTGAAGGTTTTTTTCTTCATAACACTGTGTAACTTTTTTTTTTGTCCCAGGGTAGTAAGTGTTACTTCCTAATTGCTTATGCCTCAAAATAAAAAAAAAATGGCTATTGTTCCCCACAAACTTTGCTTTTGTGACCAGGACAGTGATATTTAGAAATTTACCTATTTTCCAGAACATTCCAAATAGATTCAGTGCTGAGTAAACTTGGAGTACCTTCTAGAACTTTCCAGTAATATAAATAGTAGTATAAATACAAGGGCCTTAAGCCCACTAGTTCAGTTTAGTTCCAGCTGCCTAAGTGGATACATATTTGCATTTTTCTGAGATGGTATCAAGAGGCTGCAAGCATCTGGCCTGCGGGCAATTTATCAAGACAAGAGCGAAAACGTAGTCTGTGGAAGCATCTGCTAAGATGTGTGAGGCCTACAAGGCATATTTCAGCATGCCTGTTGGGGATCAAGACAACCCCTGGACACCTGATTTCATCTGCGAGGAAAGCAAAAAAAACTCTTGAAGGTAAGATGGACAATTTTTGCTCAGAATTTAATGTTATAACATTTGTTAAAAAATGTTAAATTGTAAAAGTTTTTAATTTTAGAATATTTTACAATTTTCAATGTTATTGAAAAAATATATCGTATATGAAAAATGTTGCGAGAATCTCTTACACATTAGTCATGGATGAAATAAATGTATTTTTGTAGGATGGTACAGAGGGGAAAAGAGAGCCATGAAGTTCGCTATCCCAAGAATTTGGTGGGAACCCACTGACCACTCAACCTACTGCTACTTCTGCATTGTGGATCCTTCCAAACGTCGAACTGGCAAGAACGCACCTGCTATCACGTATCCAGAACTTCCTTCATCCATCGCCCTGGTGCCACACTGCCATGAGCTCCCCATACCCACTCCTCCAGAGAGAGCAGCCGTCTTTAGAAGAAAGCAGCAAGTCAGAGAGCGAAGAAGACGTTGTAGATCCAGATGACAATTTCAGAGGAGGAGCTGAGGAGAGAAACCTATACTACCCCAACCAAAACGACCTCAACGACTTGATCAGAGATCTTGGTCTCACCAAGTTCAATGCCGAGCTGTTGACGTCTAGACTCAAGCAGTGGAACTTGTTGTATGAAAGTGTGCAAGTCGCATATCAGAGGAAGCGTCACCAACCTTTTTGCAGCTTTTTCACCCGTCAAGATGGGCTCTGCCTCTGCCACAATGTGATCAGTCTGTTCGAGGCAATCGGAATCGCCTGTAACCAGAATGAGTGGCGCCTCTTCATTGACAGCTCACTCAGGAGCCTCAAAGCCGTGCTGCTCCAAAATGGTAACAAGTACCCGTCTCTTCCCCTGGCTCATTCGGTGCACCTCAAAGAGGATTACAACAACATCAAGACCTTGCTGGACGCCTTGAAGTATGATGAGTATGGCTGGGAGGTCATCGGAGACTTCAAAATGGTGGCATTCCTGATGGGTCTCCAAGGCGGTTTTACCAAGTTTCCCTGCTATCTTTGCCTTTGGGACAGCAGAGACACCAAGGCGCACTACCACAGGCGGGACTGGCAACAGCAGACCGAAATCTCTGTGGGGAGGAACAACGTCAAGTGGAAGCCACTGGTGGACCACTGGAAGGTGCTGATGCCACCACTGCACATCAAATTGGGCCTAATGAAACAATTTGTCAGAGCTGTAGATAAGGAGTCGGCAGCCTTCAAGTACCTTCAAGACTTCTTCCCTAAACTGTCTGAGGCAAAGGTCAAAGCCGGTGTCTTCGTCGGACCACAGATCCTGAAGATCCTGGAGTGCAATGAATTCCCCACGAAGCTCACTAGTAAGGGGAAAGCAGCTTGGAACAGCTTTGTCGCAGTGGCTCGTGGCTTCCTGGGAAATCACAAGGTCGAAAACTATGTGGAGCTAGTTGACACTCTGGTGAAGAACTACGGTACAATGGGCTGTAGGATGTCCCTCAAAGTCCATATCCTTGATGCTCATCTTGATGTATTCAAGGAGAACATCGGAGCGTACTCAGAGGAGCAAGGCGAGCGCTTCCACCAGGATATACTGGACTTTGAACGCCGCTACCAAGGACAGTATACCGAGAACATGATGGGAGACTACATTTGGGGGCTGATTCGTGAAAGTGATTTACAGTATAATCGTAAATCTCGAAAAACTACTAACTTCTAAACCTTTTGTAGTATTTTTTGTATTACTTTAGTATAAATACATGTTAATTTTGATTCATATGTTTTTTTCTGACTTTATGTGAACGAAAAGACACAAATTCGCCCGTTTTCTCATTGAAAATAGGTAAATTTCAAAATATCACTGTCCTGGTCACAAAAGCAAAGTGTGTGGGGAATAATAGCCATTTTCTATACTTTTTAGGCATAAGTAATTACGAAATAACACTTATTACCCAGGAACAAAAATTGTGTTACATAGTGTAATTAGTTGTCTGTGTTTACTCAAGGGCGTGATAAAAAAATAATTTACACTTACGAATTCATTTCCGCTGAAAATAAATTACAAAGTTAGTCAAGGGTTAGGCGACGGACCTTTATCCTTAAAACTGAATGTAAAGTTCGGGAGAATATCTTTAGAGAGTTGGTAAACCTACATATCAAGAGGTTTGTTATTACGTTCATATTATGCCTGCTTCATTGCATGCTTTCAGTGCTCGCAATGCATTTGCTTCGGATAGGTGAAGAGAAAATGTAGGTGTTTTTGCAAGTATTTTAACATGAGCAAAATCATGATTATGGATTAGATTATAGATTAATACTTGGACACAATACCGTGAGATTCCTTTTTGGTAGGACAAAGATAGTAAAATGTGATATTATAAATGTAAAATAAATATTAAATGTAATACTGCCAATGTGTTACTGGTAGATGTACATGGCTGTGCTTGTAATAACGGTGTTTAGTGTGTCGAAATATAATTTGTATCCTATTCTAGGATAGTAAGGTGGTTTTACACATAAACGTATTTGTTGTTGTCTATTTAAATCAAATACCTAGTTTAACCGAGACAAGCATCGAGTGTCACGTGGATTTTTTTTCTGTAAGCACTTATTTTAAACTGTCGTAAAACATTAATATTATAATTTTTAATTGTCAAGTCTCCGAATAACAAATCACGTGTTCAAACCAATATTCATTGTGTTTTGCCCGTGACGTGTTTGCACACAATGTTTAATGTGCTTTAAAAATGTGGGAGAAAAATTACATCATTTGAGCAAAAGAAAAACCATTTACTCAGTAAAGTATATGGAAAACTTAAGTAGCTATGCTAGCAAGCATTGAGAAAAATGAAGGCTTTTTTCCGTTGCAAAATTGGCGTAATACACTTGCATTATACCACTGTTGCTAGATAAATTCTTCCCCACCACTAAATGGAATTGTGGTAAATGATGTTGTTGAAACCTTTAATAGGACTCAGCGACACTGGAAAGAGTGAGAGGGTTAGCACAGAGGTAGATTTGTGAGTTTTACAAAATGATTTTTTTTACACACCGTTAAAGAAAATCCAAAAGTTTAATGTGACCTAATGATATAAATGGTTTATTAAAAAGAAAAAAGAAAAACCTTTCAGCCTCTTGAGGCGGCTCTAGGCTAGAGAAGCCGCCCAGCGGATGAAGAATCGGTTGTTTTGTGAGGAACTGTATTTATTTACTCTTCAACGTCCGTGAGCGTGGCGCTTGATCTGATAAAGAGGCATTTTTTGACCGCATATGATTTGTGCACAAATATTAATTTATTACAAAACATGGCACCCAAGTGAGATGCGGCTCACAGCAGCCATAAACTAACACAATTTATTTGGCCGTTCATCAAGCGACAATGCATATAAGAACACGACGTCGCACGTGCCACTCAAAACAACCCAGGAAGTGCCCCCCGAGATGATTATTTATGCAACTTCCAGGATTCTGACAATGCAGGCCTGCGGGCAGAGTCATTTCTCAAGGATAGACGCACAATTCAGTGCAAGGGAAGTCTCAACGTTCCAGACAAAACGGCGTAAGATAAAGCGAGGCAGGTAAGGAGTCGGCTGGTTACCAAGCTGTCTAATTAAGCTGTTGAGGCGCACGGAGCCACGGCACTGCAGCCCACCAGCTGTGCTCAGCCGAAAACCCAGAAATTGCTCACAACACAACTAAGTTAGGCCTCCATGGACGGGGGGGGGGGGGGAGGAAATAACAGTGCTGTGTACACAAAGACAAATATCCCATGTGCAGCCTACATAGGCTGTTGGGGCACGATTGGGTGATGTGGCTGACAGCCCACATCAGGGAGCTGAGTCGATATAACAGAGGCCAAGGATCCGATCAGATGCTCGCCACTGATGGTGGCCATGGCCAGGATTCGAACTCGGATTGTAGAGCACGTAGCACAGTTACGCTAACCGCGACATTACCACTCCCGACATGTACGAGGTCCTCGTGCTTTGTGTGTGCGCACACACACACACCTAAAAAAAAACCATAATCCCTTCCTCACCGCATAGCACTGTCCTGATAGCTCTGTGCACCTCCACCACGCCTCCTCCCACCGAAGTCTGGCTTTTTCTCTCCCGCGCTCTCGCTCGTTCTCTCTCGCTGAGAAGTCGGCTGCTTTCGCCCTTGGTGGCAGCTTTTATTTAATCGCTTGACGCACGATGCTGAGATTGCGCCGCTCCTTTCGCGGTTCAAATGGGGAGGGCGACTTGCTTGTTGGGGGTTTTGCACGAAGCAGATAGGGAGAGCGTGGATGGAAGAGAAAAAAACTGAAGACAAAAAAAAATCCGCTTATTCCACTGAAGGGTTTTGTCTGGTTATACGAAAAACCCTGTCAAAGCTGTGAAATTGCTCTTTTAAAAGCTTAAAGTTGTGCATTTGATTCAGTGTAAATATCAGGCTGTATCACACTGTGACAGCGAAATCCAAAGGTTCAGTGCATTAGACAATGGGTGTTTGTATGAGCACACACACACATGCTGCACCCACTTCCTCCGGGCACTTAATCCTTAAATGACAGTCAACTTTTGCCTTTCAAAGCCCGCGTGCTGTACTGACCTCTGCTGCCCTTCCTTTCCCATCAAATACATGATCTCATGTTTTACAAAGATGCTTTATTTTCACATTTTCCCCTGGCTATTAAATTAAAGCACATTTTGTCCATGGCTATACAATTTGCCGTTTTCCATAATGAAAGTGGCCAGAGGGGGGGTGGGGGGGGGAGGTTATTTGTACTTTTTAAATCCAGATGGAATTAGTGCAGTTAACATTTTTTAATTATTTATGCAAGCTATACCTGGCTTGCCAATTTAGCAAAAAAAAAAAGCTCTGTATAATAAAAAAAGTGTATTTCTAGACTGTAAAACTTTTTATTTTTTAATATATTTTACTTTTGTGTCCAATTTGCCAACGTTAACACGTCTAGCACGTGACACTTTGTGAAGTAATTTTAGTTTGGGACCCACTTGGGGAATCTCATGGCCCTTCCATTAAACGAAGAAACAACAATTTGCAGAAATACTTCCAAGTCTGTCTGGGAGTATCCTGTCTGTGCACGGACAAATTAACTGGTGAGAGTTTTTGGAACACCTAACATCAGCTGTGACTGACAAATTAAACATGAGAAGCACAGAGAGCTATCAATCATTCAATTGGGCACGCCTGCCGTTGAACTCTTGCAAAATGCGTGCTGCCTCTTTCGCAGATGTGCG
Organism: Lethenteron reissneri; assembly: GCF_015708825.2. Classification (NCBI taxonomy): domain Eukaryota; kingdom Metazoa; phylum Chordata; class Hyperoartia; order Petromyzontiformes; family Petromyzontidae; genus Lethenteron; species Lethenteron reissneri. Next base: position 14,995,737 of record NC_083798.1, on the reverse strand, counting down.
GAATGGAGTTTGACTCCAGTGAATTGTTTTCAGCTGTGAAGCATTCACATTTACCCCCCCCCACCCCCCATTAATTTTACAAACATGTATATAAACAAGACAACGATGATATCAGCTCATGTGCAGGTGCTACGTGGATTATTATACATTGCAGGAATGCGAGAGATGACAGTGGCTTAAGGGAAGCCTTCATTCAGCAGTGGATTGACCACAATGATTATGATTAACCACACTCACAGATGATCGTCATATATTAAACGATGGTAATATACAAGAACACATTAGTGTGGCGTGGTGGTGCAGTAGTTAATGCACGGTGTTATAAACACACTTCCATGAGTTCGATTCCCAACCACAACTGATGTCAGTGGTGGGTGAAATCCTTAACCAGTCCTGCGCCCCTACCTTTCACCAACCCGCACTGATCAGCGTGGTGAAGTATAGTTTAAAAAACGGACGAAGCCGGCACAGCACGGGAGAGCTTTCATCCAGCAGTAGCCTGACAAAGCGGCTGTAAATTAAACATGATTTATTTATTTGTACGCAAGAACACATTCCATTTTTTGGCTTGGAATGGCTTTAAAAAAAACATGATCAAATATAATTAGTGTGTTTGCTCTAACAGCTTTAGGAGCTTATTGGACTTGATGTGCACCCCATAGCCTCTTGCCCAGTACACATCACCCCTCCCAGACACACGCTCGTTGTACGCCAAGCCTCGCGCTCCGGTAACAAATTCCCTCCCACTCACAAACCCAAAAACAGGCAGCTGGCTGGTCACGCATGATGAATGAAGTTCACCCGCCCCCCCCTTGCACCCTCTCAGTTCCCGCTCGAAACACAGCCATCCGCTTGGCCGCACTCTCCTCGGCTGCACCAGGTCGCGTTTACCTTTGCAGCCAAGAGAAACTAGAGCTTAACCCGACACACGTGTGCAACTCATGCCAAGGGGTCTTTTTCGCACATGCGACAAAGACGAAGATTCCCCCCGTGTAGCCTTCACAGACGGTTGGGGCGGGTGCTGTGTGCGAGCACCACGACCGACCGCCTTTGTCTCCCGAGTGGCGATGTTTCCACACCGCACCACGTACTCATTTGAGGCCGAGGCTGCCTAGGGGAGGCCCAGGACCGGTTCAGATAATTGCCATTGCTGTTGACCGTGAATCGAACCCGGGTAGCCGGGTTCGTAGTGCAGTGCGCGAACCACTACACTACCGCTCCCCACTACCGCAACATGCGACACACACACGCAGGCAAATCTTCAAACTATGGCTGCTTGTCACTCAGGGTGGGGTTGGTACACTGGGTAAGTGTGCACCATATATGCTGGTCTGCTGGTTCCAAGTGTTGACACACATGCACCTCTTCAAGCTACACCTGGTGTCACGCATGGAGGGCACACTGGTATGTGTATATGCAAGACTGCAGGTATGAAAGCATGCGCAAGAAAGCATGCGCACGTACATACACGCACAATCACTTCTTAAAACTGTGGGCTGGTGTCACTCAAGCTGACCACCACACTGTTACGTGTTCATAACACATGCTAGTCTAGATGCGTGTGCCAAGCATGTACACCGACAGCAAAGAGCCACCATTTGCCACTATTTGGCAGTGATGTCACCACAGAGCTTGTGCCAAGCTAGGTGCACTATGATGTCACATGGAGCGTCAAAGGCTTACTTGCAGCAGATCATGGGACAGACCCAGGTATGATGGGTTAAATAGCGAGATTACTGGCGTGTGTACACAAAGACAAATAACCCCCGAACAGCATTTAACAGACTTTTGGGGCAAGTGCTGTTAGCGATGACCTATGAAGGCTGGCATGGCAGATGAGGGGATGGGTGGCCTGCACCACACCTGACCATCTTTTTCTCCCCAGTGCCGATGTTTAACACTGCATCAAGTACTCATTCAAGGCTGTCGACCCAGCTATTATTGGTCCTGAGCGGGTATTCAAGTCGAAATCGCCAGTTTCGAAGTGCAGTGCACTGACCACGACACGACCGTTCCCAAGACAAAATACAAAGATCCCCTGCATAGCCATCACAGACTCGTTTGGCAAGTGCTGTTAGCAAGCGCATATGAAGGCCGGCACCGCACACAAGGGGGTGGGTGGCTAGCACCACATCCGGCCGCCTTTGTCTCCCGAGCAGCGATATTTACGCATCGCACCAGGTACTCATTTGAGGATCAGTCAGATAATCGTCACTGGTGTTCGCTGCGAGCCCGGGTTCGTAGCGCAGCGTGATACCCATTGCACTACATGCACACACACACGTGGGCTTCTTCAAACCACGACTTCGCATCACGCTGGGAGATGTACACAATACATGCAGGTCTGCATGTACCAAAGCATGCGGATATACACACACACGAACATACACACACTACCCACGCGCAGGGTTTGGCATACTCACGGGAGCTGACACCGACACAAGCGAAAGCGTGCACAGACAGACGCACACGTTGACTATAATTGCTGTTTCATGCAAATAATGAGCTTGATGGTTTATTTTCCATTCAGTGGTTCATGTAATTTTTACAACGCTGTTCCCAATTACTGGCACCTGCGGGGCCTGAGAGCTGCACTATTTGTTCTGAAATGGCGCACCTAAGACACGGGATAAGAATGCAATGAGATATGACGTGTAGGGTTATCTCTCGTGCGATGTAGAAGCCTCCCCACCTCTTCCCAGGCATGCGTGGAGAGACGTACACCATTTCCCGAAACTTCGCCATGCACTCAAATATTTAACCGATTTTTGCCGCATTCGCAGAGTGAATGCAACTTTTGTTTTGTCATCGCACGTTCAAATTGACGCACGCACACGCACAGCGTAAAGTCACATTCAATTCGCAAGTCGGTTAAACATTACCAGTCATAGAAATCCCCTTAAAATATACATATAAATAACGGAGCACGTCAAAACCACAGCTGACATTGACAGGCATGATTAGTATGCACAAATTTAACAAACAAAATCTGTACTCGTATGCCAACTAACAGGCAACTGACATTGGATATGCAGATCCTGAACTGAACAACATTTAACGGAATAAACAAAGCAACGCCTTGTCTGCAGATCGCAATTGGGAACACTTTGTTCATCGTGTAAATCAAATAAATAAAATCGCAGCTGCTATTACAAAGGCGGTGGTTATCAACAGAGAACTATTTAAAACGGTTGACAGCAACGGCGCTGATGATTAACAATGCACACCTCAGTTCCCTGCTCATCCGTAAGCTCCTTTACGCACATCGAGATTCGAATAGGCATGAAATGTCATTAAATGCGGAAAGCCCTCCGATGTCCTACCTTGCGTGCCACATACATCCCGTTCTGGTACTGGATGTATCCGTTCCTTGCTAGAGTCAAAACCATTCTTCTGGGACAGCGACTTCTATTTCAAAGCTGTAGGGTCCAGATAACGTTAAACAACACCTAACACCGATTCTTGCGGAAGACTTGCAGCGGCTGATTTTTTTTGTTTCTCTCTCTCTCTCTTTACAAACCAAAGGCTGACTTCTTTTTCACGAGAGGCGAGAGTACGGCGAGCGGTATTACCGAGCGGGTGGGAGAACACGCGACACGCCAAACACAGCGGGCGCACACTCAAGACAAGCTGACCGAGGTTGGGCAGTCGGGCAGGCAAAAGCGGACCGACGAGCGGACAGGCGAACAAAAAAAAGGAAGCTGCAGGCAGAGGGGCAAGGACAGACAGACACACAACTCGCGCCGGAGCCAGACACCAGGGCTGCTTATGGGAGCCAGACACGCTTCGCTGGCAGTAGTCGGGACAGCTTTGCTCGGGCTGAGGAATGCAGCCTTCTCTCGCAACGCCACCGCCTGCCACGCCTCGCCGTAGCACACACACACACTCGGGCTCCGTCCCGTTCGGGAAACCCAAGCAGGGCGGAGGGAGGGGGTGCTGGTGGTGGTGGTGGGGCGCAGGGGAAGAGAGGTGGGGGGGGTGTAAGAGGCTGGGCTGAGTTCGAGGTGCAGAGGATTGGGTGGGAGAGGGTTTGCGTGAGGTCATCAGCGAAGGGAGGAGCCGCTCGTTCGAGGCCACTCCTCGTGCGTTGGTGCGCGTGCACCAATTGTGGTGTGCACCCCCCCTCTCGCCTCCCCCCCCTCGCCCCCCCCTCGACCCCCCCATCAACCCCCCCCTCGACCCCCCCCTCGCCCACCCGCACATCTCTTAGCGGATCGGAGTGAGGTCATAAGAGTGGGCTGGGCTCCGGTACCCAGCGCCACTCGTGTTGCGATTGTCAGTGGCAATTTAAAGGCGGGCTGGCTTCGCTGTTTGGGGGTTTGGCGAGGTGGTGCGGCGGCGGCGGCGGGGAGGCAAGCGATGATCCATCTCAAACGCCACACCCGACTGCTCTCTGCTCCAATCACCGGATATCTGTGTGTTCTCACTGTGGGAGGGGCCAGGCTTACATCTGACAGCACTTAACATGTAGCGTGGGGGGGGGGGTGAGTATGCGTGTGTCCGTGCGTGCGCGCGCGCGCGTGCGTGTAAGCAACGAATGCGTGTGTGCGTGCGTGCGTACCGCGCGTACATGGAAATATTTTAATAGCAAACACTATATCATTGTCAGAGCCAGGCTAGAGTCTCAAGTACTGTGCGGTACGTTCGTGTTATTTTTGGCGGAGGACAGTTCGTGTCGAGTATGACTGGCCAACGCTTTATATTAAGATGATTTTTTTTTACATTTAATAACTGTAATACGTCTCGTGCGCACAGAATGGAACATATGGAGTAATTTAAAATGTGATTTTAGAAAGGGGCCATGAGCTGCAGGCAATTCCAGGTTTTTAAAACCCCACGTGGCAGCTGTCCGTGGCGCTAATTGATAACCAAACTGCGCAAGCCAAATAAAACGGGTGCGCCGAATTGGGAGGGAAAATAGACAATTACTGGTTTTTCATCTGTATAAAATATAATAATTAATTGCACTTTCGTTCCGTACTATAATAATGCATGCTAAAAGTCACAGAATAGAACCCAAATAATATATGCTATTAAAAAGGGAAAGTAGAGATCATGTATCCACGCTGAACTCAGATTATCACGGTTGGCTACGTACGGTGCAAAAGAAGTTCAACATACATACAGCTCTCATACAGAATCGGACCTCTTTTGTTTATTTCGAAAACTACCATTTGCATTGGAGTCACTGCGAGGCCCCCATAATGATCGCCACCTCGAGCCAATTTGCCAATTGGCCAAATGCAGCCATTTCTGCGATGAGTTTCAGGGGCGCCCTCGAGTGAACTAACTTTTTCCCAGATTTGAAATGCCTCGAAACGGGACACCAGCCCATTACCTCTGGATTGTAGGTCCCTATCAGTGGTGCATCTATTGAGTGTGCAACTGCCCCAGAGGCCAGAGGCTGGTAGTATCCAGGGGTTGTTGGGCAACAAGGAAGGGGAGTCGGTGGGGGGGGGGGGGGTTGGGAATTGGACGGGGGCCCCATTTCATTCCTTGCTTCAGGGCCCATGCCAACCGTGCTACGCCACTGTTGTCTACAGCACAGCAGCTGCACACGATAGTCGGGAGAATGTCTGAATCTGAGCCCAGTATAAGAGCGCACGTTGTCACATAATAGCGCTGACAAATGGGCCGGAGGCGAAGTGTTCAATGCCATCGTTAATGGTGTAAATGGGCACGGCCTCGTCTGTCAGCCTTGCCAGTGACGTCTCCGAGAAAGCCAGTCCGGAGCATGTAGTCTCGCTGGCACTGGATCAGCAATCGCGCTGAGGATGTGCGTATACGATGACAGCCTATGGCACACAGAGCATAGGTCGAACACCACTCCAATTACGACTGAACTAGCCCCCGTAGCACACCAATATTATCTCGCAGAAATTGCTTAAGCGAGCAAATTCTGGACCAACGTATGTATAATCTTCCATAACAATTTTTCGATTTAAAGCTTTCGTGACTGCAGGGATTCATCTTGGTTCTTTCGGTAAAGTCACGTAGAAGGGAAATAATATAATGTTTTATTTTTATTATTTTATTATTTCACTTCTACGTGACTTTACCGAAAGAACCAAGAAGAGTTCCTTAACAAAGCATAATACGTTTTTATTCCACTTAACAAACGGCAAGAGGAAGTTGCTACTGTGTTCCTCAGTAAGCAAACGCACGTCAGCCTCCTAGGGCCAGACATTCTTACACTGCGCATATTCCAGGTCCGTACACTTTATATAATGCAACAGAATCTGGAGTTATACTAGCAACTCTCAAGAAACTGTAATTCATCTCACAGAACACCCATGTCTTGTGTCACGCTCAAGCCATCTCATAATTGAGCTGTGTAAACAACCACAACTCGAGTTTACGACGAAAGTCAAGTCACATCCAGTATGGACCACGTTTTACGATTGACGTGGCAGAGCTGGGCGCTCCGCAGTGCCACGTCGACACCCTTACTCCTGTGCTGGATCAAGGACTGACTGGACACCAATTCATCTTGTTCCACTGCACAACCGTGCCATGCTTGGGCCATACCAAACCAATGCAGCATGGCTTATGAGGCGCTACGATTTTCCACTGCAGCTGTACTGCTGACGTCACACGGAACGTACGCGTCATTCGCGTCCTGCCACCTCACCCTGCTTTTCCCCGAGCAAGATTCAGATGTTTCGTGAGGCCGCCGTATCACGGTTTGGTTCTGGCTCGGCACTACCAAATAGCCAGTGGAAACCTACCCACAACCGGGGGGTGGCCCCCACGTTCACTCGACGCGGATGTGCCAGCGGAAGAGGAGGACAAGATGCGCTCAGCAATGAGCACTGATCTCTGCGCAACGCCTGTCAGTTGTGTATCCCGAAACCATCAGTGACACCGGAGCAATCAGGTGAGCATCTGGGCCAATCAACGCTTCAATTGGTAAAAAAAAACGATTGCACGCAGTCCGCATGTGGGGGCGCAAACCTCAAAGACAAACAAGATTAACTGCGAGCAAAATTACTCTAATCCTTTTCCGTCCTATTTGATTCCGCAATAATTGAAAAAAAATAAAAATTAGTTCTGCAGTTGTTGCGCGTGAGCATGAGAGCCAATGTTAATACGAAGCAATTATTATTAAATCTACGGAACAGAATAGGCTATCAGTGTCAAGGTTGTGCCTTTATTTGCTATGCACTGGAAAGTGGATGATTGGAGAGTGGGAGGAGGAATATAGAGAGAATATTCGCCGTTCCACCTCATTTAACACAGAATCACGTCGGGTCACCCGCACATACGAGTGTGGCGTGTGGGTGTGTGTGTGAGTGCGTGTGGATGTGTGTGCGTGTGGGTGTGTGCGCGCGTGTAGGTGTGTGTGTGTGCACGTGTGGGTGGGTGTGTGTGTGTGCGCGTGCGTGGGTGCGGGTAGAATGTAATAAAGCACCTCACCAAGGGGCAAAGCTAACAAACCAAATGCCTCTCCTAAACTACAAAAAAACGCAAGCAGCACTCCACGCAAAAGAAAAAAAAACCGGACAGGCCTTTAAGTATTAAAACCTCGGGGGAGGTGGAGTCATTAGTTGGGAGCTGGGAGAGACCTTTTTTAATTGAGTCTAAAGTCCAAACAGCTTGAGATTGACAAGGTTATGAGAAGGTGGCTGAAGTCTGTATATTCCAATTCAGCGCTTGTAATTAGTCCCCATGCCCCATGGTACGTCTCCTTTTTTTTCGCTTCCCGCATTGCACGCCTCTTCGTGTTCATTTGTCATGGCCAGTGGAGAGACATTCCTCTCCCTCGTCGCTTAATAGTTGAACCGTTACGAGCCAAACTATCTTAATATTAATGGCGGGGGAATTCATGAATTAATAATCTCTATGCAGGATGCTATTGTGCACGTCCACAAATCAACAATGCCTTTCTCGTGCCAATGCAAAAACTGTACGCTATTATTTGCAGGGACAATGTTTTACTTAGAACTGTAGAAACATTTTGCTTGCTCGATCACATTCCTCTAAGCCTCTGTGGGCAAGTGCGGCTGAGTTCCCATGCTAAACCATCTGCAGCTCGCAGCATCTCTCTGTGCTCATGCCATCATAATGGATTTAATTTCCCAAAGGCAATAAATTACATAGGAAAGCCGGCGCTGCTCGCGAACAATGCGCTTTTACATGAAATAATAAGGCCGCCAGTGTCCAGACATGACTATCTTGTGGGGAACTGACAAGCGATTCCAGCTTTTATTACTCATACTCGGGGACTTGCATCCACGCAGCTTTTTGCTACATGCATTGATATCCAGGGGAAATCGTGTGTAGCTAATGACAGGAAATACAAATGTCCAAGCACGCGGCACAACCAGGCACATGGTTTGCGTGTAAAATAAGGTCACGGCTGAATCATTGCTGAAATAAAGTCTTACAAACGCACCCGGGGTTCATGTTTCTCAAAAAAAATAACGCAACCTCACAACTGCATAAATACCGATGTTGTGTTTTTTTTTTACCCCCCTCCCCCCCCCCCCAAAAAAAAACTTGAAGACGTACAAAAAAGTGAGGAATGGGTTTTTTGAGGTCAAAATAGTCTGAGATGTGGCAATACTGGGAATCACTTTCACGTTGCTAAAACCACGTGCTTTACAGGAACACTTTCTCACAGGAGAATAACAGGATGGATTTATTTTCATAATGGCTCCAAGACGTGATGCCAACCGGTAATGGCAAGTGCAAGGTCTCCACAGAAAAATGACACCCGATGCAGAATTGATATAACATCCATTAGATGATATGCTTTGCCAATTCAGTGCAGGACATGCACATGTGAAAAATAGACACACAATGTAAGTGGTATTGGCCAAACATTCCAATATGCTGAGAAAATTAATTGAAAATGTTTCAATGGAGATTACACCTCGCAATATTGTCCTCGATCGTAACAAAAACCTTGCAGAATCCTCCTCCTGAAAACATTGTCTTGAGACTTTCCTGGGTAAAAGAAAATGTAAGTAATATAAAATGAATGAATTAATACAATTCCGGCCACAAATCTTCCGTTTATGAACGTGCAGTCACAATAATGTGCCAAATAATTAACTTGAAAAAGCCTCACTGAGCCGTTTGTAAATCCACTGCTCGATGAGGGCATCACCACTCACTGCGGGTTGCGGTGGTTATTTGACCATACTTCACCACCCTGGCCAATGTGAGTTGGTGAAGGTGGGGAGCATATAATTACAATACAACAATGCATTTCCTGCACTGCCCACCATGTAATTCTTGTAAACTAGACTACCTGGAGAAATCCATATCCATATATATGATGAGGGGATATGCACAGGGAAGTTTATATACCCACATGCTATACGGTCAGCTCGAGGTCACCTCACAGCCCAGTGAATCATTTGCAAATTTCCCAAACCAGCGTCATCCACTAACTCTGACTTCAAAGCGCTGGATGAGAGCCATGCACCACCACATCTGAAATCTGATTTCATCTGTCAAACGGTGTTTGATCGATTCATGCTTTAAACATAGCGTGCACGTTCACTACACGGTATTTAACTTTAGGCGCTCAAATATACAGGGTACATATATATTTAAAGGATTTTTTTTAATAACATGCGTACACAAATTATATATCGCAAGTCTGTCATCGTCATCATCATTATCAGCCAAGGTCAAACTACTGATGGATGAAGTTGCCCCAAGCTGCAGCCATCTCTCGTGATCATGAGATCTAATAATAATCCACTTCGAAACTGCACATGAACTGATTCCTTAGCTGCCACGAGGTTATTATTCTTGACCATTACCACAATCCCTTCCAGTGATGTACCTGTCCAAGCCCACTTACTTTCTTAACAGTTTGAATTATGTTTGTTATCCTGCATACGTTTTAGTATGTACGTCACGTAAACTGCAGAGCTATAGGGGGTTGTTTTGTTGTTGTTGTTGTAAACGAATTCAAATGAAAGCAGCTCAAAAAAACAACTACTCACGACCGCGGTTTAAAATGTGCTAAGATTACAACGGCAAACGCGCGGGAGATAAAGATGGAGAGCCACCAGCCATGACTTCACACATCTCCATCCGACACCGAGTGAGACTCGTGACTGCCCTTGTGCGGTAGAACACAGTGGCATCCTTGCACACAAAAAGACAACAGGGCGGCGCACGTTATTAGATTCCCGTATAATGTGTGTAATGAACATTATATAAACAATAAAAGCTAAGACGTGAATTAAAGATGGATATTGAGGCAGGTTGAACAATAGCAGCTGGAAGCCCCCTTTGGCAGAGATTCAAGTCATCAGCTCTGCCAAACCCATCGCAGTGGGATTAGGACTTATGTTAGCGGCAATTACCAGCTTATTAGGCGCTTACATCTACCAAGCAGTGTCATCCACGCACACTTCATAAATGATGCAAACACAGATTTAATTCAGCCGGCACAAAATGCGCCTATGCTATTGCGACTCGGCATGAGGCTGTGCATTAGGACATTATTACGTTGCCTTGCATATTGGAGGCAATAACCACAGTCAAAATTATAAATTGAAACTATTTTTCCTGTAATAGCTGAGCTAGCAAACACCGCTTGCTACCGAACGCCTTAACGGCGGAACTGTTTGACTCGCTAACACTTTTTTTTACGTAACGATAAACACCGCTTTGCATTGCTCCCTTTAAATTGGCAACGGCAAGGGCGCCACCGTTTTCAAGCGTGTTCCGCCGTTGCAAGGGGCAGTAATGCCATAGTTACCGACGTAATGGCCAACTCATAGAAAATATAAACGAACAAAGGATCCCATTCTTGCGCACGGTTCCTGCTCTTTGACACCTATAGGGAGCACCGCAGGCTAGAGAAGCCCAGCTGCAAATGAAATGCAATCCTGAGCCATGGGAGTAGCCAATTCCATGCTGCGGAATGCTTCTTTATGCGCGCTACGTCCCGGAGTTGTCAGCCACAGTAAAAAGACGAAGGCGTTGGCAGCTTTTCCCTCGCCACCTGCGGAGAAGTTAATACAGAATTTCCCATTGTGCGTTTGTGCAGTTGCGCAGATTTCCAAAGTCAAAGAAATTCCAAGTGGCTGCGTTTCAATTATATAGAACAGCTCGGAAGTAATGTATGGTGCATGTATTATAAATATGACCAAATAACACTAAACGTGCCCGATCTTGTCAGATGTCTGATGCTAAGCAGGGTTGAGCCTGGCTAGGGCTTCGGTGATGGTGACTTAAGGCTTGCCAGGAATTGTATCCATGGATTTGTGAGATGGCTTGGAGATGTCAGTGCTGAATGTGGTATGCACCATGGCTTTTTTTCCAGGTTCTCTGGCTTTGTCACACATGAAGCTAAACTCTTCTTAATGGAATTTACCAAAACATATATTTCTGAATCCTCCTCAAATAAAATCTTGAGATTAAATACTCAGTATTTCCCGAGTAAAAGATTTTAATCATTAATATAACTGTTAAGTGATTGATATTATTGTTATATAATTTGTTATACTTAATGGGAAAAAAGCTTCGAAATTAACTAAAGTGCTGATAAATATAATGGCATAACAATGTTTTTTGGTCCTTTAAGCTTTTCAATTTTTATTTAAATGTTGTTTAACTAGGTCAGAATGAGTCTCATTTGATGAGTCTCATTTGCAAGAGTGACCTGGGGCATAAGTGTTCCAGTAGGAAGCGATATTTGCTGTGTATAATCCCAATTGACAAATTTTGGGGGGAATGTTTTGAATGTGGAAAAATTTTGAACATTGACGCCGACGCACAATGGCCGACTCAGTGCGAAAGACGCCAGTTTCGTTCGTTTTGATTCGTTACACGGATGATGATCCCGTCTAGCCAGTTGCTATTCTACAGGGAGATCCGTTGTGAGTGAGTACAGCAGCAACAAAAAACAAAAACAGGGGATCTTAGTGTCCACTGTGAAGTAGACGGCACTTACGTTTATGATACGCGCGGTAATAATAATGGCGACCACTTGATTCGAGCCGTGGGCCTTTGCTACAAGTGGCGAATTCGCTACTGCAGGGCCATGCCACCTTTTCGATGTGAGATTACATTTGCAAACAGAGTGCAATACTGATAATTGTTTTTTACCCTTCTATCTGGCAACAAAACTGACACCTTTTTACAAGGAGTCATGTTTGCATAGACCGCAATACCTGCAGTCATAAAACAAACAAAAGAACATAACTCTGATAATGTGCACTGTCCTTGAAGTTGATTGGTCCACACCCGAGACAGCTTTCCTTAGAGCCTAGTCTCACATGGGTTGGACCAGATGTTGCCAGATAGAAGGGTAAAAAAACCAATTATCATATTTTTACTGGCAAATGAGGTTCCCATAGTGTAGAGTGCTATACTGTCTTGTAAACACCGCATACATAGCGGCACCAATAATCAGCCGTGGTTTATCCACTTCTGCAGCAATATACAAGCATAATATAAACAACTACGTTTACAAATGTTCTCTATTCACAGATATTTAAACCTGACTGATACAGAGATCCAATATCGAAAGCGAGGCGACCGTGGGAGAGACATAGGACAAGCGGTGACCTCCAGTCATGTGGGAGTTGACGTGTCAAGATTGAAGGGAGTTGATAGAAGATAAAGATATATTGAAGACACGTGATAACCGTTGAAGGATTTGTAATCCGATATAAGAAGTTTCGTGCATTAGTTTAGAATGCGCATCCAAAGGATTACTCATTATCCAGCTTTCAGGTCTTAGCTCCATAACTCTCCTTCGTGACCTGTCATCAACTGCGATATGTAATCGTGTGCTTGTTGCAGATTATCAAGGTATCGGGGAGCATGAGAGGTTTCAGATGCTTCGGTTGGAATAAAAAAAAATAAGAGGGGGGCACATTTCTCAAGGCCCTTCCTTTGTAAGAGCAAAAGGCCTTTACACACCGCTACATCTGGAGCGAAGAATTCTGCTTTGCAATCACCGAGCAGAATCCTAGGCCCTCCAGCGACACTTTATTTTTGAAAAAAAAAACTATAGAAGAGAGGAAAAAAAGCCATCAAAGCTGACATCCAGAATTTGTGAAATCGGTGGTCACATTACATGCCACAAAAGGGAATCCATTTAACAGCATGAACTGAAACCACAACATCGCGCTTAGGAGATATATATATATATTAAAAAGGGGGTCGCCCTTCGTGGTTTGTGTCTGTCACTACGGCAACCATCAACACCTGAACCAAAGCGCAGCGGATGGGTGAACCTGCCCCCTTGAACGCGGGCGTGACGTGAAGACGCTTGCTGCTGAGAGAGTTCAGACTTTTCCCTCTCCCCGCTGGTCCCCATAACCCCCCCCCCCCGCTCCCTTCATACTCCCTTCCCATTCTTACTTTGCGTGTCCAAAGGTGGGAATCACAGCGCCCCAGGCAACGCTAACATTGTAAGCATTCGCAGGTGGGAGGCGATGGTGGAGGAGCTAGACGGTAGCGTTTTCTAACAGGGGGGGAGGAGGAGGAGGAGGGGCGGGGGGGGCGATCCTGTGGGCGACGTTTTCCCGTTGGCAGTTCAGCATCAAAACGCTCCCCCGCAGTGCAGCTTAGCGAAGAACGGTTGATGTAAGATTTACTGTAACTTGTTGCTTTTGTGTGTTGATGCGATTTGCAAAATTAACAGCGTGTGCAAGGGAAGGAAGCATAAAAAAAAAACTAATTTCGCTGAAATGTCAGGGGATTCTCGGGGAAGAGAAGCTTAATGCTGAAAAATAGATTAGGAAACCTATCGGGAGACAAAACAAGCACGCAGGAACTGCAAACAGTGTAAACACTGAGCGCAGTGAACAAAATCATGTAATTTTAAATCCAGATTATTTATTTATTTCCCAAGTTAAGTTTTCGGCCTCCCACATTAAGCATATTACCGCCTCCGGCCATTGTATTACTCTGCACTGTGGAGGCGGAGAAACCTGGGCCTAGGACTCATTTCTTTTGGGGATAAGAACACACGAGCGATACAGCCCGTCACACCCATGGGCTAACGCCTTGGGCTTAACTTCCCAGCTGTAGCAATCGCCGCAGCTTTTGCTGCTAATTACAAAGCGAGCAAGCCATGATTGTGATTAATGAAGCTAATCTGCCAGTAGAAAATCCATGCGGCGAGGTGCTGGCTTTTTCAGAGAAAGAAGGGGAGGGGCGCACGCAAGCAGCGGAATTATGGTTTATCCTAGGAGCTGTGCCCAGGGGAGGACACTCATTTCAGTTCATCTACCACAACAACAAAAAAACCACGGGGAGAAGCCACAAAAATAGGCCACAGATGGCCGTGCGGCCAAATGGCCGAGTTTACAAGGAAGCTAAAGGGAAGCTCTCAAGTAATTAACAAAGGGTTTGCTTCCTGCATCCGAAGCCGACGCTTTGGCAGCAAACCTGGAAGAATATCACACTTTGGCGAGCATTTCAAACCAAGGCAATTCTGAAATTAAACTTAGAGCCGTGAAATATTTCAAAGCGCCATCTCAGCACTCCACATTCACTCCAAAATGCACATAAAAACGACCGCAGGAGACAGGAACATCCAGTTTTATTTTTCCTTAACGTTTGAATGTGCCCACACTAAAATATAAATTCAATGTTTATCCATCTTTTAAATAATAACAACCGTGGAGAACACACCTGCTTTCATATTTCCCAGGAATGCATTATTAATTGGAACCCATCAAACAAAACATCCAACCAACTTCACCATTCAGCATTTCTGCCCTACGAAAGTTTAAACTTTTCTTCAGAGGTACGGCAGCAGAATGGCCTGCAAACGTGCTCGCATACGCGGCGCGCACTCCACCACTGGGATACATTCGCAACTTGAGAGCAACCGGCTTCTTCGCACAGTCTCCAAACGGCTTGCCTTCACTCACAATTAGGGCTGCGGACAGGGTCTCTCGCTGTCCACCTGCTCGGCAGATGTGCCCGCTGCTCCCATACGGGGCCTAGGCAATTAGATGGGAGCGCTTCCTGCCTGCCCACTGGGGTTGCCACCTGAGGTACACAAATATCCAGGACATATCATGGGAAGAAGAATATCTCACAACAGCAGAAAAGAAGAGATGCCGCCATGATTTCATGGTGACCTCTGGATGCAATCCAGAAGTTGCCAGTTCGGTTCAATCTCCCAGCATGCCAGTTCTCAACCCCGCCCCCCCCTACCACTTCTGTTCACCCACCAGTATAAATGGGTGCATAGCAGTTAGTCGATCGGCAAGTCACGCATGGTGGAGAAAAGTATGGGTACTACCAACTCTTCCAAGACATCTGGAGAGCATGGCACAGTCAACCAAATCCAATCTACAAATGAAGCGGCTTACCGTGTGGAAATTGATAGCAGCCAAATATTCGAAACCTATATGTAAACGCATTGTCTCGAGTGGTGTATTGTCATACAGACGGGTTAAAGCAGGGACCTTTAATGTCCGGGAAAGACTTACAGATTTCGCAGGACAGCTGCCTCAAGGAGAGGATGTGATCCTGGGAACGCCAGGACAGGTGACAACCTTACCGCCCGCCCGCCCACCTGCCACCTTCTGTGGGTGAGTAACGTGGAAGAGCTAGGCCCCAATGTGAGAACGAGTTGTGGGGCCACAGTGAGCATCACGACAATGACGTCTCCTTTGTGCTGTCACACTACATTGTTTTGAAAGGAATTAGCGACACACGATGAATCATATAGGGCATTGAGCTGCAACATTACATCGATTAATTGATTAATATCAATATTTTACGATCAAGTCGTGCTCGTGAGAATTGAATATTTTCAATGTGCTGCTTGTAATAGATTCGCACGATTCCTGCAGCCACTGGTGGATGCTAAATGCACTGTTACATTCACAGCAATGTTTAAAAAGACACTCAAGTCTTGAATTGCAAATTGAACTCAGGTCACTGGGCTCAAAGTGTGGTGCATTTACCGCTGTGTGATTGTTCCACCAAGCTATGCAAATATACATGACACTGAAAGAAAAAAAAAACTTCAAGTGGAGAATTGAAAACCGCATATGACCTATAGCAAAATATAATTAGCGAAATATATTTGTCATCTTTGCACAAACCATATCGTTCACTTAAAAAAACGCAGCGCGTCTCAGACGCGAGTAGCAAGCTCTTGAGAGGCGCAAATTGCGAGCGCGTTACGTATTCAACAGAGAAGGACGGAGAGCAACGTGTTACGCCCCCCTCAACACCCAGAACTAACGAGAGCCACCTTCAAACGCAGACTTGCCACATGGAAGTCGAGTGGCTTATGGCTGCATCCCCAATTATTCTCAAGATGTTCTGGGAGAAAGAGAGAAAAAAGAGTCCTAAACCAACGCAGCGGCCCAAACGCTGCTTAATATTACGTAGGCATTCCAGGAAATTAAATTAAACGCGATTAAAAACTTGGCACAAATGTGCTTTAACTCACTTAAGTCGAAATGAAAAATGAATGAGACTGTTATAACTTATTTCTAAAACAGCTATGGCTTTGTTTTATTGATATAAACGAAGTTTAGATTTTTTTTTCACGCAATAATGCGTCACTCTGCAAAAGCACATTAAACACTGGAAGAAATGTAAATATGTGGTAAATGGCAGCCAGAGGCATGCAGGATTTTATATTTTGAGCAGTCTACGAGACATATGTTGCTAAAGCAATCTCATAAAAAAAATCTCAAATTAAATATCTACTATACAGTGTCAACACTTCAGGCCTGAAGGAGGTTTTTAAATGATTTCCAATAATCCTTTTAGAATGGCGCTGCCAGCATCGGCTGTATAATTTGGTTAAGACGTGTAACATTGTGAGCTTTCTGTGGACAGGCCCATCTGCAGCACAATAAAAAAAAGTGTGAGTTTTTAATATGACTGTCTTATCATGAGGGAGCGTGCTACATCATTTCAGAGCCGCACGGTCACTTTCATTCCTCAGCGCTGCAGATAAGAGACAGGTTTGGTCAGGCATTCAGCACAGACACAAACCGTATTCTTCTTTGTGTTTTTGTACTTGAGAAATAATAATAATAATAATTAGTTGTACCACCCAACTTTTGGCTGACAAGCAGACACCAGCAACGATGATTAGTTTAGGGTGACAGGCTGAAATGTAAAGAAGGCTCCCGCGGGCATTCGTACCACAAACAAGCGTGGGTCCCGTCGGGTGATTAATGAATGATGCAGTTGCATCGCTCCTCTCTCCCTTTCCCCTACGATGTGACCACCTGTCCAGGAACACAAGAGGCTGTGTGAATTTTGCTGCTTTCCTCCTGGTACCACCAGCTACCAGACCCCCCCCCCCCCCTGCCTCAGCCGGGTTCAGTCCTGGCAGAGGGCACGAGTTGAACCTCTCTGCTCATGATCTATAACCAGTACCACTCACCCTCCCCTCCACCTTAGTGCCGACGAATGCTCGAGCCATTGGTGAATGTTCTAGCCATTGGGGGTGAGGGCTGGGCTCACCATGTGGCTTTACTCTTGGCCCACGCTCTCTCTGTGGCCCTTGCGCACGAGTTACGTCGAGGCAAATACGGACGATTTATAACTTCGTGGAGAATTTACAACCTTAAAGGGCAAGTGCAAAAGACTTGCCAAAAGGCCAACTTAGCGCCCTGTTTATTAACCTTTCCATGAATTCTATAACCTCTCTGCAAATAACTGATATGCGTTGTGTAATCATCAGTGAGTAGATTTGATTGTGCCTATTAACTGGAACTTTAAAACGAAAGCATTCACTCACGTAAATAAAAACATTTTAAGTACTGTATTTATTTGTGGAATCACTTTAAGTGCTCTGAAGCGCACTGCCACATCAGCATGGAAAGCAATTAAAATATTCTCCGCAATAATATCCATTATTAAAATATGCATTTGCACTGAACGCAAATTAAGTAAATCGATTAAGTTGTATATTATCTGAAGTGCTAGCATGCAGCGCTGGTTTTTAGTTTGCTCACAAGATCTATGAGACGCGAGAAAATACTTCAATCATACGCAACCACAATATGTATGGAGGTACAAGGGTAACCGATTACAGCAAAATTTGATCAACAAGCGACCACTCCTTCAAGAAAAGAAAGGGCTCTGTGCACAATGTGGCATGCTATTTAATGGGTGACCCGAGGCAGAATAATTTCTATTCAATATCTGATAGGTAAACAGCCCAAAGCCCTATCTGAAGCTTATTAGTCTTGATTGTTTCAATGATTTTGGCATTTTCGGTAATCCAGTTACGTTCAAAAAGAACCTCACAATAGTGGCGCAGAGTGGGTCTGCGTTGCCATTGAATGCAATATTTATATCGAAATGCTCGCACGCTCGTCGCTTACAGCTTAAGCTGCTTTTAACCCGTGACATTTAGAGTGTAAATTCCACTACGCGCCACGGAATGTATCCACATATGACTCATTAATTCTATTCCATCAGCTGTTGAAGACTACTATTATCCATAAAAAAACGCGTTACTTTTGTCACATCACATCAGCCTGACAACCCCTCCCCCCCACCCAAACCATCTCACGTAGTACGGCTTTGTGTGCGTGTGCCTGAAGAAAAGGTACAATTTAATATTTCCTACGAGATTAACTTTTTTTGAATTTGTTTGGTAAAATTGTAATTTGTGCTGCCTACACTTAATAATCATGTTTTGACAGCACTGTTAGTTCAAATGGATACGAGCAGATGGCTGTACAACAGAGCATGCACACCCAGCTGACTAAAACAACACACAGCCAGTAAATTACTTTGCACGTTTTGCACATGCTCGTGACTTATTCCCTAGTTTAATATCCAAAAACAACCTATGAATATGGAAATAAATAATAATATACATAAACATTTTTATACATTAAAGGAAAGCAGAACACAAAATATTTTTTGCAGTTTTATTTCCACATGGCAAACTAGGCTATACATTCAAACATTTACCAATTATATTCCCAGATGAATCTCGCCCTCTGGACATTTTGCAAATGCATAGGTCGTGCATAAAGCTATACCTAATTGGAGGAATTATGCTGTCTTAACCTCATTTGTGTGCAGCTTCTAATGCTCGGTAATGCCATTACCATCGGAAGCATCAAATGGCAAAATCATTACCGCAATGTAAATCTGATGGCCAAGCTGCATAATTCCATTTGAAGCAAGAGGCAGACAGTGCCTCATTTGGTAGTTGTTGGGTGGTTATTAGCAAGAAAATCAACTGTCAAATTTAGCCATTGTGGGAAACAATGAAAGCCATTGAAAAACAGAGTCAAAAGTGCATCTTCGCTGATGACCCAGTGGCTTCTTTCATTAGTGGTTTTTTTTTCTGCTGAATTCAGTTTGGGGTGTTAGAAACATTGTGATTATATGTATAATGGGAGCGCAGGTGAACAATTTGCTCCAAATTTAAATGTTATTTTACTTTCAACTCCTTCTTAAAATGATCCACTTTAGAGTATTGCAGTTGCTAGCACTCTCACTCAAGAAACATCAATCAAAGATCTCAATCCAACGTGCCATATACAGCAAGAAGTTGAGATAGAAGTGCATTGAGATCCTTCGCAAGTCAGCAATGGCATAGCCATTGGGCATGCAGGCGGTGCAACTGCACCGGGCTACGTAGAGGGAGAAAGAAATGGTAAGGGACCCATGCCGGCCACGCTACGCCAGTACAAAGCAGAGTAGCAAAGTGGTGGTATGTGCGTGTTGTACAGTTGGCATAACGAAGAAAAGGGTCTCCGTGCCTTGGCCTTGTCATCTGGAAATCCGAAAGGAAGCCATCTTCACCTCTTCCTTCCGCTCCTGCCTGCCTTTTAGAAAAATCAGCAGGAAGCTACATATCCTGCCCACATCCTGTTGTCATAAATGTTCCCGCAGTCCGACAAAGAGAGAGCACACAATGTCTCCCAAAATGCAAAGCGCGCTGATAATAAGATCCGCTTGCAAAAACAACTGAAATTATTTGTCAATATCCATCCCCTCTTTGTGCAATGAAAATAAACCGTTACAATGCGTCGCTATATGTGCGCTTCAAAAAAAAAACCCTCCAAATATGTGCGATGAGAATTTTAACCAGCGCTCTAGCATTACATGAAAAATGAAATGCATATGGAAAATAACTCAGTCGCCTTTGTAATGTCAAATGCTTTGCAATCTCATAAGAAACACATGGTCCATTTTCCCATTTGGGAAAAATAACCCATTGGCTCCTAATGCTACCACCGCCTGCTGGGACGCTGCTCTGAGATGCAAAGGGAGCGGCGTTGCCTCCTTGGCCTGCAATGGCCTCCATCCTGTCCCCAGAGGGACAAATGATTCTCCTGTGAAGCCGCTGGATTCAGGAAGATCCACATCATTCCAAGGTCAAGCGAGGGATGAATGCGGGAAATTCCTGGCTCATGTGTCAACGTTGTCGGGAGCAGGTCATATCGCCACAAAGCGATCTACGATGCAAGCACTAACCCGATGGCCCAAATGCACACACACACACGCTGTCGTGAAGAATGTTTCTTCTCCAGGCACTCACCGTGCAAGCTAGACGCTTCTATATAATGAGTAAAACGTATTCTTTTAGGCACAATGCAGAATTTTTTTTATATTACCCTATGCATTTTACTCAACACTATGCATATAGAATTACTCCTCTGCAGAGGTTAAAACACAACAATGAGAAACCTGATACAGCATTGCTGGGGCCGTGCAAGTTATTCAAAGTCATATGACATTGGAATGATTTTAAAAGTACGAAGGAAACAAGAAATCAATTCTAATCTTGTGACAGATGCTCGGGTCAGCTAAAAAGACAGTGCGAGGCTTGGTTGCAGAAAAAGTGCTCTTTCAAAGGCAGAGATTGAGCTGCAAAGAAAGCAGTCTTCATTGGTCACAATGGCCATAGATCTGCGTCGCTGCGTGCAAACTTAACCCTGTCCACTGCCAGATTTTATCAGGCCCCTGGCCGGGAGGGAGAGGAAGCGATTTCGCGAGGACGGCACCATGCATTTACTCCGGCCACAAATGGGACATGAGCGAACATGGGTTATGGCGGCTACCCTCCGGCCAGCAGTGGCAGCAGCTGTTCAGCGTGCAGGTGGTGCAACTGCGCCAGGGCCCAGAGGCCAGAGTAGCCCAAGTTCTGGGCTAAGAAGATGTAGGGGGTGCGGCGGGGGCAGAATTAGACACAAGGCTCCGTTTACATTTTTTTTGCACCAGACAGGGCCCATGCCTACGACGTTACGCCATTGTTGGCAGGCATTGCTGCATTGTGCTGGGTAGTATCACACACACACACATACAAACAGTGCTCTGGGCATTTTGTTATGGTAATCTGGGACTTGTTCAACGTGTTAAAGAAATAATTGATTCAATATATTTAAACATATGATAGACGATGCTGCAATGATGTAATGGTTATAAAATTATACTCCTGAGGTCGCCGATACGATTCGATCTCGCAGCGCAGCGATTGAAACAATGGGTCAGTGTCTTAAATTGTTCCACCCAGCAATACATATGAGTAGAATACAGTTCGTATGATCGGCAGGTTCCGTGTGGTGGGGTCAAGTGTGGGTGATCCCACTTCTTCCAACTTCCCGGCTGTATGAATAGACTTGGACGAGACGTACTCTTAGTTCTTTCGGTAAAGTCACGTGACTTTACCGAAAGAACTAAGAGTATGAATCTTTGCAGTCACGAAAGCTTCAAATCTAGAATGGACTAGACGGTCAAAATACTCTCTGCGGGGGGGGGGGGGGGGGGGACTCTTGAGAGCTCCCTCCAGTAAGAGCCATACGCCGGCAGTGGCATGGGCAAGCAATTGATGGGCTGCACCTGTAACTTCACCTCTCACAATAACTCTCGTGATTCAATTACTTACCGCGCACGAAGAAGGTGCACACGTGAAATACGCTCTGCAATACTTTCTCATGGATTAATTTGACCGTGTCAACAAAAATACCGTTGAATACAATGCACATTTAAGATTCCGTTTTACATTTTACAGAATTTAAACACAACTTGTTGGGCAACAAAAGTTACAGCATCAAAAAAGAAACATTCCCATGTCATGATAAGAGTTTAATATTTTACCCTACCATTTAAAAAAAGAAGGGGTGCATAAAAGGGAAAATCAACTGAGTGTGTCGAAATATTTGCGGAGCTAACAAACTGAAAAAGTGCCATAAGATCTATTTAACCACAGCTTTGTTTGATCTGAAGCCAATCTCACTTATCACGCTCCCCAAGGGCCAGTGCTACTGATCTCACTCTTTAACCCCAATAGTCTAAGGAGTGCAGTCACCCCTACGGGAGTGTGTGTACACCAGCCAGCCAGTCAGAGAACCAGCGAAGCTAGTAGGCCAGCCAGTGATCCCACAAATGAGTCCGGCAGAGAGCCAGCCAGCCAGCTACATAGCCAACCAGCCAGTCAGCTAGACAGCCATCCACCAAGCTAGCCAGCCAGCTACATAGCCAACCAGCCAGTCAGCTAGACAGCCATCCACCAAGCCAGCCAGCCAGCTACATAGCCAACCAGCCAGTCAGCTAGACAGCCATCCACCAAGCTAGCCAGCCAGCCAGCTATCGAGTGAGATAGCCACTCAGCCAGCCAGCTACATAGCCAACCAGCCAGTCAGCTAGACAGCCATTCACCAAGCTAGCCAGCCAGCTACATAGCCAACCAGCCAGTCAGCTAGACAGCCATCCACCAAGCTAGCCAGCCAGCTACATAGCCAACCAGCCAGTCAGCTAGACAGCCATCCACCAAGCTAGCCAGCCAGCTACATAGCCAACCAGCCAGTCAGCTAGACAGCCATCCACCAAGCTAGCCAGCCAGCTACATAGCCAACCAGCCAGTCAGCTAGACAGCCATCCACCAAGCTAGCCAGCCAGCTACATAGCCAACCAGCCAGTCAGCTAGACAGCCATCCACCAAGCTAGCCAGCCAGCTACATAGCCAACCAGCCAGTCAGCTAGACAGCCATCCACCAAGCTAGCCAGCCAGCTACATAGCCAACCAGCCAGTCAGCTAGACAGCCATCCACCAAGCTAGCCAGCCAGCTACATAGCCAACCAGCCAGTCAGCTAGACAGCCATCCACCAAGCTAGCCAGTCAGCCAGCTACATACCCAACCAGCCAGTTAGCTAGACAGCCATCCACCAAGCTAGCCAGCCAGCCAGCTACATAGCCAGCCAGCCAGTCAGCTAGACAGCCATCCACCAAGCTAGCCAGCCAGCCAGCTACATAGCCAACCAGCCAGTCAGCTAGACAGCCATCCACCAAGCTAGCCAGCCAGCCAGGTACATAGCCAGCCAGCCAGTCAGCTAGACAGCCATCCACCAAGCTAGCCAGCCAGCTACATAGCCAGCCAGCCAGTCAGCTAGACAGCCATCCACCAAGCTAGCCAGCCAGCCAGCTACATAGCCAGCCAGCCAGTCAGCTAGACAGCCATCCACCAAGCTAGCCAGCCAGCCAGCTACATAGCCAGCCAGCCAGTCATCTAGACAGCCATCCACCAAGCTAGCCAGCCAGCCAGCCCATCAGTCAGTCAACCAGCGAGTCAGCCAGCTATCGAGTGAGATAGCCACTCAGCCAGCCAGATACATAGCCAACCAGCCAGTCAGCTAGACAGCCATCCACCAAGCTAGCCAGCCAGCCAGCCCATCAGTCAGTCAACCAGCGAGTCAGCCAGCTATCGAGTGAGATAGCCACTCAGCCAGCCAGCTACATAGCCAACCAGCCAGTCAGCTAGACAGCCATCCACCAAGCTAGCCAGCCAGCCAGCCCATCAGTCAGTCAACCAGCGAGTCAGCCAGCTATCGAGTGAGATAGCCACTCAGCCAGCCAGCTACATAGCCAGCCAGCCAGTCAGCTAGACAGACATCCACCAAGCTAGCCAGCCAGCCCATCAGTCAGTCAACCAGTGAGTCAGCCAGCTATCGAGTGAGATAGCCACTCAGCCAGCCAGATACCGAGCCAGCCAGCAAGTCAGCCAATGAGTCAGTCAGATTGCCAGCCAGCTAGCCACAAAGCCAGCCGAAGGGGCAGTCAGCCAACCAGGTCGTCACACAGAGGTTAGGTACCATTAATAAATCACGAGGATCAAAGCAGAGTTAAAATCAGACATCTAATTAGCTGTTCTCCATGCTGCAATTTTGCGCCCGCGTTCGTTACGGACTTGTGCGCCCTATTTGACATGCCACAGGAGCTGCTCAGCTCCGAGGTCCAACATAATGCAATATACAAGTGTAGAGGTGATACGCGCTGGGATTAGAGATCGTATGCCAGCGCGTAATGATTGGCTGTGTAGCTGGTGACGTGCGCTGACGGTGGAGGATCAGGGGTCAGCGCGGGGTCGTGGGTTACGGGGTACTGATTGGCTGTGGACGGGTGACGTGCTGAGAGGGAGTGATCGGGTGGCAGCGCGGTGTGATTGGTGGAGGAGTGTTAACACGCGCTGGGGAAAACGGATCGTAGAGAGAGTGCGTCGTGATTGGTTCATTAAGGAGCGATGCTCACGTTGAAGTACGCATCAGCTCCGCCTCTCGTGAGCAGGGGCTATAAAAGGGGATGCACACAGGCGTGAGGGCAGTGTGTAACCAGCGAAGAATGAAGACGGGGATGAAGACCTAGGGCCCTGCGGTACCTAGTCCCGCTGTCCTAACGGGACCGGGACTCTGTGTAACCCAGAGGCGAGTGTAGTGTGTGTAGCCATAAGCGTAAGGTCTACACGAGCCGAATGCAGTGTATTGTGTAGCCAGGGACATAGGGTCTACACGAGTCGAGTGTATTGTGTAGCCAGAGGCGTAGGGTCTACACGAGTGAAGGGTATCGTGTGTAGCCAGAGGCCTAGAGTTTACACGAGAGTAGTGGAGTGTGAAGTCGGAAGAAAGGAGACTACACGTTGTATTTTGATACGTAAAGATTTAATAAAAGTGTGTTCCCGTCAAGAAGTTCCTGCCGTCAATTCCCATACTTCAACTGGCGTCAGAAGTGAAATGGTCTTCCAAGCATGGATACAAGGAGGAACCGTCGGACCCACGGGATTGACCACGGGGACAACCTCGACGACGCGGGTCAACTGGCATCGGGGGGTGAGGAAGAGGAGTTGCCCACGGGGCAGGATCCGCCGACGGCGCCGGACGAGCCACGGGGGACTGACGCCGTGCTTCGCGAAGCGCACTCCCGTCTGGCGGAGCTGCTGCTCGCCGCCGCGTCCATCTTGGCGGAGATCAGCTCGTCGGGAGGAGCGGGAACGGCGGCCGACGTTCTGCAGGGTCGCCCTGCAGATTCCCGCCAAAACGATTTGGCGATGGCCGCCATTTCATCTGCACCGACTTTTGGCGGGAACGGCCATCACCACGTGGCAGCGGTTCTCCATGCGCGCCCGCTGACGTCACCAACGCGCGCGGCGGACCGCCATCACACACCCGCCGATGGGGCCGCCATCTTACACACCGGCGGGGCGGCAGAGAGGAAGCACGAGGAGGAGGACGACTTCATTTTTCAGCAGCGCCTTCCCACGTTGTCAGCCTTCAAGGCGGAAGGCGGGGATTGGAGCCAATTTCAGCGCAGATTTTTGGCGCATCAGGAGATGTCCGCCTGGTCCGACGCTACGGCACTGCGGGCACTGCCTGCCATGCTGGATGACAACGCGCTCGCGGCCTTCACGTCTTCACGCAGGTCGGACCGCTCCACGCTCAAAGATGCGCTGGCTCTCATGGCCAAGGTCTATGGTCCTCCCTCCGCGTGCCGCCATCATTTTTATGCAAGACGGAAGGCGGACACGGAGACCGTGCTCGCCTACCGCACGGCGTTGCTTGCTCTCGCCGACGCCGCGTTCCCTCGTATGGACGAGGAGGGCCAAGATGCCATGGTTTTGGAGCAGCTGCTCAAGTTGGCGCAGGACCTGGGGGTCCCCATCAACACGGCCGATGAGACCGATATTTCATCCTTACGGGTCGCCACAAGCATACAAGCGCACGAGGTCCTTCAACGTAAACAGGGAGTCGTCTGCAACGCTGCCGTGGCCTCAACTCCGGGCCCAGTTGTCACCGTGCCCCAAGTCGTCAGCCCACGAGAGGAGGCGTTCATCGCGGGACGACCGGGGGACTGGAGATCGGGGGGTCGTTCGCCTCTGCGAGCGGCCCGCAAGCTGGAGCAACCGAGATCTCCGACGACTGTCATCACCTGCTATAACTGCGGCCTCCGGGGCCACGTGGCCTCCGGTTGCCGCGCCCCACGTCAGCGCGCCATGGGACCTCGGCTGGACGACGACCAAGGCCCCAAGTCGTCCCTGCAAACCCCGGCAAGTCGCGGCACCTCACATGCTCGGCCCGCATACTCGGCACATATGGGTCGTCGCGTTGCGGCGGGGGAGAGCCGAGTAGAGTTCGGGGATTCGGTTCAGAGAGGGCGATTCGGCCGGGACCGGGGAGACATTAAATGGTCGGAGTTGGGGCACAGAATAGTGGCTGCCTCAGCGGGTTCATCCGTAGTTACCGGATCTATTGATGGGGTCGAGGTCAGGGTGTTAGTGGACACGGGGGCATCGGCGACTATTATATCGGATCTCATTTATAATATTCTCCCTGTACAATGTCGTCCGCTTCTTCCGGTGGATGTGCCATTTTACGCCGCTAACGGGGGATCGTTGGGCATTATCGGTCAGATTAGGGCATCCATTTGCATTGGTGATATCAAATTGTCGGGACCCGTTTTTGTTTCGTCCTCCCTGGCGGTCCCTTGTCTATTGGGCACTGATTTTTTGGCAAAAATGCCCATCAAAATTCTCATTGATCAGCGTTGCATTGAACTACCATCGGGTCGCCGTATTTCATTTTTGACGAGCCCTAATGAAATTCGGACGGCGTGCGCTACCATACAGGCGTTAGCGACACAGACCGTGCACGTGCTCCCGGGTTCACAAATGTTAATTCCCCTCCGGTTGCGGAAGCCATGGGTGAAGGAGGCCTCGGAACAGGGCATGCTTTTGGGTCCTTCTAATAGGGCTGTTGGAGGTCTCGATTTGTCGGTGGCTCACACTTTGGTGGGGGCTGACAGGGATCCGTTTGTGATGGTTTTAAACGCTGGGGCGCGGCCGGCCGTCATTCAGCAGGGCACCGTGCTAGCTCACGCGGCGCGGGTCCCTGCGGAGGAGAGGCTGGTTGCGCAGGCGGATCCGAGTCCCACGAAAAACGTTACATTGAAGGAGGACCTCGATTGGGTTGATTCGCTGTGCGCGGACTCTGACGATTTATCAGCGGTACAGTTGGGTGCGCTGCGCGGGTTGCTCATTGAATTTTCGGATGTCTTCAGTAAACATAAGTATGACATCGGGTGCACGGACCTGCTACGCCACCACATTGAAACGGGCGATGCGGCACCGGTCAGGCAAAATCCCTTCCGACTGAGTCCTGCTGAGAAGGAACATGTTCAGTCGGCAGTTAACGATATGCTAGAAGCCGACATTATTTCGCCTTCCTCCAGTCCTTGGGGAGCGCCTATTGTGCTCGTTAAAAAGCAGGACGGGTCCCTGCGATTTTGCGTCGATTTCCGTCGCCTGAATAAGATCTCTGTGGCCGACGCGTATCCGCTCCCCAGGATGGACGAGTCTCTCGACGCATTGTCTGGTGCGCGATACTTTTCGACTCTTGATTTATTATCCGGATTCTGGCAGTTGCCACTCGACGAAGAGTCTAAGCCTAAGACCGCATTTCGGACTCCAGGGGGCCTGTTTTAGTTTAACCGGTTACCCATGGGACTTCACTCCTCTCCGGCGACGTTTCAGCGTCTTATGGAATTGGTTTTGTCGGGCTTGCAGTGGGATACGTGCCTCATTTACCTTGACGATGTCATTGTTTTTGGTAAAACGTTTGAAGAACACCTCCAGCGATTGAGGGGGGTGTTCTTGCGAATGCGATCGGCTAAATTAAAGTTTAAACCGGCCAAATGCCACCTTTTTCGTAAATCCGTGAGGTACTTGGGTCACATTGTCGACTCTTCGGGGATTTCTACCGATCCTGCGAAGACGGACTGTGTCAGTTCGTGGCCAACGCCCACGTCAGTGTCAGACGTACGCAGTTTCATTGGTTTTGCTTCGTATTATCGCCGATTCGTTGAGCACTTTGCCACCATTGCAAAACCCTTGCACGCTCTAACGGCGAAAGGAGTGAAGTTCCGATGGGGACCGGAGGAGGAGGCTGCATTCTGCTCCCTCCGGGACGCCTTGGTTAGGGCCCCACCCTTGCGCTATCCGGACTTCGCGAGTCCCTTCTTGCTAGACACGGACGCTAGCAACACGGGCATTGGGGGAGTGCTGTCCCAAGTCGTTGGAGGGGTCGAACGAGTGGTCGCCTATGGTAGCAGGGTGTTGTCGCCAGCAGAGCAGCGCTACTGCGTCACCCGTCGCGAATTGCTTGCCATTGTTTTTTTTGTACAACAATTCAGGCCATATCTCTATGGTCGTCATTTCACGGTCCGGACGGACCACGCGGCGCTCCAGTATTCATTGCGGGTCGCCCAGCCCTCGGGCCAATTGTCGCGGTGGTTGGAAGTCCTCCAGGACTATCAGTTCACGACTACGTACCGTAAAGGCTTGCGACACACAAATGCCGATGCCCTGTCGCGGTTGTTGCCTTGTCACAAATGTGCGTGCTTATCGGGATCGGCGCGCTGTAAACCGCCGGTTACGGAAGGTAGGGAGGCGTTGGTTGCGGCCGCGAGCACACCAATTGGGGATGGTCCCGCTACCCCTGGGGGTCAGGACTCGCTGCTCTCAATGTCATTGATTGAGTGGGGCCGTCTCCAAATGGCGGACAGCTCCCTGCTGGCATTGCGCCGCAAGACGGGGGGTTCCGAAGGTAACCACGACCGAACTGGCTCCTACGAGCTTAAGCAAGGCCTATTGATGAGATGGGACAGTTTGTCCCGGCGGCATGCGATTGTGGTGCCTGCTGCTGTGAGGGGGAAGGTTGTCTTGGCCGCACACGAACGCCTCTTGCATTTGGGAGTTAACAAAACGCTTGCCCTGCTTCAGCGTGACTATTATTGGCCGGGAATGGGGGGTGACGTGGTGAACATTCTGAAGGGTTGTGTTGAGTGCGCCAGACGGAAACCACCGCCTGTGCCAGCTAATCCACCGCTGCAATCCATCCAGGTCTCGCGCACTAACGAGCTCGTTGCACTCGACATTCTGGGGCCTTTTCCGGTCACGCCTAGGGGTAATAAGTACCTGTTGGTGGGGGTCGAATATTTTACCCGGTGGCCTATGGCGTGGCCACTCGCCAACCAGTCGGCGGCGGCTGTGACGGACGCCTTTGTCCAGGGCTACGTCCTGGACAAGGGGGCTCCCGAACGCTTGCTGACTGACCAAGGGAAGAATTTTTCGAGTAAATTACTGCAAGAGGTGTGCGACCTGTTGGGTACCAAGAAGGTGCGTACCTCCCTGTACCACCCGCAGACGGACGGGATGGTGGAGAGGCTTAACAGGACATTGACTTCTATGTTGTGCCAGCAGGTGTGTGAGGCGCATGTTGATTGGGACCTGCAGGTCCCTGGGGTCCTCGCCGCGTATAGAATGGCCCCCCCATGCAGCTACGGGATTTTCCCCGTTTTATCTGATGTACGGTCGGGAAGCCGACCCGCCCATGGAAACGCAGCTGGGTCTGTCCGCACCACGAGCAAATTCGAAATTGGCAGAGCATATTAAATTTAATATTCATAAGCTGACAGAGGCAAGGGATTCCGCACGGCTTAATTCACGGGCTCGCCAAATTGCAAACGAGCGGTTGCGGGCACGGAAGGTGTCCGTGCACAATTGGGAACCAGGTGACAGGGCCTGGCTGCATTGCCCGCAGGCACCTTTGGCTACGTCGCCTAAATTGTTGAAGCCGTGGCGGGGACCCGTGGAGGTCGTGCGGGTTGCACGCCCCCAGTGCGTTCAGATAAAATGGGGAAAACGCCGTTGGTACGTCCACCCCTCCCGACTGAAACCGTTCTCGCCTCCGTATGGCCTCCCCTTGTGTCATGAGGGCCGAGCATGTGATGTGACCAGCGACCCTGAGGGGGAATTGTCTTTGCCTGCTCCTCACATGTCTCCGCCTGATCCGCTCCCAGGTGTCTCGGAACTGACAGCTGCCGACCACCGGCGGCCGGATCTTGAGCGGCCGGAGCCACCGGACGGTCGCCAACGTCCCGTCCCATACGACGGACCGGCCAGACGGACTCGCGCTAGGTCGCGCTACTTTGTGTGACCTGCCACGTGAGGAGTCGAGGCAGCCGGAGCGCCTCGGCACTGCGTTTAGTCACAGAGACACTTGGCGCGTTCGGTTTCCGGTGTTCGCTTTTATTGTGTTGTTCGTCGGGCTGTATATTGCTTCATATTTAAGTGTTGTGTTGTTGTTGTTGCGTTACGGGGCACACTGAGAGGTGGAGTTTCTTTGTTACTGCATTGACGTTAGGTTGTGTTGTTGGTTAACAGCCGGGCCGGCTGCAAGCTATGTGGGAGGGGGTGATGTAGAGGTGATACGCGCTGGGATTAGAGATCGTATGCCAGCGCGTAATGATTGGCTGTGTAGGTGGTGACGTGCGCTGACGGTGGAGGATCAGGGGTCAGCGCGGGGTCGTGGGTTACGGGGTACTGATTGGCTGTGGACGGGTGACGTGCTGAGAGGGAGTGATCGGGTGGCAGCGCGGTGTGATTGGTGGAGGAGTGTTAACACGCGCTGGGGAAAACGGATCGTAGAGAGAGTGCGTCGTGATTGGTTCATTAAGGAGCGATGCTCACGTTGAAGTACGCATCAGCTCCGCCTCTCGTGAGCAGGGGCTATAAAAGGGGATGCACACAGGCGTGAGGGCAGTGTGTAACCAGCGAAGAATGAAGACGGGGATGAAGACCTAGGGCCCTGCGGTACCTAGTCCCGCTGTCCTAACGGGACCGGGACTCTGTGTAACCCAGAGGCGAGTGTAGTGTGTGTAGCCATAAGCGTAAGGTCTACACGAGCCGAATGCAGTGTATTGTGTAGCCAGGGACATAGGGTCTACACGAGTCGAGTGTATTGTGTAGCCAGAGGCGTAGGGTCTACACGAGTGAAGGGTATCGTGTGTAGCCAGAGGCCTAGAGTTTACACGAGAGTAGTGGAGTGTGAAGTCGGAAGAAAGGAGACTACACGTTGTATTTTGATACGTAAAGATTTAATAAAAGTGTGTTCCCGTCAAGAAGTTCCTGCCGTCAATTCCCATACTTCACAAGCACTAATCACCACGGCTAAGATGGCTATAGCCACAGGTATTGAACTACGGCTGTGGTCTTAAATGATTCCTTGACAGATATATCGTTCAGAGACATGACTTACTGGCGGTAGAATACGATTAAGGTGACAGATTGGCATTTTTGAATAATTTGCTAACACGATTTTATTTAACCTCTCTTGTATATGCTAACTTCTACATTTCAACTGTAATGCATTGCTTCTTTGGGTAACACATTCGAAGAAAGACAAAGACGCTCATGAAATTGTGAACAGTTTAAAAGGAGCGCTTAACAGAGCCCCAATCTTATCTCTTATTCTGAAATCCAACACGGCACTTTACTTTAATGGCTCAGTAATGCAGTAGTTTTTTTCTGTATTTGGGAAAGTGCAACTTTTTTAATTCACGGCAGAAGCCTAATATAGATAGATGTTTCGTTCCATTCGCACAGATCTCTTTCTTCTTTAACTTTTTTTCTTCAGTTCAAAACAAACATTGCGAAGCAGCTAGAGCTAAAGAGTGCTACATTCACATGTCAGATGTGTGCGTGTATGAATCAGCATCAGCACAATATGCTCGAGTTTTTTTTTATCCCTGATCACAGGAAATGGACATCACTGTAGTCCTTGGAATAATGACTTCCCGTGTTGGTCCAATACCAATCAGTGGTTTATAATGGTTGCACTCCAAGATTGCTATCAATTGCAAACCAAACAGCTCAGAAGAGATGTGCATTAAGGCAGTGGAATGGAAATTGATTTGCTTGGTGTAACTTGTGCAAGAACGCCTCTTTGCAAGATCCCAATCTTGATCTGCCTTCGGGGTTGGACAAATGAACCATGCCATACGGTACTGTGCTATACAGAGAAATCAACCAATGCGCTGAAACCTAAATCACTTTACACCAGTACGCACCCGTGTAGTTGCCATCTACGCAGCTCCATAGAATAAGCATGAACCAATGCCGGCTATACCGATAGTCTTCATTCAGTCGGGTTTGTCTGGGTTAGTGGCCCATGAACATACTTCCACACCCGGCACACCACATCCAGTATACATATCGCTGTGCCTGGCTACTGGTAACATGCCTCCTGCAAATTTACCAGCGACCCTGAACATATTCAACGCGAAATCAAGCCCCTGGCGATGCCAATTTACTTTGCATGCAAGCGCACTGTTAAATCTCCCCGCATATTCCCCACTGTGGCTCAGCGGCGATTTGCTGTTTGTTGTTATATGCGCGGCTTAAGAAACACGCACCACACGTAAACTGCCCCGGAGCCCATGACGTGGTCCTTAATTCCTGAGCGGTATCGGCGGCGGCTGTGGTGGAATTTGATGAAACCCGCAGCTGTCAGACCACATGTCCCAAACGCCCCTGTCACAAGACGGCCAATTGCTTGGACGCCTTTTACCCGAGCTTAAATGTTACACAAACATCGGGGGGGTCGGGGGGGGGGGTCCGGTCCGGCGAGCTGACCGCACACGCCCCCACAATCGGCGCCACACATGTTGTATTCCCCCCCCCCCTCCACAAGACGTTCCAGACGGAGGGGAGTTGGCCTAACAGCGCAGTTGCTTGCCAGAGAGGACCACGCTGACGTTGATTTAGAGAAGTTACGAGAGGCGCCTCTGAGTGGGTGGAGTTGGAGGGGGTGGAGAGGGAGGGGGGTTGGAGAAGGCGGGGGTTAGGGGGGGTAAGGGGGGTTCAGAAGGGGGGGGGGGGGGACAGAATTATGTGCAGCGCTCTCCCCTGGGCTTTCGACGTGTAGTTTGGCATAACGACGGCACTGTGCTTGGGAAATGTAAGCGGGCAAAGCGCTCGATTTTCGTCCGCGGACAAGTGGCGAAGGGAGGGCGTGCGTTTTCGGAAAGTACCCCTGTGCAGTTCTCATTACCCATGCAGACACACAAAAAAACACGCTCTGCCCTTTCAAAAGTAGGACGAGAACATCAGCATGTGGAGTGACACATTGGTTTAATTAGGATTAGTTGTCAACCCTATCAAAGTTGAAGACGCATTGAGGCCCCCTATTATCTTTGTCTGCTCATGTGTTAAACAGCTTACGCAAAAGGCTATTTGTTTGTACCTGGAGAAAATAAAACGAGTGAATTAGCGTGCACCATTTCTCATGGCTTGATCCTGTGGGTTCCTCTCCCGGGTATCCAACGTCCATGGAAGCAAGATAAATGAAAACTATAGTTCCCACCGCCTGGCTCGTTGCAGTTAAACTGCTGGGCGATGGCTCAAAGACCTCATGTTGGTGGCACAGCAGTCGAGAACAGCCTCCGGTCACGTGAAATGTCTGCCAGCTGTGGTGTCGGGGGGGGGGGGGCGGTTTATAGCAAACAGAGGGATCCATTAAGGACTATTTCAAGGCCCCGTTGCCAGGTGTAGCAAAGGTTTTGGCTGTATCAGGTGTGCGGAATATGCCTCGGCACTTATCTGCGCGTTTGCAGGAGTTTCCGCCATTGCTTTGAAGGTCGTGAGTTGCCCAGCCACCAAAGTCGG
This sequence comes from Lethenteron reissneri, assembly GCF_015708825.2. Lineage (NCBI taxonomy): Eukaryota > Metazoa > Chordata > Hyperoartia > Petromyzontiformes > Petromyzontidae > Lethenteron > Lethenteron reissneri. The sequence goes on along the minus strand of NC_083798.1, from coordinate 14,962,027 downwards.
AGTTTCCCGCCCCCTCTCCACCCCTCTCCACCATAATAATGCACATTGTGTACTGTACGTTGCATCAGGTGTGACTTTATAAACTTTAAATTCTTGAGAGATCACAAATTGGAATGCGGGAATTCTGGTACGCGCCCTCGTTTGGAGACACGTGCGGCGTTTACCCATTACACACAACCAAGTGCATGTATTCAATGTATGCTGCCCTTTTTTAGGAGTAGTATAAAGAGTAGCTTGAGACAACAGATGAACAACAATAACTGGCATTCGCCACTAAGTTGGCCGTGATGTCACCACGGTCCTTGTACCAGAATTGGTGCATTTCAGGTGCAGACACATCACACATGCAGGTGGGAATCAGCATTATATTTACGCAGCATGGAGATAGCACTTCTGCAACTAAATGGAATTGATAGCATTTCATAATTTCCAAACATTTTTGATAAGATAAGAGTATAGAATAGTTGTTAGCAAAACGTAAATGCCCCAGATACCAAATATATAGTTTCCAATAAATTGTCACTATGCCCTGCCAACATTAAGATAAAACGACCTTTCATTGTAATGTTTAAAATAAGCCCAGTGACTGGCTATAGGCAATGGCCCAACCGTGCATATATACACACGATTATGATCGTCGCCTAAGGGTATAATTTATTTAGTAAAATAGGTGTGACAAATTAACTTTTATTTTACCAGTGGGTCTAATGTCCATAGTGTAAGCAGTATATCGTATAAAAGCCATGTGCAAGATCTTTCCTTTGGCACTATTTGGTTACAGGACATCCATCCTTCCGCGAATTCCGATAAGAAACCCAAAACAGAATCAACGGGTTTCTTTTTTCCCCGGTCTCTGTTTTTAGCTTTGTTGACACAGCCTCCGTAGCCTGTAGATACCTTTGTACCGTTGAAATGTGCGCGTTTATAAAATCGCCTCTTTTAATCGGCTTGGCTTTATGGGCGCGCAAGCCGGGAGAAGAGGTGGCGTTTGTGCTTCTGGGTTCAAACGGCAGCATTCTCTTAGAGTGCTCGTGTACGGGGGCAGTACACAAAGCCACAAAAACACAACAGCAGCAGAGACAATGGCATCACAGAGAAAGAACTAATGAAGGGAAATGTACATTGTCTGAAAAAAGCAACCATTTATTCAATCTTAAGTGGTACTTTCTATTTTTGTTTACTTGTTAACTAACTTTAGAATGTTGGTGAAATATGTACTGGCAGATTCAACCAGTGAACAGCACAGCCTAGTCACGTCAGGCCATACATCACACGAGCAGCAGTCATTCGTTGGCGCAGTGTTGTTCGTAATTTATTTTGCGTTGAGTTCCTTGCTCATTTACCCAATGCAGTGTTTATTTTTTCTTTATTCATTCATGTATTGATTTGTCATTAAACAAATAGGCACGTACGTCCACACACACACACACACAGCAGGGTCCACACACCAAAATATGATTAATTGCACAGCTACTAAGTAACACAAAGTGCACTGTATCCAATTTCATTTTCGTAAAATAATCAAAAACAAAGAGCACAATTCAAACAGCTTCAAATCACGAGAATAGAGTCTCAGTGCCACCCCCCACGTCCTCTGTACGGGCGACGGTGAGCACATGCGCTTGAGAATTTTGTTTTAAAACACAGTTCCAGCAGTCAGCGTGCGAGCCCTGTTTGAAGTCACAGATGCCTCGGAGTGGCCAAACGTAAGACTGCCTTGCTAATTGTGTTAAAATATACATAATGCCACGACTAACGTTTGCCAATGAAGCACAGCGGTCTCTATATGCGGAAATTAGTTATTCTTCCATAATTGTGTGAGATTAGAGAGGCCAACCTTGGTGGTGTATTTCAGAACTAGCTTTGCTTTCAAGACATAATGCTAAACATACTCACGGTGTTTTTACTGTGCACAGTGAGCATATTCAAATGAGTTAATTGATTAAAATTAGCCCTCTTAAAGCATCGGTGCATGCGCGCCATAATCTAACAATTAGTACCATAGGACAAGCAGTCAAAATGTTCCCACCACGTCCAACCAAAAAGGGTATCTTTAATTATCTGACAGGTAAAGTGTTTACTTGCCATTGTTGATGTGAAACATTGGCTTTCCAGAAGGGTATTGGCACAACATCTGGCAAGTCGCCAAATTGCTCTATTTTACTTGACATCAATGCCACCATAAAAAAACAATTCTGTTACTTCTGCAAATTGATGGGACAGCCGGTGTCAAGCTTTTTCATCGAGTATTTCTGAACCCTTTTATATCCTTGATCTCCATGCAGTACCCAAGTTGGGCTTGCCTTTAAAACCGACAAACTTCAGAGTGAGTGGCATGTGCCATCCCTCCGGGACCTCACTACCAATCCATGATGCGGCAATGTCTGCACATTTACATGATTCTCTTTTGTACGCGCAGAGTCGAACTCTAGCTCTGAAATTAAAACCGTGAGCTCCGAATTATTTAAGACCCACAGAGCTCTGCTGTCGATTTTTGCGTCTTCTTCTTCTTCTTTGCATTAGCTGTTAACAAAGCTCAAGAAACTTGGACAAACCGTCCATCAGCGATGAGGCAATAAGCCCTGTCAACAATCCGTGAGCCAGCCAACACACTCTGCTTTTCAAATAACAGCCGAGCATTTTGTCACGATGACTGAGGAAAAGGAGAGTAGTAAGGCTCTCCCGGTTTAACACAGAGTCTGTCCTCTGGCTGCTGCCTCATTAGGAAAATTTTGCTGACACCGCTCCACCCACGCGTTTACAGCTTTGCCTAATGGAGTATGCAAAAGCAATTCACGAATTTCTGTAGGAGCCTCGGTTTAAATCAATCGCCTAAGCCCAAGGCAATGGCAAGGATTATAGAAGGTTGCCGACCACGCAGATTTTGCATTGATTACTCGCGCGCGTTAGCTTATTGATGTTGACAATTTCGGATTTTAAACTGAAGGCGTCGCACGCATAACGGAGAGGGTCGAGTCCGTTAGCGCAATCCTTCGGCGTTTTCGAGCGATTAATTGTTTAACAAGGTGCTTCAGATTCCACATGCACGCTCTCCGGTTTCATTGAAATTCTCGATGGTCAAAACCAGCAGTGTCCCGTGCATTCCAAGCGTTAATTACATAACACGCGGTACGGGGACATATTTAAATAAATAACGCGCTTACTTTTTTTTTAATTTCCGCAAGGTAACTGAAGAACGAGAGCTGAAATTCAGGATGCGACAACAACCATTTAAGTGCCACAGTCGTGGTTTGGCTAATGGAGCCTTTGTAGTTGGACCGAGTGCGTGATTTATTTTGTTACGAGTGAGCAAAGGCAGGACAACTCCATGTGTTGCTATACATGGTCTTGTGTGGCCAAAAAGTCCTTTGTGTTTTGCCCCACGTGTGATGCGAAACGTGTAAATATGTTACTTGGCAAATTCTCAGTTGGCAATGTAGTGCAAACCTCCGTATCGAGCAGATGTTCATAAAAAAACTTGCACAAATTATTCAACTAGCGCTAACACCATCGTGCGATTTAAGCGTTTGTTCTTTCTTTCATGTCACGAAGTAAGGCCATCGCTTTCAAATAACCGGAAACAAATGTGCAGTGTTTGTGCACGTGCGTGCAGGAGCGTGTGTAATAGCACATATTATAAGGCTATTTTCTAAAAAATAACATGCACTTATTTTGCACAAACCATTGAAAATTTGCTCATGACATCATAATCACAGCCATCAACTCGTGATAGTCGGCCTGTATATAGGCCACGTGAGGACAGCACTTTGGTCTTGAACAACTGTGTTCGGTTGCCTATTATTTGACGATCGCTGTCGAGTCTTAAGACAAGACGAGGAAAAAAGAAAAGCCCTATAAATCTATCCTAACAAGATGTTTCCACTGACACTGTGGACCCTTCGCATGTTTGATTTTCACCCGCGGCTTTGCTGCTCAATATTAACGTTGAGATGCTCATAACCCATATTTCTGGAGGCATAAGCAAACATGGAGGCGTCAGCTACCTGCAAATTAAGTAGAGTGGTGTGTGCCACGGCCGACAAAATACCGTTATTGCTGGATACACGGGCCTGCCTACCATTTGACTCGAGTCGGCCGTTTCTGTACGTGGCATAAAAAAAACCAATAAGACCGTGCTTAAGCGGGCCGTCGGTGCCCAATGTCACACGCAGAGCAGCTGGTAACTCACTGGTGAGAAGAGAAGAAAGAAAACAAACCCCGCTTATCTTCTACGGTTCTTTCGGTAAAGTCACGTAGAATGGAAATAATAAAATAATAAAAATAAAACATAATAAAATAATTCTCACGACGTTTCGGCCACCACGCAAGCAGCCGTCCTCAGGTGGAGAGCAGGTCTGTCGAGAAGACAAAGTCGTGAGAATTATTTTATTATGTTTAATTTTTATTATTTTATTATTTCCATTCTACGTGACTTTACCGAAAGAACCAAGAAGATGAATCCCTGCAGTCACGAAAGCTTTAAATCGAAACCCCGCTTACTCGCTGATGACAATATGGCAAGCCGAATAGTCCCTGTGTGACAGGCGCGCGTTCGCACAACATGCACGCTGTCGCACGCATGTAGGCGACGGAGGAAACTTAACCAAGCACCAAGACGACGCTCGCCAAAGAGCAGATTGTTCCATGCGTCACGGAAGCACAAGAATGTTGTGCCTCGGCTACACTCTGCCGGGTCAAATACTTTGGCATTGAGTCTCTCTCTCTGAGAAGAAGAAGAAGGTTTTAAAGCTATACTCAGTATTAACTGTGCTCGGCGTCTAAACTATTGACATAACTAATGAGGTATTTTTAAGCTAGTGAACCATTAAATGAAGCGGATAATGTCCCCATGAACAGAAATGACTTCACGCGCATGCGTGCTTTAACTTGCAGTTCCACCGCTTTTACAGACATTTCCAATCTGGTTCCCGTTCAAAAAAAGTGTGTTTGTTTTTCGTGATAAAAAAAAAACCCCATTCCCATTGTCTTGTGTAACTTATCGTGACATTCACGACTGGAATATGCAACCTAAAGCATCCCTATTTGTTAATTGAGCAGCAATACAACAGCAAAACAAGCTCAATAATGATGCGTTTGCTATCATTGCCACAATGCAGTCCACCACTACCCCAAGAACGAAAGAGTCATAAAATATGGCCCTGCCTGACTCTGGTCGAAATCTAAATCAATAAAATTTAGAACTACTGGTTTCTGAAATTCTATAGACATTTGTCCACAATTTGTCTTAGGACATATATCTGGTCTATCTATCCCTATCCGAGTGTTAACTCGCATTGACTCTCCCTTTGGAATATTTTAGCAGCATTTTTCATTCTTTTGAGGATTGTAATGTTCAGCGTCTTCCCTGCAATCGCGTGCACATTTATCTCTTCGATAATTCTTTACATTGACTTCCTTTCACCCATCTTTGGCCTGAGAAGTGTGATATATATATGGTCGGTGAAATTACTTGATAGACGTCTTCATTTAAAAGTCCTGTCTTTCGCACAATATGAACCAATAAAACAATTACACTGTTAACCTCGGGCATAACATTGTGAGCGTGGCAATAACCTTTTATTCCTAGATTTAAAAAGTTTCATGAAACGAGAAAAAAATATCGCCAGTTGCACCACAATGACTTGGGCACTGCACCATGAAATCGGCGAACCTGAGCTTCGTTCCTGGTCAAGGCTGACATCGGTACCGAATGATATCTGAAGACGAACCTGGGAACCCCCCCCTCTCCCCGCCACCACTTCACCAATCCGTACTGATTGGCTTGCTAAAGTATAGTCAAACATGACCGAAAGGCATCGGAATACCTTCATCCATTAGTGGATTGACAAAAGTCATGCATTATTATCATTCGTTTTTATTATTATTATTGACAAATAGGGAGAATATATGTATGGCTATACGTTGGATGAGTCATGAGGTGAATTGTGATTGTCATCATTAATTCACTTACTGTGATTACCTGTCTAAATGCATGTCTTCCCATTTCTCGTTTATTCCCAGCATTGTCAAGTTGGACCGCTGTCTTCTCTCCCACTTGACTGGTGTGAGTGCTGACCTACTTTTCATGAATAGGATCTCAATGTTTCGGTTTATCACCCTGTTTATTCAAATCAAACTCACAACTGGCAGCTTTTGTACTTTTTAAAAATAATTTATTTTTCACGTCTGAGAAATTAACGCATTGGAAAAACAGAATTTTCTTACAATTTCACATTCTCATCTGGCCAAGGATTTTTTTGTCGTATTTTCCTCGATGAGACTAAACGGATTATACCATTAGGCTTCTCTTTGGGTGTACATCAGTCAATTAAGCAAATTGTGTAGTTTGTTAGGTGTATATGTTTCCTTGGCTGTTGAAAAAAGACCATTCTGTTTTACACAAATTAGGCTTATATCCTCTGTTAGTCATCCTAAATATTTTCCCAGGCTGTGGCAGAATATTTTTAAATGGAGTCCCTAAGGAGAAAACAAGGTTAAAAGGTCTACTCTGTGGCTGAGTTATGGTTCTAGTCTCCTAGCAATATGCACCCCAGAGCATCATTTATGCAAAAGCAGTGGGAAGGCCTAGGCTTTTTATGCCACAGCCTAGCAATGTGCTGATTGAAGGTCTTACTGATGAACATTTGTACTTTCGTCAGCATGTCATTAATTCTCTGCTCTCACTCACGCACATTATCTCAGCCCTCCAGCTTCCTCACATCAATTGTCTTATTCGTCTACCTGTGTTACAAGCGCTTTGGTTTCGGCTTAAGCATGATATTTTTTGACATTCACAAATAAACACTGCACCGCTAATGGCTGTGGGGGCAGTGCGGCGCCACGGCGGATAGTATGAGCTCAGTGACCTTGAGCGAGATTCCCAGTTACGGCTAAACATGAGAACCGGTCCTTCCTGCGTACGCTCCCCTCGGATTCCCTCCACTTTGACATCCCAGTCTGACCAGCATGTTGAAACTATGGTCAAACAAGAACATGGCGTTCATCCAGTAGTGGGTCGAGAAAGGGCTTTAAATGGACATTATATTCCTACGAGTATTGTGAACAATTGTACAAACTCACCCAGCAGCTTCGACTCATAAAACCTGTGTGTAGTTATTGCCGTTTACATGCATCCTGCTTTTTTGTCACCGAATCCCTTGATTACCACATTTATGGCCAAGTTGAATGGTAGTAAATTGTTTGTTGCTAATTACCAGCCTTTTTTACCGACAGTAAAATTTCCAGGAGGAGTTTCCAAAATCCAAATACCCTACAAGCACAGACCAAGCGCAGCATAGGCTTATGCAAATTTTTTGCCGTTAATTAGCAAACAATTCTGAGAGCATATTTACATTTTCATTTTAACACATAGGCTTTCGCGACCAATATCATCCATAATAGAGGTTTGTTTTGGGTTAGAGGCACGTAAATATATAAATGTGTCGTTAAACCCACCACCATCTGACAGCCAATTTAATAAGGTTTGTCACGTAAACAGAACATGGCAATTCGTTACTAGTACAGCACACCGCTGTGTTGGAGAGCAAAGCCACAACATTTACAATCTGAGTACGACGTTTCATAGTAATTACAACTAGCTTCATCAGGCGATAGCCAGATTTGTTGTAAATGTTGTGGCTTTGCTCTCCAACACACTGGTGTGCTGTGCTAGTAACAAATTGTCCACGTTCTGTTTACGTGACAAACCTTACTAAATTGTCTGTGTCGGGTGGTGGCGGGTTTAACAACGCATTTATATATTTACGCGATCTAACCCAAAAAAAACCTGTATTATGGATTACATTTTCATATGAACTTTTTTTGTGTATCTTTTGAAAATTGCCGCGGGTTTCCCTCTGCACACTGCAATGGAATCTACACAAAATGACCACCTCCAGTTCACGTGTTTAACTGATTTTTAAACTTTTTTGCCAGTCTCATTTTTTCCCCCATTTACCTCATTGGAACTTAACGGTTTAACCTCTGCTTGTACATTATAATGTGTATCATGACGCTACACATAACAATTGTTGTAAAATAATTTCAGCCAACTGTCAATTCACCGCCGAAGGTCTCCCCACGCTTTGCCCGGTTATAGAGGTTCTTTGACCAATCTTCTTCATGGTGATCGACGTAGGTTAGATAAGTGGGGGTCGCAGGCTCGGGGCTGGTTCAGATATCACCCACGAATGATGTTATCCGTGGCCAAGGATAGAGCTTAGGTCATCAGGTCCTTAGCGCAGTGCATCACTGCTGCGACCCCAGTATATGTTTTCACGCGTCTATATGTAAACCCCCATTATGTGTCTAAATCATGTGTGCATGTAAATAAAATATAAATACTCTTATTAATAAAGTTATATTATTTCACCTCCACTTAATGTGAAAATTGCATCGAATCAACGACGCATTATAACTTCACCTCATTAAAGCAAGATTTGAGTCAGGCATTATTTACTTAGCGTATACATTATTTTGATTTCCTGCACATTTCAGGCAGAATCTCGATCCGAACCAATCTAACAAAGTCGCGTCTTAGCAACGTCTCTACAATGTCGTGAGGTTTGCTTGTGACCTTCTTTTTCATAAATAAATTCTCAAATAACGTAATCATTTTTTTTCATCCTTTGGCTCCGACTATGCATATCAAATTTAGTATCAGCCAGACTGCCTAGCTCATCAGAGCCTTTTCCACCAGCTGGGTCCCATCCCACAACGGCCCCTGTGAGGCCAATAGCATGACTATACTGTTCATATTTTCAGCAAAAAATATTCCTGTCAGCGTGACCCAATCCTGTCCAGGGTACGTGCTCGGTTTCTGCCTTTACGGCTCCACTACTGCACACTGCCAAATTGCATGCACGTTCATAGGTAACACCCTTTTCTGTGTGCTTCCAATTAGTGTTTTTTTTTGGTTTGCTGGCAAATCACTACGATGCGGCTCAGTGGTCTAATAGACACTTGCTTGTGTTTGATATCAGCATTGACCAATTTGAGCCTCTGGTTTGGCCCCGCTGATAATGTGTTACGGGAGGATTGTCAATAAACCTACCATCCTCTGCGAGGACATTAGACCCTCCACTCGGATTCCGTAGAGGTATGACACTCTGTTCAAGCGGAGGTCATCATGTGCTGGTATTCCAGCCAAATATGCCAATAAAATTAGCCCGGCTGCAACGTCCTCTTCCCTCACCTGCCGAGAGAAGACGCCTTTCTAAGAAACGACGCTGGGTGGATTGTTGCATCACAGGATGATGAGAAACAGTGATGGCTCGGGGTGGCCTTCATCCAGCAGTGGATTGTTCATAGCTGATGGTAATAAAAAAAACCTTAAGGACAATTCCCTGCATAAACTATTCTCCAATCTTCACAACAATTTGCACTGGCTATGAAATAATTTATAGCAACTGTGGGTGAGGTTAAATCACTTTGGGAAAAGGTGAAAAAAGTAATGCTGAAATATTGTAATTCAATTTTAATTAAATGAATATTTTAGCACATTGAAAAGGTATCTATGCTTTGGCATTTTCACACTTTAACGACCACGGGGAGGGAGACATGCACACTCCAAATATACAGGCATCAGGGTCGGCATCGAACCCACGACCTTCTGTATACCAAGGGAGGAAGTTAACATCTCACCACCGTTATGGAGGAGTGGTGGTGGAGTGCTTATCGCACTGTTCTATAAACCCAGTGACTTGAGTTTGACTCAGAGCCAAGACGAATATCAGTGGTGAGTGATATCTGAACCGGTTGTGGACCTCCATTCACTAATATGTACTGAATAGTACGGTGAAGTCGGGTCAAAGAACCACCATGACCAACATGACATGTGGAGGCCTTCATCCAGCAGTTGATTGACTAAGGGCGATACATTTGTATTGAGTGATAAACACAAATTTCAACTTTACATTCAAGCTGAAGTTAAGAAACGCCGTATTCTTCCATGGCGTTTTGGACAAAAAAATAATCAGAGCCAGCCGCAAAGTCAAGTAAAGTGCGCTCAGTGACATTAACAACAAAGGCAACGATAGCATTTAAATAAAGTTTTAGATCGCATATGGTGTACCCAGAGCCCCGCTCATTTCAGGGAAACAGCTGTGGACGTTTTATGGATCAATAGGCAGACAGTGTTCGAGGAGACGAGGATACCGCACTGGGTACGTAACCTTGTGGCTGTTCTGGAGAGAGAGAACCTGGCACAAATGAACAAATGAGTTTAACTGCTCGCTGAGTGTCTGCCAGAATATGTATTCTATTCCCACAGCTCAATACTGGCCGCTTGGTCCAGCTGTTTGTGCACTTAACAAAAAAAACCCCAACATAAATGGTTACAACTATTGCGCTGCTCGATGTGCAGAGCTTGTCAAGAGTGTGTGGCCGATATCGACTTAATGCACGTGTATATACACACACCCATAAGAAATCAAGCGTCTCTAAATGTCAGCATTTTGTTTAAAAATGTGAACGTGTACACAACAATGCAAGAACACGGTGTACAGAAGAAGAAGAAAAAAAATCAACTCTGCGCTTCGAAAAAAAAAGAAATTCCTCACATCTCCGGCCCGGCCCCTTGCCATTAATACAGCCGCACATGCCGCACCCACCCCACACACACCCCCCCTATTCACATCTCCGACAGAGGCGGCTCAAATGGCCAGCTTCATTACGCGCACTGAGCGGCACGGGGAAAAGCCTGCGTTTCCCCGGCTCTCGTGTAATTAAACCCCGCCAGCCCCGGAGCTGGCTCAGCATCCAAGGGAGCCATCAATATCGGGGCGCGCGTGAGGGTGCGCCACTGCCGTGTAATATCAGCCAGACACCAACTTATTGCAAGGCTCAACGCAAGCCACGTTTGACCGGGCGCAGGCGTATGGCGGGGGTTTGCGTGCACCACACGCTGCACTCGAAGGCCAAACAAACAAAAAAAAAGAGCCGGAGCCATTGCGTTCGAAGCAACGTTTCGGCAGTGAGCAGGGATGAGCTCAAATGACATCTGCGCCACGGGGCTTGCCACGTCACTGCCGTAGAAACGGCACTGTACATCGTAAGATCAAATTATATCGCCAATTCCCGCGGCTCATCCATCAATGCTCGGAGTGCATTCGCCGCGATTGCAGAGGCCAAATATGCTTCGTATGGCGGGGAATTGATTAGCAATGTTGCTATGCTCGTGTCGAGGTGGCGAGTGGATGAGCCTGTGGACGGTTTCAGGAGTATCTTGGTGGCCGGAGAATGGTTACAGCGGGCAGTATTATGCCATTGTGCTTTTGCTGTAAGTCACAAACACACAGGTGTGCCACATCTTGGAACTGTGTTTAATTAGACAGACACATTGTTTTGAGCTCTCGGTGTGGTTTTTAATTTGAGGTACACATTGGTGCGTTTAGTAGAAATTGTTTTTCTGTGATAAATGTATGTACACAATCATGTGACAGCAAATGGAGCACTGAAAAGTTTGCATCATGCTGTACAATACTTTAAACGTATAACGTATTCCATTGCTATAAGAAATATGTTAGAGCACAATGCCGTTTCATTTCTATTTTAAAGCACAATGCAGTTTCATTTCAGTAAAAAAAATCCACGTATAATTTAAAGTTGGCCATAACCCAACCAAAGCAAGTTGCATGCTGTCGAATTTTTTATTACTGAAACAAGCTAGGGCATGACTACAATACGTCAGGTTATAACTGCAATCTGTAATAAAAAATTTAGCTCACGGCTCTCTTTCACGTTACAATATCAGAGGACAACCTCATTAACTTGATGCCATAAATGAAGAAATACAATGTTTCATCTCCCAGAACTGTCGAATAGCATGCTTGGGGAGGTAAAAAATAAAAAAATATATATAGCTCAAAATGAACAATAAGTTTCCGCAATCCACGTATGCCGAAGGCACTGCGCCCAACCTTTTTAAACCAATTAATATTATATACACGATGTGCCTATGTTGTATAAAACAGTTATAAAGGCAGAAAAATTTGCCTCTGCTGGCAGTACACTACCACTGACAATATAATGCATTATCGTCAGCATGAAAGCGGGTAATTACGTTTTCTAGCAGCAATATTTAAATACACACAAAGTGATATTTTAATTTAACTCCTAATGCTCCATTACGGTGACAGAATGGCATAATGCTTGGCGTTCCCGCAGTTTATTCCTTATTTGTATTGTCACTTACGAGCGTGGTGTTGATGAAAAGCATCCATGTTAACGTGCTCTCATCTCAGCCAGCTCCAGAGGAGAGGGCCGTAACGTGGTGATGTTCACCCCGCACCTCCTAGCAGATTAAAAACTAATGTCTAGATTGAAAACGGATTCCTTTTTAGCTGCTTTCTGTGTTTTCGTTTGGCTACGTACGGTTCAACGTGTACACCACGTACATAGCATGACACAACTACAGTATGTCACGGAAAAGACGGAGGGGCTTTTTTATTTATTTCTGGAGTAATTAAGGAGGTGCTGATCTCTGGTATGTAAACGAGACCTTGTCACAGTGACACCCGTCTATCTCCTAATCCGCTTTGATCCTCAAACCACATTGCTAACATAACACGCAGATTAGCCGGCAGATTAGTCGGTGTGTGTGTGTGCCAGAGACCCCGAACCGCAACCCCAAAGTATCCACGGCTGCGACAGTACGCACGGTTCCCAGAAAGTGGGAAGAGGGCACTTAGATTTCATTTTGTGCCGCGCCGGTGACGGCAAGATTAGCGATGTTAGATAAATGGTCACCTCATGATGTTCCTGAAAGCGGGAGAAAGCGGGCTGTGAGAAAATAAAATAATTACCTAAACGGAACACTTGGAACATTAACTAAAGCGAAAGAATGTTTGGAGAGCTGAAGGTTTCACTCTGCCTAATCAGTTAATTCGTGCAACTTAATGACCTTGTGTAATGGCGTTGATGTGCTCTCCTTGGGCTAATTCCACTTGGGTTAGTCTGTATGCTGTGATACAGGTTATTTTTGTTGTTGTTACGTAACTCCCCTCTGTACATTATATTACGTTTAAATAAATGTTGGTGGTGTACTCAGTTACCTGAATTCAATTCCTGGCCGTGGCTAACATCAGTGTGAGGTGGTGTCTGAATTGCGGGCCCCCCCTTTACCAACCCGAAATGATCAAACAACCCCCATTACCAACACATCGTCGGGGGTGGGGGGGGGGGGGGCTACATCAGGCGATGATTTGACAAATGGCTCAAAAGTATACATATATTAATTATTGTAGTTGGAGAGGAAGGGCAATTTTCAAACCAATACATGTTTATTGTTGAAGCCAACTATACGCACACGCACGGTCCTCTTTAGTTGAAAGAATCACATTTGAAGACTATCAAAGCATAAGATGGTATTTGAGTGCACATGCAAGTTGAATATCTAATTTGTTATTGCATACCCGAGAGGCCAGTGCTATTAGCAAGCCCCTATTAAGGTTTGCACGGCAAATGAGGGTGTGTTGTTGCTATCGCCACACCACGTAAGGTACTCATTTTAGACTGAGTTGATCTAAGGAAGGTCCAGGTCAAGTTCAAATACAATTGGCCAAGAATGATGTACATTAAAGCCAGGAATTAGACCTGGGTTACCAGGCTCATGCACACATTCACAGAAATGACTCTGCCCGCCCACTACCCCATATGGCCGTATAGATTGCTGGGGCAAGTGCTGTTAGCGAGTAGCTATCAAAGCCGGCATGAAATATGATGGGGTGGCGTGGCCAACATCACTCCTGGCCATGTGTGTCTCCCCCAGTGTTAATGTTCACACACCACATCGAGGCTGGGTCAACCTACAAGAAGCCCAGGACAGATGATGATGATGATGATGCCACCGATGATAGTCATGGTCAGTAATGGATCTCAAGTCACTTGTTTCATAGCACGGCGAGCTGATCACTGCACCACCACTCCCCATGCTACACACAAACACACTAAGACTCAATTCAAATAAAATGCATACACTCGATTATATATTAAGTGCAAAAAATGCATTTTAAATGGACCGTTAATGCACTAAAATTGATTATCTCTTTGCTCGTTTAAATGTAACATAAAGCCAATTTCTTCATGCCCGCCGATGCCACAAGTGGAGCTGAACCTAACCACGACGGTGCTTCTCAACCGTCGAGGCGACAGGAACTAGCGTCAAAAAAACACTCAAGTCTCTTCCCCCACCCTCCACCCTCCACCACAGCCCCAACTCACCCCACTGGCTAGCAACCGTCATATATCAAGCTACAAACTCCGTGTTATGAATTGCGGACATAACTCTGGGCTCGCCTTTCAGCGGAGGAATGCGCGACAGACACATCCAAGCGGAACAGCACCAGATACTGGGCGCTTGTTGTGCATTAGCGTGACAAACAGCCCGAACAGAGGTTTCTTTCGCTCGCGTTACAAAGTGCAGAGTACAATTCCCCGCTGTTTTCGTTGACATGTTCGAGCATCAGCGCATTGCATTCTGTTTGTCTGTCCGCCTGTTAGCGAGCGCGCGGGATTTACCTGTGCGCGGTCAGCCACCCGCCAACTCGCCAGGAACAAGCAACGAAAATGTGCGGTGGTCGTCATTTCTTTAATACTTTGGATGTGCGTGTGCAGGTGTCAATACGTGTTTTATACACTGCATATATACACACACAGAAATGACGGGCAGCTAAAAATATTGTTTGTGAGCGTATATATCGCGCTGCGAATAATGTTTTTGCCTGTCTAATATTCAACGGATGTCTTGAATGAATTATCTCGCTTATAACAATTGTAATAAAATATGCGCTGACAGTAAATAGAAATGTTAACTGTAACAATGCGACCGAGCTTATCCAGCATGTGAAGACACAGACTTGACAATGTTTAAACAAGGAATCATTTACTTGGCAATATTCTTGGGAAGGAATAACACAGTCTATAGAACCTTGTTATTCTTTAACATTGAATGATCACCATTTAGTAATGATCTTATACAAATGGCGTACAATAATATCAATGACGTGTCTTCCCCAAAAAATATAAATGTTTGCGTATACATTTCAACTTGGTTTGACCGCAATCATACATTATACATAAATATGTATCATAGCGCATGGATGGCATTTGTTTTGCATGTACAATATCAGCTTGGGATTGATAAAAAAATAATACACAGCTTGGAAAACTAAATCCCAGAAGGTCATCAGACCAACAAAACATCTAAGACCAACGTAACAATTAGAAACCATGACTCCTGTACTGAGGAGCTGCATAAGCATCATCACCCCGACCATCTCCACGTGGAGGCAGCCGACACCCCGAAAATCACACTGACACTGATGTGCCTCCCCTTCCCAATCGACACCAGTGCAGGACCCTTTTCTTACATCGGGCAATGATCGACAAATTAAGTTACACGTGGTTTCAAGCCCGTGGAATTCTTCCACTGTCCGTAGCGATGCCACCGACTCAATGCTGGGCGGCAACGGAGAGCGCAACGGCGGACAGATGCGCACGTAATTATCACACGACGTACTTGGGGCGAATGTTCCCAAGCGTGCCAACACAGTTCACGTACCTGTAAGGGTTAGATCGTCAGTTAACAATGCTCACTCTAATGCACCGGACGACTTTCCTGCAACGTAAGAAACCAACTGCACAGTTGTCAACAAAATATATTGCAGCAGCGACTGCAGCAGGAGCTGCAACAGCAGCCCCGCGACCAACGACCGAGCAGCTGGTCCATCTCCAAACATTCCATCACTTTCTTCCTAAGAATAGCCACTCTGCTGAACGCACGAGCCAGCCTTGCGTTTTTACTGCACCTTGGCGGAGAGGCACGACGGGTAGTAGTAGGCGGTGTACTGGGGGAACATTGGTTGCTGCTCCAAGCGCTTTCCCATGAAGTCGGCGGGACACATTTGGCGGTCTCCCGCTTGTGGGAACTAATCGCCTCGGCCGGAGCTCTGGAAAGAAACGCTCGCTCGTCGTTCGTGGAATACAGCGGCGTGGGTCGGCTGCTGTCACACGCGCGCACGTGTACGCGTGCGGCTCTATCTGTCTGGCTTGTGTCGTCTCTCACTCACACGCGCGCGCGCGCTCGCTCTAGCCCAATTTGGCTCTCTGCTGCCACGCCTGCTTGAGCGCGGGCAGACGAGGATAGGCTGCGATCGGTAGCTTTGCGGGAACTTCCTCGATTTCCGCACCCTCCCCTCGCAGCGTCCACTCCGGCTAACGCAGCACAACACACGCGCACGCCAGCGTGTGCGTGCAATCCCCAGTGCCCCCTCTGCTGTTCCGTTACAACCGAGTTATAATGAAGCGAGCCCGCCGGCTGCAAGTGCAGCTGATGCCCGCGTTGTGAGTGAAGCAAAAGGAGATGGCCCAATGTCAAACAACGAGCTCGTGCTCCCACTAACAAGCCTGATCACCGCTGATTGAGCGGCTATCGAATAGCCACAGGAGCTCAGCTACAACGGTCAGGAGCACTGCTCTAATTAAATTAATGCCCCTAAAGGAGCCCCGACTCGTACACTGTAGACTAAAAAAAATTAAGTGGAATGGCGTACAGCAATATAGAACTTATGCTTGCCCTGTGCATAAAATAAAGTTGTTGTTTTTTAAGCATAAAACTCGATTTTTTTTCTCTCTTCCCTTTGGCTCAAAGGTCAAAGAGTTCACGTTTCCAAAAGAGGCCGCATCTTGCGTGGTGCCCTCAAGTTGACACTGGCACAGAGATTGGACAAGGGGTGGGTCTGATCACTTATGTGGCTTCTGGAGCTGCCTGTTCATCTGCAGCAGGGAAATGCTGCAGTCGGAGAGCGGAGGAATAGGACAAGTCAACTGGATCATTTGATGCTGTACTCTTCGACAGTTCTGGCAAAACCCTGGCTGAGTGTTGTTGGCTTTTGCACATAATGGAATTTTTTAATAAGTGCCAGTAACAGCAATTTCCTCATTAGGATAAATTATAAGCCACAGCCCACGTCAGTTGCTGGATGGTATGTAAATATGGCGTGTAAAAGTAAAGCTGCCAAAATGTAGTGAGTGAAAAAAATTCCATACTTGAAAAATCCTGCATAAATTATACTGTGACAATTTAATGAACCACTAAGATTAATCATTCGCTAATGCATGTGCTAAATCTGACAACACTAGAAATGTCATATTTTCTCAAAAGATTTATGATAGGGGGGAGTAGTGGCACAGTGGTTAACGCAGTGCGCTATGAACCACGACTAACATTGAGGGGAGATTCTAGCCGAACCAGTCCTGTGCATCCGTTCACCAACCTGCACTCACCATCATGGTGGAGAGAAGTTGAATTTACCCGTGACTGACACAGCATGGAGAGGTCTTCATCCAGCAGTGTATTGGCAAATGGCCATCAAGTATTATTATGTAGTATACTGCGAATACATAATAATATATAATACTTAATTATTCAACTGAAAATTGTACTTATTCCGAACATTTGTTTTTATGGAGCGATTACATAAAAGAATTAGTGAATTGAAGTTGAAAAGTTTCTAAATTGAAAACTAGAGAATCAAGCGTAAACCTGTGTTAAAGTGTAATACCCTGCTTTCATGAACCCTTTTTGACTGATCTTCATCTATAAACCATGCTCCTCTGAAGGGAAAAAGACCATTATGGCATTGTCATTAGCAAACACCGCCTTTCGTCCTGAAAAATATATAAGCTAATGTTTAAGCAAGGGAAATGACCCATATTCATGCTAGACTTTCATTTTTTTTACTGCTATATCATAAACCGGTACATTATGGCGAGTTAATTTTATACATGCAAAGATAAGCTCAACAAAGACAAAGATTATATGTGAAGTCAATGAGAGTAGTGTGTCTAGACTTTTATCGACTGAGCCAAAAGTAAATCAATGTTAAATTGCGCCGAAACAATTAGCAAATACTTTCCTTTTCATATTCTACATCCTCAGTATACGCGGAGCGTTCAAGAGTATGAAGTTAATTGTTGTTTACGCAGCACACACACACACACTTTCACGGACATCTGCAAAATTTCACAGGTGCAATTTAAATTCTAAATTCTGCCGTGTGCCCCATTTCAGTGCGGAATATATTTATCACGCTTGTTTACAGGAAAGGCCTCGCTGACTCTCAAGACTCTCTCTTGGTGAGGAGATGCTGCCAAGTCTCTGCAGGAAGGGGGGGGGGGCGATGTTGCTCCGTGTATTCCCAATTGAGTAATTTGCGGGCAAAATTTTCAGCATTGGCGATGCACATTGCGCGCTTTATTTCTTTTTAGCTTTGTGAAGAAGCCGAGATCCTCAAGAAAAAAAACATTCAAAACTGAGGCAGGGCGTACAAAAAAACCCTCCCCACTGAAAGACATCCCGAGTCAAGAATCGAACATGGGTCCTCCTTGCTGTCAGGCACGAGTGTTACCACTGCACCACTCTGCCTAACCTCACCCCGCTCCGACCCCTTTCACCGACACACACAGACCGGCATGGTGAAGTACAGTGAAGACAGCTCCCCATGACTCACACGGCATGGGGATGCCTTCATCCAGCAGTGGATTGACAAAGCGCTGTAAATTATCATTCTTATTATGCTTGACACCAAAATGTGGATAAATGCAGGGTTACTATTATGGAATGCGTGGAATTTGTGCCGTATGCTACGGCAACCGATTTAACAAACTCCACATCGATTCGTTCCACATCTGATTTGCATTGAAACTCACCATTTATTAATGGCGTTTTATGTCATGCAAAGCAATTGCATGTGCGGGATGGTAATGCAGATATTTTAACATTTTACTTACTGTTTCATTTACATCTTTCCCGGGACCAAGAATACTAATTTCTGCTTTCATGTTGCGGTTCATGAGATAATGGTAAACATTTGTCACAACAGTCCGACACTAATCAGGCTCAGAGAACAGAGAAAAAAAGGGGAGCTATTGAACCTGGGACCATGCTCCTGCAATAATAATAAAACATTGTCACAAGTGCCGCACGATTGTGCAAGGCAGTCACATGAGGCCCCTGCTATCTCGGGAAGAGTCTGGAAAGGATGGGTCCTGCCGGGAACTGGCACTGATGGATGAGATGCTTTGTTATGCTGGGACTTGCACTAAGAGCGAATTTTCAGCATTCGCTTAAACACTCACCTATGAGCGCATCGGCGCACGCGTGTGCAACGCGCGCGCGCACGCTTTGCACACGCGAATCTTTGCAATGACAAAAAAAACATTTGTTGCCACGTCTTCGCGAAAATAAAATTCAAATAAAACCTGCACCCCCATTGGTTGCATTGCACTGTGCAGACATGCATGCAACACACGCATTATTTACGGCTTATGACGGAACATGCAAACGTGGATTTGTGGCATTGTATTAAACTGCAGCAGCGTGTTACAATATATCTAAACCAAACATTAAAAATACGGTCGGAAGCACGTCGTAACACGGCTATTTGTTTTCTGAAATGGTCTAAACAGAAAAACTAAAATGTATTAGTGGACCTAACAATTCGAAATGAAAGTTCTTTTACTTCCTAATGCATATAAATAGTAGGGTAACGAGGCTGCTGGATTGAGGAGGGAAAATAATAACGTAAAAAATATATATTCTAGTTTGAAGCTCCTTCTGGGAGGCTGTAAAACATGTAGTCTGACAGCAGAAATAGCTAATTAAATACAGTCACAGCCCCCCCTTTTGAACGTACCGTGCAGCCTTGCCTTCCAATTACCCAGGCTGCCTTATGTTTCTCCATCTTGACCCGGTCCCCTGGGCACAGGATTAAAGTGGCTCGCTGGAGGAAGACGTTCATTTCTGTAGTTTTGCAGCCGCTTCCGGGGCAACAGCCACTTTAGGTAGCCCGGCCCAGCGCATAAGCACCTTCTTTATTATTACAATGAAACGCAAGGCCATTTCCCCTTATATTGTGTCAAAACACCGCGTACTCGTATCGCCTGATGATGCACAATCGCGGCGGGGCAATGCACAATGAGGGAGAGGCGAGGAAACAATTGGATGCAAACACACATATATCTAGAGATATACACGAAGATATCATTATATATATAGACGTATAGGCAGACACAAATATGATTCTGACGTGTATCTGATGTGGCTCAGTACACACACATATCACTCTACTCCCCGCTGACATGCTCTCTGCTCCAGTAACCGAGGCCTTCGTTCTAAACCCTCCCCAGCCTCTGCTCAATCTAAGGTCGCTCCTTCGCTGCTGCTGCTGCCTCTATATTCTAAAATTCCACACCCCCCCCCCGGCCATCCATGTTGTTGACTCACTGGCCCCCGTTCAAGTCTCGGCTTAATATATTTCCCTTCAGAAAATGACTGATCGCTATAATAAACATGTATATGGATGTGCATTAGAACTTTTGTAATCAGTCAATGAGGTTTATTCATAAACAAAACCATTTAATCGACTACTTTTTTATGATTGATTAATTGGGTCTCTTTAAAAATTATGGACACTCCGATTTACTTCAAACTGAAGGTGGGAAACCCCTGCGATCCATGCCCGAAGTTTCACAGGTGCTAAAGCTGATTATGTCACCAAAACCTACCCATCACCTACCATTCAACACCCCACGTGGCAATAGCGGTGATACATTTCCCCCCAACTATTTCAATGTAATCCGATAAGTCTAGTCATCGAACCAATAAATGGTGGAGTAATCTATCAGTTAAATGTACACATTCTATCCGTTTCCGAAAGTGCTCTACGATGTGTATGGCCTACTTTCTGTACAGTTTCTTGATATGCAGTTGCATTTTGACACGATATAGATGCAAATTTTTATTATTAATTATACGATATGCCAATCACCCACTAACCCATTCCTTTGTCCAGTCATTCGTTCAGGTGTTGGTTCATTTCGACGTGTAGCAGAACATGCACCGCTTCATCTGTCCTCTCATTCATTCGGCAATTCGTTTTGAACCAAGCAGATATAAAATACAAAAGCAACTGGAGTAAAAATAATTTTAACAAAAATCAATCTCAAGTAATAGAGAAGAGATACGGTGGGTCTTTAGTCTATATCTGAAACCATGGAGAAAGGATCCGGCAAACTCAACATCAGGTGGAAGGCTATTCCAAACTGTTGTGGGAGCAGCATATCAGAGGCGCGGCTTCCTGTCATTCAGAGATTGATAAGAGATTAATAGAGAAGGGAGTTTTTGCTGTGGTGTTGAAGCTGGAGGGAGAGTGGAGGGAAATTGAAAAAAAAAGAAAAAAATAATGTGCAGACTCAGTTCTGCTTAACTATGATGTATTTTACATGTTTCTGTAATGCTAAGGTGCAATACCTTTGCGTAAAAATACAGCATTGCCTTAAATGGTATGGGAAAAGTAAAAATTTCACATTAAAATGTTGTACAATGTGTTTTCATCGTAACGACTTCACAAATTCGGAATTCACATCGGTTGCTGTACTCTTGGAGACAGAATTCCCCAAAGTGTTCACAACAAGCCTAATTGAAATTTGTGAAGCAGAAAAAGGCCAAAATTTTCCAATTCACGATGCCTTTTTTTTAACTACTGCCATCAATTTATTCGGCCAGAGTGCACGCGAAACACTATTACAGCTGACAAACTACGACCTAACAATTCTACGGTATAATTTCAGCTCCAATAGTTGTGATGACCGATCAATCAATCAATTCAATATTATGAACCTCCAATTGTCTTTCAAAAGCCACTGGCAATACGGGGCCCTATTAATGATGGTTTGGAATTCCAGGAGGAATTCTTGACATGCGTTCCCGAAGCAAGTGAAGGGCACGTGTGCTATTGATGTAGGGAATCATCCTGTGTATTCAAACACAGAGACACCTTTATTGAATCATGTTTACCTCTGGGAGTACCTCCGCTTGCACAATTGTAAGCATCAGGCGAATTCACGAAGCTGTTGTGAATTTCCTTTGCCCCAAGTCAAACGCACCGCTGTCAGTCTTTGTGGCGAGCAAATGTATGCGCTGCCTGCTAAGTGCAACTGCACACTGGTTTTCCCATCAGTGAGACAAGTACAGTTATGCTATTACATAGGTCATTATACACAGCAAGTCACTTAATCTTGATGCCTTATTCCCCTTTTATGTGATTTACCCTAAAGATCCACTGCAGTCAAGTTTGACGTCACGGCAAAATAAAAAGACTCCTATCTCCCCATGCATCCCCAGCCACTCATCCCCTCCTTTCGCACGATGAAATTATGCGAATGAATGAAAGCACACGGGACAGCTTCGTGATTTCAAACTTAAATTGTAGGTGTTCAAAACCAGAGTGGTCTCATAGATTATACAACACGGCCAGACAGCTTGGGTGTTATTTATTATTTGTCGGCGCTGCCTTGAACTGATCACTTAATGGAACGCTACCGCATTTATAGTTTAGCACAGTGAGAGAGAATTTGATTCTGAACGAGAAGAATGCATTGTGCGTGCGGGGGTCACCTGAGAATACCAATTTATCCACGTCCACCGGGTGAAGTGACAAATGCTCAGAAAATACAATATCAGAAAACGCACGGCGTAAGATTTCCACTGACGCCCCTGGTGTTGCCGCTCTCAAATCACACGAGGCGCTTGTGTTCGCGCTTTGCATTCATAGCGACGGTACAATTGAAAGAGAGAGAGAGAGGAGAAAAAATGTTACCGCAAAAAAAAATCCCTCCAACACAATTCATGAATATACTGAATAATTTAACCACAATTCCAAAAAAGAAACGAGGATTTTTTTTAGGTCACCCAGAGCTGCCAGCATAAACATGTGCAGTTTAGAGCCAGAGTATTTGGTTAGGGCATAGTTTTAAATGTTTGCCGCGGCATTTCTTATGATAAGAAACAGACGTCTCGCCCAAGCAAGTGGGGTGCAGGGAGAAAGGGCATGGAGACCTCGTATGATCTGGCTGATGTTGGACTGTTCAGCTGCTTCATATAAACAATTAGGCTCCAGTTAATGCGCTCGCGATTTACGACGACCCCGGCTTACAGAATTACTACAGAAGCGCTCTTTATTGCCTGAGATGTGTGTTGTATTCCAAAGGGATGTTCTATACGGTCCTCTTAAGCAAGAATCAAAAAGACGTAAATGAGGCCCTTGAAGTAAGTGGATTCTCCGATGCCTTCTCATTCTTTAAGCATCACAATTGTCTGGGGAGTATAGCAATAGCTAAATGACACTGGCTATCACAAGGCGGAGGCTGCTTTTAAGATCTTGCTGCTAGGCAAAATGTTAATGAAATGTTAATACAGCCGTTTTATACACCCTTCAAACCTTTCTGACTGTTCAGCCTTGTACGCACTCTGGATATAACACAAGGAACAGAGAGCCCCAATGCCACCTTTTTAGGACACCTTAGAGTAATTGCTGTTAGCGAACACCTATTACAACCGACGTCAGAAACAACCAACATTTATCTACAGACCACAAGTGATGCGCATACTGCACTAGACAGAAACTCAATATCGGATGACTGCACATCTGGTATTTATAAATCAATGTAAGAGATATACATATTTCAATAATAATCATCATGATTATTCATTTACAGCTCTGTGGAAATCCACTGACAAAAGAAGACCACACCCATGCCATGTTGGCCACGGGTGTGGGTTGACTGTGCTTCGCCACGCTAATCAGTTTAGGTTGTGGGTGGGGGGCACCCAAGGTGTGGGGTACCTAAGGTGGGGTGCACCCAAGATTAGTTTAACACCTAGAAGGGTTTCGCGACCAATATTATCCACAATAGAGGTGTTTTAAGGGTTAGATCGCGTAAATATAAATGTGTCGTTAAACCCGCCACCAGCCAATGCAGCCAATTAGTAAGGTTTGTCACGTAAACAAAACATGCCAATTCGTTACTCGTACAGCACACCGGTGTGTTGGAGAGTAAACCCACAACATTTATAATTCGAGTACGACGTTTCGCCAGTAACTACAACTATCATCATCAGGCGACAGCCAGAGTTTAAATATCACTCGCCACTCATCTAAGCCATGGCTGGGAATTAAAATTTGGGTTTCAAGGTTCACAGCACTACTCCACCATATAGATGCCTAGAATTTGTATCAATTACCTCCATTGTACATATGGCCATGACTAGGATTTGGGTCAGAGATTTGATATTATGAGTGATTACTGCTCTTCATGTAATGGTGCATCAATTAATCAATAACAAAATATACCTTTTCATTCATTATAGGTGGATTAAATCATTCGTCAGATAATTGAATATACGATTTCTGCAATTGTTATGCGAGTGTCACATTGGGGCTAATGGGGGGGATAAAACTGTACAAAGAAATGAAAAGAGACAGTGAAATAAGACAATAGAGATTTGATTCTTGAGTTTAATTTGTCATCATTAGCCACGATCAATCCACCGATGGATAAAGGCTTCCTAAAGCTGTTGCCATCTCTCACAATCTCGCATAGCACCTACACCTTGCACTTACAGTGAGGGAAAATAGTATTTGATCCCCTGCTGATTTTGTACGTTTGCCCACTGACAAAGAAATTATCAGTCTATAATTTTAATGGTAGGTTTATTTGAAAAGTGAGAGACAGAATAACAACAACAAAATCCAGAAAAACGCATGTCAAAAATGTTATAAATTGATTTGCATTTTAATGAGGGAAATAAGTATTTGACCCCCTCTCAATCAGAAAGATTTCTGGCTCCCAGGTGTCTTTTATACAGGTGAGATTAGCAGCACACTCTTAAAGGGAGTGCTTTGTTACCTGTATAAAAGACACCTGTTCACAGAAGCAATCAATCAATCAAATTCCAAACTCTCCACCATGGCCAAGACCAAAGAGCTCTCCAAGGATGTCAGGGACAAGATTGTAGACCTACACAAGGCTGGAATGGGCTACAAGACCATCGCCAAGCAGCTTGGTGAGAAGGTGACAACAGTTGGTGCGATTATTCGCAAATGGAAGAAACACAAAAGAACTGTCAATCTCCCTCGGCCTGGGGCTTCATGCAAGATCTCACCTCGTGGAGTTGCAATGATCATGAGAACGGTGAGGAATCAGCCCAGAACTACACGGGAGGATCTTGTCAATGATCTCAAGGTAGCTGGGACCATAGTCACCAAGAAAACAGTTGGTAACACACTACGCCGTGAAGGACTGAAATCCTGCAGCGCCCACAAGGTCCCCCTGCTCAAGAAAGCACATATACATGCCCGTCTGAAGTTTTCCAATGAACATCTGAATGATTCAGAGGACAACTGGGTGAAAGTGTTGTGGTCAGATGAGACCAAAATGGAGCTCTTTGGCATCAACTCAACTCGCCGTGTTTGGAGGAGGAGGAATGCTGCCTATGACCCCAAGAACACCATCCCCACCGTCAAACATGGAGGTGGAAACATTATGCTTTGGGGGTGTTTTTCTGCTAAGGGGACAGGACAACTTCACCGCATCAAAGGGACGATGGACGGGGCCATGTACCATCAAATCTTGGGTGAGAACCTCCTTCCCTCAGCCAGGGCATTGAAAATGGGTCGTGGATGGGTATTCCAGCATGACAATGACCCAAAACACATGGCCAAGGCAACAAAGGAGTGGCTCAAGAAGAAGCACATTAAGGTCCTGGAGTGGCCTAGCCAGTCTCTAGACCTTAATCCCATAAAAAATCTGTGGAGGGAGCTGAAGGTTCGAGTTGCCAAACGTCAGCCTCGAAACCTTAATGACTTGGAGAAGATCTGCAAAGAGGAATGGGACAAAATCCCTCCTGAGATGTGTGCAAACCTGGTGGCCAACGACAAGAAACGTCTGACCTCTGTGATTGCCAACAAGGGTTTTGCCACCAAGTACTAAGTCATGTTTTGCAGAGGGGTCAAATACTTATTTCCCTCATTAAAATGCAAATCGATGTATTACATTCTTGACATGCGTTTTTCTGGATTTTGTTGTTGTTATTCTCTCTCACTGTTCAAATACACTTACCATTAAAATTATAGACTGATCATTTCTTTGTCAGTGGGCAAATGTACAAAATCAGCAGGGGATCAAATACTTTTTTCCCTCACTGTACATATAGAGCTTATTTCATTGCTCCATCTCGTCAGTCAACGTACTCGCGGATGCATTCTATTCCTTTGCAAGAATTAAATGGCCATCCCGGAATCGTGACAATTCAGTGAATCACTGCGGGGGTGAATCTATATGCCCGCTTACTTCCACGATGCTAAGACTAGTCATCAATGTACGTCGAATAATATGTAAACACACATCACATGTTTTCACGTAGGTGATTGTTGAAAGAAAAAAAAATCCTTTTCCACATTCATAAATTATAGAAGTCAAATACACATGACCCAGCAGACTGCACTTCCTGCATAAGGCCTGTGCTTATATAGCACTATCTCTACAAGGATTAAGCTGTCATTTATAATTAACTTGTGCGCAGCTGAGCCATTTGCCTGGCTGGAAATATCTCCGACTCGGAGACACTTTACAGGGGATTAAATACATAATATGTTTTTTTTTCTCTCTCTCCCTATACTTCTTTTAAGCCCGATTAAGCATTTCTCCGTGGGTATTCACAGGACTACGTGTTCCTTAAATATCGCGCTAATTTTTTGAGGACGCACAAGGATCTGAGAAATCGAGGTCTCAATGCCGCGTCCTGTCCGCCCTAACACCCCGTTGATTTAGTGCTCGGTAAGCACTTGTGCCCCCACCGTGTAAAATCACTTATTGGTGCGAAAATGCCATGCGGCTGGTAGTGACACTTGCGCATGACATCTGTTAAACATCAACTGCTAAGTAGATGCTAGGCGTACGCAGCCCTGCAGAGATGTTTTTCACAGTACCTTAATTATGGGCTACATTTAAGCATCTGTGAGCCGTAATTCTCGCTTCCACTTCTATCAATTTGCCATTACCAGCGATTTGTTAATTTCGCATTAAAAGTTAGGCTGTTTGCAGTTTAGCAACACGATGAGCACACTGCGTTGTGCCGGTTTGGAACGAACCGTTTGTATTTAAGGAACCAAGAGCCTTTTGTAATATTATCATCATTCAGAATACTAATAATGTTAAATAACACAACATTTTAACAGTCGTTGGACTATCATCCAAAATCATTGCTTAGATGGTGCAACATTACCATATCCTAGAGACGGCTGGTATCAGATGATCAATGCATGTGGATGTGACACAATGGAAGATCAACACACAATAGATCCACCAGGAGGCAAGGTAATGCATTGGGGAAATGTAAAAGAGGACTGCTGGCATAAGTTGTTCCAACAAACAAAAACACAACGCTCAGCGATATCTCAGCATTATACGAGCAGCGTACACATTTCTAAAACAATACATGCCTGGGAATATGTTTTAAGTATAAATGAACACTCTCACGCATGAGACAAATATATTATGATGTCTTGGACCGTGCCCAAATATAGTTTTTATTTTATTTAGCTGCAAATACCACACCACACATTTTAATGCAAAGCACACTACATGAGAAAACATTTGATTTCCAAAATAGCATCTCTCTTATAATGTGAACAACAAAAAATTGCATATTTCAGAAAACAAATACAGCAATGTGTACAGAGCATTGTTGTGCAATGTATATATATATATATTTTCATCTGTGAAATACTCGTTTCAGCACTGAGGAATCTTCCCATCGCAAAGTTTAACATTGCAATTTCCTCCCACGCTGAAAATTGCTAAGTGGACTTGCAGTCTTCTTAACTGCTCCCCAAATGTCATGATTAAACAACGATAAATGTACATGAGGTCCATATATGTCTACCCTGCCAAGGAATATATGACCCCGTATTTATGAGCTTTCGTCAATAAATTCAGCAGCAGAAAATTGGACTTTTAATGTTGAAATCGAAATGGCTCGAAAACGATGTAAATCATTAGTATGGAGAAGAAAGCTAATGTGTGCATTTTTTGTAAATGTACTAAACGCATTCATTCATATTTTAAATTAAATCTTTCTTTTCACCGTCATGATTTCCATGTTCCTATCTATGCATCAATAAATAAAGCTAGTGATTTAATAATGCAACTATCTTTTTTTCGTCACCATGTGCTCTAGAGTGTAAAATATCCCAATTTTTAACTAAAGACAAAAATAGACTCTGTCCGCCATTACACGCTTGGCCATACCACACACCAATGTGTCACCACAACAAAAATTATCGCTAACACTGAGTAGATTTTTGCACTTGTGCCGTATAAGGGCGCCGCAGTGGCGAGATGTTATCTCCCTCGTCTGCTACGCAGGAATTCGTGGATTCGATCCCGAGCCTGCCAACGCCTGTACTTGTGGAGTTCGCGTGTCCTCTCTCCCAGTTGTCGCGTGGATCTTTCTCCAGGTCCTCCGGTTTTGCTTTCCACATTTAGAAACATGCGTTTAGATTCTTTGGCTGTGACTATAAATCCCACAAATAATAGCAGTCATTTCTATCATGTGTGAAAAAGAGCTAAAAGCTCAGAGGGCTTTTCCTGGTAAATAAAATAGTTTAGTTGAGTATAGTTCAGTCCGATGCGTTACGGGGTTGTTTCATGTCTTATTTGTCACGGTGTCTGATGTTTCGCTCCGCGTGATAGGAGCTTATTCAGGAAGCGTGCGTTATGCACAGGTGCAAACCCTACAACGGAGATCAAAAAACGTGCGCACAGCAGCATCAAATGATGCGCGACAAGCCTCAAATTGACCTCCACAAACGCATAATTGCGAGCACATTCATCAAGCGAGCACGCGGATTGGGTCCTCGCACACCTTTAACCGTCTTTCGTTGCTCGTTTTTAAAGAGACAATAATACATTTCAATGCAAATTTTCCTCCTTAACCTCAATTTGGGCCTCCGAGCCGCAGAATCGGCAAAAGAAAAATGATCTCACCTTTCAATTCGTTACCTAATCGTCGTTTTCTCCAGTTCGCTCAAAAATTGCGCAAAAATCAGGATATGTATTTGTCTTCTTGTTGGAAGTCAGAATTTCCACTTGTGCATTGTGCTCGGCTGCTTGGATTTTCTGTCTCCAAGTGCTTCTATTCTGTGCCTATTCTCGAGTCACAGCCACTGTCCTCACAATTCGTTCCACCGAATCCTCCCCTCTCACCCTTGGTCTCCCTCTCCTCCTTCTGCCTTGCACTGGAAGCATCTCCATAGCACTACGAATTGCACCTTCTTTGTCTCTTCTCAACACGTGCCCAAACCATGTACGCCTTGCTTCTCTTACATTCTTGAGAATAAGTCACGCCCGTTCATGGCTTTAACTTCTCAATTCCATCTACTTTCCCTTTGAGATATTCCCAAGAGCCACCACAGCATTCTCATCTCTGCACTTTCAAGCAATCTGCCTTTTTTATTCGTCGATGCCCACGTCTCTGGCCCACATAACAGCACTGGTCGTATCACTTTGCTATACATTTCCAGGACATTTCTAAACAGATTTATATTATATGTGTGGATTTACCTGCTGGGTATCTTGAGAACTAAACAGTTGACGTGGGCCGCGGTGTTTTTATACCTTTGAAGGCCTCGTGGGTCTTTTAATTAGGCAAACTTTGGAATGACATTGTTAATAGTACAGATGACCTTTAAAACGTAATGTCAGCCACATTTCATATGGGACATGCAGAACAAACTCGTAGTCCTAGGCTTAAGGCAATTACAGAGAACCCTAATAATGACTAGATAAAACAACACGTTATTTGGTTATGCTTCGTTGGCAGTGGTGCACGAGGGGCATTACTGTAACAACAAAGAACTCAGCACACTCGTCAACAACACTGCCATAAAAGGGCCATTGCTTGATACGTCGCCGATTATATATGTTTTCTTTTAAGGCAGTGTTATTGGATAAAAAAAGAATAGACTAATTAAAAGTAATGGCAGGTCTTTTTTATGCCATTGCCAACAAGGGAGATCTAAATCCTTCGGCCGACTGACCTTCACATTTAAATGATAATTAAAAAAAATGTGTGATACTGCATCAGCAGTGGTGCAGATGCACAAACATCAAAAGCTATGGAGATTGGCCATTGCCAGAAATGTCACCTACTATATATATTTTCTTCATGGTGGTTTTATTGAGGAATCTGTGGAATCTTTATTCACGTATAAGTTCACTGAAGAAGCAGCAACTACATAAAGAGGATGCACGTGGGTTCTAATAACCCAAAATGTATCCTATATTTAAAAACTTCCAACACACGATACAAAAAAAACCTAATTTTATGGGCCATAGACAACAAATTGTTGTTAAATTAACTCAGGCCGCTGGGATAATAGTGCAGTACATTAAACACTACACACTCTATGCACAACGCTTCCGTAGAGTAGTATAGACTGTTGGGTCAAGTGTTGTTAGCGAGCGCCTATTAAGGCTATTGCAGTGCACTTACGGGTGGTGTGACCAGAACCACGCCCAACCACCCTTGTCTACAACAGCGCTGATTTTAAACAACACGCCAGGTACTCATTTGAGGATGAGTTCCACCTAGAGGAGACCCAGGACTGGTTTAAATATCACTCACCACTGATGTTAGTCGTGGCCGGAAATTGAACTCACGTCACTGGGTTCATACCGCGGTGGAATAACCGCACCCACCCTCGTCCCCCTTGTCTACATAATAGGACAGGATAGTGAACCACACATAACACATTTTCACTTAAAACTTTCGTGACTGCAGGAATTCATATTCTTTGGTTCTTTCGGTAAAGACACGTAGATAGAAGAAAATAATAAAAAATAAAGTGATAAAAAATAAAAATAATAATACTGTAGCCTGGTTATTAATCGAAGTGTACTGGCAGTCTATAATGTAGATTGTAGCCTGGTTCTTAAGTTTGGTGAGTGTACAGGCAGTCTATTATGTAGACTGCAGCAATAGTTATTAAGCCGGGTGAGTGTACTGGCAGTCTATAATGTAGACAACCTCGGTGGGCGCACTAGCAGTCTATAATGTAGACTGTAGCCTGGTTCTCGAAACGTCGTGACTTTTACTTTTCAGGCTACAGTCTACATTATAGACTGCCAGTACACTCACCGAGGTTAAGAACCAGGCTACAGTCTACATTTTAGACTGCCAGGACACTCACTCCGATTAAGAACCAGGCTACAGTCTACATTATAGACTGCCAGTACACTCACTCCGATTAAGAAGCAGGCTACAGTATTCTTTTTTCTTTTTTAATTATTTTTTTTCACTTTTTTTATTCTATCTACGTGACTTTACCGAAATAACCAAAGAACACACACAGAACAACTTAATGATGATGAGTCACGAACAATAGTTCTTTATTTGTATTCCATTTTGAATGTTACCTGGCTTATACTCCATTGAGGTAAGTAGATATCCCTAATTTATACCAGGTGAGAGGCTATTCAGACAAGTCTCTTTTTAAAGCGAGACGTTACATACAAAAGAACATAAAACAATTTCCACAATGGCTTGTATTTTAAAGCAATAATAGAACAAGACAATACAACCAGATATCCAATTTTTTTTTTTACAAATTTACATTTTCAATGGTAGTGCCTGCAAAAGGTACTTCGTGAAATTGTGCAACGTTTGAGGACCAAAGAAAGATGATAGCTCAGAAAGCACGTATTTATCTTATGCATTTAGCAAAAGCATTAACGATACGGATCCCTATTTTAATGTTATCGACATTTTTTGAGAAAAACTCAGTCTGGATGTCTGTGAATGTTTGCTGCTCAAATGGATATTTTTTAATTAAGAGTAAATAAGTTTTAGCCCTAACTCAGGACCACCAACAGAAGCAGGGAGATATTACTTTTATTTTGAGCTTTGGGACACTTTCACTTTTAACCTGCGATAAATAATAAACTTACCCAATTAAAGTGGCAAGGCGCTCACCGATAAACATTTCCATTTCATACCGATTTAAAATATACACCGAATGCTATACTGGATATTTATACGGTGGCGGGACACCGAAGAATTTGCCCGTCATTCAGTTAACTGTCAAGAAGTGCTGCAGGTTCATAAAAATGTGGCCCATTGTTGGACGAAGGGGGATTTTTTTTTCCTTTTTGAGAGGCTCCTGGACTGTGCTCTCCTGGCTGTGTGTCTTCTATGGGAGCCGTCATGCGAAACTGACGGTCCTTTTCTGCTCGCAAATGCCAGACATTCACCTTTTCTTTTACCTTGTCTTGGCAGGGGTCAAAAAGGAATGTGCTGAATGCTCTATACAGTTTGTGTGGCGGTCTAAAAGTGAATGATTCCAAACTCCCAGCCTCAGCTTTCGTTATTGTTTTCGCTCTGATGTGTGACAGATGCACTAATAAGTCAAAGTGGGCAATCAAGAGGATGTTGCTGTTGTCGGTCTATCACTGACACGTGGCTTTTCAAAAAAGTGCCACGTTGCAAAATGGGGAACCACGAAGAAAAATAAAACAAATAGTTTGCGCTAGTCGTGTGTTAGACAATGCATCAATTCGTTGATTACAATCGATTTTGTTTATTATGTATGTTGGACTTCTTTCGCACCGTACGTAGCCAACTGTGCTCATGATTAGTGTGCCGAATTCTGAGTGTAAGATTCTTGCAATTCACAGTTGTTGTGTATAATTAGTTCACGTGACCCATGTGGCCACTGTCACAGTGCATTACAATGTAAAATAAAAATCTGATCGAAACTGTGTCGCCTGACTAAAAACGGACATACCGAGTTGGGTGATATTTGTGACGCCTTGAAAATTTGAGAAGATGCCACTGCACGTCTTGGTAAATGGAGGAACTGTTTATTGCGCGATTCTAACTTTATTCTCAAGGAATTGATTCATGAATCACATTGTGACAACAAGTCTGGTGATAATATACGTAAACAAACCAAAAAAACTGATATATTCAAAAGCAACAAAGTACTGCGATCTCATCATCATAGTAACATTGGTCCTCCCATAACTGCTAGGCATCAAACATGGATCCCGTGTGGATGAACCTCACTAGTTGCCAGTGCACTCGTGATTTCACGCTCGGAGGCCGAAAAAGTCGGCGGGGAAATGTGGCCTCCGGCTTGGGAACGGTGTCGCAGCATGAGACTTCATCGTGCATTAGAGAAGTGGGCATTGTGGCTCATATTTGAGTGGTGGGGGGGGGGGGAAATATGGCCATCCTATTCAACACACATTTATAATGCATTTAACAGTACATCACTTTTACATGTCAAAGTTCAAGCTCTAAAAATGATTGGTTACTCCCCTCGCCGCACGCTCAGCACAAAAGAGCGAACGCTGGGTGGCTGAGGCAGCATGGCCGCCCTCCCAGGAGGCAGTCTCCTTTCAGAAGCAGCACTGATCCAGCTCTAATGGACTATGGCTTGAACAAATCTGTGTGAGTGTGTGTGCGTTGTGCGCTGAGCGGTAGCGTAGCGGTTAGCGCGCTGCACTATGGACCCGGCGACGCGAGTTAGAATCCCGCTCACGGCCATCAACAGTGACGATCATCTGAACCGGTCCTGGGCCTCCCCGAGGTCGACTCAGCCTTGTACGATGTGTAAACATCGCCACTATGGAGACAAAGGCGGCCGGGCGTTGTGCTAGCCACCCATCCCCTCGCATGCTATGCTGGATAACAGCACTTGCCCCAACAGTCTGTTAAGGCTATAGGGAGGATATTTGTCTTCGTGTCTGTGTATCGGGTGGGGAATGGTGGTGCAATGGTTAGTGCACTGTGCAATGAACCGCGAAACTCTATCCCAGCCCATAGCGAACGTCGGTGGGAAATGGTGACATAACGTATCTTGGGCCTCTCATGAGTTTACTCGGCCTTTATGAGTACCTGGTGCAAAATGTAAGCATCAATACTGGGGAGACAAAGGTGGCAGGTTCATGAATGGCCACACCACTTGCTCGTGCACCATGCTGAACTTAACAGGTGCTCGCTAACAGGGCTTTACCAAGCAGGCTATGTAGGCTACACGGGGGACCTTTGTCTGTATGTGTACAGTGTGTGGTGGTTAATGCATTGCGCTATGATTCCTGACTATGATGCACAACACACGTGGCATTTGTAAGTGAACATGCCCACAGTCATCCTGTTCCTTAGGTCATCATTATCATCATCCATGATCGGTGTGCTGCTGGATGGAGGCCACCCTGAGCTGTCACAATCTCCCACAATGCCGTGAGATGTAATAACCGACCTGGTCACTCCACACGGACCGATTTCATTGCTCCATCTCTTTGGTGCACGTGCTCTTAAGACGCATTCCATTCCGTGGCTACCACTCCGTCACTATCCTAGCACATCGTGTGATATGTCCTGCTCAAGACCATTAAAAAAAACCTCTTTGGATGATATAATTTACCTGCTTATGTTCTCTCAGCCATGTAATACTCTGCTATGAGATACGGCCTTTAGGTCAACTCAGCTTAAAGCATGAACCTGGTGGGGCCTGATCAACATCAGCATAGAAATATGGGTTGAGATAAGGGGAGCGATAAAGAAACAGTCAGCGGTTTGTGCTGACATTCTATAAGACTTAAATAAGAATCTTTCCATTCCTGTGCAATAATCTATATATCTTGTAATGGTTCACAATGTGTACATTCTCCCGGTGATGGTGAAGTAAAACGACAAAACCAGATGAAATGTTTGCGTACTGTGAATCTCGTGAAAAGAATAAAAATTCTAATGTTTAGAAGCTGCGAGAATGAGTAAGTGCCCATAAAATAGTCTCCACGGCAAATTCAAGTGTCTGATAAGCACAGATTGCTTCATGGCCACCTGCCCTCTCGCTCACAGTTGTTCACATTTTCAGGCCATCAACGTGTGATTTCCAATTAGCTAAACACCTTCAGTTAGCTGTGCGGAGCAATTAGCACTTTTTTTTCAATTCCATTCTGCAAACTCAAAATAACTACAGTAATTTCTCCTCACATTTATCACGGCGCAAACGCACTGCCCACACGTTGACACAGAGCAATCGTCGACAAAGGAACTGTAATAATGCCGCAATGTTTCCTTCCTCGCTAAAATCCACACCCAACTTCATATGACCCTTGCACAATTCAAGAAACCATATGAACTCTAATATATCGAGCTGAAATCCCAATTGGGGGTTGACTTAGCCCATTATCCCTCTGGGGTCGATAATGTGAGTAACAGTTTGTGAGGTACAGTAGTCAACAGTGCTTGTCCTCTTAGGTAGACTCAACCCCCACCACAGGAATGTGGAATTTCCACCATTGGCTAAAGGGCTGTAAATAAGAGATAAGCACCACGTAACCACCACCTCAATGCTCATTCGAGCAGAAAATCACTCGGACTTGTTTTACTTCTACCTCAATTGTCTTGAATGTTGCTGGCCACGTGGCATTTTGGGCCTTTAGACTTGTGCTCAGAAACCGTGAAAAAAAACACCTGCTCTAGAGAATTAATTTGTAGAAAAAGTCCCGTGATCGATTCGTTACAAGGGGTTGTGTGGATAGACACTACAGCAGGAGGTATCTTTAAGCGTGAAGCCTCGAAAGGAATCCTGATGGCCACATTTTATCAGGTGGCTTCTCACGTGGGCATTGCCTCCACATTCCATCGCGGGCCCCATGTAGAATTCCCCGCAGACCCGTAGCAAACATTTCTCATTTAACTGACCGGCCACTCCACCAATCTCCATTCCCAGGCTTCCCAGCTATGTGTGGAAACCTGAGCCCACAAGTTGGATGACCTGAGCCAGTCCTTGGGAGTGCTACTGGAGGCCCCGTGTGGGCATTACGCTGCCTGGGGTCACAGTCTCCTATGTCTCTTTGAAGTCCCGGGCAAGTGTACATTACTCTCCATATGCTGCCCACAACATACAGCTTCTTTTCTATAACTGCGCGCGGCTTAGGTTTTTGTTATTTTTCATTCGTTTTTGTGACCTATCGGTCGGGGAGCAAATGTTTTGTTCAAATGAGCAGCGAGATTGTGTACAATTAAACGAAAAGTAAGCATTTGACTGCGAGGGCATTGCTGGAAAGGTTATATTCACTGAACAGCTGGCATCTTATGTTGTATTATACTTGATCGAGGCAAAACAGAATAACATTTCATTATGTGTGCCTGTTTGTGAGCGGATAAGACAATTCCATTCCATTACAATATATATTCCTTTGACCAAATCACCCAGAATGGGTCATTTTTATTTATTTATTGGAAGCTAAGCAGAGTTGTACTTGGGTAGTGCTTGGATTGGTGACCAACATGCATAACAGGTGTTACAGGCTGTGGGGTTATGTTGTCGGCATCAGATGAAAAGGCAATTCTTGTACGGTACTTATATTATTCCATGTATATGTTACCGACCTTCCCCAACCCACGGTGACCAGTCTTGTGAAGTATGGTAAAAAAAATATCCACACAATCCGCACGGCGAGGGGAAGTTCTCATCCAGCAGCAAACTGACAAAGGGCTTTTCCATAATAGAGGTGTTTTTTTGGGTTATTTAAAAAAAACCGCTCTATTATGGCTTTTCTACTACCACTGTACTCAAATATGTCCCCGTACGTGTATGGACAGACCTGTATGTGACTGTTATGCTTTGTCTTTAAAGAATGTAGACTACGTATGTATGTGTGAATAGTGACAATTGTTTGTGCTATACACCACTCCGGTATCCGCAGGAATCGTTTTTTTTTTATCTGGATCCATCGCTGTGAGTTCAAGCGCGTGAATTTGTTGGGCAATCGCAGCTCGCGAACTGAGAGCCTGCGAATGCGATGCAAATAAGAAGCTAGGAGCGAAGTTAACGAAAGTGAAAAGACGGCTTAATCAGCCACACCATCAGCGTAACAGCTGAGCGTTTGGTGAAAGTCCTAATTACTCACACTAACGAGCCGCGATCTTTCCATCATCGTCACGCGAAGGCTCCGCTCGCAAACGCAACGTGGCTCTCGAAAGTGGCCGCGGATGGACGAGACTAAAAATTACCCCTCGCCACCGATGGCGGGCCTCTAGAAGGGCCGCGAACTCGGTAACACTGTCAGCGACGCTTCCCCTGACAATTCATCATGAGGACAGCGCTGCCACGGACGCCCATAGCCCATAAGCAGCAGCAGATGCTCACGATTGCATGCATACGTCTGCTGTCACAACAGAGCAGATTAAGAAAACCAGACTGTGTCCCGAGAGCTAAATTCGATGGAGCAGCTAAGTGCAGTTGGCAAAAACCAACAAACAAACAAAGGAGATAATTCGATACGAGAGGCAACGCTGACTTAAGTACCTTTTTTCCTTCTCCCGAGTACAAATTAATTTCAGCTTGGTGTGTATGTATGTTGAACTTCTAGCGCAGCGCATCCAGTTTGCCTCTCGCTGGAGCTGCGAGCAGTCGCGTCCCACCGTCTCTAATACGAACCGGCATATTTCCACATCCAGCATACCACATCCAGTATATACCTGTTGCTATGGCCGTGGCTACGAGTATTCAGTCACGCGCCGCCTACGCCGGTCAAAC
Source organism: Lethenteron reissneri (assembly GCF_015708825.2). NCBI lineage: Eukaryota > Metazoa > Chordata > Hyperoartia > Petromyzontiformes > Petromyzontidae > Lethenteron > Lethenteron reissneri. Next base: position 14,924,573 of record NC_083798.1, on the reverse strand, counting down.
CCTGCGACCCGGAAAATATTCATCGAGAAACTTAAGCGCTGCTCGCAAGTGCAATTTGCACGTGGCTGCTTTGGATGGACGTGTAGAAATGTTGACCAACACCTGACCGTGCGTCAAGTGGACCTTGGCCGATGGTTGGCAGGAAGAAGGAAAGTGGTAGGAAGCAAAAGATCAGAGCTACAGATGATTGCATCAATTTGGTTGCAAAAAAAAACTGGAATTACTATAAAGGCTTTATGGAGCCTGTGGTCCCCTGGGTTGAGTTACGCTGTTGCCCTACAGCCGTGGCAGTGACCCCAAGTTGCACCGTTCTCACGGGAATCGCACCACTCATTCCACACTGCATTGGGCAGAGCAATGACTTAAAGCGGAGTAATATATATCACACAGCACATGAGGAATGTGTTATATGTACACAGCATTTTTAAAGCCCATTTCATATTTATTGTTATAGCTTTACCAAATTAGCCATTATAATTACATGCATTTCATCATGCAGCAACCTGACTATTATATATATTTGTAAAAAAAAGTCTGGCCACTTTCAATACACGAATGGATAAAGGCCTTCCCACGCTAAGCAGTAATGGGGGTTTTTTGACCATACTTCACCATTCTGGTTGATGTGGGTTAGTGAAGGGAGGGAGGGCAGGACTTGTTTTGATTGTAGCCGAGCAGTGGTGGCTCTGCATGCCTGCAATGCAGCACTGTGGAGGCGAGGGTTGGTGAATTGCACAAATGTTGTGAACTCCCTTTCAGTGGGAGTCGTGGTGCCATACCCTGGCATGCCAGGATAATTTTTTACAGAAAATGTGGATTCCACATATTCCATCTATTTGAGATAGAGTCTTGCTCTCTCACACACAAGTGTAGGGTTTTTTTCAGATGCTTGGGTTTCCAACCACATATAATTAATTGGCCGATAATACCTTAATATATAGAGGATCACAGAGCTTTGGCAGGGGAGTAATTTTCCACTGGCTCACCACCTGGCTACCTTTCCACTTGCCTGTGATTCCTTGCACCTGTGAGTCGTTCTCTCTGTTCGAGAGTGAGCAAATGCTGCGTGCGTTACAAGTTAACATAATAACAAAAATTATTGTATGACGCCACTTGCCACTGATGTTAGTTGTGCCCACATATATAAGTCAAGTGGCTAGGTTGATAGCCAGTGTGCTCACCACCACACCACCCCTCCACCCAACAAATATTATACAACCAAAACATAATTTGCAACCTCTTTGTCAATGCACTGCTAGGTGAATGCCTCTCCACACCGTGTCAGTCATGGGGGTTGGTTAACCATACTTCACCATAATGGCCAGCATCGGTTGAATGGGGGTCCAGGACCAGTTTAGATATCATTCACGACTGAAATTTGCTGTGGCTGGGAATTAAACTGAGGGTTCATAGCTCAGAGTTCTATCCACTGTGGCATTGCTCCACCCCAAGTGAATTAATATCATGTTATAATTAGCAGACTTATTGTTTTACCCACCCCCTGAACAATTAGATGAGTCATCACAATTCGAGGTTGAGTTTAGGTTCAAGAATCGATTATTTTTTAAATCAGTTTTTACCGTCTGGCTTGTGTAGTGACATAAAATGAGTCACTACGGCGCGTAGCGCTGGTTGCTGGCAGAGAGAGGGCATCTGAGGATGTAGCAGCCTGGTCGGCTAACAGGGCACGTGATAGGCCGGAGTGAGGGATGGAGGGCAAAGGTGACAGAGGGGACACGTGGGGTATAGCCCAGAACCTTCTGGTAGGTTCCAGAAGGGAGCGTGGCTAAGGGCAGAGCCAGGCCACGCTGGGGGGCATAAAAAGGAGGTCCCGAGGCTGAATCGGGGCTGTCGTTTGGAATGGAACCCGTCGTGCTATGTCTTCGTCTCTTCTGTGTCGTGGGTCAGGCAGCGTCCTGGCTGTCCTGCCCCGTCTGTAGTTATCCCGTGTGTGAACAGAAGTGGTTAAGTGTAGAATAAAAGTATGTGCCTCTTACTATTAGTCTCTCTGAAGTGACTCACTACATTTGGTGCCAGAAGTGTTAATGATAAATACAAATTTAGGAAAAGTTACAGTGTTAGTTAAAATGTCAATGTTAACGAGGAGGAAGACCCTTACAGTGGTGTCCTCGGACGAAGAAGACAGTGGGGAGGTGATCCCCCAGACAGCCCCGGGACCCCAGAGAATAATCCTAAGGAGGCGCTCCCAGCGGAGCAGCGGGAGGGAAATGACGACTCCGCGGACCTGCTGTCTGCGGTGGCAGCACTGGTGGTGGAACTGGAGGTGGAGGAGCCGGAGGAAGACGCGGCGGTTAGAGAGCAGCAGGTAGACAGCCCCGCTGCCGCCATCAACCGAGCGCGGGAAACGGCGGAGCCCCAGCCTGCGCGGGCGACCGCCATTTTGTCGACTAGGCGGGAAGCAGTTCCCACCAAATTCGACTTGCCGCCAACTTTGCATGCGGAGATGCCCACCCTCAAGAAGCGGCTGCCGTTTGTATGGGAGTTTGCAACCGTGGGGGGCAATTGGGCTGCCTTTCAACGGCGTTTTTCTGCTACGTGTGAGCTCGCGGGATGGACTGATGTTGAGGCGCTGCGAGCGCTCCCTAATACCTTGGACGACGATGCCTTGGCGGCATTTTATGCAATTCCCCAAACGGACAGGACGACGCTGTCACAGGCATACGCCCAGATGGCGGCAATCTTCAATCCGCCGTGCAATGTGCACCAACAGTTTGCAACACTAAGACGGGGGGAGATCGAGACACCCCTCACCTTCTGCGGCGTGCTGATATCACTTGCCCAAGCCACATACCCGAAGATAGAGCAGACAGGGTTGGACTCCCTGGTGCTGGAGAGGTTGTTGGCGTTGGCCCAGACATTTTTCTGCCTGACACGGAGGAGGACGACCTGATTTTGATTAAGGTGGCTCGATGCATTCAGACCCATTGTAATACGTGATGGCAAGTCGGGGTGGCTGATTGTGCAGAACAATCAGGGGAAGTGGACGAACCGGAGAATAAGGAAACCCCTCAAATTTGTGCATCGCTCGCTGGGAGTTTGAGCGGGAAAGTCGACGCGGGACGGCGATGGGAGCCGGACCAGCAGGGTGGAACCTTCCCTCCACCATGGAGGGCTCCCGTCACCTGTTTTAAGTGTGGGCTGTGGGGCCACATTTCCAAGGGATGCCGCGCCGATCTTCACGCCTTCGCCATCTTCCACCCCAGTTGAATATTGAGCCGAATAAAAAGAGAGTCACTGTGCCGGGACTTATGCACCACACCCTTAAGCGATTGATGGAAGCGCGGGAGCCATCTCGAGGAAATTCGGCCAAGCGGCAAGCTGCGAATGAGTAGCTGGCAGGGCTCTGGGAATCCAGAAACCCGTGGAAACCTGGGCAGAAGGCATGGCTGCATTGCCCCCAGGTACCCTTGGTCACATCCCCTAAATTGTATAAACCATGGTAGGGCCTGGTTGAGGTGATAGAGGTCAGGAGGCCACAGTGTGTTCAAATCTAGGTTGGTCACAGGCGTTGGTACATGCACCCGTCGTGGCTGAAACCATATTTCCTGCCTTGCAAGGTTGTTTCATCCCCATTACCCGAAGTCCGGGTGTCTGATGTGTCTGACGAGCCTGGGTGTGCGACCATGGAGGTTGTGCCTCAGCAGATTTCTATTCCTCCGCCCACAAGATCCCAGCACCTGACATCCGCGGAATCACCAGTTGAGCCATCTGAAAGCCGGCCAAGGAGGGCCGAACTACCGACACCCGCTTCTTATTCTTCTTCCCTCCCCCCATTAGGCCATTTTCAGGTTGTCCCCGGGGTCCGCGGAGAACCCACTCTTGTCCCACCTGGGGGCCTGGTGATTAGGACCCGTTCAAGAACTGTTTGTTTAAAATAAACCGCCTCAGTTGTCCTATTTATTCCGAACACCATCTGGCAGGTGGTCACAGACATAAGCCGGGCTGTGTTTGCCAGTTTAACTGGGTCCTTCCTGTGCTCATGGGCTGTGGCGCACCGGCGGTCATTGGGTCTTGTATATAGTCTGGGGGTTGGGTTTATTACTGTGCGTTCGCGAATGTTTTTATTTATTGTTTCTGTTGATTGTCGTTGTTAATTGACTCGCTAGGGGGATGATAGTTGTTGTTGTTGTCAGGTTTGCTGTTGGTTGGTTGTTGCTATCATCCTGCTACGCGAAGTATGGCGGTCAGCCGGGATGGCTGTGTGTTTTTTTAAGGGGGGGGGGGTGATGTAGTGACATAGAATGGGTCACTATGGCGCATAGCGCTGGTTACTGACAGAGAGTGGGTGTAGCAGCCGATCTGCCAGCAGAGGATGCAATGCCATGGAATGGGTCACTAGGGTGTGTAGCGCTGGTTGCTGGCAGAAAGAGGGCATCTGAGGACGTAGCAGCCTGGTCGGCTAACAGGGCTCATGATAGGCCAGGGTAAGGGATGTAGGGCAAAGGTGACAGAGGGGACACGTGGGGTATAGCCCAGAACCTTTTGGTAGGTTCCAGAAGGGGGCGAGGCCGAGGGCGGAGCCAGGCCACGCTGGGTGGGCATAAAAGGGAGGTCCCGAGGCTGGATCGGGGCTGTCGCTTGGAATGGAACCCGTCGTGCTATGTCTTCGTCTCCTTGGCATCGTGGGTCAGGCAGAATGCCGGCTGTCCTGACCCGTCTGTAGTTATCCTGTGTGTGAACAGAAGTGGTTAAGTGTAGAATAAACGTATGTGCCTCGTACTATTAGTGTCTCACTACACTTGTATAATTTCTCACTTGTTCTGTTTAATATGTGGTTGCATTCACCCCCCATTAATGCACATTTCTCATGAGCATATAATTAGCATATACATTGCATACATTGTAAATCATCTAATCTTACGTGCACAATGCAATGCATGTACCATGAGCACAAGAATTGATGTTAATTGATTAAACTAATGCGTCATTACATTCCTTATTATTTTCTCCTTATTACTTTTTCATGCCGTCATGTACTGGGACTGTTTTTTGGCTTCCAAACATGAAACATCGTGATCCTGGGACACTCCGTACCAGACTGCATGGGGGGTGGCTGATGACTTACACACGAAGAAGGTGACTTTGCGAATAAGAGCCCGGTCTTAATACAACACAAAGAGTCAATCCCTCACCCAACTGCCAATCTCCAGATAAAGGGCCAGTCCTGCCATTCGTAGCGTCACACCCAACCACCCAACCCCCCCCCCCCCGCCCTGTCCACCCCAAGCCAAACACAGCCCCCCCCCCCCCCTCCACATGACATTTATCAGCAGGATCCAGGCCAGGGTCGCGGATGCCATGTAGCAGATGTGACAGCCCACCCGTGTGAACTCCAGTTATCTGGTGCTCTGCAGTGCAGGGAGGGTATTGCAAAGGCCGGTCACTGCGGCTGCACAGTTTCACAAACAGCAGGCACTAATGCCCCGTTTGGCAACTACGCCGGCTCCTTAGCGAGAGTACGGGTATTAAAAAAAACTTTTTTTTTTTTGCGCCGCAAGCCATGCTGGAACGTCCAACTGGTGTCAGCGTTGCGCGCGGTACGCTGACGTAAATTGATGACACCGATTTGGCTCGCTTTATTATTTTGGGGGTGAGTTGAAGTTGATAAAATTAAGTAACGCTCCATGTATTCAATCCCTCAGCATCACTGCTCGGAGCCGGGAACTCTTTCATCAGCACCAGTGTGCTCCGCGTGTGCCCGCACGCACCTCCAGTTCAACTTGCCATTTCTGTTGACGCCTCACCAAATCCACCGTCACGAGTATGCATGTTTTTTCTCACAACATGAGCACGTGAGGATTCAAAACACATTCTCATTATGTGCACCTTGCTCTGCGACATGTGCACACCAGCCCGGCAAGATAATAAATGATGCTATTAATTTACTCAGGAAAGCTTCGCTGAGTTTCAAGACTGGTTTGAAGAGGATCCTGTATTGGCATATTTGGCGACTTCCATGAATGGGTATTTGGTATGTGGAAGGAAACTGGAGTACTCTGAGAAAACCCATTACCACGATTACGTAACAAGCAAAGTTCTACACAGATACATTCAAGAACATATTGCTGTACCGGCATCATTTGGCCCCCTAAATTATGTAATGTGATTTTCCAGGCAGTCTCTGATCTAGGAACTAATCAGGCTTAACCTTGCTTAGCTTCCGATATTTTAGGGAAAGAACTAATTTGGGGAGATTTAGACATAATGTGCCACATGAGGCCAATCTGTGTGGGAGCCCCTCGCATCCACCACCACCACTGCTGACACCACTACCACTATCGCAACCATCGTCTCCACATCCGTCGCTACCACCACCAAAGCCAAAGATCCACCGTGTAGCCTTAACAGACTGTTGGGGCAAGTGCTGTTTGCGAGCAGCACCTATGAATGCCGGGACGGCACACTAGAGAGTGGGTGGCCAGCAACCACGCCCGATCGCCTTTGTCTCCCCAATGGCAATATTTACACACCACACCACCACCACCGCCGACTCCACCACCAACCCACACCGCCCCGGTGCCGGTCACGCAGCTGCGGCGGTAGGGGGGGCCACGTCTGCGCTTGGGCACTCCGCCGCTTTCATCGGCAGCCAAGCCAAACAGCCCTGGCAGTGCCACGTGCCTGCCGCCCACGGGCGCCAGCGGTGCCACGGCCCCCCTTTAACGCGCATCCGGTGGAAGGAACCAGCACGGGCGGTGCGGAAAGAGAAGTAAAAACGTGAACCCCCGGGGGAAACCACACCCCAGTGGTGCTCTGCAACCAAGGCGGGGCTGCTTAGCAAGGGGTGTACGACTCGATCCGTTGTTAAGGAACCCAAATTGTGGCAACGTGCGCATTTAATGAAGGCAGGGCACATTTTATTGGGGGGGGGGGGGGGCGGGGGTGTTTCTCTCTCTCTCTCTACGGTATTAAATCTATAAATAAGTTTAAAAGTTTCATGTTCGCGGAATTAGAGTGTTATTTTCGAAGTTGGTTGTTTAAAAGTGTGTCCCCCCCCCCCCCCCGTGTGTGCGTGTGCGTTAATGTACACAGGAAGTGGTGGGGTAGTGGTTAGCGCACTGCTCTACAAGCCCCGCGATCGTAATTCGATTCCCGGCCGCGACTAACATCGGTGGCAATTATCTCAACCGGCTCTGGGCCTCCCCGAGGTCGCGGCGTGTAAACATCGGCACTTGGGGGACAAAGGCGGCCGTGCATGGTGCTAGCCACACCACCCTTCGTGCCGCTGTGCCAGCCTTAATAGGTGTTCATCTGCAGCACCTATGTCTGTTTCGCCTATAGGAGGATCTTTGTTCTTTGTGCGTGTATACGCATGTTCTCAACAAATGTCACATTCTTGAGTGTGCGAATTCTATTAAATGTGATTCATGAATAATTTGATCCGAAATTAATTTGTTTCTGAAGCACATCTTTAAGGAGTACCTAATTTGCAAAATGGAATGAGTTCATTAGGACATCAATTCAAACCCAAGTCATTAGTCAGTTCAAATATTTCACTGGTTCTCAAAGATTGGTGTCACTACTCAATGAACACTCCGTAATGTAGAAATGCCAAAGCAGCAGCAGCAGCGTCATCATCCGCGGTCTATATACTGCTGGATGTACATATCCCCATGTCATCTCCATCCCTCATGGTCCAATGATGTCGCAATCCATCTCACTCCTGCACATGAACTGATCTCATCCCTCTATCTCCGATACGGCCATCCCTCAAGTGCATTCTCTCATTTTGCTGCCTTCTGACCATTGGCCAATACCCCCTCTCCAGCGATGTGTCGTGAACAATCTGGCTTTCTTTCATAAACAATGTGCTGTCTGTGATTTACATTTTGCTCCCCATTCTGCCCTTCAGTATAATTCTAGAACGCTCTTACTGCTGTGTGCACTTTTCAGAGGTCGACATGCAATGGTTGAAAACTTTCTTCTCTCGTTGCTGCTTTTCCGTATAACTAAATACGTCCAATTTCCATTTGGTCTTGTAAAGTCAGTGTGATCAATCGCTAATCACAGGTATTAACATTTCACCGAATCACAAAAAAACCCCCACCCACTTGCCTTGCAAGCGGAAACTTTCGATTGCCTGCAAACGTATGCATTGCATCACATTTCTGAATCCTTATTGGGATTCTGTGGGTGTTTAAAGGTAGAAAATAAATACATGTTTGTGCCGAAAAATATTATATGAATTAATACAAGGAAAGACACAAAGTAAGCGGACAGTCAGGGTGACGATGCGATTTCAGATTGAAATACGGCTTAAAAGCGGACACTTCCATATTGAAATCGTAGCTTCAAAACATATCCGTCAACGCTATAAACGGGACCGGCTTGCTGTGCCCTACAGACATGACGGGGCACGTTAAACCAGGCATTTTGGTAAACACTGGATGCGGTTGTTCGACTGGACGGAACGAGACAGGAAAAAGAAACTGCTACACAGACATCAGCAATCATTGGAGCGGCTTTGTAACATAAGGTAATTACAAACAAGCGGTCTTGTATTATTTTCTGCAAAATCACCATAGTATAAACACAACTGGAAATGACTTGAGGTTATATTTTTTATTTTTAACTCCTTGGCTCTAGAAAGTGCCTTTGGAGTCCCATGCCTTGGGCCTTTTGTTGGCTGCCAAAATTCTGCCTGGCGAGCGATTTCAACATAATTGTGCCACGCCAGGCAGATCAGAACAATGCAATATTCACTTTATGCCCTCGCCCGGGACAAACCCCCCAATATAGCAAGGACACAACTAATGCTCACAGCTACAGCGAATTAAAGTGAAATTACTCATCTGCAGACTCAGTGTTAAATTTCACCTTATTACAGGAACTGTGAGCACATGCCGTGAAATTACTAACCCTCGTATGCATTCCTGAACACCGGAACGCATTTTTAAAATGTGAAAGTTTGTAAAAAAAAAGTATATGTTTGATAAATAAATAAATATTCCGCCGACTGTGATATTGTTTCTTAGCTTTGTAAAGCAAACACATTATTATTATACGCCGCCATCTCGCTGCCGCGATGCTGTTTTGCAATTTTGACTTTTGGATGCGTACAAAACAAAACGTGTGCATGCTATCCAAATGAGATGCTCCCAGATCTTATTAAATAAATTAAGCGGCACAACTTACATCGGCAAGGGAATAAAAATAACAAAGAGTCAATTGACTCTATTACTCCATAGGAAATTAACTGCTCGATAATAATCTTAAAATTTAAACAAAAATGTTTAAAATGTACACTATTTCTTGGCCTTATTCCGTTGAGAAATGTATTCTTGTGCGAATTCAAATAACAATGGCAATAAAACAATTCCCGAAAACATTTTCTGGAAACAACGTACGCATGTATGTTGAACTTCTTCCGCACCGTACGTAGCCAACCGTGCTAACCGTAGGTGCGGGGAGAAGGACAACAAACTAAACACAAACACAAAAGCGAGAACTTCGAATAAAACCGCTGATTTGCTTGGTCGGTTCTTTGGCAGTGTAAATTATTTTCACGGCGAGGTGACTGGTCAAAGGACAGGAAATTGCATCACAGCTGGTGGCGTTGTGCACCGTTATCATCACTGGCAGACGGTGCCAGCTCTAAATCACCAGCTCACCTACTCCTCCTCCTCCTCCTCCCATGCAGAGCCTCACAGGCTCCCAAAATTATGACGTGGGGAATGTGCAGGCAAAACCACCCCCACTGCGTGCCACACGCGCTCGCAAAATTTGCAATGTCCATCTCCTCCGCCGCATCGTGTGTGCCATCCTCCTTGAGCACAATTCAAACCTGCCCACCCGTGCAGCATCCGTCCCCAATTTATTACCATCTGTCCAACTCCTTCACACCCGGCTGCTCCTCAAATACATTGCCACCGCACTGTATGTGTACACGCCTTTCAAATCTTTCTCAGTGCTCAGTGGAGTATTCCACGTTTTGATAACGCTCGGCTGTAACCTTCGTAATGAAAGTCTGTTGTTCACATTTAGCTGCAGATAAGTAGGCGCATCGACAAGTACAATAATTGGCAAGAGCTTAAAAGATCAGAGATAATTGTGTGGCGGGGACAATATTTTTTATATTTAAATTCGTGTTCTTGGATGGACTACACAAACTCTGATTGAATACAGGCTGCTTAACAGTGGCTTAGGTCTAATCTCCTACCTTCCTATGGCATTTGAAAACCAACTGGCAAAATATTATAACTTTAAATTGAGATTGATAATCCATTCGATGGTATCAGGAGTTGCATGATGTAGTTGCGTTCCTACTCTCTGTACGAGTGCTTGACGAGCACTGATCGGTTACTCGACGAACAATTGCCAGTGGTTGGTTATGTGAAGAACACATTGAACTTCACCACATTTACAATAGGGAGGGGGCCTTAAACCTGACGAGGGCGTACTGCGCAAAAAAAGGCGTTGACATGCAGGAATTTTCTGTGGCTCCGCTGTAATTCCGTCTTATTTAACTAACAACGGCGGCTAATGGTTGCCGCACATTGTGGTTCCAAGCGCGGCACGGTGATTGATGCGCATCGGCGAATGCAGCAGAAATAGTGGCGACGGAATGAAAGTCCGGCTCCTCTCAGCCACGATCTCAGGGCCACTGAACCAGCAAATTCCTCACTGGGGACAATCCGCAGCCTTTACTTGTGCTGCACTCTGCATGCACAATAAATCACAATTAGTCAGCCTCTCTCCTCCTTCCTTTCTATTTTACAGTGAATATATTATGTGCTGTGGCCAGCAAGCTGTAACTCATCCGACCAATAATTTAGATAGTACCACTGAAATTAATCTTTCTTTTGTCCAAACATACTGCTGTCACCTTCAGTAACTCCATTACTTGGGCACTTATAATGTGCAGCCTATAAACAGCAGGACGCAGCAAACGGTATTGTTTATAATTTTCTGTATTGAATTCTATAGCGGTAGTGTAGAAACACTTTCAATAGCGGCTTTCATTCGAGTCTTATTGGTATTTGATAGAAAGCCATGAATTGTTAAATGGATTCTTTTTTGCTTAGAGTGAACAATGTCTGGGGCAGGAATCACACATGGCTACTATAAAACCTGCGAATACATTTAAAGGATTTAAGTTGATTAATACTACACAGTGAATTTGTGTTTACACTTTTCATCGTTATATACTTATGACAAGTGCAATGCACCCTAAAGGGGCACGAATAGCACGGACTCACTGCCGTTCCTTACATATGCTGCAGGGTCATGAAATGACTTTGCAAAACTTGTGTGATAACTGGCTATTAATGTGCAGTGAGCAGAACAGCGAAAAGTTTAGCTGCCTGAGGTCACGGAGTGCACCGTTGGATGTTTTTGGCAACTCCTGAACATTACGGCAGTTTTCTCATCACCAGAATTGATTGAATGATCTCAGAAAATCTCGGACCTTGGTCGTGAGCCATTACGCTCAGTATCGCGCTGACATTTTTAACCAGAAAAATCACCAAGGGCATGTGTGTGTGTGTGCGTGCATGGTGAGTGGGTTTTTTCCCCTTTAACAACCACAAGGAAGCACCCGAAAACACAATAGAGGCATGATAAATCAGCCAACGCGTCGGTACTGATATCACTGGGCGAAATGACATAAACAGGCACCCTGCCTGACATGAAACGCCCGCAGATTATACGGAAGATGACAATTTGAAATCAGTATTTTTTTTATATAATGCGATTATCTTTATTATTACAGTATTTACTTCCTCCCGCAAGCATCCAGCAGTGACATAACGCTGCAAGTGGCGCGGTAAGTCATTGGGCCATTGCCTGCCGTTCGAGGTCGTGCCAGGGATTGTGTGTGAATGTGTTCTTTTTTTTTTAAAGAAAAAGCCGTTTAAGCAGTGTATTGGAACACCCTTTACACGTCTGCCAATTTAACCGTCCTCCCTGGGGAGCTGGATGCGAAAGGTTAAACCGTCAGATCAGCCACAGAACCACGTTTGTTGTCCCCCCACAAACGTTCCCCCCCCCCTCCCGTTTTCCAATAAAACTTCGCAGCCTTTCCTCTCCCTCCATAAATTATGGAAGAAAACGTGACAGTCCACCGTCCACAGGATATGCCGCAAAAGAAACATTGCATCTCGATGGACTCCAAATTGGTTATAAATAAAGGTTTTATATATATATGTGTCTTTATGCAACACGTGATACTTATTTGTTCAGAGAGTCCTTTTAACGAGTTATCCTTGACCTCACACATGTTCGCGGTTAACAGTTCGCCCGTTCCTCCCCACACTCGATTCGCCGCGAACTCCCACCCAGGGTGTCCATCTCTTGCACACACACACACTGCTGCCCTCTGAACACTACAGCAAATCGTTGGTCATCGCGCGGAGCGCAGGACGACGCGTGCCCCGCGTGAATTGAGTAACTCGTTAAATATGCATACATTATCGGGTGTAATAGCACGGCTGAGACAAAGGCAAAAAAAAGCAGATATACCAATATCGCAGCAATTAGTAGCTACTTACTATGCTTTACCTAAATGCTCATATTTTTTCAGTGCAGTGCATTTCCGCGATATATTTCATCCATTTCATGTTCGCGTTATTATCCCCAGCGTGTTATTTTATTTACATACCCCGCTCCTTACCCGGCATGTAATTATTCCATTACAGCATTTTTGCCTCTGTCCGTGAGATGCCCTCTCTTAGCGCTCGTGCACGGCTGGGTCACCCTGGCGTTGGCTGCGTTTTCCGCATTAAAAGCGAACGCCGCAGTAAATTATTACCACTGGATGCATTTTATTATCACTGTAGAATTCTGCTTCAATTCATTAGAATAATGAAAATGTCTGCTTCGCGGTGCTAATGCTCGCATTGCCGTACGTGCGAACGCACGCACGCACGCACGCGCGAATGTTGAGGAGCATCTCGTGGAACGACGGACAATGACCGAGTCAATTTCCCGACATGTTTCGTCGCACGCAGGCGCGTTAAGCTGAGCGATTTCAACACGTAACTTGCACACCGTCGACGGCGCATTTCATGCATCCTTGCCAATGGCATAGCGGGTTATTTTGCAGTGTGCCAATTCATGGAATCATAGACAAAATTACAGCCTGTTGAACGGAAAAGCAAGTCAGTCCTTTTACAGCTCTCAGCGGCAGATTGATGGCTGTCTGATGTTGGTGCTGAGCAGAGACACAGACACCACCACTGCACGAGTAGACCCAAATTACCTGCGGAAAGTTGTTTTTTTATCCAAGTGTTTGTTGCGTACGCTTTGCCCAGTCTCAGGCATTTATTGTCGTGACAAGCAGTCTTCCTTTTCCGAGAGCTAATTTCTGTCAGAGTATCGGTGCTCAACTCCAAGCCGGCATTGTGCAAGCACATGCAAAATACGTATGCCACGTACGTGTTTAACAAAGTAAATAACTGTAATTTTCATTTATTTATTTCTTTAACCTTTGATCAATATGCCAGCAGAGGAGGTTGAGCGACGGTGCAGTGATTAGCGCACTGCGTCATGAACCCCGTGACTGCTGGTTGATTCTCAGCTAAGGATAACATCAGCGGTGAGTGCAATCTCAACTGGTGCTGGTCGTCATCTCGGGACCTTACTCACCCCCCTCTTCACCAGGCCCGCATTGGCTAGCCTGGTGAAGTATGGCCAATCAATCCCTGTGACCATCATGGTGTGGAGAGGCCTTCATCCAGCAGTGGATTGACAAAGGGGGCTACAAATTGTTGACAAGTTGCTAGTTTGCGTGTAGTTTGTGTGTTGCTCAGAGGGCGATACATTATTATTCATATTTTTGTTTGATGGCAGAGCTGCATGTCACTGTGAGGAAGAAACTCAGAGACATGAAAGGATTCCTTCCTATTGTTTAACCTCAATGAGACTCATTCAGCAGCAGCCACTAAACCACACTTGTCAACCACACAGATGAATTAATCATTCACCCTGCATCTATTTTCTTTGAGCTGGTCTTATGAGGAGCAAAGCTGAATTGAATCAAGTGAATATTTATTTTAATTTTAATATACTGTACAGCCACTGTGTCAAGCCAATGATAGATGACGGCCTCCCAATTAGGTATCGGCAATGGGAGGTGTTCGACCATACTTCACCATGCTGGTCAGCGCAGTTTGGTAAAAGGTAGGGGGTGTCAGGACCAGTTCAGATATCCCTTGCCACTAATGTTGGACACGGGCGAGAATGTAATGCGCGTCGCCAGGTTTGTAGCACAGTGTTTCTAACTACTGCTCCCACTCCTCCACATTTCTTTTTAAATATTGAGTTGTTTCTCGACTCTAATCAGCTCGGTGTATTAAATGGCCTGCACACAAATGTTATTTTTGTTGCCCCAGAGGGCAACCAGAACGCACCCAATGGTTCGCTTCTCATTTTTACTTCCCCACACATGCAATTTGATGAATTGTCACAATTCAGAGGCAACAATTCGATTTAACAATCGATTCTTTGTTGGTGGGGTTTTGTTATTGTTGTTTTTGTATCACTCATTCATTTGAGCAGCCTCAAGGCACCACTTGCTAATCGTTTTCACCAATCGTAAACGATCAATTCTTACAACTCTCGAACAGTGGAGTACCCGTGGCTGGCATGAGCCCTGTTGCAAAGATGCATTTGCACTCCCTGTCTGCCTTCGCCCTTCATTGTAGCTTGGCACCCATGGCCTCTCCAGTTCATGGGCCCTGGCGCAGTTCCACCACCTCCACACTCGATAGCTAACCACACCGCGAATGACTTAATGCATGCCATCGTAAGCATAAATAATTTGAATGAATAAATCAATGAATCCTTACATGCCTGGCAACCACAGCTCAAACTCAGGATTGCAATGCAATGGGCAACAGCGACATAAGCTAACCGCAGTAACAACCTCTTCCACTCTTAAAGCCACAAATCAGAGTTCATCTTCGTTGCTGCATTTCACTCACAACGGGCACCATTTTATTCGTCTCGTTTCAGAATCTAATTTCAAGCTCACAATTAAAATCGCAGCTCTATCGATTGCATATATGCCCAACACACAATACGCACGAAATCCAAATTTGCACAGTCATGTTCCAAGGTAGAGTGCGCGCACGCACTGCATACACCTCTCCGCGCCGACTCTGCAGTTTGTCAGGATGTGAAACCTTCCCCTTTTAATTTCCTCCAGTCTATTGCCGAGACTTCCTGTCTGCAACCAGACACCAAAACACAAACTGCCACCCAATACTTCGGTCTGGGTTTGTGCAGCTGCGCCCCGGCGTGAAAGCGCACGGCGCGGGGAAAAGGCACAAGAAAATCATCAAGCGCCTTCACCGGTGATGTAGTGCGTGGCGATACAGCGCAGCCACTTTGACTGTGAAGGGATATTTAATATAGTGTTTCCTGCTGGCTAGATGTGGGCGTCCGGGATTTTAAATTACAAATAGCAGGGCTGCAGCATAACCAAGAGGGGCATCAAGTTCATTCAGACGTCAGCTGCCCCCCCCTACTTTGACCGCAAGGTCAAAAGAGGCGCAGAGGAGGACATCCAGATAGAAATAAATATTCACCTTGTGTGTGTTTTTTTTCTGAAGGGTTAAGAATAATAATTAGTTAACGCGTTGTCAAAGAGCTGATGGGACTGTTTAATTGCACTTCGTACAACGTTGTCAATGAATTTATTGAAAAGTAAATGTTTCCTTATTCATGCTTGTCTGTTGGTCAGTGAGCAAAGTCTTGCAACATGCTGTTCTGTTTAGCGGTTATCAGCCTTGGCGTTGCTTTTGCTGCGATGTCACCATGACAGCCATGCTCACAGTTGAGATCCGTTTTGCTGCAACCGAGGGATGGTTTGCAATTCCCTATTCCCTCTGTATTTGTCGCGTTCAAACACGCACCATTGCACACTCTCTGGTATTCGTTCAAAATCTATTGCTTCGCGACTCGCAGGTGGCAGTGAGGCAGGCGGTGGTCAGTGCTCTGTTCTCTACATTCGGCGTTTTAGCCTGCCCTCTTACAAAAGAAACGTGGATTAAGAAAGAAAGATATTTTATTTGCTGCTTTTTTTGGTGCACTGCTCATCGTCGCAACACATTTGGTTCTCAAGTTATAAGCAGAATGAAGAACAGGCATCTTTTAATAAATCAATAGCAGTGCGATTTCAACACTTCAGTGCTGTTAACAAAGCATATTTTAATGGATAACACCTACATTTACACGCAAACATGCGGCTCTTAAATTGTTCTAGGTACGGAACAATGAACGTTTATCTGTTCACATCAAATTGCCACGCTGAGACTGAAAAGAACATTTATATGTGAATAGCTGGAGGAACTTGAAACAAACAAATCATAGAAAGTATTGCAAACACGTCAACAATAACACAGTTGGTTTGTACAGGGTTAGTAGTTTTAATTCAAAATACTGTAACTATTGTTTGATATTTGTTACGTTTTCGGCCAGGATTGATTGCAAGATGTTAAAACAACAACAACGCTTCCAAACATTGCAAATGGAGATTCAAGAAACCTCTTTAAAACACTTAGCTCTCAGATCATGGCCAAATCTACCAATGCTAATTCAATTTATAACCCATTTCCCACAATGATACTGCACTTTAATGCATCAAAATTGCAAAAGCCTCGATGTAAAATTATCATTTTGTCACATAAGAGTAATTCTATCTGGCTAATATTTCCAGAACATTGGCAGCTGGATTCATGGAAGCTGGTGGCCCTATCTCTACAAATTACAAATTGCTGCATTAATTTCCAGTCTAACTCTGCCATACCGTGCAATTAAGTAATGATTAGTTAAGATTCATTACCATAATACTCACCGGAGTTATGTAGCTTAATCAATTTCTTATTAACATTTAACCCATATCTTATAAAAGAGGGTTTCTAGACGGAATGATACTATGAATTTGGTCAGCTTCCAAAAGTGTGGTTATCTTCCACGTATACGGCATCGCTGCGTGATGCTCAATAAATGGACAAGCGTGGTTTTGTGTTGTAATTGGACGTGTGGTATTTGCTTTAATAAGAAGACCTACGTGATTCGTAAGAGGATGATAGGAACATGAGCTGCCTGGACTCCATAAATCAATGTCTAGTTTTTAAATAAGCAGCATGGCCCCATTGCTTGTGCTCGGATTCTTCACATTCTTCATCTGAATGGTAGAGCTAACAGCTCAGGTGAAGCTTTTGCAGAGGCGAAAAGTAAATCCTGGCATGGACACAAGTGGAACCACCACCATCATCGTTATCATCATCATCATCATTAGCCATGATTTAACCACTGGTATAAAAAGTCATCTCCATTTCTCGTGGCACTCCCGATGCAAAAATCCATCTAGCTCCTGCATACAAGCGAATTTAATAGGTCCATATCCATGGTGAATGTATACTGAGGCGTGTTTACTTCTCTGGCTGACACTGTTGCTAGTCTAAACCACTGGCCATGATCCCTATATGTCCCCACCCCCCGATTGAGGTGGCAACATTTAATTTGTGTGGTCAGCACCGGCTGGACTGGAGTCCCCCGATTAGGCAATTTTGCTGCTGTCCCCTTCGAGAGCTGTTCAAGTGGACTTCAGTGCACTCGGCAGGCCCAGTCTCAGGCTCGTCAACGCATGGGCAGTTCCACAAATTAGACGACCTCGCAGTCCAACAAAAAATAATCATCATCCTAATAATACATATCACCATAATGATTACATGTATGTAATTTAGAAGGAGTTCGTCTACAGATGTATAACATACAGCTTATAATTGAAAAGGTTAATGGTTTGACACATACAGTATACGAAATTGAATCCACATTCACCATCATCTCAGCATGGGTAAAAAAAAAAGTCGGTTCATTTGATTAGGCCCGACACCGCGGCAGTTTTAACATTTCTAGCTTATTATTAAACGGTTGACGACTTATTGAACAACTTATTTCTACGTGAATTATAGTCCTAATTGGTTGATATACTATGCCCAAGTAAAAAAAAAGGCTTTATGCGTATACTAATGATTACCCGCATATTTAAAGTGTCTGAAATGTACGTCCAAAATTGGCAAACAGCCCTCTCGTAAAACAACGCAGATCGCCGGTCTCTCCAGCCAGCAAACCTGGTGTACGTGGCACACTTCAGCGTGGTTTATGTTCTGCCGCTCCACCTAGAATGGCCTCTTTAAAAAAAAAAGCAAAGAGGAGGATCCGATGACATCATTCTAGTAATGAATATAAGGGTAAAACATTTCAAAGCCCGTAATTTATCGACCAAATAAGGGTGGCGAATGAGGTGTACGAGTGCATTTACGCTTTGATTTTCAGCTTCTGCTTATGTTGTTGAGGGCCCTTTTTATTTTATTTCCCACCCAAATTTCACGCAGCGTGAAACACATGCCAACGGGTAATTTGTTGATTATGCATATTATCCACGAACTAACGCAATGTTTTTTTCTTCCAAATGGATGTTATCAGCATGGAGTGCTCGCTGAAGCTGCGAAATCGTTCGGCGCATCCTCGTGAATGTGCTATATGTTGGTTTGGCCTGAATGTAAATTACCACGGAGACATTCACGCTCGCCACAGTCGTACGCTCACGCCCTATTAGGGAAACGCAGTTGAATCATCTACAGGCGATCGCTAACATTGCGTCGGGCATTCATCTGCGCAACCGCGGCACTCCAAAAGAGGAGTTTCCTGTCAGCCTCCGTTTGTGCTGCGCTGGGGAGGCGGTCGATCCACGGCTGCCATTGCCTTCCAATGATTGTCCAGTTTGTGTGTCTTCGTGCTATTCATCGTGATGCCTGACGTTTCGATCCATGTGCTTTCAGATCTTCTTACGGAACTTATTTCCATTCGTGAAGAAGCCTCAAGGAACAGAGTTCACTTCCTCAAGGAGCTCCCAACAAACAGCACACGGTACAACCCAAAACCCATGGGAGAGATGTGCAGCAGCACAACCGCGAGAACTTACACGATAGTTCTAGAGCAGTGTTGCTGATCAATGGCCGCATGAATGTAACTGGCGTAGAGTGATGATGTCCAAAATGTGTTAAATTACGTGGGAATGTGAGCGAGCTTCCCCGAACCTTACTCGCAGAGCATGGCAGTTTGCAAAGAATGTTTCAATTAAAATAAAATAAACAGGTCCCCTTTATCAAAATGGATGTCCACCATTCCAACCCTTCCTCACTGTTAATAAATGCACTGACAAAACTATGTGTTGTTTTAGGAATATGACACTTTCTTGGGTATGTTATCGCAATCAAGTTTCTCAGGGCCACCTTTGACCTGGCCTGTAGTACTCGTGTAATCCAATCACTAGCGGGGTTCATCCCTTTTCAGGATTTCGACAAACTGTGTAGTGAAGACTCTAGGACACTTTTTAAAATAAACAACATTCCTCACATTCAACCGGTTGGCCCTGAAATCCGCCACTTTAGGCACGATTCACTGGGATTCTAAGAAGAAGAAGAATTTCGAGAAATATCACCACCTCGGGTTGTCGCGGTTGTGTTGCTCTTTCGCACTCCTCTGGCTTTTTGGGTTTTACCGCCACGTTGTTTGCCACGATGTCCGACATTTCGCATCACGTGCTCGGAGCTAATTTGTAAAAATGCATCGGTGAGATGAGCAGAAGGAATTGCTCAGGCTTACTCGAATACAAATATATTCGTATGAGTTAAGAACCGTCCGAACTGCCACTGTCATGGTGTGGCGATCTTGATGATTATTTATGCATTGCTTGCAGTTTGTTCCCGACTATAACTGTCTGTAATTTGATATAAATTAATCTCTTGTAGATTATTTCACGTTAAAATGTATTCAACGCACCCCGAAAAAGCACGTATTTGACAATATGTAATTATATACAGGGCACATTTGTATGATGTTTGCAAGTAGGATAGGTTTTTTTTTAGAAAGATGTAATATTTATCGTCGTATTTCCAAGTAAGTTTCATTGAAACAAATGGCATTTAGTCAATTCTCAAATTTAATTGGAAACCTGGATACAGTACCAAAATAATGAGAATATAATCGAGGCATATTGCACTCACATCAACGTTCGTAAAATTCTCGTTGTGTCTGTTAATGTACTCACATTTTTGACATAATACTACCACGCAAGGATTCTGCACTTTAAGCACTCATCTTAAAATAGTGTTTACATTTTTTGGAGTCTTTAACATTTGAAACTGGCTGTAGATGACAGTAAAAACAAAACTCATGAATATGTTTTCGGAACATTCAGTCAAGCTAAACAATATTGGTAAAAGGAGAAAATGTAGCAAGCTAAATACAAGTATCACATTGGCAATTACTTTCCAAGACACTCCGCTAGATTTGTAAAACATTATACTGACAAAACACACCTCGATACTGAAACACGACCAAGGCAGGATTGCATCGCAAAGAGCTTCGGAATCAAATGTTGTCTCACTGTTGGGGTGGACGAATCATGTTTCCCTGGGCATGAAGGCATGAATACAATATTTTTGTAAAGCCACAGAGAAATGTAAACAATGTCAAGTCCATTGCCATGGAGACCAGCAAACAGTTGGTGGCCGAGTTAAGTGAAGGCGCGCCCTGGTTGGGAGGTTGTTGTCTAAAAAAGAAAAGCCCAGTGACTCACCTTGCGAAAATGGCATTTTCATACTATTTATTGACGAAAATGCAGGTGGGCAGGTTTCTTGTGATGGTTCGACCCTCATTTCACAAGCCACAAATGCCTCGATCTGGGGTATGCTTTGACGTCAACATTCCACAACGCAGTTCAATGAAATGAAAAAAAAAAACCCCACAATCTTATCACCTTGAAACATGTTTTTTTCCTGGTGAACTTTTAAAGTTGTTCTTACATTTTTATAGAAGAAGATACCGTTGGAGTGGAGAGTTGGTGGGAGGAGGTTGGAAATGCAAATGCCATTCAGATAGAATGTACGAACTTCGATATCATCTTCTCAGATATCAAAAGATTCCATTTGATGACTCAAAGTATGAACTGAGCTTGTTCGTATAGGCGCCACACCACAACACTAGTTTCCCAATGCGAAACCTTTGCGGCCCGTTTCAACAAATCTTTAAATATTCACGTACTAGTTCAGGTACTCGTCCGCGTATACTGTATTCATCATCATCATAATAATACATAATACAAGGTCAAAAAAAAAGAAAGACATTACATGTAACTTGACTAATTTGCATAATTGAATCGGCATGTCGGCTCGATGACTGCCACTTTTGTGGCAGGGCTTCGGGGCGTTAACACACGGAGACACATGGACACACAGAGACACACACACGGACACACTAAGATCTAAGATCCCCCGTATAGCCTTAACAGACTGTAGGGGCAAGTGCTGTTAGCGAGCACCTATGAAGGCCGGCACGGCACACGCGGGGCTGGGTGGCCAACACCACGCCCGACCGTCTTTGTCTCCCCAGTGGCGATGTTTACACACCGCACCAGGTACTCACTTAAGGCTGAGTCGACCTAGGGGAGGCCCAGGACCGGTTCAGATAATCGTCACTGGTGTTAGCCGTGAGCGGGAATCGAACCCGGGTCGCCAGGTTCATAGCGCAGCGCGCTAACCGCTACACTACCGCTCCCCCACACACACACGGACACACACACACGGACACACACAAAGAGTGACTCTGCCTTGTCCAAGGGTCATTTTGTGGAATCGCTGGGTGGTGGCAGCGGTGCTGCGGAGACAGTGCGATAGCTCATGATGCTTGATTTAGTAGATTACACGGGGGTCAAATGATGGAACGCTCCAGTCAATCACCGGCAAACTCTGACCGAGAGATTTCATTAATCGCGGCCAAAGTTCACAATTAGCGATGTGTGTGATCCTCCTCAGATGAAGACATTGACACTGAATACTTAAAACATATATATAATTATATTTCCTGGATCAAACTCATGAGGAATGAGTAGTGAATGGAAATTACTTTTTATATATATATCATAATATACTTGAGAGAAAGTTATGCCCAGCAATTTATCATTTTACGGTGCTGGGAAACATTTCAATGTAAGTGGCTACTCATGCAATTAAGGGTTTGCAGCTCAAGTCATGTTTTATTCATATACCAGTATGATTAATGTTCTCACGCATTAATAATCAGTTAATTACCTATTAATAAACGCATTCAAAAACCATGTATAAAAAGAAAGAAATGTAATCACATCGGACACTTGAAATTTAGTGACGAACAGTTCTGAAAACGCAATTTGTTTGCTGATGTTTATTTGTCAAGGGATGTTTGTTAACACCTGCAATAATTTTCACAAATATCAATCAGGTTCATCATTTACCTCCGTTAAATGTTGAGTAAATAATGTTTGAATAAGTGGTGGCCACCTTTGACGATTTACGACGATAAATCTCACGAGCATAAATTCATCGCGGATTTTTTTTTTGGGCCGGTGGAATGGGTGGTAAATAACAGTGGGAATTAATGACATTTGAGCCATGCTAAAGAACCGCAGTGAGTGAACCGCAAACGGCGCGACTCTGTGCAATACGTCATTCCACATTCGAGGTGGAAGAAGGAAAAAAAACAGCGCTTCTTGCTAAGCGAAAACAGTCAACGCATTAAAAAGGACAGTAAGCGGACTCATGGCTCGTTTAAGACGTCTTCAAATGAAAGCAGCAGAAAAATTCTGACGCGAATCTCGCTTTATTTGTTTGCAGTAGACTCACAGTGGAAACGTGGACTAAAGTCAGAAAGACTTCATTGCTTTTAACTCCGATTAGCGGAATCCCGCATCTCCGCTGAAGACGCGGTTGGTTACGTACGGTGCGAAAGAAGGTCAACATACACAAATATGTACAACCCCAGTCACTGCAATTTTATTCCCCCATTTCCCCCTCTCTTCGCACAAAGGAGAGGAATTGCCATTGGATCATCTCAAGAGGTGCGTGTGCGGAGCACACCCCCAGGGTTCACAACGGGGCAGCAAATGTTCCGCAAAGGAATCAAATGTGGACTCTCCACAGGCATCAGATGACTTAAAAAGCCATAAACTCGCTTGCACAAAAGCTGTCGCATAGCCCGCTACACGGGCATCTATCTAAAAGGTAAAACAACAATATGAGGTTATTACATCACATGTAGGTGTTGATCCTCCTTGTCAGTATTGGTTTGAGATGCTGTAGAATTGTTTTTTGGTAATATAAGCACTGCCCATACGACCTGACTGCATGCCTGTACGTGGTTACTGAGCACAATCGACAGTGCGTGCACAATGTCCCATCACCCCCAATGTATAAGTAACTTGTGATTTCAATATAGATGACAAGTAACACAAGACGATTGAATGCAATTTACTTCTTCCCGGCAATTATTTTCACTCCAGTTGGGTCAGATATCCTGGTTCTCTGCCTTCACGTGTATTCCTGTCTGGTCCATGTCCATGCCGACTCTGCAGTCCTTCACACCCTGGCTTCACCACTCCGAACCGCCTCTTTCTAGGCCTGTCTTCACCCTGCTGCTGTTGCTCGAAGGGGCAGGAATTGATAATATAACGAGCTTTGTCGATCCACTGCCGAATATGTGTATATTGAACTTCTTTCACACCGTACGTAGCCAACCGTGGTAAGCGGAGGATAAAAGCCGACCCATACTGTGTCAGTCACAGGAGTTGATTGATTATACTTCACCGTTCTGGTGAGTACAGTTTGGTGAAGGGGTGGGGGGGAGGGGGCTCAGGACTAGTTCAGATAATGCTCGACTCTGATATTAGCCACGGCTGAGAAACACACTCTGGTGTTCTGTAGTAGTAGGTTTTTACCCTTTAAACTGGTACAAAACTGACACCTTTATACAAGGCATCATGTTTGCAATAACCGCAACACAAGCAGTCAAAATGCAAACAAAAAGAAACAACGCTGATAATGGTAATGATATGCATTGTCCTTGAAGTTGATTGGTCCACACCCGAGACAGCTTTCCTTAGAGCCTAGTCTCCATTGGTGTTGGACCAGATGACGCCAAAACGCGTACAACTCATAGTGCAGTGCACAATCCACTGCATCACCACTCCACCCCTTAATGGGATACATATTAGCGTGACTATAGCGTAGGATTTTTTGCACATTTTTGTACGCAGCATAAACAAAATGGTGCTTTTTCTGGAAGATTTTATTGTTTTTGTAGGGGATGTTTCAATTTGCGTACAGTAAATTTTAAATGTATTTTGTAATTGTATTGTTTGTTGTGGTTGCACCTGAATCAAGAGCCGAATGGCTCACAGGGTTATTCCAAATAAATGAAGCTGAAAACTAAATGAAAAACTGACTAGAATACACCTAATGCCTCCTTCCCCTATTTGTGTGTCTGTGCAAAAAATTAAAAGTATTTTTTTACACAATCCATCGGCCGCATTGCCTTCTGGGACCGCAGCTTATCAGCGGCATTGGCTCAATGCAAGCAAACTCTGGACGAGTTTCAACATACAGTGGCTCATCAGCAGTCACACTTGCTTGAACCAATCAATGCTGGCGAACAGCCTGATGCTTGTAGGCAGGGATCGTATTCCAATGGATCACTTACACACATTTCACAAGGTCCCAGCACTCGCAGCTTTCACATTCATTGTTACTTGTCCCGGAGGGTTAGTGTGCATGTGCCATCGTTCTCGTGTCAAAGGATGTAATCCAACGCAACGACTTGTGTGATATTGCCCTTGTACCTGCCGTTATACAGGAGGATCCATTTATAGATACTCGACTGATTTCTCACGACCCTCTTTTACTTTCAGGTCAATGGTCTATTGAAAGTTTTGAGCAAATCGCACGAGCTACGTTGGATATTTTCTATAAGGAGAGTGTAAAATTGTGTAATATGTGTATTAGGATTAGGCTTATTTGAGTAAATGTGTTATGTTATCTTAGAATGTATCCATATGATTTTAGTGGGGTATTTATAAATGGATCACATTCTATGCTTAACTGGCAAGCACAGGTCAACTAAACACAAACATAGGCATAACAGGACATTGCGGGCAAGGCTGTGTACGTTATCTGCAACTATGCACAGTCCCGTGAAAAGCAGATAAAAAATTCCAGGAAAGTAGAATGTGAAAGTCCACGAGAAGCAATTTGAGGGTGCAGTAATTAAAGAGCATTCAGCAAATTGTCTACGGTAATTCCCACACGTCTAGCCATGGGGTTGCCACGAGGATGGTTTACTATTATAATTTAAATTAAAAAATGCACGAGAGGCATTAATTTCCCCACGAACAAATATATAAACAAAGACGAATATATATAAAGAAAGGCAAATGGAGAAAAACGTAGGTTCGCGTGAAAACAACAACTACAATTAAGACTTTTACACAGTCTTTACTGCTATTGCTTATTATTGTACTACTGTATGTAAATGGAATCCAGTGGCATCGCTTCAGTGGGCTTGCATCCTGCTACGAGACTCTCACCGTAGTTTAAACCAGCCCAAGGGTTCCTCATAATCAACGTTTTAGGGTTTAGATTGCGTTATTTATAAATGTGTCGTAACCCTCCACCACCTGATACGGCCAATCAGTAAAAAAGTGTCACGTTGACAAAAGACAAATAGTTCACTGCTTTAGCCCACCGGTGTGTTGAAGCGTGAAACTACAACATTTACAATTTGAGTACGACGTTTCGCTGGTAATTGCATCCAGCATCATCGGGCAATTCGCCAGAATTGCACACGCTTCAACACACCGGTGGGCTAAAGCAGTGAACTATTTGTCTTTTGTCAACGTGCCACTTTTTTACTGATTGGCCGTGTCGGGTGGTGGAGGGTTACGATACATTTATAAATAACTGGATCTAAACCCAAAAAAGTTGATTATGAAAAATATTGGTCGCGAAAGCCTACGTGTTAAACCAAGGGTTCCTTTTAAAAATAAACCAAAATTGTATCCTCGTTGTGCTATTGGCTTCAAGTAATGAGATGAAGTAGACATTCGCAGCTCTCGTAGAGCAGTGTGACCCTTGTGAGACCCGTTAAGGGACCTCAGGTCCACACAGCAGAGGGCAGGACTCTCCCACCTGTTCTGTATATGAGATAAATCGAGATAAATATTCATAGCATGACAGTCTAACCGATATTTCAATTATCAGAGCTGGAGTTTAGCCAAACTAATAATTAAATTGGTTCTGCACGCCATGTAGAACCAAATTATTGTCATGGCTTTTTTGTGTCTGCAGTCATTCATGACCAAGCTGAGACCAGCAACTCACTGCACTTGAGAACGTAGTTGAATCACAGAGGCAGCTGCCTGGATTCAAACCCAGGATCTCAGTAGTGCGAACTCACTGCTGTGACCTAAGCCACCTGGTCACCTCATGAAACGCTGATCTATTGGGATAATATGTGTGTACAACTTCACTGAGGACTCTGGTGGAGCATCAAGGACAGTTATTATTTAAATATATCCACTTGGGTTAACTGATGGAATGTAAATACGTTACAGTGAGATTAAATAACCTCTACTTTCAGAAATTAAACTGAAGGTTTAATGCATAACTCTCCACACACCTGCACAGAAACACGCACGTATGCGTGCACATATGCATGGGTAGTTTTTATATTTTTTTCTTCCAAAAGGGCTAAAAAAATGGATAGAAATACATTGCAACAATAAAATCCAATGGGGTCTCCCGGTGCAAAATAAATAAGTGTGGGGTTATACCCTTCATATTACACAGAGCGCAGCCCCCATGTGCAGTATAAACACAATTAGGCCATGTGGAGCGGGATGTGTTATCCAATATGACCTGTACAGTTCCACGTTATTGAATGTAATTCATTTAACAATAACATAAAAACATAACGTATTGTTTTGTCTATTGCCTGTTAATGGCACACGTCCGAGAGAATGCTCGTCGAGGAGATGGAGCGATGAAATCAGCTCATGTGCAGCTGCTGTTCGGATGATTGCATCCCAGGATCATAACATAATGGAAAAGACTTGGGGAAACCTTCATCCAGTAGTGGATTGGTTGCTGTTGCTGATGATCATGATGATTGGCCTATTGGCCATCCAGACTTACATTAACCATCAAACTAAATACATAAATAACGCCTGCATTCACATTTTGGAGAAAATATTTTTTAGAAATGTAGTTTTAGCTACAAATCCAATTGATGACACACATGCTGACAGAACATCTGTTGGGGGCGTGGGGGATGGGATGTATAGTTGATACCCATATAAAAAATGAAACATGTTTCACTGAGACACCCTGATTGATAAAGGCATTGCTGGGAGTCCGATATGGCTCTGAACTCCGAAACGTTTCTTAAGAATAAATTTTCGGTCACGGTGCCATTTCACCTTCGTAGGTTATTTATTAAATATCAGAGGAAAAGAAGCTCCAGAGACGAAAGAAATGAACGAAGCCGAGAAGCCAACGTGCACTCGTCATGGGCTGCCACAGAAAGCGTGAACCAGTAATGACTTGTGTGTGTGTGCTGGGTTGACGATGTGGTTTTACTGAGAATGGAAAAAAAACCTCAACTGCACGATAATAAATGTGCCTACAATAACAACTTCCTGGCCATAAATTTAATACCTTGAAGCTTGTGGGACCATATGTTATGTAGATAAAGAAAACAGACTCGGCAAACAAAAAAAACAGCGGAATTCAAAAGACTGACATAATCACCAATGTGTCAAAAGCGAGATAGATATCAGTAAAAATAAAAATCTTGTGAAATGTTCAGGTTCTAATTTTATTTAATTGAATACACGAAATAGTAATAAAACAGAACAATAATGATCTACGTAAAAAAAAAACTGTCAATCATGTGGGGTGTATATATATATTATTTATTAAAGGGATTTGCCGTGGTGTCACGGTTAACACACTGGACCTAAAATCCAGAGGTCACCCGGTTAAAATTTCAATCTCCCGGCGCGGCAGTCGAAACAATGGGGGCAATTTTCTTAAATCCCTGCCGCCTCTGTCCACGCAGCAGTATAATTGGGTTCACCACAGTTAGGCAATTGGCAGATTAAGTGTGGGTAGCCCCCATCTCTTCTAAGACATCGGGAAAGAAGAGGGTCTCTAAATCCCCCTCGTGGAGGCCCATGCACCAGCAGTGACGTGAGTAAGAAATTGCAGCGCTGCACCTTTCCCCACATTTTTTAGCTCGACACGACACAAAAAAATTGAGGCTGCGCCGCTGACTTCACCTGTGGTATCTGCAGATGTTACCTGCACTTCCAGAATTGGACTGTTCCCTCCATTCGTCTACCCTTCATCACTCTCTGACCCTCTGGCTCTTTTGACTCCCTGTCGCTGACCTCATACATCGTGACAACGTGAGACCGAGAGAGACTATAACTGCTTTTGAAAAAGCGTAAGTGATGATGCCTGATTGTCACTTTCGAAGAAGGCAAAGTTAATCACAGTGGCCTTTTAAAAGTGTGCCCTGCAGTTCAGTGCGTGTCTGAAAACTTGGACCAATGTCTGAAACTTGATGGTCTCGTTCACTCAGCTTGTATCCGAGCCTCACGTAGATTACCATCTCTGGATATATTAGTATCGCTGTGGGCTGCAGTCAATGTGTAAATGGGGGAGCAGGCATCGACGACGTACATGATATGCGACTTTGCTCTTTGATGTTTAATATCTTCCAGTTTGAAGGCATATGCACAGACTTTTTTAATTCAAAAAGTGAAAATATATTATTTCTGTGTAACAAACAATACGCCGCAAAAAGGTCACCCTGGAATTGCTTCATTTACGTTAATAATGTCAAGTGCTGTTTTTATCGCGTTTTTACGTCCATATTGTAACCACGATTTTAAAAGTATTAAATACGACATGCCCTGTGTAAACTGCAATTTCATACTAATCACTGGTATTCAATGTAATCATTTTAAATCTGT
This sequence comes from Lethenteron reissneri, assembly GCF_015708825.2. Lineage (NCBI taxonomy): Eukaryota > Metazoa > Chordata > Hyperoartia > Petromyzontiformes > Petromyzontidae > Lethenteron > Lethenteron reissneri. The sequence goes on along the minus strand of NC_083798.1, from coordinate 14,895,697 downwards.
GTTTTGTCAAGCAATAGCAAGTGCATTTAAAAAAAAATCCTATTAAACTGCGGGCAAAGAATATAACTGCTTTGAATTGTATGCTCAAATGTTTCAGACATAACGCAGAGGAGATAATCTATGGCTTGAGAAATAATTGGGTGCGGTGGTGGCAGTGGGGGTGCACCCACCGCGCCATGAATCCAGCAAACCTGAGTGGCATTCCTGGCGATGGTGTCATTACCAGTGAGCAACATCTTAAATCGTTTCTGCATTGCCCCCTTCACTAGCCCACATTGACCAGCGTGGTGCAGTTTTATCAAACAACCATAGTGGCTGACACAGCATGGGAAGGCCCCTGTACAGCGGTCGATTAGCAAAGGGCTGTACATTGTATTTTTTAAAATCATTATTATCATAATTATGGGATTTTTGATCAGGAGCAGCAACGAAACGGCAGCCAATGAGCATTCCTCACCAGCTATTTGACGCGTCACTTTAGGCTGCATTAGGCACATGATTAATAGCCACAGCAATAGCTAAATGTGTATACTGGATGTGTTGTACTGGGTACGTGCATATTGTCCAGGTCAAACCTGGTTAAAATTAAGCCATGTTCGCAACCTTCACAGCTCCGACACTTCCTGGCTGCCGCCATCCTCCCGAGCTGTGGTCGCCACACACCGCACGCTCAGCTCTCGTGACCAACGACTCGTGAATGTGCTGCAATCCAGAGCCAGGAGAGCACCGCCCGCCGGATGGGATGAATGACTTCCCCCTGGCACCTGTCACATGCGCTCTCCCTGAGCAGATTGCCACGAAATGCAATCGCTACCCCCGCATCTTTGTTCGGGAGGAGGCTGCCATTATTATTTTTTGTTTTGTGATAGTTTTGTTGTTGTTGCCTTTTGTGCTTTTAGTGTGCAGTCAGCAGTGACTGAAGCAATACAAGGCCATGAAACTCCCAGCAGATAAGAGGCTTTTTGTAGAAAAGGCATACTATGTTTTTGTTATATATATGTGGATACACACACTTTCCTCTGAGTTGTGTACGCTGGACCTCAAGTTAATATCATACATGTGCTTTGGCTAAATAGTGACCCAGTCAACTCGTCATATTCTTGAACTACGCAAAAGTTAACGCATGTGCCATTCGTGCATTGCGTTGCACCCATCGCAATGGGGAGATGCATTTTCACTAAGATACCATGAAAAGGTGAAGCGTGGAGGAGTTAGAAGGTATGTTGAGATATGAAACCGATAAACCTGAATTCGATTCCTGGCCATTGCTAACTAATAATGTCAGTGGTGAGTGATATGTGAACTTGTCTTGGCTCCTTCTTCAAAAATCCACACTCACCAGCACGGTGAAGTGTGGTTACAAAAAACAACCCATAGCTGACACATTATGGGGAGGCATTCATCCAGCGTTGGCTTTATTACATCTGGAAATTAGAATTATTCATATGCAACAAAAAAAGGGCGAATACCAATTGCTGTACAATTTTTACACGTTATTACTACACGGGGGAGTAGAATCGATTCGATTTTGTGTCGGATTTAAATTATTAAAAAATGGAGAATAATGATTTCATTTTTTTAATATGCTGGTATCGATATGTCAGCTTTATTTGCCATTGTAAAACGTGTGACGTCAAGCAATATGCGTTGATATACGTCTCCACTTTTATTGAGATGCTCAAATGCCCTATATACCGTTCGCACTGAGAACACTTTCAGGCAATTTCCTTTGCAAGTCACTGCTAAATACATTGCTTAGATTCCTTCACCACTCAGTAAATCGGGTTAAATGTAAAATGGTTAGTGTCCATAGAAACAAAACGTGTTGTTATTCAGAGCGCTTCACGTGTGGAGATATTAACATTGTTTGATGCTTTTCATGTTTTTTGTTGTAAACATTATCTTCCATTCTTGCAATTGGTCTCGTGTCGCAAGACAAATATGTCTTGATTTGGAAACTCTCACAGTGAGTGACGTGCTAACGTGTGTTAGGACAGTGGCCCCAGAAGATGTTGTCGCAGAATGACTTTTACAGGTATGGGGAAACTTCAAGAGGCCTCGTTATTATCCACACTGGAGGCCCACCTTTTATATGCCCTGCAAAGAGTGTTTTTTTTTTTATCGATGCAATTGTGAACAACAGCCATATGAGACATTAATACATATGACACTGGTCAACAACATTTTTTTTCCAGCCTGGACTTTTGCAGCGGTTTTAGACTAATTTCAGGGTGCTGATTCCAAATCTGATCTCAGATTTGCTCTATCACATCTAATTTTTATGCTATCGGCATACCCCATTTTCATTGATTTTACCCGAAATTAACTCTGTCACTTATGATTGCAAGATTTTTGCGAGTCAGTGACTGCTTTAGTGTTAAAATATGGTGCTGTATTTTTAGGATAATGTGCTTATAATATCATTTTATGTAGATATCCACATTTATTTAATATTTTTCTTCTGCAGTTTTTATTGAAAATGCAATATTTGATATCTCAAAAACCTGATGTGATAGACAAAAACTGATGCCAGATTTGGAATCAGCACCCCAAAATTACCTTAAAACCGTTGGAATACCTTATGCCAGAAAAAGTGTGTTGACCAGTGTAATCGGCAAAATCATTGGTTCGCTGCAGCTCAAAGACTCACTCCTGCAAGGCGTGTAATGAAGCTAGGAGGTGTCCATGTGCTCGGCATTTGAAGGCCTGGAGACCAGACTCGGTGATTTCGCCGACAATGTGCTCAGGGAGGCAGTTCCATATCCTGACATCAGAGTATATCAATCAAACCAGCATTTTGAAACGTCAGAGTTGGACTAAGCTGCATCAAGTGGAAAGTAAATGTTAATATGATGCGTTATTTTGCGTTCAGCTGTTTGTGACCTGGGCTGAGACCATCAACGCAGTGGACTCGGGAATCTGGTGTGATCGAGGGCGCCCGTTCAAATTCAAACACAGAATCCCACAGGTGCTGGCTCAAAGGGTCTGACGTAACATGAGCCCGCTGGGCAACCCAGCCTCGCCTGTTTCGACATTTTCTTTCAAACCAAAAAAAATCTCCATTGCAACTCGGTGGTAGGTACAAGCGTAGACGAAGCCGAACGTTTTTTGGTGCAGTGGGAATGTGAGATGAAGCACACAGTTTTGGTTGCCGTGATTAGCACTGACTGTAAAAGTGGCAGCTCTGGAGCATTCTTTCCGATTGAGAACTCCACAACAAAATCGGACCGCTCTCTCTCCGCCATCCTTCCGTTGTCTTGCGCATCCCCACACGTCAACAAATCCATACTTCACTCTTCCTGCCTATATCACTTCCCACCCCCCTCTCCCCACACACACTCTTCTTCTTCTTCTTAGCACTCCGCCTGCCAGCAGGAAGAAATCCCTTTGATCTGAAAGCCTCCGCACCAGCTAGGTAATGGCCAAGGCCCTGTGGGACACACTGTCGAAGCTGCTTGAGGAAAACAAACCATTATCTCCTTCCTTCATGCGTTAAAAGTACGAATTACGCTTAAGCTCACCCTTCCCTTGGTCTTGCTGCATGAGCTCCACTTTAGATCACAGATCCTAAGCTCTCATGTCTCCAGTGATGTGATCTATAAATCACAGAGCTGGTAACTTGACCATTTTTTCCATCGCCAATGGAGAAGCTTCAGCTATCCCGATAACCATAATCTCTCTCCTCCTCTCTGTCTGTTTCGCTCCCTCATCCCGTCGCCTCCCCCTGCCACCCTTTGCCTCCATAATGCAGAAACCCTCCCATTCCCATTCCCTAATCGTCACTTTTCCACATCTGATTAAAACGCATCAAAAACACAGCCTGATACTGTGCCAAGCGCGCAGCATTACTCTCTCCGCCATCGAAGGAGCGCTGCAAACAAGATAAGGATCGTAACTTCAAAAATAAAGCCCTATATTAAGGAGTCAGAAGAAACAATACATGTGCACGCATTCAATAATATGACTGCTTTAGGCATAAAAAAAAACTAGAGTCAACATTTTGCTTTGATGTTTTTTTGATTAATGGCAAGTAGTTGGTTGAAATGATTTAAATATAATGTTTATGTAGCCAGTGTTAATCTTCAGCAAAGGGCCTGTGACTTCATAACCATAACATTCTTTATTTTCTGTTTAACAAACGTGGCATTGACACAATCTCTGCACTTTCTAAAAGAAAACTGCGAGGGACTTTTTCACGTTGCAAAAGGCAGAACATTACGTCGTTGGCACGAGGAATCCAACTGTTCCCACATTTATTTGTGAGCCGTGTCATCGGCTAGGTGGTGTGAAGGCGGTGGTTGGAGGAAGGGGGTGGTAAGAGAAAGTGGTGATGCAACAGCCATCATGACGATAGAATTATTTCATAGGTCCCTAATCATGCGTGATAAAAAATATAAAATGTTTTTAGAGATGTTATGCTTTAGAGAGAAAAACACTAAATGTGAAAACATAACCATGCATTTCTTTCCTAAGTACTGCACTGCATGTCTATAAAACGCTGCATCGTCTGTTTTCTCCATTTATTCAATATTATCCGCACGTCATCAGAATTTTAGTGTCAAATGCAGGTCACTCCCATGAATTTGAGGTCTCTGAAATCTCTGCATTACTGAATACGTGTCCCGAGAACCCTATGATTTGACATATAATTACAGTAATTTTCTTTAGTAAATGGATGGTATGGTTCTTCAAAATTACATGGTGGTTTGTACACAATATTTCAAAAATGTTTTTTTTCTTCATATTTCAATGTGTTTGTGTGTTTTTGTAAAACAAACATGATCCACTCAAAGCCCTAAACAAATAACATTCCCCGCCGTCTTTCTTAGCATTGCCCTTGACAAAGGAGAGCAGAATCATCCTTTAATTATGATGTATAGCTGGCACAAATCCTAATTTAATAAAATTACACATTGCTATTGTTGAAATCCATCAAAAGAGAAGCTTTATAACATTCACAAATGATTCGCAACACAGTCCATCAAAAGGCAAGAGGTAGCGCACCATCCCAATTTTCGTGCATTCAGCACTGTGCCCCCACAAAGCCGTGGCAATTCCCTTTCATATTTGAAATTATGCTGTAAAGTTCAAGGTCAGAAAGCTCACCCTTTCATATATCTCCCATAAGAGAACTGTAACTTGATCTGTGTCACAACCTGTTTGTTTCTACATCAAACCGCCGTGTGCACTATCTCTGCAGTCACGGGAGGTTGTACCCTAAGGCCTTTCATTCCTAGCCAAAGCGTTTCTCTCCCAGCCTGACTGAAAGCGCTTTTTTTTCACCCCCTCCTCCTCCTCGCTTAAACCAAATATTTACATTAGACGGAGGCTCAGCAGCTTCTCTCCGCCTCCCATTTCCAGCAGCTTACGGGATAAGTCACTCACTGATGCGTGCAGTGGCTTTTGAGAGCAACTCGCAGTGAAATAAAAGGATTAGGCTGGACGACGGAAACAGCAGAGCATAACAGCAACATCTGAGCCATCGGAGCCCGGCAGCACCTTCCATTTCTGTCACGGGAGAGCGACAGCTCGTGAAGTCCTCATGCTGGCTCCTCGCTCTTGTCTGTCTGTCTGGCACCAATGCTACACGGTCATCCGCTATCTCGACAAAACAGTTTTCCTTTTGAGGGAGCAGTTTGAACAGCGTGTCTTCGGATAGACGTCGCATGAGGCTTGCTTAAAGTTATGAATTTGGCGCGTTCGCTTTCAGAATCAATGCACTGCTTTGCATGGCACTAGGAGAAATAAATGAGCTGATTTGAATAATTGACGTTTCGTATTTGATCAGTTGAGTAACTTGCTGTTTTCCAAATTAAAATGTATTTCTCTCTTTGACGAACACTGCGGGGATCACGTGCTCTGGTTTTTTTACAGTGGTGTCCGCGTTGTAAAGATCCGTGACTGGGCAGGAATCCATCACGTGTAGCTTATTTTGACTTAAAACTCACCCAATATCCTAAAATAAAGTTTACAAAACAACTCATTCGCGGCATCCAAAGTGCATTTACATCCCGTGCGCACGCAGGGCAAGGCTTTTCTGGAGAACAAATACTTTTATATCCACCCTGACGTTTTTCCCAAGAAAGTTTTTTCCAAATCAACAGCACTCATTTGATGTGGATACGTCAACAGGATAACTGAAACACAAGCGCACGTGGCATTTCGAGCTGCAGCCTTTACTGCTGCTGTTATTATACCTGTTGAACGTTTGTTATTATTTTCATCACTACGCTTGTTCACCCAGGAAAGTATCACTGACTCACGACTCTTTCATGGGGGCGGAGAGAGGTACCTGCCAAGTTTTCTACGCAGTAGGGAGCAACGCTTGCTATGTGTAATCCCGACTAAGTAATTTGCGGGGGGGGGGGGGGGGAATTAAGTCTGCAGGGATGACAGCGCATACGGGAAGAGGCCCATTAACTTAGAACTGTGCTGCAGTCTCTGCGAAATTACTTTGTGACTTTGTTTTTTTGGATGAAGCAGAACAATGGACTGCCCAATGCCAACTCGTGTTTTGACCACCTTCTCTGATAACAGCACAAGCCCACAGTGCACTTGCTATCATTAGGCCCGTGTTACTTATCACACCAACCTCGTCTCCCCGACTCCCCCTAATTATAATTATCTCGTTCCAGCAGGGCGATTAGCCCCTAATGACACCAGAGCCAAGTGGGTAAACACACGCGATATCCGAGCAGCCGGCCAAAAAGCGGGGGTCATTATGAGAATTACTCGACCCAAGGGTTCTCTCCCCCCACCCCCTCTCCCAGATAACTGCCGGCGTCTTTCCTCCCGAGGCTCCTGCGATTTCCCGGCACCAGGGGAGGCAAGGGGAATGTGGAGTTACGCAATCAAAATTCCTTCCAAAGAGAAAAAAAAACGAATGCCCCCCACCCACCCCTTCACACGCATAACGCACACACGTGCCGGCCGAACACTCCACAGAAGTTCAAGGTAGTGGTGTGGTGGTCCACGCCAGTAGGTATGGTTGGGGGTTGCCACTTGCCCTGGTTTTTTTTGCAGGATATTCCTCTTTTTGCTGGAGCTGTCCCTAGGAAATCGGCAAGTCCTTCCGAGACACGAATAGTGCAGGTATTTAGAAGGTTGTGTAATTACAATACACTACTCAAGACAACGTATTGACATGAAGTCAGTGATGAATTGCTCACGGAATATTTTGTGGGGGCCCCAACTCCCAACCCCCAGACCCCTGCAGGGGAAATATTTTCTCGAGCTCAGCTCAGACAACTGTGGCTGAAACTTAACGCTCTTTCTTTTCTATCTCCGTGACTTTACTGAAAGACCCAAAGAGTATGAATCCCTGCAGTCACGAAAGCTTTAAGTCAAGATTTAACGCTCTTGCATGTTGTTCTTCCTCCATCTGGTACCGATATGTCCCGGTTTATATTTAATTGTACGCCTTAAGACGTGGCCAAACCCCTGGAAGACGCGGTGCGCCCTGTCACGTAAACGTACCGCCAGCGCGTAAGTGTAGGCGGCATGCGAGGGCAGGCAGGGCGAGTGAGCGGCGTGGTGGAGCCGAGGAAGCTGGTAGCCGCCCCCACCCCAGGTGGCGAGGCCAGAACCCCACTGCGACGCGTAGGCAGGCCCCGTCTTGCTCCCACAGTGCGGCCTCATGGCGTGGCCACTCACCTGCGGAGGAAGAGGAAGGAGGGGGGGTCACGCATGTAGAAACCGTTACGTGAAATGTGAATGGTGCTCTAGATTTGAAGCTTTCGTGACTGCAAGGATTCATACTCTTAGGTTTTTTTCGGTAAAGTCACGTACGTAAAAAATAAAATTAAAAGTTAATAAAAGTAATAATGGAAATAAAATAAAATGATAATAAAATAATAAATATTTTATTTTATTTCCATTATTACTTTTATTAACTTTCAATTTTGTTTTAACCTATGTGACTTTACCGAAAAAAACCTAAGAGTATGTGAATGGTGCTTTGTCAATCTGTAATCATCATCATCGTCATTTGTGATGTCATTTGATAGCATCATGATCATTGTCCAACGTCTTGAGATTGTTTTTTGCATTTTGACACATTAATAACATTGTAATGTATTGCATCCTCATCGTCGTCATTGTCATCATCATGATCAGTGTCCAGTGTCGTGAGATGCTGTGCGTGTAGATACTTTGTAAATTATCGTCGTATTATGGTATTGCATCCTGCTCAACAACATGATCGCCATTATCGTCATCATCATCATATAGCATCCTCAAATATTGCATGTAGACACTTTTTAAATTACAATTGTATTGCATTGCCTAATCTTCATGGTCATTATCATGATCACCATTATCTTCTCAGCGGAAAATCACCTCCGTTTGGTGAGGCTACACTCATTTAGTGCACCAAAGTCAGCAGCAGTTGTCCAATGGATGGACTGGTTCCTGCTACAGTGAAGCTTTAACACCAACCTCGTGCTCGCTTCAACATTCACGCACTAATCATCCTGTCAGAATTCATAGAAAAGCTGTGGACAATTTCTGTAACACGCATTATAAGCTTTATTCTTTCAAGCCACTCAGACTCGCTCGAACTTATACAGCAATGTTAGCCAGCCAACACGAAAGCCTAACAACCCTGGAGTATTCCGTCATGTCAGTAGTGCTTCTTGCAGATTCATATACTTTTCCTCATGTGCCAATTAAAGAGAGAGGCAGCCACTAAAGTGCAATAATGGAGGGCCTAACCACGACTTTAAATCACAAGAACGACGCTTCAAACCCACGCTGAAAAGCCAGGGACCCACAGTTTTGGTATACACGAGTCCTGACTAGAGCTGTTGCTACCACTTTCCAACTAAGTTTGAAAGTGTTCACGCATTAGCTATGTCTGTCTGTAACATGGGTCGCGACAACTCTCACAACGATGATCCTATACAGTTCATATTTTTCGATTTAAAGCTTTCGTGACTGCAGGGATTCATCTTCTTGGTTCTTTCGGTAAAGTCACGTAGAAGGGAAGTAATAAAATAATAAAAATAAAACATAATAAAATAATTCTCACGACGTTTCGGCCACAACGCAAGCAGCCGTCCTCAGGTGAAGACCAGGTCTGTCAGGGAGACAGCTGAGGACGTCTGCTTGCGTTGTGGCCAAAACGTCGTGAGAATTATTTTATTATGTTTTATTTTTATTATTTTATTACTTCCCTTCTACGTGACTTTACCGAAAGAACCAAGAAGATGAGTTCATATTTTCGTGTAAAGTTGCATTGCCCTACATATACGAAAAAAAATGCTAAAAATGTATTGAAAACCAGCACTAAATATAAAAGCCTTTTTGGCCGGGCCCAAAACAGCGCACGCCGTGCGCACCCTCGGCGGGTCATGGCTTTGACCCGCGACTTCGCGTATCGCGTGCCCTCATCTCGTCGTACGCCTCGTCGGCTGTAAACGTCGTGACAATTAACCAAAGACCAGAGGTCGCAACCGGGTACCCGATACCCGTACCCTACCCGATACCCGGCTACCCGTACCCGGCCGCACCAGGGTCGCAAACGGCTACCCGGCCGGGTACGGGTAGCCGTTTGCGACCCTGGTGCGGCCGGGTACGGGTACGGGTAAGGAATCAAAACCCGTTTGCAACCTCTGCCAAAGACTGTACACCCTTAGACAAATTGCATGCCGTTAAAGGCAATACAGAATCAATGATTTGTTTTGCTTCCTCCTAGTTTGCATTTTCCTTCGAAAAATATTTCTATGAACACAATATAAAATTAGCTTACGATTGAAGGTAATTCTGCATTCTTTTCTTCAATGGACGAGTGCACCTATGTGTTGCATGATTTTTTGGAGGGGGGAGGGTTTCCCCTACAAAAAAAGCCGGGGACCTTTGATCACTATAGAAAAGTTATTTATTATTGACGCCCAAGCTATGTTTGAGACAATTGTATTCTCAACGGTGACCGGCAACAAACACAAGCCAAAGCACTTTCATGTTCTAGCACCAATGTCCCTGCTGCTTTTTTGACAGTAAAGAACTCTGTGCTTCTACTCGTGTTGTGAAAACCAATGCTGCAGAGATCACTGTGGTACATTACATTCCAACAGCGGGAACAAACTGGCACCTCACAGATTAACTGTCAGCATCAAGTCCCACAGATCTCATCGTGTTGTTGTCCTCCAGCTCGGTTGTCCACATCCGTATCATCATTATCGCCAATCGTGATGAATCCACTGCTGGATGAAGGCCCCCTCAAGCCGCCGCCACCTACCATGATCGAGTGACGTAATGTGTAATATACCATCTAGCTAGCACCTACAGACAAGTTCATTCCATCGCTCCAACTCCCCAGTGGACATCTCAGATGCGTTCAATGTCTTGGCTACGACTCAATATAAATGATAAAATTAGTAATACATTTTTTTTAGTTATTTGGTAAACATAGCCACCTCTCGTGGCTGCAGCAATCACGTGAACCCATTACGTACAACATACAAATCTAAAATAATCAATTCTTACACATGCAATTCCATACATGTATCATTTATAGGTTAAGAATCAATATTAACGGATGACTTGATACACCATGGATCTGCATAACAGACACAGTAATTTAATTACGTAGGAGTGATTCTCACCAAGTCCTTTCATAATCAGTCATGTTCCATCCACTGCTGGGAGAAAGCCTCCCCGTGCCATCACCGTCCGCTTTGATACTGCGATGCCACAACCCATGTCACTGCTGCACATGAACTCATCTCATCACTCCGTCTTGCATCACCGCTCTCTCTGACATTTGGTCATCACCCCTCCTGCCCATGTGTCTTGCCCAAGCCCATTTACTTATTTCTAACAGTCAATATAACGTCTCGAATTTACATTTGCTCACCGATCCATGCACTCCTCTTTCTGTCTGACAGTATCATTCTAAGCATGGACCTCTCCATCCTTCTGAGCACAATTTTAATCTTGTTCCAAATTCTTTGTCAATGTCCATAATTCGCATCCATACATATACGCAGCTAGGTATATGCTCCGATAAAAAAAAAAAACTTCTCCAAGCCCCTTGGCACGTTGCTTTTCACGTTGCTTTTCACGATCAAATTAATTTCTGGTCTCGTTCACCTCTTGAATTCATCATTTTAATTCCGATCCTGCTTCGATATTTCCCCCGAGGCACAAATACTCCGACACCGTTACCATTTTATAGTTGTGTCTCCAACAATTATTTTCTTTCTCTGCTTATCAAAAAGGTCCGTTAATTATAGTTAATTGCCCGAGGCTGCTAGCCGTCGCCGGATTGACATCATTTATGCTGCCCGGAATGCTGGGCATGCCGCAGTCGTTCCCTTGCTCGGCTGATTTAACGTGGAAATAGCAACACAGCAGGATTAACGCACAGGGCTTCAGGCGCTGCAACCCAGGGGCTTCGTTTCCGAGGGGCTTCCAAATATAATGATATAATCACTGCTGTATAACGGTTCTAACGCAAAACTGTAGCACGATGATACATTTTACAGGTCGTTTTGGTAAATACAGCCATAGCATCACGATCCGTGCTACGACCAGTTGTGTGCAGAAATGTAGATTGGTTATCGTTTTTTTTTTACCTTGATTCAGCTTCACGATTCATATGCCACATTTACAAGCCCGAACTGAAATAAACAAAGTAAATAACGACGGAGCGTTTGGCGTCAGGCACAGGTGGGGGTTAAACAGTGAAGGGAAGAAATTTCCCCGGGCCTCCATAGAACGTAATCCAGCCCTCGCGGGCAGAGGGTGAGTAGGCGTGGGCATGGTTTCCACCTCTGAGGTACAACCAAACAGGACCTATCGTGTGAAGAATACTCTTTGGTTCTTTCGGTAAAGTCACGTAGGTATAAAATAAAATAAATCACGACGTTTCGGGCGCAACACAAGCGTCCGTCATCAGGTGTTGCGCCCGAAACGTCGTGATTTATTGTATTTTATACCTACGTGACTTTACCGAAAGAACCAAAGAATATGGATTCCTGCAGTCACGAAAGCTTAAAATTAATATTATTTGAAGAATGTCTCTTAATTCCAGAAGAGGGAATAACTTCACGTAGATGCATTGTCTTCAGTGGTGTTATTATTACACAACTGACCAAGAACGGGACTTTTGATATCCTGGGAAAAATGACAGATTTACCAAAGCGGCTACCTCACAAAGAGGATGACCCTGACTAAACAAGGACAGGTGGCAACCCTAGGCGTAGCCTGAGTCAGTGTAATCAGGGATGGTTCCCAACTGCCTCGTAACAACCCGGGACGATGAACTGTGAACGATGCTTCAGACTCTTACATTCTTGAGATAAATCACGCAGCCTTAAAAACTGTGCATACAATTTCGATTTAAAGCTTTTGTGACTGCAGACCTGTTCTCCACCTGAGGACGGCTGCTTGCGTTGTGGCCGAAACGTCGTGAGAATTATTTTATTATGTTTTATTTTTATTATTTTATTATTTCCATTCTACGTGACTTTACCGAAAATACCAAGAAGATTAACTGTGCATACATTCACCCTCACATACAATGCGCAAAGCGTTCGTAAACAGTTGAAACTTTCGAGAAAATTTTTTCTTTTAGAATTATTCAGGGTCTTTGTGAAAGGGAGAACGTGTCGGGCTTGCACCGTGGCCCCCCTTGTGCACCACAACACGCGCGTCGATTTATGGAATTTCTCCTCGACCCCCAGGGACTATTTTCCGAGAGAAAGTTGCCTTTGAATCATGGGATTCCCCCGCTGGTCAGGCCGGAAGAGCACGGTACCGAGGTCCGCGTCCATGCATCACAGATCAACCCGCTCCGCGGATGGGCCACCTGGTTCATTGCCTGCTCCCGAGTTCACGGAAAGCGATGGCCCTGAGAGTTTTTTTAATTCGCGACGCAACATCGCCAGTGAAGCAGCGTCAGGTGTTCCTTTGATGGCCACTGATTTTCCGCGTGCAAAAAAAGGAATTAAAGATTGTTCACTTTGGTTAAAGGTTAAAATGAGAAATTGTGCAAAAAGGAAGGTCTGTCAGGTGCTTAAACCCACTCTTCAACAGGCAACCAATTTTATTGATTGTTTATCAGCCACTAAGACATTAAATTAAACATTTTTACAAGACAAATAATAACTTTACTTCTGCTATGCTTACCCCAGAAGACCGGTATAATAAAGAAGCTAATAAATACTAAAGTGCTGCTATTCCCATTTTCATTCAAATGCGAACACTTTAGATGTTACTCTGGGCCATGCAGCCACTGGGGCTATCTGCATGCAGTCTTCGACACACTTTCCATTAATGCATGCAATGATGCATAGGTGAATCAATTAAAATAAAATCTTATACGCACGATACATGCGTCAAATCGTCTTCGTAAGCATTTTTTAAAAATGTACAAGTTATGCAAGTCAAATGCAAATCAGAAACTAATTTTGTATTTAGGTTAATGGTGTGGACAATGCTTTGAGGCTGGTGCGGATAAGTAAAGTGAGGTTTATAGATGGCCACGTGACGAAGCTACCCTCTTTCTGGAACAGGATATTTTTCTCTTTCAGTTTTCTGCGGTGGCAGCTCGTGCAGATGGCAATTTGCTGTCACAGTTATGAATATGGACTGACACTGTCATAGAAAAGCTATACAAACAGGACATAAAACATGAATGCATTTCTAACAAGGTGGACATAACTTAGATTATATTTTTACTCAAGAAATGTTTTTGACCTGTTTATTCGTATTATTTAAATATGTTATAGTTTTTTTTTTAAATACTACATTTAGAACCTTTATTAATTATTTAAGTGGAGAGGAGAGGGGAAGGAATACGTCTTTTTCTGCTCTCATGTCCAGGTCAAAAATATCTAAATCTGGCCCTGGTTGTGACCACAAATCGTTAAATAATTAATCAAATCGCTATAAGCTTGGGGCGGTGGGTGGGGAGGGGGGGGGCAAATTGCTACACGCCTACATGGCAACATACTTGTGACGTATAACACACACAGATGGTAGACCACTCCCTCCACCCCTGCACCCCACCATCATACCCGAGTATTGTGTGTGGACAAATCCACATCAACCGAGGTCTCCTGCAAGGCAAGAGACCGTGACCTTCACCCTGTGTCGAGCTTCCTCGCGATTACCTAAGTTTGTCTTCCGACTTTCCGGCCCACACAGCCGTTTCCAAACTTACCAAACAAATCAATAAAAACAACGAAATATATATATATTTTTTATCAGGTAAGGGACACTGATCTATATAGCTCCATTTAAGTAGTGACCTGGCCACAAATGATAGCTCAGCAAAGTGGCGTATCACGTGTAAATGTATAGTAGCCAAAGAATCTAAACATACGTTGATTCTAAATGAGGGAAGAACCAGAGGACCCAAAGAAAAATCCACACGACCACGGGGAGAATATGCAAACTCCAACTATAAAGATGTCAGGATCGGGATCGAACCCACGACCTCCTGTACACTAGGCGAGGTAGTTAACATCTCGCCTCCGAGCGGCAATAATTATAAATTAAGCACTAACGAGTCCTTTAGTATCATAGACTGTAACGCAGAGAGCTCCAGATAAGATTCATTGGTCTTAATTCACCATTTAATTTTGACACTGGCACAGTGAATAGCGCATTGCGCTATAAACCCTCTGCTTCCTGAGCTCCATTCCTGGCCCGTGGCTAACATCGGTGTTGAACGATATTGGGACCGATCTTTGGGACACTCCCCTATCCCTTTACCGAGCTGCACTAAGTCAAGTATGGTGGAGGGATGGTCAAACAACGCCCATGACTAAAACGGTGTAGGCCTTCATCCAGGAGTGAATTGGGAAAGCGCTGGACAACAAATAAATGTTTTATTACATTGGGACACTGCGAGCTATGTATTTTCAGCAGGTAAAATGTAACATTGAAGTCACGGGACATTTTGATAAATACTGTGCAATCGTTGATGCTATGTTTTTGGGACATTCATTATCTAGAGCCTTACTTTTTGACTGCAATGTTACTTTTAACTGATGTCTTCAGTCTTGGTCTTATAACAGAAAACACAAGACAACAGTTACTTGAATTTGATTGACATGCCTTAATTTGCTATGTGTATTAATAATCTAAATTTAGATGTCATACGCATTTCTTATATATTTTTAATGCGTAGAATGCTCAGTGCGCACGGCTTATCTTGAGCAGTGACCATGACCAATCGGATGAAAAATTAAATCGCAAAGTTGCACACGATTGCATTTGTTAGCTTTGGTCACGACCGTAGCAAGTAAATAAATAAGTAAAAGCGCTAAGAAATTGTGCGATTCGACTGATGAATATGACCACTTTTCACATGAATTCATTCCTAGTCCAAGAATAAAATCCCAAAATGATTATGCTACTATAAATCATCATCATCATGCAGCAGTAACCACGGTCAATCCACTGCTGGCTGAAGGGCCTCACGCTCCCACCTCTCCAAAGCCATCACGATTCCTCTCTCAATCTATAAATATTACACGCATAATGTACACCCCACTTTGCGCGCATGTGGCATGTGCATGTGCGGAGGGAGTCACATGGGCATTCGAGCTGTGATGTACTGCGTGCAACAGTTATTTTTGGGGAGCTTATTAAAGTGCTAATGACGACCCATTTAAATTCAGTCCCCTGGCCGACACAGGAGGTCCAAGATAAGTTAGTCTAGGATTAGGGGCACGACAGAAGCCACGATTCCATTCATCACTCTTCTGAGCAGGTGAGCGTGCAGCATGCCTTTGCTGCAGAGGCTTTGGCTCTTTGTTCCGAGCACCAGGCAGAGAGGTACGAGCGTGGCTGCCTAATTGAGCAGAAAGTAGCTACAATGGCAGCAATGAATTTGTCACAGCGGGCTTTACATTTTCAACCTGTCAATCACTGGCCAATCCAAACGCCGTGCCTATCCACGTACGCAAAGCATCTGCGCGCCATATTGCATGGACTTTCGGCGGGCTTGTAGTTACCACGCACTACATGTATACAGCACGTGTCATTTGTACGCCAAATGTAGTGTGGCGATTAAGTGGCCGTTTCTAGAACCCACAGACAGGCACACATGCGCACACTTTGAACGTATATGTTTATCACGTGCTGTTGCATGCAAATTCATCATTGCATAAATTATAAAGCAGCGGAACGGTTTCAATTTATTACAGCTGACATCCGTTTTGCTTCGCGAATGTGCACCTGCCAAAATACAGCAACGGAAAACGTATCAGCAACCAAAATAAACTTCTTGGAAGATTAGGCTCTGCCACAGTCTAACACCTGTTCAATCCCAGCCAGCAACAAACAGCAATCGCTGCCATTCACCAGTAAATAATGGCGACATAAACCAAATAACTACATTAGTGCCTTCATAAGCACTGCCAATGGCTTGGGGAGGTCTTCTTCCAGCGGTGAATATATCATGGCTGATGATGATGATGAAGCACTGCTTGTATCACGATGCATCTATACGTATCGAATCTACTGCATTGCATGACCTCTGTAAGAAACGTCATTTTCGCAATGAATATTCGTTGCATATAATCGGTTTTGCGTAAGCCATGCAGCCAATAGAGGCCACTACATTCACCATTTGCGCTAAGTATGCCGCCAGGCCACGTAGGGTAATGAAGGCTCGCTGACAGCAGGTCACAAGCCAACCCAGAGGTTAAAATTTTACAGAGTGAGGTAGACATTGCACACACACGGGACCCAACAATTACCTCTCGCCCATTGCCGTGAGAGCACGACCCTCCAGCTGCCACCTCAAACAGACGTTTGGCCGCTGGGAAGCAGCTCCGTTCGAAGTAAAAAATATATATATATGGTGACACCACTGGCGCCAGCCTGCGGAAAGTCTATGCAGCTTCAAGGCCATCCGCTCCACATGAATCCACACTCCACAATTCTACAGTCATTTGCCTCCTGCCCCTCCCAACCTCAATTTTGTCGAGGCTTATGATTCCATAATTGGAGCCAGTTGTGGACTCCATGAAGCTCCACAAAGCATTCGAGTTTGTGTTTAAAATCACTGATGGCATACATGTTGGGGGGGGAGGGCCCAGGTAAAAGCCACGCGGTAAAACAAACTCAAAGCGTTTTCTTTGCAGCACAGCGAAAACAATGGATACACCGAATGTCTTGAGCGTTGTGATACACATTGCGCAAGGTATACGCAACGGTACAGATCCTCTGCATAGCCTTTCATAAACTGTTGGGGCGAGTGCTGTGAGCCAGCGCCGACGAAGCGCGACATGGCTCACGGGGGGGTTGTCATGTCGCTACACACACACATCCAGACAGAGAAAAAATGCATTGAGGCATGCACGCACGCACACACGCGCGCGCGCACAGACTACATCTTTCAACACCAAGTGAGCGGGCACGAGCCCTTCTGGCCAACGTTAAAAGGCGAGATGAACACATCAGCGCGGTCGTCGTGGGGTCTCCACTAAAGGCAACTCCCGGCCAAGACGCCAGGCCGACTGGCAGCACTGGCAAGAGATGCAAGCGGGGAAGCAAGCGCGGCCATAATCTCGGGGAGGACTGCCTGCCTTTCCAGGCCACGGCAGACCCACAGCCACAATGCCGTCTTTTAGTGCCACAAAAGAAAGTCTTTCTCCGCTGGTGCCCCTACGAGCTGCGCTCTTAGCCGCTGGCACTGCACAGACGGGCACATTAAGATGCCTGGGGAAGATCAGCCCCCTTGGTACACTGGCTCTGACATATTTATGGCCCTTTCAAAGCATCCCGTTATGCATTACTGATTCAAGCCTTCAAAAAAGCGGATCTTTCAGTAGCATGAAATATTACCAAGCATCGTTGGTAGACGCAAAAGGCAATTTTATACAAGAAACACAAAGCCTACAAAATAGTCGCATTAGTCTGTCAGTGACAAGGCTTTTTACAATGTTGTACGTGATGTTTTCTACGAAAATTTTTTATTTTATTTTGAACAATCCACCATTGTTTGCTTCATCCTGAGCAGCGTTTTTTCACCGATTCTAAGATGAAGCAGCTGTCAGTCACTACAATGGATTAGTAAACACATTTCAAAACAGTGTCATATATCACGTCCCGTTACTTTTATATCACAGCCTACATCCAACACCTATATGGAAACGTATGCCTAAAATATATAAAAACACTTCCAGAATTTCTGATAAACAATTACATTTCCTATACTTAAAAAATAACATTTCCGAATCATAATATTTTAACAAGGAAGTAGAGCAGTGGCACAATGGTTATCCCAACAGAGCTATGAGCAATGGCGAACTAAGTTAGATTCCTGACCGTGGCTAACATGACGTGAGTGATATCTTAGCTCGATCCTGGGACCCCCATTCACCAACCCGCACTGACCAGTGTGATTACATTTTGCCAAACAGCCCAATGAACAACAACAGCGTGGGGAGGCTTTCATCAAGCGATGTATTCAAAAAGGGCATCATTATCATAGCATTATTCCTTTCCGTATGTTCACTGCTAATGCAACAATTAATACAGAAACAATAAATACATCAACACGGCTGGATGCGTACATTCCTTAATCTATGTTCCTCTATCTGTCTCTGAGCGGAATTTCCAGCATGCACCTCTCCATGCTTCTGTGCGCAATTTTTTCAGCTTCTATTCCATCTTCTCCATCAGTTTGCGCACTTCTGATCCATGACACGGCCGGTCATGTATACGTACCGAATGAAAAGTGCACGAAGAAACACGCATAAAAATAAATACGACACCGCCATGAGCCAGAAGCCTACTTGCTGCACTGTCGCGTGTTTAATTCTAGTAGGGCGGCAGCGGTGGTGGAAAGCTCCGACGACCGTGCACTTCCCGGTCGCCCGCACTTCTGCAGTGGCCCGCGGTCCTGCGGCTCCATTTATCACCACGAGTGGCAAAACTAATTACCGCTTACACCTCGCGTAACGGGCGGCAGTCAATGCAGTTTCCTGCTCATGAGCTTGGCAGTTTGATTGCTGTGTTCGGGAACTGCAGGCAGCAGCCACGGCGAATGAAGAAAGAGTTCCTGCGCCTCATCTCTGACCATGACTGATTGACGCTGCAATTATTGTATACGCTTTCTTTCCGATTGTCAGTCTTTTGGCTGCGCACAGATGAATAATTGTAAGAAAAAAAATTATTATAATAATACACAGCGCTTATTCGGCGCGCTTCTGGACGAACATTGTTTGGCCATATTTCACCGGACTGGTAATTCACTGGCTGGTGAATTGAGTGCAGAGGATTGGTTTAGATATCACTCTCCTCTGATTGATGTTAGCCTCAGGCGGGAATCAAACTCAGCTCACCGGATACATAGCATAGCCTGGTAACCTCCACTTGTGAGATTAATAATAAAAGCACATTAAATGCTTGTAGTATAACACGTTTTACAGGGGCTGGTCAGGGACGTTCCCTGCATTTAAACGCGCTCTTAACTTATGCTGGAGGACATGTTTTTGTCTCTTTAACGGTGAGATTTTTCCTAGCGATAAAACTATGTCGCAAAGCAACACGACTCGCCATCGAAAGTTTTCGCCGTCATTCAAAATTGAAAGTGTCACCTGGTTTATCCGTGTTTTTCGACTTTGCACATTGCAGAGTAATACGATGTGTCATCAAAACTTATCACGCGGTGCCATTCGATCCAGGGTCATAACGGGCCAATTTATCACGATGCCTGCGTGCCTGGAAAGGACTAAAAAAATAAATAAAAGTTGTCCTCGCCTTAATTCTCTTTCAGACTACTTCCCGCCCCCCCCCCCATATCTCTCTATAAATAATAAACTGATGGCATTTTAGCGCAAGGCTGCAACGAGCCGACGAACTAGCAGAGCACGAGGCAGCGCCTCTCGACGCACGGAGATGACTCCTGGCAGAGCAAAGGCCGCTCGCGCGACCAATTTCCCATCGCTCGCGTCCCTCCGGCCATCACGTGCGCTGGCATGTGTCGCTTAAAAGGTCAACCGCTGAGAAGGTTAAGGTTACGAGAGCCCGTCGGGATGCGCGCCTTTTGTTACTACCTTCCAACGTTTTGCGTTGTTTAAACTTGCATCGGCGGAGGCCTTTTTAGAAGCGTGTTTGTTAGTTTGTTGAGTTGCACCGCCCCCCACCCTCAACCACCCACATCAAACAGCAAATCCGAAACAATTTCTGCGTTAGTCGACCACTGCGTTATTTCACTGACGCGTGAAAAGAATGTACGTGGATGCCCTCTCGGTGCACTGTGTCACTTAGAGGCTCCAGTTTGAGTGGACGGCATGATCCTGCATCTCAGGTTTTACATTCTCGGCTGTCACACATGAGCTTCAGTTAAATACGTGGAATAGCGATCACAGTTGTTTCATCATCAGATATTCCTGTTGCTGGATGGTAGCCGACCGGTTCTGCCTCCCGTTTCCCTTCAGGAGCACCGGTCTGGTAATAGACCAGCGCAGATTAATCGTTATTACGCATTGCTGCTTACTCGTCCTCATGATTCAATCAATCACCTGCACTCATCGCCGATGAGTGGAAGAGACGAGGCAAGAGATCCCCCCCCCCCCTTCAAACCAGAGCCATGAGCCGTAGCCGCCTCCAGGATACGTTTGGCAGCGTGACGCTATCTAAAAATTCGGGCTGCAACGGAAAATGTTATCGTCACATCAGGAGCACCGCATCCTGAGCTCTCCTGCCCCCACCGACCCTCCACCCCCAGCTCCTCGTCTCCCACCGTCACCCGCGCATTTGCAGGTCTGCCCCCTCCTCGTGCCACAAAACACAGCGGCATCATGTGCACTCTGCAGGGCAGGAGTCGCTGCAGGCTGACAATTGTAAATTTCCCACAGAGGGGAGGGCATCTGCAGGCACCGTGCAGCTGTCAATGCCCGCCGCCCCCTGTTCCCTCTGCTCATATCCTGGCTGACTAACGCAGTTAACATCCGCTGGGTTAAAAGGGCAGTAAAGTCCCCCATGGTTTTCCGGCCATGTGTAACACGGTCCGGTCCCGACTTCGATCCTGTTGGTCATATGCCCCCCCCCCCCCCCCCAAATAGTAAAGTGTACGCTTCCGGAAGGTTTCATCATTTCAGTGGTTTTACAAAAACACACACTGTCGTTTTGAAAGATCAAAGGAGCATTCCCGTAAGATGTCTTTTTTTCCTACTTGTTGTTGTTGTTGCGCTTGTTTCAGTTTCACTTCCTATTTTCCCAATGTTTGTGGGCTGCAGCGTATTGTGATGTTGGACAATTTTGTGCCCAGAACTTATGAATGTTTTCTCATTGCCGTGGGTGGACAACTGCATCGCGAATATAGCCACACGTGTTGTTTTTACATAGTACAGTCAGTAAAATATTTCAACAATCAATTTTAATCGGTGTATATTGCCTGGTATTAGCTATTATGACATATGGATAAAAAACATAGACAATAACAAATAACAATAAAATGTTTTCAAAGAAACATCGAGAGGTGCATGCTCATAATTATGCTGAGCGGCAAAAAGAGGACACGAATTGGAGAATATACACAAGTCAGAGACATCACACGGGTGCCACAGTGGCGAGATGTTAACTACCTCGCCTGGTTTACAGGAGGTTGTGGGTTAGATCCTGGCCCTGACGCCTGCTGTATATTTGGAGTTTGCATGTTCTCCCCGTGGTCGCATGGATTATTCTCTGAACCCTCTGGGTTTTCCCTGCACATTTAGAAACGTGTGTTGAAAGTAATACGGCTGCTATAAATCTCCACGAGAAAAGCCACTTTGTTGAGCTTTCATTTCAGACGAGGTCGATTCAGAAAACGAGTTATATAGCTCAGTGGACTTACCTGGTAAAAAAAAAAGTTTATTGTTTAGTTTAGGAAGAGTTCAGAAAGGTAAGCGGAGCTTGGCAGGACACATCGCTAGGATGAATCTGGGCCGGTAGTCGAGACTCATGATGGAGTGGCAGCCAATGGAGGGAGCATGCCCAAGCGGATATGCAGTGGAGAAGAGCAACGAAATTATCTGATGTGCAAGCACTAGATTAATGTTTATGTGTATTGCCAGACCATGAGTGATGGTGATGGCTTGGGGAGGCTTTCATTTTGCAGTGGATTGATCATGGCTGATGATCATCATCATCATAATCATCTGCTATGAGAGGCCATTATCACGGCACCCATGCACGTTCTGCATGCTGTTGAGCCAACTTGCCGTCAGTGAGCACAGAGAGAAATGCACATCAAGCACCTTGCTGTCACGGCACCGCAAAGTGCTTAGATCAGACACGAGCGAATATTTACACACACTTCCCTGCATTAACACATTTATTAATAATGTACAGTACAGCTATTGGAAATGTGAGGGAAACAGGACCGATTGAGATATCACCTGTGGTTGTATGTATGCATGTATGTTGAACTTCTTTTTGCATCGTACGTAGCCGTCCATGCTAATCGGAGGTGTGGTTGATATCAGCCGTGGCAGGTTGATATCACCAGTGGCTGGAAATCAACCTCAAGTTGTCCGGGTTCTTAGCGCAATGTCGCCAACCACCGGGCCACCGGTCCCCATTTCTTTCCTGCGTTGGCCCCCTTCAAAATTCCACACGCCGCAGCCTGCCCCTTGGCGTCGGCCACAGAGCATGCAGGCCAATTGATTCCTTGCAGTCACCTCGGGTTTACATTTATCAAACGTTTTAGGAGAGGCAGGCACGAGCTAAACCATGTAGCTGCACCACTCGATCTTGTTTGTAGAACATTGTCCCAAACACGTGCAGTTGCAAATGCCGTAACTATTAGGGTTGCAATTGTAAGCACCACTTCAACATGTGTGTGTTTGCCTCGAATGGGTTTCTATTTAAAACGTTTGTAAATCCCCATTGGCCTCGAATGGAATTTCCAGTAGGCACGCACATTAATAGCACGGCTTCCTGTTTAATTGTTAAATTGGAAAAGGACTAATGCACTCGTGCATGCTGGCCCATGTCGGCCTCTTGTGCCGCGCTTTTGCCCATTTTGCTTGACTTTGTTCTAAAAGTCTGGAATGTTCCGTACTACAGCATCCGGCCTCATTTTGTTCAATGTCAAACGAGGCAATGAGACAAAAGCCTGAGTGATGAGCGTTGTTTCCAACGGGAAATAAAAAAAATACACCATCCGAGATACTGCGAGCCGTTGTTCGGCCTACATGTATAAAACGCCACGTTATCCAAACAAGTCGTTTGCACCGTATAAGCAAGGGCAAATACTCAAAGGCCAAACTCGAGAAAAGGGTGGCAACCCTATTAATTGCATTTGGGAGTACACGTTTTTTTTCTCTCTCTCTCTCTCTCGTCCACTTTTAAATTGAAAAACACCAGCACGGGATGTCAGCGACCCCTGTGCGACACGAACTGGCAGCCGAGGCAGTGCGGCGCGGCGCGGCGCGTCCTTCGGGGGCCTCTGTGACGGAGCCGCTGCGCGTGCGGACACGTGGATCCGAGTTTTGTCTCCTGCATGGGGCACGGCGCGGACCCAACGGCGACGGTTCGGGAATGACACCGTTTTCACGGAGTAGCGTTGAAAAGTGTAAGGAAGAGCCACGCGAACAAACCTCCCCCACCCCCCCCCTGGTGTCAACCGTTCCTTCTGCCCACCCTGACCGCCGTCCTACGGACCCCCTCACCGCCCCCGCCCCCTCCCCCACCCGACCTAACCACACTGATCCCTCAGGGCAAACAGCTGGCTCCAGGAATGTTATGCAACAAAGTTCTTACAGGCAGCCATTTAACCGTAAGACAAGCGGAGAGGATCTATTCGTGCGTGTGTGCCCCTGCTGCAAAGTAAGATAAATTGTGCTTATTAATGAAATGTCAAATTCATGATAAACGCAGCCCTCTGGCCAACCCAACAGCCGCTCCAACGCCAGGGGCTATTGCATCCCCACTCACTGTTCAAAGCCTTTATATGGATATTTATAAACTCACGATTGTGTTTGCAAACAACGTTTGAGAGGATATTTGCCGCTTATTTTGTTGCACTTTAGCTCGACAAACATTGACTTTTGCTGAGCAACGCTGATTATAAAGTTTGCCAAAATAAAATCTCACAACGGAAAAGGTCAATAAAAATAGGGGGGGGGGAGCAGTGGGGTGGGATCCCCCCAAACGGGTAAATAAAAAAACATGCACACCTCGTCACAACTGGAAGTGACCGTCATGCCCTTCATAGCTAAGCTCGAAATTTGCCAGACGCCCGTGACAGTGATGATAGAGACGATGATGAATATGGTGGTGACAAGGATGACAATGAATTTATTTCATTGTTCAATGCGCCAGGTTGTGCTGTGGGAAATTTTATTCTCATTATTCTGCACACGTCATTCATGTACCCTGAAGCACACCATATTGCACATCAATAAAAACCGGCATGTCTGTCTGGCTCGGAGCTTTCCCAAGGTCCCCTCTGAGATTATGTTCACATACAACATTAAAGCCACGAGGAAAAGGAGGACGAGGAGGAGGATGATGAGGCTATCACGTTAAGCAAAGAATCCAAAACATTCAGAATGTTCAACAGAGGCGCTACCGCTTGATGTATTAGCATCATTTCAGTCTGTTCTTTCTCGTGGATCCCATTTGCTTAAAGGTGAAATTTGCACTCAGCCACCTCTGCTGGCCTGTTGTCTGAAACTCCCTTCCCCAGCAAGTTGGAAAAATAGCTTTATATCTCATTGAATGAATTCCTCCAGTATAAATAAATATTCTGAAAAATAAATATTCAGAGTTTGTGCTGTAACCTCCATGTCCATGGGCAAGTTTAGGCTCAAGAAGACATTCCTCTTCTTGTTTCTTTCGGTAAAGTCACGTAGAAGGGAAGTAATAAAATAATAAAAATAAAACATAATAAAACATGTTTTATTTTTATTATTTTATTACTTCCCTTCTACGTGACTTTACCGAAAGAAACAAGAAGATGAATCCCTGCAGTCACGAAAGCTTTAAATCGAAAAAGACATACCTCGTTTGTCCTTTACTTATGACTGACTGCCTCTATAAAATAAAAATGCGCACGGGCTTCTGTACAGCATCTTGCGTTTCGGTTGAATTTAGACACAATATAAATCCGCGTTGTGTTGTATAACTTGAGTGGAAGTGAATGCTCGAGTTTTATATCCTGGTCCAGGAAAGCTGCCGTGGTACAACAGAGTTAGCACACTGGACCTGAAATCCAGAGGTTGCCAGTTCGAATCGATCGTTCCAACAATGGCCAAGTTTCTTAAATTCCCTCAACCTCCATCCACTCAGCAGTATAACTTTGGTACACTTCGTGTATTTTTTGTTGTTGTTTCATTTATTATAGTAGGTCGTGCTTGGTGGGGTAAAGTGTGGATACCCCCACCTTTTCCAAGACATCTGACTAGTGGTGGAATAAGAAATCCAAAATACCCTCCAAATGAGCTGTCTAGAGCTCCCTCTTCTGGTAAGCCCCTTCTGTCAGCAATGGCACGAGCAGTAAATTACAGCGCCTCCACCTTAACCTTCGCACGTACATTTTACTGGTGCAGTGGCAGCACCCAGTGAGATGTCCACTCTGAGATGCCAGGAGAACAATGCAATGCCGGTTGTTTTCATAAAATATGAGGCAGTTATTTGGAAGCACCAGCCGCTGGACACTCTTGATTTGTTTTTTTCCTGATTTGTACCGGGGAATTCCTAACAAATGAGAATAACGCCAACATCGCTATATATGCTTTTTGGTAAAATTGCTATCGCTCGCGATATTTTTAGATGCTATTGTGTGATCTGGCATGCAATAAAATAGAAGCAACAAAGTCCAAAATGGGTAAGGGAAGCGATGCGTATAAATTACCATAACAATGTGAACATTGTAATGAAAATAAGGGAGAACTTTTGCATGAATTCACCTCAAGGACAAACATCCAGTCCTTTTGAAGCAAAACTGAAACAGATCACAATCACAGGACTTTTTCATCGTTTTTTGGCTAATAGCTTTCCTCAGCATGTGGCTTTGATTCATGTTGCTGCGAACCCATGGCGCAGCATTCCATTCCTCTGATGCTGCAACCGACACAGTTGATGCTTTTGTGGCAAAAAAACTCCCAGTTACATCTGTGTGAGCGAAAAAAGGAAAGACAGAACGCATGGTAGCATTTGAAAATGGATGCGGCATAGTTTAGGGAAACAGAGAAATTAAAGCTAATAAAACAAACTCTGCCATGTTTGTTGCATAAGGAGCCAGTGAGCTGCTATTCCATCTATATGTTAATACATTAAATATAGAGCAACAATACCCCAAATCGGGACACTTTACTTCGTGACACGCTGCTGCATTAAAACAGGCCTTTCCGAGCGATGGCGAAGATTGAACTTCTGACTGCTAGAATGTCTAAACGCCTCAAACAAACAACGCCGCCTTCATTTCTGTTACAAAACAAAGCGCTTGAGGGGGTCACGATGACTGCTCAACTCTTATCCACGCAGTGGTTTGATTTAAGTTTTGTTATTATTGCTGTTCGGTGGAACAGTGGAGTGGTGGTGCAGTGGTTAGTGAACAGCGTTATGAAGCTGCTGACCCGAGTTCGATTCCCAGCCATGTATATCGTCAGCGGCGAGCGATTAACCGAGCAGGTCATTTTGCACCCACAACCTCCTTCACCCAGTTTCATCAAACCGCACGAACCAACGTGTTGAAGTATGGTCAAACAATCCCCATGAGTGGCATGATGTGGGGTGGCATTCATCCAGCCGCGGATTGACAAAGGGTTGTAAATGAGTACAATACGAGTCGTGATTTTGTTATTCTCTTTTGAAAACTCTGTCATAATAACATAGTTTTGTTGACGGCAAAAACTTACGATCGAAATAAGGCAATGGCAAAACATGAACAGATGATCCCTTCTTCAATGTAATGGGTTTGCCGAGCCCACAACCTGTGCACACGAGAGCAGATGAAGGGCAGTGCCTGCTACCTCTCCGACCACTTAAATCTCCGAGGGATTCAACTCTTGTTCTTAAGAGACGCAGCAACTACTCACATCTGGTCGAAAGACTCGGTAAACCGAAAGCGCAATCAAAGTGCCACTGCCTTGCACATTTCTACAAGTCCTTCTGAAATGGTTAAGGGTGCAGCCCTGATATTGTTTGCCCAAACTACTGCAGGCAGACGGGTCTCCACTAGAGGAAGCCCCCTGCGGGGGGGGGGGGGGGGGTATATTAGCCTACTGCTCCATACTGGCCGATCCTCTTGGACCTGCCGATCGACTGTAGTGTACACATTTGTACTGCTCCGTGGGCAGAGGTGAGGGGAGATTTAAGAAGCTTTGCCAAGTTGTTTCAACTGCCGCGCCAGGGGATCTGCTCGAACCGACGACCTCTGGCATTGCAAGTCCCGTGTGCGCGAACCCATTCCTCCCCGTCCTGACAAAATCCACGGGAATATTCTCATCTCCGGAAAAAGCGTAGAGAGTCTAATTAAATACAAAATTAATACTCGCATTGATTTCATTGACTCCAGGCTTGATGAAGTTGAAGAGGACTATTGGCAGAGGAACTATTTAGGCTTCGCATCGGCAGATTTTAATTAAAGTGCATTGTTTGACCTTCAACTGGGAAGCGTTCATCACCTGTACATTTCGAGACAAATTACATAATTTGCAAAGTGGACGTTGCAGTTATAGTTGATACGCGTACAGCCCTTGTCAAGTCACGGCTGGATTAGGGCCTCCCCATGATACTGTGCAGGTCTTTATGTTTGGTGTATAGGCGTCTGCTATCCGCCGTGTGACCTTGGAGCCTCTAACAAATGGTACGCACGGTGGTCAGCCATCCAAGCCACTATCCAGGCTTAAACCTGATTATCTTCTGAGATCTGACATGGCAGGTGCATTTTGGGTAATTTGTTCACAGGTTCGAGTTGGTGACTCTATATTTGTTTCCACAACGGAGTCTTTCAGCAAGCAGACTGAAATGTTGCACAATATCAAGCATGACAGTAAAGGGCCCACATGTAAAAAAAATTTTATGTATCAGCGTCACTGATATTTTCACAGCCGCTCCATTAAGGATGCACTCTTTTTCCACTCATTTCACACTTACACATCAAAACAGGGGGTAAAGCACTGCTAAGCTGGCAACGTGATGATGTAGAACAAGCCTAAATGACTTTAACGCCCCCCCCCCCTTCAGTGCGTACGGACACAGGAGATTAAAGGGCTAAGTCTGTAGTCGGCCGCGCTGTCGCGATGGGCCCCCCCACCCACCCACCGCCGGCTGGCTTCACATTCCATCGTCGGTGCTGCCGGGGCCACAAAGCGAGTGTGAGCCCCGGAGATAGACACCGCAGAGGGAGGCACTTTGCGAAAGCTTTCACACGCCTTTCGGAATATGCGAAGCTGCTCTTTGAGGACCAAGACAGCGGACTAAAAGCAAGCAGCAGCAGCAAGCAGCAGCGCGTCGTGGAGTGGGGGGGGGGAGGGTGCGTGAAGAGGCATTGCTGCCATCGTCAGGGACGGAGGTGGTCAGAGAGTGGCCGGAAAACTTGGCGGGTACCCCGCGCGAGCTCGGTGGGAGGTATATGGCGCTGACCGCAGGCGTCGGCACCTCTCCAAGACCCTGCCGCGGCCGCCCGGCATTAACTTCATCACTTTGTAGCAAACAACGGCAGGCTGGGAACAACAAGCAAAGTGTGCTCCTCAGTGGGGGGGTGGGGGGGGAGGAGGCGACGCGATCCTCGTCGTCGCAACAGACGCGGGCACCCAGCGTCAACCTGGAGTCTCCTCCTCCCCTGGCCGAGATCCCCGTGCCGCTGATGCGTTAATCAATCAAGCGTCCGCTGCCCGCCGCCTCCTTCTAACAAAGGGCGCGTGCGTTGAGCAATGCGGCGGGTTGAGGGCACAGGATGTACACCCCAACAACGCCACGTTGATTTACCGCCGAGAAAGCGTGCCCTCCAGCCCCGCTGACCGTGTGAGCTCTTCCTAAAACGCGCATCCTCCCGCGTTTTAAATGTACGCTTAAAGTATTCACGGCATTTGACATTAATCTGGGGTGGGGGGGGTTTCTAGAGCTGCCTCTCGTCGAGATCGTAGCTGCCAGCAGTGGAATGAAAAGGTAGTTGCAGGTCTGCGCCTTTAGCTTCTGTATTAATTTACAGCCCACTGTAAATCAAGTGATGAAGGCCTCTCCAACTCGAACCGTGTTTGGTTACAGGAATTACTTGACCACACTTCACCGTGCCCACGGTCAGTTAAGGTGGACGAGGAATCAAACTCATGGGATCAGCTTCAACAACCATTGTGCACCATTGTTCCAACCCCCCCACCCAACCCCAACAATCGTTTTAATTTAACACAAGTGTTCAAGTGGTGTATACACTTGAGAAGTCACCTTGAGCATAAATTCACCACGCTGGTCAATGCACGATGGTGTCGGTGCGAGGCTGCACGGCATGCACTATCGGTGCAGCTGTCACTCGCTTCTCATTGTCACAGCAGCTAGCCATGGGCCAGGGAATCGAACACAGGTCGCGGGGTTCACTGCGCAGCACGTGAACCACTGCCGCTCCTGACACCCCCCAACCCACCCCATCCCCTTCCGTGTTATTGGATCCAGAAATTGTGTACACTAAGTGCATATAAACGCATCCATTCGGCCGTACTCAGCGGACGCCGTGGAGAATAACTTTCCCAGCGACAGGCCTCTTATCGCCTGCGAGTGAATACAAAACATGTGTACGCGCACGCACGCACGCACGCTGCCAAGGAGGTTGTGCACAGCGCTGGTCTCCGTGCGTGCAAACGCTGCGAGTGCCCTTTGGGAGAGCGAACAGCAACTTATAAACATTATTGAACTTTACACTCTATTTAGAAGGACATTTAATTTTTTTCGTAGGCACTGCAAAAGCCAAGTTGTTTTTGCACGCTTGCCAATGATACAAATGCTGTGCGGTTGGTTTTCCTGCAATCGCCCAATGGATTTTTTTTGTTGCAGGGACATATACCAAGGAATGTTGTCTGCTGTGATGTGTGTATCATTACCGACCACAAACTGTTCTCGAGAGCAAGCGATGTCACATCGTTACAATCAGAGATTCATTTCTCACCGAATATTTTCCAGGTCACTGGAAGACTGGAGTTGACCATGGGCATAACGAGAAGTCTACTGGATGTGTTGTGCTGAGTGTTAAAATATTATCCGAGTTGCTTTTACGCATGGTTAAAATTAAGTTAACGGTACAATAAAGCCAACGACCTGAGTTCAATTCTCAGCCATGGCTAACATCAATGGTGAGAGATATCTGAACCAGTCCTGGGTCCCGCCTTCACCCGCCTGTAGGAGACTTTACCACTACGGTGGTAAAGCAAGCCCCATGGTGAACAAGGTGTGGGGAGGCCTTCATCCAATATCTGATTGACAAAGGACTGTCGATTATAATATGCATTACTAAATAAACGCTACATTATTTAACTGTCCCCACACAAGTGTGGTTATTCAGTAATTGCATCATAAGACCATGATGCATGGCAATGGCTTGGGGAGGCCTTCATCCAGCAGTAAATTGATCATGGCTGATGATGATGATCCTGGTGTAGCACACTGGGATGTACTCAATGTCAATTGCCTCTAATGCAGTTGAATGAAGAACACTGATCGATTCAAGTAAAACTCCCGTATTAAAAAAAAAGATTAAACAAAAAATGAAAGACGAGCGCATGAAAACAAACAAACATCCAAAACGAAATATGCTCGAAAAGTTCCGAGTCCCCCTCGTCTCGCCGTGTGTGTCAGGCACAGCCCCCGCAGGATGTCTACCTAATCAGGGTCCTCTCCGTGCTGCGGGGATGCATTTTAGAGGAGCTCTCAGCTTCATTTTCCACTTAAAGTCTGTCCCGGTAAACCAAGCGACCGGGCATGCCTGTGATTAATGGCCCTGCCGCAGTAGCTTCCGTGTAAAGATCTGGGTTTTTTTTTTGGGTGGTGTGTGGGGGGTGGTGCTGCTGCTGACAAGCACTTTTAGAGAATTAAATTAGTTACATCTCATTGTGCGCTCCAGCTGGCGCCACGTCACTTTGACACGGCCTCGTGGTGGTTTTCATCCGTGACCTTTTAAGAGGAGTTTACCGTGCTGCGTTGTGTGGTTGTGTTGTGTTTGGGGAGCAGGGGAGCAAGTGAGATAGGGCTGTGAACGTAGCCCTAAAGTCCCATTTGGAAATCCTATTGCCATTTTGGAAACACAAAATGTCAAAGAGGGTCTAGCAAAAACGTCGTCTCCTTTACTACACATGTGATATTGTTAATAGTTATCTTTGTTCTCATTTACATGTCAAACCAACGTACTGATAAAACAAAAATATTGTATAAATTACCTTGCTGTATTACTGTCTTCCAATGTCATGCCAAAAACGAGATTCCTGACCACACTTCATTTGAATGATCAGTGCTCTTCAGTGAAGGAAGGGGGCCCAGGACTCTTTCAGAAATCACTTGCAAATTATTTTAGCTATGGCCAGGAAACAGACTTAGGTCACCATGTTCAGAGCACAGTACGCTAACCACTACATAGAAACAAATAGTAACGTGTGTTCAATTCAACGTGTGAAGCCATTATGGTATGTTAAATGTTAAGCCATGTTTGTTCGAAGAATTTGATTAAGTCGTCATTCAGAATTGTGACGTGACTGCATAAGCTATTGCTTGTTCTAACACTGCAAGGAATGGTAGCGCCTCTAATGGCTGCAGCGGTGATGCCAACTTATAACATACAAGGACAAATACATATTGCAAAACATCAATACTTACACACGTGATTCAATACAGTACCATCAGCTTTAGAAATTATTAATCGATGCATCATTCAACCCAAAGCGAGTTATTACAACTCTAGAATCAAATTACCTTCCAATTACTTTTGTTTAGAGGCATTTGATGATGGTCTCCCTACACTGAGTCAGGCAAGGGTTGGCTTGGTGGAGGTGAAGGCCCCAAGGAGTGGTTCAGATAGCCACTCGCCACTGAAGATTAGCAGTGGCCGCGAATGAAACTCAGATGAATTGTGGGTGGAGCAGTGGCGCAAAGCTTTGAGCACTGCGCGATGAACCCCCGTGATCTGGGTTCGATTCCGCGGCTAACATCAGTCGTGAGTGATATCTGAGCTGGTTGTTTCCCCCTCCCCTTCACTAACCTGCACTGACCAGCCTGGTGACTCACGGTGAAACGACCCCCGTGGGTTACAGCATTAGGAGACCTTCGTTCAGCAGTGGATTGACAAACGGTTGAAAATTGTTATTTTTCGTGTGAATAACAAATGGCATTTAAACGACAAAAAAATGCCTCGATCAAACGAGCACACTTCCTGGAGGTCAACATTACCGCGCCCCCATGCCAGAGGTCGCAACCGGGTACCCGATACCCGTACCTTACCCGATACCCGGCTACCCGTACCCGGCCAGGTATGGGTACGGGTAGCCGTTTGCGACCCTGGTGCGGCCGGGTACGGGTACGGGTAGGCCGTGAGTCACTGGTGAGTAACCGTTTGTCACTCATTTCGGGTAGGGTACGGGTATGGGTAGGGAACGGGAAGCCGTACCCGGCCAGGTACGGGTACCAATTTGCGACCCTGGTGCGGCCGGGTACGGGTTCGGGTAAAGAATCAAAACCCGTTTGCGACCTCTGCCCCATGCCTAAGTGTTGATCGCGATGTGCGATGTGAGGCAGAGTTGCAATGCCTGAGAACACACCACCCTTTACAAACAGTATCATGGACTCGATAATCTCAACCCAGCGGACTGCAACTCTTCCCATCTCCCCTTGTTCCCCTCCACACGCTCTCCACTCCAGCAACCGAGGCTATCTTTCAAATACCCCTATTTGAACCTTCATTTGGTGGCAGGTCGCTCATTCCCCTTCGCTGCCCCCTTGGTCTGGAACTCCCTTCCCCCAGACATCTGTGCTGTTGACTCCCTGCCCGTGTTCAGGTGCATAATCAAGTCCTTTTTTTTGGCTATGGCTCACTGCCTCTTTCTCTCTCTCTATCTAAATATAAACGACAATTGCCACTGATTTTTGCACACCGTTGTGCGATGCGGCCACGTTATACAAATCCAAAATTAGATTGCGATAGTAATTAAGCACATAGAGCATGAAGACTCAGTGGCACTTTTTTTCTTTACAATACTTTATATTGCCTCGTTATAACAAGATAACCACTAATTACTCTCAACATATATCCAATTATTAAAAAACGGTGCTATTTCAGTGCGGGGGCTTGCATTTTCAGTTTCCTCTTTGCAATGCCCATTGGTTAATGAATTCATTAAAAAAAGTTAAATATCTTAACACTCAGCTACTGAATATGGATGTGCGATTACAAAAGCGACCTGGGTTTCTGTAATTTGTATTAGGCTCTAGCCTCAACTGTAATGAGTACTGCAGTGTTTCCTATAGAATTAATTTGCGTTGAAAAGTAATGTAATTGTCTAATTGGCTCCCTTGTTGCCGCTGTTAATATTACGAAAATGTGACAGAGATAACTTTACAGTGCGCACCTTGCAACGAATACTTCACGTGTATTCCTGCCCCGATGTCATTAAAACATACTTAGAACACGTGCTGTATTGTAATAATGAAAGCGTTATGTTTCTATTACTTTACTAAGAAATTGTATGCAAAATTGAATTAGCGTTATTCCTCATTAGTTACAATTTGTTCAGTTTCTGTGGTTATTGCTTCGGGCGCCTTTTTTTTGGTCGCCGGGAGAAACTGCGCAGCATCGACAGACACATTCGTAAGTGCGCACAGGGACACGTGGACAAACACAGGCACATGTACAGGCAAAGACAAACATCTCCCGTATAGCCTTAACAGACTGTTGGAGCAAGTGCTGTTGGGGGGGGGGGTGGACAGCGCCACGCCCGGCTGCCTTTGTCTCCCCAGTGGCGATGTTTACTACACACATCACCAGGTACTCATTTGAGGCTGAGTCGACCAAGGGGAGGCCCAGCCCAGGAACGATTCAGATAATCGTGACTGGTGTTGTTGATGAACGGGAATCAAACTCGGGGTGCCCGGTTCGTAGCGCAGAGCGCTAACTACTACTCCATCACTCCCATTGCATAGACAAAGACAAGATCCCCCGTATAGCCTTAACAAACTGTTGGGGCAAGTGCTGTTCGCTAGCACCTATGAAGGCCGGCTGGCACGGCACACCACGCACGGCCGTCATTGCATAACACTTTGAACGACGCGCGGGCAAACAGCAGGAGAGCGACAAGGACAGACGCGTGGACTGATGCATTGGGAGACACAAGGGCAGATACGCAGAAAGACACAAGGACACACGTATGAAGAAATGCAGACACATGGACAAAACGGAGAAACACAAGAACACACGGAGAGGCTAAAGGACACACAGAGAGAAATGTGGACACATTGAAAAACACGACAGACGTGCAGAGAGACAGACACAGACATACAATGATACAATACCTACGCCGCTGAGATAAAAAATAACATTTACATGCAGAGCCCTTCTGCCAATCGACTGCTGAATTAGGGCCCCTTGACAGGTGTATCTGACTATACTTCACCACACTGGTCATTGTGTGTTGGTGAATGCGGATGGGCATAGACGTGAGAGAGAGTAAAAGGTTAGTCCAAGAATGGATTTTGGTGCA
Source organism: Lethenteron reissneri (assembly GCF_015708825.2). Classification (NCBI taxonomy): domain Eukaryota; kingdom Metazoa; phylum Chordata; class Hyperoartia; order Petromyzontiformes; family Petromyzontidae; genus Lethenteron; species Lethenteron reissneri. The sequence goes on along the minus strand of NC_083798.1, from coordinate 14,861,066 downwards.
CTGCCCTGTGGTGTTCACACCAAAGCTCCACACTTCTTTCTGCATGCTGGTTACCTATCTGGGCATTATCCAAGCCCAAATCCTGCTTAGCTTGGAAGGTCTGTTGATAACACTGAAATCATGAACGTATTAAATATTTTGAAATGAGTAATATTCTATTTTTTTGCCATCATAGCACAGACAGAAGAAGTGCTTGAGTCACGTTACTCGGTTCAGTAGACCTGATCTCGCCTGTTGCCAAGTAAGAGTGTCATCCTGGAGATTTTTTTTTAAATAAAAAGTTTGGCTCATTATACAGCCTACTCTCTAGGACCCAGGCTTATTTTGCACAGTTGAAAACAAAACTGCTGAATATCATCCACAGGGAAATTATAAGAGGGCATCGAATACGAGTTAATACATTCAATAATTAAACATGAAAGCTCCGAGTGGCCACAGAAATGGGAACAAAAGCACCAACAAATGTACCCACTGGATGCTGATGTAAACCCTGCGACGGAGTTTTTGTTCCAGAGCGAAAGGCGACCCATCACCAAATGGGTCTTGGGAGGCGAGCAAAGGAAACGGCAATCCCGAGCTGATGGATAAATAAGCAACGAGGCTTAGGGCAACCGCGGAATCGCTCGAACCATGAGCCGGAGGTTTATTAGCGAGTTAGCCCCATTGCCCCAGAGCTCTGTATGGGCCACAAGGCATGCCTGCCATGGCGCTGTAATAGAGCCATTTATTCCAGGGCGGCCTTGTAAACAAAGCCGTTTGGTGTGATTCCGCGCGTTACTCGCGGTTGTAAAAATCGCAGCTCCGACACGGGGTGCACTTGGCACGACGGGCCTGAGCGGATTATTTATGAGGTGCAAACGGGTAGAGGGGCCGGCGGCGTGGTTACGTGTGTCTGCTGCGGGTCAGCGGAGAGCGTAACGATCGCTGTAAATAACCAGCGGGAATGCGCAACAGGGTCGACCCCGGCACCGGCAACACCTTGCGTGCGAAGTGCGCCCCACCATGTCCCTCTACTCGCCCTATCCCCCCGAATCCACACCCTGTACAGTAAATTATAGGTTTACAAAAAAAGACCCCATCAATGTCAGCGCACCGGAATAGAGCGCTGCTTTAAATAGACCTCGAGGAACTGCACGTTCAAGGGTCTTGTGGAAAACGCCTTAAATTGAACACCGATATATCCCAGAAAGTTTTCTGTAAGGTCATTCAGGGTTCTTGATTTTCACAAAAATGCTGCCATTGTGCCTGTGACATTTACTCATATGTGAGAATGTCCTTTAACTTTTTGAGATGAAAGAAAAATGCGTTGAAACAATGTGACTTTTTACGATAAGTCGTAATGATTTATATTTTTTTACCATTATTTAAAAGTACTGAATGGAAATGGAAATTTTAAAAGATGAAGCGAGTGGTTGAATATGGAAGACGTAATGCAATAAATAAGATGAATGTCAAGATTTGTAAATGTGGACGAGCTGTGAGTGACAGCTAAGACATTGCAGAGCCTTTTTTTCCCAGGTCATGACAACGTGAAGTATTAAATTAACAGAGGACACATTAAATTGATGCAACAGATTTCATTTTCTGTACTTTTTCGATATGGTTAAACACCGTCGAAAAATCTAATTTTTCAAAAACGTTCATCGCAGCACGAAAACCTCTAATGAATCTAAACATTTGTATCCACCCCCATCACCAATTGTGCTTCAATTTCCATACCTTTTATTCGAGATACATTAATCAGATACCAACATTTTATCAGAAGTCTTCATTTTGATGAAACTAATTTTTCACCTCCTATTTAATGATGTTGCGAGAAAAAGTAATTCTCCATCTGTCTGGCCTCCGGTGGCCAGCAGCAAGCCAGTGAAACCAGAACATCAAAGGTCTGCATAATCTTCGCATTAAAGTGTGCGAGGGGGGTCCCCGGGAGTCTGATGAGCTGCCACTGGGAAAGCAGAAACTGCAGATGCTGGCAGGCCATCTGCTGGAGAGACCCTGGAGTTGTTTGGATGAGCGGAGGCCACAAAGCACAATTACCATTTGCTAAACAACTAATCTCCTTCATTAAATAGGTCGGCGGCATACGCACGTATACTCCCGGGATAAACATTCACACTCGCCCACGTTTGCAAACACCGGAGCTCGTATGCCACCGTCGTCTGTCATTTCATGTTTTGCAAATCAAATGCATAGTGAATTGCTGCTCAGTGCAGGCATTTTATGGTCGGTATAAATTGAAACCCCTCGTCATTGGAAGGCAATATTTTATTCCCGGAAAATAAATTGTGCAAGCATATACAGGTCAATAATTGTATCGTAGCAAACATGTATGTGTCCAAAGGGAAGAGGGTTGGCTAACACCAGAAGATTGCACTTATAATTGGGAGAAAATGGAATGAGTAGTGCAGTGGTGCAATGGTTAGTAGACTGCACTATGAAACCAACAACCTTATTTCGAGTCCGGTTGTGGTTAACATAAGTGATGAATTATATCTAAACTGGCCCTGGAAAACCATTTTCACAAAAAAAAAGCAGAACATTTCAGAGCAATATCTCATCATACCAGAAGAGGGGATAACTAAATGGAAGTCAATTGTCTTGAGTAGTGCATTATTTAACTTCCAAAACACGGGACTTTCAATGTCCTGGAAAGACTAAACACATTTCTCTGGCCAGCTACCACGAAAAAAAAGACAATCCTGGAATAACAAGGACAGGTGGCAAGAGCCAGGCGAGAATTGTCACGAAGCCATGTGGACGTTGCATCGAGTGGGATTCTGGGGTTTATACACAGGGCCTACATTTCAGCCGGGTCTGTCCGGGTCGGTGACCCAGAAAATATTTCCGCACCCGGCACACCGCATGCAGTGTACCTCTGACTCTACAGCTGTGGCTACCCAGTGAAGTGCCAACTATTCCAGTCCACCAGCGAGCCAGAGCATTCTTCGGCCAGAATTTTAAGCCCTGGTCACGTGGTGGCAACGGCTGAGTGGCCGCCCGTGGGACCGCACCATCTCACTCCGGCGCGGAGCGATGGCCCATGAAACAAGACAAGCCCCGGTCGGCGCTGGCGAGCCTGGGCGGCATGGGCACGAGGCTCTGGAAACTGGATTAGCCGGTTATCCTTATCAATATAAAGGGATTTTCGTGAAAGTGATACCTATTGAACGCGATACGACGGCAAGCTTTGTGTGCATCCGAAGCCCGTGTACTCCTCCAAACAGAACAAAGTGAAATAAAGCACCGACGACTGAATGTCTTTGGCAGCCTGAACAAATATTTCCTTTCGGTGGCTTAGGAAACATTTTTGGGGGTTTTGCCAGAGCCGTTATGTGTATCTGGAGAGTGAAAAATTCAGCAATTAAAGTTAACTCCGAGGAGGGAAACACATAATTGAGTGGTATCCAGTGAAGAATATAAAAAAAGGCTTCCTGCGATAATATGGAAATCCGATAATATTAGGCCGTGACAGTTGCCCGAGTGCAGATTTTTTTTTTTTAAGCGAAGCAAATTTCAGTTTCAGGCAGGCTGAAGAACGGCTCATTAAAATGGGGATTAGTGGCTCTAATGGCTTTCATTACTGAATTATGATGGCTTCACTGTTAAGAGCAGGATATCTCAACACGGGTACCTGCCACGTTCACACATTGCCAAGATGACATTAACATTCAGCGGAAACGATCTTGTGTGCCCAGGCGGCAGTGTGCACACCGTGCCACGCTGCAACAAATCAATGCCGCATGAAATAGTTTAGAAATTAAATATACTGGCATTTTTTTTTACAAACTTTTGCAAATAACACTGTAGTTTAAAGCATTTTTAAACTGATATGTGAATCGTGCCAACTGACCAACACTATTTAAACACTTGTAAATTGAATTAAAAAAACGCGATAAACTCAAGATGACATTGATATAACAAGCCGTACTTGTGACACTATAATTATTAGAATCATAAACAGCCTTGTTCTATCAGATGCTGGATGAAGGCCATCCCGCTTTCTGATGCAACGATCTATCTAGCGCCTACACGTGAGCTGATCTCATCACTCCATCTCCGCTGTAGTCGGCCCCCTGGGTGTTTTTGCCGCTGGCTGCCGTTTCATCGTTAGTCTCGATCATTGGCCATCGTCCCTGAAAGCCATGTTTTTTACCCAAGTCAAATTGCTTTTCTTAGCAGTCAATATGATGTATCTGATTCACGTGTTCCCATCTCTGTCTCTCAGTTTAATTCCAAGTGTGTTTCTTTCCACGCTTCTCTCCGCACCTTCTAGCTTTTGCTCAATTGTCTTCGTCAATGGACACGTTTCTGATCCATGTGCCGCAGCACATAATGTACACTGATTAAAAACTTTCTTCTTCAAACACACATTGCTCTGTTGCTGTTCATTATTAAGTTCAGTTTCCAAAAGCACCCTGACTGGCTCTCATGCGAGGGCAATTTTTCTTATACCCTTGCAGGCAAAACTCCAAATCCCATCTCAACTGCATTCCTTATGACCACGGCTGCCAGCCGCCGGTACATTTTATTTAAAGTTGCCAAAAAATGAAGTGTGCCCTGGCTCTGTCCAGTTATTAATTATCAAAAGTGTCAGTGCTTTAAATATATATATGATTTTCTGCTTACCAATCTCCCGAAACGAGAAAGGTGTTGATTGCTTTAGGTGATGGCTTTCGTGTATATTCTCAGTTTTTCTTCGATGCCCGCCCCAAAGGAAGGCATTTTCTGCCGCAATCCAAACATGTAACTGTGATGTCATTAACGTGCACTGATGATGTCATAATGATGCCAATATGATGAATACATACAGTGTGCCCTTGATTTAAAAAAAACAGGGGTGGATATACTGTCACGCACATAACAGGTTTTATTCAGGACCTCGAAAAATAAAAACATTGAAATAACGGAATCTCGCTCCCAAAGCTCAAAAGCTGAACAACGTGCAAAGCGATGCTGACTTGTTGATAGCATCATTGCCACGCTGCACAAAAACGTCACGCGCCAGTGCAGCCCCAGTTTGCTTCCAAGCTGAAGCGTTCGCTTGAGCATTCCAGAATTGGCGTGGGACTTCCTCGGTGGTTTTAGAGGTATATATATATTTTTTTATATTGATTTTTTCCCCGAATATAAAAAAGCAATCTTAATGCCCTTATATAAGCTGTAAACGGAATAAATATGGTTTTCATGGAAATAGCGGGGTGATGTTAAGAAAATGGATAAACCGGGGCACCTCACCCCTGTGACGGCCCGGTAATTTTAAGGTGCACTGTAAAAAGGTGGTTTCAGTAGAATGAAGCCATCCTCTGCCTGCGTGTCAGCTATAAATCAATGGCAACCACTATAGGTGTAACAATGCACCTATGCACGGATTAATATCGATTCTTAAGCTCATGATACATGCATCAAGTTGCATCTGTAAGAATCGATGTGTTTGGATACATACACGCAGACAGTAATGGGTTCATGTAACCTCTGCTGCCACGGCTAACCACCACATTCATCACAATGTAAAAAAAAAAGTTATTTTCTTCAAACGAATCGTGACCCTTGGTAACAACTCTCACAACTAGAACATGATCTCGACTGTGCACGCGTGCGGGTGGTAACAGCGTAGTGCGGCGGTTAGCGCATTGCGCTCCGAACCTGGCGAAACCAAGTTCAATCACCGACCCTCGCCAGTCTGACAATTGTCTCAACCAGTCCTGGGCCTCGCCTGGGTCGAGTGGACACGGATTCTCCCCGAATTCCAGTGACATTTTTTCGTGCTTCAGTTTCGTCGTCTGCTTACCCGCGCCTACGAAAAATTCTCACGATATTAAGGAGCTGCACTTGTACGTTGCGCGGTGTACGCAATGATTTCTCCGATCTTCATTCGTTTCGCCACCCCCCCCCCTCACCAACTCACAGAGTTGCTTACTCATTTTTGTTCACGGTCACCAATTTTTCTTTCCTCCAAGTGTTATTTTCGCCATTACCAGATTTCACGTGTCCGATGATTCGCAGGCGTAGCGTGAGCACCTTACAAGGGTTGGAATCGGAGAAACCCCCGTGTCTACTATTTTGCAGAGGCTTTTAGGCGCAAGGAAATTAGATATTTAAATATTTATATAAGACGCTCGTAGCCCTGCACAGCATAATAATGACTCGCGATTTAAAGTGAAGGTGCCACGCGTAAACGAATTTGTCATTGGGATAAACTACTTGGAATGCGCGGGATCGGTTACCATCAATGACATTATTTGAAAGGGAAACATGTTCACGCGATACCTTTCCGTGGCTCACATCGCTCCGGGAGTTTAAGCCAACAGTTTCGCTGCCGTTCTGCTACGACCACATTGCCCACCTCAGTACATGCACATGGAATGTGTAGAGCCGCTTAGGGTGAACGGCGGATGGGGATAGAGTGGCGCTTGTGCTGCAGAGGAGCTCTACCTTACCTTGCTATGGCCACAATGGAAACTGATTGTATGATATTGTATTACCGCTTCTCATGAATATCGCCTCTGGGATATGAATCGGGATTAATTTAGACTCAATGAAATGCGGCAATGACACATGTTCTGCGTAGTAATCACGGACGATCCTATTCGGCTGTAATTAATGTGACGAAATAACAACATCGAGGGAGTAATTTTTATCCCCGAGAAACACTTTGGGTAATTGATTTATAACAAATCAGCAAATTAAGCAAACAAATAAGACGTCGCAGGTGCTTCATCAGATACGAAATAAAACCACAAAAGCCTACCCGCTTGCCCGCCGCCGGCCGTCACTCTGCACTCTTCCATGCGGGAAAGCAGAAAGCACTCTCCCTTTTCAAAAGCAAAGAGGCACGCAGCGAGGCTGCCAAGGCACAATGGCAAGCGAGATAAAAGTGACTAATTTTAAAACTCATTTCCCCTCACCGTCCAACACAATTTGCGGATTGCCGTGGGATGAGCCACGGCGAGTGTGGGAGGCAGGGCCAGCTAGGGAGTTGAATAATGGAGCATACATCCTATCCATAATAAATCACGTCGCTTTCACTCAAATTACTTTCCATGCCATGTGCTCACGTGCGCCGGTGGACTTTGCAAGAGGAGCGCGCAAGGAAGAAAAGAGAGGGCATTTGTTTTAAATTGAGCTTTCTGCGTGCATATTGATGTTTTCTGCGTGTGTGTGTGTGTGCACGCTCGCGCATAAACATGACTTGCATGAATGTTTTATCATCTGGGCTTTTTGAAGGCAATATAAACAGGCGAAGAAACTGCATGCACAATTGACATTGTGTTGGAAGCAGAGATTCGCGACTTTCAAGGTGTTTCGCTTACATTGTAGCCAACTATTTGTGGTCAGCTGCGTCCTTGACAAAGCTCACGTAGTCCTGAATAATAACTTACAGCCCACTGTCGGTCCACTGCTGGCCCAACGCCTCCCGGCCACCTTGTCATATCAGGGGTTATTGGGCCGTGATTCGTCACGTTGGTTAGTGTGGGCTGGAAAAACGAGGGGGGGGGGGGGCGGTTGCTGAACCAGCTCAGATGCCACTCTCTACTGATGATAGCCACGGCTGTGACTATAATTCGGGTCACCAAAGTTCACAGCGTGGTGCGCTAACCACTGTGTCAACGCACGCCCCGACCGTGTCACATTAACGCCTTTATGTATATAAAAATCTCTACTTTGCACGCAGTGCAAATGTGAAAGGCTGCCAAAACCTTTCAGCGACAAGCACATTTCAACTAGCGATGGGGCGAAGGGGAAATCCGTACGGTGAGTTTCTCGTGAGAAATATATTTGCGTCTCTGGGCAACTACTTGTATGTTATCCATATAAATCCCAGATCTCTTCGCAGGGTTCTGAGCGTGAGATTAGATGCAAGAACAGACTTGTACAAGTTACAATAGAAGTTTGATTGAGAAAAAAAATCAATGCTTCACTCTATATGCACGATTGAAATAAATTGAAACTTCTCTATGCAAAGGCGATATGCCAGTGCGGCCGTTTTGAGTTTGGTGAATTCATTCAGCCAATCTCGTCAGATTCTGAAAGCTAAGCAGTGTTGAGCCTGGATACAATGCTTGGATGGGCGACCACCATTATATAAAGCAGGTATTATAGACTGCTGCGGGGCTATGCATTTGACAGCAGAAAGCAATGCAGCAAAATTCATTGCTTTACTTAACGAGTGAGATACGTTCCAAGCAAATTGCTCAGTAATCTGAAACGTGTTAAACGATCATCGTTTTCCCATTGACTTCCAAGCTAAAGGCTGAGCTACGTTTCAGCCCCAAAATACTCCACTCTTGAACAACTTTTTTAGGTGAGAAATACAAATTCGAATTTTAAAATGAAGAAATAAAACATCACGTGCATCACTTACCGCACACGAAGAACCACAGTGCTTGCAGGTGCCTGTTCTCAACATTTGCACTTATTACAGCGTCGCCACCCACCCCACTGACCCCCCCCCCCTACCCACTCATTACAGTGCCACCACGAGGCCTACCTCCCTCCATACGACGAAACACGCGGGTACGCAGCACATGAGAGCTGGTAAACAAACAGCTGTGGACCCCCATGCCACCACGGGATGCATACGATCGAATGGGTCTCTGCTCGCTAAACGAACATGTTGCTAATTTAGCAAACAAATTGGTCGAAATTCAAATCGCTCGTTATGGCGATTTCTCACAGAGAGAACGCTCATTAAGCGAGACACGCCTGTACCCGATATGCTCCCACGTCTTTGTTCATCCCACCTTCTCAATGGCCAGCATGGTCAAGCAAAGGTCAAATAAAGGTCAAATACACCCATAGAACCGTCAAGGTTGTGGGGAAGCCTCATCTAGCAGAGGATTGACACGTGCACGAATTTCATTCTCACATCTTACTGGAGACCCTGGCAAAAGGAGAGATGCTCCTTCTCAAGAGATGATCCAGGTAGAAAAAATGTTTTATTAAAATACAAATAAAATACTGACCAAAGGAGACGTGTGTGGCCTGGTGGATGTGTGTTGCTCGCAATTTATAATGCAGCTCTTTAATTCATGTGTGTTTTTGTAAGTGCAAGCAGCCTTGTGGGCGGCACGTGCCCCCCCAGAGAGGGCAGGGATTTTCTGTTAGACATGAAAGGGAGCGGAAGCCAAGTTCAAAAAGTAAAAGTGTCCAATTTGGTTAAAAATTATAACCCAATAATTTCCATTTTGAAGTGCTGGATGCTCAAAATATGTACATGTGTGTTTGCTTGTGTGCATGCATGTGGGCAGCGGTGACATAGTGGTTTGGTTGAGCTATAATTTGTGGCCAGGTCGCTTCTGAAAAAGAGCTTTCTAGCTCAGTGGGCCTTGCCTGGTAAAATAAGAATTAGTTTCGTTTGAGTTTTCTCAGTTTTGCCCCCAAGCCCCTTCCCCCGACCACAGTCACCAACACGCATTGAACAGCATGGTGAAGTATGGTCGCATTTACTAACCATGTTTACCCAAGACTGTGGATACATTTGATCAATACAGTCGTGTTTAAACATCTGCATTGGGGAAACAAAGGTAGCCAGTGTAGTGCTTGGCACACCACTGCCTGTGCACCGACCATAATAGGTGCTCGCTAACAGCGCTTGCACCAACAGTGGCATGACCTAGTGCAGGGGTCGGCAAGTAAAATAACAAGAAGAGCCATTTCTTTCCAATTCGGTACAAAATTCTGTATTTAAAGAGCCGCAATGCATCTGAGTACATACTGTTCATACGTACATATCGTCAAGAAGCAGCCCGTAAAGAGCCGCATGCGGCTCCGGAGCCGTAGGTTGCCGACCCCTGACCTAGTGGGAGTGCGTTCGTCCAAAGTTTGAATCCAACAACCGCCCGGATTAATACCTATGCGTGTTGTTTTCACGGCACATTTACGCGCCGTCTACTTCACTGTGTACATTTTAAAGATCCTGTGACATCATTCGCAAGAGAGGGCTTTTGTGGGCCAGCATCATTGACCAAATTTGCCAAGTAAAAAAAAAATACCCACAAATAACTCAATGAGAATCTACACGGAGGTAATCGCCCTCTGCTGCGATTAAGTTGGCAGGACCATCCTCAAAATGAGTCATTACACTCAGCAAGGCTGGGTAAACAAACGTAAGACTAATAACAATAATCTGTGTAAGCTACATGGGGGGGGGGGGGTCTTTCCTTATTTATGTGTGCGTGAGAAAGAGAGTTTCTGCTCATTTACTGTCTGGAAAGACAAAGGTGACTGGGGGTCGTTGTAGCCACACCACTGGTCTTGAGTGCAAATTTAACCTTAATAAGCCTTTGCACTGATATTTTGTTATGCTTAATGGGGGATATTTGTCTCTTTGTATTAACACGGTAGTGGGTAACACCCAGCCAATTAGGTGGATTGAGATTGAGTCCACCAGATAATGTAAAATAGCTATAAATAAGCCACAGTACCATGAGCATGGCCATAACAATTTGTTGATTCTTTAAATAAAACACAACACGAAAAACATGGACAATACACTCAACCCCTTCATTTTTTAGTACTGCCTGATAATAACGGTACATATTGCCGAGGAAAATAGCTTTATTAGCTATCTTACAACCTATTGGCAGTGCTAACAAGTTATTAACCAGCTCGTTACATTGGGTTGGACGTTTGCGTGGTAAATGATAATGTAAAAAAAAGGTTTCAAATGCACCATCTGCGTAAGTGAATACACGTGTAATTACTTAATGAAAATCCATAATGAGGCACAATGGCAAGAGCCGCTCGCTGATTGAATGACCAACAGTCGTCGTTCAGTAAGTATTGACGCGGAGAGTGCCACGTCAAAATCAAATCTTTACACATCGACAACATTTTTTGTAAAATTGATGGCCATTTGCACATCCTCGGGGGACTGCAGTTGAACTCGCGTTCCATGTTCTTTTTCAATATTAAGCTTCGCAACACAACCCCACACTGAACCTCACGAACCCTAGATCTTGTTGTACACACATTTATTTTAATTAATCCGTGTGGAGTGTTTGTGTTTTTTTTTCTGGCAAAATAAACAAAAAGGTGCAAATGTACAACTGAAGCAAAACAACAACTGTGTGTACGCAAATGTAAACACAGATACACGCGTTCTGCATACGTGTGCATTTTCGAGGTGAAAGAAAATGTAGGCGCGCTAATGAAAATGCAGATGAATTAAATTATCGGTGTTGCTGTGTTGCACATCGTCAGCAGCAGCAACAGCAGGGACAACAGCTCCTAAGACTTACGCTACAACTTCATATGCTCGATTATAAGGCCCTGCTAACCTTTCCTGCGACATCAATCGGAGCCAATTTGTCAAATTATGGTGAAACCTGCAGACGTGCGTGCGTGCGCATGGATTCTCAGCAGGCACACCAATAACAGGCCAGTTAAAGACCCTCCATGGAAACGCATCTTGCTCAGTTTCATTAGCCTGTGCCATGACCCTCTAATAAGCATTGCAAGCCACAGAGATTAGCAACTTACCATCAACACTTTCAGCGCATGCAAATTGACTGGCCAATATATGCATGCAGCACGTATGGATGTGTTTTGGAGAAGAAACAAATGTAGAGTTTTTTCCAAAATGTATTTAACGTGGTGTGATTTGCATGCATAGACATATATCTGATTAATCAATATATTTACTTCTTTACATTTTTTTTTATTCGCACGGGGCATTACGTGTTTAATGATTATGACCGTAGCGCGTTCTAATTAAGTTTTAGTTTACGGCAGGCAGTTTGCATTTTCTTTTTTTCCGAATGCCGATTAACACGTCCGATCAAATGTGCGTATTGAGACACGCATACGTCTTGCGGCACACTCAATCGGTACTCACCCACACCATTTTCTTGGCTGCGCGGCAACAGCATTACAAGCGAAACATCGTACATTACAATAACAGCACACCTAGTACGTAAATAAATAACTGCACTAATTAATGCATCCCACGGTGATGTACAGTGCATGTTTTCTGCAGATTGAACTCCAGGGACTCTTCGTGTTGGCTCCATTATTTATTTATATGTGTATATTTAGAAAATTATGTTATATTTTGCACAGAATTTACTGAAGACCAAGCGGTGGGGGGTGGGGGGAGGTCTGGTGGGTCCCATGCCTTGGTCACCGCGTTCGTTACACCCATAGCTGCTGCTGCTGCTGTCCGTGGTGCTACAAACCCAGGGGTATTAGACCGTGTGAGGTTAGTGAGAAGCCCCGGTTGTTTTATTACCCGAGTCCTCTCTTGCAAAAGAGATTTTGCACTTCAATGCGTTCTCGCCCGGCTATAAATAAAGGATTTGATTGACTGCTCGCGCGTCTCCTCGTGTGCGCGGCGCGTGGCCAAGGTCTCGGCATGCCCCGGCAACCTGTGTCGCCGAGGGGGTGCGTGGCCAGCTCTTGGCCGCTCGCCGAGTAAACACAGACAAAAGCCACACACAAAAAAAACACGGCTCAGCGAAACCTTTCCCGGCAACGTTTTTTTTCCACACTGCGCGTAATCCGGGAACAATTTTTTTTTAATTTCAGTCACGTTTGTTGTCACGATTAAAAAGTATAAATGACCACTGGTTTGCCATCTGTTACAACCGCCTCCACATGAAGGAAGTGTTCCGCCAGTGGCACTTACTGAAATCCCCAAGATATTTTGCTGCGTTGAATAGGAAAATAAAATAAAAAAATTGGTGCAACTTAATTAAGCCGCAAGCATGTTTTTTTTTTTAGAAAGCATTTTCCCCATTTCTTTTTGATGAAAAATTATCAATGCACTATGCACATGTGCAGCCCTTTGTCAATCCACTGCTGGATGAGTGAGGGCCTCACCGCACCACGTGGGACGTGGGGGTTATTCGACCATACTTCACTACACTGTTCAGTGCGGGTTAAGAGAATGCAAGAACAGTAAAATATATATTCTTGCACTGCCCTACGCACTGCAGGCCTACAACAACCTCCAGTGCAGGGTAGTCACGTATTCAAGTAGTATCCAGGCTAAAACTCGCTGAGCATCTGAGATCTTATCAGATCGGGCCCATTATGGGTGATTTGGTGGTACACTATATGTACTTACTACGTTCAAATCGTGTCAATCATAGCAACTTAGATCAATGGCCAGCATCTGTATGTACTGTACTGTTATCAGTCGAGATCAAGAACGGTGCCATAGTTGATTTTTGTAAATGTATAACCCAGAATACTCCATCAGAGTGAGTGATAAGTTTATTTATATTGCACTATGCACTCGGGAGTCTTGCTTTGTTAATCTTGCATTTAGCGCAGAATGGCTGTGAACGCTGTTATCATTATCTTCTTCTACAAATAAACAAATAGGATTGCCGTGGCAATGAATGCCTCTTGGAAGGGAAAAAAAACAACGGTATAAGATTGACATTTTCAAACTAAAAAAGAACATCATCTTGAACATGATCTCATCGCCATTTCTATTTTCCACGACAGTTTGCCAAACCTATCACCGCGATTGTGCCTGGTGCTCGATCCCAAAAATCCCAAATGCTACCGCCACTGTCATATGTACACGAGAACATTGTGCTAAGCTCCGATTTTATAAACGTGGGAGATGAGTTGCAATTAAGCCTATTACTGCCGTGTTCCTTAATCCAATTATTCTCAACCTCGAGTCCTCTCGTGTCCCCCATGGCCCTTTCCTTCTGCCCCCTCCCCGCCCCCCATGTTTACCAATCAACAGATGTGCTCACCGCATCATTACCTGATTAACATTTGAATTGGCGAGTATTGGTAAATGCGCAAAAGGCGGACTGCGGGGAGGAGGCGTGAGAAGTGGAGTGTGTGAGGCTTGGGCCCATTCCAGTGCTCAATGAGGCCGTGCAAAACTTGACAAATTGCCGTGAGAAACTTTCCCGAATAAATAAATAGCGTTTACCAAAAAAAAGTGTGCAAAAAAACATCAAATTGGGTCATTAGCTCTCGTACAACGTATAGAGTTTAACTTTGTTCATTTGTAGTAATTAGCAGCTAAAATGATGAAAAACAAGCACAGCAATTTAACACATTAAAACCGTTAAAAAATTGCTGAAAAGCAAGCCTATTAATGGTTGACTATTAGATAAACGTTAATGAGAATGTGTTAGATGGAGAAGTAATTTTGTAAGTACAGCTACTTTCATTATGGAGATGTACTTTACATCACTTAAACTTAACCTTAGCACCCTCCTCATGCACTGTTATAATTTCCGTCGCTCTGAACGTCTCTGCTGTCTTGTGTGCACTTAGTTTCCACGTTGCCCGCCATACAATTATGGAGCACTTCGCCATTTGCACAGGGCTGCCACGATAACATTATCATTAAAGTGTTGGTGAACCTTCGGTGCGTCTGAAATTGAAAAAAAAAGTACTTGAATGGAAACAATTTTGCAGATGATTTGCATATATTTGCCAAAAATACTTGCCAAAATCTATGGAAATGCTGATCTGTCAGTGAAGAAACGCGATTTTGTTTTGTATCACGAATACAATTGTGATGGCCACTGAGTCCACACTGGTGCAGATCCGTTCGTTCGATGGCCTATAACTCCGTCTGATATTTTGAAAGGCAAGAATGGCAAAGTAAGAGAACACAGACCAGCGTGCCCACTTATTCTATTTCTAACAGCCCCCTTTTCGCCTCTCCCCGCTAGTTGTTGACCACACTTTACCACGCAGGTCAATGCGGGTTGGTGAAGGGAGTGCCAAAGACTATTTGAGATGTCACTCACCATTGGCATGAGCTGTGGCCAAGAACTGAACTTCAGTCACCAAGTTTAGACAACCATTCCACCCCCACTTTTTTGCTCTCGAACCAAAATAATGATTTAGTTTTAAGAAACCAGCGAGATCTCGGAGTTCTTATGAATATTGGAAGTCTTTGTTGTTCATTATTGTTCGAAGAGCACATAACACGCTCTTAAGAATATATCTCTTGCCTAAACTTGAAATTCAATTTAAATGCTTATATATCACTATGATATCATCTTTAATTGGTCACATTTGGTGAACATTATTATGATTCATTTAAGAACTGTTACTTGGAAAAAAGCGTGCTCAATAAGTCAGCTAACGACTCGGTTTCTTCAACAGCAGCTTTAAATATCTTACTAAGTCAAATCAAAGGGCGTCAACTTACACAGGCACACAGTCGCGACAGGACAGCCCGACAATTGTGTGCACTGAATCACATTGGCGGCTGACATTTTCAACATTCGAACGAGCACTTCTTGAAAAACCTATGATTTTACTATAACAGCTCGTACTATATAAGTGCTACCGTTTTTTTGCTGTTGCCTTGCTTCATTTCAGTGCAGCGGCAGCCGAGTGCCCAGTCCAAGGCTGGCACAAAGTCACCTGGCACCGCACCAACTCGAGGGGTTCCCCGTGGCCACCACCATCCATTAGGCGGAGACATTCCTGCCTAAAAAAAAATGTCCCTCTCCGAAACGCCAGCGCAAGACTGCACGGGCAAGCCGGTGCTTTTCTATAATCATCGTCGTTATTGTTGCCGTGCATTTCTCTCCAGCCGCTCTGTGTGTCCACGATAAACAAATTACACGGCGAAGATAAACCGTTTTGTCCTTCCCGACATGTGCCGAGCCACGCGTGCCTGCGCGCACGCACGCACGCAAAGCACCCCACAAAAGCGCCGGCTTAGCCCAAACTCAGTGGTCTCGAGGATCAGCTCCAACTTTAGCGGCGGCTTTTGTGCAATGTACGGCTGCTGCGCGCTATTCATTAGGCTGCCAGGTGCTCCGAGTGAGAACACACATAGTACAAACAAACATGAAAAGGGCGCGCTGCTGATAATACCTTGAGCAAACTAAAATAATTGACCGAATTTCACGGTTGTTGTTGGGAAAGGGGGTGGTGGTGGTGGTGGTGGTGGGTCGTATATTTTTACACTCGATCTTTGCTTCCATGTGGGATCTTCAGCAATAGCACAAAGTAAATCCGTGGCTCTGAGCTGCAGCGGGTCATATTTGAAGCAATTTAACGCACACAAAAAAACCCCCCATGATGTATACCTATAATAGATTCAATGGCCCCAAGCGTAAGTGGCCATAAATGCGGAAAGCACGGCGGTAATGTCACTCCAAAGTCACTGCACATGCACATGTGGAGCATGGCTAAATGTCCCATTGTGTGTATTTTATTTACATGTGGTGCACAGACATGTAGATCTGCGGCCCTTCAAGTCAATCTGCTGCTGGATGAAAGCCTCTACATGCCAGGGATATCGAGCAAAACTTCTCTATGCTGGTCAGTTTGGGGAGGTGAATGGGGGCGGAGGGGGTGGATTAGAATCAGTTCAAATGTTTCATTTTCATTTATTTCATTTATTAGTTATAACCCTGTGAGCCATGTGGCTCTTGAGTCGGGTGCAACCGCAACAAACAAAATGTGAACACGGAACATCTTAAAGCGACGACGACCAACAGAAACATCCTAGAATAAACCAGCAAATATTGCCCCAAAAAAAAGTATTAAAACGCTGTGCAAAAATCAGTGGTGCAAGCCAACAACAACAACCATAAGACAATTTAGATTAACCATGTTTTCGAATCACCAAAATAAAGCTATACAAACAATGTAACAACAGTAATCATAGTAGCTGTGATTTAAAATTTAACAATAAACGATATACATAACATGTACGACCAAACTTGCAGCCATCACTGATGCTAGCCGTGGCCTGGATTCGAACCGAGGCGAGCGATTTATAGCACGGTGCGTTAACCGATGTACCACCACTCCACACCGCGTTGAATAATAAAATAATGAAATGAATAAAGTAATAATAATTGTGCAAAGCTACCCGTACATCTACGAAAGAATGTTCCATTGTCTATAGAGAAGAGAGAGCTTGCAGTGTCTCAAATACATATTTCTTGTTGTATCCGCTTATCACGTCTAATGAATGGAGACAGAAAGACGGACGAACACATGTGAACACATCTCCTCCTTGTTATCATTGTTTTTTTTTAATATAGGACCTTTCATAAGCGAGCCTCAAAACACAGCAGACAGCTGGGGGTTGGGGAGCCAGGAACGGCAGCAACAGCATCATCATCGTCGTCGTCGTCGTCGCACGCAAATCTGTGCACCCGAACGAAGGGGAATTTTGTAATTTAGTCACAAAATGAAATTGGAAATTAGATCACGTTATTGGCGGGCGATTGTCGACTCTTGTAAAGGGATGTCGTGGGATTTTGAACGCCCGATGTGGTGGCAGCTCCCGCGGTCCGGTGGTCTCTGGCAGGAATTACTGAGCATCTGAAGCAATCGAACTGACGTCTGTGCATGTAAACTGATGGCGCCTGGCGAGCACTCTTTCTGCACGGCATCTTGAGAAGAGATTACATTTCGTATTTTTGTTACTTTACGCTTGTTTACCCAGAAAAAAAATAAAAGGTCTGAGCCTCGCGATTCTTTTTCAAGAGGGTCCTGCCAAGTTTTTACGCAGTCGAGAGCGACGATTGCTATGAAATTTCTCGTTTGGGCCGTTGACGTCGGCAGACAACGGCCTCAAACTTGTGAACGACGTCGGTGGATCTTTAACAACCACTGTGAAGCAGACGGCGGGTTTTCTTATAGTTAAGGACTTTAAAGAGCAAATAAACGGAACGAGAAAGACAACCCGAGTACGAGTCCTACATATATATGTGTGAGTCCATTTGTGCGTGTAACTCTATGTGTGTGTATCAATGGATTTGCGTGTGTAACTACATGTGTGTCTGCCTTTTTCGCCCGGGCAACGCCGGGTACTAACCGTAGTTAATACACCGGCAGTTCGAACCATCAACCTCTGCAACAAGTGGCAAATGAGCGTAACCGCTGGGCCCAGTCAGCGTCCAGACCATCATTTGTATACACTGTATACATCCACAATGATATTGCAATGTATTGAGGATGCCAGTAACTCGGCCACTTAGCCATTCTTTGCTTGACCTTCGCTACTCAATGACCGTTTTTTTATTTTATATATATTCTAGGACCAGATGCCGTGCTAAGAAGGCATCAAACAAGCCGCATGGCTTGGGTGGGTGTGCATTTTGCCTCCTAAAAGCGTACCCACTTTATTTTGTTGCCAATTGTGTCACGTACGTTTGCGTTCCCTTTCTGCACAATGTGTGTTGAGACAGTTTGCCAGACGGATGGCCAATGTAGCAGTAAACATTCAATTTATACATGCCAAAACTTAAGCAATTATTTATCAATTTGGGAATCTAATTTCCCTAACTGATGGAGTGATAATGATGTAATTTACACATCAGGCGTGCGTTCCATGCTGCGGGGAAAATCGGTGAATTAAAAGATTATTTTTGGTTCCGAATGCCATGCAGACTCTCAACAAAGGGAAATGCATTACTGCAGATCTGAGAATGTGGAATTACAGTTAAAATCGTATTGCCACAGACATATGGCAATGGCTGATTTTATATCCTGCTGCAGCAGTAACTTTTCATGAATGTTTATTCATAAAGGGAAGTGTCTTGATTATATTTTTTCTTATATAACGTTACGTGGCTGTAAAACTGCAAAACCTGTACAATCCTGAAACGAGACAACCGTTGACCAGAAACAATTAAGACTCCACTGGCACATCTGGAAACAATTATCCCAATTTATTCAATTGAGATAATTGCTGTGACTTTAAATTGAAGTTCTTCAACCCCCACAGGAACATTTTATGTGTCACCGTGGTAGTTCGGGTATGGCAGCACAGCTTGCAGTCACAGATTTGGGAGGAGAAGAAAATCTTGCAACGTAAAAAAATATATGCCAAAGTCATGCATAACAATCCAACTCTGGGGTGATGCAAACAACCTCTCGGACTCGGAGCACGATCTGGGAGGAATTATCAGGGAAATGTGATACGGGTTTTTTTTTCTGTCAAAGAGGTGACCTCTGTGGATGGTATAACTACAGGGGATGCCGGCCTTGACCAACACGGGGCTGTGGTCCACCTCACTCTCTCTCTCTGGATGTAAATATTACAAGCAGGCATGTGCAGCCGGCACGTACTTGCCAGCTTTGATTATGTACGTGCTCCAACGCTGCATTCGCAAATAACGGTTACAGCAGGGCACCATGAGGAAACACTCAAAGCCAGCCGCCACTCATAAGATGCTGCGTCGGAGCTGAGCTGAGGAAAATCGCGCCGGTGTTACGAATTAACGGGGCAGCCACTTTCCTTTGTACCACCCTCTGCGATGTTTATAGATGCTGTGGGGTTTTTATTTGTGCAGAAATGCGGCCAATATATTCGCCAACTGCGCTTTTACACTTTGCATAATTTCACCCCGGTCAAAGCACAAACTCGCTTAAGAAAATAGTTACGCAATTTTTGACTTGCAAATTTTAAGACGTGTTTTGGATAGTTATTGGTGCGTAAGGTTTTACTGGTAAAAAAAAAATGAAAATGTGAAATGACACTTACAAATGTGCAATGATGTATTATTTTTACTGAGGGAAAATATTTAGCAAAAATATGAGAGAAAAATATTTCAGCAAACACATATCTAATAGTGCCTCAGATGAGCATTGGAGTGTGTAATGTTTATTGAAGAGAATTTCAACTCTGCATGATAATAAAATGCTGATGCTTACAGCAGATGTTCCAGTAACATCATCCAGATTGTAAATTTTAACATCCAGCTTTTAATGGGCAGCATTTTAATGGCCAATAATTTAATGGGCAATATTTTAAAATGAAAAAAATAAGATTTAGGTTTAAAAACGTGACTTACAAAGACCTAATTTTGAAAAATATCGAAATTTCTGTATCAACCAGTTTCTCTTCAATATTTTTCATACAATTCTTTTACAGATAAACGTATCAAATCTACCAACACTGCCCTCTAGAGAGGAGTTCTGGTGTATAACTGCATTCCAAAGTGGCTTTGGTTAATGGCGTTAGCACTTCATTATGGTAGCATTGTAAACGTACGCATTATACATTTATAGACTTATTGTACGTTGACCTGCTAATCACTGTGAATTAAAAGGAATGACTGAAACAAGCAGTGCCTTTGCATGCATCCATTCCCTATAAACTGCTCGCCCACACACTATGACGGTAAGCTCCTTGGCTGGAAGCTCTCGTCTTTAATACAACTCTGCCTAACTTCCTAAAGGCGCAAGGTAAAAGCATTTAGCCTTAAACCTTTAATGCTGGTTTCTTTACTAAAGAAGCTGCCAGAGCCTTGCGATTAGCGAGTTCACCACCGAGTGCTCCTGATGCGCGCAGAGCCCCGCGGCTGCAACTGCAACAGGCAACGCAACAGCAATTTGCTGAACAAACCATCAGCATCGTCATCCATGCTCAATCCACTGCTGTATTCAAGCCAACAATCCACAACGCGGCATCCGCACACGAGCCGATTTCATTGCTCAGTCCGCTTCGACGGACGTCGTCCCGAGCGCGTTCCACTTGCTCGGCCGCCGCTCCGTCATCATTCTTGGGTACCACCGACTTGTCCTGCCACTGCCCCCCCCTTCCCCAAGACCCCTCGCTTTTCTTCACGGGCTGGATGACGTTAATGCCGAACGTAAATGCCGCAAGGGGGAGAGAACGCGATGGGGTTGCACGCTTCGTTGCTTTGACGGTCTGGCCGGCGAGAAACGTTTCCCAGACAAAGATCCCCCGTGTAGCCTGGAACAGACTGTTGGGGCAAGTGCTGTTTGCGAGTAGCACCTGTGAAGGCCGGCACGGTACACGAGGGGGGGGGGGGGGGAAGGTGGCCAGCACCACGCCCGACCGCCTTTGTCTCCCCAGTGGCGATGTTTTTGCAAACACCGCACCGAGTACTCGTTCGAGGCGGAGTCGACCTAGGGAACACCCAGTACCGGTTCAGATAATCGCCACTGGTGTTGCTCGTAGAGCAGCGCGCTGACCACTACACTACCGCTCCCCTCAAAAGGGTTCACAGCACGTGGTGCGACCCACTACGTCAGACTTCGCCAAACCACAAAAAGACAAATCACGTGAGTGACGTTAGGGGGCTTAAACCTTTAATGCTGGTTTCTTTACTAAAGCAGCGTTAGGGGGCTGTTTTTATTGTTACATATATATTTGCAAAACAATATCAAGAGTATTCCATTGGCAATCTCACCAGAAAACATTGAAAATCTGCACGTTGGCATTGGTAAGTCGTGCGACGTTCTTGGCGTTTGGTTTATGGGTTTTTGGTATTTTGATGAAAACATGTGAAGTGGTTTTTGCTATTTTGATTAAAGAATGTGAAGTATCTTTGGTTGGAGAGACGGGCATGTAAAAAAAAATGCCTATCGGTGTTCTTTAAAAAAAGGTCAAAAGGTAAATAAACCCTCCCACCACACCATATTGTCCACAATACCACGAATAAATCTCAATGGCCTATCGCCAACATAAATAAAAGACCCTGACTGATTGCGTGATGTTGCTTTAAAAGTGAGCTGCCTTGAGGGTCTCCAACCATGGGATAGATAACTCTCTCCCTGCCTCCCTCAATGCTTTCTAATGCCGGCGTAACCCACAATCTCAGACGCTAATCCACATTGAGGTTTATCCTGGCAGGATGTTTAAGCTTTTTTGATTATCTGATTTCTCCCTCCTCGCCTATTTAAATTGTCGACATGGCTTGGTTCGCCGCTGTTTGGTCTCGTTGTCCGGGCCGTCGCCTCTTTCGCCATCTGCGTATATCCCGAGCACTGTTCGGGCCCACCTGCGCGTGCAATGCTCCCTGCTCCACACGGCTACGCTCCAGCACAGCATGCACCGCAAATCTGATAAGGCACTTTGCCAGAGCCAATGCATTATTAAAGCTTATCCGTCTGATTACTGATATTGGGGTCCGGAATGCATTGTGCAGTGTATGCGTGTGTATTGTGTGTGTGTATTGCAAAATGTGTGTTTTTTTTATCAACTTTACAATACTTTATTACTAAATTGCTGGGGAGTTTTTTTCTTTCTCCCAGACTGCCGCATAATTCAACGTTTGTTCCAGTCGGCCGGACCAAGTTGGTGGAAAGTATTGGCTTCACTATGTTCTGTCTTGTATTTTTATTTTCGCGCAATGTGTTTGTTTTACGTTCATTTAATATGTCCCCCCTCTTCTCGGGGACGAAAACATAAATGTAATCTATAATTGTTGAATGTTTATATTTTAATAACACTTACATTTTTAGTTTTAAAGCTCGAAGACTTGCGTAACGATTTGTGGCCACGTCACGACACCTTTTAATAACATGTCGCCAGCTGCACGACGCAACTCTGGGTTTGGAAGGAGTTAATTGTTGTATTTCAATTCAATTCTTGCCAACTTCACCACAGAAAATATTTTGTTCCCAAGGATATACATAAACACACGTAGCGTCAGATCCAGTCTATGGGAACGCAACTTGTCTCTCTTCAGAGTCCGTCCTCACAGCCAAAAACCAGCGCACATGAATGTTATAAATGCCTCCACTTCAGAATGCTGCCCATGGTTCACATGGGCTCACCGCTGCTCTTCACTTTTTGCCAAAGGGGGTAAAAAGAGTAATCTCTGCCTGGGATTTCGATTAATTTTTAGCAATTCGTGGTCGAGATCATAATCAAGAATCAAGATTTTTCTTGTCTACTTTTACCCTTCTAGGGACGTCCTCAGAATCATGTCGTGCGCAGGTTCTACGCGGATTATTATATCGCACGATTTTTAGAGATGATGGCAACTTGGGGAGGGCCTTAATCCAACAGTTAATCGAACACGGCTAACGATGATGATAGCATTTTTACCATCCCATTTTTATTCCTTGCTCCATTTTCTTCCTTTGTATATGTTGTCTCGGGAACGGCAGCGAAGCCCACCTCGAGTTTCTCAGCCTCAGGTGATAATGCGGGACACCGGTAGATTCATTGAGAAACTGACATGGGCTCGCAGTGGCGTCATCGCTAGTGCTTTCTCACATCGGGACCCGTAGACTCACACGGAGACAAATAGATTCACATTGAGATCCAGAAATTTAATAGTGACAGTGAGACTTACATACAGACCCAAAGACTTGAATAGCAACAGAGAGACTAACATAGAGAACCAATGACTCCCAGAGACACAACAGACAAAAAACAATTAATATTTTACCAGGTAAGGCCCACTGAGCTATATAAATCTTTTACAAAAGCAACCTGGCCACAAATGATAGCTCAACGAAGTGGCTTAGCATTTTTATAAATGTGGAGGGAAAAACAGGAGGACCTGGAGAAAAATGCACACGACCACGGGGAGCGAGACACATGCAAACTCCAAATATACAGCAGGTGTCATGGTTGGGATCGAACCCACGATCTCCTTGCATATCAGGCGAAGTAGTGAACATATCGCCACCGTGGCGCACCACATAGAGACCGTGTAGGCTTACACAGAGACCGACAGACTTACATATAGACCCAGAGACTTAAATACCGTAGAAACCCAAAGTCTTAAATCGAAAACGATAGACTCACATAGAGACCCATGGACCGATAAAGATATCCATTGAGAAACTTGAATGTGATATCAGTGGCTTCTTCGCAAGATGGGAGAGCACACAGCCCACACAGCTTCCCATGAGAGCTGGTCTGTTGGGAGCCCAGCGCCAATGCAGCCTCATCATCATCATCATCGCACGTTGCCTGTGTGTTCCAATTATAAATTAACAAACGATAAAAACCCGAGTCAAACTTTGTTTCCATCATAATCCTGGAGTCGCAAACAACCGCTGGCACACGCAGTGCCCTGATTTACTGTTTGAGAACTCGAGCATGCCCAGTCAACTGCTGGAGGCTGGTTAGGCTTGGCATTGGCACGAACTCGAGTGGCACGTAGCTTTTCAAGCTATTGCCACACTGTTGTTCGGCACAAAGTGCAAAGTTTGACCTCCAAATTGCTGAGATCTTCAGTTCATGCAGATGGAGTGAAATGTTTGCAGATCGTGCCTAACCACGCAGCTTCATTTCCTGACGAAGCTTCCCGGCACGTGGAGTGAAACGACGGACATCGTGCCGGACAACACGCGGTACAACCTGTAAACATGTCGAAGAGGCAGGCTTCTGCTATACAGCCTGTCACTGCAGGCGCTATGTGGGAAAGCCCCGCGAGATTGTGTTGCTGCACGGATTACATTGCTCTCCCCTATTTTTCACCACTGGACACGAGGTCCACCCGAAAGGGTCTGCCCTTTCCAAGTCACCCTGCTTTCCATTTTTCCAATCAACAACTTGTCGAGTGCCGCTGTTTTCACTCCGACATTCTCACGAAGCCTAAACTTGGCTCTCTCGCCCTTTCTGCCACTCCAGTTCATGGCGAAAAAAAGCATCGGTAATTGGTATGTGCAGAAAATAAAAGTCTTATGTTTCATTCCCTCGGGACCATTCCCAAGGAGGTCCAAAACATTTCTCCCGATTCTTAAGAGGACTCTCTCTCTCTCTGCAACGGTTTCTCCTTTTGAGTCGTCCCTCATCGAATATATTTATACTGCGGCTCAAGGAAGCTGTTGAGGGCACGTGCAAGGGGATGGTTCAAAAAGTTACGAGCCTAATATAGAATGAAATAATAGAGACCATTGATTTTGCAACTACCTATGCAGCATGTTGCATTGGCTTCCAGTTGCTGAATGAATACATTACGAGGTCGCACTCATTACACACACAAGCGCTTGCCACAAATGTACCACAACACCTTGTTGATCTCGTCGAGGAGTATAAACCATCACGCGAACTCCGGTCATCCTCACAGCGGCTTTTCGCTCGCCATCGGACAAAGACGGTCACCACATTGAGCGCTTTCACATGCGCTCTGCGGCCGTCTGGAACGCTCTTCCTTTCAATATTAGGAAGCCGCTTTAGATATGTACTTTTAAATCTACATTGAAAAGTAATTTCTTGATAACTGCTTTTTGTGTTTAGTTCTTTGTCCTTCCCCCCACACCTCCGATTAGTACGGTTGGCTACGTACGGCGCGAAAGACATACATTGTTGACTCCAGCCAAACAGCCAGCGCACAATTATTCTGAATTGCTGTGTCCCTTATTCACGTGTCGTCTCTCCTGCAGGTAGACGGTGATGGATGCTGAAAATCGAACATGGTTCTGTCATCTAATTGTCGTTACTAAATAATGCTGAGCCATACATCGAATGAAAGTACATCATGCACACACATCAGAAGGAATATAACACTCGTGTTAAAGTGCATACTTGTGTATGTTTATATATGTGTGTGTGTAGCTATATATTATTTATATTGCTTCGAGTTCATATTAAACTGAGTCTTTCAAAGTCACATATGTCATTTTGCCAAAAAACATACGCCAATACAGTTAGCAGTCCCTGAGGTTTAACCATGCACAAACTGGAACGTCTCTCTCATACCAGCGGTTAATTGCTTTCAAGTGGAATTTTGGGAATAAAATGTAAAAAATGCACTGTAGGTCAAATGGAATTGTAGAAGAGTGTTTGGTAGGCATTCAACGGTGCGTCGATTCCTCAATTAAAATGCATTCTTACACTCTGGATACATAAATCATTTAGTGCACGTGACAATCGCTTATTTTGACATGACATATCGCTAAAAAGAGATGACCGTCAATGGACAAGACTGGAGACGATCGCTACGGAGACGAAGTGATGAGATTAGCCCACGAGTAGGAGCGAAATAGATGGTGGGGCCATGTGAAATGGTCCCACCATCTATTTCATCCAGCAGTGGATAGAGCATAACTGGCGATAATAATGACAGGGTGATGAAAAAGCCTCTGTGCAGTGAACCCAAACATCTTTCACACCCTGGATAAACCGATGATGAAAACAAAGACAAAGCACCCCCGTGTAGCTTTAATCCACTGTTGGGGCAAGTGCTGTTAGCGAGCACCTACGAAGGCCGGAACGGCAAACAAGGGGGTGCGTGGCCAACAGTACTGCCCGGCCGCCTTTGTCTCCCTCGTGCACAACACATGTGTTAGGGGACATGCAGCCAGAGGGATTGGGCCGTGCATCTCAGAACATTTTTCGGGCTTGTGAGGTTGTTCTTGGATGTCAACGGTTCCAAATTCTGGCAACTGCTGTGGATCTGTGATTAAAACAGTTCTGCTGCACACGGACTCCTTCAGCACCATGTGTATGCGAATTATGTACAAACGTTGAGTTTAGGATTGTACAAAACTGTGCAAATGCGAGAAAATAGAGAACCAATGCGAGTTTGAGACGGTAGAAACAAGACAGAAATAATCGATTATTGCATCAAATCATAATCACGAAATGTGAAAATTTATCGAATCACTGTGGGGGGTGAAGGGATGCCATGCCTCATGCTCATCCCAGAGTTATATGATTGCGAGTTCAAGTCCTAGTTGGGAGTTGACCCAGTTCATCATCTCTCTCGGGTAATTTATCTCAGCTCCACATTTTGGAAAGTTCATAGTGGTCATGCTATGTAATTCCTGGTCCTTGCCATAGGGATTTGTAATTTCCAACATTGGCTTCAGGATGTTTAATGGTCATAAGCTCTGTACAATTCACATGTTCATTCATTAACATACTTTATATATATAACCAGGTAAGAGTAATTTCAGATTAACCATGTTTTATATTCACCCATTCATTCATCAGGTTTATTACCCATTGATAATAACTGCTGTATCTCTTCAATGAAGGCAGATCTGGGTAAATCAGATCAACAGTAAAATTAAACAAAGGAGTGATAACAACCTTAAATAATATGATTACATTTTTTAATAATAATTCAAAATAAAAGGCAACATTTAATTAGAACTTCAGATTTCAGTAAGATACCTTGTAAAACAGGATGCAGTATAAGTTAGAGTATAGTTAAATCACTTACATTCATATTAACTGAGCAATGTATGCAACAGCATCCTATTAACTCCGAATGGAGAAGGGGTGAGGTTTAAACATAGAGGAGAAGCGATATTATTTCATGTATGAGGACACATACTGGTCGAAAATACTGATTCTAGAAGCACAATAGTACTACCTAATTGCTGCTTGGAGCCCAGAGATGTTTTAACTTGAATTGTATTAAATTTCGATTTAAATCTTTCGTGACTGCAGGGATTCATCTTCTTGGTTCTTTCATGTAAAGTCACGTAGAATGGAAATAATAAAATAATACAATTTTTACATAATAAAATATTTCTCACGACGTTCCGGCCACAACGCAAGTAGCCGTCCTCAGGTGGAGAACAGGTCTGTCGAGGAGACAGAGTCTGAATGACAAGCCCCAGGCTTGGAGCGACTGTTTAAGCTGGGATGGAGGGGCGAAGAGCGCCTTGACAAAATAATTTGCATATCAAGAGGAATTTAGCATATTTATGGGAAATGCAGATATGCGATTACTCCATCCCAGCTTAAATAGTCACTCCAAGCCTGGGGCTTGTCATTCAGACTCTGTCTCCTCGACAAACTTGTTCTCCACCTGAGGACGGCTACTTGTGTTGTGGCCAAAACGTCGAGAGAATTATTTTCTTATGTTTTATTTTTATTATTTTATTATTTCCATTCTACGTGACTTTACCGAAAGAACCAAGAAGTTGAATTGTATTCATCGTCACTCGCTTGCTTGCGGTAAACTCGTGTGGCAACGAAGTGAAACTAAAACTAAACTATTTTAATTTTACTAGTTAAAGCCCACTGTGCTATATTGCTCTTATTTCAGAAGCGATCTGGTCGCAAACGATGGCTCAACGAAGTGGCTTATCATGTGAAAATGTATAGCAGCCAAATACTCTCAATGCATGCTTCTAAATGTGAAGGGAAAACCCGGAGGACCCGGAGAAAAATCCACGCGACCATGGGGAGAACTTGCGAACTCCACATATACAGGCGTCAGGGTCGGGATCGAACCTCCTGCATACGAGGCTATCGAGTTTACATCTCAGTTATGCGGCGCCCAAAAACGCTCCACACACGTTGGCCAGCTCGGAGTGTTCTTACAAACTACGACGGGCGACTCGCTCATGCTGGTCGTGGTGGTGGTGGTGTTATTAAGTTATGTTATTAATGTGGTGGTTGTGTATTAATCGAGCTGGATATTGTGGTGGTGGTGGTGGTGGTGTTATTAATGTGGTGGTTGTGTATTAATCGTTGCTGGATATTGTGGTGGTGCTATTAATGTGGTGGTTGTGTATTAATCGAGCTGGATATTGTGGTGGTGGTGCTATTATTGTGGTGGTTGTGTATTAATAGAGCTGGATATTGTGGTGGTGGTGGTTTATCTATTCATTATGCTATCACCGGGGTGGTGGTGGCAGTGGTGGTATGACGATGGTATTTTCCAGATGTGCTAATATAATGACTGTGTTTATATGCAGGAAAAGGGTATCACCTAGAAGTGGTGGAAAATGTATCCAATCATATGTCTGTGTTCACGACTGAAGAGACAAACAGATAGTCTCCCAAACATTTGTAATATTTTTCTGATTATCTGAGTGTATCTGCAGGTAACAGGTATAAACCTGAAAGTGGCAGCAAATTCTATGTATGTATATGGGTATACGGCGATCTTTGTGGTATGCGTGTGCTGCAGCATAATCACGGTAAAATATTACCCTGCATATACAAGACTTGAAGTGTTTAGTAACTGTACAACTATTTTGCATTTGTTTGGTGACAATCTAAACACGTTTTACAAAACACGCGAGTAAAATGTCATCGCAACCGCTCCAAATATTTAGCACATTTATCAGCAAAGCTATTTACATTTTTTTCCTGCACAAAAAAACACATTTCATGGAATTCATCCAAAAGAAAAAAACCAACTGCCATCATAATCAGGGATAGACAGGATAATAACTGCCATTCACACATGAGTGGTTGGTGACCTTACAGTAGTGATTGTGCCATGCTAGGTGCACTTTTAGGTCATGTAAAGCATCAGGGCATCCTAGCACGAGGACATGGGACATACCCCCATCTGGTTAAATTAAATAAACCTGAAACTTGGGATCCAGGTTTTTGTGGGGTTAACTGTCTGAGATGGCTGGCAGGTGGACCACCTGTGCTTCCCCAACTGTACCTGACACCAGCAGCAATCTGCTCATTGCTGTGAGCATCGCTTTATCCACCTTCCATTGTTGCCAAGAGGGCATCTGCCACCAATAGTCCCATAGCATCTCTCACGAGCCCCTTCCATTGTAGAGGGCACCACTATTACCCGTTTTTGGCAGGTTAAATCATTTTCAAGATGTCCTGTATCACATTAGCTCATATTTTCTGGAAGCCCATGTCGCAGCCATTTCGTCATTTTTATTCAGTGACAAAGAACCTGCATGGGCATGTGGTGGTTGGGGATGTGGGATACGTGACCGGACCAATGCAGCCGCATTTGCTGAAGGTGCCCACTGATGGGACTGTGTCCAGACTTTCAGGGATCTGTGGGTCCATCACACAATCCAACCTGCTGATGCTCAGGATCGATCACAGACACACCATCCTAAATATTTCAATCCAACGCAGGTGTTCCTTAAAAAAAAGGCCCCAGCTTTGCAATCATAGGAAAGAGACGGCATGGCAGCTTCATTTGGATTGACAGGCCAGGCATATTCCATGCACTGTCAAAGAGTTGATAAGAAGATAATGCCGCTTGATTGAGCCAGAGTGAAACCTCTGCTGCCAAACAGGAGCTGGCTATGAGCACACTGCAAAGTACAGAAACTAACCACCCGCTCTCTACAACCACCCCATTGTTCATGATAGATGTCAGAGGGTGGGGGTGTTTTGTTTTGGAGGGACTGATGGTAAGGTCCCACCTATGTGGCATGCTCCAGGTTCAGTAGCAGTCTCCTACTCCGTATCAGACTATGCATCAATGTCTAGGTCATCAACATGCATAGCAAGGTTGAACAAGACGGAGCCATCTCTCGTCCACAAGCAGGTATGAACCACCCTCTCGTTGTCACTTTACCCAATGAAAATTAATCTATCCATCAAACTCAGCTCCCTGCGAATGCAAAACTTGTCTCACCTTTTGCTGGGCTCGAACCCAGATGCGCTCAAGAAACACTGGCTCAGTGCCCCTGGCAATGGAATCAAACCCCACTGAGCCACTTAGGCCCGTCGTCACGTGGCCATGTTTTCCGCTCGCAGACAGCCAATCGGGAATTTAATCGAGCAAAATGGTCTCAGCCACTCGGGAATTCAATCGAGCAAATGGTCTCCTTACAACGGGCGGCTGTGTTCAGTCTCAGAAAATGTTGCCAGGAAACCTAACTTGCCAAGAAGCTCAAACGTCGCCAGAGCTGCACCCATGATGTTACTGCACGGTCATCTGTGAAAGGATCTCAACTGCCAAACAGCCCCGCGGAGGCCTTTTACTCCACGACACAATGTGCCACTGCACAGATCTTCCATGAAACTTGATTTGAAGCTTTTGTGACTGCAAGAATTACTCTATGGTTCTTTCGGTAAAGTCACGTAGAAAGAAAATAAATTAAATAATAGAATACGACGTTTCGATTGCAACACAAGCAGTCGTCATCAGGTCCAACTAAATTAGAGAGACAAAACACAGACACGGAGACACACAGACGGACACACAAGCTGAGAGAGACAACACAGAGACACACAGAGAGAGTATCTCTCTGTGAGTAAAAACAAAGTAGAAATTGTGCAGCACTGCAATTGCTTTCATGCCACTGCTGGCCTGTTGATGGCTGGGTTCCCACGAGAGGGAGCTCTAGAGAGTCCCTCTAGAGAATATTAGATAGACTCTTCCACACTGGCAGACACCAACACTTTACCCAACCACAAGCAACCTGTCGGTTCAGCTCACTGCACAACCAAACAGCCATGCCGATAGCATTTTGGTACACGACTCGATACACGATTGCAAATCTTCCACGGTATAGAGGTAAACAAAATGCAAACTTTTAAGGAACAAACTTTTAAGGAGTGCTACCGTAAAGTTTTAACAGATGTGAGTGCACACAAGAAGCATTCTTCTGCGGAATATATGACACTCAATGCTCACAAAAGATACATTTAATGAAAAGATCAACAGTGTTAATGGAAGACCGTCGGGCACTACAAAAATAAGTTATAGGTGGTAAAAATGCAATGCATTACTAAGCATCAAGTCGGATAATAAAGTCTATTCATACACTCACGATGTAGTGCATCGCATGATGTGCGCGATGATTTATTCTTTTAAATTAATGCGTTTTTGTACATTGTTGCTTCACATTGACTCCTTCAACCACAAGAGGTTGCTACATTTGCAGCACAATGTTTATAACGTCATTTATTCTTGAGACGGAATAACGATTCATCAACCCACAACAATTCATCGAATGATGAGGATGAAGGTGCAGCCCTGCAATTTCCTGCTCACCCCTCGTTGGCGGAAAGGGTCTCCGCTGGAGTGAGCGCGAGAGAGCCCCTCTAGAGAATATCTTGGGCCACCCTTGCACGCTGGCTAGATGTCTTCCAAGAGATTCGAGTACCCACACTTGACCCCACTGCACGCAACCTGCGGAATGACTAACCGTGGTGTGCTCATTTATACGAATAGGCGGATAAAGACGGCAGAGTTATCAATTATGAAACTCAGCCCATAGTTTCAAAGGCCATGCCAGGAAATTGAAGCGGAAACTTCTGGACTGCAAGCCCAGTGTGTGAACCGATACGAAAGAAGTTCAACATACATGCGTACAAAACACCGCTGCAGTACTTAAGAACACTAACGATACTCTTTGGTTCTTTCGCTAAAGTCACGTAGGTCGAAAAATAAAATAAAAACAATCCAATAATAGTTACTTTTTTATTTTATTTTTCTACCTACGTGACTTTACCGAAAGAACCAGAGTATGGATTCCTGCAGTCACGAAAGCTTCAAATCAACACTAACGATGCATTAGAGACGTATTGTGTGTCAAAGTCTCCACAGTGAATGTGCGCGCTTCGTAACCCAGCAGACATTCACGCAGCTGAGGGCGCACACAAACCATTCGGAACGAGCGGCGGGTTTGTTTTCCGATTTGGACGACATTCAATGAAGCCATGAGCCATTGTCCTTGCGATCCACACGAGTCCCGCGCAGAACGGTGTCATCGCAAATTCAAGTTCGCCTCGGGGCTGCATCGCACTGACCTACGGCTACAATCCTTCTCGTAAAGACACGACGGGCCCAGCGCTCATAACTCACGAGAGCACATTTATTAGTTTATTCGCAAATGTGCATTCCATTTCCCGCGGCACAGCCACTCCGAAAATTGCCACTAGGTCTGACGAGCATGGCGATGCGGCAACACAAATACCGCGAGATACGGTGTGTGCTCAAGCGCTTTGATTTCCACTGCTATTTGGTACCCTCTCACCAGCCGTCCCCATCCACACGTCCCCTGCTAACCCCTTGCCTGCCCAAAGTGTTTGGCCAGCAAGACTTTTGGGGTTTCGAGTGCAGTTGGCAGGCACCTATTTAAGGTCAGAATGCCGTATTGTGGGGTTGCTGTTTTAGCAAGCACCGTGTCAGCCAACTTTGCCTCTCCGGTGCTAATGTGTATACAACCGTACCAATTTGCTTGTTTAAGGCTGCGTTGACCTAGGGGAGGCCCATGACTTGTTCTAATACCACTCCCCACCGATGTTATCAGTGGCTGCGAATTAACAGTGGTTGAGAAGTGGGCATATAACGATCCATCGATTCATCAATTCTCGAGCCAGCGATGCATTCATTGTCTTCGTCTGTGTAAGAATTGACGTGTTTTTGTGAGCGTAGATTGTATGCAGGGGAGTAAAGCCAGTTGCGCCAAAAAAGGGCAGATGGCACGAGATGACCGGGAAAGGGGAAAAATGCCGCGACAAAATCTCCCCAAAAACAGACAAAGAGGGCACGGCTCCGGATGAACGGCAGGAAGACAGAAGAAGGGCTGGGCAGGGAAATGAGTGGGCCAATATGTCAGGGATGAGAGGCTGATGAGAGTGGAGTGAAAAGAGAGAGAAGAATGGAACAAGCAGGAGTGAGCCGCACAAAGAGAGAGAGGTGGGATTCAGAGTGGCGTGGCCACGCAAGAGTCACGTGATTTAAGGGAGGATTGAGCTGATTAATATTTATAGATGAGTTTCACAGTACAGTGCTCCTGCAGCCACTGGAAGCTCTACATTCACCGCAACATTACAGAAAACATACATCTATCCTTGAATAAAATCAGGATTCCATTGGGCAGCGCAGCGACACTATCCACTACACCACTGTCACACACCACTTTTCACAGCTCCACACATGCACACGTCACATGTGCTTGCACACATCTGTACAGGCTCCGGGTAACGCACACATGTGAGCATCCAGCCCGCTGTCCATTCTGCTAAGCACCCTCTCCGTGTCACAGCCAAAGTGAAATTGTGCACAGACCTAAAGATGTCCGGGTCCAGGCGTTTCTTTGTTAGATCATCTGGAGTCTCGTGAACAAAAGAGCCGCTGTATTTTTTTCTGCGTTATTTACGAAATTGTTGCAATGTTCTCCACAGGGAGTTCATTGTGGTTTGTTGGGCAGTTTAGTTGCTGGATATTCCAATTGGGACACTTTGAAGAAGTCAGCTGATTGTTTTTAGAGGTGACAATATCCTCTAAATTACACACGCCCAGTTGTCACTCCAGGGGTTATTATGATGGGAGTAGATATTCTTGTAGCTGTTTTTGACAGCTAGATTTATATATTTTTATTCAAGTTAACATGGAGAGATTTGACATTTTTCATGGATGTTTTTCAATATTTGAGAACCACTAAATTATCTTATGATGCATTGGAGTTTCGTAGCAGTAAAACTCCTCTAATCAGTCCCGAGGAATATGTGTACCCGTAAAAATCCACGCATATTCCCATTATATTTTTATCTGTGCATTACATTCTTATTGTCATCTGAACAATTGCACGCATAAGTGGAAAGGAGCTGGAAATACCGGCAAAGTCTTTGTGCAACTGCACCACCCAGAAGTGGTCTCCTGGTATTTTTTTTCTACTATCCATGCCACCGTGCGAATAAGAGGAAGTGATCCAGACGAGTGGGAAGTCCATCCTATTATCCGTGTTTATCCACACTTCACCACTCGGATAAAAGGGAGTACAATCGTAGGCGAACACAAATAACTGCATCTGCCAATTGCACCTCCATCTTCAAATCATATTTTTAAAAAAGTTTTACTGTACTCTATATTCATTTGGACAAAAAAAGAAAACCAATTTCACTGCATTTTTTCTTTCGCAAGGACTGGTTGTGTTTGGCGATGCCACCATGCACTAAAAGCCAATCTGTTTTAAAGGACCCTACTCCAGGCGAACATTGAGCGCATTTATCAACTCCCACTTGCCTGGTCGGCTGCACGGAGCTGATGTTGTTTCATATCTGCAAGCGAAAGCCCTCTGCACGGCATCTGGCAGGGCAAGGCGCTGTCTGAACGCTCCACACCAAGCAACGATCCCGCGTCTGAGTGGGAAGCGGTATTTTTGGTTTCGTCAGCGACGCCGACCCACACGAGGCGTGCTCTGGATGGAGCGACATGCACGCAGCAGCCACATAATGGCGCATCGTTTCATCTGTTCAAATCGATTCTTACACCATTGTAAACACTCATGAATTGTCCATGAGAGAGGTTTTCGTTTTTAGGTCAGATCACATAAATGTAAGTGTGTCTTTAAACCCTGCCACCACCCAACACAGCCAATTAGTAAGGTTGGTCAGGTGTACAAAACGTTCCAATTAGTTACGAGTTCAGCACACCGGTGTGTTGGATAGTAAACCCACAACATTTACAATTCGAGTACGACGTTTCACCGGTGATTACAACCAGCTTCATTAGACGATTAGCCAGAATTTTGGAAAATTCCTCTGTCTTAAATTCATTAATTGGCCGATAACACCTTAATATGTAGAGGACTTTTTGCGCTGGTATGTGGCTCTGCACGCCTCTGAGTCGTTCTCTCCAACCTTGGGGAGTGAGCAAATACTGTGCACGTCTTGAGTTGAAATGATTGTTATTATTTATATTGATGCCCGCATAAAATCATTACTGTCAGAAGGGACGTGTCTTTTGATATATGCAAGCTTTATCAATTAAAATCAATGCTCGCAATGGGTGCATAGAATCGTGTAAATATGTGTGGTTCACATCACCCCTGCAACCACTCGCTGTGATATTCATCTGAATTGAAATAAAATTTTCGATTATTTGTTCAAATATTCCAGAGCAGGTTCCTCTTCAACTAAAGCCTCGATCAGGTACAAATGAAAAAGACAAAAAAAAACTAGTAAACTTAGAGATATAAAGTAATACAACACAAATAGTCGGCTAACATAACAATCAACACCCTACCTGGTTGATTACGTTCTTCCAAAGATTGCTAAATTTAAGAGAGATTAAACACAGAACAGGAGACACATAGCAATCTTTGGAAGAACGTAATCAACCAGGTAGGGTGTTGACTGTTATGTTTGCCGACTATCTGTGTTGTATTACATTATATCTCTAAGTTTACTAGGTTTTCTTTTCTCTTTCATTTGTACCTGATGTTGATTCCTTGTGTTGCAATCGAAACGTCGTATGCTATTATTTAATTTATTATTTTCTCTTTCTACGTGACTTTACCGAAACAACCAAAGATTAATTCCTGCAGTCACGAAAGCGCCAAATCAAGTTTAAGCCTTGATACTCGCTGAGGATTTGCCGATAAAAAATAAAAACTCCAGTTAGCTCTTGAATACCTGTAGGCAGATTAATTATCGACACTGCAGATTAACCATGCTTCCGACAAAAAATGAACGAAGCACCACTAAGCACGCTTGTTTCCTTATTAGCTGCTCCTCATTCGTCGAGGGTGACTGACGCGGTGCCCACGTGACCGCCAACACATTGGAAAGTAACCCGAATTATGTAACAATAAAGCCAACCACTCATTAATGGTACGTCTTCACCCCCAAACTCTACGTCGATGTGCTACAGGAATATTTGCACAGCCTAATCCTTCACAGGTTGTGAATTGCCCCGTGTATTTGTTTCACGTGGGTCACCCCGCACCACTCATTACCCCCAAGGTGGCCGAGACTTGACTGCATTATCGTGATTACTGAATGCCAGGCAGCCAGCCCCCCTTGCTCATGCGAGACCACGAGACGAGCACCCTACGAACGCCTGACACCGACAACGGATGATTAACACGACGGCCAAGTTAAGGGTTCTGTAATCAGTTTGGCAGCTTCGCAAGCTTTCCATCGATTTGCTTGCTTACACACACGGCCAGGCGAGACAAAGGCGCCCTTGTTGGCATCGCTTATATAAGAGAGGAAGGGCCCTTAAAGAGCATTGCACCTTCAACGTGAGCTGCATGTTTATGTACACACATGCACGTGGGTAACATGCATGCGTGTATTTGTATGTACCCACATATTTGCGTGTCCATATATATGCATTCTTCTGCCTTGATATGGCGAAGAAGCTTGTGGTGCCTTGTAGACCTGGGGAACTATACTCGATGGGGGCAACCAGACCGGTCTGGGTACTCTGCAAGAATTGCTACAAAATGTCCTCCTTTTGGCCAGTGTTGGTGAAGTATGGTCAAACATCTTCTTGGTTCTTTCGGTAAAGTCACGTAGAATGGAAATAATAAAATAATAATAATTAAACATAATAAAATGGTCAAATAACCCCATCCCCTCCCCCGTGCCATAACTAACACGCCAAGTGGCGGTTGCTTCGGGGAGGCCTTCATCCAGGAGTAGATTGCTTATGGCTGGTTATGATGCATGCATGAATTCGAGTGCAGGCATTGAGTGTAGTTCGTGGGGGCATTTGCTGTTAGTGAGCACTTATTAAGCTCGGCACAGCACACACAATAGAGGTATCGGCAGCATTATAGCCGGCTACGGTAGTTCCCCATTGCCAATGGTGACCAGGCTGTAACAGGTGCATGTTTAAGGCCGAGTTGACCTAGTGGATGCGCAGGACAGGTTACAATGCAAGCTGAAACTCATGTTCTAGCTGACAAGTAATTTAATCTGGGTCACCAGGTTCATCACATGTAGACTCACACCTGTGAACACACACCTATGAACAATCACGTTCAAACAAAGACAAAGATTTCCCATATAGCCTTTATAGACTCTTAAGGCAAGTGCTATTAGTGGGCAACTCTTCAGAATGGCATTGCGCACCTAGCCTGGCCACCTTTGTATCTCCAGCGCTGATGTTTATACACCAAACGAGGTACTCACCTAAGGCCTAGTTGACCTAAAGGAGTCCACGAGCTGGTTCAGGTATTCATTAACGATGTTGGCCGTGAGCAAGAATCGAACTCAGGTCACCACCGGGTTTGCACTGCAGTGCGCTAACCACCATGCCATTGCTCCCCGCACTGATGAAAGCACACTGATGCACAAACATGCACACACAGCCTCCCTGCCAAAAGGGCTGTTAAGAATGAGTGGAGGTGTGAGCTGATTTTCCATGCACTGTGGGAGGGATTGGTGTGGGATGGGTCACCCAGAGTTGACATGATTATCCATTTACTCCGAGGGAAGCAAGAAAATCAGTGCTGCCTGTTAAGGCTGGAACACAGCCCAAACTAACACATACCGCAGGTCTCACAGATACACTGCAAGTGACTGGAAACCCCACGCACTCCACGTCGCTTAAAAAACTAATGACGAAAGCTTCAACGCAATACGCAGACGATAAGAAAGGATAAGTCTGATCGGTGGCGCAATGGTTAACGTGCTGCCACGTGAACCCGATGACCTGATTTCGATTCATGGTCATGGTTTAACACCAATGGCAAGCTATATTTTGGTGACACCTTCACCAACCTGCACGGGAAAACTAGTCAACCCATTGCCTCCAATTCTTGATTCCATACGACTGCGTAGGTTGTAGCGGGTTGTGCTCGAACTCTGGTGTTTTACCTAGATAGGTGGCTTAATGGGCGCTGCGGTGGCAAGATGTTAACTACCTCACCTGATATACAGGAGGCTGTAGGTTCGATCCCGACCCTGACGCCTGCTGTATATTTGGAGTTTACATGTTCTCCCTGTGGTTGTGTGGAATTTTCTCTGGGTCATCCGGTTTATCCCTCCACATTTGGAAACATGCGTTTAGAGTATTTGGCTGCAAAAATATGTCCACGCAGTAAGCCGCTTCGTCGAGCTATCATTTGTGGCCAGGTCGCTTCTGACAAAAAAAGATACATAGCTCAGTGAGCCTTACCTGGTAATATAAAAAATATATACAGTCAAACAAATAATACGACATGATGTCCGATGTTTCACGTCCCCGTGCTGGGGGTTTCTTCAAGAATTTAATCTTTATTTTATTGGATGACAAAAGAGTAAGTACACAATGTTACGTGCAACGTGTATTTCTATATTTTACGTACATGGTATATGATGAAATCAGCTCATGTGAAAGTGCCAGGTGGCTTATGGCGTCACAGAATTATGAGAGTTGGCGACGGATCGGGGAGGCCTTTATCACTGGAGTGGATTTATCACGGCTAATGATGATGACGATGACATTTTATGAAAGTAGATAAAACCATTCTCTGAGAACATAACATTTTGCTTGAAAAGACTCTGAAAAATGAACATTGCCGACTTAAAAAAATGATCTAGCTTCCCATCTTGCATTTGCTCGCAATGTAATAAAACTAACGTGCACGGTAAAATATTAATGAAATTTATGGCTGGCTTACCGATGAGCAACACAACATCTGAATAAGGCAAAAACGATGGGCGCGCCCGATCGGAGGCGAGCGAGCGTGCGTGCGAGAGATGTGGCGAGCGGGCTCCTTATTGGAGGCAGATGGTGGCGGTGGTTGGGTTTAACCAGCCAGCTGCCAGAGTCGCCGCGCCGAGCCGAGTGGCAGTTCGCCGACGCCATAGCACCGCGGTCCACTCTGCCACGTGCCCCCGCGTCGTTCCGGGCATTGAAGGCCCGGTCACCCGCGGTCACCGCTGGCAAGCCCGAGAGTTGCCTCCCAGTGGGGTCGCTCTACCCAGCGGTAAACGTTCGGCATAAGCAACGTAAGCAAAGGAATAGAGAGCCCAAGTGGATCAGGGGGGATCTCGTGTTTGTTCCCCCGTGGGTCACTGTGCCCAGTGGTGGTACTAAGCACGGGCAAACGAAGCAAAAGAGTAGAGCCCCGAATAGCGCAAGGGGGCCCCGGATTCATGAATAAATATGGGTGCGCGAATTCAGATCGTTATATATTTTAAAAAAGCGAATATTTTTTTTACGATCGCTATTAAAAAGTATTTAATTGTAAACAGTCCATTAATGTAACAATTTTACGCAATTGCCCAAACGTTTGTAGTTATACGATGCACCCCCAAAAACATGAGTTTCTGCTTATGACCCCAGTGGGCTGGCACCATCACGCCGGCTCAGGCCCACGCCTTGGCCACGGCCGCCGTGCCACGTGAGGCCCCCTCCCGCTGCGGCGATGGCCACGGCCGATCCGATTGCCGCACAGCGGAGAGAGAGCCCTCCCACCAAAAGCTGAGGGAAAAAGAATCCCTCACTCGCAGCTGCCATCGACAGAAGCGACAAAAGGGTGAGGCAATCAAACGGGCAATGGAGATGCCTCCCATCCAGTGGCGGCAGTAGAGGGAGAGACCGAGGGTGACATTGGGAGGGATGCGACGAAACGAGACTTGGAGGACGGTGGATGATGACGAGAGAAGAGGAGCAGAAGAGATAAGTGCAGTAGAACCCCCTCTTAACGATGGTATAATTGGTTCCACAAAACCTGTCGTTAAAGGATTTGGTCGTTAAGCGAGTTTAGGAAACACACGTTCAAAGGCTTAATTCGTTGATCGAAAGTTACCCCCTTTTCACCCAAAAATTGTACATTACAATATTTAAACAAAGATACTAACAACGAGATAAACACATCCTATTAAAATAAACATTGTTAATAAATTCCTTAATAAATCTTTACTGTACCTACAACAGCCCGTCTTCAGCAGAGGAATGGTCGGTAAGCGAACACGTTGGGCTCTATGGAGACTCGTCGTTCAGCGATTAGTCGTTAACAGGGGTGGTCGTTAAGAGGGCTTCTAAGAGGGGTTCTATTGTACATGTCAAATATGAGCAGCTGGACCCATGCAATTACACGACTTTTGGTTTAGCAGCAGATTGTCATTAATCGCTATTGCTTATAAATAGGGTTATAACAATACACTGATTCGTCGATAAAACAAATATGCATGAGGCTCAAGATGATGCACATATCGAAGTGCGTAAGATTGTAAGTTTTACGAACATTCTTTGGTGCACTTGGAGACCTAAGTCACAAATCATCAAATCGCTGGGAACGGTAAACCATGACACCCTTAAGTATAACACAAACATGTATACGACAGGACGTTTCGGGAATCTCATTCGCTGAAAAGAAATTGAGGACAGCATAAATATTTTCTCCAACTTATAGAGAGAGCATTCTGCAATGTGGTGCCTTGAAAACATTGAGTTGCTTGGAGATAAATGCAATTTATCTTCTTGAGATGCCAACGCATCTTAAGAAGATGCCAAGGCATCTCAAGAAGATGCGTACATTTGGAGATAGTTGACGAGTGAGAAGTGTTCTATTGGCTGACGCTGGCTGGACGCAGACCACTCGCAAAACCATCATCGGTGGTGTGCACATCGTGTTGCAGATAGAACATTCCACAGGGTGGGAAAACCGACGTTGCATCAGAAATGCACAGATGTGGGAGCAGAACAGTACAATACAGCTTTCGTATTTGCTGCACTGCCCTCTGCTGTCGACTACAAAGCCCCACAGTCCTAAGACAACCTGCTTGTGCATGACGATCATGCAGCCCAAGCACTTATCCAGGCTCAAGCCTGCTGAGTTGATGAGATCTAACGAGATCGGCACATTCTGGGTGGGTTGGTCAGAGGCAATGGGCCTCTCACTGGTTATAAATAAAGGGAATGTATTCACGATGCGTAGCATAAAGTTTCACCAACACCAAATTAAGTGTTTATTCTCCAGTCGAAGGAGTTATCTGGGCATTTGTTATCAACCACGATATTGAGCTGAAAAGTTAAAATACAATATTACCTTAGCTTATTAATGTCCCCTTCTCAAAGCAGTTTGAACACTCCTTGTGTGTATGTACACACACACACGGGGACGGATATAAAAAGACATGAGGCACAACCAGATGCTCGGCGAAACAGGAATATCGCAGCCCCCAGAGGAGAGGCGCTGTCTGTGAGTCATACACCAGCGCCAATTAATTGCTTATTTTTAAAGGGCACGAAAGCTGCCCTTCTATAAACAGACAGCCCCAGTTAGCCCCATAGACAACACCACCAGTGGTGCGTAGAGCCGGGCATTGAAAGTACGTATGCCATATGGGTGTCGTAGAAAAGTGAACCTCACAGTAACGGAGGAAGCCAAACAAATCTGTGTTCTAATTTCAAACAGTGAAGGCACTTTGATTATGGTTTGGCAGTAGATGTTAGGAACACATTTTTATTTTAATTAAAGACTCCTCAGGCATTAAATATGCATAACAAAAAACTAAGCTTTTGTTCATCCGTCTATTATGTTTATTTTTGCTCGAAAATATCCTTTAAAATGTTGCCTATAGGGAGGCAATGCACACACATCCATACATACAAACGCACACATATACATGCATACATATGGCGTTTTATACAGCCATACAACAGTGTGCCACATCTAACGGCAGCTAAAGTCTTGCACACATGGGCTGTCGAATGTTAACGTTGTCAAAAAGTCCTCCATAAATATTTTATCGCGAGAGATTTTCTTTCTTCTAAGCAACGTTTCAGTGTTATTTTGAAACGAGGGGGGCGGGGTGGGGAGGGTAAAATAAAAAAAAATTGAGCGATTAAAGCGGCAATTTATTTAAGCTCAGGATGGCTTCTCAACAACCCACAACAGAGAGTGTAAGTCATCATGGTACTTTGTTGACGTGTCCTTCGTTACGAGTCATCGGTTGTTTCAGTGGATGCATTTTGTTGCGTCACGATTTATGGCGATTAATATTTTGGTTGTGGGTGATTTGTTTGGCTTTGGTTATCATTTTACTCGCTCTCACCAAAAAAGAAAACTCCAAACATACTCCACTATCGACATTCATTATGTCAAGATGAATACTGTACATTTTAACACTCAACTTACTCTTTGCAGCTAGCAGTGCATCGCCGCGTGACAGCGACTGACCACGGAAAATGGTACAAGACAGTTTTTTGCCCTAAAATGGGAACAGCAAGTTGACTTCTTGAGCGCCGCACGCAACCTGTCTTTGCACATCCGACAATCTTCTTCAGTCGCTTGTGAGTTGGCCAATAAGTATAACCCGTAAAAACAAAGTTTTTCACTATAAATCCTTTATATGCGTGGCGGCTTGAGTCCTCTCGTCCTCTGGCTTGAGATGGCTGCCACCTATGGGTCAGATGATTGTCTGCAGTATTAAACAATTGGTAAATAAATATAATATTTTTGTCCTATAAAGTGTAAAATTTTGGAAAAAAATTTTCACGAACATTAATTGTCTCGCACAACGAGTCTGTGTGGAAAATGTCAACTCGATTGGATCATGGGAAGTGGGTTAAAAAACGACCGAAAGATTTACACGGTCGTAAGCAAGCAAGCAAGCACGCAAGCAAGCGAACTTAATATAAAGGATTAAAAAATGATCCGCGTGGATCGTGTCCGTCAGTTGCAGTGGCAATATGGACTGTGAGGCCCAAAACCAAAGCGTATTGACGCTCAATTCACAAACCACGAAGCCTGGACCGCGTTAGTTACCCTGCGGCCGTCTGGAATGCTCTTCCTTCCGATATTAGGAAGCCACTGGAGCTATGCGCTTTTAAATCTAAATTGAAAACGAATTCATTTAGAACAGCCTTTTGTGTTCAGTTTCTTGTCCTTCCCCCCGCACCTTCGATTATCACGGTTAGATCCATACGGTGCAACATAAGTTCAACATGCATATACCCACCCTGAGCTCCGTAGCAATCGCTAGAGCCACTATTGCTGTTCCCATTTTAGTCACGAGGAAAACTGTATTGTTTAAACATCTTTGACGGCCATAAAAAAAGCCTCTAAATAAATTCCGTTTTAACTCAGCCATCGAGTACCGATCACAGGGGATCGATTCTTCTCCCGCAAATGACTTAGCGTGCAGCTAGACGTGCGAGTTTAGCGTCGGGTGAATTTAAAGTCCCATTTTGTATACGCACTATAAAGGGTGATCCATTTATAGATAGCCCACTGATTACTAAAAACCCTTTTGTCCCGCTCTTTCACTTTCTTCCCTAATGCTATTGCAAGAGGTGTACTGAAATTGGTGGTAGACATGTAGAGGCATTGAAATGAAATGTTATTGTGTCTACAATTTCTCCCAGTTATTTCAGTTGGGAACCTATAAATACATCACCATATACTTTATTTCGTGTGTGTGTATATATATCTCTACGCCAAAGTAAGACTGGTGCTGTTTCATATGCAGATTCAAAATGTTTTTGTACCACCAAGAATGAAGGGTGCTTAGTTGTCCAGCCTGATTTCGTTTGTGAAAGTCAAACAATATTTTCACATCCTCACATTCGTGTTTTACATGATCATCAGTTAAGATACATATCAATGAGGCGCATGCAATCGTGCTCATATTTATACCACTTTCAGAAAGTATTTATAGATTATCCCACCGCTATATAATAATGTCGACCGCCTTTACTTTTTGAGAACAAATACTTTTGCAAGACTAACTTTAGCTTTGCTTAAAGGCTTCGAAAATAAGAGAGGAATTAATAACCATCATGAGGCCTGTGGACTCACAATCATACAAGGTGGCCAGTGCATGGTGGGACAGCACACACATTGAATCCATCTGTGCAAAGCAGTGAGCATTATCCCCTTATATGAGCGGGTTTTTTCTCTCTCCAGGTATTCTGGTTTCCTTCCACTTGCCAAACATAAATACATTTGGCCAAACAATGCAAGGCAGGACCCTCTTTAGACTCAGACTTTCCCCGAAAAATAAATGACATTTCTATGATTAATATTTTTTAATAAATAAAGAAATATGAAGCCATTATTTTACATCTACATGAGTCAGACGCATAAATATGTTGAAACCGCAAGGCCACAAATATAACAGCGATTCCAAGTTCTTCATTAATGAAATTAGATACATTCACGTCCTACCCCCTTAGTAATGCAATTAGCAAAAATGATGAAAACCCAGGAGCAGTGAAGTTTCGTTAAGATGCACAAGCAATTAGATTCTGCTCACTGTTGGGTCAAAACAAATTAAAATTGCCATGTCATCTGTATTCATTTGACCAGAAAAAAATAACGATCTGGCCTGGTAGCTGCAGATATTAATTGCGACGTGTATAAATGGTGTACAGAAAACACAACCTTTTAACCACCATCAAAACAAACACAGCAGTGATCACTGAATGTGCGCATTGATGTGCAAGAAGCAAAATATATAAATTAACTTCAAAACTACATTTTCCAAACATGCCATTACTAATATTTAATTGCTATTTACAAATATATACACTCATCATAGTGTTTAGCTTCAAATAAAAAAAAATCCTCATATTTAAAATTATGTTAAAATGCATTTAC
Organism: Lethenteron reissneri; assembly: GCF_015708825.2. Lineage (NCBI taxonomy): Eukaryota > Metazoa > Chordata > Hyperoartia > Petromyzontiformes > Petromyzontidae > Lethenteron > Lethenteron reissneri. Next base: position 14,816,438 of record NC_083798.1, on the reverse strand, counting down.
CTACGAGTAAAGTAATAGTGATTGCCTGCTGTTCAAATGAGCACCGCAGCGGTGCTCACCTCCTGTTTATAGCCCTGAGCCAGGGGTGGGAATTCCACATTCGTATGGGGGGGGGGGGGGGGGGTGAGTCTCTCCTCCATAGGAGAACCACTTTTGCCTTCCCCACGAAGTGGAACGAAGGAGGTTTATCGACTCTGGAAGGGAGGGATGATGATGGACCGAGTCAAACAGCAACCGCGATTTGAACTGGCAAACCCTCCGATCGCGAGTCGTTTTACGTACCAGCGGCAGCAAACAACAAAAAGCCCATACTCTTTGGTTCTTTCGGTAAAGTCACGTAGGTGAAAAAAAATAATAAAAAATAAAATAAAAATAACTAAATTAAATCACGACGTTTCGGAAGCTATGGCTGTCCGACCTGATGACGGAGGCTTGTGTTGCTTCTGAAACGTCGTGATTTAATTTAGTCATTTTAATTTTATTTTTATTTTCACCTACGTGACTTTACCGAAAGAACCAAAGAGTATGGATCCTTGCAGTCACGAAAAACTTCAAATCTAGAACAAAAATCCCATATACGCTTACATTTTCTCAAATATCTCTTTCCACGTTGTAGTGAATACATTTGTCTGTCTGTACAGGTGTGGTCGCACCAAGTTGCCGAGGGCCCCCCAAGGTCACTGGAGCAGACCTCTGACTAAACCCTTCCTGAGACAAGTACAAATTGCCTGATCGAAAGTCATTGCAAGCTATTTAAGGAGAGCACAGGTTAAGATGCAGATATGCGGAATTGAAAATGACAACGGTCTTGGAATTGGGACAACACGAGGTTACAACTGTAATTTCGGATGTGCAAATATTGTAGTGGCAGGGAATTCATTTCTACCCTCTCGGCTTTGCAGAAAGTCATTATATTGAGTTTTTTTAGTTTAACACATGCAGAGCAGCAGAGATTACGCACTTGAAACAGGACCCCTGGGTTAACACAGCAAGGGGCATGAAAAGGATTTATTTAGGCACCTGGCAGACTGTTCAAAAGCTCTACCAATCATAAAAAAACCAATTTGTCCACGTAAAAAAAATTAAATTTGATAATTATTTCAAGGCATTTAAAAACTGTTTCGAACGTCAAATCAACATGGGTAGCTTTACATCGTAATATCATTAATTTGTAGAATTTTTTGAAGCAAAAACTGAGGTGGCATGTTCTAAATCACGCCGAGGGATAACAGGAACAGGAAGTCGTCGATTCGAGGACGGACCACATCGACGGCTAAGAAAAGGGCTTGGGCAGGACACATCACGACGGCCTGTCGGTCGAGACTGATGACGATGTCTGTACATGAATCTCCCCCCCCCTCTGGTCTTCGCACCTGATTGGCTCACAATTGATGACGTCACATGTATCTCTCTTATTTAAGAACGAAACAGGAGGAGGATTTCTCCACAATTCTGGCTGTCGCCTGATGAGGCTGGTTCTGAATAGCGGCGAAACAACACAGTACTCGAATTGTAAATGTTGTAGGTTTACTATCCAACACGCCGGTGTGCTGAACTAGTAACTAATTACTATGTATCTTCACGTGAAAAACCTTACTAATTGGCTGTGTCGGGTGGTGGCGGGCTTAAGGACACGTTTATATCCACGCAATCTAACCCCCCCCCCCCCCCTCAAACCCTCCCCTATATTATGGACGATGTCTGACGCCGCGTGTCGCTACATGTGCCGGGAAACTTTCTTGCACAAAGACTGCGAAACCACCGCGTCCTCTTACGGTGCGCGCGCTTCACGGCGGCTTTTACGTTCGCCCGTGATGTCATCCAAACCGTTTAGAAAAGCGAGGGGGCGAGAGGGGGGGGGGGGGTGGGATGGGATTGGGGGCAGAACAGGTCACGAGAGGAGAGAGCAGAATAATGACGGAGCGACGGCCGAGGAGTAGAACGCGCTCGGGACGACGTCCGTCCACGAGGCCGGAGCGACAGTGCCGGTGTTGCGCGTGGATTGTTGCACCGCGAGACCATGGGGGAGATCGCGGTGGCTTAGGGAGGCAAACAAACGGCGCATTGCAATTTTAGCTGGTGATTTGGTATGGTATTTTTTTATACAACTGCAAAAACGTTAACACTGTTTGAAAAACGGACCTACATTTGTATATTTGCATATTTTTTTTTGGGGGGGGGGGAGGGTGGGAGTTCCTATCAGAGTAAAAATATATTTCATTATGCAAAATACATATTTCGTACAAAATCTTTGGAATTAAGCGGGTTTTAAACAGTTACTGGCACTGGTCAATATATTGTATTAGGCACGCAAGCCATGTGAAAATTGTCAGTTTCGTTTATGGGTACGGTAGATTATTATTATTTTTGTAAAAAAATCACAACATAGTTAAAATGCACCAAACGTGTAATTGATATCACATGTAATTATTTATCTGAAGCTGCACTGCAGCTCATTAAAAGTAAATATGCTTTTACATGCTCTACCATGATAACTATGCTGGCATAGTATGCATAGCAGCAGCACTGCAGTAATGACTCAATCAAGATATGCACAGCAACACCTCAGTTACAGGTTTGCAGAATTTAATAAGCGGTATAGCGCAAAACACAGCCATAAATTATATCCAACTTCTTGATAACGTCACCCTTAACGTGCAGATTTTCTTTTTCTTGGTACACTCAACCATTTTCAAATGGTAACTCGGCAAACAGATGACAACATTTATCGTCATTTCCAACGATGATTACGTAAAGAGAGCAATACAAAAAAATCGGAGACGAATCGCATCGGCGGTTCGTGCCACGGGCTAAGGAGAGCGAAGCAAAGTGAACACTTTGGCGAAATGCGAGTCTGACACGCGTCATTAGAGCGGCCACAACACGACACGCGCAGTGACGATAACAAAGTGCAACAATTACAGATTTGATCATTAGAACAACAAACACGGTATTAACACAGTCATAAAGACGAGCGCAACACACGTTTACGCTAATCGAGTTGGCTTTCGCGACCAATATTGTCCATCATAAAGGTAGTTTTGGGTTAGATCGTGTAAATATAAATGTGTCGTTAAACCCGCCACCACCCCACGCAGGCAATCAGTAAGGTTTGTTGGAGAGTAAACCCACATTTACTATTGTTGTGAGTTTACTCTCCAACACACCGGTGTGCTGTACTCCTAACGAATTGGCATGCTTTAATTCTAGATTTGAAGCTTTCGTGACTGCAAGGATTCATATTCTTAGGTTTTTTCGGTAAAGTCACGTAGGTAAGACATTAAAATTAATAAAAGTAAAATAAAATAAAAATAAAAATCACGACGTTTCGGAGGCAACACAAGCTTCCGTCTTCAGGTTTTATTTTATTTTACTTTTATTAATTTTAATGTCTTACCTACGTGACTTTACCGAAAAAACCTAAGAATTTGGCATGCTTTGTTTACGTGACAGTAGGCGAAGTCCGCCTGTATACGTTTCGTGTGACCAAGCATCCACCCGTGTTTACACCTGGTGTTGATAAGGGCACTTATGAGCAAACGTTGTTGGTATTGTTGATACAAACAACCCGCACGTGCCCATCCATCCGTTCTTCCCTCCCTCCCAGCCCATCTTACATAGAGCCCTGTCTCTCTCCACCTTTCTCTTCGCTTCTCTGTACTCGACTCTATCGACCAATGTATCTCAATTTCTCGCTGCGTCTCTCTTTTATTCCTCTGTTCCATCTTCAACCTCTCTCTCTCTCCCTCTGCATTCCTCTCCTCCGTCCACTGTATCTCAACCCCTCCCTCCCCATCTCTCTGTTGCTCTCACCTCTCACCCTCACTCTCTTTATTCCAATCTTTCCCAACTCAATCCCTCTTGCCCCTCCCTAGTCATCCCACTGCTGGTCGCTCTCCCCTTTCTGTTTTGCTCTCTCTTTTAACCTCTCCGTTTCGCGTCCTTTCACTCTCTCCCGGGCCCTCTCCTCGACGTTCCTCTCTCCGCCCCTCCCTCCCTCCCTCAACCTCCCTCCCTGCTGTATCGCATTGGCGCGGGTTATACGGAGGGGTGACACCAGCACCATGCACGAACCTCTGGCTCAGCGCTGTGAGATGCGGGTGACGTCACCATACAAAGGCGTGCACGGTGACGTCACCGCACGTGCAATCACGCTTGCTCACGTGCCAAGAATCTAGCCGGCCAGCCAGGAATCCCAACCAGCCAGGAATACAGCCAGTGGCAGAGGTGCAAAAGTCGTTATAACAAAAACCTCAACGCACTTGTCAATAACACTGCCTTTAGAGAAGGAGGAAATATATGATAGGGCAATTTGCCATTTTACAGCAGAGATATCTATCTCTAGCCTGGTGGTGTTTCATTCAGACTCTGTCTTTCCGACAGACCTGTTCTTCACCTGAGGACGGCTGCTTGCGTTGTGGCCGAAACGTCGTGAGAATTATTTTATAATGTTTTATTTTTTATTATTTTATTATTTCCCTTCTACGTGAGTTTACCGAAAGAACCAAGAAGATGAATCCCTGCAGTCACGAAAGCTTTAAATCGAAAGATATATATATCTTTGCCCTCTTTAGGGCAATTCGAGTATTCACACACCTTGCATTTAATAGCTAACGTGATTTTCAACAAAGAGAATCATTTTGGAATCGAATAGCGAGGCAAAATCACGACAATGTATGAGATTGCGAGGTGGGAGATTCCGTTGCAGCCCCACTGCATCGATACACAAACAGCATCGAGAGAAGCCTCGCTCGATTCCAAGAAGCACTCGCACCGGAGCGCCATGAGCAGGAAGGGCCCCCAAAAGTGACTTTCTTTTTAAGATGGGCGATGAAGCAAACGTCCATATTTCCATCACTGGCCGGAGCAACTACTGAACATTTCATGTCATGTGTCTGGCATTCATCCCCTCAATGACGTTGCTCTGTGGTTCGGGTGGCAGGACCGAACATTTACACCGCCCTGTCCACACAAACTACTAAGTTACGTTAAGTTACCAACGTTAAGTCGGAAAATATGATTCCATTCGATTTTTACCTACATAGGTGGTTTCATGGGCGCCTCGGTGGCGAGATGTTAAATCCCTCGCCCGGTATACCAGAGCGCGTGGGTTCGATCCCTACCCTGACGCCCTTTATATTTGGAGTTTGCATGTTCTCCCCGTGGTCGCGTCGAACATTTAGAAACGTGCGTTTAGAGTATTTGGTTGATATACATTTCCACATGATGAACCACTACATTGAGCGATCATTTGTAGCCAGGTCGCTTCTGAAGAATAGCTGTGTATCTCAGTGGGCCGTACCTGGAAAAATAAAATAAAAACTTGTTTAGTTTATATATTCTCATACACTTTCTACCCTAGTTTTAGTAAATTGTTATGACGATGACTTGCGGCCAATGGCCTTCATCTTCTCTCCAATGCATTGGTCACCCGCGCCTTTTATCCACAAACATAATCACACACATGGCAATTTAGACACCAATCGCTCAGTGGGCCTTACCTGGTAAAATAAAAAATTGTTAAAATAGTAAATGGCTCAGGGGTCCGAGCACTTAGAGGGCACGAAGATTTTGGGTTTAAAACCAGTCTATTAGTCACCTATATTCTTGGTTCTTTTGGTAAAGTCACGTAGAAGGGAAATTTTATTATTTATATGAATATGAACCCCTGCAGTCATGAAAGCTTTAAATCAAAATTTTAGTCACCTGTTAACCCTTCCTGTTCCAAGACCGACTGCAAGTTTCAGGGTGAGTCTCGTCCATCGCTGAATTTCGGAAAGCGTAAGCAGTTCAGCGTTAATTTTATTTCGAGAGGCATAGTGCCGTTGTTTTTAAAGACACTGTACTCACCGCAGAAAACTGTAGCGACATAACCACACTTTTTGATAGCTGGCGCCAAACTGTGCCACACGACCTCCCACATGGCTTTGTGGGAGCCTTGGTACGTACGTGTACCTCGTCGGAATCGAACCGTAAGAAAAAATGATGTCATCCAAACGGGAAAGGGTTTATAAAGGGTTAATAAACCGGGTTCTCAAATGTAAATTATTGACTTATCACAGCTTGGTAGCCCAACGACTGTACACAAAAATCCATCCTGTTAAATGTTGGTTTTCACCTCGTTTTGGTTAAATTCCATTTACGTGTAATTAAAATGTAGTGATTGAACTGCCATAAGCCGAAACGTTTCCCTGGAGTGGGTGAGTGTGGCCGAGTACGCCCAATGCTGGGTGACCCGGCGCTCTGCGAGGGTTCCGATGGGACATGTCGTCTCAAGGCGACAGCACTACTGGAATAAACATTAGGAAATGCACACTCTTTAGATGACCGAGCTACACAAAAATGCAACAGAACCACAACACGTACCAACACGAATGAGAACACAGAAATTACGACCACCTGACTCTTCCCTTTTCTCCCCCCTCCCAAATCCGGTGAAGATTTCGCTCACCAACGAACATCACAAATGTGACTCTTTCGGGCACAACCTATGCTCATTTTAAAGAGAGAGGGAGGGATGTCGCAACTTCCAGTCGAGTGATTCGTACCGGTCCTTTACCTCGACTTGCAAGGCATAATGAGGCCCCGAGCTTCATTAGAGGGACCGTGGCACAGAGAGGGCTTGTGGAGGCAACAATCGAGTGTCTGTCCGTCCACCCAGTGGCCACGCTGCTGCACACAAAGCCTCTGGCCCGACAGGATACCGCACGGTCCAGCAGGATCAAGGCCCCTTGAACCCGGAGCCCCCGGAGCTTTTAAATTGCAAATGAGTGGTCAATACAAACAGAGGCTTTGGAGAAATCAATGGCCGCGGTGGAGGTCTTTCATTTCAGATCTCCAATGTTGACCTGCATAGGAGCATGGGCCAGGGTGGAGTCCTTTTGGTGCCGCAGTTAGCGGTGCCACCTGTCCTTGTTTTTCCCAGGATCAGTACTCTCGTTGAGATTGCAGTCCTGGGAAATCCGTAAGTCTTCACAAGACGGTAAAAGTTTCCGATCTTCGTCAGTTGCGTAATAATCCACCCTTCAAGGCAATGTATTTGCACGTAGTTCTACCATCCTCTTCGAGCTCTGCGAGATATTCTTCCTCCGATGATTTGTGTCGTCGGTTCACTGTACCTCAACGGCGGCAACCCTAGCTGCATTTCCGGCAATGAATACGTTAACATTGGGTAAGCAGTTCTGCAAATTGGGTGACCTCACTTGTCGAAAATTCTAAATAATCCCAATAATACACACAATAATTACAGACCTGTGTCAATCCACTGTTTGATGAAAGCCTCTCTGTGCTTTTTGGGACTCTCGTCAGTGCGGGTTGCTCTAAAATAATAACACGTGCAGCATCATTTTGAAAGTTATTATCTATGGCTTTACAAAGTCAGGTTGTGCAAGTGTATCTGACGTGGCGGTAATTTATGGGCATTTGTCCCTTGTTAAGAAAGGAAGAAAAACGTCTTCTATCTGAATCGCCGTGCCCATGGTATGACGCAAATTATGCCCAAGTAAAAAGCCACTTCGTGAATATGCTAATGGTCACCCACGTCTTTGAAACGTCTCAAAAGTACGTCCAAAACCGTGGGACTACCCCATTCCGCAGGATGCACTTTTGACTACTTAGATTTTTCCGACTGCATTATGAAACACCAGCTTCGGGATAAGTGGCCGGCTACAGCATTTACATTTCATTTTCCCAACGTACAATTGCGCTAACCGGACGGACCTGCATAGTGCTTACAATGTAATCTTTTTGGCAGGCAAAGTGCTTCTGTTCACCGCACAAGACAAAATCACGGGCAACGGAGGCAAAATATGCAAAACGGACTCACAATGATGGCCTCTCTCCCCTCCCCACATAATTCAGTGAACAGCACACAAAAACAGTCTCAAAAATACCTCCGATTTCCCACATTGCACGGGCGTACGCGTTGGCAAGCTCACAGTCTCCGTTGATTTTTTTTTTTAAAACATGTTTTTGTATTGTGCGATCTGTGATGAGCATTTATCGCCGTGCTCGCCGTTCTCGTCACGCGGGTGTACTGACTTTTAAATGAAATCAAACTTCGGCACCCCCTCTGCGCCAGTTGGCGTAGGAATCGGAACCTCAATATCCCCACGCCCCTCCGCTGTCGATGCGGTGGCGGGCGATGTTTTTTGCGAGAGAGAAAAAAGCACACAGACACTCTTTCTCTCGGACTGACGCAACTGCTGCAAAGCCTGCAGCAAAATGCACTCCGAGTGCAGCACAACGGGCGTCTCGAGATAAAAGCACCAGTTGGCACTAAAGGTAGCTTTCCAGCCCGGCCTGTTTAATATTTAAATACAACCCTGGTCAAACAATAGCTTGCTCAAAATGTTATACGCCCAATGTGTTGAGAAAATGTTCGTGTTTCTGGCCCACCCCTATAATTTAAACTCTTATCATCAAAAAGTGTCTTCCTCGGCACTTGCTTTAGAATAATTGCGAGTCGCGCCGCTGACGGCGCGCGGACGTTTTTCTCCTCGTTAATACGTGCGAGCGCTAATTGTTTCAGCCGCAATTAATGCGCGGGGGAAAATATCACGTTGCGAAAACGACGCTCAATTAACGAACAAACGGTGGTGCGTGCAATTTCTCTCGTCGTAAAACGTCGCGCTGCGTTTTTTTTTACGCAGCTGATATTTCATTAAATTTACTCTCCATGTTAATGGCAACATTATTGTGGAAGATAAACACCCTTAAGGACAGCGAGGCCGGTCTATTAATGGATATGTTCAAATCCAAATGCTTCTTTGTGTCAAACAAATGGCTGAATTTAAGTAGTGGAGGATGCTATTGACTTTCAATCACTTTAAACCCATGACAACTGGAGGGCTCTCTTCCCTTGAGTGGTGAGAGTGGAGGGCGCATTAGTGTGTGTGTGTGTGCTAGCGTGTGTGTGCGCGCGTGTCAAAGGAGGGAGGATGAGGGAGAGTGTATGTTACCATTTCAATACTTGGGAGTCTGTTTGATACTTCTAATGAACTTCTCCAAAGAAGTACAGACACTTTTAATGCCACAAAGAAGAAAAGCTGTCTGAAAACTATGAAGTTGAACAGACCACGGCATTCGGGTGTTTTTTTATCATTAACTCAGCTCAATGCAAAATGTAACTTAAAATTGTCGAGACAGTGACAGGAAAAGGCATTTTGAGATGTGATTGATGCGAATTTATCAAACCAGCCACAAACCATCTATTACGTGTCCTTCAAATGTACACACATCTCCTGTCTCACTTAATTGCATTCTCATTACGGTTTTAATAATTCAACAATATCCTTTAATCTTTAAATGGCTCTCCAATATAAAACGATGCACGATTTTTCAAATCTGCCCAGTTTTTTCCCATGACTTTATTTTAGTATTATTGGATTGTTCTTAATGTGCAATTAGGGTAACCCATTGGACAAAGCCTCGTTTTTCAGCTAAAGCACTCAATCAACGTGGGATCAATCACGTGGCTTATTTTCCAATTATTCACAAAAATCCAATAGGAAACCAAGCGATGCTGTCCATTTTGCAGGATACATCCACGCAAGCTTTAAGCCTTCAGTGATGCCACGTGTAGCTGCCCAAACGTTCAAAAATAACTACAGCGTGACACGCTCTCATTTAACAATCATTATTGCATTGCAAATCAGCGTAACCTGATTAACCCACGGCGGTGCTTTGCAACGCGCAGTAAAGGTCAGGGGGGCTCCTCTGAGCAAAAAGGCATGGCCAGCAAAAGACGGCAGAGCTCATGCCGTGTGCGATGACACAATTTGAAGAAGCAAAGGGAATGAGGAGTTGGGAGCGGGGGTTGACGGGGTTAACCGATGGGACTGCGTAGGTTTTTACGGTTGTGCCGAGCGGCTTCTCCGACGTGTTGCCGGGTTTATTGTGCCAGCGCGCGTTGCATGGCGTCATGTCCGACATTTCACGCCACGTGCTGGGAGACTGTTTGGCCAAACTCGACGTTTGGCTCCTGAGCTCACCGTTTGAATGAAAAGAAGCCAATAATGAATGCGTTCTCAATGGGTTTATTTCAGCCACTGGTTAATAAACAAAGCGTACTGACTTGACTGGCAGAAGAAACGCCACAAAATGCATGGAAGGGTTAATGAATGAAATAACAGGAGGTGGGGAGGGTGGGGGGCGAGTGGTATGAGGAGTGTGGGGACGGGGAAGAAGTGGTCCGGGCTGAGGGGGGGGCTGATGCAACACCGCAAGTGTTGTCGGGAATAACGAATCGCCGCATGGGGGCGCTGTGACTCGTGAATTGGGCCGCGAGGTGGGAAAACTGGATGATGGCCTGTGACGGTACCGAACAACGTAACTTAGTCGAAGACCCGACGTAGGAATGAGCTGGTCGGGCAACACGTGGCAGACTACCAGGCTCAATTGTAGAGTTATAATGTCGTGCAGATTGCCTTTCAAAATACAAACTAAAGTCGAAGACCGGACGCAGGAATGAGCTGGTCGGGCAACGCGTGGCAGACTACCAGGCTCAATTGTAGAGTTATAATGTCGTGCAGATTGCCTTTCAAAATACAAACTAAAGTAGAAGACCCGACGCAGGAATGAGCTGGTCGGGCAACGCGTGGCAGACTACCAGGCTCAATTGTAGAGTTATAATGACGTGCAGATTGCCTTTCAAAATACAAACTAAAGTCGAAGACCCGACGCAGGAATGAGCTGGTCGGGCAACGCGTGGCAGACTACCAGGCTCAATTGTAGAGTTATAATGACGTGCAGATTGCCTTTCAAAATACAAACTAAAGTCGAAGACCCGACGCAGGAATGAGCTGGTCGGGCAACGCGTGGCAGACTACCAGGCTCAATTGTAGAGTTATAATGACGTGCGGATTGCCTTTCAAAATACAAACTAAAGAAAGACCAACAAAATCCCATTGTGCCGAAAAGTAGACTGTTATTGGGTCTACACCCAGGTGATTTAAGTGGATAAAAATGTCATTCAGTTTATCGTCAGTTGGGAGATGATATAATGAAAACTAACAAAAGGAAATTGTAAAATTCGTCAATTAAGACACTTCTCATTCAGTGCACCTCGGGGACACGGGGTTGAATCCCTGCTTGATGGTTGCTATTTGTAATGTAAGTAATCCGTAACGCTTTTGCAATGTACCCACATATGATACTATTTTAGTATGTGTTAATAATGCGCACTTCTGCAGTTAAAATCAAGTCCAATGGAATTTTACTGTGAGGATGAGCGTCGATTGCTTTGTCCCCTCAATCTGTGAAATGGAGAAGCAGTATCCCTTCATATCCCTCCCCCACCCACTCACCCACCCCCCCCACCGACTGTGGTGCCACCTCACACCACTAATACTTGCACCACTTTGGATTTAAAGCTTTCGTGACTGCAGGGATTCATCTTCTTGGTTCTTTCGGTAAAGTCACGTAGAATGGAAATAATAAAAGAATAAAAATGAAACATAATAAAATAATTCTCACGACGTTTCGGCCACAACGCAAGCAGCCGTCCTCAGGTGGAGAACATGTCTGTCGAGAAGACAGAGCCTGGGGTGTTTCATTCAGACTCTGTCTTCTCGACAGACCTGTTCTTCACCTGAGGACGGCTGCTTGCGTTGTGGCCGAAACGTCGTGAGAATTTTTTATTATGTTTTATTTTAATTATTTTATTATTTCCCTTCTACGTGACTTTACCGAAAGAACCAAGAAGATGAATCCCTGCAGTCACGAACGCTTTAAATCTAATTTTTTGTTATTTTACCAGGTAAGGCCCACTGAGCTATATACTGTAGCTCCTTTTCAGAAGCGACCTGGTTATCACAAATGATATCTCGACGATGTGGCTCGTCACGCGGAAATGTATAGCAGCCAAATAATTAATCTAAACACATGCTTATACATGTGGAGGGACACATCTACGCGACCACGGGGAGAACATGCAAACTCCAAATATACAGGCGTCACGGTCGGGATCGAATACACGACCTCCTGTATACCAGGTGTGGTAGTTAACGTCTCGCTACCGTGGTGCCCTTATGAGACTAAGTGCCCAGCTGATCGCGAACATGTCGACCGGTAAACCAATTACTCCAGTTCTCCGTAGTTAATGTTTTATCGCTTATTTGACGTGTGTTTTTGCATTTTCCGTATTTGTTTCATCCTGGGACAGCCCTCTGCTCTATAACCCTGGATTGTCGAGAGTTGAGTGCACTTGCTTCACCCGAGCCACCCACAGGCTGATTGTCGCTTCAAATTGTTGTCAATTTGAATTCAATATTGCTGTAAAGCAGAGATCATGTGACCAATGTTAGCCAATTAAAATGTAAACAAATTATTTATCTTCCATTAAGAAGGGGCATCGCCCGAAACATCACTTGTTATAAATGTTCACTTTAAGGCTGTGTGATTGCCAAACGTGTTGTTTTTCAATTAAAATGTGTCACCATTAGCAGCAAGGTCAGTCACCAATCAGCAGGTTGTACTTTTTACAATGGAGGCAGTTGACTGACAAAATAAAAAAATATAAATAGAATCTAGGAAACAATACATGTTATTATTTTTTTACCATGGAACGCTTTCAATATTTTTTTCCGGAATTTTTGCAAAATGTTCTTACTTCGGTTTTACATATCTAACATAGTATTTTGCCACTTCAAAGTATTTGGGGAGACACGTTTTCTCACCTTGAGAGTTTAAAGTGAACAAAACAGATTTTCGGGAATAGAGATGGATTGCTTTGGAGTACAAAGCTGCAACAAAACAGCAACTGGCATGCTGTCCCCAGTCAGAGAAGCCCACACTGTGAGTTAGCATCTACTGATGCACACCAACTCATCAATTGAAATCGATTCTTATACTCACAATACGTGCATCAAATCGGGCATGTACGAATCAATGATTTCTGATTTTACTCATCACATGGCCATGCTACATTTCGGCTAACTGAGCGGACGCACCCGATTCAGTGAGTCATCACACAACTCACTCCGAGCCCACGTTACACCTCGCAGTTATGGCTTTTAATAGCACAACTTATGCATTTACAATTCTGTGGCCTATTGCTCCAAGCCTCGAACACCCCCAACACCTATTCACACGCGAGTGTGAGGGAGTGCGTGCCTCCACGTACGAGACTGGTTTGATAGTTGCTACGCTGTGAAGAGGGAAACAAAAACTGGGCCGATCGATGCTTTTGCATCATGAAATCACACACCCGTGCATGCACGGAAACAGCTTCACACAAAGGAAACTGTGCCATTGCCCGTCAGATGCACGCTGTGATGATATTGAAGTGCGGGGGTTGTAACGGAGGACTCAAACATGACTATACAATTGCAGCCGTCAAACAATCCGTTCACGGGACATGGTCAATGAAGGCTGCTACCCAAAGTCTCAAGTTCTTTGTATATTTTGCTGTCCTGTATCACAGAAGCCTTCTGTCCGGATTTATGCGAGTTTCAGTGCCACATGATGTTCAACGTCGAAGGTGTAAGCCGAAGCAATTGCCGTCGTCCCTTTACGTAACGTTGCTGAGAATTTTTCAGAAGAGGCAAGCTCTACACATCTGCGATGCACAAAGCGCCATACCTCACACTCAACTCCATCAGCGGAGATCAAGAGGTCATCAGTGTGCTGCCGCGGAAATCAGTCTGTGCTCTCTCTACAGTCTCTTGCTGTTTTCCTCCACAGCACACACTCTGCTTGCTGATATGCCCTGTATAAGTACACAAGGACTTGCCACAACACAGAGCATGGTCAACATAGTGGGGCTACATGTAGTCAAGCACACACACACACACATCCACTGGAAAGCCACACAGCCAACTGCGATTAGCCAACACATATTCACGTTGAAATGGCACAAGAGCAGGTGATGTGGCTAATACCATGATCGGCTACCTTTGTCTCCATTCTGCTGATGTTGACACACTGCACCAGGGGATAATGTAAGGCTGAGACGACTTAGGGGAGGGCCTGGATGAGTTCTGATACCACTTACCACTAATGTCACTAATAGCACATACATATTTAACAAGCTTTAACGAAAAATCCTTATTCATAATTGAATCATAATAACTATTGTTAAATGTCGACACTTGCTCTCCAACACAACGATGTGCTGAAGCTGTACAAAACACTGGCACGTTTGCTCACGTGACAACTTTAGTAATCGGCCATGTTGGGTGCAGGAGGGTTTACAACACGCATTTTACTTGTGTAATCTGACCCAAATATCAATTATGAAACACACACATATATATACACACATATATACACACATATATATACACACATATATACACGTAAAACAAACAATTTTCGCCAGTAATACTCGGTACAGTGTTATGGGCAGTAACATACACAGTAACATACATAGTACAATTGCAGTAACATACACAGTACCATACACGGTACAATGTTATGGACAATCAAACCAAATCTGCTTCCTGCACATGCATTATAGAAACATCAAAGTTATAACAACACGGCGTCTAATAACAAACAAATATGAAAACTTGTAGAAAACATCACACATTCAGCCACATTTTACGGGTCTCGCCACAGCACGATCACAGATGTAGTTCTATTTAAACACCACATCTATCAAAATGCAGATGAAAGGCACAATGTATCAAACAGATGAAAAAACAAAAGGCCTCTGTTTCAAACGCAGTGTATCGGGGAGTAAATTTAAACGGGGGTCACCCGCGGATGAAATTATCCGAACACAAAAAAGAAGCTCACGACGGGGTAACATTCCATAATTATAACAATGTCAGTCTATTGCCCCCTCCGTAGCAGCAGATTAAAATGGAGCATTAATTAACAAAAAAACAACCCTACGCGGGCTTGGATGACAACGGGTCGCGACAAGGGATGAATGTCTGAGAGGACGTCCACGGAGAAGATGGAGCGATTAAATAAACTCCGGTGCAGGAGCTCGATGGACTGTTGCATCACGTGACCATGAGGGATAGCGACGGCCTGAGAAGGGCATCATCCAGCAGTGGATAAATGATTGTTGTTGTTGGCAGTTATGATTACACAAACTTTATAAATGAAATTCAGGGACGAACCTCCGTATCTGACGAAGATCATCATTTTCGGGGACAAACCATAGAGGTGACCCCAAAGCAAATATGACAAATGAGTTTAATAAAAGTTAGAATTCTGATATAATACATATATGTTGAAAGTGAAGATGATATGTTGCGTGAAATAAAAGTCCCTTTCTGCTGAAGAAATACGACCACAACATTTGGAGTCAGGTCTGCGGTTTCCCCACCCGATATTGTGAAGTCGGTTAAACTAAACTGAAATAAAAGGAAAAATGAATTATTACAAAAATTGGGGTTTGTGTTATTGGGAAAGTTTTTTTTTTTAAGTTGGCAAAACTCTTCTACTTTCAACAGCAGTTCCTGAATCGGCACAAAGGTGTGAACCGCATATGAACCAAACAGCAGTAGCACTTGATGTATGCGACAGACAAAAACGTAATAACAAAAGCAACTTTGTTAATCCATTTACTAATTCCCTTTCATTCTCTGGCTGTCAGTAGTTTTAGATCAGAGATTTTAGTGGCAGAAAAATATCGGAGAACGTTTATGTCATTCAAAGGACCTTTATTCGGCTGAAATAAGGGAGTCAGATGGCAAAAGTAGATCCAATTATGAGCTTTATAATAGACATATGTGACTGAAGACCACTTAGTGAAATACTTTCGGAAATGTGGTTGCACTTAGCAAATGTGTTTATGGCGGTGATAGCATTTCAGCAGTACACGGTGCAACTCAAAGGTGGGCTGTATTCCAAAGCCACACAATTATTAAAAACTGTCAATAAGGAAGTTATTTACGAACGTAAAGAGTTATGTATTTTTAAAATTATTAATGGGTCCGTAAGATAAGTCAGGATATATGCGCCAGCATTCTGATTATTTACAATCCAATTATGGGCCCAATTGGTTTATCTGTTTACGCTAATCGAACCCACTTGATTTAATAATTATCAAGCAGATTCAACGTATTCTCAATATGTGAGAAAAAATATGTGGGATCATTTTACAAATGTGCGTCATCCTACGCCGAGACAAACGATTATCCGCTGCAAAGTTGTAGATAATCTGGATTGTTGATTATATTCCTCAGCTAGCATTATCTGTTAACTATCCATCGTCAAATAACATAATGTGAAAACTATCATACACTTTGATGATAATGAGATAAACATACTTTAAACACCGCGTCAGTAATGTACAATGTGGCACATATTACCAGCCCTGCTGCAATTTCAATCGACCCGCAGTACTGCTGCATTACAGCTGTAATGATGAAAATTAACAATGAATTACAAGTGCTATTAATAAAACGGCATTGATTTCAATCTACAAAAAAATGTGTATAAGATAACAGCACTCACATTCAGTCAACTGTGCCTGTATGAAATATTAATTGAATATGAAAATGTGCAATTACAATTTCATTGCTTTTTGGCAATATATTATAAAGACAAATTTCCGGACCAAGTCTTATGCATGCCACATTACTCAAAGACTTCGTCATCAGACTCCAACTCATCAATACTTCGAGACGTAAGATTATCTGATACACTGATACTGTGCACAATCTGTGCCGCTGCTGCGTTATGGAAGCAACGGGCAGTGGCACAGTGCTGTGAACCCAGCAACCTGGGTTCGATTCCTGGCCACAGCTCTCGGTCGCGATATCTAAACCATACTCTTAGTTCTTTCGGTAAAGTCACGTAGGTAAAAAATGAAATTAAAATTAATAAAAATAAAACAATATTAATTTTAATTTCATGTTTTACCTACGTGACTTTACCGAAAGAACTAAGAGTATGAATCATTGCAGTCACGAAAGCTTCAAATCTAGAATTAATATCTAAACCAGTCCCAGACCCCCCTCATTCACCCACACTTGAAGTGAAGAATGGTCAAACAACCCCCACGATCAACGCAGCCGATAATCGAACTATTCGGGTTTGCTGGGCGTACTGCGATACCCACTGTGCCATCACTCCTTCATTGAAATACTCTGTCCAGCTCTTTGTTAATCCACTACTAACCCTCAACGTGTCAGTCATGGGGTTTTCTTGACCAAGCCTCGCCACACTGGTCAGTGTGGGTTTATGAAGGGGGGGTGGGATGGTTGGTGAAGTGCGGTACGCCAACCATTGTACCACTGCTTCACCCACTGAAAGACAATACACCTCATAATATATTCATTTCAAAGAGCCAGAGGTTATGAAAACTGGACAGGTGCCTTCCTATGTGAAAGCAGTGTTTGTCTTCACCTACTTTTCTTTAGAATATACAGCCATTGACGGTGGCGTTAAAGTCGTATGGATACAAGGCTCACGAAACGAACATAACATTTCACATGACAGTTTGAGAATAAGAAATAAGGATTTTAAGGTCGATATTTTTATAGACACCTCCCCCCCCGTCCAGACAACAGCATTGAAAAGGATAGTTTTACGTTCCATCAATATTTCGGGCAACATTATCTGCCGTGTGTTCTTATTTTGGACCCTATCCTTAAGTCGTGCATCGTGGTTGAAGTTCTATTGACAAGGTTCCCTGACACGGTTGCCAGGAAACAATGCCTCGTGCAATTGTTATATTAAACACTATTTAAACTATTTTGTATTTTACCATGTAAGGCCCACTGATCTATATAGCTCCTTTTCAGAAGCAAGCTGGCCACAAATGATAATTCAACGAAGTGGCTTACCACGTGGAAATGTATAGCAGTCAAATACTCTCATCACATGTTTCTAAATGTGGAGGTAAAAACCAGAGGATTCGGAGACAATTCCACGCGACCACGGGGAGCACACGCAAACTCCAAATATACAAGCGTCAGGGTCGGGATCGGACCCACAACCTCCTGTATACCAGACGAAGTAGTTAACATCTCAGTACCATGGTGCCATATATTTGTGCAGGAACAGCAAATTACCCCCTTGTATTACAACTCTTAAATGTCGACAAGTATGGTATTAGATAGACGGCATTTGTAATCCGGCATTATAGTATAGGGCAGTGATGCTTCATGGGTAGTGCATTTGCTGCTCGTTGCAG
Source organism: Lethenteron reissneri (assembly GCF_015708825.2). Taxonomy (NCBI): domain Eukaryota; kingdom Metazoa; phylum Chordata; class Hyperoartia; order Petromyzontiformes; family Petromyzontidae; genus Lethenteron; species Lethenteron reissneri. The sequence goes on along the minus strand of NC_083798.1, from coordinate 14,798,341 downwards.
AAGTTTGAGGTTCGAACCGCCGGCGTGCCCCGGTTAGTAACCGCGGGTGTATGTAAGTATCGTCCGCTTCACGATGGATGTTAAAGATTACCGTGGTGTTATTTTAAAAGATAAAAGGCAACGTGAACTGGCGTCATGGGCCAAATTAGGACAATTATTCGCAAATTACTGGATTGGAACAACCAATAGCAACTCTTTCCCCAACATGGCAGATATATTAATGTCCATTTGCTTGCTGGTGCTTTGTTCACCTTGTGCTGCACAGCTCTGAGACGTTTTGTTCCATCATGAGTGCAATATAAATGCAGATGTTATTGTTATTTACGAGTACACAAAAGCGAATGGAATTTACACCAAAGTCTCCCATGAACGGGAAACGGGGAGGGGCACAACTAGACCAGGGCTACAAGCTCAGGAAGCACCCTCAAAAATTCCAAGCATTTATTTTAAACATGGAAAGGGATGGGGGGGGGGGGTCCCCCAGCCAGCATTACTTTGTGAGGCCCCAAATTTCCCTCAATAGGCCCTGTCCACACACGTGCATAATCAGACGCCCTTGCAGAATTGGCGTCTCGTGAAGGATGGCCAGTGGTTGCGGCAAAGAGGGCATCTTTGACTTGCTCTCGATTTAACAAATCAATCGCTATCAATGGCACGTCCAGACGAAATGGAAGGCAGGGCAGCAGGGCAGCGTCAAGAACACTTGTTCTGGTGGGGCGCGAGGCAGCTTAATGGCAAATCATGCTCTCTCGGTCCCATCACCCACACACACATATAATCAGAGGACACATACAGTGGGCTACAGCATGAAGATGTACACGTACAGCCCTTTTGTCAATCCACCACTGGATAAGGGCGCAGTAACGCTGTGTGCACCATGGGAGATATTTAACCTAACTTTACCACGCGGGCCAGTGCAGGCTGATGGAGGCTGGGAGCATAGATATTGCAGCATAGTACTGTCGTCAGCATCATCGTCATCAGCCATTGTCTATCCACTGCTGGATGAAGGCGACCCCACGCTGTCACTATCCCTCACAGTCCGAGGCTGCTGCCATCAATGACTCTCCTGCACATATGCTGAGCTCATCGCTCCGTCTCCCGCGGTGTCATCCTTTTGGACAAATCCTCTCCTTTGACTGCCAACCCAACACCAGCCCCATCCGCCGACCATCATCCAGAATAACGTGCGGCCAGAAATATGTCTTAAGGAATCCGACGATCAATCTGATCAACATTAAACGGTGCGAAGAATTGCCACCCGATCTTGGTGCAAGGTAACATGCGGTTGACAGAGCGTTACAAAGCAATGTGCCACCGAGGGCAATCCCCAGGGCCTGAAAAAACAAGCAGCCACGGGGAGGGGAATCGGAAGGGGCCCTTGAATGATGAAGGTCTCCGAGTGATGTGCTGTGCAAAATCAGCTGGTATTCTTCACTGGTGCCCCAAAAATCTGTAGTAAAGCCGGGTCCAGTGCCACCCTGCAGAGAGGATCCGACGCCTTGTGTTGATTCCAGGGGTGTGCTGTATGAACCGAAATGGCGCGCGCTGTAACTTTATTCCACTACGTCGCAAAAGCAAAGGACGACCGGATGATAAATGAGGACATTTCCACGGATCTGGTAAAAAAAAACTGTTTGTTGTTGGTACTGTGGAAGTAAAATTCAAGCTTCGGCTTTTATTTTCGAAGACCCTATTTATTTATTTAAGACCTGCCCGGTTTTTTTTAGCAATGCACCAGCTCCAGGAGTTAATGTAAATCAAATGCAATGCTAAATGGGATACAGACTCTAACAGCTGGCATAAGTTCCACAGAGGTTTCTTACGATGTATCAATGAAAAAAATGCATATTGTTTAAGTCACCTGAGATATGATGAGGTAGAGCTATATAGAATTATATGAATTCATATTAAATTATCTCTCTGTCTCTCTTTGTATTATAATTACTCCCCCCACCCTGCCACAAAAAAAACGTGTATAGTTTTAAAATATTGTAGTGTTAGTATCCTTAATTTAACCCAAATCAATATATGCCTGGAAAGACAAATGATACATTTCTCTTTTACAAGGGTGATATGGGTCACCATAATGTAATAATCATACAAATCGAGCCCTAAAACGGCCAAGAAATGCATAAAAATTCTGTATGGAGTGTACAAAATGTTAATTCAAACCCTTGTGATCTCTATTTCAGGTTTCAAGCACATTTTGTTTAACCAGGTGAGAACTCAACATCTCTACTTGCTTCACAGAATGCAAGCAGTGGGTACTTACAGCAGCAAGAGGACGAGAAAGCACACACAGCAAATTGACCGTTGAGACATGGCCAACAGAGAGATCACGTGGGTGAGTAGACTCCAGCAAAACCAGTGGCATAGACCTGAAACAACACAGCCAAGAGCCTGGGATGGAACTATGTGTTTCAGCCACCACTGGTTAAACTAGGTTCTCAAGTCGAGTGAGTAAGTAAATGGGTTCATTGTGGTGAGCAATGATTGCACACAAAATACACCTATAATTATGAAATATTCATTTCAGGTTGATTACAAACACAATATTACCTTGCAACGAAATGAACACTGCTGGCAAGACATACAGAATGTATGCCACCTGACATGCAGAGCTCTTACCAATAACATCGGGTAACCCAACAATATTTGTTTACCTAGCTTGACTGCTGGCCAACACCCAGAGGGTCAAAATCGGTCCAGAGTTTGCTCGCTTGCCAAATCATTTCGGTCTCAAAATCCAATAGGCCAATGCTTATATATGACAGTCTAAATAAGATATAGTTTAAAGTAAGTAATTTTACATGGCCTGCTCTCTAAGACAAGGCAGTGCACTGTTCACTATGGGAGATCCAAAGGATTTATATTTGAATCTCCTAAGGCTGAAAGCACAACTGGAATATAATTGGGGGCGCAAAGAGAAAAAGTGTGGAATCGCAGGATAACGGTCTTATTTCAGTTTGGTATTTCTGCCGATGAATGTGTCAGGGTAGTAACTTAGTGATGGACTCACAGGGAGGGCCAGCTGAGGAAAGTTTCCAAAACGTGCTTAATTTTATAAAGCTTAATAAAATTATTAAATATTTTGGCGTTAAACTATTTTAAGTTGTTAATTTATTTAGATTATTTGTATACATTCTAATCGTTTTCTCATTCCGTATGCATTGCCTCTTATTGGTTTTATGAAATAAATTCAAATTTTAATATTGCCTTCGCAAGTAAGAGTCAAAAGCCTGTTTGAAATGTGTCTACTGAGAGGTAAGTAGGCAAGCGAGAGACATGGCTTAGCACCGGTTTTCAAATTCCTCATGCCAAGGTTGGCTGATAAGATAATTGAGCATTGATTGCCTAACAAAACATTTACATTACATGTAATTTGTATCAGTGGGCCATCGAATGGGTAACTCTGAAACACTTGAGTCGGATGGCTTTTGCAGCACACACAATATGGTGAAGTAAGCAGCGCCGAGCCTGGACAGTGCTTGGATGAGCAACAGCCATGGATTACAGGCGCCACGGTGATGAGATGTTAACTGGTATACAGGAGGTCGAGGGTTCGATCCGGACCCTGACGCCTGTACATTTGGAGTTTGCATGTTCTCACCGTGGTCGCGTGGAATTTTCTCCGAATCCTCTGGTTTTTACCTCCACATTTAGAAACATGCGTTCAGAGTATTTGGCCGCTATAAATTGAGCTATCATTTGTGGCCAGGTCGAGTCTGATAAAGAGCTATATAGCTCAGTGGTAAAATTAAAAAAAATAGTTTAGTTTTAGTTTAAATAGTTTAAGGATTACGGGGCGTTCATTAGGGCGACACTCTAGGCAGCAGGGAACGGTGCAGAAAAAGTCAATGTTGTACTGTATGCTCTATGCTCCTTGTCTTCACAAACCTGTACGAATGAAGTATGGTCAAATAACCCCGATGACCCGCACGGTTGTGGGGAGGCCCTCATCCAGCTTTTATTGAAAAGGGGCTCTTCACGTATCACGGAGAGTCTTCAACATAATGAACTTAAACGACCTCGATGCTAAATTAATATTTTTTGTTAATGCTATGAATACATGCTATCCGGGAGGACCTCTGCGTTTTCACAGTAATTGCTAACTGTGTGTGTTTCAGATACAGTACTTTACATAAATGCGTAGCGTGCAATACACTGACACATGTAGGCTAATGAGAACTGCAAGGTCAGAAGCTACAGTACAATTTCTGCAGAGCCTCTAGAACCAACTACTGTACAGGTCTCCTTCGCTTTATGTGGCTTTGGTTTGTCCGGTTTCGTTTATATGCTCCTCACCTATTTCTACCCAAAATACGCGATATGCGGCATAAATTCACTCATATGCAGGCTATGAGGTCGGGCGTGGACAACACCGTTTGTGTACTGTGTGTACTGCATGTGTACTGCGTGTGCACTGTGTGTACTGCGTGTGTACTGTGTGTACTGCGTGTGTACTACGTGTGTACTGTGTGTACTGCGTGTGTACTGTGTGTACTGCGTGTGTACCGCGTGTACTGCGTGTGTAATGCGCGTGTACTGTGTGCGCGACTCGGCAAGCAGCTGTCTCGTGCGGTTTCGCTTTGGGGGCCCATTTTTGGAATGCATCTACCGTATGAAGCGTGGGAATTTTTTATACAAACGGGGGACCCCAATTGTGATATACTATACCCATCGTATCATGTATCATGTCATCATCAGGCATAATCTATCCACTGCTGGATGAAGTCCTCTCAAGTTTGTTTTGGTTTAAACAGGCGAGAAATCTCAAAGCCATCATAATCTCCCGTGGTCTTGAGATGCGACAATTCCTTCAAGTTGCTGCACACTAGTTCACGTAATCATTCCATCTCCGCCACGGATGAGCTCTCAGATGCGTCCTTTCATTTGGCTGCTGCCACTGCCCGGTTAGGCCTCGACCACCGGCCATCATTCAGATTTAGCAACGCGGCCTGCATGTCCAAACCCACGTTACATCTGTTCTTAGCAGTCAATACGATGTCTCTAACTTACATGTGGTATCGAGCCCGCTAGCTCCCTTTTGTTTCGTCTCGATGTAATTCCAAGCATTGCACATCTCAAATCCCACAAGGGATGGTAATTTCACACAGAGTACAACCTGTTCATTTACCTGTCCACGGGGCTTAAGGATGAGTTGATTTTTTTTTACAAATTTGAATATTAAATATTGAAATATCTCACCGTTTTTTTTTGTTTTACAAATCGCTCATTCTTGAGCTGATGTAAGTACCGCTCTTTATTGCGTTATTGCATGCATTCGGGTGTGCAGAGTTAATAATTGAATTGAAAAAGCCGCTCTTGTTGGCCTTGCCGTGAAAGGGACCCAAATCGGCTCCGACTCCGAGCGGCGCGGCTCGAGGTGACCTCCTGCTGTGCCCGCCGCGTGTGAACCTCGCGCGCATCGTCGGGAGGGGGGTCTCCGGCCCCAAAGACCTGGAACACCGCGACCAACTCACGTGCAGGATCCATCCCTGAGCCTGAGCCAGAGCCAGTTCTGCAACAGACTCAAAAACGGTTGCTGTTCTTTCAGAGAGCCGACTTCATGAGTCAAGTGATGGACTTGACTCATAAGAGTGCGCAAAAACAAATGTTCTTGCTTGCTTACTTAATAGTCTGCGGTGGTGCTTTTGGAAGTAAAGTAAATACACGGCGTGGTCCCGCGTGCGAGCTGCGTTTGCGATGAGCGGCTTGGCTGGCTGAACTGACGCAGCAACAAGGCTTGCCACTTCCGTCCAATTATTATAACTCTAAATATTCCATATTAAAAAAAAGGGTGACGTCCCCCTCCCGATGAGTCTGAGCATCACCGCGTGTCGTCGTCATCACCGTCGTCATCATCATCTTCGACAGCAGCAGCAGCAGCCGTGATCTATCGACTGCTGGATTAAATACTCTCAGAAGTAAATCATAGAGCGTGTGGCATTGTGCTCTGCGTGCTACGGCCTCCCCCCGCTTTCAACTTTAGGATTTCGTCGAAACGCCCTTCTCTATGCGTCTCATCATCACAGTTTGCATGTTCCATCCACTGCTGGACGAGGACCCCCCCCCCCTCCCACTGAGCCGTCACCATACCTCACGACGCTGCGATAACAACAACAATATACCCAGCATCCATCCGCACGCGAGATCCTTTTATCGCTCCCATCTCCGCGAAAGATAGTGAACGTCCCCTCCTCCGGCACTCTCTCTTCCCTTACCCTTCCTTGGCCCCCACTCGGATGCGAGGAGTCTCGATCACCGCCAGCCATCACCATCATCATCCATCGACGCATCCCGCCCAAACCCCACTCACTTTTCTCAACGGTCAATATTATGCCACTACAGCCGCGTTACGTGTTCTCTAATTCACGTTGTTCACTCTTTCAGCCTCCCAATGTAAATCCGAGCGTGTCGACGGCGATAGTGCAGACCAATCGCAAGGTCTTGAAGACGCTGCATTGAAGTTCAGTAAAAAAAAAGAAAGCGCATCAGTTTCCCGGTCCGCTCATAAACGTATTACGTCTTAGTCGTGAGACCCATGCGGCTTTTCAGACCAATATTAACTGGCAGCATTTGCCGACAAAAAAAAATACGTGATGAAAAACTCATCAGCCGACCCTGTTTGCTAATACAAATACATGTCCGTCTGGGTTTCCCATATTTTCCACAACAAATATCATGAGTTTGTAAATCAATTGTATCACGCTGTGACATTGTGTATATAATTGTTTTTTTTCATTGGGTCATTTATCACAGCACACAGACAACATGCATGACATGTGTGTGTTATGTGTGTCCGGCCCTGTATCAATGCGGTGTGTTTGGTGTGGCGAGTGACTATGTAATACCGCATCATTGACGACAACACGGTCTCTCATTGCGCGACAGTGTGAATAGGCAATTAACAGTGGTTCGTTGTACTCGTTCTCCGAGTTTACGAGAGGTCTCTACAAGTCTTGATATACCGATATGAGCACGTGCATTGCAGTCACATGTCACACGGGCCACATGTATACAGTCAATAAATTAGCTGAAACGCAGCGTATAATTCACGGTACAACGTGCGCAAACATAAACATGCCACACCGTGCATAATATACACACACACATATTGACTGACATACAGACTACATATTTATTCTCCACTCATACTTGCGAACGCATGCACGCTTGTGCTGTGCCATCATTTCCATATTCACATACACGCGCACACATACAAAGATGACCCGCATAGCCTACACAGGCTGCCGGGGCAAGTGCTGTTCTCGAGTACCCCCTATTCAAGTGCTGTTAGCGAGTACACACCCGCGCGCGCGCGCGCACACAATAAACGCACGCACAAGAGACACAGGCACACACACGCGCGCGCGCGCGTGCACGTCACCTTTCGCTCGTCCTTGTCGTGGGGTCGCCTGTGCTGCTGCTGCTGCTGCGAGTCTCCGGTCTCCTTGTTCACAGCCGACTCGTGGGGCACCGTTGAATTCGCCGGGGCACTGATAGGGGCAGAGGGCACGGGGACAGGTCGAGTAGGGTTAGGGGCAGACGTTGCTGCTGGCTGCTCCTGGAGCTGCTGCTGCTGCTGCTGATGCTCGAGTCCGTTGCGCTGACAATGAATGATCCCGGCGCCTCGCTCTGCCTCGCCTGCCTGCGCGGACAGCCTGCTCATCACCACCCTCCTCCTCTGTGCCGGGACGCACCCTGTGCCTCGGTGACCCCGACCAACGCCCGCCCGCGTGCTGTTGCGAATAGACAGCAAGCGCGAACACACTCCTCCTCCTGCTGCCTTTCACTCCCTCCCTCCTCCACTGCGCCCCCTCTACTCCACCCCAAGTAACCCCCCCACCAGCACCACCACCACTACTACCACCGTACCCCAGCCCCACACAGTATACCACTCACACACACGCACCCCCTGCCTCCTCTTACACCACCACAACCACTACCACCGAACTACCACCACAGCGTCTCCCCACCACCACCGGAACCCCCCACTACCACTACCCCCCCCCTATCAGCACGACCGTGATCTCCCCCCACAACGCACCACCGACCACACGCACAAAGCACTCTCGCTCCACGCCCTCTTGGCCAAGTGCTCCTCCCTTTATCACGCCCAAAGCCACGAGCACCGCTCCACACACACAACCACCCTACACCCCAACCACCAACCACCCCGAGACAACCGGTTAAGTCAAGAGTACAGCGTTAAACAACCAACCCCTTCTCTCTCACTCTCGTTGTGTTCCCGCGTGCGACTGACTGTGTTTCAGTGACACGCACGCACAGACGCATCCTCTTCCCACTCCACCCCACCCACTCCAATGCCGGCCCATGACCTCCCCCTCGTATCCCCGGAATGGATGCACTGATGGATGATTGGGTAGATAAATAAGTCATTGGAAGAATGAGTTCAATGATGGGTGGGTGGGTGGATGAATGAGTTAGATGGCTGAATGATGAGTGAGGGGATGGATGAACGAGTGAGTAAATGGATGTATCAATTAGTGAATGGATGGATGGGTGGGTGGAGTAATGAGTGAATTGAAAGTTGGCTAAATTAGTAAATGGTTGGGTGAATGAGGGAATGAATGCATGGGTGGATGGATGAGTGAATGATGGATGAACGAGTGGAAGGATAATTGAGTGAATCTACCACAATGGGGCGCTTGGGGGCGACTCTGCGCTGCTGTCCACGCAGGCGCGCGTGAAGCTAACCGTGTCATGGGAGGTGTGGGGGGGTGAATATCAGTATTATTATCAGTAATGATCAATCCACTGCTGAATGAAGGCCTCCATAAGCTTCTTAGCATCGCTCACGGTCCTGAGATGCAGCAGTCAGTCGAGCGCACGCACATGCGCTGATTTCGTTGTAATATTGGAGCGCGTTCCCTCCTTTGAGCGACTTTTCCTCCTTCCGTGTCGACCACCGCCCGTCATCCCTATCTTGCAAAGTGTCCTGCTCCCAAGCCCCTATGAATTGAACAATCTTAACAGTCAACGTCTAACACCGTTTTGAGACTAGGCTCAAAAGAAAGTTGTCTCTGGTGTAGACCAATCAGTTTCAAAGACAATGCATATATGATCAGAGTATGTTTTTTTTGTTGCATTCTGACCACAAGTATTGTGGTTAATGCAGACATGATTCCTTGTAAAAGGTTTCAGTTTGGTGTTTTAACATCTTAACACAGCTGCTTTGTTGCCATAAAAAAGGGGAAAACCTATTCTCAGTCAACATTATGTCTTTCACTATGCCTATGTTCTCTGATTCATTTTGATGAGTAGCGGATAATCGCGGAGAGAAATATGGAGTGATGTATTCTCGAAATTACATTGAGACAAACCAGAGAGATCTAAGAGACATCCATCTCATCGTGTGCGTAGGAATTGATTTTTTTTCTAGATTCGTGTATGCTCTCTGTGAACGGGGGAGCGGTGGCGCCGTGGTTAGAGCACTGCGCTACTAAACCCAGTCATCTGGGTTCACGTCCCGTCCATGGCTAACGTCAATGGCGAGTAATATCTGAAACCATTCAGTCTTGAGCCCCAAATTTCACCAAACCATGGTAAAGTATGGTCAAGCAACCCCCATGACCCAAGCAGTAATCAGCAGTTCATAGTTATTACAATGAACTGTTTGTACTGAATGTAGCCGCCAGATACCGCTACATTCACAATGTTGAAAAGTGAATACAATTTTTTGAGGATTCGTGAAATCGAATCGTAAATAAGTCGATGGATTAAAAGAATTCCGACCTTGAATCGCAATGATTAATTCAATTGTTCTGGGTGATAATTGGAGCGCCTTAATCGTACACTCGTGGTCTGTCCCCCTGAATACCTCCACCCATTGATCAGCGTGGCGAAGTATGGTCAAATATGGTCACACAACTCGCAGCTGGTCGATTCATCCAGTAGTGGATTGACAAGGGGCTATTAAAACCAAGCCGTAGACTCACGAATGTGTCACGTTTTCGGGTCGGCCACACAGCACAAACATATCCATTATTTGCCTAAGTTTTAAAAATAAACGCAAAATTAGCGTGAATAATTGCTCTTCTAGCTGAGCTAAAGTGCTTTTATGTGAACAGCGCATCGTCAGAATTCCACGAGTGTCTCTATCACGGGTGGCATGGTGACATCAGCGTTTAGACACGGCTCATAGGCCAGGTCATGTCAAATTAACAACAGAACAGCAATTATTACCCTACAACCAAGTACACATCGCGACGAACGTGCCCGATTTCGGAAGCTAAGCAAGGTCAAGCCTTGACAAATAACCCGCACGACGTCCCCCCATCCCCCCCTCCACCCCCCGCCATGCGGGTCGTAGGGGTTATTGTTTGACGCTGGTCAGTGCGAGTTCGGCAAAGGTGCGCAGCAATTAGAGGTACAAACACAGAACCAGAGAACAGCCGTGGATTTCGCTGCTGCGTTGTCCTTGTGTGTCCATCACTCATTCCCGCAGCGCTCTGGCAGCATGTCTGTGCTGAATAAGTGGACCACTTATACAAGCGCTGTCCAAGCCCCAACCTGCTTAGCTTCCGAGATCTGACGACACATTGGGGGGTGGTGGTGGTGGTGGTGGGGGGGTATTCTGAGCGATTTCGTTCCACAGTGGAACGGGGAGGAAAATGTGACGAGTTTACAGAAAGATAAGCGTCGCAGCATCAATACACCCACTTAGTACACATCAATATTGTATTGATGTCAAAATATACCACGATGTATTTTCGTTACTAAAAAAACCCCATTATTTTACAAACAAGTTTCCCTTTTATATGAGATTGGAAGCGGTTTATATTTGATGGGGGGGGGGGGGGGTTGTCTTCCCATTGTTATGACGTTTGTGTTTTTCGGCCTCGTATATCACGAGACGAAGGACGCATTCGGATCTCTGGCAGAGCACTGCAGCGGTTCGTGTTGTAGAAGAACGGCAACCGATATATTACAGAGCAACCTCTCACTTCCTTTTAAGTGACCTCTGTTCCACACAGCAAGGGGCAACACTTTACACTGAATTCTTTACGCTTGAAGGTGAAATTTAGCCAAATAAAGTGCAAAACCAAATTTAAGACGATGCTTTTTTAAAAAATCAGTCATTGTTCCAGGCTTAGACCGTCAACTATCTAACCTTGAGAACCCAGCGTACGCCTTTTGATGCACAGGGGCGGTTATCACTATGGGGTTCCCTTGGCTAGACTGAAGGGCACTGGAATGGTTGAGATGAGATGTAATGTAAGGTAGGGTGCTTCGAGATCCTAAGCCATTTAAGCGCGATGTACGTGAAATCAATCCTCCATGAGCAGGTTTCATCGTTACATGCGCCTGCCTGGATTCGAACCCAGGATCTCAGCGGCGTGGGCTCAGTGCTCCGACCTCTGAGCCGCCTGCAAATTGATGTCTTAGGGACTGTGACACGCAGCGAATGGGGCAACCCATGCGTCAAGGAATGGAGTGGGACACGCACATAAGGACGGAACGCAATCAATGCAACAATTCACACCTCAATTACATGTGATGCTGCCCGGGTCGTAAAAGCTGTATTTCTCAGAGGGGGGGGGGGGGGGGGGGGGGGGTGCAGGTGCGGGTGAGTGTGGGCGTTGTGGTTGAACTTGCACATAAAGATTGTGACCGATGTTGTGTTCCCAAACGCGAGAGTGTCGCTGCAGGGCAAGACTAAATTACACACTGCTCCACTGCGGCCTCCTTGTTTGTGATCGGAGACGATCTCCAAGTTGCCACTATGTCTCGCCAAGATATTCCACGGATAATTTCAGGTCCCAAGCTTGGAAATAGTACAATGAGAGACAGAACAAGGAACAAATGGATCACAGCACATACGCTGGGTTAAATTGACCGTTCTGCCTGTTAAGACAAGGGAGGGGGGGGGGGGGGAGTTTGGCCAGAGTGCATCACGGCTTGATGGGATTCAAGCCAATGGTCTAGAATACGGCAATGAAGCAGTGGCAGCCAAGCGGAGGAGGCGTGGGGGGGGGGGGAGACGTGCCTAAGAGTACGTGCACCGAGGAGATGGAGCGATGTAGTCAGCTCGTTTGCATGTGCGATTTCAACAATTGCGCCTCAGGATCGTGTGGGGATGACGACGGTTGGGATAGATTTATGATGCTTGACATTACACTGAGATGGGGAGAGAAGAACACGTGGATAGGGCGACACAAATATATATCAGACGTCGCATTAGTCTTCATGCAGCAGTGCGGTGACCAATCCCCTAACGGAAACCCTGGAGAAGCCGATCTTGTTGTGTAGCTGTTCTAAATTAATGAACTCTTTCGTTGGATCCAGCAGGAGCGGCTTCATCGTGGCCTGGCGATGCGGGCTCAATCCCCCCTCACCCTTGAACTTTCGACTGGACCATCACTCGCGAGCGGCGTGCGGTGCCGGGAGCATATTGGCACGGCAACGCTCTCTGTGTTCGTGTGCGGGCCCATTAGGGCTGCGACGATGCATCGATTCGTGACATTATACTCGTAGATGTTGTTGTTGTTTCGATTTAAAGCTTTCGTGACTGCAGGGATTCATCTTCTTGGTTCTTTCGGTAAAGTCACGTAGAAGGGAAGTAATAAAATAATAAAAACAAAACATAATAAAAATAATATAATAAAATAATATTTTATTATATTATTTTATTACTTCCCTTCTACGTGACTTTACCGAAAGAACCAAGAATATTCTTTGTTGTTTAAAATCGCAATGTGTTGATATATTTGGTATGCGTTAGGTTTCACTTGAATCTCGCAAGCCACCATAATTCGCGAGCTACATTCATCACAGTGTTAGAAAACATCGATTATTGTATCGAAACGCGAACAATGCTTTCCGACAATTCATAAGAATCACACACGAATGCACCTTATTCACGTCAGCCACAACCGTACAACCCCTCTGCCATCTCTATCAATTGATTATAAAAAAAAAAGCTTTAACAGCTCCTTTTCAATCCGCTACTGGAGAAGAAAAGCCTGCCCCACGCTGTGTCGATCGCGGTGGTTGTTTGACCATACTTCACCACGCTGGTCATTGCAGGCTGGTGAATCGATCGAGGTGGGTGGTGGGGCGGCTGGGACAGTGTGTTCAGATATCACTTTGTGTGTTGGCCGGGGTCTGGAATCGACTACAATTGGCCGGCGGCATCGCTCGAGGCGCTATCCAACCGCTCCACCATCACCCACCGCGACTATTGACGGGTGAAGTTTAGCGACTGGTCTCTAGTGGCTGCTCGTAGCGCATCGGGGATTCCCCAAGCCGGGCAACTCAAGAGGCAAGCGGTGTCTCTATGATGACGGTCACGCTGACATAGGCTCCTTATTTACAGACAGTCTGAAAACAGGATGGCTTTTTATTATGTGTGCAATATAACACGCGCTTGTAGGGTATTTTAACTGCGTGTATATTTTTAACAACACTCAAATATAATAACAAATTACATGCACAGCAAATTAGATGTATTCTATACGAAATGAAAAAAAATACTTGAATCTGTTAATACGTGAATACCAATGGTTTAATTATAAATGCAGGAAACCCCCACAAAACTGCCACGCCAGCAGTTTGACTTTCATGAAAACTTTTGTGCATGAAGAATGCAATAACCTTGAAAATGAATTATGAAACAGTTGAACAACAAAGAGCATAAAACGCTATTCTCTAATTAAAAATCACGATGGAACCGGAGAGCAAATCCATTTTTTCTCAAACATAAAACAATTCAATTTCTCATCAATGGGAAACAATGCTCGCGTGCATTCCGTATTCATAAATATCATGCTTACTATAATGTCACCCTTCCACGGCATGTATAACAAGGTAAAGGTGCAGCCCTGCAATTTCTTGCTCATGCCATTCTTGGCGGAAGGGCTTCCACACTTGAAGCTAGAGAAACCCGATCGAGAGGGTTGGCACCAGACGTCTTGGAAGAGATGGGAGCGTCCGCAAGTTTTTTTTTACGATTAATCTAAACCATTTTTTAAGTAATATTTATTTTACCAGGTAAGGCCCAATGAGCTGCATAGCTCATGTTTCAGAAGCGACCTGGCCACAAATTATAGCCCAATGAAGTGGTTTATCATGTGGACATTTATAGCAGCCAGACACTTTAATCGCATGTTTTTAAATGTGGAGGGAAAAACCGGAGGACCCGGAGAAAAATCCATGCGGCCATTGGGAGAGAGACACGCAAACTCTAAATATGCAGCAGGCGTCAGGGTCGGGATCGGGATCGAACCCACTGACTTCCTCCATATCAGACGAGGTATATATCTACGTGACTTTAACGAAAGAACCAAGAATATGAATTCCTGCAGTCACGAAAGTTTTAAGTCAAAATACAGACGAGGTAGTGGACATCTCGGCACCGCGGCACCCACTTTTAACCCCACTCCACGCGACCGTCTGATCGACTCACTGTGGTGTTTCCCGTTCTACTGCCGGATGAACAAGAAACGTTCGCCACTGTTTCAACTGCCGCGCCTGGAGGTCGAATCGGCGGCATCTGGATTGCAAATACATTATGCTCACAACTACACCACGGAAGCATCCATCCATCCAGTACATCGACAAGAGTGACCGAGTGGCTGATGACATTTCTACTCAGGTTCGAGGAGTATAAAGCTGAAATTCGGCACAAATATACTACCGCACTGTAGTCAATTGTACGCTTTTAACGAGAAAAATCCTAAACTCGTCATATATGTTGGAGCTTCCCCCACACACAAAAAAACGTCAAGTGGTTGACAGGTTTCACTCATAGGGCAATCTCAGCCGAAAGTTCTACACATGATATCAAGTATATATCATCATAATTGGTTTTTTACCCTTCTATCTGGCAACAAAACTGACACCTTTTTACAAGGAGTCATGTTTGCATAGACCACAATACCTGCAGTCATAATGCAAAAAAAAACATAACTCTGATAATGTTGTGTTTTTTGTTTGCATTATGACTGCAGGTATTGTGGTCTATGCAAACATGACTCCTTGTAAAAAGGTGTCAGTTTTGTTGCCAGATAGAAGGGTAAAAAAACAATTATCATATTTTTACTGGCAAATGAGGTTCCCATAGTATATATCATCAGTGAACCAAACAATTAACCTCCCTTGAAGTATGACGCTCAAGCCAATACGAAGCCACATAGCTCGTGTGACTGGTACTCTGTACAATAATAACTAACCTCACAGCCCTTTATTAATCCACTGCTGGATGGAAACATCACCACTCTGCATGTGTCGGCCATGGATGTTGATTGACTATACTTCACCACAATGGTCAATGCTGATTTAGTGAAGGGGGAGACCAGAGTCGATTTAAACATCACTCGCCAAAGATGTTAGCCTTGGGCAGAAATCAAACTCAGTTCGGCGCCGTGATTCCTGGCTGCCATCGCTGCGCACCATGCAGCATGCCGTATGTTCGAGGTCACGTTGGTTTCACGATGCCATTAAGAAACAACGGAAAGGGGGAACAAAGCGCGGCGTCGCTAGGAATGCTGATGTCTCTTTGCTAAAGCGAAAGCCGAAACTTCCCAGACTTGGGAGTCGAGCGTCGCGCCGTGGCCCAATCGACCTGCGCGTTCACGCACGGCTGCCCCGTGTCGCGCCTGTGCAGGAGACATCTCCACAGACCGAGCGCCGAGGCGATGCTGCTCCGCCGACATATAACCATTGTGATTTATTATTACCCAGGAAGGGCCTCCCGAGTCTCATGACTGGTTGTTATTTTTTTTTTCATGAGGGTCCTGCCAGCTTTTTCACGGGCAGGAGCAATGAGTAATTTTTGTTTTATTCAGACTTTGTAAATTTGGACCGTGACGCCGGCACACAGTGGCATGCTGGACGTATGTGCACAAGAGCTTCGCAGCTTATCGGATTCCTCAAGGATAAATACATATAGAGATTCTGATACTCTTGGGAATGACGTCACGGGATCTCTAATGTCCACTGTGAAGCAAAAGGGCCGTGTTATTATGGTTAATGCATGCGTGGTATTAACCAGGGCGGTCGCTGGAATCGAACCGTGAACCTACTTATAAACCCTCTGTCCAAAGCATTGTAGGAAAATAGGGCACAGTAATAGAGGATTATGTAACACAAAATAATCATTTGCGTCGTTGAGAATACAAATAACGACGTAAATTACGTCGTCATTTATATAAATATAACATCGCTCGTTATTATGTTGTGTTTTATCACGTAGAATGTTGCGTTGAACTATAAGACCCATATGTTAGAGAGAAGGGCCTTGCCTACAACATCTAGCAGTTGGCCCGCGTTGCCGCAAGCAAGCCTGCCCGCTGATGAGATACCGGCTCAGAGTTTGGTTGCGTTAAGCCAACGGTGCTGAATTTATGCGGAGACAGACATATGGAGATGCACTGTTTGACCATGTTTTGCTACTTATATTCTCAACAACGATGCAAAAAAAGTATGATGTTGTGTACAACTCATACAGCTCATCATAAGGAAGAGCATCGGTTTTGATCAACATTCTAGAACACTCTTACCTGAATGAGTTTGACACGCCACATCCATCTCGTGTTTGTTTCCATATGTTTGTTTCGTAAACCTGTTCACATTATTAGAGTAATATAGGCCTGGTACAGAAATATCAGGTCATTATTAATATGCGCACCTTGTTCCAGAGTGGCAGTGCCTTACGCCGAAAGTCTCTCCTCCAAGCCAGCCGAACGACATTTCGGAAAATATCGAGCGAGAAATTAAGCCCTGCGTACGCCATTATCATTAGCCATGATCCATCCACTGTTGGATGAAGGCCTTCACAAGGCCGACGGCCGTCCTCCCGAGCGTGTCGTCCCAACGATTGATGACGTGTCTTGCCGCAGCCTATACTCGCTTTTCCTAAAGACAGCGATGTCGCACGCTGACTCTGACCCGATCCGCCCCATGCACCCACAAAAGCAAAACAATGTGATGTCTCCAATGTGCGTATGCTCTTTAACCCACGTGTGTTCCTCTCAACCCCAGTGCCATTCCAAGCATGCCCCATCTCCACGCTGCTTTGGGTACTTATCACCTTTTCATCGTTTTTCTCTGTCAGTGTTCATCCGTCTTTCAGGCAACGTGCACCGGTTAAACGCTTTCTTCTTTCACTTTGTGGTTAATACACGCGTGGTATTAACCAGGGCGGTCACTGGAATCGAACCGTGAACCTTCTTACAAACGCTTTCTTCTTTGACTTTGACCACATCCTGACCATCTCCCCGTATGCGTCCGCATCGACGTGCATAACAGGTGTGGAAGGTTTCGGGGCTAAGTCGTGCGCAGCAGACGTCGGGTACATGTGTGCTCTCAGGCAACAATCATTATAGTAACTATAATCCTTATAGTAAATATAAGATTGTTTAATCTCAAGACCACGATAGATTATGACGGCCTTGATGGTTTTCACCTGGTTGAACCAACAACAAAAACTTGAGAGGCCTTCATCCAGCAGTGAGTAGATTATGGCTGATGATGGCATGATACGATGGGTAGAGAGTATAGGGGAGATGGAACGATGCGATCAGCTGCTGTGTTACAAGGTGCTTGGTGGATCGTTACATTGCATGGCCAGTGCGAGGTGGTGACGGCTTGGGGAGGCATTCGTCCAGCAGTGGAATGATCACGACTAATTATTTGTTGAAACATTTCTGACGTGTTGATGGTACGAGGGATACGCTCTCATCCTTTCAGATATTCTACAACTCCACTTGAAAATAACACAAGTGCACAAAAGTTGACTCCATTTCTGGACTTTGTTTTGTTAGTTTTGGCTTTTGTCAATTTGGTGACCCACTTCACCCTCGCAATTGAGACGATCCCGGTCTCTTGGGTTCTCGCCTAGTTAAACAAAATCAACTTGAATGTATGAACGGGCAAACCGGTTTTGATTTTTATGAGCACTCTGAAACAATTTCCCGCAGGATTTTATTTTTGTTGCTCTGCTTTTGTGGGATGCACCGTGTGTATTGTGCTTGTGCATACTTGTGGGGAGCGGTGGTGTGGCGGTTAGCGCTACGCTGCGCTACGAACCCGGCCACCCGAGTTCGATTCCCACTCACGGCCAACACCAGTGACGATTATCTGGACCGGTTCTGGGCCTCCCCTAGGTCGACTCAGCCTCAAATTAATACTTGGTGCGGTGTCTGAACATCGCCACTAGGGAGATGAATGCGGCCCGGCGTGGTGCTCGCCACTCACCTCCTCGTGTTCCGTGCCGGCCTTCATAGGTGCTCGCTAACAGCAATTGCCCCAACAGTCTGTCAAGGCTATGCGGGGGGTCTTTGTTTTGTATCCGTACTAGGACACACGTACGCCATGTCCTGGGAGGGAGTCGTCCCGTGCCCAATTACGTGTGTCACTTCACTTTGCGCCTTTGTAGTCAGCCAGGTCAAAGTTATCTTACGCCACCGTAGAATGTGAAGCAGTGGTGATCGCGCTGCGTTACGAACCCGCCCGCTTGAGTTCAATTCCTGGCCACGGCTGTCGCCGCCGGCAAAGTGATACCCCAGGTTCCTCAGCCTCCTCCAACCCTCACTGACCCCCGCGATGAAGTAAGGGGCCGTCCATAAATGACATCACGCACCTAGGGGGGGGGGGGGGGTCAGACATTTGTGACGATGTGTGACGAGGGGAGGGGGGTTTGAGAAATGTGACGTCACATCAAAATGCGCAACTTTAAATAAATATAGACAACACGTTCTACTAAATTAAATATACTTTGTAATAAATGTTTTCTCCTACAACATCAGAGTGCAGCGCCACATTAAATACGCACTAAAAAGGCAATAGTTTAAAGCGATTTGAAGCATGTTTTATTTTCAAAATGTAAATATGGTTTGGGGGGGAGGGGGAAGAGCTTTGTGACGTCATATTTGAGGGGGGGGGGATCTGATTTTTTGTGACGCCGTGTGACGAGGGGGGGGGTGTCAAAAATCGTCCAAAATCGCGTGACGTCATTCATGGACGGCCCCTATGGTCAAAGAACACCCATGCACGATATGGCATGGATTGGGGGGGGGGGCTTTATTCAGCATGGGTTGGGAATGGGGCTGTAAATTGTTATTACTCCGCCACTCTCGACCCAATAATCTGCCTCAGCTATCTCTCTCTAAGATGATAGTTGCTCTAAATCAGTGGTTATTAATGTTTACCGCAGCCTTACAAGCCCTTTGGTTCTCAATCGTAAAAAAATATGTAATGTTAATAAATACATAGGGTTGCTGAAACAAAGTACAGTAAAACCTTGGATTGCGAGCAGAATTCGTTCCTGAAACGTGTTTGTAATCCAAAGCACTCGTATATCGAAGCACTCGTATATCAGGTGTGATCACGTGACGCTCGGCAGACAAAGCGTATACACGTACTACTCGTATTGCAAGACCTCGCTCGTTAATAAAATTAATATTTATTTCAAAAAATTTGCTCGTCTTTCAAAACACTCGCAGACCAAGTTACTCGCAATCCAAGGTTTTACTGTCGTTGGTCTTACGTGCCCGTGCTTAATTTGTGTTTCGACGCACCCCCAGGGGGTGCATGCACCCCACCCACTTGGTCTACATCAACATCCGCCATACGAAGAAGAGTATTCTTCTCATTATAGCAGCTGACAATGCCGCTGTGGAAACGAACGCCCTTTCAAATAATTTGCGGCTGCGTCTGAATCGGTGGTTCTTGGCAGTTTCCCACGTAACTTTACTGCTTTGTCGTCAGCAGTTTAAAAGTTGTTCGCCCACATACCGAACTTCCTTTAGATTGCCCCCTGTTTACATAGCACTCGCATGCGTTCGTGTCGGTACTCGTGTGTGTGTGTGATATGAATGGCCGTGTTTTGCGTTACTTGCGGGGTGTGATGTAATAGCAGCGGTACGAACCCAGCCACCCCAGTTCGATCCCTGCTCAGCCTTAACTGAATACACGGTGCGGTGTGTAAGCACGAGCACTGGGGAGACAAAGGCGGCCGGGCGTGGTTGCTGACCACCAACTCTGTCGTGTGCCGTTCCAGCCTTAACAAGTGCTCCTCTAATAGCACTTGTTCCAACAGTTTTTTCAAGGCTATACGGGGGATATTTATATATTGCGGGGAACAGTATATATAGTTTATATCATGACGCATTCACAGAGCTATGTGGAGTGGAGCGGAGTGGGTTCGGCATTGCGCTATAAATACGACGGGAAGAGCTTAAAACCCACGGCTCACATCAGTGGCGAGTGATAACCAAACCGGCTCTGGGTCCCACGCTTTTCGGCAACCCTCACTGACCAACTTAAAGTATGGACACACATCCCCAATACCGCCAGGATCGGGAGATCAATAACTGATTTTTGTGTTAAGTTTGTTGTCCTTCCCCCGCACCTCCGATGGGCACGGTTGACTGAGTACGGTACGAAAGAAGTTCAACAGACATATCCTGTATCTTCATCCAGCATTGGATTGACAAAGTGGCTATCAGTTATAATGTAATCTGAGTTTTCCTTCAGTGGAGATACATGTCTTTGAAGAATTGCCACAGGCAGTATTAAAATGTACCTGTAATAGTGTATCAGTGGTTCATTGTGATTTAAGTAGATTGATTTGAGGTGCGTGAATCATTTGTGAAAGAATAATGATGTTATCTTGTCATGATGGTATGATGGGATTGCCTTGTATGTTTTGCTACCGAAGACACCTATATAGATACCATGTAATCGTGTATGTTATGTCCAACAAAACTCTGAGAATTTAAAATATTGCTTTGACTGTCAGGCAATGAACATATAGTAGGGCAGGTGCATCTCCGATGAGCATGGTTGGCTATGTACGGTGCAAAAGAAGTTCAACATACATATGTATTGACCTTGACAAAAACTGGATACAAAAATGACATTGTAAAAACTGACGCGGTACTCATACAGCAGTTGGCATTAGAAGGTCACTTAAAGGCATCTTCAAGAAGTAGTTCTGTGATGTCCGCTTCCATGGACCGTGCGCCAACAAAAGGGGACGCTCTGCTCTCTCTGCGAGAGCTCCGATTGGATTATTCACCTCATGACACGACTCCCAGTGCACAATTAGGATCATACTGGGGAAACGGACAATAAAAAAAATAACAACCCCAAAACCATTTTATGCACGTGTAGTGTAATAGCGCCGGCTGGTGGACAGCGGAGGCAACTGTGGTGGACAGACAGTGCACGCGCCGGTGAGGGTGTGCACGGTGTGTTGGCAGAGAGGAGGAACTCGGGCAAAGGTCACAGAGGACCCCATCGGGAGGCCCCTGGAACCTGCTGGCGGGTTCGAGAAGGGAGGTGCCGTCAGGGTGGAGTCAGGCCGCGCTGGGAGCTTAAAAGGAGCCGAGAGTGGGAGCTCGAGGCTGCCGGTTCTGGGAATGGACTCGTCTCGTCGTTGCTGTCGTCTCCGTTAGCTATTGCGCTATGAAGGATAGCAGTTGGCTATGTCAGTGTTAGACGGCGAGTGTTGTGTGCAGGCTAGGCTGAGCTACTGTGGAGAGTGTGCGGACGAGACCGTGGGAGTTAATAAAGAAGGTGCCTCCTATAAACTCTGTCTCTGAATCGTTGACACTACACACGCATTTATTTAGATGCACTCTACCAGGGGCGACCTGGCCAAACATGATAGCTTATCGAAGTGACATACGTGTGAATGTTTAGTCAGAGCCAAATGGTCTGAGAATATGTTTCTAAATGTGGAGGGCAAAACCGGAGGACCTGGAGAAAAATCCACGCGACCAGCACAGGGAGAGAGAACACGCAAACTCCAAATATATAGGCGTCGTCAGGGTCGGAGATCGATCTCACAACGTTTTGCGTACCAGGCGAGGGAGATAACATCTCGCTGTTTAGGACACACGTCTCTTGCCTGTGCATTTCCATAATCACAAAGTGTTCCATTGTGTCTAGCAGGTCTGCAGAGATGGGTGACGTATTACTGCTTCAGGACCTTGTGGTGACCATGGATGAGGAGGCGTTGCCCCTCAACTTTGGCGTACGTTCATTCATCTTCGATCGGAGTGGATGGTAAGCTGCATGTGCAACGTCTGCATATAAATTACATTAGACTAAATTGTGTTTGCCTCTAGTTTGTTGTGATAGCTGTAAATGTACACAAGATGCATGTACATTTTCTTTTTTAATACAGCTTTTCTAAAACCCAGTTAATAATTGGTATGTAACGATTCATTCCACCCCGGCCATCAATTCAATGCATTATCATAATTTTTGGTCACAAGTTATAATTTTTTTGTACATTTTTGACCATCTTGTTCATATTATTGTATATTTTCTGATTCCTTTCTGCAGTGTATAGTTCACTCAATTATCATGATCGTAACATTAGCATATGTTTTGCATATAATATGCATGAACATAACATAAATCAATTCTCACGCATGGCTCGACGGATGTGTCACGAGTCTAAAAATCGATGTTAATGGATGCATCACTCGGGGAGCTGCTGCGGTGTAAAGGTTAGCACATCGGGCTCGCCGCCACACAGAGGGCGCTGCTTCGATTCGGTCTCCCCGTGCTGCAGTTCAGAACCAGAATATTTATACTGGAGGAATCCGATGAGCTATAAAGCATTTTTTTGCACAGATGTCCAATCGGGGCGGTTGAAAACGTTACAACAACAAAAACATCAAAAAAACATGATGGGAGTGCAAAGTATAGGAAATCACAAAAAATAATTGTGTTTTTATTTAACAAAGTGAAGCCCACTGAGCTTTGAGCTTCTTTTTCAGAAGCGACCGGGCCGCAAATGATTGATCATCGAAGTGGCGCATCATGTGGAAATGTCTATCATCCAAATTATGAAAATAATCTAAACGCATGTTTTCTCAATGTATTGAAATCAAATGGGAAATGTTTATTAAATCCCCCCCCCCCCCCCACCATGTCTCTGCACCAAGCAGTGTAAATTTGGGTGCACTCTAGATTTCGCCAATCGGCAGCTTGCGTGTGCTCTTGTGAGCATGAAAGAGTAAACTAAATTCCCTCCAGAGCTCACTCTGCCGGCTGTCGGCGTGAGCAAGCAATTGCAGGGCCGCACCTTTGCCACCTTTACCCATCACCAATTCACGCTTTTGAAAAGTCAAACAAATACAATCTTTATCCAACCCACTAGAAAATTCACGCGACGCGCCAAGCGAGGGTGAAAATGCCAGCTCAGCACCGCGTGCGTGTAACAGCAGCTTTGCGAGTGAGGACGCGCCGTCAGAACGGTGACAGCTCCAGTTACAGAGCGAAGGAGCGAGCGCGTACTCCATCCCGTCCAGCGACTTCAGCGACCAGGACGACGAGATGGAGATCGACGAATTTCAACTAGAGGTGGCCGAACAGGGGCTGCAGGGAAAGAATGGCATCATCTGCTCTGCCGACGGGCTCGGAGAAGACTCGCGTGGCTGTTTACATCATCAAGAATCATCTGGAAAAAAATGTCCCGCGAGGCAAGGTCATCTTTTTGGTGAATCAGGTGAGATGTAAACCTTAGAGAGAGCGAGAGGGGGGCCCTCCCACCACGCCATCAACTTTGTTTCACGTTGCTGCTCTGTAAATACAGTTGATCGTCGATTATCCGGAGCGCGATTATGTGGCTTCCAACATTATCCGGCGGTCCCGGGCTGATCCGGCGGAACCGTCAAAACCGCTCCAAAGGCTCTACTGCTACGGCGATCGTCAAACACTTGCTGTTGAAACAAGAGCGTAGTATATTCTTGGTTCTTTCGGTAAAGTCACGTAGAAGGGAAACAATAAAATAATAAAAATATAAAACAATAAAAAAACGGCACTTTTTTCAGATGTTCTTGCTGTGGATTTCCTGATGATGACTGCTTGTGTTGCAGTCGAAACGTCGTGACAATTTTATTGTTTTATATTTTTATTATTTTATTGTTTCCCTTCTACGTGACTTTACCGAAAGAACCAAGAATATGAATCCCTGCAGTCATGAAAGCTTTAAATCAAAAAGAGTGTAGTACTTACATCGCCCCATGCAGAGTCTTCGGGATTGGAGTGGTAAGTAGGGTACATTAAACATGGTAACTTTTAACAGTAGGACATACTTTTTCGTCTATTTGTATGTTTATACCAATTTCATATAGTCAACAAATTTAAAACACTAAAAACATACACAACATCTCAAAACATAATGCTGTGCAAGAATGTGCAAAAATAAGCAGATTATTTTCCGGCGTTTTTGAAAATCCAGTGGCCCCTTCCTCCCTGAAGCCGCCGGATAATCGATGAATTATTGTATCCACCTCGCACCTCCATTCAAGCTGAATTCATCACTGCGTCTACACACGGACAGCGCTTGCCACAGATGAACCACAACACCTTGTTGATCTCGTCATGGAGCATAAACCATCACGCGAACTCCGGTCATCCTCGAAGCCGCTCTTGGCGAGCCATCGGGCAAAGACGGTCACCGCATCGTGCGCTTTCAGGTGCGCTTCTGCGGCCGTCTTCAACACTCTTCCGATATTAGGAAGCTACTGGAGCTATAGCACGTTTAAATCTAGATTGAAAACTAATTTTATTAGAACAGTTTTTTTCTGTTTCGTTTCTTGTCATTCCCACGCACCTCCGATTAGCACGGTTGGCTACGTACGGTGCGAACGAAGTTCAACATACACACACACGACGTCCTATCGGACCTGTTCCCCTCCTTTGGTTGCTACTTCATCAATAGCTTCGAATCCACCGGCCACCATCCCTTCCAGCACTGTGTCCTTCCAAAAACCCATGCATGCACTTCCCTTCACAGTGAACACGGTGCAGCCATGTGCTCCCCTCCGTGTCTCTCGGGGTAAATCCAGTCGTGCATCTCCACACGCTTCTTTGCACACCGTTAAGCCTTTGTTCTATTTCTTTGTCGGTGTCAGCACTCTCTGATTCATACATCATGGCAGGTAATGCGCAGGAGTGCGTTCATCGTTATCACGTCTCGGAAGCTAAGCAGGTTTGAACCTGGATAGTGCTTGGATGGGTGGAGCCCCATGCATCCAGTATTATAGGTTGTGGGCTTACTGAGTGGGCAGTAGAGGGCAGTGAAATAAAATCCATTGCTGCACCAAATGTCTCGGCTCCCACATCTTTGCTCCCCACCTTCCCCAAGAAGCACGATTGCTCATGGCTGATGATCACACAAGGCGCTTGACATAGCCTACAAAATGGTGGCAACGTAGAATGATTTAGATGGCAGGGGCGTACAAGTGTTGAGGAATGAGTGACAGCGATAGAGGGGTGTGTGTGGTGAACTTCTTTTGCACCGGACGCAGACAACCGCGCTAATCGGAGGTGCGGGAAATATTTAGGAATCACAAAAGGAGATGGGTAGAGAAAGAAGTAGGGGGTCGAGGGGAGGAAAGAGTAAGAGAGTGGGCAATAGGTGATGCCGACAGAAAAATTTAACCTGTTGAGGTATAAATGTTTCTTTAGAAAGGGCTGACCCCTCCCTCCCCACCTCCTCACCTCCCCTCTCCTCCCCCTTCCCCCCTCCCTCCCTCGTGTCTCGTTTGTGATGTGGATGCTTTTCCAGGTTCTGCTTGTGGGAGCAGCACGTGGACTAGGAAATCAAGATATGGCTGAAGGGAAAGTACACAGTGCTGGGCTGCAGCAGCCCTTCTCGCCCATGGTCAGGGACAACGACATCACCATCTGCACGGCACAGATGCTGCACCACGCTTTGGTCGGAGACAAAGACTATGAGGACGACAACGAGGACGAGGGAGAAAGCCCTGGACATCGGTTTTAACAAAACTCGCCACTGATGTTACCCATGGCCGGGAATCGCACAATGGGCTAACCACCGCGCCACTGCTCCACCCCAAATGAAATGAAAATGCTGTCACTATATTGATGGCAAAATGAAATTGTATTTACTTGTCTATTGGAAAGGTCTGCGCCAATTTAGATGCCTTGGGGAATTGAAACTACCAAAGTCAACAAAATGACACTGGAAAAAAGGACAACGGAGGTGGCTGATAAGAAGAAAGAGTTGAGAAAAAAACCGTAAAAGACAAAGAAAATATTGGCAGAGTAGAGAGAAAAATCTACATTTTTAATTAATATTATTTTAGTCAAAACGCTACAGTCGCACTTTGTTTCACGGCGCGTTTTCGAGATATATACATGCACGACAATGAACCGTGCCTTTTGAATTATTCACACGTGGACCAGAGCAGGAATCCCATTTATTATTGAGTCGAGCGCTGTTTCATATTCACCGGGCCCTTAGTGAACAAGCCTGAGGCACCCGTTTGGAACTTTACACTGAGTGTTATTCAATTCTAGCATCGCGTGATGCCACGTAGCAGTGCCAAGAGACCACTGTCCGCCCAGTTTATTCCTCGGCCGCGGTGTTATTAATTCGGCGCAGGTGAAAAGATTAGTTTTACTTTCGGCCTTGTATTATTTCAATTTATTTCATCTGGCGCGGGTGATAAAAAAGAAAAACAGAGAGAAAATAGTGCCGCTGCCAGGCTTGGACACTGAAACGCATCTTGGGGTCGGGGGGTTTGAATGGGCAGTTGTGACCCCCCCCCCCCCGCCCCAACTCTGCCCCTGAGATACATAATATACGTAAGCAAACCAAATATCTGACTTTGTTGTCATTGGCCTTGGTCGTGACTGAAGACGACGCCGCTGAGGGCATCGTGTCTTCCTATTCTTAGGTGGGGTGGCCTTAAATAGACAGAGGGGGGGGGGGGGCGATCACCGCCCTCTCTGTACCTGTGTTGCTCTCTCTATGTATCTTGGTGATATCTGTCTGCTTATATGTCTGTCTATAGTTTTCTGGATAGATTTTATGTCGCTATTTCATTATACCTGATGATGATTGCTTGTGTTGCAATCGAAACGTCGTATGCTATTATTTAATTTATTATTTTATCTTTATACGTGACTTTACCGAAAGAACCAAAGAATAATTCCTGCAGTCACGAAAGCTCCAAAATTGAGACTCCGGTTCTGGACATGGCATTCTCGGCAGGAGAAACAACGTTCAAGCCCTGCCCGTATTTTGAACTGGGCACACCAGCCACTCACTGCCTGGACGCATGCCTCTCTCTTCATTAAACCGTCGGCCGTCGCTGCTCCCTTTGCGTTTTGTGTTTCTGCCCACCTCGCGGTGGCGGATGTTTTGTTGCAGGACCCATTTGGCGACAAGATTGGTGAAAAGATTATCCAGATCCAAAACTATTGCGGCATCGATTTTTTTTTGGACACGTTCGGCACTCAGCAGTACGAGCAACGAGTGGTTGAGCTGGAGAAAAGAGGTGACGCACTGCGCGCACGCTGCACGCCTCGGGATGTTTACCATCAAAGTGCAAACAAATTGCATTCACCAATTGATTACCATGATCATCATCATCAGCCATGGTCAATCCACTGCTGGAAAAAACCCTCCCCGAGCCACCACCATCTCCCACGGTCCAGCGATGTAACACTCTACCCAGCACCTGCACACGAGCTAATTTCATCGCTCTACGGACATCTATCTGGGATGCGTTCCTTTTCCTTGGCTGCCACTTTTTCAAAATTTTTTTACCATCGATCATTAATCCTTTACATTCCACTTACCTTTTTCCAGTGTGAATACTGTCTCAAACCTCCGTGGGTTTTCTAATCCTTGTGTTCCTATTTTTATCCATTAACTGTAATTCAAAAACACGCATCTCTCCGTGCTTATTTGCTCACTTTTTACAGTTTTTGATCAATGTTTACATGGTGAACTTGTAAGCTTTGTCTGAGCAGTGTAATAATATCACTGCACCCAATTGAAAAATAACGCTTACCCTGTGTCGCATGAAGGTGTGAAGGAGAAAAAGAGGAACCTGCAAATTGGCGCTGTGTACCTGTGTAGAGGTGTTACGGGAGGGCGAACAAACACACCAGGGGTGGTAATGCCCGCACGCGGAAGGATGCTTACATCCACGTCCGCATCGTTTAGCCTGGGGGGCTGAAACGGCGCTGTGATCCCCCACGGCCCCACCCCTCGGGGGGGGGGAGTTGCTATATAAGGCGGTGAGCCGGTGGGCTCGGGGTTTAGTGTTTAGCTTTAACCAGTGAAGAAGGAAGACCGGCTAGATAGGCCCTGGGACTCCCCTGGATCGCTGTCCTTCTAAGGACCGACCAGGGCAAGCCAGTGGCGTGGCCCTGAGAGCCCAGAGCCGATGTTCTTGTAAGAGCCGGTCTGGTTGGCTAAGGGTGCCGTGATCCCAGCTTGGCCAGAGCTGGGTCAGCTAGCCTCCCCTAGCCCTGTAGTGGAGGACCTGGGAGTAGGCTAGCCAGGATAGAGATCGTGGGATCTCCCTGTTAGACGGGTGAAGGGGCCGATACCCCTTCGAGTGTTGTATACATTGGCCTATATAGAGTGGAACGGTTAATAAATAAGTGTGCCTCCGACTACGACGTCCAAGTGTCTTTGAACCTACTACACCTGCACAAGTACAACGATGCATTGATGATCAGCGAAGCCGTCCGGACGATAGATGCCCACAGGGATCTGGAGCAGTTTTACATTCAAAGGAGCCCAAAAAAAAAATCAAGATGAGACTGACCAATTTCTGTTCAGAATCTTTGAAGGTTCGAAAACAGAACGTACAATTTATGCACTCTACATTTACATGACTTGCACATGTTTTCAGGTTTTTACAGGTTTACCCGCATGGGTGACCTTTAGCTAGGATCGTTTCGGTGTAATATCAGTGTTTTACTATAACCCTCCACCACCCGACAGAGCCGATCATATCAAGTTTTCACGCCGTGGGAAAGTATGCCAATTGGTTTGATTTATTATCACCTAGTCCAGTTAACTAAAAACATTACTAATCGATCAAGGGGCATATTCGCCTCGTGTTGTTTTATAAATGTCATTCTTAGCTTGTTAGCAATGACCAGGAAAATATAAAAATGGTAAGAGTGATGACCTCGTGGCTCAGCAGTCGGAGCAGAGCCAAAACAACAATAATACACACAATCTTAATTTTGGAGCTTTCGTGACTGCAGGAATTATTCTTTGTTTCTTTCGGTTAAGTCACGTCTAAAGATAAAATAATAAATTAAAATAATAGCATATTACGACGTTTCGATTGCAACACAAGCAATCATCATCAGGCATGAAAGAAATAGCAACAAAAATCTAACTAGAAAACTATAGACTGTGACGGACCGTCATAGAAACGACCCCTCTCTTTGTGCCGATATGTGTCCTCTCTCTGTGTGCCGTTGTGATGTCTGTCTGCTTGTATGTCTGTCTATAGTTTTCTAGTTAGATTTTTGTTGCTATTTCTTTTATGCCTGATGATGATTGCTTGTGTTGCAATCGAAACGTCGTAATATGCTGTTATTTTAATTTATTATTTTATCTTTAGACGTGACTTAACCGAAAGAAACAAAGAATAATACACACAATTTATGACGCGCACATATTTTACGAATCAGACGCATAGTTCCATCGAGAACCCAGAGGAAGTTTCGATTTAGCATATTTCGGTTCCTGAGGTCCTAGGGGCAGTCCATAAATGACGTCACGCGATTTTGGACGATTTTTTTACCCCCTCCTTCCCTCGTCACACGGCGTCACAAAAAGTCAGACCGCCCCTCAAATATGACCTCACAAAGCTCTGCCCCCCCCCCCAAAAAAACATGCTTCAAATCGCTATAAACTATTGTCATCGTAGTGCGTATTTAATGTGCCGCAGCACTCTGATGTTGTAGGAGAAAACATGTATTAAAAAATATATTTAATTAAGTAGAACGTGTTGTCTATATTTATTTAAAGTTGCGCATTTTGATGTGACGTCACATTTCTCAAACTCCCCCTCGTCACACATCGTCATAAATGTCTCACCCCCCTAGGTGCGTGACGTCATTTATGGACGGCCCCCGAGCTTTGCATAATAATAATAATACAAATGATGTGTTTGTCTGCTATGTGGCACACATCTTTAGAACAGAGCGGGTGGGAAAGTGCAGCACCCCTCTTCTGGATAAGAGGTCACTGGAACAAATCTCAAAAGTAGTTCTTTGATATCTCCTTCCGTGGACCATATTCTAACACGGGGTGATAAATTGCTCTGCGAGCTATCCGAATGGTATCGTTTCACGATATTATTCCGACAGCATAACTTGAATGAAATTGCCGATGAGACGAAAACAGTTACATTATTATTTAAAACCAATGGTGTGTATTTCTTTTTCAGAAGACAAGGCGGATCTGCATGCCCATGCAATCGACCCTCGGTTTGAGAATTCCAAGCTAGAGAAACTGCAGATCGCGCTGGTCCGCAAATTCATCGAAAATCCAAATTCGTGCGGGATCATATTCACGCGCATGCGCTCCAATGTCCACGCGCTCACAGACTGGGTCACCAAAAACGAGCTCTTGCAATGTGTTGGACTGAAAGCTAGGGCCATCACAGGCACAAGCAACCAGGCGGGGCACATGACGCAGGTGACCACCTTTACACGTCTTCTGATCACACTCGTTTCCAGCATTTATTGTTCACGTCACAGTCGTGGTCTTGTCAACTGTTTCAGGAGAGTCTCGCTGTCCTCCAGCTCTGCACAGATGGATTCAGCCTACAGACCCAAGCCAATGAGTGGACCAAATCTAATTGCAGCCATTACTGTGCTGCCATCTCCTGGCGCCTTAGAGCCATTCCAGCACCATTAAGTATTGATGTGTCACCTATCCAAGCAGTTATCCAGGCTCAAGCCTGCTCAGCTTCTGAGATCAAGCACATTCAGGGTGATTTTTTTTTTCAATTTAAAAACCCATTGGGCTGCAAGGTAGTGCACAGATCACATCACAGCGAATGGGTTTTTGAATTAACTTGTGCGGACTTTGGAGCATTATCCCCTTGTGCCCATGGGCTCTCTCCTGGTGCGTGTGTGCTCCTGTATACAAAACACTGCAAACTCAATTGGTAAAACTTCCCAATTCATGACCATCCTGAAAAAGACTTGCGAAAGAGTGGAGCCTTTGAGGATAAGTACATTGCATTATTATTACTTGTGGAGTATGTCTCGTAAAAAAAAACGAAAACAAATCAAAGTGAAATACCCACTCTCATCTTTCTCCCCCATCTCCCCTTTTATTTTATTTTAAAGTACCCACAAACCGAGACGCTGTTGTCATTTTATCGTGCTTATTGTTACATGTTTAATGGTTATCGTTGACAAACGAAATAAAACATAATCTTTGATGTGGTTGCTGAGGCAGGTCTTGCTGTCGCATCAAATCTTCACGGTCAAGAAAATATTGTAATCTATTCACTGCGCCACCAGCGCTGAGTTGTAACCAATAATTGTTTCTGGTTTTTTTGTGTTTGTCTGTTTTGTTTCTGCTTGGCTTCCAGGATGAGCAAAGAAAGGTTATCAACAACTTTAGTAAGGGGAGCATTAACCTCCGTATTTCCACCACCGTGGCTGAGAAGGGCCTGAACATCAAATTGTGTAACTTTGTAATCCACCATGAGCTGGTTACCACCGAGATCGCCATGCTGCAGGTGAAATAAGTTTTTGTTCCCTGCGTCCTCCTCGCTCAAAGCCACTCATTAGTCTTGGCTGTGGCCATGCAACTTGGAAATAATGAAACGGCGTAATGTCGGCTCACGCTTTATCCTGCAGTTCCAAACGAAGCGAGAGTGGCTTGGGAGACTGTTACACGGTGTCTTGGTGATCAGCATGCTCGCCAGACGACTGGGCCTGTTTTGTTCTACCCTAGCTGCCGCCCGATAATTCCCCTTAAAGAATTGGCAAAGTCTGCTGATCTGTTGTGCAACGTGGATATTACATATCGAGTGCCATGTACTTTTGCGAAAGGTTTTTGTCGCTTGTGCCGCGTAACTCTCCGATTTATTTTCGGGTCGTACCGTTATTCAGCACGATGTCCGACGTTTCGCTCCACATTCCGGGAGCATTTCATCATGCCGAACAGCCGCAGTACAACCCAAAAACACATCGTAGAGTTATCCAATTATATATTCTTCACACTTTTTTTTTAGAGATCGTGAATTAAATGTCCTGGTTCAGTGAAGGACAATTAACTGAATGTGTTGTACAATAGCATTGCCACAACACTTTGGAATTACGTGGCGTCTAAATGTGATCACATATTGAGATGCTGCACAGAACAGTGGGTGTATTATTTAACTTTCATATAAATAGGCAGTTTGTCAACGGCAGAGGAATAAAGGAGAGTGTTGAGTCTGAATCTGAACGGGGGTAAGGAGTCAACAGCATAGATGGCAGGTTGAAGAGACTTCCAGGCCGGCAGTTGAGAATGAGCGACCTCTTAATGAGCGTAGGATGTATGGAGGCTCTGCGAGAAAGCTTTGGTTGCTGGAGCAGAGTGTGCATGGTGAATAGTAGAGTGAAATAACAGGGGAGAGGTATGTCTGTTGAACTTCTTTCGCACGATACGTAGCCAACCGTACTACCTGCATTCATTCATCACGCATAATCAGCAAAGGACCTTTGCGCCAAACGTGTGACCTCTTGCGACCGCATACACGTAAACTTCTGCTGTCATACAACGGCGTCTTCACTGATTTGTTCGATCCACGGATCACGAAGTCGGGGTGGGTTGGGGATGGGGCGACCACGGTGCAGGCGCCATGCCTTTGAGGATCCGAGTCTACTTGGAACGTCGACCGCCAACTGAAGTGCGCGATTTGCAGGAGGTGCAGGTAGACAGAGGCGTGTGCATCGAGGCGTCGTGCGGATGGTGACTGCGATGTTGGAACCAGGATTGGATTGGGAGCCAAGCCTGCGCCCAAACTCTTCCCAGGCAAAGGGACGGGCGCGAGGAGGTGACAGCACCTCCGTGCTGCTGACCGGGACGGACTCAAAGATGTTGGAGCGCGAGGAGACAAACGAGCATCGCATGGAGCTGATGAAAAGATTAAAATTAATAAAAGTAAAATAAAACTGAAATAAAAATCACGACGTTTCTGAGGCAACACAAGCTTCCGTCTTCAGGTGGAACAGTCACAGCACAATACAGCTATCGATACAACTATCGTGCTGTGACTGTTCCACCTGAAGACAGAAGCTTGTGTTGCCTCCGAAACGTCGTGATTTTTATTTTATTTTTATTTTACTTTTATTAATTAAATTTTTTTACCTACGTGACTTTACCGAAAAAAACCTAAGAATATGAATCCTTGCAGTCACGAAAGCTTCAAATCTAGAACTGATGAAAAGAGCCATCGACGAAATTCTAAAAATGACGAAGGAAGATTGGTCAGGGCCAAGCACACCCCCCCAGCCCCATAAGCATACAGACGTGCACTCATAATTTCCCAATGGTAAATAAATGTGTACCTGCAATTAGTAAGCGGTTATAGGTGCAGCCCTGCAATCGCTAGCTCACGCTACTGCTGCCAGAAGGGCCTGACCTAGAGGGAGCTCTAGAGAGCCCCTCTACAGTGTATTTTGCCTACTCTTCCGTGCCGGCCAGACACATTGGAAGAGGTGTGAGTACCAACATGGTACCCCACCACACAAGGCCGATTCATCGTCAGCGGTGTACTCATCTATACCGCTGGGTAGACATAAGTGGGGGAATTTAAAATTTAAGAAATTTTCCCATTGCTTTAACCGCCGCGCCGGGAGATGGAATTGAACCGGCAACCTCTGGATCGCAAGTCCGGCGCACCAACCATTACACCTCGGCAGCATCCACAATTAGTCATCCATACTTTTTATTGATCTCTATCATTAGGGTTCTTATGAACTCCAGTTTGTGTATTATAAAAAAAAAGTGCAGTATGTGGGTGTGAATCACAATAGGCAATCCCAAGTTATTTTTCAAAGCTCCACTATCCTCTGATGGAGGATAGTTGAGCTCCATAGGATAATGCACAGGTGACTTGCCTCTAAATGTTGCTTACACCAGGTGCCTTTCATTTTTCAGGCTCTGGATGAGTGCTGCGTTGAGTGGACCCTGACCCAAATTGTACCTCATGGCCCTTTATAATCAAGTGCCCAGTGCTCTAGCACAGTGTTTCTCAACTCCAGTCCTTGTGACCCTCCACCACCACCAATACCCCATGGTACACATGTCTGTGATTATTTACCAACCATTGGGGGCATCCCAGGTGAGGTGGCTTCACTTGCATATGAAGAGATAAGATTGGCAATCACGAGGAATGGAACAGAGAAACGCTACCCGAGCAGATGGGCCGCCCCTGCCATATCTGTATTCCCGTACAGCTCTCATAAAGTTGAACACAAACAAACCTTGGCCCCCCTGAAGACTAAATATATCACCTACGGCCCACCCAGCCACCCAAATAGGAATAACGAGGCAGACCGCAAGACGGGGGTCGTGGCGAGCGGCACAGCAATTGATGAGCTTCTAGATTTGAAGCTTTCGTGACTGCAAGGATTCATATTCTAAGGTTTTTTTCGGTAAAGTCACGTAGGTAAAAAATTTAAATTAATAAAAGTAAAATAAAAATCACGACGTTTCGGAGGCAACACAAGCTTCCGTCTTCAGGTGGAACCGTCACAGCACGATAGCTGTGTTGCCTCCGAAACGTCGTAATTTTTATTTTATTTGTATTTCACTTTTATTAATTTAAATTTTTTGCCTACGTGACTTTACCGAAAAAAACCTAAGAATATCAACTGATGAGCGTTGCAGGTGGTGCAACTGCCCAGGTGCCAGGCTACGAACGGAGGGGGTGGTGGGGGGTGGTGGGGGGAGGGGCAAATTTGGAAGGAGCACCACATTTCATTGCTTGCGCCAGAGCCCATGCCGCAGCCGATACGGCACCGGGTCACGGATAATGGCTGCCCTCGTTGACTTTCTCTGCTGCAGATCGAGAGACTGCAGCTGGAGGCCCTGCGTCAACGTCAGATGGAGGAGGAAAAGAAGTTGGCGAAGCAGAATGAGAACCTGCCCGAGACGGTGCCGATGCTCTGCAAGAACTGCGAGCAGCCCCTTTGCCGGGGGCAACCACATTGGAAACATGAACGCCACGCACCACGTCTGCACTCTCCAGGGTTTCAGGTAGTTTTCATTAGACAAAGGTTTGCTGTTTGTGCGCGTGTGCGCGCGTGTGTCTCTGCGTGTTTGTGTGAAATGTGTTCAATGCGTAGCTCGTCGTGCTGCTGCAGAGGCTTTGGTGGGTGCGCTGCTGTGTAGCAGCCCCCTTTTGTTGTCAGGTTTGTTCCGAGCATTTGTTCGGCATGACGACCGACATTTCACTCCCCATGCTGCTGAGAGCTTCAGTCGGAGATGTCACTCACTTGCTCGTGATCAGCTGAATTTCCTTTGTCACCAGGACGTCTCCAAAAAAAATCCTTCACGTGGCCTTTCTTTATCCTTCACACAGTAGGGAGGGCGGGGGGGGGGGGTCAAACTTCCCGATAAACTCTGATATGAGATTGTATGTAAAGTGACAGTCAAACCAATACTTTTATTAATTGTCAAAGATGGACTTTTGCCAATAAATTGCAGAACAAAATCCAATACAACATGTATTAATTTGTGGTCAAGCAGTGACCCGTCAACTCGCTGCACTTGAGAACCCGGTTTCACCATGGGGTGGCTGTCTAGGTTTGAACCCTGAGTCCAACAGTGCCGGTTCAGCACCCTGACCTCTCAGCCACCCAGCCACCTCCATTATCGAATTATAATCAGATAATTCACTCGGCTGGTCACAACGTGACCCCGTGTATAATCCGGTGACAATCGGAACTATGCTCGGATGCTTCCATGATCTAATCCAATGCATTTTTTTTTTCAAAATGTAGCTTCACGTGATTTCTTTTTTCAATACTAAAATTGATTGACTCGCCACACCTTGAATGTCCATGTTTCCATATTGCTAGCTGCCGAAATCAAAAGCTGTAACATGCGATGTCTTCTGTTTCGCAAAGCTCTCCATAATTTAGGGCCGCAAATCCACTTTGAGAAGACATTTAAAGACTGGCAGTCTGTGTGCATCATCTTTTGTGGCAAGTGCAATGAGGTCACGTACCCTACATCGCCATCACTATCATCATCATCAGCTATGATCGAACCACTGTTAGTTGAAGACCTCCACAAGCTGCTGTCTTCTGTCACGGTCCTGCGATGCAACAGTCTACCTAGCACCTTCACATGAACTAATTGAATCACCGTGGTCGATTATCCCCTGGGGCGTGTTGCCTCCTTCGACTGCCACTCCATCGTTAGCCTGGACCACCAGCCGTCATCCCTCCTTTAAAACTACGAACCGTTTTTCATTTAGCCAGGAAGGCCCACTGAGCCATGTACATGTCGCTCTCTTTCAGAAGCGACCTGGTCACAAATGAAGTGCACCAAACCCATTAACTTTCCCCCACAGTCCGTAGGATGTTTGGACTGTTTCCCATTGTAATTATTTTCAGCTTTTGTTCCATTGAATGCATATTTATATATAATTCGTTTTTACGTACCCTATGTGTTTATTAAACGTTCAAAAAAATGTTGCTGAATGAATCAATGTATAGGATAACACTGAAACTGTCACGTGGTGTTCCGCACCAGGTACAAATGGACGCCTTCTGAATGTGACCATTGTCATGTAGCACACGCGGACTCTGTTGGGTGATTCAAATTTTTTTTATTTAAATGAAAGCAGACTTGGTGGAAATAAACTGAGATATCGTTGGAGAAAATGAGAGAGCTCTTTACATTTAAATAGTGGAAACCTTATCCACCGTCGAGGAGAGAGGTGGATGTGGCTTGGGGAAGCCTTCATCCAGCAGTGGATTGACAGTGGCTAATAGTGGTGATATCAAAATAATATTGCTCTCTTAATTCCAATTGCAATTATGCATGCTATCAAAACGATCCACGTTTGAAATGAACCAACATTATTATCTCTGTTAATCCATTTCTGGATGAAGGCATCCCTACATCATGCGGTTTGTGGGTTATTTCACCATACTTCACCACTCTGGTCAGTGCGCTTCGGTGAAGTTGAGGATCATATTTGTGGGACCACAGAAACAGTACAACGTGCGTTTTGCCACACTGCTGTTCTTGGTGTAAACATTACTCATTTCGCTTGGCCTTTAACTAAATTAATTCAAAGCATATATGGGGCATGATGTGTGGGGTCAGATTTAGGATTAATGTGCCGCTACTTTCATGACTAACAGAGCAAATTTGGTCGTTTGTTCTTCTGTCGCAAGAGGTCACACGTTTGGCGCAAAGGTCCTTTGCTGACTATGCGTGAACAATGAATGCAGGTAGCACGGTTGGCTACGTATCGTGCGAAAGAAGTTCAACAGACATACCTCTCCCCTGTTATTTCACTCTACTCTCCACCATGCACACTCTGCTCCAGCAACCAAGGCTTTCTCGCAGAGCCTCCATACATCCTACGCTCATTAGGAGGTCGCTCATTCTCCCCTGCCGGCCTGGAAGTCTCTTCAACCTGCCATCTATGCTGTTGACTCCTTACCCCCGTTCAGATTCAGGCTCAACACTCTCCTTTATTTTTCGATTTAAAGCTTTCGTGACTGCAGGGATTCATCTTCTTGGTTCTTTCGGTAAAGTCACGTAGAATGGAAATAATAAAATCATAAAAATAAAACATAATAAAATAATTCTCACGACGTTTCGGCCACACCGCAAGCAGCCGTCCTCAGGTGAAGAACAGGTCTGTCGAGAAGACAGACAGGTTTGTCGAGAAGAGGACGGCTGCTTGCGTTGTGGCCGAAACGTAGTGAGAATTATTTTATTATGTTTTATTTTTATTATTTTATTATTTCCATTCTACGTGACTTTACCGAAAGAACCAAGAAGACTCTCGTTTGTTCCTCTGCCTTTGACACACTGCCTATTTATCACAGTTTGCAGCTTGTTTTAAGTAGGCCAAACGGTTTTGGCAGTGTCTCATTAACAAGGTGCAATTAGTTCGTCTTTCGTGCGGCGTGTTGCAGAGATAAGCGATTCATTTGTGGAGCGGCAACAAATGTTGTAAATTGGTGCCATTTGACGGCATGGGCCGGGAGCTGATATTAATCGCTTTTGTGCCGCCGTGCAGTGGTCTTGACGGGAAGGCAGCACTCCACCACGTGCCCCGTTGTTTTAATCCGCTCCACAATACCTTGCTGAGCTCGTCAAGGAGTACAAACCATCACGCAAACTCAGGTCAACATCGCAGCGGCTTTTGGCTAACCACCGGACAAAAATGGTCACTGCATCTGCGCGCTTTCAGATGCGCTTCAGTGGTCGTCTGGAATGCTCTTCCCTTATTAGGAATCCACTGGAGCTTTTAAATATAGATTTAAAACTAATTTCTTTAGAATCTGCTTTTTGTTTTTAGTCTGTGGTCCTTACTCCGCACATCCGATTAGCACGGTTGGCTACGTACAGTGCGAAAAACGTTAATCATTCATACACATAGATGGAACTATCTGCCATCTTCCACTTGGAAGTCTTCAGCGAAACGTTCCGACTCTCAATGTAACACACCCAGCCCCGTGTATTCGAATTGTAACAGTTGAAGCTCACCGCAAGTGATGTGATGAATTGCCAGAATTTTGGCTCCATGATTTGATTCAAGATTTCATTATTTTCGTCCGTCTCGGTTTTGTTTCATTTTTACCAACGCTAATATTTTTCCTACCTTTACCATACATATTTGTTCACTTAATTCGCATAAATGTAACATTTGCGTCTCATTTGCGTACGATTTGCGATGATTCTGTGTGTGTATCACGGGAGTAGTAATTAATTTTATTCGATAAGGTAACGCGTTGTTGCTTTCCAGCCATGTGTGTGTCCGTATAATCATTAGTAATGACCAGCTGTTCTTATTGTATTAGTGAGCTTGACCTTTACATTCCTGTGTTTGTCGGCAAATGAGAATCATAAAAGCATTTAAATTTGTGGACAGTATTATCCGACAAAATAATTTGAAAATGCGTATTTGTCCAGATACATGCAGCAGTAACCTTAAAGAAAAATCCCGCTAACCACTATTTTAACTGTGCAATTAAAAAAATTCTAAGCTTGCATCAAGAAAATATCAGTTTTGCACTTTTAACTTTTTACATTGCCGATGTTTGCATGCAGCGAATGGTTAATTAATTAAAAACAACGATTGTGAATCAATGTTATGTTTTCTTATTCTTAAAATCGACGGTACATTTGGTATTTGCGCCATTCTCATCGCGCAAGCTTCTCATGAAGGGCGCTGTGTCTCAGAGACAAGTATCGAGTCTGCAGTAGTTTCACGGTTGTGGGTGTGATGTTGCTGCGTGGTTTCACCCAATTGGGTAACCTACGAGTACAATTTTGATTTAAAGCTTTCGTGACTGCAGAGATTTATATTCTCGGCTCTTTCGGTAAAGTCACATCGAAGAATATATAACCTACGAGTAATCGGCGTTGCCAAGTGTGGAGCGTAACTCCGCCGATACACACACCCAACCTTATTTTTTTTCAAATAACGTCACAGGAGGATCCTTAACATTGCGCCATGGCGCAAACGGCGTGTACCGATATTGAAGACACCCGCAGTAGCAACTAGGGCCGAAACGAGTGGCAAAACGTGCTGCCGCTCGGGCTGTTCCATGTTGGGTTGTGGAACGTTTAAAATTCCAAGTGCTGCACAAGTGGGGGTGGGGGGGCATATTAGGAAGGGGTGTCTGACGTGACATGAACTCATATGTCATAGGTTGGCCTTGGGTTCAAGTTCGGGGCGGCCACTGGATTCCATCCACGGACCTCTGCAACCAGCGACGAACGTGCTACCGCTGGATCAACCAACCAAAGTTGGGAGAGAAAAAATATTAAATACACACTTAAACTCCAACGAGCACCACAGCCTTGCATGTCATGCATATTCCATTTGTAACCTGAGAATATGACCAATTGCACCTCATTTCGTCAAATCTCAGATGCTCGGCCGGTTTGAGCTTGTACAATGCTTGCTTGGTAGGGTGGCCACCTGCATAAAAACAGGTGGTATAGGCCGCTGCAGAGGGCAGTTCAGAAAAAATGAACTGTCGTGCGGTACGATACTCCCACGGATATCTCCACCCGCAGCCCGCGCTGAACAGCGTGGTGAAGTATGGTCAAATGATGAACACAAAACGGGCTGCTGCGTATATACGTGCATTTGTAATCCACAACACCTTCACCGAGTGTCAACAGTATTTTCCTGGTAGTTTGCTGCATTGGCCTCATTTATTACCTAAATGAGCATTTTGTACGTGAGAAGAAACGCGCACCTGGATAAACGCACTGAATCAGCGGACAAGTCCAACATCCACAGAGCCAGGCAGTGTTGCCAACTCCTTCAAGTGGAACGTTGCCTAATGACCATTGACACAAACCTCCGGATGTTGCTAGACGGTCAAATATGTCACTGGACAATTCACCAAGTATTACGCACGGTGTAAACTCATGACAGGACCCTGGATAGATCACCAATAAGTTAAATCATGTCGGTGGACAGTTTATTAAATATTTAACACAGTAAAACTCATACAGGTTGCATACATGGGATCGTGTGACTGGAGAATGTACTTAAATTATTGTGAATTTGTAATTTCCGTAATCTTTTGTCAGAAAACAAAACAGTATCACAAATGAAACCATCAGCAGCGGCAATCACGATGTAACATTACCTAACAAAACCACACGAATGCGGTTGCCGTCTCTTTGATTGTACGCGAAATCGCGGCGGAGCGCGTGAACGAAACATTGCAACGACACGAAAAAAAAACACATCGCAACGGTCCTACAATTCATGTCGGTGCGCGCTCGCGTCGTGAGCGAGTCACCGGCTCTGGGATGTGAACTGGGGCCTTGGCGTCTCGGTGGCCGTGGGGAGGACTTCCGAGGCAATCGTGCGACGGGCGCCTGGCGCCTGCGAGGCGTCTCGCGCAGCTGAACTTTGATGCGCATCACTGCCGACGCAAATCTCGCCGGCCCGGCATCACTGTTTGCCCACGTGCAAGGGGATGTAGCGATGTATAAACCAA
The DNA here is from genome assembly GCF_015708825.2 of Lethenteron reissneri. Classification (NCBI taxonomy): domain Eukaryota; kingdom Metazoa; phylum Chordata; class Hyperoartia; order Petromyzontiformes; family Petromyzontidae; genus Lethenteron; species Lethenteron reissneri. The sequence goes on along the minus strand of NC_083798.1, from coordinate 14,757,334 downwards.
TTAAGGGGCTACGTCAAGAAAGCGAGGCGGCGTTCGTCACGAAACTCGCCGCGTTCAACGCCCGCTATCTTTGCTCTGACGAAGGGACATTGCCTCAAACGTTGAGAATATTACCGGGTTTTTTTTTTGTTCCATTCTCGGATGAAGATTAATACGCTGAACTTTTTTTTTACTTGCGTAGAATGTAATAAAATACCATGGGGACACTAAAACAAGGACCCCAATAAAGTGATAGCATGGACATAATGCAAAGTTGTTTACATTAGTAGATTGACTTGGTTTCTAATGTCCCTTTGTTATCTGTACAGCAATATTATTTAACCCAGGGCGGAGCAGTGGTAAATTTGGTGGCGTACTGCGCTATATACCTAGATACCCCGAGTCCCATTTCCGGCCACGGTTAACATCAGTGGCGAGCGATATCTGAACAGGTCACATGATACCACCCTTTCCCAATCCACACTGACGGGTCTGGTGAAGTATGGTTAAATAAGCCCATGACCAACACATTGTGGCGAGGCCTTCATCTAGCAGTGGATTGACAAAGGCCTCGATATTTTCATCATCATTTAAAACCGAATTAAAAATTAAACTACTTCCGTGGCTTAACAATATTGGGTTCGCTAAGTATTACTGCTTTACAACAAAATTAATATAGGCATGTAGTACCAATAACCCATCTTATTTAAATTATAGCACGTGACAGCGGAAAGCGTTATGTGTCTGTATATCCTGAGGTGTTCCAGAGTCGTGTATTGCTTAGGTATATTGAAATGAAGGCGATCGCGCACTTTATTATAGTTGTGTTTGCAGGAACATTGGCCTCTCGATTTAAACAAATAAAAGTGCGTTCCCGCTCAGAGTGAGTTGCAGAACTCATCTCCAAATTACAACTCAAAGAAAGTTGTGGTAATTCCACCTTCCTATGGCACGGAGGCCACTTTATACCTGACAAGCACCATCGATAGTGATTGACGGATGAAGGCTTCCCCTCCCCCACGCCTTGTCGGTGATGGGTGTTGTTTGACCATACTTCACCACGCTGGTCACTGCGGGTTGGCAAAGCGAGAGTTCCGAGGGCCGGTTCAGATATTCCACTCGCCGCTGATATTGGGCCGCTGAGGATATTACAACTCTACCACCTGCGTCTTTTTGCATCTCCTTCATGATATAACAGCTTATATATCAGCAAATAGCAACAATGGCATATGGTTTTACGTGCACCTGTTTGCTTTGCCTAAGTCGCGGAAGAGGGCCGGGGGAGTAATTTGTTGAGCAATCTGTGTAATAGACCGTGAAACTAATCGAGTCGCGCGCGTAAGCAAACCGCACGGCGTAATTAATCCGTGCAATTGATTGCACGGATGCTGGGGCCAGACGTGAGGACGGAGGGCTATAAATGAGGAGCGGACCACTCTGTGAGTTCACGAACCTGCCTCTCCGGCATCACCCGACTCCCGCCGCACATTCGCTAACCAGCAGCACGTCCGGCAAGTATTGACGATGACGACGACGCCCGCCCGCTGAGCAATATCTGTCGACCGCTGCGCAGGAAGAGATGAGAAGTGTCGTTGTTTCTCCCGCGTGCGTTTTCGAGCCGTTTGTGTCCCGTGTCGTTCGGCGTGATGTCCCCGCCTCGTGAAGCGAAACGTCGGACGTCGTGCAGTAGTGGTGTTTTCGAATTTATTTCCATGCATTTTTGTTTTTTTACGTGCGTGTGAAAGTTGATGTCGTGGTTAGTGGACTGCACTGCGAGCCCAGCGACAGCTGAGTTCGATTTCCAGTCATGGTCAACGTCAGTGGTGAATATCTGAACCAGTGATGGGCCTCCATTAGTTCGACTCGGTCTTAACTGAGTACCTGCTTGATGCGGTGTATAAACAATACAATTGAGGAGACAAATGCAGCCGGGCGTGGTGCTGGTCACATTAACCTCCTCCTACATCATGGCAGCCTAAATAAACGCTTGCTAACAAGCACTTGCCCCAGTAGTCCGTTAAAAGGCTATACAGGGGATATTTTCCTTTTGTGTGTGTGGAGTTTGTGTAGCATTTATCACGAACATTGGGACTGCTTGTAATCACCATAGACATGTGTGACATCCGCCATAGCCTGCACAAAATAAGCACCCGTGCTAGGTTAGGGAGAGCACTGGAGTATCTCTAATCCACCTTGAGAAATATATAACCACTTAAATTATACACGTCCAGTCACATCCCTTTTTTGTCAATCAATTGTTGGACGTTAGCCTGCCTTCCCACACCAACGTAGCCCTGCATTCAAGCGCGACGCTGCTGACCTTCCGAGATCTGAAGCTAAGCAGGGTGATTCGAACGTAAGCTCAACAACCGTGGGGTTATTCAGAAAAGCCTTAATGAGTGTTAAAGTCTAATTTCAGGAAGGCCCTGCGTTGGACTCTTGGGCGAATACTTGAATTTTTAAAATTGTATTGTTGTTATTGTTTTCCCGCTAAACCTTGCGATGTACATCTGCCCTGCTACTTCTGCCAATGACCATCGGTTTCTGCAACACCCCCGGCACACCTGATGATGTGAATGGTTCTCTCCGTAGAAACAATGAGCGACACGGGATTCCTGGCGGCACCGGTGCTGCTGCTGCTGCTGCTCGTCAGCCTGGCCTCGGCGTCTCTGGAACAAGCGGCATCGCGCGACGATGATAGGTGACCCCACCGCCACCTACTCCCTTCATCGGGTGTCACGCCATGTCAAGGAATAAACAAACGGGAAGGGTAAAAAAAAACTGAAACGCTGTAGGGGCAATTAAAACAATCCTACCGAGCCTGCGATTGGGTTGCAGAAAACGGCTTGATGTTAAATATTCGCTTCGCGTTCTGTATAATTCGGTGTAAAATAAAACACACACAAAATGTTTTGAAGTTATTTTATGCAACCTGACACCAACGCTGAGTTGTCGATGCGATCCAAACAAAGGTGGTGACTTTTTGCGACCACAATTGGCTGCAGAGCGTGGAGGGGCTTTTTTGCAAAACAAAATCACAAGCAACAGGACTGATGTCATTGCGACATCTATCTCATACATTTTAATTCAACGTCAAACGCAGCCGTGCCATCATCACAGCACTATGGCAGCACACTTGACATTACCGTGACAATAAAGCCTTTTTTTTGCTTAGCCATTAACATTCCAATACTGAACAAACGTCTTCCATTCTGCACAGTTTCTTGTCACCTCCATCCAAATATTCTAATATCATCCATAGGCCTCATAATGCTGTCTCCCACTCTCTCTCTCTCCTTGCCTGCTTTGGCCTCAACCCTGTCGTTAATCTCACCCACTCGTCTGTCATCTGCTGTCTTAGCTCGATGTGCTGTCCAACTCCGTTTCAGTTTTGGTTCACTTTGTACATTCCACCAGTCGCCACAGTTTAACTTCTCAAATCTTCATTTCTAAGTATTGCCCTTCGACATTTCGTTCTAAATCCTCCTTTCTTCAACTCCTTGGCAACCTCGTATCTCTCTTGCTTGTTCCAGGTGCGTTGCCCTCTAGGTCACGAGTTGCATTATACAAGAATCAAGAAGTTTCACTTTTTCATTAACTACATTTCAAACTGACGCAGAAAATCCTCGGACACAGAGCCTGGGTACTTTATTATAAGATAAGAACTGTTTAATTATTGGATCACACGTTCCTATCAGTGACATCCGGCGGCAGACGCTTAACACAGAATAAGTAAGTGTCGACTGATTGGTTTTCCACCTTCCCTGCCGGACATGTGCACGTGCAGCCCTGTTTGTCAAACCACTGCTACATGGTGACTTTTACCGCACAAGTTGTGGCTTATTCAACCATACTTCACCATTGCTTTGCGGTGCGCGCTGTTGGTGAAGGCAGTGAAGGCGGTCGTGAAAGTATGGAAGAAGTGCAGTCGATACAACACGGGATTTAGCTGCACGTTTCGAATACCGCCTGCCATGTAGCCATGCTGCCCTATAACAACCCGTGTTTGCATGGGGCTCACCCATAAAATCACTATCCAGGCTCAGCACTGCTGAGCTTCCGAGATCTGACGAGATCCGATGCTTTCCGTGCAATTTGTCTATCGCTAACTCTACTTGAAGCCAGGTCTCACACCAGAGAGATCATTCTCGCAAAAAACCTAAATCTCTGAGCAGATCGATGCTCGCGGCTGCTCCCAACTGCTCGAAAAAGACGTCCGCATAGAAGCGATTCAGTTGAAACACAGCCGAGTTGCTCAGGTGGGTTGAACCCGGATTGATTTTGTGTTTTTTTTGTATTCACCACTTTTGCTCTGCCCTCGAACCGCGCAGCGCCGAACGTCCGCTGAGCAAGCGCCACTCGGAGGGCACCTTCACCAGCGACTACAGCAAGTACCTGGAGAACAAGCAGGCCAAGGACTTTGTACGCTGGCTCATGAACGCCAAGCGCGGCGGGTAAGGTCATAGGTGTACCACCTGCACAGGCTTGTCAGTAAATGGGGAACGCGGGGGTTGCAGCCGCACGCTCACGTTGGCCCAGCGTTGCACGTTTACCGGGCTTCTGTCAATCCACTGCTGGTTGAGGGCCTCCCCCGGTCTCGTGCGGGACGTGAGGGTTATTTGACCATACTTCACCACGCAGGTCAGTGTGGTTGCCTTTGCTATACATCAGACCACTGACTCGTCCTTTTGTAATTTGTGTGCCGTAAAGTTGAACGAAACGTGTTTTTGTCATTGAGCATATTCATAACAATTTTATTTGTTTATTTTCTGACAAACTTATGTTTTTCCTCATCATTGGTTTTCTTCACTGAGATGGTTTGTACTATATTTTGTTCGCAACTCAGGTCTCCCTTGTAAAACTATCTACTTTTGTCTCCATTGTCAATGAGGTTCATGCGATCAAGTTTATTTCATAACATGCAGGAAAATAGGTGTCCTCAACGGCGATGTTCATCCCTTCGTCAATCCACTGCTGGATGAATGCCTCCCAAGCCGTGTGTCAGTCACAGGAGTTATTCGACCATACTTCACCACGCTGCTCAGTGTGCGTTAGTGAAGATGGGGGGGGGGACCCGGAAACTAGTTCATATATCCCTCGCCAATGAATTTGCTGTGGCCAGCAATTGATTGTGCAGTGCGTTAACCACTACACCACTACTCCAACCATCAACGGCAATACATAACGTATGATGCTTTGCAAGTTAACAGGGCATCTCTATCCTTTCGCATATTATACACAGCCTTGGAGAAATTACATGAGTTTATTTCACGTATGAATTTGTCATACAGCACGTGTTAGGATAACCAAATGCACACATCCATTGACCCTCAGGTTGTAGAATTGCACAGTGGGGGCCCGTCAGGGAACGTGCATTAGAAGTCCTTCCTGGGGCAAAGGAGGGAACGTGCCCGAGAGAACGTCCTCGGCACAGATGGAGCAACGAGTGTGGTTTTATTATTCATGTTTTTGTTTTTTGTTTGTTGCGGTTGCACCCGATTCAAGAGCCGAATGGCTCACAGAGCTATACCTAATAAATGAAACTGAAACTGTCTTCCCGGCTGGGCCACGTGGCGAGCAAAATCTTCTCTCACCGTGCGTTCACCGTGCACCACGCTCGACTGCCCGCGGTAGTGAATGAATTGCGAGTGGTCTGCGAGATCCCACGTGCTAACTGGAGCGATGAGATGAGCTCGTGTGGAGGAGCTACAGACGGCTCGTTGCATCGCGTAACAGCAGAGAGCGGCGACGGCTTCCTGTGGTCTTCATCCAACGGTTAATAGATCGTGAAATGATGATGACGACGGGACCGTGAGGAGGTTGTGCCTGTCCCTCCTGCAGCAGTGAGATGCAGCGGAGGCACGCTGACGGCACCTTCACCAACGATATGACCTCCTACCTGGACGCGAAGGCTGCCCGCGACTTTGTCAGCTGGCTCGCCCGCTCCGACAAGTCGCGCAGGGAGTGCGTACGCGGCATCGCGTGCATCCGCAGCGTGCACTGACATCCAGCATGCACCGCTCACCACCAGCACGCACTGCTGAATCTCCAGCACGTATCACTAATCCCCAGCATGCACCACTAACCTCCAGAGTGCCCCAGAAACATCCAGCATGCACCAATAAACACCTACATGCACCACACATCACCAGAATGTACCGTGTTTCGTTGTTTGCCCTTCTCTCGCACCTCCGATTAGCACGCTTGGCTACGTACGGTGCGAAAGAATTTCACCATGCATACATTACATACGTACATAGCACAAATCGCCAACATGCACCGCTATAACCTGCAATCACCACTCGCCTCCGGTGTGCACCGAAATGAGAGCGCTAAGCCTGTGAATGTCACTCACGATGAGCCTCCCCCCGCCCCCCGCGTGTGCAGCGGAGGAGATCACCTGGCCGAGAACTCCGAGGACAAACGCCACGCGGAGGACGTGAACGCGCTGCTCGACAGGACGATGGCCAAGAACTTCATCGAGTGGCTGGAGAAGCAGAGCGGCAACGACCAGGCAAGGGCTGAGCAAACCACGAACAAACCCAGCTGGCGGGGACAGGCAAGTCAGTCGTCTCTCAGGGCCTATAGACTATGGCCTAAACCGGTGTTCTTCATTGCAAGGCCCGCGAGCCACTGGCGGCGCCTCGTGGTCTTTAGTGCGGGCTCTGACGTGCAGCTCCCGACAATGCACAAATGTGAAAGGACCCTATCATGCTGTCAAACCAAATGGTTTCAAGTGTGTGGCGGCCCTCGCTCTGATGTTTTATCGGCGAAAGTGGCCCTCCTATGAAATTCTAGATTTGAAAATTAGTGATGAACACTGGCCTGAACGTTGTAACGAAAAGTGGCTTTATTATGGTTTGACTCACTCCTGCCATGGGCGTGTGAAATTTCCATGCCTGGTCAGGGTTGTAAACGGTCGGGGAGCACCACTCCACGCTCGTTTGAGCTGGAGGGGTAAAAAAAAACTTCTGCTTTTGATTGAATGTAAGGTCTATCCGTGCGCATGTCGTACTCGGATTTGCTGTCATGGCCAGATTTGTGCTCCGTAATTCTGTTCTGTTCATGCGTATGGCAGGAAAAAATATGTTCAGGATCTAAATGCCAATGTCGAGATCTTGTGCGGGCAACAACGAGAGAGCTTCAGGCGTGAGCCTGTGCAGTTTTGCTCGTCCTACGTTAACGGAGCACAGGCTACAGTGGCTTACTATACGGTCTGTGGTTTGGTGGTTGTATCGCCACAGTCGCACGACTGTCGCTTGTTTTTAAATTTACATTCATGAATGAGATGAACGCGTCAGCCTGTTGATGGTCTGACCTGGTTAATGGCACCAGAGCCACGCTCGGAAATCATACATTACAATAAGGCCGTATTCTCTAGAATATAAGACCACATTTTTTATTTAAAGCTTTCGTGACTGCAGGGATTCATATTCTTGGTTCTTTCGGTAAAGTCACGTAGAAGGGAAACAATAAAATAATACAAATATAAAACAATTAAATTCTCACGACGTTTCCACTGCAACACAAGCAATCATCATCATGTGTGAAATCCACACCAACTTTTTTCAAATGTATTGCTGTGGATTTCACACATGATGATGATGATTGCTTGTGTTGCAGTCGAAACTTCGTGATAATTTTATTGTTTTATATTTTTATTATTTTATTGTTTCCCTTCTACGTGACTTTACCGAAAGAACCAAGAATATAAGACCACACTTATATCCCTGAATTTTAAGCAAAATTTTGGTGTGTGGTGACTGGATTTGCACCATCTCACACTTACGCTGCCCGCCTCCTTCACAAACCCGCTCTCGACTGATGAGCTCGGTGAAGCAATGGTCAAATATACAAATAACCTTCCCCGCCACGACCCGCACGCACGGCACGAGAAACCCCTTCGTCCGGCGGTGGATTGACACGCGTCCACTAAAGTCGCCCGTTCGGTGTGTCCGTCCGTCTCTCGCAGACGGACTGAGGTGGGGAGAGAGACGGAGAGAGGGACGGAGACGAGGGAGAGAGGGGAGGGGAAACCCGCTCGGCCAACTCCATCGCGCCGCCTGTTATTACGTTTCCCCCGCGCCGCCCGCCCCGGTGGCCTCATCGGATTAAAACTCAGCCCTCCCGGCTGCCGCAAATTCGCATTTGCCTCCTACCCACTAACCCCCCCCCCCGTGCTTTTACGCCTGTAAATAATTCATTACAGAAAATGGCAATAAATTAATCATGAATCAGTTCACTGCGTCTGTTTTGGTATAAAGTGTCTCTCGCTGTATTATGGGATTCCTGTGCCAATAGTGTGTTTGTGTGCGTCAGGCCCTCATATATTTGACGAGATTAGGAGATACAAAAATATATTACTATTAACCCATGTGATGCAAATCATTTGTCAGATTTGAGATGTATTTTCTGACTATGAATGCTGTAGGTTGACCCATGACCTCTTTACGCATAAAATGCTTAAAAAGCAAGGCTAGGCTGTTACCATTGGCTCATCACCGTGTTAACATTTACGCGTATTGTTACTTCCATCCCAATGCGTAACTGCACCAAAGATAGGTGAGGTTAAACCGTAATATGTTTTACGTTGTATGTATACGAGTTTGTACTCGTGAAGAAGGTTTTAATGTAAAGGCAGGGACACGTCACTAGGAAGGATGATGATGATGATGATGATATCCGATGGTCGAGACTAATGGGGGAATAAATGGAAGATAAAAGAATCGCCCAACTGCGACTGTGGAAAAGTCCAAAACCATCAAGCACATCACCGATGAATGCTCCATCCGTGCGCATCATGTCGCTATCGCTGAAATCCACACTGCATCAACCACATCATTGGACTGGACGAGCAACCTTTGCATTCATTTATGACGATCATTAAGAAAAAATAACTGTTACTTTTCACAATGCCATACGGAAAAGGATGGAGGAACGACACACGTCGGAAACGACAAACACTGGGGAGGTGGCGCAACAATATTAAGTCAGGGGCAGGAGCAAACCTCCCGAGCGATGGTAATGACGTGGGAAGACGTTCATCCAGCAGTGGATAGATTATGGCTGTGGTTGGTGGTGGTGATGATTAGTTTGGCGATACTCTGGTATGGAGGGTGGCACAGGTGACAGCGTCTCCCAACAATTCCACACCGTCTCCCGTGACCACCTATTTGAGATGTGTGACAAATCACTGGAAATATGCCTGCTCCCATTGTTTTTAAATCCTTTATATTAAGTTCGCTTGCGTGCTTGCGTGCTTGCGTGCTTGCTTGCTTGCTTATGACAGTGCAAATCTTTCGGTCGTTTTTTAACCCACTTCCCGTGATCCAATCGAGCTGACATTTTGCACACAGACTCGTTGTGCGAAACAATTAATGTTCGTGAAAATTTTTTTCCAAAATTTTACACTGTTTAGTGAAAACAATTAAATATTTAATTATCAATTGCTTAATACTGGCAGACAATCATCTGACTCATAGGTGGCAGCCATCTCAAGCTAGAGGACGAGAGGACTCTAGCCGCCACGCATATAAACGATTTATAGTAAAAAGCTTTGTTTTTACGGGTTATACTTATTTGCCAGCTAAGATCACATCAGATGTTGGCAGCTGAGCATGGTTGGAGCCTGGATAATCCTTGTGGGTGGGTGACCACCACGGACGCGAGGTTGTCATAAGCTGCTGCAGGGCTGTGGTGCTTGCTGGTCAGCAAAGGGCAATACAGCAGCATTCGCTATTGTATTGTACTGCTATGCTCCCACGTCTATGCTTTCCCTATTCATCAGCCAGCACTTGACCACCTGAATATAAAATTGTAGTTGTTGCTCTGTATCTACATGAGCCATACCAAATGAAGAAGCCCGCATCAACCAACGTGAAGTGTGTTCAAACAAGCCCCATGACGACACAGCGTGTGAAGGTCCTGATCATCAAGCGGTGGATTTGCAAAGAGGTGTACATTGCAGACCTCGTGCCTGTGGCCCAATGAGAGATGTTCGCCGCCTGGCGGACAAAGGCGCAGTACTGCGTTTAATGCGCTAAAAGGTAACGGTTGGCAAATTCTCACGAATCTTCACGTTACTCAGAGGCGCAGTTTCAATGGAGTTTGCAGGTTTTTATAAAAAGACAACGAATCAACTCGCCGGTAACCGGTCTGTGCGTTATAAACGGGCACCTTACGCCTCATAAAATGCAGTGGATGAATGGAGGTGTTGTGTGGATGTGTTCCCCAGGAAACGTGGCACGTCAGGCTAACGTTCTAACGTTGCATTTTTACTGGATCTAGAGTTGTCTGGATATTAGTTTGCGGGTATTTGTCAACATACTGCCGATCTGAAAAAAACATCGCCGCAGCCAAAGTCGGTTTGGGTTTTAACGAGCGTGTTAATAATCGGTGTCGCCTTAAGAAAACATTAATAATCAGCCGGAGCTGTTCGAGGCTGAGCTTTGTAAAACATCTCTCGCTCTCCGACGGGAGAAAAATTCCTGAGCATGAGGTGGTGGTGGGGGGGGGGGAGAACCAAGCGAGGCGGTTTGTGCGGTGTTGGTTTTTAGGGCTCGCGAATTGACCGCAGAACTCACATTTTGCTGAGCATCAGCGTTAATGTTTCACCACAGCGCCCACGTGGTTCGCGTTTTAACTGCTCCCTGTGAAGGCATGTGACCGAGTGCCGGGCGAGGCTGAGGTTCGACCGAGTTTGCTCCGCTGTTCCTGCCTCTTGCAAAGCTTACAAAACTTGGCTCGGCTCAAGCCGATTCACCAGCCCCGCCATGTCATCCTCCTCCTCCTCTCTCCCGTGGTGCTGCTGTTGCTGCGTGCCTCCCGAGGGCTCGCGGGACGAGGTGAGAGGCGTATTTGTGGAAGAGGATGTGACGGGGCTCAAGCACGCCGTTCGGTGATGCTGCCTGCGTTGGCAGTGGTGCACAATGACGGATAACACTAAACACGCTCAACACATTTCGTCAATACACACCGGCTTCAAACGAAACATATTCGAGAGGCGACGTTTCGGGCAATGACCCTTCATAGCGTGATATTAAGGCCATCGCCCGAAACGTCGTCTGAGCATTGTTGCAGCCATATTCGGTTTGGGTTTCAATGCAGCGTTATTGAGGAATGTGTTGGAATTATTCTTACTTTCGTAGGCTTACCGTGGTTTGCTGTATCGCATTGCGATGTTTTTTCGAGTTGTACGGTGTGTTGTTCGGCACGATGTCCGACGTTTCGATCCACGTGCTGAGTGAGAGCTTATTCAATTCTCTTCCTGAAGAAGCTCCCACCATATGATCATCTTCTTTACACGTTCGCTAAGTATGTGTGTATCTTGGGCGTGTATACCTCGGGCAGTTATTGAAGTTGACCTTGGATCAACATTCTGAGAGGTGTGTCTGCATGTTCAATACTATAAATACCATTTGGATTTACATAGCGTCGAAAAAAACCAACGGCATCTCAATACCCCGTACATGCGCATATATTTGTTTTACGCATATATATACTGTATAATATGTGCAGCATGTACATCCTGGAACAGAGGCAAGTTCTGACAAAGGCAGCAGAGAAGCAAGAAGCAGGGCATTGAGTCTGGACTTAAACAAGGGCAGGGAGCCAACAGCACGGACGCCTGGGGGGGAGGGGAGTCGGTTCCAGACTACAGAGGAGCACGAGAGACCATCTCACTGAGTGAACTTTGACCGAGGGCTCTGCGACTTGAAAGCCACGTTTGCCCGAGCAAAGGCACGGCTGGAGATTCATTGTAACAGAACGTCGCCATCACCGGCAGCGTTAGCAGCAACGGGCACGCGACGTCCGTGTAATAGTGTCGTCTAAGCGCATTTGCGGTCATCGGTGAATGCTGCCTGCTGGTTAAAGTTGTGGTCGTTGTTTCCTTTGCGACAGCAGTGGAAATTTGTCGATGTGTGCGATCGCGGGTCATTAAGTAAGTTCAGCAGGTTTTTTACTTTACGGGTCAAAACAGTATTTGTACTTGCTAACAGGCAGCGACATGTCTTAGTAAAACACGCGTGCGGAGAGGCCACAGTCCAAACGTAAACACAAAACGCTGTACCCAGCACTCGCAGAGATCTCGCTCGCTCTCGCCATGTGCTCCGGATTATTGGACGAATTTTTGCCCCCCCACAGTAATTATATTATCAGCCAAAGTTTTGGGTGGAGCGCGCGTCTAAAACATCCGTAGGTTGTGTGTGTGTGACCAGATTTGTAAAGATACGCAGTAGATTGTGTTTACATGGGGCACACATTCTAGGATGAGCGCGTCTTTATAATTCTGGAGAATACGAAGCACGCTCACTGTGCGGTTCTGTTGCGTAATGGTGCTAGTTGTGTTGGACTCCAGCCCGCGTGTGTGTTTTTTTTTTACTGAGTATATTTGTTTTATTGTCAAGCGAGTTACTTGTGCTCCAATTAACCCGGCTCTTCCCGGTTTTGCCACTCGCTGTTATTATGCATTCGGAGTTTGGTGACATTATGCCCCATTTAGTTATTATCGATTGCAATTAAACCCTACTGTTTCTGGTTTAAGTAATATTTTTTTTAAATTAACAATAATAATATAATGAATTGCCTGTGACTGACACGGAATGTGCCCGATGTCGTAACCTAAGCAGTAATTGAGCCTGGACAGCGCTTTGGATCGGCGACCACTATGCATAACCGGTTGTTATAGGCTGCGAGGCTACGTATTGGACGGAATAATGCAGTTCAAACTAAATTGTACTGTACTCTGCTATGCTCCGACGTTGATGCTCCCCACCTTCAACTACACGCACTGGCAAGCGTTGTAAAGAGTGCAGCCAAACAACAACAACCCCCATAACTGGCGGTTTTGGGAGCTCTTCCCCCAGAGGGCGCTTGACAAAGGCGCTGTAAGTTCAGTAACTCATTGACTGTCACGAGCCTGTTCATACGCACGAGAAATTCAAGAGGTCACTGCAGGCAGATGGTAACATCCCAAGCAACACAGCGACGTGGCGGTGCTGGTCACGTGTATTTGATTTGCACAAAACAGCACAATGTGAGTGAATGTTGGCTCTTCAGTAGCATATAATTTATACAGCAACAGGAACCCATTTTCATATGCTCCTCCCCATGACGCACGTGGCATGGGGAGGCCCTCATCCAGCAGTGGAGCTCCGTAGCATCGGGCGTCTGGAGGGGGGGGGTTGAACGCCACCTTCTGAAGGCCACCTTCTGAAGGCCCCCTTCTGAAGGCTTACATTCTTACAGTAAAGTAAAAAAATATTGCTACCAAAACTATTTGACAGTAATTAAGCGCTGGGGTGTCACGGAATGTCCTCAACACACAGGGGGGGGATGCGCTAAAACACAGAACCCATGACAGACACAAGCAGATCATATCATCACTCGTTCCGTCGAGCATTTAACATCGGCTTAAAGATCCTTCACGATACCTCGGATGCCCTTTAACTGCTTCCTTTCTTTCCACCCCTTGCTCGGTCCCTCTCCTGTTCTCCATGTGTAATTCTGTGCTCTGAGATGTTTACTACCTCTTGAAGGGTATTACACGTGATAATTGTTTTATTACCCTTTTATCTGGCAACAAAACTGACGCCTTTTTTTTACAAGGAGTCATGTTTGCATAGACCACAATACCTTACAGTCGTAATGCAAACAAAAAACATAACTCTGATAATGTATGCACTGTCCTGGAAGTTTTGTTTCCAGATAAAAGGGTCAAAAAACAATTCTCATATTTTTTCTTCTGGCAAATGAGGTTCCAATGGTGTAAATGCTTACCCCGAGCTCTCATACTCTGATGGTGAATTGTCTTTGAGTTGTGCGCCTTTTGGCGTCATCTGGTCCAACACCATGTTAGACTAGGCTCTAAGGAAAGCTGTCTCCGGTGTGGACCAATCAACTTCAAGGACAGTGCATACATTATCAGTTATGTTTTTTGTTTGCATTACGACTGCAGGTATTGTGGTCAATGCAAACATGACTCCTTGTAAAAAAAAGTGTCAGTTTTGTTGCCAGATAAAAAGGTAAAAAAACAATTATCATATTTCTTATTCTGGCAAATGAGGTTCCAATGGTATTACACGTGCCAGCTTTGACGAATGTTTGTTCGGCATTGTATCTGCTGTGCCCCCATATTGAGTTGGTGTATGTCCCCCCCAGCCCGTTGAAATAAGAACACGGTGCAGGGTGGTTGTAGCAGTGGATCGACAGACGTGGCTGCACATGTGCACGTGCACGCACAAGCACGCACGCATCCGCGATGCCTTGTTCTGGCATTTAGGGCCCACGTTTCGTGTCCTTCCGTGAGCAATGCAGAGGGAGCGGCTGGTCCACCGGGGTGGCTCGCGCATCCCTACCGACGAGCAGGCCGGCTACAGCGGCGACTCGGCCGAGCCGCCTCCACCCAACCGCGGGCCCGTGGTCTCCGCCCGCAAGGCGCGACCTCCTCCTCCTGCTGCTGCTTCCGCCGAAGGTTCGAACCAAATATGCTCAAATTGCCTCCCCCCCCAAATATGTAAATAAAAACAATTTGCTAAACCTTGGCCACAATATCTGGACTTGGCTTCATATAAATAAATGCATAGATTTCTGTTTATATGATTGTGGTTATGGTTGTACTTTATTAATCCCTAATCTCTGCCATTGCATACAATGAAACAAGAAATGGTAAAACATTCAAAACAGAGCAATGTAATACAATACACTATTAGACATTATTATTAAAAAAAAAAAAGTCCCCATCCCATGTGTTAGTGAATTTTTGAATATTTTAGGCAGGAAATTCGTTTTCAAATTTAGATTTTTTTTTTTCTGGGTTGGGACCCCCAGACCCCCTGGAAGATTTGGTCCCCCCCCCCAATGTTGACTCCATGGCTACGGCCTTGGTCCGAATCGCCAGTGTCGCCGAGATTGACCAAGCAAACCGGTGCTCGTCGTGACTCTCATCGGGACGACATCGGGGGAGTGCTGGCGGGCTCTGCGTGTCTCTAATCCAGCACCGTGGATCACACAAATGTTGTGAAACTCGTCTCCTGTAGGCGTCGAGGAGGTGACATAACCCTCACTCGCCAAGAGATGGTAGTTCGAGCAAAAAAATGTGGACTCCACATTTTCCGGCTTTATGGGATGTAGTAATATCCCCCCCCCCCCCCCGCGGTTTACGTTGGAGATGCGGATCTTCAAACGACGTCAATCAAAGCAATTTGATCTACGAGAGCTGAACAAAGACAACGGAGGGTACTGTGTTAATGCGCGCATCTTCATCCTTGACGTACCCACAATGTACATTAAATTACTTAAAATACTCTACACAACACTGAATAACACAAATTATACAGGGCACAATATTATACAGTACACCATAAAAATCACCAAAATACATAAATAATATACAGTACAGTACATTTCTGTATGCGTGAGAGCCAAGTAGTTTGTCTAGAGGGTAGGTAAAAGCGAAGGCTGAGGCGACGGATACAAGAAAGCATGGATGATGCTGTCAGCGACGTGTGGATTCAGGCGACGCAAATCTGTAGCAACACGACCACACTCAATGATAGCTGGCGCCAAACTGTGCCACATGCCCTCCCGCATGGCCTTGTGGGAGCCTCCATGTACCAATAAAGTAATTTTATTTAAGTTTTTCTTTGGGTTCCATTCGAATCATGTACATGTACGTCATCGGAACGGGAAAGGGTTAATATGGGGAACTGCAGAGCTACAAGTTGAAATAATAACAATTATTGGTGGGCCCATGCCCCACATAAGTGATTCAAAAAAGCCACGTCAATCCGGTTAAATTTTTCACTATTGCCCATTCTGTGGTGATGGCCACACTCGCTGGCTGCTTTCCGCAGCACTTGACAGGCACGGCGGAGAGGAAGATCGAGGGCGAGCGCTGACCGTGCGTGCGGTCGGGGTGCCCGACGTGGACTCCCGCGTGACGGACGCGGCGGAGACGTTCGCGAACCTGCAGGCCGAGCACATGGGGGTCACCCGCGCCCGGCATGACCTCTGCAGGAGCGCGTGCTGCGGCACCGCCGCCAGCCAGCACGGGCTTGCCGAGTGCCTCCGCAACCTGGAGCTCCGGCACGGTGAGAGATGCCGCGAGAGGCATTTTGTCCGATTGGGAATATTGGCTCGGACGTCGGCGATGGAGTTGAACAATGCTGGTTGCGTTTGAGTACACGAACTCGCCTTTGTCATCCACTATTTTTCTTACCACTAATATCTCCATCGTGACCAGCATTGTGATTTTTCAGAAGTGAAGTCTGTAAGCTCGTGTCCATAATCATGCTATGGCTTATAATTAGGTACTTCTATTATCTGACATGTTAAGAAAGTGGGCTTGGGCAGAACATGTCGCTAAAAAAGATGATGGGATGGTGGTTAAGATAAAGTTATGGATACCAATGAAGTAAGTAAATGTACCCAGGATGATATCCACTATAGAAATGGAGCAATGAAATTCTATCATGTGCAGAAGAGCCTTTCATCCAGCATGACGAAGGCGACCTGACATGTCACAAATGCTTAACAGATTAATATTACAATACCAAGTTCGTTTCAGTGAATTTGTAAAGAATATGGTAACAGATTTTATTGAATGTTCACATTTTTAACATGAAACAGGTCTATTTCAAAATCTTACATTTTGTACGTGTTTGTACATAACCTTATCATTGCCCCCATGAGTTTACAACTAAAATCCCCCCCCCCCCCCGTTACGTACTGTATTATTTTCAACCCTACAGAGACGGCGCTTAAGATAGAGCTCAAGGGCTACAACTTCTCATTGGTGATGAAAGACGGCGGCGTGGACATGCCGACGAGCGTGCAGGAGGCTGCTCGACTCGTTTCCGAGTTGAGCACACGGGCGAGAGCCTTCCTGGGAATGAGCACGCGGCTGGACGAGATGATGGCCGCCCTGCTGCGCACCGAGTCCACAATCTCCAAGGAGGTTTCCGAAACCAACAGAGACTACGCGGACAACGTGCGGGCTCACGACAACATGCAGAGGAGCCTGGCCGAGTTACGGCGGGGACGCAAGGACGTCGCTCGCTACAAGGAAGATATAAGCAGCCTCTTGCTGCAGGTCGCTCAGATAGCTGGGGTGATGGAACAACCTTCCGAAGACTAAGGATCAGATTTCTCACGTTGCAGAATTGGCGAAACCACACGTCAACCTAATCTTGGGTACGTAGGAGTCGCGGAAACAACAGCGCTCACCGCGAGCACAGGATAAGGGAGAGAAACCGAGACAAAGGAGTGAACAGAAAGGAAAATAGAAAAACACGGAGAAATAAGCAGAGAAAAACAAAATCGGGCATATGGAGTCAGGGGGGGGGGGGGGGAGGGAAATAGGAAAACTCGACTCACGTAAAGAGACAGAAAACGAGACAATGAGATAGTGGGAGACGGAGGGAGAGACATTGACAGAAAAGGCAGAGGTAAACAGAACTTGTTATTAGATAGTGGTGGGGGGGGGGGGGGGCGATAAGACAGACTTGATAATTAAAAAAAACGATTCAGCTTCAATTGATTCTGAAACTTAGACAAGGTACGTGGCATTCAGTCCGATAGTCAAATGTGCTGTACGGTGCACCCTTACTTCTTGGTGTCGGAAACACACCTTTTGGCAAAGAAACAAAATCTTTGGCTGGCCAATAATATGGAACGAATTATCACAAATGTGTTATATTTTGCTATTTTATCCTGTTATATTCTACGTAATCATATAATTATGATGCAGCTACCTTAAGCACTCCTGCACAAGCATAAATGAAAACATTTTTTAATTAAGTACTGAATACCAATATTCAGCATCTTAAATAGGTATTGTTGCAAAGAAACCATGACCTTTTTTTAAAATATTATATACACTTTGCATGTTTTATTCGATCATAAGCTTAAAGTTTTGCACATAACCTAATATCGGAATTTAAATGTACCCTACAATTGGGTTGTGCAAATAAGTGCTTGAGTAAGTTATATTTTTTAGCACTGCATTAACCCAACATGAAATAATTAATTACTGGAAACATCACGTGTCACGGCTTTTATTTCATAAAATAAACATTCCAGGGTTATAATATTTTTTTCACGAGCAAATGTACAAAAAATGCTACTGCCATTAACGTGCCCTTTAAAGATGCAGAGGACAGCGTAGGATATATTCAGAACGTCCTCGAAATAACGGTGATTTTTTATTAGCAAAAAAAAATGTGCTCCAGAAGATCAAAACATCAGAACAGTATGCAAGGGAATGCGGACTTGCTAATTAGCTGCATCTTTGGAATATGCAGAAACTGTCACGTGCCAAGCAGTCCCAGTTTTGTATTGAAGAGGTAATGTAGCTTTCGACTGTGCATTCCCGATTTAGTTTGTGATTATGTTCACGTTTTTTTTTGTTAACTTTGAAATAGTTTTTTTATTTTTCTGAACATATAACATTACAAATTGTAAATTAGATGAATCTGATCCTCATGGACATAACAGGGTTTTGTTAGGAAATTTATATTTTACCGGGGTACCCTTAAATTGAATTAAGCCAGTATTTTGACAAGACTGTCAAATGCGCTTTAACTCGACTCGTCAGGCTTTGGCTCCGTTGTCTGCTGTGAGATATGCTGCTGAAATATTTGGGTGAGGTTCTGAGCAGGTTGTTGGAGCACGGAGCTGGTCTGCGAGCACACGTGCGACAGCGTGCCCACCAGTTGGCTCTGTAGCACCTCCAACTTTGGCAGCTTCGAGTAATCCAGTAAACTTTGCTTGCTCATCAGCACATCGTCCACGCAGCCCCCTGGGAGGTTTGGAAAAACCAAATTACACAATGGGACAATGTTATGAGGTCGGGTAAACATTACTGTTTTTAAAAGCAGTTCTAAAGAATTTAGTTATCAATCTATATTTAACAGTGCTTATCTCCAGTGGCTTCCTAATATCGTCCCTTTCTGTCAATACACTTCCGGATAAGGGTCTCCCCAAACCATGCGGGCTGTGGGGGTTATTTGACAACCGTCAACGTGAAGGTAGGGAATGCAGACGTTAAGTGCGTAGAAACATTGTAAAACAATGGATTTTTATGCACTTTCCTCTGCTGCCCACCACAGCTCTATAGGACGATTGTTGGACGACCACAAAGTGGAACTCGTTTTTGTCAACTCCAAAGAGATGACACTCACATCTACCGCAAACTGAGATTTCAACCCGCAAGTGCAACTTTCCAATTACAAGCCACACGACCTAACCCCACTGCGCCAACCAGCTGGCTGTGTATGAGAAAGGGTGCAACGATATTGTCCTTAAGGAGTGCTCACCTAAGAGAATAACCTGTGGGACTGCACGCAGCACTCGTAGGAGTTCCCGCACGCGAGGTTCATGACTCACGACCAGAACGTTATGGCAAATGAAGAGTGGCTTCAAGTTCTTGTATTTGCTGTCATTCAGGAAATACTGTACAACCTGTGAACACATTTTGTGCTATTAATAAACAAAAAACATTCGCTTTGCCTCTAACTACATTTTAATACAATTGTTGATATATTTTAAATTTTAGACACGTTCAATCGCTATAAAATATTTGCGGTCACCTTGTTTGGAAATATCTTGGCATAAATGTCGTGCTTTCGAAGGTGATGCCTAAACATCACCCAGTCTTCATCCTTCATCGGTCCAAGCTGGCATATGGTGACCATGCGATTTTCACGGAACAACTTCTCCACCTCCCTTTCCAGCAGCATCTCAAGTTTGTTCTTCTGCTCTCACACAGACATGCAATCCCTTATGCAACCAGTGGTCAAAATGGCTTTGAGGATTGCATATTTTAAAATGATGCAAATGGACCATAGGGTTTTTTTTTCCAACATAGCCATCACAAATAGACAATGCTTGAAGAATACCATATGGTAAATGCAATCTCTTTTGGGTACAATGTTTAAATTACCATATTTGTCCAGACCAAAGATAGGGTATACTTACATGGGGCTGCAAATGAGCATTGTGCATTACATGATCATATGGGTCAGAGAATATATCAAAAGTTATTGACGTAATTTTTATTGTTAACAAAAGCAGGCTTGTGTAGGACAGTCGCTAGAAGGGATGATGGCGAGTGGTCAAGATTACCGGTGGAGTGGTATCCAAGGCAGGGAACATGCCCGGGGGAACATTGTATGTATGTACGTTGAACTTCTTTTGCACGGTACGTAGCCAACAATGATGATTAAATGGAACGAGAATGTCTGTCCTTACTCGAAAACATTATGCCTGGAATAAGACAAGACGTACCTCTTCCATCACGTCGGCAGACTTGATGCATTTAGGGGGCACGAGCGGCTTTGGAGTGATGACTTTCGTCAACTCGAGCACTTTTTGCTTCAAGTGTGGAATGGGCCGTTTGTGGCGCGTCACTGCCCTGGCGTTTCTCACAAACTCCAGCCGCGGAACCCAGGCTGTGGGTCGACCCCACAAAAACAAAGCAGAGCAAATTATTCAACCGTATTTCACACGTCAATGACCAAAAACATGTAAAATGCACCCAATCTCATCAGATGTCAGAATACAAGTGGGTATGAGCCTGAATAGTGCTTGGATGGGCAACCCCCATACACAACAGGCATTATCGGATGCTTTGGGGCTATATTGTGGGCAGAAGCGGGTGGTGCAGCATAATCCAGCGCTGTACTGAACTGTTTTGCTCCCATATCGATGCTCCCCACCTCCATAACCAGCATCGCGAAGTATGGTGAAATAACCCTCACGACTCGCACGATGTCGGGTGGCCTTTATCCGGGAGTGGATTGATAAAAGATAGAAACTTGTACCTCGCACATCACATTACACCTCATGGATGGCTATTTACAGATTGACAAGTCGTCAGCAAGTGAAATCTCAAAATGAGCTTTTCAACCAGTACCAATTGCCTTACATGCGATATGCGTGAGGATCCATATTGTATTACTGAATTTCAGAATCAGAATCTCTATTTATCCTGGAGGAATCCGACGAGCTGTAATTCAGCAATGGCCACAATGCTCCATATACACATGAGTAAAACTAATATTGTACAGCCCTTTTTCAATGCACTGCCAGACAAAGGCCTCCCCATGCTCTATCAATCTGGAGATTATTTGCCATACTGCTAAGATGGAGTTGGTGAAATGGGGGGGTAGGCAGGGACAGGCCATATTTATCTCAATAAACCTAGGTCTATCAAAACTGTGCAGATAGAATTTGTCATCGAGATGAGTGGTCGCTGCAAATATTACTCAGGTCGCTAAACTCAAAGTGCAGTGCGTTAACCACTGTCACCACCACACACATTAGTGCCATGGAGGAAAGGTACTGCAATTGTATAGAGGATAAAATATAAGAACAAATCCATTAACGCAAGACTTGCAGAGGCACAACGTACAGCACTTTGGGCATTTTTTCGCATTTAAGTAAATGTCAGCTTTTGCCACTAAACCTCACAGTAATGCTAATATATTAAATGTACAAACCACTATCACAACTACTAAGCTGATGAAAAACAACCGACATCACTATGAGCAGGGTTTTAAATCTTAAACCAATTTTGGTGAGAGGCAACAAGCAACACGTATACCACTTCACATAATTACTAGACTTAATAACATCTCGGGAAAGTATTAGTGCATATGGACCCGAGTGGTTAAACTAATTCCCCTAATCAATTAGGGACTCAAGAGTAGTGTAAGAATGTTTTTATCCATTTTTTGACGTTTTAAGTATAATTCCATCAACTGGTACATTGTTTTCAATTCAAATTCAATGCAAAATGTCCCTATTAAAAATGCATCTCAACAGTTGTAATTTCACAGTTTTCACGTGATCGTACACACTGCCATAGGATATTGTACAGTAGATACAATAAAGTTTTGATGGCTGTCGGGCGGGCAAGTGCACGGCAGTGACGTCACCACGCACGCCTGCGTGATAACGTCACCCGCATTCCCCACAGCATTGATTCGGGTTCGTGCGTGCCAACGTCAATCCTCCCTATAACAATAGGTTTTACCCTTTCTGGCAATAAAACGGGTGTTAAGATGTTAAAACACCAAACAGAAACATTTTGCAAGGAATCCCGTCTGCATTAATCACACGTACTAGTAGTGAACATGCAAACAAAAACATGCTCCGGTTAAATATGCATTGGCTTTGAAACTGATTGGTCCACACAAGAGACAGCTTTCTTTAGAACCTCGTCTCAAAGTGTTAGACCAGAGAACGCCAAAAGGCGAACAGCACAAAGACAATGCACTACCAGGGCATTTATAGTTCGGGGGTGAGCAGCTACAACATGGGTCCCATATTGTGAAGCCCTCCCCTTCAGTCACTCGGCCACCACGGCCCCGTATCCCCCGCAAATGCGCTGGCAGTGCTCGTCTTGACCTAACAACGACTGTCATGCTACTGATGATCCTATTAGAATCTGTGTTTATTCCAGAGAAATCCTCCGGGTTGTTCCATCCACATTAAGAAACATGCGTTTACATTACTTGGCTGCTATACATGAGCCACTTGAGTTATCATTTGTGGCAAAGACCGGTTCTGAAAAATACCTAGTGGCTCAGTGAGCTTTAGCGGGTAAAATTTTTGTTTAGTGATTTTCTTACCTTTCCTATATTTTGCAAACCTATAGTTTTGTAGTGTTTGTTGTAACTTTCTGCCCTAACCCTGCTTGACATCGGTGAAAAAGAGCTTCACATCTTATCTGATTTCTCAAGGATAAATAAAGATTCTGACAAGCCTATGACCACCTCATCCGAAATGATTACGCCCGTTTGCTCAACAGAGCCTGAGTCTCAAGACTATTTCGGGAGAGTAGTGCCAAGTTTTACGCAAAAGTTACATCACTAAGTGAATCGCACTTGAGTAATTTGCAGGTACCGTTTTAGCATTGGGATGTTCGGCCAATAACAGTTCCATTGTACGAGTTGTTTAAGCCATGGGAGGAAGCTAGCGAGCTTGGGAGGGAACCCATTCAGAACAGGAGGGGGGGGGGGGGGTCCCACGAAGAAAAGTGCCTGAGTCGTGAACAGAGGTCGCAAACGGGGTTTGATTCCTTACCCGTACCCGGCCGCACCAGGGTCGCAAACGGGTACACGTTACCCGGCCGTACCCGTAACCTACACGTACCCGGCCGGGTACGGGTACCTGATTGCGACCTCTGGGATGAAGCCATGTTCCAGGCGCGGGTGGGTTGATTCTGGGAACTTGAATTGTGAGAAGAGACAAGACGTTGGGAAATGAGTGACAGTTACTCACCAGTGAATCACGGCCTACCCGTACCCGACCGCACCAGGGTCGCAAACGGGTACCCGTACCCGGCCGGATACGGGTAGCCGGGTATCCGGTAGGGTACGGGTATCAGGTACCCGGTTGCGACCTCTGGTCGTGAATCAAACCCAACAACCTCCTTGCTGTCAGCCACAAGTCTTAACACTGCGCCATCCTGCCGCCCAATTAATGCGCCAATCTCGTCAGATCTGGAAGGTTAAGCAGGTTTGAGTCCGAATAATGCTTGGATGGATGACGACCGTGGGGGGAAAAAAACAAGCTGTTGTTATATGTTCGTGGGGCCACGTTCTGGGCAGTGCAGTCAAATCAGTGCTGTACTGTCATCACTCAGCCACAGTGACAGGAGTCAAGAATGGTTAAACAACCCCCACAAATCCGCACGGCGTAGGCAGCCTTTAGTCCAGCAGTGGATTGCCAAATACTGTAGGTCGTATATGCGCATATGCGGACAGACCTCTTAGCCAAGTAACATGCAATTTGCTTGTGCGCTATTCGTCATGACAGCACACTCACGACGCTGCCTGCATGCCAGCTCGAACTCCTCGACCAAGTGCGATACGAGATAAGCGAACACGGCCCAAAGTGTCGAAGGCTCGATGACAAGGAGGTCTCGGGCCAGACCCAGCAGGTGCCATGGGTCGGCTGAGATGACCGGTAGATGCACCACCAGCTGTACCCCCTACTGTGCCAACGTTGTTGCGTTTTATCCGTCCGGTGCTCCGCCCGTTGTTGTGAGCGTCGCTCCTCTACCCTCCCCGTTGTTGCTGGAGGGCCACTGCCTTCAACTACCCAGCAGCAGCGACCTTCACGAGCCTCCTCCACAGAGGTCGATCTCGACACCGCTGGTTACCAGTCATCGGCATGTCCACTCAGCTCCACGTCCTCCTGTAACCGCGTCAGCTCCGACTCTCAGTCCAGCCCACGGTCGTGCCCGTTTAGCCCCCTCTATGCGACCAAACGTTCAACAATGAGCAGTTTCATTACGGACGCTTAAACACAAACACCCCCCTCGGAACACAGAGACACACACAGAGATGAACGCACCGCGGGACCACGCCAACCCGCTCCTCGTGAAGGTCGCCATCTTACTCCGGGGAAGTAACACCCCCCACCACCACGCATCCCCTCCCGCAACGTCCGCGCTTCCCATTGGCCACGCGTCTCGACCAATCGGCGCGTCGCGTTCTGAGTAAGCCCGCATCCTATTGGACCACCAAAACAAAACAAACTCAAAAACAGTTTCAGCGGCGACGGCTGCGGCGCGTGGCGCGCGGCTTCGGGTTTCCCCTCAGCCCCCTCACCCCCTTCACCCCCTTCCCGCCTCCGCTGCATTATTTATGTCGCGGCCGCCGCCGCCGCAGCGCTGTTATCTCCTCGCTTGTGTCGCCGTTCGAATGCCTCGTCGCGGCGTGGGGACGAGTGGCAGAGGCCCCAGGTGAGTTTCGGCGGTCTCGTGTTAGGGATCGAGGGGGGGGGGGGGGGGGGGGGGGGGGGGTCTCGGTTTAGATTTCGCAGAGCGGATGGGCGCCGCGAGGCCTCTGATTGGCTGAGGGGTTGCAGCTCGCCGGCGTCGCTGACCAATGGGAGCGCGGAGTTGGGGCCGTCTCGGTCGACACGCTGTATGGAATGTAATAGGCTCTGGCTGTATTTACCATTGAGATTTGCATCCATCTAGCAGTGGACTGACTTATACAGCGGCAGTGACTGGCTTCTATCCATATAGCAATGGACTGACTTATACAGCGGCAGTGACTGGCTTCTATCCATATAGCAGTGGACTGACTTATACAATGGCAGTGACTGACTTATACAATGGCAGTGACTGGCTTCTATCCATCTAGCAGTGGACTGACTTATACAGTGGCAGTGACTGGCTTCTATCCATCTAGCAGTGGACTGACTTACACAGCGGCAGTGACTGGCTTCTATATATCTAGCAGTGGACTGACTTATACAGTGGCAGTGACTGGCTTATATCCATATAGCAATGGACTGACTTATACAGCGGCAGTGACTGGCTTCTATCCATATAGCAGTGGACTGACTTATACAATGGCAGTGACTGACTTATACAATGGCAGTGACTGGCTTCTATCCATCTAGCAGTGGACTGACTCACACAGTGGCAGTGACTGGCTTCTATCCATCTAGCAGTGGACTGACTCACACAGTGGCAGTGACTGGCTTCTATCTATCTAGCAGTGGACTGACACACACAGCGGCAGTGACTGGCTTCTATCCATCTAGCAGTGGACTGACACACACAGCGGCAGTGACTGGCTTCTATCTATCTAGCAGTGGACTGACACACACAGCGGCAGTGACTGGCTTCTATCCATCTAGCAGTGGACTGACACACACAGCGGCAGTGACTGGCTTCTATCCATCTAGCAGTGGACTGACTCACACAGCGGCAGTGACTGGCTTCTATCCATCTAGCAGTGGACTGACTCATACAGTGGCAGTGACTGGCTTCTATCCATCTAGCAGTGGACTGACTCACACAGTGGCAGTGACTGGCTTCTATCCATCTAGCAGTGGACTGACTCACACAGTGACAGTGACTGGCTTCTATCTATCTAGCAGTGGACTGACTCACACAGTGGCAGTGACTGGCTTCTATCCATCTAGCAGTGGACTGACTCACACAGTGGCAGTGACTGGCTTCTATCTATCTAGCAGTGGACTGACTCACACAGCGGCAGTGACTGGCTTCTATCCATCTAGCAGTGGACTGACTCACACAGTGGCAGTGACTGGCTTCTAACTCTCTAGCAGTGGACTGACTCACACAGTGGCAGTGACTGGCTTCTAACTATCTAGCAGTGGACTGACTCACACAGTGGCAGTGACTGGCTTCTATTTCTCTAGCAGTGGACTGACTCATACAGTGGCAGTGACTGGCTTCTATCTATCTAGCAGTGGACTGACTCATACAGTGGCAGTGACTGCCTTCTATCTATCTAGCAGTGGACTGACTCGTACAGCGGCAGTGACTGGCTTCTAACTATCTAGCAGTGGACTGACTCACACAGTGGCAGTGACTGGCTTCTAACTATCTAGCAGTGGACTGACTCACACAGTGGCAGTGACTGGCTTCTAACTATCTAGCAGTGGACTGACTCACACAGCGGCAGTGACTGGCTTCTATTTCTCTAACATTGGACTGACTCATACAGTGGCAGTGACTGGCTTCTATCTCTTTAGCAGTGGACTGACTCATACAGCGGCAGTGACTGGCTTCTAACTATCCAGCAGTAGACTGACTCACACAGCGGCAGTGACTGACTTCTATCCATCTAGCAGTGGACTGACTCATACAGTGGCAGTGACTGGCTTTTATCCATCTAGCAGTGGACTGACTCGTACAGCGGCAGTGACTGGCTTCTATCTACTTAGCAGTGGACTGACTCACACAGCGGCAGTGACTGGCTTCTATCCATCTAGCAGTGGACTGACCCATACAGCGGCAGTGACTGGCTTCTATCTATTTAGCAGTGGACTGACTCACACAGTGGCAGTGACTGGCTTCTATCTATCTAGCACTGGACTGACTAACACAGCGGCAGTGACTGGCTTCTATCTACTTGGCAGTGGACTGACTCACACAGTGGCAGTGACTGACTTCTATCTACTTAGCAGTGGACTGACTCACACAGCAGCAGTGACTGGCTTCTATCCATCTAGCAGTGGACTGACTCATACAGTGGCAGTGACTGGCTTCTATCTAGTAGTGGACTGACTCACACAGTGGCAGTGACTGGCTTCTATCTCTCTAGCAGTGAACTGACTCGCACAGTGGCAGTGACTGGCTTCTATCTAGCAGTGGACTTACTCACACAGCGGCAGTGACTGGCTTCTATCTAGTAGTGGACTGACTCACACAGTGGCAGTGACTGGCTTCTATCCATCCAGCAGTGGACTGACTCATACAGTGGCAGTGACTGGCTTCTATCCATCTAGCAGTGGACTGACTCACACAGTAACAGTGACTGGCTTCTATCTATTTAGCAGTGGACTGACTCATACAGTGGCAGTGACTGGCTTCTATCCATCCAGCAGTGGACTGACTCATACAGCGGCAGTGACTGGCTTCTAACTATCCAGCAGTAGACTGACTCACACAGCGGCAGTGACTGACTTCTATCCATCTAGCAGTGGACTGACTCATACAGTGGCAGTGACTGGCTTTTATCCATCTAGCAGTGGACTGACTCGTACAGCGGCAGTGACTGGCTTCTATCTACTTAGCAGTGGACTGACTCACACAGCGGCAGTGACTGGCTTCTATCCATCTAGCAGTGGACTGACCCATACAGCGGCAGTGACTGGCTTCTATCTATTTAGCAGTGGACTGACTCACACAGTGGCAGTGACTAGCTTCTATCTATCTAGCACTGGACTGACTAACACAGCGGCAGTGACTGGCTTCTATCTACTTGGCAGTGGACTGACTCACACAGTGGCAGTGACTGACTTCTATCTACTTAGCAGTGGACTGACTCACACAGCAGCAGTGACTGGCTTCTATCCATCTAGCAGTGGACTGACTCATACAGTGGCAGTGACTGGCTTCTATCTAGTAGTGGACTGACTCACACAGTGGCAGTGACTGGCTTCTATCTCTCTAGCAGTGAACTGACTCGCACAGTGGCAGTGACTGGCTTCTATCTAGCAGTGGACTTACTCACACAGCGGCAGTGACTGGCTTCTATCTAGTAGTGGACTGACTCACACAGTGGCAGTGACTGGCTTCTATCCATCCAGCAGTGGACTGACTCATACAGTGGCAGTGACTGGCTTCTATCCATCTAGCAGTGGACTGACTCACACAGTAACAGTGACTGGCTTCTATCTATTTAGCAGTGGACTGACTCATACAGTGGCAGTGACTGGCTTCTATCCATCCAGCAGTGGACTGACTCATACAGCGGCAGTGACTGGCTTCTATCTATCTAACAGTGGACTGACTCATACAGTGGCAGTGACTGGCTTCTATCTATCTAGCAGTGGACTGACTCACACAGTGGCAGTGACTGGCTTCTATCCATCTAGCAGTGGACTGACTCACACAGCGGCAGTGACTGGCTTCTATCCATCTAGCAGTGGACTGACTCATACAGCGGCAGTGACTGGCTTCTATCTATCCAGCAGTGGACTGACTCATACAGCGGCAGCGACTCGCTTCTATCCAGGAATGCATTGACTCCGCAGTAGTGACCCGCTTCCATCCAGCAGTGGATTGAACTTGGCTATTAACGATGAACTCTTATAGCGCGTTGCGTTAAAGCAACGCTACTGTAAAACATTGGTGCAAGCGATGTTCTTGTAAACTAAAATTGTTTAATACTGGTTTTTTTTTGGGTTCGGTCGCGTAAATCTATTATGGATGACATTGGTCGCGAAAGCCTCCGTGTTAAACTTTAATAGTCTTCACATCACCACTGTGGTTGGAGCCATGAATATGACGGCCCTTAATAGAGAACGTCACGAAGCAGTCCTTAACCAGATAAGTGGGCAGTCGTGTTATTTGAGTGGATTAAAGCTCTGTGACCCCTAATGCATCATACTACTGCGCTATTAAAATTACTCCCGAGTTTCCCGGCTGGCAGCTGGCTGGCCGCCTCTCCGCGCCAACACAAACTTTATGAATGACTGCGAGCCATTGGCAGCAACACTAGCTGGGGAAGTGGCTAAACGGAATTTCCTGTGTAACAAATAAACATTGGGTTAATTTGAAACAGGGGAATAAGTTCCGGAAGGTATCTAATAGGTAGCGACATGGAATCGGTGGGACTAACGAGTACAGTTGGCTGACAGGGTTAATGTAAAATTAGTCAAACTTTTGTGCTCCTATTAACGTAATTATTTTTGCCAGAATATTCTTAGTCCTCGAGCTCATTTCATGCTAATCTCTCTCTCCCTAATCTCCGCCATTAACACAACTGACGTGCTTGTGTCCGGGGATGGAATTCCTTTCCAACTCAGACCCCGCCTGCTTGCCCTTCGCCACATATATAACCTCTTGCTGTAACAGCTCTCTCGCTGGTTCAGCAGTTCCACTTCTGGATAATTTTTTTCTGTCTGAGGACGACCGCTTGTGTTGCGATCGAAACGTCGTAATATATTATGTTTTATTTTATTTTTCTGTCTGCCTGACTTTACCGAAAGAACCAAAGAGTATGGATTCCTGCAGTTACGAAAGCCTCAAATCAAGATTGATATAAAAAGACACTAACAATAGATATTATCTTGGTACATTCCTTCAAAGCGATTACTTTTAGTGCTTCGATTATAGGATTGTGAGAAGTGTGAAATATACAGCTGTCTGTTCTTGTCTGTTGCAGCCCAATGTGTTCTCTGCTAGTTATTAATTATTACGCTTGTTTTTGTTTTATCAAATCCAAAAACATTCTTCTTGGTTCTTTCGGTAAAGTCACGTAGAAGGGAAGTAATAAAATAATAAAAATAAAACATTATAAAATAATTCTCACGATGTTTTGGCCACAACGCAAGCAGCCGTCCTCAGGTGAAGACCAGGTCTGTCGGGGAGACAGCGTCTGAATGTCAAGGCGCCCTTCCCCCCTTCCAACCCAGCTTAAATATACGCCCCTAGCGTGGTGGTGTTTCATTCAGATGCTGTCTCCCCGACAGACCTGGTCTTCACCTGAGGACGGCTGCTTGCGTTGTGGCCGAAACGTCGTGAGAATTATTTTATTATGTTTTATTTTTATTATTTTATTACTTCCCTTCTACGTGACGTTACCGAAAGAACCAAGAAGATGAATCCCTGCAGTCACGAAAGCTTTAAATCGAAAAATCCAAAAACATTATTTTGTTGTTGTGGTTGCCGACCCCTGGACTAGACGATGTAGGACGAGACTTATGAGTGTGTTCTGGTTGGCAAGTTATTGTTAGTTATAAAGTCCGGTTGGATAGTTAGGGTCAGGGATAGTGCCAATATATGTATGCAGAGTTAGGGTTAGCGTGTGAGTGCTAGGCATTGGTTGGCTAGTTAGTGTCAAGGTTCAGGCTACTTGTTTAGTTTGTTCAGGCTAGTAGTGCGCAATGTATGGGTGCGTTAGGTCGGGTTCGTGCTTGGAGAGCTGTCTGTTAGTTTGTCAGGATTAAGGTGATTGCTGGTCGACTAGTTAGTGGCAGGGTTATGGCTATTTCTCCGGGCTGTATGGCTGGTTTGTCAGCGTTAAGGCTAGTTGCTCGGTAGGTTCTGATTGTCCTTAGCTTCTCTTTTTCCATTGCCAACGACTGTATATAACCATGAGCTTTTTGTGTTCCCTAATTTTCCTTTGATCAAATGTTCCTTTTCGTTTGGATTCTGTTGAAGTGGGAAAATTCCAAAGCAATGTGTTGTAACAACTTCGTCAAGATCTGACTCCAGGTGTGGTTACATTTTGAAAATATATGAATAACAGTGTTCTTCTTGGTCATTGCTCACACGTGCAAGTGATTTATATGACAATGACATTTTAA
Organism: Lethenteron reissneri; assembly: GCF_015708825.2. Lineage (NCBI taxonomy): Eukaryota > Metazoa > Chordata > Hyperoartia > Petromyzontiformes > Petromyzontidae > Lethenteron > Lethenteron reissneri. The sequence goes on along the minus strand of NC_083798.1, from coordinate 14,726,545 downwards.
ATTCTAACATTGAAGAAACCTTTTGGAGTTGGCCGTAAACAACATTGGAAGTGTGCAGGCATGTGCAAACACTTTGCAAGTTTTGAACAAAACTACAAGCAGCCATGGGGATCCGTCTGAAGTAGAGTAGCTTTGAATACTATCTATTGAGGGGGGCCAGCATACGGTTTACCCCTCTGCACAAGAGTTGGAAAAGCAAATATGTCATTGAATCCCACCCGATATAATAACACAATAAACGGTGTGATTGTGACTATAACACCGGTCCTCCCATTATGTCTTGCATATCACCGCCGATTGGCACGGTTGGCTACGTAAGGTGCGAAAGAAGTTCAACATACAGTCGATACAAACATCACGTGACATCCACGTATATATCGGCCCACAGCCTTGTTTTAGACCACCAACTCTTAAGCAGCCACAATTGTGGCCATTCTATTTTAGACAGCAGCACCAGGGGACTCCCTCATGTACCACGTGCCATTACCCAATGAATTTTGCACGCACTCAAAAGATTGCGTTTCTACAAGGGTTTGGTTGGATTCCAAAGCCATGAATGGCAAGTATCTGCAAGTGACCTTGTGAGGTCTGACATTGCCGTTCACCGTAAATTGCATCCACAAAGCAGCATTGGAGCTGTTAACCAATACACGATTGTACACAATTGTACGCAGTTGTGTTGTGAATGCATAGCTATTATACCGCTGGCTTGCAGTGCCACGAATTACAGACTACAGTTAGGTACACTTTTTTTGATGGCACCAAAATAACACTAGAAAATGTCACAATAAAGCATTTGTCAGCACAGATGAGTAACCGCAGTAGTCATCATCCAGCCTGTCGATAGTATAAAAATAATTCTGAAATATGACAACCGTAGTGTAATGTGGAATCCAAGTAGCAGTGAGATTTTGAGATTTCTTAAATTGTTCAAGTACCGGCTGTACTTTGTAGTGACAGTGAAAATGTAAGATTCATGTTGTAACCCACGAGATGTAAAACATTTCAATAGGAAACATTTAAAAACTGAAATGTATTGCAACAATTGACTCGATACCTAGCTGTAATTGATTGACCTATTTGAAAGCACCCGTCACTGGATCGTGGTATATCAGGAGGAAATCAAACATCTTTTGTTATTGGGGTTTTTTTCTATCACTGTGAATGGAAATTGAATTTTGATATTCGTATCAAATGTAATAGGGTTCATTGCACATGTACAGCCTTTTCGTCGATCCACTGCTGGATGAGAGCCTCGCCACACCATGTGATTTGTAGGTGGGTTAGTGAAGCTGAGGAATGTAGACTGAAGCATCGTCGAGTACAACAGATTATTTTGCATAGCCACTCAACCTGTTAATGCTTGGCGGTTGCCTATCCAGGCTCGATTATGCTTAGCTTCTGATCTCGGGCATGCCGGTTCATTGTACCACCAGTTTATTAGATCTTTACTCAAAATTTAGTGGCACTCATTATTTTATCACAGTTACGAAGCATCCCAGTTATAAAAGCAACTGTCATTTTCACAAGTGCACGATAGTATAAATAATTGTGTTCAAGTAAGCTCAGTACCGTCACAGTTACTCTTCCGTGTTTTACTTTGAAAGATAGCAGAACTGTCAAGCAATACGGTAATTGTGCTACGGTCATGCCTTGCAAATGACTCCAAGAGCATCGGTATGTTTCACCGAATCAAAATGTATTAACTTCACTTGCAATGAGGCATGCATTGGATGCATAATTATTGCAATTTTGGCATCTTAGCAGTTCAGGAGAAGGATAAAAGGCTGATCATCAGGGTCACAATTTGAGCATCATGTGCCTGGGATCCTATTATACTGATGTCATTTTCCCGCAGTCGGATTCGAGTGCCCGCATTGCCACTTTTCTAAATGCAGATATATACAAGAACCTCCTTGAGAAACGCAGTGGTATTAATCACAGTCGTGGGACTCCTCTCACTCTATAATTATATTCCGTAACATTATGGTATTTAACATGACATTGCTTTTCTAATGTGTATGTCAAGTTACGTTTGTGACTGCAGTATTGTCACGATTAAGGGCTTGTATGCTCTTGTATAAATAAAATACCAAGGGGTTACCGAGAGCAGGTGTGCACGTAAAGTTATTCTCAGATGCTCTCTTTTTGACAATTTAAATGCGCATTGCTTTTGATTACAGCACATTCAGCGAATGTTTAACACCCATTTACTGATGCATATGCATGTCGTTAGCTCCACTGTATATGCTGCTTAAAAAGTGTAATGGACAGATGCAATAACGATATTGTAATTGTATTTTCCCTCTGCAGTGCTGAATAGGTCATTCATTCATTTTTGCGTGAGCATTTAACTTACCAGCTTAAGATAATGTCATTTGACAACTTGCACATAAGAGCTGTGCTTCTAGTTATTCCACGTTATATTTAGCCACTTCATTAATGCAGTATTAAAATGAAAGGCTCAAAGACCAAAATAAATGTTGATGGATACTCTGTGTTAATCCTGTTAAGCAGAGGGCTGCTGGATTATCCAGCGCCGGCATTCGCTCTACGTTTGGAAGCTACGGAAAGTAGTGCTCTGTACGAAATGCTTGGAATTGTGTGTAAGCAACCCTGCTGCCTAGCATTGTGAGTTGCGTGACGCTCACAATACGTGCACAGCAATCTTGTATGCAGTCAGCTGATGCGTGACGTGCTCGCTGGGGAAATCTGCGAGGGGGTGGGTGGGTTAGCACTTGTGTAATGTGTCTCATCACAGTGCTATCTTGCTATTTGGGCAGCTTGGACATTGCGCTTATTACCACCGAGTGCAGAGGCGCTCCGCAGTAGTCGGCACATGCATTTTGGCAGCAGCATAAGGTCAGTGGCGGGGGCAGGCATTTGACTGTGCTTTTGTGGTATAGCAGTGCTGCATAATGTACAACATTATTTTCAGATTTTTAGATAATTTTTTGTTAAATGCATTGGAAGTTTGCGGCTACTTAGAATGCAATTATTGTCGATTCTTGATGTCTATTGACTAGCTTGAAGGTAATTGTATTGCGTTGATTTACATAGGATTTTTGTTTTTGAATACGTTCTTCCTCGTACATAATTGCTAATAATAGTCAGCCACTGCTAATGTTGTCATCCTGCTTTAGGTTTGTGCATCTCACTCGTCGGACACACTTGTACAAAGCCTGGATTTGAATGAATGCATGCCATGCGGCGTTCGGTAGAATTAAAAAGAAAGAAACCCGTCGGATTTTGTTTTCAACAGCAGTAGTTATTTTAAGATTAACTGCGTACGGGCCCGATCCTTCGCATCTTGCCTCGGCTGATGTTAATTTGCAAATTTCTAACCCATTCTGGGCCGTGTATCTTGTTATATTGGCAGAGCTAATACATTGGCACGGACGGAGCGCTGGTATTAGGATTTTGTCAATCTTCTCTGTTGGAAGGCGTATTCAGAAAAGCAAGTGATGCAAAACGCATTCGTATATGTTTTTTTTGTTTTAAACCTCACCCATTATGGTATTTGTGCTTTCACAGGACATAGACCATGGATAGCTTGAGAAAAAAGGTGTTTACCATGGACAGGGGTGTTGTGGAAGACTGGCTGTCCGAGTTTAAGGTACAGCTTTACAATGTTATATATTTAATTCTAGATTTGAAGCTTTCGTGACTGCAAGGATTCATATTCTTAGGTTTTTTCGGTAAAGTCACGTAGGTAAAACATTAAAATTAATAAAAGTAAAATAAATAAAATTCACGACGTTTCGGAGACAACACAAGCTTCCGTCTTCAGGTGGAGCTGTCGTGGCTGTGACGGTTCCACCTGAAGACGGAAGCTTGGGTTGCCTCCGAAACGTCGTGAATTTTATTTTATTTTACTTTTATTAATTTTAATGTTTTACCTACGTGACTTTACCGAAAAAAACTAAGAATATGTTATATATTTAAATTCACTGTCCAGACATGTTTTCAGCATTGTTCTATATGCTTGGTGGAGCAATGGAGCGGTTGTGGTCGGTGCTGTGCACGATAAACACGGCGACCTGAATTCTGTATCCGGCCATTGTCAACAGCATCGGCGAGTGATATCTGAACCACTTCTTGACCTCCCCTTCACCAACCCCCGCTGACCAGCGTGGTGAAGTCGAGTCAAACAACTCCCCAGCCGTGGGAAAGGCCTTCATCCAGTAGCCTTCTTCCTAGCGTTGTTCCCGCTGTGGCGCAGGGTCCGCTTTTCGGCATTGTCTTCTCCATTTGGCTCGGTCCAGGGCATCTTCAGGGGATGCGTTGACCTTCATCCAGTAGCAAAATGACAAAAGGGCTGTAAATATTTGAACATTTTTTGTGTACTTTCCTAGATGCTTTATAATAGCATTTTGATCATTTACCATATGTTTGCTAACATGAGCTTGAAGGATCGTTTCCATTTATGTCACTGCTGCTGATATCATTGTCTTTATGATTAATATAATTTGCTTTCTCACATTAAGTAGACGTTTTGTCTTCATGGGTGTCTTTATTGGTTTTGCGGGGGGTAAATTACCATGTGCTACGTGGCAGACTGCAACGCTGCTGTAACTTTCATCAAACTTAATTATGATAACATAAGTGGATATTTTCCATCCATTCCTCATTTTCAGGCCCTGCCCGAGGCCTCCATCGGCAGCTATGCGGACAAGCTGCAACAGAAGATGACGCTCATCTCGGCACTCTACAAAGTGTTACGAGAGGCGCACAGTGAGGTTAGCTTGTGGATGGCACACGAGGCTTGCAATTCAGAGGTCGCGCCGGGTTCGATCTTCCGATGTGGGACTTGAAACAATGGGAGTTTCTTAAACCGTCCCACCCCCCACCTCTTGTTCAGGTTGTGTGTGGTGCAGTAAAGTGTGGGTATTCTCACCTGATACACCATCATCACTCGTGGGGCAAACACTGCACACGTACACAAACCCCCCTCCCCTGACATCACAAAAGAATATATATAGATGGTTATCTATCGGCTTATCTCATGCTAATATGGTAGACAACCGTGCACACTGCTTGGTGCTTGCCACAGACCCCCCCCCCACCCCTTGACTCCCCCCCTCACACCCTACATAAACACGTTGTCTCCTAATAACTCTCTTCAGACGCCTCAGTAATTTTTGCTGGAGCAATCAACACCTGATGACGGCTGCTTGTGTTGCTTCCGAAACGTCGTGATTTAATTTTATTTTTTTCAATTTAATTTATTTTATATTTTTTTACCTACGTGACTTAACCGAAAAAAACTAGTCGTATTCTCACCTCTTCCAAGATGCCTGGCCAATGTAGAAAGATAAGTTTTTTTAGAGCTCCCTCTAATGAGCTGCCTGTCATGGAAGGCCTTCCACCAACAGTTGAGTGAGCAAGACATTTCAGGGCTGCAACCTTTACCGCATCAACAACGTCCAAGAGTAACGTGCACCATGGACACTGAATCAGGATCAGGATCGTTCAGAATCGGAATCTTCATTGAGACTGGAGGAATCCGATGAGCTATGAAGCTCTTTTTCACAGATGTCCAGTAGGGAAAGGTCCTAAAGTTGCAACAACAGTACAAAAACCGATAGGAATGACATCAGCTCACATGCAGGTGCTGGTTGGATTGTCACATCGCACGACCCTGAGAGATGGCGACGGCTTGGGGAGGTCTTCGTCCGGTAGTGATGGCGATTAAGCATTTAAAAAAAAAGTCCTTGTTCTTGCTCAGGGTAAAACACGTTGTCTTCTTGAGTAATTTTAAGGTCTTAGCTCAGTTTTGATGATTGTTTAAAATAAATGGCATAAAGGCTATTGGCTCATATTTTATAGATATACAGCTTGGCCTTTGCTGTTGGTTACAAGTTTGAACATTTTATATATATGTGTAAAAAATACTTGAAAGATTCAGTCAACCACACCACCATAATGCTCGATTGATGCCACTGTTTTGATCTATTAAAATGCATGAGAGTGACGTTAGAGTGATGTCACTCGAGTGCTATAATGGCATGGTTGAGTAACTTCAGTCTTAATTCAGCATTAACAAATATTCAAACTTGTCGTACAGCCCAGGATTTTTACAGCCTAGGTGAGTATCTACAAGATGATGGTTATTTTGCTCCCTTTGACATGATCCAGGCCAGCTTTAATTATACACAGTGTAACAAAAAAAATTGTTCCTGGGTAGTAAGTGTTATTTCCTAATTGCTAATGCCTCAAAAGTACAGAAAATAGCTATTATTCCCCACAAACTTTGCTTTTGTAACCAGGACTGATATTTTGAAATTTACCTATTTTCAATGAGAAAAGTGTGCATTTGTATGCACTATACTTTTTAGGCATAAGCACTTAAAAAATAACACTTACTACCCAGGGATAAAAATCGTGTTACATAGTGTTATGTGCCAAGTAAATCACTCACCACTCCATACGGTTGGTTTCTGGAAACCGAGCCCGATTGAAGGGATGTCGAAGAATGTCCTGTGGGTATCTCTCCCAGGAACGTCGCCAGTTGTCGCGTGAAACAATTCTGTCTCACAAGGGTTTCAATCGGTTTAAGAGCCTGGCTCTTCTGCTTGAACACGTTTTCACTTCGTCACCATATTGTACAGGTTCTCAAGGCATTGGTAATGGTATTAATGGTAATGTTTATTCCGCGTGAACTTAATCCTTTTAAACATACACTGTACAATGCGGATATACTGTGAGATAAAAATTCTACAAAATTCACTAAATATGAAATAAAGAAAAACTACGGCTCGTCATGGTTTTTTTGCTTCTTTGAAATTAGGTACCCGATAGCAACCACCACATTATAGTGCTTTTCTACCATTCCAAGTGGCATCTTTAACAAAACGCTATTATAACATGTAAAACAAAACCGTTGTATTTATTACACAATTATGTATGCAGACGTGAGCTCCTGGGTTTATTTTTAACGAGATTCTCTCCGTGTGCTTAATGGCGTGCCCTTTGGAAACAGCTGCTGGAGCCCGTGTGTCACCAGCTGCTTGAGTTCACCCGTAGCGGGGAGCCGCAGCTCCGTCTCTTCACGCTGCAGTTCCTGCCCGTGCTTGTCGACCGCTACCTGACGGGCCTGGCTGCCGCACAGGGGCCGCGCCCTCGCAGCGACGGCTGCGCGGAGGCCCTTCTCCTGGGCCTCTATAATCTGGTAAACACTTACAGCGGCGTACGTTTTGTTGTTGGGGGTGGGTGGGGGGGGGTGTATTTGACTGCAACAAAATATGCGCACGTTGTTTAGTTTGTTGTGGGGGAGCGGTGGTGTAGCGGTTAGCACGCTGCGTTATGAACCCGGCGACCCGGGTTCGATTCCCGCTCACGGCCGACACCAGTGATGATTATATGAACTGGTTCTAGGCCTCCTCTAAGTCGACTCTGTCTGGGGCGACAAAGGCGGTCGGGCATCGTGCTGGCCACCCACCTCCTCGTGTACCGTTCCAGCCTTCATAAGTGCTCGCTAACAGCACTTGCCCCTATAGTCTGTTAAATCAATATGGGGGGGGGGGGGGGGTCTTTGTCCCGCCCGCTCCTCTGATTAGCACGGTTGGCTACGTATGGTGCGAAAGAAGTTCAACATACGTTTACATACAAATTAATGCACGCGTTAGGCAGCGACTAAAATAACTCCTATAGAATGATCTGAGCTGCTTCAGAGTGGTTTGAGACAACTTGAGTGTATGCTAATATTTTGGACCTTGTTTTTTTTGTCCACGTATAGATCACTACATATACAGGGTGTTTAAAAAAGATGTACCCGATTTGAAATCGCTATATCTCTGCAACCACGAACCGCCCATGAATGAAACTCTTACCACTTGAAAGGGTGGGGTATAGAGAGGAGGGCGGGGCATAGAGAGGAGGGCGCGGCATAGAGAGGGCGGGGCATAGAGTTTCAAATGATTACCGCTAGATGCATCTCCCAGCGCACAAGCAGCCCCTAGCCTCAGTCATTCGCAAGATGGTGACCCCGCAACACAAGGGGCGTTTTGCGTTCTGCAGTTCAGCAAGACTGAATCCGTAATTGCGTTGCAGCGTGCGTTTCAACGGCGTTTTGGCATTGATCCGCCAATGTCAAAGAGAATTCGTCGTTGGTACCGACAATTTGAGGAAACAGGCTGTTGATGTAAGGGGAAGAGCACAGGGCGACCACGCACCTCGGAGGAAAACGTGAGAAGAGAGGCGTTTGGGACGAATTCAACTATCTTCTCGATGTTGTCCGTACAGCTGGTGGATGGCACATAGAGCATTTATAAAATGGTTAGTAAAACTTGATAACTCATTAAACCGTTTGTAACGTTTTGTGTAATTGTAACATGTTGCCATCGTGAAATATACTGCTTTGAAATTGGGTCGATCCTTTTGAAACACCCTGTATATACATGCACTGATGGGTGCAGTGCTGAGTAGGAACGCACATGAAGACCAGAACAGTGCACGGGGGTGGGGGGCTGGTCGGCACCACCACACCCGGCTGCATTTTTGTCGTCTCTGTGCAGATGTTTACGCAACGCACCAGTTACTCGTTTAAGGCTGAGTGGACCTCGGGGAGGACCAGGAACGCTTCTGTTATCACTCGCCACTGATGAATAACCGTGGCTGAGAATTTAACTCGGGCGGAGTTCAGAGTGCTCACCAATGTTGTTTAGTGGTTTATTGTCGAAGACAAATTGTAGAAGAATTGACGAGCTACTTGGATGAAACTATTGTGAATAAAACTGTGCCTAATTTTTTACTGAATGCATATTTTTGTTAGCATTCATATAGACATTTTGCAAATGCTACGTGCACGTAACTTGTGTTAAGCCCAGCATTGTGTTTGTGTTATCCTAGAATTCTTTCCAAGAATTGGCTGTTTCTGTTATTGCACAGTTTACAGCAATGGCATGGCTAAAATTGCTCCTCTTTTATGGTAACACGTTTAATGTCTCTCCCTCAGCAGGTGATGTTTTCTTACTGGCTGTGTAGTATATCTGATGGAAATGCTACGGTTTGCTCCCCGCTGGACTGTTGGCTAGAGAACATCCCAACAGACTTGGATAATGATTTGCCTTAGTGAGATCGCTTCCTTTGGAAGAATACATTTTTAATGAAAATAGCTCAAATGTTGCTTGGTTTTCTAGGCAGCTGTTAAAATGCATAAATATTTTAAGTATTTATGCATGATGTGTTTACGGCAAGGAACATTTCCGACTGTAATAGTATTATAATTTTTTTTGTGAATGTCATGATATAAAAGTAGTTTTTTTGGTTTCAGAATGGTGTTGTCAAATCGAAAAGAAAATTTTATTTCAAAGTTTCACACACATTTAAAATACGTGCCTTCAGTGCAACGAGTCTTGTTTTTCCTAACAGTATTTGAATGCATATTTGTTCATTGATTAGTCTAAAAATTGTTTGGCACACACGGCTGGGTTAAAAATGGAATAAGTTTTAAGTTCAAGTCTAATAATTCACTTGACCGACATACCAACTGTGTACAGCTTTATAAGGTCACTGCCTGGGAATACTGAACCAGCACTTTTATCTTCCATCTATGCTACCAGTCTGGGCATTTAAATCATGAATGTAGCAAGCTTCTTATGGTACAATCCCTATTCATGGTATCCAGCTGTGCTGTAAGATTACTATGAAGAGGAAGCTTCTGGCATGAGATGTGAGGCTGTAGAATCATTCGGATGATCGAAAATCACAAGCAACCTAATCATTATAGGGTTTTCCCCTTTTTTCTGACAATAAAATTGAAACCTTTTTTTACGAGGATTCATGTCTGCATTAACCACAATACCTGCAGTCAAATGCTAACAAGAAACACACTATGATAATATATGCATTGTCCTTGAAACTGATTGGTCCACACCAAGGGACAGCTTTCTTTTGAGCCCTCGACCCAGTTGGTGCTCGACCAGAGGACGCCAAAAGGCGTACAGCTCATTTGACTGCAGGTATTGTGGTTAATGCAGACATGAATCCTCGTAAAAAGGTTTCAGTTTTGTTGCCAGAAAAAAGGGGAAACCCCTATTATTATATTTTAGTACTGGCAAAGGAGGTCCAATGAAGCAACCTACTATTCATGAAGACGCATCAAATGAAACATTGGCTACCTTCCATTCACATTCGGTAGTACAGTTATCTTGTATTTAGAACATATCTCGTCATGCTTGTTAATGCTGCCAGGCTTCTGAACTATTTGTAGAACTTCAGTGAGTAATTAGGAGTCTATGGTTTTTGAGATATTGAAATTAAAGTCATTAGCTCTGTATTATTAAACAAGTAACGTGCACAAAAACATGTTAAATTTTTTTAAACTAAAAATAGCAAATGCAACAAGTGATAAAGCATACAGTAAAAGCAACAAAAGAATTGCTTAAATTAAACCCATTAAGCTTTCTTTGCAAAGTAACGTACAACATCCATACACATTTATACATTTCGATATTTTATTACAAGTGTGGTGATTTCTTGATATAGCTGTTGATTCACTGTCTCTAATAAACAAAAACATACTTTCTTGATTTGAAGCTTTCGTGACTGCAGGAATTCATACTCTTTGGTTCTTTCGGTAAAGTCACGTAGATAGAAAAATTATTAATGTATCACGACGTTTCGATAGCAACACAAGCCATCGTCTTCAGGTGAAACAATACAGCTGGCGGACTGCTGAGGCAGGAGGTTATATCTGTTTGTGGTGGGTACAACCCGAGGGTAAGTGAGCAGGGCTAGGGATGGAATTGGCAAATAAATGTAAGATCGCAGAGCTCGCATACCTCGGCTAACCTGGATGGATCGATGGATAGATGCATGCTGGGAATTGAACTGGGGCACCGCAGTGGGGAGATGTTAACTCCCTCGCCTGGTATGCAAGAGGTCGTGGGATTGATCTCAATCCTGACGCATGTTCTCTCCCCGTGGTCGCGTGGATTTTTTTCCGGGTCTTCTGGTTTTTCAATCCACAAATAGAAACATCCGCTTGCTACAAATTTCCACATGATTAAGCCACTTCGTTGAGCTATCATTTGTGGCCAGGTCGCTTCTGAAAAAGAGCTGTATAGGTCAGTGGACCTTAGCTGGTGAAATAAAAAAATAGTTAATTTTTTATTTTAGACAGAAAGAAGAGCACACAAATCATGTAAAAATGCAAATTATAGATGCCTTGTTGACTTTAGAAACGTGAGCGGACTTGAGCAGGTCACATTGCTAAAGGCGATCGATGGCCAATGGGTGAGACGGGTTATGGAATGGCAGCCAAAGTTTGGATTACACCCAAGAGGGTTGACCGCTGCGGAAATCAGAGGGATGAGATCAACTGATGGGCAGGAGCGAAGTGATGTGGCATCATAGGACCATGGAGGATAGCGACGATGTGGGAGGGGATGCCTTCTCTCCAGCAGTGGATGGATAATGGCCGATGACGATGAATGCCCCTGTATTGTGTACGCAGTATGTTGAGACGTAATGCGCATGTTGTTTGCAGGAGATCGTTGAAAAGGATGCAACCAGTAAGGTCTTGGCATTTACAATCCCATCACTGTCTAAATCTTCCATCTATCATGAGGTGAGGACATTATTTTTGCAAATTGAAGAACTTAACTTGAGCGATGTTTTCTAAATTAAATAAGGAGATACAGGTTCTTTAAATATTATTTTTTGAATTGCGTACTGAAAGCAATTTAACACCAAGAAAGGTGTGCCTTACTAATTGGGTTTAACATTTACTAAAATATGAAAGCAAATTAGTTTTTTTCTGAATATCCCTTTGGGAAAATCAAATACACTCCTTAAGCATCTGCCGCCGTATGCATGCACGTGTTTGATTTATTGGCACTTATTCCACGTGTATATACCTGACACTGCTCTCGATATTTCTCCTCTATGTCTGTTCTTAATGCATTGTTAATGGCTCCCATCCTTTATTTGTAATGTTTCCTTGTTTGTTTCACCATAAACACACACGCGCACATATTTTGGGCCCAGGTCTACGACAAGTCCAACTACACGCTGCTCAATCAGTTCCATCCATGTCGTGAATGCTTTTCTTGCATATGCAGATTTTTCCCTTTCAAGTTAACACTGTGATGGTCGTGTTCTAAGCCAGCGGACTGTGTATTATCTCTTCAGAATGAAAGCGATTGAGCGGTGCTTTTCAGCATTTGTCTTTGAAATCGGACACGATATTTTTTATTTGTAAAAATGGTAATGGGTAGCATGATTCCATAAAAAAATTTGCCACAAAACGAAACTGATTCATTTTACTGCAAGCTTTTTTAAATCACCTATCTGTATTTAATTTCCAACACTAATACTGTACTCTCAAGTATCATGTATTCCTTAAATTGTTTTAATGTAAAGTGCATTTATGGAGTGACCAGCTTGGCTCATTGCTCACATTTCTTGTTACGTTGAAAAGGCAAAGCATGTTGTGAAATTACATGGGGTGCTTTGATATATTTATAAAAAAAAAAACATTAACAAAGACTGCTGCTTCCAGCAAGATCACAACAAAAGGCCCTCTCAGTGAATTATGCATCTCACTTCCATTGGCTTGTGTGGTAATTGAAAGAATATAGCTCTGCAGCTGAGATGTGTTTTTTTCTGAAATGGCAAAATGCTGGATGTGATGAGTGGAGGCTCTGCCATTAGGCAAGTGGTATTGCACTAATGCATACGATTGTTTATAGGGTATGACCTATGGCAGTGATTGTGTGGGATGTGACTTTGTAATAGCTGGCAGCGGTCATGTGACATTAAATGAAATATAGCCTTCGCTTACAAAAATAATAACACTTTTGCCATTTCTTAAATGTGGGGAATATTTTGTAGTTGCCATCTAGCCAAGGATTAGATAACACGTTTTAGCATACATATGAACACATTTAAAAATGTTTATTCTCACCTTGGTGCAATATTCCCCAAATAATCTCCAATTTAAAACATGCATGCTGTGTTGATAATGAATTCCAAATTCATGTTATAAATACTGTACTTAATTTAATGACTGTACTTTAAGGTTGCGATTGTTTAGTCACTCACTTAAGCTGTTTTACATTCTCACCTCCGCTCCATGCTTGAATTCTTATGTTCAGATGTTCCTTTTAATGTCTGAACAAAAAGGGTCATCACGGGACATGAGTCGTTAGCCTTTCGTTGTGCACAAGCAATATTGTGCATCTGCTGAGTGCCTGACGTTACAATGCCTCCGTCAATCTGCCAGCCGGTCTGGCACTGTTGTTTAAGAATGATCCATTTTAGGAAATACTCTTGCAGCTCATGCTCAAATTTGCAATTGCCACTTGCCCACAACTTAAAAGAAAAACCTGCAACTAAACAAATAAAATGCTATGATGTTGACTCGTTAACGCAAGTCTTTAACCAAAATGATCTGATGGCTGTATAATGTTGTTGTTAATCTAGGAAACAAAGTGGGAAATTCAACGAAGCGTTGAACAAATACACAGTTTGTTGGTTGTAACTCGTGGTTTTGATTGTGTCGGTGTGCATGACCGTGTGCCCAGCCGGGCAGCATGGGCTCCGTGGCCATTATGGAGGCCACGTTGTCTGGGCGAGATGTAGTGAGAGTGGCCTATGCAGGACCCCTGCCACACAGAGATGCCTTTTCTGCGCAGAACAGGTACGCGTGCATGCGCGCAAGGTGTGACGCACTACATGTACAGCCAGTCAATTTGCTGCTGGATGAGGGCCTCCTCTTGAAGCACAGGCAGTGAGATTTATTTGATCATACTTCACCCGCTCTTCAGTATGGGTTGGTGAAGGTTGGGGGACGAACTACAGAACGATAGACTTTGCTGCACACTGCCTTGTGCCCACAGTGCCTCGAACACCTCTTTTGTATGCGAGGCGATCACCCATCCAAACACTATCGAGGCGAAATTCTGCTTAGCTTACGAGATCGGACGGGATCGGGCTCATTCTGGGCAATTTGGTCAGAGGCTGATGCACACAGTACATTGCAGTGCATCTTGGGAAGTGTGTGGTGGTTTTGTTGTCCATTGACTTTGGGTTTTTCCATCAACAGGTTTGAGGTGCTGACCTTCCTGCTCGTGTGTTATAACAGCGTCGTGGTCCAAATGCCCTCGTCCTCCTACCAGGCGCTGTGCTCAATGTGCTCGCAGTGAGTGTCTCTCGCTTCGCTTTATTCAAACGCAGATTTTCTTTTCACCCCCCCTCCCCTCCCGAAGCACCGCGGTTGCATTTGATGTCATTGTGGAGTGGTCTCCAGTGTTATCCGTCTCATGAGATGCCACTCTTCCCAGAGTGTGTATCAGCGGATTTCCTCGGCAAAAGCAGATCTGGAAGGAGCGACGCGCACGCATAGCCCTCTCCCCAGAGTTTATGGTGCAGCTGCTGACTGGCATCTACTACACCATGTAGGGATGCACACTTCATCACTCCGTACTTCATGTTATGCTGTCAGTTTAGCGACGTACACTTTTGCGTTTGACTCATTACATGACTGTACTACTGCGCCCCAAACGTCTTTGCGCGTGTGTGCGTGTGTTCTTTTATGCAGATATAACGGTGGTTGGGATCTGGGCATTGAAGCACTGGACAATGTGATATACCGAGCTCAGCTGGAGTTTTATCCAGAACCCCTGCTGGTTAGCGTTTGCACAAACCCTTGTGATTTTTTTTTAAATCTCTATATCCAATTTATCACCGATTTAAAACAATTTACTGCTTAAAAAAATAAATCCCAATGGTATTTCCATTGCACTGTCAGTATTATGAGACAAAGGACCCATTCGTATGGTCACACTGCAGTTCAGTGCCACCCTCCGATGCTAGAGAATGGCCCACACACGTGGGGTACCGCAGAACTTGTGAAGATCTCTTCAGGGGACCTCTTTTCCATATAGTATTGGGCAGCACTTTCCATCACTTCACAGTCAAATCCCGATAATTATTATAACAGTTGAATATTTGCCAACTGAGGCCAGGCTGGGACCATCTACTCACTGCCACTTGGAAACGAGTAATCACAGGCAGCTGGCTGGATTCAATCCCAGGATCTCGGCGGTGCCGGCTCAATGCTCTGACCTTTGACCCACCTGGCCACATCTCGCTCATGATGCTTTAATTCCCTTCACCTTCTTCTTGGTTCTTTCGGTAAAGTCACGTAGAATGGCAATAATAAAATAATACAAATAAAACATAATAAAATAATTCTCACGACGTTTCGGGTGGAGAACAGGTCTACGTGACTTTACCGAAAGAACCAAGAAGATGAATCCCTGCAGTCACGAAAGCTTTAAATCCCTTCACCTTGTGTCGCGCAGGTGGGTAATGCCATGAAAAACTCGCTGCGCTGGGATGCTCCTGACTCGATGGACTCGAAGCAGCAGGTGATCCAGGTGGAAGTGACGCCCACTCTCCGCAGGCTTTCCAGAAACGCCGTCACCAGCGCATCCATACGGCGACACCGCTGGCGGAAAGATGGTCCGAGACACATGCGCGCACGCAAACATGCAACACACAGAATATTGGATACTGATAATCCTTTATGAATGGATGCAAAGGCACTGCACTATTTGCTAGAGAATTACTGTGTAAAATTACTTGAAAGTCCCATCTCATCTGAGGATGCAGTCTGATGTGTTGACATTTAGTATGCTAATTTGGAATATGCCTAGATGTGGCTGCTTTCATTCAGTTGTTGATGCCAATGTCTCTTCGATTGCTTTCAGTGCTGGAGGGAAAGCCTGTGGAGGAGACCCTCGAGATTTCCGAGCCTGATGAAGGATTTTCTTCGGGAACATCCAGTGCCAGCCATTCCGCCGCCAATGCTACCAAGTTACCTGGCCCATCATTTTACCAAAAGGGCATGATTCGGAGAGGCGTTTGTCTCATAGGCAACTGTAGTAAGGAGCCAGCAGGGGAAACCCAGTCGGACTTCGGGAAGCCGTTACCTGTGCATCCTTCATCTGAGCCTGGAAAACCATCTTCATTGCGAGCCGTTCTTGAATCTGGTAACCAGCCGCCCCAGAAGCAGGGCATGGCTGACAGCTACAAGTCACCTACTGGACAACGGACAGCCAGTGAGTCCGGCAGGGCCTTTTCCCTGCATACAAGCAGCAAACCATCCCCGCCTCCCCGCTCCGTGACAGAACCCGGAGGCAGACACTCAGTAGAAATGTCAACACCGGCAGCTCTGCTCAAGGCAGGTGGAAAGGAAGTATCCTGGCGTGCCCTTAATCCGAGCAGCAGCCAGTCCTTGCTGCCACACAAGGATGAGGATCCGGGTCTGGCTGGCACATCGACCGCCGCCCTGAGTCGCTCGTTCGAGTACGTCGGGGCATCCGGAGGAGCGATCTCCGAGCCCATTGCCACGGTTTGTGGCGGGAGCGCGGCAGGCAGGAAGCGGGGGAGCCGGCATTCGACGAGCAGCCTGCAAGAGGAGCGCCTGGCCTCGCAATGCACCGACGCGGAGTTCCTGTCTCCTAGCCGGCAGCATGGGCAGCAGCAGCAGCAGCCGCGTTCTCCCAGCTATGGTGTCCAGCTGGTCACGGAGGTCTAAGCAAATTAGTATGGCTCATGGCAGTTGTGCAGCAAACAGCCGATGCGCTTTGCAGTACAAGTGTACGCGAGGATTGTGTAGGATAATTACACAAAATGTCCTTTAACTCTTAGCGTGTTTTGGGAAATTCGATTTTTTTTCAGTGTTAACGAGTTATTGTCTGAAAAATGCAGTTTATGCCTTTAAATCGGAAGAGAGGAAATGCCAGGAACATTACTTTACTAACGATTTTGTGGTCATTTTAAAAGAAGTATGCAACCCCAAAAACAAATAGCTCTTAGTCTGCAGATACACACGGAGGCTTTGTGCCCTTGGCTGTCCATAAACAGTCGGAAGCTTTGTTCATTAGAATAAAGAATGTCAAGTGACTGGAGATTTCTAGTGACATCATTGCAGTGACCATTAAAGAGGACAATTCATGCTCCAGTGATGTCACCTTGAGTGTGTCTGAAAATTACTTTACAAATCTAGAACAAATCTAGAATTTCCTTACAGTGTTTTTTTTCTCATGAACAGTGTTAGGCAGCCTGTGACACACAGCTTAGGTATCTGCAAGAGTTGTTTGTCTTTTGAATCGCTTATTTATATAAAACATAGAACATTGTTTGTAAGTAGATGGTAAATTATCTCAACCATCTCGACTGTTTTGTATACATGTATACAATGCAATTTGGATTTATTGCAGTGTCTAAATACAACCAAATGTCAAGATACTGTACAGAACAGTTCGCATATATTTGATAGAAAAAAGATAGTGACAAGTAGAGAAAAAGAGGGGGGGGGAAGGTTTTCAACATGGAATTGAACACGTGCAGGAACTATTCTCTTGTGTATAGCAATATGTTGAGCTAAATGCAAATGTTGAGGTCTTCTAGCTACGACGAGAGGGCCATTGAGAGAGTTAGTATAGTTTTGCTATTTTACTGTGGTCCATAGTTTGGGTTGCATGGCCACACTGGCTTACCTTTAATTTTCCATTCATGAAGGAGATGTGTGCATCGGCCTGTAGATGTTCTAATGCAGGTTGATGGTACACCAGTGTCTTCGAGGAATGTCAAAGCCAGGAGGTGCGATGTTTGCGTCTTGAGTGAGGTGTTTATTCTGGACGTCCACGTTGTTCCATTCTGTTCACCAGTGTTCCTTGGGATATAGCTGAAATTCTATGATGGTGATGGTGAACCTATAAGGGTAAACGCGACTTGAGTCTGCAGCAAGGTACATTGTTGAGGTCTTGATTGATGAGTAGGTGGGGCGAGGGCTTGCCAGCACAGATGGCTAGGGGTGGAAATAGTTCCAGAAGAGGAAAATTAGCAAATGTTGACTGGGGGCTTCGACAAAAGGCCTCAGTTGCTGGAGTGGAGAGTGCATGGACGAAGTGAAGCGAGACGGGAAAGTAGAGGTAGGTAGGGGTCAATTCCGTGGAGTATCTTGAAGACGTTGAGTGCGATATTGGTATTGATACGGAATTGAATTGGGAGCCAGTTGAGGGATTTCAACACTGGGGTGATGTGTTCTTGTGGGTGAGAAGTCTGTCCGTGGAATTTTTGCATCGTCTGGAGTTTCGAGATGAGGCATTTGGGGAGGCCGTAGAGTTGCAGTCGTTGAGTTGGTATGCGATGAAGCCATGGATGAGGGTCTCGTAAAATAAGGAAGTGGCAGATGTGGGACGTGATGCGCAAATGGAGATATGAGGTCCTCCAGAGTTGCGATTTATCGGTAAGGGATGACAGATTTTTCACGCTCTTTGCCGGTAAAATGTAGCCGTTGCTGGGTGTAAACTTTTCGTGGATGAGCAAGGCAATACTTCCGTTTGGTGACATTTAGGTGGAGGAAGTTGATAGCAATCCAAAATGAGACCGCATAAAGGCAGGATGTGGGAAAAAGGCCTTTGAGGTTGGGCCCATGGAGTCAATGGTGATAGTCACGTCATTGACGTAGAAATGGTTGACATTAAAACCGGAGTTTATTTTGCCCAGCAGGAAGAGAGATTGACGTGTACACATGCACGGAACCATAGCTGATGAGATTTTCCTTTGTCTCAAATGTGTAATTTAATTTTCCGACGTATTTATTGTTAGTTTATCGTACAATGATCACTACGAAATACCAATACTAGTGGTACTTGTCCTCACTCTTTTGTAGTCAATTAATTTCTGTAATATGACTTATGAGTATTCTAAATCTGAAGAATTGTTTCTTTATTTTCAAAGAAAGTTTAGTTATACTGCATTTGTTTCTGGACCCAACGCTCTTAAGTAACGTGTCACGTAGCACGAACTAAAATGTACATTACTATTTTGGTCATGTACATTGACTTTGGTGTGGGGTTTTTTGTATATATGTAGTTTCAAAATATATATCTCGCGAATGGGACTTGCTGGTGACTCGCTGAAATGTATGCAGCGTCGCGTAAGAATTGCAAAAGCTGTGATGGGGGGTGGGGGGGGGCATGTGCACAAGTTGTGAAAGTTCCGGCAGCTTTGTGTGCGTCGTTTGTTAGTGCGTGTTGCGGCGCGTGGTGTTTTTTTTATTTTCACAGGCATACCTGTGTGATACGGTGCATACCAATCATCCGTAGGCGTAAGCTGATGTAAGAGTCGGCCTTTTGCTCTGGACTTCCGTTTCAACGTGTGTTATTTCACAAGGACGTATCTGATAATTATATTCCCCATATTTATATTTGAGAATTAGAATGAATGTCGTGCAGTGTCATGGTTTCTTTTCAAAACGTATAAATTTATATTGAAAGTTTGCCACTAATCGTTTTTGACATTCCATCTCATTCCAGTGCAACATTACACATTCCGTTTAGTCCATGCAATATAGTTATTTACGTATTGTAATGCATATTTATTTCCCTGTATTCATTTATTTTTCATTACTCTGTATCCTAAGACCGATTGTTACTTGATGTTTCTTTTGTATTTGATGTATTTTTACACTGGTGATGTCGACACCCCAGTTGTAAGACATGTCACTGCCGTAGCCTGTATAATCGCACCTCCGATTAGCACGGTTGGCTGTGTGCGGTGTGAAAGTTATTCTGCATACATGTATTGACCTTGACAAAAACTAAATAAAACAAAAACATACATTGTACAAACTGACGTGGTACTCTTACGGCAGTTGGCTTACATGTTCAGGAGGTGGCGTCAGTGTAACATCGTCGCCCGACAATTAATGCTTAGAAATGGCTGCATTGACAAAATGACTGCATGACGGACATTCAATGATTGATTCTGTCTACTCTGCTGCACCTTGCCCATCTCTCCACCATGATTAGATTCAAGAAGAGATTTTGTCGCATTTGTACGGTCTCATTTGTATTGTCTGTTGCATACGTTTTGTCGACACTGTCTATTTTGTTTCCATTAATTAGAATGTCAAATTTGAATCTAATTTTGGGTTAATTTTAAGTTATTCTTAAGCATGCAATAAGGGCGCATGTTATCACGAGCATAAGAATAGATTTAATTGATGAACAAGAAGCTGCTTTGTTCTATTTTACATCCCTTCGTCCATCCACTACTGGATGAAGACCTCCCCTCGCCCTACAGATCATACATTCTCATGCTAGTATGTGTGGTTTGAAGGTATGTGGAACACATAGACATGGGGGCACAAGCAGTGTTGTACAACAATATATTTTGCTGCACTGCCGATATGCTGCCCACTGCATAGCCCCCCCATTGTAGTAGGGGGGACAGGAAGGGCTGTGCAGCGGTGCTTACTTTATATGGCTGCAAGACAAATCGGTTTCACATGCTGGAACTCGTACAGCCCTTATGGGAGCTGCTGCCCCGTAATGGTTAGCACACTGGACTTGCAATCCAGAGGTCACCGGGTCAATTTCAGCTTCCGGCATGGCAGTTGAAATTATGGGCAAGTTTCTCAACCCCCCCCCCCCCCACCGCAATTTTGTTCACCCAGCGGCATGAATGGGTAAACCACAGTAGAGCGGTAGGTTGCGTGTGGTGGGGTGAAGTGTTGGTACGCCCACCTCTTCCAACACATCTGGTGAATGTGGAAGAGTAGACCAAACACCCACGAGTATACGGCAGTGGCGTGCGCAAGCAATTGCAGTGCAGCACCTTTGCCATATTTTAATACAACCTTTGACTCTTTTTTTAATTACTTGCAAGGACAAATTTAAAAGTTTAAGGTTTACATTCGAATGGAAAATAATTGCCAATATGGAGAGATTGACTCTGGTGAGATATATGGAATGAAATAACTGAGAATCAATTCAAACATTGTTTTAAACCAAACCATTCTGACATCTTCACCCTGCTGCTACTTGCAAAGAAAAATCCAATGTGGATTTTTAATTTGCTTTTTTGGTACCTTGACTCATTGACAGGGGTGGAGCATTGGCCCAGTGCTTAGCACACTTTGCTGTAATATCCCAAATGTGGTTATGTATGTTGACCTTATTTCTCACCGTACGTAGCCAACCGTGCTAATCGGAGGTGCAGGGGAAGGACAACACTATAAACACAACGCAGTTCGAACGAAGTGAGTCTTCATTTAGATTTAAAAGTGCATAGCTCTAGTGGCTTCCTAATATCGGAAGAAAGAACATTTCAGACGGCCGCATAAACGCATCTGAAAGCGCACTATGCAGTTTGACGGCCAGCCAAAAGCTGCTGTAATAGTGACGTGGCAGTGTTTGCCATGTTTATTATTTCAGAGGGTCTCTTAAAAGTGACATTTTCGTGAATAGTGCGTAAAAATCATTCACGCAGCACTATTAAAGCGCTTGTTTTGAACTTGGCCCGACAGCTGTGTTCTTGCTAAACTGTCAGCTCTGTGATCGGTTGTTGGCAAGCGAGTTATGATTTGTTGAGGAGCTCAGTGCTGCACTGTCGCGGGAACAGCGGCGAAGAGGGGGGACACTGAGACTTGAGAAACAGGGCCTCGTGGATCTGGCCACAGCAATCATGTTTTTTTGTTTGTTACGGTTGCACCCGATTCAAGAGCCGAATGGCTCACAGGGCTATACCTAATGAACTTGAACTTGAACCATCCTTGGTTGCTGCGACAGGACGCTCGCTACGTTTATACCGAGAGAGACGACGAACCAGGGGGAACCCAGATGAATCGTAAATCTCCATCTTACAAGTGGCAATGCAACTGGGAGTTTGCTATTATGCGCTTGAACTCCCAGCTGTGCTTTGTGATTAGTTTTAGTCGAGTTTTTATTTATGCTTTGGTTATTTTCCACAAGGGCGTGTTCATTGCGCAAAAGGGTCTGTTTCACATTGCCACTGTGACGCAGATTTTCGGCGGAGCGGTTCGCGTTGAAGCACAACACTTTGCAAGTACAAAACGACACGTCTCGTCACAAAACTCTGAAAATAACGTGAGAATTGCAACAAACCCATGAGTCCTTCAATGTGCAAATAAGTACGCTGCTAAGCTACGCAAAACACTCTCCGCTTACGATCCTTTACAGTCAAGGTAACCGTGTTCATGTCGCACTCCAGTCTGCAGGGGAAAGGTGTTTGCCAGTGGAGGGCTGTCGATTCACATGTTTGCCACGTGCTCAATCTCTGCAAGTGGCGTGTGCGTGCTCCTATAATAGCCAGTATCAGCACAAAGGCATGGATAATGACTTTTTTTGTTGGCACCTCAGCACATATGTCCTTAACACTGTCTTAAAGGCCTGGATAAGATGCTTTCTTGGCTGGATTGGGAGTTGCGGGGTAAGGGGCCATCCATTCGAGTGGGTACACAAAAATCTGTCAACTTGACCCCCCCCCTCCCTGTACGCACGCGGACCTTTTACCCCCTCCCCCCCCGAATCCTATAGAACGGCCGATATTTAATCCTACGCAGAAACGATCAAGGATTAATAATATTAACGTGTTTAAGCAAACAGATAGTCCACCGCCGGCCTAACTCATTTTAGGCCAATGTAGACAAATTATTATCGAGGCTTCACACCCCCCCCCCCCCCGTTTCTTATGCGTACGTACATTGGCAGTAGACGTTAACCACCCCTCCCCCCTCCATGCATACGTATTAAATGGATGGCCCCGAAAGACGCTTGGTGGTTGCACCATTGGCTGGGTCGGGTGTGTGAGAATGGGGAAAGTCTATTTGGTGACTTAAGAAGCTGCCTATCCAAGTCTGGCTGCCACAGTCTATTGCGATTCTCATGGTTGGCTCCGTACGGTGCGAAAGAAGTTCAACATACATTAAGTAATGTCTGTTTAAGTAGGGGAAAGTGCAAACTGAATTTAGCCCAATGTATTTTTTTAGACACGTCCCCGCATATCAAGCGCTATAATGCCTGTTTCGGGCAGTTTAAAAACAGAACTTCTGTGCTGCCTTTGACCAAAACAACTGGAACACATCCAATTTGATCTGTGTGATCTCAAGAGCTAAGCATGGTCGGGCTCGGATTGTTGACCACTGTGGATAAAACAGGTGTCATGCGCTGCTATGTTTATCTTCAGGGCATATACACATTGCAGCCCCTCACAGATGTGGCCTGATTTATCATTCATTCCTATGCTATGCTCAAAATGCTAACTAATATATTCAACACTATGACATCTAGAACCTGTTCTCAATGTCAAATGGATTGCGACTAAGCTTATCTGGGGGGTGAGGGTGGGAGATAGGTGTCACAGAAATTAAGGCACAGCACTGAAACCTGGCCATGCGAGTTTGATTTCAAGCCATGCCTCTCACATCAGCGGCGAGCGATGTCCGAACCAGTCCTGGGCCCTGGCCCCTTCACCGACCTGCACGACCGTAAGTCGTGGTCAAACAACGTCCGTCGCCATTCAGCAGTGGATCATCAAGACACTGGGGTTTTTAAATCCTTTATATTAAGTTCACTTGCTTGCTTGCTTGCGCGCTTACGACCGTGCAAATCTTTCGGTCGTTTTTTAACCCACTTCCCGTGATCCAATCGAGCTGACGTTTTGCACACAGACTCGTTGTGCGTGACAATTTATTTTCGTGAAATTTTTTTCCCATAACTTTACACTTTTTAGGGAATTGTTTTAGATTTAATTACCAATTGCTTAATGGTGGCAGGCAATCATCTGACCCATAGGTGGCAGCCATCTCAAGCCAGAGGACGAGAGGACTCTAGCCGCCACGCATATAAAGGATTTATAGTGAAAAACTTTGTTTTTACGGGTTAATTTTTTTTAGTTTCTCTCGTATAGTAATTTGAAACAATAAATATCCTTTCACTTAAGATGTCCCTCAAAATCCGCAAGTTATGATTCAAGAATTAATACTGAATAAGGCAATATTTAATTAAATCAATGTTTTCCATACGTGGGAGAATGTTGCATCTGATTGAAAAACTCGTCCTTCCCAGGACATTTTAAATTAGCAACTAGCTTCACGTCACGAACAATATTAAGATAACTGTCTTGACCGATACTAAATGTTTTTCATTCCACAATCTAATCGCACTATTTAACTCAGTTTATTTTACTATTTACAGCTTTCATTTTGTTACCTCAATTTCAATTGAATGTTTTATTTAGTTTCTATACATATGCACGTTATATTTCGTTTGATCTGTTAATTCTTCTGTATGCTGTGCTCTAGAACCAAAATACACTTAATCTCCCTTCATTTTAAATATACACATTGATTCATGAATGTAACCCGCTAAGTGCTGTGTAGCGATATTCACCCACCAACAGTGTCTAAACAGGATTATAAATAGCTTCCAAGATTATTTAGTGCTGCCATATCAAAATACGGAGACAATCTCTGTATAATGCAGCGCAATAACAAGAAAATAAAAAAAATTATGACAAGACATGTTGACATCTTCCTGGGATCTTTGTATAAATTTGCGCTTTTACACACATAGGCTATTCTTAGTGTTGTTATTCAAAGGTTGACATTCATATTGTATGCCAGTTCTTAAATACACAAATACAGGCATCCGAAACTGTGCAAGTTTTCTAACCTGGTTAATACTAAATTGGGTGACGACCGGGGCTTTACAGGTGCTGCGTGTTGCTGCGAGGTGAAGCCAGGCGATGACAGTGCCGAGTGTCATCCCCTTGTACACGTGGTCGATTTTCTCCGGGCACTCTAAGTTCCTCTCGCGTGAAAAGCCAATCCCTCATTTTTGGAATTGACTAAACGTTCCCAATGGAATGGCCTCCTGAAAAAAAATTGTCCTGATGCAGTAAGGCTTTTATTTGGTAAACAATTTGCATTGTTATTTAAAGCTTTCGTGACTGCAGGGATTCATATTCTTGGTTCCTTCGGTAAAGTCACGTAGAAGGGAAATAATAAAATAATATTAATATAAAACAATAACAATTCTCACGACGTTTCGACTGCAACACAAGAAATTTTTTTTGCTGTGGATTTCACACCTGATGATTGTTTGTGTTACAGTCAAAACGTGAGAATTTTTATTGTTTTATATTTAGATTATTTTATTACTTCCCTTCTACGTGACTTTACCGAAAGAACCAAGAATATAATTTGCATTGTTATTATCATTGTTATCAACAACTGGCGTCAGCATCATTTTTATCTTCACAATACTGATAATTCATTGCAGGCTGCTGCCGAGTGGTTTATGATGCACGTCAAATGTGTTTCTCCGTCGTTGTGCAGTGGCGCGTCCGTGGCTAGCGTCCGGGCAGGAGACGCCACCTCTAATTGAGGAAGTGCAGGCTTTGATGAAATCAACTGCAGCTGTAGAAACACGAGTAAACGTCTGGCAGTTTGGTCCCCCTGGCGTAGCGGACACATGAAAGCTCAGTGTTGCAGCCGCGGGGTTCAGAAAAATGACATCGGCACTATAATTTGGCCCGGGCAAAGCGTGCAAATGAAACGCCGAGAATTGGGCCACGGCAAAGTTGTGAACAAGAAAAATATACTTGCTCACCACATGATCGTGGATCAAGCAATGGCAATAGTCCACAACAAGCCTGCTCTCTACGGAGCAGGAGAGAGAGGTCAAGTGCAATGAATTCAGATGACATCGATACGAATAACAAGAACACGACTCACCGAGGAAAATGAGAACGTTTGATCATCAGAGGAGTTATCTGATGGCAATGCCAACTGTTCATTCTGTAGGTTGGTTGGACAATACATTCTTGCAACTTTAGGGAAATATTTACAATTATATTATTTTATATATATAAAATCTTAGTATGAAAACAATGAGAATAGGTTTTATCCTTTCTGGCAATAAAACAGGTGTTAAGATGTTCAAACACCAACTAGAAACCTTTTGCAAGGAATCAAGTCTGCATTAACCACACGAACTTGTGGTGAACATGCAAACAAACATGCTTTGATAATATATATTGTCTTTGAAACAGATTGGTCCAATGTAAAATCTTGTTTCACCTTTATTTAAACCAAAAGAATATCATGCTGGCGAGAAAGACTCCGTTCATTGAAGATATTGGCGTAGTGGTTAACGCGCCACACTGTGAACCCTGCGACCTGATTTAAATCTCTTGGCCACGGATAACATCGGTGGCGAGTGATAATGTGCACGGACAAACGTGGCGAAGGGTCGACAACTCAACCAGCAAGATCCACACAGGAGGCCTCCATCCAGCCGTAGACTTCTGGATTGTCGATGTGTTTTTTTGAGAATGTTTGTGAGTTGATCACAGAAAGTGAAATTAGAATACAAATAGAAGTTCACATGGCAGTACAGTATACCGATTTTATTTCACGTTTCCGTTTTATTTAATAAAGAACAGATTTATTGGGTGCAAAAGTTTGGTAAAAACTGAACATGCAAAGCATTCAGATTTATTCGATTTTTTTTATACAGATAAAGTGTTTGCCTCTCGTATACCTGAGTAAAATGTTGGCATCATCTTTAATACAACATAGGTATTGGTCATACGGTATTCGTAACATACCTAGTGTACTCAAATTTCATTAAAAATATATACCTTACGCATATTTTAGTGCTTTTTGAGAAACTATATATTTACACTCACGATACCGCACTTTCCCCCCCAAAAATATAGCATTGGAGCATTTACAAATTGACGTCAAATATTGACATTTTCAGTGCATTAAAAATAGACGGTCCATTGCTGTCACAACATTTGTTTGCAACAGAACCCGCCATACAAACCAATCTCTGTCGAATTCCTCCTCTCTTTAGTGCTGCCCCAACTAGGCAGCCGAAGACTGTCCTGCTGTCCTGGTGTTAGGGTTGCCACTTCTGAGGTACAAAAACCAGGACATGTCATGACAAGCAGAAGAATATCTGACAATACCAGAAGAGTTGAGAACTACATGTAAATGCATTGTCTTAAGTGGTTTATTAGTACGCACTGACAACAAAAGCCAGGATTTTTAATGTTCTGGGAAGACTTACAGAATTCCCAGGATGGCAGCCACTTCAAAGAGAGGTTCCTGGGAAAAGCAGGACAGGTGGCAACCCGACTTGGCGTCGCCACGTTGACCCACGCGGCAGTCTAAGACGAGCTTGTCCATGCACGCGCGTGCGCCAACCCCCCCCCCCTCGCCTCGCCGCACTAGTCCTCGAACACCTCCAGGAAGAGCGGAGGGAAGAGCTCGCTGGGGCATTCCACCTTCATCTTGAGGAAGCGGTCCGTGTGGCTGGCGCTGATGAGGCGCAGGTCGGTCACCTTCATGAGCAGCTTGGGCCAGAAGAAGGGCATGCCGTGCTTGCGCCGCCGCACGTAGCGCTCGAAGGCCAGCAGGTACCGCTCCTGCATCCAGTCCACCTTGTCTGGCCTGGACAGGCCGGCGCGGTCTGCGACGAGGACGTCAGACGTTTCACGTCCCACTTGGCTACGGTTGAATGCATTCGTACGTGAGCTCTCTGTCCGTCTGCCCGTCTGTAATGGGGTGGGGGCCCCCACAAGAACTCTTTTAAAGTTGATCCAGTATGAACGAAATTTAAGTTTGAAATTGTGTTGATAATTACGGGGCTTATGCTATCGAACAGCCTGGGTGGGCTGGAGGGGGTGATTTGACCATATTTTACCACTTTAGTTAGAACGGATTGGTGAAGGTGCTCAGGATCTCAGTTCAGATATCACTCGCCACCGATGTTAGCCATGGCAAGGGATCGAACTTGGGACTCCAAGTCCATAGCGCAATGTGCTAACCGCTGCACCATCGTTCAAGAGGCGCACACATGTGTCAGTGGAATAAATGCATTTTTTGTTATCCGTTGGATACGTTGAAAAAAGTTCCCGCCTGTATTCACATCACTTGCACTGTATATTCAGCATGTAATTCGCGATTGTCTGTAAGTGCAGATAAAGGCTGATGAATGACCTCGTGCGTGCAATGTGCGTATAATGGTACAAGATAAACGATGTGGAGCGCATACCGACTCAGCATTGAGGCACTCACTTTGGGGACGGTGCGTGTAGATTACAAAGAAATCCAACAATGCGACAGACAAAAATAAAATAAAAAAACACTCAACTGGCTTTTCCTACAGCAGGCACAAGTGCACATTCGCCGTGTGGGCACAACACACACCAAGAAGGGCGCTTTAAGTCGCCGGGACTATTTCTAAACCCAAACTATTTTAAAATTTACAAGGTAATGCCCACTGAGCTAGGTAGCTCTTTTTCAGAAGCCATCTGAACACAAATGATAACTCAACGAAGTGGCTTATCACCTAAAGCAGTGGTTATTAACCTTTACTGCAGCCTTGCACTCCTTTGGTTTTCAATCGTTACAAAATATATAATGTTAATAAATGCATAGAGGGTTTGATTAAACAAAGTAGTTGGTCTTACGTGCACGTGCTTAATTTGTGTTTCGATGATTTACCTTCTAAAACAATCTGGCCATGTCTCCCACCCACAAAAAAGGGCATCTCACACTCCCAGGAGGTGCGTGCACCCCAGGTTAAGAACCACTGCTCTTAAAGGCATGCTTCTAAATGTGGAGGGAAAATCCGGGGGACCCAGATAAAAATCCATGCGACCACGGGGAGACCATGCAAACTCTAAATATACAGGTGTCAAGATCGGAATCGAACCCACAGCCTCCTGTATACAAGGCGAGGTAGTTAACATCTCGCCACTCTGGGACTGTTGAGAAGCCAACGAGTTTGCGACTATGTGAAAGAGCATGCATGCATCTGCAGCTGGGATCGAATGCCATGCCAAATGTTACCAAACGTGAACTCCGAATTGAACAACGTAGACCTTTTTGGAATTCACGGTCTCAAGTGGATGCCTTCTCTCACCACGAGCACCGCCGCACCCATCTCCCCCACTGCAACGAACGCTTCAATCCACTATTATTCTTCACGCTTACGATGACGAACATGAGTGAGGAGTTGGCAATGGGCCAGCTCGTTTCTCATAATGCATTTTTAAAAGGCCTCATTAAAGTTGTGTGTTGTTAAACTGCTTATTTATTTAAGTTGTTTTAATTGAAATTCGTATTTAAACGATTTGTTGCCATTAAATTAATGCACCTGACTCGAGGTGGCTGGGATGCCCAGGGGTTACAGAACCACTGAGACACTGGCTTTTGCATCCAGGTTTCAGTCAGCTATGGATAAACCAGCTTCTCAGGTGCAGTGAGTTGATGGTCTCAGCCCGGTCACGGATGACTACACACACAAAACATCACATCGATATTGTGTTTTCACTTCACTTGGTGACATTCCAGCTGTTGAGAATAAAAACAATTTGTTTGACTGTCATGCGACGGACAGTACTTGATAGCTTGGGTACGTGGAAAAGTGCAGTGCCCTAGTATGTGGGAAATAAAATCACTCGAAGGGACATCAGCAGTAGTTCTGTGATATCACCTTCCATGAACCGTTCTTGAACACGAGTGATGCACTGTCCCTGTGCGAGTTTCCAAACGGACACTTCACTCCATGGCATGATGCCAATAGCACACCAATTAATATCAGGGGGAAATAGGAAAAACAATAAAAATAAGTGACATACATTTTTTAAACCCATCGCACCTGAAGACATGAGCAGCACGGCCTGCAACAGAGCCACCTCGGTGTCGTCGAGCTCAAAGCTGACGAGAGACCTCCCCAGCTCGAATATCGAATCGGAGATGTCTCCCAGGCCGCCGTGTTTCAGCTGCTGGCTCCTGACGGACACCTCCCCGTTGAGCGTGAGCGTGTCGCTGTCGGCGTCGTAGCGAACGGCAGCGCGCAGCGACATGATCTCCATGCAGCAGCCCTTGAGCAAGATGATCTGATCTTCGCACGGCAGCTGGGCGCGCACGTGCACATAGAGTCGAGTCACGCGTACGTTTGGTGTTGGAGTACAAGTACGTCGGGCACCTACGATTAGCAAGGTTGGCTACGTGCGGTGTGGAAGAAGTTCAACATACATACGTCAGGTACCACCGTATTCCACGGACGTAGTCTGCAGGAGCGTACACAGCCAGGGAAGAAGGTGCCATGTGGTTTCCGAATTGAGTAATTTGGGGGTAATATTTTACTTAAATTTGGACCGTGACGTCGTTACACATGGCCTACAACTTTTATGAATAACGTCAAAGGCTCTTTAACATCCGCTGTAAAACAGGCGGCACGTATTCACGTTAATATACCAGCAGTATTAACTAGGGCGGCCGTTGGGGCTCAAATTGCGAAACTTTTCAATAAGCGACAAACGCGCTGTAACAGCACATAATGAATCGGCGACAATTCATAAAAAGTGTTACATTTTCATGCCCGTATATGGAGAAATTTGGCGTGGCTTTTCCCAAATACGGTTATTGGGGTGTTTTCTTGCCCAAATAAGGAATAGTGCAACGGGAATCATCAGCTATGGTCACTCAATGCTCAACCATAGCTCGATCACCGCTTGATCAATGATTGATCACGCCCAATTCTTCCATATATGGGCCTGAATTAACATCATTCATTCTGTCGAGGATTAATTTGTCATCAATTCTGCCGCGGATTTTTGTATGTCCTCCTCGGCCCTGTCACCGCCCCCCACACACACAGAGGGCTTCATCTCAAGGATGGGGCCAACGACCGAGAAAATACTTCCACGTCCACATTCAGTATACAGTAAAACCTTGGATTGCGAGTAACTTGGTCTGCGAGTGTTTTGCAAGACGAGCAAATTTTTTAAATAAATATCAATTTGATAAACGAGCGAGGTCTTGCAATACGAGTAGTACGTGTATACGCTTTGTCTGCCGAGTGGCACGTGATCACAACTGATATACGAGTGCTTTGGATTACAAACACGTTTCCGGAACGAATTATGCTCGCAATCCAAGGTTTTACTGTACCTCGAGCTGCGGCTGTGAATACGAGTCACTTGCTTACCCCAGTCCAGCAGAGCCTTTTACACACTGTCAAGGAAAGTGCTGTTACCGATCGCCTGTTAACGTGAAAACAGGGCATGGAGAGGTGGTGTGTCCAGCGCCCGCCGTCGCCTTCGTCTCCGTAGTGCTGACGTTGACTGCACAGCACTGGCTATGTACTCATTTTAGGCTGAGCTGAGCTACTGGAGATCAAGGTTCACATTCTAATTATCGCTGGTGTTATAATGGTCAGGAATTTAACCCGAGTTCTTTGAATCAGCCGACAAATACACGTTTGCCAATCCACCGCTGGATGAGGGCCTCCCCACGCCATACTTCACCATGCCGGTCAGCGCATGTTGGTGTAGGCGGTGAGCAGAGACGTGCGATTCTAGAATCACAGTCGAAGAATTTGATATTGCCGCATTGCCCACTGCTGCCCACCACGTAGCCCCCTGCAGCAGTAGCCTCTAATACTTGCTGGTCGACTTAACCAAGCTTTATCCAGGCTCCACCCACAGTTAGCTTCTGAGATAAGATCAAGCGCATCTCGGGTCGTTTTTGGGGGGGGTGGGGAGGTCATGGGACAGTCACGAAGAGAATATCGCGCGGTCAAGCTTCTACCTCCAGGAATCCCGTGAGCTTCTTGGCAAAGTCGACCACTCTGGTGATGGCCGGGGTGATGATGCTGGTGAAGAGGCTGAATGCGGCCAAGTCCACCATCTCTCCATTCTGTGCCGAGGGCCGGCCTACCCCGTCAGGCTGCGGGGGAGACAGCGCCCGTGAAATTCTCTGCACCCGAAGGCGATTTGATTCTGTTTGGCAAACCTCAAGTGACGTCTCTCCGAGATGAGAACTCCAGAGGAGTGGCTGTCCCTGCAAAACGGAAGACCCCCAAGTTCGTCTCGCTCTTCTGAACAAAAAATCATGGCCGTGTGGGATTTCCCCCATTAAATGACAGCACAGCAATTACACCCAAAACACATTTGATGTCTTAGTCTCTACACAAAGCCATCACATGTCCACAACCATCAACTTGAAGACAAATGGGGTTTTTTGTCCCCCACGGGCAATAAAGGATTGTAACAAGTTACCGAAAGAAGCGAGAGCCACTTCCCCTAGCCCTACATTCAAAATATAATGAGCGAACAACTCATCGGGAGCAGACAAAGGCACCGTGCGTCCACCACACTCCCACGCAAGTGGAGGAGCAATGCGAGGCTGTTACGCTCCACTACCGGCGTGAGCTGCACACTGCGTGAAGGTGCCTGGAACACTGCTATTCCGAGTGCACGCCGAGTGCCACTGCAGTTACACCGCCTGCACACTCGATTGCTATGCTAACGCCTAAAGGTCCGTGCTTGAGCCATCGGTCGTGCAACCGGGCCGCACGCGACGATATCGTTTATATGTTGGAGGGCGGAAGTCTCTGCAACCGGTTGTGAGCAGTTGCGCAACCGGTCCCTCACGGTAGAGACTTCAGGCTCCAAGTTTGAAGCGGCGATCTGCTCAGCGGTTTGGCTGCGGAGTGGACCCGCCGTGACGCGCAGGTGAGAGAAACGCGAGCACACGCTAACCAAGTTCACGCTACGGACCGTGCAGGGCTCAAGCCACCACGATACCCCCCCAGTTATACCAGGAACTTTCTCTTGTGCCTCCAGTCTCCGCCCTGAGCGTTGGAGGAGGTGTGCGCCTCGGTAACATTCTGGACGAGCGCCCACTCCTCAGGGCTGGGCACTCCCCACGCGTCGCCGCTCATCGTCGACGACTCCCTCTGCGCCAGCTGCTGCTGCTGCTGCCGTCGCCGCTCCCGGTTTTCCTCGATGAGACGACGCTTGGCCACGCGCTTGCGGTCGTCCAGCACCACTGCACGTGCGCGAGAGAAAGAGCAACCGCCCTGAGAAAACCTCCACGGGCACTGTCGGCAAATTCCTTGGCGGTTGGCACGGCCGGGCAGGAGCGCATTAATCACTCAGTGCAGAAGTTCCCCTTGTTCGAGCCTAGCGGCAGCCCTGGTTAATGAGACAATCATGAAAAAAATGCGTGCCATCTGCTTCGCAGTGGACGTTAAAGAATCCATTATGTTGTTTAACCCTTTCTAATTCTGATGACGTACGTGTACGTGTACATCATCAGTCAAAAATAAAATAACTTTATTGGTACGTCTTTAGGTCGGAAGACGTGGCGAGGCTCCGACGAGGCCATGCAGGAGGGCGTGTGGCACAGTTTGGTGCCAGCTTTCATAGAGTGCGATCATGTCGCAACAGTTCTCTGCGGTGAGTACAATGTCTTTAAAAACAACGGCGCTGTGCCTCTATGAATGAAATTAACGCTAACCACTTGCGCGTTCCGAGATTCAGCGGTGAACAGGTCCCACCCTGCAACTTGTAGACATCTCGGAGTGGGAAAGGGTTAAAAAATAAATATCGAAGGCTGTGTGTGCCGGCATCACGACCCAAATTTGCCGAAAGAAATTAGGAGTTGCAATTTACCAAATTGGGTAAAGCCACACAGCAACATTGCCCCCTACTGTGAAACTGCTGCACACACTACCCGTCTGTAAAACATCGTTCTTTTGTGATAGCCTCATGCTGTACGAATGTCGGGAATACCAAATGTACGAATTTTTGTTTTGAATTAAAGGAGCACGGGTTGGTTCGCGGACCACACAAATGTCGTGAAACTTCCTTCCCGTGGCTATCGAGGTGTCATACACTGGCTTGCCAGGAGAAAGCGGTGCAGCAAATGTGCACTCCCATCTGTTTCCTCTGTATGGGATAGAGTGTTACCCCCTCGTCCGCATGGGTTTTCCTCCGAGTACTCCAGTTTTCTCTCACATGTACTCATTAATTGACTGACAACTACAAAATGTGTCTTTTTTCAACTTCTTTCACACCGTACGTAGCCAACCGTACTAATCGGAAGTGCTGGGAAGAACAACAAACGGAACACAAAAAAACATTCATAAAGAAATTAGTTTTCAATCTATATTTAAAAGTGCATATCTCTAGCGGCTACCGAATATCGGAAGAGATCGTTCCAGACGGCTGCAGGTGCGCATCTGAAAGCGCGCGATGCAGTATATATAGAGGACCTCAGAGCTTGGGAGGGAATTTCCCGTTTTTCCGTGGTTCCTCGCGCCTCTGAGCCGTTCTCTCTCTTCCAGAGTGCGACGGGTTACAAGTTGATACTATTATTATTATTAACGAACAGCAGTGCCCCCTGTGCCCTCCCCCACGCACCCCCCCCCCCCCCCGGTTCACCAGGGTAGCGAGGCAGTAAAGGTCAAGTTATCGAGGTCAATGCAGCCGATGCCAGTATCGCTTCCTTCCTTCTGCCAGATCCGAAAGCAGTTGCACAGCCGACACCCGATCTCCAAAGTATGCACTTACAGTGTACCACTTGTGGAGTTTTATTTTGAGGGTGCGAATGTCAGCCCCCCCCCGCCCGCCACCCTCCCCCTCCCATATTGAGTGCCCTGCTCTGCCCCCCCCCCCCCCCCGTGATGTCCCTTGATAACCGAGTCCTATAATCGAGGTGGCTTATGGCTCAGGGTTTAGAGGAGTGAGCTGGCACCATTGAGATCGTGGGTTCGTGTCCGGGTTTCCATTCCGTAACATGCGTTCAGATGTGTAACGAGTTTGATGGTCACAGTATGGTTACTGATGATGGCACACAACACAAAATTTTACTCAAAAATGTGCTCGTTCATTTAAATTGGCGACATTCTGAGAATTAAGAGATATATGGTTTGTATGCCATGCAGCAAGTATATGTCTGTTAGCAGGCTGTGTGGACAGTGTGTGTGGATAAGAAAGGTCACGTGAAGTAGTTCTCATAGATATATTTCCTTCAAGTAGAATACAATTGAGAAAGAGACAGAAGTTTGTTTTTAACCACATTTTTCTTGATCTTGATACGACTATACGCGTGTGTGTGTCACAGTCGTCAGACGATTCAAACAATTCAGGTTAAATATTTCGATGATAACACTATTAGTAACTGTTATGTGTACTTCATCGGAATCACCCCAGGTCGGCTCAGCCTAAAATTACTACAAAATGACTATATGGTACAATTACCACTAGTGGGTGGACTAGAGTACTAACTCATTCAATAAATCCAACTTGTATTTGTATTTCTTCTTTATGACCCTTGGGCTACATCCATTTCAAACCTTTTAAAACAGTCTGCATCAGCAGCAGGCCATGCTTTCCCACCTGATGACAGACGCTTGTGTTGCGCTCGAAACGTCCTGATCTATTTTATTTTATTTTATACCTACGTGACTTTGCCGAAAGAACCAACGAGTATGTATTTCTTCATGGCACCTTTCTTAAAATCAAGGCCTCTGTACATAACTGACTATATATTACATTGTTTTTCTTAGCCTCCCATTATAATCGATCTGACAGCAGCTCATAGACCCAGACTGAACAGATAATTTATGATTGGTCAGTTGGAGAGCAAACGCAGAGCTAGAGGAAGGAGAGGACAGCTCTGCGGAGATCGGCCGTGCCGTGGCCGTACCCTCCCGTGTAGCTCTTTTGTCGCTCCACTGCCGGACGAGGGGTTACTTAGCAATATAACACCACGCTGCATGGTCACTGCGGGATGACGAAGGCGGGGAAGCATAGAGGATGGAGCGCAGTACCGTACAGCAAATGCATTTTTCCACACTACGCATCTGCTGACAACAGCCCGCGACGTCCGTTTCATGCGTGGCGGTTGCCCGTCCGAGGCGCTCGAGCCGGGGTTTGGGACCCCGCCGGCTTAGTTTGCGAGCTCCGACACGAATCTGGCGCATTCCGGTTGATTTGGTCACATGCTCTCGAGCGTGCTTGGGAAGCTCTGAATGAACGAGCCGCGGTGTCCCGGTTACTCACAGTCGGTGACCATGCCGACAGCCAGACACTTCTTGAAGCGGCACTCCTGGCACTGGTTGCGGTTGATGCGGTCGATGGTGCAGGTCTCGGAGAACTTGCACACGTACATGACGTGCAGGCTCTTCTGGATGGTTCGGCGGAAGAAGCCCTAACGTCGAGCGACGGGGTTCGTGGAAGAGACAGAGGGGAGAGAGGGGGCGGGTTTGGAGGGGAGAGGTACGGAGTTGGGGTGTTGGCGATTGGGAGCGAAAGAACATTTTTAAAAATGGCAAGAATAAGTAGATAAACCCCGGTGGGCTGGATAAATGACGGTGAAAACAACTAATAGCTGAATGTCTTTGAAGCGGTCGAACTAATATTTGTCACATTAATGAGAAAAGCGGTCTAAATTGACAAACCAGCAGATGCAATACCTCAACCATAAAGCGCAACCATGCATTGTTTCTGGCTTTCCCCTAATTTGATCCCAATTGCACGATCAGCGGACACAATGTCACAAGACGTAGAATCAACGCGGAACTCTCAATGAGCAGTGCAACCCTTTGTGTTAGAACACGGCCCTTGAAAAGGGATACCACTTGTGAAATCTCATCAAAGTAACCTCTGGTCCACACAGATGATGGCAGCACTTTCCTACTCACTCTGTGCCACCAAAATAATGTATTTCTATTTCTCAGGGCTGGAATTTAGCCACATTGAGTGCAGGATAATAATACAAAATGTACGCGATGGGTTGTGTTTTTTTTGTGTGCAGTCATTGTTGGTGACTGATACAAGACCATTGACTCGCTCGACATTTGAGAAGCCTGTTTGATCAGAGGCGGTTTTCCCGGTTTCGAACCCAGGATCTCAGTGGCACCAGCTCAGCTCTGGGGACCTCTGAGCCTCTGAGCCACCGCCGGCCTTTTTGCATCACAACTCGTTTCTCACGGCGTCGGTGTCCGCAACGGTTTTTTTTTTTTACGGAGAAGCCGGGACTTGCGCTGTGCCCGCGTGCGTGGAAGAGGAACGGCATTACACCTTGCATCCCTCGCAGGTGATGCAGTGGTAGTGGTACCCCGTGGCCTTGTCACCACACACAGCGCACGGCTGCCCCTCCAGGAGGTAGCTGGGGATGTACACTGCGAGGGCACACAGCACACGAGACGGTTCGGAACGATCGGGTGCCACGCGCGTTGATCAAGTCATGCTTTTCCCCACTTGCGTTTGTCCTCGGAAGTATTTCCTTTAAAACAACAGTGCGGAAGCCGACGGGTAGCCATCATATTCGTGAATAGCCCTCGTTGACTTTTAAAGGGTTTGTCTGTTACTTTATATCTACCGATGGGTAGCTGGTCATATGCCAATGTTAGTCTGTTCATCTGTAAACATTCTTCAAAGGATGTTTGTATCATAGTGCCGTTCTAAACTAGTATTTACTCAATCGCTCTGGCCTTCTCCATCTCTCTGCTGCGAGGAAGGGAAGTTGTCCAAATTGTCACCTATTTTATATTTTGTCCTGCTCTGTAGGGCAGTGCTCTTGGTAGGTGTCTCCGAATTTTGGGAAAACCCTTTCATAAATTGGAGCAGTTTTTAATAGTGTATGCTCATACTACTATCAACACATTTACTACAGATCTGTTCATACCAGATCACATTCACGAGAGTTATAGTTCCACTCCAGACAAGTGGACAGAGTAATACATAAACGCCTTCAGCCTTGGTTGGAAAGCATCTATAGGAATTGGTTATCCTTCAAACTTGAATTGGTTATCCTTTGTTAAACATCACGACACAAAGTTTGCAGGAAATTACACATTCACACTGAGACCGTGAGAATTACAACTCTCGATGTCACATGATCTCAACCAAATTCCGTTGGTGCATGAATACTGAACGCAAAGCCATAATTTAATTGTCGTAATTTCATACCTGTCAACCCCTTATCAGTGCCTACCTTATTACAGACCAATTCAGACCTTATTGCTCACCCCAGTCCCCTTATACATCTCTACGTTCATCCTACAAAGTCCCATCACAGGGGAGAAACACAAACAAATAGACAAAACTAAATTATCTTCTTGGTTCTTTCGGTAAAGTCACGACGTTTCGGGCGCCACACAAGCGTCCGTCATCAGGTGGGAAAGCACCTGATGACCTGATGATGGACGCTTGTGTTGCGCCCGAAACGTCGTGATCTATTTTATTTTCTACCCACGTGACTTTACCGCAAGAACCAAAGAGTATGGATTCCTGCAGTCACGAAAGCTTCAAATCAACTCTATTTCCTTGTACAAGAATACGGGGTAAACCATACGGGTTGACACGGTATGTAAATTTCATCTATAGGTCCACTGTGGGATTGACAATGATGGCGAACAAGTGGAGACTCTTTTTGAAGCTATTAACATACATTTGTTATCATCTTACAGTGTATTAGCCGTTCTTTTTCCATTAAACACGACAGTCCCATATAGGTGTTAACATTGTTTTGAAGCACCCTGTATTGCCTCATTCCTGAATCTGCCTCCGCCACCAACAGTGAGGCAGATTGCCGAGGTTGCATTTCAGCGATTTGGTTCGATCCGGGATATCTGACTATTTAACTAATAGAATACTCTCCCGATCATCGGAATCGATTATATTACTCATCGGAAAACCCGAGCGGAGATGCATCGAAATATCTCACGTCCGTTCCATTGATCTCCGCAGATCTGCGAGTCCTATGCGAGTCGATTATTGTATGTGTTCGTCTATGGGTCTCTTACGTAGGTCATTGGTGACCGGTCCACCAATTCGCTCCACCTGAGAACCAAATTTCATCGCAAGGTGGCTAACAACCCTATTTGAATCCAGCAATCGTACCTGTGTTCCGACCCCCCCACCACCACCACCTAATCCACCCAGCCACCTGAGCTCTCACCTTTCTTCCCTTGCTTGTCGTCGTTGCCCGTGCGCTCGGGGAACTCCCGCTCGAGTTGTCTGGGGTCCCCGTCCGCCGCCGCCGCCGCCGCCGCCACCACCGCCCCGTCGACCCGCTGGAACTCTGTGGCCGAGCGCCCGGGCGTCGCGGCGCCGCCACTCCGCTCGCCCGCGTCCATCTCACGCCCGCGCAGGCACGCGCGCTGCACCGACGGTTGACAGCAACAACGCGCGGTCACACGACAGACAGAGAGAGAGAGAGACAGAGACGACCCGGGGGCAGGTGCGCGCCGCTCGGCTCGCGTTCATCCACTCAGCTCTTGTTGATGACCGTTCAGGGGCTCGTCTATCCATTGTGAAGCGTGCAGACGGCTCCTCGGTGTGTACAGACCCGTACCGATGGTGGGGGGGTGGAGGGGGCTGTCCCCCCCCCCCCCCCACCGCTGACGGCTTAGCCCCCCCATTCTAAGAATGTTGTGGTCAAGTCAAAAAGTGTTGGTACAATATTTAACACAAGCGGAGGGGCGCTAGGTAAAGTGCGAAAATGAGCGGAATTAAGAGGTGGCCGTCACAGACGTTCCTCGCGCTGTTAGAATCTATAGTTATTATTATTATGATTACTACTATTATGTTTGTTTACCCAGGAAAGCCTCACCGAGTTTCAAGACTCGTTCCAAGGAACATCCTGCCAAGTTTTTTTTTCAGTTGGAGGCGATGTTGCTATGTGTTATCCAAATTGAGTGATTTGCAGGTTACTTTTCAGCGTCGGCATGCTTGGTCAATACCACTTACTTTGTATGTGTTTTTATTTTTTAAGCTACGGGAGGACACTGGAGAACTCGTAGGATACCCATGATTAAAAGTGGGAGAACATGCAAACCCCACAGAAAGGTGCCAGAGTCTGGAATTGAACTTAGGATTGTCTTGGCGTGAGGCACAAGTCTCAGCACTGCGTCATGCTGTTTCCGATAAACCCAGGGGTTTCGAGCTCGAGCTGAATGTACGAAAAACAAAAGCAGATTGTATCATTACCCGCCAAGATGTTGTACGGTCCCACTTTATACAAGGTCACTCACTCTGTGTCAAACTCGTTTTCCGTGGGTTTTGTCTGGGTGAATCTCAAGATTCCTGATTCTTGTGAGTCCCCAATTCTCAACAATGCTGATGTTGATCACACAAAGTAGATGAATGGGCAATCCCCATTCATGCATTTAAAAGTGAAGGGTGCAATGAAGATGTTCAAATGCCTGTGCCCTTCACGTAATTACAGCACTCTTGCCCACAGCTTATAAAAGGTCAAAGTGCAGCCTTGCAGTTGCCTATTCACAACCACTGCTGGAAAAAGGACCTCCACTCAAAGGGGGAGGTCTAGAAAAACCCCGTCTCAAAGGTAATTGGCCTCCTCTTCCACACTGGTCAGACATCTTGGAAGAGTTGAGAGTATCCCGCGCGTTACCCCCACGACCGACTGCGGTGTCACCATTCGTACTGCTGCGTGGACAGTGGTGACGGGGGATTCCAGAAACTGTCACCATTGTTTCACGGAGCCAAATAGCTGTGCGGTGCTGATTACCAACGACACGGACGTTTTCTTCATACAGAGCGGAGCGGAATGGGCGATCTGGAATCCGCACATAAGTGAAGCGTGCAATGAAGAATTACAATGCCACGTGATAAATGACAGTGCCATGCATCCTCTGAATATGTTGCTTGCTGTTGCTGTTGGCACGG
Source organism: Lethenteron reissneri (assembly GCF_015708825.2). Taxonomy (NCBI): domain Eukaryota; kingdom Metazoa; phylum Chordata; class Hyperoartia; order Petromyzontiformes; family Petromyzontidae; genus Lethenteron; species Lethenteron reissneri. Next base: position 14,686,213 of record NC_083798.1, on the reverse strand, counting down.
GCAAACTCCACAGATGTGTGCACTTACTGTCTCAGCTGAGTGAACAACGCTGGCGTCAGTGCCATCTGCCTGCCGCACGCTTCATGGGCTCCAAAAACGTAAATCTCGAATTTAAGTTTAAAGTGCAACGTTTATAACCGATTAAGAGGTGGAAATGCTCGAAATTGTGCTCACCTTATGGGCCGAGCTTCCTTGCCGCGGAAAGGAACTGCACTTTCGAGCCACCGCGAGACGCGGCATTTTATTCGGGCGCTGATATTAAAAAACCGCGCTGAACGACGCCGTGAAATGTACCACTTGTCGCCAGGACCCCGGATTATAGACGCGAGCCATCGCTGGGAATTGAGCCAGCGACGCGGCTGTAATGCTCAGAGCGCGGAGCTGCGGATACATTACGCTAGCCATAAACAGGACTGGGAACTTTTGGGTGGCTGGCTGTCTGAGCAAATAATAATTTGAGCTGATAAATATTTGCGGCGGTAAAAGTGTAAAAGGAAACACCCCCCCCCCCCCCGCATTACCGTGCTCGTTTTATTAGGTCCCAGTTGATTGTGCTTTCTGTGCAAGTGCGTCAAGCGGTCATCCTTTAAGGCGGGGTATGTGAAAATTCAGTTGTGGTGTGACTTATTTGCCAATACTTTTCACGTGAAGATGGGTGTCAGACGAAGGTTGTTACTCTGAATGGGATATAAGAGCTTTATTAGTCAATCAATGAATTTATTACGATACAGACCATTGCCAATCCACTGCTGGAGGAATGCCTCCCCACGCCGTGCCGGTAATGGAGGTCGTTGAGGTTGTTTAGCCACGCTCATCAGTGGTGGGGGGGTGGGGGGGAGTGCGGATCACCCGGGACAGGTTCAGATATCACGCGCCTCTGATGTGAGCCACGGCCAGAAATCATCCTCGGGTCGCTGGGGTCCATAGCGCCATGTGCCAACCACCGCCCCACCGCTTCCCCCGCCTCCCTTTATACCCTGAGCATAAACTACGTGTCGCAGACTACACGTAGCTTGACCGTGCCGTAATGTTATTATTTTCTATCACTCCCACAGAGACACCTCGACAAAGCCAGAGGCGGGTAGTTGAAAAGAGCTGCTTTGCAATATGATCGTTATATTTGACCTTTACGACCAAACGATACAACGACGATGAATTGCATCTTTTTTGCACGACGGTCTCTTGCACCGCAAGCACGTGCGTGGAATGTTGCTGGTAAAATCGAGTATTTGGCCGCTATAAAAAAAATGGCACGTGATAAGCTACTTCGTTGAGCTATCGTTTGTGGCCAGGCCGCTTCTGAAAAGGAGCTGTACGGCTCAGTGGGTCGTACCTGGTAAAATAAAAAAGTTTCTAGTTTTTGTTATTGACGCCCTCTCGCTGGGCGATGTAGGGTTTCCCCGATGCCGTCAATGTTTACTCGCTCATCGCTCATTTATCCGTTGTTGGATTTTACTTAAAAAAATATGTACACGGGAGTTCCACCCCTGTAGTGTGATCTGGTTTAACTCGGGAGGTGGGCATACGAAACTCAGTGGGGGGACAGGCACGAGACAGCCAATGCTAAACAAAAACATAACTTTAAATAAACGTGCAACGTGAAATAGATCGAGTGGCGAGGCTACGTGTGTATTGTACCGACATTTTGACCGGACTGTAAGAATCAACGAGGGCAGCTGGAGCCTTCAGCAGGGAGGGGGTGCTCAGCCCCTTCGAGCCGCCCCCCTTTACCTCCGGCCTCAACGCTGCAAAGTCTCCACTGGGAGTGGGTTATCTGCATTGCAGTGGAGCGGCGGTCACTGCTCAGGCAGTGGCGGTGAACGAGGGATTGTCGGCCGCGTGCACGCGAGGCCCATCGCACGCATTCCATCGCGTCGGTGGTCATCTACGACGGTGTTTTTCATTGCAAGGCTCGCGGGCCACGAGCGGCCCTTGGTGGCCTTTAGTGCGGCCCCCCGACAATACACAAATGTGAAAACCCCAAGGGTTTCAAATGTGTGGCGGCCCTAACACTGATGTCCTATTGACGAAAGTGCCCCCCGCCCGCCAACTCTGAAAATTAGTGAAGAACACTGTTCTACAGGATGCTCCAGATGTCTGGTGCCCCCCCCCCCAAAAAAAAAAAATTGAGCCCAAACATTTTTTTCATTAGCATATTCTTTTATGTTTTCAAAGGGCCTTACTTTATAATAAGTTTTAGAGAATCAAATGGAAATGACACGACATCTGCACCACCCTGGACATTCAAGCGGCACGGACCACGGTACGCGCACGGCCTCCCTGCGGTGGCGAGCGGTGAAGGTGACATCTCAACAGATATAACCACCTGATCGTCTACCCTACGGTCCGTAGCGTGACGAGCGTGCGGGCCGGGGGTGCCTTGCCCCCCCCGCCCCCCCTGGTGGCCAAAGCTACGAGTTGGGGCCCCCTTTGCCAACAACCGTGAGATGTGTATTGAAAGGTTTAGTATTGGAAGTCATCGTTTTTTTACCGTAAAGAAACGTAGTGTAACGTAACGAAATGTAATTTGCTTTGAATGACAGTAACTTCAGTAAAATGATGACGTCGTCCTGCTGCACCATTTAAGACCGGAAGCAGGTGGATGGCTTCACTATTCTGGCAAATCGCCCGAAGATGCTGGATGTAATTACCAGCGACACGTTGCACTCAAATTCTAAATGTTGTGGATTCACTCTTCAAACACACCGGTGGGCTGAAGAAGTAACTAATTGGCGTTTTGTTAACGTGACACATTTCTTACTTAATTGGCCGTGTCGGGTGGTGGAGGGTTGCGACACATTTCTACTAACGCGATCTGACCCATAAACCTTTATTATGAAACATAATCAAGTTCAAAAATATCATGTTGACCGTGTTAAAAAAGTGTGATTGGGCAGGATGCATGTTTATAAGGGATGACGATTGGTAAACCAAGTCGGACAACTCAGTGGCCGCCGAAGGAGAGAACGCGCCCGTGAGGGAGTCCAACAGGGAGATGGAGCAATGAAATGGGCTCCGTGTGCAGTAGCCGGACGGATCGTTGCATCACGAGACCGTGAGAGATGGCGCTGCAAAGATCGTGGCTGACGATGATCACGAGCATATAAATGGAGCTGGTTAAATGATTGCAGTTTTTAAAGAATGTTCGAAATTTAAAGCCGTTTTGGAAAAAAAACGTAATGGCATGCTGCGTTATCTGGTGACTGAATTGTTTTGACTGCTCAATTAAAGTTTTCAAGCTGAGGGTTTCGCGTGCGATTAGGGAATGTGACTTCGTCATTTTTTGTTAAAAGTCATACTTTAGTTGCATTTGGATATTTACTTTTGTTATATTAGCAAGAAGATTCCTGCTTGCTTGTTTATTCATTAATCTATTCCCTATTTCACTCTTCAACAGAACAATACACATACAGTACAGGCATTTATTATATATAAAATACTGGTCCATTTATTATATAAATTAACTCATTTGGCCTTGAACTGCGTGCATACCTCCTATCTTTATGTGCTCCAACTCAACACCACGGAAAAGTTATTTGTTTACAAAGCCTTGGCGGTTTATATTTCTAGGAATATATGTTATCAATCGCCGTTGGCTGTCGGCTACGACACCAGTGCACAATGACCTGCCCTTGTACCAGACTCTTAGAATAAAGTTTGGCGAGTAGACACAAAAAAAGAACGCTTGACATTTCCTACAACCGCAATGCGACGTCTGAAATTCCGCCCGGCTTCTTTGGGGTGAAGGATTTTCCGTCTCCAGCCGACCGCACGCCTCAACGATCCAGCGCTTTGGATTCGAGGATTGGTGGATCACGCAGCGATTTTATAAGATGTCAAAATCCCCTTTGACTGAAAGGGTTTGCCAGAACAGGGCAGTACAGCAGGTAGGTTCGTCAGCCTATCTGTGTGAACTTTTGATTGTTCTGGCCTATGGATGTCAATCTAGCGTGCTGATCGTAAAACCATGACATAATCCTTCCCATAAATATGCTAAATTCCTCTTGATATGCTAATTATTTTGTCAAGGCGCTCTTCCCCCTCCAACCCAGCTTAAATATACGCTCCAAGCCTGGGGTGTTTCATTCAGACGCTGTCTTCCCGACAGACCTGTTCTTCACCTGAGGACGGCTGCTTGCGTTGTGGCCGAAACGTCGTGAGAATTATTTTATTATGTTTTATTTTTATTAATTTATTATTTCCCTTCTACGTGACTTTACCGAAAGAACCAAGAAGAAAATCCTTCCTGCAGAATGTGTTTTTGTTTGTTAATGAACATTATTAAGGCGACGCCTTTGTTAGTGACTCTCAGAAAGCTGCCGACTGCTCGCCAGAGAGGCGCCCTGGGACTATTGACAGGTCGAACAATATAAATGCGTGTTCTCCTCGGGGCGGGGGTGGGGCACTCTGTACATTGTGTGCCCGAGTGGTGGTGCCCAGGGAAGACACCGCACGTGTAAAGCTGTGAATGTTTACCCTGCTGCTGCTGCCCACTCGTGCGTGCAAGGAGACCCGAGCCGGAGGTGCGCTGGGGCTCGATGTGTCGGCCCACGAGCGCGAGAGTGACCATCTGTAACATTCAGTCGTGCTCAATGCACCCAAGCTGTTTGCGTAAAATCAAATTCATTATTTAAATATTTTTTGTTATAATTTTCACCGGCTGCTTCCCGGGTTAATGGATCAATAATAATATAAGTTTAAATAACTGTATCAATACACTGCACCATGCCATTCGTGACGGGTTATTTGACCATTATGCTTCACCATGCTAGTCAGTGCAGGTTGGTGATAGAAGAGGCACAGGATCGGTTCAGATATCACTTGCCACTGATGTTAGCAATTGCTGGGAATTGGTATTCAAGTGGCTGAGATGATAGCCCAGTCTATATATCTGGCTGTTAATACAGGGATTGTACAATGCCACCTTAAAGACGAAGCATTGTTCTACACGTATGCCTCCTTGCAGGCTGGCGGCTCGATCACATTCTATGTGACGACCGCTTTTCGATTTATTTAAAAAGCTTGTAAGCAAAGGTCACATTGGCCTCTGAATATTTGTTACACTGTTCTCAGGAAATTTGTTTTATCCGACTGATAGCAAATACTCGGGATTTTATATCAGCTCTTTTTGGTGCCAAGAAATGTAGACAGAATTGCCGAGTGTCATCATGGGTGACTGCCACATTGCCCCGTATAAAAAGCCGCTTGTCTGGCTGTGTCTAGGAATATAGCAACGATACCTCATTCTGCTGTCAGTTATGTGAGTTGTTTAACCATACTTCAACATGCTGTGGGTGTCCAGACACTCACCAACGTGTCTACATGCTGTCAAAGATATCGATACGTTAAACAGACTTTGTCAGATTTTGACTTAAAACTTTCGTGACTGCAGGAATTCATAGTCTTTGGTTATTTCGGTAAAGTCACTTAGAAAGAACAATTATAATAAGAAAGAAAGTGAATTACGATTTATATCATAGCAAACTATATCATGAGCCAAGTGTGGCTGCACCACGGAATATAAAACTGATTTTACCAGGTAAGGCCCACTGATCTATGAAGCTTCTTTTCAGAAGCGACCTGGCCAAAAACTGATCGCTCAACGAAGTGGCTTATCATGCGGAAATGTATAGCAGCCAAATCCTCGAAACGCGTGCTTTTAAATGTGGAGGGAAACACCGGAAAACCCGCAGAAAAATCCACGTGACCACGGGGAGAGAGACACGCAAACTCCAAATATACAGGCGCCAGGGTCGGAATCGAACCCACGACCTCCGATATTCATTTGGTAGGTAAAGCCACCTCATTCACTCTCGTAGATATATGTTACCTAAAGCGACCTCTGTTCACTCTCATGGAGATATGTTAGCTGAAGCGACTTCATTCACTCCCACTTCATTCACGCGGTTAGTCTCTGCTGTGCATAACACTGGAATATAACCAATAAACACTGGGAATCATTCACGAGTCGGACACATCCAACATCCAAAGTGTGGCTGTGCCCTTGCTGTGAACGCTGTTGGGTCCAGTGCTGAGCAACTTCTGTATGTTTTGCTCTGGGTCACTCACCATTCGCTCTGAGGTCATGGCGACAAACATTTGCCACGTGTGTGTGTGTTTGTGGCAAGCACTCGCTATCAGCACTTGTCCCAACAGTCTACGTAGGCTACATGGGTTATTTTTGCTTTGCATTTTTAGTGAATTTTATTCAAATGTATTAGTTTTTTTCAGAGACATTTGCACGTGTCATCGTGATAACCCGACGCAGTATAGGATACTAGAATTGTTGACGAGTTTCCATCATGAATATTTAATAGTTATTATTGTGACACATGCGCTGGAATTCAATGAAGCCACAGCTCACCGGACGGTGGATGGAGTGGAGGAGCGATGTGCGGTGGTCTGCGCACTGCACTATGAACCCCGCGACGTGAGTGCGATTCCCGGCCACGGCTAACATCGGTGCCGAGTGATACCTGAACCAATCCTGGGATGCTCCCCCCACCTTTAATGAGCCCGCACTGACCAGCATGGTGAAGTATGGTCAAACAACCCCACCTGGGAATGGCCTTCGTCCAGTGGTGGACTTGCAAAGGACTTAGAAATTACCGTGATTATTATTCATTATAGTTTTTTTGGGTTAGATCACGTAAATGTAAATGTGTCGTACACCCACCTCCACTTGACACAGCCAATTAGTAAGGCTTGTCACGTGAACAGAACGTGCCAATCAGTGCCGGATTAAGCTAGTGCGGGGGCCTGTAGCATATGTTATAAAGGGACTCTAATTAAAAAAAACACGTTAATATTAAAATACACAATTTTTTTCTTGCATAGTAAAGTAATTGTATTTTTTCATTTGCTTTATAACCAGATAATACGACAAATCGCTAACCTTAAACACCGAGTCGTTCATACAAGTTGAAGGCAGTATAGTACTATAGTAATAGAGCAAGTGCAGAATCACTGAACCGGAATTGATAGCTTGAAAGCATTTAGCGTGGGGACCTTGGAAGTGCGCGGCCTGTAGCATATGCAGTCACGAAAGCTTTAAGTCAAGATCACACGTGATAGATCACACGTGACTAAACCACACATGAATAGAGCACACGTGAAATTACCACACCTGAATCGACCAGACCTGAATCGACCACACCTGACAGATTACACATGAATATAGAGCACACCTGATAGATCACACGTGAAATTACCACACATTAATAGAGCACACCATTCAATAGACCGCACCTGAATGGACCAACCCTGACAGATCACACATGGATAAAACACACCTTAATAGAACCCCTGAAGGGTGCAATGTGATTTACATGTCATAATCTGCCGTTGTCTATCCACTACTGGCAGAAGGCATGTGCAGGCATGATATTCCACGACGTGTCATCGAAACGCCGCAACGCCTCTACATTTAAGTATCGTTGCATCGCGAAAGTTCACCCCGGGCATGACATGAATTGAACATCACTAAACTAAAAAAATCACAAAGTGTCAAGTGACACTTTGACACGGCGGATTGTGAAAATTCGACGGCAACAGCAACGCGTGTGGGACAGCGTGGCGTCAATATATTTACGAGCGATCGCAAGCGTGCACCTTACCCATCGGACAAAGCTCTTACTGGCGTAACGCGTCGCATCCCTTCATCCACGGGAACATTTCTGGTGGCGACTACGAACGACGGTGCTTTTGATTTAGTCTTCAGGCCGAAGCCGTGCGACAGATCCCGCAGCGAGAGATGTCACGGCCGCGGAGATGGGCAGCAACTTCCACGTGCGCGCAGCGTGGTGTTTTGGGATTGGGGTGGGTGGGTGTGGGTGCAGTGTGGCGACGACGAGAGAGAGAGAGAGAGGATGTTGTGGTGCATCTGCGTGCGCGTGCGTGCGTGTGTCACGGCGTTTGAGCTTGTGCGTCCTGGCAGAGAGGGATGGAGGAGGGAGGGAGGGAGGAGGCAATTTTCGTGACGTCTCAACTTTGGAGTTGGCCGCTGTCCACGCTCCACTCCCAGGAACTTCACGTGACGCAAAATACCGATAGGGAACCGACTGCCTTTTTTTCCCCCGCCGTCGTGCCCGTGTCAAGTAGTCTGCCTGTTGTCAGCTCTGCTATATTGCAAGTTCAAGTTCATTTATTAGGTATAGAGCCCTGTGAGCCATTCGGCTCTTGAATCGGGTGCAACCGCAACAAACAAAAAACAAAAACATGAACAAAAAACATCTTAAAGTGAATATGTGACTAAGTGCAAACAGAAAATCCAAGAAAAGACAGCAAAATATTGCAGAAAAAAACACCGTACACCAACGCTGTGTGCAAAAATCCCAGTGGGATGCAAGTCAAACAACAACAACAACCACAAGACAACTTAGATTAAGGCCATCAGTCTAACTCTGTACTACAACAAACAAACATGGCTAAACCAATACACTTTTCGAAATCACCAAAATAAAGCCATGAAAGCAATGAAAAAGCAATCATAGGAGCGCCCATGTTGAAGCCCGATGAGCGTTTGAGTTGTGACGAGGTCGGACACATGCCGTGTGATTTGGCCAAAGGATTCCTGACTAAGAATCCCAACACCACTCACTCAACAAGTGCTGTCTGGCCGCAGCAGCAGCTCGAAATGAGATTGTTTTTGTCGTCTATGGCACCCTGCGTTATCGTGCGCTGTTGATAGTGTCGTCCATAAATTACGTCACGCACCTGGGGGGGGGGGGGGTTCAGACATTTGTGACGATGTGTGACGAGGAGGGGGGGGGGGTGAGAAACGTGACGTCACATCAAAATGCGCAACTTTAAATAAATATAGACAACACGTTATACTGAATTAAATATATTTTTTTAATCAAAGTTTTCTCCTACAACATCAGAGTGCAGCGCCACATTAAATCATTAAATACGCACTACAATGACAATAGTTTAAAGCGATTTGAAGCATGTTTTATTTATTTGGGGGGGGGGGGCAGAGCTTTGTGACGTCATATTTGAGGGGGGATCTGACTTTTTGTGACGTCGTGTGACAAAGGGGGGGGGGGTCAAAAATCGTCAAAAATCGCGTGACGTCATTTATGGACGGCCTCTTGCCACGTCTGACGCACAAACACAAAACCAAGGCTTATATTGGACAAAAGAATATCTCCAAATACCAGAAGAGGTGATTAAACTCTATGTAGATGCGTTGTCTTGAGTGGTGTTGTTATTATTATTATGCAACTTGACAAAAACCGGGACTTGTACAATGAAGTCAGATTTCCCAGGAGAGCGAATTCACTTAACAACAGGGCATCCTGGGGAAACCAGGACAGGTGACAGTCCTATTTTAATTCGTCCCACTGATCCGTGGCTTCGTTAATTAAATCCGACGCTTAGGGTCGGAATACATGCGGTGCATCGAATGTATCGTTCACAGCAGTGACATGCGGTGAGGTCAATGGCTGGGGAGGCACTGGCTCGTGTCAGAGCCAGATTCACACACTGAGGGGGGCGTGTCCTCACTGAGGGGGCGTGTCCTCATTGAGGGGGCGTGTCCTCACTGAGGGGGCGTGGCCTCACGGAGGGGGCGTGTCCTCACTGAGGGGGCGTGTCCTCACTGAGGGGGCGTGTCAGACGCGTCCCCCTCAGTGAGGCAGATGTGATAGCTGCCTCCCCTGGTGCTTTTTCATTGCAGTTTTATGACGAGACCAGCGAGCCTAAATATATTTATACACGCACGTGAAATAAGTTAGCTGGAGTATGGAAGGTGAGGACATGAAATGAAAGGGTCTACAAACATTACATTGGTGACATAATGAGATAGTGACAGGCACGCGCTTATTGCCCGCGCTCCATCCAGCTACTGAGGGGTTGCGCAATCAGAGGGGAGGCTGAGCTCGTCGCTGCCTCACCTCTCGTCTCTTCCTGTATTTGCAGCGGAGCTCCGCAAATTTGGCGATTTTGACCATAAAAATGATTGGAATCGTACAGGAATTACAGTTATAACACAGATCAGTGGAAAAATCTTAATGTTTAGTTTATTGATTATTATTTTTGTTTTACTTTTCATAACAGCTATTTTCATTGGAGTATGAAAGGTGAGGCTCTGCCTCCCCTGCCTCCCCTGACCGCACGTCCCTGGTTCACAGGTTAATGCAAATGATATGCGCATTCAAATTTATCGCTGTTACATTCAGACTCGATGACACACTAACGTCGAGACACAATACCAACGAGAAGTTGTGAACATAAATTAAAATGAACCACGAACTCGGGTCGCGGTGATTCATCCCATCACTCGGCATGGCGGGAGTTACAACCCTCTTCGTCACTCCACTGCTGGATGGAGGCCTCTCCTCGCCGTCTCGGCCAATTATAATTATTACCGGCCGTCTGGAACGCGCTCTTCCTTCCCATATGAAGAAGCCGGTGGAGGTGTGCACCTTCAAACCGTCTAGATTGAAAACTAATTTCTTTAGGACTGCCTTGCGTGTTTAGTTTGATGTCCTTCCCCGCACGTCCGATTAGCACGGTTGGTTACGTACGGTGCGAAAGAAGTTTAACATACGTATTTGGGGCCGTCCATAAATGACGTCACGCGATTTTGGACGATTTTTGACCCCCCCCCTCCCCTCGTCACACGGCGTCACAAAAAGTCAGACCCCCCCCCCCTCAAATGGGACGTCACAAAGCTCTGCCCCCCCCCCCAAAGAAAATAAAATATGCTTCAAATCGCTTTAAACTATTGTCATTGTAGTGTGTATTTAATGAGGCGCTGCACTCTGATGTTGTAGGAGAAAACATTTATTAAAACGTCTATTTAATTAAGTAGAACGTGTTGTCTATATTTATTTAAAGTTGCGCATTTTGATGTGACGTCACGTTTCTCAACCCCTCCCCCCATCGTCACACATCGTCACAAATGTGTGACCCCCCCCCCCCAGGTGGCAGACGTCATTTATAGACGGCCCCTTTGGGCATACTTCACCTTTTTCAGCGCAGGTTGGTGAAGCGACGGAACCCAGAATGGTCCAGATATCACTCGCTACTGATATCACCCGTGACGGGGAGTCTCACTCAACTCAGAGGCAGTGTTCACAGCGTGCAGTGCGCTAACCACTGCGCCACCGCTCTGCCCCCATTACATTTTTTTTTACACGGCTTCAAACTCCGATTGCCGCTCGTGATTTCAACTCAAGGATGCCCTCTATGGAGAGAAACTGGGAAACACGTTCTCGATTTTCAACTCAGGAATGTGACCATTCGTATGAATAAGATATACTTTATCGAATCAATACGTGCATTGAAGCGTCATGCATCCTTTATGTAACGGACTCACAACACCTCTGCAGCCAGTAGAGGCCGCTAAACCCATCACATTTAAAAACAGTCGTATTTAAACGGTGTAATAAAATCAGCACGTCGCACGTAACTTCTCAGTGTTACACACACACATACAAATGCCAGAATGTGACGAAAATAGATTTACACAACGCAATGTCCGTTACATAGTTTCAATAAACAATATAATGTTGTCCACCCCATTCTGTCAATCCACTGCTGGATGACGGACTCCCCGCGTTGTGTTTGACCATGGGGGGGGGGGAGGGGGTGTTTCACCATACTTCACCAAGCTGGCCAGCGTGGCTTGGTAAAGGGTGGTTTTGGGTTCAGGACTGCTTCAAATGAGCTCGGGTTCAGTGGCGGCTCGTCAATAGAGGGCGCAGGGGCGCCGCCCCCATCAATATTCAAGAAATATACATATGCAAAATTTATATAAAAATACATAAATAAAATATTTTTTTCATACGATGTGCCGGCTGGTAGTAAGAAAAGCATCAGCATTTAATAAAAACTGGCTTTAATCGGTCAACTATTTTCTATGTTTTTCAATGTGTTTCATGCGGGGCGCCGGACAAATGGATATCTATGTGAGACTTTACATTTTCGGACAGCATGTGACCTGAAGCTGGTCTCTAATTGGTTTCTTAAAGATTCTCCTCGGGGCGCAAGTCGTTGCGTCCCTGGCCAATCAGAATTGGATACATGTTATTTTATCCAATCTGATTGGTTCTCGTCACCTGTCATTCAAATTTACGCTGTAGGCCACTACTGCGAGTGCGAAGGCGACACCACTTTGACACTTGCTAGGCTGATCAAATTTTTTGTGTAAACAATGGCAGCAGTTCATCCAAATTCTGTAATTTATTTACAAAAAAAACCCTTTCACAAGGCTTTCGCTGGAAGAAATAAAAAAGATAAAGGATCTCGGACCGGACCAACCCGATTTACAAATCCAGCAGCAGGCCAGTGACAGAGGACGAAGCTACACACGAAGCTTCACCCGCGCTTGTTATGAGAAACGGAGGTGGCTGGCTGGATGTGATGTTAGCAATTCTCTTTTTTGTTTTCCCTGTCTTTTATTTCAAAGTGTCGGCACTGAAGTTTTGTGGACAACGACGGGGGTAAGAGACCTCAAACATCTCTCTGACAAATGCAAACGTCATGAAAGTAGCCGCAGCCATATTGATAATAGCATGAAACTAACGTTTTTATGTTCAAGTAGGAAACATGCTTTTTGGTACTTTGGTCTGAAATGTATATAAAAGAGAAACATTTATGTTCAAGTAGGAAACATGCTTTTTGGTACTTTGGTCTGAAATGTATATAAAAGAGAAACATTTATGGTCAAGTAGGAAACATGCTTTTTGGTACTTCTTTTGGTCTGAAATGTAAATAAAGATCATCAAAATTTATATTCAAGTAGTCAAAATGGTTTTTGGTACTGCTTTATATTTATTTGCCCCCCTCAATAAAATAAAAAAAATGCGCCCCCCCAAAAATAAATATCACCAGCCGCCACTGCTCGGGTTACTGGCTCCATATCACAGTGCACGAACCACTGCACCACAGCTCCCGTGCACATCGCAATATCGCTCGGATATACTTGCACGCATATCATACCCAGGCAGACCCCCCCCCCCCACACGTAATTCTGCGCAATGCACACAGCTCCTTTGTTGCCAACGCACTGCCGGATGAACGCCTCCCCATGTCGTGTTGGTCACGGGGGCGTTGGTGTCACCATCCTGCACCGCGCTGCTCAGTGTATATCGTTTATTGTTAAATTCGAATCACAGTTCCTATGATTTACTGTTGTTACATTGTTCTCATAGCTTTATTTCGCTGATTTAGAGAACATATGGTTAAGCCGTGTTTCTTGCGGAAGTGCGGAGTTGGCCTGATAACTTGCATCTAAATTGTCTTATGGTTTTTATTGTTTGACTTGCATCACACTGGGATTTTTGCACACAGCGTTGTAATACGGTGGGGGTTTTTTTCTGGAAGATTTGCTGGTTTATCCAGGATGTTTCTGTTGCGCGTCATCGCTTTAAGATGTTCCCTGTTCATATTTTGTTTGTTGCGGTTGCGCCCGACTCAAGAGCCGCATGGCTCACAGGGCTATACCTAATAAATGAAACTTGAAACAGTACGGGTTTGCTGATGGCTTCAGACATCACTCGCCACTGGCGACAGTCGCAATCGCGAATCGAGCTTCTGTCAGTCGACGATCTCAGAGTTCAGTGCGCAAACCACTGCGCCACCATCCCCCCCTCCTCCCCCTCCACCGCGATAATTTAATATAACACGACAGTATCATCATCATCGGGCACTCTCTACCCACTGCTGGATGATGCCGTTGTCGTTGCTGAACTGGAAAAATGTATGCACAGGAATCAGTAACCCCTCCTTAAAAGAAGTTGTGAGACTCGGTGAGGCTCTTCTGGGTAATGATGCGAAATGGTTAAAGCGACCCCCTCACAAATCCAGCACTGCCACCATCCATCGCTTCATCTGCTCTTTCAACGCTACTCTGTGCAAAGACAAAAATCCCCCGTGTAGCCTTAACAGACTGTTAGGGGCAAGTACTGTTAGCGATCGCCTATGAAGGCCGGGTCTTCAAACGAAGGGGTGCGTGGCGAGCACCACGCCCGGGCGCCTTTGACTCCTTAGTGGCGATGTTTACTAAACACCGCACCAGGTGCCTATTTGAGGCTGAATCGACCTAAGGGAGGCCCAAGACCGGTTCAGAGAATCGTCACAGGCGTTGGTGGGGCTTGATCGGGAATCGAACTCGGGTCGCAGGGTTCGTAGCGTAGCGCGCTAACCGCTGCACCACCGCTCCCCACGTGCTATAGAATAAAGCTACGCGAAGCATGTCTTGTACTTGTGCGTGAGCCAATACATTCCATTTGAAATATCACAAATCTGGGATTAATATGGATACTGTATATTTTTTATGTAAATAATCCTTGCTCGTGATTTTTTTTTTGTAGCCAGAGAAATGATAATTCCTCATCATCTTGCTGCCCCGAGTCTGCCCAGGAATGCAAGAGGGGGTGGGTGGGTGGGTGGGTGGTCGGGGCTCAGTCACAAGAGAAAATAAATCATTGCCGGGACTGACTTCCAGGTTCAACTGCAGTAACCTGCCGTGGAAAAAGGCGAAAGGCTGGCTGGCATTCATTATTTACGAACCAGAGAACGCAAGTCTGTACCCTCAGGGTTATCTTACTTCTGCAACATCTTCTGCTAGTCCATGAAGGTCCCAAAGGAGAGACAATAGAATGCGGAATTCCATTCGTTTGTGCGTGCAGTGCATTGTATGTGTACCGTTTTGGCTAGATTATAAGACGCTCTGGAAAATAAGACACACACCCCAAACTTTGCGTCCGGTGTCAATAAAGTTATACAGATCTGGTGGTGACCCACACCTATCGGATTATAATACTCATCCTATTTTTTTATTTAATATGCAGTTTATACCCATCATTATTATCAGCCACGGTGAATCCACTGCTGGATGAATGCCTCACCAAGCCGCCTCCATCTCCTACGACCCTGCCATGTAACACTGCACGCAGCACCTACACACGGGATGGTTTAAAGGCTCGAATGCCTCTAGGACGTGCTCCATTCAGGTACGGTGAGTCCTCGTGTAACGCGCTAGACGCGTTCCTCAAAAGTGCCATTTAAAGCGAAAAACATGTTGAGTGAAAACGCATTAAGCGAAAAAACTATTTAGCCACGAATAACGTTTGTCGAGATGCGATGTACGCACACAGAGCAAGATGATGGCACACATAACTGAGGGCACGCCGCCGTGCTACTGAATCTTTCTGAGCACTGTATACCGCTTAGCGGCGTAGCTCGAGAAAGTAGTTCGTTGACGTCTGCTCAGAAACGCGTTATATCGGCGTGCATTCCGAGTCATAACAGATGAGTTCCAAATTATAATGATGCGCATTCCGCGTTATAACAGTGCACGTTCCGCGTTATAACCGTGGCCATTCCACCTTCTAAATAAATGCTCACCAATGAGAACATCTATATCCCTGAGGCCTGGACTATATTTAAATATTTAACTTGCGTTTTCTCTTTTCACGTGAAAATATATACGTGGGAACAGAGTGTCCACTCTAAGTGGACGCTGTGTTGTGTGCTCTCTGGATGCTGCCTGGGGACTGTTTCGCAAAAACGCATTCGGTGAGGACAGCTGGAAGACCAGAACCACAGTGCTGATGGAGTGGACTGTGGCTGACAATACGTTAATGGTTGAACCTTCCGCGAATATTTTACAGTCCACTCTTCCAGTACCGGGATAATGTGTTAAGGAACTCGGATAAAACAAAACACAAAGGTAAAACCATACGGATACTATCTACTCCGTAACGAAAAAAATCAACACAGTTGGTAAATAACACTACTCTAAAAGAGTAAAAATATAATAGGCGACTTTTCGTGCAAGATATTTTCCACTCACCAGATATATCTTAAGTTGGAGAGCACTTGCCATTGCCCCGAAACGTCGCCGGTCATCATTGTTTTCCTTTCAAGACAGTGTCCTCGACGCGTGTGTTGAGTCGTTTCATGAAGATGTGTAAAAGGATGTATGAAAACGTGTGGTATTTTTTTGGGTTGTTGTAAGAAACGTTGAAGTCGCCGCGTGTGTGGGCGGACGTGTTTGTGCAAAAAAAAATGACGCTTGCAAACAAAACACGAAGATGCCTCTGCGGTGCCAAGAGACACATTCTTGGGTGCGTTACAATGACAAGGCGTGCCAGGTCCCAGACACTCGTGTGGGTTTCCGTAAGTGGGCCGAGATCGCAAACACTTAGCGAGTGGAGACCATCGTCGCCTTCGGTTCATTGGTGTGCTTCGGACCTGTTTGTTTGCCGATGGGAAATCAGCGGTGCAATTAGCAAATCAGCAGTGGTGTCTTTGTCGCGGAAGCTCACGCATAATCTGTAACGAGGATCACAAAGCCCTTGCCAGCTGACGGCAGGTGCCTTACATCGTCTCGTCTTCCATTCAGGCCGTATACTGGCAACTGAGTTTGTTTTTCGATGGCAGCCGTGAGGGTGCAGGTGGTGGCACGGTGGTTACCACGCTGCGCTATGAACCCCGGCCCATATGAAGTGGATTCCCGGCGAAGGTCAGTGGCGAGTGATATTAAAATTGGTCCTGACCCCCCCCATCTCCACCAACAACCCACGATGGGCAGCGTCCTGTGAAGTGTGGTCAAAGAACATCCATGACTAACGTGGCGTGCGGCTGCCTTCATATGTTGGTGGATTCTAGGACGCATTACCCCCCCCCCCCCCACGTCTTTTAAAGGAAGAGTCGGGGATTTGCCTCATAATCCAATACACGGGCGTGTGTGTGTGACAAGTTTCTACCGTATATCTTAATTCGTACCGGGGCACAGCGTTGGTGTGAGTATTTCATTTTTTCCGAAGCGGCTTATTAATGCGGAGAATACGGATTAAAGCCTTGCTTGCTGGCTGTGTTAAACGAAAAGGGGTGCGATGTCTCAAATCTGTCCCGCCACTTGTGAAACACGAAATCCTCATTCAGGGTAGTTGTGGAGATTCTAAGTAGAATGACGCGTTCTTACCATATATGTCTCCCCCGGAATACAAACAACTATACAAGTAATTTTTTTTTGTACTCGTCCAATTCCATCGATCACACAGCTCGCCGATAGAGTAACATTTCCAGCAACATTTTTTTAATAGCCTACAAGCAAACTGTGGACTGGTTTCGATACGTGTAGAAACAGACATGGGCAAGAGGCTTATTGTCTGCCGATGTATTTTGTTGCTGTGATATAAACTGTGCTGGTGATTCAGTTTTCAGTTTAAGTTTATTTGATATAGCCCTGTGGGCCATTCGGCTCTTGAATCGGGTGCAGCCGCAACAAAACAAAAACATGAACAAGAAAACATTTTAAAGTGACTATGCGCAAACATAAAAATCCAGGAAAAACTGCAAAGTCTTCCAGAAAAAACAACGTGATCGGGCGGCCTTCCAGATTTGCAGTTTTAATCCGTAAGTCCGCCCTGGTTATCACTGCAGGTGTAGCAACCATGAAATACACGCTCTTCTAAGAACAAATGGCCATCGTGTGCCGGCATCATATGTCCAGATTTGGCAAAACAAACCCCCGTTAATTACTTAATTGGGAAATTCATACCGATCGTTGCCCGCATCTGCTAAACCCCATCGTTAAAAAAAAGAGTACTTAGACTCAGCGACGCTTTTCATGGGCAAACATTAGGTTGGCAATAGTGATAATAATGTATGCTTATTTTCTGGCCATTGCGCCAGCCTGCAGCTGCTATGGGGAGCCAGCCCCCGATCTCATGACCACTTGCTGTGAAGCGATGCCCTCGTAATGGTGGATAGGGGGCGCTCGCTGTGAAGGAGCCGGAGCCATGCCCTTTGTAAGTGAACGCACCCCATCTCCACCCCCACCCAGTACCGGATTAAGCTGGTGCGGGGCCTGAATTTTCGTTATAAAGGGGCCCAAAATAAAAATAAAACATACATATTAAAACACAATTTTTTTTACTTGCTTAGTAAAGTAATTTGGATTTTTTCATTTGCTATACAGCCAGATAATACGACAAATCGCTAAAGCTTAAACATACAGTCGTTCATAAAAGTTTAAGGCAGTATAGTACTATAGCAATAGAGCAAGTGCAGAATCACTGAACCGGAATTGATAGCTTTAAAGCATTTAGCGCGGGGCCTTTGAAAGTGCGGGGCCCGTAGCATATGTAGCTACTTTTGCGACTAGGATAATCCGGCACTGCCCCCACCACCTCCCTTCTCCCCACCCCCACGGGTTTCCGTTCTCCACCAACGTATTGACCCAAGAGGAAGGACAATTGCCCAAACACGTCGCCTGTTACATTTATATATTTTAGTTTCCCTTTTCGGGCAGTGTTTGGTATTGACGAACGTGTTAAGTTGTTGTTGTTTACCCACTGCATCAAGTACCACCCCGCAGCGATGGGGTGGACTTTGTTGACAGCTTTGTGTGAAGCTCTTATATGGTGTCATGTATTATCCGTGTTGTTTCCCCTGGCACGGGGCAGTTTTGCCCTGCTCAATCCGGCTGTTGCTGTTGTTGTTGTAAAATCCATCCACTGAGTACTCACTTCCTGTCAAGCAGCACGGCCTCGACTGGGATTTTGCAAACAGGAAACTGAACCCCACGGGCAAGCTGCTGTCAACCAGTATAGTCATTTCCATGTTGATTTACATTCACGTTCAAGTCAGCAACAGTGGTCATCCACTCATGTCTGTCTGGTTTTTGAATTTGCTTGTCAGCTTCAAACAACTGGCCCACAGGCATTGTTGCTTTCAGCACGCATACCGTCTACATTCTTTGATATTTTTCTGAATGATTTTTTTCAAGCGATTTCCATCACAAACAGAAACTACTTATATCTCAATGGGGCATCGTCTGGTTCTATTTAGAAGTATCAATTCACAAGTCAGGAGCAACCCATCATATTCACAGGGTAAATTTCCATTGCATGAGTGACCTCAAGCTGTCGTTCAACTTAGGCCTCTGCAGGATTAGTGTGGTGAAACATTTCCAGTCGTTTCTTTTTTCAGTCTTGGTAAAAAAAAAATGTGGAAAATTATATATTTTTGTAACTTGAGATTTTAGCTTTGAATAGTGTAACATAACCCAAGCATTAGGGTTAAACATTGTTAAAACATAATGATTTATAATATATTTATAATTGCTGCTTCCCTGCGACTGGGGATGCAGCCACGATAGGGTCAAGTAGAGCAGAAGGGGACACAATCCACGGAGCCGCGTGGCTTTTGACACAATAATCGAGCCGTGCTAGGCAGCCTTTGTAATGAACCAGAAGTGCCTGGGCACGGCCTTGGCACCGCACGGTTCTGACTTGGATTCGTCGTGGACATGTGGTATCGTTCAGCACCGATGGGGCTATGGCCATCAGTGCCCCTGGACTCTGTCAATGGCCCTGGTGATGGCTCTGACATTGAGTGGACGAGAGCGCCAGCCCACAGGGATCGAAGGAAACAATGTTCCCCACAAACAGTGCGCCGGTGTCGGACGACCGCAAACATGCGGCCTTTGGGGAAATTTCTTGCGCTGGGTCTGACTCTGTCACGGTGGCGTTTTGACGTGCAAGCTTGTGAGATCTCGAAGGATACATTTTTTGTATCAATCTTATTTCATGGTTTTTTGTTTCCTTTTCAGCTGGAGACCGTGGTTCTGTATTAAATTACGCCCCGCTGTACATTTATATCACATTCTTTAGTTGCAGTATTTAATACGTTTGGATATTTCACTCGTATTTCTTTGTTGAGTTGAAATATAGATGGAAGCAACTATGCCTTTAATGTATGGAGATGGAAGCAGCTGCGAAAGAAATGTAGATGGAAACACGTATATAAAATTTAAGCGATTTATGGATTTAATGCATGACAAAAAAAAACAACCTGGTATATGGGTGAGTCATTGGGGGAGAAGGCACGACATGGCTTCATTGATTCATTTCTCCAGCTTGCTTCAATAATGAACTCCTTTGGCGAAATTCCTTCTGCTCCCTCGCCGCGTCACGCAGAGGTTGTTGAATCCACATCCACGTGTGTTCTGCTAACGCGATTTGCGGAACGAGGGCAACCGCTCAAGTTCGACGCGCGGGTTATAAACGAAGCGTTTATCTCCGTCGAGTGATCAGAATTTCCAGCAAGGAGCCGATTATCTGTGTGTTTTTGACCGCTGGCCCAATATTCCAAGGCGTGCAACCCTCGCAGCGCGCAGCGGTAATTCACGGGACTCGCGCCTCTTCCTCCGAGCGTTCAAAATCAACGAGAGGACGTCGTCGTTAGGCAACGACGGACAGCGTTGACATCTGCGGTGTCGGCCTGCCATGCGAGTGGGGGGAGATGAGAGGGGGGGGGGAGCTCCGAGTTGGCGGCAGAAAATGCGGCTGTGACGTGGGGCCCAGCATTGACGAGCGTCGCTTGGTCGCGGGCCGGGCGGCGTTGATTGTAAAGGTCACCACTCGCGGTTGCGCACCTAGCGACCGACCGCATATGAAAGAGTCTGTTTATGGATCAGAGCACCTTTGATGGGCTCTCGGGAGGAAAAATAAATACAAAGCGGAGATTTGTGGAGGTTTCTTTTCGTTGTTGTTGTTGTTGCTGTGTGCTTTGAGAATGGCTG
The DNA here is from genome assembly GCF_015708825.2 of Lethenteron reissneri. Taxonomy (NCBI): domain Eukaryota; kingdom Metazoa; phylum Chordata; class Hyperoartia; order Petromyzontiformes; family Petromyzontidae; genus Lethenteron; species Lethenteron reissneri. Next base: position 14,665,668 of record NC_083798.1, on the reverse strand, counting down.
TAATGATGGCAACGGTATGTACGATGCATTTTTGTTGTTTTGTGTACAATGCAGCCCTTTGAAACTTTTCGTGGACTTTTTTTCACGTATTAATTTCATGCCTCAAAAGGCAGGATTGGAGAGAACGCCGCCGAGAGAATGTTCACCGTGGAGATGGAGCAATTGAATCAGCTCGTGTGCAGGTGCTGGATGGGAGGCGTTCATCCAGCAGTGAATTGATCATGGCAGATCATGATGATGATGATGAAAGGCAAGATGAGGTCAGTGGAAAAGTTAGCTGTCCCGTGACAATTCAAAGCCCCTAGTGATGATGGTGTCAGAGTAATGTTGGTTTTTCTCCATGCAGATTTGATTTAACAAATATTGACATGCCCGAAAGTCACCCTCACTTCATTCTGTACGTAATAATGGACTCCTTCGCCCCATGCAGGGGAGTTGTTTTCATAATCCTAAACTCATATTGATTTTTCGGTGTGGTTTATACCATGCCACGATCACTGGTAAGAAGAGACACTTACACCGTGATATCCTCGAGACTCCATGACAACACAGGTGTTGCTGAATCAGAACAATCCCTGTGTGTTTTTACAGCCACCGCCGGAATGAAACATTTGCCAAATAAAGCAGCAGCCATTTTCGCAGAGAAGAACCAACATTTTTCGGGGCTTTTGTTTTCACAGCACGTCCCGGGCATGTACAATTGTTGTATTAAAGATTACATTCCAGCCAAATGGTGGATCTGGAAAAAATAAAGCTAATGGAATAATTTCCTCGACAATTTCCTGATGGCTTCTCGCAGCGCTGTGATTGGTCAAGCTGCCTCGAAGCTGATCCTGAGACATTGCGATGGATGTACGCATGCATGCATGTATGTTGAACTTCTTGCGATGTCTCGCTGTGACAGAGGACCAAGCTCTGATGATGCCAAAGATTCAACAAACACACCGCTACGTTTCCAGCTGGTGGTCCAGTAAAACCACGGCATGTTTTAAAGCAGCATCGTGAATGCCGATTCCGCCGTGGTGGAATGGTTAGCGTACCGGACTTGCAATCCAGTGGTCACTGGCAGATGTTCTTTAAATCGCTCTCACCTTTGTCCGTCCCGCAGTATAGGTGGACGCAGAACAATGAGTTGATCGGCGGGTAATGCATGTGTTCTGAGATGAAGCGTGGGGTATTATCAACTCTTTCCAGACGTCTGGCCAGCATGGCAAAATATTCCAAATACCTACCAGAGGGACTCCCTCCAGTGGAGGCCCTCACGCCAGCAGTGATTTGAATGAGCACTTGCGAAGCTGCACCTTTACACGTCATTAATGCTGCAGGGCAGCATTTCACACTGTCTATGGCGGCGTGTAACATTTATCAAGGGCAAAAAATGTGCACAATACCGGAAAATCTTGAGTGATCGAATTTCAATAGAGGTGGCAGTGTTCAACTCTCCAAGTGCTGCACTTGCGGAATTTGTGCCAAACACAGTTGAAAAATGTTCTCCTACAAGTCAATGCTGCTGACTGACTCAGTAGGCTATACACTTATATGGCCTTCTCGTGGAATTTTTTTTTCCTTGTTATCAGTTTACTAAATAAAATCCTGATGCCATTGAACGGATCACCAAACTGCACAGGGGCGGTCTGTCAGTGGCTTGGCGACGATGCTACCAACGCGTGTGAGTTTGAGCAGTGGTGCAGTGGCCAGAGCAATGTGCTCCGAGTTTGATTCCTGGCCCTGGTTCAACATCAGTGGCAAGTGATATCTAACTACTACTAAACTATACTTTTTATTTAACCAGGCAAGGCCCACTGAGCTGTTTTTCAGAAGCGACCTGGTCACAATTTATAGCTCAACGAAGTGGTAGCTTATCGTGTGGAAATGTATAGCAGCCATATACTCTGAACGCATGTTGATCCTAAATGTGGAGGGAAATACCGGAGGACCTCGAGAAAAATCCACGTTACCACGGGGAGAGCATGCAAACTCTGCGTATACAGGCGTCAGGATCGGGATCGAACCCACGACCTCCTGTATACCAGGCGAGGTAGTTAACATTTCGCCACCGGGCCCTTCTCTCCCTAAATCGACTGGTACTCTGACCAGCGCTTTGAAGCATGGTCAAACAACTCCCATGACCGACACTTCATCGGTGTAGAGCAGTGGTTCTTAACCTTTTTGGAGGTACCGAACCCCACCAGTTTCATATGCGCATTCACCGAACCCTTCTTAATTGGAAAAATAAAATCTGATTTTTTTCAAATTCAAAACATAGGTATATGTTTTACTGGTGCACAATCATGTGAGTAGGGTGTGTGTCTTAACCTCCGCCGAACCCCTGAGACTGACTCACCGAACCCCTGGGGTTCGATCGAACCCAGGTTAAGAACCACTGGTGTAGAGGCTTCATCCAGCAGTGAATTGACACAGTGCTAGCAATTATATCATCAATATACCTATACGGATTCCCCACTGATAGAGCTATGGCGTTGCATGGGTGTGTTGAGGGGGGGGGGGGGTAAGCAAACCCCAATGGCATTGCGTGTCTGAATGGTCGAGGTAACACACGTACATTTGCTTCTTATCACAGTTTCTGAAGGCACATTTTAAAAGTGCTCACACCTTAACATTTCATGACGTCGCATAAATAAGTAAATGCGCCGAACAAACTCTCATTAAAATGTAAGCACGCATTTAATATTAACGATTACATTTTTAATTAATAAACAACGAGGCAGTGAAGTCACTGCCCTTGGCATGCTGGCCATGCGTCTATGTCGCCACGATTCGTCTGTGATTTTTTTTTTAGGCCCGTACTTGTCAAAAGCCCAAATGGATACAGACGCTATCTCTCTTCAACCAAGGCTGTATGTAACTTGTGAGAAAATAATTCACACGGCGGCGGTGCAGCGTTTCGATCACCCAGAGAGAGATAAAGCAATGTCGATGTTTGACCTGCACCCTCAGAGCAGTGGTTTTCTACACCTTTTCTGGCGACTGTGCCCACCTTGGTGACTGTCGTTTCAACCAAGTACCCCCTTACCTTGACCCATCATGAGTTTGAGAAATAAATGTTCATAAATAATGAACATCAATATTTCAACCAATTGTACATGTGAGGTATCCTACCTAGCTAGTAACTGCAAGTTAATAACTAACAACTTCAACGGACGCTCTGTATGCGAGACGTCATTTCGCTTCACTGGTTAATCTTGGCAACCACGTTGTTTCACGTAAATTATTCCAGAAAGGTATTTGATATCCTTATAGAACACAATATGGGTTTAAATGACATGGCAGTTATTTTTATATTGGCAGATTGCAGATTTACACACGATTTATTCACCAATGACTCTCGCGTATGATATATTTTCACGCATTAATAAATCACCTCACGTACCCCCTGGGACATTGACACGTACCCCCAGGGGTACACGTACCCCCTGGTTGGGAACCACTGCCTTAGACAACGGGAGAGGTACATCCAAACGGGACATTCGTCTAAGGCAGAGGTGGGGAACGTCCGGCCCGCGGGCCGTATGAGGCCCGCGAAATTATTTGGTGTGGCCCTGCCAAGGCCATCGCAGGCGGGACTCGAAATTCAATCAATCTAGGAGAAAACCTGGAAAAGCAGTTGCGAGTAGCAGCAACATCATCAATACCAGCTAACATCACGCGCCTCGCCAAAGAGAAGCAGTTCCAGCCATCGCATTAGGGGTGAGTTAACTAAATGTTTGACCAAATATAACAGGAAAATTTTTAAGTTGATAATTTTGTATGGCCCGCGAATGATGTTATAAATATCCAAATGGCCCTTGGCAGGACAAAGGTTCCCCACCCCTGGTCTAAGGTGTCCAAAACTCCAGATGGGGCTTACTCTCCAAGCTTTTGCTTGTAGCGCAAACATTAATTTTTAAATGTGGGTAGTCAGTTTTCATTGGGGTAAAGCTGGGACGATTGGAGACTTCAGTTGATAATTGTAATCTGCTACTTTTTTTTGGAATCGCCATCACATCCTTCCTTCCGAAGGCGGGAAACTCCCTACAAGACACGCAGAGCAGCGTGGGAATGGCGATGTGAGTCCCCCCCCCATCGCCTCCCCAACTCTTTTAAAAAACATTTCAGTGTTGTCCGATTCGTCAAGTACTCCCTCGCTGGCACTTAATATGTGCTCACTAACAGCACTTGCGTCAACTGTTTGTAAGGCTTCATGGAGGGAGGAGGGCAGAGAGAATATGGGAAGGAGGGTCGTTTCTACGCTGGTATCCTGAAGGAAAAATATCTACAGACCTCGGTTTACGTCGGGAATGCGTTCCTGAAAAGTGCAACGACGACTATCGAAACGAAGTAAATCCAAGCGATTTAAGGGTAGTAGGTGAAGGCTAAAGGCTGAAGCGACGGGTAGGAGTAAGGACGATGCTGTCAGCGACGTACTTGTGGGTTGAGGCGACGCAAAATCAGCGAGTTGTACATACCTGTCAACCCATCGGGTTTACCGAAATTCTTGTACGGGAAAATTGCGTTTTCAGGTCCATACAGCGTACTGCCGTTTCAATACGGGCGAACAAAAATCTGTTTATTTGTTTGTGTTTCCCCCTTGTGATGGGACGTTGTAAGATAAAAGTTGACATGTATAAGTGCACGCGGTGACCAATAAGGTCTGAATTGGTCTGTAATAAGGTAGGGCACAGATAAGGGGTTGACAGGTATGGTGGTGTAGTGGTACAGTAGTGTAGTGGTATAGTAGTGTAGTGTGTACCTGTCAACTCATACGGTGTACCCGTATTCCTGGACAGGGAAATTGAGTTTTCAGGTCCATACGGTGTACAGCCGTTTCATGATGGGACTTTGTAGGATGAACGTTGAGAATGTATAAGGACAATGGGGTGACCAATACGCTCTGAATCGGTCTGTAATAAGGTAAGGGGTTGCCCAGGTATGGTGGTGTGCATTAAATGCCGACGTCTTTCGCGAAACGACGTGTAAAGGGAGAGACGTACGTCCGTTGCACTGTCACCCGCATCTAAATCCGGCGTGCCTGAGTTGCATCTCGTCCATTGGGCAGGGGAACTACCGTCATGATCCGAGAGCTCCGGGTGGCCAGGGCCCCCCCCTCAGCCCTCCCCAAGTATTTGCCCCTTGGACAAAGCCGTCACACGTGCTCCGTCCAGCAGGTGGAGACATCATGCAATATTCATGGCGCGTCGGCGAGAAATCACGCGAGCGCTTCTACCTATGCGTCTCCCGTGGCTCGGAGCGGAGGAAGCGCCCATTAGCCAGCCAGCCCACCGCTCCCCGACAGGTGAGCATTATTAATTCACGTGCCACACGTGTCTGCTGCTGCTGCTGCTGCTGGTGCTGGTGTCACAGCAAGCAAGCAAGGGGTTGACTTCACACCGATTCCCACCCTCACCACCCCCGTCGCCCCCTCCGTGATGGAATCGTTGGTGAATTTTTTGGTTAAAAAGAAAAGGGACACTTTTAAAATGTCACTGCGAAGATGATTATTGAAGAGTTTGGGGTTTTTTCAAAAAAAAATGTGCTGACTTGTCACTGAAAGTTTGCTGGTTTAAACGCGCATGGTTGATGTTGGTATTGTATTCATCGGCTTTGGTCTCACCACTGCTGGATGAAGGCTGTCGCTATTCGTCATAGGGGGGGGGGGGTGGGGGGTCCTGCGATGCGACAAACCGTGTCCCTCCTAGATTCGAGCTGATCTCAGAACTCCACCTTGATGGTTTAATTTGTGGCCGTCCACTCGGGCTTGTTCCCTCCTCTGGCTGCCACTCGAGCGTTTTGCGATTTTGATTTGGTTCACCTTAAAATATATATTGACTCTTGTCTTGGACATTTACAAGCACCGAGATTGTACTCGACACGAAGCATCAGCGTCCGCGGCATTTATCAAGAGGGTATGGAGATCACAGACAGACCTACAGCTGGGATATTCGATTAATTAAGTGATCGAATACTCAACCTGGTCAACCCCTTATCAGTGCCCTACCTTATTACAGACCGATTCAGAGCTTATTGGTCACCCCATTGACCTTATACATTCTCAACGTTCATCATACAAAGTCCCATCATGAAATGGCTGTACACCGTATGGACCTGAAAACTCAATTTCCCTGTCCAGGAATACGGGTATACGGTATGAGTTGACAGGTACACACTACACTACTATACCACTACACTACTGTACTACACCACCATACCTGTCAACCCCTTATCAAACACGAAAATGGTTTGTGGGAAAACAGGTCACCTCCATTATCAAATGTGCCGCTGGACAGGAGGTAACGGGCGAGGTTCGGTGAAGTACTCGGCATCATGATCTTAGTTTGTTGTCCTACCCACGCACCCCCCCCCCCCCGATTAGCACGGTTGGCTATGTATGGTGCAAAAGAAGTTCAACATACATACATCAGCCGAATCTAGGGGGTTTCCCGCCTTCGGGCGGCAGAATGAGTGGGTGTCCGCGGTTGGCTGCTACTTTATATAGACCCCAAACATAGCAGTCGATTACAATTGTTACTCGAGTAATCTACGAATCGTCCCAGCTCTCCGCAGAATTGGTCATACTTTATGCGTCACACTTCAGAGAGTAAAGGCATGTGTATGACGACATGCTGTTCTTACAGCTGCTGTTATTTGTCTGTAGGCGTTGCGGGTGTCCTGCTAGGGAATGGTTTCCGGTGGCTACTGGGCTTAGATTACACACGCGCAGTAACGAGGTTGTTTGCAAAAGCGGTGATGGAGCGGTGAGCTACGCTGCGCTACGAACCCGGCGAGCCGAGTTCGGATTTTCCGCTCGCGGCAAACACCGGCGACGATTATCTGAACCGGTCACGGGCCTCTCCTAGGACGACTCAGCCTCAAATAAGTACCTGGTGCGATGTGTAAACATCGCCACTGGGGAGACAACGGCGGCCGGGCGTGGTGTTCGCCACCCACCACCTCGCGTGTCATCTTGCCGGCCTTCATAGGTGCTCGCTAACAGCACTTGACCCAACAGTCTATTAAGGCTATACGGGGCTGAGATCTTTATCTTTGTTTACCAAGTGTGTATGAACCTGGGTGGGTTGCACAACAACATTAAGCCAATATATAACAACGCGTGTGTGTGTTCAGACACCCTCCACGATCCCCCACTATCACAGTAGCTTTGCCCCCCCCCCCCGCCCCCCATGATTTCAGCAGCGCCCAGCGAAAGAGTTCTGATTTATGTGTCGCAGATGTTGGACAGGCATGTACAAACTGGGGGTCGCTACGTTGACTCGCGTGCCAGTGGGGATGATACGCTGCGGTGTGGAAGAGCACAGTTGGAATTTCAGGCTAGAATGGGCACGCCAACAGTGCGGGAAGTTGTCGCTTGTTCTTAAGAAGACCACCTGCAGTGATGGGGTTGAGAGGAGGTAAACAAGTGAGGCTTAACTTTTAGCGGATTGCGTTCAGTGATGTGTGAGCAAAGTTCCCGAGCGCTATCGAGTGTCCCATCAATACAGTGGCTCCGACTATTCCCATCCAACGGCCTCTGCCATTCACTCAAAGGTCGTTGGCTATAAAATGAAAAGTGCTGTCTGTGCCCGTGTCCAGGAAGAGCACAGCCCGTGCCAAGCCTTAACCTTTGATGTGCACTTACAATGCGTCACATTCCTTGCCCAGTGAACATGTTGCTTACAAATCAGACCCACTGCACCCTCCAAGTGTGTAAATTGTGAACAGGTTTTTTTTTTTGTTCCGAGCTTGCAGTTTAGGGTTCGGTTTAGATTTGTTTTGGTTGTAGCTAACGCAACATTTTCATTATAATCCGTCAGCTGAGAAATGGTAATCGCCTACGATACATTTACACGGCACGTGTGCTCGGAACTCATCTATGTCAGCAGACACGCTCTCCTTTCACGTTTCTTGAGCGTTTCATCGTCTCGCTTTGCCCACGCGCTGGGGAAAGTGAAGCCACAAAACTCCCTTGTTACCTGTCGACGCGAATCTCATTCAATCGGTGGAGTTTAAACATTTCATGTTTGTTTTTGTGGCGTTATTACTATCACTGTTCAAACGTACAAGTTCCGAGTCGCTGGAGATGTAGAGAGCATCTACAGACAGATGCAGCAGTAGCAGCAGCAGCAGCGGCAGTCGAGTACCAAGCGTGGGTTAAATGTAGCCGGCATGACAGCGGGGAAAGGGGGGGGTGGGGCGGCTTGCGTGGCTGGAAGGAGAGGAAGGGCTGTGGGGGAGCCGTGGAGGTTGCGGTGGTTGGGGCGTATTTTCGGATCAGCGGGCTACGGCAGCTTCATGGGAAGGGACAGCCCCGGGTCTCGATCGCTTCGCCAGGCGCTGCGGTTCCGCCCCGGCTCGGCGCGCAGGGTCGACTTGTCACATCGGAGCGCGTTCACCTGCCCACTGACATTTCTGCCCGTGCCACCGCGCGCTACGACCACGACGACGAAGAAGAGGGAGGGAGGACGGGGGGGGGGGACCCCAGGCGCAGCAAAGGCGAGTGCAGTGCCGCGAGTGCGTGAATAGGATCGGCGGCTTCGCTCGTCCGGGCCCGTCCGCGAACGCAGCGAAACGGCAGCGCGGGGCACGCCGAGAAGTAGCCCAGACCCCTTCTTCTCCTCCTCCTCTCCCCTCCTCGCCCTCCTTCATCGTCGCTGATACTTGTCTAACTCTTGTTCTCCTTCCTTCCTCCCCCTCCTCCTCGGCGGCGCTCCGTAAACTTTTGCGAAGAGTTCTCCGCGTGAGCGATGCGGTGGCCCGATGTTTGGTGAATCTCTCCTCCGATAGACGTCGGGTTTTACGCGTGCCAGCGCGGCCACCACCCCCCCACCCCCACCCCTTCGTTTCGTTTGCCCGCTTATGTTCACCGGCGGTTTGATGGAGACGGGGGAAGAAAATAACTTTGAGATTTTTAAACTAACTTTTGGCTCATGTGCCCTAACGCCAAGAATGTGTGTGTGTGTGTCGTTTTTAAAAAAATTTATCTATCTCTGGGTTTTGTATGACGCGTTTTACTGGTTTGAATATTTGTACCCGAGGCATTTATTTACGTACAACTGAAAACATGTAAGCAGTTGAACATAAAAATATGCTCAGCGAGTGGTGTAAAATGACTTTCGGGGCACTGCGTAACTTCTTTGCGAAGTTTTCTGACGGCAGGGAGGGAAAATGTACGCAACACGAAGGCAAAATGGGCCTGTCTGTACAATGGGGTTACTGTAAACGCATTGTTGATAACAATAGTCGAGTGAAGGAGTCAAAAGTTAATTTCCTGCTGCTCTTATGAGCATTGAGGCGAGGGCATGCTCATCCCCCGTTTACAGCCGTGAACCACTGGTGAACATTCAACATTCATATGGCAGGGTCGAGTATATTCCAAAAGGACATCCACCTTTGACTTCCCCACAAAGTGCTACCCGTTTTATCGACCCTAGAAGGGTGATGGGCTGAGTCACGTGAGAAGGAATATATCGTGATTTTTTGTTTTCCACAAACAGCAGGCGTGAATAAACAATCGCATGTTGTCGGCAGTCGGTTACGTTGCTATTTTTAAACTTTCCTGAAGTGTGCCCTCATGCGTGGTATGACGGTATGGTACACGGGGTCGTGTTTGCAACTTGTGACTTGGTGTCTGGTGACCATCAGGGACGACCTCGCGAGACGACAGATGGTCCAAACATCTCACGGAAAATGTTTCGGAAATTAGCACTTTTTTTCGTATAAAAAACAACTTTCAAAAATAAAAATTATAATTTTAAATGTTCCTTTTAATCTGAACTGGTCCTGCCCTTAACCCCCACGTCCCACAAACTCTGCCCAACATTGACATGGTTGTTGTGGCTAGAAGGCCTTTGTCCTTTGGCGGTATCAATCGCTGACCCTGTATATGCAGTGAAGGCGGGAGGCCAGCGGTCTCTGACCTGCAGCCTGTAATGAGGGCTTGCCCTTCTCCATCAGGTGGTGGTGGTGGGAGAGGGGGGGGTGCTGCGAGTGGCGAAGGGAAGGTGATGGGGATGGGGGCTGCGGTGGTGGTGTTGGCTCGGGCCAAGCCTCCCTGGTGATTTACACACTGCGGGCCACGGGAGCCAGACACAGCCATCCCTCAACCCTCCTCCCTCTTTGGCCATCCACTTCCCAGGGTGATAGGTTAACGCGATCGTGCAACACGACATTCACGGACACCGTGGCTAGCGAGATCGGCGGCCAGGAGTGGTGGTGGGGTGGGGGAGATGCGCAACTTGCGGGTTCGTGGCTAAAGGGGAGACTGAGTCAGAAAAGGAGACGGATTGGTCTGTGTGCGAGCGGTGCCGTCTTTGGCACAATGGCACGAGTCGTCGATTTGAAATCGAATCAAGCGCGCGCAAAATATGAGTGGACTCGTGGCATAATTCGTTTTAGATGCGTACGTCAACTGTATGCAAATTACATGCGAATGTTAAACGCAGGATGATGGAGTGGCCTGTACACATGAGTTGAAAGAAAGGAACAATACAAATGAGATGGTAAAAACGAAGACGAAAATTAAATTGATTCGTGAAATGAATGGTGGCCTCAAATTGTAATTGTTCGTGCATTGTACTGGGAAGTTCATTATGACATGCCGAGTCTTCATAGAGTTCGTTATCCAGCAGTGGAGTGAGAATGGTTGCTGCTGATGGGATGGTGAGGTGGTAGTAAGGCATTTGATGTCATAGCCATTAACATAGCACGCATGTACAAAACCAACTGCTCTATTTTGACATTTGCATGTAAAGGAAGTGCATCCGTTATAACTTTCCATTAAGTTTCAATTCATTCCCGATGCTCCGCGTTATCTTGTCGCTACGGGTACTTGTCAAATGGTAAACAGGAGCAGGGAAGAGGGAACAAAAACACAGAGCCTCGCAACATCCCAGCCGCTCATGCAAAAAAGGAAGGGCGCGGTGCGGAAGATGCTATCACAGCAGCAAACAAATGCTTCTGTTCGTTAATGGTTAATCCTGAGAATTCCTCACGGCGCTTTTATGCGGCCGTGCCTTTTTACCTGCACATCAGTCAAGCAGAGTCTCTGCTGTCCCCTGTCGCACCCCTCCCCCCTCCGTACCCCACCTCCCCGAACGACAGACGCCTGCCGACTTTCATTATGGACACAATGCTGTGTCGCATCTGAATGCCTCTGCAACTGAGAGATTTGCCCCGCCGCCGCCGCCGCAAACCCCCCCCCCCCCACGCCATCTCCCCACCAAGTCCCCCCATTTAAATAATCTTTGCGCGCGCACACATGTGATTAAGCGTGTGTTGAACTCTGAACAGCTCCTGTTATTCAACGTTTTGCACATTTGATGAATTGGTTCAGTTTCTTTTGGGAGCTAATGGTGCTTGCATAATGTTTGAAATCGGGGGCAAAGGCAAATCTGAATACATTGAAATACGCATATACTTGCCCCTATTGTAAAAAAAAAATGATTTATGTATTTTTATCCCACAAACACAATATCACTTGATAGCGTCTATGCAAACACGTGCATATAATAATGCCTTTTAATCTAAATGAACTCTGGTGGCTTTGTGCTGTTTTGCCAACAGCCGTCTTGCTTCGACGCCAAAAGGCTTGGAAATGTAGTCCTAATTGAACCCCCTACGGCAGAATGAAAATCTCCGCCTGGCTAATTCCGCCAGAACTGTAAAGGAGGAGAGCCCGCGCTGTTTTTTTTAGAACCGTCTAGAAAATGTCGAGACGGGTCACGTGCTTACTTTTTGGAGCCCAATCGATTCCTTTCGTGCAAACGTGCATCGGCACGTGCGCGCTCATCTCGCGAGAAGCGGCGGAAAAATTGAGCCCTGACTTGAAAGAGAGCCTTGGGTTGATTCGGACCAATTGATGAGACCTCTTTCCAGGCCTTGACAGTCTCCGGACCCCCCGTCTCCTCCTCCCCTCTACAAAAATCCATCAAAACTCGCTCCCCAGTGCGGTTCCTTCAACGGCGGCGATCCGCATGCCTCTCGTGTCTGCCCTCCGCAGGGCGTCCTTTGCTCTCCCTGTAGGCTCCGTGTACCGCCTTGAAGGCTGAACGACGACAACAACGACGCCTTAACGCGTTTGCAAGCTGTGCCCGTGTGGAGTTTAGCGAGGCAAGAAGGCTGGTTAAATGAAATGTACTTCACTTTTATCTTTCCCCTCACCACCCCATTTGTTTTCCGCGATGCGCGAGACTTCTTGGAAACCGATGAAAGGGCGGTATTTTATTTCGTTGTTTTGACTTCTTTGCTGCAGGATATTTTGACACGATGAATGTGCATTCTACTCAGGTGCATGATTTGACAGTTGATGCCTCGCAGGGCATGGGATTGTAGCTTGAAATACATTCCAGATGTAGGAGTCCACAAAGGGTGACTTCCTTCACCCCCACCTTTTATTCTGTATGCAGCGACTCTGTAGTGAAAACAAATAATTGGAAAAAGATGGCGTGGCTGAGATCCTGAGTTAGAATCTGAGCAGCCACCCATTTTTAAATGTGGACTTTGGGCGTAGTGAGTTCATGGTCCCAGCCTGATCACCTATGACAGTACACACACGCACACACAAACAACTTATAATAATACATCTGTGTTTTCACTTAATTTGGAGAGGTCTCAGCTCTTGAAAAGTAAAAATATTGATGTTACTGCCATGCGAAGGAGACTTCTACAGCAGGGTGCTTGGGAAAGTGGAGTCCCATTTGTGCACAGATAAGAGGTCTCGCAGAAGTAGTTTTGTGGTGGTGCACCGCTCTCAAATAGTTCCGAATGCACGTCTTCACTTCGCGATGTGACGCCGATAGCACAGCTGGAAGGAAACCGGTTGCGTAGAAATTGGACAATGTTGCGTAGAAATTGGACAATGCTCATCTCTGTTGGCAAGCATTGTTGTTTATATTTCCATATTCCTATGGCCAATGTTAGTATCCAAAGGCAACCTCTATTCACCTTCCACCAAGTTGTGTAGCCTCAGCAGGTAGTTCTCATTTTATTGACCCCTAGAGGGAAGATGGGCTGAGTCTCACCCTGTCCGGGATTTTAATTCTAAAATTAACGTTCTAACACAGGTTTCTTATGTAGCGTTCAACACGGAGGCACACGCTCTGGACTGGGAAGCAACACTTTTATTTACCAACTTCCCCAGCGGGTAACACTGAACGTAACTCGGGTTCTATAGTAGGTGATGTGGCTATGTGAGTAGCGAGTTAACTCGAGACGAAGACCTGGAGACGACGAGACGCGGGACCCAGGCTTGATTCCACCGACGAGCCAAGAACACTCCCGGGACCTTCCCTTGATGCTCCTGGGCGTGGCCTCGCTCCGTCCTCGGCCACGCCCCCTTCGAGACCTTTCCCGAAGGATCTCGACCGAGCATCACGTGCCCCACGCGGGCTACCACGTCCTCACTTGCCATCTCTCTCTCAGGCCATCACCAGGACTATGCCCTCTAGGGCTGGCTGACATGCCGCACTTACTCTGGTGCTAGAGAGAGGCTCCAGACGCACAGTTGCACTCCTGTAACAGTTGCTGGCGCGATCACCCTAGTGACACCATGACACCGTTTGTTGACAAATCTAAACTATTGTGAACAAACCGTGGCTGTGCTTCAGGGTTTAACTTTCTCAATTTTCTGGCCGCTGGATAGCGCGGAGTACATGGAAGGTGACCAGTGGCCAGAGCCATGAGTGGGAGGTGGAAGGTGACCAGTAGCCAGAGCCATGAGTGGGAGGTGGAGGGTGACCAGTAGCCAGAGCCATGAGTGGGAGGTGGAGGGTGACCAGTAGCCAGAGCCATGAGTGGGAGGTGCAAGGTGACCAGTAGCCACATCCATCAGTGGGAGGTGGAGGGTGACCAGTAGCCAGAGCCGTGAGTGGGAGTGGAGGGTGACCAGTAGCCAGAGCCATGAGTGGGAGGTGGAGGGTGACCAGTGGCCAGAGCCATGAGTGGGAGGTGAAAGGTGACCAGTAGCCACATCCATGAGTGGGAGGTGGAAGGTGACCAGTAGCCAGAGCCATGAGTGGGAGGTGGAGGGTGACCAGTAGCCAGAGCCATGAGTGGGAGGTGGAGGGTGACCAGTAGCCACATCCATGAGTGGGAGGTGGAAGGTGACCAGTGGCCACATCCATGAGTGGGAGGTGGAAGGTGACCAGTAGCCAGAGCCATGAGTGGGAGGTGGAAGGTGACCAGTAGCCACATCCATGAGTGGGAGGTGGAAGGTGACCAGTAGCCAGAGCCATGAGTGGGAGGTGGAGGGTGACCAGTAGCCAGAGCCATGAGTGGGAGGTGGAAGGTGACCAGTAGCCACATCCATGAGTGGGAGGTGGAAGGTGACCAGTAGCCACATCCATGAGTGGGAGGTGGAGGGTGACCAGTAGCCACATCCATGAGTGGGAGGTGGAGGGTGACCAGTAGCCAGAGCCATGAGTGGGAGGTGGAGGGTGACCATTAGCCACATCCATGAGTGGGAGGTGGAGGGTGACCAGTAGCCAGAGCCATGAGTGGGAGGTGGAAGGTGACCAGTAGCTAGAGCCATGAGCAGGGGGCATACAGGATGTGGTGTACCGGGAGCAGAAATATTTTCGGGCTCCCCGATTTGGACAGACTCGGCGAGAAGTCTTCTTCTTCTTTCGTACAGCTGATGCCGATGCAGAGCAACGACTACAATTTCACATTCAGATGGTCAAGCCAAACAACCGCATCAGGAGTAGCCGGAATGTATCGGTTTTGGTGTCTCCTTCGTATTTGTGGATCGGGCATTGCGTCGCCTGGTATACAGGAGGTCGTGGGTTCGATCCCGACCCTAATGCCTGCTGAGTTTGCATGTCTCCCTTCCCGTGGTTGCGTGGATTTTCCCCGGGTCCTCCGTTTTTATCCCCTACCACATTTAGAATCAACACGCGTTTTAGAGTATTTGGCTGCAAAACATTTCCACGTGATAAGCCACTTCGTTGAGCGACCATTTGTGGCCAGGTCGCTTCTGAAAAAGAGCTATGGTGCTCGGTGGGCCTTCAACCTGATGTAGAAAAAAAAAGATTTGTTCAGCGTTAGTTTATAAATGAAGCCCTGCCCGCTGCTCTTGGTTGCCGTGCTGCATTCAGGCTCCTGGGTAACTCGGCAGAGGAGTTAACGCATCGATCGGGCCGTGCGCACGAGAGTTGCCCCCCACGAGCGCAGAGCTCTCTCTCTCTCTCCCTCTCGCTTGTCCCTGAAGGACGGGGGGGCACGCTCGCCCCCTTCACGCGACACTGATTCCTGACATTTCCGACACGCGCCATCGCTCGCTGCAAGGTCCTTCGTCCGACCAGGTGGTTGCCGTCGTCCGTTGTCGCTGTTGCACGGGGGACTTGGGGGGAGATGGCCGCAATTTGGACTCGGATTTCGTCTTTTTTGTGTGATTTGAATTCAGAATACTTCTTTTCAAATTTGGGCTACGATAGAAACAAGCTTTTTGTTTGCAAATGGTCTTCGGAATGTTGAAGGTCGATATTTACAATGGAGAAACTGCTCACTTTTGTAATTTAGCGGAAGGAATCACCAAGACCGTTGCAGAAAAACACATTTTGTAAACTGGCTCTGCAATCTACATCTTTGGTACGGCTGATGTAGATGCAGAGCAATGACTAAAATTTCACATGCAGACGGTCAAGCCAGACAACCGCGTCAGGAGTAGCTGGAGGGCAACGCTGTGATGTCTCCTTCGTATTTGTGGATCTGGCATTGTGTCGTGGTGTTGTACGGTCTGTTCTGGATGACCAGCAACACTCTGGAGCATAGTAGTAATTGTTTTTACCCTTTTATCTGGTACAAAAACGGACACCTTTAAACAATAACCACAACACAAGCAGTTAAAATGCAAACAAAAATAAACAACTCTGATAATGATAATGACATGCACTGTCCTTGAAGTTGATTGGTCCACACCCAAGACAACTTTTCCTAGAGCCTATTCTCCATTGGTGTTGGACCAGATGACGCCAAAAGGCGTACAACTCAAAAACAGCGCGTTTTAAATGTTCTATTTGTGCATCAGATATCTGCATCTACTGCAATGGTTTGTGCGCAATGACACTCGTGGACATGTCTACGATGAACCTTTGTTGTCTTTGCAATGAATCATCAATTGCAAGTGGAAAAAAAACACAATATTGTTTTTATTTACGCCAGGAACATTTCATGAAAATTCTTTTGGTTGATTTCTACGAGTTATTCTATTTGTGCTGCACATTTTTCAAAGTTGAAACATTATTAATCGAGCTTCCAGAATAATTTTTTGTAAAGCATGACTGAAAACATTTGCCTTGGTATAACAGGTAATGCCTTTCATCCAAACACCGGGAATTCACCCACTCCCAGAAGCTATGCAGAGTTGAGCCCGGGATTGTGACCGTCATGCACAGCAGGTTGTTGTAAGCTGCTTCGGGTCTACGTCGTGGGCAACAGAGGCGGCGCAGCAACGTTCATTGTTGTACCGAACTTCTATGTTTTCAAGTCTATGATCAACAATAACCACCAGTCCGCACTGGCCAGTGTGGTGAAGTATGGTTATATTACGCACGTGACCCGCATGGCTTGAGGAGACCCTCATCCAGCAGTGGATTAACAAAGGGCCGTATATTGTTACAATGAACGACCTTACTAGGCATGTAACGATGCATCGATTCGTTGGTTAAAATTGATGCTGAGGCTCGGGTTGTGTACATTTAGTGGCACGCAGGAGAATGTATTGGTTACGATTTGTCCTAAGTACATTCAAAAGAGACACTAATGTTTCGTGTCGGCTCATGTAGTGTAACATCTGCACAATTAGACCTTCGTCCGGTTGTAAATTGACAAGGGGTAATCCATTGTAATTGTGCTATAATAGATATTATAAATAACTAAGTCGGCACATGTCAAACATCTTTAATACCACCGGCAAGGATACGATTCAGCACGCATTGTTTCTGTAAATCGGACCGGTGTGTGAAACTTAAAAAGAGAAGCCTTATTCGCCTGCTGCTGATTTTTTTTTACAACCGCCCCCGTCCTTTGTGCTCGAGACGCTTATGCCTGGAAAAAAAACATCTTTGTGTACAGAAGAAGAAGATTTATTTTGTTCAAAACCCTTCCACATAGCAATTGGGGCACGAGGCGGCGACGCTCTTAGCAAACCCACCGTGAGTCATTTCATGAATGACCAATGCCGAGCGTCGCGATAACACTTTTTGAAAACGGGGACGCTCTTACGCTGCTGTTAGCTTCATGAGCGGAAATCTCTCCCCCCCCCCCGCCCACTTCCCTCGCTGTTAGATATTATTGGCTTAAAGTAACGCGCCTGCTTATTTGTCTCACGACGAAGCGACCCTGGGCTTCCTCGGAGCGACGTGCACCCATAGAACGGACCATCTCCGATCGCGCTCTTTTCACACTGGCGTCAGTTGTGTGTGTATATATATTTATGTTTTTGACTGTGGGAGCGGGTGGGTCTCCACTGCGTGAACAATGAGCACGGGAGTGAGTCGTTGGCTCATGCGCATGTTTGTCTTTCTGTCGTCTTTGCTTTTGGGGACCGGTGTTCCGTGAAAAGGTAATGGAGACACTGTACCATGTGTATTTTAGAAAAGTGAAGAACACATATATGTCGGAAAAAAAATTCGTGTTTACTTTCCTGCCTACACCCGGGCCCATCCCTCATCTCATACATCTCGAAGGGTTTTAAATATTTGTTTTTTTGGTAATTGCGATCGCTTATTCCTGATAGTCCCACTTTTGTAAAAAAAATACAGTTTGTATTACAACACAGTGCCAGCTCGGTGCTGGGACTTGCCCTCCGCATTCCTTTGTGCGTCAACCTTAGTTTGCAACAACGTTAATCTCAAACTGAATCCTCCAAAGTATTCATCATCGCGGCTGAGAAATGGCATTCGACATTTTTTTGGATGCTGCCAGGGCGCAATGGGTTTGCTGCTCTTGATTTTGAAGTTCAGAGGTCACCGGTTTGCTGTGCAGGTGCGGCAGTTGGACCAACGGCGCAAGTTTATTAAAATCCCGCCACCTCTGCCGACCCGGCAGTTGCACCATAGTTATTCTATGGGCATGCCTCGTGTGGTGGGGTAAACTGTGGGTATTCCTCCCACCTCTTCCAAGAGGTCTGGCCATGGTGGAAGGGTAGACCAAATTACCATCTTTTGTTTGACTATTTTACCAGGTAAGGCCCACTGAACTATATAGCTCTTTTTCAGAAACGACCTGGCCACAATTGATAGCTCAACGAAGTGGCTTATCATCTCGGGGAAATCTACAGCAGCCACATACTCTAAACGCACGTTGATTTTTAAATGTGGAGGGGAAAACAAGATAAAAATCCACGCAGCCACTGGGAGAGAGACATGCAAACTCTAAATAAACAGCAGGCGTCAGGGTCGGGATCGAACCCGCGACCGCCATCGCGGACTCTGAAGCAACACTCAAGCGAAGAGAAGAGCCTTCTGGCAGCAGTGGCATGAGCATGAAATTGCAGGGCCGCACCTTTAACTTTTAACCAAAAATCTGCGGCAGGAGTTGACAGTCAGGTGCGGGGGTTTTGCGATGCAGCCACCCTTGATTAGACGTGTGATTCATGAGCCACTCGCACATTAAAATTGCGCTCCGCGACAGACCGATACATCACCTGGTATCCACCGCCCCCCCCCGATTTGTTTGACTCCCCTTGACACGTGTGCCACGCGATGACGTGGACCGCCTCGCCTGAACAAATGAGGTGTGGGTCACGCTCATGGGCGTTCCGCCGGCCCTCCCCTCGCTGCTGCCCCGGCCTGCTTGCGAAGGCTGGGGGTTGCCACCTGTCCTGCTTTTTCCCAGGATTTGCCCGTTTTTTTGTGTTTAAGCAGCGGTCAATCGTGTAATAAAGCACCACTCAAGACAACGCATGTGGTTCTGCCCTCCCTCGATATGATTTTTTTTGTTTGTTTGTAACTTAGAGGTGGCAACCCTATCCGGAGGTGGCCGAATTGCAAAATAGATTCGAGAAGCCCTTGCGCGCGTGCGCGTGGTGTCGATGAAAACCGATGTCGTCGTGCGGGCATGATCCACGAGCGTTTGTTCGACGTGCGGTGGCGCGCGATGGGGGGAATTCGATGTTTGACTCGCAGCCCATTAGGCCCATGCTCTTGAGAGGGAGGAAAAATGGGCTGGAAACTTTCGGCAATTTGTCAGCGCCGCATTAGGGCTTGCGGTCTAAAAATCTGGAATCGCCCAGAATCTATTAAGAGGCGCTCACTCTCTCTCTCCTTCTCCTCCACTTGCGCTGTATTTGCTTTCCATTGCGAGCAAAAGGTTGATTGGCATCGTAAAACGATTAATTTCCCTGGTTTTTAATCAAGCGGCCACATTATGCTGCCACTTCACAAAACATGCTGATTTATTAATTATAGCAACAATTGGCTTGTCTTTTTTTTTACTATTATAAATGTACCTCGGGTAAATGTTTAATGGGAGCAGTGGTGGTGCAGTGGTCCGTGCACTCTGCTGTGATCTTGGGGACCTTAGTTAAATTCCCGGCCACAGCTAACGTCTGCGGTGAACGATATCAGAGCCGTTTCTCGTGTCGCCCCATCACCAATCCGCCCCGACCGGCGTGGTGAAGCACGTTCAAACAACGTCTGACCGACACCCGTGTCGTTAGCGCCTCATCCAGCAGTGGATTGACAAATGGACTTACGTGCCCCGTGACCAATGGGTGGACTCGATGTTTTATTCCTTTGCTTCAATTTGCCTAACTCAGGCTTGGAGTTTATAGGCAGCTTGGAGGGGGCGGGCGGCGGGCGGGGGGGGGGCACGTGCAACCGTGAGCCAAGTTGGCAAGCCAACCTATTGAGGGAGCCTCCATTGTGGTGGAGGATTCGAGTGTAAGAAGAGACATGTGCGTCTAAACAGAGCCGAAACATTCAGTGTGCACCCATGCACTTGCCTTCTTCCTGTGGAATATAGAATGTCCAGTTCAGCATCTATCTGGTTCCAGGTATGCAAATTCCCTGGCGCGTGCCGCTTGAGAAGGGAGCGTTAAATTTCGATTTAAAGCTTTCGTGACTGCAGGGATTGATCTTCTTGGTTCTTTTGGTAAAGTCACGTAGAAGGAAAATAATAAAATAATAAAAATAAAGCATAATTCAGATTCTTCCTTCTCGACAGACCTGTTCTCCACCTGAAGACGGCTGCTTGCGTTGTGGCCGAAACGTCGTGAGAATTATTTTATTATGTTTTATTTTTAATATTTTATTATTTTCCTTCTACGTGACTTTACCGAAAGAACCAAGAAGAAGGGAGCGTTAGCAGCATTTGTGTGGTCTGTGCCGTACGAACACAGCAGCGATCACGAGCATTGGCAAACACGGAGCGCCTCTCTCTTGAGCTTCCTTCATTTGGGGCCCTGTCAATGACACGCTGGGCCCAGAGTCGGGGACAATGGTCAAGGATTGGAAGAAATGATAAGCACTTGTAATTAATGTGCCCCCAGGGGGAAGGCGATGTATCTTGTGCTTTCATCAGGGGGATATGACTGATTGTGGCTCGATGGATCAAATTGGGTCAGCCCCAAGGTAATGCAGCTCCTCTACTGAGTGAAATTGACTTATTATTTGTCTCAAACACACGCGTTGCGATTTCCGGTATCATTACTGTGGTTTTCCTTTTTTTCTTTTCCCATTATGGACTCGTGTAAGACATAATGGGCTACGTTCTCAGTTCCAATTACAAATTAGGAGATCGCATAGGGAACGGTGTACAAGCAAAAAATATATAACACCTTTATCATTAACACTGTCCAGTAAGAGGAGATATAAAGTAGGCCGATGGTCCAGGAAATGCCCCTTCTTCAGGGTGTATAGAGAGAGGGGGAAGGGTAACAAAGACTTGGCAGTCTCTTTTAACAATACTCAGTCTACCTTTCTGTCTGTCCAAGAGTGGTCCGTCAGTCTTGTCTGTCTTTCTGCCCTCTCTTTATTCTGCAGCGGGGACCATTTCCTGAAACGTTCGCGTACCCTCGGCAGCGAATAGTTTTAGGGCAGCGATGAATGCATTTTTTGAAAAAAAAAATGTTTTTACTCGTAATGCTGTTTCTTTGCATATGGAACACTGTACAGCATTTAATTATTTATTATTAAACAGAATCATTACTTTCTCAGCACATGAATACGGTGCATTGTCTCGGGACAGGGTTATGTTTTAAGCATGGGTAACGGGGGTCGTAAGCCGCTCCGACACGGGTGCCGACTGGAAAACACATTGAGCACCGATTGTGTCAACGTCCCGACGGCCCACGTGAGAGGGGGCAGACGGGGGGGGGGCTGTGTGCCAGCGCTAACCTGTTGCATCAGCTGTGGCAAAATCCCCCCCCCCCCCGCATATCCACAATGCGTATACACTGGGGGAATGCGCTGTAGAAATCCACTCATCCGCGGCCCTGTTACCTGCAATCCCTGTTATACGCTGCACCGAAACGGCCAGCAGAATATCCCTTTATCCGCACCTCTCCTTTACCTTATCTGTGTATTGTCAGTGTGTTTTTTGCCCAACTTTGCTTTGCGGAGCCTCTTCACAAGCCATCGATCAGAAAAGGTCATCCTTTTAATCGCATTTATTGTGACGCTCTTGGTGTGGTGAATTCCTTTCATATATCTGCACATTTTTCACAGATAGCGGGGGTTTATTGTCAAATTCGCCCCATTGTTTGCATTTATTATCACTTTTTTTTTACCAGATAACCTGTGTATAATAGGGTCCACAAAGCTCATGGGCCACATCGGCCACATCAACGCAGATAAGAGGAGGAGTTATCTCGTGCTTGAGTCGTTTGTGTGCATGTGAAAGCTGACCGTGCAAGTAAAACGAGACAGATATTGGTCACTTGGTAGAGAGCGTTGCCCTCTACAAATTGGGTTCAGCATGACACTCCACAGGAGGTGAATTACTTGGTTCACTAATGATGGTGATTGTCTGTTTGTAAGTCTTGAACACGAGACTAAAAGCAATTTACAACTTGAGGCTGATGCTCCCATAATAAATAATACCCAATTTGGGCCCAAATTTAAATATTATAGCAGAAACCCTATGGTATATGTCCCAAATTTTATATTTTTAGCTCTTCTAGAACATAATTACAACTTACATTTACGGTCACTCAGTTATCATAGGCTATATGTAGTAGATAAATATATTAAACATTGGAAATATTAAATATATTCTTGGTTCTTTCGGTAAAGTCACGTAGAAGGGAAATAATTAAATAATATTGATATAAAGCAATAAAACATTCTCACGACGTTTCGACTGCAACACAAGCAATCATCATCAGGTGTGATTTCACACCTGATGATGAATCCCTGCAGTCACGAAAGCTTTAAACCAAAATATTAAATGTTGGGAATCTGGTCCTGTACTTTAAACATCATCTTAAAATAATATTAAGCTTTTATTTAATGTCTTTATCCATTTCATACACATTTCAATATCGTAACACTCTATATTCTAGTCAATGTGAATATACTGCGAGTACGGGTAACATTCATTGTGAACCTGTGTCTACCCTTCAGCGATCACACATCAGTCAAGCAAGCTGTGCCCATGAATCCAACTCAGACTTCTGGGTTCATACTGCAACAACTGTGCCACCACACCCCCCCCTCCCTCCCTCTTATGAAATATTTTGGTCTGCCCAGTTTTTAATATATCTGAGAAGCATTTGTATATTTTGATAATTTGTTTTCCACATTCCTGCTGCATTTCTCGCAGCGAGCGTTGTGCAACACTTGGGGATTGACATAATGAGTACAGAACGGCCACTGCCTTTGCTACGTCACTGCACATTCTTAGGTTTTTTCGGTAAAGTCACGTAGGTAAAAACATTAAAAAGTTAAATAAAATAAAAATCACGACGTTTCGGAGGCAACACAAGCTTCCGTCTTCAGGTGGTACCGTCACAGCCACGACGGCTGTATCAAGTAAATGAGAGATTGTAGGAGCTACCACTCCGTTTATATAATGGTCGGAGAAGGTGGGGGTGCAAGGGCCGCATACTTTTTATTAATATGGTTACTGCACCTCGGAGCGCCGGTGAACATGTTTTGACTTTAAAACCATGTGGGCCGAGTCGTGGTGCAATGAACTCTGCGAACCGAGATAAATTCCCGGTCGTGGCTGACAACATCTTCTTCAATCAATCGAACAACCTTTACTTGCTGTGCCAATATCACCCTCAAAAAGAAAAGTAGCCATCGGTGTTCTTGGTTCTTTCGGTAAAGTCACGTAGAAGGGAAATAATAAAATAATAAAAATAAAACATAATAAAATAATTCTCACGACGTTTCGGCCACAACGCAAGCAGCCGTCCGCAGGTGAAAACCACGTCGAGAGAATTATTTTTATTATCTTTTATTTTTATTATTTTATTATTTCCCTTCTACGTGACTTTACCGAAAGAACCAAGAAGATGAATCCCTGCAGTCACGAAAGCTTTACATCGAAATTTAGCCATCAGTGCTTCGTTACGGCAGAATGGTAACAAGTACAGGGGGCGTGAAGCAACAGGAACGATGAAAGAAACCCGTCACGACCTCGGCGGTGAACACCGACTGAGCAAAGTAGTATGGTAACCGCGCATAAGATAAAGTGCAACCGCGCAAGACGAATAGCATAAGAAAAGTAAGTAGTAGATAAAACAAATAATAAGGAAATAAACCTCCCCCCCCCCCTTTTCTTATTTAATTTTAGATTTTATGGTAAGACAATATTCGTATATCGCTGATGCTGATGTAGAGCAACAATTACAACTTCACATTGAGGTGGTCGGCAGTGGTTGTATTGTATCGGCGTGTGAAGATGTCATCTCTCGTATTTGTGAATTGGCCGTTGAGCCGTTATGCATTCCGTGGTCCGTTCAGGGTAACCACAGTCGCATGAACGGGCAGTATATATATGTTTTAATCATCAGTGGCAAGTCATACCTGAATTGATCCTCGGCCCACCCCTCTTCTCAACATCTTTCACTAACTAGTGTGGTGAAACATTGTCAAAAAACCCACACAGGGGGGCACTTCATTCACCAACGGACTGACAAAAAGCTGTATTCGTTTAAAGATCACTCTTTCACTGTCCTTTCTGGAAGCATTTATTGTTTATACACAACGCAGCCCCTGCTTTTACGTACAATTGGTGTAACTAAAACTGAATTTGTTATTTTAACTGTTTCAATGGGGACATTTTTAACCGCACCGGCCAGCCATAACAGGATGTAGGCTTCACCTGCTCTACACCGTAACGTTGAAATAAGAAGGATATAGTGGCTCGACAATTGGCTTTTATTCAAATCTGGTGTTTGCTCTGTGGCGAATGAATGGGCCGAAGAATAAGCCAATCTCGAGCGAGCACCAGGAGTAGAAGCAGCAGCAACAGCAGCACCTGCCGCACAGATTCTCCGACGTAAATTGAGGTTTGTTCAGGTGAAGTGATGACTTAGAATGGCGTATTCTCTCCTGACACGTCAGTCAGGTATTTACCCCCACCCTCTCCTGTCTCTCTCTGTCTGCGTTTTTTTTCCAGACCCACTCCACTCCTCAGTGTGCACTCACGCATAACCTGGGCTCACCTGTATCGCCTCTGTTGACATTTCAATACTGTTGCCTGGCGGGCAAACAGTGCCAGTGAAAAAGCAACGATTTGCAGCGCCTGTGACGAAGCGTTCGTTGTTCTCCGGGCGGTCGCTCCGCCTCGCGTGAGCCACGACCAGCAGCCCCCCCCCGCCACCCCCCCCCCCCCCTTGTGAATTCAGTACACCCGTCGTAGTGGTGCAGTGGAGTTGTTTTATTGTTGGAATATTGCATTGCGCTAAGTGGCCCGCAGCACAAAACACGCTGCCACAGCCAGGCGGTTCGTATTGTGTGCGGTGTTTGCCTTCTATTTTTCCTAAAAGCAGACATGCCGCGCCTATACATTGTATTACCGCCAAAGAATACAATGTATAGGAACGCTGTGCTATGTGCGGATGCTGCCGCGGTGGAGATGGTGAGCAGCGCGCACCGGACTTGCGGCCTAGAGGTCTCCGGTTTGACTCCATCCTCCGGCGCGGCATTTGAAACAATTGGCAAGTTTTTTTTTCAAATAATATATATTGCTCCCTCCAACTCTGTCCGGCCAGGCGTACAAATGGACCTCTGGCCAACATGGACGAGTCGGCCAAATGTCGTCTATGAGGGCTCTCTCCATAAAGCTCCCTCCAGTGGAGGCCAGACGTCGCAAACGGGTTTTGATTCCTTACCCGTAACCGTACCTGGCCGCACCAGGGTCGCAAATGGGTACCCGTACCCAGCCAGGTACGGGTACCCGTACCCTACCCGAAATGAGTGACAAACGGTTACTCACCAGTGACTCACGGCCTACCCGTACCCGTACCTGGCCGGGTACGGGTAGCCGGGTATCAGGTAGGGTACGGGTATCGGGTACCCGGTTGCGACCTCTGGTGGAGGCCCGTCCACTAGCAGTGGCGTGAGTTCGCAATTGCAGGGACGCGCCTTTACCTGCGCCGGCTGTGCGGGTCTTGGTCGATCGCACCGTTTGTTGCAATGCTTCTTGTGCCGTTGCCTTGTTTTGAGTTCACATTCATGGCGTTACACGGGCAGTGGGGATGTGGTCCTCTTGGGGATTAATAGATAACGAAAACTTTTTTTAACCTTGGTGTCGATGGTGTGCTTACAAATAGTGTCACGTGTGTCGTGACGTAATCACAATGTATATGCACAGCCCCAGAGTCAAACTACTTCTGCATGAGGGCTTCACGGCACTGTTGTCGGTGCTATTTTACCATACTTCACCGCGCTGTGCAGTGTGGGTTGGATGTATGTTAAACTTCTATTGTACCATACGTAGCCAACCGTGCTAATTGGAGGTGCGGGAGAAAGTTAAGTTGGGTGAGGGGGGGATAGATGTGGGGCATATAATTAGAGTACAACATAGATGTAGAGTACAACTTGTGAGATCTGACGGAGGTCCCTCTGACCATTTCCTCAAGCTGGTCTCTCAATCTTGTTTTCTGGCATCTTGAGGCATATTTGTGTTTAATTGCTTAACAACAACAAAAAACTGAAACTATCATTTCATAAGGTGATGACAAATTGTTTACTTGCAAAAATTAGTTTCAGGGCTTTCTTAGAAAGCAAAGCATGACGAATCTTCTTCTTGATTCTTTCGGTAAAGTCACGTAGAATGAAAATAATAAAATAATAAAAATAAAACATAATAAAATAATATTATTTTATTATGTTTTATTATTTCCATTCTATGTGACTTTACCGAAATAACAAAGAAGATGAATCCCTGCAGTCACGAAAGCTTTAAATCGAAATTCATGACGAATCTTTCATTTTATGCATTTTGGATGCATTATATTTAATAAAAAAACAAATAATGTTTCACATGTTGCCACATTTCATTATTGCAGTCTGGTGCCACTTGAGGGTTGCCTCGTATCTGGATCTGACCCGGACAGTCTGGCAAATGGCACCTGTGTTCCGGGTGGCAGCATGGATCGATTCGCACCGAGGTGTGGTACCGGCTTTGCCGTGTTGAACTTTCTCCCAGTTCAACCCGCAGGTTTGATAACAAAGCCCGTGCCGAGACGTCAGTCCGGCTCTTTGGTTTACAGTGAGGAAAAGGCAGCAACCGTATTCCACGTACAGTAGAGTATATGCACAGCCGGTATGCCGATTATTTATATGGAAAGGAAATGGATTTGAAACATGCCTTTTATTTATTTCCCATTGTTTCGCGTTTTTTTTGTTGGTTAAAAACGGCCCCGCGTGACCCCGCGCGAGCCAGACAAGGGGCACGACGACATGGGGTGGGGGGGTAAGGTCGGCTGGGTTCATTCCGTGCTCATTCGCGGGGCCTCCGTGCGTGTGTGCGTGCGTGCGCCATGTGGTGGAGGGTTGGGGGCGGTTTGGGGCTGGTTTGGATGGTGGGAGGATGGGGGGGGGTGGCGGGGCGGGGGGATGTCTCAACCGCAAGCAAAAGTGGTTCGTCAGGCCTCTCGTTCCGCGATGTCACTTGGTGTGCGTGCACGAGCGGCGGCGGCGGTGGTGGTGGAGAGCGGCAAGAGGGGAGGTCCTGCCAGCCATCCAGCCAGCCCGTGTCAGAACGTCTTCCCGGCAGGGACAGGTCAAGCGCGCTCGGGTTGGAACGGGGCAAGGGCCAGGTGCCCGCGGCGCGAGCCGAGGTCCTCCTGTCGGCAACCGGCGGAGTCGTCGAGCGGCGCGTGTCGCGACGCAAGCCGCACGGCTTGTTGCCATTACTGCCCAGAACTGACCTGGCCGTCACTTTGACGGCTTAATTCAAGGTGAGGGCGAGCGGAGTGAGTGAGTGAGTGAGCCCGTGCGTGCTTGTTGTGTGTGTGCGCCTCGGGTGGATTTTTTTTAAGTTCCTAACAGCCGGCGGATTTATCCCCAGAATTCGCACGAATTTTTCGCTGGTTGTTTTTTTACTCGCATAAACAACGTCCGCCAAAAACGCCGTTGCCAACAACTTGCCAAATTAGCACGTACAACTTGTTCGGGGTTAATTCTGTGTGAGTGCGTAAATACAGCCGAGCGACTCATCAGTACAATTTTACAGCTTGTTTCCCCTTTCACGGAGCGCGCACGACAATCACGTCATGCTTGTTAACGTAATTGGGGAAGAAGGAGTGATAAAAGCCCCTTCCCAGGACGAGAGGAGGGCCTGTGGTTGGTAGCGGCGGCAGCGGCGCAGGAGAATCAAATTGTCCGCTCGGATGAGGACGGGAGACGGGGCGGGGAGAGAAGCCACCCCTCCTCCTGGCCGCCCCCCCCTGGCCTCGCTCTCTCGGGGTGTGCACGCGTTGCGTCTCGCCGCTCGTAGCTCCACGGCTGCCATCTCCCTCCCGAGGTATTAAAAGAAAAGGGCCGGGACGTAAACACGCGTGGGAAGATAGACGAAGAATATCCTCACAGTACTGCTGGAAGGAGGGAATAACGGCACTTGCATTGCTCAAGTTGGTGTGTCATCGCACGGCTGACAGAATCCAGGTACTTTTAATGTTCTCGGAAGACTTCACAGAATTCCCAGGACAACGGCTGCCTTAAAGAGAGGATGATGCTGGGAATGCCAGGACAGGTGGCAATGCTATGCCGCTAAAAGCCGTGCCAGTTGCTGTGCCGTACCGGGGAGTGGTGGGGGCCCAGGAGAGAGAAGTGAAAGTGCCGAGTGTGCCCACCCAAGCGCATGGCAACGCGATGCGGAGGGCCGTGCCCGTTTCCCATGGTGGGTTTTTGTTGTTGTTTCTTGGTGGTGTGCGTTCGCAAAAGAAGTGTAGCGCGCTTGATTGGTGTTGTTTCTCACGGAGAGCGCTGCGCGAAAGAAACCGTCGCGTTTTCTTCTTGTTGCGGCGCCGTGTTGTTATACGAGTGCGATCCCTCCAAAACGAATGCGCTACATTTGAAATATTCGTGGTCGCTCCGTGTCGGTGTTTAAGCTGGAGGCCGACAAACCGAGTTTGGCATCGTCGTTTAGTCTTCCGAGTGTTCAAGCAGCAGCAGCAGCTCTTGTGTGAGAGCAGTTCTTCGGTGAGAGTCAGATGTTCCACGGAACGAGAGACACCTTAAGTAAGAAGGTGGCACGGTCCGAATAATCTTGACCTCACCTGGCTTTACCTTCCTGAGTAAAACCGTGCAAAAACCTTCAAATTATTACTGTACTTCCTTTTTTCTTCTCTCCATTGTTTTCGAAATACCTCCGGCACCTTAAGACTGCTCGTTACTGTGTGTAAAAAAGCAGGTTCTTGCTGTGAAAGCACGCGTGCGTGCGCGTATGTGTGTGGTGTGTGTGTGGTGTGTAACTATGCAGCATGCACAGTGAAACGCGCATGAACCTCATGCCCTTTATGAGGGGTCTCAATTAGTGTACCTGCAGGCTTGGCACGGTTTTCTGGTCTGTCTGGTTAGCCTTGCCGCTCACTCACACCACCCCCTGGCTCCCTGTTGGGGGGTGGGAGGGGTAGGGGGCAAGTACCCAGGCACAACGGTGCAGACTGTGCGAGAACAGTGGCTTAATACACGGAGGTGTTGTTTTAACGTGCATTGTGCCACCGTGGAGCAACATCGCCTTATTGTGATACGTGTCTCATGTCACGTGGAATTAGAGGAGTCGTGACCGCCTCTGCGTGTGCGCGTCTGAGCTCGTGCACGTGCCGCGCGCGACCCCACAAATGACACTCGCTATGGAGAACGACAGAACGTGAAGCCCGGCTTGACCCCCACCCCCCCACACACCCCGCGTACGCCGTGTGGAATGAATTGTTAATTGATCAGTGTGGCTTTGGTGGGATGATCTACTCCTGAGCCTCGGCTAGATTGGGCGCCATCTGGTATTTATCTACCAACTCTGAACTGGGGGTTGTGTGTCCCCCTCCCCTCGTGTCCCTTGCAATTAGGGACGATTCGTTCCGATCTGCTCCGAGAAAACCTGGCACCGCCGCCGCTGCCGCCACCGCGCAGGTCCGAGCGCGATGAGCTCGCAGCCGCAGCCGCAGCAGCAGCAGAGATTCCCTTTCCGCCTTGGGCACCTGAGTGCCTCGCTGCTGTTAACACAGCACGTCGCACTAAATAACCCAATATGCAGCCTGGCAACAAGAGCACTGGAGGGCCTTGCGCACAACACAGTGTGTGGGCGCGCGCACACACACACGCACATACACGCACACACGTGTATTTGTGTCGCGCATTTGTGCCTGAACCCGGCGACCTGAGTTTTTTTTGGCTTGCAGCATTTCGCGCAAAATAGCGCAATATGCAGCTCAAAACAACAACAAGAAGGAAACACTGGAGGGTCTTGCGTAGTAAACATTGTTTGCGTGGGTGTGTGTGCACGTGGTGCATTTGCATCTGCTTGTGGTAGTTGGGTGGACGTAGGGGATGCTGCCATCGCCCCAGGAGTAAAAGCACACACGTGCCTGGGCCTCGTGGAGAACTGATTATCCAGCAGTGGAGTGAGAATGGCTGCTGCTGATTCTAATGCTGCTGCTGATGCTGCCCGTGACATATCTTCAGACGTGGACCCTGTGACTGCCCAAAGTATTCTGATCAGCTGATGTTTTCCCAAAAGAGAACGCATTGGTCTGCTTGAGAGACTGCAATTCAGAAAATACATTGTTCTCATAATGTTTCTCTTCCAAATTGCAAATGTGCACGCTAAAGCCTTACTTGCAAGCAGGCTGTTTAACGCTTTAGCTTAATGTTCCTGGAGAAATTATCTTACAAATGCCAAACTCAAATTAGTTTGCGTAAATGGATTTGATTAAGCGAGGCCCTGTCTGTTCAGGAAGCCTTTTTCGGCTTTCACACTACATACAATTCTCACGCGTGTACGACTATAGAACTGTGCTGGGATGGTGAGAACGCTGCTTTCAATCAATTCCTGGCCACACACAATACACATGTAAATTGGCATCTGTCTAATTGAGATTAAAGTAAAAAAAGAAATCCACCCATTCTCAAATCCACCAATGGATGAAGGTCTCCTCTCCATGTCATGCCGGTCATGAGTCTTGTTTTCTATATTTACCATGGTGGTCAGTACCAGTTGGTGTAGATAGAGACTGTAAAACCGGTTCTAATATCACTTATCACTGACATCAGCCATGGGCGGGAATCGAACTCGGGATGCAGGGTTCTTTGTGCAGTACGCTAACCACTGTGCCACGGCTCATCTCCTGATCTACTCAGCCTAAAACGAATAGATCATGGTTCGTCAGAGCTGGAGAGACAAAGTTAGTCAGGCACAGAGCTGACCACACGACCCCCACTGTGTCAGTGTACTTATTCAGTACCCACGATCAGAATGTATTAAGTATGCCCAGCAGTCTACAGGGTTTAATAAGGCGTTGCTGACAAACATATCACTGGGTTTAACACGAAGTTCCATAAAAACAGGCCTTTGGGAATCCATTGTTGGATGAAGGCCTCCCCATACACACTGTGTCGTTCATGAGGGTTATTTTACCATCAAGTTTATTTTTGTTTAACAAGTTGAGAACTCAAGAGACCAATACAGTCTCGTCGGTTTTTCGGTAAAGTCACGTAGGTAAAAAAATTAAAATAAAATTAATAGAAGTAATAATAGAAATCAAATAATAAACCACGACATTTCGGAGGAAACACAAGTCTCCGTCATAAGGTGTGACCGTCACAGCTAAAATTACTGCATCCAGTAAACATATCACTGGGTCCAGTAATTTTAGCTTAAACATATCACTGGGTCCAGTAATTTTAGCTGTGACGATCCCACCTGATGACGGAGACTTGTGTGCCTCCGAAACGTCGTGATTAATTATTTTATTTATATTATTACTTTTATTATTTTTATTTTTTTACCTACGTGACTTTACCGAAAAAAGCCTAAGTCACGAAAGGTTGATTTTCGAACTTGGCAAATTTTTACCCATGATCCCAACGCGCAATGG
Source organism: Lethenteron reissneri (assembly GCF_015708825.2). NCBI lineage: Eukaryota > Metazoa > Chordata > Hyperoartia > Petromyzontiformes > Petromyzontidae > Lethenteron > Lethenteron reissneri. Next base: position 14,634,182 of record NC_083798.1, on the reverse strand, counting down.
GCAACTATTGCGAACGACGCCATGGGTTATTGGTTTTTAATGCTTTCATTATATTCGAACAAGAGCCCGAAACAGAGCATAAACCGCGACGTACGAAGAGGCGCATAGAAACTCCGCAGGTAAAGAAAAATCCAAAATCTATGCGCCTGTACAATCAACGGAATGGACGGGGGGTGGGGGGGGGGGGAAATTGGGCTCACTGTCTCACCCAGGTGGGGACCGCGCGTGGGAACATGGACTTAAATTTTATATTCGCTGGGGGGATCTTTAATGTCCACCGTGGCGCCGATGGCACGTGGTATTATTACGGTGAATGCACACCGGCATTAGTAACCAGGGCGGCCACTGGAATTGAACCGTGAACCTTTGCGACGAGCGGCGAACGTCACCGGCCATACTTCAACCGTGCCGATCGGTGCGGGTCGGTGAAATCGGGGGACGTGGTCGTGGGAGCATATAAGTGCAGTAGAACAACCGATTTTGCTGTACTGCTCACTTGACTTGCTGCCCACCACGTAGCCCCAAAGTCTATAGCAACCTGTGTTGCGTGGTTGGCGCTATCCATATCCAGCTGAACCCCGCCCGGCTAGCTTCCGCCATCTGACGAGACCTGGCGCATTCCAGCCGATTTGGTCATGGGCGAAGTGATGTGCAATGCTTTTACATTCACGCGCCGCTGGGCGGTATCAATATACATAGAGGTACGGACATAGCTTCAGCCTGTGTGGTCCTTACCTCTTTGCAAAATAAACATTGCACACGCCCATAGATCAGCCATGTGTCGTGGCACTTGCCCGTAATTCCAGCCCTTTGGGGAGGCAAACGGGTTGGTGGATCACGTAGAGATTCGCGAGGAGGCCAGGAGATCACGGTCACAACAAATGGGTTGATGAAGCCATCCGAATATTTGACAGCCCACGGACACGTCTGCATACTTACCAACTCGCCCTCCCCACTGATGTAGGTGGCAGGCTCCCGGTCTGTAAACCCTTTTACTGCATACCGATTTTCAAAGCAACAAAAAATGACATCCACATTTTTTTTATTTTTCAGAAAAATGTATGAAGTGGTGTGATTAGCTCTGAAAATCGATATGCGGTAAAAGGGTTTGAAAATTGGCAGCCTGCCGCAATCCTGATTGGGGATAGACTCAGCCCATCATCCATCCAGGGGTCTATAAAATAAGTACCACTTTGTGGAGAAGTCAACAGTGGTTCTCCTATGGATGGCCTTGCCCCCGTCATGGGAATGCGAATTTCCCACCACTGGCTCTGGGTTGTGAACAGGAGACGAGCGTAGCCTTGATATTCTCGTCTGAAGTGGGACATCACTTTCACTTTGGTACGCACGCATCTCTGCCAACCAATTATCGTTATACCCTCTTAATGCATCGGGATTTTCTTTGAGTACTCCTGGCTAAAACTTGCGAATGCATGTCTCTCCTGAATACGAGTCTTGAGGCTTTAGTGAGCCTTTCCTGCAGGAATAATCCACGTTATTATACTTTCCAATGTGCCATGCGAATCACACTTCAACCATCATCGGGATGATGGGTGTAGGATGTTCACTGCAGTTACGATGGAGTATAAACTGCCCCAGAGATAGAAGCAACCCGCTTAACGACTTCTTGTCGTTAGTAGCGAGCCTTAACGAGTACCTAAGCCGCATGGTAAATGATTAAAGTTGCACCACATACGGGAGAATCGTATCACGTGAGACAATGCGCGCAATATGGATCATTTAGTACGGATAAGAAAGGAACTCCGTGTGCAAGCACTGCCATTGGTCATCCATCCAGGTCTGCAGTCCTCATCATTAAATAATTAGAGATTCGCAATGAAAAATAAACATTGTGCCATGTTCACTAAAGAGTCAAAACGGAGGCAAGAGGCCAAATATTATCCCCCCACTTAAAGTGAATTTAGGCGTGCCACTTGCCAGTGCCTGATTGTCTAAGGCTCTTGCCGCATATGAATTTGTCAATTCTTAAGTTCGCGTTAACTCATCTAATTTCGGCTCTGCCATGTGTAATGCTCCTGCATGGCTTGGTGCTCTTTTAAAGGGGATACAACATCCCCTTTTAAAAGGCCGGGGGGAAATCCATTTAGAACAAGCAAAAAAAAATGTGTGTGTGCTTTGGCAGAAGCTCGCTTGAGAGCCGTTTTATTCTGTGCGGAGAAATGAAACGGTTTAGCGCCACCACCACGCTCTTGCTCGTTAAGCAGGGACGCATTAGCCGAGGAACCTGGCGAGCCTCGGTGTCTGTCGGCCGTGATCGCGAGCCCGCAGTCGTCCCGTCTGCGTTCTCTCGCCGCTCGTCATTCTTAGCCCCCCGGGCCGGAGCCAGAGAGGACGACGCCGCGTTGATTAAAATGAGCCCACGAGGCACACGGAGGCTTGGGGAAGGGGCGGGGGTTGCCTCAATTCCAACATGAAGTAAAAAAATTAATTACATTTGGTCGAACTAAATTGATAAGGCGCAGATATATCCTCGTTTTTTTTTAAACAGCTGAGGGTAAAATATATTAATGGGATGATCTAATTATTTAAAGACACTGTTCCGCCAGCAACGCGGCTATACTTGTGGGGGAACAACAATGAAGGGACTGCAGTGGCAGTCGTATACCATACGTGTACGGTCATTTTGTCGTCAATCCACTGCTGGATGAGAGCCCTTTCACCACGCTCGTGTAGTTTGTGGGGCTTGTGTGACCGTACTTCGCCACGTTCGGCAGCGTCGGTTGGTCAAGGCACCAGTGGTAGATGAATGTAATATTTAAAAAAAAAACTTGCCACATTTATCACAAACACAGAAAAAGTGTACTATCAGCTGACATTTCAGGAATTGGGTCTTCTCAACAGCAGCCTGATTCTACATGTACATTCACTTTACAAGCACTGTGTACATGTATACATACATTTATGTATTTAATCCACTTAGATACACACAGGCACAATAAATATAAATCATATACATCAGTATTGGTTAAAAGCGATTTTGCACGGGCATTTAGTATCAAACGAGGAAGCACATTAATCAGTGTTTCAAGGAAATTTGTCTTTATGATGAAGGTGGAGGAAAAATGCAAATTGAAGGTTTAATTATTAATCGCAAGACTTGGGCACTTTTAACCCATTCCTTTCTGCTGTGCGGGTGGCAGGACTGGACCGTGACTGAAGAGTGCCTTTTTGGGGGTCGGAGGTCAGCTTGGGGTGCGCGGCAGCTCTCATCTTCCTCCTCCTCCTCTGGGCATCGCATGGACGCCACTCGCCAGCAGATCCGTGGCCTCGCCCGCTGACGCCAGGGGTGAAAGCACCGAGACCCTGGGGAGAGAGCGAGAGAGCCCCTCTCACTCTCCTGGAGCCCGCGGAGGCAACGCTACCGTGGAAGATGAAGGGTGGATTTGTTTTGGCTTCAATCTCGCAAACTCGGGAAACCGGAACGACTGCCGTGATCATCGCAAGATCTTTTTGCGCGTGCTCGTAATTAGGAATGCAAATCTACCGTGTCAGAAGACCCTGACTTGAAGCTGAACATAAAAACCGGGATATTGTTCTTCGGTTTGACTTGTGCTAAGGCTCAGTGGGTTCAATGTTTTTTTTTCCACTTGTGTTGGGAATGCCAACGACTGTTTGGCTGTGAAGCATAGCTGAGCAAACCGAATCCAGCAGCATTACTGCGCCCTACTTCGTTGAACCTTCACTGTGCTTCGCTCTGCTCTTCCGTGGCCACGGTCGTGGCTTAGGACGGTGGCTGCTGGCACGCGGTCGCTGCTGCAGCTCACCCCCCCGCTCGGAAACGTCGCGTTGCAATGATACAAACCAAGCGACGGGACGCGCAGCATTCGCGCGGCAGTGCGCGGTGAACCGTCCCGGCAGACAGTGCATGGGACTCGCAACCGCCGTCCGTCGCCCTCCTCCGACGATGCTACCTGCGCCGCTGACGCCGAGTCCAGAAGTTCCGCGGAGGCAAGCGGGGGGCAGCGCCCCACGCCCTTCCCCGTGCTAGCGTCGCGCAGCGTTCGGACCATCAATGACCACATCGGAGGCGCGACGGGGCTGCGAATTTCGCTGAGGGAGCGTGTTCGACGCCGTGGGGATATGCGGGCGAGCGCGTGAGGACGCTCGCGCGCTCGCGTGCTCGCGTGCGTGAAGCGGACCCGACCCGGTCGCCGGCCGCGGTGACCATGGCCAGCAGCAGCAGCCTTAGCAACGGCGGTGGCGGCGCCGGCGGAGGAGGAGGCTTCGTCGGGCCGAATGGTGCCAGCGGAGGGTTTCCCATGCCTGTGCCGTACCCCTTCCTCTTCCCGGCGAGTTTCCCCGGATCGCTCGCGGGACACTACCGGCAGCAGCAGCACCAGCAGTACCAGCAGCACCAGCAGCACCAGCAGCACCAGCAGCAGCACCAGCAGCAGCTGCACCAGCAGCAGCGACTCCAGCAGCAGCAGCAGCAACGACTCCAACAGCACCACCTGCGCAGTCCGCATCCGCCCACTAGCCTTGCCCCCGTGCTGCTGCCGCCTCCTCCACTGCCCATGGGATGTGGTGGGAGCTCTTCGCCCAGCAGTGAGTAATACACGGTATTCGCACAGTGGTATTTAAGCCGTTGTAGTATTGTTGTTGTTGTTAATGAGGGTCTGCTTTGATTCCTGTACTTCAGTGTTTCTCAAACTTGTTTGTCCCGCGAACACCAGACAGCCTCCCCACTCCTGGTGGCAAAACGCATTCACTATAAATACCAGTCATAGAAAATTATTCATATTACCGGAACATTTTTTTTTCTTCTTAAACGCAGCTATAATGGGTTTCCTTTTAGGTGGTGGCATTTAATTAGGGTAGTTTACCTAACTTAATTTATTATCAATAAAAAAAATCATGAGTAAAATCAACCAGCATTTGCATCACAGCCTCGCAGACCACCTGGAGGACCATCGCAGACCACCCGGTGGTACCGGGAACCACACTCTGAGAACCGCTACTGCAGTTAAACCTTTGTGGGGTGTTGTTACTAAAGCATCAGCCATGGTCTGCCACCAACTGGATGAAGGCCCTGAGCCTCTCAGCGTGATCTCAATCGTGAATCACCATTTCCTGAAGTTTATTTCATCTGCCATACAATGGATGTAAAAAAAAAACTGTGGTGCACAGGCAATGCTGCCATTGTATATTTATAAAGAAAACCCACAAAAAATTGCTCAATGCAACTGTGTGGCTTGAAAAGGAAAATATATCTATCAGGAAACGTTGTATTCGTCATAGCACATGACACCTCGTGCTATGAAGTAGGATCATTGCCCGAAAAAGTCGTCTCTCGTATTTTTTTATTTTATGGCAGCGTTAGTGACGAGCATGAAGTGGCTTCGTGTGTTGTGGAGAAGGCCCATTGCCTGAAACGTCATTTATCATATTTTTCCTTTGAAGGCCACAGTGCTGTTTACGAACGTGTTGATTTTTTTTGTTGGATAAGTGAGCTTCTGCATCGCTGTCAATTGCAGCATCACCAAACGGTTTCTACCATTGTATAAATGGAGGGGTAGGGAACGATCTGCCTTGTGTGTCTTTTTGGGGGAGATTTGTGACACTGCAGATGTTAATATGGAAGACAAGGTAGTATCTCTTGCATGGAGGAGCTGTAGCCGAGTGGACGAGGACATGGGGCGAATATCGGGGTGCCATGGTGGTGAGATGTTAACTAGTTTGTCTGGCATACAGGAGGTTTGTTCGATCCCGACACTGACGCTTGTATATTTGGACTTTGCATGTTCTCTCCCACGTGTATATTTCACCGATAAGCAACTTCGTTAAGCTTTCATTTGTGACCAAGTTCCTTCTGAAAAAGAGCTATGTAACTCAGTGGGCCTTACCTGGTAAAATAAAAAATAGTTTAGTTTTAGTTTTTTAGGATCGGTTTAACATTCAAGCGGCGTGGCCGTCAATCCCAGCCTCTCATTATTTTATTTCCCCCACCCACCTTCCCCTGGCTACAGCGTCTGTTCCCTAAGCAACTATTTTTAACTTAAGTAATGTACAAACCATTGCATTATTAATGCAATATTAATGCAAGTATATGCATTATTAATGTACCGTATGTGTTTGTTTTAACGGTGTATCGTGTGAATACAAACTTTTTCGTGTTTTTTAAATTATGTCGCTTGGCTTCTGCTGCAGCCCACAGGGAATTTTAGTGGGGGGCTAATGTAACGTTTCGTCCCCCCCCCCGCTAAGAGGCGGGGGGGGGGGGGGTTAAAAGCCCCCTTCTTTCTGCCCCCCACCTGCCCCCCTCCCCTCCCCTCCCCCTTTAAAAGTCGTGTCAATTGTGCCATGATGTGAGAAGAGAATTTCCTAAAATTTGGTTAGGGGCCATCCATTTAGTACGTACGCATGGAGGGGGGAGAGGTTAACCCAAATGCGTATGCTTGCATATGGGGGGTCTACTGACAATGTACGTACCCATAGGAAATAGGGGGGGGGGGCTGAAACCTCAGTAATAATTTGTCTACATTGGCCTTCAAATGAGCCACAGTTCAGTTTCTTCAGCTGTCAGACAAGTACTACCGGGAGAAGTGGGACTGTGGGAGAGGTGTCACTTGTGTGCCACCGTGCCCCTGACTGCAGCTATCACGCAGCTCAGCAGTGAGTCTGACAGAGTGTGGCGGCCTGCCCCATGGATTACACATCCTGCAATCTGGCCTCACTGCAGACTGCTGCTGACTCAAGATTTTAGCTGCCGCAGTGCTCTCTGTTCGTGCTGCTGCTGCTGCTGCCCGGACTTCAGTACTAACACTCGTCTGTACATCGGTCTACTGTTGCAGCAGATGTTCAGTCGACGCACTTTATATATAAAGACTAGTTCACCGAGTTTTTAGCGTGTTTTTAAGATCGTAATAGACGTGTTTTTTAATAACCAGTCAGGATGGATAACACGGTCAAGTATAATAACTGTTTGTACAAAGCTGTGTGTAAAGCTAGGCCGCAAGCTAGTAAACAAGAACAACAAAAATAAACCAGTCGTATTCTTTGGGTCTTTTGGTAAAGTCACGTAGAACAAAAAATTATTAACAAAAAACTACGGACGTTTCGATCGCAACACGAGCAATCGTCATCAGGAGAAAAAGAGAGGGGAAGCTGCTGAGGCAGGCTGTTTGAAAGGTTTTCAATGGGTGTAGCCCAAGGGTCATAGACGAAGTGGGCGGGGCTAGTGATGTTAAAGTGAGAAATTTGCATGTCAATGTAAGATCGGAGAGCTACCTCCACGACGAGGGCACGGAGGTGGCCATTGTAATGTGAGAGATTAGCATGTCAATGTAAGATCGCATGCGGAGGTGGCCATTGCGTCGTGAGAGATTAGCATGTCAATGTAAGATCGCATGCGGAGGTGGCCATTGTGTCGTGAGAGATTAGCATGTCAATGTAAGATCGCATGCGGAGGTGGCCATTGTATTGTGAGAGATTAGCTGGTCAATGTAAGATTGCATGCAGAGGTGGCCATTGCGTCGTGAGAGATTAGCATGTCAATGTAAGATCGCATGCGGTGGTGGCCATTGTAATGTGAGAGATTAGCATGTCAATGTAAGATCGCATGCGGAGGTGGCCATTGCATCGTGAGAGATTAGCATGTCAATGTAAGATCGCATGCGGAGGTGGCCATTGAGTCGTGAGAGATTAGCTGGTCAATGTAAGATCGCATGCGGAGGTGGCCATTGTATTGTGAGAGTTTAGTATGTCAATGTAAGATCGCATGCGGAGGTGGCCATTGCGTCGTGAGAGATTAGCATGTCAATGTAAGATCGCATGCGGTGGTGGCCATTGTAATGTGAGAGATTAGCATGTCAGTAAGCATGTAAGATCGCAGCGCCACCGCCACATGGAGGATATGATCGACAGCGGCTGTGTGACATTGAACCTGTTTAATGTAAAATCGGAGAGTCGAAAATAACCACTAACATCAGAAGGTAGGATGGAAACATCACAGCCAGTTATGACTTAATCTGGTTAATAACGTCCTTCCAATGATTGCTCAGTTTGTACCCATCTTCTCGGTTGAAATTGTGTCTCTGTCTATATATCTGGATGGCTTCATGAACGAATCTTTGTTGATAGCCAGTGGGTTTGCAGAGTACCTTCGTCTTAGAGAAATCAATTTCGTGTGAGCCCACCGCATTACAACAATGATCATCCACGGCCGAGGTATTGGTCCTACCGTGTTTCAGATCTGCCTTATGTTCACGAACACGGTCCGAGACATATCGCTTAGTTTCCCTAATGTAACTACTGCTGCAGACACAGCTTGGTTTGTATTCGCTGAGGAATTGCATGTCAGGGGTCACATCCTACCCCCTTTTTTCTCCTGATGACGATTGCTTGTGTTTCGATCGAAGCGTCGTAGTTCTACCGAAAGACCCAAAGAAAATGAATTCCTGCAGTCACAAAAACTTTAAGTCAAGATAGAAACTAATCGGTTATGGGACAAAATAAAGTGGGATTAAATTCCTATAATATGTCACCTGTTCGACTGCGTTCAGTCGGCGTTTGAACCTAGCAGACACCAGACACACCTTTTAAAGGTACGCAACTTAATTATTTAATGCAGCCGGCGGTGGACTATCTGTTTGCTTAAACACTTTAATATTATTAATCCTTGAGCGTTTCTGCGTGGATTGAATATCGGCCGTTCTATAGCATTCGGGGGGGGGGGGGGGTCAAGATTTGACAGATTTTTGCGTACCTACTAAATGGATGGCCCCTTACATTTCTGTTCGCTGTAGTCAGTGTGGTGTTGCAGGTCTCCCTTTACAAAAACGGTGATAGTAAATCAACGTGGGATCTCTCATTGGTTTCCTGAACAAGACACTGAATTGGAGCAATGTGGAGATGGGTGCTGATTTTTGAACACTCTTGCACGGATGAGACCGGAATGTGTTGACACACTGTAACTCCGACCATTGCCTGTGACCAACTCTCCCAGAATGCACTCGGATCTCATCGGATCTCAAATGATAAGCCGGATTTTGAACCTTGCCACTGGATTGGTAACCCCCCATCGATATATATCTAAATGAACTCAGGCCTCCCGTAATGCACGTTATTTCTGTGCGGCCACCCCCACTCTGAATCTCTCCCCTTTCCCCCACCCACTGAAAACAGACACTGCTCCGTGCAGATTCGAGGCCCTGATGTAGCTTCTTTCTCCCCTATCCTCTTCTTTCCTGACCCCTTGCTCCCATTTTTCTATTCCCTTTCCATCCTCTTACCCCTTTGTTTCCCATAATTTATCCTCTCTCGTTCCTTTCTCTGTGCCCGTCCATTACATCCTTGACTCTACTCCACTTCCTGCAGTGTGTCACAGGTACCAACGTTGGTAGTGCTTAACAGCAGCTGTTATAGACAGCAAGACTCCACTGCCAGTAGAGGGCTAAGAAAGTCAAGTCCATTGTCGTGCATGTGCTCCAACATTCGTGCTTGCCCGCCTTCACCAACACACACTCACCGGCATTGTGAAGCATGGTCAGATAATCCCCATGATCCGTACTGTGTGGGGAAGCTCTCTCATCCAGCAGGATTTACAAATGATATTCTTTTACTTCAGTTTCGTAACTCGGTCTTGGAGTTTATAAGCAGCGAGGGGAGCCACTTGCAAATCCGAGAAAAGCTGGTAAACCAGTCTGTTAGAGGGGCCCCCCATTCATTGCATCCGACTGCAAGGAGAAATGTGCACACATTAACAAAGCGAACACGCACGCACTGATTGTTGCCGGCACGTCGTGTAACGTTATATTTTTTAAATGGCAGCAACAATCATTTGAGCCCTCTGATTGTGGGGCGCCACGGTGGTGAGATGTTAACTACTTCACTTGGTATACAGTAGGTCGTCGGTTCGATCCTGACCCTGATGGCTGTATATTTTGAGTTTGCATGTCTTTCTCCCCGTGGTCACGTGGATTTTTCGCCAGGTCCACTTGTTTTTCCCTCCACATTTAGAACCAACATGCGTTTAGAGTATTTGGCTGTTATACATTTTCACATGAGATAAGCCGCTTCGTTGAGCTATCATTTGTGGCCAGGTTGCTTCTGAAAAGAGCTACATAGCTCAGTGGGCCTTACCTGGTAAAGTACAAATTGTTAAATCGTTAGTTTAGTGTTATTTGTGTCGTTTGGCAAGACGTCCAACGTTTTTCGCTCCACGTTCTGAGAGCGTTTTCAGCTTCCGAGCATGCGGGGCGAAACCATCGAACATCATGCCGAACGGCACGGAACGCAACCCCCGAAAAATGCGCGTGAGAGCCGGGTGGTGCAACTGCAACAATCTACGCCGCAGCGACAACAATACAACGATGCATTCATGGCGTCTAAGCGCAACCGCATCTTAGTACGCTTTATATAAGATTGAGAACTGCATTAGGGTGAAAATGGAGTCCGTGGGGTGGGAGGTCAGGGCAGAGACACCAAAAGGTTATCACCAATAACCAAGGAGAGCCCACGTTTGTTAAAATACTTGCAATGAGTGCTTTTTTTTAAAGTAGATCAGTGGCATTTTCACGAAAAAATACATACACGAGCCTGGCCATTGGCGAGTTTATACAACGATTGGCACGATAACCGTTTTGTTGTTTTCGTGAAAACATGTCAAGCATCCTCGAATGGCCAGACTAACGGGCGTAATATTTCGCGGGTGTAGCAATAAGTAGCCCATGGGCTCGCTTAAACAACGGCCACGAGCTCGCACGGACACTCGGGGGCTGCGTGAATTAGTGATGAGCGCGCGGGAGAGATGGGCACACGGACTACAACATCCCTCTCCTAATAAAGTGCTGCGGAAATAAATGATTCACGGTAAATATGAGCAAACTCCCGGAAACCAATAGCTCCGACCTGCAGTACAGCCAACCGCACGTTCTGCCAAAAAGGGGGCGAAAAATGAAAATAAATGTATATTTGTGCAGTCGACATATGATGTACTGCAAGGGCTTTCTTTCTTTATTTGTTTATTTATTTTTGCAATCTGCAGTGTTTCATAATTCATGTTTGCCGCTGATTTATAAAGCTTCTGCAAATGCTTTGAACGGATGGCCTTACATGCCGCGTGTATATCCACCAGATTCATGGCGTGACAATTCATTTGTCTTAATCAAAGAGCAAGGAGTAATACATCAGCCAGCCCTGGCCCGAGCGAGGGGCTGTAAATCCCATGGATTGGACGTTTTCGGGGAGGGAATTTCCCCACCATGGCCGGCAATGGTACCCAGGAGTCCGTGTCGTGAGAGTGTGGTGGTGGGATATTGATTTTGTGGCGTGTAGCTTGAAAACTACCCATTAGCGATTATCCCCATTGCAAACACTAACGGACGTAAATTTATGGAGGAAGCTCTTACGCAGGTGTCGCGAGGTTAAGTTGCGCTCAGGAGAGAGGGTTCTTGTGGAGGGACACTCTTAATTATTTTGGATGCTTTGTTTTGTTCCAGTGTTTTTTTTGATTTTCCCGATTTAAATACGTGCCACTTAGAGGCGAGCGTAAATTGTGTTAGTCATACCACAGGCGTCGAGTCATATTTCATTGTAATATGTGCAGCAGACTGCATGTCATTGCACAATTAGTGAATGTCCCATTTATTACGATATATATAATATACCTGTTCAGCCCGATTCAATATTTTGTCCGAGAAAATATTATATATTGATTTGTGTTTTTGTTGTCAATAATGAAAGAAAATTAATCAGGATAATGAATAGCTTTTTTTTTACAAGCCACAATTTTGGTCTGCGGAATAGTTAGCTCATCCCACGCCTGAGCTGGTGGTGAGATTGTGTTCATTAGGCTGGCGACGATGCATAGATTCAGAGATTATAATGATTCTGTCGCTCGCGATACGAGTGTCGGATCAAGCTTGCGAAAACTGATCATTTACAGCTCGTGGAAATGATACGCAAATTATGTTTTACATTAAAAGCTCATGGGACAAATGAAACCGCACAAAGAGACAGAACAAAAAGAGAAACAATACAAACGAGACAGTAAATGTCAGACGATAAAACTAACGATCGATTCTGGAGTCAAAATTGCACACCTTGAATAGTGACAAATCGCCAAATTGCTGGAAGGGGTAAAACGTGACTTGTGTAGAATTTTCCTTGATCTCTTGGACGTGGACGTGGTGAATTTACCAAATAATAGAGTGAAGCACTGGCCCCATTGTGATCATGTTTGTGCACAAGTTCTCCACCAAACACTCGCATGCGCGTGTGCGTGAGCACGCACCTGTGCACTATTGCTCAAGTGCATCGAAACATCCTTTTGCTCGCTTGCTCGCTCCCACAAACAAGCGCCCGCAGCAGGAAGCCGCCGCTGCCCATGCCAGCTTTCGCTTGCACAGGAAGACAAATACAAATAGCCCCCCCCCCCCCATAGCCTTAACAGACTGTTGTGTGCCGCAACGGTACACAAAGGGATGGGTGGCCAGCACCACGCCTCGAGTGGCGATGTTAACATTGCACCAGGTACTCATTTGAGGCTGGGGAGGCCCAGTACCAGTGCAGATAATCGTCACTGGTGTTGGTGGCCGTGAGTGGGAATCGAACTCTGGTCGCCAGGTTCCTAGCGCAGCGCGCTAACAGCTGCACCACCGCTCCCCACACGCATGTAAACACACACGCGAACGTAGCATGATGAAATCACTTTTAGTGTTTCATCTCGTCGAATCTCGGAAGCTAAGTAAGGTTGAGCCCGATGAGTACTGTACTTAAGCTTTCTCTGGGGAATACCAGAATAGGGTTGAGTTGCGATGTGGATATGAGGTGACAGTAGAGCAAGGAATTGTTGAATCTATCTGTGTGGAGTTTTGAGTGTGCGTGGTTTTTCTCCGGGTACTCCCGATTTCATCCCACATGAAAAAAACTCGTAACTCTCATGAAATTGTCCAACCATCCTCATGCAAGAACCTCCAGCAAGAGAGCCTTGAGATTCAGTGACACTTATTTGGTTAAATAAATGGCATTATTACACAATAATAATGCCCTTTTGGGTGGCATCCTAACCACTGCGCTACCCAACTTCGAATCCTGGCCACGGCTAACATCAGGTGATGAGTGATATCTGAACCGGTCCTGGGAACCCCCCCCCGCAACCCCTTTCACCAAACCACACTGACTAGCGTGGTGAAGTATGGGTCAAATAAACTCATCCCCATTACCGACATCCAACCCCCTTCAACCCACACTGACTAGCGTGGCGAAGGATGGTCAAACTAACCCCCATGACCAACATTTATCAGCGGGATTGGCAAAGCGCTGTAAATTAAAAAAAACGAAACCCATGATAAACTTTACATGTGCGTGCGAACAACTCAAATTGCCCAGTATCTCCATCATCATCGCTTGTTTTTGTTGAATTTCTTTCGGTCGGTCGGTTGGTTTTGTGAGCGGATCAGCATTACAGACGGCGCGGAACAATGCCTTGCCACACGCGGCTCGTAAACACAGCATTGTGGGCCCTCGGTAGTGGCGCTAATAACAGCCGTCTCGCGAGTAGTTTTCATTGCAACAACGTAGCACGCAGCATTTATCCCTCGCCTTTTTTCCGGCACGCGTAACGAAGCGTGTGGCGCCAGCACGGAGGGTCACTGCTTGCCCTTCGTTCTGTAATCTCTCGCCGCGCTCGCCAATTACGGGATGAGTGGAGTAATTCACCCGCCGCGTCGTTGCGGAGTTTTACGGTGGAAAAAATTAACACGCTAAACGCTTAATTTGTATTTTTTTTGTTGCAGAATTGCACTTTCCGCAGCAACGGGCGTTATTTTAACGTCGCAGAGACGAGATAAATTTGCCATCAAAATCACCGGCGATATTTTTTTTTTAGTCCATTAAAGGTTTCACTTTTCATTTTATTTTTTTACATCATCAACGCGGGCCATTTAACATACGAATATAATAAATGCGTCATTACACGAGCCGGTCTTGACAATGATTAATTCTCATTTCCCAGCACGCCACCGAGTGAGTAAAATAACAAGCCCTTGGTGGCCTCGCTTTGCTCTCTATGGTTGTTAGTAATGAGGAGAATTAAATCCGTGAAATGCATTTTTTTTAACTGGCGGTGAGGATTACCTTGCGGCTTGTTTACTTTAATCACCTCTTTGGATTCGTTGTTATCGTCGTCAGCCATGATCAACTAGCCACTGCTGGATGACGGCCTCCTCCGAGCGGACCACCTCCAACGTTCCTGCGATGCAGTAACAATCCACTGCCTCTGCACACTGCATCTCTCCCCGGATTGATGTGATCTCTCTCTCTTAGATGTGTTCCATCTTTAGGCTTGTGTTCCATCATCGCCCTCGACCATTATCCAGTTTTTCTCCGAGCGACGCGTGCCGCCCAAGCCAAGATTCCGCGTCGAACCACCCTTTAGCCTCCGATCCACGTGCATTAATTCCAAGTGTCCACCGCTCCACACTTCTTTGACCACTTTTCAGTTTTTGTTCCATTTTCATCCTTAACGGTGATGTTTATGATCTGTACGTTATAGCAAGTAATACACATTCATGATATACTGTATATGTATATTTAAAAAAAAACTCCTGTTGGAAAGCTTTATAGAATCCATGAATATCGACGTTCTACTTCGGGCACATTGATATGTAATTATCAAGGTCAGTTCTCTCCTCACCGTGTTAGACCGCGTTTATACCGTACAATATTATTATTATACCGTACTAGACCGTGCTGATTTTAAGGACGCAGGTGAAGTGTCGCTCATTCCTGTCTCTCCGGCTTTGTCGCACGCACAACAGAAGCACGTGCATGTGCCGCACATTTGCTTTGCCCGGTTAGCCGAGTGAGCGCCGGTTAGACGAGCGTTCCGTTTTTCACTCTCCTCGTCGCAGTCGCACTCTGGTGATGAACGTAACTCTACGTCCTGCCAAAGCGGCGCGCTTCCCGTCGCCATGCAGTGAAACCCGAAAAGGTTTTTATTTATGTTTTGTTGTTTTTCCAAGGTACGACAGTTATGTATATACATTGTAATTCAATACAACTTGGATTTACAATTTTAATTCCTCATTTGCAAGGGGATCCTGGATGAAAACGAGACAACATTGGACGCAGCCGTTGCACACAAAAACTCATAAATAAAGAAAACAATCGGACCACTCTAGTCGTGACGAACACTGCCTTGTCCACGTGCACTGTATAGCCTTGTGTCAATCCACTGCTGGATGATGGCCTCACCATGCCGTACGGGTCCTCGTGGTTATTTGACCTTACTTCACCATGCTGGTCTGCGTGGGTTTGTGAAGCCGCGGAGCATAGATTGTGTTACATAGGGGTGCAGTACACCAATGGGTTTTGTTACACAGCCCTCTGCTGCCCTTAATGTAGCCCCAATACGGCCGTCTCACATTTTGTTTACACGTATATATAAAATAATCTCACTTTTTGGACAACGGCCCATTTATACTTTGTTGCTGTTGCCCAAACCCTGAGCTGAAGTAGTTTTATGTTATCAGACAATGTTCATAAGGAAAGGTGGTCACCGTCATTAGCCATGGTTAATCCACTGCTGGATGAAGGCCACTACTTCTTCTTCTTACTGTTTTTAACGATGTCTCTATCCTTGCACGTGTTCTCTAATCTACGGGTTCCTCATTCTCCCTCGCAGTGTAATTCCAAGCAATCATCCCCCCCTCTCTTTGCTTCCTTGTACACTTATCAGTTTTTGTACCATTTGTTTTGCTATTCATCGTGTTTTTGATCAATGTCATAGCAGGTAATATGGATTCATTATCATGCTACTCCTAAAATAACACTGGTCAACACACTTTTTCTGGCATAAGGTATTCCAACGGTTTTAAGGTAATTTTGGGGTGCTGATTCCAAATCTGGCATCAGTTTTTGTCTATCACATCAGGTTTTTGAAATATCAATTATTGCATTTTCAATAAAAACTGCAGAAGAAAAATATTAAATAAATGTGGATATCTACATAAAATTATATTATAAACACACTATCCTAAAAATACAGCACCATATTTTAACACTAAAGCAGTCACTGACTCGCAACAACTTGCAATCATAAGTGACAGAGTTAATTTCGGGTAAAAGCAATGAAAATGGGGTATGCCGATAGCATAAAAATGAGATGTGATAGAGCAAATCTGAGATCAGATTTGGAATCAGCACCCTGAAATTAGTCTAAAGCAGCTGCAAAAGTCCAGGCCAGAATTTTTTTTTTTGACCAGTGTAATATATGCATCGAGTGTCCAGACTGACTGCTGGCTGAGCTACTTTCCATCCCAACAATAACTCTATTTATGGCTGTGGGCCGTTGGCCACTGAAACTAGCTGGGTAACTGGCTAAACGGAATTTTCCATGTTACAGATACACATTGCATTGAATTGAAATGGTGGAAGATGTTCGGAAAACGCATCGCGGATAGCGTTACCGAGGCGGGATTAACGGACACAGAAGCCTGACCACGGTTCATTTGAATTGGCAAACCTTTTCAATTTATGTTCCTATTAATGTAATTCTTTCACCAGAATAGTCTTTAAATCCCGGAGAATAAATATAGAAATACTCAAAATAATGATGATCTTGCCATTGTATTACTACATAAAACAGCAGATTGCTTTTTGTGCTCCAAGTACAGAAATATGAGAAGAGTGAACACGACATCTGTCTCTAATTTTCCGTTGCATAGCAATCGGTTCTCTTACCAGTTGTTTTGTTAAATTTATCCTTACGAGGACAAATGGATGGTTGGAAAGCGCTACAGAAGCCATGCATATTCATTACTTTTCTTCCTTATTAATATTGTTATCTTTTGAGGACACAGCAGTTTTCCCCCCATTTTAAATAGCATTAATTATTTTCGGCCTTGTTAGGTTTGTTTTGTTATGTCTACCTGCCGCTACGTTTTGATAAAAAAAAATATCTGGTGGTTATTGAGCCTTGGTGGCTTGTTCGTGCACTTTTATCCTCCATAAAAGAGGTTTTGCTTGCGTTAGATTGCTTAAATATAAATGTGTTGTTAAACCCGCCACCAATTAGAAAGGTTTTCCGTGTAAACAAAATGTGCGGATTCGTTACTAGTTCAGAACACTGCTGGAGAGTAAACCCACAGCATTTACAATGCGAGTACGACGTTTCGCCGGTAATTACAACCAAACCTCATCAATATTAGTCACGAAAGCCGATGTGTAAAAGTGATTTTTTTTATCCTCGTTTTGATTATAACTTATTAAAAGGGCACAGGTGAAGCATCACTCGTGGGTGGCAGCGTAGGTGCTGTCCAGCGGAATAAACAGAATTAAGTGCTGGACCCAACTTTATTTTAATTTAGTTTTTTTCCCGCTGGGAGCAAAGTGATCTGAATGTAGTCAAGTGTTTTTTTTTGTCAGTCCCTATGCAGGACCCTCTGAGCTTGGGCGACAAATGTAATTCTACTTTCTACCAAATCAGTTGCGCTTTCCCATTATCGTGCAATGGAATTACTTGATTATCGATGTTGTTTTCGAGGTAGCTTTTTTTAATTTGGATACAATCAGTGCTTATTTTCAGACAACAGCCCCAAACATCGTTCCGAGAATTAATTCGGCAGGCCAGCCACATCCATCTCGTTTTCGTCCATGATAAATCACACTAGATACAACAATAACGGTGAATCCATGCATCACACTTTTTTTTTTAAACCTGTTTATAGGATTTTGAATATTTGATGTAATTATGTGTGATCAATTAGCTCGGTTGGCTACATAAGGTGCGAAAGAAGTTCAAAATACGTACATTATTATGGATGGGCCTGTGTTGTACTCTTGAGCAGGGGTCCCCCAACCCCCGGGCCACGGACCGGTACCGGTGCGTGGCCTGTTAGGAACCGGGCCGCACAGCAGCAGGAGGTGAGAGCGGTGAGTCCGCACGTGGCCCGCCCCCATTGTTGTTTATTCACCACTTCCATCCGCGCCTCTTTCCCGCACTGCGCACTCGTCTCAGTCACAGTTTTGGTAAGCCCACAAGCTCTAACCCCTAGTAGCCAAAATGAGTAAAAAACAAACGTCGCTGGAGAGCTTCTTTGAAAAGGGGGAAAGACCCAATGATGACCCCCCCCCCCCCGGTCCGTGAAAAAATTGTCTTCCACGAAACCGGTCCCTGGTGCCAAAAAGGTTGGGGACTGCTGCTCTAGAGGTAGTGCCTCATTCCAATGAGCCCTGGGTACAACACAACGCAACTTGGATGTATCCAGCATACACATTCAGCCTCATCTCAAGATGTTCTCTGCAGTCACTTGAGATTCACATTGTGATCATCAGCCGTGTTCCCTCCACTGTTTGATGAAGGCCTCCCACAATCTGTGTCGCTCCTGCACATGAGCTCGATCTAATTGCTCCATCTCCACGGTAATCGTCATCTCGTGTTCCCTCCTTTGGCTTCCATTGCCTTACCAGACTCATCCATTGGCCTTCAATCTTTTTTTTCCCACCGTGGTGCATCCTGCCCAAGCCCTTACTTTCCTTAACAGTCAAATTTTTTTTTGCATTTGACTGCAAGTATTGCGGTTAATGTAAACATGATTCCGTGCAAAATGTGTCAGTTTTGTTGCCAGAAAAAAGGGGAAAACCCATATTAGTATATTTTGGTACTGGCAAAGGAGGTCCCATGATGTAGCTGCTCATCCCGAGCTCTCATTACTCTGATAATGCGTTGTCTTGAATTGTGCGCCTGTTGGCGTCATCTGGTCGAACACCATATGAGACCAGGCTCTAAAGAAAGCTGTCTCTGGTGTGGACCAATCAGTTTCAAGGACAATGCATAAATTATCAGAGTATTGTTTTTTGTTTGCATTTGACTGCAAGTATTGTGGTTAATGTAAACATGATTCCTTGCAAAAGGTGTCAGTTTTGTTGCCAGAAAAAAGGGGAAAACCCCTATTAATATATTTTGGTACTGGCAAAGGAGGTCCCATGATGAAGTCAATAGTCACCTTCGTCATCATCATCTATCCTGGCCTCTTACCCACGGTGGCGAGATGTTAACCACCTCGCCGGGTATACAGGAGGTCGTGGGTTCGATCCCGACCCTGACGCTTGTGTATTTGGAGTTTGCGTGTTCTCCCTGTGGTCGCGTGAATTTTTCCCCGGGTCCTCCGGTTTTTCCCTCCACAATTGAAATCAACATGCATTTAGATTATTTGGCTGCTATACATTTCCACGTGATAAGCTGCTTCGTTGAGCTATAATTTGTGACCAGGTTCTGAAAAGAGCTATATAGCTCAGTGGGCCTTACCTTGTAAAATACAAATAATTTAGTTAAAAATAGTTTTACCTTTTGAGTTGGTAATAGGACAGCTTTAAGTGTAAAATAATTTTTCCAACCATTCTTAATCCACCAGTTGATGACGGTGGCCTCATGCCATGTCAGTCATGGTGTTTTTTTGGACCATACTTCCCCATTGCGGTCAATGTAGATTGGTGAATGGCAGGGGAGGACAATTCCGATTCTGATATCACTCGACACTGACATTAGCTGTGGACGGGAATTGAATTCCAACTGATGGGTTCACAGCGCAGCGCTCTGAAAACTGTGTAACTCCCCGCTGTGTAAAATATCATATAGCAAAATCTACTGCGTTAAAATGTTGACATTTACAGAACTTTGCGATCTTTATATGAAAGGCAGTATACAAAACATTACTATTATTATTTTGTCCGTTTGCGTCTCCAAAATCATGAGCACAGAACATAATACAACGACACGTGTTCATGAATAATTATTCTGCGTTGGCTATCGGTTCGCTTTAAAAGTGATTATCTGAACGAATAAAAAAAAACACAAACAAAATTTTTTATCACGCCGTCATCCAGGCAAGCCCGTAATGAGTGTGCGCGAAATGAGAGCGGGGGAAACACATGAGACGCGGTGCATCTGTCCTCGGCGATGGTGAATACCGGCGGAATCCGCCCACTACGAGACTGAAACTCCGTCGAGCGTAGACGGAAGCCAGGTAAATGGCGGAAGCTGATGAGAGGCAGCCGTATGCGCACCAGATCGTAGCGGAAACGCCGGCAAGCCTCTTAGCCGCCTCGTCGTATTCGCGGAGCGCTCCTGCCGACTTGGACGACGCCAGAGTTCGGCGCATCTGCCATTGGGCTCGTGATGGCCTCGCGTGAAGTTAATAAAACGGCAATAAAAACAAATCCACGCACAAAGGACGAGCGCGCCCTGTCGACACGCGTGCTCGCATTGTTGCGCCCTTCCCCAATGTGGCTCTTTCATTTCACCTGCTTTTAAATCAGGCGCGGGCGGCTGTAAATTTGCTAAACAGTTTCACCGATTTGGCGAGGGGGGGGGGAGGCAGTGGAAGCGGGTGGACAATGAGCGATGGGTTGTGTGGGCCCGTTGCTCCATGGGTGTATTGAGAGCTCGCGGGGCATTTGTCACCGAGTTGTCTGCGGTGACAAGGAGTGCTAGTTGGGCAGGATTTATCGCGGGGGAAACAATAGCGCTATGAAGCATTTACAAGCCGGTGATGCTGACAGTAGAAGTAGCAGCAGCCTTCTTCCTTTTTTTTTGGCACCAGAGAAAGTCACGGCACTTTTTTGCTCGTGGCCAATTAAATTGAAAGAAAAAAAAACCTACAGTAATAAAAAATACAAAAGTAAGAAGAATCTGGTATCAGGATAACAAAAAATCCCAGCCTTCATCTGAGAGAGACACGCAGCACTTTGAGCGCGTGCGTGCACAGTGTATCAAAACATCTCACTTGTATATCATCATGGGGATATGTTTGCTTTTCAGTGTCATGGAGCATGGCCGCTGTTGTGAAATGGCAAGGGACTCCATCTCAGGGCCTCTTTGCAGCCGTTGGCTCTGTCCGCTATTGTTCTGGCTTTTAAGAGCACGCACGCACACGTACACACACACGCACGCACGGCAAGATACACGAACTGCAAGCTTAACCACCGTGCAGTATTGACCCTTCCTTTCAAAAGTTTATTCATGCATCACATTTTTTTTTCACTACTAAGTTTCTAAATCTTTTGCACACAACCTTAGAGTTTCCTGAAGGTGAACCAAGAGTTGGAAGTTTCCTTTTTTCGTCCCACAAAACATTTCCAGTCAACGCACCGGTAAGTGCGGCACGCATCTTGTGTCGTTCTGCTCGTTGAGGCCAACAGGAAATCCTGAATTGAGACCAGACGACACACGTACACGCGTTCCACATGAACAGAAAGTGGTGGTGGAAAGTAGCCTTCCGTTTCCACGTTGGTACCCGCAGGAAGACGGTCACTGCACATCGCGCGGTGCTTTCAGATGTGCTTCTGCGGCCATCTGGAACGCTCTTCCTTCTGATATTTGGAAGCCACTGGAGCTATGCACTTTTAAATCGAGATTGAAAAACCATTTCAGTATAACTGCTTTTTGTGTTTAGTTTGTTGTCATTTGCTCGCATCTCCGATCAGCATGGTTGGCTATGTACCGTGCGAAAGACGTTCAGCATACATACATACAACATACAAAACATTTGTAAAAATAAAATATTCCATTGCTTCTTCTGTGGACGCTTCAGTGGTGTGCATGCATCTGTACGAGATGTGTATAATTAAGTATGTTTCAGGCATGACAAATATTTTGTATTAAACTTTAGGTTACTGAATACCATTGTTACTAAACATTGTATTTATGTATTACATCTCATCGAAGATAGTACTCACATTGTATTGTGCCTCATCGAGTCATCCTAAGGCACAATAACATTTTATGGCTCTATATTAGTTTCACTTTTTTTTCTCTCCACAAAATGCCTGGCACAATTTTTTGCAGAAGTAAAATAAAACAAGCCAATGTTAATGCTCGTCTATCCCACACACCTGTTTAACTGGCACCGAATTCATGCAGCATGAAAATCGGATGCGCGTCTGACCGCTCGTTACAAATGCTAATGCGCCGGCGTTTAATTTTATGCAGTTTGCCCAACCGCACTGTGCATTGTCCTTTTTGTCCTGTATTCTGCTCTAATAAGGCTGTCTTGCTCAGTTAATTGAGTTTTCTGAAGAATTTGAATCATTCCTTCCCTGGGGGTGGCCGTTTGGAAAGATTCCTCTGTACGCTCAAAGTGTTCCACTCTGGTCAGCCCCTCGAGCTAATTAATGTAATAGGGAGCGTCAGGCCGGGCTTTGCAAGGGCGATTGTTGGGAAGCGTTCAGAACAAATGGCCATTAGTTGTCCTTAAGACTGGCTTCCACTGCGGCAAGGTTAATCTGTGGGGTAATTCTGCAAAGGAGGTTAAAGGAAGGAGAATTGGGCATGAACTGGATGGGGGAGGCTCCGTGTCAAATAATATGGGCTAATATGGGCGGTAGGGACGCTGCTACCGTGCTGTAATGGTTAGCACTGTGGACTTTTAATCCAGAGGTCGCCGTTTGGATTCGATCTCCCGGCGTAGCAGTTGAAACAGTGCACACGTTTCTTCTTCTTGGTTCTTTCGGTAAAGTCACGTAGAATGGAAATAATAAACTAATAAAAATAAAACATAATAAAATAATTCTCACGACGTTTCGGCCACAACAACAGAGTCAGACTCTGTCTTCTCGACAGACCTGTTCTACACCTGAGGACGGCTGCTTGCGTTGTGGCCGAAACGTCGTGAGAATTATTTTATTATGTTTTATTTTTATTATTTTATTATTTCCATTCTACGTGACTTTACCGAAAGAACCAAGAAGATGAATCCCTGCAGTCACGAAAGCTTTAAATCGAAAAGTGCACACGTTTCTTAAACGTCCTCTTCCGGCAGTGTAAATGGGTGCACCACAGTCGATCGGCATTTCGCATGTAGTGGGGTAAAGTGTGGGTACTCCCACCTCTAGCCAAGATGTCTAGCCAGCATGGAAGAGTAGGCCAAGTACCCTCCAGAGTTGCGGCGAATGGGCTCGCACGCCGCACCATGAATCTGATCAACCCACTTCGATTCCTGGCCACGACTGACATCAGCAATGAGTGAGATCTGAACCGGTCCTGTGCCCCCACATTTCACCGATCCACGCCGACCCAGCGTGGTGAAGTATGAGCAAGCAACCGCCAGACCTGACACGGTCTTCATCCGGCAGTGGTGGCTTTTAACAAGCAGCTCTTTTATGGCACACTGGTTTCGTGCTTGCTGGCAATCGTCACCGAAGTGTGACCCGGCTACGTCACCATTGTGCTCTTTCTTTGCGAGAAGGTGTAAAACAGAACAGCAGTGATTTCACATGAAGAGCGGAGCCCCGTTAAAAGAGGACTGGAGCAGCCTTAAAGACTTGTTCAACAAGCGGACATCCTTGTGGTCAGACCGCACTGTAGCGTTTTTGTTTACTGAGACACGTCGAGCACAAAGGAAGGGAGCATTTGTAAAAATGCAGCATCAGGCCGATAAGGCTTCTTTTTTAAAAGTTCCGTGCAATAAGTCCGATGTACAAACAACATGTTAATTTGCACCCTTGTTTGTGATTTTAAAGACATTTGACAAATGTTTACTTCCTATATTATTGCTGACATTAACATTTTTTCATTTATTTCCCATCCACTGCTTGATGAAATCCTTGCGATTCCATAATCCATCTTGTGTCAATTAGGGGGCATGTTTGGCCAAACCTCACCACACTGTTCATTGCGGGTTGTGGAAAAGGGGTAGGGGTCAGGATTGAATCAGATTAGTTTATTTAGATTTGTTACACGCATGGTGATGTTTAGCCAGTTGCCCGGATATTTTAAAAAGGGGAGCACAGCAGCAATAAAACAAGAGACAATAATGAGATATCACTCATTGGTGACATTCGCCGGAACCAGGAATCAAACTCAGGTGGCAAGACACCGCTGCAGCTCATGATTGTCACTTATATTTATCTGTTACAGTAGTTTAACTAGCGTAACATTATTTTTTTTTTATAAACGTATTAAATAAGGTGGAGTGGTGGTATAGTGGCGAGCACACCTGTACTATGAACTTGGTAACCTCAGTTTGATTCCTGAACATGCCAAACATCGGTGATGTTGAGTGATATCTGAACCGTTCCATACTCCCGCGTGGACCACCATCCCTCCGCTTCCATTTTCACTCACCTGCACCACAGCTGACTTTGGCATGTAGAGTCCTTCGTCCAGCAGTGGATTGACAGAGGTTCTGCAATTTGCGTTAGTATTTACTGTCCTTAAAAATAACCGTAGTCAGTAGAATAAAAAATAAACCAAAACATACCGGGGGCAATCGCTCTATTTAAAAAAAAAAGCAGCTTTGTTGCATTTACGTTGTGACATTTTAAAATATCGAACCAGAATCAATACTTGCTGAGAAGTTACGCACGGCACTCATGCGCGATGATCCTGCGGTTCACTCAATGTGTCCCTCGTGACCGATGGTGCGGTGCTTGAGCTCGCCTCGCCATCACGCCGCCGCATGGCCCTTGGCTTGCTGTCTCCACCTATTGTCTTCATCTTTAACACAAACGTGCACAATCGCGGCTCGTTTGCGGATGGAATTTAGCGTGCGCCTGTCGTGAATGTGCGTTTAGAAAAAAAAAATAAACGGGTATGAATTTTTACAATAAATGTTTGGGCTCTTTGTCAGTCCGCTAACAGATTAAGGCCACCGCCCTCCCAATGCCATGGGAGCTGTTTGGCCAGATTTCAACACACTGGTTAGTGGTGTGGGTTGGTGAAGGAGGCCCTCAGGATTGGTACAGGTGTCATTCACCACCGATGTCAGCCGTGGATGAATCCATCGTTCATCGCACAATCCACAAACCACTGCTTATTCTTTGTGACCCTATATCAATTATATAAACAGTATTTAGATAATTTAGCATTTTCTTCTCATTGTAAACCTAGGGTAAGTCATTTGAATTACAGACATGCATTTATGTAGATATTTACACAGCATATACAAAAAACATTGGCGACCACGCATTGATTTTGCAGCACAGGATCATGTATACACACTGGGGGGAGGGGTGGGTGGTAGTTATGAAGTGTATCGGTGGTGCAACTGCACCAGGTATCATGGACTTGACGGGCCCAGGTGCTGGTATATGAAGGATGGGGAGAATCGGATATGGGAACTCCACTTTATTTCTTACACCAAGGCCCATGTCATCAATGTTATGCCACTGTAAATACAAAAACCCCCGTATAGACTTACAGACTGTTGGGGCAAGTGCTGTTCGCGAGCACCTATGAAGGCCGGCTTTGTCTCCCTAGTGGTGACGTTTACACACTGCACTAGGTACTCATTTGAGGCTGAGTCGACTTAGGGGAGGCCCAGAACCGGTTCAGATAATCATCACTGGTGTTGGCCATGAGTAGGAAACGAACTCGGTTTGTTGGGTTCGTGGCGCAGTGCGCAAACCACTACACCACCGCTCACTGCATACACACACACTTACAAGCGAAGGCACACGCATATGCACTTACCCACCAGAGGAGGCAAGAGCGGCATCTCATCCAAAATGTTATTTTCTTTTTTGTATGACATAGACCATTAAAACAATTATGTAAAATTGCACAACTGCACATTGTTGACGTAAACATCATTACAAAAACCTTAAGTATAATATTAAGAAGTCTGAATGTACATGCTAGCAGGATTGCTTTTTCGAAATTATTTTCCCCATCCGAAATCTTGATGTAGGTGCACCGCCGCGTTCAGAGGCTGGCATGGGGGGGACACCCCCCCTCCCCCACCGATCCTACAGACAGGATCACCACCGATCTGACAGACAGCTTCATCACTGCGTAGGTTTTGGCGGTTGTGCTGTGTACAGCCTCTTCGAGATGTTTTTGGCTTGTACCGTGTGTTGTTCGGCAGCATGTCCAATGTTTGGCTCCACGTGCTGGGAGCTTATTCAGAAGGTGTTGCCGTTTTGTGAGGTCGAAAGAAGTTCAATATACATACATACAGGTCACTTGTCTGTGTGATTTGGTGGGTACGTCCGGGGTGTCCTTGTGAACTCACGATCGCACACGGACTGTGCTCACACCCATACTCAATCACACACACACAATCATGATCGCACAAGTCAAAATCACACACGGACATGCTCGCTCACACATTCATGATCAGACACACAATCACTATAACACACGATCACACTCACAATTTCATGATAACTCACAGTCGCACAAAAAATGACGATGCCCGCAATCGCACGCATATACGCTCGCACAATCGACGATCACACACAATCTCAATCGCACATAGATGCTCACCAACAATCACGCGATTTTGCTCAGCCGCTCGGCTCCATCATGCTCCTCCACCGCCACGGCGTCGATTCACCTCGACATTCGGGCGAGGGGGGGCGGGGGAGAAGGGTCGTGGAGCAGGGGGGGGGGGGGGCGGCGGTGGTGGTGGCAAACCCTAACAAAACCTTTTGGTAACGGTTAGATAATTTGTCTGGTGTCTCACCTCCCCCCCCCTCCTCCTCCCCCCGCCATCACAGTCCCGCCGGTTCCAGGCATTTGGGAAACTCTGGGGAAGGTTGGGAGGGGGGGGGTCCGTTCTTGCTAACCCCTCCCCCCCCGCGGGTTCGACGCCACTGGCACTACGGCTGTAGCGGTCTCCCCGTGGGTGTGAGGTCCCTGAGCCCCGCGCTCGCGACCCTTTGTGTGCAGCGCCATTATTACAAAGGTCTCGGCTGTGAATGTGCGGCCCTGCATTGTGTCAATGCTGGCTGATGTATGGCCTCCAGGTGGTGCCGAGACCCCTAGGCTTGCACGGCAACAAAGGCTTAATTTTTCACGTAACATTTTAATGTTCCCCCCATAATTGGATTCTTATGCGGGGCCAAGATGAAGATCTTGGGCACTTCGCCTTGGGCTGTACATGCAGTCGGTCATATTAACTCAACGTCGCACTTTATGTATGTATCTCTGGCTAAACTTTGACTAAAGCCAAAACAATTAGCCCCAGAAGGGAACGGAGACCGTGTGCGATGTTTCTGGAGTTCCCCCCCCCCCCCTTTTCCTTTACCTTAATTGCTCATCTGGCTATATGCAAAGACTATTCCGCAGTCACGGCTGTGGCAGCGTGCCTTGTTAGGAATGACGCATTTCTTTTCTTTATGCTAACCAAGCTCGATTGCTCAGCCCGTACCAGAGGCTCGTCCCTAAATCTGGATTTTATGAATCATGCATTTCACTATTTCTCCTTTAATAGGGCTGCTGGTGATAATGGTGGCTGGGGAACGAGGAAGGGGGGGGGGGGGTGAGAGTGCTATGGGTCTGCAGCGTGGGTTTGGCGCGGCGTGATCGGAGAAGCAGGTGTCTCTCCCCAGTTCACAAACAAATCGGGCGTTCTGAGACGGCAATTTTGAAACGCCGCTGACCCAAACAGGCGCGCTGACGGGGGCGTCTTGCGCCTGGTAATGATGACGTACGACTCGAACAGTCTCATCTGGCCGGCTCGGCCGCGCTGTAATTGCATTACGGCCCCTCCACCCCAAATTGATGCAGCTTGTCAGCCTCGTGGCCCTGCTGATGAGATCGCAATTTTTTTTTTTAAAGCAAGAACGTTGGAGATTCGCGAGAGAGAACAAATAAATGTGGTCTCATATTTAGTTTTTTTTGCGTGGTCCATCCACGCGGGGGGTGGGCGGTCTGACCGCGGCATGGCTCTCAAACGCGACGCATTTTTGTGACGAAGGCGCCCTGCCTGAAAAGACTCTCACTTCCACCCTTTGTTGCCGCAGTCCTGGCGAAAATGATTTATGATGCGTTTCCCAGACAACACGGCTCCCATATGAGCTGGCTGATTGATGTTAAAGAGATCGAGCTGTACCTATCACAGATAAGACTAAAATTGTCATTTGATTCGAGCCGTATTGACGAATGGGTTTGTGTGGAGAACAGAATTTGCTTGAGAGCAATCGATTCCATTTCAATCTAGCCCAGCTTCATTCGAGGGCTCACTTTTTTTACATCTTACGATTCCGCCGAATCGCTGTACAATAAAAAAAAAACTACCGTCGTCCGCGACTACAGCCAACCGGGCATTGCATTCGTGGCCTTTTTTTGGTGGATGCAAGGGGAACGGGGAAGGAAGAAGAAGAAAAAATCAAAACACATTTTGGGATTTAAAAATAAGAGACGGGGGAGCATTTTCTGATGGCACTGCCGGTCAAGACGCTAGCACGTGGAGTCGGGTGACGTCACAACTGCAGAGGTCACATGAAGGTTGGCAGCTCAGGGTGGTTCACTCAGAGTTCAGGCGCATGCATTAAGGGGCTGCAGCCATTCATGGCTCAGCTCTGGGGCAGTGGGTGGTGGCCTATACAACACCGGGATAGTCCACTGCCGCTCCCATAGCAGGGGGGTGACGGCGCAAATTGTTAACGGTAAATATAAGCCTATCGTTAATATTTCGTGCAAATTATTCGCAGCGGGGGGAGTAGTATTTGTCTGCTAGCCTGTGTGGCACTCTGTTTGATATCGGCAGGGATTAAATGTCTGGTAAGATTTTCTATTACTTTCAACCCCCCTTCGGAGGTGGGGTTCTGAAGCAGCTGGGGAATGGTTACTCAGATCAATTACAAGCTCTTAGGTTTGTTGTGAGCCATAACTCATGACTCTGTCGTGCGGAAGGAGGTGGGGGTGGGTGTGGGTGTTGCATGCAGCTCGGCTCAGACAGACCCAAGGCTGCACGAGTGTGGCTCTTGGCCGTGATTTTGTGTTGCCCGCTTCGTCTGCCATCTGCGGCTGAGTGAACGAGTTTAGACTCGGGATTTCGCCCCCCCCCCCCTCTACTCTGTGTTTTTTTGTCTTTGTAAGTTTGTATTCCACTGTGAAATTTTTGACCGCGTTTTTATCTCGCCAGAACGTGGGGGTTTTTTTGGGTTTAATTTCTGGGCGACAAATTCATTCTTAGCCTATGTTTAATGATAATCTATTTTGAGAGGGCATCGTATAAACTCGCAGTTTTTTTTCTTTGCCCCGCGAGTTATTGATTGAGCTGGTGCGGGCGACCGCTCTGCGCGCAGTGGTAACTCATCTTTAGCGGCTCCAAATTCTGCAACTCAATCACAGCGGAGAACTTAGTGGGGGTTTTTGTTTTACAAAGGGCGGTAAGACACAGCGAGCTAGCTAGCTAGCTCATCGTTCTTCTAAAAAGGACCCAAGACAATGACCAATGTGGGACAATCAGCGGTGAATGCAAACGCATGACAAAAGTCCTCGCGATTCCCATTCAAACCGACCTCAACAAAGTCTACATTTCGCCTTTGATTAAAAAAAAGAGAAAAGAAAAAAAAACCCCTCCTCCTCGTCCTCCTCTCCCCACCAACCCAGCCCGTCGTCAATCCGTCGAGGTCAGCTCAAGAAACTTTCAAGAAAAGGCGGCGCTGCAAGTTTTCGTGAAAACAACTCCGGGAGGGGAGGACCCACGGACCCAACTTGTGCCGGTGTGGGGTGGGGTGGGTGGGGAGTGGTGGCCGCAGCCGCCGCCGCCGCCGCAGCAGTGAAGCGTAGGAAGTGAAGTGAGCGGGCGAAGACGAAGAAGAAGGAGGAGGAGGAGGAGAAGGAGGAGGAGAAGAAGGGACAAGGGCCATGTACGACTGCATGGAGACGTTCCCGGGGCTGTCGGGGTCCCGGCAGCAGCACCTGCGGGAGCCGTGCGGCCCCGTGCCGCGTGCGTCGTGCATGATGCAGGCGCGCTCGCACCCGGCGTTCTTCAGCCCGCTGCCTTACCCCGACTGGGGGCCCGGCTCGCACGACAGAGCTCACTGTGAGTTGCTTCGGTGTTTGTGTGTGTGTGTGTTTTGTAGCGGACAAAAACCGGTGACAATTGTCTCAACCGGTCCGTGGGCCTCTCCTAGGTCGACTCGGCCACAAATGTGTTGTATCCCACCGGTGGCGGTGCGTAAAAACGGAGACAAAGGTGGCCGGGCGTGGTGTGGCGGTGCCGGTCTTCGTAGGGTTTGCTACTCGATGGCAGCGCTTGTCCCAACAGTCTGTTCAGGGTGTACGGGGAGGGGGTGGGGTGGGGGACATCTATGTATTGTGCACCTAGCCTGGCACAGACGCTGTGGCGACGTCGAGTGGCTAATGGCGTCAGTTGTTGTGCGGGGAGCGGTGGTGCTGTGGTTAGCGCACTGCTCGATGAACCCGGCCCGAGTTCGATTCCCAGCCACGGCTGCTAAACATCATTGGCGAGCGATAGCTGATAACTTAGTGGGGGAGGGGGGGGGGCTCTCATTAGCCGCAGTAACAATAAACAATTGCCGCCGTTTGCCACTCCACTGCTGGATGAATGGCTCTGCGTGCCACGTTCACCATGCTTCACGTGAGCCGGTGCGGGTTGATGAACTACTGCGGGCTACTTAGTTGTTTACAGTATTCGGGCATAGGACGATTGTGTGTGCCTCTTGAGTGCTGGGAAGACAAAGGTGTCCGGGGAATTGTCGTGTCCACACCACCAACCCCCACGCCTTGCGCATCCTCGTGCCCGGCCTTAACTTGGGGTGCTTGCCAACCAAGCACTCGCCTGCTTTCTACATTCTGTGTTGGCTGTACGTGGTGGTGGTGGTGTGGGGTCTGTGTGGGTGCGAGCGCACGGTTACAGGCACCATATGATATGGGGCACATTCGAGTTCGATTCCGGCTCACGGCCACCAAATACCAAAGCGACGATTTTCCGTGAACCGGGGACCCCCCGAACCTCCTCCTCCTCCCGGTTTCAAACGAGCACCTGGAGCGGCGTTTCAATCAAACAAACAAACTAACAACCCCCCCTCCATCGCCGGTGGGGTGAGACAAAGGCGGTCGGGCGTTGTGCCCTACCACCCCGCACATTCCCATCTCATCCCCATCTCGTGTACCGTGCTGGCTTTCATAGGTGTTGCCCCCCCCCCACAACACTTGCCCCCATAAGTCCAACAAGGCGTACGGGGGATCTTTGTCTTTTTGTGCGCACATTGTTGCAATTCGCGAGCCACCCACCTCTTAGGCAGGCGGCCAGGACAACTGTGGGATGAATAAATGTGATTTTTGCTGTTCGGGGAAGGGTGTAACAGAGACGGCTTCGTTTGCATAAGAATTTGCGATGTTGATGGATCGCAGATTTGTTGTTTTTCCTTTTTACCGGGCGACCGTGCGGGTTATTGTTTTGCATTTAATGAAAATGTAGTGGTGAAGCAGTGCACACAGTGCGCGGCTGTCAGAAGTGAACTTTGCTTCTAAAGAGGCCCTTTTTTATGTAACAGTTTTGGTTTCCATCCAGCTGGAAGAGGAGAAAGGGGGTTTGCAACAATCTCGCGCAGCAGCTCTCCCATGTGTTTGTCACTGAAGCGACGTTGGCCGACGATTCGCTCCACGTGCTTCTTCAGGAACTTGAACAACACGCGGTATCAACCTGAAAACGCACTGGAAAATATTTTAGAACGCACCCGTAAACAAAATATGTACGACGTGCCTTGTTCGTTTGGCTGATTGTTAGACGTTGCTTAATCTATATTTTACAATCTGATTATCCAGAGGGGGAGATGCCTTTGCGAGTAAATGTTTAGTTGTGCGTGTGTGTACATTTGTCCTGGAGGGGTTTTGTATCTTCAGATCTGACAACACTGGGATCGGTATGCACCAACAGACTAAATGCATTATTGAGCGGCTTTTGTGGAGTTAATGTATAGTCCTGATAAGTTGTAATTGTGTAAGCGGCAATCGCACACATTCACACAGTTTATGTCGTATTATGGACTTGCAATATAGTATTATGGACTTTGTATGTGAACTCTATGACTTTACATTTCCTGTATGCACCTGCTGAGGAATATATTTACACATGCATGCGTACACAGACAAAGATCCCCCATGTAGCCTTAACAGACTGTTGGGGCAAGTGCTGTTAGCGATCACCTCTGAAGGCTGGCACGACACACGAGGGGGTGGGTGGTAAACACCACGCCCGGCCGCCTTTGTCCCTCGTGACGATGTTTACGCACCGAACCAGGTACTCATTTGAGGCTGAGTCGACCTAGGGGAGGCCCAGGACCGGTTCAGATAATCGTCACCGGTGTTGACCGTGAGCGGGAATCGAACTCGGGTCGCCAGGTTCGCAGCGCAGCGCGCTAACCGCTGCACCACCGCTCCCCACACCGACACCCACACACGTGCCAGGAGCCTGCAGAACCAGCCGGGCACAAAGCGAGAACAACAAAGACACTTGAATGCATTGCGCAACATCGTGCTTTACAATTCACTCCGGTCAAACAGTGAAGAGCTACACATTGTAAGTGTTCTTTAGCAAGAGATTTAGCGATTCATTGCTTGGCCAAAAGCTGCCATTCATATCATTGGCCTTTTGAAAAAGGCGTGCTGTTAGGCTGGTTGGGTTCGAGCTTACATCCCAGGGTGGCACCGCCTGATACTCCGCATGGAGTCCGATGTTTTCCCCAACGTGCTGGGAGCTTCAGTAACTGAATTGACCACTGTTAGCCATGACCGGGAATCAATCTCAGGTTACCGGGGGTGAGTAGCGCGGTGTGATAGCAGCCATTATGCCATTGCCCCACACACACAACCACAAAGACACACACATACCCTGAATTGCTTCGGTTGCTGATGAAGCTCTTAGCACGTGGAGCAAAAATGTCGGACATAATAAATGCGGTATCAACCCGAAAATACATCCGAGAGCTTTGCAGCACAACTGTGAAAAAGCTACGCAGTGCATACGGTAACGTTGTCCAGAATTAAGCGCGGACAACACATCTGTTAAAACATCATCTCCTTGGTTATGGAATGGCCTGAAGAAAGAAAAAAACACACCCACCCAAAGCCTTCGGTTGTGGGAAAGAAAGAAATTAAATATAAATGCCTTTGTCGTAATAACTGTGGAACTTTATTTATTTTTGGCCAGACCAGTGTTGACCGGGACACCCAAAGCACACTGTGTGCACATAAACACGGACATGATGGTATTGTAAGCAACCTCTACAAGCGAGGCTGAATTTTATACAAACCCTTGCTGCGCTTCTGTCTTGTACATATTTACTTCCACCCCCGTTCTCAGATTGCCTAGGTTCTGAAACAGACGCTTGCACGTGCTCTTACTGGTGTCTGCTTTACGTCGCCCTTCCGTGGAACGGATTTTGTGAGCATGTCCACATGCTGATTTCCACCAAAGCAAGCCTCTTCATCATCGGGGATGCTGCCGCATTGTTATGGTTAACACACTGGACTTGCGATCAACATATCGTCAGATCCATTTGATCTCCCGGCACGGCACTTAAAACAGTGATGCAAGTTTATTCAATCCCACCGCTTTGCAGCCAGCATTATAAATGCGAACGCCGCGTTCGAGTGGCAGGTCTTGTGTGGTGCGGTAAAATGTGGGTACTACCGCCTCCATTTGGGACGTTTAGAGCGGCTCTTTTGAGTTCCTTCTAAGCAGCCGCTACTAGCAGTGTCTTGAACAAGTCATTGGAGAGCTGCACCTGTACACAGTATTCAGTGACTCTGGATTATCAGGCAGTGTCTGTATTATCATCAGCCATTATCTATACGCTGCTATATGAAGGCCTCATGTCATTCTCTATCTCGCGGAAGGCTTTGCGCTGCCACAATCCATCTCACTTAGACTGCTAATTAACTGATCTCATCGCTCCGTGTCTGTGGTGGTCATCCGCTGGGGCACATTCCGTCCTTTGGTTGCAATTCTACCACCAGTCTCATCCATTGGCTATAATTTCTGCTCACCCTCATGATGTGCCCTGCTCAAGCCCATTTAGATGTTCGTAAGTCAGTATGATGACGTTTCTGATTTTAATTTGATCCCTGGTTCATGTGTCTCCCCCCCCCCCCCCCCCTTCTGTCCCAACCATGCATCCTTTGCATATTTATTATACACTATACCTTTTGTTCCTCTTAGCCCTTTGGCAATCTTGACAATGAATTAGTTGTTTGATGTGTTTTTCTTGCATCCATGTGGTACGAAAAATACATTTACCGTGCTGAAATTATCCAAAACTTCCGAGTAAGATAACAGCAACTGCAACCCAAAGCGTTCCCAAATGGATGCATTTTGAATCCTGGTTTTAAGAAAAGTGCGGGCATTTCAATGAACATGAGGGCGTGAGAAAAGAATTGCTCTCTGCAGAAACTGGTGTTTATCCAGCTGGTTATCATCGCGAGTTTCCATCTTTTTAAGGCATCTGTTTTGTAAGATGATGTGACTTTTACATCTAGTGTTTCTCAAAGCCTGTACTGTGTAGGCATGTGTTGTTTTAGGCGCTGAGACCAAGACCACAGCCTGTGTGGCGATCTGAATCTCACTTGTACATCTTGGAGAAAAGGCTTTAATGCATATTTTTTACTAGTTACAGGGATATGAGTGGGGGAAGAGATGGATAGAAGGATGTATATGGGCAGGGCAGAAGAATGAGATTGTACGTGGATGGGCGTATTAATTAATACGCGAGTCGATCTCTGAAAATCAAATTGCGATTGTACGAAAACTTTTTTTTACCACTTACCAACATCTAGTTTCAATATGAATCTCATCTGAATTGTTTAATTTGTGGATGAATATACATATATAAAAAAAAATACTTCCATGGTGAATATTATTGTCTTCTAAATTTACGCAACTTCGCTGTTGGTGCTGCGTGTAAAGATTGCTCATAGATAGGAGTCACTGATTGAATAATGAAGCTGCACTCTAAATTTCGATTTAATTTTCGATTTAAAGCTTTCGTGACTGCAGGGATTCATCTTCTTGGTTCTTTCGGTAAAGTCACGTAGAATGGAAATAATAAAATAATAAAAATAAAACATAATAAAATAATTCTCACGACGTTTCGGCCACAACGCAAGCAGCCGTCCTCAGGTGAAGAATAGGTCTGTCGAGAAGACAGAGCCTGGGGTGTTTCATTCAGATGCTGTCTTCTGGACAGACCTACTCTTCACCTGAGGACGGCTGCTTGCGTTGTGGCCGAAACGTCGTGAGAATTATTTTATTATGTTTTATTTTTATTATTTTATTATTTCCATTCTACGTGACTTTACCGAAAGAACCAAGAAGATGAAGCTGCACTCGTTTGCAATTGGGGAAAAACAGGGAATAAAATTCAACCAGCACCCCGTCGAGTAATGGTGAGTCACGAGAGCCCGTGCGTGTCCTTGCCAGAGCTTAGAGTATTTGGCTGCTACTATAAGTTCCCCCATGATCAGCCACTTCGTTGAGTTATCATTTGTGTTAATTCTAGATTTGAAGCTTTCGTGACTGTAAGGATTCATATTGTTAGGTTTTTTCCGGTAAAGTCACATAAGTAAAAATTAAAGTAAAAATTAATAAAAGTAAAATAAAAATCACGACGTTTCGGAGGCAACACAAGCTTCCGTCTTCAGGTGGAACCGTCACAGCACGATTGCTGTATCAAGCAAGAGAAACTCCAAGAGACCCGTCCCTGCATATATACTGGTTGAAGTTGGGAGGAGTCAAGGCAGGCACCTGGATCGGAGCTTTGTATTATTATTATTATTGTGAGGTTGGTGCGGCTGAGGCCGCTGCTAGGAATGGGCCTTTGTTGTGTAGACTGGTTATCATTTGTGGCCAGGTCGCTTCTGAAAAATAGTAACTTTTCCCCATGATCAACCACTTCGTTGAGTTATCATTTGTGGCCAGGTTGCTTCTGAAAGATAGCTATATAGCTCGGTGGGTCTTAACCTGGTCAAATAAAAACTGTTTTAGTTTTCGAGTCGTGCCGATGCTATTTGTTTTTCTTGTTTATTGTTCTCGCTCTTCACTGCAACACGGAAATCGTGTCGGTTTTCTGGCATTATTATTATTGATGCATTTATATATTTACACTTGTTTACCCAGGGAAGTCTCACCGAGTCGCATGACTTGATGAGTTTTCCACAGCAGGGGGCGATGATTGCTATGCACAATACTGTTGATTTTAATTGAGTAATTATGCAGGTAATTTTTCAAATTTAGCAAAATATGGACCATGTCACGCAGGCACACAATGACACCGTCTTGGGATCTTTACAGTCCACTGTGAAGCAGATGGCACGTAGTTAATGGCAGGGGAGTTTTGTCTTCTAAGCCCCACATTTAGCGCTAATTAACGCCCATCTCTCACGTACTTCCTGCTCGCGATAGCACTCATTACAAAGTGCTTGTCACAAATGAACCACAATACCTTGCTGGGTCTCGTCAAGGAGCATAAACCATCACATAAACTCCGGTCATCCTCGCAATGGCTTTTGGCTAGCCGTCGAACAAAGACGGCCACTGCATCGTGCACCTTCAGATGTGCTTCTGCAGCTGTCTGTAAAGCTCTTCCATCCGATATTAGGAAGCCAATGGTGCTATGCACTTTGAAATCTAGATTGAAAACTCATTTGTTCAGAACTGCTTTGTGTATTTAGTTAGGCTTCCCCCACGCCTCCGATTAGCACGGTTGGCTATGTATAGTGCGAAAGAAGTTCTAACATACTCTTTGCAGTCACGAAAGCTTCAAATCTCGAAGTTTTAACATACATAGAAGGCCAAGCGGTTGCTGGATTCAAACCGTGAACCTCTGCAACAAGTGGCAAATGCGCTACTGCGAGGCCATGGCACCGGGATATTCGTGTCTCACACACACCGGTGCGCCGACTGCAGATGTCGATGCCATCTACACGTGTTCTGATCTAACAAACGTTTACGTTGGGGAGAGATGATGCGTGGAGTGTGCGGCGTTCTCGGATGGGTGCTTGTGCCTTAGGCTGGAGCTGCGATGGAGAAATCTGGGTTTAGAGCAGTGGCTTCGTTACTATCGAATGCAGATGGTGCAGCTGCAGTGGGGTCCTACCGGCCGAAGGGGCACAGGCACCAGGCTACAAAGAGGGCGGTAAATTGGACGGGGGCCCTCTTTTCATTCCTGACATCAGGGCTCATGCCAACCACCGTCTATGCTATTGGTGGTGAGGCAGATGTTGCCAACATAGACTTTATTTAAACAAAGAAACCCCCTCAATTATGATTTCTCCATGTACTGGATAACTTTTTTGTCCACGGCCCCTATTACCTTCAACGCCGGTTATCCGTGGCAGCTGTAGGGTCTTGGAAAACTCCTGTTAACCGTCACCCTATTTCTTATTATTATCCGCAGCATTATCCACATTTCTACCCACAATGCATAGCGCCACTGCTTTATTAATACTCGTGATTTGGTTTTGTGGATAACAGGAGTCACATGCAAGATGCATCCTATTCGCATTTTATACCCCTAAAAGAGTTAAATTGTGGATAATCCTGCGGATAATAGAATTTGCGATTTCGGTCCCCATATCACTGCGGATAAAAATAGTTATCTTGCACAGTATATTTTTAGTTTTATATTACTTTTATTTGGCTTTCACTCCAGTGTTTTATTTCTAAATCAACTTCTCAATTGTGATCATTTAGATCACAATAGATTGTGATGTATGAATTCTTAAGCAGCTGACATAATATAGAATTACCTGTATTATAATAAACTGATGTTGGACTCAATACACGAATTTGTGGAGTTAGGAGTTATACCATATTACATCGTGCGTGTATAGAGAGAGTGTACATTTGGAAAATTTTAAGCACTTTTCATGGTGTAGGATTCTTTCATAATCATTGGCAATATTTCACCTCGTGGGATTTTTCTATGCATGCCTAAACAAATGAGAACCATGCTTGGGCTCGAAGGATGTATCATGTTCGTGCCAGGTTAGGTGTTTTTTTAGGAAGGGTTCCAGATATTTTTTTTTGCAACCGCATATTCGTCTGCATGGAGAAACCTAAGCGAAAAACGTCAACGCTCCTAGGCGGAGTAAAGAGTTCTGCAATAAAGAAAAACTACACACACACACAATAATAATAACACTAAAACCACGCAGACATTCCAACACTCGATGTGCGTGACTCAACCAACAATAGAGGCCGGACACGGGCACAAAGACTGAGGACTGAGATCCCCCATTAGCCTCTTACAAGCGAGTTTCTTTTTGCAAGCACCTTTTTCAGGCCAGGATGACACGCAAGGGAGAGGTTAGGCCAGGGCCGCATTGGCACGCGCGATCGTTTTTTGGGCAGCTCCACGATTTTGGATGTACGTTGCAGGCACTTGAAAAGTAAAAAACGTGGGTAATCATTGGTATAGTGACGAATTCAACTGATTATTCTGTGATTCTTCATTGACAGTGGCGCACAAGGACAAGTAACAAAACACTCGACACATTCATTGTATAACAGCTGATGCTTCGGGCAATGGTCCTCTTTCAACCATTACTTTTGTGCATGAACAAGCCATATTTACCAACACTGTGTATCCTGCCATTATTCCTACAAGGTGACCTAATTTGCAAAACTACACCTTTGCGCCTCCAGTGCTGCACTTGACACGCCACAAAGAAACGCACACACACACACACCGGTTACTCATTTTACACCGAGTCAACCGAGTTGAGGCCCATGCTCGCTTCACATTGCAAAGTGATCCCGTGGTTGTGCATCACGAACAGGAATCGAACTCATGTTGCCACGGTTTTTATTGCGTCGCACAGACATCTCAAACCGCGGCTCCCCCCCCCCCGCCACCCCCGCTGACCTCTTCGCGGTATGTATTTTGATTTTGCAAAAGCGGGTCATGTCGGTGGTCACTGGAGAGGTCCCTGGTGTTGGATTACCCCGGCGACCCCCCTCCGTGGGTGTTGTCACCTCCGCTAACGCTGATTGACAGGCCTGACCCTGTAACCGGCTCGGGTTGACGGGAAGTTCTGTCCAGCACTGATCCTGGAGGAGAGGGGGGGGAGGGGGGGGGGCTCGGGTGTTAATTTAGTGAGCATTTCTTATTTAGCCATCAGCTCAGTCGAGAAGACTCTGTTAAATGAATGAGTGCTGTATTGCTTATTCAGTCTTAGTCGGGTAAACTCAGTGTTAATTTAGTGAGCATTTTTTATTTAGTCATCGGCTCAGTCTAGTTGGCATCAACCTGTGGAGTGAGTCAAACCTTTATCTGTGGATTTCGTTTAGTCATTCTTCTTGGTCTAGTCGAGGAAAACATCAAGCATTCCCTCCAATCTTGATTTGAAGCTTTCGTAACAGCAGGAATCCATACCCTTTGGTTCTTTCGGTAAAGTCACGTAGGTAGAAAAATGAAATTAAAATAACATATCACGACGTTTCGATCGCAACACAAGCGATCGTCCTCAGGCGGAAAACAATAATCCAGCAGTGGAACTGCTGAACCAGCGAGGGAGCTGTTACAGCGAGCTGTTACAGCTCTCTATTTAATTTTTCTACCTACGTGACTTTACCTAAAGAATCAAAGAGTAACCATTCCCTCCTTGTGATTTAATGTTGATGTGAATGGCATGCAAATCCCCACCACACAAAATATTATCAGGTCGACCGATCCGTGAACGCAGCATATCTCTTCATGCGTACATATGTAGCCAGTTACTATTTGTGGTCTTCCTCAGTGCATTGCTGTCTCGAATAACGTGACCAAAATTATCTTCGTCGGCGTTTTCACTCGGACCAGTTGATTTCGTCTCGTCACAGCTGGTCCTGCTTTGGTATCTGGTGGAAAGTCGTGGCCGTCACGCTCAATGATTTCCTTCCACTCGCTCATCGTTGACGCCACGTGGCGGTGCCCGCTGCCCCGCGGGCCGTTCTCCGAGCCGGGGTCCGTGCCCCGCTATACCCGAGATCCGAATGGATACTCACGTCTCCTGACGTGAAGCCCGGAGCACAACTGCGGAAAAAAAAATGTGTGAAAATTATAAAATGTTAATTTGAAGAAAAAGGAAAAACCACAACACACGTCGTCCATAAATATTTTTGTTATAGCCAACGTCGTTGAGGAAGCTGACTCTGGTGGTGGTGGTGGTGCGATCGGACGTTACAAGCTATATCGTGCGGCCCCACCGGTCCCTGTCTCTCCGCCGCTCGCTCACTCGTGACTCTGTCGCCAGGTGTGCGTGTTTTTATTATGTCGTTGTTTGTTTTGGTTTAAGGCTGCAGCGACTCAAACGAGCAAAAAAAATTGCTTTTCACTTTTTAAAATCCCAAGCCGCAAGTCCTGCAACATTTTTTAAGTGATTGATTACGTGCAGTTTTTCCGGAGCATTAATTTCTCCGCGCATAACTCAGTGAGGTATTAACAATGCTCTTCTAATGTAAACGTGGGCTAAAACGTGTCGCTTGCCGTGGGCTATTGCTGCACTCTCCTTTTATTTTTTAAACGTTCCAAATGTGAGTGGGCACGCGTGCGTGTTTGTGTGTGTCATGGGAAGCGGTGTTGCAGCGGGTCAGCGTGCTGCGCTACGAAACTAGAAACCTGAGTTTGATGCCCACTCACGGCCGTCGACACCACTGATGATGATGATTATCTGACCCGGTCATGGGCCTCAACCTGGTGTGATGTGTAAATATCTCTACAAGGCAGACAAAGGTGGTCGGGCGTGATGCTGACCACTTCACCTCATGTGCCATTCCAGCCTTCGTAGTTGGTTGCTAACAGCACTTGCCCCAAAAGTCTGTTAAGGCTACACGGTGGATCGTTGTCTTGCGCGAGGGTGTTCTTCGCCCCACAGTGGCTGCTGCATAATTAATACGCATGTTAAAGTTTTATTTTGTGCACACGGAAATTAAGCGGAGTACATTTTCCTTAAGTTGACGTGGGTCACCGCTGCATGGCAAATCGGACCTGGGGGCGTACAGACTTTGGGACAATTTAAATTGCGCGCAAAATCACCTCAATAAAGTGCTCATGTAATTTTCAGATGATTGTTGTTATGATGGTGTTAACGGACGATTAAATTAAAAAAGCGGGGAAGGTGTTTGTGAATATGTATTTGTATATAACGTATTTTGCACTTTACATAGCCAACTGTGCTAATCGGAGGTGCGGGGGAAGGACAACAAACAAAACATAAAATCAGTTTAAAGAAATTAGCTTTCAATTTAGATTTGAAAGTGCATAGCTCCACTGGCTTCCTCATATCAGATGGAAGAGCATTCCAGACGGCCGCAGAAGCGCATCTGAAAGCGCGCGAGGCAGTGGCCGTCTTTGTTCGACGGCTAGCCAAATGTCGTTGTGAGGATGACCGGAGTTTGTGTGATGGTTTACGTTCCTTGACGAGGTCAGCAAGGTATATTGTTGTTCAATTGTGGCAAGCACTTTGTAATGAGTGCTCTCGCGAACAGGGAGTACGTGAGAGATGGGCGTTCATTAGCGCAAAATGCGAGGCTTGGAAGACAACAGCGATGGAAAATCCACTTGTGCCAAGAGCAAAGTCCTGAACCCCACCGGCTAACGCTCTAACATAATTACCTAAAATATTCAAATGTAATTACCGGCATGCACTTCGTCACTTAAACTGTTTACTTTTGCCACACCGCGTAATAGGGGACGCTCTTTCCTATTAGGGTTACTTTATTAGGGAAATTGCAATTCTGAACTAGAAATCACATTTCGACACGTTTGTAGGCTTCTGGGCTGCTGTGCCGCGTTTTATGAGCGCTTGCCCTAATTTCGGGCGCACACGACCCACATTAACGCGACAAAATGACTCGGAAGCAGGCCTAGTGCAGGGGACGTGTGGTAGAGCCACTGAACATAGCAATTCCCAAAGGATGTTAATTGCTTTGTCTCGGTACCAATTGTAACACTTTCTGTCATGAAAAAATATGTACTCTGATTAATTTTCACCGAGACACTCATCGGACAGAGGTTTGTGTTTACATCCTGGAAACAAATACCGTACATGTGAGAGTTAAAATAGTAATACTGTAGCTGCAAAATGTGTTTGATATCCAAAAATGTGGCTGTGGCTGTTCTCACCAACACTAGGTTCAACCATCATGCTGCTCAACTGCGGGAATTCTCTCCCGTTGTTTCTTCCCAAATTTTACTCGCCTTACTCCCTTGAATGCGATGTTCGGTGCTGGCCACCTGACCTTTGTAGGTCTTTACCGGCCTGTGCTCTGCAACTTACAAAAAAAATGTAGCACCGGTCCTTCCCTTCATGCCTCGCATGTCACGTGACACAACCATAATTACTTGTGAATTTGCACAGTCGCAAAATAGCTGGTGCAGAGTCTCCTCTCAATCTGCATTCGTGCACACACGCCTGTGTGCAGTTCTTTGGCTCAAGCCCTCCTTATTTTAGCCAAAGATTTTTCCGAAGAATGCAACACACGGGTCTCTCTTCTGTTACACCTTTTTTTAAATATATAAAACATGTCGAGTCGTTTGTTGGGAGAGGGTGGCGACGCGCTTAACCGCAAACGTTGCGCAAATAACATCTCTTTTAAAAGGAGACATGAAAAGAAAGGAATGCAGACAATTAAACAATGCAGTCGCGCCCCCACGCCTCGAGTGGATATATAAAATTACCTCTGGGACGGCAGCACCGCGGTTAGAATTTCTGAAAGTTCCGTCACATTTGGGTGCAATTACTGTAAGTCCAGAGAGCGGAGGTGCGTTGGGATGTGGGGGTGAGCGGGCGTATTGTGAGAAGAAGGGGCGGTGGTGGGCGGATGATGGGGGGGCAGGTGGAGACTGGTGGAAATAAATTCTCGTGTCAGCTGAGAGGATGTTGCTGCCAAGACTGTAATCACCTCCAGTCAAGCCAGTTGTAGGTCTGTGGGTCATTTTCAGAAAATAAAACTCGAGCTGAGAATTGAAATATGCTCAGGAACTCAAATCCCCTCCCTCCCTCCCAAAGATGTTGAGGAGATCCATAAAGTTGGTGACCTTGTCTCTTTGTTCACTTGACACTTTGCAATAAAACTGTTGCTTATGTCAGTTTGGTAGCTAACGTTTAGAAAATAAATATTGCAATAATGAAAAAGGCTGTGCAGATTCACTGCTTCCCCCAACCCCGCACTTGACCCCGCAGTTCGACGATTTGTTGGGATGTAGGGTTGCAGTTTGAGTCAG
The DNA here is from genome assembly GCF_015708825.2 of Lethenteron reissneri. NCBI lineage: Eukaryota > Metazoa > Chordata > Hyperoartia > Petromyzontiformes > Petromyzontidae > Lethenteron > Lethenteron reissneri. The sequence continues at coordinate 14,591,258 of NC_083798.1, read as the reverse complement.
GCATCTTTTTTTTTCATAACATTGCGGTGAATGTAGCGGCCTCCAGCGGCTGCAGTGGCTGACGTAAATCTGTTGCACGTCAACGCGTACGAATGTTAAAAACAGCGATTGTTAGGCATGTCCATTCGAGGACATGTATCCGTGAGCTTAAGAATCCACGTTAATTGACAAATTGGTCAATCTCTTCTGCCTCTATTTATCCACACTCTGGTATTCGGAATCACGACAATTATTGATGCGTGCGTGAACCATTCGCGCGTCACGGATGCACCTGGCGAATAGGGTCATGTGCATTATTTTTAAAGCAAAAAACAACATTTGTAAAAAAAACAACGTCGTATGTTATTGGTAATTGCTGGCACTCGTTAATTGAGCGCTCTCCCTAAAGTTCACCACCACAAATCTTCCCCCGCCCCAAACCATAAACCTCCAGATCTCAGCCACCCCATCCCCCCTCAGCTGTTTCAACATAAGTAACTCCCTTGGAAAGTGTGCGGTGTCCCGGTAATCTGTCTCCAGCTCTGCGGGCCTGGCCTCTTGGCGAGTGAGGTCAGGTGATTTGGATTAGTTTGCCATGGGACTGCCTGCTAATTGTGCGACAGGGGCATTAGAAAAAATATTTCTTTGTTTTTTGGCACAAATTCCTTCTCTTGCCGCCGGGAAAAGGTTTTTTTCTTCAGCTCCCCCCCCGACCCCCCCCTCTCCCGCCAGTCTGAACATTTTTTTTTCTAACGGTTCTATTGATTTACTACTACAGGGCCTATACAAAAATGTGTTTGCCTCAATTCAATCTGTCAGCGGTGTGGCTAGGCTTATTGACTTGTTCCCAGCGCTCCAAATGGTGTTTTTACATCGTACGTGCCACGCGGTTTTTTTTCTTGCAATGCGCCGGCTAGCGAGTTGCAGACAAATTAAACGCGTCAACGTCACGAAGAACCGGCCCACGTGCAGGTGCTGGGTGCACTATTGCATCTCGCGATTGTGAGAGATGGCGACTCCTTGAGGGGTGGGGGGGAGACCTTCATCCAGCGGTGGATTGATCGTGACTTATGCTCGCGGTTAATGATCGTAAAGATCATGATGATGATGAAAGTAGTATGTATTTATCACGTAGGCTTTCGCGACCAATATCATCCATAATAGAGGTTTTTCGCCTGATGAAGCTAGTTGTAATTACTGGCGAAACGTCGTACTCGGATTGTAAATGTTGTGGCTTGGCTCTCCAACACACCGGTGTGCTGTTCCGTTTACGTAACCACCCTTACTAGTTTGCTGTGTTGGGTGGTGGTGGGTTTTAACGACACTTTTATATATTTATGCGATCTAACCCAAAAAACCTCTTATGGAGTATGTATTTATGTTGAACTTCTTTTGCACCGTACGTAGCCAACCATGCTAATCGGCGGTGCGGGAGGGGGTAACAAACTAAACACAAAAAGCATTTCTTCATAAAAGAGTTTTCAATTTGCATTTAAAAGTGCACAGCTTCAGTGGCTTCCTAATATCAGAAGGACGAGCGTTCCAGACGGCCGCGGAAGCAGTGACCGTCTTTGTGGGTGAACAGCATTCGTTCGCCGCTGCGCTTTCGTGCCTTATGTAGTATACAAATGACCGTGCGGGCCTGGCTGCGTTAACCGTTGCAGTAAGTGAGACGGCTAACACAGAAACCCGACGTGGAATGGCCATTTATTTTTCATGTTGACGTTTCTCATTAGCCGGTGTGTGCCACAGCAGTAGCACGGGTTCTCAATCTCTGCGTCACTTTATTATGGGTAGAGGTTGCCACCTCTGACATGCAAAAGGCCAGGCGTATCCAGTGAAGAAGAATATCTCAGAGTACCAGAAGAGCGGAGTAGACCTATATGGAAAGTCACAATATTCAGTTGTGTTATTACTGTGCAACTGACAACAAAAACAATTGGACTTTCAACATCATGGGAAGACTTATCGATTTTCGAGGTCCTCAAAAAGAGTCCATTCCTGGTAAAACCAGAATGGGGATGTAAGTGGAACACTTTTCAAATGTTATGTAGGAAGCACGTGGTATGCTCCTAAAATATAAATTTCCAGCATAGCCACGTTGAAAGCCAATAATAATAACAATTAATATACAGGCCTATGTCATTCCACCGCTGAAAGAAGGCCTTCCCACACCATGTTGGTTATGACTGTTGTGTGTGATCTCGTGTTACGTTATAATGTATTCCCAAGAAACATTGAATTCCTCGTTTAATATGCCCCTTTGTGCAGTGTGTGTACCACTTACGGAATGCTTGTTAACACTGTCCAACTGCTGCACGAAGGCCTTCCTGCGCCGTGTCAGTCTTGGGGTACGAGGGGATTTGTTTTTCCCATACTTCACCACGCCGGTGAGTTACGGCTCTCGTTTAACACGTGTTTAGCCGACCCACTCTTCCCGCTGGTTTAGCTTTTCTTGTATGCGCAGCTCCGCCGTTAACTTGCGCAAAGCACCCATCCCCCACCCCCCCACCGCTAAAGCTGGGCCTCTCGCTGACATTGCGACTTGGATCAATGGGGCCATCAATCTCATTTGCAAAAACCGTGCGACATCACGGCAAGGGGCCGCCGGTGTCTCCCCGTGCTGCAAGTGCGAGCGTGGAAACACGATACGGACAGTGAAATCCGCACACGGCGTCTCGCCGCTCTTCCCAGACTCACCTGCGTCGACTTCCATGGCACTCGTTCGCTCCTATGCGTCATCAATTAATTATCGTGATAAAATCACAGCACCGCACTGCCGAGATTGTTTGTCCGCCATGTGTGTATATATATATATTTTTTAACGAATCAACTGAAGTACCGAGAGGTATATAAATTAAAGGCAAAGTTATACGAATAGTTGTACATTGGTTAGGAGGCCAGAGTGCTGAGCTGGAACCTCGTGATAGCCTGCAGTTCGTTGCAGGTGTTGAAACTATGTTCTCAAGTGTCGGTGGTTGATAGTCTCTGGCCCGTCTCTTAAAAAAAACTGTGCAAAAAACCCATCACATTAATTCTGGGAGTCATCAATAACTGAACAAAAACCACCGTCACACAATGTGTTATCCTGACACTTAACTCGGCTAAACTCCATCTCTGAGAATTAAAAATGTTGGTTTGCCTGTAATGCGACAAACATGACCCTGTAGCAGTGTGGATAGAAAAGTGATGCACCTTACTTTGCGGAACAGAGAGCACTTGAATCGATCTCAGAGGTAGCTCTGCATTGTCCGATGCAGTGTGCCGCTCGTTCTAACACGATGGGTTGCGCTGCCGTGCGAGAGCTCTGAATGGGTTCTCTCGCCTCGTGATGTGACGTCCATAGCACGATCGGGATAACGTGGTGGTGGTGGTGGTCGGGGGGATGAAAAAAATCCACCCCCTAAATTCAATAACAACCGTGCCGTGTCTCCTCCTCGTTGTGTCGCGCAGCCATCGACACACAGAGCAGCAGCAGCGGCTCGGAGGAGTTGCTACCCAGCCCTCCCTCGCCTCCGCCTCCACCGCGCACCTACAAGCCATGCTTCGTGTGCCAGGACAAGTCCTCCGGCTACCACTATGGCGTCAGCTCCTGCGAGGGATGCAAGGTGACTCCCCCCCCATTCCCCCACCACCCCCAATCTCGCGTGGCCGCCAGTTGGAAGCTCCGTCGCCGCTCGGTGACCTGTACGAAACCGCCTTGGTTTTTGAAGGGCGGCAGAGCAGCGGACGAAGCTGGCGTTCGTAAGAGGGGGCAACTAAGCGGCGTATCGTGGCTAGCATTGGCCCTAGCGTGAGGGATTAAATGGGACGGGCTGTGCAATTATTCCCCCCCCTCTTTGTAGCCTGGAGCCTGGGCCCCCACCTCTCCGTGGGACCCGGGGCAGTTGCACTGCCTGCACACGTTCTGTAGCGATGCTCACTGGGGGGCACTCTAGGCGGAGAGAAGCCAAGGTGGGAGGTTCGCTGAATTCTCAATTTCACCATCCAACGTCGGCGTACAAGGTTTTAAGTGATGCTCACGGCATATGTGTGTCGCCCCCTAATCTCCCCTCTAACGTGTACCGTGAAGGGGCACGGGGGAACCAGTTCGCCTGTGCTCCCCGCTCACTTTGAACAGTGCATTGAAGAGCAAAGAGCAAGCTCCCTAGCATTGTAATGAGTCACCACCTCCTCCCGCCATTCAATGAATCGTCGTGATCGAGGGTCGCGACTCAATTCAAGCAGCCACTAGCGGCTGCAGGGACGATGTGTACAAATCATATGGAAAAACGAAAAACCTTATGCTCGCGATTCAACTCGCGAGTTTTGGGATCGATAACAATCGATGCATCGACTCGGCGCTAGACTCCTACTGCTCGCAAAGTGGACTGGACTGCCAGCTCTGCTCATTTCTCTTACCTCGTCTCTTAGAGTCTGCGAGTCATATGGTGTGCTTGAATGAGCAGGGCGATATAAATAGGCAGGCGGTAGTTTTCACAAGAGCCTCGGCGTTGATGCAGCGCCTGGCAGTTTTGTGCAAATGTTTAATTTCTTTCCCCCTTCCTGAGGAGGAACCACAACCATGACCAGTTTGACAAGACGATGGCAGGCGCGTTGGCTCACTGCTCGCTGAATGATGGGTATTAGAAGCTCACCTGGGGAAATGCCAAGGATTTACTTAAACTCTTATCTCTCTTTGTGTGATCGGAACACATGGTCAGGGCAAGGCAGCTGCCATCAGCTTTAGATCTCTCACTCTGTCTCTTCCTGATACGCTATGGGGCATTGGCCACAATTAACAATGAACGAAAATATACTTCGAACATTGCCACCTTTTATTTTGCATCGCAGCAGTCCTAACCCACGGCATGAAAACACAATTTTAGGATGTCGCATTTTGATTCACACGCGCTCTTATGTCTCGCGGTAAATCGCGATGACACTACCCCAGGCTGCCCAGAAGATTGTCATCTGTTTGTCTCAGCATGATTGTTTTGTCCACCCGTGATGGAGTGACTTATTATACATATATATAAATATATTTTTTGGTTCCTCCAACCGCTTTGTCTGTCATTGGATGAGACCGGCCGGACCCGATAAGGAAAGTTAATTAGCTATAAGTAGCTAAGCTGGAAATAAGGGATAAGGCAGTAGGCCAGGGGTATCATTTGTCTGATAAGGAAATGTCAGTGTGCTACGAATCCATTCTGCTTTTGGCAGGATTGTGCTTCCAGGCAAGTGCACTCTCCAGGCATTCATTAGGCGCCAGTGGGTGGGTTAATGTTTGCGTAAGAGCTCCCTCTCTCCCGTCCTGTCAGTGCTTCTGGTAGACAGTCACTCTGGTGGTGGTGTTGTTGTTGTTTTATCTCCAACTTAATGACATTAAATTCCCGAGTAGAAACTGTACATTTTAGCTTGGGGTGCTGCGTGGGTCTTCGGAGGGTGCTTTAGCCCCCCACCGTGCTCGCCTGCCCCCCTCTTCTTGGCAGACTGGTGTGGGGAGTGGCGGGGGGTTGGGGGGGGGGGCAAACAGGAGACTTGTAGTGCCCCGACTAAAGAGAGTTGACTTAATTTTAGGAGGAAAAAGTAAGAATGATTGTTATTCCCAATTAATTTTTTTAACTGTTAACATAAAACCCCCTTTGTACACTAGCAGTGTAATTTACAATAGATGGCTGCTTATGTTATAAACAGCGTTACTCTGGAGAGAGACTCTGGCCGAGGGGGTTTGGCAACACATAAAACACGTCATCTAAGGCAGGCATTTCAACAACCCTCGTTGTCCACTTGGTAAACTGAACAGATTCGTGTCCTATTCCCTGGGCTACAGCTCCTCCACGCAGAACACCCTTTGCCTTATTCCTATTCTATAATCGATCTTCGACGCCGCCTCAACGCCACCTCCCCCGGTCCCCTGGTGTCGTAATTTGCGCGCCCGGCGCGGGTCTTTAAACTCACTTAGGGAAGCGGCGGCGTTCTCTCCCAGCGGTCGGGCCAGTGCCCCCGATGATCTCCGACAGACACGTCCAAGCGTCTCTCGTTTGATTTGTCCGGGCGCCCCGACGCTGGGCATTGGGGGCTCCAGCGAGGTGCCAGAGGCTCCATGGGGCGTCTCCTCTGGGCCGCCCGCCGGTGACCTCTCCGCTAGATTCCTCGCACCGTCAGGTGGGACAGGGAGCTGAGTGACAGATTGCCTCTTGCGGGGCTCTGCCCGTGATTGATAGGGTCATGTTATTGCTGACCGCTGAAGGAGATCCCCGCATAAAGGAAGAAAGATCCTTTCTTTCCTTCCAACCTCATCTCGGCCCCCGCCTGCACCCCCCCCCACTACCCCCTGCGTAACGGAGCTAGCGGCTGCTGCAAGAAGCATTTGTTGTGAATTATAACGTAGGGAAATGTTCGCGCCCATGTGGTGTTTTTTTCCACTAATCCAGTATTGCGCATTACTTGTCAGAAAATGCATTAATCTCTAGGCGTCATTTTAATGATAAATGATCGAAAGTGGCGTTGCTTTCTTTTTTGACTTTACACCATGCAGCCTCTCTGTTTCTTTTACAGCCCCTTGTCAATCCACTGCCGGATGCAGGCTTCCTCACGCCATGCCGGCAGTTTTGGGGGGGGGGGGGGTTGTTCAGCAGCCACATTTCTCCGTGCTGGTCAACGCGGGTCGGTAAAGGGTGCGGGAGCCCGGGCCCGGTCCAGATCTGGCTCTCGCCACAGCCGTGGCCGGGAATCGAACCCAGATCACCAGGTTCATGGTACAGCAGCGCTAACCACCATGCCACCGCTCCAATCTTACAGCCTCTATATTAACCAATTGATGTAACGCATTGACCTTTTGGAGTCTTGTGTGGCTGTGGGACCGCCGGGCTCTAAACGCCCGCTATGGGATGCCTTTGTTTCTCCCGTCCCTGCCCCACTCTCAAAAGAGACTTTGTTGTGCGGCGCATTTCGGAGTGGCGGAGTGTTTGGAGTGTTTCCCCTCCCGTTTGAGTGGACGTGTCGGGTTTCACGAGTCGGCTACTCCGCTGGGGCCAGAGTTTAGCTTGGTGAGCCCATATCAAGCATGCCTCTAAACACCGCCTTAAACACCGCTCATTATTACTCGTGACAATTGTGTTCATCGAAGCGATCATTATTTGCACCAGTGTAGCAGTGATGCAGCGGATAAAGCACTGTGCCTTGAACCCTGCGACCTGACTTTGATTCGTGGCCACGGCTCACATCAGCGGCGAGTCGTATGTTATCCAGTCCTGGGTCCCAGCCTTCCACCAACCCACGCTGACTGGCAAGCGTGGTGAAGTATGATGGTCAAAGAACTTCCCACGACTGATGCAGCATTGTGATGCATTCATCAAGCAGTAGATCGATGAAGGACTGATGATTTTGGAGCAATTCTACAACATGTTATTTTTATGTCATATGTATTTTATTTATATTCAATTTCCTCCACAATATCTCTTACCAAGCTCTTACAATGACCTTTCACAATTCAAGAAATGTTCACTCTTATCTATTTCAACATTGAAAGTGCTGTCTGTTGCTGGCCGTTTGAAATCTTGGGCCTTTGGTCCCTGTACTCAGCAACTGTGTGTACACAAACAAAAAAGAGCCATCACATGAAAAACAATTGCAGTACAAAGAAGAATTTTGAAAATAAAAATGAATAATCATGTGGATAGATTGGTAGTGAACACAAACTCTGTCAATGCTCTAACAAGATGACAATCTGGCAACTTGTTTATGTTATAACTGACATAACGTTTTTTGTGGAATTATGCTCATGCAAGTCTACAATTGTATCATTGTGTTGCTATTGTTGCATTCTCGGTTATTACAGCTGCAACGATGTTTTTTTTTCGAATCACGACCCGCATAGTCACGTTGATATGTTTTATTTTTAAAAAGTTTAATGTTCTGTTTAGTTAATTACGTTGGCTGGCCTAGGCAACGTAAGAAACACGGAGGGATAGCCAGTGCTGAATAATATCTCTGTTCCTCCTCCAGCAGCGTTCAATAACATCCAGCAGTGCCTCGTCGACTAAGAGGGATGTCTTTGATGTATACCCCACTCCACAATGAGTCTGTGTAGCGGTTAAGAGACTCGGCCAAGATAATTCTATTTCACTGAAAGCACTCGGTAGGGAGTTGAAGATGGGCAGGTCAAATGCTTGGTTGGCAGGAGATTATGGTAAGTAATTATATTAATTTAGTACATTCGGCATGAGCACCATCCTCATAGTGCGAGGCTATCACAAGGGCAGTGTGTGTTTTATAGACAGTTATAGTCTGCCAGTCGGGTGGCGATGTTGCTATGTGGCTTTAGCCAATTAAGTAATTAAGTATGGCAATGGATTCTTGGATCGGTGTCAGTGTGTGCAGAGCTTCACGTGTTGCCTCCTCATATTGGGTGGGGGTTTTTTTTTTTTCCCAGGTTCTGTTCTCTGGTTTCCTCTCACATTAAGCCAAACAACTCGCTAATGGAATTGGCCAAACATCCCAATGTGGGTGGGGGGAGGGGAATGCTGGGGGGAAGGGACCCTCGGAGAAGAAAAAGAATCTCGGTGAGGCTTTGCTGGGTAAATAAAGGGGGATTATTCAAAAGTGAACACTGCAACCCAGAATCTTCTCTTTGTGCTAGGAGTCGGGGGGGTCCGGGGTGGCGGCAGGGGGGGGGGGGGGGGATGGGGGTGGAAGGAACAGGAGTTTTTCCAGTGGATTTGCAGCTCTTATTCGCGTCCCTGCTGTGCGCAAACCCCAGTTCAGAGAGCATCTCTCCGGGCCTTTTAATCCCTGAGTGAGTGCGCACAGGGGATGGCTCTTTCTGGGGTGCCAATTCCAGACCCCGCTCACCGGGGAGATGCCCTCGCCACATGCTCGCTTCAGGGGGGTGGGCAGCAGAGAGAATGGTCTTTTCGGATGCGAAACCCCTGACTCTGAGATCATGCTGACCCCGTGAGGGAAGGCCCTGCCCAGTGTTCACATCGCAGGGCACGAGAGTCCACAGGGACTGCAGTGAAACCTGCATAGCTGATGATTCAATGCAGGAGCCCCTGGGCTGCCTACCCCATGCCCCACCGCCCCCCTCCCCCCATCACTTCACAGCTGCAGCTTATAATGTCACATTGTATCAGATTGCAGCTCTCGGGCACATTTTAAGCGGGGGTCTGCGCAATCTTTCTTTTCATCTCTCGTGGCAGCTTATAGTGCACTACAAAGTGTTTTTTTTTCTCTTCTCTCTATGCGCATTTTCACCGAATGCATGACCACTGTGTAGCAGGGCCATCCCTCCAGACGCCTTTGATAGACCCTCCCCCACAACTACTTCCCTGGCACGTAGCCGCCGCCTTGCTCTGCTTACCTTGTCAATTCTTGCCTCGGCCAGAAGCCGCGATTTGAAAGCTCAAACCCTCGAGGTTGATCTTGCATTCTTTTTTTTATTGAATGCGGTATATCCTCCCCCACATATCCTCGCCAGGGCACCGAGCTGTACGAGTACATACGTGAAAAAGGACGGCTGCGTGAACGTCTGTAGCATACGGCGGTTAGGTCCATGTGTCCACACATTGGTGAATTGGACAAAAATGAAGCGCACACTGCTTTGAGCGCGGGGGAAACGCTTCACCATGCTTTAGCAGTTAGCAGTTAGCAACTGAACTACTAAACTAAAACTATTTTATTTTATCAGGTAAGGTCCACTGAGCTACATAGCTCTTTTTCAGAAGCAACCTGCCCACAAATTATAGCTCAACGAAGTGGCTTATCACGTGGAAATTTCTAGCAGCCAAATACTCTTAAGCGCATGTTTATGAATGTGGAGGGAAAAACCGGAGGAGCTGGAGGAAAATCCACGCGACCATGGGGAGAACTAGCAAACTCCAAATACACAGGCGTCAGGGTCGGGATCGGAACGCACGACCTCCTGTATACCAGGCGAGGGAGTTAACATCTCCTAGCCACCGTGGTGCCCAACTGCACGCGAGATTACGAACGCGTGACTGCTGCGCATGAGGACATCCGTCTCACCGTGCACAGACACCGCACTGGGAGCGAGCAGTGAAGCGGTCAATGGCGCACATGCGACGGGTCAGATATGCCACTTGGGACTGTGCTCTCTCGTTCATTTCATTTCTTTGCTTTGGCCGTCGGCATGAAGCGCGGCGGCTAAGAAGGCACGGAAACTTGAACCTGCTCCCAGGGTCCGCCTGTTTTTCTATTTGCATCCCAGCCCGCGCGCATCTTCCTGTTGTGATGGGGTTTCTCGTCATGAGCTGGTATCGAATGCTGAAACAAAAAGGGGGGTAAGCAATGGGCTGATGTATGTTTGTATGTTGAACTTCTTTCGCACCGTACGTAGCCAACCGTGCTAGTCGGTTGGCTAGTCGGAGGTGCGGGGGACTACACTTGCATTTTATTTCTACGTGGTTAAACGCACCAATGTTTTTATTTGTTTTAACTGCAATAATGTGAAGCCCCAGACAAGACGAGTATTATTAATATATTATGTTGAACTAATTTCAACATCGTGCTTTGACAACCGTGCTAATCAGAGATGATTAGCAGGATAGCACGAGAAGATCTTTCTTGAGAATAATCAGAGAAAGACGATTGAGATTTTTCTGGACATGTAATGAGAAAACAAGAGACTGATTGTAATGTTTTGAGCGGGGGAAAATGACAGGCACAACAAGCCTGGGAAGGCGGCGAATCAAGTACACCAGCGATTTGAACGATTGGATACAACTGGGAGTATCGAATGCAACGTTCTTGAGTGATATCGTGGGGAGAGCTAAGTGGAAGAAGGTCACCATCGCCGACATCTTTGAGTAAGGATACTGCACATTGAGAGGACTGATGGGCCTTTTATTTTGAAGCCTCTTATTTTGTAAGAATTTTGTTGAAGGGACTCGGCCCATTGTTTCTGGTGTTGGGAAAGGGCAGGAAAACGTCGTGTTTTTGGAACAGTATTCATTCGCCGGACCAAATTGACCACCCACCGAAAATGGACATTGTCTAAAAATAAACAGAGCTTCCCTGCAGGGCGTTTAACAGGAAAAAAAGAGAAAAGAAAACATCCAGTTGTAGGGTTGTTCGGTTTCCGCTGTGCAAGCAGAGTGCAGCTTTAACGTAAACTCCTGAAGCGGTAGTGGTCGCGTTGATGTAGTAAATGTGGTAAATGTGACAACATTTGTGACAAAATCACTCGCAGTGCACCCCAACCTACACACATTTCAGCAAAGTAGATTGTGAGCCCGAATAGTGCTTGGATGGGCGGTGGCAATGCATGCAACGGGTGCGTTACAGGCTGCTGCGGTGTTCCCGTTGGTAGCAGATAGTACTGCAGCAGCAGCAGCAGCAGCAAAATTCATCGTTGTACCGTACTTCTATGCGCCAGCGTTCTACGCTGCTGCCCGTCTTCAGCAAGCATTACTGACCAGTGTGGTGAAGTATGGTCAAAAGACTACTGTACGTGTGCAATGTGGTAGCGACTGCACATGCTGTTGGTTAGAGTGGCACATCACACACATACACATGATGTGTCACCAGAACCCTAGAAAATGCTGCAGCCACAAGTTAAATATATATGCGTTGTCTTTAATAACAATAATGCCCTCAATTTAGCTGGCAAAACCTTAATGACTCAAGGATCTCTTTTTCAGGAGGGTCCCGCTTTGGGATGTTTGGCCAATTACAGCTCCTCACAGATGGATTCAAGAATCAATTTCTCTTCTGCTGTCTCATGGCCATGTCACAGGCCAGGCCTATAACACCCGTTCAAGTACTGCCCAGGCTCGGCTCTGCTTAGTCTCTGACATCTGACGACACCGGGTACATTCGATGGATATTTATTGCGCTTTGCAAAGGCGTGTTACGCAGCCTACAGCTGCTGCTTCCGCTGCTGTTGTTCCATTTCAATACGTTCCCGTTAAATAACAATGGAATTTAACAATCCCACTGCAGTCAAGTGCACTGTTGCGAAAGTGGCCATAAGCTCCACTGCAGGCCTCTGTCCTTTTAAAAACGCAATGACGCAGCCATCGCAGTCGTATAAACTTAAACAGTAACACTATTCTACCATGTAAGGCCCACTGAGCTATATAGCTCTCTTTCAGAAGCTACCTGGCCACAAATGATAGCTCAACGAAATGGTTTATCACGTGGCAATTTCTAGCAGCCAAATACTCGAAACCTACGACCCCTGGCAAGCACTGGCAGTCACCCACCACGAGCACGAACCTGGCTCATGTCTCCTTGGCTTGTGAGACGCGACGAGATCGGGCACGTGTTCAGGGTGATTTGGTCACGAGGCGAAATCGCCCTATGTGTGCCGGGTATTTGTGGGGTTGCTGTCTGTCTCTGGTGACCCGTGGTGCAGCTGTGTTGGTGCCGAAAGCCATCGTGGCATTCCCCTGGCAATCCGGATCATCTCCCACCACCCCCCCTTTTCCAGGGTCACGTTGTGCCCAATGGCTCTAGCCAATTTAATGTGCACGATTTAGCAAGACACCATCTGGGGAGAGGAAGAGAGAGGGGAAAAAAAGTGAAATGGTCTTTATCTCGTAAATATGCGCTAAGGCTGTGTTTCCCACAATGTCCAACATTGTTTTAAAGGTTTGTTAACGTGACTAAATAACACTTTAGAGGCATTCCCGATAGTGCCTGTTGTAGCCAGAATTTCAGCGGCACGTCTGCATTGATGCTGTATGAACTTGTATGGTCGCGACGTCGTCACAGCGATGTCACCAGAGTTCTATCTTATCTTATTTCTATTTATATTGTGCCTAATTGTACATTTTAAAGTCCCTTTCACCCATTAACATAGATTCAGACTGGTGTCAGACATCCTGGGACACACAGCCTAATTTTGCATCTACAAGATTCATGATCTATTTAGCATTGGATATGCCAGAGCATTCGGAGTTGCCAACGGGGACAGATGTTTTGTTTGCAAATAATATACAGAGGTCCCTGCAGAGGCATATTGCAGGGTACATTTAAAAAATGTGTCATGTGACCTCTGACACCCAAAAACACAATGGTCAACTCTTGTGAATGATGCCACCATAAAACACAGCACAATTCGGAATATATGCATGTATATACACACAGCATGGAAATGTGACGAGATGCTGCGTATACAAACAGCGAGTGTCTTTATTTTATAGAGAGGAGTCAAAGACGGCGGCAAAACTAGTAAGGTATTGAGCCTGACAGGTAGCCGACAGCACAGATGGCTGGGGAAAGGGAGTCCCAGACAATACGGGCAAGAAAAGCATCAGAGAATGAGTGACCTCTCCCCACACGGGTCTTTAAAGTGCCTTTTTAACAGCAGCTGTCAAACTTTGGTAATTCCCTGCAGAAATTAGGTGGGGTGGGCAGCCGGAATTGAATCGTTGACTCTGTACAAATTGGCTCGGTGTTGGCGCACAACAAATGCCGGGAAACCCATTCACCCGGCGAAGATAATCACGTACGCATTGCCGCGGACAGCCGCAATGATAAACAAAAAGTGGCGTATAAACGGCGATAACAATTCATAAATAACGGCAATAGTAATAACAGAGGGCAATATCTATAGCAATATCAATGACAATAAACAATATGAGACGCAATAACAATAAATATTTTTTTTTATCGGCGCCATGAGTATTAAGAGTGTGCGGTTTAATAAATTCACAACTAAACTGCGTGTGTGGCTCACGTGTTCATTAATTAAAAGAGCTCTCCGTGCGCAGAACGCTTCGTGCAAGTGCAATTGGGCGAGCTGCGGGCGGGTTTCCTGACGGGATGCCCGATGGTATCCTCTGCCACCCGTGTACTCATTTTTTGCGATTCCGCAAATTTTTTTTCCATTTTGGTCGCGGGCGATTGTGTACGGTAAACCAGGGCGTAGCGAATGCGAGGTGAGTCCGTGGCCGTAGGTTTCCGCAAATGCACGTCAGCAGAGGCCCGATCAAAACAACAAAAATTTAGTTTATTTCTTAAAATTCATGCATTTGTGCAATATAAAAAGTGTGGGGGCTGGGGGGAGGAAAGACATCACTGGGCTTTGGCAATGACAAAGTAAAGCGGCTTTTTTTATCAATTTATAGTCGATGTGTCAACTCCGGGAAACCTCTGAGAACACTGAAGTGGAACAATTAGATTTTTTGCACATTCAACGGAGCATTGTTTGGTGAATGCGCATGCTGTCGAGACTGCGCATGCGAGGGCAGTCGGTGAGCACATATTAAGGCCAGCACACCGAACGAGTGAGCATTTAGCCGAGTCCGAGTCGCTTTCGTCTCCGCGTTGCTCACACTGATTGTGCCGCACCTATTGGGTGCTCATTTCAGGCCGAGCTGACCTAGGGAAGGTCCAGGGCCATGTCCGTAACCCAAATACGATCGTCTGTGCAGCCTCGCGTGGCTCAACGTCTCTCTGCGTGCTCGCAATCCGGTTGAGCGTCGGGAACGAGAAGGCCGTTCCAAACGAGCGCTGGGGAATTACGAAGCCCTTCCTGCCGGGTCACCGAGGCCAACTGAGGCCAATTGAGACCATGGCCTGCTGCGAAATGCACAGCTGCTCGTATTCAATCTCGCCGGGGAGTTTTGAGGTCCGCGGGGACCGACATTGCTGATGCAGCATTGGCAGCGAGCGGCAGCAGCAGCCGCAGCAGCGTCCGAGTGGGGAAAAAAGATAGTGCCCACCCCGAGCCAGTCCGACTGACGGCGCGGAAATTTTTGTGCTGCCGAAAATCACGTGGACTCGTTTTTTTTTTAAGTCACCGTGTGGCGTAACGACGCTCCGCGGAGGTGTTAATCGTTCTCGAGTCTCCCGCTTTCACGGTGAGATGCGTTGAAGAAATATTGTGGAATTTGTTCTCCGTACGATCATCGTCCGCGTCGCGATACGTTTATATTAGGTGCACCATTTGGCCCCGAGACAGGCGATTAAGATACATTAAGGCTTCATTCCCGTGGCCCAATATGGGAGCGTCGAGCAATTACATTTTATGGCAACGACCCGGGACTTTAATACGGGAATCCGTCTTATCAAAAGTTAAATAGAACCCCTTAACCTAAATGGAATCTGAAACACTGTATACATATTTAGGTGATCATTAACTGTTTATCGTTTGCTCCGTTAATGGATGGTGATGATGATAAATGGCAAACTATTTCTGTTTTTCAACCTTTTCAGATCCTGACGCTGCATCTATCCCTCCCCGCTTCTCCTCGCGCACACAAGTTGGTGGCTTTGCCGTTAGCCAGCAGATGGTGCACTTTCCGATTATCATATTAAATGGAAACGGAATGAGCGACGAACACCCATTTGGCCCGTAACAACATTACGCTAATGATTATGGCTGCGAGCTTGCGCTCTGTTAATGCTCGTGCCTGGCTAATGGGCATGGCAGGTCGTGATTAAACCTTTTAAACCTCCCTCGGAATTTTTAATGAACCGCCAAGTCAGAGCTGAGCATGGAGTTAAAGGGGTTAACCGGCTAATATTTCAGCGGGTCCTTTGCACCCCTGCGCAAAGACTATGGTTATTAAAACATATTGCGGCAACATTCCTTGGTGCGGGAGAGGTGAAGGCGGCGCGGCTGCGCGCTCAGCAGCTCGTCGGCCGCTGCGATGGGAAGCCGCCGTGAACTTGTGTGCGTTAGAGAGGCAGGGTTGTTGGGGGAGGGAGGGAGGCATTTGTCATTTCTTGGATGCCGTTCTCCGCTCTGCTGCCTCCCCCACCGTATTTAGGAACTTCCTTCCTCCAGCCATTCGTGCTGTCGAGTCCCTGCACCTGTTAGAAGCGCTGGCGATTGTGTTGCCTAGGTCATCGGGAAAGTTCGAAAAATTACAAATAATTACGAAGCTGAACCTGGGAAAACAAATAATGTCTCTTTTGTAACTACAGGATTCCAGGTCTCTCGAGCAAAAGTTTATCAATCTTAATTGGTCACTCATCAGCCAGGGTTAAACCACTGTTGAATGAAGGCCTCCTCAAGCGACCACCACATATCACCATCCTGCAATCTAATAATCCACCTGCATGCAAGCTTTTTTTTAATCGAATTGTCTTCTACTCTTATTCTTGGTTCTTTCGGTGATGATTGCTTGTGTTGCAATTGAAACTTCGTGAGAATTTTATTGTTTTATATTTGTATTATTTTATTGTTTCCCTTCTATGTGACTTTACCGAAAGAACCAAGAATATGAATCCCTGCAGTCACGAAAGCTTTAAATCAAAATTCCTTCTACTCTGTTGAATTTTTGAGTTGTATAAAAATATTATCAGAGAATGTTTTTTTTAACTTAGAGCCAAGAGTTTAGGAGCCACGGGCAATTGCAGAGTTAGTTTGTTTGGCGCCCAGCGAGATTCACTGATGGGGTCCATGCTGGCAAACTGTCATGACACTTAGCGCAGCGCCGCTATCACCGCTGCAGTGTGGGCCCGTCAGTGGCAAATGTGGCTGGGGAGCTTTTCAATTGCGCCTTCAAGGCCTCGTTGCATTTTTAATGCCGAGTTGGAAAAATCGTGGGGATGACTCCAGAAATTCAAGATGTTTTCTCCTGATAACCCAGACGTTGCTTGTTCCATGACACAGCAATGCTGCCTTCCAAAAAACAATGCGTCTGTCGCCTCATGACTTTGCCTATTGCAGTTCTAATACATTGCATGTGGCTGGGAATTAAACTCTGGTTGTCGGGTTCGTAGCGCAGCACGCAACCCACACCCCGCACCGACCAGTGTGGTGAAGTATGGTCAAATAAACCCTACGGCCTGCATGTCATGGAAAGGCGTTCATAAAACGGATTGGCAAAGGGGATGTGTATATATTGTATGGCGTTTTTATTGTTTGTTTAATTTTTTTTACTTTTGTCTGCTTATACTTTTCCCACTCTGCCCAGACCATAAATATGGGATGGGTATTTAAAACTGATGTGCACATTGAAGCTCCGAATGCCAAATTGCGTGCAGCTGGGCGACCTGTCAATAAGTGAAACTCTTGACGCTCACTCCCCGCGTGCCCCAGACCTTGTCCAGCCGCAGTCGCTTCTGACTTGCGGTCGTGTTTGTTTCACGTGAGAGCGATTAGCCGTGCAGCGGCCTCGGCTTAATATGCGTGACCAGGTCAGCGAAGCCCCGGGGGTTGTGTCGTGTGTCCTATCCGCACGTGCAGGGAACCAGGGGGAGAGAGCGCTCTCCCATCGCTACAAATTGTTCACGCACGTTCTGTATGTAATCCGCAAGTGGGGATATCAAAGATTCTCTCCCTGTGTGTGTGTGTGACCGTGGCTGCGAACTGTCAAGCAACGTGAGCGTGTAACTTTGCACTGACCAAAATATAAAGAATGAAGGTGGCGAGTGGGTGGGTTGTATCTGAAATCACAAACTCTTAAACGCAGCAACTGAACGGCTAAATCACTTCTCTCATAGTTGCCCTTCGTAGGTTAATGCACAGAGATGAACGGCGCGATTCATTCAAAGGCACGGCCCCGCCGATTTCGAATATGCCCCCTTTTACTTTATTCTCAACAGGTGACTGAATATTTTAACAGCAACTGCTCCATATCTTACGGTGGAGCATTACATATTTTAAGAGGTGTATTGAGATTGGTGGGAGACGTGTGCAATTGAGTCGTCGAGATGAAATGTTGATTTCTTTGAAAACCATTCCCGGTATAGCAATGGGGTGTCTGTAGATGGATCGCCCTGTATATTTAGCAGGGACTGTACTCGTAACCGGCGATGTGGCGGTTAGCGCACTGCACTGTGAATGCAGCAATTCAAGTTTGATCCGCCCCCCCCCCCCCTGCCATGGCTAACATCCAGTGGTATCTGAAACAAGTCCTGGGACTTTCCCTGTCTCCATAGCTCTGGCCAGCACGGTGAAGTATGATCAAATAACCCCCATGACTGACACGGTGTGGGGGGGGGGGGGGGACACACACAATCCAGGAGTGGTTTGACAAAGTGTTATTTTAGTCACCAGCGAGTCCGTAAAGCTTCACCTGCAATTCCAGCTTGGGCGTCGTGCTTCACGGATTCACGGTTAACTGGGGTCGTGTGCCGGGTGACGGTGGTAGGCACGACACTCTAAAGCAAATTTGGAACCCTAGGCTGGACCTGCCCTGCGAGTGAAAGTGATTGATATCCAAGCCATCGTTGGTGACCCAGGTCGCTCCTTGCAAATCAGACTATATCCTTTTCTATCCCTCGTCTCTTGAATTATATCACTTGGTTAGACGAAATCAACTTGAACTTCATTCGTTACCTGGGGTAACAGTTGAGAAAATAATTTTTGGGTGGGGATTTTCTGATTGATAAGCATCGCTTTAACTGTATTTGTGCCAGGTTTCACCTGCGCGGCACTTCCAGAACCTCATTAGAATCGGCATGAGTCACACAGCCAGTCACCATCGTCCCTAGCCATTAGATGCGCCCTTATGTTATGCATGAGCACGTGTTTTTGTTCATATACAGGGTAGGGACATGTCACACCGAAGCTTACTTTGAACCTCACCTTATGCGCTGCCATAAATGTTCGTAAAAAATAAATGCATCGATATGATTTACGAAGTGCTTTTGTACGGTGAGTCATCGCTTAACGCGCTTTCGCCAGAACGCGGTTGTTCTATTAGGGAATACTTTTCACATCATGCAGAACATGCCCGTTATAACGTGGAACGCGCACCGTTACAACGCAGTTTCTGAGCGAACTACTTTCTTGAGCTGCGCGGCTGAGCGGTACAATACTCTTTGCAGAATGATACGGTAAAGCGGCGGCGTACCCTCATTTCGGTTCTTGGGAAGACTGCAGGCTGAGTTTATTGTACAGTTGTGATTCAGTAACTCAGTAATTCCTCGCTTAACGCGGGTTATTGCTTCACGTGGAACTTTTCAAGAACGCAACTGCCCTGTTAAACGAAGGATCATCACTAATATGTTAAATGTGTGAATTATGCTGCTGTTCAGGAGTGGTGGCTATCCGTTTCTGTTTATTCTGGGCACTCCTGGTTTCCTTCCAAATGCAAATCACTCTTTATAAATTAACCAGTGCTCAAATGTCCCAGTTGCAGGGACCCTCGATTGCATTTGCATGCTTTATACACACACACATCCCTTTCTCGATCCACTGCTGGATGTGGGCCTCCCCCACGCAGTGCCAGGTTGTGAGGATTATTTAACCATATTTCACCACTCTGGCCAGTGCCGGTTGATGACGTCGGGGAACGTAGACCTGGGAGCGTAGAGGTACAGCACAACCGCAGTTGTTTGTGCCCTGAGCTCTGCAGCCCATATTGTATACGGACACAGCCTATGAGACCTGTTATGCACGGCGGTCGCCCATCCGGGTACTTAAACGGGCTCAGCCCCGCTTAACTTGCAAGATCTGACAAGATTAGGCACCTTCCTGGTAATCTGGCTTAGACGCTTCAGGAATCAAAGCCGTCTTTGTTGTTGTCGTCGTGGTTGTAATCGGGCGATGACATGGCCTAGCGGTAGCTCATTTGCCGCTTATTGCGGAGGTTCCACGGTTCTAATCCGGCAAGCTGCCCTGGTTATTACTGCGGTACGAGGTACGTATCACGTTTCAAATTTGATAGGTATCTGCAATTTACTCAATTGGGTTGATATGTGGCAACCATGCCCTCCCTGAATGAGAATCGCGATACTCGGTGACGCTTTATTGGGTGAACGAGCGCAATACAACAATAACAATTTATTGTTGTTCAGGGCTTTTTCCGCCGGAGCATCCAGAAGAACATGGTGTACACATGCCACCGGGACAAGAACTGTGTCATCAACAAGAACACTCGCAACCGTTGCCAGTACTGCCGCCTGCAGAAGTGCTTCGAGGTCGGCATGTCCAAGGAGGGTGAGTGAGGAGCGCAGATCGACAAGGAGCCACCAGCACACACCGAGCAACCTATGAAGGCACATGAGTTGCTGGGTGGTCGGCACCACGCCCGACCGCCTGTGTCTTTCCATTGCCGACGTTTACAAGCCGCGCCAGGTACTCGCTTGAGGCCCAGTTGACCGAGGGGAGGCCCCGCGACCGCTTCGGATATTCCTCGCTACTGATGCTGGCCGTGAAAATGGATTTCAGGTCGCCGGGTTTGTAGTGCGGTTGTGCCAACCAACCGTGCCTCCGCTCCCCACGTGCACACGTAAGACAGCGTTCGCCTCTCGTTAAAGTCGAGGTCAAAGGTTGTTAGTGCTGAATCTTGCTCTCATTGCCGTCCGCCCCCCCCCCCCCCTGCCTCGCGTGCATGACGCAGCGGTGAGGAACGACCGCAACAAGAAGCGGAAGGAGGCGCCGGTGGTGGTGGCGGCAGTGCGCAGCCCCGAGGTGCCGCCTGAGCGATACGAGCTGAGCTGCGAGCAGGAGCAGCTGGTCGACAAGATCCGCAAATCTCACCAGGAGACTTTCCCGTCGCTGTGCCAGCTTGGCAAGTACACCACGGTGAGTTGGGGGGCCGGCCGGCCGGGCGGGTGGGCGCAGGGTATGTGGGCACACATGTCGAACTCGAGCAAAGTGACACTAAAGAGGTTCAGCTTTGAAATGTCATTCTGCTCTTTTTGCGTATGCGGTGACGTGGCCCAGAGCACTTGCACTTTCGCGGCTCAAAAAGGCTGCCCTTGGTTAACACCGCGGGTGTAGTGACTGGAAAATAAACACCCACCTGCTTCTAGATTTGAAGCTTTCGTGACTGCAAGTATTCATATTCTTAGGTTTTTTCGGTAAAGTCACGTAGGTAAAAAATTTAAATTAATAAAAGTAAAATTAAAATAAAATAAAAATCACGACGTTTCGGAGGCAACACAAGCTTCCGTGCTTCACAGTGGATATTAAACATCCAGGGAATGAATTATCAAGGAATGGATTGCGCGCCGGCACCACGTTTCAAACTTGAAAGATTACCCTCAAATTTCTCGATACACGTGGCAACCATCACCACCCCCCCTACTGGCAGACTCATGCCCACTTGCAGGCCAGAGGCTGAGTCGATTTGTGCCAGAAAGAGACAGCTGCCACTTGGGTTGCCCTTTAAATGTTTGAAAGGAGATGTCCTGAGGCATTTGGGCAACACATAAATGCCAAGGTTATTATTATTATGTCTATTGTATTGTTTTTGGTCGGCAAACATTTCCTTCATGAGTAATTCTATCAAATCAACACTTAGATCTGGTGCTTCCAGATGTACTACTTGGGAGGCACATCATGTCACCGAATATGCAACATACGACAGAAACGACATTTGAAGGCGAAACTTCTTCAGCGTCACTTGATTTGAGTTCACGTTCTGACCCGCACCCTGCTGGACATCCGTGACCAAGAGCTTTGTGGCTCATCAGATCCCTCCATTATCAATAAATATTCTGATTCTGAAATAGTCTGAATCTAATACTAAAGGTGATATAGCCATGTAGGCCTGTGGGCTTGTGGTCACCAGCCCACCTTGAAACATGACATGCATTCAGCACGCAGAGTTAAAGAGTATATATTCCCATTGTGTTGTCGGTATCATGAGATGAAGCATCAATTCGTAACTATCACAGAGCATTGCAATCACTCCGTGTGTTTGAGAACAATGGGCCCGTAAAAGTAGCTTTCAGAAAACTATTTCTGAAATCCCTTCAGCACTGTTATGCACGCATTGCTTCCTAGACACGTTTGTTGCTTGGTAATGAAACCGCAATTTTTCAATCTCAGAGCTGCAATTTAGACAAATTAGGCGATTGGATAAATTGTATTATTTACGTGGGGAAAGAAACATTCTTTAAGCTGTTTGACATGAATGACCCTCGGAGGAACCCTGGTGAAAAAAAGTTCCCACACATAACTCGTAACATTGCCGGCGATGAGTAGCAAAGACGCTTGAAGAAAACGGCATTCAAGTAATGCGCCATTCAAGTAACACTGGCAGCAGGTAACACAGAAATAAAACACCAACTCACGTGGGGCTCGATGATCACATGTGCCGAAAATGGATACAGTATATCTCAAAATCAAGGAATGAATTTAAACAGGTCGGGGAAGGAATTTATACTTGAAACGTCAAGTATAACATTGTGCTTGGTGTGGTTTTTTTGGCAACACCAGCTTGAGTCCATCAACTCACTCCACTCGAGAAGCCAGCTTTAATCACAGGTGGTTGAAATCTATATTCTAATCCAGGTTCTCAGCGGTACTGGCTCCATGGCTGTGACCTCCTGAGCCACCAGGCCACCTCTGTGCACAGAGGATTAAAAAAAGAATGAAAACAATGCCCCACACGAGGGACCATTTCCAGGACGTTGCAGTCCAGTGGATTCTGCGTCGTGTGATAATGGGGCTCTACGCGTGAGCATTATTTCGATTTGCAGAATAATGAGAAGATGTGAGGGTTTTTTTGGCATGGAGGCAGGCGAGTGAGTAGGACATTTCACGCTCTTTGTCTCCCTGTAGTGGAGTGGCGGTATAGTCGTAGCTCTGAATCTGGCGACTAAAGTTCGATTCTCCACCACAGCTAACATCCGTGACAAATTACATGAGAACCAGTCCTGCCATTCCATGCAGTCCACACTAACCAGTTTGGTGAAGTATGCTTAACAACTACCCGTGACTGACATGATATGGAGAGGCTTTCATCCATTGGTGGATTGATAATAACTGTCATTTCTTTGTCTACTTTGCGTCGATTACTTTGTGACCACATTGGAGCTGCAGGTATGAGCTCAGAAAATCCCTGAGCCATGTGGCACCCGTTTTGTGAAAATCGTAAAAATGTTCACACGCAGTCGATGCCTCGCGCCCATTCAAACTCGCCCTTAAAAAGTAACAGTGAAGAATGATTTTTAAGTTGGATAATGTGCATTCCTGATTCGGAATTCGCCACCCGTACATACGTACACACATACGCACGTACGCCCGTGGACATACGGTCCAACAAAATGCTAACAGCACCGTGCCGACCGCGCGTTTAGGAGGCTCTCGCCAAAGGAAGCTTATTTTAGCCTTGGCCATTCGCGACGGTGTCTAAAATGATCCTTGTTGAGCGTGTAACTCCTGTAATGTTATTGCAATAATTAGCAGCCCCAGAATGTCATGCGCACATGTAAAAAAATTAATCGCTTGTTAAAAGTGTAACGGTCCCCTGTAGGTCATAGGTACCCTTTGGGCACGGCTGAGTGTGGGTGCGGTTATCTGAATCATTAGACCTGGCACGAGCGTGTGTCCGCCGCGACCGCCGCGGCCTCTGGAGGGGAGGGCTCACCGCCGCCGTCGTGCACCAAGGGGAATGCTTTTTGAGCAGCTGTGCCAGCGTCCCTGGGCAAGGCATGCACACCATGGGAGATGCGCGCACCCATACTTCCACAAATGTGGAAAGATCAAAGAATTGCCGAATTGCTGATGTCGCTTCCATTCGTTCAGCGTCTACTGCTGCCCCCTTGGATTGGTTGGGATAAAAACGCAGCATTCCATTGCAGTGTGTTTAAAAACTGTTGCTTTTCCATCCTGGCATACGAAAGAAGAAAAAGAAGGGCCAGGGATCCTAGGGCACCAACCAAGAACCTCGTTAGGCCAGCAGTGAATATGTGACAGAGGGCTACATGGCAGCAGACGTGGTCTCTCCCTTGTAGTCTGCAGTGCGATGCCCTCCTTACTCACTGCATTAACATCAGCCATGGATGACGATCTTGCCAAGTGGTCACCGTCTGTCGCGATGCTGCGAAATAGCAATCCCATCAAGCACCTTGCACGTTAGCTGATTTCGTCAATCCATACGCCTACTGAAGTCCTCTCGGGCACGTTGCCTTCCATCGCTGACGCTCCGCTGTTAGTCTCGACCACCGGCCATCATCTCTTTGTTTGTTTTTCGCCATCATCCCTTTGTTTGAGGTTTCACGAAAATGTCTGCTGCCGCGTGATCGAAATGGCCACATGGCAGCAGACAACCTTGGTCTTCTTCTTTCGTATGACTGATGGAGATGCAGAGGAACGACAACTACAATTTCACATTCAGATGGTCAAGCCAGATAAGCATGTCAGGAGCAGCAGAGTGTGTCGCTGTAATGTCCCCTTCGTATTTTTGGATTGCTAGATGTTAACTACCTCGCCTGGTATACAGGAGGTCGTGGGTTTAATCCCAACCCTGATGCCTGCTGTATATTTTCAGTTTGCGTGTTCTCCTCGTGGTCGCGTGGATTTTTCTCCGGGTCCTCCAGATTTTTCCTTTACATTTAGAATCAACATCGCGCGTTTAGATTATTTGGCTGCTGTAAATTTCCACATGATCAGCCGCTTCGTTGAGCTATCATTTGTGGCAGCCAGGTTGCTTCTGAAAAATAGATATCTAGTTCAGTGGGCCTTACCTGGTGAAATAAAAAATAGTTAAGATGTTGTATGGTCTGTTCTGGATCACCACAGTCGCAGAGCAGTGCATCCCCACAGAACGAGAGTGAAATCGAATTGAACGTCTCTGCGAACGTATCGCTCTTGACCGGAACGCACCGAGGTTACCGACCAGCAGTAGGCAAAGTAGACACAGAACGGGATGTAGCTCCCTGGCGACGGAACGTCAACACAAGCGAGTGGATTTCTGCAGGAAGGCACGGCACAATGATACATATATTAACGTCTCGTGTTGACTTGCACATTAAGATCCGCACCGTATTTTTAGAACAAGCGAAGAGGGTCAGCCGGGTTTGTTGAATGCTGCGATCCAGATTCGCGCACTGACAAAAATTGGCTGAAGGCGCATCGCCATGGCGATTTTGCCCCGTTGCTGTTGACGAAGAACATGTTGGGTGTATTTTCACCAACAATCGGATGAAATTTATGGTTCCAGTTAAGGGTCCATTGTTTGTTGGATTTGTTTTCTTAAGTGAGAAATTATAAATGTAATTTTTCCATGGGACAGAAGTGATGTACATATTCATAAACACAATCATCGGCCGTGGATGAAGTCTGCCTATTAAATTTGTGAAATGCAGAATAACCAAGTCAGAACTTCTCGCTTGAAACAGGATGATCAATTTATAGACACTCCTATTAAATATCAATGCCCCTTCGCTTACTTGCCACTAAATGTTGAAATCAATCTAATCAGCTATGTTGGCCAAAGTGTATGGTTGAGAGCGCTAAAAGATTTAAGTGTAGTTAAAAGATCCAAGTGTATTATTGCATTTGGTGAGAGATATGTAGACAGAGGCTTTGAAATAAAATCTTGTACGCTGTGTAATTTCTCCCTATAATTTTAGTGGGATATCTAGAAATGGATGACCCTCATTCTGAGATTTCTTCCTTCTCATTCGTTCCACCTTAGCGTCGCTGTTGTTTATGCCCGCCCGACGGTACCGTTAAGACGCTTTCACGAAATGACTGATGCGCCCATTCGAGCGGTCACCATCGTTTTCTCAACTTGGACCGAATGGGGGTGGTGGGGGGGGGGGCACGATAGTGATTGAAGCGCACCCCCCCTTCCCCCTGCTCTCTCTCTTGCCCTCTCTGGAAAAATAATAATAAGTCATTTCAAAAAAATTATGGTGGGGAAACGCATATGGGGCCGGCTACCGGGTGTCCGTACGGCGTAGAAAATAAGCTGCGATCTGCCGGTTCAGAGGTCAGGCAGCCCAAGGGCACACATGGGCCCTGTCATCCATCAAGGAAACACTCAATCCATCATCGGAGAGGAAGGCCCTTTTAGCCTGCCCACGGGCGAGCGGGGCCGCGTGGCCGCAGCCGCCGCCGTGTTAATAACCGTTAGAGTCACACGCTGAAAAATAAGGGCTTTGTTAACGAAGACGGAAAATAGATTGTCCTCCAACAGGCACCAGAAACAGGGCCAGGGTTGTGGGGCCTTTTGAGCAGCGACGTAATGGGTTTACGGTACAGCCCCGTAGGGTCTGGTTGGGGCTGCCCCCCCCCCCCCCTCCAACTATCCTCCCTCTCTCTCTCTACTGAAGGTTCAGCCTCCCTTTCTAAATTCTTAGAGTCAAGACATTGGGCTCTGTCGCCGCTGCCCCCTCCTGAGTTGTTGTAGATCCCCCCCCCCGCGCCTCGTTAAACAAGGTCACTCTGCGGGGTTGTTTGGGGTTAGCGAGTGTTGGATTGGGGTTTTGGCGAATGTCGGATTCTCGGAAGTCCTCCTTTTTAGAGCCGCACTTTGAAGGCTTTGTGACGCCGTCGTTTCAGACCCCGCCGCGCTCCCCCTTGAGAATTGGGCTCCGCACTCGCGCTTGAGGTTTAAAAAAAAATTTTGAAGACGAAAACAAAACCCAAAAATTCCCACTCGTGTGGGGCGAGGTGGGAGGAACATGGAGAAAGGGGGGGCGGGGTGTCAGGTTGCTTAAGCTTTAAAAGACTGCGCCCATTAATTATCTTGATTCCTTTGCGTGCTCTACTGCCTCTTGGTGGCCAAGCGTGGCGATTTCAGCAGTGCATTGCAGGCATTCGGATATTTTTTTTTCCCTGCTACTGTAATCGCAACAAAAAAGATCCCTGCCACCTTTGTTCTTATCGCTACGTATTTTGATATCACTTGAAGCAACGAGCCGTTACGCATATTGGAAAAGGCGACCAGATTTTACTTGTGTTGTACTCGTGTAATTAATTGGACAACAACATGGCCTTGAAAAAATGTGCTCGCACATCTGGGTATACCATAGTACAAACTGACTGGATAATGCTTCACCTTCCCATTCCCTTCAATGACTTGTCATGGTTTGGGGTCATAATTCAAGGCAAGATTGAATTATTTTATTTTGTATTCATTTTTTTTATTGATTCTTGTTTTTTCTCACTTGTTCTGTTTAAATTGTACAGCTTTGTTCACTCCAGGAACCAAAATGCAACATTGTCAGATCATTTGTACAATGTTGTCATTTCATTTGCGCTAATTTTTGCGTACATTTTTACACGCTCAAATTAAATGTGTCTATGCTGATGAAGTCAATGTAACTTCCCTAGCACGAATAATTCAAGAATAGCTTCTCGTTTCCTCTTATTCGCACTGTCGCGGGTAATTTTCCCAATTAAACGTAATAATTTCACACGTCTTGCACACGTACGTGTAAATCATGAGTGATCGATTCCAACGCGTTTCCATCGCACGCGCGTGTAGTGTCACGAGCGCAAGAAGCGATTCCGACTCGACGAGTCGTCTCAACGGATGTGTGTCTGTGTGTGCGCTCCCCGCGAACGCGCTTTGCCACCGCTGCTCCCTGCAGAACTCGTGCGCGGACCACCGCGTGCAGCTGGACCTGGGCCTGTGGGACAAGTTCAGCGAGCTCTCCACCAAGTGCATCGTCAAGATCGTGGAGTTCGCCAAGCGCTTGCCGGGGTTTCCCAGCCTGACCATCGCCGACCAGATCACGCTGCTCAAGGCAGCCTGCCTGGAGATTCTGGTGAGCCCCCGGTTGCCCCTCGCTCGTTCACTCGCTCAACGACTCTTTGCGTTAGCGCACTTGCTGAGTTATCGTCAGGAGCCCTGAGATCTCTATCCACTGCTGGATGAAGGCCTCCCCGAGCCGTCGCCATGTCTGGCGCAACGATCGCTCACTTCTCAAGTTAACGGTCACTCGCTTACCTGCTTAATAAAATCACTCGTTTTGCTCTCGTGAATTGTTGTGGAACACTTGGCATCATCATCATCAGCAGTCCACTGCTGGATGAGGGCCTCCCCAAGCCGTCGCCATGTCTGGCGCAACGATCGCTTACTTTTCAAGTTAACGGTCACTCGCTTACCTGCTTAATAAAATCACTCGTTTTGCACTCGTGAATTGTTGTGGAACACTCGGCATCATCATCATCATCAGCAGTCCACTGCGGGCTGAAGGCCGTCGCCACTTCTCACGGATCCAGGCCAGCCGCCTGTGATTAAACTGGGCCCTCAAGTGTAGCGACTTGTTTAATGGTCTCAGCCCGATCACTAATGATTGTCGCGATGAACGTTACTCTCATGTGCAAAGGATGTGGAAAGGTTGCTTGCCCCCCGAACGGATTCTTCCACCTCGTGATGTGACGCTGACATAGCACAATCTGGATAACATGAGGGGAAAAGATAAAAAAAAAACTGAGGAAAAAAAAAAGATGTGATTGTATTGTACGCGCCTGGTTTATTGTGAAATGCAATTCCACAGGGTTAACTTTTTTGTTGTAAATGTCGTCTCTTTTACACTTGCAGCACATTCGCTGATATGTTACGCTGCGATCACTGCTGAATATTTCCATTGCCAGGAAATGTAATATTTCGCCGATGTACGTAATTAATTCCGTGGCAGTCCAACCCAAGTCGCATGACAAATGGTTGCGTTTCTACGCAGACCGCGTTTCGACGTGCGCAATTATATCGTGGCACCATGTTGTCTCTATTTATTGTAAACAGACGCACGTAAAGGACACATTTATTAACGTACAATTGGGTGCCGTCGACTCCAAACTCTTGTCCGTGTATTCTATTTCCCCACCATCACTGAATGTCAGATTTCCATCAGCCCATGCCGCTAACAGAATGTTGTGTGTGAGTCTGTATCTGTTCTTCTTTTACGGTCATATGTTTTTGAGCAATATTTTTTTTGCCAGCTTGTTGAAAAAGATTGTCCTTTAAACTGTCAGGCCCTGCCAGAAAGACAGATTAAGTGACCGCAATTGACCGATACTCGAAGTCATATTTCAGTCCCTGTGGGGATGATTTAACCTCGTGTGCTTTCTCTGACCAGCCTAACAATGCATCACGGGCTCTACAAAACAAAAGAAAAGCGCGATATTGGTTTTTTTTTCTGCGTCCATGCCACCGTTAAGGCCACGGACCATGATGCGGAGAGCATTTTTGGTTTACGAATTTTTTTCCGCGATTGTTATGCACGTTAACCTCTCTCTCCCGCTTTCATCCTTGTAGAGAAAGCTGTTCTCACAATGTGTGTTGAAACGTGCGATTGTTGAGAATTTACAAAAATACATTTCGATCATGGAATGAATAAGCAGACCTGGTTGTCTCTACATAAATATATATAAAATTGTTAGTTCATCAGCCCATGGTACTTTTCAGACCAAAATCGTCACATATTCGACCATCAAATATCCACCCCGATGGTTTAACCGCCCACACCCGGTGCAGGAATTTTGGATTTATCCGACCGTTTTAACATATCCGCATGTACCTCGGCGCGCGGCAAATCATCTGCGCAGTACTGTACTGTATTTTATTTAAACAAATACATTTTGGACCCATCCGGAGGGCTCAGGCTTGTTAAACAAACACTGCCGGCTAGTCATTTCCAAAAGCACCCTGTCTGCAAGTCAGCACTGTGGAAATTCCAACATAAAACTCAAATTAATTGGGTAGGTAAGACCGTGCTATAATGCGTGCTTACAGAGACTGTTAAGGCTGAGGCCTTCTTAATAGGAGAAGCCAGCTGGCTGTTGTCCTGCATGGCTGCGTGTGTTATTTGCCGCTGTTTTGTCAAGCGCTGGGAGTGAGGCGCGTCAAGTAGCCGTTTCGCTCGTCACGCGATTGATTCCATTCCCGCACGAAGTGAGGCGTCGCGCGGCTCGCGGCAGCTCGCGCCGATTGGCACGCACCTCCTCTGGTGTTGCACTTTTCACGCTGCGTCGTTTGCTACTGCCCGTCGCCCTCCTCCGTTTGGTTAATCGCTTGTGACCAAACTGCCCGGCATTTGCAGCGGCGGTATCCGCTTCATCTCTCCGTGCGGATTGCTTTGTTCTTCTTTGCTGTCCGTCGCTCGGTCGTACGTAGTGCGCGTGGCGGGAGTGACTCCGTCGCAACTCGGCGCCGCTTGACCTTTACGTCCTGCTCCTGGAATAATGTCGCCCCCTTTGCGCCGATTGTCGTTCCGTGTGCGACCAGTCGTAAGCCCGACAGCAAGGTGGGGGGCGCAAGTAGTACCCCCCACCACCACCACCACCACCGACTGACCCCCACCCCCTACACTCACCATCGATTACCCGCGACCTTCATTTGGGGAGATGTCGCCCATTCTCTGCGTGTGGAGTGATGAGCTTAGCTGCTCCATGATGGCTCACTCGGTGAGATGAGTTGTGCGATAGCCTGGAAAAGTTGCTTTATAATGGGGTGTCCGGGCTGTTGCGAGAGAGTTAGGGCACATTGTGCTTTTGTTTTGTCATCGTGGTGTTTTTGCTTTTTACATTGTTGCATGATTGTTCAGTTACGCTCTAAAATATATGAATAACAATTTTCACGTTCTTTGAATATACACAATCGATTCAACAATATCGGTTCCCCAATTTTGCACAAAAAAAATCATTATAACTGATTGATTATATGCACCCTTGAAATTGAATTCCATTAACCTTATCTTGCCTCTGCAGTGCCTCTTGAAGCTTATCACAAACACAAGGTCTGCCGTGCTGGCAGTAACACTGTATCATTTTGGGACTGTGCGAGGCACATATCAATAAGGGCTGATGGAGTGCCGCGTTTCGGAGGGTGTGGGCATTCACAAATGATCCTCAAATGTCTATCTGTCTTCGAGGCTGAAACAGACTCAAGTGCCGTGCCAAACAAACTCGGGGGATTTAGATTTAAGGGCGAGTCACGGCTGCACCCCGTGACTCTGTCTGGGCGCGAGGCCAAATCCAGCCCAAGGGCGTTTTGACGATTATGCCACTGTATGTGCAGCGATATGTGCATAGAATTACACTTGTAACCAGACAGTAAGAGCTGCATGCGAAGATCAAAACATGTATGCATGTTGGAGGCGTCATAATAAGAACACTAATGTAACAAACGATCGTTTTCAGCCCTTTTTGTCAATCCACTGCTGTAAGAGTTCATCCCCACGCTGTGTAGGTCACGGGGGTTGTTTGACCGTGCTTTGCCATGCGGGTTGGCAAGGCGAGGAGCCGAGACTGGTTCTGATTTCACTCGGGTGGTGGCTAGGTTCAGCTCGATTGGGACCTTGAATCGAGCCCAGGTGGCCAAGTTCATAATGCAGTGCACGGACGACTGTGCACCACTCCACCGCCGAGATGAATCATAATTGACTGTTAAAAAAGTAAGTGGGCTTACGCAGGACGCCTTGTTAGAATGGATGATCGTTGATGGTCGAGACTTACGATGGTGTGGGAGCCAAAGGAAGGAAACACGTCTGTACGGACGTCTACCACAGAGATGGAGTGATGAAATCAGCTCATTTGCAGGTTGTAAGAGGATGATTACTTTGCAGGATTATGAGAGAGAGTTGGTGACGGCTGGCCAAGACCCTCATCCAGCAGTTGGTTGATCATGGGTGATGATGATTATGAATGATCTGTTATTGTGTGGCCCGCCAAAGGTATTTGAAAGTCCTAGTCATCCCTCGGCAAGGATGTTCCCCACTGCTAAGCCAGGTGGATCTTGGCATCGCAGTCGCGTGAAGGATGGCGGTGGCGACATTGTTCTGAGGAAGGGGGGGGGGGAGGAGGATGCCTTCATCCAGCAGTCGATAGATCACGGCAATAACAACACGCTCACGTGACATCGCTGCTCCCCTCTCTCCCCACCGATTGTCGCACCAGATCTTGAGGATCTGCAGTCGCTACACGCCGGAGCAGGACACAATGACGTTCTCGGACGGGCTGACGCTCAACCGCACGCAGATGCACAACGCGGGCTTCGGGCCGCTCACCGACTACGTGTTCGCCTTCGCGGCCCAGCTGCTGCCGCTGGAGATGGACGATGCGGAGGCCGGGCTGCTCAGCGCCATCTGCCTCATCTGTGGAGGTCGGTCGGTCGTGTTCGCCTTGGCGGCTCCGTTGTCGGTCACTGTTAAACACGACTCTTTATAAAAATGTTAGTACCACTTAACGATAGCCCGGTGCAAAATAGAAACTCCGCGAACAGAAGCCCGAATTCGACGCGGCAGGTGTCCAATGAAAGGGGGGGGGGGGGGATGGGGCTCTCTGGCCCCACCCAGATGGGGACCACGTGCGGGGAACATGAAGGTTTATATGGGGAGGGGAAACGGGTAAGGGGAGAAGATAACTAACATACCGGGGGAAAAGAAAGGGACAGGGGGAGGGAGACGACTGTTTGTTTTTAATCGCGCTTGTTGAGCGCAGGCCCCAAGGCCCAATGTGCCGGGCGCCAAGCCGCGTAACGGCATGACTTGAGTTGCGATCGATATGAGCCGGACACATTTCGTGAATTGAGCGAGGTTATTCTAAGAAGTTGGGAAAGAGATGGCGGCATGGAATGCCAAGTCAAGCGCCGCGTGGGGAGGTCCCCATCCAGCCGTTGTTTTACAAAGCGCTGTACACAGACACAAAAGACAATGCTGTAGATCCCCCATGTAGCTTCTACAGATTGTTGCGGCATTTACGAGTGGGGGGGGGGGGGGAGGTTTGTGTGGCCTATACCTAGCCCGGCCACCTTTGTCTTCCCAGTGCTGGTGTTTACACACCACACCAGGTGGCCGTTTAATGCTGAGTAAACCTAAAGAAGGTCTCCAATGAGTTCGGTCGACACTGATGTTAGTACTGGATGAGAATAAAACTCGGTTTGCCGGGTTCATTGTGCAGTGTGCTAACCACCACGCCACCACGGTTTACCCTTTATCAAAATGTCACCGATTCGACCTCCACCACTTCTGTCTACCCAGCAATGTAAATGGGTTCACCACAGTCTACCGGAGGACGCAAGTGGGGGGTTTAAGGGTGAGTCCTCCCCATCTATTCGGAGACATCTAGCCAGTGTGGAATAGTAGGCCAAAAATACCGTTCTGCCAGGAGTGACATAAGCAGGCCATTACTGGGCTGCACCTTTCTACTTATTATTATGAATATTGTTAGGAGAGAACCCGTTGATCTGCAACGAAAAATTACATGCAGCTGTCATTTTCATACCCTTCTCACAATCCTGTACTCGGAGCACTAAAAGTGCTGTAATCTACTTTTTATGTTGTAATAAAACGTCAAGATAATGTATAGTGAGGATTTCATTTAAATTCTCGAGGGTTTAAGGTATATTCTGGCAAAGTTATTACATTAATAGGATCATAAATGTAAAAGTACAAGCAATTTTAAATGAACCGAGTCAGTCTTCTATATTCATGACTCACCTATTCAGTGTCGCGACCTATTCGATGTCTTCCGAACATCTTCCACCGTTTCAATCCAATCCAAAGTTTATTTGCCACACGGAAAATCCCGTTTAAGTCAGCTACCCAGCTAGCTTCGAAGGCAACGGCCCGCAGCCACTAATAATATAATTATTATTGTTGGGGTGGAGAGGAGCCCAGCCAGCAGCCAGCCAGGAAACTCGAAGCATCGATTATTTTGAACAGTACAGTAGTATGATCGCTAACAAGAATGTGGCTCGTCGGGTGGCTCCGCAGACCGGCAGGACCTGGAGGACCCACACAAGGTGGAGCGGCTGCAGGAGCCGCTGGTCGAGACGCTGAAGTTGTACGTGAGGCGACGCCGGCCCACCAAGCCGCACATGTTCCCCAAGATGCTCATGAAGATCACCGACCTCCGTGGCATCAGCGCCAAAGGTTCGTGGCCACCAGGGGCACTCCAAGTGCCACTCTACCTGCTCTTGTGTGGTTTCATGGGCAAGAGTGTTTGTGGCTTGTGGCTGTGCCCATGTGTATGTTGGTCCCCCCCCCCTACCCCGAGCGATTGCTCCCCCAAGTACAAGTATGATTTGTTATACCTGTGTATATTTGTATTGCAACCCTGGGGAAATATTGGCCGAATCCTCCCAGGGGGATGCTGCCATTGTGTAATTATTAGTGCAGTCCAGAGGTCACCGGTTACATCTCCCAGTGTGGCAGTTGAAACAATGCTGCAAGTTTCTTCAAGCCTCTCCCTGTCTTTGTCCAGCCAGTTAGTCGATCGACAGGTTGTGTATAGTGGGGTTAAGTGTGGGTTCTCCCACCTAAAATTAAACTATTTTTATTTTACTCGGTAAGGTCCACTGAGCTATATAGCTCTTTTTCAATAGTGACCTGGCCACAAATGATAGCCCAATGAAGTGGCTTATTGTGTGGAAGTATATAGCAGCCAAATACCGGCCACCGTGGAAGAGTAGGCCTCTAATGGAGGCCCTTTCCGCCAGCAGTGACCTGAGCAAGAAATCTCAGCGCTGCATTTTACCCTCTCACCTATTATTACGCAGCACAATGATAGAAAACGTGAGCACCCACCTCACCACTGCTGTCACCTTTCGCAGGTTCGGAACGCGTGATCACGCTCAAGATGGAGATCCCAGGCTCCATGCCGCCGCTCATCCAAGAGATGCTCGAGAACATGGACAACGCGGAGGAGCTGTCGCCGGCGCCGGTGGTCTGCAAGGGCAGCGGCTCGGCCGACCTGTCGGACACGCGCATCACCACCGCAAGCGAGGATACCGGTGACGGCGATGCCGAGGACGTGAAGCCCGGCAAGAGGGCCCTGGACGGTCTGGAGTCTCCGCCTTGCTTGGCTGTCCCCGTGGGACAGACGTCGCTTGCGCCGCCGTTTTGATGAAGGACTGGGAGTGGGGGGTAGCCCCCCCCCCCCCCCCGGCCTCGTCTGGCTGCTGTGACTCTGCGGCTGGAACGTTCAGATATCTTGAAACGGCAAATCTTGAATAAAACAACGTGGGTTTCACCGGATGGTTCCGGAGGACGAGCACGATTGCTCGACGGCGGACATTATCGGCATGTTCTGTTTGTCTCGAAATGGGCTGGTGCAAAGAAAAAAAAAGGAGAGAAAGGTTGAGTTATTCATGAATAAAAATTGGCCAAATAACGTACAGGGTTGAAAAAGTTGTAAATTGCACAGGAATGCTTGGAAGAGGCTGACCATCAGCCAGGCTGTTACAATCGTATGAAAGTAAATACAGGGTTTTCACTTGGCGAGAAGGAAAGGTTGATTTGTTTTTAAGTAGGAACGTACTGAGGCGAATTTCACCCTTGGTGCAAAAGGGATTTTAATGATGTGGAAAGTTTTAGCTTAGTGGTCTCTCAAGCAAGACCTTGGACATGAATTGAGGACCGGCGACTGGAGACAGTGCACTTACGGAGAAAATTGTGGAGAAATGTGCTTGAAGAGAATGACTGGATAGTGAAGCTGAACTGAACCAGCTCAGCACACACGCCACGAGCTCCTTAATTCCATGAGTGTCCACTACAAGGACATCGTTTGGAACAGCAGACTGCATGAAAATGTTTGTCAGGAAACATTGACGGTTGTCTTTTTTGTATTTTTTTCTCAATTTCTCTTTTTTGTGTTCTAATGAAATGGAATGTACGCAACTGTAATTGTGTCCATTTATGAATTTGTATGATATTTATGTAATATTTTAAAATGGTTTTCATTGCAGCCTTCAAGCATTCAGTTTGCAGTATAAAAAATCCAACCGGTCAAACTTACCAGACAAGATTATTCGACCAACGGTTTTAGGTTTTCGTGACCTAATCACTTCACACGTGGGTTTACGAGAAAGTCATTGTTTGAGAAAGTACATTTTTACTGGCAGTATATTTTTGTTATATCAAACAAAATCATATTAAGCTACAACGCAATCCGCATTAAATTCCTGTACAGGTTAAGACGCTTATATTGAACCTTTTTAATTTTCTCATCATAATGCATTATTCGCCTGGAATACAGTGTCTGCAGATGCCTTTTGGAGATGCTGCAATCAGGTATAAAGCAGATATTTTTATTTTTGTAACTGCTAAAATATCCGTTGCTGATGTGTCGCTGGCTTGAAATCACACCCCCCATGTGTGTACAGCGTGTCCATGTTGGGGCGCCGCCACCACCACCACGGGGTCTCTGCGCTCACGGGAAGGCGTCGCTCGTTCTTTAGCTGCCACTAAGTCGGTCGGAGCCGAGTGGAGATCGGTCGTATCCAGGGCTTAATATTGCACTGAATATTGCCTGGGTCACCGGTAAGACTCGAGTAAGTGACACGTGACTCGCAATCACAGATTTTGTGAGTGGTATACTGGATGTGGTGTGCCAGATGCGGAAATATGTTCCGGGTCACGGAAAAGACAGAAGTAGGTGGCACGTGACTAATAGCCACAGCCATAGTGAGAGGTATTATGGATGTGGTCTACCAGGCCTGGAAATATTTCCCGGGTTGCTGGTAAGACTGAAGTTGGTTGCAAGTGATGAGTAGCCAACAGCCATATTGAAAGGTATACTGGATGTGGCATGCCGGGTGCGGGAAGCATTTTCTGGGTCACCGATCCCAGCTGGATTTGAGCCCCGGTTGCATCGCAACGCACGCCCTTCATGTGGCGCCAGCGTGCCGCTGCTGTTGGAGCTTCACGGCGTCCGTCGCGCACACGCGGATTTCCTTCGGCCGGAGCTTCCACGACCCCGCCTGCTTTTGTACACTTTGCTAACTGTTTGTACTGCGTCTCCTCGAGTCGGCAAAGGCGGACCAATTTGAACAGAATAAATTTGACTGTGCGTACAGCTTTGTGGTGTGGTGTTCAGTTTTTTTTAGTGCGTGAACATTTTGTAAAAAACGCACGTTGGAAGGTGGCTGGGTGGAATGTTGCAGATCTTTATTTCGAATCCAGGCAACTGCCTGTAATTTAAACTGTTCATCAATGGTTTCATTTTTTCAAGCGAAGAGAGTTGATCGTCCCAGCCCTGCTCGTCAATGACTTGAGGGAGCAAAAACATCACGTTAAATGTGGTTCTGTGCTTAAATCAGAATGAAATCGTGCTCTGAGAATTCAAAATATCAGCTTTACTCAAATGGAATGAGCAGGGAGGTAGGAAAATGCTGCCTATTGCATGCCACCACGAGCACAATCGGCATACAATTCGGGGGTCGGGGAGAAGAACATACAATGCAACTGGTATTGGCCAAACCCTCATGCTGAAACATCAACTGCACATTACCCGGTTTGGGTGACACAGCATGACAACGGGAACCAATCCAAACTCTTATTACAGCGTGATGAACAAGTGTGGACGAACTGCACAGGATTGTTGGCGACAAACAAAATTGCCATGTTGCTTTTTGACCAAAAAATATATACTGTACATACTTTGTGAAAGTAAAACAAAATCTGTAGTGGGAGAGTGGGTGGTAAAATGCTGCCCTCTGCTGTGTAACCAGAGGTCGCTTCAAAATCGTTTACACTTTAACAGTACTTGAAGTGGTTATAGCTGAGATTCGTCTCTGTGGGCCATTTTCGATTTAGATTTGAGCTGATGTGATCAAGTCTCATCCAATGCATTTGTTTAAC
The DNA here is from genome assembly GCF_015708825.2 of Lethenteron reissneri. Classification (NCBI taxonomy): domain Eukaryota; kingdom Metazoa; phylum Chordata; class Hyperoartia; order Petromyzontiformes; family Petromyzontidae; genus Lethenteron; species Lethenteron reissneri. Next base: position 14,554,103 of record NC_083798.1, on the reverse strand, counting down.
ATTTCTATTCGACGATCTGAACACGATGCACACAACACGGAAAGTGAACGCCACGTTAACGATCCAGCATCCCTCCCCAGAGAATCACAGCTCTCCCACTGACAGCAGCACCCTCGTAAGTGAATGTTTGGCACTTTAAAGTGAGGGCGGGTAGGAACTGGCAGTGGACAGATCTTTTTTTAATCAACTCTGGTTTACATCGGGGCCGTCCATAAATGACGTCACCCACCTAGGGGGGGGGGTTCAGACATTTGTGACGAGGGGGGGGGGGGGTTTGAGAAATGTGAGACATCAAAATGCGCAACTTTAAATACATATAAACAACACGTTCTACTTAATTAAATCTACTTTTTAATACATGTTTTCTCCTACAACATCGGAGTGCAGCGCCATATTAAATACGCACTACAATGACAATAGTTTAAAGCGATTTGAAGCATGTTTTATTTGGGGGGGCGGGCAGAGCTTTGTGACGTCATTTGAGGGGGGGTGGTCTTGACTTTTTGTGACGCCGTGTAACGAGGGGGGGGGGGGGTAAAAAATCGTCCAAAATCGCGTGACGTCATTTATGGACGGCCCAATACCTGTCAACCCCTTATCAGTGCCCTACCTTATTACAGACCAATTCAGACATTATTGGTCACCCCGCGCCCTCAACGTTCATCCTACAATGTCCCATCGCAAGCGAGAACAAACATTACCAAAAAAATCGTATGTCCCTACTGAAACGGATGTACGCCGTATCGTACCTGAAAACGCTATTTTCCCGTACAAGAATACAGGTAAACTGTAATGGGTTGACAGTTATGGGATAGGAACTGATTTTACTGGTAGGAACCTCCTGGTTCCACAAGCCCACAGGGGATTATTGTGTCCGTCCGTCCGTCGTGCATCCAAAAATGGGAGGGGTGGGGCTGGGTGGGGAGGGTGGGGAGGGGCTGGATGGGGGGTGGGAGGGATGGGGCTGGGTGGGGAGGGGCTGGGTGGGAGGGGCTGGTCACCCCGTGGTGCCCTTATAAAACTCAACGTTTAACCTACTCACGCCGGCTTGTGCCCGCCCTCAGTCGGGCATATTTGCGGAATACACCACGCCGCCGTTGACCCTGCAGGCCATTGACCGAGCAACCCGACGTTCCTACCAGCTCCCTCAACCCATACGGTTTACCCGTATTCTTGATACAGCTGTCGTGGCTGTGACGGTGCCACCTGAAGACGGAGCCTTGTGTTGCCTCCGAAACGTCGTGATTTTTGTTTAATTTTTTAATGTTTTTTTTTTACCTACGTGACTTTACCGAAAAAAACCTAAGAATATGAATCATTGCAGTCACGAAAGCTTCAAATCTAGAATGTGTGTTCCATCTTAATTTTGGAGCTTTCGTGACTGCAGGAATTATTCTTTGTTTTTTTCGGTAAAGTCACGTATATTAATTTATTATTTTATTTTTATACGTGACTTTACCGAAAAAACCAAAGAATAATGTGTGTTCCACTTTACTTGTTCGTGTGGCCACGTGAGACGGGCGGCCATCTTGGGTGGGTCTCCGACGAGAGGCCATCTTAGGTGGGGGGTTTCTCCCTCGCGGCTCCGATTGGCTTAGACGGCGGCACACGTGATAGCGAACGGCCAATGAGAGGGCACGGGAAGTACACGACTGAGACGCGACTTGCCGTGCCTCGAGAGCGGAGGCGACGTTCCGGGGCGGTGGCAACAGCAGCAGCAGGGGGCAGGGCGTGAGGTTTGGGACTTCCGGGGCAGCAGTCGGCGCTTTTATGGGCGTCGTGGCAGTTTCCGGGGCATTTCGCCTCATAGTCAGAAACCCACCGCGGGTTCGGGTCCACGTTGGGTGCTTGACTCGGTCCCCTATTCATAATCGCTGTGAGTTGGGGGGCATGGGGGGCATGTTGGTCATGTTAGTCATTAATGTTCCAACTGTTAGACTCGAATTCGTCACCAAACCAGCTAGATCTGTGTTCTTAAGCTACATTAAACGTTTAAGACTGCTCACGCACTCTCGGATCTGTTTTAGTTTTTCTTATTTTGAATGGCCAAAATTTACCGTTATGCTGCAGAATTGGGGCCAAGTGGTGATAGGGTAGGTGGGTGAATTGGTGGTGCTAATGGTCGTTGTTTGTTGTTGGAAGTGTTCCATTTAACTCGAATGGGTGTGACATGGCAAGCCGTCCTCTGCTTACCGATAATGTGAAATGCGACACCTACCATCTGCTGAATTAGCCTTGGTGTGATTGTTATCGATACGGTATTGTCAAAATGCTTTGCTGGTTGAGTGTTGGAGGTTGAGTTATAGCCACCGTCTCATTTAACAAGTGATTGCGTGAATGAATGTGGTGACATCGCCGACCTATTAACATATGCTGTTTCATCTTCTTGGTTCTTTCGGTAAAGTCACGTAGAATGGAAATAATATAATAAAAATATAACATTAAATAATGAGAATTATTTTATTATGTTTTATTTTTATTATTTTATTATTTCCATTCTACGTGACTTTAACGAAAGAACCAAGAAGATGAATCCCTGCAGTCACGAAAGCTTTAAATCGAAATATGCTGTTTCTTTAGCCTCAAGCCACTATCCCCATCAATAACTATTGCTGTCAAAACGATAGTCAACCCTCGTTCCTCTCCCTTGCAAGGGATGTGTTCAATCCTGATGGTTCCTGACAGGTTAAATGACATCGCAAGTTGATCCAAAGAGCTTCCTCTTGGGTTGTGCGGGCAAGTTAACTGCAATTACCATGCGCCACAAATTGCCCAGCATTATACAGGCGTGCTTTAAATCCCTGTTAGGTAAATGTATTATTTTCACGTCCATCTCGGTACTTTTGAGACGTCTATAAGGATGCAGTACAGCAAGTGGGTTTTGGGCAGCATAGGGGAGTGCATGAAAATATGTTGTGCGATGTTGCTGTATCCTGCACGTAGTATCCGTATGTAACGAATACAAGTCAGCTACATCCGATCTCTAAAACTGGAGCCCAGAAGCTAAGCAAATTGTGAGCCTGGTTCATCCTTCGCAAGGGAGGCTGCCTGAGAATACCAGGTGCTGTAGGTTTGGTCTGCGAGGCGGACAAGAGCGGCTGTAGATTGCAGAATTTATCTGGAGGATTTTCGTTAACCCACTTTTTGTGAGTTTTTCTCTTCCCCCCCCCCCCCCGGTTATCTTTCCTTAAACCTAGACTGAGAAACATGTCCAGATGTAGTCTGTGTGTGTAGGGGGGGGGGGGGAAGGTGGCAACTCGAGCAAGAATTGATCTCGATCACAAATTATTCGTGGAATATTCAGTGAGAAATTAACCCCTGCTTTAATACCCGGCCCCATCGTTTCTGCTCCTCAGTCCTCAGCCCCGCGTCGCGGACGAACGCATCCATGGCCAGCAGAGAAGTCCATCCGCCTCCTGGAATCCCGTGCGGCGACCCAGGAGATCCGTACCACCCAGGAGAGGGCCCAGCGCCAACTCCGCTGCTGCTGGCGGGGCCCTCCCTGGCCACGGCGCGGGACTGCCGGCTGCTCGTGGTGCTGCGCGGCTTGCCGGGCAGCGGCAAGTCGACTCTGTGCACCCGCATAGCCGCGGCGTTGGACGCGGGGGACGGCGGCGCGACCTCGGTGGCCGTGGTATTGGCCGACGAGACGGCCCTGACTGCTGCTCAGGCCGCGCGCCAGCACGACGACGAGGGCGACGTGACGGAGGAGACGGATGGGGACGAGGCGAAGGATCCGCAGAAGAGGTGAGCAGGTGTGTGGGTGGTAGCTAGCTTTGACAAGCACTTGGGCATGAAGCATTGGAACTTGATTCTCGTGTTCACCGTATCGTGTCGTGAACCTCCCCCCCCCCCCCCCCCAGGAAGAGATTTTACTATTCATGCGTGTTTGTTTAATGTTATCCATGCTGTCACTAGAAGTGCTACATTCACACATTTTAGAAGGGACTTTATTTGTATTCAAAGGCGGCGCGAATGACGAATGTGGGCGGGTTATTGTAGTTTAATTAATTCATACTTGCACTCGCCATCAATGCCCACGAGCAGACTGCGTCAAAAGATTCGAAAGAAGTGCGCGGCGGGCGTGGACGCGGTGATTGTGGATGGCACGAACCACGTAGCGAGGAGCGTGCTGCGACTGGGCGCTACCGCCCGCTCCTTCGGCTACCTGACCCTCATCGTGTGTCCCACCACACCGTGGAGGGACGACTGCTGCACCCTGGCGAGCAAGACGCATTGGGGCTGGGGAGTGCAGGCCATCGAGGCCCTGCGGCACAGTTTGCAGGTGAGCAAAGAGGCCTTCTCGGCCTCGGGTGGCGTGGGGCAAGGGAGGGTGGTACCAGTCATGTAATCGCTCTCGCCGAGATGCTTGCGTATTGTCACGCACTGAATTCATTCAGCCACTCGCACGCACAATACAATTGTAAACAGCTCCAACCCATCTCTGCCGTTGTCGCCCTCGTGGAGACAGGAAGCGCTGGTGCCGCTGTATTTCGGTTGGTTCCTCACCAAGGGCAGCGTGCAGATGATGTGCCAAATTTCGGACGCCTTTCTGCTGAAGATCGCAACCATTTCAGAGTTTGCGTCCGAATTCCAGCCGTACATGAAGTGGCAGGATGAGCAAGGTTTGAGACACACCAACGCAGTTATGGTTTTTCAGTTCTAGTGAATTGGATGTTCCAATTATGGCTTTGCATCACCACCACTTTCCTGTGTTCACTTCAAACTATTTTAATCTTTTTACACATACTCTATGGTTCTTTCGGTAACATCACGTAGAAAATAAATAAATACAGCTTCTATTATTTCATTTTTCTTTTTACGCGACTTTACCGAAAGAACCAGAGTAATCCCTGCAGTCACAAAAGCTTAAAATCTACTTTTTACACTTGTTTTAAATACAAATTCTTAGGACTGCATTTCCCCTGCTTTCCTGAAAACTTGCAGTTCCAAGTCTACTTATAGTTTAACGTAATTTAAGTGTTAAACCAGATAACGTGTGCGGTAGAGGTGACACCTCAATGGGTTTATATTGTCTTGTACATAACATGGGGCAAGTCACACACGGGTTGGCAATTCCTTGAAAATGTTACTTCTTTAGTATGAAATGCAATACCATTTACCCAGGGAAGCTTCACCTATTGTAACATGTCCTGCAATGGGATGTTGACCAATTAAGTGCATGATTCCGGAGGAATTTACAAAGCTCTGCACATATTCCATAATACATTGCAGTAGTGCTACAATCTTCCAGGCACTCAAAATGCAAGCCTTTTGTTCACACTGCATGAATAGCACGTTACAGCATATTAACTGCTCATTGTGGGAAACATTACATATTGCAGACCAGGGGATGGACCTTGGCTCCTACTTCAGTCGTTCCATGTTTGTCGGAGGCCCCAACGTGCTTCACTGCACAGCCATGTTCTGTGCCAACGGTGAGGTGCCAGGGTCCGAGGAATATGCCACATCACAGGTGAGAGCCTCACTTCAACCAGGGCAACGTTAAGCTCATCCAAATTAGTGTTATGGTCCAACTCTTGAGTGGTGGTACATCTGCTTCAAACCAGGTAGGTGCTACCAAATTAATTTCAGGATAATTAATTGGATTCTGAGTCTTCCGGTAAAGTCACGGATAGGTTACAAGCAATCAGGAGGAATTTTTTTTCATGAATTGTGCCTCAATCCCTTACCATTAATGTTCAATCAGCTAATGTGCAACCGTGCTGTTGCAGGACAGTACAATTTGAATAGGTAAATCATCCAGGAGAGCCTGTCATTTTCACAAAGGCCCTGCCAAGTTTTTGCATTAGGGGGTAATATTACTATAATTTGCAGGTTTTGCAATAGTTTAAGATATTTTTTTTAGTGGAAGCCATGAAGAACAGGGGGAGAACATGGAAATCAGGCCCATATCTCAATCATAAAATAGATTTAAACCAGTTGATTAAACATGCATTTGAAAATACTAAAACAAAAATCTTAAGCTCATGTCTCTGAACATTCACTAAAATACTGTCCTTCACTGCAGGCCGTTCAAGAATCATGTGGTCACGCCTTCATGCTACAAGTGACTGCCTTGCTCGTGACACCACGTACCGTTGGGGCACGCGTGCAACTCACTGCTGCGCAGATGGCACTGTGGGATCCTAACGACTGCAGCAGCCACTTGGCCAACCACATCGACGCCACCATGCAAACCCAACCTCCATGTCTGACCGACTGCACAGCTCCCAATCTGCCCAGGGGCAGCAGGGCACACATCTCACTGGGGTGTGCCCCAGGTGTTGAGCCGGTGCAGACTGGTGTAGACCTGCTGGACATACTTAAGTGCAGCACCAACCCAGAAAAGAGGGTAAAGCTGCCAATGGGAGAGCTGTGCTGTTATGGGGCTGGACGCTGGATAGTTAATTTGAACAAGGCACACCTGGTTACCACACTCTTCACAGGTGCCTATGCACAAGCCACAAGGCCAGTGTGGTTTGGTACAAAAACTTAACCCTTGACATGTTGCATTAAATTGATACTTGAGATCAACAGCTGTGAATGTTTGGGTCAATAAACAAGCAACACCATTTTGAAGGTTCAAGTTTATTTCAAAATAAATACAAGACTTGAAATCCCAAAAACGTAGATTCTGAACGCTTGGAAAAGTTAAGCCGTTTCATCATAGAAAGCTGCCTTAAACGTTAGTAAACTACACAATACCCCAAACTGAAAACTTGTCCCTGCCCTAGACAACTTAGAATCCAACAGCAATGAGCTGTCCAACAATTAAAGTCCCCTAACATTCCAAACTGTTTATAAGCATCCTCGATAAGGATCTATTGCCAATTAGCTTTTATTAAAAAGGTTAATTTCTGGAAGCCATTTTCAATTGTGACCATCTTTGATTTTGGCATGGGCCTCAAGTTCATTCATTTATCACAACCATTATTTTACATTCGACCTGTATTGGGGGAAAAGTACATTGACAATAGTCTGAATGACAACTATGGCAGCCAATAGATGACCACCTGAAATCTCAAAATCGCAGTCAGCACTCACGATATCAACCATTCCATTTGTGAATACATGGTATCTGTAAACATAAAGGCCAGAACGTGCAAAATAGCTTTATACATCAGTAAAATGCCATTTGGTAGCCAAATTGATCCTAAAATAATGTTCGTCCTATATTGTACTAAAGGTTCAACTCAAATGAAATAGCTCGACTAAGATTACATGCCAACTCAGAAAATGTAACTCACTAGGGCAAAATGGCCACCAAAATGTACAATCTTGAAATTAAAAATCCTGATGGGAGAACGTTTTCAAACGTCTTTCCTAAAACAGCAACATGACACTGCAAAAAGTCACAACCCAGTTTTCCCACTTGCCATACCATTGGTCAGTTATGAAAGTTTCAAGTTATGAGCTATCTTAGCTGCCAAGGGTTGAAACCGTTTGCACCAAAACTGGCTTGCGATTTCATAACTCCAGCACAGCTGGCATTTTTAAAACCTTAGGCCACAACTTTTAAATCACTAATGGAGCAGTGATTGGCTGCATGTCTACACTTAAGCAATGTTAGCCCAATATAAACTTTACCAAGTGGCAAAAACCTGGTATAGAACTGGAAATTTAGCTCGTTCTAAAAAAGTTTACCCAGAACGTTGCACTATGGCCCATTGACCAATTCAGACATCCTTATATTTACCTAAACCACAAAACCTTAAGACTTCATTGATCCTGCATTTTTAGAACTCTGCAGAAACCACTTCAACATCCATGTAAAACTAGCTACTGCACTCCATATCCATCAATGGAAGTTTAAACCCTTATCTTCAAAGTGCCGGTCCTTAGTTTAATACAAGACTTGCAATCTGCATGCCCAGTCTCAATTGCACAAAATGGAAAACCAGATAGCTTGTTAGGCAGAGCTAATACAGCTAAAGGTGATACCTTCCTCTCCACACGTCACTGCCCGCCTCAATGACCTACTGTACACCAAGTTCTAAAGTGCAATTCTTGCACAACCGAACCTAGCTTCTACACCATACCAAGCCTACCACACCTTACAGCCTCGCTAAACCGGTTCGACCTCAAAAGGAATTGAGAAACTGCAGGCCAGGCGCCACAAAAAAAACAAGCTCGACTCTTTTTAATACTACATACCATACCTTTCACCGCCACTCCCAGGTCAGTCAATACTTACCTGCATGTCAAAACCCAGTCACCACCCTCCACACCTGCAAAGATATTACATTTGTAAAAAACAAAAAAAATCCACTTTCCATAAATGTCTATAATGTTCCAGGTGCATGTAAAAACCAATGTGTAAACTTTACGCAATTAACTACCCTACCCCGTAAGGCTTTAAAAAACGCACTTAAGTGAAAATCTTGCCGCAATAAACTGGGAATCACCCAAGTCTTAACAAATATAAAACATCAAAAGCTAATATACTAGAATATTGTAAATTGTAGGATTGCAATACCGAGTAAATGGTCTTACCTACATACCGCTTGGTATCTGTCCTACAGGGTGCGTCAGGCTCCTACATCCAGATAATGTTTGGTCCACACCGCTACCCTGAGCTGGCCCCATGTAGCTAGCAGTTAGCAGCTGGTAGCTAGCCAAGGTAGCGGTAAAGGGTCTTCTCAGCAAGCCTCTCCTTTACGCGTTCTCCTAGCTGGTGCTCTCCTTTGTAACTCCTTGGATGTTGGCATGTTCATATAGAAAAAAATCACCTTTAATGCAAAAACGCTGGAAAGTAATCTACACTGGTAGTGTAGGCGTTTTTCGATGCTTGGGAAGCTGAAGCTGATGACTTGGTAAGTCTTGGCTGAAGCTGAGGGCTTGGGCAAAAGCTGCTGCTTTTAAGTTGATCGATGCTCTTATCCACCTTCGCTGCATGGGGGGCTGCTTGAAAGGCTTCTACAGATTGTGGCCATGTGGTAAGATTGCAGATGTACAGTGGCTTCAACTCGCTTCAGCAAGTGATAATAAAGCTTATTAAAAAGCCTTGCACCACTTAACGCTTAAAATGTCATGATTGACATGGTAACCTTATTGCCATTAAAGCAAGGCTGCTGTATTGTAGCCATAACCATTGAAGACGTTAGACAATGTATTTAAAAACAATGTACACCATGTGTAGGCCCAACAGACTTTATGTAATGTTTACAAAATAATTTCATAACTTAGTCCAAGATAACAAAGTTTTGCAAATACGTTTAAATTTGGATGCACTTTTCGATGTATACAGTTCACCAGGACACAAACTTTCATATTTTCCAAATAAAATTCAGAAACCTAAAACACTTCAAAGCAAAAAAATTTAATGACCGCTGCACAAAGTGCAAATATCTAAATCGTGATTACTGCCAGACTAAATTAAATAAGCACAGTCAATGTACAGTATTAAAAAGGTACAAAATGCTTAAAAAGAGAAATAATACACAAAGTTTGACCACTATTCATAAATGTGGAATGCTCAAAAAAAAGTACAGTTTTCCTTTAATCAAACAGCTTCTACAACGCACGTCACATCTACATAGCCATAAAATCACAAAGGCACAGATACTCAGGTCACATACAGGTTCACTCAATGTACAGGTGCTAAGGGGACAGGCTACAGGGCTTGCGCCCGCCTGCACTCAGCAGTCTCTGGGGCACTGTGCTGATTCTGCTGAGCCCACATATCTGAGGCTGTCCTGTCAACCTCGGCTCTTCCTGGCTAAAACACTGGCCTGTTGGATGTGGGAATAGAACAGTAGACATACGTACAGCTGTCAAAAACACTATGAAGAATAACAAGTGAATAACATTATACCAGGCTATGTATTGCTTGCAGAGCTGTGCACTAAATATTGCGTCAAAAGGAAACTTACTGTAAACAGTTGAAATAATTGCACTAAAACTTTATAAATTAAGCAAAATGATTCAAGTTGTGCCTGCAGCACATGAAATTAATCTAAAGATCTTTAAAAACTTTGTAGCAAGCCAATACATTAAATACCTTATTGTAAAAGCCATAATATAAAATATTTTTGAATGTTATCAAATAATAAATTGTGTGAATTGTCAATTGTGTGCGAATAGCATTATAAAGCCACCCTCACCTTTGGATTTCCTTCATGGCCATGATCACTTAGTATCGGCCCCGTCCTCCTCCACCACCGCTGCCACCACCACCACCATAACCGCCGCCACCGCTTCCACCACTGCTGCCACCACCTGAACCGTATCCACCTTCACGGGGGTCAGTACAATCAATTACTGTCACAAAACCAATAGTCGTGCCAATTTTGAGGGCAAGGGTAAAAATGTAAGTGTACCAAGCATTACATTTTTAAAGTGTAGACAATCAGTGGATTGCAAGACTTTCATGAAACAGAACTAAAGCAAAGCCTTAAAGCTTACCACCATAAGGTCCACTCGAGTTCCTTCCTCCATAGCTGCCACCACCCGACTTCATGGGACCATAGCTTGATTGCTGCTGATTGTAATTGCCAAAGTCCCCACCACCTCCACCACCATAACCCCCCCCACTGCTACCGCCGTAATTACCTGCTAAAGTAAAACAAAAAAGCCCAAATTAGAACGTGTTTAACAAAGTGAAGGCATTGCATAAACCAAACGAATGAAAGATGTATCAGAAGCAAACATTTTTAAGGAATACAAATGACCCAACTTGCTCTATGAGCAGCACTTACCACCACCACCACCGTAGCTAGAGCCACCTCCATAGTTGTCGTACCCTCCTCCGCCACCACCTCCGTATCCACCTCCCTGATTGCCATAGCCTCCATAGGAGCCTCCACGGTCACTGTACCCTCCTCCTCCACCACCACCATACCCACCTGCATATTCAAATATTAGGCATGTAAATTGCATGCATTTTTTCTCACTTCACATCAAGAAATAATTATTTTCATTGCATGGGGTGCAATAGGTTATGTAAACCCTGCTAACCCAAAGTGCTACATTCTCAAGTTATCACAGCCACGATCGAAAAAACATGGTAGATTCTTTACATGCCTATTAAATATTCAAAAACCTGTATAAACACCATAACAAAAAAATCTAGACTAAGCTTTCGTGATTGCAGGAGGATGACGTAGTTTGTTATTTTCGAAAGACCCAAAAAATATCATACAAAAACATGGTAGATTTGCTACCTCAACTTAACATGATGCAAACACTTATGGATCACTTACCTCCACCACCACCATATCCATTGTAGCCATCGCCCCCGTATCCACCACCGCCATAGCCACCTAAAACGAAAGTTGCTCAAGTTAAAAAAAACATTCATTTTACAAAAATACCATTGGCCCAAATATGAAAATGCATTCCACAAAATACCCACCTCCATAACCGCCACCACCACCACCCCGGCTTCCATAGCTTCCTCTCCCTCCACGGCTTCCACCTGCAAATGTAAAGTGAACAGTTAATCTATGACCACACAAAGCACTGTCCCAAATCGATGTTCCAATAATTTAGAACGTTTGCGAGTCGTGCAAATGCCGTACCTCTGGGGCCTCCACTGGAGTTCATCTCTTGCTTTGAAAGTGCCTTCCGCACTTCTGCCTTGTGACCATTGATGGTGTGGTACTTTTGCACTGTGGGGAGACGATAGAAAATTCAAGGAGGGCTTCAACATGTAATTAGTATTTAAAGAACGTTAAATTCAACAAAGGGTGCCTTTACAAAACCAGTTTAGATTACATACCAATCTTCATAATGCACCTCGCCAATGTGTAAAATGTTACCATAACGCGGCAATTGTGTACGCCTGGAGCTTTGTGAAGTTAGAGCCACTCACCGATGACCTTGTCCACAGTGTCGTGATCAGAAAACGTAACGAAGCCAAATCCCCTCTTCTTGCCGGTCGAACGATCCTCCATCACCTCCGCTGCCTCCACATCACCGTACACCTGGAAGTACTCGCGCAGGTGCTGCTCGTCCGTGTCGTCGCGAATCCCTCCAACAAAGATCTTCTTAACCTTGAGGTGTGCTCCCGGCTTTAGGGAGTCCTGTGCACAGCACAGAGGTGACTGGCAAACATCCGAATGGGCAGCCACCTCGACGAGTCCCCAACAAAGCCCCCCCCCCCCCAGCCAGATCGCACGTACGGTTTACGTGCTAAACAAAAGACGTGGGGAATTCCACGAAAAAGCTATTCCAGTGTGATACATATATGGATATGTCAAGGATATCTTACGATCACTTTACTTTCTTCTTAGCAGCCAATGGTGGTGGTATAGCATGGTAGGAGAAATGTTCAGAATCTGAAAATTTCCATCCCGAAGAAATCCGATGAGCTATGAAGCGCCTTTTCACAGACGCCCATGTTCACAGACACCCATTTTTGAGAGTCATGTTCACGATCATCCGGTACTCAAGACAATCGTGGGACCACCGAGGTCTCAGGGACAAACCTCGCGAGAGATGGCGCGTTTGGCTTCCACCACGCGGTTGTCCAGGTGGTGGGGTCTTGCGTCCATGGCGGCGTCCACCTCCTCGGGACACGTGTAGGTGACGAACCCAAAGCCACGTGACCGCTTTGTGTGCGGATCCCTCATCACCTGTACAACGGGGGGAACGTGACACCTACTCGTTAAACAACGTTCTCAGAATAGGGTGTGCACACTATTATTATCATTGCGCGGCGCGGTGTTGTATGCGTGCAAAACATCATACGCACCACGCAGTCTGTGAGGGTGCCCCATTGTTCGAAATGCTTCCGCATGCTGTCCTCCGTGGTCTCGAAGCTGAGGCCACCGATAAACAGCTTGCGCTGTTGTTCATCTCCGTTGTGCTGTGGACAAGGGCGTAAATCCGGTTACTATTTTAATATAGTTTACAAAATAACCCATACAGCATTAACACATCTATTGTTATTTTAGAGGCTCGTTAGGTATATATTTTTTACAAGGCGGACAATGGCGTCCGCCGTTTGGCTTCTTAAATGTCCCTTCTACTGCTCATTTCCTGCTCACGATTGTATTTTTTGCGGCAAGCGATGCGGGTATAATAAAAAAATGCGCAACCACAAAACGGTATACAAGACTAATATTGTTAACAGTATTTTTAAAGACGTAATGAATGAAAAAAATTGTACCTATAATTTTTTAAACGTACAAATTAAATTACAAGTGCCGACTACAATCCTTTCATTGTAAAAAAAAACATGCAGCCGATACGAAAATGACTTTTAAAAAAATCTGCACAAATATCCGAACGGGCACAACAAATACAAAATATCACTGCGCGTGGCGCTAATTTCGATACAAAAAAAGACGACCGCGTTAATAATTTTGCAGAGAAAAAAAACGCGCGCCACATCTCGCCGACACCGCAGGCTCCACTCCCGCCATTACGTGCGAGGCCTCAACACGCGCGCGCCCTTTCATCGCTTCAATCTGTTGTTTATAAAAAATAAAAGCAGTTTCCCCCCAAAACGCTAACCACTACACGAAACCTATTAGTCGACACCATTCTAACGGAGGTCTTCAAGCTTAAAAATGCGTAATTAAATATCGCTTCGTCATCCACGCTCCCTTCCCTCGTGGTGACCCCCCCCCTCATTGTGCAGCCCCGGGCGCCATGTTGGACGCGCGGCCCCTACGCATCGACTAAAAAAAACCACACAAAACAAAAACCCCCGACGCATTTCGCGCAACGTACACGCCAATTAAGGAGGGGGGGGGGGATTCGCCGACCCATCGGAAAAAAGAACCGAGGCGGCCGCGAAAGACGTGGCGACATCTTTGTACTCACATCCATTGGCATCACTGAAACGACGACCTTCGAATGAGAAATTCCACCTCCGAATGCGTGGAGCTAAAATGGACGCCGTCCTTATATATTTGCAGCGCGCGGTGCACGCCGGTCGCGTGCCCACTAATTTATTTATTTCCACCCAAACCCCCCCCCGGTACACCCCCCCACCCCACCTCTAATCTTTTTTTAAAAAAAACCTCCGTTTTAAAGTGATCGCGATCTTTTCAAAATTGTTCGCCTCAGTGACGCATGAACTAAAAGAAACAGCCGTTAAATATATAACAATTTTTATATGCTTGGTTCTTTCGGTAAAATCACGTAGAAGGGAAATGATAAAATAATATGAACATAAAACATTAAAAATTCTCACGACGTTTCGACTGCAACACAAGCAATCCTCATCAGGTGTGAAATCCACAGAAAGAAAATTAAAAAAATATATACATTTTTTTTGTTTTAAATTCCGAGGGGGGTTGGGTTTCCGTTTTGCAACGTCACATCCGGCGGAAGCGGCGTTTCCCCCCACCCCTTTCCCCTCCCCCCCCTCCCGACGCTCACACTTTGCAGCGCCGATCCGTCTCCGCTGGGCGCGTGTGCACGGTAACGATGCCTCCTCCCTGCACGTTAAACTCCTGCGGCCAGAGCACAACGGTACCGGCGGCGCGACAGACACTCGCTCGCTCTCTCTCTCTCACGCTTAGACGTATTGCCTCAGGCCGCGCAAGCGTCAGTCACGACAAATTGCGATGCGAAGTTAGTGCCGCCGGTGCCTTGTTATGTCTGCAGTAGCAGCAACAGCAATAGCAGCAGGCTGAGCAGCAGCAGCAGTAGCAGTAGGCTGAGCAGCAGCAGTAGCAGCAGCAACAACAACAGCAGGCTGAGTAGCAACAGTAGGAGCAGCAACAGCAGCAGTAGTAGCAGCAGTAGGCTGAGTAGCAACAGCAGCAGTAACAGCAGGCTGATCAGCAGCAGTAGCAGCAACAACAGCAGGCTGAGCAGTAGCAGTAGTAGCAGCAGCAACAACAGTAGGCTGAGTAGCAACAGTAGGAGCAGCAGTAGTAGCAGTAGCAGCAGGCTGAGCAGCAGCAGACGTAGCAGCAGCAACAGCAGTAGTAGCAGTAGCAGCCCCAGGCTGAGTAACAGTAGTAGCAGCAGGCTGATCAGCAGCAGTAGCAGCAGCAACAACAGCAGACTGAGCAGCAGCAGTAGTAGCAATAGTAGCAGCAGCAGCAGGCTCAGTAGTAGCAGCAGTAGTAGCAGTAGCAGCAGTAGCGAGCGGTATTTGCCGCTGTTTGTAACGGTGTCTGTCTGTGGTGAGCCCGGGGGGTGATGAGAAGGGGGTGTGGGACGAATCGCCGCCACGTCTGACAGAATCGGCATCTGTTGGCAAGTTTTGGAGGCAGCTCCTGTCTCGTTTTCACATACACACACACACACAATCATCGGCATAATTGTAAAATGATTTGTGAAAAAGTCAATTTTGGAGAGGCGCTCGTTCACCGCAATGTCCCGAGAACATTGGTGCAGATTCCGCCGTGACTTAACACGCTTCCCACCTTGAGCAA
Source organism: Lethenteron reissneri (assembly GCF_015708825.2). Taxonomy (NCBI): domain Eukaryota; kingdom Metazoa; phylum Chordata; class Hyperoartia; order Petromyzontiformes; family Petromyzontidae; genus Lethenteron; species Lethenteron reissneri. The sequence goes on along the minus strand of NC_083798.1, from coordinate 14,538,762 downwards.
ATCTGCACTTGAAGTTTGGCTTAAATAATGATCATAAACCCCCACGACCCGCACGGCGTGTGGGGAATACCTCCAGCAGTGGATTGTGCGAAAGGGTCTGGAGCAGCGGTCGGGAACCTATGGCTCGCGAGCCATATATGGCTCTTCTGGTGACGGCATATGGCTCCCAGACAATTTTGAGTTGAAAAAAAAATAAAAAAATCAGTTTGGAACTGATTTTAAAATACTTGTGATATTGCTTAATAATACTGTGTCATTTTAAAGTAAACAGAAATTAGTTTTGAAGATAAATTTCACGGGTCACGGGGCCTCAACGCCTGCATGAAGCTCAACCTCACCACGTACGAACCAGACTACAAGGCCATCAGCAAAACCATGCAGCACCAGAAGTCGTATTAAAAGTGGTACATATTTAATTTATTATACGTAAAAAATACTATATGGCTCTCAATGCAATATATTTAGAAATATTTGGCTTTTATGGCTCTCCCAGTCAAAAAGGTTCCCGACCCCTGGTCTGGAGCGTGCACACGCGTGTTACTGTACGTATGTTGAACACATGGCACGAACGACCACACACCATCTGTTGTTGACTTCACAAAGTGGTCAAATAGTGGCTCTCGCGACCACACAGCGATGAATGTTCATGTGGATTCTATGCACGTACCTATATTTTAACAGCTACAGCGTCGGACACCGGATTATGGACTGCGGTGGTGCACATCTGTGCATTAAGTGTGAGAAAGCTCTGCATTGCTTGTTATGCACAGTGTCACACTGTATTTCAGTGCGTGCTATAATTCACGGTTACAATGCAGTTTGCCCGCACGTGTATGCGTCTAAGTGCACCAGCAACGTGATGAGAGTTAAGATGGAAATTTCGCACGGTGACTTTTATTTGCCTCGGGAGGAAATCAACTCATAAATGCTTTCCCATCTCGGAAGAAAAGCATGAATGAACCGGGATATCGCATGAATTGGTTCGGAGTTACACTTCTGGCAGCAGAGGGCAAGTGCGCACCAACATTAATGGTACTGTACTAATGTACATGTATGGCACTTGTCAATCTACAGATGCATAAGGGCCTTCCCAGCGGGTCTTGATTTATTTGGATGATACTTCGTAATGCTGGTTAGTGCGAGTTGCTAAAGACAACGAGCATAGACCTATTAGCAACTGAAGTTGCAGGACATAAATTCTGTTGCGATCATATGAAACCAGGGCCTAATTGCTCACTCAATTTTTCCCAGGTCCCTGGTTCACTAGGTGTAGGGACGTGTCCAGTAGCCACAGGCGTAGCGTGAGGTTTACCGATTGTAGTGCAGTTTCTATCGTATGCGGGTATATTGTCCTGGATAGTGCTGAAATTAATTTCTGGATATGCTGACTCCTACACAGCTATGTGCATATATGCACATACGCGCACGTTTTCACGCATGTGTACTCGCACTCACTCAAAAGCCACAGGGAGGATGGGGAAGAAGCAGAACAAGAAGAAGCCTGTGGCGGAAGAGGAGAAGCCCGAGGAGGAGTATGTGGTGGAGAAGGTGCTGGACAGACGGGTGATGAAAGGCAAGGTGGAGTACCTACTCAAGTGGAAGGGGTTCACAGAGTGAGTTCATCATCGGTGGGGAGCTGAACCCCAAAAAGTCTCCATCTCCTCACAAGGAAACATTTTCTAAGTGTGTTTTGTTGTGTGGACATCAAGATTAAGATCTCCCTGTAATGACTGTTAAGTTTCAGATGAAATGGAAGTTTCAGATGTATTATGGAAGTTTCAAATGGCTATCATCGTCCATGGACAATTCACTGCAGGCTTTTCCAAGCTATCTCCATCTCTCACGGCCTACGATGTAACAATCCACCCAGTATCTGCGCACGAGCCGATTTCATAGCTCTTCACAGTGGACATACTCTAAGGCGCACTTTCTCTATTGACTGCTACTCCATTGCCAGTCTTGACCATTTGCTATCATTCCTTGAGCAGCATATTCTATCCACGCAAATGTGTCTAACTTGTGCTTGTTGTCTTATCCATGTGTTCCTGTTTCTCTCGCAGTGTATGTCCAAGCATGTTTCATTGTGCATTTTTGTCCAATTTTCTTGATTAATTTTCGTGATTCTGACCCATGTGTCATAGCAGGTAATATACACTGATTAAAAGCTTTCATATTTGGCACGTTGGTAAGTTGCTTTTCATTATCAAGCCAGCTTTCTATTTGCGCCGCAACTGTATGATATTTCTATGATCCTGTTATGATTTGTTACGTATAGTGAACTGTTACCTGGTCATAAACCTTGTTGGAGATATTTTATTCTAAACATGACATATTGCTGCAACAAGCAACATTCCCCGAAATGTCCATGACCTTGTTGAGCACTTGTTTCACAGTGAGGAGAATACGTGGGAGCCAGAAGACAACCTCGACTGTCCAGAGCTCATCAACCAGTTTCTGGAAAGGCAGCGGCAAGCAGTGCGAGGTGTCCGCCGAGGGCAACAACGGCAAGCGGAAAGCGGCCAGTAGAGAGGACGATGGCGATGTCCAGGCCAAGAAACACCAGGCAGATGTTAGTTTCTGCCCCCGAAGTTGCGCCGTGTTTATAAAATGCAGGAGCGTTGCCCCACGGTTAACATCGTCCGTGCTCATAAGTTTACCCTGGAGCAAAACAAAAATGGGACTGTGCAATAGCCATCAAGTATTAAAGAGTATTGACACTCATTGTGTTTAGATCAGGGTAGACCAGGTCATCTTGTGTATCATTATATGCTTCTCTATCTAGGATAACAAGACGAAGGGCTTTGTTCGAGGTCTGGAGCCAGAGAAAATTATTGGTGCAACAGACTCCAGTGGCGAGCTCATGTTCTTAATGAAGTGGTAAGATTTGTGTTGAATGTGTAAATGAAAAGGGGTTGTATTGTCATCGGGCTGCACATTCTGCAATCGCCAATGCCATCACCACCACCGCCAGTCTTGTGATTCCACAATCAATCTTATTCCTACATGCGCTCATATCATTCTTCTCCATGATGGTCATCTTCATGGGTGTATTCGTTCGTTTGGTTGTGATTCGGCCACCAGTCGCCCCCATCAGCCAGCATCCCTTATTGGTATGTGTCCTGCCAAAGCCCACTTTTATTCACAGTAAGTCTGATAGAACAAAAGCTGAAATGTAAGCAAGGCGCATGGAGAGGTGCATGTTTTGAACTACATTGAAAGAATAAAGGAAACGTGGATTATACAAAAATTAATATATTTTTTGTCGATCTCCATGTTTTCCGATCATGTCACAGCAGGTAAAATGTAAAGACTGACGACTTTTGCCTTTATGGACATTAATGTTACGTTTCAGAAATTAAGTTTTCCTAAAGCACTTCCTCTTGCTCTCACTCACCATTTTTTTTCTCATAATTTTCATTCCGGTCCACCTTTAACAATCCCTCTAGGTGTACATACACGGTTGTGTTTCGGAATTTTATTCCTGTAACATTTCCTTAGTTAAAATGAACACTTCACCAAATTTCGATAAGTATTGTAATTAACCTCAAACCTCTTCGTAGTGGACTGCGACCATATAAAGAATGGCACCACCCCCATGATCGCCCCCGCGATACGTGGGTCAAGCAAATCACTCGAACAACTGGCATGGCCGCGAAAGCAGTTTAGGCGAATGCTGTCGCAGGAAGTCACGTTTGGCACAACGCTCCTTCGCTGACGATGCTTGATGTATGTCTTCTTTCGACTGACTCCTTACAAGTGGATATTGCTGTGTTTTGCTACACAGGAAGGGCTGCGAGGAGGCAGACCTCGTTCCAGCCAAAGAGGCCAATCTCAAATGCCCTCAGGTGGTAATTTCCTTCTACGAAGAGCGGCTCACCTGGAGCTCTGTTGGAAACACGGATGAAAAGCCCAAGGACGAATGATGGAATTGAACAGGCATCCAATGCCAGCCCATTCTGTGTAAACATGATGCAGGTTTGAGGAGAACGTGATCCCACGCATTTGTATGTATTATTTTATAGTTTCGTCTGTTATATGTACAGAATTAAACAATTCTTGGCTTGGACTCTTGAGATTCCTCCAAAGGTTTTGTTTCTATGCACAGCGTTGCATTTACTAAATGTATATTTTTATGCTACTTTTTAGTTATCCTTGATCAAGGTTAGTGTTCTATTTAACCCCACGATAAATGCATCCAAACCTCACTGGTAGCTTTAGATACACAAAAGTACGTGTTTCAAAAAAGACTAAGTTTTATGTGTGCAATGTACATTATACTTTAGAATTTTTTTGTGCAATGTACATTAATGCTTTTAGAAATTTGTATATGTTGACTTAACAGTGTCAAACATGCATTACAATTTGCAGTAAATGTCAGAGGTGTGGACTCGAGTCATGTGACTTGGACTCGAGTCAGACTCGAGTCATGAATTTGATGACTTCAGACTCGACTTGGACTTGCATAACAATGACTTTGTCCCAGCTCTGAGGTGTGGACTCGAGTCATGTGACTTGGACTCGAGTCAGACTCGAGTCATGAATTTGATGACTTCAGACTCGACTTGGACTTGCATAACAATGACTTTGTCCCACCTCTGGTAAATGTATTAATGGTTGTCACTGACTAATTACAGTCAAACATTTGCTTGATATTACCACTGTAATGAGGGCTCGGGGTAAGCATTACTTTGATAGTGCATTGTCTTTGAGCTGTACGCCCTTTTGGCGTCCTCTGGTCTAGCACCAATTGAGACGAGGCTCAAAAGAAAAACGTCTCTGGTGTGGACCAATCAGTTTCAAGGACAATGCATATATTATCAGTGTGTTTTTTGTTTGCATTTTGACCACAAGTATTGTGGTTAATGCATATATGATTCCTTGTAAAAAGGTTTCAGTTTTGCCAGAAAAAAAGGGGAAAACCCTATTATATTCTAACTAGTGTTTGAGATACAAAAATACGTGTTATACAGTATTGTAATATAGGTATTACTATCCTGATGGAGGGATTATTGTTGTAAAGTGGTTCTGCCAGATAGCTGGAAATTATATGTAATACTGAACATTGCCTTTGAAACACGGTTTCATTTATTGGCCTATAACTTTTTTGGTGAACATTGAAAATGTGCCAATGTCTTGATTTCCAACAGGAACGTCTCTATCAAGGCAATGTATTTGGGTCATTTAATCAACATTTGAATCTGGCCATATATGTTAAATACATTACGTTATTTTCATAAAGCTTATTTAGTCATATACAGTACTGTACTCGTCAGCTCCTTAATGTTGAATTTTATCTCCATTATATTATGCAGATTGTCCACAACATTTTTATCTATAAATGGTAGCCATCAGCCATGTTCAAGCCACTGCTAGATGAAGGTCTCCCCAATCCGTCACCGTCCCTAACTATCTTGTAATTAACTGATGTTACCTTCCTCTGGACGTCTTCATGGATGTGTTCCAATCCCTTGGCTGTTCCTGTCATTCTTTACGATCTCCCATCATCCCTTTGAGCGAAGTGTCCTGCCCAAACCCACATTTCTGAACAGAATATCCTCAACCTGCGTATGTTATTGAATCCATGTGCACTTCTTTCTAAATGGTTGTAATATGCCTTACTGCTTTATTTGATGGTTCGTATTGTTTGAATTTCATGCTTTATGTTGATGATATACAGACTCATAGTTTTCTCATGGTGTTAAACTATTCTACATGTTAGATTTTTTTTTCGGTGAAGTCACGTAGGTAAAAAATAAAATTAATAAAAGTACGTGACTTTACAAAAAAAAACACCTAAGAGTATGAATCCTTGCAGTCACGAAAGCTTCAAATCTAGAATATTCTACATGTCCATTTTATACTGTGCTTGGTAACCTAACATTCCCCATTATGTTAGTTAACGTGTAGCTAATGATAATTGGAATGTTAAATAAGCATTGGCTATGTTCAGTTTTAAGATGTTGACATTAAATGCGTGCATTTATCCACGTGGTGGCACTCCATCCACGTGGTGGCACTTTTCACGTGCGCTTCTCGAGTCGACGTCATGTCAAAGTTGCTAAGATGACATAAAAAGGGCAACACCTCACTTCCCATTGGCTCCCACATCTCCACTTGATTCCCGTCCTGCGTGGACATCATTAGGACGATATCACCGAGACGGAGCTGTCCTGTAGGTGATAGGGTTGGGAAAGATGTGTTCCCAGGGTTTATACAGCTGACGGCGCACACGAGTATCACACGGACATAGATATTGCTTAACTAAACTTTTGTTCGTTTACATGTCTTTATTTAGTCTTCTAATGCATAATACATACGATAATACATGGTGTTTGCATATACAGCACGTAACATTTATATACTGCGATGTATTAAAACTATATTTCATATGCTATGAGTCGTGATCAATGACCCAGAATATATTTCACAAACGGAATATCATTTACACTTTACATCCCGTTGTGGCTGTGGCAACGAGTCGCGGTGCCTGATCCATTCCAACGGCGACCTGGAAAAAGTTCAGTGAGAAATTAATCCCAAATCAGTATATTTTGTGCAGTATATACGCTTCATGTGTCGTATGTGCGTGCAGTTTACATACTCTGGATGTATATATTGTGTTCATCTATCTATACATGCTTCTGTATATGCTGTCCGTAGCTCTAAATAATTACGCCAGACTTTCTCATAATTTCGGCGCGGATGCTGATATTGTAGCACTGATGTTGACATGAGCACCCACGTCCACAGCCGTGTTGACTCGATCATCTGCACATTGTCCTCGATGGAATTTTTATGTCATCAGTAGCGCAGCGTGGTTGGCATAGGGGATTGGGGGCCGTCCATAAATGACGTCACGCATCTAGGGGAGGGGGTCAGACATTTGTGACGATGTGTGATGGGGGGGGGGAGAAATGTGACGTCACATCAAAATGTGCAACTTTAAATAAATATAGACAACACGTTCTACTTAGTTAAATAGACATTTTGATAAATGTTTTCTTTTACAGCAGAGTGCAGCCGTGTGACGAGGAGAGGGGTGGGGTCAAAAATCTTCCAAAATCGCGTGACGTCATTTATGGACGGCCCCTTATACCACTACCCCAGTAAACATGGAACGTTGGGCCTATGTTTGTCGAACTGTTCCATTCACGTGCCAACGTTGACCAAACGTTGCGTGTTTATTGGGTGTCGACAAAAGACCTTTCGCATGGCAGGTACCAGAGGTGGGACAAAGTCATTGTTATGCAAGTCCAAGTCGAGTCTCAAGTCATCAAATTCATGACTCGAGTCTGACTCGAGTCCAAGTCACATGACTCGAGTCCACACCTCTGGCAGGTACTGTCGTCAATCGTGTCGGCACGCTCGTGGCAGACAGCAACACCTGCGTACGTGTGTGAAATGCCCCATTGTCACAGTGCATGATGTTCATAGAGTGCATTGCCATGCCGTTGCATTGGCTGCACGTCAAAGGACACGCAGGGGACAACCGCTTGTATGTGATTCTTGGTGCTCAACTTGTATTATATTTCTACACTTTTCTTGCACATTAAGATCAGAAATATGCGGGCGGGCAGGGTGGGGGGGGGGACCTGCTTGGATGTTAGTCCCAGTACATGGTGGTGTTGTTTTATCGTGAGACTTGTGTTGTGTTGTTTACAATAAAGCAGCGTGTTATTGTTTTTGGACTTGTTACCTGTTTTCAGTCATTTAAGAAAACAAAACCAGATGTGACCAGGGGCCTGAGTAACGAATTGCTATATCTCCAATTACATATGGAAGAATATCTCCCGTATAGCCTTTTAACAGACTGTTGGCGAGCACCTATTAGGGCCGACGCAGCACACGATACAAAAAAACCGCATACGTATAAAGACGTCCCCATGCAAAGTAACACTGGAACAATTACACTCGCACACATAAACGCACGCAAAATCATATTAAAAAAAACATGAATAATACATATACAACCACAGCCTGGCTGAATGAAGTTCAGAATCAGAATATGTATTCATACTGGAGGAATCCGATTTACATATGTCCAGGAAATTCACGAAGCGATGCACGTCGCGGCGGCCAAATGTGCACTTTGCATGACGATCACTTTACTGGCAGCTGATTGGCTGGTGTAGCCTGAGTGCAGACGTCAATCATATCACGTCAATCAGACCACGATGAACATGATGATTTTTTAACCGTAAATACTGAGACATTGAATGATTGACAAGAGTCCAGGAAAAGCACGTGGCGGGCAGTCACGAAGGCGCGACCACGTGCCCCCTCCTCCCGAGTATCACGTGACACGATCCGGCGTTTTACATTCCCTACCACGCATACGCACGAGCGGGTACCCCCTCCCCTCCACCCCACAACGTGATGCCCCAATGGGCCACGTGCGAGCGCTCCGCCAATGGTGATAGACTGGGTGGGGGAGGGGTTTGGGAGGGTGGTGGGGGTTTGGGAGGGTGGGGGTTTGGGAGGGTGGGGTTTGGGTGGGTAGGGGAGGGGTTTGGGAGGGTGGGGTGGGTGGTTTGGGAGGGTGGGGTGGTTTGGGGGGTTGGGGGGTGGTTTGGGAGGGTGGGGGTGGGTGGTTTGGGAGGGTGGGGTGGTTTGGGAGGGTGGGGGGGTTTGGGAGGGTGGGGGAGGGGTTTTGGAGGGTGGGGGGGTTTGGAGGGTGGGGGTGGTTTGGGAGGGTGGGGGAGGGGTTTAGGAGGGTGGGGGGTGGTTTGGGAGGGGGGTTTGGGAGGGTGGTTTGGGAGGGTGGGGGGGGGGTTTAGGAGGGTGGGGGGTTTGGGAGGGTGGGAGGGTGGGGGGGGTTTGGGAGGGTGGGGGGGTTTGGGAGGGTGGGGGGGGGGTTTGGGAGGGTGGGGGGGGGTTTGGGAGGGTGGGGGGGGTTTGGGAGGGTGGGGGGGGTGGTTTGGGAGGGTGTGGGGGGGTGGGGGGTGTGGTGGGAGGGGGTGGGGGTGGGAGGGGGGTTTGGGAGAGTGGGTGGGGGGTTGGTTTGGGAGGGTGTGGGGGGGGGGTATTCCTCGCTTGACGGAAGCGCGCTAGAAATTCTAATCGCGGGGTTCACGCCGACTCGGCAGAGACGCGCAGCTCCCCCCCCAGCAAACCACCCGAGCCGGTGAGAGTCGCGCTCACGGCGTTCGCACCGGCAGCTCTATCCACCGCTCGATACGGAGGCCCACAGAGTCGCGTTCACCGTTCCTACTTGAATCCTTCACTTGGCCACGCCGGTCAGTGCTGGGAAGGGGCTTTGAGGGGGGTTCGTGGAGTTTGCTTTTGAAGCCGGTAGCGCTTGTAAGTGCAGCTCCACGGCGCAACCTGCTTGGTTGTTTTTGCCGCACCGCCCTCTGCCGGTCACCACGTGGCACCATCAACAGCTGAGAGCCGATCACACGTCTGGGTCTAGGCAGCCTTGTCACCCAAACAAGCAACTGCCGTCTGCTAGGCTTCAATACAATTCTGCTTCGCTTGCGAGATCATTGAACTGTGTAGTCGTAGTAGTCGTTGTAATAATAATTAGACGGGTGACTTGGCGAGAAAACCCTTTGTTAGTACAAGTGGCGGCGGCGGCGGGGGGATGATTTCTGGCCCAGTTTCGTTTCATCGCCAGCCTCGTGGGGTCGGGGACACGGGGAGAGGGCCTTTCGTGCAGCCAAGTGGACCTACGATGAGTGGTCGGTGGTGGTGAGCGACCGTCTCCTGGCCTGGTAACGTTTGCACATCTTGTAAGGGCGTCACTTCCGCTGAATCTTTATGCGTTTTTAATGATTCATAATTAATTATAATGGGGTTACTGTACTCCGTGGGCGTCGCTTGTGTCTTGTAGACTGGGACGACGCTGAGGCTGTTGGGGTTCGCGTCGGCGAAGGTGTTTGTCGTGAGTTTTATTCGCTTTTAAATGTGTTGCGATTAATGTGGTGGTCAGTAAACCTTTGGCTTACCACGCTACTTAACCCTTCGAGTGTATTCTGAAACTCGTTAACCACTTAGCTTGGCACTTGCTAACTCGTGACAATGACTCAGAGTATGGAAGTCATTGTCAGATATGTGTGACTGGGGCTGAGATTCGTAACAATGCGTGAGGACACATGAGTTGGTAGCTTTTGATGGAACTGCGTGTGAAACACCGAATTAACATGAACTATCCGTGTCATCTGCACTGTGCGCTTACGTAAAGCGTCTCGGTATAAACACAGGCGCTGATTGTGGTGCTTGCTTTGAGTTCGTGTCAACCCACACGGTTTATTCCCCGTATTCTTGTACAGGGAAATCGAGTTTTCAGGTTCATGCGGCGTACAGCCGTATCAATACGGGCAAAACAAATGTTGATCTATTTGTTTGTGTTTCTCCCTTGTGATGGGACTTTGTAAGATGAACGTTGAGAATTTTACTGGGCACGGGGTGACCAATAATGTCTGAATTGGTGTGTAAATAGGTAGGGCACTGATAAGGGGTTGACCAGGTATGCCGATCCAATTAACCATCGCAATCCCTCGTGCTTGGCTGCGTCTTCAGTGACACAACGAAAGGTCGAGGCTTCGATCACGAAGACGCACCTTGCGGCTCTGTCACTTCATTCATTAGGGCCCACGCCGTCTCGTATTGGCCAACACAGTGGGCACTGCAGCTCTTGAAATATTGAGGGGTCATTTTGTTGATATTGTTACCGAATTCGCGGTGGGGGCGGATTGTCTATTTTTGTGACTTTGGTTGCCTATCCCTGGTGTGGGAGATCGATAACCGTTATCAACCCTCGTCGATAAGCGCGGTGAGGTATGGAGAAATGTCCATCATGACCGATGAGTGTGCGTGTTTTTGGGGAGCGGTGGTGGAGTGGTTAGTGCGCTGCGCTACGAACCCGGCGACCCGAGTTCGATTCCCAACTTGCGGCCACCACCGGTGACGATTATCTGAACCGGTCACGGGCCTCCCCTAGGTCAACAAAGCCTGCAATGAGTACCTGGTGCGGTGTGTAAACGTCACCACTGGGAAGACAAAGGCGGCCGGGCGTGGTGCTGGCCACCCACCCCCTCGTGCGCTGTGCCGGTCTTCATAGGTGCTCGCAAACAGCACTTGCCCCCTTCAGTCTATTCAGGCTATACGGGGGGATCTTTGTCTTTGTTGCACACTGTGTTTATGTGAGCATTTACCGTACTGTGTAATTCACGTCAATTCACCTTTATCCAGCCGTTGGTGGGATTGACGATGGGTGTGTACATTTTGCTATTCGTATAACATTGTTTCTCTTTTCTTGTGCAGCTGGTGGCAGTGAAACATTTTTTTGAGCTCGAGACGTTGATGCCACGAGCAATGGAGAACGCAAAAGAGGTGAACGCATTGGATGGTCATTATCAGACTGACCAAGGCAGGGGCGCGTGGGTTCGATCCCGACCATGACGCCTGCTGCTGTATATTTGGAGTTTACGTGTCTCTCTCCCCGTGGTCGCGTGGATTTTTCTCCGGGTCCTTTGGTTTTTCCCTGCACATTTAGAAACATGTGTTTGACAGTATTTGGCTGCTATAAATGCCCACGTGATAAGCCACCACTTCGTTCAGCTATCATTTGTGGCCAGGTCGCTTCTGAAAAAGAGCTGTATATAGCTCCGTAGTAAAATAAAAAAAAATGTTTTTAGTTTAATTGAATAAGCCCTTAGATTATACATTCGACCAGGGCAGTGTTTTTTGACAATGACGCACCAAGGAAGAAGATGTGTCATCTTTCCACTTATTTTTTGTGCGTCTAGGTTGTAAAAAATACAAATGTTTATAGCAGTACTGTGTAATCCGATGCGTTTTAACAGTGTCAAACGGTTATAAGTTAGATACATTGTGTCAGCTTTGTTTTACGATTTTCATTGTTTCAATGAAAGCAATGTTCAGTGCAATACTGCAGTGGCTTTTCTTTCATGTCAGATGACACGGGGTTTGGCAACGTTGAACCAGTTTCATATTTATTCGGCTCCTTTCCTGGAAATCGAGTGATGTCGCAAGTTTATGCTTTTATAGCTGCTCCCTGCTGCTCTGGCTGGACCGCAAGGCCAGTGCGTGATGCTGGTTTAACATTTGGCTTGTTTTCGGTTTACGTCCGCTTACGATGCTTTTTGGTATCAAATGCGCTAAACCGAATACTGTATGCTGTGAGTGGGTTTACTGCTGGCAGCGAGCATGCGCTTTCTAGAACCTTCATTTGTTTATGTGTCAATGGGTGTCACGACCATTTATTATCATGTACAAATTATTTTACAACCTAGTCCTCATGTAGACCAATAGGTTGTTTGCAGTTTTATAGCGGTTAGCGCGCTGGGCTATGAACCCAGTGACCTGAGTTCGATTCCCGAACACGACCAATAACAGTGGTGAATATTTGAATCGGTCCTGGACCTTCCATAGGTCGACTCGGCCTTAGACGAGTACCTGGTGCGGTGTGTAAACATCAGCAGTGGGAAGACAAAGGCGGGTGGGCGGGTACGATGCTGGCCACCCACCCCCTCGTGTGCCCTGCCTCCTTAATAGATGCTCACTAACAGCACTTTCCCCAACAATATGTTGAGGCTAAAAGCGGAATCATTGTATGTGTGTTATATCCCCAGGAGTTTGTGGAAGTTCGCGTCCGAGATCCCCAAATCCAGGACAGGAATTCATGGCATCCTCACGTGGATTATGAGATATTCTTGCACGTAAGAAATTGTCCTCAGTAAGGCACACCGCTGAGTATTTTGCTCATGGCATATTCTCATTTTCTCTGTCAAACAGAACTCTTTTTTTCAGCAGTGTCATAAATGCCAACTTGCTGAGCTATAGAAACTGCCTCATGTTTTTGGCATGGTTAGCAACTGTGTAAAAACAGCTTTGTAAACTCAATGCAAAATAGGTACTTGTACTTAACTTTTATAGGTCCAGCAATCATCAACCAATAGCGATATGAAACCTTGTGTTTAGTCTGCACACTTGAGGATAACAAATAACTTATTAAGAAAGTCAGGCATTTGCCAGCGTGGTGGCCAACCTATTGAAATTACTTTTGAGAAATATATTTATTTAATCCCATTTTTCTCCATTATATTATCTCTGCCTTCATCTCTGCCTTGATACTTGAAAGTGAAGGTATGGTGCTAATCAGACTTCCCCGTCGAGGTGCACCCAGTGCCCTCCCTAGGATCGAACGACATGTGTGACAGCACAAGGCGCCGCGATCAAGGGTGGCCTTTATTAAAATCCAAGTCTTATTTTGCGTCAATCTGAAAGAGCTGTCACGTGTAACAGGTGCAGTTTTGGTCATAATTAGTGCATATTATCACGCCACCTTTTGATGAAAGGGGTGGGGGTGGATGGGAGGGCACCGAATGTAAAGTTTATGCGAGGTGCCAGTTCTCCAGCCCTGGGTGTACCATCCAACATCAAATATACAATTCAGCGTAACTGAAATTCACAAATTATTTGGTCTTAATTGTCATCGCTTGGCCCTGGTGGTACACAGTTGTTTTTATATTTTGCAAGAGTATTAGCTCTTGTACATTGAGGTCAGACATGACATGATGTGGAAGAAAGCAAGAACGGTGTACATATCAGTCAAGCTGAAATTAAGTTGATATTGAATTTGGGGACAACGGAGGAAAACCACATCTGAATATGAAAGGTTGTGAAAATGGAAGCACCAGGGTGGAGGCAGGCTGGGACAGAGGTGGGAAGTGGTGATCCATGATAAGAGGAACTATGGAGTGGACATGGAGATGGCCCACAACAGGAATACATGGAGAGAGAAGACCAGGAAGTCAAAACTCACATTGGTGGGAAATATCCCAGGAAGAAGAGGAATAGTATTAACTTTTTACATATTAGCTGAAAATAATTTCTAGTTACTGTTGTACGTACACAACATTTGTGCTTCAGGCTCTCGGTGTCGGTTTTTCTTTTTCAGACTAACAGCATAAGTTTCACGCGCAAGGTGTCTTGCACCCGTCGTCGATTCCGGGAGTTCGTGTGGCTGCGCAAGTGCCTGGAGAAGAGCACGAATCTTGAGTACGACGTCCGCAAAGAAGGGCGGCACTCACGAGATTGAACCATGCATGTCGTCTTGTGACCCGGTTTTACTCTTCCAGTTGTTGATTGCTTTGCATCTTTTTAGCCGCTAGATGGAGCTCTTCACCAAGCTTACGTTTTAAGTAGTAGCAACACTATCACGCGCAAATTTGGTTAATTGAATTTCGTGTGCATCGTATATTAATATCACGGTGAAAAGGTATGCGTTTTTCTTGAGTGTCGGAGGAATTTGCGTGAAGGTATTTATCAGACACCGGGGAGCATCATGCAGGCATACACCACGTATCTGTTGTTCACTGTTACTATCAAACTGCATTGGCTGTGATCAATCATTGCTTTGTGTTGATACAGGCAGCTACCGGACCTGCCACCCAGGAACCTCTTTTTCAGCTGCTACAACGAAAATGACGTGGAGATGAGGAGGCAGGGCCTTCAGAACTTCCTGCACAGGTTGGCCTGCATGCCCACATCGGCCACAACAACAGCCACTTTCCCTCTACCCACAGTGGTGCTCGCCAGTTTGAGAATATAAGTAGTGTGTTTATTTCCCAATGTAAGCTTGATGCTCTTTTTAACCTTAATGCTTTAATGTATTTGTTATATTTAACTCTGTGTGTGCTGTATATTGCGTGGTATAATGTCACTTGGGGTGGCTTGGTGGCATACTGCACTATGAACCTGATTCCCGGCCACACATTTCTTTAGAAATACTTTTGTGTTTAGTTTGTTGTCCGTCTCCCGCACCTCCAATTAGTACAGTTGGCTACGTATGGTGCGAAAGAAGTTCAACATGTGTACATACATGTAACCATGCATCATCAACATTGGCCGTGATCAATCATTGGTCAATCCACTCGCTTCCATCACCATCTCTGACTCCTGGCCAAGACCAACAGTGGCAAGTGATATTTGAACCCGACCTGGGTGTTCCTGCTTCTCCTAACATACTAACCAGCATAGTGAAGTCTGGTCAAACAATTGTCATGGCCAACAGCCTCCATTCAGCAGTGGGTCGACAAAAACTTTCCTACTTTTACAATATTACGCAAATTACACAAGATGCAGTTAATATGTAATTTGTCGGCACTGGAATGAAGCAATGAAAGTTAAACTTGGCGCATTTTCCCCGTTGTCTTATGTCGGCATGCGTCAGGATAGTGAAGATGGTCATCGTGCTGTCGGACAGCCGCCTGCACCTGTTCCTGCAGAGCCGCCTGAGCGTAAGCGAGATGGACGCGTGCGTCTCTGGCCTCACCAGCTTCTCCGTCCACGATGCCATAATGTGCCAGCAGCGTGCCGGCTGCCGCTTCCCGATGGAAGAGCCGCAACCGCAGCAGCCGCGACAGCAGCAGCAGGAGGAGGAGGAGGAGAATGAGGTGGCTTCTGCTAGGGATGCGTCGCCCCCTCGCAAGAGCCACCCAGATGTACTCGCCATGTCCACGTACGATGGCGAAGGAGAGAAACCCTGCTGCGGGGAATATGACACAGAGAGGCAAGTGCAGCTCAGCGCATGACCCGATGAGGCCGATGTTAGGGAGCCGCCACTGGAGCTGTGCACTTTTAAATTTAGATTGAAATCTCATTTCTTTAGAACTACTTTTTGTGTTTAGTTTGTTGTCCGTCTCCTGCACATCCAATTAGTACGGTTGGCTACGTATGGTGCGAAAGAAGTTCGACATATGTGTACATACATGTTACCGTGCATCATCAACATCGGCCGTGCATCATCAACATTGGCCGTGATCAATCCATGGTCAATCCACTCGCTTCCGTCACCATCTCTTGACGGTCCTGCGATCTCACAATCCACCACACACACGAGCTGATTTCATCACTGCATCACCTTGGAAGTGTTTCCTTGCCTGGACTGATGTATTGGTTCAGTAAAATGAATTGTTATGCGCAAGGTATACACGCATCAAACTTGTGAGAATTTGTTTATTTACGATTTGTATGTGTATTTGGCAAGATCTAGAGTTGCTGGTTAATTTAAACGAGTTAAACTGTACAAAAGTACTTATACAAAATGTAACATTAAAAAAATAGAATTGATTATCACATTGCAACTCCAGATAATGGAAGTTACATTTTTGCGAGGTGCACTGCACTGACCGGCATGGCAAAACGTGGTTGGATAAATAACTCGCAAGACCCTCAAGGCATGGTGAGACCCTCATTAGCAGTGGATTTACAAAAGGGCCCTGCATGTACGTGATGTGTCGTTACATGCCTAGACCTGATAATGATCTCTGAAGCAGAGAATGATGCAAGGACTGTGAGCAGTTCTATGCTGTCCACCAACATGCTCGTGCCTGAGACAGTCTCAAAACCCTTGACCTTTTTTGAAATCAAAAGTGGATTTGATCATGAATATGCGAATATAATTAATGCTGCTTGTTATAAGTGTCATGAACCACACTCTGGTCGGTTGTAATTGCGCACACACTTTTAATAGGAATGATGCCCTTTACCCAGGAAAGTATATACATTTTTTTAAGAAGATTCCTGTCGTGTTTGTTTGGCAAAGTTGTTGTTCATTACATTAATATCACATTTTGTGTTTGTACTCGCAGTGAACAGGACTCTGTGTCGGGCTCACACAACAATTGCTTGGAGTAACCTCGAGCAACATCACAGAGCAGTGTTACTGCAAGGAGCCAGCAGAGGGAGCCAAAGCAGAAAGCATTCAGCTTAACCAACCCAGCAGCTGACATCTCCTGGCTTTGAAATGGACCAGCTACCAGCATGTACCAAAACGCTGGGCAACTGGGATCTGGCAAATTCCCGACAATCAATCCACTGCTGGATTAGGGTCTCACCCATGCAGTGCAGGTCGTGGTGGGTTGTATGGCTATACCGCAGTATGCTGGTGCGGTCTGGGTTGGTGAAGACGCAGAACCATCGACAGGAGCATGGCAGTGCAATGGATTGTGCTGCACTGCCCTCTGCTGCCCACAAAGTAGCCCAGGAACAGGCTGAAACACCTGTTTTATGCACAGTGAAATTGGGACCTGTCAAATCCCCGCACCATTATAGCCTCTTGAAAATCACCGTAGAGTCCGTAATGATTTTGATATTTAATGTATACACGTGTGCGTGTGTGGGGCTAAGTTTTGGGTCCGACACAGCTTGTAAAGGGGTGTGTGTGTGTGTGCGCGCGTCTTAAATGTTGGAAGTGGTGGCAGTTGTGCTTGCATTCACAATTGGATCTTTAACCCCACCAAAGCTATACTGTGAGCAATATTGCTTCTTTATCATCTTGGTAATATATTTTAAGGTGTCACTTATTACTTTATGAATAAATGCATTAATTTTTTATTTAAAGCTTTCGTGACTGCGGGGATTCATATTCTTGGTTCTTTACCGAAAGAACCAAGAATATAAAGAATATAAATGCATTAATGTTTCACCTTTACCTCCTTTAATGTACGCATTTGTACATTTTGGAGTTTGAAAACATGCATTGTGTAGACAGATCACAATTCAGCATACAAAAAAAAATCAGTTCACGATATAAAATATCAGCTTCATAATTATGGATGGCACATTGCCCGTAGTTCAAGATACTGTGGTATAATACGCTTTGCAATTATAAATGTTCCAATGTTTTAGAAAAAATTTTTTTTTACATAGAATAGAAAGCTAATATAAGAGTATAAATTATTTCAATGTTGCACTGGTTTGTATCCTGTCATTACGATTTTTATTTTATTAACATTTCCTAAACCACATGCAGACATGTTTACGAAGACAGCAATTAGATCAAACTGTGCAATACGTATACTGTGCAGTATTACTTTATACAGTGTTGAAAGTAATATTTTCAGCTGGTGAAAAGTGAACATTTTTTGGTATGGCTTGTATGATCATTGTAAATTCTGGGACGAAGTTGGTGCTTGAAATGTTTAATAAATATTTCTGGTATGCAGCACTATTTCAGTTGCCCTGTGCCCATCTATCATCACTACCTCTGTTTATAATCAGGCCTGTCGAGGGATTTTTTTTCCCTCTTAACACAAACTTGCCCACAGAGCTATAATTAGGCATTCAATAACCCAGCAGTAAAAAATAAAATTCTGTCATTTAATAGCAAAACATTTCCGTCATTGCCAAATGTTAACCGTGAGCATAATGGCGTTGAGATGACAACTGTGACGGCTCCAGCTTGAAGTGCAATCTAAACTGGCTCCGACAATCACCCACGGAGCCGCACAGAGCCGGGTCTTGCGGCAAAAAGCATCGGTAAGCCCAGACTTATTCCAGGCACGCGCCGAATTAGAAGTTAATGGCTCAGACCGTCCATAATTTACCTTGTTGCTGAGATTGCCGCCAGTGCTGCTCAGGTCGTTATATTTTAAGAGCGCCGTGGTGGAGCGGGCGGGGGATGATGGATCATGTTTGTGAGGGCCTGGACAGATTGGTACCACCGAGGAGCTCCAATCAGTGGGCGACCTCGGGGCCTGCCTTGAGGCTCTGAGTGCCGGCCTTGTGCTTTACGCTGCTGTGCAAAGTAAGATGACATGGGGACCTGCTGGTTCTGAAGCGATGGCCCACCCAGCTGCAATGCCGTATGGACGATAGCTCTTTGACGAAAGGCCCAATTATTCACTCGCTGCCTTGAGTTGCAGATACCCTCACGAATCGGCTTACTTGTGTGTGACACAAGGGGTAACGGGAATGAAGGAAAATATCCGCATTAATTGACTCGCACGTCACTCATTTTATTCACTCGTCGCAAGTAACACGTGCGATTACCTCTTCCCGACGTAGCTTACTGAACAAATAAATCCCCAAAAAAATAATGGGAGAGCATCTGCCCGGCACCGTAATTGTTTTGCTCGCGGTCGTTGGGCGGAGGCGTTCCTAAAACGCTGCGCTGCAAAAAAAAAAGAAACGGGTAAAACTGCAAGATGCAGACGGAGCATCGGGATATCTGCCCCGTAGATGCAAGGGGACGGCAAACAGATGGCCTGCGCAGCTTTATTGCCCGCTCCGTCAAACCCATAAGTCATGTTCTAATATCAAGCGTGTCAGATTATGGCTCTCTAGCCATCGCCGCCGCTTCATCACCGCATGCATCCTGCCCGGAGATGCGTGACCTCATGTAGGCGGTCTTGACGTTGAGCCTTAGAGGTCACAACAGGCCTTCTTGCTCGGCAGAGAATGAGGCCACGCACAGAGCTGTATATTTCTCGCGTCCCACCACGTCACGCCGCTGTAAAACGCCGGTGCCGTGGGTAGAAAAATGCCTCGTGCCACTGCTGCCAATGCGGGCTCTGAATATTTTGCGTCGGAGGGACGGGCATGGCTGGGGCTGTTTTTCATGGGCGATCGCACTCGTATTGTTTGAGAAATGTGAATGTAAGCGCTTTCTGATTCATACTTTATACCTCATCCGTATCTAACCTATATAACCTAAAATTTGATGTCAACATGTAAACTATTTTTAGTGACGAGTAAATGCCAGGAAATATTTCCTGTTATATAAATGTGATATTTTGCTCGATACTGTATTTAATATTTCCAATGATGTACGAAATTTATACTGTTTTTGTTTTGTTTAATCGGCAAGAGCTGCAGTGTCTTTTATGACCCAGATCTCGATTATAAAAAAGACTTTGAGCCTCAAATCGCTCTCATTTCGTTTTCATAATCAGAATCACAATCTTTTATTCGCACTGGAGAAATCCGATGAGCTATGAAGCCCTTTTTCACACATGTCCAGTCGGGGCATATCTACCTACCTAGTTTATCCTCGACACAGGAGGCCTGCTTCCAGCAGTCGATAGATCGTGGCTGCTGATGACCCTAAACTCATCGCTGTCCTGAGAGAAAATAGGATTCTAAATGTGGCCACTATCAGCCCCCCCCCCCCACCCATTATATTGAACCCCCTCCCTGGCTTCTCAATCGCCCCCCTTGGGCCCCTGAATGACCTGGGCCCTGGGGCGACTCGTGCGATGACAGTGAGCTCCATCTCAGGGGTGGTGGAGGGAAGGGGTGGGAGGGAGGCGTGATTGCCAGCGTCGTTAGAGGGGTGAGACAGGGTGGACTGTGTCCACTGTGACCTCTGACCCTCGTAACCTTGGCCATACAGATTGCGTCCATTGCCGCTGCGACCAAGCTGGGCTTAATGCACTCTCCTCGGACGAGAAACTGGTTTTAGTCGCCTGCGAGCCATAGTCAGTGGTCTTGAATTGGAAATGTCGACGTCCCCTCGGTATGCAACCTATCCGGCATGCAGAAGCCCCATGGTCAGTGCGCAAACACCGTGGTGTAGGAAGAGGAATTGTTCTAAAGAGTGGCTGTAGACATGCATGTTTGGCGTTCTGAGAATTACTGTCGTTTTGTGTGTGCGTGTGTGCTTAGTGTGTTGTCCTTACAACCCCCCAACCCCGCACCTCCGATTAGCACGGTTGGCTACGTACGGTGCGAAAGAGGTTCAACATAGATACATTACAGTTCAACGTGCAATCCCTTCCACTCAGCCATAGGACCAAGCGTCACAGGCCGAACGCCAGATTGACAAGTGTCAGAGGCCCGTTCTCCACATAACGGGGCTCAATTAGAATAAAGTCAAAGAATGAAACTTGACGAGTGCGTTTTTTTCTCTCTTCCCGCACACCGCCGCTCGCACTCTCAAGTCGGCGTGCCTGCAACTCGGGGTTACATCAGCCCCTGTGCACCCTCCTCCTCCTCCCCTTCTTCTCTTTATTTTTTACGACCACGTCGGTTAGGATGACACCAGAGTCATCTCCCGGGCAACCAACGTCGTAAAGTGGTCGTCATGGAAATGTCCATTATGGTAGTAGCTGGGATGTCACCTCGGCAGAGCGAACACGCGCCTGTGTTCTGCACACAAATCACCGCCTCCACTCGCTCCCCCAGGGGGCCCTCCTGACCACTCCTGACGCATGTTTGGCTTCGGCCTGTGGCTTTGACAGGTCTCTGGTGATCTTGGCTGTCCTCTTTGTGCACCCCCCCCCCCCTTCAAGAGAAATAAGAATTAAACTACAGCTGCGGGAAGAAGGAGGCAATATTTACATGAGCGGGGTGGCGGCGGCGAGTGTGTTAAGGCACCCCGAGAGATTTATTTTTGCGCTTTATTTAAGCTGTACCACAGCATGCTTTGAAAACAAGAAATGGCCCGGGAAGAGCACTTTCCAAGACGTCTTGAGATGATACTTGTTTTTTTTTTAGTGGCGCTTTTTGGTGTATTAATACAAATCAACATACCGTGCGATTTCGCCTGCCACTCCTCTCCTCTGCCCGACCTCTCCGCTGTAATGGCAATGGATGAGGCACACTGTTAACTCGCACCCTCTTGAAACCAACACAAAAGTGATTTTCGTAACAAAACGGCCGCAAGGAAACTTATACGCGGACCACGCGCTGGGCCAAAGTATTGACTCTTACTTGGATCCCATTTCTTTTTGCTGTACCTTTGCGTAAAGACTAGCAACACAGGGAAGCATGAAAATAGGAGCTCACAGATTTGCCGGCAGGGGAGTGGAGGGGGGGAAAGGTCAGATGCTGTGTGTGTTGAAGGGGGGGGGGGGGAGAGTTGCTGGGATTTGGGAGGAACTGAGTGGCTGGATCCTGCTGCCAAACACCATAACTCACCCACAGACGCGCACAAACACTTGGGGGCCATAAATACCCCGAGGCTCCCACGCACGTCCCATGCAAGCCAGACACTCAGCAAGCAGAGAGGGAGACACACACGCACACGGGCTCCCCAGGAAAGGGATGGCTGGACCCATCACAACCTTGCATGGATTTGCACATGTGTTTCTATGCTTCCATGCAGGCGTGTGTGTGTGTGTGTGTTTGTGGGGAGCGGTAGTGCAGCGGTCAGCACGCTGCGCTACCAACCCGGCGACCCGAGTTCGATTCCCACTCACGATCGGCACCAGTGACGATTATCTGAAGCGGTCCTGGGCCTCCCCTAGGTCGACTCAGCCTCAAATGAGTATATGTTGCGGTGTGTAAGCATCGCAACTAGGGAGACAAAGACACCAGGTGCTGTGCTGGCCACCCACTCCTCGTATATGTGAGTGTATGTTGAACTGATTTCGCACCGTAAGGAGCCAATCGTGCTTATCGTGTGCTGTGCTGGCCTTCATAGGAGCTCGTTAGCAGCACTTGCCCCAACAGTCTATGAGGCTAAACAGAGGTTCGTTTTTTTTTGACCCAGCTATATGTCCCCGTAACAAACATTTCTACAACTTTCCAGCAAATAAAATGAAGGAATAAATATTCAGAATATCGCTAACCAGAAGGCCACATTTTACAAGCTCACCTTCTGCATTTAGTAAGGCCTGGTTTCATCACTTACATTTTTTTTACAATCACATCCAGGTACAAGAACAAATTTCCAATTGCCTCCCTATTGTACATATTCAGTGGCGAAAAAGGCCATTACAATACTTATCTCGAATACAATTTCTACCCTCGTCGCCCCTCTGTCGACCCCCCCCCCCCCAATATCTCCAGTCTAATATACATACATACATTGAATCTCATACGGGGGGAACCAGTCGTAAAATACCACGGTGAGAATTGGCTCCTGCAATGCTCCAGATTACCTGGAGCTACTCGGCGCACGTTAAAGCGTCTCGTGTGAAAAAGAAATGGAAATAACAAAAAAAATGTAGTTCTCGTCCCATCCCGGTTTTTATGGAAATTAACTATTAATACGGAATTTGCATTCATTTCCCTGTCCCCCCCACCACCACCACTGAATGTTTTATGAGGTGTCAGGCAATGAAAAGCATTGGCCATCACGCCGCTCGTAATGAAATGCGTGCGGAGCATAGCTGCCCGCTTTGCCATGCGAAAAAGAAGGGGGTTGGGAGGGAAAAAAGGGGAGAGAGAGAGAGAAAAAAAATCACAAATAAATGCGGGGCACAGGCGAGGCTGATGGATGAAAATGGGATAGAGACGTGGGCCACCGCGTTTTAAATGTCACGAAAGTTGGGGAGAGAGACGCAAAAAAATATAAAGACTTTTTTTGCAGAGTGCATTGCGCCGTTGAAGCGTGGGAGCCACACACACAAAAGTAATTTTGTAATCAGAAGAAGTGTGGAACGGATTCCACTTGCAAATTAGTTTCCTTGAAACTCAGACAACCGTCGTACTGCTTGGCAGCGAATGTCGCACACCATTCTCTCACTAGTCTCCATTAGCATGGTAATGACTTTACTTCACGCTACCTTCAAAAGAGTTATGTACAGCTGGAAAAAAATATGAAAGAGTAAAATATATTTAAAAATTTGACAGGGATTTTTTTTAAAGCAACCTACATTAGAGCACACTCACGTTAGAGGCATAGATTTAATAATAAATAGCAATTAAAGATATTTATTTTAATTCAGCAGGCGGGAACAGTGGCGCACACCTTGTGATCCAATCAAGGTTTGGTATATTGCGTAGAAATTTGTGAATTTAACAAATTCAATCAGTTCCGAGGTCGGCAGGGTGGCGAGATGTTAACTACCTCGCCTGATATACAGGAGGTCGTGGGTTTGATCTCGACCCAGACGATTGTATATTTGGAGCTTGCATGTGCTCCCCGTGGGGTTGCGTGGATTTTTGTCCACGTCCCCCGGTTTTTTCCTCCACATTAGAAAATGTTTTTAAATAATTCGGCTGCTATCATTTCTACAGGATAAGCCACTTCGTTGACCTATCATTTGTGGCCACGTCGCTTCTGAAAGAAGAGCTATATAGCTCAGTGGGCCTTACCTGGTAAAATAGAAATAGTGTTATCGTGTTCAATAAGTGTTTTCGTTGGTATCATGCTGTTTGGCTACTTCCTAGCTTATACTCATAGCCAATGCTATTTCCTTTTTCTCAGAGTACTAACACTTTCATTCACCTGTGTTTAAAACATCTAGATCGGGGATACGTTTGTTTGTATCATCATTTTTCTCATTTTCATCCCAACCGAGCTTTCGGTGTCATGTTAGGAGACGAAATACCCATTAGGATCCTTCCATGCAAGAAAACGGCCCGTGGAAGCGGATATCACAGAACTGCTTCTGAGATCTCTGCAAGTGCTCTCTGGAATTCACACAGTAAAAAGAACTCGCCCTGATACCGGGAAATGACAGTCAAACCCATATTTGTAATACTCATAATGGGAATTTAGCAACATTAAGTGCATCTTCTTGGTTCTTTCGGTAAACTATACCGAAAAAACCAAGAAGATGAATCCCTGCAGTCACGAAAGCTTTAAATCTAAACATTAAGTGCATCAGAACATTTTATTGCAATGGGGCTGTTTTGTGTGCAATCATTGGTGACCACGCTGAGGAACATCGAATCACGTGACAGTCATCGCTGCGAAGATCTTTATCAAATGCAATAAGAGAAGATACGAAGACAAATGATTATTATAATGGTGATGATGATGATGACGATGTCGTTTCCCCAAAGACACAAAACAATCATGTGCAAACACCGGGGCCGAGGTGGACCTCGCAGGTTTCTTGCCCTTTGGGCAAAGGAGGCAATGGACTTAACGGGGCATCTGATGAACGCCGGGGTGAGAATTTCGCAGGGAAGGACCGATTCAGCGTGGCCTTCCTCCCAGTGGGCGATGAGAAGAAAAAAAAAGAGAGAGAGAGAGGCCGTGTGTTGAGAGTGCCCTCCGGTGGCAGAGCGTAACGGCCCCTAAATTAATTTTATTGTCGCGTGCCTTTTACGTGACTCTTTTGTATTATCGTTATTAGTTTTAGTTCATCGCCATCATTTATTTATTCCACCTTTGCTACGTGCTGCTATTGATGATTCAAGGGGTTGTGGTTTGCTCGATTTTATTTGTTTTGTGTTTTTCTTTTTATTCTTTGTTAATCGGTGTTTCAAAATTCAACGTGTTTCAAAATTGAAACGCCGAATTAAGCAAAATAAGCGAGAAACAAGGCTACTTTGGCTGCCAATCCATCGTTAGTCTCGACCATCGGTCATCATCGCCCCTTTCAGCAACGCGAGTTGCCCCAGCCACACTGAACACGAGGCCTCCCGACCGGCGTATTGCTCTCCGAGACGCGATACTCCAGATAATGTTCACGAAAAAAAAAAGTTGCATTGCGTGAAGAACACAGGGTAGGTTGTGTATAGAGTGGAAGCGTTATTAATGAGTTTGACACTTTGCTCATTAAAATGCTTAATTAAATACCAAAAAAAATCCCTCGGGTCTAACATCATCCACGTGTTCCTTGGGGGGAGGGGAGTGGAGCGAGGATGCATCATTGGGCTCTTTCCTAGTTCTAAATTAAAATTTGCCTTGAGGTTGCTTTGCTGGAAGGAAGGCAATGGGATTGACTCATAATGGCCATGTCAGAGCAATGAGCCAGCACCACTGAAGTCTCAGGTTCAAATGCATGCAATCACCAGTTGTTAAACCAGCCTAGTGGGTCTGATGCTCTTGTCTCCGACGAGACATGCAGACGAAGCAACAGAAAACCAATGAATAAATCAATTAAATTAATTATATCGCTCACAATGCACGCATGCTTGAGAATGTCATATTTTACATTTGAATAATAGCAATATACAGCTCTTTGTCAATCAGTAAGGCTTTACTGTGCGAAGGCCTCCTCCATACCGTACTAGTCGAGAGAGGGGTAGGGGGTAAATTAGATATACTTCACCACGCTGGTCAGTGCAGGTTTGGAAGTATATGTTATAATTAATTCATCTAAATCCTGCAGCCACTAGAGGTGCTACATTCACCACAATTGCAAAGAGCAAAACAGAAACAAATCTCCAAACGAACTGTGCCCCCCTTAATCGCGAAACCTCATCATAACGAGGGGGTCACATCGTTGTATGCCCACTTATAGGTGCAAAAAAAATGTTAAATGTATTCGGATTGTGTTAAATATCGCCGGACGTACTCCTGGATTCTAGAGTGTATTGAACGACTGACATGGAAGCTGAACACACGCTCAAGTGTTCCTCCCGATATATTTTCCTCAGTCACTGGTAGACTGGAATACTTGACACGTGAATAGTAGTCACGGGTATACTCGATGTAGTGTGCCGGGGTGTGGAAATGTGTTCCAGGTCACCGACCTGCACAGACTCGGTGGATTGAAGACCTTTGCAAATCTATGGTTCTCTATATAAGTATATGAGAATCTATGATAATTATCAATCCCTCTATGTAATTATATAACTCTACCGGTCATTATATAAGTTTCGTAAGATTCTTCGTGCGTCTGCGTGTCTCGACGTATCTCTATCAGTCTCTTATGTAAGTCTACGAGGATCTATGTGAGTCTGTGTTCTTCCATGTAACTCATTCGGGCCCTACGCCGGCCTACGAGATGCTATGTGATCATTTGGGATCTTTACTTTGAGTCTTGCGAGGTTCTACGCGAGTCTGTGCGTTTCGCGTAAAATCCTGGCCCTCGCTTCTCACTTACGAGACGGGAGTAAGCTATCGTGCTGTGACGGTTCCACCTGAAGACGGAAGCTTGTGTTGCCTCCGAAACGTCGTGATTTTTATTTTATTTTTTATTAAATTTTTTTTTATCTACGTGACTTTACCGAAAAAAACCTAAGAATATGAATCCTTGCAGTCACGAAAGCTTCAAATCTAGGGAGTAAGGTGGCCTGCAGGTGACTCGCAGCCGCAGCCACGGCGAACTGAATGTGGTGTGCCGGGTGGCGACATCCTCGACTGAAGCGAAGCCCCTTGGTTGATGGACCACAGCGAGGAGGCCAGGACGGTCCACGCACTCAGCCGGGCCCCGTGCCACGCGGCGTGCATCGCTTTCGTTAAACGTCGATTAAGGCCGGGCGCGATATTCCTTCCCAGCGCCCGCGCCCCGCCGCTCATTTCTAGCCTCCCGCTCCTTCACAGCCACGGAATGCTGCTGCGGCTGCATAAATATTAATAAAGAGCAATGTGGGTGATGATTTATCAACGGGAGAAAGAGTGATTGATTGCAGCAATAAAACCTTAATATCGCCTCCTTTTCGGCACTTTTTTTTGGTGGTATACACGGAATTTATCACCGTGATGCCGGCTGAAATGAAATTAATTCTTTCTTTCTGGTGTGTGTGTGTGGGTAAAAAACAAAAAACATGCGAGAAGAAATTTCGCTGAGCTCTTGCGATCGCTTGGGGATGATGCAACGCCGACAATTACAATCAACACCGACCTGGAATTCAAACGTCGCTATTTTAAACGATTCTCTTGTATAACATGGTATGCATTCCTCATCTATGTCGTTTGCATAAGCCGCTGGCTTTATGTTGCACGAGTACACGGTATATGTTAATACTTTGTACGTACATTGGAGGCGTACGCGCGTGTTTAAGGTTATTGCCATTCGCTGCTTAGAATTAATGTTCGTATTTTAATAAGTCGAGAGCACTGTGTCAAGCCACTGCTGAACGAAGACATCGCCACACCATGTTGGCCATCGCAGAATGTTTGACCATACTTTACCACACTTGCCAGTGCCTCCACATTTAGAATCAACATGCGTTTAGAGTATATTTGGCTGCTACAAATGTCCACACGATAAGCCACTTCGTTGAGCTATCATTTGTGATAGCCAAGTCGCTTCTAAAAAAAAATCTAGAGAGCTCAGTGAGCCTTTTGGCGTCATCTGGTCCAACACCATGTGAGACTATGCTCTAATGAAAGCTGTCTCGGGTGTGGACCAATCAATTTCAAGGACAATGCATACATTATCAGAATTATGTTTTTTGTTTGCATTCCGACTGCAGGTATTGTGGTCAATGCAAACATGACTCCTTGTAAGAAGGTGTCAGTTTTGTTGCCAGATAAAAGAGTAAAAAAACAATTTTCATATTTTGCTACTGGCAAATGAGGTTCCAATGGAGCTCAGTGAGCGTTATCTGCTAAAATAAAAACGTTTAGTTTTAGTTTGTGCATCGTTGATGACGTTCAGTGACCAGGGAACAGTTTCACGCTCACGCGCGCCGTGGCTTCGCAGCACACGGCGCGCTCACCGTTGAAGGTTACGGCGTGGAATTTAATTGCGTGTAAGACACAGCGTGTCGGTGGCACGCACGGCACGCCGTACTGATATTAAGAGGGTGTCGCCAAAGACGTCCGGCGAGCCGTGGCTCTGTTGCGACACGGGGACTTTGCACGCACGCCAAGCCACAGGAGCACGCAGCACCACGCGCAACAAGAATTGTTCGTTCGTAAGGCGTCAGTCACTTCGGGTTACCACCGCTGAGATGCAACAACATCAAAAACGCCGGTGTATACTCACTAACTGACTACACATTTATTTTTTATTTTACACGGGTAAAGGCCCGCTGAGCTATGTCGGGTTTTTGTCTTCTTCTAGAAGTGGTATGGCTATAACAAATGATAGCTCAACGAAGTGGCGTATTGTTACGTGGAAATTTAAAGCAGCCAAATATTTAAAACGCATGTTTCTAAATGTGGAGTGGGAAACAAACTAAAAACTATCCAAAAATATGTTTTATCTTACCAGGTAAGGCCCATTGAGTTATAGATATATTTTTTCTTTCAGAAGCGACCTAGCCACAAATTATAGTTCAACGAAGTGGCTTATCACGTGGAAATATTTATAGCAGCCAAATACTCTGGATGCATGCTTCTAAATGTGGAGAAAAAAACCTATAAACAATTAAAAACTATTTTCATTTTACCAGGTAAGACCCACTGAGCGATATAGCTTCTATTTTAGGAGCGAGCTGGCGATCACAAATGATAGCTCAACGAAGTGGCTTATCACGTGGAAATTTATAGCAGCCAAATACTCTAAACGCATTTTGATATACGTCTTGGAGAGACGATATATCACACTATCGTAAGAGGGGAGAACAACTTGTAAATGCATTGTCTGGAGTGGTGCATTTCTACGCAACTGACGAGAACCCGTACTTTTTAAGGTCAAGGGAAGACTTATAGAATGCCCCAGAGAACTGCTCGCTCAAAAACGAGGATGATACTGAGAAAACTAGGACAGCTGACAAGCACAGACTTGCGCTTATTTCAGGGGCAATGCCGCTCGTTCGTCAGTGTTCATGGAAGTGAGTTTGCGTAGCCGAGTAGTTATATATATTTTTTGTAATACAAGAAGGGCCTGTAATTCTGAACAATTCCCACAAGAGGGGTCTAGTGCGGCTGCTTCACGACAGCTGCCTCCCGCTAATACGATTAGAATACAATTTGGATTCGAACAATCACGGTGGTCACTGCATCGCATGAATGTCAGACGCGCTTCTGAGGCCGACTGGAACGCTCTTCCTTCCGATATTAGGAAACCACTGGAGCTATGTTGAGTTCTGCTTTTTGTGTTTAGTTTGTTGTCCTCTCCCCGCGCTTCCGATTAGCGCGGTTGGATACGTACGGCGCTAAAGAAGTTCAACGTACATGCATACATACAAATGCAACTACAATTCAAGACGCCCGTCGAGAAAGCAGGACAATCGCATCACGGGCAATTACAGGGACGATACATCAGTCATCGGGGTTAGTCGGAAGGAGATAAGTCTTGAGAGTTGACAGGAACAGGGTCAGTGAGTTGGCAGTAGCGGAGAATGTGCAACCTCTCATTGAGCCCACCGTGTGGCTGGGGTCACCATTCTCAACCCGTGGACTTCACAGTCGCGTCACTCGACCCCTTCAATAATTTGTCAGCAGAATTTCAGATATTCGCCAGGCTCTTTTTGAGGCCGTCCACAGGCTCAGTCGCTCACCATCTTCAACACGCACGTACTATCATTGCTGATCAACTCCCCACCATGCAAAATTATCGGCGCCTATTTAAAACTATGGATCTCTATGCAAAGTCTATGAATCTCCATGTGAGTCTATATCTCAAAGCATGGGACCAGAGAGACCCCGCCCCCGCCCGCTTAGGCAGCAATTCAGATACTCGCCACCACGAGGCCGACTGCTAAAGGCTGGCTCACTCACCAACTGGCTCACTCACAAACCCCGTAGGAGGGGGAGACGGTTCTTGTAGGTCACCTGCAATGGCCAGGCCTTGGCTCGGTGTCACGGCAAGAACGTGATCGAGCGATCCTTTCACAGCACGTGCTTGGAGCGGAGCCGGCTCTGCCTCCTGTCTGTCGGCGGAGATGCCACTCTCTCTCTCTGTCCTCTTCTCTCGTCTCGTTACGACGACTCGATCTCGCGCCACGCGCGCTAACGATCTGGCGGCAAGCATCGAGTCGTTGGGAATAGCGGCGCGCGCGTATGCATCACAACGGAACGGTAAAATGCAACTCGCTCTGCGCTGCGTGCCGTCTCTCCTGCACGCTAATACGTTGGGGATTTTTTTCAGGCGTAAATTGATACCGATACGCCGACACATATATGTATTTTACCCCAAGATGAAAGTTCTAACTTGATTGAATCAAACACATTTAAATAAGGTGCAAATAAGGCAATGCAAACAAAAAAAACACGCAACAAAACGCTTATTTAACGTAAGAGTTTCCAAGGTGCTTTTTAAAAATTACTTTCGCAAATAAATTGAGTAACTGCAAGTTAGCCATAATGTAGAAAGCGCCAGGAACGCCTCTGCACATGACTGCCCCTTGCCCATTAGGGCCATTTTCCAACTCGCGCCGTGTTTATTTTGCTATTTTCATTCTAAACTACGAAACGTTGCGTGCGCACACTTCGCTTTGAAGAGCAACGCAAGCCCGGGGTCTGCGTGCGCCGGAATAATTCCGCGGTTGAAGGAGACGCACCGAAGCACATCGTCGCTTCTAACGACGAACACCGTAACGGGGAACAAAAGTCAAAAAATAATAATTTACTGCAAATTCAAATGGGCGGCTGGAGAACGATTTGGTGTGAGCTTTGAAGAGCGGAGTGGCTGAAATAGCCCGGCGCTCACCACAGAACCGGTTTCGAAGTGCGCTCGCCGTTGAAATTTCCGCAGCCGCCGAAAGTCATTTCTGCGGGGCATTGCTGATAGTGCGCCATCCTCCGCATTACAGAGCGGACTTTAAAGCCCTCCTACGCTATCATTTGCAAGGGTAAAGCCATTACGCCCCAGGGTCAGAGTACAAATTGCCAATCGCAGTGTCTGACATAACAGCAGACTGTGATAAAATAAAATGATATGGTAATAGTGGGTCGAGTAATAGCAAAGATAATTTTAACAAAGTGGCGATAACATCAATTGTTGATACTAGGAATAGGCGACTGATGATGATAATGATAACGAGCCAATATTGTCAGCACAAACGCATTGTTTTTTTTACATGGAGTGCTCTCTCCAATAACAACTCGGAACACAGCGGTGGTTGTTGAACAAGTGTGGCTCTGCTGATGATACCCAGAATGATCGCTTAAACAAATTCCGCTCGATTCTATTGGTTTGGGAAGTCAAGAGGCTGATGTACTGTCATAGATATTTTCCTTTTTTTTTACACGTAACGAAAGTGGAAGAGAGTTTGCTAATGCATGCTTTCTACCAAAAACGGCCACAGGCAAACCATAAATAATTATTAGCAGTGTCTGCCTAAGAGGCCGTGAGATGACGCATGAACTTTACACGTCACGTCCACAAGAACATGTAAAATTTTAGAGCATGCTGCGGCACGCGGTACATTCATTTGACGAAAGACTCTTGAATGGTAAAGAGTGGTTTGATCAATGAGGAGGTGGGGGGAAATGGGGGAGAGGGGGGTGGCACGAGGCCCCTGCATCCTCCCCTGTGTGAATTTATGTCGTCAATTCGTAGTTTGCAGAACTTTCTGGCGGTGTTTGCTTTTTGAGATGGGCCAAGGCAGAGGTCAAACTGTGTGTGTGTGCCGAGAGACCTTGGCGGAGGATTCATGCGTAGGGCACATTCGCAATAGGTCGCGTACATACACACGTGTGTGTGTGTACACACATGAAGGCACACGGACAGACAGACAAACAAGACATGCAGGCGTATTTTACGAACATATGCCAAATACAAAGACCCCCCTACCCGTATAGCCTTAATAGACTGTTGGGGAAAGTGCTGTTAGCGAGCACCTATGACAATCCAGTATAGCACACGAGGGGTGTTTTTCAGTTTTTTTTCAGTTTCATTTAGTAGGTATAGCCCTGTGAGTGAGCCATTCGGCTCTTGAATCGGGTGCAACGGCAACAAACAAAAAACAAAAACATGAACAAAAAAACATCTTAAAGTGAGTATCTAGCACCACGCCCAGCCGTCTTTGTCTCCTTGGTGGCAATGCTTACACATCGCACTAGTATGTGCGCTGAACTGCTTTCGCACCGTACGTAGCCAACTGTGCTAATGGGCACGAGGTGCTCATGTGAGACTGAGTCGACGTATTGGGGAAGACCAGGACCGGTTAGAAAAATTGTCACTGACATTGACTGTGAGCGGGAATCAAGCTCGGGTGGCTGGGTTCGTGGTCCAGCGCGATAACCACGACACTGCCGCCCCCCTCCCCACACACACGCTGCATACACATGCAGGCTCGTGCACGTGCGTTCGTTCCTAAGTGGAAGTAACGTCACCACGGCGCTTGTTCTTGTCGAATGCTCGCTGGCAGAGGAGGTCACGGGACAATCCCAGGTGCCATGGGTTGACTGACAGGGATGACTGGCAGATGCACGACCTGTGCTCTCGGCAATGCCAATTTGTTGCGTTTTAGCTGACCGGCGCTCGTCTCGTTGTCACTGGAGGGCGACTGCCTCCAACTGCCCAGGAGCGTCCTTTACGAACCTCCTCTGTAGAGGCCGATCTTGACACCGCTGGTAACGGTCATCGGCAATTCCACTCAGCTCCACATCCTCCCGTACCACATCAGCCCATCCCTTATCTAACCCGTTCCGCGCCCATTTAGCTCAGTCTATCTGGCCAAACATTCGCTGCTTGGGCAAGCGGTGGCTGGGAATGCGGGCTACATGACCCAGCCAACGCAGCCTTGACTGACAGAGGAGCTCAACAATGGGACTGTATCCACATCTTTCAAGGATCTGTATGCTCCTCACACAATGCAGCCGAGTTAAACCCAGGATGGATCGACAGCCCAGCGTAAATGTTTCAAACCTGCGTAGATGTTACATTCGAGGGGTCCACGTTTCGCAAGCATAGAGAAGGGAAGACATAATGGTGGCTGAGATGACCCGATGCTTCGTGCGGAGCGCTAGGCCAGGCTTCCACACAGCGTTTCGTAGCTGATTAAAAGCTATAGCCGCCCGATTGATTCGAAGTGAGACCTCTGCTGCCAAACGGGAGCTGGTCAAAAGTGCAGTGCCGAGGTGGAGACACTTTCCCACTCTCTCTACAACTGTCCCATCACTCGTGTGGAGTTGAGCAGGTGGACTATTTGATGACACCCAGGCAGGCGCTTAGCTTTAGTGGGGCTGGTGGTAAGGCCCCATCCCTTAGGAGGCACGCTCCAGATTTAGCATCCGAGTCTCCAACGCCATATCACAGTGAGTGGAAATTTCCAGATCATCATCATCAGTATATACAAAAGGCCTTTGAGCAAAACCGCTAGCGTCGTGAGCAATTGCCCAATCGTCCAAAACGTCAGCCTTGTATTATTTGTTCTAGCGATGACTAAGTTGAGTTCGTTTTTTGTCCTAATTTTGTGTTAACACACACACAGAGACACACATACAGACGCACGTATACCTGCAGGTTTAACGAGCAGGCGTGGCCAGAGAGAGCGAGCGCTCCTCTCAAGGCTGTGCCTGCCTTCTGTTAAACCCGCGCTTTATCTATCCAGGCAGCCACGCTAATATTTCTCCTCCTTATTTATTGCTAGTAGGACTCACTTGTGTGTGTGTGTGTGGTTTTTTTCCCCAGCACGCATCCACCTCCCCCCCATCGTGCACTCGGCCCCACAGTGTTACACTTTATTGTACCTGTGCAGCTATTCTATTTATTTATTTGCGTGTTATGTGTTGCTATTCCAATGCCGCGCGAGCGTGCGCCCTTAATTTCGGTGATGCACTGCGCTTGCCACGTGCTGCCCCGCGTCGCCGCCTCGCCGGCAACGTTCAAAAGTAAATGAAGGCGCACGCGTGGAGGAAATCCCCGCTGCTCGACGATTTATCAACAACGCAGCCTTTCGCTCGCGTGTCCGTCGACTGCTGCCCCTTTGCAACTCGGTGGACCAGAAGGCGAGCGATATACAAGTAGCTGTACCATGGGACAAATAGATCCATTTACATTCTATACGCTAAATGGCGAGAAAACCTCACCGTAAACAGAAAGGCAACGTGGAAGGCCCCGGAAGAAGTCTGTTCTTTTAAAATCCTTTATATTAAGTTCACTTGCTTGCTTGCTTGCGCGCTTACGACCGTGCAAATCTTTCGGTCGTTTTTAACCCACTTCCCGTGATCCAATCGAGCTGACATTTTGCACACAGACTCGTTGTGCGTGACAATTTATTTTCGTGATTTTTTTTTCCCAAAATTTTCCACTTTTTACGAAGAAAAGAAATTTCATATTTAATTCAAAATACCAATGTGATAAAAATGAAACTCTTACTCAAGAAAAACAGAAATGAATAATGAAATAAAACCGATGGCACGCATATAAAGGATTTATAGTGAAACACTTTGTTTTTACGGGTTACTTTTTTAAAAGGCACGACCTGATCCGGAGAGCGGACAAAATCATTTAACGGAGAAAACGAACGCATCCAGGCATGTGTAGCTCCGACACGATTTACATTTGCGTAGCGGCTCGACGGAAATGTACAATGCGCGCTGTAAGGAGAGCACGTGACATTACAAACCGTGTAAGCTGCTGGTCAATCGAGAGCTCAGTTTGGCAGCCTGTCACGCCACCGCCTCACCGCCCTCTGCAAACTCTCAAAGCGACAGATATTGCGCGGCTACCAGAGAACGCGTGCGTCCAAGTGCGTGTTTTGCCGAGGCGACGAGAAGAGAGTGAATGGGGGGGATGGCACGCCGTTCATCATCCATCCATTCGGGGCGAGCAGACCAACACCATACTACCGGACATCTGTAAAAAAAAAAGAACCGAGCATTATATCTCATCGGTTTGCTCCAGTAGAAATACATATTCGGATGATGATGATAGTGTGAGCACGGCCACGCTGGCGAGACAGCGGCAGAGGCACCCACCCCAGCCGGTGAATATGAGGGCGACGATCACCGTCACGCGTGTAACGTGCAAAGGGCCCCAAGCACAACAATCGGCACTCCTCTATTGCACGCACGCGCCGGCATAACTTCTCTCGCGTCAGCGGCCACAGCGCAGGATGCGGGGGAGGGGGGGGGGGGTTCAGGGACGGGGTCACCGCTGTCACAACAGCCGCGGTGTCGCCCCGTGCACGCGCGCGCTCCGAGCAAACGCGGCGGCGGCGTCGTCGGGGTGGAGGTGTGGGGGGCCCGGGGCTGGCTGGGGGGTGCAGCCTTCCGTCTACAAGCAGCGGACGGAAACGGCCGCCGGTGCGTCAGCGTCGTTAGGAGCGAGCTGCGAAGGCCGAGTAAACACACCGATCTTCTGTCGGCGGAAACACGAGCCCAATGAGTTGGGATCGCCGCGAGGTTCGGGCAAACTGAAATCGTTAAAGTGTTTTTTTCTTTCTCTTGTTTTGTTGTGGAAAGCCAATGGTGAGCGCGCAAGAATGAGCCCGAGACGTGTAACAGCTCGGGCTGAAATTGGGCAAAAAGACGGCAATGAGTCTTCTCCCGCTCGAGAGAGATTCGCAACAGCCAGCAATCAGTCCTATGGGGGGGGGGGGGGGTTGCACCTGTGGGTGCGTGTAATTGTGCAGCACGGAAAGTCTGCGAGGCTTCCTGTCAATATTCGAACGTGAAATCATTTTTCACCGCTCACTTTAAAGGCTTTAAAAGATACTGAATTTCGCCAAACCGTGGCCCCGTAGAGGTCTTGTAAATCCACCAAATAAACCTCCCTCGTAACCTTATGGGACTCTTGAAGAGGTTTGCTCAAGGATGTTTTCCTTTTCTTCTCTTGGCCGTGTGAGTAAATTATACACTTTAACAAGGCCAGTATTGTCAGTTCAGAAGCTTCTCAAAACAAAATGAAACATTTTATATCTTTTTACTTGAACAAATTAAAGTAAAAAAAAAACCTGCCATTTATTCAATTTATCACCGAGTGTTCCACATCTGCCATGCAGTTTAACGGGGCATAATGGCATGGTCCACCCTCCACATCCCCTCTGTGGATTCCTTCATGTTCGTTTTCATCTCTCCACCCCCTCCCTCTTTCTCACATCTCTCCCCCCCTCCCTCACCTCCTCGCCCGCCACACTCAGTGCATTAGTTATTAATGCCCGACCCCCAGAATTTACAGCTAAATGAATGCTGCTGAACCACAACTCCATTCATTATGCTGCTCGCCCCAGCTCGGCTGTGTGTGCGCTCTACTCTCCTCCAAACAGAGACGGGGAGAGGTGGAGGCTGGTGGTGGGGGGAGCTCGGGAGGTGGGGGGGGGGCTGTGAGAGGGGGGAGGGGGGCGAAGAGGGTGGGGGGGGGGGGACATGGGGAGGGCTACAAAACCGGCTCTCACTGCTCACGTTGGGTGGCTGCCAATTTGTGGTGTGCGACTGGAGATAAAATGCTAATGCCGGCCAAATTATAACATAATTCACGCGCCAGGCCGGACGGGTTCAGCAGTGGCGCTGGATTAAAAAAAGAGTATATAAAGGGCGCCTTTTGTTGCCGCTTGGCATTCGGTGGCAGTAGAATTGAAACAAATCTTTTATTTTTCCGCTGAAACTATTTTCCTTTATTTTGATTCATTTTATTTTTTTTACCTTCAGAATTAAGCGAAATTATAGGGGCAGAGATCGATGCCGATTTGAAAGACCCATGAATGTTACTCTGCAACATAAAGAGACGAGAGCAGGAATTACGGCCACCTCCAAGGGACTGCCCGCGCAAGGGAAGCGGTGTGCGCGACGGGCGCGCGGAGTTACATCGGCGAGCACTCTTTCTCTTTGAGATCACGCGCAGTGGGTGAAATCTGGTTATCTCCACGTCGCGTTAAATCGGTCATCGGTCAGAAGAAGGCAACGTAATAAACTGTGAATAACCCAACCAATAATAGGTCCTGCATATTCTCATATTAACATGATCCATTGTAATTTATGTGACGAGATTAACCACCCCCTGCCCCCCGCCCACGCTGGTATTCGCGTCTCAAAGGCTCACGGTGATGACATCACCTTCACTCTGTTAAAGACCGAAACAGGAAGACGTCTTCACAATTCTGGATAATCGCCTGATGAAGCTGGTTGTAATCACCGGCGAAACGTTGTACTTGAATTGTAAATGTTGTAGGTTTACTCTCCAACAACACTGGTGTGCTGTACTAGAAACGAATTGTCATGTTCTGTTTACGTGGCAAAACTTACGAATTGGCTGTGCCGGGTGGTGGCCGGTTTAACGACACATTTATAATTTATATTTTACACGAGCTAGCCCCCCCAAAAAAAACATTATTATGGCATGATAATTTATTGCGTGAACAAAGGCGCTTAAACGTATGGAAAATAAAACACGCTGTAGAACATTAGGAGTGCAACGGTAAAGTGACATAACATGTAATTGTAATGGCATTTGCTGAGGGCACAGTAAAATTGCAAGACACCTTTGACACTTTTTTCGAATTAATTTCCCTCTAAACCCCCCTTGCCTGTTTTAAGAGCCCAGTTAACCTGGAGGGGGTTGGGGTGGGGAGGGTCACTCGCAACCGAGTTCACTTTCCTGCAACGTCGCTCACAAAGGTGAGCTCTGCGTGCGTCCGTTCCACGCGACCGATTGAACGCGGCGTGCGAAACCGCTCACAATAAAACGACACAAAACAGTAACGTTGATAATGGGCCCCTGATTGTAAGACGTCAGTAGCCCCTCGTTAGGTCATCTCAAATTAGCACTCACAATTATAACAATTCCACACCGTAGTAATTTCAACCCTCTGTCAATGCACGATCGGATGAAAGCCTCTCCATGCCGTGTCAGTCACGGGTTGTTGCTTGGACCACACTTCGCCACGCTGCACTGGCCACTGTGTGGGCTCGCGAAGGTAAGGGTGGTCACAGAGACCACTTCTGATATAGCTCGCCAACTATATTGCCTCTGGCCAGGCCAGAAATTCAACTCAGGTCACGAGGTTCATAGGTCATTGGGAAAATCACTGCTCCACCCCCTCCACCCCCGCCAGAGTTTTTCGGACAAGACGTCGACTTGGAATGAATCGAGGCTGTGGCATGCACTGCACCTTGACTCTCTGTTATTCCCTTCTTCCTGCCTCCCTCTCTGTTTGCGAATCGCTGCATCTGTCCCTGCTGTGATGTGGGGGAAGGCCCTAGACACAGCAGTAGCGATAATGGTAATAACTTTCAACAACAACAAAAAATCCTCTCTTCCACGAAGCCCAAGCCCCTGATTTATTCACGTACACTCGAGGCCTCGCTGCTCTCTTAACCACGAGCACAATAAGCCAGCGTTAGATTTACGGATGCGGGGAAATAAAGAGGAGGGACGGGGGAGCCTCCACATTCCTCCTCCTCTGCCGCACGGCGCGCGTGCACCACACACACGCACACGCGTGCACCACACACACACGCGTGCACCACACACACGCGTGCACCACACACACGCGTGCACCACACACACGCGCGCGCGTGCACCACACACACGCGCGCGCGTGCACCACACACACGCGCGCGCGCGTGAATGTTGCGTGAACGGGAGAGCGAGCGAGCGAGCCAGCAGCTGCCACCGGGGGACCCACGCTCGAGCCTTCAAGGAGCGGTTTAACAATCCGGTTATTACAAGATTCGAAATGTATCCGTTGTGCCGCGTAACGTCTTTCGGTTGTAACAATTTTAAAACAATGTAGTAACTTTTAATGAGATTTTACGCCACTTCATCCACCCCCTTCCCTTTATTACACGCTTTGATGTTTTATTTATTTGATTGTGCTAGTTACGGTTTATAATGAGGCATATCACTCTGCCGTGCAATGCTAATTGGTTATGACTGATGGTCTTGTACATTTTTAAATGCGTGTAATATTTACAAACGGAGATGGAGTGGCGAGAACCTCCTGTGCCGCAGCTGAGAGATCGTTGCACTGCGTGACCGTGAGGGATCACTTGGGGGAGGCCTTCATTCGACAGTGGATAGATCATGGCTTTTCAAGTTCAAGTTCATTTATTAGGTATAGCCCTGTGAGCCATTCGGCTCTTGAATCGGGTGCAACCGCAACAAACAAAAAACAAAAAACATGAACAAAAAACATCTTAAAGTGAACAGAAAATCCAAGAAAAGACAGTAAAACATTGCATTAAAAACACCGTACACCAACGCTGTGTGCAAAAATCCCAGTAATGAAGACATTTTTGCAATGTATATTCATGCATATATATATAATTGCCATTCAGGGGGTGTATTTGACCATGTGGCAAGCCGAGATTTTTGCAGCATTGTATTTATTTGAAATAATAAAAAAACAGCAGAAACGCCTCTTGTTTGTGGGCCTTCGCTGCGTGCGCGTGGCCTGTGGTGCATTGTTGTCGCGCCTGTTCCGTGGGAACGGTCGTAGACCCCCGTCAGTTGTTTATTTGGTGCCGCTGCTGCTGCTGCCCAGAAGCCTCCTGGACCACCCAAGTCCCGTCCTTGGCTTCACCTTCTGTGGCTGAGCTGCGTCGCTTTGCATTTTTGGTTTGGCGTCTAATTTTTTTTTATGAATTTATTTTGACCCGGTTCGACTCCAGTATCTTCTAAAAACACACTTCCGGTCTCAATGGGCTCTGACCTGATTTATTTGCAGCTCTCTGATGTGTTTTCGGGTTGTTCCGCGTTGCTTGGCACGATGTCCGATGTTCCACTCGACGTGCCAGAACGCGTCAGAGAAAATATATCGGAGAGCTTCAGGACCGTCAGATGTCCACCTGCCTCTACAATTGTGAACGAGCGTTTGAATCAGTCCGTTGGTTGGTCGGTTGGTTGACATGTAACTAAGGTTGCCCGAGTTTGGAGCACGCGGCGTGACAATTTGACGTGCGTGTACTCTGCAGCACGAGTGTCCCCTTTGGTATTCAAAGCAGTTTTGTTATTCCATGTAATTTCGTACAAAAGTAAATAATAATAAAAAAAAATCACACTCAAATTAATGTCCCATTGTCAAATTATCCCACAAGGCATCTCGCGCGAAGAAAAAAAACCGAGCGAGCAACGGACGCTCGCCGGCGGAAGGCGCTTTAGCGCGTGGCTTCAAACGCGCAACGTTTACTATACCTGGTTCGAAATACTTTCGCTCTAATCAATTCC
The DNA here is from genome assembly GCF_015708825.2 of Lethenteron reissneri. Classification (NCBI taxonomy): domain Eukaryota; kingdom Metazoa; phylum Chordata; class Hyperoartia; order Petromyzontiformes; family Petromyzontidae; genus Lethenteron; species Lethenteron reissneri. Next base: position 14,498,437 of record NC_083798.1, on the reverse strand, counting down.
ACCGTGGTGGGAGCAAGCACGCGCCGAAGAATCCCGGCGGATGCGCATCGCCGCTCTTGATGTTTGCGAAACACAAAAAAAATGTGTCGCGATAGGGTGCTTGCGCGCTTTATGAGTTTGTGGCAGATCGATTGCGTTCCTTTTAAGTCTCCCCCCCCTCCCCCCACCGTAAACCCGTCATGTGCTCTTTTGCACTTCCACGTTTGACGTAAAAATGCATTAATTTGGCGATGATTGGGAACGTTCATAACCCAACATCAAATGGAAGGCAGTGCTCAAACGTTGTAATTACGACGTGGCTAATGGATATCACTTAAGCAACGTGTGGCAATAAAATGGGAACATCGGCCAATAACGGTGACACACGTGGGAACATTTAACCGTAAACGCCGCGAATATGCTTTTTAGTTTTAAAATCGATTTGAGGCTGAAAATAACAATTTAAGCAAATTAAAATTATGTTCCTGCCCATCTCGATGACTGAATGCATCTCAACTGACACGACGACACGAAGGATATCACGTGACATGATAATTCATACGCACTTGCATCTGCTGCTTTTGAAGCTGCTGATAATTATTTTACACCCAGAGGTTGTCAAAGCACGAAGACACAACCCCCCTCCCCCCCCCCAAAAAAAACCTAAACCTTCCAAAGCAAGTCACGAGCGAGAAAGGCACATCATCATCACCACCACCTCCACCGAACATAAAGCGGTGTCGTTTTTGAACTCTGAACTGTAATCATCCGTTTATGCAAATAAGCGTCGCGTTCATTGCATCCACTAAACTGCCGACTCCTAAATCACAGCGGTTACGCCGTTAGTGAGGTCACAGCTCTCGTTTCTGCAGGTAGCCCACCAGCACCCCCTCCCCCCCCCCCACTCCATCAGTGTCACAATTAACGAGCCGCTCCAGCAATTACTGCCATAGGTGCTCTCAGGTCAGGTAATCCACAGGTACCACTTACGCCACGCGCCGTGTCTCCTCGTTTCTCTTTTTAATGGCAAGGGCACCTCTTTATTTGGGAAGAGGAGGACGAAACGGAAATTACTGGCGCAGGCAGCAGCAATAGGCAGGGGCTGAACGAGAGGAATTGTGGTGGGGCACGAGGGGGGACACGAGAGGATTAGTGTTGGGGCACAAGGGGGGGGGGCACGAACGCGGTGTGCAGGGGTGCACTGGCGGTGTGCAGGGATGCGCTGGAGAAAGCTCGGGTGGTGGAAAGGAAAATATCTGCATTTTTACGGAGAGTTGGCCAGAGAGGGAACGTGCGCTGACTCCACGTCCGCTGCGGAGATGGAGCGATGAAATCATCTCTTGTGGTGGTGCGAGGTGGTATGTTACATTGCAGGACCGTGTGAGATGTATGTACGTTGCAGATTTTCGCACAGTAAGTAGCCAACCGTGCTAATCAAAGGTGCGAGGATGGCACCTGCTTGGAGAAGCATTCATCCAGCAGTGGATTGATCATGTCTGATGATGATGAAACAGAGAATGGCTTTATTCATTTCAGGGGATGGAACACATCAGCTGGCTCTGCTATGCACGACCTAATACCATTGTTATCAACAGCGGTCGCGTGGATATTGGGTGAGAGTCAGATCCGGGCTTAACTTCAGCCGGGTCAGTCTGCGCCCTTGAGCATGAAACGATGTTCACACCCAGCACACCACATCCAGTATAGCTCTAATTATGGCCGTGGCTACGAGTCGCTTACCTCCTCCAGTCTAACCGGCGACATCTGGTGAAACAACAAGCCCTGGATCAATCACATAGTGAATGACGGGCGTCTTTGATAAAAATAAAACAAGAGGAAGACAGCAGAGCCAGCGGGAGATGGAAAAAAAATGAGAACAATAATATAATAATTTACATTTATAAGGCGCAATTCATCCAGAGATCTCAGTGCGTCATGCACGAATTTAGTAAATATAGATTTACTACAAAGTCCGGAGTCTATTGGTCCTACGTGTGAAGTGTAGGCCAGGCGAAGCAGTTGAGCCGTTAGAGAAGACCTCGACAGGGCGGGTGAACAGAGCAGGCAGAGAGGATTGCAAGAGACGAGAAGAGATTAGAGCAGAAAGATTAAACAAGCATCAATTACAGGACAACATAAATAAACGAGTGAAGCGTCGGTGTTGGTGGCTTCCGCAACATGCTACGAATCTGGTCACCCGAGTTCGAATCCTGGCCACGGCTACCATCAGTGGCAAGCGACATCTGAACGTGTGCTGCAAGGGCTTTCACCCCTCCCACTGCCCTCCATTAACGAAACCTGTTCTCTGTGACAGACACGGACGTGGATCGTGGTGAGCACCCGCGATGCGCGTCCGGGGAGGGTAGTGAGGGTGGTGGTGGGGTGGTGGGGTGGTGGTGGGGTGGTGGTGGGGGTGGTGAGGGTGGTGGGGGTTGTGGGGTGATGGGGGTGGGGTGGTGGTGGGGTGGTGGTGGGGTGGTGGTGGGGGTGGTGGGGGTGGTGGGGGTTGTGGGGTGATGGGGGTGGGGGTGGTGGTGGGGTGGTGGTGGGGTGGTGGTGGGGGTGGTGGTGGTGGTGGGGGTTGTGGGGTGATGGGGGTGGGGGTGGTGATGGGGTGGTGGTGGGGTGGTGGTGGGGGTGGTGGTGATGGTGGTGTGGGTGGTGGTGGTGATGGTGGTGGGGGTGGTGATGGTGGTGGTGGTGGGGGTGGTGGGGGTAGTGGTAGGGGTGGTGGGGGTGGGGGTGGTGGGGGTGGTGGTGGTGATGGTGGTGGTGATGGGGGTGGTGGTGTGGGTGGTGGTGGTGATGGTGGTGTGGGTGGTGGTGATGGTGGTGGGGGTGGTGGTAGGGGTGGTGGTGGGGGTGGTGGGGGGAGTGGTGGTGGGGGTGGGGGTGGTGGTGGGGGTGGTGGTGATGGTGGTGTGGGTGGTGGTGGTGATGGTGGTGGTGGTGGGGGTGGGGGTGGTGGGGGTGGTGGTAGGGGTGGTGGGGGTCCTGGGGGTGGTGGTGGTGATGGTGGTGGTGATGGGGGTGGTGGTGTGGGTGGTGGGGTGGTGGTGGTGGGGGTGGTGGGGTGGTGGTGGTGGGGGTGGTGGTGGTGGGGGTGGTGGTGGTGGGGGTGGTGATGGGGGTGGTGGTGGGGTGGTGGTGATGGGGGTGGTGGTGGTGGGGGTGGTGGTGATGGTGGTGGGGGTGGTGGTGGGGGTGGTGGGGTGGGATGTCTCGGACGAACGACGGCGCGGCAGTCGATGCGGCAGGGCGGCACTCCGACGCAGCGAGTCACCCACCTGCAGCAGCAGCAGCGGCTTGCTGCAAGCAGCAGCCGTTGCATTAAGTAGCTCGCAGTCGATGATTCTGGGTCTTTGGCGAGAAAGAAATCACACCTGGAAGCGCCGTGAATTAAACAGCCGGGGTCGATACGCCGGGATGCCCGGGGCTGACAGGCACCGCACGCTACCCCCCCCCCTCCTTCGCCACCCCCCCCCAGCCCTCTACCAACCGCCCCCTTCCCGAGCAGCAATCACCCTAAATCCGCGCCGACCTCGCTGACTGCGGCGTGACCTTGCCGCGGAATGAGGCCACTTACGTTAACCGTTTCGCGTCCGCCGATCCTCAATCCCCCCCTTCCCGCCCCCAACGCTCGACGCTCAACTCCCACAACGCACAGCGTCTCCCTGCTCACGTGATCATCATCCTCAGCTGACAATGAGCAAAGACGCTGTTATATTTAATGAATAAAAAAATATATATCCAGGACAGCCTCACTGAGTTTCAAGGCTCATTTTCAAGAGGGTCCTGCTACGCTGCTGTTTGGTCAATTCCATAATTAAACATAAAAAAAATCATTTGATTTTGCCAGGTAAGGCCCACTAAGCTATAGAGCTCTGGACGCAAATTATAGCTCAACGAAGTGGCATATCGTGTGGAAATACATTGCAGCCAAATACTCTAAACACGTGTTGCTGACTGTGGAGGGAAAACCCGGAGGACCCGGAGAAAATCCACGCGACCACGGGGAGAACACGCAAACTCGAAATATACAGGCGTCAGGGTTGGGATCAAACCCACGACCTCCTTCATACCAGGCGAGGTAGTCAACTTATCGCCACCTTGCGGGAGTAAACCAGAACAATGAGACACACTCCACCACTCATATCAGAGGGGATAATACCCAAGGGCTCCGAATAGATGGATGCAATCCACTCGCTACACTAACCATCTCTTGAACACCTCCCAGCCCAGTGGGTTTGGGAGTTTCACGAATCTTTGCGTGATCCACCAATCCTCGCCTCCAAAGGGCTGAATCCGCAGGGCGTGTGGGAACCATGACGGTGCGGACAAGGGCGGTCAGGTGTGAAATTGGCACACAGATGGCGGATGCCTTAAACTCAGGTTGCCTCTCGGGGGTTCTATAAACACACTCGGGGAGGTTGGGGAAAACTCCCCCGTAAATTAACGTATTGGACACGGACAGCAAACGCACAGGAGACGACTAGCTCGGTCTTGCCTGTATCCGTTGCACGCAGATTACATACAACGGCAGAATCAGAATCTTGATTTAGACTGGAGGAATCCGATGAGCTATGAAGCTCTTTTGCACAGATGTCCGGTAAGGTGCGAGTAAGAACGCTCCTACAAGACACACTACAAGAACGCGATAGTAGTGCACAGTACAGACAAGGCAAACAAATCACGCACAAACACGCGAACAAAACAAAACCATCCCCATCCTACCAGGCAAAGCCCACTGACGTATTGACCACAATTGCCACTGAGGGATTGATGTCTGTCTGGGTCTGCGAGCTAGAAAACACGTCTGCACCTGGCACACCACATCCGGTGTGCCCCTTACTGTGGGCTGTGGCTAACGGTCACGTGTCATCTATTCCCAACATACCAGCGACCCAATATCGGCGGTTCACGTCCAGTATGGGCGGATCGGCTCCAACTCGAGCCGCTCAGTTGCTTCCAAAGACGAATCATCAACGGCCCAGCCATGGCTCGTCTCAGGCTCAGCTCACGAAAAATCCTGGGTACCGTGCTCAGAGCCACCAAAGGTCACAAAGCAAGCGCTTTGAGCCGACTCATTTCAGGCAAAGCTTAGGTGTCACTGGCGAGACTGCTGGTGACACTGTCGCTGCGGTTAAGTTGGTGGAAGGGGGCAGGTGGTGCGGGGGGGGGTCAGTGAGGAAGGTGCACCGTGCTTAAACCGTACCTCGCGGCGAGACGTCGCTTCCAATGAGGGCGGTGTGGCCGCGCGTAGCCCGTGATGGATGCGCCCCATCGCACCGGTGGGGCGGGGGGCCCTCCAGCTCAACGCAGCGCAAACGCACTTTGATTCAGTGCCGCGGAGGGCAGCAGCAGCAGCAAAAAAAAAACTAACCCCGAGGACGATTTTTATTTATCTGGCTTTAAATATTAGCCTAAAAAAATGCGCGGAAATAAATAGGGGCTTTACACGTGGCACGTCGGGACGGAGACCCTTTTGACGGGCGAAGAGGAATTGCGGCCGCTCCTCGAGCCGGTTAAAGCAGCAGCTAAAAACGCCTTGATTTCCGATCAAGTTCGATAACATCATCCCATCGCTGCTCGCCGCAGTAATTCTATGAGGTTTATTGCATCGGAGGATGCAGTAATGGGATGTGTAATTTGTTACAGCACAAACTGACACCGCAATAAAACAAGAAGGGAGGCAGGGACGGTTGTGGGGGAAGGGGCTGGGGTGGTGGTGGTGTGGGCTGAGTGAGCTGGTTGATAGTGCCCAGGGAGGGCCCCTTTTAGGGTGGTGGTGGTGCGGAGTTGGGGGGGGGAAACGAGTTATTTTTTCCAGGACCCAAAACTCCAGTGGGGCCCGTGAAGATTAAAAAGAGTCGGACTGTTTATTCCTTTTATCATCTTTTTTTTATTATCACGAACAATATAAACAACACTTTCCTGCGTGGGTATTCCCACCTCTTCCTAGTTGTCTGCGCAGAGGGAAATGGTAAGCCGACCTTGGAGAGTTCCCTCCAGTGTAGAACCTTGCCGCTTGCGGCGGCCTTCAGCGAGCAATTGCAGGGCTCCGCTTTTATCATTATGACACTCTTCTTAGTTCTTTCGGTAAAGTCACGTAGAATGGAAATAATAAAATAATAAAAATAAAACATAATAAAATAATTCTCACATTATGACACTGTCCACGACTGCATTCATCGCTGTACGATGAAGCTGTTGGAGAACGAGAAAGGTGGTGGTGGTGGGTGGGTGGCGTACCGTATGTATGTTGAACTTCTTTCGCACCGTACGTAGACAACCGCGCTAATTGGTGGTGCGGGGGAAGGACAACAAACTAAACACAAATGAACAGTTTTAAAGAAATGAGTTTTCAAACTGGATGATTTAAAAGTGCAGAGCTCCAGTGGCTACCGAAACACGGAAGGAAGAGCGTTCCAGACGGCCACATAAGCGCATCCGGAAGCGCGCGATGCAGTGACCGTCTTTGTTCCATGGCAAGCTAAAAAGCCGCCGCCGCTGTTGGTGCGAGGATGAAGATGAAGATCCCTAAATCCGGCCCTGCTGGTACCGGGCGCTGCGATCGCCGTTTGTGGCGTGGAGCCTCCACAGCGGCTCCACGCGGCCACGCGCCCAGGAGCCCCCTTACAGTAATTACATAAACGTCGGCAAGATTTAGGAGCAACCGTAAACCCCGGGGCTGCCTCTGACCCGCGGTGCCCGTGCTTCGCGTGGCCGCACCGGGCAAAGCTCTCGCGACGAGAGGGCATTCATTATTAATTACACGGCGCGTGCCTTTAAACACAAAAAAAAATGTTTTAACCTACGTACAGAATATCAAAGCAGGCGGATTGAAGAACACACGCGTACGCTACTGGTTAAATGTTAATTTAGACTTAAAGAAAAGTAAGTGGGTTCGGGCAGAGGTTGTCCCCCAGAAAGAGACGGAGCGATTCCATCATCAGCTCGTGGATCGTTACATCGCACAACTGGGAGAGGCGGCGACGGTTTGGGGGTAGGGCTCGCAGTCCAGCAGTAGATTGATCATGTCTGATGTTGCAAACAGACCCCGAAGATGCTGCCGGGCCCCTGATTAAAAAATACGTTAAAATAAAGCCACGGTCAGAATTTGCGCCGAGTAATTTGGGTGGAAAAGAACGTCGATTTGGAACGGCGTCCTGGAACACTGAGCATGCATTATTTGTGTTGTTTAAATGTTAATTAAATGCAGCATTAAGCGCCCTTTAATCACAGGCTGGATCGCGCGCTCAGTAACAATATTGCGCCTGTGTGGAAGACACGATGGGGCTCGGAGCGAGCGAGCGAGTGAGTGAGCGAGCCAGCCGGCTCGGAGCGGGACTCTGGGCACAGGAATAAGGAAAGGCATTTCAATCAATTACAGCGCTGTCATTTTCCCTAATTTATCGTCCGCGGGGACGTTTGGAAGAACTGTTTGTACACTCAGATAAGCCAGCCGTTCAAATGAACATCATGACTCACGCGTACCGCCAAGTCGCCAGGGACAGCGCCCGATAGCGTCACATCTTGGAAGTCAAGCAGTGTTTTTGGAGCCGGGATAAACTTTTGTAGAATGTTGAGCCTGGATGGTTCGTGAACATCGTGACTCACGCCTACGACCAAGTGACCCGGGACAGCGCCCAACTGCATCACATTCTCGGAAGCTAAAGTAGGATTGAGCCTGAATAGTTTTTGGATGGGTGATCAACATCCAACGCATAAATCAGGCGTCGTGGGTTGCTGCTGCTGCTGATGCTGCTGCTGATGCTGCGAGGCTACGTTGCCAGCAGAAGGCGGAGGTGCAGCCAAATCCAAAGTTGGACCGCGCAATGATCCAACGTCGAGGTTGCCTGCCTTCGCCAACCCGCACTGACCAGGAAGGTGAAATATGGTCAAATACCCCCCACCGGCCCGCATGCCGTACAGAGGCCCTCACATAGCAGTGGAATGACAAAGGAGCGCTTTCACATGATTAGTATGAATAATAATGTGTTTCGACACAATATTAAGAAAAGTAAGTGGCCCTGGGCAGATGCCAATGTTGGATGAAGGCCTGTCCACGTCTTGTCCGATCATGGGGGGGGGAGGGGGGGTTATCTGACCATACTTCACCAAGTTGGGTAGGTAAATAGGAGAGGCCCACGACTGATTCAGATCTCACTCGCCTCAACTAATGTTAGTCGCGGCTGGTAATCACACTGAGGTGTCGCGCCACGGCTCAAATGACCAATTACTTTGAGGCGTGCAATTTAGATAATCATCAATCATCGTCATGGTCATCTATCGGCATTCCTTGCCAGCCCATGGGGGCCACTGGGTCCCTCGATTGTTTGTTGAAAATGGCTCTCCGATTCTTCTTGTCATGCACGTGTTAGTGACGCATTGGGATCTACATATGAAATGCGCCTTACAAATGTAAGTTTGCGTGTGTCTCTCGCCGTGGTCGCGTGGATTTTTCTCCGACGATAAGCCACTTGGTTGAACTATCATTTGTGGTCAGGTCGCTTCTGAAAATAGAGCGATATGGCACAGTGGGCCTTACCTGCTAAAATAAAAACACATTCCTGCGGAGGGAGCTGGCAGGAACGTTGGGTTGCTCGGTCAATGGCCAGGGTCAACGGCGGCGTGGTGTATTCCGCAAATATTCCAGACTGTGAGGGCGGGCACAAGCCGGCGTGAGAAGGTTAAACGTTGAGTTTTATAAGGGCACCACGGGGTGACCAGTCTCTCCCCACCCAGCCCCTCCCCACCCAGCCCCTCCCCACCCAGCCTCTCCCCACCATCCCCTTCCCACCCAACCCCTCCCCACCCTCCCCACCCAGCCCCACCCTCCCCACCCAGCCCCTCCCCACCCTCCCCACCCAGCCCCTCCCTCCCCACCAAACCCCTCCCTGCACGACGGACGGACGGACACAATAATCCCCTGTGGGCTGGTGTAACCAGGAGGTTCCTACCAGTAAAAAGTTTAGTTTATATATTCCTAAGCACTTTCTACCCTAGTTTTAGTAAATTGTTATAACGATGACTTGCTGCCCATGGCCTTCCTTTTCTCTCCAATGCCTCGGTCACCCGCGCCTTTGATCTACAAACCTACCCACCCACACACACACGGAAATGTAGACACCGATCGCACATCACAAAACGTGCGGACGCGACTTCCGCACGCTGCCACCGACGAGAGATTCTCACCTTTCACTCATCTGTCCCGCCACGTGAACAAAACAAATGTTGGTGTCTAACACATCCCATCAGCCACTCGGCCTTCCGGGAGAGCATAATTGCAGCGGCATTGGTTCAGCACAAGCAAACCTGTGAACCGGTTTCGACATACGGCTGTGACCAATGACAAAAGTGCGACCGATGCGTTTCTCGTGAGCCGCTGAAACGGTTAACGTAGCAGCGTGGAAATCAAGCCTGGAGTGTCTGTCACGTTGACAGCTCCTCCTGGCTGAGAGCACTCAAACGAGCATCAATGCGCTGTTAGTCAAGACCCAACAAGCATTTCACCCCTGAGCAGGGGCAGCGTGGAAGGGCAGAGACATTGCATACGCACACGCATGCCAAGAGGGGCACGTGCGAACGTAAATATACGCGTGTGCATATGTGCCTAACCTGGACAAAGACCCCCCGTATAGCCTTGCACAGGCTGTTGGGGCAAGTGCTGCTAGCGAGCACTTATGAAAGGCTGGCACGGCACACGAGGGGGTGGGTGGCCAGCACGAATATCTGAACTGGTCCTGGGCCTCCCCTAGGTAGACGAATGGGTACCTAGTACGGTGCGTCAATATCGACACTCGGGAGACGAAGGCGGCCGGGGGTGTTGCTGGTCACCCAACCCCTTCACATGCCGTGTTGGCTTTCATCGGTGCTCGTTAACAACACTTGCCCCAACAGTCGGGCAAGGCTCTATGGGGGATCTTTGTCCTTAGTGTCTATGGGTGTGGTGGTGGTGATGGTGGTGATGGTGGTACTGTTGTGTGCATGGCAGTGCTGGCGATTGAACACTGGTGGATTGTGGTGGCGTCGGTGTTCTTCGGTGTGAGCGGTGGGGGTGATGATGTCCGTGATGGCGTGGTGGCAGAGGCGGCAAATGCCAGCGTTGGTAATGACGCTGCCGGCGATGGCAGCGGTTATCGGTGATGACACGGGAGCCGTGGTGGTGCAGGCTCAAACTCTTCTCGGGGTGGGGGTGGGGGGGAGTTGGTCGCTCTCTGCTCGTGATTGGGGGATGGGGGCAGCCCCGGAGCACAGGAGGTGTGAGCCGCTCCTGCGTGCTTGAGAATAACCTGTCCAAAGTTAATGAGGCTGTCTGATTTACAGAGACCACGTGACCGAGATCCCGGTGTAAATCACGCGCACCATCGATGTGTTTTTATGGCTGACGCTGGGAATTTCAGGGTGGGGTTTTTTTTTGTTCTCCTCCCTCTCTCTAAATGTGTGCGTCCGTGCGCGTGCACGTGGTGGACGTGCACGCGCGTCCGTGCGCGTGTTGTTTGGTGTGCCTCCCGTGGGGAGCGGTGGTGTAGCGGTTAGCGCGTTGCGCTACCAACCCGGCCACCCGGGTTCGATTCCTGCCCACGGCCAACAACGGTGACAATTTTCTGAACCGGTCCTGGGCTTCCCCTACGTCGACTTAGCCTCAAATTAGTACCTGGTGCGGTGTGTAAACATCGCCACTGGGGAGACAAAGGCGGTCGGGTGTGGTGCTGGCCAGCCACCGCCTAGTGCACCGTACATGCCTTCATAGGTGCTCGCTAACAGCACTTGCCCCAACAATCCGTTAAGACTATACGGGAGATCTTTGTCATTGTTTTGTGTACCTTAGAGCTTGCGTGCGTTTTTTTTACTGCATATCTGCAAGTACGTGCGCGCACACGTGCGAGTGGGTACATGTGTGTGTTCGTGCACGTGCTAGTGCATGTGCGTGTGTGCTTGACTGGAAGGCGAAGGGGGCAGAGGTGATGTTCAGGGGTCACGCTTCGAGGCAATTGAGCCGCGGCGTGTAGTGGGGGGGTGGGGGTGTGGGGGGTGTGGGGGGGTGGTGGGGGGAGAGAAGATCTCGGAGAGGGGATGGGAGGACGAGGCAGAGAAGAAGGGAAAAAAAATCCTGAGCCGTCAGCTGTTTCTGCGCGTGGATCTTCAATTTGACCCTTCACCTTTGACCCGACTTGCCGCAAATATGTCGAAAATGTAAAAGTTGCTCTCTGTTTCATGTTGACGGTGGCGATGGGAGGGAGAGGGGGAGTGGAGGCGGGGTGAGGCGTGGGGGTGGGGGAGGGTGAGGCAGGGCCAGGCTCATGGTTATTCCCAAGATCGCCGCCGTATCTGCAGCACGAGAGGGCCTCTTTATGACCGATGGCAGATGCTGCAAGAGATCAGAGGACGGAAATTCCTGGAGGTAAAATGAAAGCAGACATGTCGGCAGGCGCTGAGCCGAAGCTGTTCAAACAAAAGCCGGCTACCGGAGCTGCAGGTTTTTGCTTTCTAATAAAAATAAACCGGCCAGTGTTTTCTCTCTCTCTCTCGAGCGCCGAGCCAAATGCCCCGGCAGCGATGATGGAAATCATTGTCACCGTCGTAAACCCGTCACTCCGGCTTCACTGTCACGCGAAGAATTAGGAACATTAGATTTACAATCTATTCGCAAAGGGTGTGCGTTTTTTGTCGGTCAAACATGCTCTTTTTTTTTTAAACCAGAAATGAAAATAATCAGTCCTCAGAAACCCCCATCCCGTCGATGGTTCTGCGAATTCTCCCACTGACAGCCGCTTCCTTGACTTTGGCCCCTGCACATGCGTGCCGCGTGGTGCCCTGCCATTGACGCGACCCACAAGAGCGGGCGGCCAGAGGTGACGATGAGGACGACCAAACCCCCCTCCCCACCCCCCGGCGTGGCGAGCACGAGGCGTCCTTCCTGTGCCGTGTCCACCACGCGCTTCCTCGCATTCACAAATCACTCTCCCTTGCCCGTGCGGGGGCCCGCTCGCTAAACAATACAGTCACGTGTGCGAAGATAACAAGACGACGATCACTTCCGCCAAGGTGAAGGCGCAGCCCTGCAAAAGCAAGCGCTTGACTACACTATGGGAACCTTATTTGCCAGTAAAAATATGATAATTGGTTCTTTACCCTTCTATCTGGCAACAAAACTGACACCTTTTTACAAGGAGTCATGTTTGCATAGATCGAAATACCTGCAGTCATAATACAAACAAAAGACATAACTCGGATAATGTGCACTGTCCTTGAAGTTGATTGGTCCACACCCGAGACAGCTTTCCTTAGAGCCTAGTCTCACATGGGTTGGACCAGATGACGCCAAAAGGCGCACAACTCAAAGACAATGCACCATCAGAGTATGAGAGCTCGGGGCAAGCATCTACAATTATCAGCAAGCGCTCGCTCACGCCGCTGTTGGCGGATGGGACCTCCGCACACTCGAAGGGGAACTCGCTCGCAAGGGGCCTCTTCTCGAGGCCGGACGTCTCGAGAAGAGTCGGCAGCCAGCCGCGCGTTACCCCCAAACCGCACGAAGCCTGCCGATCGACTGACTGCGGGCGTGACCACACGAGACGATGACACTTCGTCGCGGACTGAATCTACCACCGCCCGCTTGGCAACCACAGCTCCCTCCGACAGGGATGCGATGGCATCCTTCTAAGCTCCGTTTAAAGTCAGAGCACAGTGGAAACAGCCGGTGCTCGCCTTGCCCACCGTTAGCAAGTCCGAGGACGGGAGCGCGACTGACTCCCGATTGGTCGACCAACACCTCCAAGAAGATGACCTCCACTCGTGTCGCTCTGTAGCGTCCTAGTGTGAGTTGTCGGGTCCGTGATTGAGTTCACTCCACGATTCAGTTATACATTTTTTTACCACGGCTGCAGCGAACGTTTCCAGTAAGAATGTGGTGTCACTATTTATACTTGCTGGGTGGATAGAGATGGTTGGTGCGGGTGGCGGGGGGTGTTAAGAAGACTCCCCATGTGTTCCAACTGCCACGCTGGGAGATCGAACCGGCGTTCTCTGCAGTGCAAGGGTGTGGATGATGGCCATTACGTTCTGACCCGCCACGACTGGACATCTGTAAAAAAGAGCTTTTTCGCTCATCGGATTCCTCCAGTATAAATACATATTCTGATTCTGAAAAAAAATATAGATTCTGATGACACACACCGTGGCAGCATCCCAACTCAGAGTGTAATGCAGATGTGCACCGCGTCTAAACTTCAATGAACCAAATCATCCTGAATGCGCAAGATGTCAGATCTCGGAATCTTATGAGCTGGAGCCTGGCGAGTGATTGTAGAGGGGCGGTCACCGTGCAACGACGGTGCATCGTCAGCAGAGGGCGGTGCAGCGAAATCCATTGCGAGCGAGCTCTGAGGCTCCATCGTCTGCGCCTCCCCTCCCCTTCACCAAACCGCACAGACCAGCATGGTGGAGTTATGGATTGATGTGACAGAGCTACTTCCGACGACGTCACATCGCAGTCCGTGTGGCTGTAGACGCAGATACACCTGCCAAGTAAAACACATATATATATTGGGGCCGTCTGGAACGCTCTTCCTTTCGATATTGGGAAGCCACTAATATTAGGAAGCTATGCACTCTTAAATGTAGATTGAAAACCCACTTCTTTAGAACTAATTTTTGTTTCGATTTAAAGCTTTCTTGACTGCATAGATTCATATTCTTGGTTATTTCGGTAAAGTAACGTAGAAGGGAAATAATATAATAATAAAAACAAAACATAATAATAGAGAGAATTTTATCTTATAAAGTTTTATTTTTATTATTTTTTTATTTCCCTTTTACGTGACTTTACCGAAAGAACCAAGACTATAACGAATTTTTGCGTTTAATTTGTTGTCCTTCACCCGCACCTCCAATTAGCACGGTTGGCTACGTACGGTGCGAAAGAAGTGCAACATACATATGAATTTTAACTTACGCGAACGTGCAACGCAAACGCTTTGCGGTGTTCCACAAATCACCCAACGAGCAAATTTTGGTCTGACCGTTCGCACGAACGCAACGACGACGACGACGACTCTCTCGGCTGGAGACTCCAGTCTCGTTTGGTCGTCCTCCTCTGCCAGTCACGCGCCTACTTCAAGATAGTGGGTGTTCTTTCAAATGCACTTGCGCTCATAATGACCAAGTATGGATAAAAAAAATTCCCACCTAAACCTAACAAGGAAGGAATGTGGCTTGCGGTACCGTAAGAGAGATGCGCTTAAGAAGAGCAACGTGGTTCCTGTATAAGTAACACGTTCCAAAGTGAGCATTTATGTGAAGTGAGTATTCACATGAAGCATCAACTACCCACGTGGGGACACAATTGCGGGTGGGCAGCGCGAGGCCACTTGCTTTACTTGAAGCGAGGAGCGCGGAGAACGTGACATGCTCTGTCTGTAATTAAAAGTCAGCGAGTGTCCGATGTCGATGGCAAGTCATCATCATCAGAAGCCATGGGCATCTCACCCGAAGGTGTCCACTGCACATTTCATCATGTAAGTTTCCACTTTGCTCTCTGTCTTGTGCCAATAGGCTCAAGTAGTGGCCCACGTCTGTCTGGCACCAATCTCTTACGTCGCCGTCAGGTTTTTCTCTCTTTCCGGTTCCTTTCCATTTTTTGTCCGAACAACACACTTTTCATTTTCCGATCGTTGTCCATTCCACGTATGTGTCCAAATAGTGGCAAGTCATAAGCAATTCCAAAAACCTCTATTTTAGAAAGCGAGTAAATCTGAGTGCGCCGCACGGATACCAGAGGGCCGACACGTGCTGGGCACCTGGAGGCCACGGACCATAGAGAGGTTTAAGGGACGCGCGGGTGACGCCAGCTGTCAAGTAAACCCCGAAGGAAAATAACGCTGGCCCTGTGAAAACAAATTCTCTCGCTTTCCTTGGCGGCGGTGACGCAATAGGGGATTTTTTTCTCTTCGTCGTTGTCGTCTCAAGTCGAGACGAATGCCCTCGGCGCTGCAGAATGTTGCTTATTTGTAAGGAAAAAGCAAAGCCACGTGTTATTTATACGCCGGTAATTTCGCCAAACAAACCTGGCGCTCGTCATAATAATTGCGGCCCGCCGAAGTCTCTCGTTTGTGCTTTTTTGGTGGCTTTTTTTTTTCGCATTTAGCAGGCTGCACGCACCGCAGCCTCATGGCTGTAATTAGGTGACCTCTGTGTTTCTAACGTACGAGCCACCTTCTCACCCCTCGTTGCCCACCCTCCATCCCTCCCTCCCAGCCCGCCCGCTCGCTCGCCCTCCATCCTTCCAGCTCGCTCCCACCTCTCCCTCTCTCTCACCGCTCTCCCAGCTATCCAGCAAAACGCGCTGCCGCCCAAGAGCCGCACCGCCGTGCAGCCTTTTGTGAGCCGCGCCAATGCATCACCGTGGCAGAACCGCAGCCACGTAGCAACGCCCATAAAAGGAATTTATAGCGGCTCCAAATGGCCGCTAAATCAAAAAGGCGCAATATTGAATAGCGGGCTTACAGTGCCCGGTGCTCCATTAGTCTGCACCGAGCCTTCGTCGCTGGTGGCTGCGGTTCTGGGGCTACGGAGGAATTTGCTATCTCCCCCCCCTCCACCCCGTGCAGCAAGAATAGGAAGCCTCACTGCCTCATCTCTTTGCGATCGCGTGGAAAATGCTGAGCGGAGCAAGTCTGCCGCCTGACACACATATGTTTGGCTTGTCTGTCTCTTCTGCTCGTCTGGATTTGTCCCTTAAACAGAATGTGCGTGGAAGTGAGATTTATTTAGAGAGTTATTCCTAGACTTTTTTTTCTTACAAATGCCGTAAATATTACTTTTTTGTTGGATTTTTTTCGTGGATATTTTTTTTTAGAAACAATTATTTACGTGCTTCAAAGCATTAAACAAAATGTGTTTCAACGTGAGGATGAACGTGTCTCGTTTTAACGAGGACCTCGCGCCCAACTGGGGGTCACGGAGTGACGGCAAGAGATCGAGAGATGGCCGGGGAAGACCCTCAAATGAAACTGGAGCCACTGACACGCGTCCAATGTGCTGTTGCCAATTGTGAACAACGTTGGAGAACTTGGCACAGAGGGGAGGGTGACACACGGAGTGGAAATATTTTAGGCAATTTCAATCCAGTTTTGCTGTACCATCTCCATAACTGTCCTTTAGAAGTCTTTTTCTTCGCAAGCTCAATGTTACAGTGTAGCTTTATATTGGCAACATCAATCAACTTTAGTTATATCTTCACATTGTACAAAAAGTACAAGTTATACACGTGCGCATGTACACATATCAAAGTCACTGACTGTGCATTTACAAACAAATATATAAAAGAATACTCTCTTTGGCCCGTGTAGATGATATGGGTGAGTGGTGTTAGCGAGTGTCTATTAAAGCCAAAATAGTTCAATAGGGTGGTGGTGTACAGCACCATGCCGAGCTTGCCTTGGACTCCCACGTGCTGATCTTGAGATGGTAATCAGGTACACCTCCTTATTTTAGGTTAAGTTAACCTAGGTGAGGTACAAGACCAGTTCATATAACATTTGCTACGGATGCTATACATGGCTTGGAATTGAACGCAGGCCTCCAGACCAGCTTTGGGTACAAACGAAATATACACACGCCGAGTATGCAGACACTCAGAGTATATACACACACATCAATTGTACAAAGACACACATCGAGTATACACACATGGAGCACACACACTCACACACATCAATTATACACACAGAGTGTACGCACACATGAGACATACACACACGCACACTACGACAAACTTAGTTTATACATTCTTGACCGACAGAAGCTGTTGTTTTTTTACCGGCTGAGACTTGAGGAACAATTGAAAGTTTGTTCTACGCAATGTACACACAGCGCACTCAGTGCACCGATGCCACCCGTATTAACCCCCCCACACACTCACGCGGTGTCATTACTCAGATAGCCGCCTGCAGTCCAGGAAGAAGTCTGTGGAACAGGCTGTCCGCGAACTTATTCGCAATACTCTGGGCAGAAGCTGACCGGCGCTAACGTTCAAAACAAAACGCACAACCTGCTTCACTGTAATAATGACGTATAATTCTAGATTTGAAGCTTTCGTGACTGCAAGGATTCATATTCTTAGGTTTTTTCGGTAAAGTCACGTAGGTAAAAAAAACGTCGTGATTTTTATTTTATTTTTATTTAACTTTTATTATTTTTTATTTTTTACCTACGTGACTTTACCGAAAAAAACCTAAGAAAATGACGTATAATTCACACATCATCCGTTACTCCTGTGCTGGATGAATTCCTCCCAACGACGTGCCAGTCGTGGCGGAGTCGTTTGACCATACTTCACCACGCTGGTCAGTGCAGCATCGTGAAGTGTGGGAGGCCGAGGCCTGCTCGGATATCACTCGCCACTGATGTTAGCCGTGAACGGAAATTCAAGCTCAGGTCGCTGGGGTCACGGTACACCGCACTGACCACTGCGGCATCTCCCCCCCACCTTGTATCACTTTACGATGTGCAGAGGGTAAGCTAATGCATCAAACGATTACTCAATCGGTCGACGCAACATTATACCTCGTGCATGTTATACTTAAGCATGGGGTTTTGGGTCATCAGCATTAAGCATTGCTTCTATAAATCAAACGCTACAGCAGCAGAAATCATGGCTTTAAGACCTCCGTGGGTATATAGTAGTTCAACACGATCAGTAGTCGGCCGTTGCGTGTTGTCTGACCATACCTCCCCAGCGCTTGGTGCTGTTTTCTTTTGTAATTTGAATGAAAGAGCAAATGGAAAACACGCACGCACGCGCACGCACGCGCGCGCACAAACAACACCCGCGGCCGCGAACTCGGCAATTGCAGGCGAACAGCGAGGCGAGTTTTTGTCGCGGCGGTGTCGGTGTTGGTGCTGCTTTTTTTTCGCTTTCATTTCCCGGCTCAGCGAAGCAAGACGCGCTTCATTAGCCACCCCTGGCCGTTCCGCGCACACGGAGGCTCGCACGCGCGCGGCTCCGAGTTCAAAGCCCGGCGAATGGGGGAGGCGGTGGCGGCGGTGGTGGTGGTGGTGGTGGGAGCCAGGGGGTGGGGGGAGTGGGGGCGGGCAACTGCAAAGGTTCCGTGGCACCCGTAAATCTGCAGAGGCCCTTCGGCCCCAAGGTCATGGCCCGGTCCTGAAATATGGTCTGGGAGGGCGGCTTTAATTGGATTCGATGCGCGCTGTGCCGCGCGTGCGCTGCGTGGAGTATGTGTCCGCGCGGGTTCAATATCACGGGGCGTGCAGACGCCGCGCGCGCTGTTTATATGCATCTTATTAATGGGGAGGCTCGTTGCGAACGCGCGCCCGCTTATTTATTCGCTTGCCCCGCGTCTTTGTTTATTTATAAACGCGAACTTACTACTTAAGCAAGCGAGCGAGCGTGTGTGTTGGACTTGTGTTTGAGCGGCGGGGAGGGGGGGTGGTGAAGCGTGGTGGTGTAGCAGTTAGCGCGCTGCGCTACGAACCCGGCGACCCGAGTTCGATTCCGGCTCACGGCCACCAACACCGGTGACGATTATCTGAACCGGTTCTGGGCCTCCCCAAGGTCGGCTCAGCCTCAAAAACGAGTCCCCGGTGCGGTGTGTAAAAAACATCGCCACTGGGAAGACAAAGGCGGTCGGGCGCGGTGTTGGTTACCCACGCCCTCGTGTACCGTACCGGCCGTCGTAGATGCTCACTAACAGCACTTTCCTCAATAGTCTGTTAAGGCTATACGGGGGATCTTTGTCTTGGGTGGGTAGGGGGTTGTGTGGACGGCAGATCACAGACATTGCCACGTCTCACAAACTCTGGCGTTTTGGGTGGGCATCCATCGCGGGTCGCTCAGCGCCACGTGACGGACACGCGCTCTATTTTCTACAGAGCGATATCTGACAGCATATTCTAACTAACGGGAGGTGTATGGGAGGTTGAAAAGAACTCAATTCCTCTGACTTTTATCCGCCATGTGCTGTCGCGCACAGGGCAAACCTGCACTCCCTTCCCCTCCCGTAAACACAAACCCTCCTCCTGCACCCTTCTCTTCCCAACCCCCCCCACCACACCACAAACCCCGCCAGTGCTGTGTCCCTCCGTTATCAATGCCCACGAAGGCCCTCGTGGGCAGCCCGGGCAGATTTAGGGAACCATTAGTGCCGTTCTGTGCAGTCAGCCTCTCTCCCCCACCGTAGAAAGATGGGTTCGGCCCGACCGGGGGAAGGGGGAAGGGTCGACTTCCCTGCCTGCGGAGCAGCGCGGGGAGCGGGGTTCTAGGGAGGAGACCCCCCCCCCCCCCCCCCCGCCGCCACCGCCGCCTCCCCGCGCTCCCCTCTTGCTCCGTACGCCGAGCGACCATCGCCACGATTTACCGTCTTCCACCACCCCCCCCCGTCCGCCCCCCTCCCCTAAACCAACCTCGGTCAATCTCGGCCCGTCCAGACGGCACCTCTGAGTGGGCCCTGTTTCAGAACCCCCCTTCTGAATTAACGCACTGCAGCGCTCCTAATGTGGGCGGAGAGCTTTCGTGCCAAAACTACATTTGCCACAATTTTTTTCCTCGCTCTATTTTATACGAATTTCTCTCCCGCATGCGCCCCCCCTTCCCCGCCGCCGCCTCCATGTGTGTATATATGTGATGAGCGGTGGCGCGGTGGTTAGCGCACTGGCCACCCACCCACCCTCTTGCGTGTCTTGCCGGCCTTCATAGGTGCTTGCAAATAACAATTTGCCCCGACATTTCCGTTAAGGCTATACGGGGGATCTTTGTTTTCGTGCGTGTGTCTCGAAGCCAGTTGAGTGAGATTGAGATACATCTATCATTTTGATATACAGCAACGAAACGTTTCGGTTGGAATGCGTTTTTTTCTTTCTCAGATGCGTTATCAAAACACGAGTGTTGAAACGACAACACAAATAGGGCAATTAAAACATCGTAGAGTGACTTATCAAAGCAAACGTTATCTGGCGAGGGAGAAAGGGGTGCTTTCAAAACAGTCTGCCGCTGCCTGCGAAGGAAAACACGTGGCTTGGCTCAAGCCCCCCGCCGTGTTGACTTGTCGAAGCGTTCCAGTCTGGACACGGGCCGAGCTCGGAGCGGTGCCCAGCCGCGGCTGCCTGCAGCATTCACGGCTCGCGTCGTGCACGCCACGGGCGATCGCTTCCCCCGTGCTTGTGAGTTACAGCGTCATGTGTGGTCGCACACCGTGTCTGCGAACGCCACGTGTGTATGTGTATGTTCGTGCGTGTGTGTGTGCGGTCACGGCTCAGCCTAGGTCGACTCAGCGTCAAATGAGGACCTGGTGCGGTGCGTAAACATCGCCACAAGGGAGACAAAGACGGCCGGGGCGTGGTTGCTTGCCAGGCACCCCCTCGTGTGCCGTGCCGGCTTTCATAGGTGCTCGCTAACAGCACTTGCCCCAACCGTTAGTTAAGGCTACACGGTGTGGGGGGGGGGGGGAGGGTCTTTGTCTGTTGTGTGTGGTCACCGTGTGGGAAGCGGTAGTGCAATTGTTAGTGCACTTCGCCATGAACCCGGCGACCCGAGTTCGATTCCCGCTCACGATCAATAACGGTGGCGGATATTTGAACAGGTCCTGGGACTCCCATAGGTCGACTCAGCCTTAAATTAGTACCTGCTGCGGTGTGTCAACATCAGTGCCAGGCGTGTTGTTGGCCACCCACCGTGCCAGCCTTCACAGGTGCTGACGGCACTTGCCCCAACAGTCTGTTAAAGGCGGTCGGGGAATCTTTGTCTTTGGTCACGGTGTCTCTGTCAATGGCCAGGGTCAACGGCGGCGTGGTGTATTCCGCAAATATGGCCGACTGTGAGGGCGGGCACAAGCCGGCGTGAGTAGGTTAAACGTTGAGTTTTATAAGGGCACCACGGGGTGACCAGCCCCTCCCCACCCAGCCCCACCCAGCCCCACCCTCCCCAACCAGCCCCTCCCCACCCAGCCCCTCTCCACCCTCCCCTCTCCACCCTGCCTCACCCCTCTAATTTTTGGATGCACGACTGACGGACGGACACAATAATCCCCTGTGGGCTGGTGGAACCAGGTGGTTCCTACCAGTATAATCCGAATCATACGGTAGTGGAGAATATTGATCTATGACGTTCGTATTGTTCAACGCAAACACACGCACGGCCCCCCTCGCCATGTAAGCGGCTCCATTAACTCAGTCGTTCTCCTGGTGCTCCTCCACTCTGCGTTAAAAATAATAATAATAACCCCGGTGTGGATCCATACGCCACCTTACACTGCAAGGCGTGTGTCCAGAAAGGGCCCGATGAGCACTGGAATGTGTGGCGTGTGGCCTCGACTCGACACGACACTGGCGATGTACCTTGTGTTAAAGCAGCGGTTTTGCTTGATTTGGGTACAAGAACGGAAAATATATTTTTCTTACAGAACGTTCATCGGCAACAAATTCTACAACCATGACGACGACGATGGTGATTATGATAATGATGGCTTTGTTACCAACAATGTTTCACGGAGTCCTTTTTCAGGAGAATCCCACAACCGGGATGATTGGTAAAGTGTTATTCACGAGCATTTGGGCAAAAAAGAGTAAACCAAACGTCATCATCAGCATCATCGCTAAAATGTTTTTTTCATTTATAATCCAGTGCCTGGTTTTACTACTTGTTCTGGGTGTCTCCGAGGACAATGATTTGAAACGAATGTTAAATACCGTATCCTTGTATTTTTTATCTGCGAAGAGCCTCAAAGAGTCACGGTGATGACATCACCTTCACTCTGTTAAAGACCGAAACAGGAAGACGTCTTCACAATTCTGGATAATCGCCTGATGAAGCTGGTTGTAATCACCGGCGAAACGTCGTACTCGAATTGTAAATGTTGTGGATTTACTCTCCAACACACCGGTGTGCTGTACTAATAACGAATTGATATCTTTTGTTTACGTGACAAGCCCTGTTACTAATTTGCTGTGTCGAGTGGTGGCGGGTTTTTAACGACACATTTATATTTAAGCGATTTAACCCAAAATCCTCTATTATGGAGGATGTCCTCGTTTGTTTAATGTTTAAAAAGTTAGAATAGTCCTTCTTACACTTTTCTCAGAAGTGCAATTGCGTTTAAACCGTTATCACGAGAAACAAAGCGAAAATTATTAAAAATACTACATCAACGTTGCTTCTGTGGTCTTACGCCATCATTTCAGCTGCATGAGGCTTTGATTGAAAGAAGCAATGTTTAATACTATGACCTACAATCGCAGGCTTAACTAATATGCACGTGGTAGACTGTGTGCCTACCATTGAGTAATGATTTGCTGCATTACCCTTCCAGTTGTATAACTCAAAGGGACGTGTACTTAAATCACTGTCCTACGAACCCGATCACCTGAGTTTATTTCCCGGTCACGGCTAACATCAGTGGCGAGTAATATCTGAACTGATCCTACCACCTCCGCCCCCACAT
Source organism: Lethenteron reissneri (assembly GCF_015708825.2). NCBI lineage: Eukaryota > Metazoa > Chordata > Hyperoartia > Petromyzontiformes > Petromyzontidae > Lethenteron > Lethenteron reissneri. Next base: position 14,475,998 of record NC_083798.1, on the reverse strand, counting down.
ATCACTTCACCAATCCGCACTGATCAGTGTGCTGAAGTATGGCACGACAAAACACAACCCCCGCGGGCTGTACATTGCATTATATAAAGGGAAATGTGAAATTGTTGAAAAGGGTGTGGATATATTAGTAAAAAAAAAAGATACATATAGCCTCTTTGCTTGGCCAAATTCATGAATTAGTGTTTGGCTTCTTGCGGGAGGAAACCAGAGAACCCGGGCAACACTCAACGTGCATACGAGGGGAAAACACACTCAAGTTCCGCACAGATAGATTCAACAATCCCCTGTTGTACTCTCGTTTCCTGACCACCTCGCAGATGAAGCGAACACAAAATCACGACGCCTGCGTGGTATTGCCCAGACAGCCTCCGAGCCAAGCGGCCAACCAGGATTAAGCTTGCGAGGTCTGCCGAGAGCAAACTCACGCAAGGACGATACGGCTCGTCACGGGTAAACGCACGCACGGGGACGGACGGACGTCGCGTCAAGGGATTTTGAAAGATGAATTCGCAGATGTGGACGGGTAACATTTCTCCAGGTACAAAATGGAAGTTTTTTTTGCCAAAGTAAGGAAAAAACTAAGAAAAGGTGTTACTCCTTCTGGCAATAAAACAGGTGTTAAGATGTTCAAACGCCAAATATTTAAACCTTTTAGCAAGGAATCAAGTCTGCATTAACCCCAAGTACTGTGTGTGGTTAATTCTCCACCACGGGGGTGCCTCATCCGCAAGCGTGCTTTCCGCAGCAGGTGTACGTTTGTTGAACTTCTTTCGCACCGTCCGTAGCCAACCGTGATAATCTGAGGTTGCGGGAATCACCTCGTGCACAGCAGGCGAATCACCGCTTCCGCGACGAAGACAACGTGACGTGACGTCGACAACGAGGATTATGACGCGCCGTGACGTAGTCGGGGGGGGAGTGGTGAGACAGGAGGAGCCCACGCACGCCGTGGTGACATTACACAGGCACGCACACGCGCCCCAAATCAACGTAGTAATTTTAGAGAGGAGATGGACGACGCCGTGATTTACGCGCCCGGCCCCGTGCGCGCGCGCGGGCCACGAAGAGCGATGAGCGAGACGCGCTGTAAAACACTAACATTTATAGTGCTCATTTTCACAAGAACTCCTTTATTTTATGCCACTCCACAGATTTTCAGATTCAGCCCCTATATCTTTTTTTTTGTCGCAGATTACATTTTACAGTGTCCCATAATTTGGCCATTTCTTCTGGGCTATCCACAAGCTGGGCATGACGGATGTGCCATTACGGTGCGATGGTGGAAGAGCCCGTGTCCCGGGCTCCAGCAGAGGCCGCCCTGTGACTCCGTAACAGACGACAGTGACGGTCACGCGAACAATCTTGTACCATCCGACAGACAGTAAAAAATAATAGCGTGTACAGTAATTAGAATAATCATTATTGTGACTTCTAGTCCTATATCAAGCCACTGCTATAGATGAAGGCCTCCTCTTGCCATTTGACCACTGGAGTTGTTCGATAAACATACTTCACCACGCTGGTCAGTGCGGGTTGGTGAAGGTCGGAAACCCAGGGCTGCTTCGGATGTCACTCTCCACTGGAGTTAGCCGTGGTCAGGAATCGAACTTGTGTCGCTGGGTTCAGAGCGCAGTGTGCTATCCACTGCACCGCCCCTTAATTAGTGTCACCGAATGGCAAGATACTGACCGGTCCGTCTGTCCGTGCCGTCTTTAAATGATAATTTTCCCTCAGTCACTCCCTCTAGTGGCTACAAACCGGGGCAGCAAATATATTCTTATCTGTTTTTTTTTTCTAAACTCGATTTTGTTTTACTTGTCAAGCTGCAATAGAAATGTTATCAAACTACCCAGATATACAACACAAGAGTGGGGATATACCCGCTACCAACTATTCTGGCACATCACTTTCACATCATCAGATCGTATCGGATAAAATACAGCAACGTATTTACCTTGGAACCAAAGTCGTACTGCACTAGTTTAAAAAATAAAGTTATATCTGTACTCCGCCGGGAGGATAATGATACCCAGGATTTTAATGAAGCATTGCATCTCTAAATCACAAATACGTATTGTAGTACGCTCACCATCGTAGCGTAGCTTTTATGTGAAATATAGCATTAATCGGATATCTTCTACGTTTGATAGAGAATATCGTTTTCAGAGGGGGGGGGGGGACCCCCAATATGTCGTGAAACGCCTCAAGAATTAGAATATAAACAGTGTCAATAGCATCGACTTCAAGTACGCAAATTTTTCTACCAATGGTGGCCCACTGCCCATGGTGGACGCGAAGCAGCATTTTCCACCGCAGTCGTTACTTACTTGCCCCCTTTGGCTCAGGGGCTATGAGGATCTGGATATTTTCTGGCACGAGGTGGGGGAATTGCAGTTTGGGTTCCAGAGAGCCACTTGGCGGTGCGTCCCTGGGGTGTTGTCGGCGTGGGTCTGTGCTCGTCACGATTGACGACAGTGGCTGCACAACGGAGGGCGACGGACCCGGGAGGACGCTCCATCTCGGAGATGGAGCGATGATGAGGTCAGCTCCTGTGCGGGAGGAGCGAGATGGATTCTCGCATCGCAGGACTGTAAGCGATGTCGGGGCGGGGGGGGCGGGGGTGGGGTCAGGGCTCGCAATCCAGCAGTGGATTGATCATGGCTGATGTTGCAAACTGACCCCAAGGTGCTGCCGCACGTCTTAATAAAACACGTGAAAATAAAGCGATTTCTTGGTGTGGCCTTCATTCAGCAGTTGGTCGCTGCTGCTGCCGTTGTTGGGAATGCGCAATGTTGACAATTCAGTTGCCCGTGACACAGCGTCCAAGAGCAGAGAAGCACACGCAGAGTCTCCTGAGCCGTCGACAGTTTAAATACCGCAAATAGATATTTAGTTGAGCTCCGACGAAACGCAGTTGCCCACATCTCGAAGCTGAATCTCCCCGCACAGTTCACCGCAGCGGTGTCATTACGCGCGTTATGAAGACATCGTATCGCCCGCAAAGCTGCTGACGGCGCCAATTTCAGACGTCTGATCACTCGTGACAATTGCCGTGGTCCAGTGTGTTGATACAATTATGTAATAAAGTGCGGAATTTTCTCCGTGCGGGCAGAGAAAGAGGGAGAGAGAGAGAGGGAGAGCTACAGAACGACTACGGCGGTTTGGAGCAAACTAATAATTATTATTACCCTCCAATACATTTGGAGGCACTGTGACATTACCGCTAATAGCTTTGCAAATTTTATGCGGAGCCGCGTACATAACTCACGCACACCGCTGCTAGAACTACCGAAATTAATTTTAATTCCACTTGCACGGGAAGAATTTAAAAAGAAAACCGCTAATGCAAATATCCATCACACACGCACACGCGCGCGCGCGGTACGCGCACGGTACGCGCATGCTTCTAACGTAAAAAAATAAAACCCATCCCAGTATCTTTTCAGGGAAAAGCGAGAAAATGTACAAGAGAGGCGGGGGGGGGGTGTAAGTAAAAAAAACCGCACATGAGTGATACGGGCATAATTATACAAATTACCGAGCGCATCGTTTTCTGACCGCTTATTTAGCGCCGGCAGGATTTACTCTGCGGCTATAAAGCACGCGAGATTATATGCATACGTTTTAATACACTAATGGCGATTTACATTCGCGCAGGTGGTGGGGCGGGGGGGGGGAGAAACCCCTGGCACCAAATATTTACGGCGTCTCACAACAAAGTCGAGGGTGCTTCTAAATTACCTGTGAAGTTATTGATAAGAAGATCGCTATTGATGGGTTTCTCTTCCGAAGTTTCTGTCAAATTAAATGATGGTGCTTGGGCTCTGGATTGTCTGCTCACCCCCCCCCCCGACCCTCCTTCGACCTTGCCTCCCCGCGATACCACATACAGAGATCGGTGGCGTTGCGCTATCGAGTTTGCAGACGGGTGTTCAGCTGCGCTGGGATTCTACACGGTGCAGGGGGTGGTGGAGGGGGGCTATGGGCCGGGCTGCCACGACGTGGTGGGGGACATCGGACCGAGTTGGGGGGCCCCGTGTCCAGGCTGCCCACGGCGACCAACGTCACGGGTACTGCCAGAGACACTGGGAGCCAGCGGCAACATTCAGTAGCACACTTTTTTTCTTTATTCCAGCGGCGATCCAAACAAATGGCGAGGGCCTGCGTTGATTAGTCAGTACTTTTAAATGCCGCAGTGTTTCAAAGCGTGCACATTTGCAAAGCAAATAATAACAAAGCATAAACTTTAGTGAGGCGATAGCCCATAGCGTGGCGAGCCTGGACCCTGGTGCCAGGAATGAAATGGGGCCCTCAATCCACCCCCCTCGCCCTCTCTGCCCCCTCTTCGTAGCACGGCGCCTGGGCCACTCCGTGCTGTGGACGCCAGCGCAGTTGCACCGCCTACACACTCGATAGCTACGCTACTAAGGTAGCCATCGAGAGTATTTACATTCAGATTATATCCGAGTAATTTAAATGACCATAAAGCTGCATTTTTTTTGGGCCAAAACGCCCTGGTCAGGTATTGCTCGAACACAGCACCTAAAAATAAACAACGCAAGCCGCGCGAATTGATAAAAAAAATGATGGGATTATTCATTAGCAGTAATGAATAATGCATAATACTTATATTGCACAGGCAATGAATTATTAAGCGCAGTGGCACTAATTAATCAATTACACGTTCTTCACTGGTGCGTTCTGTTGGTCCAGGAGAAGCACCCTTTCCTCCACTCTACCCCTTGCGCTTTGTCCTTGTCCATCAATTATCACTCAAACGCAAGGTTACATGCCACGTGCAAAGTGTAATGGCACGCTCTTCTCTGCGAGCGTGATTGATTTGCTGTGATTTTTATTTCTTTATTTGATATTTTCACCAATTTTATCCTGATTGTGCTGTCCGTGTCAAGGCACGCGACGAGCAATTAATCCATTGGGAGCTCTCACGGAGAAGTGAAACTCGTCGTCCTATATAGCACGGCCCACAGAAGGGGATATCACAGAAGTAGGTATGAGATCCCTTCAAGGTAATCTCTTATTCATACCCAGAAGAGGGCAGCGCATTTCCACCCGCTACGATACAACGAGTAATGTTTGTCATCACCAAAGTAAATTCTCGGGGCGCGAATTCAGTAAAATTAAGTGCACAGCCAAATGTAATCCTGTATTCAGAGGTTTTTTTTTATCATTGATGACTGGACTGAAACCATCAACTCGACTGCACCGGAGAACCAAGATGAGTCACAAGTGGGTGAAGCCTGGATTCGACCCCAGGGATATCAAAGGTGTCGGCTCAGCCATCTGACCTCTGTGTCACCCGACCACCTCTGAATTGCAGAATCAAATTCAATAATTGGTGGCTGGGCTGAGACCAGCAACTCACGACGCGTGACCGACTCGGTTTATTCACAGGCAGTGGCTGAAACACGGATCTGAACCCAGGATCTTAGCGGTCGGTGTCAGCTCAGCTCTGTGACCTCCGACTCACCCGGCCACCGATTTTTCTGTGATTGTAAGGAATGTCTCCCCGTCGCGGTCCTTAAAGGCCACTCGCACACCCACCACCACCACTGATTGCTTCCAGTAAAAGGCATCAGCCACGGAGCATTTCTTTATCATCTGCCTCATGAAACAGCCCAATGCCACCGTGACATTGACGGACGGCGGGCATCTTTTTACCAATAATTGAAACAAATAACCGCACTGCGTTATTTGCCTGTCACTGATAAAAACCAAAGCACTCGGTTGTCTGTAGCGGACGGAGACAATAACAAACGCAACAACAGCAAAAAAAAACACATATATAACCGCGGACTACACAAAAAAATGACCACTAATATAATTACGATAGCGATAACGATAAAAGCAACAATAATGATATAAAATGCTAGAAGCCCGCAAAATTTCAGAGCAGGGTTAATTATGGACCGGCGCCATAAATCCCGCTTCTCCCACGAAGGCGGCAGGGCCCTTGATAACGCGAGGAGCCCAGAGAGAGAGAGAGAGAGCAAGAGAGAGAGAGAGCGAGCGAGAGGCTATAAATTACGTCACACCTCATTAGGCGCCGCGGTCAGCACCGGCAGAGAATTGAGCCGCCGCCGCCGCCGCTGTAAGGGGAGCGATGATGAATGTGCCGCGGGGGGCTTTTGGCGCAGCAGCGATCGCGGGCGCCGAGCGCGCCGCCACCGTCGCCGACTCGAAAGGCCACCGCCGCAAATTTGTGTCCAGGGGCCGCATCCCGACAGAGTTCGTCACGGCGCGGTCAAGGGGCCCGCCGGCTGCGAGCGGATGCCTGTGCAGTGACAGGCTAGGTGCACTACTACTACTAAAACTAGAGATATTATTTTCTACTAGGTAAGGCCCACTGAGCTGGAAAGCCTTTTTTTTCAGAAGCGACTTGGCCACAAATGATAGCTCAACGAAGCGGCTCATCATCTGGAAATGTACAGCAAACAAATACTCGAAGCGCGTGTTTCTTAATGTGGAGCGTAAAAACCGGAGGACCCCGTAGAAAAATCCACGCGACCACGGGGAGAGAGACACGCAGACTCCAAATATACAGCAGGCGTCAGGGTCGGGATCGAACATACGACTACCTGCATACCAGGCGAGGTAGTTAACAGCTCGCCGCTACAGCCGCCGTCGTCTTCGCTCCGGCAACACCCGGCGCTCGCTCGAACGAGCCGTAACTGGATCTGGCTAAGTTCCAACTCCGAGAATAAAAAAAACAATATCGGTTTGCCCGCAGTGCGACGGAACTTTCTCTCGTGCGGCAGGGCGGATGGGAACTTTCTGCCCACCGCTGGGTTCGAATCGAGACGGCCCTTTTGCAAATCACACCAGGTCCCGATATCCTGTGACCCCCATAGTAATAGTTACGGTGAGGTATGGTGAGGTCTGAGGGAGGCCATCATCCTGCAGTGGCTTCGACAAAGGGCTGAACGTGTACACGCAGCGCAGGGCAGGCCGCACGAGTGAGATGTAACATTGTTATCGCGGTGCGATCGTATTTATTTATTTATTCCGTCTGACCTGCTTGACCTGCGATGTGACACACAGCGGGCCCTCTTGAAAATTTGTCCGTCAGAGGGAAACATAAACGCGCGAGTGAGGGATGGGGCCACGTCACGGCGTCTGCGGCCGGAAATCAACGACCCCCCCCCCTTTACTCCCGATCGCCACCGCTTGCTCGTACGCTCGCTTTTATGAAGCCACGGCGTTGGCGGCTGGCGCTTTGGACGTGTCTAGCCCGGGAAATACAGCTCTCAATTCAGCCGAAACCAATTGCTCTCGGTCTCCCTGTGACCGAGGAGGAGGAGGGGGAGGAGGCCAAATAGCCGGGCCCCGCGGAGCTGTGGCGTGGGAAGCGTGCCGCTGACCTGTGACGCTCGGTAGGTCGCGCATTCCCCGTTCGTAAAACGGCATCGCTGCGCTCAAGGTCGCCACAAGAAGTGGAAAGGGGGGGGGGATTTAGGCGACGGCTACCTGTGTGGTTTATAACGAGGATGGAAAGGGGCTGTCAGTGATCGGCGCGCGCCGAGGATGCTGCTGAGCATCTGTCAGTGCCGGCAGATTGTGGCTGTTATATTCCCCGTCTCGCCACGGCTGAGGTCAATAACCGTTGAGGAACGGGCGGAGAATATTCGGACAAATGGACTTTCCGCGAGCTGTTATCTGCTGCCTTGTTCGTTAAAAGAAGGATTTGATTTGCTGCAAGCCGCCGAACTGAAATCCACGAGCTTGATTGTATACTCGTGTACATTAATAACAAAATCGCACTTCAACAAAATGATCAAAAGAACATGCATGACCTGAATGACACCTCATTAACGTGCATTCTCACCCTCCTGCTCGCCCCCCTCCCCCCCCCCAAAAAAAGATTTAATTATTTTGGCGAATAGCATAAAAAAAATTATTGTTCAAGCAAAGCAGAAAAAAAACCCTACATAGAGACCCGCACGGGCGTGATCGCGTGGCCGACAGAGAAGGCGGAGCTGATGATGAATGTTAAACGCGGTCGCAAATTACGCCGGCGCGCGATGATTAAAATTCAAGCGGTGGCATCTGCACGCGGGAGAAGCACCAGATGCACGGGGGTAGAAGGGGCACATCGCTCACTCCATACCCACGCGCGATGCACAACCACCACAACCACTGCCGCCACCAGCAGCAACAACCGCCGTTCGCCACGTTCGGGCCAGATTAGGTGCACTTTGAGGCCACGTGAAGTGTCGGAGGCTCGCTGGCAAGGGGGTCAAGGCGGCAGAGCCAGCAGGTGCCATGGGTTGACTGACTGACATGACTGGCAGATGCACCGTTTGTGACCCCCTCCTGTGCCAACACAACCGCCGCCACCGCAATCATTGACATCGGCGGCCACTGCCGCCGATGTTATCACAGCCACTGCTACCACCACGACCATCACGACGGTCATCGTCATCCTCACCAGAGCTGAAAGGATCAACACTGTTGTCGCCGCTACCACCACTGCCAATAGGACTGCTGCCCCCACGATCAACGTTACCGCCTCCATCACTGTCGCTAGCGGCGCGTCTGCTCACAGATCGTCCACCATCGCTATCAGCGCGTCCACCATCATCGCTACCACTGGCCACTGCTGCCACCATCATCACCATTCCCTATATGTAGAATCTGGTTTAATCACAGACCACTGCCTGGATTCGAACCTAGGGCCTTGGCAGTGCCAGCTCAGCGCTCTGACCTTTGAGCCACCCGGCTACGTACGTTTTACACGCTGGTCTTTCCAGATTTGATTAAAAATCTCTAATAGATTTGTATTCATAACCAGTGCTCTATACTGCTAATTCCTGCACTATGTGACATATTGGCAGGCATTCGGAAGGCACCCAAAGGTTTGATTTAAAAATGGAGCAAAATATCAGAATAAATTCGTTCCCTTTGTATTATTTTATGGGCGTGTGAACAATCCAAGAAATACAGCAGAGGCTGTGGAAAATGTCAGGCCTACAAATCATCTGCGGACAAGCTGAGTTCAACTTTGTTGAAGTAACCGCTGACAACCATGCACACACAGTCGGGGTAGAATGGTTCACCCACTTCCCGAGCGATTCAGGGTTACGATTCCATTATTTGTTCGATATGGCAGGACAGTAATTGCAGTGGCCACTGATGGCACCAGCTGGTGAATTAGGCCCATTGACGAACACGGCGTTACGGATTGAAAAAAAAAATCGTTGATTCTTCCCAACGTACGATTCAATGATTTCATTTTGAGCGTGAGAATCAACAGCGATCAACGAATCGATGGATCGTCACACACCCGATGGGCAGTTTAAGTGGGGTCGACGGCGGGAGTTTTGTTGTGGCATTTAAAATCCTCGCCATGGTGCCTAGATGTTAAATGCCTTGCTTGGTATACAGGAGTTCGTGGGTTAGATCCCGACCCTGACCGCGTGTATATTTTGGCAGTTTAAGTGGGGTCGACGGCGGGAGTTTTGTTGTGGCATTTAAAATCCTCGCCATGGTGCCTAGATGTTAAATGCCTTGCTTGGTATACAGGAGTTCGTGGGTTAGATCCCGACCCTGACCGCGTGTATATTTTGGACTTTGCATGTTCTCCCCGTGGTGGTCGCGTGGATTTTTCCTGGACCTCCGGCGTTTCCCTCCATAATTAGAAACACGCGGTTTCAGAGTATTTGGCTGCTATACATGTCCCCATGGTAAGCCACTTCCTTGAGCTACAATTTGTGACCCGGTGGCTTCTGGAAAAAAAACTACACAGCTCAATGGTTCTTACCTGGTTAAAAAAATGATGCAGATTAGTGGTTTAGTTCCATACGAGGGATCGTCGTCTGGGCTTGCGAGTTGACGACACAGCGGACGTTCGATTGATGGCTCCGGCCGCAAAAAAATAAATGCCCGTACAAATTTCTCCAAGCATTTCCGCAACGTTACGGTATCACTCTGGAATTGTAATTGGAAACAATTTGTGCATATTTCCCCCCCCCCCCGTAATATATCAAGGAATAAACGGAGTTAATTAAAATATGGTAATTTTTAAACATAAATGGATTAATGTGAAAAAAGGTGGGGGGGGGGGGGGTGAGGCGAGGGGGTCGAGGGGGGGGGTTGCAGCCAGGCAAAAAAAAAAGTTATCTTCAAGCAGAATGGCGTAATAAACGTTAAATGAGAAATGACACTTAAACTATATGTAAGTTGAACGTAACTCGAGCAATTAGCAGCAATTAGACTAATTTGATCAACTCAACGGAGCAGCTTCGCGCGCCTTTATATACAATTAGCAATGCTCCGGATAACCTTAAATTGAACCGCTGGATTTTATGTCCTCTAACGATCCTCTCGATGTTGATGTTTGGCGGAGACGCTCACCAGGCAATGGGATACCTGGGCCAGAATTCTCCAAATCCAGAAGCAGTGACAATGGACTATCTCGAGTTGCACCGAACCTTCGCTTTTCCACAAATTCATGAACCACCTCTTTCCCCGAAATCTCTCAACCACACTCACCCAAACCGCCATCCCACCACCACCACTACTACACCGCCTGGCTCTTCCCAATTTACCAAAACCTCTGCACCCTCCCCCCCGCTACACCCCCCCGACCCCAAGTCCCCCGCCCTGCCCCCCTCCCACCAAAACCCATTACATGCCCCGCAGTCGTTAAAAAAGGAATTTATGCGTTAATCCAGATTCTTGCTCCTTCATTAAGTGGCGAAGCGAGTGGAGGTAATGAAAGCCATGAATTAAAATTCTTAGGAGGTTTCTCTATCACTGAGCCGCTGAACCAAATATAGCGTCTACGGAAGAGCGCAGTAAATCAACCGCAAGGCTTGTATAGAAAAAAAACCCGATGAGAACCCCCTGGTTTCTAATGTCAGCCCAGAAACTCAAACTTAAGTTTTTACTTTTCAAAGGTTAGACGATGTTGCCCAAAAGGGTTTGGATTTATGTCATCAATAGGATGTTACTTATATATGTATATAGAGAGAGCGAGAAGGAGAAAGGGGAGAGAGAGAGATTGCGTTTTCAGATATCGTGATGAGAAATTTCACGGAACCTCGATTAACGGTGCAATTAGTAGGCAATTAGTATGCATGATGACACACACGTTCACTACTGCAGCTGAGAGAGCGAGAGAGACCCAAACACTCCGTGCATTAGCCGCCTCCTGTTCTTTGCATTAACCGAGTAACTCGCAATACTCCGAGTGTTGGTGTCTGGATTTTTGTGTAAGGTGTCCACTGGAAGAAAAAACCTCGTGATTATTTATCATCGCAAAGATTAATTTTGCTCAACGCAATAGGAGTCGAAAGCCCACCCCCCCCCCAAAAAAAAAAAACCAGCAGCAGTCCAGCCTCGACAACAAAAATAAAACATTTATTTCTAAAGATCTTGGATTGAATTTCTAACAAAATATTGCACGCAACAAACAAAACCATATCACCCTTTATAACGTCATAGACTGTTGCTGCGAGTCTTGTGAGCAATGATAAGCCGTAATCAACGTTTTTGTGTTTAGATCGCGTTATTTATAAATGTGTCGTAACCCTCCACCACCCGACACGGCCAATCAGTAAAAAAGTGTCACGTTGACAAAAGACAATTAGTTCACTGCTTTAGCCCACCGGTGTGTTGAAGCGTGAAACCACAACACTTCAACACACCGGTGGGCTAAAGCAGTGAACTAATTGTCTTTTGTCAACGTGACACTTTTTTACTGATTGGCCGTGTCGGGTGGTGGAGGGCTACGACACATTTATAAATAACGCGATCTAAACCCAAAAACGTTGATTATGAAAAATATTGTTCGCGAAAGCCTGCGTGTTAAACTAATGATCAGCCACTTCGTCGTGCTATCGTTTGTGGTCTGGTCGCTTCTGAAAAAGAGCTATACAGCTCAGTGGGCCATACCTGGTAAAATAAACAAAGTTCTAATTCTAGATTTGAAGCTTTCGTGACTGCAAGGATTCATACCCTTTGGTTTTTTCGGTAAAGTCACGTAGGTAAAAAATAAAATGAAATAAATGAAAACTAAATTAAATCACGACGTTTCGGGCGCAACACAGTCTGCATCAGCAGTAGGCCACGCTTTCCCACCTGATGACGGACGCTTGTGTTGCGCCCGAAACGTCGTGATTTAATTTAGTTGTTTTCATTTATTTTATTTTGTACCTACGTGACTTTTCCGAAAAAAAAACAAAGAGTATAAAGTTTTAATTCATAGTTATAAGGCTATGATGACGTACGAGGGGTCTTTTCAAATAGCACCCATGCCTGACCGCCTAAAACACACAAATCCATGCACTTACATTAATAATGATAAAAAAAACAATAATACTTTACAGCTCTTAATCAGCCCGCTGCCGGATGAAGGCCTCCCTGCGCCGCGTCGGTCACGTGGGCTGTCTGACCATACTTCACCACGCTGGCTCACAAACGGCAGAGTCAACGTTGTACAAACCGACCGCACACGCAAGCTCGTCAGGAGAGGAGGGCGGGTAAACGATTGTGCTGTAGAAATTCGTATTCCGTTGTGGCACCCGTGGTGATGGGGGTGGTTGTGGTGGCAGGTGAGTTGTGGGGAGAGCGGCAGTGTAGTGGTTAGCGCGCGAACCCGGTGACCCGAGTTCTATTCAAGCTCACGGCCACCAACACCAGTGAGGATTATCTGAACCGATCCTGGGCCTCTCCGAGGTCGACTCAGCCTCAAATGAGTACCTGGTACGGTGCGTAAACATCGCCACTAGGGAGACAAAGGCGGCCGGGCGTAGTGCTGGCCTGCCTTCATAGGTGCTCACTGACAACACTCTGTTAGGGCTATAAGGGGGATCTTTGTCTTTGGTGTTATTTAAAAACTCGGCCGCAATCGACCATGTCTCATTTGAAGCAGGAGCCCCCCCGCACCCCCCCCCCCCCCACGCACCATCTGTGGACCACACCTCTCCCTAATTCGCCTCTATTTCTTCCCGACGCCGCCGCCACCGCTGCCACCAACGCGCCATCCGTCAGCCTGACAATTACCACGATCTGCAGCCTCCGCGCTGGGCAGGTGAAGGATAACTCGCAGCAGCGGAGCTGTTTACATATTCCCAGCCTACACACAGAACAATGCATGGGGGAGAGGGGGTGGGGGCGGCAGCCGGGGGGGGAGCAGAGTTGTGGTGGAAAGACTGGAGCTTTGTGACAAACATGCCAACGTACCCATCATCCAGTCAGTCAGTGCCCTTTAGTTAAAGAGGAGGTGAAATAAACCCGATGAGACACATGAAATAACACTGCCTCTTCTGCAAGAATCATCCGGGTCACGACGAGTCTTCCGTGTGATATAATGCAACAGAAGGGTAAAGGTGCATCCCTGCAATTGCATTGCTCACGTCACTGCTGGCGAAGGGCGACTCCGCTCTTTGTGGAAGTTCTACCGAGCCCATGTAGAGGGCATTTGGCCTACTCTTCCACGACGGCCAGACATCTATGGAACGTAATATTACGTAATGAATTGTCCATTCACTGCATGCTGGCATCCCCATGGCCGTGGGCCATCTGACCATACTTCATCACGCTGGTCGCTGTGGGTTGGCAAGCGAAGGCAGTTGCAATACCTTGTTGTTGCACGGAGCGTAGACATGCGACCACATCTCAAGATGCTGTACAGAAAGAGAGGGCAGATTTATTTTATAAATAGAGGCAGCCGGTCATAAGCAGAGAAAATGAAGGTCTTGACTGGTGGAGCAGTGGTAAGCCCAGTAGACTTCTGAGTTCGTTCACAGCCACGGAGAGCTAACATCAGCGCCGAGTAATCTATTTACGCGATCTAACACAAAAAAACACCTATTATGGAAGATATTGGTCGCGAAAGTCTCCGTGTTAAACTGCCGAGTGATATTTTGATCGATCCTAGGCCTCCCCTAGGTTGACTCAGCTTTACACGATGACCTGATGCGATGTTTCGACGTGAGCGCTGGGGAGATAAAAGGTGGGTCGGGCGTGGTCCTGGTGACAACAGCGGCCTGAGCACGTGCTCGCTAACAGCACTTGCCCCAACAATCTGATATCGGCTACAGGGGGCATATTTGTCCTGTACACACACACACACACAAAATGCACGAGTGATCATCTTCTACAAAGCAACGAGCTCACAGTGATGAGGACATGTCAGTTTACGGGATAAATATATCACGGTATATATTAAGCACATCAGTGCCTCCCTCTGAAGGACACGAGTGATTTCCGTTGCACATTGACAGGCGTGTCCCATTAGCTCATCTTCGGCACCTCATAGCCATGACGTGAGTATTGTCGTCAGGTCGGTCACTATCATCAGGCATGGCTAATCCACTGCTGGATGAAGCCCCCTCCTCCCCCCGCCTCCTCCTTCAAGCCGCCGCCACCTCTCGCTTTCATGTGATGGTAACAATCCACGCGGCGACCGCACACTATCTCATTTCATCTCTGGCATCTCCTCCGCAGTGGATGTCCTCTCGGACACATTCCATTGGTGCCACGGGGTGGCGAGAGTTGAACCACTTCGCCTCGTATACAGGAGTGCGTGGGTTCGATTCCGACCCTGACGCCTGTATATTTGGAGTTTGCATGCCTCTCTCTCTCTCCCTGTGGACGCAATGGATTTTTCTCCGGGTCCTCCGGTTTTCCCTCCACATTTAGAATCAACGTGCGTGTAGGGTATTTGGCTGCTATAAATATTTCCACGTGATAAGCCATTTGGTTGAGCTATCATTTGTGAAAAAGTGTTCTATAGCTCAGTGCACCTGACTTGGTAAAATAACAGATATTTGAGTTTACTTGGCCAATCGGACCATCGTATTTCTTCTAACTTGTACCAACGAAAACTATTTAATTGAATAAATAACCACGCGCGAGATATTTAACCCCAAAAAAAGAACGATGCAGTTCCAGAAATGGAATATTGCATGTAGCCTTAAGTGGCGCAACCTGTGATCAAGAACCTAAGAAGTCACTGCTTGGCCCCGCTTGTATAAATATTCAAATTAAAAATATATTTATATATTTTTTAAATCCACACGCGGCACAAATGATAGGGTCTCTCTCGCTCTCCCGCCAAAAAAATTGCGAGCTAATTAAAGCGGTCTATAAATCACGCCACACAATCTCACCGCTGCTCGTATTCAATCTCACTAATAAATGCATAATGGGTGCATTAAAGAATAATAAATGTGAGCAATTTTTGCGCGCGGTGGAGGAGTAGGAAGAGAATGAAAAAAATGCGCCACCATTACGCACTTTCAGGTGAACCCAGGAGAGAGAGAGAATAGAGAGAAAGAATACACCACCACCATTATTATTATATATTTGTTAATCACGATGACATTTCCTTTGTACAGTATGGAAAATGAAGCATTATCCGCAAGCCAGAGAGAGAGAGAGAGAAAGAGCCGGTCTTGAAAGAAGCAAAAAATATAAAAAAAGAATCATCACAATTCCAGCCCCCGCATGCAAATGTAACGGAGCCTCAATAAATTTACCGCGAAAAAACTGTTTATTTCAGATAAAATGCTAATGTGACCTTCCGCATCCCCGGGGCAGATTATAGAACGAATCTCTTGGCGCGCTGAATGTATTGAGACAAATTCCGCGGGTCGCCGCCCGTCACCGCCCCCCCCCGTGCTAAGGGATGGGAGAGGGAGGTCTCGCGGCCCTTCGGTTGCTAAATGGCGAGCGCATCTCACGAATGGTGGGTGGGGTGGATGGGGTGGGTGGGGTGGGTGGGGGACTCAGGCACGAGCGGCCCATTGTCTCCGACGCAAATCCGTCAAGCGCCCGGGGCGAGAAAGGGTCCGCATCACGGACACTTCTTCAACTCAATGCCGCGCACCGCCCTCGTCATCATCATCATCGCCATCCGCCGCCGCCGCCGTCCGTGTGACCGCGTCGCTCGTGACGGTGGCGAGAGCGAGGCGCGGTGTGTGCGTGGAGCGGGAAGGGGGGCTACGAGTGGGAACTACAATGTCCCCCCTGCTAGCTCCCCCCCCCTTCATCAGGGTTGTCCAAGAGGGTGCGGGGGGGGGGCTAAAACAGGGCTCCACAATGGGCCTGTGGTTTGTGTTGTTGTTGTTGTTGCTGTTGCCGCTAGTTTGTTTACCTTTCCTGTACTTGGCACTGCTATCGCTGTTTTTGTATTTGTTTGTTGGTGTGACGGTCTGACCAGCGCCTACTGGACATCTGTGCACAAGAGCTATATCGCTCATCGGATTCCTCCAGTCTAAACACAACATTCCAATTTCCATGTATACTGGGGGCCCCACGTGGCATTCTGCACGGGGCCTTCAGGAAGCTTTGAGCAGGCCCTGACCGTCATGATTCACATCTGTCCCAGGGCGTGGGGAGGGAGGCATCTGGAGGGGGAATAAGCCCCTCGCGCCCCCCCCCAGCCCCCTCCGGCTAAATGATCAGCCCATCCCCCATTCTAAATTCCTACAGGTGAGTAAAGTAACGTAGGCTATAGCCTAGGGAGTGAGGTGGAGCAGAATGGATATCACACCGCTTACTCGTTTAGCATTGGACATGTGTTTAACATTGACTTTGTGTACCCATTAACACAAGTCATGCTACAGAGTTGGTACACTTTAGGGGAGGGCACACGTATGATAGAAGTAACCTTGCAGACGGACGCTCGACAGTGGCGTAGCTATCGAGTGTGCAGGCGGTGTAACTGCACCAGCGGCTGGAGGGGCACAATCGCCGGGCTGTAAAGTGGTCGGGGGGATTGGACAGGCGGCCCAAAGTCAGCCCTTGCCTCGAAGGGCCCATGCCTTGCACAACCCCATCAGAGACCACGAATGCAGAAACACCATTCACGTTCAATCGGACATAATCAAGCCGCCAACTTAATACAAACTCAGTGGTGAGCGAGCACAAAGGCTGTAGAACACCCACATAGCGCAGGGTTTGTATCATCAAAACGCTTGTTGACCCGGGAAAGCCTCACTGAGTACTGCCACGTTTTCTCAGTAGGGGGCGATGGTAGCTGTGTACGCTCTATTCCAATGGAATAACATGCAGGCAACGTTTTCACATTTTGCCATTGTTTAGACCATGACACCGGCACACGACGGCCCTCTCTTGTGAATGCCGTCACAGGATCTTTAGCGTCCACTGTGAAGCAGACAGCCGCCTCGATGTCCGCAGTATTAATCAGGGCAGCCGCTAGGAATTCTAACCGTGAACCTACCTCCCTGCAACAAGCGGTGAATCGCGCTACGACCGGGCCACGTCACCACCCCAATGTCTCGCGTCTTGTTGTTGTTGTTGCTGCTGCTGCTGTTGTTGTTATTGTCGTGCTCTCCGCGCTGTCTTCCCAGGTCCCTCTTTGCCTATCGAGGTCACTCGAGTCGCCAGGAAGCGCGGGGAAGCGGCGGGAGCCTTCAGAGCGACGGCACCACGCGAGGTAGCGGCCTCTTCCCGCATCCCGCCACAAGGAGGCAGGCTCGCAAATAAAATAAAAACCACCCGGGTGACACTCACCGAGAAGCTGCCATATAGCAAGGGTGTCCCTCCGAGAATTATAATTGTGGCGCGTCACTTACGATCACCGCCCGCAGGCCATTCAGCAACCCTTCCTCCCTGCCCGAAACATTCAATGAGTTGTCGGAAGTGGGGGTTGGGGGGGGGGGTATGATAATTCGATTTGAGAATCGATGTAAACAAAAATTTTGCGCGTGATTATTATCTCATTTGTCTTGCGTCTCATTAGTCCTGGGGTTTGAAAGAAAAACCAATAAGGATTATTGTAAAGCCAATATTATTTCCTGCACTATCGATTCGACAATGTTTGGTGATTGCAGTCATCGTTCGATTCAATAATATTTCTTTCGCCCAAACGTTAACATGACCACCATATCGTTTGCAAATCATTTGAATGAATCGTAAATGGCTCGATTGTCATTCGCACACTTCGATTCATGTATCGCGACCGCAACAATCTATTTTAATCAACGGAATGGACACATTTCTGCGGCTGGAATTGGCCGACGCAGCCACTGATGTGACTGACCTGAGCAGCCACTCTCCACGCACCCTGAACTCTGCTCCCAAACTTTCAATCCATTGAATTGTCCCTATTGTAGCCCGTTAACAAAGTCGACCGGCAATGCGCTCAATTTTCATTAAAAACTCACGATCTGAGCAGGTGTGTTGGGCCTGGAGAGTGCTTGGAAGGGGGCCCACCGCCAGGCTTAAAACGAGATTGTCACGGCTGCCTGCGAGGCTACGAGGTGGGCAGCAGAGGGCAGTGCAACAAAATCAATTGATGGGACTGCTCCCAGCTGCCCGCCTCTACCGACACGTGCTGGCCAGCTTGGTGAGGTATGGTCGAAATAATCCACGCGACCCTACACGGCGTGGAGAGGCCTCTAGTCCAGCAGTGGATCGATGAAGGGCTCTGCGTGCGTATGTTAATTTAAAAAGTGAACAAACGCAGAGCAAATTTTTTTCCACCAACCATCATCACCTCTTTAGTTTATAACTCGGTGAGAAGATGAGACTTGGCATACACAAAGCCTTTGATGGTGCGATAGGGGATCATAATAATCCATCGATTATTATGGATGGCATCAAAATATATAAACAAAGCAATTGTGCACTCGTAATGCAATGGTAGGATTGAGCAACGCAAAACACCCACCCGTTATGAATCGAGAGAGACACACGCAGACAAGTTGTACGATGCAGAGGCGACGCGATCCCTCACCATTACCCTCATTGCGCGATGCATTTTAATTAATTCAGGAATGCAGCGTTAAAATCGAATTGCTTTTTTTGCCGTCTAGCGGGCGGTCAATTTCCCCCCCTCCCCTCGCTCCTCCTTTAACGCGCCGCGGATGAAACGCCCTTGCAAACAACGTCCAATTTACCACAAACAACACAAGAGCACGGGTTACACGCTGGGATTTTAAGATCAGCGTTAGCAAACACCGACGGCTTTACCGCACCGCCACTCAAACCAGCCGCCCCCCCACCCACCCCCAGGGCGAACCATTCAAGATTTCAAACAGGCGGGCGACTAGCTTGCCGGGGGGCGGGGGGGGAGCCCTTGGACTATTTGCCAGGTATTGAGGTATTGAGGGGTGCCACGCCGGGGCAATTGACTCAGGGGAGCCTGGGGAAGAGTGGAGGGTTCTGGGCGTTCGGTGGGATGCGATGGGACGGGTGGGATGGCGGTTGGCGGGACGCGGGCGGTGGGGGAGCTTGGACTACCCATCGTAAAGCCATCAAATCCCCTTTTGTTTTGTGCCCCCCCCTCCCGCCCACTCCCCCCCCCCCCCTACTGTGATCAATAGCGGCCAATTTCCTGGTGTAAACCCCCGGTTCGATTGCACAAACCAGGCCACTAAACCTGTACTGCACCATTGCTCTAATTAAGGTCAAACATGGGCATGGCAGCCCGAGGCACGCTGCAGGCATGTGTAGCTAACGTGGCGGGTGCACTCAACTCCCCCACCCCAGCACGGCTCTCCCCCCCCCCACCACCAATACAGCCTACGGTGCGGATAAATTATTGGCAGCACAAGCGGTGAAAAGCAAGCCGTGTGCTGTGATCGTCGACGCGTTAAGATCTATAATCTCCAGTGGAATTTCGCGATATCCCCGCGCGTGCGTGCGCGCGTGCGTGCGCGTGGGTGCGCGTGTGGGTAGTGTAGCAGTTAGCGCGCGTGTGGGTAGTGTAGCAGTTAGCGCGCTGCGCTATGAACCTGGCGACCCGGGTTCGATTCCCGCGCACGGCCAACACCAGCGGCGAGTATCTGAAAAGGTTTTGGGCCCTCCCCTAGGTCGACTCAGCCTCAAATGAGTACCTGATGCGGTGTATAAACATCGCCACTAGGGAGACAAGGGCCGACGGGCGTGGTGCTGACCACCCACCCCCTCGTGTGTATCGTGCCGGCCTTCATAGGTGCTCGCTAACAGAACTTGCCCTAACAGTCTGCTAGATGCTATACGGGGGGATCTTTGTCTTTCTGGGTGTGTGGGTGCGTTTACGGTGGCAATGTGGACGGGTTTATTGGCAGCTCGGAAATTTTTTGGCGCAGTTTTTATTTTATTTTTCGTCCTTTTTTTACACGCTGTCATTTAACTCACTCTGTCTGTTGTTGTTGTTTTCGTTGTTGTTGTTGTTGTCGTTGTTGTATCCTTAAATATTGTAACTCAAATTTAACCCACTTCCCAATGTGGTATCGACTGCAAACTTGGTATATTTATGTGATGCTGATGACAATACTATATTCTATCATAAAAATATATATTTTGTAACATTATTTTTTATATGTTATGTTTCGGCTTGGGTCTAATTGTCCACGGTCAACTGACGTTGGCTGTAATTGGCGACGGACCCTTACGTTATGGCGAGCTTCAGGGCCACTTCCTGGAGTCGTGGAGTTCTTCCATTACTAGTACATTTCATAAAAGCGTGTTTAAAATGTTTTTTTTTAATATTACTTATTTGTTTTCATTAACCCTCCCCCTCCCCAATTTCCTTCAAGAATGCGTCCTCACCATATTTATTGGCGTGCCTTTTTATTCATTAATGTATTCGCTCACACAGCGGCCAAGTTTCTTCAATGTTAAAACACATTCGTGCGGAGGGAGCTTGGTAGGAACGTTGGGTTGCTCGGTCAATGGCCAGGGTCAACGGCGGCGTGGTGTATTCCGCAAATATGCCCGACTGTGAGGGCGGGCACAAGCCGGCGTGAGTGGGTTAAACGTTGAGTTTTATAAGGGCACCACGGGGTGACCAGCCCCTCCCCACCCAGCCCCACCCCCCACTCAGCGCCACCCTCCCCACCCAGCCCCTCTCCACCCTCCCCTCCCCACACAGCCTCTCCCCACCCTGCCCACCCAGTCCCTCCCCACCCTCACCTCTCCACCCAGTCCCACCCCTCCAATTTTTTGTTATTCACGACGGACGGACGGACACAATAATCCCCTGTGTGCTGGTATAACCAGGAGGTTCCTACCAGTATGACCGCTGCCCTCCTCTCGTGTCTGCCCACCTCGCGATATAAATGGAAAGTCCACAGCCAGTCGGTTGCAAATTGTGTGTGGTGGGGTAAACCAACTTTTTCCCGGCATGTCTGACCAGTGTCGTGAAAGAGTAGGCCAATGTACCCTCTTGCGGGGCTCTCTGGAGCTCCCACTGATTGGTGGAGCCAAGGGCACGCAATTGTTCTTGGCAACTTTTTTGTTGATATTGTTGTTGTTGCAACAAACGCGATCGAGATGCACACAGGTTATGTCACGCTAAGGAAAAAAAAACATTTAATATAATTCATATTTATATCGCGTCATTCATGTTAATTGCATCCCACAACGCTGCACATGAATTATATATATGAGGGCCAAATTCCATATCTAGCAACAACGAAACACGTAAAAAAAAACCTCAGAAAATAAAACAAATTAATGAAACAAACAAAGAAATGGCACCAAAACAAAAGCGGCACAAACATCAAAACAAGCGATCACAGCAGAGCAACGGGTCCATTCATTACCATCAACACCCCAGAGCACGATCCCAACCTCTCACACACAGGCTCAAAGGCCCGGAGAGCCAAGCGGCCGGCAACAAAGGTCACCGTGTAACCGAGAGCGATATCGACTCGGTTCGATGGTGACTCCACCCGTGTCCCGACGCCACGTGTCAAGCGAAGCGCACCACCACCGAGACCCTCACCGTGTGTTTGTGTTTTTTTTTCCTCTTATTCCTCCGGCTCGGCTAATCCCCACTTTAATCGCCATAATCCCTCGCCAATAATTCCTGCCTCTCCCTCCCGGCTTCTTCAGGTCACCCGTGATCACATCTGTGGACAGAGAGCCTTCGATGAGCGGCGAGCTGCCGAGCTGTAGTTGTATGGATATTTATGGGCGCCGCGGTGAAGAGATGTTAAAACCTCGCCTGGTATACAGGAGGTCGTGGGTTCGATCGCGACCCTGACGCCTGCTGCTGTATATTTGACGTTTGCGTGTCGTTCTCCACGTGGTCGCGTGGATCTTTCTCCGTGGCCTCGGCGGTTTCCCTCCACATTTAGAAACATGGGCTTAGAGTATTTGGCTGCTATAGAATTCCCACGTGATAAGCCACCACTTCGTTGGGCTATCATTTGTCGCCAGGTCGCTTCAGAAAGAAAGAGCTCTATAGTTCAGTGGGCCTTAACTGATAAAATACAATTGTAAATAGTTTATATATATTGAACTTCTTTCGCACCGTACTTAGCCAACCGTGCTAATCGGAGGTGCGGGGGAAAGGACAACAAACTGAACACAAAAAGCAGTTCTGAAGAAATTAGTTTCCAATTTAGATTTCAAAGTGCAATGATGCACCTGCGGTAGCGTGTCGGAGCCAAGGCCGTGTACATTGAAAGCAAACTGGCTTTCGTCCATAACATGGGATTTTCTTTCTCAAAAATAGATATTTGGTGGAACCTTTTGGCATGTCAAATGAAGCGGACGCCAATGTGGAAAATTATAATGCCGCATGCAAAGGCGGTAGTCTCGACGCGAAAGGACGAAGGTGCAGCCTCTGGGTTTGCTCGCTCATGCCCCTGCTGGTGGAAGGCCCTCCACAAGAGGTAGCTCGAGTCGAGAGAGAGGCCCTCTTAAACGTCCGTGGCCTACTCTTCCACGCTGCGCAGACACCTTGAAAGAGTTGGGATTACCCACACTTCACCCAAGCAGATGGGACCTGCCGATGGACTGTGTCAACAGAAGAAAATAAAACACAACAGGAATAATTTGTTTGCAATGCGTCATATTTTCGCTTTCAATGAAACATGTTTGCGCATCTATTACCACCAAATGCGGAACGTTTCAACTCACGAACGTATTTTCAAAGCGAGCCTTTCAAAATCAACGTGAGTTTTTAATATTTGTGCTGTTGTCATATTGAGGGTTTAGGAAAACAAAAATCTGGCTTTGGCAGGAGTAAGTGGCTCGAATGAAGGGATGGTGGCCAAATGGGCCATTCGCCGGCTAACGAGACCGCCCCTTTGTCAGACACAGCCGTGCCCAGTGGTTAGCCACCCCAGCGGCAGCAGACAGAGAGTGACAATCGCGCCCGACAGACAGATGGGTGTCGCGGGACCGTGTCTCAGTCTGCGCTCACAGTCGGCAGCCCGGGATGGCCTTGTTTACCCGAGTATCCCCACCACCACTACTACCCCCCCCCTAACCACCACGCCATAAACACATGTCCACTTCAAACAACGCCCCAGATTACAACGCTCACACTCGCACGCACGCACTCACTCCAGGCTGGCCGATCGCAGGTCACTGATAACACTCGGCCACTGGCAAATAAGGCGGTGGGGGGGTGGGGAGGCGCGTCTGCTGACTCCGTGTCTCTTGAAAAGCAATTCATCCGCCCTCGAGAAGGAATGCCAGCAACCGTTTTTGGGGAGTGCGTCGTCGTCGTCGTTGTTGTTGTTGTTGCGTTTTTAAAGCTCGCCACGTTCCGTCACGACGAGTCGACCCCGGGGGGCGGGGGGGGGGGGCTTCATTTCTCACCAAACGTTTTCTGCGCGTCGCTGGCACAGTGGAGCGGGGTGCGTTTTGCGACTTATCGGTAGCCGCGCTCCGCAGCAATGTGGCCTACACTTGACGTGGTGTGCCGGACCGGGGGAGATGTGTTTTGGAGGTCGTCAACTCGGTCAAACTCGCCTGAAGGAGATGTCTTAAAGCGGGAATGCATCTCACAGGGGGTAACGCTTTTGTTGCGGGGGGGGGGGGGGGGGGATGGCTCAACCCGAACCTCTGCTCTGAAGAAGGGGCATTGCCTAAAACGTCAGCCTACCGTATATATATTTTGAAGGAAATAACTCCACGGACGAACCTGTATTCACGTGCAATTATAGGGAAGGATAACAACCACAGGGGTGCTATATGTGCTTACGGTCACTCAGACGAGGTGGTGATCGCGATGCGTGCGCCACATGCCCGTTTTGATGTCCTCCACGTCGGACGGTCGCAACGTGAACAAGTCAGAGGCGCAGAGCCAAGCCGAGGGCTTCAAGAAAGCCTGACCAAGCAGACAGAGAGACGGTCGATGTTTCTTCAAGGTCAGAGTGCATTTTACAAGGTGGATGTGGAAGAGAGTTCAACTCCGAGGGGGTACAGCAGAGAACCGACGTGAGGCTGTAACATTTATAATATGTTTTTTTTGGGTTCGATCGCGTAAATATAAAAATGTGTCTTTAAACCCGCCACCACCGACACAGCTAATTAATAACAGGGTTTGTTGCCTAAACAAAATATGCCAATTCGTTACTAGTACAGCACACCGGTGTGTTGGAGAGTAAATCCACAACATTTACAATCTGAGTACGATGTTTCGCCAGTAATTACAACAGGCATCATCAGGCGACAGCTAGATTTGTGTAGAAATCCTCCTCTTTCGTTCCTTAAATAGAGGTATAGATGCGATGACGTCGCTTGTGAGGCCCTCACGTGCGAAGGGTGTGACAGTTCTGCATGGGGCAGCACTTGCCCCTTTCCTGCCGGAAGTGACGCGTCCAATGCCGCTGACCTCTGACCTGAAGGTCCCTAACTATCACTCTGCGCTCTCAGTCTCCGCTGACCCTGTGATTTGACTCCTGTCGCCCTCCGCTGACCCTAACACAACCCAAACAAACCCAACAACAACAAGAGCCAGACAAGATACGGGGAATTCCAAACGCGGCTGCTTCATCACAGCTCCATGGGTTACAGAATAAAATTCAGGTGCGCTTCTGCGGCCGTATGGAAGTTCTCCCTTCCGATATTAAGAAGCCACTGGAGCTACGCACTTTTAAATCATCTAGATTGAAAAACTAATCTCTAGTTTTTGGCATATTTTGTTTAGGCGACAAACCCTGTTACTAATTGGCTGTGTCGGTGGTGGCGGGTTTAAAGACGCATTTTTATATTTACGCGATCTAACCTCAAATTAGTTTTGTGTGTTTAGTTTGTTGTTCTCCCCCCGCACCTCCGATTAGCACGGTCGGCCACGTACGGTTGGGGCAAGTGCTGTCAGTGAGCGCCGATGAAAGCCGGCACGGCACACGATGGAGGGAGGGTTGTGTGGCAAGCAGTGGATTGACAAGGGGCCGAATATATTTGTGAAAGTTAGTGCGCTTTTATAAGGACAGGTAAGTTATAATCCAAGTTAATTCTAGATTTTAAGTTTTCGTGACTGCAAGGGTCCATACTCTTTGTTTTTTTCGGTAAAGTCACGTAGGTAAAAAAGAGAAAATAAATTAAATCACGACGTTTCGGAAGCAACACAAGCAACCGTCATCAGGTGTTGACTGCTCCAGCAAATCTAAAGTTAGATTAGGGAATTGAAAGCAGTGAGAGAGAGAGACAGAGGTGGTGGTGGGGGGGGGGTCAGGCGGAAAAGGGTAGTTGCCAGCAACGAAGAGAGTTCCATGCATGAACCCAGGGGTCAGCAACATGCGGCTCTTTGGCTGCCCCCTTGCGGGAAGCCGTTTTAACAAAGAAATACAAAAAAAACTTAATCTTAAATGTAAGTTAACGTAAAGATGTATTGATTAAATGTGGCAAGGAATGAGTCACTGTGGGATGTCTTGGTGTCAACAAAATGTACGACAGCCAAACTTTATTTGTTAAAGAATAATTAAGGAGGAGGGAGGGGGGGACTAAATAGACGCAGTTTATTCCATCACCTATTTTATTTATTGAAGTCAGGTTGTGTGTTTGCCATATGCCGTAGACCTGCTATGGTTGCGTATGTGTACAATTAGCTCTGCAGTGTGATGCGGCTCTCGAACTACATTAACCCCCACAGCGCCCCAGCTCGCCGCTCCAGCCAGCCCAATTCCGCGCCACTGTTGGCACTTTGCCACGTGGTGGCACTGCAAGACAGCACTCCCCGTGGCCTCCCCGTGACCTGCGCCGTTTGGCGGAAGGCCCCCAGCCGCACCCTCTCCACCCCACCCCCCCGCCCCACCAACGAGACACCTGAGCCGAGGACACCCCCTGCCTGGAGTTCCCCACCCCACCACCACCACTCTCACAGGGGTCCCTGGCGCGCGACACTTTAATAACGCGGCATTGTGATGAACTTTACGGCGCGGCCGTAACTCAGCGCAATAAACGCACGCTTCACGCGCCAAATTATGCATTTAACAGCTGACATTTATTGCGGTGGCGCTGCCTTGTTAAGGATTTTTTTTTTTGCGCGTGTCCCTTTTTTGCCACATGCGACTTTAAATAATGCAGAAGCGATACAACGCCGCGCGCACACTTAGGAATTATTTAAGGGCAGCATTTATTGTGGTGAATAATATATGAACTGAGTAGCACCTTAATTGGTCAGTGTCTATAAATGTCCCTATAAGGAATGGTGACCTTTGCACTTGGCTCCGTTTGGCTGGCTGGCACTGATGTGGCGTGTTTCCTTCCAGGAGGTGGGGGGGGGGAAGTCTCCGTGCCGTTGTACGTCACAGAGCCCCCCGCAAGGCACCCCATGAATCCGCAGTAAAATTGTCATCGCCAATTACATTTATAACGAACTGCAAATGGATTGCGAACTGTCCTCTAATTGACTCCAAAATATTCTGGCCAATTATAGAATTGAGCTTTTGGCGGTTGTGTCATGGTTGGTATTTTTTGTTGTTGTTGGGGTATCCTTTAGATTATAGGTGCAGGGGTCAAGAGGCCACTTCGCTTATACGAACCCGGCCACCTGAGTTCAATTCCCGGTCACGGCTAATATCGGTGGCGAGTGATATCTGAACCAGCCCTGCCCCCCCCCTCCACCGCTTCACTAGCGCGCACTGACCAGCATGGTGAAGTATGGTCAAACAAGATTCATCACCGACACGTCCTGAGGAGGCCTTCATCCAGCAGTGGATTGACAAAGTGCTGTAAATTATTATTGTGAGTTTCTGTCCCGTTTGTGTACAGTTTTACACTGCGTTACCCAAAATATGACACTTTGCCGTAAAAATTGCATATGCGCATGAAATGAAATTCATCGATTCCCACGCATAGATACTTTATGCACGTATCATGAGCTCAGGAGTCGTCGTGTTCAACAACCCGGTGCCCTAGTATATAAAGTAAGAGTGCAGCCCTGCAAATGCTTCCTCACCGTCACTGCCGGCCAAAGGGAGCGATAGGAACCCCCTCTCTCGAGGGCATTTTGGTCGACTCGTGTAAAACTGGCCAGATCTCTTGGTAGAGGTAGGAATTTAGACTGAACACTTTCGTGACCGAGAAGACGTTTCTATTTAAGACCCTCGGCAAGCCAGTGCGTCTCTCCCCGTGTCAGGGAACGGCTCATGGAAGGGGACATCATCGGGCCACTGCTGAACTCTCGTGAGATGTTTTTAAACCATCCACCAGAGCGCGCACTTTCCCACACATCCACATCCAGAGAGGCGTTGCTCTTGCACGGAAGTGACTTGGTTTTCAGTTTAACACGGAGCCTTTCGCGACCAATCTTCTTCCTAGCGTTGTTCCCGCTGTGGCGCAGGGTCCGCTTTTCGGCATTGTCTTCTCCATTTGGCTCGGTCCAGGGCATCTTCGGGGGATGCGTTGACCGTCTTCACGTCTTCCTTTATTCGATCCATCCATCGCTTCTTCGGACGTCCGCGTGGACGGCGGCCCTCTGGCTCAATACGCATGGCAGTCTTGGCCACTGATGACTCTTCACTTCGCATCACGTGGCCGTACCACCGAAGCCTTGCCTCAAGCATCTTGTCCGCAATGGGGGCCACACCAAGTCGCTTCCGAACGTTTTCGTTCTGCCTTTCGCGACCAATATTCTCCATAATAAAGTTGTTGTTTTAAAGTTAGATCGCGTAAATATAACGACGCATTTATAGTGACGCGATCTAACCCAAAACACCTTTATCATGGATAATTTGATGATTTTCCTCAGAGATGAAATTTTGCCGAGTCAAGTGCCAAAATCAATTTTAATGTGGATGTCATTTTTTCGGCCCAATAATTGGTGACCGGGCTGAGACCATTAATTCGATCCACTCGAGAAGCTGGTTACATCACAGCTGCCTGTAGGTACAATATGTTGAACTTTTTTCGCACCGTACATCACCAATCATGCTCATCGGAGGTGCGAGCATAGGATCTCAGCATTTCCCTGACCTCTGGGCCACACGCACACCCGTCATGTTGACATTGCACGAGCTTTGCATACCATCGCATCGTTTTTTAAATTAAATTCATCAAATAAATCATGGAAGTTGAGCATCGGTAAAATTGCTACAATGTGGATAATCAGTAACAGGCACGATTTGTAATTTTTGGGGTGGAATTTCTTTGCTGTGTTTTCATATCTTCTGTCAATGCAATCAGCGCGCATGTCACTCATTCGAATTAAGAAAACAATCCACAGCCCTTTGTCAACCCCACGCTGAGCCTTGTCATGGAAATTGTTTGACAATACTTCCCCACTGTGGTCTGCGTGGGGGTGGCGAATGCGAGGGACAAGGCCGGTTCAGAAACCATTCGATGTTAGCCTTGACCGGGAAACGAACTCGTGCCACCGCGTTCATAGTGCAGTGCACTATTCACGTTATCTATCTCTTAGTCAGCTCTCACCTGCTACAGGAAAACAATAACACTTCAACGTCTACCGCAGCGGGAAACAACGAGCACGGCGTTGCTCAGTGGCATCGCTGCTGAGCCCGTAGGCGGTGCAACTGCACTGGGGCTCATGGGCCGGAGCGGTCCAGGCACCGGGACATGAAGAGGAGCGGCATTTAAGAGGCACCACCTCATTACCTCGACAGCTGAGCACCAGCCCCTCTCCCCCCCCCGCCCCATTTGGCCTCACGCACCCGCCCCTCCACCCGCCCCCCCCCCAATGGGGTGGGTTCAAGGGGGGCTTGCTTAGCCCCCCCCCCCACTCACACTCGGCTCCACGCGGAGCGCGACCTCACCGTGAACCGCCACGGAGAAAGGCGAGCGAGCGTGCGACTGCGAGACAAGGGCAGCATCACTCACCGGGCCCCTCTCCAACCTCGTCCTCCCCATGTCTCCCCCCCCACCACCTACTCCCGCCTTCTCGTCTCGAGCGGCTGCTGCTGTTGGCGCAGTCTTGCCGTCTCACCGCCAGGCGACACGAGAAGAGGTCTCCTCGATTTCAAGCACGTGTATCACTTCCGAAGCCTCCTTACGAAACGTTTAGTCAACACGAGGGAGGGGTGATGTGAAGGTGCGGCCGTGCAATTTGCTTTCACGCGCCCCTGCTGGTCAGAAGGGCCACCACCTCTACATAACAAAAGGCTCAGTCCCATTTACACGCACCTTTACATCAGCCTCACCTTAACAACTCTTTTCAACCATTATTTTATTATGTTTTATTTTTATTATTAAATTATATCCCTTATACGTGACTTTACCGAAAGAACCAAGAATATCTTTTCAACCAGTCAACACAACAAAGGCTCATTCCTAACAGCGTGCTTCAGCCGCACCGAACCTCACAATAATAATATCCAGGGCCTACCTTGGCTCCTCCCACCCTCAACCAGTATATATATACAAGGACTGTTTTTTGGGAATTTCTCTTACCTGATACAGCTACCGTGCTGTGACGGTTCCACCTGAAGACGGAGGCTTGTGTTGCCTCCGAAACGTCGTGATTTTTATTTTATTTTTATTAATTAAAAAATTTTACCTACGTGACTTTACCGAAAACAACCTAAGAATAGAAGGGCCCCTGCCACGAGAGGTTCTGAACCTTCACTGCACAACTTGCACCCCTTTGGTTCGCCATCGTTGATAAAAAACAAACCAAGTATGATGTTAATAAATACATTGGTTTGTTGAAACAAAGTAGTTGTACCTACGTGCCCCTTGCTTAATTTGAGTTTCGATTATTGACCTTCTAACAAAAATATGGCCACGTCTCGCATCCCGCAGAAGGGCATCTCGCACCTCCAGGTGAAGCAGAACCGCTGCACTCGAGGAAGCTTTATTTTTATTATTTTATTACTTCCCTTCTACGTGACTTTACCGAAAGAACCAAGAAGAAGCTTGACACTTTTACCTGGAGGGTATTTCGCGTACCAGTACACGCTGGCCGTGGTAGAGGTAGGACTACCCATGGAAGTACCCACGCTCTACCCCACCCCCCACACAACACGTAACCTGCCACTCGACTGGCTGCACGTGGCACACACATTTATACTGCTGAGTGGACAGACGCGTGGTGAGAGTGAGGGAGAGAGGGGGCTTGGGGAGGTTTCCATCCAGCAGTGGATTGACAATGGCCGATTACGGTGTCCGTATCGTGTCGCCTTCATTTGGCCAGGTCAGTCGGAATATACGTTAAGTCTCCAATTGGCTCTTGACCTGCTTTTAAATAAAATTGTATCTACTTCTGTGAAACTGAACGACGAGTGAGTCCGCTGTTCAGTGACGGACTCGACTGCTGTGGTCTCTGTGTGTGCTGTGAAGAAGGGACAATGGCCAAAACGTCGCAATTTGGACACTTTTTGTTTTACTTTCTACGGCCACGGTGCTTGATTATTATTATTGACGCATGCGTTGAGGTTGCTTCTGTTGTTTGGGTGCTCGTGCACCGCTCGCCAACGCGTTGGTGGCAGAAGAAGCAGCAGTGTGAGCAAATACTTACTCACACGAGGGAAGGACACGGCCGAATTTATCGTCAGTGCGCTCTCACGTAATGTTTCCTTGATGTATATTTGTTTAAACTCACGTCGATGAAAAGTGGTGGCCGTGAAGATGCGGCAAAAGCGCAGCGAATCGCGCCGAAAAAAAATGCATTTGTGGCGAGCGTGTGAAATGTATTGGCATGCTTAATCTAGTATTCTCCCTGGCAATTATCTCGGGGAAATAAAGAACGGCAATCTTCCAAAAAAACCACCGCACCAAACAGTGGTCACATTATACCACTACTTAGAATATGAAGTTGTCTTTTCATAACAAAAAAAAAAGAAACCTCCCATCAATCTACATGCAGCTTTAGCTTGTTTTAAACAACTGACTACATAACGCACGCCACGAATTGGCGCCACGCTTGCCGGGAGAGAAAGGAAGGGATGTTATTGGTTCGGAAAGGGGTCACGGAATCGGCTTGGTTCACAATGTCAAGGCCTTCATCGGTTCATGTTCGTGCCACAGAGTGGGGTAATGGTTATGGAGGTGCACCAGCACAGAAACAAAGACTGCATGTGTCACATTGCATTGCTTGGGCTGAACTGCAGGGAGCCATCGGCAGACACGTCGCAGTGGTGACGTCAACTTCCCGGAAGGTATTTTATCCAAGGCAACATTTACTTCTCTCACGTTGTGTAGAACTGTCTACCCGGGTAGCAAATATCCGTGTATTTATTTGTTTTACTATGTAAGCGTTGTCCTTGTATGGGGCCGTCCATAAATGACGTCACGTGATTTTGGACGATTTTGACCCCCCCCCCCCATCGTCACACGGCGTCACAAAAAGTCAGACCCCCCCCCTCAAATATGACGTCACAAAGCTCTGCCCCCCCCCAAAATATACAATATGCTTCAAATCGCTTTAAACTATTGTCATTGTAGTTCGTGTTTAATGTGCCGCTGCACTCTGATGTTGTAAGAGAAAACATTTATTAAAAAGTCTAATTAAGTAGAACGTGTTGTCTATATTTATTTAAAGTTGCGCATTTTGATATTACGTCACATTTCTCAACCCCCCCCCCCACCTCGTCACACATCGTCACAAATGTCTGCCCCCCCCCCCCTCCTAGGTGCGTGACGTCATTTATGGACGGCCCCTATGAGCATGTTGCATCTACTGTGTTCAGGATCTTGAGCCGGTGTTGTTGAGGGTTTTTGTTAGCTGTGTATCCTCAACAGCTTATAATCACATGTGGTGTATTCTATAATACTGATAAAACATTTCACACATCCCCCACCCCCATTTAATTCGATTAAATCGTCACGATTCAGAGCAGCGATTTAAGTAAAAAAAATGATTTTTATCTTCAACTGCGGTGAATGTAGCGACCTCTCGCGGCAGCAGAGATCACGTGAACGCTTCACATATAACTTAAAATAAACTCAACATTCTTCAATAATACTGTTGCCTTCAAAAAAGTATCCATTTATAATAGGCGACGTTTCAGGCAATGACCTTTTATAATAGCACACGAATACGGGCTATTGGCTAAAACGTCGTGTTGAGCTTGTTGTTGTTATTGTTAAATGTTCCTGTGTATTAATGCAAAGGCAGCGTCACGAAATAATAATAACAATAGTCTCTTTTCGTACAAGGTGTAAGAATGGAAAATGTTACTCTTAGAGGCACCGACACATGATGCATTAATTGTGGTCATACGATTCCATCCTGGTGTTTAATATGAATACATCTTTCTTGGCAGGACATTTTAATCAGATAATTCTCACAAACTTAAAAAAATATTGTATCTATTTCACCATTTGTGATTCGATTGTCTTCATTGTCCAGCAACGATACATTTTAATATCTCCTTAGTTACCGACGAGACGAGGTTGAATCAACCGAATTGCCAGCAGCCAGATACAATATGAAATCATCACATCCACAAGGAAGCGAATCCCTCTTGTGTTCCAGTAGCATAATAACAATAGCAACAATGTACAGCCCTTTGTCAATTCGCTATTGGGTTAAAGCCTCCCCATGCCAATTATTGGGGTTGTTTGCCCATATTTGGCCATGCTGGTTAGTGGCGGTTGGTGGGGGCTCGATGGGGGGCTCGGGGTTCCCAGAACTGGTTCAGATGTCACTTGTCACTGGTGTGAGCCGTGGCTGGGAATCGAACTCAAGATTTCCCATGAAAATGCTAAATTCCTCGTGATATGCACATTCTTTTGTTAAGGCGCTCTTCTTCCACCTCCAACCCAGCTTATATATAAGCTCCAAGCTTGGCAGTGTCTCATTCTTCACCTGAAGACGGCTGCTTGCGTTGTAGCCGAAACGTCGTGAGAATTATTTTATTATGTTTTATTTTTATTATTTTATTACTTCCCTTCTACGTGACTTTACCGAAAGAACCAAGAAGACGAACTCAAGATGTTGGGTTTAGCGCGCGATGCGCTAACCACTAGGGCACTGCTCTGCGTCCACCCCCAGTCGCAACGTAATTTATCTAAAGCGATGTTTTTTTATCTTAACATAAATAAACTTAACAACAAACATCACATACATCTGACATGTATATGTTGTTTGAGTCGGAGCGCGTGATTGGTCGGCACAACGTCCAACGTTTCGCTTCACGTTTCCGGGAGCTACTTCGGCACGTGGAGTTAAATGACCCAAATGAGTTACACACAAAGACAAAGATCCCCCTTATAGCCTGCAAGAGACTGTTGGGGCAAGTGCAGTTAGCGAGCACCTATGAAGGCCGCAACGGCACACGAGGAAGAGAGTGGCCAGCACCACGTCCGACCGCCTTTGTCTTCCTAGGGATGATGTGTACACACCACACTAGATACTCATTTCAGGCTGAGTCGACCTAGGGGAGGCCCAAGAACGGTTCAAAATAATCGTCACTGGTGTTGGCCGTGAGCAGGAATTGAACTTGCGTCACCGGGTTCGTAGCGCAGCGCGCTAACCGCTACACTACCGCTCCTAAGTTTCACACACACAGAGGCCACGGTGTTGAGATGTTAACTCCCTCGACTTGTATGCAGGAGGTCGTGGATTCGATCCCGAACCCGACGTCTGTATATTTGGAGTCTGCATGTTCTCTCCGTGGTCGTGTGGATATCTCTCTAGGTCCTCCGGGTATCCCCTCCACATTTTTTAGAAACATGCTTTTGGAGTATTTGGCTATACATATCCACGTGATAAGCCACTCAGTTGAGCTATCATTTGTGACCAGGTCACGCCTGAAAAATCGCTAAATAGATCAGTGGGCCTTACTTGATAAAATAAAAATAGTTGAGTTCATATATTCTCAAACACTTTCTACCCTGCTTTCCTTGCATTGCTTCCAGTAAGAAGAAAAAAAAAACCCGTGCACAAAGAAGTGCAGAAGATAAGAAAGGGCCCCAGTGTGAAAACATCCGCGAATGTGCGAACAGCCATCCGCCAAAAAAACGTGTTTTTTTCTGAAGACTTTGTGGGCCATTCTGGGCCATCTGACGATGCCTTTGAGGTGGCAGTTAGCGTCCCTTTGATGCACCCCAACACTTGAGCAGGGGCCATAAAAATTCCATTGGCCCTTGTTGTTGCAACGGCACCAAGTCTCTGGCCACCAGCTTCGGGGTAACACCGTGAAAGTTGCAAGAAAAATAAATACGCGGCAACTGTGCGCGCGCGTGTGCGGAGAGTGCACGGACGAAACATGCGGGGAAAGAATTTGCCAACTCGCGGTTCTATATTTATATATGTTGAACTTCTTTCGCACCGTACGTAGCCAACCGCGCTAATAGGAGCCTCTTGCGATTGAGCGTTGTGAAGATGCGCGAGAGTTAATTACAATCGCAATTAAAATGCAGACAATTCAAGCGATTGCAAGTGTAACAGTAAAATAAAAAAATGCATGCCATATGAACCTTATACCATCGTCCCTCGCTCTAGCATAATGTCCGTGATGCAGTCATTTTTAGTCTGTTGATGGTCGGTGATGCGGCATTTGACTCATCTCGACGAGTTGTACTCACGATGCACCACTACGGTGCCACGTGCGAGAATCAAGGTTTCAGCGCAATCGTCCTCGCTGCGTTTCGACATCGCGGAGCAGCACCGATTTCGGATTGATTGGTACCCCGGTCGCGGAGTGGAGTACACCCCTGGACAAAAATATTGTCCCAGAAATAAAATATTTAATTGCCTCGGCCATTTTGTATTATATGGTAACCCGGGGTACGGCCATTAGGATAATTTACCGTTCCCTTTATGGATGTAACGATTCACACTTCGGCCTCCCAATTCCAGAAATGTTTTGCCCTTGAAACAGTCACATTTAGAGCTGTACAATATTAATGGTAACTACAATGTCTTTACTTAGCCAGGGAAATCTCAACGAGTCTCAAGATTCGTTTGCAGGAGGCTCCTGCATTGGGATGATTGGCCAGTTCCATTCGTGGGTGGGAAATTGTCACAGCCGTGGAAAACCCCAACGCGTACATTAGGGTAACCATCGATGCACCGTACAGATGGACTCAATAATCTATCGCTGTACTGCCCATCACGTGGTCAATCTTGCAGTCACAGGCCCACACTGTCAGGGATGCCAAGCAGTGTCCCACTAAGCAGGCTCCGGGCGATTGCAATTTGCCGTAACCGAGTGTAAACAATACAGACATCTCCGATGTGGTTTCGGGTTGTCCCGCATATTGTTCGGTATGACGTCCGACGTTTCATTACACATGCTGGGATGTTTTTCTTCTGTTCGCTGCACGTGCTGGGAGCTTCTCCAGCTCCTGAACTAGCCCCCGGCACTTCGACCAAAACGTCGGACATCATGTCAAACGGCGCGCAGGACGACCCGCAAGCCCGTCGGAGGAGGTCTACAGCACAACCGCGAAATCGTACGCGGTACATTTACAGCTGCCCCCCTCCCACCACCCAACCCCATCGTAAAATCAACGGTGGAATGCTGACGTGAGAAATCTCGTAATTCGGTGATCCTGCGAGCGCTGTGATAGCGTCTGCGGCGACGCTCTGTAAATTGCCGGGGTTATTATGTTCTGCAGACTCGGCGCCGTCGGACAACAGCTGGTCTGCGTGCGTGTCTGTGTGTGTGCGTGTGAGTGGGGAGCGGTAGTGTAGCGGTTAGCGCGCTGCGCTTTGAACCCGGCGACACGGGTTCGATTCACCGCTCACGGCCAACACCAGTGACGATTATGTGAACCGGTCCTGGGCCTCCCCTATGTCGACTCAGCCTCAAATGAGTACCTGGTGCAGTGTGTAAACATTGCCACTAGGGAGACAAAGGCGGTCGGGCGTGGTGATGGCCACCCACCCCCTCGTGTACCGTTCCGGCCTACATAGGTGCTCGCTAACAGCACTTGCGGGATCTTTGATCTTTTGTGGGGAGCGGTAAGTGTAGCGGTTCCCGGCGACCCGAGTTGGAATCTCGCTCACGGCCAACACCGGTGACCATTATGTGAACCCGTCCTGGGCATCCCCTAGGTAGCCTCAGCCTCACATGAGTACCTGGTGCGGTGTGTGAACGTCGCCACTCGGGAGACAAAGGCGGTCGGGCGGGGGGTGCTGGCCACACTCACCCCTCTCGCGTGCCGTCTCGTGCTCGCGAACAGAACTTTGACCTAATAGTCTGTTAAGGATATACGGGGGAGGGGGGGGGGGTCTTTGTCTGCGTGCGTGGGCTCGGCGGCCGCTGGGAACGGAGACGTCGGCGGGTCTCTGCCGTCGTCTGGGACTGGAGGCTGTGGGGTGGTGGCAGCGGACGGCAGCAGCCGCGGTGGTGGCGGTGCGGCGACGGGGAGCTCGCGCTCGCGCGCGCCCGCCGGTGTTGGGGAGCGCGCGCGAGTGCGGCCCGGGGTGGCTCAGAGGTCAGAGACCGATGAGTGGCAGCCGCTGAGATCCTCCCGTGATTATTCAAACCGGATCCTCAAGTTTAGTGACACGATGGCGTCAGTCTAGTCACTAGCGACTTTTTATAGAGAAATACAAGTTTTTTAAGCTATCACGTTCATTTGGTGTTTTACTTAATTTGGCACGAAAAATGTATGGCCGTTAGAATTTTTATTTTAAAAAATATATTGCCCTGTGATGAACATTTCTCTAGTTAGTTCATGGACGAGAGAAGAAATAGGCATTACCTTAGATGGCGAAACCTTAGTAGTGCCCATCAATTTACGTGGCTGATGAGAGTACATTAATTGGTAACCCCGCTCATTTCAAGTGTGGTATCGCATACTCCTTGGTTCTTTCGGTAAAGTCACGTAGCTAAAAAAATAAAAGTAAAAATAAATAAAAATAACTTTTATTTTTTACCTACGTGACTTTACCGAAAGAACTAATGGATCCTTGCAGTCACGAAAACTTCAAATCTGGGTATCGCATAATTCACTGCTGTTGGCCACATAGAGAAATTGTAACTACCGAAGCTATACCATCTCCGGTGGTACCGACACAGTGAAATATCTAGTCCGGACTCATGGACTAAAGCAGGACATGTCGGGGAAGAGCAGTGCCCTGGCACGTGGATAGAAATGTCACTGAAAGTGATCTCAGAAGTAACTCTGTGGTAATCGCTATCCACGGGCCGTCCTCTAACACACCGGGGTGGTGCGCTGGATTGTTTTGTTGTCTCATGACAGTTTGATGCCGACATCAGAATTGGGAAAATACAGTGTGCTTCAAAAAAATGTGAACACTTCCGAGAATTTGCAACAACACCACAAGAAATGTGCCTCCGGGCTCTGGAGACCACCTGGAGAGGATTCCAGGCGTGCGTTGACAACGATGGCGAACGAGTGGAAACTATTTGATTTTTTGAAGCAATTTTACGTATATTCTGACTTAAAGCTTTCGTGACTGCAGACATTCATACTCTTTGGGTCTTTCGGTAAAGTCGCGTAGATAGAAGAAAAATATTTTTTTAAACACGACGTTTCGAGCGCAACACAAGCAATCGTCTTCCTGTACAACCAAGATCTGTGCAACTTGATCTATTCAACAAGTCAGCTTTTGCGACCAACATAAAACAAAATTGTTATTGTTTTTTTGGCCAGATCACGTGTGTCTTACACCCTCCTCCATCCGGACACACCTAATGAACAAAACTTGCCAATTCACCGGCATGTGGAAATATTGTGGATGGGTCTCCAACACGCCGGTGTGTTGATGAAGCAGTATCGGCAGGTCTGTTCACGTGTGTGTGTGTGTGTGTGAAGATTGACAACGAATTGGACCTGATCGAGATGATCGACCACGACGTGTCTGTCCTGCGTTGACTGGTTCATGCCAGTGCTATTGCCAGTGCATGTGGGAGGATATCAGGGCACCCAGAGATAAAAAACCAACAAACGTTTGCAAGGATAAAATGTTCCTGTGTCACACGCAGACAGGTTGGCAAACTCCCTCGCTGTGCTGTCGTCTCCCGGTCACCTTACAGCCCCCAGCGGAGGGGAGATCTTCACATCTTGTTGGTTTGGAACCCCTTCTTGATTTACCATCCATTGCCTCGGGAGCGTTGGATCTGAACAAACAAAACAAACACGCAACAAAAATTGACAATTTTTATTTTAGAAGGTAAGGCCCCACTGAGCTATCTAGATATTTTTCAGAAGCGACGTTGCAACAAATGAAAGTTCAACGAAGGGGCTTATCACGTGGAAATTTATGGCAGCCAAATATTCTAAACGCGTGATGTTGATTCAAAATTCGGAGGAAAAAACCGAGGATCCGGAAAAAAATCCACGGGACCACGGGGAGAGCATGCAAACTCCAAATATACAGCAGGCGTCAGGGTCGGGGTCGAACCCATAACCCTCCTGTATACGAGGCGAGGTAGATAACATCTCGCCACCGCAGCGGATCACAGGTGTGCGTGTGTGTGTGTGTCACCGCATCCGGCAAACACAACGATAACCTTCCTCCACCCGACCCCCACGTTGATCCGTCACGGTATATGCATGCAACGATGCATCATTTCATTGATTCAAGCCGGCAACGGGGTTTACGTGTGAATCTACCAACCTCGTTCACCCCGCGACGTTCATCGTGGGGCTCATCTTGGGTGCGTCCCCTAGGTCTACTCGGCCTCAAATTGACATTCGTGTGTGTTGTGTCCGTAAGAGTGCTTTTCCTTGAGTATGTCCCCTAATTTTCACATTTTATACATGTGTCTTAATTTTATAGGTTTTATTTATACTGTAAAATATTGCGATGCCCGTTTTAGTGGGGGCGAGTATTTACTCAAAATTTACATTGAATAAATGAATTGAACGTGTGTGTGTTGCAGTTGTGTGTGTTGTGTGCACCTCCAATAAGCACGGTTAGCTACGTTCAATATCATATATTACAATGCTCGCCAAACACGGTTCATTTTTCCTATGTACGTGTAGTGTAATGGCGCCGGTTATTGGACAGTGGCAGCAACTGTGGTGGACAGACAGCGCACGGGGTGTTGGCAGAGAGGAGGAACTGGGGCAAGAGTCATGGAGGACTCCATCGGGAGGCCCCTGGAACCTTCTAGTGGGTTCGAGAAGGAATCGCCATCAGGGCGGAGCCAGGCGCGCTGGGAGAATAAAAGGAACCGAGAGTGGGGGGCTCAGGGCTGCCGGTTCTGGGAGTGGACTCGTCTCGTCGTCGCTGTCGTCTCGTCGCCGTCGTCGCTAAACGTCTCCGCTAGATGTTGCGCTACAAGAGAGTAGTCGTCAATCTCAGTCAGCGCCATCAGTGTTAGGCGGCGAGTGTTGTGTACAGGCTAGGCTAGTGTAATGTACAGGCTGGGCTGAGCTACTGTGGAGAGTGTGCGAACGAGACCGTGAAAGTTGTTAATCAAGAAGGTGCCTCCTAGAAACTCTGAATCGTTGACACTCCACACACGTACTCTTGAGACAATTGATGCCCGGTGAACGTTGTAACCACTAGAGGCGCCACATTCCCCACAATGTCACACGAAACAATAATAATGTACGGTATTCTTGAATCACATCTTCACCCCCAGTTCACCTCCCTTGCTCTGCATCAATGCATTCATTTCCCGTCCTTTGTCGATCCACTGCTGGATGAAGGCTTTGCTGAGTTTGGAAAAGGACGTTATTAATCAGTTTAACACGTAGGCTTTCGCGACCAATATCATCCATAATAGAGGTTTACTGGGTTAGATCGCATAAAATATATAAATGTGTCATAAAAAAACCCGCCACCACCCGACACAGCCAACTAGTAAGGGTTGTCACGTAAACAGAACGTGCCAATTCGTCACTAGTACAGCACTAGTGTGTAGTGTATAGTAGTGTATAGTGTACTAGTGTAGTGTATAGTGTAGTGTATAGTGTAGTGTATAGTGTAGTATACTAGTACAGCACACCGGTGCGTTGGAGAGCCAAGCCACAACATTTACAAACTGAGTACAACGTTTCGCCAGTACTTACAACGAGCTTCAGCATTATTAGTACTATTGCATTTGAAAATGCTTCCACAGCATATTCCATAAGAGCCAGGGAGTACCTGCATTTAGATGCTGGGCCATGTAGTTATCATTAGAATTGTTTTTATAGACAAACGACACAATTTGGATTTCAATAACGCTGTACGAACATGAGCACATGAGATAGTTTTTTTTTCTTTTTGCACAAGAACAAATGCCCGCTGGAGATTTTTGGGCGCCAAACAAAAACAAAACGACCGCACGCGAATATCCACGAGGCCCCATGTACTCGACGCTTTCTGGTTGATGTGTGTTGGGGGGGGGGGCAGATAACCAGGAGAATGGGGGGGGGGGGGGGGTGGCGAGAAACTATTGTCCAATTTACATGGGAAAATCGAGCCCGGACATGAAATAGTTAATATGTTGTACTGGGCAGGGATGGAAGAAAACAATGATGCAGTAACAGTGAGAGGAGAGAGAAATAATGATAAGTATTCAAATGTATAATGCGAATTCCATTCTAGGATCCCAATGCACAATGCATGAAAATCGTGAAACAAAAACAGAATCAGGGCAACCGACCAAAATATAGAGGGAAGGCCACTTTAAAAAGATGAGATGGGTTTTCAAAGCAGACTTAAATATACATTTAAATATATCTACCAGAGATGGATATATCCAGAGTTGACAAGTAGAGGCTTATTAAGCCTGGGTTCCATCACGATACTTACATAATTGAGAATTACGGTCAATATTGGCCGTGTCTCCTTATCGAGTGGAATTAACAAGGCATTGCAATGGTTCCAATGCAATTCCATGGAAACAAACATATTTAGGTCAGAAGGTGGGGCAGGCAGGGGGGGGGGAGACGAGTGAAGCTCATGATGTGGCTTAGGACCAAATGCAATTTTTGTCTTGAACCTGACGCCAAAATTTGCACGAATCCTCATACTCCACACGGCACCGCCACCACCGCTTTTGGTACCAATTTTATTCGCCCCCAGAGGGACGAGGACGGGCTGAGCCGACACTCAAAATGACATTATAACTGGCGACCTTCCTTGCCGAAATACTTTCCAGAACAATTTTCTTCCCAGATGTTTTTCTCTCTCTCTCTACATATATAAAGGGAAAATAATTATCTTGTGAGCCCAGCATATATCGCCGCGCGCGAGCGGCAATCCGAACGAAAATCATGATCCACGGCTACGAGGGCCCAATCGTTGGCAGGCAGCCCGTTCGCCCCCCCCCGCCCGCCCGCATTCCCCCCCAACCACCCACCCTGCCCCCCACCTCCCACCGCTAAGCCCCCCACCCCCTACCCACACCTCGTCTTTTCCTGCATGCCGGGCAGGCAGCAGACCCTTAACACACTACCAACCGCTGACAAGCGGGATGCTTAACTTTCAGAGACAGTGCGCACGTGGCGCGGGCAGGCGATTTATACCGATGAGTAATTGAGCGACAGGCCAGGTCGCTACTGTATCTCCCATTACGCGTGAGCGATGGGCCCAGTTCGAGCTCATTTACCCGCCAGGGCCCCCTCTTTCATTACCCCGCTGCCGCCACCGCCACAACGGCGCGACGGTGCAGCAGGCGGTCGACAGAACGCTCGCCTTGCTCGACCCCCCCCTCCCCCCCGACTCGCTCGCTCGCTTGTCCACCGCCCCCACCTCCCTCTCCCCCACCCCATTTCCCCCGACCGTGGCCGTGGGGATACCTGCTGCCCCCCTCTACCCCTCCACCCACCCACCCCCTCCTCCCCCCTCCGCCTCCTCTGCCATGCCCTTCAAATCGTGCACGCGCCACGGCTCACAGCCAGGGCCTGAACGCCATGAACATGACCCCGAACCTGGGGTCAATTGATATTGCGGTTGCGTGGTCCGTAATGAATTGTAATTGCGGTGAGATTTGGATATTGACATTTTAGATTACGACTTCACAGCTCTCATCGGCGGTCATGTTCAGTCCACTGCTGGATGGAGGCCTCTCCCAAGCCACCACAGTCTCAAACCGATGACGTAACCTCAAGCCGTCA
This sequence comes from Lethenteron reissneri, assembly GCF_015708825.2. Classification (NCBI taxonomy): domain Eukaryota; kingdom Metazoa; phylum Chordata; class Hyperoartia; order Petromyzontiformes; family Petromyzontidae; genus Lethenteron; species Lethenteron reissneri. The sequence goes on along the minus strand of NC_083798.1, from coordinate 14,433,908 downwards.
CCGTCTAAGCTACCAATGTGGCTGCGATTGTAATTATTGTGAATATAATTCGTTATTGGCACCATCACTTTTTAGCTTTACCCTAATTTACAAAAGTTGGTATCTGGGTGTTTCGAAGGGTATTGAATCCAAATAAGCATACGATTTTAAAATCTGAAATTGTTCAATTAGGTTTCCAAAGATCTCCAAAACAAATGGCCAAAAAGCTGAACTTTTACCAAAATATAGGCAAGTATATGCTTATACCTACAAACATCCAATGATAAAAAAATATAATGCAAGCCCCCAAAGTTAGAAGACAAAAAATTTCACCATTTTTTTGCGCTGGCCTGCAGCCGTTGACACAATGGTGGCAATTTTGCCCCATCCTCTGTACCCACTCAGCAGCTATGCGATCTGCAGACCACGTGTGGTGAGGCAGAATGTGGGCACTCCCACCATGTTGTGGAAGAGGAGCCCTTCCGTCAATCGCAGGGCTGGGCAACTGCTGCCACCAAGGGACACGAGTGCGTGTGTATGCATCGGTGTGTGTGTTTAAAAAAAATGTTATTTAAAGAGCAGTATCGCCAGGCTCGATGCTAAAGAAAAAAGGAACAAAACATTCGGAACACACACGAGAGAGAGAGAAAAAGTGGAATCCTCAATGAAAATGGCAACGCAGCCGGCAGACGCTTTTGCATAGCAGTGAAATAAAACATGAAGAGGAGTTGGGTGCAGTACGAGAAGCACAAAGGGCCGCGAGGAAGCCTCGCTCGGACATCTGACGGGCGGGTGAAAACGGATGGGAAATTGAGAGTAGCGTAACAGCACCGAGGCCCCATCTGCTGCGTCTGACCGACACTCCAGCGCATGCCGCCCACCGTACACCCCCCCAGCCTCCCTCCTCGCCTCCCTCCCTCCCTCTCTATTCGCGAGGCGGCACCGAGACGAGGAAATGAGGATGGGATGGGGGAGACAACAGCGTCAAGCCCGTGCCGAAAAACAAACAAATAAACAAACAGACACAAATAAAACAACACAGCATGGACGTTAACAACACAGATTATTCCCTGATGCAAGCCAGGCCGCAGCTGGGCTACAGCGTGTCGCGGTTGCGAGATGTTAACTACCTCGCCTGGTGTGCAGGAGGTCGTGGATTCAATCCCAACCTATCACGCCTGTATATTTGGAGTTTTCGTGTCTCTCTCCCCATTGTCGCGTGGATTTTTTCACCTGTTCCTCCGGGTTTTCTCCTCCACATTTAGAACCAACGTACGGTTAGAGTAATTGGATGCTATACATACTCACGTGATAAGCCACTTCGTTGAACTATCATTTGTGGCCAGTTCGGTTCTGAAACAGAGCTATATAGCGCAATTTAGTTTCGGTGTCCTTGCTTTGATGATGGTGGCCGCTCCACCATTCCCACGTCTGGGCCACTCAAACCGTTACCATCAAATATCGATTTAAAGCTTTCGTGACTGCAAGTGCACCGCTACCCAAGCATAGGTGAACACTGCCGACCCGATCCCGTGTGGAACATTTTTGTTGCAGACATCGTCTTTGTCATGAATTGCATTTTAATTGGACAACGGGAATCATCACGCGACGAGGCGTCCGTTCGGAAACTCACAGAGAGCGATGCATCAACCCATGCGTTAGAAAAGGTCTGCAGAAGGAGATATCATAGAACTACTGCTGGAGTCACCCTTCGAGTGTTCATCGCATGGAAGTCAAAGTTATTTAATGAATTTCGATTTAAAGCTTTCGTGACTGCAGGGATTCATCTTCTTGGTTCTTTCGGTAAAGTCACGTAGAAGGGAAATAATAAAATAATAAAAATAAAACATTATAAAATAATTCTCACGACGTTTCGGCCACAACGCAAGCAGCCGTCCTCAGGTGAAGAACAGGTCTCTCAAAGCTGAAATGTAGCCGAATTAACAGGAATACCATATGCTATACGATGACATGCTCGTACAATCATTGGTATTTGAGCCGACATCATCGACTCGCTGGGCTTGAGAACCCAAATGAATCAACATCGTCGAGGAGGTTGTAAGTCCGGATTCGAACCGTGGCGGTCAGCAGTGATGGCTCAGCGTCCGTGACCCCGGATTGAACCCGACCATCTCCTGCAGGTCTCATTTTGACTTTGTGGCAACGTCAAGAGTCCCCCCTGGGATGGAGGCTCTCACTCCATGCACACAACCCCGTTACACGCAGCACGGTCACTGTGGAAGACTCGCCGGGTTTTGAGCGCTACGTTTTTTTTTTACACTTTCCGACCAAGGTTAAACGCGTTAATGAATTAGCACTGCATGTCCGTCCGTCTGTAACGTGGGGTCGCTATAACTCACGCAACGGTGATCTAACACGGACAAAACTTTAGCACAATGATGTGTCACTATTAGGGAATTGCTCTGTTGAAAATCTGTCAAATTAATGAAAGTATTGCCCAAAAATGGTAATCCAAACCGGAGCAAAAGGTACTATTTTTCCAAATGTATTTTGCCCTGACAGCTGCCTTCCAGCTTCCATACCACTCATTACATAATTCACAATAATTTCTGAAAACCCGAGCATGTTGGAAAAGCATTACAGAACCCGTTCAATCGCACGACTTTTCCTAACTTTCGTGTTTTTGTTTGTTTAAGCGGTGACATGGGCCGAGCAGTCACCCTTTTTCTGCTCGCTTACAGGGGCTTGTGGTTCAATTCCACACGGCCGCCCTGGTAAACACGGCGGGTGTATACGAACCATGAAACGTACGCGCCGTCAGTTCGCAGCGCACATTACATATCCCACGGTGTAAGCCAGGTGCGCCGACGTGGAGGTCCAAACTTGCTTAAAACTACAAATGTACTCGCAGATGACTCAATAGAGAAGACAGACAGCAGTCGCTGCCCCCAAACTGCGAAACTTTGTGTTTGTTTGTATTTATGAAAGCCTCACTGAGTCTCAAGATACATTTTCAGGTGGGTCCTGCCGCTGTCTAATCGCAATCGTGTAGTTTGCAGGTACATTCTTTTCAGCATTTGGATATTTGGCCAATACCAGTTCAATTGAATGTTTTTATATTTTATACTTGTCAGAATCAGAACAAGGGGGAGAAACATGCACATTCCAACACAGTAAGGCGCCCGTGTCAGGAATCTAACCAGGGACGCATCTAGCTTGCGAGGCATACGCGTTACCACCGTGCCACCCCACCCTGGGTGAGGCTTTCCTGGGTAAATCAAAATCCTCATCATCATCATCATCGTCGTCGTCATCACGATCAAGGGGCAGATATCCCGTAGGTGCTCACTGCACATTACGCCATTTGTTTTCACTTTCCTCTGTCTTGTGCCAATATGTTCAAGTCGTGCCCACATCTTCCTGGCACCAACCTCGTATGTCGTCGTCAAAGCCATTCTCTGTTTGGTCTTCCTCTATTTCCAGTTCCGTTCCATGTTTCCGAACAACACCGCTTTCAATCGTCCTATTGTTGGCCACCGTCTCGTTGGGTCGATTCCGCGCGACATTTTTCCCACCTCTACGTTGGTCACCTTCTTTTGGTCCGGCTTAGAAGAAGTAACAAACAAAAAACCACGAAGCTGGCAAAACTTTGCGGGACACCAGTGCGCCCTTTCAGCTCAGCCATCGAGCACCCCTGCCGCTCGAATCGCCACGCCGTCAAAGGCGCCGCTCCTTTTGGGCCAAATAGCGCATTAAGGAACCATCGCTTTGACTTAATAGCCGAGTGATATTAGATATATTGTAAAACTCGCATCCCATTACATAAAAAAAAACCTCAATTTTACGCGGCGGCAAGTCTGCGGGGAAATCAGGAGGAAATGAAGTTCCCACCGGGGAATTGGCTGAACTTTTGAACCTGGGCATGGCGGGCGGCTTTGATCAATCTTGTTCAGTCTGACCGATACACGTTAATGGGACACTTATGGTAAAGTATGGTTTAATGGGCACGTGTAGTTAATGCGCTTGGGTATGATCACGTCGCGATGTTGGCCACCAGTCCTTGCATATTTCATTCCACATATTTGTTATTGACTCTGCTTGATTTATTTCAGAATGTGTCAATAACTGCTGGCAAATGCATCTGCGTGTGTGTGTGTGTGCTGCCGGGCGTGGAACCTTCCACACCACAATGCCGTGTGCAGTTCCGACCTTAATAGATGCTCGCTAACAACACTTTACCCATATGTGCATCTGAACATTTGCATTTTATTAGCGTGTATGTAATTCTATATTTCACTATTCAGGTTAATCGTACAAGGAACGGTTAAATATTTTTATAGGAGGATATTAATACGGTAATTTAAAGAAAGTAAAACTAATGTTTCCGTGAGTATATCTACGTGGCAAATTTAAATATATTTTTTCCAGGACGGCTCGGTTATTCAAGCTCACACATATTCCTAATTGGGCATGAGTTCAAGTTTTTTTTTAACACACTTGTTAATTTAAGGACACATTTCTTTTGTAGTTTGCCATGTTTTGGGAATTCTTGAATTGAATATTGCAATGAGTCATTGTTTTAGGTGCCATATAACGCTGATCCAGAGGGAATGGTGGTGCAATAGTTATTTGCGCTGCGCTGTTAATCCAGCGACCTGAGCTCAATTCCTGACCCCGGTAGCCACCGGCACTACCGAGTGATATCAGAACTGCTCCCGTGTCCCCATGTCACCAAGCTGCACTGTCCAGCATGGTGAAGTATGATTGCCAACGTGGTGGAGGGGAAGCCTTCATCCAGCAGTAGACTAACACAGGGTTTATACATTATTTTGCCAATCATGGCTAAAAATGCCAAACGGCCAGCAACAACAGCACTCAAGAGAAAGTCAAAGTGATGTTCTGCTGATCAAATAAGCATTGATGCATCAGCGTTCTTTACATCCAATAACCATGGTGGAAATTCAACAGTTCAAGTAACGTTGTAAGAGATAAGAGCGCTTTGAGACGACGGGTATTCCCATCTCAGCGATTTCTCATTTCCATCAGAATTCCCATAAGAACGTTGCTTTATCTCCATTGCTAACAGTTACAATTGGAGGGGGAGGGGGGGCATTAGTAGGTGGTCCAAAACCCTTACGACACCACTACCAACCACCAACCACCACCACTCACAACCACCACCACCCACCACCAACCACCACCAACCACTACCGTCACCGCCTGCCAAGAAGGACGGCGCCCTGGCAGCCGTCACGCGGCCCGCGGCCTCAACCCCAGCGTGGCACGGCGGGGGGAGGTGGCAACATCTGCCACGTGCACGCGGGCACCCTCAACCGGGGCCCATCCATCAGCCGCGGCGGGGAAGTGCCCCACTGAGCAGCGAGAGAGCGAGAGAGAGAGGAGGAGAGGTGCTATTGTTCGCGGGGCGCGCGCCGCATAAATATGGCGAGATGTTAACTACCTCGCCCGATATACAGGAGGTCGTGGGTTCGATCCCGACCCTGACGCCTGCTGTATATTTGGCGTGTCTCTTTCCCCGTGGTCGCGTGGCTTTCTCTCCGCGTCATCCGGGGTTTCCCTCCGTATTTAGGATCAACATCACGCGTTCAGAGTGTTTGGCTGCTCTACACATCCACGTTGAGCTTTCGTTTGTGGCAAAGGTAACTTGAGAAAAAGAGCTACGTAGCTCAGCGAGCCTTACCTGGTAAAAAAAAAATTGGTATGTTTCTTTTTTAGTTCATGATTCCGTGGTATTGTCGCAACGATGATGTCGGCCGTTAACGAAGACTCGGTGTTCGCGATGCTTGAATGAAGTGGGCGCTGGAGCGCCGTCGGTTTCATCACGAATCGTCATCGGAGTCATCGTCGCGAGTCGTTAAGCCCAAAAGCTGCCGTTGGATAAGCACATGGGTTTGACACCAGCTGATCGCTGCGTTCATTGGGGTTTGTCGTTGGTGACGAGGTCATTTGGCCACATTGGTTAGTGCACCGGCAACTATTGGAACCTGCGTTCGATTCCCAGACACGGCTGACGTCAGTTGCAAAGTAACGTGTCGAAGTGCGGTCAACAAATAACTCCCAGGACAACCAAGACCCGGTGGTGGGAGGAGGAGGAAAAAAGGGGGGGGGGAGAGGCGTTCATCCAGCAGTGGATCGACAAAACGCTATAAACACTCGTGGTGATATAACAAAGACGGTCTCGGAAATCACAAGAAGGCGGATCGTGGGGAGAAGGTCGCCAGGACTGGGGTTGAGAGGCGCTTCTCCCGGGGGTTGAGTGGGATCCGGCAGGTTAAGGAGGAAGAGGAGGAGGGAGGGGGGTCGACTCCGAGCTCAGTCCACGAGGCGGCATCATCTCAGCTCGCACGGGGCAACAAGCCGCGGACGCCAATTGCCCACAGAGTGCAGTGGCAGAGCTCCGGCGTGGTTTGAATGGGACGCGTTTTACTTACAACGGAGGGCTGCAACATTGCATTGTTGGTCGTGGTATGTATGTATCGTTTATGGAGGATGTAATTCATTTGGACGTAGAATTGGCTTCTACTCTTTCCGGCAAATAATACAGGAGGTGCTAAGATGTTCAAACACCGCGCCTCCGATTCGCACGGTTGTCTACGTACGGTGCGAAAGAAGTTCGACTTACATACACATCTACACACATTGCAAGGCAGCGAGTCTGCATTAACCACACATCATGCTTGTGGTAAAACATTCAAATAAACATGCTCTTATAATATTCGCATTGTCTTTGAAACTGATTGGCCTACACCAGAGACGGCCTCCTTCATGGCCTCGTCTCACCGGTGTTAGACCAGAGGCGAACAACACATAGTCGAACAGCACGCAGGCAATGCAAATATCAAAGGCAATCCGTTTCAAATCGTGTATTTTTTAGCATTTTTCTCTCTCTCTCTCTCATAATTTCTGATATCGGCAAAAATGGTCCCGTGGATATTTGAACCCACGAGCCACTTCAGTAATGTCGATGTGGCTGATATCAGGCACATTTATAATCCGCCACGAGAAGTGCCTTCGGATCAACGATGCTCTCCGAGATACGAGCGCGAGTAATGATATAGCGATACACGTCAGTATGATTGCTGTTGTTATTTTTTTCCGGGGCCTGCCCTGGACACAGAGACACAAAACGTCCCACAGCGTCCGTCAAAATGTTCCGCTGCGACTCTTGCCCTTGCCGACCTTAGCGACACACACAAATACGGCACCCCCCTCCCACACAACAACAACAACACACTCACATACACACACACGTGGGGGGGGGTACACGTGTGTGTGTGTGTGAGTGTGGGGAGCGGTAGTGTAGCGGTTAGCGCGCTGCGGTATGAACCTGGCGACACGGGTTCGATTCCCGCTCACGGCAAACATCAGTGACGATTATCTGAACCGGTCCTGGGCCCCCCCCCTAGGTCGTCTCAGCCTCAAATGGGTACCTGGTGCGATGTGTAAACATCGTCACTAGGGAGACAAAGGCGGCCGGGCGTGGTGTTTGCCACTCACCCCCTCGCGGGCCGTGCCGGTATTTATAGGTGTTCGCTAGCAGCACTTGCCCCAAAAGTATGTTGAGGCTATGCGGGGGACCTCTGTCTTTGTGCGTGCTCCGCGTGATGTAAACGCAACGATTTCCCATTCCATTACCAGGCGCGAGCAGGATTATTGGATCGCACGCGCCGTCCAGCACGAAAAGCCCCCTACGCCCCCCCACCAGCCACATATAATGTTTGCCACCAGCATTTGTTTAAGCAGGTCTGCTTCATAGGCCGAAGTCTGCTGATGAGGCTCGCAAAGTCGAAGCCACGCGCAGAGTTCGCCTGTCTGAATAAACGCTGCTTTAAAATGACGGTGGGTCGGTCTGAAAGGCGCATAGGTCGATGAACTAAGATGCATGTGGTTTGTTGTTGTTGTTGCAAGCGGAGAGACATCACTCTTGCCTGCTTAACTGCTGTAATCTATGTCCCAGAGTCATGTACGATGGCGAATACCGAGTTACCCCATTGTCATGAGCGCATTGCGTGGCTCACGTGGTTTCATTGCACGGATCACGTGGTCTCGTTGCGTGGATCACGTGGTTTCATTGCGTGGATCACGTGGTTTCATCGCAGGACCATGAGAGACGGTGGATAGAGCATGGCTGATAATAATGATGATGATGCCATTTTTCTTTTGCGCAATAAACATTGTATTACGTTACATCTGACACGGTGAAAGTAGTCGTAGCTCTTTCTAGTATTCGTATTGTTATTATTTTCCTTCTTCTTATGCAATGCAAGTGTGCATGTGCTGTAGTGGTGCGGTGATGAGCATCACAATCTATGAACCCCGACGAATCTAATTTATTAATCCGTTTACGGCTGAAACAAATCAGTGGGGAGTGATTCGACGAACCGGTTTAGTTTCTGCCGCCCCTCGTTCACGACTCGCAGGGAAGACGCTCTCGCCCCCAGTGCGCCACAAAGACGCAACCGTGAGTTTGTTATTTCGCAGCGCTGAAGTCGCGGTATGTATGGAGTGGGTACGTACGTGGAACTTCTTTCGCACCGTACGTAGCCAACTGTGCTAATCGGCACGAGGTGCTCATGTGAGACTGAGTCGACGTATAGGGGAAACCCAGGACCGGTTCGGAAAATTGTCACTGACATTGGCTGTGAGCGGGAATCGAACTCTGGTCGCTGGGTTCGTAGTCCAGCGCAATAACCACGACACTGCCGCTCCCCCCACACACACACACGCTGCATACACATGCAGGCTCGTGCACGGGCATTCGTTCCTAAGTGGCAGTAACGTCAGGACAATGCGTGCACGGCGACTGGTTCCATCGACCGCCCCCCCCCGCGCCCCCCAATAACAATTATGGCCATCGCGTTGAGAAGCAACATTTCAACGAGATGTTTAACTCATCGTTCCGCTCTCTCTCTCTCCGTCTCTGCCGCGCTCTTCAGCGTCGGGTCGCTCGGAATGGATCCAACTTTCGTCTCCGACGGAGGCGGCGTCGTTCCCGCGGCGCGTGGTCCAACACGAGCGAGCCAGGGAGGGAGGCGGCTTCCGAGGCTCGCCCGTTATCGGAACGCGCGCGAGGCCTTCCCTGTCGACCACAACAACTGGCGCGGCAACGTCGGACGGCCGGATGGCCGGGGGTGGGGGGCGAACTGCTTGGGGGGATAAGAAGTCAGATTTTATTGCGAGCGGCGTTGTACACAGCGATTTCAAGTTTATGTTTTGGTTTGACCAGGTGACGTTTGTGTGCCCATGGTTATCCAAACTATGGACCGCAGAAGTTAACTCACTGTGGTCTGCGCTCCTTTATTGGACGGGGAGGAGGGGGAGGAGGGGGATGAGGAGCAATAGGCAAAAATAGACGAACCTTCTCCTCTAAGCCCTTTCGTCGTGGGCTAGCAGACCTCGACGTTGGCATTTAGTGCCGGAAAATATCGCTGCCACGTGCGCGAATATAACCGGGTGAGAACTCAAGAGACCATATACGTAAAGTTATAGAACAAAAGTGACCGGGGGGTATTTGTCTCCCAGTATGGGGGGGGGGGGGGGGGGGCGATGACTGCTGCGTATAATCCCACACGAGCGATTTGCGGTGAACTTTTTTTCTGACTGTGGCAAATGCGGACCATGACGACGGCAATACAGTGGCACCACGACTCTTGCGAATGACGCTGGGAGGGGGGGGGGGTTAACGTCTGCCCAGAGTTGGTTGGCACGTGAGCTGGAGGTGATATTTCTCGAGCTGGCCATGCCACACGCGCGTTTGTGCACTGAAGCTCGCGAGCACGGAGCGCTCACACGCCGTTTCTCCTCGACAGCGGTCCTTTGGAAGAAATCAAACTCCGTGATGCGATTGAAACCATAAACGATCTCGTCTTACTGCCTATGAATAATCCATTGTGAACCGCGCCCCTTCTCGTCGTTTCTCGGAAGCTAAATCGGATTTGGAGAAAGGTCGGATGACAGTCGAAGAATGTGAGACTTCCAGCGATCATTCGAGGTGTTGTAGACTTGTTGCTGTCCGGAGTTGCCAGAAGATGCCGGCACAGCAAATTGGTTCGTGCATCTATTTGTGCGAAGCTCAGAGTGCTTTCTTCGTCGTACGCATGGTGCGTGGCTCTCGGTGCTCCGGTTTCCTCCGCAGAGTCAAACATTCATCCACGGGACCGGACAAAAGTCCCGATGCGCCAGGACTATCGTAGAAGAGACGAGTCCTGAGCCTCGATGAAACCTTTGCGAGCAAAAGTCTACAACGCCTGGATAATCCCTGGAAGTCTCCCATTGCTAATGGACGTCTGTAAACAAAAATGTAGCTTTATCGCTCATCAGATTCCTCCAGTGTAAATAAATGTTCCGATTCAAAATAAATTCCAATAATTGCAATGACCGTAAGGATTTTCCCGTGTAATGTTATGCGGTCAGGCCGCCTCGGTTCGTCTCTGTGAGCCACAGGAATTTCGCCTTGAACCCTGAGAATCCGCAGAGAGAAAGAGAGAGAGAGAGAAAAAATGACCGAACCACAATCTTGGCTTGAATTTCGGCCGGGCAGCACAAAATGGAGAGCGCAAACTCATTACGCCGCCAGATACGGGGCGGCCCCGGACACACGCAATTACTCGCTGCTTCCCGTGCAGGGACAATCAACCACTTTATGAGGCATGGAAGACGGCAAATTGTTTTGTTATTTTGCAGATACTCTCTCTCTCTCTCTTGCCAACTTCATTACTGCGCGGGACTGCTCGGCCGCTTTACGGGCTAACAATCCGAAGCCCCAACTGCTGATGCGTGGATTCTGTAATTCCCCCTCCCATCCCATCCTCCGCCCCCGGCTCGAGCGACAACAAGTGGCGTGAACAGGGCCAGACGATCCGAGTGATTCACGCAGACACGTGCCCCACGTGGCGCTTGACTTGTGCGTGCGGTTATAAAGTTTAGATGTGAAATGGATATTCGCTACGGTTTATAACCCTAACGACGCTTTGACTCGAAGGCGTTTTTTTTTTGTTTTGCTTTTGTGGAGACCGCGATAATAGACGGGCCGGTGGTGGTGGTGGTAATGATGGACACAAGCGGTTAATTAAACAATTAAGTTATTTTATTTTGCCAGGTAAGGCCCACTGAGATATATAGTTATTTTCAGAAGCAACCTGCCCACAAATGATAGCCCAATGAAGTGGCTTATCACGTGGACATTTATAGCAGCCAAATGCTCCAATCGCATTTTTCTAAATGTGGAGGGAAAAACCGGAGGACCCGGATAAAAATTATCTGGGAGAGAGAGAGAACACGAAAACTTCAAATATACAGGCGTCGGGGTCGGGATCGAACCTACGCGCTCCTGTGTACCAACAACGTCGTCATCATCTTTACACACGACGCGCACTTCCTAACAGAGATCTCCAGCTGCGCAACAGAAACACATTTGTTTGAAAGACGCAGTGACCACAATGGTGAAGTATGGTCAAACAATACCCGCGACCAACACCGCGTGGAGTCGCCTTCATCCAGCAGCTGACTGGCAATGGATGTAAATTATAATTTGTAGATATTGATTGTGCAATAGACAATACAAGCTATACACAAGAAAAATGCATTGAGACTGTTATATATCGTACGATGCGTATGAGAATCAGCCTACCCCGTGTGGTAATGGGACTTTTGGTTTAGAATAGGAAGAGCAAGGACATAAATTCGAGAGGATACACCATGCATGCGGGATTCTCTCTCCACACTCTCCCTCTCTCCCCACACACACCCTCTCCCTCCACACACACCCTCTCCCTCTCCCCACACTCACCCTCCACACACACCCTCTCTCTCCACACACACCCTCTCCTCCACACACACCCTCTCCCTCCACACACACCCTCTCCCTCCACACACCACTCTCTCCCTCCACACCACACCCTCTCCCTCCACACACCACACCCTCTCCTCTCCACCACCACCCTCTCCCCACAACACCCTCCTCCCTCCACACACACCCTCTCCCCACACACACCCTCTCCCTCCACCTCACACCCTCTACCTCCACATCACACCCTCCTCCATCACACACCCTACCACCCTCTCTACCTCCACACACACACTCTCCCTCCAACAGCACACCCCTCCTCACTCACACACCCTCTCCCTTCCACACCCACCCTCTCCTCCACTCTACACCTCTCCCTCACACACTCTCCCTCCCACACACACCCTCTCCCCCACACACACCCTCCCCTCAACCCTCTCCTCCACATCACCCCTCCCCCACACACACACTCTCCTCCCTCCACACACACCCTCTCCCTCCACACTCACCCTCCACACACACCCTGTCCCTCCACACACACCCTCTCCCTCCACACTCACCCTCCACACACACCCTCTCCCTCCACACACACCCTCCACACACACCCTCTCCCTCCACACACACCCTCTCCCTCCACTCTCCCTCCACACACACCCTCTCCCTCCACACACACCCTCTCCCTCCACACTCACCCTCCACACACCCTCTCCCTCCACACACACCCTCTCCCTCCACACTCACCCTCCACACACACCCTCTCCCTCCACACACACTCTCCACACACACCCTCTCCCTCCACACAGCCTCTCTCTCTACACGCACCCTTTCCCTCCACCCTCTTCCTCCACCCTCTCCTTCCACACTCTCCCTCCACACACACCCTCTCCCTACTCCCTCTCCCTCCACCCTCTCCCTCCACCCTCTCCCTCCACACGCACCCTCTCTCCCTCTCTGTGCACTGCGAGGCGAGACCAGGGTCACGCCCAGTTCAGCTGCTGCAAAAATCGGCAAAAAAAACCCACGACCTGGCTGGGAGCAAATCCACTTTAAAGCACCATCCCTCGCTCTCCCTCCCTCCCTCCCGATCTCCCCCTTTCCTGCCCCTGCTTCCCCCCTCTCCTAGCTCCCTGCTCCCCAGCCCATCCCACCCTGCTCCACCCACCCACCCGCCCGCTCGTCATCTCGCCCGCCCAGCCGCCTTCCTCCCTCCTCGCGACCTCTGACCCTCACCCTCCCCAACCCGCGCTGCTGCTCCGTGTGCTGGGCCCGGGCTTGCCCCGCGCCTGACCCCTCCCTGGGACTCGCATAACCCCAGTCAGAGGTCAGAGGGCAAAGCTGTGAGCAGGCTGCCCGTAGCAAAGGAGGCGGCGGGGGCTAGCGGTGGCCGCGGCTGCTGCGGAGGCTTGCAGATCGCGAGTTATGGCTCCTACCCAGGGTGCATTGTGGGCTGCTGAGATTTAGTTGAGACAGGTCGGGCCGTTGCCCCGTTGCTTAAGAAGAAGAAGGGATAATAAAACAAATCCCCTTGTTTTTTTTGTTTGTTGTCAAAGCGATGGAATTCTCGCCTGGTGCATTCTTGCTGGAGACAATGGCGAACTCCGTTGTCTTCTTTTGTTGTTGTTGGCCGTCTTGTCTGCGGTTTTCATCGACTGCTAAAAAAAAACGTTGGTCGCTGCCCGGTGTCGAGAATTAGGCATGCAAATGAGGGTCGTCTCTACGCGTGAAGCTGCCAGGTCCGGGAACGCGTCACTTGAAATGTGCGCTCCGAGGACCATTTACGGGGCAAGGTCGCATTCCAGCAGAGTTCAACAACAGCCGCCCCGAGTGGCTGATGGTGGCGATCTCAGAGAGCGCCGAGGCAAAGAAAATAATCTAAAGTAATATAGAGCGTGAGAAATATTCAATTAATGCAAACATCACGTTAACCTTTCATATGTAAACACCTCGCTCCACAAATTACTTCGCAGCGTGAGATTGATAGCCACTCGTGATACACTTATTCACTTTGATTTCCTCCCACAGTTGACACCCTTACTTATCATTCCTCGAATTGGTCAAACATTCTCAATGCAGGACTCTCCTTTAAAAAAATATTGAATATCTTAAATGTTAGTAAAGCTTCCCCGAGTAAATGGAGAACATCAGAATCATTATACCCACGGCTGTAACCTCAAAGTCTGTATTCAACATGTGCTGCCGTTTATCGATCCACTGCTGGATGAAGGTCCTCTCGAAGCACGCCATGTTGGTGATTAAGCGTTACTTGACCATACTTCACCACGCTGGTCATTGTCGGTTAATGAAGGTGGCGAGCGTAGACGAGGGAGCTTAGAAGTAAAGTACAGCATTTCATGTGTGGTCTATTTTATATATGTTTAAAAGTTAGATGCAAAATCTTATAATACGTGTTTAATTTCAGTCAGAATAGTCCGGGACACTATTCCAGGAATAATTGTTGACACCCAGCCGCATCCATATCTCCTTATTTTGTCTTCATAGGATTGTAGAAACATAGTGTGTAGTATAGGACTCTAATGCATCGGCATATAATGTATTCTAGTGGTAGTGCCTTGCGCCAATAATGCCTATTTCAAGCCAGCCTAGGAGCGTTGCTGAAAGAAAAAAAAACATCGAGTGAGAAATTAAGCCCTGCGTACAATACGCGAACAAAAAAAAATCTATCACGAAAGTCACTGCCAAATCATCACAATCATCACGGCGCTCAACCAAAAGGTCTGCACCGGCGCCGGTTTACCACGCGCGACCGGTAAGGGGAGCTGTCTACAGCTTTTCTGCAGGGAGTGAAGCCCGACTGCTGCTGCTGCCGGCGAGAGAGAGAGAGCGAGCGAGAGAGCCCCCGGGGGGGGGGGGGGGGGCTCACAGAGTCCCCCCCCCCGGTGTCACTGGGGCTGTGGTTTATGGCCGAGGTGGAGCTGAGGCCACGGAGCGATAGATTTATGGCCTCGCAACGCGGAATGCGAGCTCGCACCGGGGGCCGCCTGGGTTTTATTGCACGCTGGGATTGGGTGCGTGAGTGTGCGGGTGAGTGGCCTGAGCGAGTGGATGGGTGAGTGTGGATGAGTGTTGATGGTGCGGGTTTGTGGGTGAGGAGGTAACGTGGTGGGTGAGGAGGTGAATGGGTGAATGGCCGGGTGAGCGGTGCAGGTGAGGAGGTGGGTTAGTGGCTTGGTGGCTGTGTGCGTGAGAGGGTGAGGGGTGTGTGTGTGTGGGTGAGTGTGAATGTGTCATGGGGTGGTTGAGTATGTGACCGGGTGAGTTACTGGCTGCGTGAGCAAATTAAAATGGGGACGAGTAAGTAGGTGGTATATATATTCAGACACCACATCGTCGGCTGTAAAAAGAACTCCACTCTGTCACCCATCCAGGCTTCTGAGACACACTCTGCTGAGTCCACTTGGTTTTACGCACGTATTAAAAACAGACAAAGAACCCCCGTGTAGCCCTACCAAGCATTTCAAGGCAAGTGCTGTTAGCGAACACCTATGAAGGCCGGAACGGCACACGGGGGGTGGGTGACCATCACCCAACCGAGACGCCTTTGTCTCCCCAGTGGCGATGTTTACACACCACACCAGGTACTCACTTGTTTAGGCTGAGTCGACCTAGGGGAGGCGCAGGACCGGTTCAGATAAGTGTTGCTGGCCGTGAGTGTGAATCGAACTCGGGTCGCTGGGTTCGTAACGTAACACGCTAACCACTGTGCCACCGCTCCCCACAAGCGGAGTGGCTGATAACACTTATTTTTATTATTTATCCTGGGAACACTCGAGGCCAGTCACAACAATTGCTACAGACGTATGATGCATGCGTATCGGTATGATGCATGCGTAGTGGTGTGATGCATGCGTATCAGCGAGTTTCAAGACTCATTTTGGGAAGCTTTCTGTTTCCGGGAAGATCATGTTTGGGGCAACGTTTCACGTAATTGTAATCATTCTTAAACATAATTGTTGGATATAAAAAAAAATTAATAAACGCGAGCCACTATCTAAACTGTATACATCTGAAAGCAATGATGGTAAATCATGTTGCTTAAAATAAAAACGTCGCGAATAACCTAAACACAGGACTTCATTGTAATCTTGCGACCATAACCCGTACACCACAACAAAGTTGTGAATCTCAGTCTCAAGTTGCCTGTGCAGTGGCGCAGCTACGGAGTGTGCAGGCGGTGCAACTGCACAGGGGCCCGTGGGGTCGGCTACGAAGAAGGGAGACTTTTTTTTTACTTTTAAACAACTTGTATTGCCGCCAGCAACAACAGCACTGGAGGCGATGTCGATTCGAATTACACAAAGTCACCAGCAACACAAATGAAAATAAACGCTACAAATCCACGCGCTGTGGCGCTACAAGCACCGCGCACAACACGAAATAATAGTCACGTGGTGGTGGTGGTCATCGCGCACGCCACGGTGACGAGCGAGACTTTGACTGAGAAAGGGCGAATACATTTCCCCTCGATCACAACAACTGAAGCGGCGGGTCCCGCACGAAGCCACGCAAGAGGAGAGAAGGCACGCATGTGCGTATGCACGATGAACTTCTTTCGCACCGCACGTAGCCAGCCGTGCTAATCGGAGGTAGCGGGGAAGGACAACAAACTGAACGCAGCGGTGTTCGGCACACCACCCCGACAGCACTTGCCCCAGCAATCTGTTAAGGCTATCCAGAGGAGGGGGGGGGTCCTTTGTCATTGCAGTAGTTTGCGCAATGAGTCACGAACCCTGCGCTGAGAATTCCATTGCCGGCTCTGGATATAATTCGTGTCAAGTTGTATCTGAACCTGCCCCTAGGTCGACTCAGCCGTAGATGATGTAGCTGGTGCTGTCTGTAACCACCATCAGCAATGTGGAGACGAAGGCTTTGGGGTTGGTTCTTGCCACCCCACGCCCTTGTGCATCGCTCCAGCCTTAATAGGTGCTCGCTAACAGCACTTTCTCTTTCAGCTCCGCAAGACCACGTGGGCACTGTGGATGTGTCCGCGTTATATTCGTGTTGGGTACGCGTCACCGTGTTCAGTATAAAACGCGAACTTATCGACTCGGCGAATTTGTATTAAGTAAATTTCGATTTAAAGCATTCGTGACTGCAGGGATTCATCTTCTTGGTTCTTTCGGTAAAGTCACGTAGAAGGGAAATAATGAAATAATAAAAATAAAACATAATAAAATAATTCTCACGACGTTTCGGCCACAACGCAAGCAGCCGTCCTCATGTGAAGAACAGGTCTGTCGGGAAGACGCTGTCTACGTGACTTTACCGAAAGAACCAAGAAGTTGTATTAAGTACGTATATATACACACAGTATATAGCTAACGTAGCAGTTTTATATAATGCATGCGATATAAATGGAGTCAGATTTAAACAATCGACGCTAAGTCGCAAAATCGCGATGGTGACATCCTTGGAGGAGGCCTTCATCCAGCAGTGGATTGATAATGGCTGATGCTGTATGAATAAGTGTCGATAGTTTTTAATCGTTTGAATACCGTCTTCGTGCATTCGATCGCGTATTACGACTCGATTACTCGTTACGATTATTCTAGGTAATCTAACTTGTATTGCTTCTGAGTGGTTTGTTTTTGTCCTTCATAATCAATTTCCCCGCGGACGATTAATACAATGAATACATCGTGAATGTTAAAATCTATTGTATTCGATTAATCGATTATACCCTGATGACATGCCGAGCGTGTGGATGGAGCCGGTTGAGAAAATTGTGAAACGCGGAGTGGAAGTTTAACGATTTGTGCCCCTTCTGTCGATTTGATTGAAATAATCAATTCATATATTTTTTAAAAATCGCAATTAACGTAGCGGCCTCCAGTGGCTGGAGGAGGTCACCACATATTTACTGGACATCTGTGGAAAAAAAAGCTTCGTAGCTCATCGGTTTCGTCCAATTCCGACAAGAGACCGTGATTCTGACATGCACGAGTTTCCGAAATTTGCCAGCAGGGGGTGAATGAGTGGGTGGGTTGATGGCGGTGATCACTACAGAAGCGCGCCGTAGCGGCAGCGACACGGATTGTTGCATCCCCTCCGCCAGCGCTCCACGCCTCCCTGCATGCGTGAGGGCGTGCGGATTCCTCTAGTGTAAAGTTCCCCCTCGCGTGAAGTCCCACTCACTTGAAGTTCCCGCTCGCCTGAAGAAGTTAATGAAGCGAGGGCGACACGCGCGGAGTAATTGCGGCACGTGCAGTTATTTGCCAACCCCCCCCCCCCCTCACGAACGAGTGCCACCCCCCCCAGCCCCCACTCCGCCCCCTCCCCCACCCCCCCAATGAAAAACGGACGTCTCGTCGCGGGACCGGCCAGGGTTGTTGTTGTTGTCGTTGTTGTTGTTGTCGTTGTTGTCGTTGCACTCCGCGCGTCGTGACATCAAACGCGCGCAGACGGTCCCGACTAACAACACGCAAGTCACGTGTTGCAACGCTCTCCGTGAAAAGTCGACCGACGTTGCCTGTATCGCTCCGGATTGGGGGCCGTCCATAAATGACGTCACGCGATTTTGGACGATTTTTGACTCCCCCCCCCCTTTCGTCACACGGCGTCACAAAAAGTCAGACCCCCCCCCTCAAATATGACGTCACAAAGCTCTGCCCCCCCCCCCCCACAAATAAAAATGCTTCAAATCGCTGTAAACTATTGTCATTGTAGTGCGTATTTAATGTGGCGCTGCACTCTGATGTTGTAGGAGAAAACATTTATTCAAAAGTCTATTTAATTTTGTCGAACGTGTTGTCTATATTTATTTAAAGTTGCGCATTTTGATGTGACGTCACATTTCTCAAACCCCCCTTCCCCTCGTCACACATCGTCACAAACGTCTGACCCCCCCTCCCCCGAGGCGCGTGACGTCATTTATGGACGGCCCCTTATAAGACGCATCCCCCTCCACAGCCCCCACCCCCCCTGTATTAAAGTGTGTGCGTGTGCTCGTAATTGGGGGAGCGGCATTGCAGCGGTCAGCACACCGCCCTGCGAACCCGACAGAGACGCGACTTCGATCCCGGCTCACGGCGAACATCGCTGGCGAATATCTGAACCGGCCCCTGGGCCTCCCCCTAGGTCGACTCGGCCTTTAATTAGTATATGTGGCCGGTGCGTCAACATCAGGGCTGGGGAGACAAAGACGGCCGGGCGCGGTTCCTACCGGCAGCCCGGCCACCCAAACCCTCGCTCCACTTCTCCCCCCCCTACGCTATAGACACACATATATCTCATAGACACATATATATCATAGACACGGATACATCGAGCGAGAACAGCAGGCTATGGCGTTACACACTTGACCCCTAATTGGTTGGGAACCGGGCTCCAGGCCCCGGTGTCGCGTTGCTGAGAGGGCGTCTCCCCCCCCGCCCCCCCCCCCGGGCTCCGACTCGCGGGGTGTGTGGGGCTTGTATCTGGCTAGTCGCTAATGTACTCTCTCGTTAATATTTGATCGCCTCCGCCCGCCTGCTAAGTGGGTGTCGGAGGCGATGCTGCTACATCACGGGGCGGGGAGGCGAGTTGGGTGGTGGTGCTGGGGGTCTGGGGCGCATGTGCCACGTGCGTGAGTGGGCGCCACGGAGGCGAGATGTTAACCACCTCGCCTGGTATGCAGGAAGTCGTGGGTTCGATCCTGAGCCTGACGCCTGCTGCTGTATAGTTGGAGTTTTCGGTGTCTCTCTCCCCGTGGTCGCGTGGATTTTTCTCCGGGTCCTCCCGGTTTTCCCTTGCACATTTAGCGTCAACATCACGCGTTTCGAGTGTTTGGCTGCTATAAATCTCCACGCGAGAAGCCGCTTCGTTGAGCTATCATTTGTGATCGTCAGGTCGCTTCTGAAAAAGAGCTGGATAGCGTAGTGGGCCTTACCTGGTAAAATAAAAAAAATGTTTGGAAATAGTTTATGTATGTATATTGAACTTCTTTTGTACCGTACGTAGCCAACCGTGCTAATCGGAGGTGCGGGGGAAAGGCCAACAAACTATAGACAAAAAACTGATCTAAAGAAATGAATATTTAATTTTACATACTCTTTGGTTCTTTCGGTAAAGTCACGTAGGTAGAAAAATACAATAAAACAAAAAATAATATATCACGAAAGCTTCAAATCAAGATTTTTTTTTTGTTCAGTTAATAGTTGTTTAGTTCAGACTGAGTGAGTTCTTTCCACATGCGAGAGACACGCGGAGAATGCATTGCGCGAGATCACAGAACACACACGACATTTAGAGACACTACATTGACTGTTCATGAAAAAAAAGTAAATAAAGTGGGCTTGGGCAGGACACGTCGCTTACTTGGGATAACAATTATGATGATGATGGCGGTGATGATGGCCGGCGGTCGATACTAATGACGGAGTTGCAGCTACAATGGGTCAAACACGCCCGACGGCACGTCCACCGCAGAGATGGAGCGATGGAATCAGAGCTAGATGATCTCGCCGCATCGCGAGACCGCTAGAGGCTGTGACGGCTTTGGGGAGGCCTCCATCCAGCAGTGGATATGTCATCGCGGCTCATGACAATGACGGTGCTTCTATTCCGTGCTTGTTTTAACCTGGGCCTTCCTTGAAACCAGAGGCGTAGCGCCTCGACACAGAGGCGTGGTTTCTCTGTGTGTCTATGTATCTCTGTGATATCTTCTCTACTTATATGTCTGTCTATATGTCTCTGGTTCTGTGTTTTATCTCTCTCTCAAATTTAGCATTCTCAGGAAGAACGTAATCAACCAGGTAGGGTGTTGACTGTTATGTTATCCGACTCTCTGTTGTATTACATTACATTTCTAAGTATACTAGATTTGTGTTTCTATTTCATATATATCTGATGATTGCTTGTGTTGCAATCGAAACGTCGTATGCTAGTATTTAATTTATTATTTTCTCTTTATACGTGACTTTACCGAAAGAACCAAAGAGTAATTCCTGCAGTCACGAAAGCTCCAAATTAAGTATGCGTAGCGCCGAGTTTTATTCTCATCTCGACAAAAATGAGCAATCGTCAAGACGTGGGAAGATAGCATTGGTGCCAATGGGCTCTCACGTGGCTATAAACAAGTGACGTGGTGGTGGTTGGTGCTGGTGGCGATGATTTTCTTCTTTCCTGTGTCTGATGTAGATGCAGCGCAACAACTACAATTACACATTCAGGTGATCAAGTCAGACAGCCGCGTCAGGAGCAGCTGAGTGTATCGCCGTGGTGACGTCTCATTCGAATTTGTGGATCGGGCATTGCGTCGTTGTATATTGTACGGTCTGTTCTCGATGACCACAGTCGCACACTGGAACGTTTACAATTTTCCATTTGTGCAGCAGGTATCCGCATCTGCCGTGGTTTGTGCGGATGCGGTTCAGGGTGGACCATGAGCTTCGCGGAAGAGCAAAACCCAGGGATCTTTTGCGTTGCGTCTTTCACAAGGTGCTTGTGTGTGTGAGAGTTATTTTGAACTCCATTCAGCTTTGCGTGATGGTGATGATACATCACGTGCAGTGCCCACGTTTTGCCCTCGAACTGGCAACCCCGGAGAGGACGTGCCAGATTTACACCTTGAGGAAACGGTCAAAACACATAATCGCCTCTGCAATCTGATCCCCCCCAATTTATCGGCACATTTTTACAAAAAATCATCTGAAGGGAGGAGCATTCGCAAAAAACCACCACCACATAATTCGGATTTCAGAGGCCACATTCTCATCTCGACGAAATCAAACGCCTTTAAAAGTACCTAATATTTCCACGTACAGCCTACCTAACTAACGACTACACGTGGGGCCACAATTGCCACGCAACCAGGACAGAAAATAACAACTTCTCGCCACCATTTAATGGAAACAGCTGGACTTATTTGGAGCAAATTCATCGATAATATAAAACACCTATCCACAACCATGCCACGAGGCCCCATTGAAAGGGGTTGAAAATGAGGAGGGCGACCGACAAAGCTGTGGATTCAAAACGTCACGGATTGGACGACTCCAAACCACAAACTGCTGATCTGCGAGCTTGAGGGCCAGGTGAGGTGGAAGAGAGACCACGACCAGAGCACCCAACGTGCTGCCTCAACATCACCGCTAGACCGGCTATGGGAGACGGATGGATGGTTACGCATCGGGGTCCAGAGCTTCATTTCAGCCGGGTCAGTGACCCGGAGAATATCTCGGCACCCAACTCACCGTATCGAGTGTACCTTCTCGCTGTGACCGTGACTGACAGTCACGGGTCACCATCTGCTGTCGAGCAGCGAGTTGGGAAATATTCAGTAAGGAACATTTTCTTTGGTTCTTTCGGTAAAGTCACGTAGGTATAAAATAAATTAAATTAAATCACGACGTTTCGATTGACACACAAGCAATCATCATCAGGTGGGAAAACCACAGCATGAAAATGTTTTTGCTGAAGTGGGAGAGAGATGCCGTAGTAAGAGGTTAGATAGGTACCGATATAACCTCTTACTACGGCATCTTTCTTGCTGTGGTTTTCCCACCTGATGATGAATGCTTGTGTTGCAATCGAAACGTCGTGATTTAATTGATTTCATTTTATACCTACGTGACTTTACCGAAAGAACCAAAGAGTATGGATCCCTGCAGTCACGAAAACTTCAAATCAAGATTCAGTGAGAAAATTAGGTCCTATTTGGTTCAAGTTCTCCATCGGCAGGAATGGGCCAACATACCGAAGTGATGCATATCGGGACAGATCATTTGATGGGTCATGGAAAACCACTTTGGAAGAGAAGAGAGATAAAGCCCGAGCGTAAAGAAACGGGTATTTGAGATGCATGTGATGTCTTTATTTGTGCATTGTTCAGAAATCTGGAGGCTACCTGAAGCAGCCAGAAAATATGTTGTTGGCAATGGAGTGCGGGTGTCTGTGACGGATGTTGGGAATTTCTTGTCATGATAGACGATGAGTAGTGCACCAATCCGGAAGGGAACATGACAAGTGAGTGTTGTAGATTTGATTTTGGCCCCAAAAAAAACAAACGGCCCCGTTAGGTCGGGGCACGTGGGCAGGATGGTAATGGCGCGGTTACCAGGACACACATCGCAGTGGCAAGCGATGTACTAACTATCTGTAGCTAACTATTTTTTTTTATTCAGAAGCGACCTGGCTACCACAAATGATAGCTCATCAAAGTGGCTAATCACGTAGATATTAACAGCAGATAAATACTCTTAACGCACGGTTATTAGAACCGGAGAACCCGGAGAAAATTCCACGCGACCAGGGGGACAGAGAGACATACAAACTCCAAATATACAGCGGGTGTCAGGGTTTGGATCGAACCCACGGCCTCCTACTCACCAGGCGAGGTAGTTAACATCTTGCCACCGCGGCTCACCCTAAGGTGAAGATCGAAGAACAGAAGGTGAGACACCGTCAGGGCAGATCTATCGAAAATCAGTCTCAATTAAAATTGTTAGTCAGGATGCTGTGGGTTTTCTCGCTGTTGTCAGAGGGTAGAGCGCGTTGGAGGTAGGTGCGGCGGTTCGCAACAACAGCTCTGGCCACGGTGACATCTTTATCTCGGTAACGCATCACGAATTTCGTCCACACGGGTTATTGTGCGGGTGCTGGGTGGTCGCGGTGGTGGTCGGGGTCATGGGGTGGCCACCAACCGCTGAATGTGTTGCCACCGCTGGGTGCCACTGGTGTTGAGTGGCGAGGTGAGGGGGCTGGGGGCGGGGGCTGTGCAGATCGGCTCGGGTTCCGTCCGAGTCGATGGCCCAGATGCCATCTCCGCCGCCGCACTCCGCTGCAGTCCGCAGTCGGCACTGCGCGCGCCCATGAGGTCGGATTACTCCACAAATCGCCGCCGTCAAAGCGTCCGCGCCAGGGCTGGGCACGGAGGCGGCGTGGCTGTCGAGGCAGTAGAGACTGTGCAAGTCGAATGCCGCGGGTGGGTGGGTGAGTGGGTGGGTGAGTGGGTGGGTGAGTGGGTGGGTGGGTGAGTGAGTTGGTGAGTGAGTGGGTGGGTGAGTGGGTGAGTGGGTGGGTGGGTGGGTGAGTGGGTGGGTGAGTGAGTGGGTGGGTGGGTGAGTTGGTGAGTGAGTGGGTGGGTGAGTGGGTGGGTGAGTGGGTGGGTGAGTGGACGGGTGAGTGAATGGGTGAGTAGGTGGGTGAGTGGGTGGGTGAGTGGGTGTGTGGGTGAGTGGGTGTGTGGGTGAGTGGGTGGGCGAGTGGGTGAGTATGTGCTTCGACTCAGACCCATGTGAGTAGCCTGACGCGGCGTGTAAACATCGCCTCTAGCACTGGGGAGACAAAGGTGGTCGGGCGTGGTGGTGGCCACCCAGCCCCCCTCGTGTTGCCGTGCCGTCCTTCATAGGTGCTCGCTAACAGCACTTGCCCCAGCAGCCCGTTTAGACTATATCGGGGAGATCGTCGTCTTTGTGTGTAACACAAGCGAGCCTTCGACACTTGACATGGCCTAAGCGTGCACCTAGCCTGGCACAAGCGCTGTGGTGATGTCACCGCCAATTAATTACAGCAGTGGCGAATGGCGTCTGCTGTTGTGTGTCTCTCAAAGCAATGCAGATCGCGTTAAAAGAGAGCCCTCTGAGCTCATCTTCATCTCCACTCCGGTGCTCCTTGTGATGAGTTCCATGTGAACATCAAACATTGCAGTCAGTATCAACACCAGTCCATGTAAGTGCATCTATTCCCGCGCAGCTCTCATAACCCAGGTTATCACGAACGTGCAACATTCATATGCGTTGTAAGCGCTATTTAACAATTGCGTGTTGCAGTTTTTTTACCGAACTGGTTAAATGTCTGTAGAGTCCTGAACTTCGCGCAGCGGGCAGTGACCTCCAGGCCTCGAGACTGCTGACCGCGAAGCTGCGAGAGCCAACATCTTACCGTGCGAGTGAGCGGAATGATCAGGTCACCACGAGCTGCCATGAATACCCTCCCCCAAGGTCCACGTTTCTCATTTTACCAAGCAAAATAATCATCATCATCATGCCCGTCATTAGTCGGCACGCTCGTCGTCAGATTGCGACATTTATCGCCATCGAGAGCGCACGCATCATTACGTCACCGCGTCATCGTCATCATCGTCCAGGGCACACTCATTACGTCACATTTGTCATCATCGTTGCCCTTATTATCGACACATTCATCCGCAGCATTGCCACAATCATCAACATCCACAGCCAAATTGTCAGTGAAATCCACCATCACTATTATTATATTAAAAGGCAACATCACCACTCGGATATAACCTAGAAGCCAACGGACGTGTCCACAACAGAGCCACTGCCCGAAACGTCGCCTGTTATACATTTTTTCCCTTTAAAGTCCACACACTGTTATTGACGAATTTTGATTTTGTTGCTAATTGTGCTTGTACACCAACACTGCCAATTCAACAGCAGCAGCAGCATCAGCTCCACCGAATCATATCAGACCTGTTCTCCACCTGAGGACGGCTGCTTGCGTTGTGGCTGAAACGTCGTGAGAATTTATTTTATTATGTTTTGTTTTTATTATTTTATTATTTCCATTCTACGTGACTTTACCGAAAGAACCAAGAAGATAAACCCAAAGTGGTTCAAACAAGCACTGGCATACACCGACAGACCCACGTGTCATCACATATCTTAACAGCTGACGTCCATCGTTCATCATAAACAAGTTGGAGGCAAAGAATAATAACAACACAATAATACTTCTGCAACAACACTTTGCCCAATCATTCCCCGGACACCATCACCACCAAAAAAAGGCAAAGACCTCCCTGATAGCCTTAACAGACTGTTGGGGCAAGTGCTGTTAACGAGCGGCACGTATGAAGACCGGCACGGCACACGAGGGAGTGGGTGGCCAACACCACGCCCGGCCGCCTTTGTCCGCCGAGCTGCGACGTTTACACACCGAATCAGGTATTCATTTAAGTCTGAGTCAACGTAGAGGCGGCCCAGGACCGGTTCAGATAACCATTGCCGGTGTTGGCCTTGAGCGAGAATCAAACTCGGGCCGTCGGTTTCCTAGCGCAGCGTGCGATCCGCTGCACTAACGCTCCCCACACCACCACCACCACACAACAACAACAACACACAAACAACAACATGCGCTTTCTCTCCCCAACGCACCCCCCCTCCCAACCCTCCACAAAAATCCTTGACCCTTCCGCTGTCCCCGTGTGCCGGCCGCGCCTCAAGGAGGCCCCGCGCGCTGCATCCATCACGCGGGGAGCGCGCCGCGTTTGACAGAACAATCAAAACTCGGATCGCGCGGGTCACGCATGCATCGTAATCCGCGTCGTTAGCGCGCTGACATGCACACGTCCCCTAAGCAAACCCAGCCACGGGGGCCTTCCCTGACCTTTCCTGTTGGAGACGCGGTGGTTGACGGCGGAGGAGGTGCTGGCGGTGGGCACGCATGCAAACACGACGGGAGGAAAACAAAAATAAATTAAAACGATATTACAAATTAGGGCACTATGCAAATAATTAATCAACACATCGGCCACTAATTAGTGCACGCGAGACAGGGAGAGTGGGCGCGCGCGTGTGTGTGTGTGTACGCTGGGTGTAATGGGGGAGAGGTAGTGTAGCAATTAGCGCAATGCACTACGAACATGTTGACCCGAGTTCGATTCCAGCTCAGTGGGGAATATTTGAACCGGTCCTGGGACTTCCCCTTGGTCGACTCAGCCTCAAATTAATACCCTGGTGCGGTGTGTAAACATTACCACTTGGGAGACAAAGGCGCCCGGGCGTGGTGCTGGCCACCCACCCAAACCTGTGCCGTATGGGCCTTGAGAGGTGATCGCTAACAGCACTTGACCCAACAGTATGTTAAGGCTATACGGGGGTCTTTGTCTTTGTTTGTCTGGGTGTAAATCAACATAATCAATATAACTTATCAGAGGTGCATGTATGCATGCATCTGCTGGGCAAATTGGGCCAATCCGCCCGTCGGATGTGATCCCTTGCCGATATGGGTGAAAAGCAAATTGTAAGCAGAACTCACGTTGATGAAAAGAAATAAGAAAATGTTTCACCCTTTCTGGCGATAAAACAGGTGTCAAGATGCTCAAACACCTAAGAAATATCTATTGCAAGGCACCACGTCCCCATTAACCACACGCACTTGCGGTGAACATGCAAACAGACATGCTCTGGTAATTTATGCATTGTCCTTGAAACTGATTGGCCTAATTTTCATCATTTTGATACAGGAAAAAAAGTCCCACGGAAAGAAACCACGGTCTGTCTCTTCGCACACAAATACAAAACATGTTTCGTCCATCAGCCAATTGGATTTCCAAATCCGGTCCAGAGCAGACTCTGGGCCGCTTTGTTTCATCTTCTGGGTCTCATCAGCAGAGCAGGAGCTGCTTGTTAAGTTATTGGCAAGAGCACTCCGCAGAAATTAAGAGCCCCCATCTCCCCTATAACCCCTACCCCCCCGCCCACTGTTAAACGCAAATCAACAAAACTCGCACGCAAACTCATTACATGCATTTCAGTGGAGCATCATGGGTAACAGTACATATACGCAAATACAGGTGCAAAGGTGCAGCGCTGCAATATCACCGCTCACGTCACTGCTTGCAGAAGTGCTTCTGCACACTCTCCCATGCAGGCCAGGCGAGAACTCCATTCCGTCTTTCCACAAATAAATAAATAACGTTGTGGTTTAGTCCATCAGCCCAAAGGCTTTGAGAGACCAACAGACTTGTCCCACATGGGCTGTCGTCTCAATCTGCAGGCTACGCTGGCCAAAAGCTCCATCCCTGGAGACCCACAAATGCGTGAGTCTGCTTTAATTGTTTAGCAATCTTTCATCTGGTTACTTGCAAATCAGGGTGCGTCTAAGTGGACTGAGTTAAAAAAAACACACGCACACACACACGCTTCATCCAGCAGCTACACTCTTTGATAAAGCTTTCTTCACCCCATAGCGGGTCGTGAGGGTTTACTTGACCAATGCTTCAGCACGCTGGTCAGCGTCGGCTGGTGAAGGCGGGTAGCCCTGAAGTGCAGTACAACAATGAGTGTCGCTGCCCTGCTGTCTGCTGCCCTACACGTAACCTCTCAGCAGCAGCAGCAGCAGCTTGTAGCACCCACTGACCTCGCGAGATCTGACCAAGATCGAGCGCATTCGGAGTGATTAGATCTTGAGCTGATGAATCTAATTTAATACATCTGCTGCTCCTCTCTTCCCGCGGTCACTCGACGCGCACGTTTTGAGATGGAAGTTGCAGCGATAAAGGGGGGGGGGTGCAGTGGTAGTGGGGGCGGTGGGGGGCGCGGGGGGTGGCAGGGAAGTATGTTTCCGAAGCTCAGCCCCGGTCACCTCTGCTCGAAGTGCCGCCCTGATCATGTTCGTCATTAATAATAAAAGAGTGCCACACCGCAACGTCACGACGCAGTGAACTTTCACATCGCTATTTAAAGACGCGTTTGGTTACAATACGCTGGCCTCGTCTGTGGGCAGACAAATTAACCCCCACAATCTGTTACCCCGACTCCCGTTACATCCTCCCCCCAAAACAAAAAAATACCAAGCTGGTGGGGGGGGGGGGAGGGCGGGGAACCTTTATAAAATCCATAGCGAACGATCGAGATGTACTGCTGCTACTGCTGCTGATGTTGTTGGTGCTTCAATAAAGGCGATGCACGTGCAGCAGAGCTTAATTACAGCCGGAGATGTCTGGGGCTGAGCTCTGAGAAATATGTTCTCACTCTCGACTGACTGTTGGGGCGAAAGTGGGGGGCTGGCGTGGGGGGGGGGGTGGTGAGGGGGGGAGGAGGCATCTGTAGGGAGTGGGGGTTTGGGATACCTCACGAACAAAACAAAATTCCATGTGAAATTAAGCCTTGGCTTGGTAATGAATGTCAATCAGTGCCCGAGTGTAGTGGGCAGTTTTGTGTGTGATGTGGCCTCCCTCGTCCTGGAGGAGGAGGAGGGATTTGTTAATGAATTGGAACTCGGCCAAGAAGAGCGGCGGCAACGCAATGAATATGCAATGACCTTCCAGAGCCATTGCCGTGATTATTTTTTATTAATATTAAAATTAATCACAGGCGCTTTTTCTGTCACTATGCCGAGAGCTTTTGTTGTTTGATTTTTGCATTATTCGATAACAAATAGAGTAAAAGCAATATTGCATTGCGAGGAGCAGCGGCTCGGTGGTCATGGCACTTTGGCGACGAACCTGACAACCTGAGTTTGATTCCCGGCCAAAATCAGTGGCGATCGATATCTGTCTGATCTGGTCCCGGGCACCCACATTCACCAACCCGCACTCAACCAAATTCACAAATGCTTATTCACAAATGTATTCACAAAGACAACGATTCCTTGTATATCCTTAACATACTTTTGGGGCAATTACTGTTAGCGAGCACCTATGAAGGTCGGCACGGCACAAGAGGGGGTGGGTGGCCAGCACCACGCCCGGCCGCCTTTGTCTCCCCAGTGGTGAGGTTTATACATCACACCAGGTACCCACATGAGGCTGAGTCGACCGGTCCCATGACCAGTTCAGATAATAATCACAACCATTGTTGGCCGTGAGCTGAAATCAAACTCAGGTAGCCGGGTTTGGAGCACAGTGCGATAACCACTACCCCACCGCTCCATCAAACCCATGTACAGACACGGACACACAAAGATCCTCCCCACCGCCACGTGTAAACCTCTGGAGACTGCTGAGCCAAGTGCTCTTTGGGAGCACATATTAAGGCTGGTAAAACACAACAACAACAACAACAACAAACGTCGTTCACCACTAAGTGGCGGTGACGTCACCACGGCGCTTGTGCCATGCTAGGTGCACTTTGAAGCCACGTGAAATAGCGAAGGCCCGCTGGCAGGAGGTCACGGAACAGACACAGGTGCCATGGGTTCACTGACTCAGATGGCTGACAGATGCACCAACTGTGCTCCCTACTGTGCCAACTCTCTGCGTTTTAGCCGCCCGGCTCTCCACTCGTTGTTGTGAACGTCGCTCCTCTGCCCTCTGTTGTTGCTGGAGGACCACTGCTTCCAACAATCCCAGCAGCGTTCTTCACAAACCTCCTCCGCAGAGGCCGATCTTGACACCGCTGGTGTCAGTCATCGGCAAGCCCAATAAACTCCACATCCTTCTGTACCACATCAGTCCCTCTCTTCTCTAGCCCGTACCTTGCGCGTTTAGCCCTATCTATCCGGCCGAACAGCACAAACACACACACACAGACGAGCGCATTGATGCTCACATACACTGTGTGGGGACCGCACACAAATATAAACATCCCTCACTCAATTGATCGCCCCGAGTCGCGGGTGATGCATGTTGCCGGCAACGGCCTCTATTGAACCAGCGCCCCTGTACCCGGATTGACTGCGGCGTGCAGCGAGCCCCGTCTCCTGGCGCGTGCAAGGGCTCCCACACTTACTCACGGTCATCATCAGAAAGAGCAACAGAAGCAGCCCACTTCATCATCATCCGCAATTATCATCATCGTCGTCATCACAATCTACAGCATGGCGTCGTCGTCACAGTCATCATCGACAGCACGAGTATCGTCATCGTCTACAGCAGACGAGTTACGATCATCGACATTCGCAGCACATCGCCGTCGTTGTAATCATCACAACCATCGTAATCATCATCATCATCCACAGCGTACTTATCATTGCCACATTCATCATCATCATCAACAACCGTGGTTTATTCAGTGGTGGATGAATGCCTCCTCGAGCCGTCGCCATCTCACCTGATCAACAATTCATCGCGTTCCTGCGCTACGAGCTGATGTCAATCGCTCCGTCTCCACGGCCGACGTCCGCTCGCACGTGTCCCCTCCTCCTTTGGCTGCCACTCCGTCATCAGTCTTGGCCACCGGTGTCCTGCCCAATTGAACGGGCAACGTGGTGCCTCCAATTTGCGTTGTGCAGTCTGCGGCCCACGTGTTCCGTGTTCTGCCTCTCAGTGTCATCAATCCCGGCATGCATCTCTGTAGGCCTCTTTGCACACTTTTCAGCTTATGTTCAATTTTACCGGTCAAAGTACATCTTTCTGATACATATTTCACAGCAATGGTTTTTTTTAAGGGAAAACAAATTTCCCGTAGTTATAAAGGAAAAAGAAATGTACTCAACTGTGATAGATGTAAGAGGCCCATGTTTTCTAGCATTATGAATAATGAGTGTAACTATACACAAAAAAACTATACGAGACCCAAAATGTACTATGCACCACATTTATGGAATGTGGGGAATATTAATTACCTCGCCTGGTACACCGGAGGTCGTGAGTTCGATCCGAACCCTGGCGCCTGTATATTCGGAGTTGGCATGTCTCTCTCCCGGTGGTTGTGTGGATTTTTCTCCGGGTCCTCTGTTTTTACCCTCCACATTTAGAATCATGAGTTTAGAGTTTATTGCTGCAATATATTTCCACGTGACAAGCCACTTGGTTGAGCTTTCATGTGTGGCCAGGTCGCTTCTAAGAAAAGAGCTACATAGCTCAGTGGGCCAAATACTCTCAACGCATTGTGCTACTCTCACCCGCAACTCTTGATTTAAAACACAGTACAGGGGGAGGAAAGGGGTTGCGAGATTGCGTCTCATATTCCGGAGATTACGGTAACTATGCTGGGATTACACGATTCCAGATGCTACCACGACTAACACTACAACCGCATCCACCACCACACAAATTGTTACGTATCCCAAATGTCATAGGGCAGGGGATGGTGGTAGTGGGGGGGGGGGGTAACACTGGCATAAGCAAGCAAGCGAACAAGAATATAAATAAATAAGCAATCAAAGACCGCGTCAGTGAGACAAAGCCCCCTCTCTCTCTGGCCACAATTAAGTGGTATACCAGGCGAGCCAAGCGTCGCATTGTTGCCACACTGGTGGTGGCGTCTGGACCCATCGACAGATCGCGATGGGTGCCGCTGTAAACTCCCTCTTTGACGCGCCTGTCTGTCGCGCGTGATGGAAAAGCTTACGACTCTGGCTCCTCTCTCGCCTATGGCCTCCCCTACCACCCCCCCTCCCACTCTGCCCCCCCCCCCCCCACCGCTGTCCCTTCCTGCGCTAGGGGCGGCCAGTCCGCTCTTGTTCCCAGCAACAAGTCTGAAAGACACCCCGATGATGCATGGGACGCGAGCGGTTGGAAGGTGCGCGCACCCGGCTACTGACGGGACACCCTGCGGGGGGTGGGGCTGCATGACAATAGCGGGCAGGGGGAGGGGTGGGAGGGGTGGGGGGCCAAGGGGGAGGTGGGTAGGGGGCCAGCGAGGTTGCCGAATGTCACCGCGTCTCCGAGACGCGTGCAAGACTCCCGCCCTCCCTCCGTCCCCGCCTCCTTCCTGCTGAAAGGAACGAATGAGGGATTTTTGAAGGATCGTATGAAACGAAATCGAAGGCGCGCGAGGATTCGTCTGCTCGCAATCGCAGGGTCGTGAGAGGTGGCTGCTGGGGGTTTAGGCCAGAGGCCTTCTTTATTCAGCGGTGGATCGAGCATGGTTGCTCGTGATGATGGTGATAATGATCATCATCATAAATGATGAATAATATATATATATTTATAGCAGCCCAGGATGACGTTTCGGGCAATTGTTCTTCTCTAGAGCAGAGAGAGAGCGCGGCAGAGCGAGGTTGGCTGATGTGACAGTTTCTATAGTCAGAGATCACGCGTTACGCGGTGTGTGTGTGTGGGGTGGGCGGCGGTGTCGCGGTTAGCGAATTCGTCGAACCGAGTTCGATTCCCGCTCACGGCCGACACCAGCGACGATTATCTGAACCGGTCCTGGGCCTCCCCCTAGGTCGACTCAGCCTCAAATAAGAACCTGGTGCGCGTGTGTAGACTTCGCCACTTGGGGTAGGTGGTGACGAATTGAACATCTCAATAAGGGCCATCGCCCCGTGCGTTTATTTAATTTGGTTTTGCAGTTGGGGTTTAAGTGTTGATCGATTAATATCCACGGTAAAGTTTTAGAATATGCCATGTACATCGAACCCCGTGTGTAAGAATCGACGTTTTATCGATTTGTGTGTCGCGCGGCCCTCCTCCACCCGACACAGCCATTTAATACCGTTGTCACGTGATGAACAAACGTGGCCACTCCACAACGTTTACCAAAAAAGGTAGCCCGACGTTTCGCTGCCATAGATAAAGCCAGCATTATCAGGCAGCTGACAGAATTTACGTTCGTTGACGTGACAACTTCAGCAATTATCTGTGTCGGGTGGTGGACGGTGTACGACACACGTTTTACGAACGCGATCCGACCCAAACGTCAACTAACGAATCATAATCTCGCACGCGAAAGCTTCCGCGTTGAAAAACGCCAATGGTACGTTCAGTCTAATGAAGCAAAACAAACCGACGCAGACAAGGCAGGGAAGAGCAACGCGATGCAAAACAATACAAACGAGGCGATGGGAAGGAGTTAACAACGCAAACGAGATTTGAACGCAGCTCTGAAATCCACGCGTTACGCGCGTACGTCGTGCCGACGTTAATCGGTGCCCAGTGCCTATTCAAGCCAATTGAGGGAATGCTTTGCTGGTGCAAGGATCCCCCGTGCACAGACGCACACACTCGCAGGGCGTGTATTGTGTCAGAGAAACACCTATTTGGGTCGGTGTATGATTGAGTGAACACTACGCCCGACCACCTTTGTCTCCCCAAGCACTGAGGAACGCGCACACCACGCCAGGTACTCAGAGGTGGGGGGAGTGGGGGGGAGTAGAGAAAGGTGGCAGGACAGGTTCAGATATCACGTCCCACCGATGTTATCTATGGGCAGGAATTGAACCCAGGTCACCGGGTCCTTTGCACAGTTCACTAACTATTGCACTACCGATCACATACACAAAAACAACAACAACAACACCAAATGCATTTCGATACTAAGTGGCGGTGACGTCACCATGGCATTTGTGCCAGGCTAGGTGCACTTTGAGGCCACGTAATTAAGTGTCGATGGCTCGCTGGCAGGACGTCACGGCACACGTAGACTACAAACAAAGATCTCCCTGTAGCCTTTACAGGCTTTTGGGGCAAGTGCTGTTAGCGAGTAGCCATTGTCTCCCTAGTAGCGATGTTTACCATATACTCATTTGAGGCTGAGTCAACCTAGGGGAGACTTAGGACCGATTCAGCTAACGATCACTGGTGTTGACCGTGAGCGGAAATCGAACTCGGGTCGCCGGTTTCGTAGCGCAGTGCGCTAACCACTGCGCCACCGCTCCCCACAAGTGGAGGAGCTGTGTGTGTGTGCGCGCACAGATATACACGGCCGCTCCCCACACAGACACACACTGACGCACACGGTGTCACACCACGTGGACAACACCCACGCACCTTCACACACAGAGACCAAGTGTCACGTCGGCGCCGTTCCGGAGGACGCACTGGCCACTCGTCCAAGGATGCCGACACGTGTACAACGAGTCGCGTGTAAAATTATGCGAGACGGTCATGAAAACCCCATTTCGTCGAAGAAAGAAACATGCACATCCCTTATTTTTACTCATCTGTGTATGCCTAAGACGCGCCGCTAACTGCTCGCACCATTAAGCTTGGCAAGGGCGTTCGCGGCGACGCCGGCCCCGAGCAATGCGCGCGTTGCTTTTGTTTAATTAAATACAAACTGCTTCTTGGGAGAACATAAAGAGCGGAGCGAGAGACAGCAGCCGCTCCGTGCGCTCTAAGCGACGGCGCATGCCACGTGCACGCCTGGGACCATTATGACGGGCGCGTGCGCTCACGGCCACCAACAGCACTGACGTTTATATGAACCGGTCCGGAGCCTCCCCTAGGTCGACTCAGCCTCAATAACGTACCTGGTGCGGTGTGTAAACATCGCCACTGGGGAGACAAAGGCGGCCAGGTGGGGTGCTGGCAACCCACCCCCGCGTGTGTCGTGCCGGCCTTAACAGTACTTGCCCCAACAGTCTGTTAAGGCTATACGGGGGGAGGGGGGGATCTTTATCTTTGTGTGTGCGTGTGTCCGTGTGTGCGCACAATTACCGATGCTGAGTGATTAATGGGCAGGAGTGGATCGTCTCGGCGCCGCGGCATTAGTGGCAGATGTACGCTGTACTTGTCTGCAGATGCTGGTGGCGGTTTCTCTGTGATCCCACCCATGCAGATCGAATATTACGGGCCAGGGTCCGCCCAAAATCGGGGGTAAAATGGGAGAAAATTTGCCCCGGGCTTCACACAAACGAGGGCACCCACAACAATGGACCTGTAATTTTTAGTGTCCCTAATGAACAGCAAGGGGGCTGGCTCCGCGTGGCATCCTCCAGCCCCGGGCCTCCGAGAACCTCTGAGCGGCCCTGGCACGGACGGTCGCGATTGTGTGCCAGACCTTGATACTTCTCTCTCTCTCTGCTTCATCTCTCGACTTTGGAATTTCCTGCCATGTCCTTTCCCCGCCCCCTCCAGCCAAGTTCTTACATTAACCTTGTTCAAATCAATAAAGGCATGCACTCTTAATTTATTGCACCTTCAATCATGCCGTGTGTTGCTGGAAAGTTAGGCTCTTGGGCCCGCTTCCCGGCAACAGTGTGTGTGTGTCGTGATGAGTCCACCATTGCAAAGCCACTCAACCGTGATCCCACGCTTTGCAGTTATCATTTGAGTCCCTTCTTGGACTACATTTCTGAATTCTCCGGAGTGTCTTCGTGTACTTGATTTCAAATCCACGTGGAACATTCCGAATCGCTGCAATTCACTTGGCTGGACATGTTGGCCTTGCGGGCTGTACTTTAATCCTGTCACTGTGATCGTCAACCGAATAAGAATGATGATGACGATGACCATTTCATCCTTTTTTATTATTATTATTAAAGACTCATGGCGTCTCAAGAGTCTTTTCTTATTTTTTCCAGGAGAGCTCCTGCATTGGGATGTTTGGCCACTTCTATTATTGAGTGTTTGGCATGGGGAAGAGGACTCCGGATTATCCAGACAAACCCCCCTTCTCAAGAAGAAATAGCACTCAGCACTCCAAGCGCAGCGACAGATTGTTTTATGTGTTCTTCATTAACTTTTTGAACCCTGTACGTTTGCGAGCATTGTTCAAGTTACTTCACTTGACTTTAAAATTCCACGCAATTATGTTTGCGATTGTATCATTCCTGCAGGTATATCTAGCCACGACCTCCACAACGCGGACTCAGTCTCTATCTGGATTCAGATACATGGACAGACCAGCCCTAGCTTACAACACCTCGCATTCCAAAGGACGTCGCTATTGCAAGGACTAATCAGGCTCGTGTTATATCCACATTGCACAGAAATAATTCTGTTGGATGTTCGCCTCGAGAAAAGGGGAGCGGATTAAATAAAAAATCTCATTAAAGGACCTGGCAATAAATTTCACGCAAAATTCTACTGGGTTCGAGTGGGAGTTTCAAATTTCCCGAAAGGGCCTGGTGTGGCGCATTGTTTGAAACGTGAGATGGACTTAAACGGTAGAAATGTTTCCAACTCGAGACCCGCCTGTGCTCGTCGCGTCGCGTTACCGCGGCTAAAAAGCATCGGCGCAGAACTGAAAACCCGCGCCTGATTCAGCAAAATATCGCACGGGCAGAGAGAGAGAGAGCGAGCGAGCGAGGCAGAGAGGCAATGGCTAAAGTTCCTCGCGTTATTTTTGGCTCTTTTTTTCCCCAGCGCCAGATGTCTTTGCTTTTGCATCTCTCGCGTTCGGATACAAGCCCAGCATGGACGCGCGATACAGCCAACTGCTTGGGACAGGCGCGTTACAATTTGGTGTTGGTGATGTCGGTATGATGATGATGATGCAGCTCTTGATTGTGATATTATTGTTCACGATGAAGAGTGGGAGCCGCGTGCATTCGGCACCAGTCAGCCCAGCAGCATTTACTTCACGAACAACATCTTTTGATTTAAAGCTTTCGTGACTGCAAACAATAAAATAATAAAAAAATATTGTTTCCCTTCTACGTGACTTTACCGAAAAAACCAAGAATACGAACAACATCTTGCTGATGATATTCAGAGACGACGTCAAAACCGATCCAGTGAGAGCCGATTTCTTAAAACATTCCTGACAATTAAACAGTGATCCGTGAGGCTCATAGACTAATGGACCGAGACGATTTCGTGGTTTTGTTGTTGGAACATATCCTTAAATATGCATGCATTATTCTATTATCCACTCATTCGCTTGCGGCCAAACCGCCCGGAATGCGCCCGTGTCGTTGCCAAATCTGAGATGCCAAGCAGTCTCGTCGAGCCTGGACCGTGCTTGGATGGGCGACCACGCAGACAGCACGTGCTGGAGGCAGTGCAGCGAAACACCCAATCGTTGTACTGTACCGCGCTTCCACGTACCGAGCTCGATCTATGCGCCCCGCCTTTCACCAGCCCCGCACTGAGCGGCGTGGTGATTTACGGTCAAATAAATCCCCACTACTCGCGCGGCGTGAATAGACCACCGCGTTCAGTCGCGAGTTGACAAATGGGGCGCGCATGGAGATATACGCGCGACGCGCCAAGCCAGCCAGCGCACAGTGATTGTGCGGACAAATGACGAGCGGTGGTCATCCAAGGGGGGGGGGGGGGGGGCAGGGGGTGGTGGGTGACTGCAATGCAGGGGTCGCAGGTTTTGACCTCCTCGGCGCGACAGTTGAAAATGACGGTGCAAAAAAAAACAAGTTTGTTAAATGCCCACGCCTACTGTCCACCCAGCAGGCCGTGGCCAGGCCGTGTGGAAGAGTTGGCCAAATACTCTACATCTAGAGGGGCTCTCTACAGCTCCCTCTAGTGGCGTAAGGAAGAGCATGCAGGGCTGCGCCGTTACCTTCGTAAATGTCTGAGAGTTTGAGACCAGGGAAGGGTAGGGAGGGTGGTGGTGAGTGGTGACTTCTGAATGTCACCACACGCATTTTGGCACCTCTTGATTTGGCAAGATAATTTCATTGGGGAAAGAGGGGGGAGGGGGGAAGAGGCTGGTTTGGGGGTGCAGGAGGTTTGTGGTGGCGGTGGAGGGGGGGGGCAATTGGATCGCCTATCGTTGGGGCCATCTGAGCGCTGTGTAATGAGACGGTTCAGTGAGCGGTGACGCGCGCGCACACAGCCCGAGGGCCCTGTGATTGTGAGGAGTGGCCAGAGAAAGGTAACTGTGTGTGTGTGTGCTTGCGTGTGTTTGATCTGGAAGGCGATCTGCTCTCGGGTTACTAGAAGAGGGGTAAGCAAGGGGTCAGAGTTTATTCCGATGGGGCTCCTCGCCTCTTCGTGCTCTCTGCGTGAATCTCACAAACTCCAGGTGTTTGACGTTCTCCATCACGGCAATGCACACACACCAACTTGAGTATTCGCCTGCATCATCATCGTCACCATCGCCGTCGTCGTCGGAAATGGTCAAGCAACTGCTGGATGACGAGATCGCCCACGCCATCACTATCATCAGCCATATTCAAGCCACTGCTGGATGAAGACCCCCCCCCCTCCCCCGCCAATCTAGCGATGTAATAATACACCCAGCACTTCCACACGAACTGATATCATTTTTAGTCGCTCCATTTTCTTAGCGCACATCCTTTAGGACGCGTTCCGTTCCATATAAAACCAACAAAATTCTCCGTGCCCAAATTGAGAATTTTCATGTTTTGTTGTTGGCACGAGAATAAACTCGACTGTGCTCGTGTCGAATGCCTCCTTTCTATCTCTTCACTCGGTCAGCCGGCCTGTCGGTCACAATCGTCGCCACGCGTGAGATCGTGCCGCGAATTGGCCAACCTTCGAAACGAAGGCGGCAATGACGATGCCGACGATTGCAAGAAAATAACAATTGTACTCTTTGGCTCTATCGGTGAAGTCACGTAGGAAAATAAAAATCGATCACGACGTTTCGATCGCCGCACAAGCGGTCGTCCTTTCCCACCCGAGGACGACCGCTTATGCGGCGAGCGAAACGTCGTGCTATAATACACATTTTCTACGTGACTTTACCGAAAGAACCAATGATTGTGGATTTTTACAGTCACGAAAGCTTCAAACCAAGACTAGCAATTGTAATTGATGCAAATAAAGCCACCGACATGAACGGCAGAGCCTCGCTCACATCGACTCCAAATCTACTGCCACGAGCAAATAAACACTGCCCGAAGCAATACATTAACACGGACATATGCTTCGTAATATATCCCCATTAAGCAGAGCCATAGGCCCTCCAGTGATAGTATATATATATATCTCTGTATCTATGCAAATTCCCGTGCATAACACACGTGGGTCTGTGTACGCTCAGCAGGAACATTTTCATTACTCGAGTGCATCCGATGTCTCCTGGCCACCAGCCTTCTTCCAATCAGCACCATGGCAATTACGCAGCGCGCTCCGCACAAGGGCAATCAATGTCATCCTCCCTTTGTTTGCCGGTAGAAAAGCCACGGTTTTGACACACAAAGCGATGCCGTTGCTGTATTTATCGTCATAATCGAACCAATGAAACGGAGCAAAAAAAAAAAGCTGGAAATCGAATTTTAAGGACGCGCGCGTTTTGATAGCTCGGAGGGACGATTTGAATGTCTTAAACTGCTCTCTCTCTTTCCATTCCAAGGCTCGTCCCTGAGCCCTGCTTTCAAGCAGGTAATGACGCGCTAATAGAGCTGTCTTCAAATGTTAACCTCTCCCCTTCATTAGGAGCAATTGACTGGAATTCTAATTTTGTTTGTAGGCCACGTGAAGACGTTTCATCAATACACAGCTCTGCTACCCCCCCCGCCCCCATCTCAACCCACCTCATCCACAACCCACACAGTCCCTCTTGGCCTTCGACTGCCCTCCCTCCCACCCCCCATTCCCTCCCACCTCCCCCCCCCACCCCCACCCTCCACATCACAAACCCTGAAATGACGCCACTTAGCACGGCAGCCCCGTGACACCACCGGCTCCCGCTCCCGCCGCGAGCGCCGCGGGGAGAGAGACAAATGGATAATAGCGGCTCTCTGTGAGCCAGGTGAGGAGGTGGCGTGGAGGGGGAGGGAGAGGGAGGGAGGGAGCGAGGTGATGGAAAGGCCGCGCAGGCGCGCCATAGGAGGGGTGAGAGGGAGGGAGGGAGGAGGGCGGTTGAGACGGTGGGACGAGTTCTGTCGAAATGTGTAACCCAACACTGGGCGCCTGTGAGTGTCGACAGCTGTGGTGATGCCCTGCCTGGGTCGCTAATCGGGACTACGAGGGCCGATCGTGTAGCTCGCTCGGGGTTGGACAAACTGCCCCGTCCATCAGACGAAGCCGCTGAGCTGGGTGGGCTATCAGCTGCAGTGGAGAATATCTGGCTAACAAGATGTATAAATCGACAACCGTTCAGCATCTACGCATCAAACCCCCATGTATTTATGCACGTGCGTGTGTGTGTGTTTTCTACCGGCAAATTGGCCTTTCAGAGTTATGTTAACCCCAAATAGATCCCGAGGTCGCGAGATTAAACAAATGCGTCTGGTTAGCATAAAATCGTGGAAGACGAATTAACCGTTTGACTTAATTTAAAGTAATAATCCAAGAAAGTTTTAATGATTCTCGAGAGTAATTTCCAAGAGGGTCCTGCGTTGGAATGTTTGGCCAAATTCAATAATGACGATTGTCCGTCCGTCTGACATGTGGGAGAAAACCCGGAGAACACCCACCACAAACATTAGAGTGTAACTCGCTTGTGCACAGACAGATAGCACGGGTCCAGTCCACTGCCCGGTCACGTCTCCTGGCCACCTCGCAGAGAGCGCAAGCCTTCGTCACCTTTGTATTCCTAGCATCAAGTGCCCCGTCCCAGTAGGCGACTAACCAGGGCTCAACTCTGCTTAGCTTAGTGGTGAATTCATTTGCTCGCTTTCCCAATGCATGCAAAGGGCACGGGGAAGCTCTGCTTAAACACTTTATTTTATTTATTTCTGCGTGTCATTTTCTTTCTTTTCTTATACTTTGCATTCCCATCTTAGTTTTTTTTATATTCTTTCTTGTTGTAACTCTCTGACCCACCCCCTTACTGGACACGTGTTGCAAAAAATAAAGAGCTTCATAGCTCATCGGATTTCTCCAGGATAAATAAAGATGCTGATTCTGGTGACAATGCAGCTGCACGGGAGTGGGTGGGGGGGTTAGCACGGGAGCGCCTTTGGGGGCTGATTTGTTCATGCGGCGCGGTGCTGTTTGGCCTCGACGATGGCAATTCGCGATAAGATTCGATACCTGGCGACAGGTGGAAACAGCTGCAAGGGCTTGCCCTGAGCGGCGCACCGCTCGGCGACCCGTGGCGGCCCGCGGAGGTTTGACATCGCAGGAGGAGACAAGGCGGAGGCAAGAGCGGCAGGTGTCACGTTGGCCGAGATGTTAACTGCCGTCTCGCTCGCTCTCTCGCTCGCCCGGGATACAGCAGGTCGTGGGTTCGTTCCCGACCCTGACGCCTGTTGTATATTTGGAGTTTGCGTGTTCACTCTCTCCCCCCCGTGGTCTTGTGGATTTTTCTCCGGGTTTTCCCTCCACATTTTGAATTAACATGCCTTTAGAGTATTTGCCCGCTATACATTTCCACGTGATAAGCCACTTCGCTGAGCTATCATATGTGGCCAATTCGCTTCTGAAGAAGAGCTTTATAGCTCAGTGGACCTTACCTGGTAAAACAAAAACGGTATATAGCTTAGCTCAGTTTAGCAGGAGGTGGGGAGTAGGATCATGGCATGCGTGCATGTTGTTGTAGCGTGCGTGGCTGGCGCGCGTGCTCTTCACGTTGGTGAACCTACCGAGTGGTTCTCTACCAGCGTTAGGGTTAGACTTGTTGTGAACACCAAAGGTTGGAACATTTAACTTCGGTTGCATTCGACCACTTGCTGTCCCTCTGCACAGCGCAGCGTGCGCATCAGCCTGATCACAACTCGCTCATCGCGCGCGCTGGTCCGAGATCTGAGAAGATCTGGCGATTTACGGGTGAGTAGGTCAAAGGTCACCACTCTAAATGGGTGTATGCCAATATTAGCAGAACTCGGGTTCTCTGTTTGCAAGTATAACTAAAAATAAACGCGTGCTTTGTTGCTTCACCAGACCCAGTATTGTCCGGCAGCAGCTGTTTAAGAAACAGGACATCTTGGAGAGGTTTCGATTTTCTGAAACTCATCAGCAGTCAGGCTCGTTAGCCAAATGTTGCTGGGTTGCTTACTTATTATTGACAAGAGTGCCTCGTCTGAACTACCGTAGATACTACATACATGATAGATACTACATACATGTTATAAACTACATACATGATGGATTCCACGCACGTGGTAGATACTTTATACGTGGTGGATACCACGTGGTAGATATTATATACTTGCTAGAGACCACGTGATAGACACGATAGACGTGGCAGTGTGCTCGTGGTTGTCAACCTCGCCCAGGACGCGTGTTTGCGTGGCTCTCGTTCCACGAAAACCTCCGCTGCTATCCGAGTTGTTGCCCCTGTACTCTTCACACATCGCCGTATCGTAGCTATGCTGTTGACATCCATCGCCATTGGCTATCACCGCGATATGGCGCGAGGGCATGTCCGGCCGGAGCGCTCGCGACGAGCGGTGTTCACCGCCTTGTGCTCGTGCAGGGCCGCCCCCTCCCAACCACCACCCCGCAAGATGCCATCGTAAACACCCCTTGCCCCCCCCCCCCCCCAACTGTTCAAGTCGCTCCGGTGAGTCTAATTACTATACCATACCCATAGTCAACTTTTTTTTTTTTACCAGGTAAGGTCCACTGAGCTATGTAGCTCTTTTTTTTAGAAGCGACCTGGCCACAAATGATAGCTCAACGAAGTGGCTTATCACGTGGAAATTTATAGCAGCCAAATGACTCCAAGGGCATGCTTCTAAATGCGGAGGGAAACACCGGAGGACCCGGAGAAAAATCCACGCCACCACGGGCAGAGAGACACGCCAACTCCAAATACACAGCAGCAGGCGTCAGGGTCTGCATCTAACCCACGACCTGCTGCATACCAGACGAGGCAGACAACTCCCCATTACATCCACAATATGCCCAGCGACGTGCTTTCATCGCCATTCAACAACATCAGG
The DNA here is from genome assembly GCF_015708825.2 of Lethenteron reissneri. Lineage (NCBI taxonomy): Eukaryota > Metazoa > Chordata > Hyperoartia > Petromyzontiformes > Petromyzontidae > Lethenteron > Lethenteron reissneri. The sequence goes on along the minus strand of NC_083798.1, from coordinate 14,391,112 downwards.
AATTCAGCAATCACCGAACTACGTATGTATGGAGTGCATGTTGAACTTATTTGGCACCGTACGAACTCGACCGTGTTAAACGGAGGTGCCGGTGGGGGAGGGGGGCAACAAACTAAACACAAACACATCGTAACGCGCAGTCGTTATTGCACCGAGCCGAGGCCATCGACTCACTCCCGAAGACATTGAAGGATTTGTTGTCATAAAATCTTTATTTAGACGGGAAGAATCAGTTGGAGCTATGACGCTCTTTATCAAAGATGTCCAGGCTAGGCGGGTCCAGAGAGTTCCAACAACAAACTATACAAAAACAGATACGAGTGCAAAGTATAGAGAATTTACACCATTGGAACCTCATTTGCCAGTAAAAAATATGATAATTGTTTTTTTACCCTTCTATCTGGCAACAAAACTGACACCTTTCTTACAAGAAGTCAGGTAAAAAAACAATTATCACATTTTTTACTGGCAAATGAGGTTCCAATGGTGTAAATGCTTACCCCGAGCTCTCATACTCTGATGGTGCATTGTCTTTGAGTTGTGCGCCTTTTGGCGTCATCTGGTCCAACCCATTTGAGACTAGGCTCTAAGGAAAGCTGTCTCGGGTGTGGACCAATCAACTTCAAGGACAGTGCATATATTATCAGAGTTATGTTTTTTGTTTGCATTATGGCTGCAGGTATTGTGGTCTATGCAAACATGACTTCTTGTAAAAAAGGTGTCAGTTTTGTTGCCAGATAGAAGGGTAAAAAAACAATTATCAAAGTATAGGGAAGCTAAACACGTTACAAATAAATATGTACGAGTACAAATTGCATGAGTACGTAGATTTCCTGGTAATTTTCAACACCAAATGGGATCTTGAGCAAGGCAGCAAAACAAACAAAAAGTCAAAAACCACAGCAAGGCAACACACAGTCCCTCAATAAGAATGCACATCAAAGTTGAACTATCGATACGAGAATAAGATTGCACATCAAAGTTTAACTATCGATACGAGAATAATGTTGCCCATCAAAGTTGAACTATCGATACGAGAATTAGATTGCACATCCAAATTGAACTATCGATACGACACGGGTATCGAACCCAGCCTCTCAAAGCGGTGGCCGTCTGAATTGTTCCGACACGGCCAATATGAGCCCCCCTCCTCCTCCCTCCCCCGGGGTCACCGCGACCCATTCGTCGCGTTTTAATCAACAACAACGGCCGAGGTGTTCTCATGCATTCAGCAATAAATATCGCGTGGGAGATTTACACCACCGACAACAACACAACACAACAGCAGCAGCAGCAAGAGAGAGAGAAAGAAAAAACACCGACTCTGCGTATTTCCCGAGGACCCCCTCCTCACCCCGCTCCGCTCGATATCCCAATGAGTTTAACAAAAGCAAAGCATCGACTCGTGTGGAATAATGCGCCGTTAATACCGGTGCCTCTCCAGCGCGATGTATAAATATATACCTACCTGTCGACAAGAGGACGTGTTGAACTCCAGTTGACCCCCCCTCCCCCCACCAGAAATAGGTACACACGCACGCACACACGCACGTGCACACGCACCCACACACGCACCCACACACGCACACGTGGCAGGTAGTAGTGGTGGCGGCGGTTGGCTCCTGGTAAATATTGGACCCGTCGCATCCTATTACCCCTTGCCACGAGCACGCGAGTGTGGGTCGTTATCATAAAGCAAATAGTGGACGGGAAGTGGCGGGTGACCTCGGATTTAGCGGCTATTGTTGCTATACCTGTTCCTCCAGCCGGCCAGCTCCTCGCTTTGTTGTCGGGGATTAATTAAAGGAAAGCACGGGTCACCTTCTCTCTCTCTCTCTGTCTTTCTCTGTGTAGGGACACGGATACGAGCAGGAGTTTTCGTTTTTCTTGGTCTTGTTCTGGTGAGGTGGTGCCTGACACGGCGGCCCATGGGGTTTGCCCTACTCTTGATGCCAAGAACGGGCGTCTCATCGGGCCAGAGCAGAAGTTGGTGGTGCCACCATTAACGGGGTGGACATTTTCGGTGGGATTGGTGTACGCGTTTCCATACGGACAATCAGGGCGAACTGTGTGATGACCCGTTCATTAGTGTCGTCGTCGTCGTCATCATCATTATCATTGTGGCCACGGTGGCGAGATGTTAACTAGCTCGCCTGGTATGCAGGAGGACGTAGGTATGACCCCGATCCTGACGGCTGGTAATTTGGAGTTTGCATGCTCTTTCTCTGCGTGGTCGCATAGGTTTTTATTCGGTTCCTCCGGTTTTCCCTCCAATTTTACAATTAACGTGCGTTTAGAATATTTGGCTGCTATAAATTTCCACTTGAAAAGCCACTTTGTTGAGCTATCATTTGTGGCCAGGTCGCTTCTGAAGAACATCTGTATAGCTGAGTGGACCTTACCTGGTAAAATCAAAGATAGTTTAGTTTATCATTAGGCTAGACCGCAGCAAGTCATTGGAATTGTTGACAGGATATTTGAGTTGCTGAGACATTTAATCAAGCGCCCTATAAAAGCAAATCTGTATATTAGTATATAATCACCCATTGCACCCTAATCATCATCCCTACTACACGCTGATCATCATTATCCTTACTGCATACTCATCCTCACCCTCACCACCATTGCCATTATGGCGTCCTGTTCCTTGTAGGCCGGGTGAGATCCCATTAAGACGAAAACACCGTCTCTTCGTAGAGGGGTACCTGATGGCCCAATCATGCTGTCACGTGATTCGCTTTTATTCCGGCTGTTAGTCAAATCGGCGCCGCTATTGTCGTGCCAAAACCTCTCTACCTGGTAGCGATAAGCGGAATACCGCGGTCAGAACTCGTGGATTTACGCAATCAGAACGTGAACCGCAGGAATCCGATGAGCTACGAAGCTGATTTTCACAGATGTCCAGTATATCCCCCGTTGCCTCTCTTGTAACGCAGCTCCTTAATCGAGCGATCGCTGGACTGTCGAATCAACGGGGCGAGTCGGCCGCAGGTGCACGAGGAGTCGAACTCAGACGAGCAGCGTGTCCCGTGGTCGCGCGCTGTCTCGTACCACGAGACAACACGCGACTCCAGCTCGGTCTGTGGGTAACGAGGCGCTCAGACACGTCTAACCCAAAAGACAAACAGTTCTAATCTTGCAGATACCTCTGTCGGCTACGCGTCTCAGGCAGTCAAACACGAGATGTCTGAAGTTGAGTTAATGAGAATTTTAAACAAAGGCGTTGACATCACGCTCCCTTCCCGGCGCTCATTCCGGGTGATTGTGTTGACGTTGATTTTCGCTCACGTTTAGTTTCATCGAGTCGCAGATTTCTCAGCTTTTTCTTGTTCTTGTTGTTGTTGCTGAATATGGCGCGTTACAAATCTTGCTTTGGTTGATTGAGCGCTGTGATAAAGCTCCCGGAAGTAACAACCGGCCTTGTGTGTGCGGGGAGAGAGGTCTGGATTGACCCCTCCATACACCGACCCCCTCCTTCCCCCCTCGCTTTGCAGTAAAATACCACAACGAGGCACCTCGTCTCCATCAGAGGCCCTGAGTTGGTGTTGGAAAATTCCACAGTCTCATGGCAAAAGCATACGTATTTCTAAAGGGCAACTTCAACATACACATAGCAATATGAATATAAAACAACATCATACAAGACTACACTCTTTGGAAAAAAACTATGATGTTGTTAGCTAGCAGCACGACACGAGAGGGGGTGGGTGGCCGACACCCTGCCCGATCGCCTTTGTCTCCCTAGTGGCGATGTTTACACACCACAACAGGTCCTGATTTGAGGCTGTGTCGACCTAGGGAAGGCCCAGGACCGGTTCAAATATTCTTCACTAGTGTTGGCCGTGAGCGGGAATCGAACCCGGCTAATCGGCTTGGTAGCGCAACGCACCTAACCACATGAACACACGCACACTCAAATAAACTATTTTTTTTATTTTACCAGATAAGGCCCACTGAGCTACATAGCTCTTTTTTCAGAAGTGACCTGGCCACAAACGATAGCTCAACGAAGTGGCTTATCACGTGGTACATTGATTGAAGCCAAATACTTTCAACGCGTGCTGATTATAAATGTGGAGGTAAAAAAAACGGAGGACACGCAGAAAAATATACGCGACCACGGGGAGAGAGAGCGAGACACGCGAACTCCAAATATACAGCAGCAGGCGTCAGGGTCGGGGTCGAACCCACGTCCATCCTGCATCCCAGGCGAGGTGGTTAAAGTCTCTCGCCACCGCGGCGCCCACACACGCACATGAATCGAACCGAAAGTCGTCTCGGGCCTCATCACCTCCCATCTGCATCTGTGGATAAAACAAGAGAGCTCAAGACGAGGGAGGGGGCAGGGAGATGAGGCGCTTTGGTCTCGCAACCCGAGGCGTTTGGGTGCCAATCGCCCCAGGGGGTTTCTGTCGGGTGTCACGTGACGCTTTATTGCGTGAGCTGTACAAAATACGTATTGTGCGCCAAAAAGTAGTTGTCCTGTGGAAAGATATGTCCCCGGCACGGTAACGTGGAGTTTCCACAACTGGCTCGTGGTTGCAAACAGGAGATGAGCGTGGCTATGTCGATTTTTGGACGAAACTTTGGTCTCGTGGTTTTTGGTGCGAACTTTCGATATATGTCACGTGTTATATACAACATACAGTACTGTATGTTATATATACATAAAACATCACATATGTCGCGTGTTATATACAACATACAGTACTGTATACGCCAATGAAATAGCAGTCGTCCATAGTTGGTATCGCTCGCTCTCTCTCTCCGCCTAAACGCCTCGCTCCTTGGGATGAAAGTTTCTTAGTTCGCTGACAATGGGAGGGTCGTTTTTTTGAAGGTCTGTGCCACGAGACTTAGCGACAAGTCAAACTTTCAGGCCGAGTGCGTCTTATAATCCGGTAGTTATGTATGTACATTTAGCCAAATCAATCGCCACAATCTCTTTTGATGTTAATGCCGTTTTTGTACATTCATTGGTGACCTAGACTGAGAGCATTAATTCACTACACTCGAGAAATTGGTTTCATCACAGCTGGCTGTATGAACGTTATTTCGCACCGTACTTAGCCAACCGTGTGTAAAAGACCAGATTTGTCTAGCTTGAGTGAAACCGGACACACATTATTGTTTTTTGGGGGGGGGGAGTAGGGGTGGTAGGGGGTGCGTCTTACTTTCCGGAGCGCCTTATAATCATTCCTACGCGCAACCTCCTGGGGAAGGAACAAGTGGCCAGACTACACGGGGCGCGTGCGAGTAGCACGAACGCAGCCGGTCGGGACTGACGGCTCTTTTGAAGCCACGCTATGAATGCGGTGCGGCCTGTGGCAAGGGGTGGGGGGAGGGAGGGAGGGGATGGGTGGGGGAGATGGGGACGGGGGGGGGCTTTGGAATTACCCTTTAGGTATGCAAATGAGCGTCGTGATGCGACAGAGAAGGGGGTGGCGTTGAGGGCAGCGCCGGGTCGTGATCTGTCTTACAGATTAGGGACAGAATTGGCACCGTGCTCTTTTTTAGCCAATTCGCAATCTTTAGATTGAGAAGGAGAGGGAAAGAAGCTGGGGGGGAGAGAGTGGGGGGAGAGAGACGGAAAGGCCTATGCATTTCATGGTAAGGAAAGTGAATACTGTGTCTGATCCAGTTATTAATATTTACATTATATATTTTCATTATATAGTAGTCTATATTGTATATTATACACACCGGGGTCATTAGATGTATTTATTAATTGTTTTAAATAACGGTAGATTAATTACGATTCACATCGGCCACACGTCGGGATGGAACACGCCCGGTGGAAGACGTCGACAGGGAAGATGGATTGTTGTTAACAATCGCAGGATCGTGAGAGATGGCGAGGCCTTCATCCAGCAGTGGATAGATCGTGGCCGCTGACCATCAGCGGAAACATTCTTTTGAGTGCCATGTTTTGTTTGTAGTTGCAGAGCGCAGAGCCAAGAGGCCTCAGGCTGCAGCTGCTGTTCGTGTGTTTTGTGTGGAGGTAAATTCAGGAGATTCTGGCTGAAATGATCATGGAGTTTGTTACTTACACGTCAGGCTTTAGCCAGCGGTAACAAAACAAAACCCAAAACATAAATTCGACATTCCTATGGCGGGGGACAAGTAGATACAAAAGACAGCCGCTGGTGGCTTTCCACAGAATGGTACTCGTTTTATCGACCTTGCAGCCTTCCAAACGCGAGCCCTGGATTCAATCCGCTAGTTACATGACTGATACATACCGTATGCTACTTACTCGCAGTAAGAAGGCGGACTTGAAACATTGCCTCATATTAAATCCGACTGCGTGTTGTTGTTGTTATCATTACGTGGCAGGATTGTGAGAGATCACGGGAGCTTGGGGAGTCTTTTCTCCAGCAGTGGATTGAACGCGGCTGATGATGAGTAACCCTCGTTAGTTTTTGAGGAGTGGGTCCAAAACTAAAAATAACAATACAACTCAACGCATGCCATCATTAACACCGTCCTAAAGAGGAAACGATGCAGAATAGGCGACGTTTCGGGCAATGGCCCTTTAATAGTGTGAAATTTTGAAGACAGTAGTTATTGGCGAATGCAGTGTATTGCTTTAAAGCAATGAACACCACCAAGCCAAGCTTGGTGGTGTTCATTCGGACGCTGTCTTTCCGACAGCCCTGTTTTTCACCGGAGGACGGCTGCTTGCGTTGTGGCCGAATCGTCGTGAGAATTTTATTTTATGTTTTATTATTTTATTATTTCCCGTCTACGTGACTTTACCGAAAGAACCAAGAAGAGGAATCCCTGCAGTCACGAAGGCTTTAAATCGAAATTGACTGTATCGCTGTTCAGCAATACACAATAGTATTGTATAGAATATTGTATCGCTTTAAAGCAAAAAAATCACCGTAATTGCGCACCATTGTCAACGCTGCGATATCTACCGAATCATCTCCTTAACAGAGATCACCACCAGATCCATCCCTCCGCTACGACGAAGGGGCATGATCGTAAAACCTCCTGAAAACGAGTCACGAGACTCTTGTGGCGATGGTGGTTATGACGTCGGTGGACACATAGAGGGCCATTTTTGTTCAATTATTTTATTACTTTTGTAAATATCTGTCTTGAGAACGTTGTACGTTCCATCGCCCCCCGCCCTCCCTCCCCCCCACCCTGATAAATAATGAAATTACTCTGGCTTCACTTGGCCCCGTCCGGGCTTGTGGTGTGTGAGAGTTGCCGGCGGACACAAACGCCGCGTGCGTGTCGGGCCTGGGACGCGGTTGGAGCCCTTCCCGTGTCTGTGTTGAGCAGCCGTGTAGCGTGGTGGCGTGAGAACGTCTGTGAACGCCGTGTGAACGCGCACACTTGGGCGAGTCGTAGGCGGAGGGAGGGCGGCGTCCCGCCTTGAGTTGTTTGATGAAGTGAAACCCAGTGCCGGATTAAGCTAGTGCGGGGGCCTGTAGCATATGTTATAAAGGGGCCCTAAATAAAAAACGAAATATGAAAATACCTACATTTTTTTAACTTGCATAGTAAAGTAATTGTATTTTTTCACTTGCTATACAGCGAGATAATACGACAAATTGCTAACCTTAAACACCCAGTCGTTCATAAAAGTTGAAGGCAGTATAGTACTATAGTAATAGAGCAAGTGCAGAATCACTGAACCGGAATTGATAGCTTGAAAGCATTTAGCGCGGGGCCCTTGAAAGTGCGGGGCCCGTAGCATATGTAGCTACTTGTGCTACGAGGCTAATCCGGCACTGGTGAAACCCTTTTGCTCGTGCGCACTTTGCTGCACCTCGACTCGCGTCGACTACACATGTATGGATGACTTGGCACCGTTGTCTGTCAAGCCACGTGGGTGTCCGTGTCACCGTGCTTCACCGGCGCTGATAAGTGCGGCGCGTGGGGGCTCGAGACGAGTACAGATGTAGAGATATATGTTTGTTTGTATGAATTCACTTGCCACTGATGGTGGCCGTGGACGGGAATCGAAATCATGTTTTTTTTTCATTGTTGTTGCTATGTTCGTGAACCACTGCTCCGCCACATTGTATAAATGAATGCAACGTTGCATTGCAGATATAGAGATATTATACACATTATAGAGTCCACGCTTTAGATTTGAGTCGAGAGTGGAGAGGAGTGAGCTGGGGTGTTATTGGTGGCGCTTCGCTCATGTCGGTGCTTAATTTAAGACGGTGCACGGTCGGAAAGCTGCTCGGGGAATTATTGTTGGAACCCAGCCACATCCGTCTCGCCATATGTTGGTCCTTCCGACGATTATGGAATATATAGGGTACTATTTTATAGGATTATTTGGACATGCGTGGCTTGTGCTCTAGTGGTAGTACCTTACACCGATAAATGCCCCCGAGTAGCGTTCCTGAGAAATGAAGCCCGGGTTATTTAGGAAACGTAGTGTTCATAGTAGCTCCAAAAATAAGACTTGTACAGCAAATAAGACACGGACGATGAGATTTTTTTTCTTACAAAATCTTTAAAGGATATTAAAGATACATAAACATTCAAACAGCCTCTAACCGCCTTTTGTAAAATCATCTTAATGTACAGCCAGGGTTCATAAGCCACACGGAACACAGAAAGGAAAACAGCAAGACATACATCAAAGACAAAGACCCCCTCGTATATCCTTAGACTTTTTGGGACAAGTGCTGTTGGCGAGCACCTATGAAGGCCGACACGGCACACGAGGGGGGGGGGGTGGCTAACACCACGCGAGGCCGCCTTTGTCTCCCCAGTGGCGATGTTTACACACGGCACCAGGTACTCATATGAGGCTGCGTCGACCTAGATGAGCGCCAAGACCGATTCACGTATTCGCCACTGTGATTGGACGTGAGCGGGAATCGAACTCGGATAGCCGGGCTCATAGTGCAGCGCGCTAACCACCGCACTACCGCTCCCCATGCACTCACAGACACATGTCCACACTGACACACACACATAGACGGGTGTAGATGTAGGCTAAGAAGCGAAAATCAATCTAGGCGGCGCTACGCCCGCGTGACACACTCACACAAGAGAAGCTGGGAGCTTTGCATAGCAATACGCAGCATTTTCGACGCACACCTTCGATGCAGCTGACCACGTGCTCCCACGCACACACAAGGACAAAGACCCCCCGTGTAGCCTTGGCAGACTTTTTCGGACAAGTGCTGTTAAGCGAGCACTTCTGAAGGCCGGCACGGCACACGAGGGGTGGGTGGCCAACACCACGCCCGGCCGCCTTTGTCTCCCTAGTGGCGATGTTTACTACACACTGCACCAGGTACTCACTTGAGGCTGAGTCGACCTAGGGGAGAGGCCCGGGACCGGTTCAAACATTCGCCACTGTTACTGATCGCGAGCGGGAATCGTACTCGGGTCGCGCGCGTTTGCAGCGCAGCGCGCTAACCACTGCGCCACCACTCCTCACGCACAGACGCGCCAGCCAGTCACGTCGGCTGAGTCGGTCAGTGAATCTCCGACCGCACAGTTGCGCGAGACTCGCGTGTGTAACTCGGTCTGCGCCGAGAGCACAATTTACCCGTACCTCCAATGGTCGCACCGCGTGTGCGTAAAGCACCGTCGGCTCTAAAGCGATGGGGAACTGAAGGAGAAGAGGCTTCTGGCTTTAGTGCAAACTAAAGGCATCGGTGATAGACAACGCTACGACTGTACATCTTTGGACACAACTCATTAACACCCTGTCGGCTACGCATTACGTATTTCAATATACATTTAGATAGATATACCCTGTGTGTAGACGCGCGTCTGGGGGAAATGAGAGAGGCATTTGCTTTGACTAAAAGATGCGAGTAATATGCACACACTCGCGCGCGCACGTCTTGCACGCGTCTAGTAACACTATAAAAAAAATAAAAACAACAATAAATCTTCTTGGTTCTTTCGGTAAAGTCACGTAGAAGGGAAATAATAAAATAATAAAAATAAAACATAATAAAATACAATTCTCACGACGTTTCGGCCACAACGCAAGCAGCCGTCCTCAGGTGAAGAACAGGTCTGTCGGAAAGACAGCGTCTGAATGAACACCACCAAGCTTGGCAGCGTATATTTAATCTATTTAAGACTGTACCGAAAGAACCAAGAAGATGAATCCCTGCAGTCACGAAAGCTTTAAATCGAAACAACAATTAAGTTACTAACTACATTCATTAAACATAACAATCAACGCATTTTTTTGTACCCTGTCTGGTTCCCTGAATGAAGATTTAAAGTTACTCGACAACAACAACAACAAAAAGTCGCAATCATATAACAACAACAGCAACAACAAACGACGCTTCTTTCGTCGTGTGCGGATGACACTCTCCCCTCCCGGGTTGCTGGCGTCGCGCGAGACCTCCTCTTGGGACTCGGCGAAGCTCAGACACGTGTAAACACTCGCGCGGCGTAAACTAGAACTAAAACTAGAAAGCTCTCACGCGCAGGGCAGTCGAGGTAATACGCGTTGTGGAATAACCTTAGCCGACAACAACAACAACAATGATAATTCACGTCGTTACAGAGCGGCGTTGCAAGGGATGTAACAGTCGCACCCTTAGCCCGCATTCAAACGAGTTCATGTAAATCAGTCCAACGCGCCCTGTAAGCTTTCGCGTGTTGTCCGAAACGGGCCGACACAAAGACAAAGATCCCTCCCCCCCAGTATAGCCTCAACAGACTGTAGGAGCAGGGCCGACACACGCACACACGCACGCACATCGCATCGCCTTTGCGACTCTTTCGCGGCTGTTGGTGATGGACGAAGTATCGATGTTTTTTTCGTCAAAATCAGACGATTTTAAACATTTACCCGTACGCGATTATTCGGGGGAGGAGGGGAGGGGAGGGGGGGTTGGGGAGTACGGGGTCATACGGTAGTGACAAGGTTTTTCCCCGTTGATGCAAGTTGATTGATAACGTCTGTGCATTGTGTGCCACGGCAGAGTCAAGCGACGCAAGAGAAATACAAAACCGGTGAATTTAGGGATCGCCTCGCCATCAACGCAACACACCTCCACTCGGGCTGTAGGAGGGGGAGCAGAGATCAGCCTCACCCAGGGTACCACTTAAGCTGTAGCCCGAAGTTTCAGCCGAGTTCGATTCCGATCACCGGTTCATTCGGGGAGTTGATTACTCGCTCACGACACTACCCACCCATCCCGCGTTCCGCAAAATAGTTATTGCCTCTATTCTTTGTTAAGATAAATCATCCGGTTTATAATACTGTATCGCTACCGCACGCCGGCACAAGTGGCTCACAATAGAATAACACTTTAAGGTATTGTCAGCTAAACTCAACAAATAATGGTGTTCGTATTGAGTGGGAATAATTTAGCAGGAAAATAAATCATTGCAGCAGCAGCAGCAGCATCAACAACCCTCCGTCCATTCGGAGCATGACGGACCGTTCACCGCGCGTTGTTCGGAATGCTGGGCCGACGTTTCGCCCCACGTGCCCGAAGCATTTTCACGAACTTTGTTTCACGCGGCACGGACCGATTTACAGACACATCGCTGGGCTGTACACATCGCTGGGCTGTACACAGCGCAACCGCGAAAAGCCTTCGCGGTGGTGACGAGGTGGACACACGGAATTCCTAGGGCAATTCACTCGGTACCATTCAAGCAAGACGCCACACAAACCACAAATCGGCTCGTCTCTTGTAGTTCCGTTACTAAGCCGCGTGTCTGACAATGTACTGTATGTATGTTGAACTTCTTTCGCACCGTACGTAGCCAACTGTGCGAATCGGAGGTGCGCGGGGGGGGGGGCAAAACAAGTTTTAAGCAATGTTTTTAAGCTCCGCCAGTGATAATAAGAATCACGTAATCACTTAAAGCCACGGTTCAGCTACAGACTTAAATCAACTGTGGTGACGTAACGTTAATCACGCCCACGGCCTTGCATTTGAATTACACGCCATTGCAGTTGGCCTCGCTAAAGTTCGTGACGGCAGTAAGCTGAACGAAGTTTCTTCACAACCTCGCGTCGGGCAGCCCGAGACGCAGAGAGCAGCGGACAGTCTGCGCAGCTGGACGAGAAGAGTTGCGTGTGTTGCTGTATTCTTCCTGTCAATCACCCTGGAAATCGATGTTGCGATGCAAGCTCAGCTACCCCCCCCCCCGCTTCTTCTCCCCCTCCCCTTGGGTTCCCCACCTAATTTTTGACATCAGCTCGACAAATTCGTCGATAACGCTGCACTGAAAATATGCGTAAACGCGGCGACGTTTCGGGCGATAGCCCTTCTTCATAAAGCACACCGCCTTGACTCTTGATGAGATCCGACTTTACGCGTTGATTCATTGTTGTGCGATCGTGTCACCTCGGGAGTTCATCATCTATCCATTCCTCCAACAAGTTCCAGGGTCTCTTTTGATTATAATATCCATCGAATCGTATCGCCTGTCCAACGGGTGCGACGTGGCCCGCAGGTGGCCGCACATGAAGCTCAACACGAATCGACATGAGCTCGACGCCTGAGTCAACATAACACTGGACATCTCGAATAGGAAAACAATATATAATAGGCGACGTTTCGGGATCAGCGTAGAGATAAAGACCCCCCGTATAGCCTGAACCCAAAAACCCCCTCTATTTTGGATGATATTTGTCGCGAAAGTCTACGTGTTAAACCTAACAAACTGTTGGGGAATATGCTGTTAGCGAGCACATTTGCAGGCCAGCACCACCCCAATAGCGATGTTTACACACCTCACCAGGCACTCGCTTGAGGCTGAGACGACCTAGAGGAGGCCCAGGACCTGTTCAGAAAATCATCACCGGTGTTGACCGTGAGCTGGAATCGAACTCGGGCGCCGGGTTCGTAGCGCAGCGCGCTAACCGCTGCACCACCGCTCCCCATAGCAAAGAAGATCCCATACCCAACAACCGCCATTCGCCACCGAGTGACGGTGACGTCACCACAGCGTCTGTGCCAGGTTACGTGCACGCATATATAAAGATCCCCCACACACGCAGACACAAGATCGTGAATATGGCAGTGGCCAAACGTTTCCAATGGAGGCCCCTCCTGAAACACAGTCTTGAGACTCGGTGAGGCTTTTGTGGGTAGAGTAAATGACACAGCAATGCATATTATTATTTTTACTATTCATATGACAAGTGGTAGTTTACTAACACCAGTGTGATTATCTAGAACGCGTGCTCACTGAGATGTCCCCAAGGATGTGTTCGTAACGTTACCCACCACGGCGCTTGTGCCAGGCTATGTGTACTTGACTATGTACAAATCGTACACATGACTGCACTGCTCACAAACCACTCGGTCCCCTGGCAGTCATCTCCAACGTTTAGTTTGTTGTCCTTTCTTCCCGCACTTCCGATGCACGGTTGGCTACCTACGGTGCGAAAGAGTTCGAACGTTCATCTACACCTCTCTCCATCGTGAACTGCTTAGGACGAGTAGGCCCGACTTAAACACTACTGTCAATGCAACCATTAGTACACTTCTGTGATCCTATACTTTTAGCAATATCTTTATTCCCATACAACACATTTTGACCTCTACTCGCAAATAAGATTTAAATTGCTGATTCGAGCGAACTCATATGATGACTAACAGCTCAAGTCAAAGAGATGATCTGGATAAAAAAAAAACACACACACAAACTGCTTGTTTTCAGTCAATTATAAATTGATGGATATTCGGGCTCGTTTCCCGAAACATCGGAGCGCCGTCTCTAGTGCCGCGACCACGAGCAGCCGATTAATTGTCCCAATAATCCGATTGGTAAAGTGTTTAAATATAAATACCTCGACGCCGATGCCCACATACTTTATTCGCTCTCGTTAAAAGTCAATGATCACCACACCCTGTTATCATTTGCACACTACCCTGTCATTCGCCCTTTGACTGCACGCGTGCACATTGCGTGCGTGCGCGCGCATGCTGTCCGCGTCATCCGTCGCGCGTGCACCCACGAAGCGGTCGACATCGTCGCAAACCTCCCCGCTCCTCACGCCGAGTTCCAGGGAGGTCGCTCTTGGCTCGTGAACGTCTCGGCGGCACTCTCACAGACCACGTGGAGAGTACAGGTTGTCCGTACAGTAGGGGGGGGGGGTTCATGTAGACTGTAGAGGTATGGTGGGTAGAGGGTAGGGGGCGGTGCATGGGGAGGATGGAGTTTGGGGGTGCATGCACCCTAGCGCGTCCACCCGTCAGGGCGAGGTGTCATCAGCCGCTGGCTCCGACGCCGGCGAACGACTCGGCGAGGATCCCTCGGAGGAGGCCGCGGACGAGACGGAAGGTCCAGTAGTAGCAGCAGCAGCTGCTGCAGCAGCAGCGGATGCGATGGGAGACGCGAGCGCCTGCAGGCTGTGGCCCTCTTTCTCTCGCTTCTTCTGCTTCATGCGCCGGTTCTGGAACCAGATCTTCACCTGGGTCTCGTTGAGCTGCAGCGCGGCGGCGATCTCGACGCGGCGCGCGCGCGTCAGGTACTTGTTGAAGTGGAACTCCTTCTCCAGCTCCGTCAGCTGCTTGGTGCTGAAGTTGGTCCGCTGGGTCGCGATGCCTCCGCCCATCGCGAGGCCGTTGTTGCCCCCGCCGATGCTCAGTCCGACTCCGCCGCCTCCGGCTCCTCCCGAGCCGCACGGCAGGGCTCCCACTTGCGCGCAGCTCATGTCGCCGATCCTCGCTGCGCGTGGAGACGACGGCCGCGCAGCATTTGCGGACGACAAAAGACACAACGGGCGCACACGTGGCGGTGAAGTGTAACGCAGGCACGCGTGAGCTCAGCATCAGTGTACACGATCAACGTGGGGACGAGCCAACACGCGCTCAATAGCACAGCCAACAGTCGTCGCAACGCAAATCATGCAGTCGTTCATCACGCGAGTCGCACCTTCAAGTCACTGGACGCGCGATGTCACACAACTCATGCCGCCACTAGAAACACAACTCATGCACAGGCGACACGACTCGCTCAGCCACTCACTCCGCACCTCGCACACGGAACTCAGCACTCAACGACATCAGCGCTCCCCCCCCCCCCCAATCATTCATTCCACGCAGAAGAACGTCACTGGTCATTGCTCAGGACGGAACTGCAATGAGATGTCCACCCAATTACTCGTCCGCTATATTAGTCATCATCACGAGCTGTGGGCAATACACCGTCGGACGAAGAGCCCTCTCCCCCATACTACTGCCGACTCTATTAAGGACGCTTTTTCATGCGAGCACACTCAAGTCGCGTGTCGCCTGCCACATTCGGTTAATAATTGACGGGGGGGGAGGAGGGGGGTGATGATGGGCGGGGGGGGCAGTGGAGAGCGGACACGGCAAGTAATTACGGGGGTCGTCGTCGCTGCTTCGTACGAAGTCTCGTGGCGATCAGAGGGCGCGGAGAGGATGACCCGTGTGCTCCCGTCTGGGCAAATTAAAGTCGCCCCCCCCCCTTCGCTGTTGGTTGGGGGGGGGGGGCCGGGATGGAGTTCGGGTGAAATGTCGCTGGACGCGGTGGTCGCGGTGGTTGATTAACTGGCGCGGTCGCCACGTGCGCATTATTTGTCTGAGCTCGTTCATTGAGAGACCGCGTGTTGTGAAACTGAGCAATCGAGATAGGCCCTGGTGGTGATGGTGGTGACGGGTTTCACGTGGTTTACGCGGGCCAGAACGATGCTGGGGGTGGCGATAACACTTGTTTTAGAGGAGGCCCTAACGATGACGGTGGTCGTGGTGATGGTGTCGATCGTTTGTGTCTCGTGTTTTAGGTTAGGCCCTAACGATGACGGTGGCGGTGATGATGGCCGTAATGGTGATTGTGTACCCGTGTTTCTAACGCTGGTGTGAAACAATATAACCTGCAGATAAAAAAAAAAAACACTTTGCCAATCGCAGTCGTTTCATTTCGCAGTCGTTAGTAAAATGACTGACTAATCGTTGCGTGTGTTAACTCGTCAAAGCTTCGGCAAATGACCCTTGCCCAGTGAAAATATGGCTGGATTATATATAGACGCGAACGCATTAGCGCGCGCCTACTACACACACACGCGCGCGCGTCGTATTAACATTCTGAAATGGCTGACTCATTATGCATAATGGAAGCGCTTGCCAGTTCGCTTGTGTCTAGAGAGCACACGGCACACACGGCACACACGCTGACGTCGTACATGCTTACAGCGAGCTCTCAATTGGGCTCTTATGCGTATATGTTTTTCTTTAACGAATAAAATGTTTAACGGGTGAAAAATAATTGTGCCGTATGGCTCTCCGTGCTTAAAGTTTCGCAGTGGCACGGCACTTGCTCGCATAGCAGTAAATATACGCGCGGCTTTATGCCGCACACCGATTTCACCCAACATGATTTACTAATGAAAACGTTTTCTGAACGCACTCAGTACAGTGTATAAATGTATACATACTTTCGTATGGAAGTGCAGGTTATGTATAAGTTCAGCGTGCATATTATTAGAAAGCCACTGGAGCAATGCACTTTTAAATGAAAAATTTTTTTTTTTGCGTTTAGTTTGTTGTCCATTCCCACGCACCTCCGATTAGCACCGTTAAAAAAGTTTCAAACAAACAAAATTAATGTCATCCGTCCACGTGTGTTGCACTATCAATGTAAACCCATTCCTAAAACGAAAGCGCGCAAAGTGGCGGTCACGTGCCACGATTACACGTCTGACGTTTGCCCTGTAAATTGCTGCTCAAAATAAATCCGCTTTCGCGGATCTATTTAAAGTGGGGGCCGCAACGCATCCATTAGGGGGGTAAATTGTAACCCGCTCTCAATAACTAATGTTATATAGAATTTCTGACAAGCGCGTGATTTATGACCGCACAGGCGACACATGGCTTTCAAAAAGGCGACCATTGATGAAATATTTACAGGGCCCCAACTTTCACGCTTAAATTCGTTAAATACAAATAATAAATGTTGTTATTACATAATAATAATAATAAATATGTATCATTTTTGTATTATATAGAGAGGTTCTCACTCGGCACGCATAATCACTTGCGCCGTTGTCTCAGCCGTTGTAATATAAAAGACACGCGCCGCTTGTGTGAAGCTCACATGTAAATATACGTCACGCGACTTGTCGATTACAACATCACGCGCCCCGAGGACGGTTCGTACAAAACGAGCACTCCTTTTGTATCGTGCCTTTTGTTGTTGTTGTTCGCGTTTAATATTAAACACGAGACTCATGCTTTCATGGGAATGCATGCAAACAAAATAAATAATTACTAAGACATCGACTTTTTGTCAGCGGTTTGATCCATCGATGCTCGGCGGGAGGAGGAGGGGGTGGGGTTGGGGAGGTATAATCATAAATCAATGCGAGAAAGCACAACGGCGCAACAACTTCCATGCGAACCACTCCCTCCTGCACGAACTCTTCACGAAGACAAAGATCCCCCGCGCAGCCTTAACAGACTGTACGGGGTAAAGGGCTATTAGCGAGTCGCACTTGTGGGTTGCCGGCACGGCAGTTACAAGGGGGTGAGTGGGTGGGTGGCCAGCACCACGCCCGGCCGCCTTTGTCTGCCACGGTCACGATGTTTACACACTGCAACAAGTACTCATTTGAGGCTAAGTCGGCCTAGCGGAGGCCCGTGACCGGTTTCAGATAATCGTCGCCCGGTGTTGGTGGTCGTGAGCGGGGAATCGAACTCGGGTCGCCGGATTCGTAGCGCAGCGCGCTAACCATTCCACCACCGCTCCCCACGAACTCTTCCCACACACACCACCACTGCAGTTCCTCGGAGGCGACAATTGGAGCCTGTTGCGCGCTCGACGCCTTCTCAAAAAAAATGGAGCATTGCCCGAAACGCCAGTTTGCTGTTGATTATACAGTCGTATTATTGTATATACATATATGAATAGATTTTGTTAGTGGCGCTGCAGGAGAGGTGGATTCGTGGAGAATGAGTCAGGCAGATGTCGGTGCACCAAGGAGGGGTGAGGCTATTTTGCCTGACAATTTAAACAACAAGTGCCAAGAACACGGCCTTATTAAACGTGTCACGATGTTTCCAGGAACAGCTCTCAAATCCACGCCTCAAAAATTAAAATCACGGACATCGCCTGAAATTTGTGTTTCACGTGGAAGTCGCCATTCAGATGGAAACAACGACTTGGGGGGGGGGGGGAGGCTTTCATTCGGAAATCTGATCACGGCGATTGATAATAATAATACTGTACTGATGATTATAACGATGATTGATGACGTTGATGATAATAAAGCTGTGATCGTGATGGTGATGATGATGAAACAGGCAGCCGGAACGTTCCCGCAGCAGTCGATGAGATTGCGTGAGCACTGCATGGGGAGAAGTTTGCATTTTTTGAGCATCTCAACTTTTGCCCGACACCTCTGTCAGAGAGTTGCAGGAAACATTTACAAATCGCGCGAAACATCCACGCTCGAACCGTCCGCCTTCCCTTCAACCCTCCGTGATGAACGGTGGCGGTTGATTGACTTACATAGCCAATTTGTGCATCAATAACATCGTTACTATTGTGCAGAGTTCGTCATTGTATTTAAATCAAGCGGCAATAAAAGTTGTGGTGTGCGCTGGACGCGCAGAGTAGAAACATAATCGTAAATAATCATCCCCCGGGGGAGGGGTGATTATTGTTTGCTGTGTGCACGTGGGCGCTGTCGTAAACATCTAAGCAGCCAGAAAATAATAACATTACAAGCGATTATATATTATATATATGTGTGTGTGTGCGTGTGTAGCATAACTTAACGCCGCACTTGCAAAGTACAATCCAGGGCATAAGTGTGCATATATCGTTTATGGGAAACAACTTTGTATTGTTACGTAGAGTGAATGGATGAGTGTGCGTTGCTGTAGGTCATTATCGTTAGCACAACTTTTTTCGGTACTAAAAACAGATCCTTCCCTGGCCCCCCGTATAGCCTTAGCAGACCGCTGGGGCAAGTGCTGTTAGCGAGCACCTATGCCGGCACGGCACTCAAGGTGGGAGGGTGTCTCCCCCAGTGATGATGGGTTTTTTTTACACACCCCAGAAGGTACTCATTAGAGATTGGGTTGACTAAGGGAGAAGGCCAGGACCGGTTCAAATAATCGTTACTGATGGTGGCCGTGAGCGGGAATCGAACTCGGAGTCCGCCGGGTTCGTAGCACAGCGCGCTAACCGCTACACCACCGCCCCCCCTCTCCAACAAAGACACACACACACACATATACACACATATACGACGCACATATATATATACAGTACACACATACACGAACATAACCACTCTTTAAAAAAGAACACGCACATTAGAGTCGAATCATCATCGATCAGTGGAGCATAAATAACGGCACAAAGCAGTTGCGAGCGATTCATCACCCCAGCGAACGAACGAGGATGGATGAATGAATGAGCACGTTTGACCTGAAACTCATTCAATCGCACTCACGACTCCACAATGCCTCCCCCCCCCCACCAAGCTGTAGCAATCTCGTACGCTCTCCGCCACGTGCAGCGGAATGGATGCGTGTCGGATCCCATGAACTCACGTAAACACCTCCACATTTCACCTGTTTTCGGCGGATTTCTCTTAACTCGCATCCACTCGAACGTGCAGTGCGAAGGCGCCGTGGGCTCCGACGCATTCGGCGACCCGTGCTGCTGCTGCTGCTGCTGATGCTGCTGCTGCTGATGGTGATGCTGAGTGTGCGACACCGGGCCGGCTTGCTGCAGACAGCAGCTGGCGAGCGGCTGAAGATCGCCGAGGTCTGGAGCCTGCAGCGAGTCGTGGTGGAACGCCGAGGCGCCGTAGCCACCGCCGAGCGAGCCGTGCGTCGCCTGCAACCCGCTCACGGCTCCGCCAACGCCAACGCCACCGCCGCCGCCGCCGAAGTCGGCCCCCTGCGAGCAGTAGACCCCGTAACTCGCCGCCCCCGCGTACGCTTGGCCGGGCGAATAGCACCCCGAGTTCGTCGCGGGGGCGTACGAGCCAGTGAAGGTGAAGTTGTGCGGCTGGTAGCCACTCTGCTGATGCTGCTGCGGCTGCTGCTGCTGCTGATGCTCATTCTGCTGTTGATGGTGGTGGTGGTGATGATGATGAGGGTGGTGATGGTGGTGGTGGTGATGGTTGTGGTAGCGCCCTTCCCCATCGCCCACGACGCCGACGACGCCGCCGCTCGCGCCCGCCGCCGCAGCGCTCACGGCGCACGACTGGAAGGGAGCGAGGCACGGGTCCCCAGCGGCTGCCGCAGCGAACGAGCGAGGGTTGAAGCCGCCCGCCTCGCCGCCGCCGCCGCAGAATGACGAATACTCCAGGAAACTCATGGCCGCATTGTCCATCTGTCTGCGCAAAGTGGCCCCCGTGAGCCCCACGGCTCGCGCTCGCTGGCCCTCCCGGAGCAGCCGAGTGAACGCGAGCGAAGCTCGACACGGACAACCACAAAAACGCCGCTCCACGTGTCTGCACGCATCCAATGGGATGCAACCCCTCGCCGCCGCTGACGTTTGATGGATGGGTCGGCTTCGCCTTGCCAGGCGGAGTAAATCCTATATTTTCCGATCGCCTCGGCCGGCTCCATTGCGAGAGTGCGCGCGGGGTTTTTTGTTTGTTTGTTGTTTGTTTGGTTGTTGTTGTTGGCGCGTTTGTTTGCGTGCGTGCGTGTGGCTAAAACGGCACAGGGTCATAAACTACTGCGTGAGTGCGTGCGTGGACACCTCTCGCTCTCTGGGAATTGCACGAGAAAGCGATTTATAAGCTGTGCTCAAAGGAAGGTAAGAGGCCGACGGCATGAGGACTCAAAGTGAAGTGATTAGCGAAATGGTGTAAAAAACATTTTTACAAGGTTTTCCGGCCGGCCGGGCTACTGTAGTTGCCTGCTGCTCCTGTTATTATTGATGTTGTTGGTGGTGACTTAACCCTAGCCGGCTTCGAATGTATCTCGGCCCGGGTTTTTATTCCATGGCATTTGCCGTGAGTGCAGGGTTGTAAATGTGTTCGTTTGAACTTTTCCTGCCTCCGAGCAAAGTCTTTTAGAATCGCGCATGGCTGCAGTCAAAAGAGTTGGGAGAGTTGGGAGAGTTGCCCTGTCCCAGTCTTCAGACGCTGCTTCATTCACACGCTCAACAAATTATTCGTTAGTTTTACACGTAGGAGGCTTTTCGCGACCAATTTCATTCATGATAGAGTTTTTTTTTTTGGGTTAGATCGCGTTAATATATAAATGTGTCGTTAAAACCCGCCACCACCCGACGCAGACAACTGGTAAGGGTTGTCACGTAAGTTAGTTGTTACAAGCTAGTTGTAATTACTGGCGAAACGTCGTACTAGATGGTAAATGTTGTGGCTTGGCTCTCCAACACACCGGTTAGTGCTGTACTAGTACACTACACAATACACTACACTACTATATACTACACTATACACTACACTACTATATACTACACTATTATACACTACACTACTATACACTACACTACTATACACTATACTATTATACAATACACTACACTACTATACACTACACTATACACTACACTACTATACACTACACTATACACTACACTACTATACACTACACACTAGTGCTGTACTAGTGACGAATTGGCCACGTTCTGTTTACGTGACAACCCTTACTAGTTGGCCGTGTCGGGTGGTGGCGGGTTTTAACGACACATTTATTTACGCGATCTAACCCCCCAAAAAAAACCCTCTATCATGAAATTATTCGTTGCTATTATTACGATGAGTACAACTGCCCGTGTATCGCTTCCCCTGCGAAGCTGCCACCCGTTTAAGTGAAGATTATTCCAGCGCGACTCTGCTTTCGTACGTTTTAAGCACCTCCTTGAGTGATGTTTCGCGTGCATTCGATTTGAATTAGTGAGTGATTGCATGGAGGCTGTTGCGATTCTACTTTAGCACGCTAATTGCCACGATGTCTCACCACGTAAGGTACATTCACCAAGGCAAGGGGTCCTTCTGGAGCAACGCTTCCCAGCAGCATTAGATTATTAGCACGTGTGTCCCATAGGCCTCGGCGTATCACAGACTATAAACACACAACACAGACACAACATTGAACAGAGAGGAGAAGTCATCGTTATTTAACTTTTTGAAAGTTCTTCTTGGTTCTTTCGGTAAAGTCACGTAGAATGGAAACAATAAAAATAATAAAATAAAACATAATAAAATAATTCTTACGACGTTTCGGCCACAACGCAAGCAGCCGTCATCAGGTGAAGACCAGGTCTGTCGGGGAGACAGCGTCGTGAGAATTATTTTATTATGTTTTATTTTATTATTTTTCTTGTTTCCATTCTACGTGACTTTACCGAAAGAACCAAGAAGATGAATCCCTGCAGTCACGAAAGCTTTAAATCGAAATTTTTGAAAGTTGTTCAGAGGGTGGCGGGGAGGATGGGGGGGGGGGGCTAACCTGTAGGTACTGCACTCAATGAGTTCCGCCTCAATGCTCACTTGTGTCATCACGTGGTTCGTGGTGAGAACCTACTCGCTCCGTGACTCTTAAAGATCAGCCTCCGCGGGAATCGCATTGCGCTCTCACTGGAAGTAATTTGTCTCATTGAAACCCTCCCCGTTCTCCTTTGTTGTATTTATTTTTATGATTTTGTATTAACCCCCCCCCCCCCCACAAGTGTTTTTTTGTTCCGGTGGCGTGTATAGGACTTTTGCAGTAGGATGAATGGTGACGCATTGCACGTGCTATGTATACACAGAATAGATAGACATGGCAGCTCTTAACCAACCATGCACAGGAAGCTCCTCTGTATATATTATAAGCGTGTATAATGTAAGCACGATTGCTATAGTTTGCTTCATAGCCTTTATTACGAAAGTAATTCAAACCGTGATAAAAGTGTCATGACTATTTTACGTTACACAAGACATTGGCCGAAACGTCAACTTCACGTAACGCGTGCACATCTTAGTACAATCACAACAATGAACAGCCCCCTTTGTCAATGCCACTGCCGGATGAAGGCTTCGTCGTTCACGCCTTACATTCACGGAGGGATTGTTGTTTGACCATACTTCACCACGCTGGTCAGGAGTGCAGGTTGGCCCAGGACCCGTTCGGATGTCGCCCTACACATATTTGCACCGTGCTACGCAGTGTTGCACACACGTCTAAGTATTTGATTAACGCAGGGAATACATGGTCGTGAAAGTGGATCGCATAATTACACAACACATACGTGTGCACGTGAGAAGCGAGTCTTCATGTACCATGTACGTAGTGGCCTAAACACGTATTTGTTGTGTAATTACGTGATCCACTTTCACGACCATGTATTCCCTGCGTTAATCAAATACTTCGACATCTAAGAATAATACAACACGTGTTCATTGATATAATGGAAATGAAAACATGTCAATTAATAGCATACAGTATGAACGAATAATTATTGTTTCACTTATCTATCATTTGCATATTTGGAAGAGACAGAGAGGAAGTCTCGTGTATTCTATTGCATCGTTAGTTCATAATAAACCCGGTGCAGACGCTTCGGGGGTAAGTGGGCAAAAGACGAATGACAAATGGGTGTTGTAGAAAAGGATAAACTAACATCGGGTTAGACATTAACTGGCCAGATAGTGCCTCGTTTAACGACGCTTCTGACCACCCACACAATGCTTGGTTAAACGTCACGAGCGTCGTAAATACGAGCGCAATAGATCATCACAAGTACCGTATAGGTGCCGTGATGATGGCACAGTGGTTTAGCAGGAGTCTATAAACTGGCAATTCGATTCACCGGCCACGGATAACATCAGCTGTGAATTGGTGTCTGGAACTCATCCTGGAGAAAGGTGAAACCCTCTCCCCTTCCCCACGCCCCAACTTCATACCCGAGCCTTTACTAAGTCGCACTGACCAGCGTGGTGAAGTATGGTCAAATACCCCCCTCCCGCCCGCCCCATGTGACTTGCACGGCGCGGAGAGGTCTTCATGGAGCAATACCTTCACAAAGGGGCTGCACAGCATCATCATCATCACCACTTTATAAATTGTTGAGAGTTTTTTTTTTACATTGGCTGCCTATGCTGCCTGTGCTGTACTCTATACACTCTATTCCTCTATTCATATTAAGAGCAGCGAGAGACAAGAAAGGCCGAACCCGAGTGAGAATAGTTGGATGATAGGAGAAAACGGATTAAATATTTCAGAAATAAAAACGAAACAGTCCGGTTTAATAATACGAATTGAACAAAACATCTCACTGAGCTACGATTTGTCAAACCGCCAAGCTGCCTCTGCACCCGGCCAAAGTGACAACGCGTTGTTGTCACTTTGGCCATGCCATGATGCTACGTCGCAGCTGTTTGTCACAAAAAGTCACGTCGGGTCCGCCGAACATGAAAGAAAGCCCCACAGGCGTGCGATATCTACTTTAGACGTGTACAGCACCTTTGTGAATCTACTGTTACGCCCCCCCCGCCCATCGGCGTGTGTGGGTCTATGCGACCATACTTCACCACGCTGTTCGATACGGGTTGGTTGGTGAAGGCGCTGAGCATCGGCGCGAAAGCCTAAAAGTCCTGCGCAACTGCATTGCCGTCTGCTGCCCACCACTACGTAGCCGCCGCGCACTCTACAGCACCCATTGTGTGCGTGCTAGGCGTGGTGGTGGTGGCCCATCGAAGCACAAACCAGGCGCAAATCCCGCTGAGCGTACGATGCTTCGACAAAGATTTGGTGGCGCATCCGGGGCGATTTGACTCATTGGGCGATGCGGGTCTACGATTAGCGTCCGCGAGAACACGTGGCATGCGCGAGTTAACTTACTTCTCAATCAAGATCGCATCTTGTGTGAATTTCCGTCGCACTCCGGGTGTCAATTTGACCGCAGTAACCACCGCGTTGTGCCATCCCCACCGCCCCCCACGCCACCCCTGGGCGGCCGTGTTGTTATTCACTGCTGGATGAAGACCTCCCCACGTGGTCGCCTATCCATCACGGTGTGCTTTCGATGCCTGCGCGATCCATCTCGCTCCAGCGCGAAGAGAGGCCTCGATCATGTCGATCCATCTCTCCACGGTGGTCGTCCTCTCGGACCTGGCCTCATCCTTTCATTGGTCTCCGTTCGCGCACGGCCTCGTGCAACCGGACCGTCGTCCATTCGAGCTGCGCTAGATGTGTCCGCACTCTCTTTGCCACACTTTGTTTGTATCAAGTTAACAAGGTGCCCATTCATTGTAGCCTGACACATTACGGCGGTGGCGTTGCACCAGCGGTGGCGCGGTCGTCGATTATTTTTTGTTGTTGTTGTTGTTGCAGAAGTTCGCGGTTTGACTCCGGCCGTCCGCCCTGGTTTACTGCTTGCATGTTCTTCTTGGTTCTTTCGGTAAAGTCACGTAGAAGGGAAGTAATAAAATAATAAAAATAAAACATAATAATATGTTATTATGTTTTTATCAATAATATTTTATTATGTTTTATTTTTATTATTTTATTACTTCCCTTCTACGTGACTTTACCGAAAGAACCAAGAAGATGAATCCCTGCAGTCACGAAAGCTTTAAATCGAAATTTATGTTTGCATGTTGTGTTCACCCGCATTACCGCGAACGTTTAAGATCGCCACGCGTCGTTGGACGTGAGGAGGCCGTTGTGTGTCCGGCGTCATGATCCAACATTGTTTAGTTTTGCCACATTCTAAAAAAAACTACCCAGCAATATGATTCCATTGGGATTACACGCGCGCACACACACGGCGCGTGTTGCCACTCCATCTGTGAAACTCCTGCGCACTCGGTCTGAGACAGCAGAGGCTTTGCCTTCGCGGAGAGCCTTGCCCGACAGAGTGACAGCGCGGAACACCACGTGAGCTCGATACTTAATGTCGCCATTCGCATTGCCGTGCACCGGATTCAACCACGAGGCTGTGACAACAGTGAGACACACAGACGTACACACAGAACAACACATCGACAACGACCCCCCGGAGAGCACCTCGACCGTTTGGGGCAAGAGCTGTTAGCGAGCACCTATTATGGCCGGCACGTCACACGAAAGCGGTGGTTTCGATATCACCACACCCGACCGCCTTTGTCTTCCCAGTGCTAATGTGTATTACACACCGCAACAGGTACTCGTTTAAGGCTGAGTGGAGCTAGGGGAGGCCCGGGATCGGTGCAGATATTTGTCACCGATGTTGGCAGTGAGCGGGAATCGAACTCGGTTCAAAGCGCAGTGCGCAGATCACTGCATTACCGCTCCCCACTTAGCATATTCGTGCACGACTACACACGCACAGCAAATACAAAGATCCCCCGTGTAGTCTTAACAGACTGTTGGGGCAAGTGCTGTGAGCGAGCACCTATGAAGGCCGGCACGGTACACGAAGGGGTGGGTGGCCAATACCACGCCCGGCCGCCTTTGTCTCCCTCGTGCTGATACTCACGCACCAGGCACTCATTTAATGCTGAGTCGACCTAGAGGATGCCCACATACACTCATGCTGTTTACACGTGTGGGACGAACGACAACAACAAATGCCATACTTGTTACTGACAGATGGCAGCGGCGTGGAGGAGAGGAGGATGGGGGGTGGGGGGGGGTGGGACTTAATCCAGCAGTGGACTGAGCATGCCTGGTCACGACGACGATGGCATCAAGTGCGCATGCGCACTTCCGATGAACACGGTTGGTCACGTACGGTGCGAAAGAAGTTCAACGTACATATTTTTTGCTGCCGCCTTTTAACTGCTCGTCATTTTTTGCCTGCTGGCCATCGAACAAACACCGGTGGTCACCGCGCTTTCAGATGCGCTTATGGGGCCGTCTGGAACGCTCTTCCTTCCGATATTAAGAAGCCACTGGGAGCTGTGCACTTTTAAATAGAGATTGAAAAATAATTTTAGATTTGAAGCTTTCGTGACTGCAAGGATTCATATTCTTAGGTTTTTTTCGGTAAAGTCACGTAGGAAAAAAATTAAAATTAATAAAAGTAAAATAAAAAATAAAATAAAAATCACGACGTTTCGGAGTCAACACAAATTAACGTCGTGTTTTATATTTATTTGTATTTTATTAATTTAAAATTTTCACCTACGTGACTTTACCGAAAAAAACCTAAGAATATGAAAATGTTTTCTTTCGAACTGATTTTTGCGTGTGTTAGTTTGTTTTCCTTCCCGTTCAACAGTGCAACATACATACGCGCTATCTACTGCATTACTTATTTGTCGCTGAAATTTTAAATGTTGTTGTTGTTGTTTTAGTCTTCGGGTTGTTTGTTTTTATCCACGAGGGCAAGAGAGAGAGAGGGAGACTCGATGGTTCCGTTTCACACGGGAGCCTGGCAAGGGCGCGCGAAGTGAATGAGGTTTGTCGAGATGCGGCGACGTCACAGCGGCAGTAGCGGCAACAGTAACAGCAGCCCCTGTCGAGGAAGCGGCTATCAAAATAAATAAATAACAACCCCCCCGCCCCCCCCGCCCCCAACGGGTGACAGTGATTGAGCGATGTTAGTAAAATCCACGATTCTAGAAGTTGTGTCGATTCTGAGCTAACGATTTAAATTCCAGAAACCGATTATTTCGGTGCGGCAGTGGATATAGACCACGGCTTACGAAAATGAATGATGATGACGAATCCCTCATCAGGCAGAATTGTACAATGGCTAGCAAATGTAAACTTTTAACTCGTATCTAAAGCATATTTTAACTCGCGAATCTAAAGGACGCATTGCGCTGTGAGTCGAAATGCAGCGAGTGATCTGTAGTCATACAGGACACATTAGAGTTAGTCTATTTCACGTAGGGTTATTGTTTTCTTTTCTTCAAAATTCAATCTGACTTTTATTAACATTCATGCATGATGCATGAATTCTCTTTTGAAATTCATTTAGGATTTTTTTTGGAAGGTTACAGGCGTGACCCGCTCATACTGGACAGAGGTGAATAAGAAGCTTCATAGCTCACCGGATTCCTCCAGTCTAAATAAAGATTCTGATTCTGATAAAGGTGTCAAGATTAGGGGTGTCATCTTTGAACATTCATCAATTATGTTTCGTCTCACTTCGTTCTCGGTTCTTCATGGTCGAGTTTTGTTAACGACGGGTTTGATATGACCTCCACTGGGATAAGAAGAAAAATAAATAATAATAACAAATAAAATATCAACTTGAAAAATAAACGATTACATTTTTTAAAAATGTTAAAATAAATTAAATAACCCTATGTGTTGTGATTTTTAGACCGCCCTGTACGCGTATACATAGCATCTGTAATGTTGCGAACATAACACTACCGATGTTATACGCAGTATATAGGTTAGATTAAGGGATGATGCTGTGGTGTAACGGGTAGCGCACTCAGGAATTGCAATCGACATGTCTCTGGTTCAACTCCTGGCGCGGCAGTTGTAAGAAAGAACGCCACCAACTTAGCGCTCTTTGAAGGTCTCTCTCTCTCTCGACATCCCTCCAGTGGAGACCCCTAGCGTCGTCAGTGACGTGGGAACGAAATTGCAGGGCTGCACCTTAACATGTGCGATCTATAAACACGTAAGTATCAGACACAATCGATTCCTACAAAACACGATTCGATGTGCGTACTACAAGCGTGTGAATCGGTTTCAATCAGCGAGTCGATTCATTCCTCGGCTCCGTGACTTCACCGTAGAGCAATAACTTTTTTTACGAGTTAAAAGTTGACATTTGCTAACCCTTGTACAATTCTGCCTGATTAGGGATTCGTCATCATTTCTAGATTTGAAGCTTTCGCGACTGCAAGGATTCATATTCTTAGCTTTTTTCGGTAAAGTCACGTAGGTAAAAAATTAAAATTGATAAAAGTAAAATAAAAATTAAATAAAATCACGACGTTTCGGAGGCAACACAAGCTTCCGTCTTCAGGTGGAACCGTCACAGCTGTATCACTTGATCAAGTGATAGCTGTATCATTTGATCAAGTGATACAGCTATCGTGCTGTGACGGTTCCACCTGAAGACGGAAGCTTGTGTTGTCTCTGAAACGTCGTGATTTTTATTTGATTTGTATTTTTTTTATTTTACTTTTATAAATTTTAATTTTTTACCTACGTGACTTTACCGAAAAAACCTAAGAATATTCGTCATCATCATTATTCATTTTCGTGAGCCGTGATCTATTCACTGCTGGATGAAGGGCAAACCCTACCCCGTCGCCAATTCGCCACCGTCCTGCGATGGCTCAATGAAATGACGCTCCTGCTCCCACGTTCTCGTCTCATCGCTCCGTCTCCGCAGTGGTTGTCCTTCGTTGCGGGCCTACATATTGTTTGAGATCATTTGAGGGAGACGGGCAGGCGCGCGCACACGCGTGGGACACAATGCAAGGTAAACCGACTCCATCGGGCTGCTGTCTGCACCGAAGATGAAGACAGCTGCTGCTTGAATCTTCTTATTCCTCTTTCGTACGCCTGGATGTAGATGCAGAGCCACGACTACGATGCCTCATTCAGGTGGTCAAGCCCAGACAATCGTCGCACACGGGAGAGCTTGAAACGGTCCGTTCGTGCATCAAGGATGCCGCATCTACTGCCGTGGTTTGTGCGGATGCGGTTCAGGGTGGACCATGAGCTTCGGGGAAGATCAAAACCCCAGGGATCTTCTGCGTTGCGTCTTTCACAAGGTGTTTGTGTGTGTGTGAGTTATTTTGAGCCCCATTCAGCTTTGCGTGATGGTGGTGATAAATCACGTGCAGTGCCCACGTTTAGCCCTCGGAACTGGCAACCCCGGAGAGGACGTGCCACAAATACACCTTGAGGAAACGGTCAACTACCAGGGGGTCTTCTGCATTGGGTGCTTGCATGACAAAACAATACCTATTGTCCCGCTTATAAGATGCACCTTTTTTAACCCTGTATCTTAAAGCAAACTTTGGCGGTGCGTTCTTATATCTCGGTGGGTGTGCTTGTGACCACAATTGTAAAACGTTATCGGGCACCCTGCAAGAGCTTGCGGAAGGCGGGGCGAGCGTCTTTCTTTCCGCAGCGTCTCGTAATTCGCAGGTGACTGTGCTGGTTGTGTGTGCAGAATACAACTAAAACGTGACCAAGATTGCGTCCCAGAATGTCCGTACCCTACTGAAATAAAGCAGCCCTACGTTCGTAAACATGTAATTTACGGGTCTAAATAAACTCCCGAGTGATGTTCAATACGTGCCCTGTGTTTATTCATGATTGTACATGAACTACGAAAAGTCCACACATGCATTGGACAGTATACGCATATCATGTATATTACTGTCATTTGCAACCCTTTATCTACCCACTGCTGGATGACTCCCATAATCCACCCTCCACCCTACCCTCCCCGTCCATTGGCAGTGTCGGTTGTTTGACCATACTTCACTACGCTGGTCAGTGCGGGTGTCGGTAAGGTTGGAACGGAGGGGCCCGGTACAATCTACCCAAGCCTCGCGAGCCACGTAACACAAGCCACCACGTTGCAATATCATTCGTGGCCAAGGCCCCTTCTCTGAAAAAATAGCTCCATAGCTCAGTGGGCCTAACATCGTACAATAAACAAAATACGTCGTTTATAGTTGACTTCATATACAGTTGTCTGTGTGGTTGTTTATGAAGTTGCTGAGCCAACTGGGCCAGGATTGGGAACAAAATAAAACACCGGAGCCCATTCTTCACCCAGGCAAATGGAGAGCACAGACCAAGTGTTTCTCTCATAACATTCAAACTAACAACACCACATCTCAAGAATCACAGTTAAGAGACAAACAAATATAGATGTAGTATTGAAAACAATAATTAAATTGACATGTTTCAAAACTTAAAAACAATGGTCGGTGTGGATACGCCGCACCGGACGCTCGCAGCCGATGACTTCTGGTTAACAATGACCAGTCCTGGGCCGCCCCTAAGTAGACTCGGCCTCAAATGAGTACCTCGCGCGGTGTGTAGTAAACATCGCCACTGGGGGAGACAAAGGTGGCCGGGCGTAGTTGTCGCCACCCACTCCCCCCCCACGTGCCGTGCCGGTCTTCATAGGTGCGAGCAGCACTTCCCCCCTAGAGTGTGTCAGAGGCTATACGGGGATTATTTCTGGGTGTTTTTTTGTTGTTGTGGTCATGGTTCTGTTTATTTCAGGATGCGTGCATGACCCTTGCATTGAGCATTGGCGGGGAGGTGGGAAGGGGCTACTTTTCCTGATAACCAAAGATACGACGCCGCTGACGTCCTGCCCACCATTGTACTGCCATGTGAATGAACACTTGGCCAATTCGGTCACCGTTCGTGGTCAACAATAACAACAATGACGACAATAACAACAATCGAATAACGTTCCCCAAGACGTACACGTAACCGTGGCTCTCGAACAAGGTGCTACAAATTTTTCCGAGGTTTTCTTTTTTCCAAAGCGCCCAAACGACCCCGTCGTGGGCTGCCGGTCTCCCCATGCATACCAGGTGCTATAGGTGCGCTACATTTTTCGACAGTAGAGGGCAGTAACGGACACGCTCATTGTTTGTAATTCTAATATTCCTACGACTATGACCCCCCCGCCCCCACGCCTCCCCGCGCGCCCACACCAACAACCCGCACTGACCAGCGTGGTGAAGTATGGTCAATTAACCACCACGACCCCCACACGGCGTTGACGAGGTGGGGGGCTCTCTCACCTAGCAGTGGATCGACACTGGCGCGTCGCCTGTACGTGCACCGTGCGATATCTGACTAAAGGTTGTGATCGTTTTTCAACGCTGAGCAGCCCCCTAGCATCATTGAACTTATCCTATGACAGGTCAAAGAGGTCATCACAAGCGACGGCCGTTGACGTCACCACACACCGCCATCGCTTCCTTCCGTCTGCTCGATGTCCCCAGCCGATGACACGTGGGTGCGATAAGCGTGTCCGCAAAGCCACGGCAACTTACCAAACAACTCAGTCGGCTCCACTATTAATCACAGTTATATTTCTCATTGCTAAAAACAATAAAAATATATCTTCCATAGCCACTGCCCTTTCAAAGTGACGGCGCTGTAGCACGCAGTTCGAGTGTAATAGCAAAACTATATTTAAATTAATATAGCGTCTAAAACACAATAAACGAGTTTATCTGCAGCGTGATTTTGTACATCTCACTATGTTCTAAGAACTGCTTGTTGTGTTTAGTTTGTTGTCCTTCCCCCGCACCTTATATTAGCACGGTTGGCTACGTACGGTGCGAAAGAAGTTCAACATACATACAAGCATAACCCTGAACCGGATCAGTTTCAATATCGGACTCACCGTCTTCAAGAATCTTCATGGACTCGCCCCAGCCTCCCTCTCCCCTCTCATCTCACTCCACTCCCCTCCACGCACTCTCCTACCTCTCCTCTCTCATCTCACTCTACTCCCCTCCACGCACTCTCCTACCTCTTCCCTCTCATCTTACTCTACTCCCCTCCACGCACTCACCTACCTCTCCCCTCTCATCTCACTCCACTCCCCTCCACGCACTCTCCTACCTCTCCCATCTCACCTCACTCTACTCCCCTCCACGCACTCTCCTACCTCTCCCCTCTCATCTCACTCTACTCCCCTCCACACACTCTCCTACCTCTCCCCTCTCATCTCACTCCACTCCCCTCCACGCACTCTCATACCTCTCCCCTCTCATCTCACTCCACTCCCCTCCACGCACTCACCTACCTCTCCCCTCTCATCTCACTCCACTCCCCTCCACGCACTCTCCTACCTCTCCCATCTCACCTCACTCTACTCCCCTCCACGCACTCTCCTACCTCTCCCCTCTCATCTGACCCTACTCCATTTCACGCACTTCCTTACACCTCCCCACGGTCAGACTTCGACATTGGCATTTAGCTACCGAACATATTGCTGCCATACGCAATAAAAATACATAGCGATACATAGAGATACGTAGAGATGCATAGCGACCCATACAGACACACAGCGACCTCGACGTTGCCATTCAGATCCTGCAAATATTGCTGCCATACGCGAGATCAGAACTGCATAGGCATTGTCGAACCGATACTCATGCGGGAAGCTCACTTGTTGCGGCGTGGTATACTTACGAATCATTGCGCCCAGCGGCCTCGTGAGCCCCCCTCTCCAGGGTCGGAGGTGCCGGTACGGGGGTCCATTCCATCATCGCGGGGGGGGGGGGGGGTCCAGGGATAATTCTAGAGGGGGGCTTAGTTGAATTGTATGTGTACTGTGTATGACTGTGTGTTGTATATGGGGGGAGCGGTGGTGTAGCGGTTAGAGTGCTACGCTACGAACCTGGCGACCCGAGTTTGATTCCAGCTCACGGCCAACACCAGTGCCCATTATCTGAACCGGTCCTCCCCTAGGTCGACTCAGTCTGAAATGAGTACCTGGTGCGGTGTGTAAACACCGCCATGGGGGAGACAAAGGCGGCCGGCGTGGTGTTGGTCACCCACCGCTTCGTGTGCCGGTGCGGCTCCTTCATTAGCGCTCGCTGACAGCACTTGCCCCAAAAGTCCGTTAAGGCTATACGGGGGACATTTGTCTTTGTTTTTTTTCAAAGCGGCCTGTTGTTGTCGTTCCCGTGTCACAGCGCCTCCCCGTGTGTTTCGTGACCCCCGCCATTGCAGGAGGAGCGCAGCCACCGCATAGGCGAGACTCCAATGCCGATGCTGCTGCATGAGTGGCGATGTTGCGTACTGCGCTGTTATGAAAACTACGATGATACACGAATAGCAGGGAGCCGCACACAGTCGCCTGAGAAAGCACATGTGTGTGTGTCATATGTAGTGTGTTTGTCATATATACTGTGTGTGTGTCATATGTAGTGTGTGTAGTTATGTATGTCCCCACATCAACTCTGTGAGTGTGTGAATATGAGTGTGAATCTGACTGTATTCGTGATATAGGGGAATTATGTATTTGTGTCCGAGTGTGTGAATGTGAACGCGAGTGTGGATATTTGTCTGCATGTCTATCGGGGGGATATCTGTATGCGTGTGTGTGTGTGAATGCGTGTGTGTGTGAATGCGTGTGTGTGTGAATGTGGGCACGTGAACGTGAATGATTGCCGGGTCAGGCGCGCTGCGTATGCATGCAGCATATTAACAGTGAGTGTGAACGTTTGTGTGTGAGCGTGCAGGTGAGTGCATGAGTGTGTGCATCATGTGTGTTCACGTCGTACGTGATTTTTAATGCGAGTATGTGTATGCGCCACATGCATCTGTTTACGTACTGCATACCATATTGGTAGCGTGAGTGTGAATGTGTGCGTGAAAGAGTGTGCCAATGTGAGTGTATGAGTGAGTGCGTGTGTGTATATCTGTATGTATGTATGTGTGGGGAGCGGTGGCGTGCCGGTTAGCGCGTTGCGCTACGAACCCGCGGCGACCCGAGTTCGATTCCCGCTCACGGCCAACACCAGTGACGATTATCTGAACCGGTCTTGGGCGTCCCCTAGGTCGACTTAGCCTAAAAAAGTTATGTGTAAACACCACTCATCACTCATACCTGGTGCGATGTGAAAACATCGCCACAAGGGAGACAAAGGCGGCCGGGCGTGGTGCTGGTCACCCATCGCCTGGTGTGCCGTGCCGGACTTCATAGGTGAATCGCGAACGGTACTTGCCCTCAAAAGTCTGCAAAGTCTGTATGGGGGGGAGGGGATCTTTGTCTTTGCGAGAATGTGCCAATGAGAGAGTATGAATGCAGTGTGTGATTTTAAATGCGAGTGTGTGTATGCATGTAAGTACGTTCTGCGTGAACCACGTGAACCGCGTGAGTGAGTGCATGAGGAGTGCGTGAGTGAGTGGGTGGATGCTTCTCCTCACTCGCCATACCGGGTCCCATGACTCGATCCTTTTATAAGACGCCGCCTGTTCCGTCACGTGGCCGCCTCTCGCAAATGGGGGGGAAGATCCCAGCTGCAGCATTGTCTGCTGAGATGTACAATGGAGCTATTGGGGTCAAACGGTGAGGAGACCACGACTGAACTTCAATACAAAAACGCTCCATCAGCTACGCGAGATCTCGTGTAAAGTTGAAAACGCGCGAGATCTCGCGAGAACAAAACGAACCATCAATCTCCTCCTCCCTAGCACAAGACTCGCTTTAGAATTCAAACAAATTATGGTTGGTGATGGCGCTGCCTTTGGCAGTGGTGCACACGCACAAACAATGACAATACAAATTTACATTCGTCAATAAAATCAATGTATCGTATTCGACGTTTCGGGACATGACTCTTTCGTTATAGCACACTTTACAATTTTGATCATTTTATCTCAGTGGTGTAAAATAAAGCAGGTGTTTTCCGTTGCGCGACCGATTAATTTACTCTCCCAATCATCGGCTCGATTATTCGAAAATAGTTGCCGAACAATCTGATATCTTTTTGCGCCCACGTGTGTCGCTGGACGGGAGTTGATGGGCGGGCCTTTGTGACGTCATGGGCAGCATCGAACGCGTCACACTGGGTGTACCTAGTCGGGGGTTTCCCGTCTTCGGGAGGCCCGATATTAATCGACCATAAAAAAGTAGTCGATTATCATTTTCATCGATTATTGGACTCCTCGCTCAGTTTGAATATTTTTTTTTTAAAATACGTTCTGACTTACTTATAGCGAGGCAAATTTATGCGAATATTTAGTCAACATAATCATTTCCAGTAATAGGTTTTTACCCTTTCAACTGGTACAAAAACTGACACTGACACCTTTATACAAGGGATCATGTTTGCAATAACCACAACGCAAGCTCTCAATACTCTGATAGTGCACTGTTTTTGAGTTGTACGCCTTTTGGCATCATCTGGTCCAACACCAATGGAGACTAGGCTCTAAGAAAAGCTGTCTCGGGTGTGGACCAATCAACTTCAAGGACAGTGCATATCATTATCAGAGTTGTTTCTTTTTGTTTACATTTTGACTGCTTGTGTTGCGGTTATTGCAAACATGATCCCTTGTATAAAGGTGTCAGTTTTTGTACCAGTTGAAAGAGTAAAAATCTATCACTATTTCTTGCCACTGGTAAAGGAGGTCTCATAGTATAATCATTTCCATTTTGCGGGGAAGAAGGAAGGCTGGTCAATACCACGAAAAATCGTCGCTGAGTCTCAAAAAAGGGGGTAGGAGCCAGCAGTGGATAGATGATGGCTGACGAAGAGAGATGAGCGCGCGCGTAATTGCATTGTGAAATAAAACATCTTCAATGACCTCTGAGGCCAATAATCAATTGTACCACGTAACGAGAAAACCCCCATCGCAACATCGAGATAGCACGAGTTGTGTTCGGGTCTTGATTTGAAGTTGTGTTGCGCGTGTCTCCGTGTTGTTCGTGGGGAGCGGTAGCGTAGCGGTTAGCAGAGGATGGGGGGGGGGGGGTCGGAAACCAGTGTCTCCGCGTGCGGCTCTTCAAGGCATCGCTTCGTGACAGTTCTTTGTTAAGGACCCACCCGTCTCGTATTCACCACCACAGTGCATTGCGCCTCTTGAAATATTGAGGTCTTTTTTCATTTTGTTTACAGAATTCGAAAAAAATGTGTCTCTTCATATTTTGGTTGCCGACTCGTGGGTTATCGCTTTGTGCTACGAACCCGGCATTCCCAATTCGATTCCCGCTCACGGCCACCAACACCAGTGACAACTTTACAGAACCGGTCCTACCTGGGTCTCGCCTACTTCGACTCAGCCTCAAATGAGTATACCCGGTGCTGTGTGTAAAGATCGCCACGAGGGAGACAAAGTTCGGCTGGGCGTGCGTGGTGCTGACCACCCAGCCTCCTCGTGTGCCGTGCCGGCCTTCATAGGTGCTCGCTAACAGCACTTAGCCGCAACAGTCTGTTAAGGGGTATCCGTGTCTTTGTGTGGCTGGTTCGGTTCCCCCGTGATCCCCACCCACTGCGACCTCCCCTCCGAATCTCTAAGAACAACTCCACGTCTCTGTAGAGACCTAACCCAGAAACCTTTATTATGAATAATATTCGTCGCGAAAGCCTACGTGTTAAACTATATATATATACACACACATGTATACTAATTAACAACTGCACGTAATGGGTAATCACTCTAATTTACATTTAAATTGAGGCTGTTGATGAACACGAGCAGACGAGTTTCTTTGGAGACAGGCAGAATGATGATGATGGCTGCTGCTGTTGCTGCTACTGTTTGGCGTGTCACTGACGCTGCTGCTGCTGTTGCTCCTGCTGCTGATGGGTACCGTTGCCATTACTGCTGCTACTGATAATATTGCTGCTGCTGATTACAATACCACTGGCGTTACTGACAATACTCCTGCTGCTACAGATAAGACTGCTGCTATAGAGCTAAACTATTGCTGCTGTTTTTTCTCTTCTTGGTTCTTTCGGTAAAGTCACGTAGAAGGGAAATAATAAAATAATAAAAATAAAACATAATAAAATCATTCTCACGACGTTTCGGCCACAACGCAAGCAGCCGTCCTCAGCAGACGAGTTTCGGCTGCTTGCGTTGTGGCCGAAACGTCGTGAGAATTTTTTTATTATGTTTTATTTTAATTATTTTATTATTTCCCATCTACGTGACTTTACCGAAAAAACCAAGAAGATGAATCCCTGCAGTCACGAAAGCTTTAAATCGAAATATTGCTGTTGTTACTGCTGCTACTGATGATACACGTACTACTGCAGCTACAGGTGCTGTCAATGCTGCTGACGATGGTGATGCTATCTATGCTGATGCTGATATTAGTGATGCTGCTGCAACTGCTAACGATGCTGCTGCTGTTGTTGCTACTGCTGATGCTTTTGCTGCTCAGAATATTTATGTATCCTGGATGAATCCGATTAGCTACAAAGCTCTTTTTCACAGATGTCCAGCAGGGGCGAGTCACAGCGTTGTAACACAACAAACAATTCACAAACACGATAGGAGTGCACAGTATAGGAAAGGCGAACAATCACTGAAAAACAAACATACAGGGTGCTTCAAAAAATGTTAACACTCATATGAGAATGTCGTTTTTAATGGAAAATGAACGGACAACACACGGTAACATGATGACAAATGTAATGTTAATAGCTTTAAAAAGTCAAAGAGTCTCCACTCGTTCGCCATCGTTGTCAACACGTGGCCTGGAATCTTCTCCAGGTGGTCTCCAGAGCCCGGAGGCGGCACATTTCTCGAGGTGTTGTTGCAAATTCTCCGAAGTGTTAACGTTTTTTTGAAGCAGCCATGTCAAAATGAAACGAAACTACTGACGCTGCTGATGAAGACGTTAACCGCTGCCGGTGCTGCTGCTGCTGATGATAAATAGCACCATTAATAACGCTGCTGCTGCTTCTTCTTGGTTCTTTCGGTAAAGTCACGTAGAAGGGAAGTAATAAAATAATAAAAATAAAACATAATAAAACAATTCTCACGACGTTTCGGCCACAACGCAAGCAGCCGTCCTCAGGTGAAAACCAGGTCCGTCGAGGCGACAGAGTCTGAATGAAACAGCACACGAGCTTGGAGCATATATATAAGCTGGGCGCATTGACAAAGGAATTTGCATATCAAAAGGAATTTAGCATATTTATGGGAAATGCAGGAATGTGATTAGTACTGCATATGCATGTGCATTATGCAGGATTAACAGCATGCTGCTGCTGTTGCCTGTAGCAGCTGTCCGGCCTAAGCACAGCAGCGTCACGAGGCCGCGTCGCTGTTGTGACAGCAACTGTCGACGTCGCGAGCTGCTGGTGGGGGGGGGGGGGGGTGCGCAAGAGTCGAGGGGTCGTGCGTTGGCGGGCGGGTGACGACGAATTCCCGATCGCAAACACGTGGCGGCTTTTTCGTTGGCCGCCGAGTGAGGAGGGGACGTTTAATGGCCCTTCAAAGGGTCCGCGTGAGAAGAAGAAGAAGATACAGCAATTGTGCTGTGACGGTTTCAACTGAAGACGGAAGCTTGTGTTGCCTCCGAAACGTCGTGATTTATTATTTTATTTATATTCTTTTTATATTATTATTTATTATTTACTTTTTACCTACGTGACTTTACCGAAAAAAACCTAAGAGTATGAATCCTTGCAGTCACGAAAGCTTCAAATCTAGAAAGAAAAAAAGAGCCCGAAGACTGAGTGACGCCTTCCTGCGTGGGTAAACGAGCAGAATCATCGTGATGAAAGAAAAAAAACCCGTTACATTATATACATTTGTAATGCTGCCGCGGTGTAAGAGTTGTTATTATTATTAAAACGCACGTGTGACTCCGGTCGCGTGGACAGAGCCGGTGAGCGAGCGGCTGCTAATCGGAAGGTTGCGAGTGTTGTTTTGGGGTGGGGGTTAACTCAACCCATCATCTCACCGGTGTCGATACAATTACTACCAATTTATGAGAAAGTCCAATAATGGTTGTCCTATGAATATATTCCACCCCCCCCACCAGCCCCCGCCCGCCATAGGAATGGGGAATTCCACCAAGGGCTCGGGACCGTAAACCTGAGATGAGCACCAACGCATTGATGCTAATTTGAGCAGGACATCACTTTGACGCGGTTGACTTTTGGTAAAGGTTCGCACAAATAGCAAACAAAACAAAACCCATTACGTCAACATTTTCTTTGGCGATGCTTGATGCTTTTCAGAGTAAATTAAAGGTCCACCCCTCGTGTGGACAGCCAGGCAATGAAAGGTAGTTCATCGGTAGTGCCGTGGCTTCATCTTCTGAGGCTGTTCTCTGACGCAAGGTGGTGCACTGCTTTCTGCGAGAGCTCCGAATGCCAGTGCATTCATCTCAATCGCACGGCGCCTATAATGCGATTATGACTTTAACACAAACATAAATACATCGTTCAGCGATTCGCTCGTTACTGGCTAACCTAATATCGCTGCGCGAATCCTTGAAATTGTACTCGTAAAGCAAACGGCACGGGCGCAATAACGTTCGGTGTGACATTTTAAAAAAACTAATAAACGGGAGTGAGCGTCCTGTTAATGTCCCATCTCGGGCCCACCTTGACCTCTGCGGCGCTCTGTCGGCAGAGTGCGCGCCCCTCGGAGATCGCTTTACGAAGCGATTTTTGCACGTTGCGACTTTAGCGCTGCTAAAAAAAAAAGAACATTTTAATTGTAGACTGTATACGGAGACGGGGAAGACTGTAACACATGGTCGAGCAGAACTCACAGGAGCTAGCTGACTTGCACTTTTCTCCCCTCTCCGATTCACATGTAAGGGCGAGGGGGTCATCAAAGCGACTGCTTCCCGGCGCCTTTGGCACGTCGCCAAACACATGTCCGAAGTGTAAGTCGCGCGCACTGTCACACATTCTCTCTCTCTGGAGAGAGAGAGAGATTAAAACAACAATCCCCCCACCACTCCATAAACCCTCTTCCTTCTGCTCTGCAAGGGTTCGGCTTCCAAATCTCCCGGTCGTCACTGCCATGCGGAGCGTTTTATTTGATCTCAAAGTCTCCCTCCCTCTCTCTCTCTCAAGTGTGAGAGAGAGACATCCGCCTCG
This sequence comes from Lethenteron reissneri, assembly GCF_015708825.2. Classification (NCBI taxonomy): domain Eukaryota; kingdom Metazoa; phylum Chordata; class Hyperoartia; order Petromyzontiformes; family Petromyzontidae; genus Lethenteron; species Lethenteron reissneri. The sequence goes on along the minus strand of NC_083798.1, from coordinate 14,350,710 downwards.
TGACGCCACGTGCGCGTATCTCATCGGCTGTGCACACATTCGGGGGGGGGGGGGGCGGTGGCGCACGGGTTAGCGCGTTTGCACTACGAACCCTACTACCCGAGTTCGATTCCCGATCACCGCCACCACCAACACCAGCGACGATTATCTGAACCAGTCCTGGGCCTCCCCGAGGCGGATTTAGTCTCAAATGAGAATCTGGTGCGGTGTGTAAACATCGCCACTAGGGAGACAAATGCGCTGTGCCGGCCTTCATATGTGCTCGCTAACAGCACGTGCCCCAACCAGTCTGTGAAGACTATACGGGGAATAGTTGTCTTTGTTTGTACATACTGTGTATACATTAACACAGTTGCTGTAAACAGACCCAAATGTTCCAAAAATCGCCAAGCGGTGAGCAACAATCAGCACTGTTAACGTAGTAATAAACAAACAACCCCTGGGTGGAACACGCGGTAGCGTAGTGGTTAGTGCTGTGAACTTACAAAGTCGGGAGTTCGATGCCCGGCCGGGGCTAACATCGGCGATGAGTCTCTGAATGTGCAGAGTGCGCGTGAAGTCAGCACCAGGGAGACAAAGGCGACCGGTGTGTGGAGATGGCCGTGCCGCTCCTTTACAAGTGCGCTCGCTGACAGCACTTGCCACCACGGACTGTCTCGACTCCACGGTGGGGGTGGGGGGGGGGGACCTTCGTCTTTGTATAAACCGCGGCGGACCCAGATCGCCCGGGTTCCACTTGCAGTGACGATCACGCGCCGACATCTAAACACCGCCGCTGTCTTGCAACGTTCTATTAAAAACTTGCATGATGCTCACCCTTAATCCTGCACTGACATAAGGAGGCCATAGCAATGCGCGTGCGTGGATGCTCAGTGCAATATAATGCACACAGCCATCAAATAGCTGACCTCGAATAAAATCTATCTTGTAAAGAGAGAGAGAGATAGTACATCCCAGAGGATATTCACTTGCTTAGAAATACAATTACGGCGTAATGGGGGGGGGGGGGGGCTAATTGATTTGACGCAGCCTCACAAAGCGTGGGGCTATCGTATCCCACGTACACGGAGAATGACAGCGGCAACAACAATAACAACAGCAGCAAACAGCACGCACATCCGTTACACAATCACACTCGTACCTATGACGGAGCGGTGGCACGGGAGTTAGAGCGTTGCGCTCTGAACTCCGTTGACCCAAGTTCGACTACCGGCCACGACTGACATCAACATCGGGTGCTATCGGAATCGGACCGGGCATACGTCCTACTTCCCCCCCCCCACCCTCCGTTACGAACCCCCTTTGACCAGCGTGGTGAAGTATGGTCAACCCCCCCCCTCAACTCCCCCCCCCCTCCCCCACCACCCGCGCCCATCCATCCAACGGTGGATTGAGAATGGATGGAATACACATTTTTTTAAACTGGTGACGGCTATTACCGTCGGATCTGTTAATCAACGTAATCTTGAGGATTATGAGCGCGGGCGAGGTGTAATTAATAGTCGAAGAGGCGGACGCCATTAATAAACATTACGCGTTATGGCCGCGCGGTGCCCGGCACGCGGCGTAATTTACTGGGCGAGCCATCGTAATGGCGGTATCTCTGATCCGCTACAGACGCGATCGGCATTTGCAATGAGTTATGGCCGTGACCTTTTTTACTTGGGCTCAGTAGCACGGAGCGACCGCGAGGGGGTTGGAGGGGTGTGGGAGGCGCTGTGGGTGGAGGGTGGGGGGCGGGTCTAGAATACGGGTCACCTGAGCGTGCAGACTCCTCGATCGTCACGTGACACGACGCGTCACGGTGACGCGTCGCGGTGACAGAGGGGCTGTCACGTGACGATCTTTGTTGTGTGTCGTTGTTGTTGTTCATAGTAAAGGTTTTTGGGTTAGATCGCGATCTTACCCAAAAAAACTTTATTACGAAAAATAATATTGGTAGTGTAAACCACTTTTTTCAAATTTTCTTGCTGTGGATTTCACACCTGATGATGATTGCTTGTGTTGCAGTCGAAACGTCGTGAGAATTTTAATTGTTTTATATTTGTATTATTATTATATTTTTCCTTTCTACGTGACTTTACCGAAAGAACCAAGAATACTACGTGTTGTTGTTGTTTGGGTGTTTGGGGTACCGTCCATTCTAGATTTGAAGCTTTCGTGACTGCAAGGATTCATATTCGTAAGGTTTTTTCGGTAAAGTCGCGTAGGTAAAACATTAAAATTAATAAAAGTAAAATAAAATAAAAATCACGACGTTTCGGAGGCAACACAAGCTTCCGTCTTCAGGTGGAATGTTTTACCTACGTGACTTTACCGAAAAAACCTAAGAATATGGGTACCGTCCAGTTGATGGGTGTACTTGTAAAAATAAAAAACCTCGCGTTGGGCAGGAACTGCGATCTTCCTGGGTGGTTTGTTCTCCCGGTGCAGGTGGACTACAAGACGTTTTATTTTTCCAACGAGTAAAACCCACCGAGCTACGGAGCTCGTTAACAGGGGCGACTCGGCAGGGGGTCAACATGAAAATGGCGAATAGCGGCACCGTGAGAGCTCGCCAAAGGCTTGAAGAGGCCTCCTTCATCCCGCAGTGGATAGATTAATGATGATGATGATACCGATGGGTTTTTATATTGATGTCTCTAAAATACACATTTTATTCAGTTGCATCTGATCTCGTTAAGTAATGATTTATATGGTCAACTTGGTTTTCACGATACAGATGTAAGTTGATATAGGGTGGGGCGGCAGTGGTGTATTTGCCTGTCCCACGTCCGACCGCATAGCCGCATATAAGTGAATTCAAACCGCATTTAGCGAATTTTGTGTAACAATGGGTGTGCCGCATTTACAGCGCGAAATCGCACGAACCGAACCCGCATGAAGCGAGGGAACCTGGATATGTTTTAACAACAGTGGAATACGCACAAAAAACACAAAATGTTAACGTATAACTCACATCAATTAAGCTATATTCGATGCGATTCTTGATAACAACGGCACAATGATAATTTAATTTAATTATATTCGTTACACGGATGATCCACAGTTTAGCCAGTGGCCCGGATATTTTACACGGGAGATCCGTGGTGCTACGTGAGCACAACAACAACAGCAACAAGAAAGACAACGCCATCAACATTGCAGAGAACGAGTACAGAACAGGATCCTTAACGAATGTTCAGAAATCATAATCTTCTATTTATCCTGGAGAAATCCGATAAGCTACGAAGCCTTCTGTCGTGGGTATCTAGTAGAAGCGGCTCAGAAAGGTACAACAACAAACAATACAAAACAACGATATGGGTACAAAGTATAGAAAATGTGAGCAAATTACTAACAACAAAATGAACTATACTAAAACTAAATAATGTTTAATTTTAGCAGGTGAAACCCATTGAGTTTTTTTTTTCAGGAGCGACAAATGATAGCCCAACAATGCGGCTTATCACGTGGACATTCAAAGCAGCCAAATACCCTAACAAACGAGATATTTGACGGTCACAAACGCGAACGAATTTTCACGACTTGCATTTCAAATGCGCTGTTATTGCGATGAAAACTGGTTGGGAACGCTAATTAATGGACGCCTGGACTATAGAACACTGCTTTGATTGCCATTATGTTTTTTGTTGACTCTGACAGACGACTAGCGCTGTGTCTGTTTCCCTAGTTGCCGTGGCAACAAGGGGAAGTATAATGAGTGGATGTGACGCGGGAGGCAGTTAGCGCCGGGCTGCACTGCGAGTTCGAAATTCGGCCACGGCTAACATCGGTGGGGTTCAGTTGGACATCTGAACCGGTTGCTGGGTCCACCCGTCGCCCCATCGCACTCTGGGGTAACGTGGCCACCCACTGCAGCGGCGTGGTGATGGTGACCAACACACGGCCTTCATCCAGCAGTGGGTTGATAAAGGGGCGTAAGAATATACAACATCTGCGGTATATATTTTAGCAATACGATGTGTTGTTAATCGTTTAAAGGATACAGTCGTCAAATCTTTTTTTCACGTTAAGGGTGTCTTCGGACGACAGCAGAAATAATAATTGCCAGCATACCCTAAACTGGACATCTGTGGAAAAAAGAGCTTTATAGCACATCGGATTCCTCAAGTATAAATCTATTTTCTGATTCTAAACAACGGCAGCGGTGGCACATGGAACATTTCTCGTCTGCAGACTTACCATGGGTGCTGGGGCGATCGGCGGGTCAGGGGGCGGGGGCGTGGGCGGGGGGAGGGTGGGGGTGGTGGTGGCGGGGGATAGGGGTAGGGGCGAGAGTCGTGACCTTTAATAATTTTAGATCCGAACAAAACGGTTCTCGTGAGAGTCAAACGTCAGCCAAATCAGAGCCGCGCTTTTACTTGGCGAGACGGGGAATTGTGATTATTATTATTTTTAACAAACGCCACTCCAACTTGTGCCGCACGGAAGATGTGTTCCCAATTTGTATTCATGGAATGTGCGTGCAAGTGACGACTTGTTGACTCGGTATATTAAATGAGATGCGTCAAATGAAAGGAAGACTCGCAGGTTAAAGGCGCGATGTCGACTGGGTGTCGGACGCGTCGCTAGAAGAGATGATTCTGGCCGGTGGTCGAGTACTAATTCAATTAAAACAATTTATTTTACCAGCTAAGGCCCACTGAGCTATATAGTTAGTTTTTCAGAAGCGACCTGGCTGCCAACCATCGCTCTACGAAGTAGCTTATTGTCATGTGGAAATGTATAGGATTTAAATACTCGAAACGCGCGATGTTGATTCTAAATGTGGAGGGGAATAACAGGAGGACCCAGAGACGAATAAATGCGACCACGGGGAGAGAGACACACCGCAAACTTCAAATAAACAGGCGTCAGGGTCGGGATGGAACCCACGACTTCCTGTATACCAGGCGAGGTAGTTAACACCGTGGCGCCCCTAACTATGGAGTGGAACGCCGCAAGAGAGAGAGAGTGCGAGTCCGATAGGCGGTACCATCGCGGAGATGGAACGACGAAATCAGCTCGTGTGCAGCCGCTCGAACGACGACTACATCGCAAGGTCGTGATTAAGAAGAGACGTCTTGGGGGAGACATTCATCCAGCAGTGGATTGATCCTGGCTACTGCTGCTGCTGATGATGATGTTTGCCTTTAGTGAACGTCGTTCACTTTCATGGAGATGTATCATCCCAACCTCCTTTCACATTTCACTGGGTTCTATTGAAGTGATCTCCATAGGATTCTAATGTACTTTGTATCGATCGCCCGCTAACCCTATAGCACTAAGACTAATGCTATATAGGGTTAGGCTTAGGGGGTTAGTGTTGCAATTTGACGCAACAGCCTCCTATGGAGATTACTGTCGTCATATATATAGAGGTTACCATTATAACGTGAGTGTCTTAATGTGTTTTTGTCGACAGGCTGAACGGTTACGGTATTCATAATTTACAGGCACCTGTCAATCCACTTCAGGATGAAAGATGCCCCCTTCCGATGTGTCGGACCCTCGGGGGGTTTCTGACCATACTTCACCCCGCCGCTCGGTGCGCGTGGGTGAAGCGAGAGGGGGCGGTGGGAGTGAGCGGGATCGCTTTGGATATCCCGCTCGTCACTCACGTGAGCCGTGGACAGGAATTGAACTCAGGAGAGCTGATAGCGTAGTGCGCTAACCGCTGCGCCACCGCTCCTCGTACGAACGCATATTATTCGTCTATCCGCTATTTTCAATAAAAAAATTAAAATCAACACATTCGTCAATAACACTGCCTTAAAAATAAATAATATAATAGGCGACGTTTCGGACAATAGGCCTTCTTTAGAGCATATGGAGAGGCCAGAGGGGTGACCTCTCTAACTGTTATATATTTTTTTTATTTTTAAGCCAACGGTTTTATTGACAAATGTGTTGTGTTGTTGTTATTTGTGCTCCACTGTTAACGCAGCAGCAGGAAATAAATAATAATAATTTAAATTATAATTTAAATGTTTTTTGTTGCAAACAAATATATTGTAAGGTATGCCCTACATAGCAATAACTACACCGCGTGCGTTATCCGCCTATCACGTACAGCACTCGTTATCCGAATATAATGCGTGCTAATTTAATTTATATACAGCTTTAAATTAGTCGCAATTCTCGCCCATCCCGACCCCCCCACCCCCCCCAAAAAAAATCAATCGACTTCATATACACGCGTCAATAATAGCGAAATAGGTGAACTCTGGTCGTGTTTTTAAATATTCTATCATAAAAAAATAATTTATAATATCATTATTTGTTCGGTGAGTGTCTGCTGCTTGGTATCCTTGATGAACAGCGCGGCATAGATAGAATAATAATATTAATTCGAGCACAACCGCATACATCGCTTCATAGTGATAAACATATACTCCCACACATACTCACACACATATGTGTACACACATGCGGGCACACACACCTCCTGCCGGAGAGGTTATTGTGTATATGCATGCGTCAATCGCGTGCACCTACAGTATGTATTCACAAGACAAAGACTCCTCGTATAGCCTTGGCGTGCTTTTGAGGCAAGTGCTGTCAGCAAGCATATATTCACAGACACATACATACAGGCATTGTAAACATTATCTCTGTGTATATGTGTGTATACATATGCGCATAGACATACATGCACACGCGTATACTGTACAAAAACGGAGCTTACCTACCGCCTATATAGACTGTTGGGGAAGCGATGTTTAACGGACACAGACCACACCGCACCCGGCCGCCTTTGTCTCCCCAGATATGATATTTACACACCGCCCCGCGTATTCGTTTAAGGCTGAGTCGACATATCGGAAGCCCAGGACCGGTGATAATATTCGAGACTGTCATTGGTCGTGAGAGGGAATCGAACTCGGGTCACCGGGGTACGTACACACTTACACACACACGTACACAACAGACATACACATATAAAAACACACCCACACGCTTGCATATACACACAGACACGCGCGTGTACACGTTACAACATGTACACACGTACATAGATGCAAGCGTATGATTTGCTGGCTTATTTAACTTGCAGGTGTCCTGCAAACACACTATAATTCTCGTCTTAATCGTCTAGTACCCGTTAACAAAAATGATCGCCGCATACTTGAATTTCATACGTGTGCATAATACGACACGAGCATCAATTGATCCAAAAATAGACGTCCAAATATACCCTATATTCTAAATCGATAGGGCTAATTTATCGTGGCGTTATTGCTCATCCAACCTGAAACGTATTCAATGGGCGCTTTCATGACCCCCCCCCCCAAAAAAAACACAACTGCATTCTTCTCAAAGCTCGCTATTCTTGCGCCAAGCATCCAATACCAACACGTGCTACGTGCCAGAGACGCGACGTGCTCCACACACACGCACATCGCGTGTGCAACAGTCCAGCGCCCATGCCACACGCAGACACAGAGCACGCGTCGAATCGACTTCGTGATATATCTACACGCGAGACGCATCTCGTGGGCAACAGTGTGCGCGCACGATCACCGAGCTCATCATGTCTAGGTCGACTCAGCCTTAAATAAAAACCCGGTGCGGTGTATGTACTGTATATAACAATAAAAATCAATAGTTGTGGAGACAAAGGCGGACGGGCAGTTGCTTGTGGATATGCCGCGTTCTACGCCATTCCGACCTCGCTCTCAATAGGCGCTCGATGACATCCTGCGGTAGGATACACGGGGGGCCTTTGTATTTGTTTACGTGTGTGTGTGTGTGTGCGTGCAAATTGTGAACGTACGTGTACATACACGTGTGTACGTGCGATAAATTAACAACTGGTTAAAAACACATCCCGACCGGTGGCGCGTGATAATAATCCACACACACACGTGCAACTGTGTGTGCGCGTGTGTGTACACGAGTCTGAACACACACACACGTGCAACTGTGTGTGTACACGAGTCTGAACACACACACGCGTGCAACTGTGTGTGTGTACACGAATCTGAACACACACACGTGCAACTGTGTGTGCGTGTGTGTACACGAGTCTGAACATACACACGCACGCGTGCAACTGTCTGCGCGTGTACACGAGTCTGAACACACACACGTGCAACTGTGTGTACACGAATATGAACACACACACGTGCAACGTTGTGTGTGTGTACACGAATCTGAACAAACACACACGTGCAACTGTGTGCGCGTGTGTGTACACGAATCTGAACACACATACGCACGCGTGCAACTGTGTGCGCGTGTACACGAGTCTGAACACACACACGCGTGCAACTGTGTGTGCGCGTGTGTGTGTTCAGACTCGTGTACACACACGCGCACGCACGCGTGCAACTGTGTGCGCGTGTGTGTACACGAGTCTGAACACACAATTCCACAACGCGCAAAATGCGCGACGCGTCTGTGTGTCGTGCGCGTGAATGTGTACACACACACGCGTGTACACACACACACACACACGTGTACACGCGTGTACACGTGTGTGTGTGTATATACACGGTGTACACTTGCAGAGGCTCCAACATGCAGCCCAGGCAGGCTTCTCCCCTTCTCGTTTTCTCAGCGAAACAAAAGCTGCTGGGGGCCCCCAGCTTGAACTTTACTTGAACCCGGCTAGGGAGGCGCTCCGCTCGTAAATCACGGCTTCATTACAATGCTCTGGGCAGATCTGCTGCGGTCGGGTCAGCCGCGCCTACGGCCCAGACTCGGCTTAAATCGTATTTCAATGCGGGGGCAGAAGAGAGAGAGAGAAAAAAATCGCTACTTGCATTTTATAAATTACAGCCTCGGCTCTGGACAGGGGGGGGGGCGGGGGTGGAGGTGTTTACACGCGACTGTGATATTCCTACCAAAATGCGAGCAAAACGAAGGCACGGAACGAACGTGTTGGTTGGTGGTGATGGTGACGGCTTAAAATGTTTGCAACTCGTGTTGTTGTTGTTGTTGATATATCGATGGGACCTTGTTTTTTTCCCCCGTATCAAAATTATGAAATTATAAACATAGATGCCATTCTTTCTGGCAATAAAACAGGAGGTGTTAAGACGTTCAAATACCCAACTAGATGGCTTTTTTGCAAGGCATTAACCACATATTACGTGTGGGAAAAACATGTAAACAAACATGCTCTGATATGCATTGTTTTTGAAACTGATTGGTCTTACACCAGCCGTGTCTCACCAGTGTCTGAACAGAGAACGCCACGAGGCGAACAGTACAAAGACACTGCACGCTTCAGAGCATTTACAGCTCGGGTTGAGCAGTTATATATATTTTTTATTGTGGGTTGATGTGCGGTTTATTTGAGTGAGGATTTGTTGTTGCTGTGATGCCGGTGGTGATCTTGGACATAGAACACGAGCTCCCCTTCATCCTGGTTATTGTTGTTGTTGTTTGCGCGTTATATCACTGAAGGTCAAATGTCAAAGTTGCATGGTAAAAGATGATAGGAAGGGCGTTATAACGGGTAATTTATTAAAATGTGGGAAGGTGACGGAGGCTATTCGGCATCGTGTGTGTGATGATGATGCTTCTTCGTGTCGTACACGCGCACAAGTATACAGACACAGGCCAAAGATCCCCCGTATAGCCCTAACAGACTGCTGGGGCAAGTGCTCTTAGTAAGCACTTATGACGGTCGGTATGGCGCACAAAGGGGTTTGGTGGCCAGAACCTCTTTGGTTCCCTATTGCTGATGTTTACACACCGCACCAGGTACTCAGTTAAGGCTGAGTCAACCTAGGAAAGGCCCAGGACCGGTTCAGATATTTGTCACTGTTGTTGGCTGTGAACGGGAATCGAACACGCAGCGCGCTATCTACGACGCCACTGAAGCACAGACACACAAAACAAAGATCCCCCATGTAGCCTTTCACAGACTGTTAGGGCAAGTGCTGTTAGCAAGCACCTATTAAGGCAGGAACGGTGCGGATGGGATGGTGTGGCCGTCACATACGCACGCATACCTACAGAGGAAAATACACAAATCAACACACATATGCACTCACACGTGCATGAACACAATTTGTACACGTACATGCCAAAGGCACTGTTATTAGCACACATATACGCAACACAATAATTGTGTATAACATCAACACACTTACACACAAATACATACAGACGCCAAAAAAGCATCGTTCATCCATATAGATTGTAATGACGAACGCTGTTAGCGAGCATCTATTAAGGGTGGTGGTGGTTTTGTAAGCAACACGCACGGCCTCCTTTGTTTCCCCGGGTTCTGATGCTTCACACGCAAGCTCCACCAGCTCTACACATTTCAATCTGAGTCAACCTCGGACATGCGGCAGGGACAGGCTAAGCAAGAAACCACTTTCCACTGATGTTATCCACGGCCGAGGTTCGAACTCAGGCCGTGGAGATCGTATCGCAGTGCGTTAACGACTGCGCCACGCTACAACACAAGGCAAAGGTTCCCCGCACAGCCTCAACAGACGTTTAGGGGCAAGTGCTGCAAGCGAGCACCTCCGAGTGGCGGCACGGCACACGATGGCGGTGGGGTGGGTGGCCAGTGCAACGCTCGACGGCCTTTGTCCCGCACACACCGCACCAGGTACTCGTTTTAGGCTGAGTCGACCTAGGTGAGCAACCTCAGGACCGGTTTCACAAAATCGTCTCCGGTGTTGGCCGTGAATGGGAATCCAACTCTGCGTGGCAAACACACATCACGTGATCACGCGCGATGAGCCATTCGCAAGCGCGCATACACACGACGACATGAAATCACACGTACAAACGTACACACAATATACGCAAAGGCACACGCGTACACTCACAAAAGTACCGATCCTCCCGCGTGTACACCTGCACGGACTGTTGGGGAAAGCGCTGTTAGGAGCACCCTTTAAGGGGATTGTGTGATCATAACCGTGCCCGGACGCCGATGCGCATACAAACCGCGCCAGGGCATTTACTGCTGAGCCGACCGAGGAACACCAAGACACCGGACATAGACAGACAGAGCAGGCGAGCAATTCAAACGCGCAGCCACCACGCAAACAGCATTCCTTGGGCAACCCTTTAGGCAATGAGTGACCACTGTAAGCTATGGAGGCCGATGCCGTGCTGTGTGCTCAATGCGTCTCGCTTGCTGTGGCTACCATCATCAGCCATGGTGAGCCACTCCACTGCTGGATGAACGCCTCTATCCCCCCTCCCGCCCCCCACTGGGGTGTGCGTGTTAAAGACAAATTCAATTGGAGGAGCCGATGGCGAATTATGACCCCGATGCGAGCAACTTCAGAGCTGTGCCGCGTAGTAAATCACGCAATGCTGGTGCCCGTGTTCCTGAACGTGTAATTATCGTTCTCTTGAAGCCACACTTTACTCCGCTTATGTCGTGCTTTTATTTATTTATTTCTGCGAAACACTGCGGTGAAGGTCACGCAAATGTTACTTTTTTGATGCACGGTTCTTTCTCTATTATATACACACGTGCGTGTGTGCGTGTGTTTGTGGTTGTGTGTGGCGCAGCGGTGACGATTATCTGAACCAATCCTGGGCCTCCCCTAGGTCGACTCAGAATTAAATAGAATAACTGGTGCGGTGAGTAAAATATTGCTACTGGGGAGACAAAGGCGGCCGCGCATGGAGTTGGGCACCCACTCCCTCGTGTGCCGTGCCGGCCTTCATGGGTGCTACTCACGAACAGCACTTGCCCGAACAGTATATTAAAAGCTATACGGTGAAACGTTGTCTTTGTGTGTGTGTGTGTGCTTCTTACAGCGGCTTGTATTAATATACATTTCAAGCGCTGCATGTAATTGCTTTGTTTTCACTGTGATTCCGCGTTGCTGTTGTTACCATTTGTGCCGTTTGCTTTCTCAAGTTCCCCCCGTTCCTAGTATGAGAACTTACACCTGGCTATGTTAGCGGGCGAAATAGCGAGCTCGCCACCACAGTAAATTATTGCCATCAACAACCACAGGCTATCAATTCTTACAAGCGGAACATTAAACACACCCCCACGGTAGGGCGATTGTGGCCATGCAACACAAACTATGGGTCGTATAGCAAACCCACAGAGACTCGTAGAGATGCATAGAGATGCATAGAGACACATAGAGATAAATCGAGACACATAGGAATAAAATGAAAGGCAAACCACGGTAGTGCGATTATGGCCATCCAACCCACACCACGGATCGTATAGCAAACAAATTGCAGCCTGCTCTCCTTCAACAGGGCAGCAAATCTACACGAACTCTCTCCTGAAGCCTTCTCGTCATCGAGCTCCTCAACATATTGCCATCCGCAAGAATATAATTCATATTTTTTGTCGTTTAAAATCACTTTAAATGTAAAAAAAAGCATTGCACACACGAACACAGCGAAACATTGTCTGAGGTCGTGTTTTTTAAATAAATAAAAATCCGACACGTGCGCATAGGTAAACAAAATGGCGTTTGGTGATGGCGCGTTGCCGCTGGGTATCATCAGTGCACAACAAACCAAAACACACATTCGTCAATAATCACACATTTCCCGTACAGCAAATGTAAATTATTGCCTTACTTATGACGCCTGTTTACCCCAGTATAGTGTCTCGCGGAGTCTCGTAACTTTATTGTTTCATAACGGCCCTTGAATGTACCGAACAGGCGCAGTTTGGGGCAATTTGGCTAATTCTGCCATTGGGCCAAAACGCGTAGCCACGTCCTTCAAGCACATACAACCGACCATTGCCACATCAGAGAGTGTCTGCAGTAATGTGTGGAATGGTGGGACGGGTGGTTGATGGAGGGAGCGGTGGGTGGGGGGGGTAGGTTGGGTGTGGAATGACTGGAGCGCATGGTCTTTTATTGCTGCAATAAACGAGGCTTTTCTTTTATAGTTGTTTAAAACACTCGCTCGCCAAGTCCTTTATTGCAAAGAGAGCGAGCATCACTACTACAGCCTGTGCGCGCCGATCGTATGTCATCACCAGCGCCTCATTGCTGCTCGCTGCTGTCGACCATGAGGCTCTGGTGATGACATACAGCAGGCACTGCTGCTGCTATCGACAATGAGACTCTGAGGCAGCAGGTACCAACTGCTGCTCGTCGTACGGTGCGAAAGAAGTTCAACATACATGTATGCACGTGCCTACAGTCCATCCCGATTAATTGGCAACTCCACATACGTATTTATATATTCGCCCATTTGCCACTCTGTTGTTTTGTGAGCGTCCGTAATTTTACTTTGCAATCCGACTGCAATGTTGCGTTGCCTGTGAGTCACCGGAATTTCGTGCGTTCACGCTCATTGTAATATTTATCCACAAATGTTTCGCTCACCGTTGATGAGGCCGAGGACTCGGCTTTGTTTTTTCTTGCGAAGCGATCACACATTGGGGCAATATTTGTCCGAATTATTTAAAGTTTTTTTTTTATATATATAACAGGAGAACAACACTGCCTGGAGAAACCCCAATAAGAGGATCACACTAAAATGCCCGCACCAACACGTGGGTATGATCAGAACAACAACCGCCGTTTGACGTCACCACGGCGTCCGTGCCAGGCTCGGTTCACTTTGAGGCCGTAAATGCGTAACGTGAAGTGCCGTCGGCTCGATGCTGCCAGGAGGTCACGGGACAGACCCAGGTGCCATGGGCTGACTGCTGTGCCAGGCTAGGTGCAGGTGGTCACGGAACAGGGCTGACTGACTTGAGATGACTGTCAGATTGCCACATTTTTTAAATATATATACACACACACGCGCGGATTTGTTATGTAATAAGATATTGTGTTGGTCGTTTCTCAACATTCTAATTGTGGAAATAAAGTGGTCTGTGATTGACATCGCATTGTTTGCATTCCTTGTGATTAATGCGTTTAAAAAATAGAACACAATACGAATATGTACTATTTTAAAACATTAACATAAATCAAAGCTTGTGACGCATTCGTCGCGATGGGAATTCGTGGGTAGAATTTCAGCTGATTCAAGGCAACTATTTCACATACAAACTATAGCCTATAATCTACAGATATGCATCAATATGCAGGCTTTCCCCCACACCACGTTGGGCAGGGGGAGGACTTGTTTGACCATACTTCACCACGCTGGTCAACAGAGGAGGTTTAGTGCAGCGTTTGTGGTTTCAGCGAAACCAGGCCCGCCTCAGATAACATCACTCGCCACTGATGTTAACCGAGACTTAGAATCGAATTCGGGTGGCTGGGTTCGTAGTGTGCTAACCGCTGCCCCCCCCCCCCTTCCCGGATTGAAAAAAAATATATGCAAGATTTATGATTATTATGAACAGTGACACTGGCTCAGCCACACGCGCGACTGTATATTTATATTTCTGCTATTCACGTTGATACTGAACACATGATCTGGCGATGCTGCTGCTGCTGCGGCGTTGGAAGTGGTGCACAAACAACAACAACAACTGAAACACAGTCGCCAAATAACAACACTGCGTGGCCTTACAATGAAAAAAATATATAAGCGGCGAACGTTTCGAGCAATGATCCTTCGTCATTGACCGATTTGTTGACGAGTGTATCCTAACGAGGTCAACTCCATTCTGACGACCTCATTAATTCGACGTCTTACGCGTGAATATGATTTTTTTTAAACAGTTCAGCAAATTACCGTTATGTGTGTGCGTGTACGTGTGAGCGTGTACGTGAGTATACGTGTGCGTGTGTATGTGTGTGCGTGTACGTGTGCGTGTGTGCGTGTGTCCATATGTAAGTGTGCGTGATTCCCTCTCACGGCCAAGACCGGTGACGATTATCTGAACCGGTCCTGGGCTTCCCCTAGGTCGACTCAGCCTCAAATGAGTACCTGCTGTGATGTATAGACATGGCCAATAAAGAGACAAAGGCGGCCAAGCGTGGTGATTGGCCATCCACCTTCTAGTGTGCCGTGCCGGCCTTCGTAGGTGCTAATCGCTAACAGTACTTGCCCCACCAGTATGTCGAGGCTATACGGGGGATCTTTGTCTTTGTGTGTCCCGGTTCCGACCCGCGTGCTGTTGGCGAGGGTCGTCTCTATGTTTCCCAATCACGGGGCAAATCGCCCCGCGTCAAAGAAGTCGATCTGGCCCACAGGGTCCACTCTCCGTGGCGTAGGAGTGCGATGATTTATTGATCAAGAATGACTTTCGATGTTAAATTGTACACAATTACCCGCACGGTATCCATCTGCTTTACCGAATAAACATTTTAAGAGCAATTTTTTACCTCGGAAGTTCCATTTATACAATGAAAACAACTCATGTTGATGGAGTGATTCAAATAAAACAAAATTACGACCACACCTTCTTTCTCAATCCAGTGCTAGAGAGGGTCTTCCTCTCCTCCCGTGTCGGTCACGGACGGCGTCTGACCATACTTCACCACGGCTGGTAAAGGGCGAGTTGGTGACGTTCTGGAGCTCCGCAGAACCGCTGCGGATGTCACTCGCTAACCACTGCGCCACCGCTCGCCCTCTCCCCAATTATACAGAAGGCTGTCGTCAATAAAAAACGGTGGTGATCATTTGAACAAAACAAAAAAACTTTGTTCATCGCGAAATATACACTTTGGTTCGTGATTAAATAAATTAACGTATCTGAGATGTTATGTTTGGTGTTTTTTTCTGGAAGACTTTGCTGTTTTTTCCTGGATTTTTCTGTTTGCGCGTAGTCACTTCAAGATGTTTCTTGTTCATGGTGTTTGTTTGTTGCGGTTGCACCCGATTCAAGAGCCGCATGGCTCACAGGGCTATACCTAATAAATGAAACTGAAACCAACATCGCTCACTTTTAAATACAAACGGGAGTCAGGGCTTTATAGCCGCAGCGCGTTTACTTTAAATCGGTGGCTGATTGCATTAAACACCTTCAGTTAATTATTGTATTCTCCCTCCCTCCCTCCCTCACCTCGGCTAACACTGCTCGAAAATGGCAAACGTAGCCTGCATAATAATAATAATCATCCCACTTCTGAGTTTGATGCAGACGGCTCCTGGGCCCGGGCTGGTTGTTTATCGGCTAAAGAAACATCCCGACTCGGAAACACACGACGAACGACACAACGAGCAAAGGCCCCCCGTATAGCCTTCGCATACTTTAGGGGCGAGTGCAAGAAACGTGCGTTTGGATTATTTGGCTGCCATGGATGTCCACGCGATAAGCCACTTCGTTGAGCGAACATTAGTGGCCAGGTCGCTTCTCGAAAATAACGAATAGCTCAGTGGGCTTTACCCGGTCAAATAAAAAAACAGCAAAGTTTAGGATATTTTTTAAAATTTCATTTTAGTGCTTTGCTTACCTTTCCTATACTTTGCACTCCTAGCGTTTGTTGTTTTATTTCTTGTCGTAACTTTCTGACCCCGCCCCTACCGGACAGTTGTGATAAAAATCTTCATAGCTCATCTGATTTGTCAAGAATAACTAAAGATCCTGATTTTGCCGTGAGCGAGCACCTATGAAGGCCGCAATGGCACACGAAGAAATGGGTGGCCAGCACCACGCCCGACCGCCTCTGTCTCCCTCGTGGCAATGTTTACACACAGCACGAGGTACTGCACGTATTTGAGGCTGAGTCGACCTAAGGGAGGCTCAGGACCGGTTCAGATAATCGTCACGAGTGTTGGCCGTGACCGGGATAGAAACTTGGGTGGCCGGCTTCAAAGTGCAGTATGCTAACCACTGCACAACCGCTCCCTACTTCGCAATCATGCACACACATACATACACACTCGCGCACACAAAGACAAATACATATTCATTCAGAGACACACACGTGCACATAGTCACAAACACACACGCACGTACTTATGTTCACAAACACATACACACACACGTATCGTTAAAATCCATTTCCCTAAGAGTCTGTTAAAGCCTATATTAGGGGATATTTGTCTTTGTACATGTGAGAGTACGTACGTATTCACACACACACATTGCTAAATGCACGCATGCACACAATAATAAACAGATGAACATAAAACACGTACACACACAAGCAGAAAAAAAACATATGCACACGAGTATACGTGTACAAAGACAAAGATCCCTTGTATAGCCTTAACATACTTTTTGGGCAAGTGCTGTTAGCGAGCACCTATGAACGGCGGCACGGCACTCGAAGAGGGTGGCTGGCCAGCAACAGGCCCGGCCGCCTTTGACTCGCCAGTGGCGATGTTTGCACACAGCACCAGGTACTCAATTGAGGCTGAATTGACCTAGAGGAGTCCCAGGACCGGTTCAGATAATAGTGGTGGCTGGCGAAAGCAATGAGCGAGAATCGAACTCGGGTTTGACGGGTTCGTAGCGCAGCACGCTAACCACTGCACCACCGCAGCCCAACATGTGTACACGCAGTCACACACGCACTCCCTCTGACACACACACACACGCTCTCTGACACACACACACTCTCTCTCTGACTCTGACACACACACACACACACTCTCTGACACACACACACGCTCTCTCTGACACACACACAGTCTCTGACACACACACACACGCTCTCTCTGACACACACACATGCTCTATCTGACACACACACACACTCTCTCTGACACACACACACGCTCTCTCTGACACACACACACTCTCTCTGACACACACACACACACTCTCTCTGACACACACACACACTCTCTCTGACACACACACACACACACTCTCTCTCTGACACACACACACGCTCTCTCTGACACACACACACACGCTCTTTCTGACACACACACACACACTCTCTCTGACACACACACACTCTCTCTGACACACACACACACACTCTCTCTGACACACACACACGCTCTCTCTGACACACACAGACGCTATATTTGACACACACACACTCTCTCTGACACACACACACACTCTCTTTGACACACACACACTCTCTCTCTCTGACACACACACACGCTCTCTCTGACACACACACACACACACGCGCGCACGCTATCGATTTCCAATCGCGGCTTGTGATAGCAGTCTGTTCCGCATAATTGCTGCTCGGAAGAGACGGCGAGCGTCTCGTTAAACAACATCCCCCGGAGTGTGCGAGTTTGTAACACGTCGCTCCGTATGCACAGCACCCACAGCACGGCGACGCAGATACACACAAAGGCGCCGTGCAGCATTCGAATACAGAGCACGTGTCCGGGAGATGTACAAGGAGTGAACGGGGCACGATGGGTTGTAACCGCGTTGGTTCGCAGCAGTGCCGGATTATCCTCGTAGCAAAAGTAGCTGCATATGCTGCGGGCCCCGCACTTTCAAGGGCCCCGCACTTTCAAGGGCCCTGCGCTAAATGATTTCAAGATATCAATTCCGCTTCAGTGATCCTGCACTTGCTCTATAACTATAGTACTATACTGTCTTCAACTTTTATTATCGACTGGGTGTTTAAGGTTAGCGATTGGTCGTATTATCTGGCTGTATAGCAAATTAAAAAAATAAAATTAATTTACTATGCAAGTAAAACAATTTGTGTTTTAATATTTACGTGTTAAAAAAAATAAAATTAGGGCCCCTTTAAAACATACGCTTCAGGCCCCGCACTAGCTTAATCCGCCACTGGATCGCAGGCGCCGAAGATGTAGGTTTGTGTGGTTGGCTTGCTCCACCAGGGCAGGGCAAATGGGAAGATGAATGCAGCCAATCAGAAGGCAGAGGAGGAGAGAGGAGGAGGAACTTGGGGGTAAGGACTGGAACAAGGGGACACGAACGGGATCAGTTCAGGGAAACAACGTGGGAATAACATTCACAATGTCATACCATAATCGCGTGGTCGTATTGGTCCAATGTATTTATGAATGTATCGATTTGCGTCCACCGATATCTGTACACGAAGCATTGCGATTGCATGCACGTGCAATGGTGGTCTTTTATTATATGATTTTACCCACTGAATATTAAGAGTCTCAGTCAGGAGGAGGATCCTGTAATTGTGATGTTTGACCAATTCCACGAATGAGTGTTTGCCTCCTGGGATTTCAAACCTGGGAGGCAGGAGTATGCGTGTATAAAAAAAGACTGTCAGTTTAACACGTAGGCTTTCGCGACCAATATTATTCATAATCAACGTTATTGGGTTTACAAAAGATTGTAAATGTTGTGGTTTCACGCTTCAACACACCGGTGGACTAAAGCAGTGAACTATGTCTTTTATCAACGTGACACTTTTTTACTGATTGGCCGTGTCGGGTGGTGGAGGGTTACGACACATTTATAAATAACGCGATCTAAACCCAAAAACGTTGATTATGAAAAAAGACTGTGTTTGACACATTATAATAACTGAAAAAACATATCACTATTTACTAAAAAAAAGTTGTATGGTATAGACTGGAGCAGTGGTGATGGCGTGATTAGCGCTCTGCTCTATAAACGCGGTTACCATCAGTGCCAAGTGATTTCTGAACCCGTCCTGATTCCCCCCCCCACCCACCACCGTCATCCCCTGCCCCCCCCTCACTAACCAACACTGACCAAGAAGGTGAAATATGGTCAATACAACATCCAGGAGCGACACTGTGTGTGAGCAGGCTTTTATCCAGCTGCTGATTGGCACTGGGTTGTATACCGTGGCGCTTAGGTGACGAGATGTTAACTACCTCGCCTGCTATACAGGAAGTTGTGGGTTCCATCGCGACCTTGACGCCGGTATATTTGGAGTCTGCGTGTCACTCTCCCCGTGGTCACGTGGATTTTCCTCCACATTAAGAAACACGCGTTTAAGAGTTTTCGGCTGCTATTCATTTCCACGTGATAAGCCACTTCGTTGAGCTATCATTTGTGGCCAGGTCGCTTCTAAAAAATTATATTCTTAATAGTTTATAGTCAGCACGAGATTTGTAATTCTCTTCTTGCGCATAATGGCAGCAGCAATGCGTCCAGGGGCTACAGATGCCGATGTCGTCCAGAGGGATTTTCGTGGGGGAGAGTTCGTGTGGTTTTGCTGCTGCTCATACTCCGTTGAAGGCGCGCAGACCACAATGGTTGCCTCTGTGGTTCATAGTTTGGGTTGCACGACCACAATCGCATTGCTGTGGTTTGTATTAAACGTTTGTCTATGGACTGCGTCACTATTTGTCTCTAATGCGTCTCTACAAGTCCCGATGGGGTCTACTATGTGGCCCATAGTTTCGGTTGCATGGCCAAAGTCGCACCACCGTGGCTTGTTTATTTATTTATTTATCAATCAATGATTGCAAACTCATTTCTTAGTTTGTTGTCCTTCCCCAGGCACATGCGAACATCACGGTTGGCCACGCGCGGCACGAGAGAACTTTCATACATTAGGTACAACCAAAAAGATGGGCTCATCGTTCTGCTGCCTCCGTTGATGTTTTCTTTTACGCGAGTCGCTGCAATTTCAAAGGCGCGGGGGTGGGGGGGGGGGGTGCGATGTTTCTACGTGAAGATACAGCACGGGGCGGTGGGCCAGGCCGTTGCCGCGCCTGTATTTACAGTGGGAGCACGTTTCAATAGCTGCTGCAAATCAAACCACATTAGGGGCGTGAACCCAAGGCGCTCGCTGCGGTGACAAATGACAGCCTTATCACAGAGGCGTGCTCGTGTGTGTGTGGGGAGCGGGGAGTGTAGCGGTTTTGTGCGCGCGCATCGCTACGGACCCGGTGACCCGAGTTGATTCCCGCTCGCGGCCAACCCACGAAAGTGACGATGTTGCTGAAACGCAACCGGTCCTCCCTCGACGTCGGCTCAAGCCTCAAATGAGTGCTGCACCTGGTGAGGTGTGTAAAGATCGTCGCCACTGGGGAGACAAAGGCGGCACGTGTACCGTAGGTGCTGGCAAACGGCACTTGCCCCAAAAAGTCTGCCAAGGATATAATGGGGATCTTTATCGTACAAATACCACCAGATTACACCATCCATGCCATGGGCGCGTTCTCGGTTTACATGCAACGCATGGGCTACGTTCAAGAAGATAAAAACCCATTGCGTTCTATGCGAATAATGTTATATATAAAAAAATATGGAATGATATGTAGGCGATTGAGCTCGTTTGTAAATACTGTTGTAATACAAGGGCAGAAGCGGTCTACAGGTTTGCAGACTACTGATGGTCAACCTGTGTTGTTTTTAAGAGCTTGCTTTAAAAATTAAATACCACAAAATCCCGTTACATAACTTACTACTTGATGCACGTCCGTTACACTGCGGTACTTGGTATAAGCGTTTGAGTTTTTCCATAATACAGCTAAGATCGCGTAAATATAAATGTGTCATTAAACCCGCCACCACCTGACACAGCCAATTAGTAAGGTTTGTCACGTAAACAAAACGTGTAAATTCGTTACGAGTACAGCACTAGTGTGTAGTGTATAGTGCAGTATACTAGTACAGCACACCGGTGTGTTGGAGAGCAAAGCCACAACATTTACAATCTGAGTACGACGTTTCGCCAGTAATTACAACTAGCTTCATCAGGTGGATGATATTGGTCGCGAAAGCCGCCGTGTTAAATTTACGACTGAGTCGACCTATGTGACGCTCAGGACCGGTTCTGATATAACTCGCCACCGAACACATGGCACACAAATACCCACACGTATACACAATACAAACAAAGATCCTCCGTATAGCCTTAGCAGACTGTAGGGGCAAGTGCTGTTAACGAGCACTTATGAAGGCCAGAACGCCACACGAGGGGGTGGGTGGCCAGCACCACGCCCGACCGCCTTTGTCTCCCCAGTGGCGATGTTTACACATCGCACCAGGTACTCATTTGAGGCTGAGTCGACATAGGAGAGGCCCAGGACCGGTTCAGATAATCGTCACCGGTGTTGGCCGTGAGCGGAAATCGAACCCGGGTGGCCGGGTTCAGTAGCGCAGCGCACTAACCGCTACACTACCGCTCCCCACATACACAATACACACACACAGACACAACACGCAAAGACACCCCGTGTAGCCTTAACAGACTGTTAGGGCAAGTGCTGCAAACGAGCACCCATGAAGGCGGGCACGGCACACGCACGCCCGGCACACACAACCACGGACACGAATACACACAAACCCATACGCGCCCACGCGCACACAATTAAGCAGAGATTACATCCCAAGGATGATTTTTTTCGTCTCATATAATGACGGCCTGGAGCAGCGTCACTCGCAACCACGGTACACACACCACACACAGGGTACTTACAATACACACACACAGGGTACTCACACACCTCCCCCCACATGATACCTACACTCACACCACACACAGGGTACTTACAATACACACACACACACGATACTTACTCATACCACGCACATAGGATACTTACACACGCGATACATGGATGCATACCTACACACACGATACTTACACATACATACGATACTGACACCACACAGACGATACGTACACACACGATACTATACACACACGATACTTACACACACACACACGATACTTACACACACACACGATACTTACACACTCACACGATACCTACACACACACAGGATACTTACACACTCACACGATACCTACACACACACAGGATACTTACACACACACACGATACTTCACACACACACACGATACTTACACACACGATACTTACACACACACACACACGATACTTACACACACACACGATACTTACACACACACACGATACTTACACACTCACACGATACCTACACACACAGGATACTTACACACACACACGATACTTCACACACACACACACGATACTTACACACACGATACTTACACACACACGATACTTCACACACACACACACACGATACTTACAGACACACACGATACTTACACACACACAGAGCACCACAGATCCACACAGCAGTGGAGGCCGCAGCCGGCGACTCTGCCAACATCACAGGAGCTGCTGCTGCTGTTGTTGCTGTTCCTGCTGCTGCAGTTGTTGCTGCTGCTGTTGTTGTTCCTACTGCTGCTGGTGTTGCTCTTATTGTTGTTGCTGTTGCTGCTGATGTTGTATCGGTGCCGGCGGGCTGTCTGTGACCCTGTCGCGACTCGGGAATAATTTATGCGATTGTGGAAGGTGGGTGGTGGGTGGTGGTGGTGGTGGTGGGGTGGTGGTGGTGGTGGGTGGTGGGTGGTGGTGATGGTGGGCGGTGATGGTGGTGAGTGGGTGGTGGAGATGGTGGTGGTGGGTGGCTGGTGATGCTTGTGGGTGTGTGGTGGTGATGGTGGGCGGTGATGGTGATGATGGTGGTGGTGGGTGGGTGGTGATGATGGTGGTGGTGGGTGGGTGGTGGGTGGTGGTGATGGTGGTGATGGGTGGGTGGTGATAGTGGTGATGGTGGTGGTGGTGGGTGGGTGGTGGTGATGGTGGTGGTGGTGGGCGGTGATGGTGGTAATGATGGTGGTGGTGGGTGGGTGGTGGTGATGGTGGTGGTGGGTGGTGATGGTGATGGTGGTGGGTGTTGGTGGTGGGGTGGTTGGGGGTCGTGCAGAGTTCAGCTTGCCGGCACAGTCGCATTGAAACCCACTCCACGTTTACGCACGCCGGGGACACATTCATCAACGGCACCGAAATTAAATTCACGTGTCCCGCAAAGTTTGGGCGCCTCCTGTCGTTTCCAGCCACAAACCCCCCCCCCACCCCCCTCTCTCTTTCTCGCTCTCTAGAAATGTGTCTGGTGTGTTGCTGTGTTCGCTGGCGCTGCGTCGATCCGTGTTGTCCCGTGCGATGTTCCGTGCCTCCGATTAGCGCACGGTCGGCTACGTGTACGGTGCAGAGGAAAACAGTTCAGCATACGTGCGTGTGTGCGTCTCGTGCGCGCGTTGCGTTGTATGTGTGTGGTGTGTGCATGTTGTTTTGTTGCGTGTGTGGTGTGTGCATGTTGTTGTGTTGTTGTGTGTGGTGTGTGCATGTTGTTGTGTTGCGTGTGTGGTGTGTGCATGTTGTTGTGTTGTTGTGTGTGGTGTGTGCATGTTGTTGTGTGTGGTGTGTGCATGTTGTTGTGTTTTGTGTGTGGTGTGTGCATGTTGTTGTGTTGTGTGTGTGGTGTGTGCATGTTGTTGTGTTGTTGTGTGTGGTGTGTGCATGTTGTTGTGTTTTGTGTGTGGTGTGTGCATGTTGTTGTGTTTTGTGTGTGGTGTGTGCATGTTGTTGTGTTTTGTGTTCTTTGTGTGTGGTGTGTGTGTGTGTGCATGTTGTTGTGTTGTTATGTTTTGTGTTCTTTGTGTGTGGTGTGTGTGTGCATGTTGTTGTGTTGTTGTGTTGTTGTGTGTGGTGTGTGAATGTTGTTGTGTTGCGTGTGCTTTGTGTGCGGTGTGTGCATGTTGTTGTGCTTTGTGTGTGGTGTGTGCATGTTGTTGTGTTGTTGTGTTGTTGTGTGTGGTGTGTGCATGTTGTTGTGTTGTTGTGTTGTGTGTGGTGTGTGCATGTTGTTGTGTTGTTGTGTTTTGTGTGCGGTGTGTGCATGTTGTTGTGTTGTTGTGTGTGGTGTGTGCATGTTGTTGTGTTGTTGTGTGTGGTGTGTGCATGTTGTTGTGTTGTTGTGTTGTTGTGTGGTGTGTGCATGTTGTTGTGTTGTTGTGTTGTGTGTGGTGTGTGCATGTTGTTGTGTTGTTGTGTTGTGTGTGGTGTGTGCATGTTGTTGTATTGTGTGTGTTGTGTGTGGTGTGTGCATGTTGTTGTGTTGTTGTGTTGTGTGTGGTGTGTGCATGTTGTTGTGTTGTTGTGTGTGTTGTGTGTGGTGTGTGCATGTTGTTGTGTTGCGTGTGCTTTGTGTGTGGTGTGTGTGTGTGCATGTTGTTGTGTTGCGTGTGTGCGGTGTGTGCGGGTGTGCATTGCGCGTGGTCTGTGTACGAACGTGTTACGTGCGTGCACGAGACGCACGTTGTGTATGTGCATCGTGTGATGTGTGCCTGCGTCGCGTGTGTGTGTTGTGGCGTGTGTGTGTGTGTTGTGTATTTAGTGCGTCTGTGTGTTTGGGAATGTGCTGGGAATGTGTTGTATGTGTGGTGTGTGTACGCTTGTATGTGCGTGTGATATATATATGTATTGTGCGCACGTGTGTTTGTGTATATGTTTGTTTTATAGTGTCTTGTATACACGTGTGGGCGTGTGTTGTGTACACATTTGTGTGTCATATATGTGATTATTTTTACTTTTTCGTATGTCTGTGTGCCCGCTAACAGTACTTGCCCCTACAGTTTGTTACAGGCTATACGGGGGATCTTTGTCTTTGTTGATAGCAGCACTTGTCCCAATAGCCAGTCTGGGCTACACGGGGGAGGTGCGTCTTTGTTTTACGGATGAAATGCGACTTACAAATATACATGATGATTATTAATTCTATTTCATACTGGAGAACGCCAAAACATGCCTGAAACATACATACGTGCACTGTACAAACACGTGTGCATGTATATTCATGTATACTGTACACTAAACTTAACTCAAAGCGTCGAACATTGAATGACAAATCAATGCCAAATTACAATAACGACTGCTTCTGAGGCTTTCATCCAGCAGTTCAACGATCATGACTGCTCATGATGACGAGGACGTCACAAAGGCCAACGTGACAAAGATCCCCCGTATAGCCTCAACACACTTGAGGGGGCAAGTGCTGTTAGCCATCACCTATGAAAGCCACACAAAAAAACCCACACGTTTATTTAAACCACGAAGGCTCAATAATAGGCCTTACGTCGATGAAACGATAGCTCAACGATAGCTGCTGACTTACCGCTGTATTTATACACACACACAGTGCACGCTATGTTGTATGAGCTGTAGGTGTTCACGACACTTGAAAAAAAATCTATACACACAAGTATACCTACGCTGCAGACGTTGCGACGTTGTGGCATCAATGAATGAATTAACACACTCATTAAGAACATACAAGTGGGTACTACATACATACACGTGGGTACTACATACATACACACGCGCGCACTAATCGCGAAGATACACTCTCTTTGCACGGTCTGTGGACAGCGGGACCTGAGGCCTGCTTTAGTCACGAGGCTTTAGTCAGCGAGGCTTCAGCCACCGATGCTTTAGTCACCGAGGCTTTAGCCACCGAGGCTTTAGCCACCGAGGCTTTAGTCATCGATGCTTTAGTCACCGAGACTTTAGTCACCGATGCTTTAGCCACCGAGGCTTTAGCCACCGAGGCTTTAGCCACCGAGGCTTTAGTCACCGAAGCTTTAGTCACCGAGGCTTTAGTCACCGAGGCTTTGGTCACCGAGGCTTTGGTCACCGATGCTTTGGTCACCGAGGTTTTAGTCACCGATGCTTTGGTCACCGAGGCTTTAGTCACCGATGCTTTGGTCACCGAGGCTTTAGTCACCGAGGCTTTAGCCACCGAGGCTTTAGCCACCGAGGCTTTAGCCACCCAGGCTTTAGCCACCGAGGCTTTAGTCACCGATGCTTTAGCCACCGAGGCTTTAGTCACCGAGGCTTTAGCCACCGAAGCTTTAGCCACCGAGGCTTTAGTCAGCGAGGCTTCAGCCACCGATGCTTTAGTCACCGAGGCTTTAGCCACCGAGGCTTTAGCCACCGAGGCTTTAGTCACCGATGCTTTAGCCACCGAGGCTTTAGCCACCGAGGCTTTAGCCACCGAGGCTTTATTCACCGAGGCTTTAGTCACCGAGGCTTTAGTCACCGAGGCTTTAGCCACCGAGGCTTTATTCACCGAGGCTTTAGTCACCGATGATTTAGCCACCGAGGCTTTAGTCATCGAGGCTTTAGCCACCGATGCTTTAGTCACCGATGCTTTAGTCACCGAGGATTTAGCCACCGAGGCTTTAGCCACCGAGGCTTTATTCACCGAGGCTTTAGTCACCGAGGCTTTAGCCACCGAGGCTTTAGTCACCGAGGCTTTAGCCCCCGGGGCTTTAGTCACCGATGCTTTAGTCACCGATGCTTTAGTCACCGAGGCTTTAGTCACCAATGCTTTAGCCACCGAGGCTTTAGTCACCGAGGCTTTAGCCACCGAGGCTTTAGTCACCAATGCTTTAGCCACCGATGCTTTAGTCACCGATGCTTTAGCCACCGATGCTTTAGCCACCGAGGCTTTAGCCACCGATGCTTTAGCCACCGAGGCTTTAGCCACCGATGCTTTAGCCACCGATGCTTTAGTCGCCGAAGCTTTAGTCACCGAGGCTTTAGCCACCGAAGCTTTAGTCACCGATGCTTTAGTCACCGAGGATTTAGCCACCGAGGCTTTAGCCACCGAGGCTTTATTCACCGAGGCTTTAGTCACCGAGGCTTTAGCCACCGAGGCTTTAGTCACCGAGGCTTTAGCCACCGGGGCTTTAGTCACCGATGCTTTAGTCACCGATGCTTTAGTCACCGAGGCTTTAGTCACCAATGCTTTAGCCACCGAGGCTTTAGTCACCGAGGCTTTAGCCACCGAGGCTTTAGTCACCAATGCTTTAGCCACCGATGCTTTAGTCACCGATGCTTTAGCCACCGATGCTTTAGCCACCGAGGCTTTAGCCACCGATGCTTTAGCCACCGAGGCTTTAGCCACCGATGCTTTAGCCACCGATGCTTTAGTCGCCGAAGCTTTAGTCACCGAGGCTTTAGCCACCGAAGCTTTAGTCACCGATGCTTTAGTCACCGAGGCTTTAGTCACCGAGGCTTCAGCCACCGAGGCTTTAGTCACCGAGGCTTTAGTCACCGAGGATTTAGCCACCGAGGCTTTAGCCACTGAGGCTTTATTCACCGAGGCTTTAGTCACCGATGCTTTAGCCACCGAGGCTTTAGCCACCGATGCTTTAGCCACCGAGGCTTTAGCCACCGATGCTTTAGCCACCGATGCTTTAGTCGCCGAAGCTTTAGTCACCGAGGCTTTAGCCACCGAAGCTTTAGTCACCGATGCTTTAGTCACCGAGGCTTTAGTCACCGAGGCTTCAGCCACCGAGGCTTTAGTCACCGAGGCTTTAGTAACCGAGGCTTTAGTCACCGAGGCTTCAGCCACCGAGGCTTTAGTCACCGATGCTTTAGTCACCGAGGCTTCAGCCACCGAGGCTTTAGTCACCGAGGCTTTAGTCACCGAGGCTTAAGTCACCGAGGCTTCAGCCACCGAGGCTTTAGTCACCGAGGCTTTAGTCACCGGGGCTTTAGTCACCGAGGCTTCAGCCACCGAGGTTTTAGTCACCGATGCTTTAGTCACCGAGGCTTTAGTCACCGAGGCTTCAGCCACCGAGGCTTTAGTCACCGATGCTTTAGTCACCGAGGCTTCAGCCACCGAGGCTTTAGTCACCGAGGCTTTAGTCACCGAGGCTTTAGTCACCGAGGCTTTAGTCACCGAGGCTTTAGCCACCGAGGCTTCAGTCACCGAGGCTTCAGTCACCGAGGCTTTAGTCACCGAGGCTTTAGTCACCGAGGCTTTAGTCACCGATGCTTTAGTCACCGAGGCTTTAGTCACCGAGGCTTTAGTCACCGAGGCTTTAGCCACCGAGGCTTCAGTCACCGAGGCTTCAGTCACCGAGGCTTTAGTCACCGAGGCTTTAGTCACCGAGGCTTTAGCCACCGAGGCTTCAGTCACCGATGCTTTAGTCACCGAGGCTTTAGTCACCGAGGCTTTAGTCACCGAGGCTTCAGCCACCGAGGCTTTAGTCACCGATGCTTTAGTCACCGAGGCTTTAGTCACCGAGGCTTTAGTCACCGAGGCTTTAGCCACCGAGGCTTCAGTCACCGAGGCTTCAGTCACCGAGGCTTTAGTCACCGAGGCTTTAGTCACCGAGGCTTTAGCCACCGAGGCTTCAGTCACCGATGCTTTAGTCACCGAGGCTTTAGTCACCGAGGCTTTAGTCACCGAGGCTTCAGCCACCGAGGCTTCAGTCACCGAGGCTTCAGTCACCGAGGCTTTAGTCACCGAGGCTTTAGTCACCGAGGCTTTAGCCACCGAGGCTTCAGTCACCGATGCTTTAGTCACCGAGGCTTTAGTCACCGAGGCTTTAGTCACCGAGGCTTCAGCCACCGAGGCTTTAGTCACCGAGGCTTTAGTCACCGAGGCTTTAGCCACCGAGGCTTTAGTCACCGACTCGGCCTTCCACGTGGGCCGACAGTCAAGTAAATTGTGTGCGTTCCACTCGTGACTACATTGAGTTTCCATCGTAGCTATTGTTACATACTTTACAAGTGCTCGCTTGACAATAACCTATCACTCCTAAGTTAAAATAAAAAATGCTCAACTCATGTGTTGTCGTCACAAATACATTCCCCAGTTCCAGTTGGAATTTGTTTCTTATCGAAGGCTCCCAATTGCAGCCACGCGCGATCTCCAAAAACAAAGGTCCCTCCCCTCCTTAGTTGTAGCCTCAGCAAACTCTTGGGGCAAGTGCTGTTAGCGAGCACCTATGAAGGACGGCTCGGCACACGAGGGGGGCCGCAGGGGGTGGCCAGCACCACGCCCGGCCGCCCACGTCTGCCGAGTGGCGATGTTCACTACACACCGTACCGGGCACAGTACTCATTTGAGGCTGAGTCGACCTAGGTGATGCCCAGGACCACGATATCCACCACACTCTACACGAGCAGTTGTGCCCCTCTTTGCTCCTTCTGCTATGACGAGGGACCCATTGCCCGAAACGTCGGCCTGCTACTGTATACGGTACTGTATAGTGTGCAACGTATTGAATGTGATCAGTCAGTCTCTCTCTTTTCTTTGGAGTTGTGCCTGAGCGGAAGTTGTTTTTCGTAACGTTGCTCGCCTCATTTTCTTTGGAAGTGAGCAAACATTGCCAGGCCCAGCGAAACGGAAGGAGACCCACCTTTGGCAATATTGACTTATGGCGGTGTGTGGCCGGTGTAGATATATACACACACACACATATATGTTTAAACCGCGTCTCGCGGACTTATTTGTGTCCCGACGCTGGGTCCCGTATATCTGTCGAGACGGCGGTACTTTAACGGACGTGCGAAAGGAAGCCGGGGTGGAGGGAGCGGTGGCGCAGTGGTTAAGGCACTATAACGTGGCAAGTCACCGCTCAGATGCGTACAGCGTGAGAGCGGTGACGTGATACATCTGTCTGAAGCGGCTCATGTGCCACTCTCACTACACACACTCAACTCTTCGTCATCAACACCATACCGACCGGCAGGGTGAAGTATGGTCAATCGATCACCATGACCGTCGACACGGCGTTGGGAAGGCCCAACTTTACCCGCCAATGGATCAACAAAAAGGCTGAATGTTGCGAGAATTCTTTAAATTAATGTTACGATAATTATTTAAATGGAATATGGCTGTACGTGTTAGTCGGGTGTCTGTCAGTATTCGTACGATAGAGTAGCAGTACTATCAACGTCACTGGCAGTAGCTATTCCCACGAAAATAAATCCACTTTAGTGGCATCGATTTCATGAATAATCAATTTTGAGCTCAACTAAATTGAATCGATTAATCGCACAAAATGTTGCAAATTGAGTTGAACGCTGAAGTGTTTTTTTTTATATTAGGAAAGTTTCACGAACCCAAGTTAGAATTGCACAGCGATAGTTTATCCAAATGATGTTGTACCATATTCACAGATCGAAATCAACGCCGTAACAGAATCACACGCAACAAAAAAAAACAGCACAGCATAGGATCACCAAACAAAAGTTTACCATTCATATATTATCACCGAGTGTGGAACTCAACGACCCTACATAATGCCGACACCGCGTTACGAGGGCCTTCATCCAGCAGCGGATTTACAGAGGCTGCAAAAACTCTGGCCGCGAAAATAATGGCGAATAGCACTGCAAATAAAACACGCGCGCGGATAGAGGGCGGCGACGCTTTATTCAACAGAGGGTAATAACGTAAACACACTTTTTTTTATATATACGACGCAGATAAACGCGATGAATGATTTTGTATATTATATATGTTTAAATAAAAACCTCGCTTTCATTAAGGAAAATACAAATGCGACATCGCCACGCGCGGTCCGCACGGGAGCTATAGCGCTGAATATTTCACGCAGTAATTACCTCTCACCTGGATTTTAAACTCAGCCAAATAAATACTCCCATTACAGAAATTACAGTCCGCATATTCGTTCCTAAATTATACGAGAATGGTTTACTTAACGAGACACGCGTGCGTTATTTCAGTAGCACAAATAGGAATGGCTTAAATTTCGATTTTAAGCTTTCGTGACTGCAGGGATTCATCTTCTTGGTTCTTTCGGTAAAGTCACGTAGAAGGGAAATAATAAAATAATAAAAATAAAACATAATAAAATATTTCTCACGACGTTTCGGCCACAACGCACACCTGAGGACGGCTGCTTGCGTTGTGGCCGAAACGTCGTGAGAATTATTTTATTATGTTTTCTTTTTATTATTGTATTATTTCACTTCTACGTGAC
Source organism: Lethenteron reissneri (assembly GCF_015708825.2). Lineage (NCBI taxonomy): Eukaryota > Metazoa > Chordata > Hyperoartia > Petromyzontiformes > Petromyzontidae > Lethenteron > Lethenteron reissneri. The sequence continues at coordinate 14,319,430 of NC_083798.1, read as the reverse complement.
TTTACCGAAAGAACCAAGAAGAGGAATGGCTTACTTAATATTGTACTATGCACTGGCGTGTGTGTTTATGCAGGGATGTGTGTTCGGATGTATGTGTGTACGCCTGTGTGTGGCCTAAGTCAGTGCTTACGGATGTTTCGGCATGTGTTATGATACAAGTGTGTCTGTATGTATGTATGTGGATCGGTAGTGTAGCGGTTCACTCGCTGCGCTACGAACCCGGCGATCTGAGTTAGATACCCTCTCTCTTGTGGCCGCCTCGACTGTGCTGTATCCTATTGTGATTGTCAGTTTTGTATTCGTTTTGTCTCCATGGCTCCATCAGCTCAGTTGTTACGTTGAACGTCAGATTGTCATGAACGGTCAATAATCGATTATCACGCACACACACACTCGAGCAACCAATATTCATCGATGCAATGCCACAGTCCTATAGATACAATACACAGGCTTTTATTCCTCACTGGCTAGCGGAAGGAGGTGATGGGGTGACCGGATGACCACATGCAGAGGCGAGAGGGACACTAGCCGTGGTGTACCGGGTGTGTAAATGATCTTTAGGGTCGCAGACTTAGTTGAAATTAAGCTTCCGACGGACATACGCAGGCCAATCGCCTACGCCGTGCACACTGGTGGTGGGGGGGGGGGTGCTGATGGATCGGCAGTCAAGAATAATGACAGAGCAGCAGCAGCAGCAGCGGCGGCCAGGGAGGGAATGGAATGCATCCGATAAGGGGTCGTCCAACCACCGCGGAGATGGAGCGATCAAATCGGGGCTCGCGTGCAGCTCAGCTTGCCAGATGGATCGTTCCCGTCGCCGAATCGCGAGGGATTTAGTAGCGGTGCGGCTTGGAGGGAGCTCACCGTCCAGCAGTGGATTGGCCAAGGCTCATTGTGATCAGGGTGATGACGCATAACGCAGCAGCGGCAGCAGCGTCTTGGCACCGCGTTCCAAACCGTGGGGGGGGGGGGGGGGGGGTTGAGAGCCCAGAGCGGTCTGTATTGGGAGCCGTATCTACTCTACAGCTGGTGACCCCTCGATTCGGCTCCATTATTCTCCCCCTCGAGCGGGCCCGACTCGCAACTGAGCCCCCCGTTGTCTCCCCCCCCCCCTATGACCGTAGGAAGTGACAAAAAAAGCGCCAACAACTTGTCCACCCGAGGGTCAAAAGATTGGAAGGTCAGGGGAGGATTCGACGCCTTCCACCGCGTTCAATCGGAGAACGTTGTGTGTGTGTTGGAGGGGAGGGGGTGAGAGGAGGAGGTGGTGAGGAGGAGGAGGAGGGGGGGTGGGTGTCCTCTGCTTGAACCGGCGGTGGCATTGTCATGGTCGAGACCAGAGAATTAAAACAAAGGCCGCCTTCAACCCCGCCAGCGAGGCCACCGAGATCGCGAACTTAACAACAACAACAACAGCAGCGGCGGCAGCAGCGGCAGCGGCGGTAGCGGCCAGCTTGGCTCGCGCTACGCGCAGTCACACACTTGCCCCAACAGTCTGTTAAGGCTTCTCGGGGGATCTTTGTTTTTGTGCATAATACACACTCACATACCGAGAAAGTGTTTGTGCGTCTGTCTGTAGCACTTCCCACAAAAGTACGTTAGGGTTATACTGGGGATCGTTGTGCGTTGTATGCTGCACGATACATACCCCCCGGGATACGACGTGTGATCGTGTCTCTGTGTGTGTGTGACTGCTGTATGTTGCCCCAACATTTTGTTGAGGCTATACGGTGCCTGGCTGTATGTTGTGTCTGTACGCTGCGAGATACGTGCTCACAGACAGCGTGTGTTCTGAATAATACGTACGTGCATGCTAGTTCTGATCGCACCAACCCCCTCGTTGCGCCGTACCCGCCTTGATAGGTGCTCGCTAACAGCACTTGCCCCATCAGCCTGATATAGGCTACACGGGGGATATTTATCTTTGTAAGACTGTGCGTGGCTATCGGGCGGTAGCGCTGTGCGCGACTCAGTGGGTGAGTAGTTTCACCGCGCCACGAACCGAGCCATTCGAGTTCGATTCCCTCGAGTAAAACACGTGAACCGATCCAGCGCCAACACTTAGGTCGGCTCAGCCTTAAAAAAACAAAAAAAAGCCTCCACATCTGGAGCGCTGTCTAAACATCAGCACCGGGCAGGACACAAAAGGCCAGTCATTTGATAGGCCCGATACAAACCCCCAACCCTCTCGTACGCCAACAACGCTTGCCCCAACAGTCTACGTTGGACGTCGCACGCATGTGTGTGTGTGCGTGTACCTGTGTGCGTGTGTGTGTGTGTACCTGTGTGCGTGCGCGTGTATGTGTGTGTGTACCTGTGTGCGTGTGTATTTGTGTGTGTGTTGATTACTTACAGGCGCCGTGCTTTAGGGTTCATTGCGAGTCACGGCGATGAAGGCGGTTCGTAGCCGGCACCGCGACGTCTCGCGTCGCTGCTGTTCCCCCCGTGGGTGGGTCCCAGGGTCCCCCACCTCGCCTCGCCTGGACACGCGGACTCCTCGCGCGGTCGGCGTGAGCTGAACGAGAAGGCGCGAGCAGCGTGCGTCGTCTGTGTGTGTCTGTCTGTGTGTGTGTGTCTGTGTGTGTGTGTCTGTTTGTGAGTGTCTGTGTGTGTCTGTGTGTGTGCCTGTGTGTGTGTGTGTCTGTGTGTGTGTCTGTCTCTGTGTGTGTGTCTGTGTGTGTGTCTGTTTGTGAGTGTCTGTGTGTGTCTGTGTGTGTCTGTGTGTGTGTCTGTGTGTGTGTCTCTGTGTGTGTCTGTGTGTCTGTGTGTGTGTCTGTGTGTGTGTCTGTGTGTGGGTGTCTGTCTGTGTGTGTCTGTGTGTGTGTGTATGTGTGTCTGTGTATGTGTGTCTGTGTGTGTGTCTGTGTGTGTCTCTGTGTGTCTGTGTGTCTTTGTGTCTGTGTGTCTGTGTGTGTGTCTGTGTGTGTGTCTGTCTGTGTGTGTCTGTGTGTGTGTGTGTCTGTGTGTGTCTCTGTGTGTGTGTCTGTGTGTGTGTACGGGTGGATGTCTGTGTGTGTGTACGTGTGGATGTATCTGTCTTTGTTTTTGCACGCTTGGGTGTCTGTGGATGTCGATTCACGCTCACGACCAACACCAGCGACGATTATCTGAAGCTGTCCCGGGCCTCCCCTAGGTCGACTCAGCCTCAAATAAGCACCTGGTGCGGTGTGTAAGCATCGCCACTCGGGAGACAAAGGCGGACGGGCATGGTGCTGGACACCCACCCCCTCGTGTGCCGTTCCGGCCTTCATAGGCGCTCGCTCACAGTACTTGCCCCAACAGTCTATTAAGGCTATACGGGTGTGTGCGTGTCTTGTCAGTCATCCCAGTCAGTCACCCCTCCTGCCAGCGTATCCTACAAGTGCACCTAGCCTGGCACAAGCGCCGTGGTGACGTCACCGCTACTTTAGCGGCGAGCGGCGATTGTTGTTGTTGAGTCTGGGCTGTGTGTGTCTTTGTGTGTATTTGTGTGTTTACAAATACGTATATTTTACATGTGTATGTATGTCTGTCTGTGCGTATGTATATATCGCGATTTATACTCATATCTCTGTGGGTGTGCACATTTAAAAACCCCTTCTACAACTCAAGAAACCCGCATACGAAAATAAGCGCACGTACCAAAGCACATGCTATAGACACACACATGCACACAACTGCTTAGCGTAAGGTGCACACTACCTATGGCAGCTGTCCTACAGCGAGCACTCTTGCGATAACACTGCCTCAAAACAGTGGAATGTGCGTCGAAATAAACACTCACACGCACTCACTCTCATTACACTCACACTGACCACACTCACACCACACTCACTACACTCACTCTCACCACACTCACTCTCATTACACTCATCACACTCACTCTCATTACACTCACCACACTCACACTCACTCTCATTACACTCACTCTCACCACACTCACACCTCACTCACTCTCACCACACTCACTCATCACACTCACACTCACCACTCTCACCATACTCACACCTCACTCACTCTCACCACACTCACTCATTACACTCACACCACACTCACTCTCACCACACTCATACCTCACTCTCACCACACTCACCACTCACCACACTCATACTCACCACACTCATACTCACCACACTCATACTCACCACACTCATACTCACCACACTCACCACACTCACTCTCACCACACTCACACTCACCACACTCACCACACTCACACTCACCACACTCACTCTCACCACGCTCACCACACTCACTCTCACCACACTCACCACACTCACACTCACCACACTCACACTCACCACACTCACTTTCACCACACTCACCACGCTCACTCTCACCACACTCACCACACTCACTCTCACCATACTCACCACACTCACTCACCACTCTCACCACACTCACTCACCACTCTCACCACACTCACTCTCATCACACTCATCACACTCACCACTCTCACCACACTCACCACACTTACTCTCACCACACACACTTTCACCACACTCACCACACTCACTCCCACTACACTGACCACACTCACCACACTCACTCACCACTCTCACCACACTCACCACACTCACTCACCACTCTCACCACACAAACCACACTCACCACTCTCATCACTCTCACCACACTCACTCACCACTCTCACCACACTCACCACACTCACTCTCACCACACTCACCACACTCACTCACCACTCTCACCACACTCACTCTCACCACACTCACCACACTCACCACTCTCACCACACTCACCACACATTTACCACACTCACTCTCACCACACTCACCACACTCACCACACTCACCACACTCACTCTCATCACACTCACTCTCACCACACTCACTCTCACCACATTCACACTCACCACACTCACTCTCACCAAACTCACACTCGCCACGCTCACACTCACCACACTCACACTCACCACTTTCACCACACTCACCCCACACACTCTCACCACACTCACCACACTCACTCTCACCACACTCACCACACTCACTCTCACCACACTCACCACACTCTCTCACCACTCTCACCACACTCTCTCACCACACTCACTCACACCACACTCACCACACTCACTCTCACCACACTCACCACACTCAGTCTCACCACACTCACACTCACCACACTCACCACACTCACTCTCACCACACTCACCACTCTCACCACACTCTCTCACCACACTCACCACACTCACTCTCACCACACTCACCACACTCACTCTCACCACACTCACTCTCACCACACTCACTCTCACCACACTCACCACTCTCACCACACTCTCACCACACTCACTCTCACCATACTCACCACACTCACCACACTCACTACACTCACTCTCACCACATTCACCACACTCACCACTCTCACCACACTCACCACTCTCACCATACTCACCACTCTCACCACACTGACCACACTCACTCTCACCACACTCACCACTCTCACCACACTCTCTCACCACACTCACCCTCACCACACTCACCACACTCACTCTCACCACACTCACCACACTCACCACTCTCACCACACACTCTCACCACACTCTCTCTCACCACACTCACTCTCACCACACTCACCACACTCACACTCACCACACTTAGTCTCACCACACTCACCACACTCACACTCACCACACTTAGTCTCACCACACTCACTCTCACCACACTACACTCACTCCCACTACACCCACTCTCACCACACTCACCACTCTCACCACACTCACCACACTCACTCTCACCACACTCACCACTCTCACTACACTCTCTCACCACACTCACTCTCACCACACTCACCACACTCACTCTCACCACACTCACTCCCACTACACTCAAACTCACTACACTCACACTCACCACACTCTCCACACTCACTCTCACCACACTCACCACACTCACTCGACGGCGCGGCTCCGAGAGAGGCCGAGAGATGAGATTTGAAGTGAATGTCGCCACGGCTTCCATTGGGGTCGCGTTCTCAACTCGCCTCTTGTCAAACTTGGGCGCCTCCTTGTTTTTTGCTCGCTTCTTTCTTCTCTCTCTCTCTCTCATTTTCTCTCTCTCTCTCCTTCTCTCCTTTAAGCAGCGAGTGACGGATTAACTCCGTGTGAACTTGGCTTCACGCTGTCCACCACCACCATCCACCCACCCACCAACTCAGCCAGCCAGCTTACCACCCCCACCCCCTCTCCCCAAACCACTCACCACCACCCCCACGATTCACCACCCCTCAAACCCTCACCCACCCACCCCTCCAACAAACCCGCTTCATCGCTCCGCAGCCACTGTGTGGTGGGAATGGATCGGGGCGCATCGAATTGCGTTGCCGAGGCGAGAGACGCGGGCCAAGGGTCCGTGCCGGGCAATGGCGCGGATGGTTACATTGCGGGCGGGTTGCGGACTCGACTTAGGTGGTGAGAGGGTTACGGGGACGAGTGTCCAGCGACAGCCGTGTGTATGTGTGTGTGTGTGCAGTGTATGTGTGTGTGCAGTATATATGTGTGTGTGTGTGCAGTATATAGTGCAGTGGGGAGCGGTAGTGTAGCGGTCAGCGCGCTGCGCTATGAACCCGGCGACCCGGGTTCGATTCCCGTTCACGGCCAACACCAGTGACGATTATCTAAACCGGTCCCGGGCCTCCCCTAGGTCGACTCAGCCGCAAATGAGTACCCGGTGCGGTGTGTAAACAACATCGTCACTGGGGAGACAAAGGCGGTCGGGCGTGGTGCTGGCCACCCACCTCCTCGTGTACTGTTCCGGCCTTCATAGATGCTCGCTGACAGCACTTGCCCCTACAGTCTATACGGGGGATCTTTGTCTTGTGTGTGTTATGGGGTTTGTTGTCTCGGGGAGGAGGTGTTACTGTTCCTTACGGGCGCGTGAGTGAAGAAAACGTGAAGAGATCAGGATTCAAGGTTACGGTTAAGGGCCCTGGTATTTGGGGTGAGGTGTTTCAAGTCGACGTCAGAATTCGATGTTAGGGTCATCGTTAGTGATGGTGATGTCATAGGAGTTGAGCTCATAGGTTTGGAGATTTGAGAGAGGGCTTTTTTTCTTCTTAAGGAAAACCAGGCATATAATGGGGTTTCAGTTGAGGGTTATGAATCAGTTTTCAGGGTTTAGTGCTGGATGTTGGAGGAGGGGGTGGGGTTAGGGGTCAGCGAGAGGTCGCGAAGAAGTTTTGACAAAAGGTTATGGAAATGAACTCACGCGTGCTTCTGGATGGTCAATGCAGTGGTCCCTAAAGCATCAATGCGTGCATTGTACTCTGTGACTAGCGCCAGGAGGTCACGATTAATGGTTACGATTAAGGGTCACGATTAAGAAAAGAAAACTAAATTGTGACTGTGGCACCTTCTTTCGCCAGCATCAAAATTATTAAACAAAAATATATATATAATAAGACAATACTTATGTTATTATCACAGCATGTTTGTTCGTATGTTCTACCACAAGCTTGTGTGCGTAATGCAGACTTGATCCCTTGCAAGAGGTGTCTAGTTGATGTCCGAACACCTTAACCACTTCCTGTATTTTGATTTAAAGCTTTCGTGACTGCAGGGATTCATATTCTTGGTTCTTTCGGTAAAAATCACGTAAGAAAGAACCACGAATATACTTCATGTATTCATGCCAGAAAGGGTAAAACCTTTAAAACAATTTCGATTAAATTGTGGCTTTAAAAAATTGTTTCTCAAGATTTTAGTTTTTTTTTATTAAGTGTTCTGTTCCTGATTATGTTTACAATTATGCTTTATTGACCGATTCTCGGCCACGGCTAACATCCGTAGCGAGAGATTTACCTGCACTTTAACTCCACGTCTTTTTTTCCAACAACCCACGCTTACCAGTGGCGGGGAAGTATGGTCATTAAAGCCCCCACGAGCAACAGGGGAGTGAGGAGGGGCTGTACGTCCCAATTAATTTATTCCCCGACACAATCGTCTATAAATCATCACGTAGGTAAAAAAGAATAAAATTAAAATTGATAATTATAATTTTATTCTTTTTTACCTACGTGACTTTACCGAAAAAAACTAAGAGTATGAATCCTTGCAGTCACGAAAGCTTCAAATCTAGAATTATAAATCATTGTATTATTCAAATTTTGCGTGGTCAGGTGCAGATGTATAGGTACAGGCGCAGGTGATTTATCTGCGCAGGGCTCACGTGTCTTCGGGTGAAGTTTACCATCTGTAAGGGGCAGCACTGGTGTGGGACACCGTGATTAAATGCTGACTTGTGGATTTAAAAAAAAAAGCCAACCGATTTTGTCCACATCAGAGTTCGATATTATTCCCGGCGAGCGACTTCACAATGTAACGTGACTGACATGTCGCCACTGATGTCTTCTCGACGTCATACTCCGAGAGCCTTCGCGGGTAAGAGATCTGGCCCGCGGTCCGCCACTTGAAAGACCGGAGGCCAATGTGTGTCCAGGTTTCCCTCGCTTTACGCGGCAGCAGATGCGTTCCGAAATAAACGGCGCACAAAGCGAAATCTGCGCAGCATAGAGCGCAGTCACCCAACCCCACAATGCATCGCACGAGACAGCTGCCTACGGCACAGGCGTACAGTGCAGACAATGTTGTCCCGCGTCCGATCGCATAGCCGCATACGAGCGAATTCAAACCGCATCTATAGGCGAATTTTGGCGAGAAACAGGTTAGCCGCATATGTGCGAAATCGCACAAAACCGAACCCGCATAAATCGAGAGAAACCTGCGTGCAGGTGTATACCTTTGATTGATGCGATAATGGAGGTGACACATCGGCACAACTTGCGCAACAACGAGAAGCGGCGAACAGTTGATGCGAACGCAATAATGCGCAGTGATAAGTATTAAAATGCAATATAACCCATCATCATCAGCAGCAGCTGCGATCTATCTAGCGGTCCCGCAATGCAATAATCTATCAAACTCCGACGTGCCCTGCCCAAGCCCGCCGCGGTTGTCTCACCAGTGAACGCGGCGCGTTAACCAGTGCCCGTGTTCATCAACGCAATAATGGAATGTGCATATGAACAGGTAACTCGCTGTAGACATCCAAGTGAGAAGGCGTGTTGAACGTCAGTTTAACTTTCTGTCGAGCCTCGCGTTTGCGATGTAATAACAAAACGTACAGCCCCCCCCCCCCCCTTTGTCAATCCACTGCTGGATGACCCGACCCCCCACCTCCCATGCCGTGTAGGCAAAGATGACTGATCGTAAACCCACCGTGATGGTCTTTGCGGGCTGGTGAATGGAGTCGCAGTACAGATTCAGATATCGCTCGCCGCTGGTGCTGCTGTTCGTTTGCCGCGGCCGGGAATCTGTCTCGGGTGGGTCAGGTTCTCGGCATCATGTATCAATGCGCCACCTCTCCACCCCCTGAAGCGATATTAAAGGGACGCACAGCTCCCACGTGACATGTGTTTTGGCAGCCACACTCCGAATACCACTGCGTTTCTCCTTTATCGCGAGAATCTTAGCTCACTATGGCGCTGGCACTATTACTCACAGAATTCCCACGCATTGGTCACCCCGAGTGCCGTGCGATGGTAGGTAGCGGTATTATCATTAGGTAGGTGTCGAGCAATACACCTACGAAGCATATCTTAGTGGTCGGCGTTCACGATTACAGGTGCCATTCTTTTTTTAATCCTTTATATTAAGTTCACTTGCTTGCTTGCTTGCGCGCTTACGACCGTGCAAATCTTTCGGTCGTTTTTTAACCCACTTCCCGTGATCCGATCGAGCTGACATTTTCCACACAGACCCGTTGTGCGTGACAATACATTTTCGTGAATTTTTTTTCTCCAAAATTTTACACTTTTTAGGAAAAAAATATTATACTTATTTACCAATTGCTTAATGGTGCCAGGCAATCATCTGACCCATAGGTGGCAGCTATCTCAAGCCAGAGGACGAGAGGACTCTAGCCGCCACGCATATAAAGGATTTATAGTGAAAAACTTTGTTTTTACGGGCTAATTTTTTATTAACTAGCAACCCGCGCGTCCTTTGGCCGTAACTATCCATCCCTTCCTCCCACCAGCCGGCAAAACTTTTTCGAATATAGTATGACATTGTGATGAATGTTAGCTCCGCTAGTGGCTACGTACGGGGGCTAACATGAACCCATTATTTACGAGACGTACGAATACTAAACCACACACAGACATCGATGTTTTACGTGCGCCCTATTCGATGTACGCACACGTTTCGCGAGCTGATAACAACCGATATTGATTGACGAATCGCTTAGTATTCGTTACGAATTACTAAGAAGATGCAATTTATTTTCGCAAGGTCCCGCACGGAACCCAGCGAGAAGGAAGGCGATGCGGGTGACAAGTTGGAAGCAGTTTTTTGTTTGTTGCTGTCGACACAATCGCTATCCGTGCGGTCGTGCACTACGAGTGGCTTTAAAGTCGTTGACAAATCTCTTACAGCCGTTGTTGCGGCGGTTGTGGTCATGTTGTGGTTTCGCTGATTCTGATCCGGCGGCCGCGGAAGCGAGATGTCCACGGCTTCGCCCGGTATACAGGAGGTTGTGTTCGAGTCCGACCATGACGATGCCTCGGTATTTTGAGTTTGCGGTGTTCTCTCCGTGGTCGCGTGGATTGTTTTCTCCGGGTCCTCCGGTTTTTCCATCCACGTTTAGAAACACGCGTTTAGTGTACTTGGCTGCTATACATTTCCAGAAGACAAACCACTTCGTTGAGCTATCATTTGTTGCCAGATCGCTTCTGAAAAGGAGCTATACAGCTCAGTGGGCCTTACTTGGTAAAATACAAAGTTGTGTTTATTGTGTCTACACCACGCGCCTGGCGCTGATGGTGGAGACATGCTTGTGGATATATATTCATGGTGTGCATTAGCGTGTGGTTCGTGTTAGAGGAGTTATTGGTCGTGTTCGAGCAGGTACTGTAGGCTTCTGGTTAGAGTCGGCGCTGCGTTTATATCGATTTAGAGGCTGTGCTGTGGCTATGGTTATAGAGATGTTGCTACGGTTACGGTATCAGCCTTGTAGATGATACTTTGACTAGAGATTGGTGGTATGATTGTGGTTTTGTTAAAATGTTTATTAATGCGTCTGTGGTATTTATACAGCTCGAGTTTGCGTTATATTTAGTATAGTGTGTGCTATTTGGCGCATGATTAAGGGTTTGTGCAATGGCTGTGGTTAGATGTTGGTGCTGTGGGTTAGGGTTGGTGGTATGGTTATGATAATCGAGCTGGCGTTGTTAATTTTACAACATTTGCCGTGCCGCGGTCGTTCCGCGGTCAGAGTCGGTGATATTTGGCAGACTCCGTGCTTTGATCGGTGCTACGAGGTGGTTCATGAGGTTACAATTATCGTTGGCATCGCGAGTGATGTATTCCGTTCACCCACGTTTAGTGGTTTCGCTGACTCTCTCATAGTTTCGCCATTTATATTCGGTAGGCCGGGGGTGGTGGTGTTGGTGGTGTAAAGCAGAAACGAGGAGGGGGCGGTGGAGGGAGGGGGGGAGAAGTTTAGGGGGGGGGCAGAGTTCCAGCCACATTCAAGTGCAGTCACGCCACGAAATATGTGGCGCTCCGGCTTGCGGGGAGAGAGACATCGGCGCGTCGCTACGGCTCTCGCCCATGCAGGAATGCGAAGTCCCAGCCGCCCTGTGCAGTGAATGTAAAAATAGCCTTCCCGCGGGGGCCACGCGACAGAGGGGGGGGGGGCGGGTGGGGAGTGACTCCCCCCCCCCCCCACGATGTTGCTATCGAGTGATGATGAGTGGCAAGGGTGAGACGAGGGCACACACGTTCGCGGGCGATGAAGGCGAGAGCGAGCGTTGATGTGTAAAAACTAGGACGAAATACAATAGACGCGGCGGGGAGGGGATGTTGCAACTTTTAACACGGTGTCTTGGCTGAAGGCGAAATACTTTATTCGCCGCTGCTTATGTTTACGACACATGGTTTTTGCTTCATGTGCTATGAAAGAGGACCATTGCCCCAAGCCTGACCCAATATATATAATAATTATTTTAAGACAAATGCGATGTTACTTGGTTATCTTAAGGTTGCTAAAATAATGTTTGTATCGTTGTTATACCGCTAACGTCGGTTTTAGGAAAGAACCGGTTACACTTAGCACTATCCAGCAAAATCTTCACGTTGCCACCGCAGTGTGATGGTTAGAACACCGGACTTGCAACCGAGAGAACGCCTGTTCGATTCCATCTCCCGGAGGAGGCAGTTGAAACAGTGTGGCAAGATTATTAAACACCGAAGTCGCTTTCGGCAGATCGCGAGTGCGGCGGGGTTAAAGTGTGGGCACCCCCCCCCCCCCACCTTCCCCACCAGAGACGCCGGGTCGGCATCATGGAAGAGTGGGGCAAGCATCGTCTCGGGTAGGAGGTCCCCTTCCTGCCAGCAGCGGCGTGATTGGAGCGAGCTACATTTTGCAGGGCTGCGCCTTGACCTTTCTATTGGAGAGAGAGAAGGGGAAAATGTACGACGCGGTGACTTATGCTGCCGTGCTTCCACATACCACGCGCTGCCTTGTCTTGATATCAACAAAGCGTGACGTGCTGTTAGCGAGCACCTATAAAGGCCAGCACGGCACACGACGGGGTGGGTGGCCAGTGCCACGCCAGACCTCCATTGTCTCCCGAATGGCGATGTTTACTACACATCGCAACAGATACTCATGAGGCCGAGTCGACTTAGGGGAAGCCCAGGAGCGGTTCAGATAATCGTCACTGGTGTTGGTCGTGAGCAGGAATCGAACTCGGGTCGCCGAGTTCGTAGCGCAATGCGTTAACCACTGCGCCACCGCTCCACTCACGTCATCCATACAAATATCCACCGTATAGCCTTCACAGTTTGTTGGGGCAAGTGCTGTTAGCGAGCACACGCCGTGACACATGTCCAATTCCGAATCTCTTTCCCGTTACTACTGCCGATGTAGTTATTTTTATTATCGCGCATTGTATTTCAAAACCTCTGAAAAAAACCACACACACAAAGTCCATATATGCAATGAACTTTATTATTAATAATAATATCTTCCTATGAAACAGATAATTAACCACATGATAATAATAATAAGCATAAATGACGTGAACTCTTCACCGCGATGACGCCTTGGCCAGCGTTCCACGTGGGAGAGAGAGACGACAGCGCCTACATCAGCATCAGCGCGACGCGAACGTGTTCCTGGCTGCTATTCGCAACCTCCGTCCGGCAAACCGAGTTAGTCGTGGGTTTTTTGTTGTTGTTGCGTTTAATTTATGCATTTTTGTGTTCGTTTTTTTAATATATATTTTTTTATATATAAATACACACGAGTAGATTTACACACCCTGTATAGCTCCGTTTGGTGTACACAACTCATATTTGTGGGGGTTTTTTTGTACAAACCGTCAACATTAACGCTGTCGCAAGATATATAATTATGTACACGGCGAAAACGAAATACACTTATTATGAAAGAGTCAACGTTTTAAGAACAAGTGGATGTTGTGTGAAACGACCATCCCCCCCACCCCCACCCCAACGTTCCGCCTGTAAAATACAACGGACCTTTTATTAATAATAACACTTATTAATAATTGTGTAACTCTATGTATAGAGAATATAAACGACACTTGATAAGAGCTTATTTTAAAATCACATCGCCGGATAAAGCCATGGAAAAAATAACGCGACTTCCGGAAAGAGAAACCCATGTCAAAATTAAGCGTCGTTGTGTGTATTTAAAATGCCTCGCGCGCGCACACAAAGACAAAGATCCCCCGTGTAGCCTCAACAGACTGTAGGGGCAAGTGCTGTTAGCGAGCACCTATGAAGGCCGGCACAGCACGCGAGGGGGTGAGTGGCGAACACCACGCACGGCCGCCTTTGTCTCCCTAGTGACGATGTTTACACATCGCACCAGGTACTAATTTGAGGCTGAGCCGACCTAGGGGAGGCCCGGTACCGGTTCAGATAATCGTCACTGGTGTTGGTGGCCGTGAGCGGGAATCGAACCTGGGTCGCCAGGTTCGTAGCGCAGCACGCTAACCGCTACACTACCGCGCGCACACACACACAGACGCACATGCAAACGTGAACACGTACACAAAGACACAGATACCCCCCCTCCCTTGCCCTGCCCCCCCCCCGCCCACCACCCTTTAGCGTTAAGACTGTTCCAGAGGAAAGTGCCGCTTTGCGAGCACCTATTAAGGCGCGCGCATGATGCGCGGCGCGGTCAGACAGCCACGCGTGACCGCCCTTGCGCGTCTTGCCTTGCCGACGGTTTAAACAATGAACCTCGGCCAAGTACTCCAAACTCGGTTACGGCCGAGTCGACCCTCGGGGAGGCCAAAACACATAAGTTAGTTTAAAAAAACGAAGTGCCACTTACTTGATGGCTATCCTATGACCGGGACGTTGAATAACACAGGTCGCCGACGATATGGTGGTAACCCACTGCGCCAACCACTACGCCACCAACTCCACGCAAACATGCCCCTCCCCCCACTACAGCTTTTGACGTGCTGCCGAGGCAAGTGCTGTTATAGCGAGCACACGATGGGGTGTATCCCCAGTGACGATGTTTACACCGCACCAGGTACTCATTGAGGACAAGTCGACCTAGGGAAAGCCCAGAACCTGGGCCTTCCCTCGGTCTGTCGTTGACCGTGAGCGGGAATCGAACTCGGTTCGCCAGGTTCGTTGCAAAGCTCGCTAACCGCTACCCCACCGCTTCCCATACGGTCATACACGTGCGCGCACACACACACACAACATACACACCCACACACATATAAACAAAGCTTCCGTAAGCTCTGCGTTGAAATGAGGCAAAACGTTTCCGCTATGGATTGTAATGCAGCCAATAAAATAAAAACGTACCCTGTGTTTTCCTTATAGATTACAACAACAAAAATCTGTGCATTAAAGTGATGCGGCGTTTTAAATACGCGGCGACACGGACACCGCAGTCGCCTGCAATTGACTACAGCAACGGCAGCAGTTGCTGTGGTCCCCGTAAGAGAGAGAGCGAGCGAGCGAGATCACCTGAAGCTCGCTCACGATCGATGGCCCTGACGTCCCCCCCCACCGATTGGTCCAAACGAATAGAACACACACGATGGATGGCAAAGACAGCGATCATACCCCACCGTGGCGGAGGCGGTGATGACGACGACGACGCCGATACTAAAACACAATCCGAGTGAAGCTGCGACTCTTCGAAAAAGGAAGGCGTAACTTCAAAACGTACGACCAATGTGACACGCTCGTTTTCTTGGGGCTCGCGGCCAGGATGCGTGTGTGTGTGTTACACGTGTGTATGTGTGTTACACGTGTGTGCGTGTGTCACGTGTGTGTGTCACACGTGTGTGTGTCACGCGCGTGTGCGTCGAAGTGCATGCAACTTCGCGAGTGATTTGTTTGTAAACAAAGTCGTGAAAAGATTAAGTCATTGAATCTTTTCTTTTTCAAAGAGCGCCGATTCAGCGATGTGATGACGTCAATTCATACCGGTCAACCCCAAATCAGTGCCGACCTTATTACAGGCCGATTCAGAACTTATTGGTCACCCCGTGCACTGAGAAATCTCAACATTTATCCTACAAAGTCCCATCACAAGGGAGAAAACACAAACAAAATAGACAAAACATGTTTTTTTGCCCGTATTGAAACGGCTGTACGCCGTACGGACCTGAAAACTCAATTTCCCTGTACACGAATACGGGGTATATAAGCCGTGTGGGTTGACACGGTATGTCAATGGAACGTCAGCTACTTCAATAATACCAACTTAGATTTTGTACAGAGGCGCTCTTAAAACAATGCATCCCAGAGCACCACACAGGTGAAAGAGGGAGACAGGCGAGGAGTCACCGGACAGAGAATGAGTAAAGAGATATGCTGGAGAAAGAAGAAAGGAGAGGACCTGATTAAACAGGTGGGGGGGGGGGGGGTCTTAATTCTACTTTAACGAAGCCTCAACATTCATGTTGCTTTACCCTGTACACAAAACCTCGGCGTATTTGTACGTACGATTGTGTGTGTGTGCGTAAGTGTGTCTATGTATTTTGTACATGGTTTCAGAAAACACGAGCCAGATATGTACGTGAGTTGCATCTCCCTTTCATATGAAGCAGCAGCAGCAGCGATGAATACTCATGATGATGATGATGGAGGAGGAGGCGGCTACCACAGCACACCAACTCGTTACTCTACTTCAGCTTGCCGCTATCCCGCCGCACAGCTACAGTCCCTCTGCTCTACACAACAACAACATCAACATCACCAACCAACCAACCACCAGCAGCAGCAGCAGCCATCACGGCCACGGCTCGCTCGCCTCGTCCTCCTCACAAGGGCCTGCTCAAGCCATCGGCCGCGCGGGCCTGGTGGCCACCGCCTTTGCAAGCGGCGGCGGTTGAGGCCGCGCCACCGGCGGGACCGCTCTGACCCGACGCGGCGTGGGCCGCCACGGAGCCCGGCGCCACCGTCACCGCCATTCCGCTACCGCACGGAGTGTCGGGGCCTCCTCCGCCACCCGAGGACGAGGAGCCTCCGCCGGCGGTGGCGATGGCCGTGGCGGCGGTGGCCGTGGCCGAGCGGATCTTGGTGTTGGGCAACTTGTGGTCCTTCTTCCACTTCATGCGCCGGTTCTGGAACCAGATCTTGATCTGGCGCTCGCTCAGGCACAGCGAGTGGGCGATCTCGATGCGGCGCCGGCGGGTGAGGTAGCGGTTGAAGTGGAACTCCTTCTCCAGCTCGAGCACCTGCTGGCGGGTGTAGGCGGTGCGCGAGCGCTTGCTTTCCGCGCCGGTGTAGTTGGGGTTGACTGGGGCGGGTGGAGGGGTGGGGGAGACAGCGGCAGGAGCACACCACGCAACAGGCAATCATCGCCAGGTGAGATGAGCCTCGCACGTCCAAAGCGGCAGCGCTCGTGATAAAATCGGGAGTGTGCGCGCGCGTGGCTGGCCATCGTACAAAGACGGTCGCCGCGTCGTGCGCTTTCGGACGCGCTTCTGCGGCCGTCTGGAACGCTCTTCCGATATTTGGAAGCCACTGGAGCTATGCACTTTGAAATCATCCAGATTGAAAACTCATTTCTTTAAAACAGTTTGTGTTTAGTATGTTTTCCCTTCCCCCGCACCTCCGATTACCACGGTTGACTAGGTACGGTGCGAAAGAAGTTCTACATACATACGTATGGGTAAACAGTATATACAGGGTGTTTCAAAAGGATGGACCCGATTTGAATGTGTAGCAGTTAGCACGCTTCGTTCCGAACCCGACTTCGATTCTCGCTTACAGTGAACTATTTCCGGGCCCCCCTAGGTCGACTCAGCCTCAAATGAGTATACCTTGTGCGGCGAAGTAAACATCGCCACGAGGGAGACAATGGCGGCCGGGCGTGGTGCTGGCCACCAACTCCTCGCGTGCAGTGCCGGCCTTCAGGAGGTGCTACTCGCCAACAGCACTTGCCCCAAAAGGTCTGTTAAGGCTATACGGGGGATCTTTGTCTTTGATACGAACGTCAATACCGGTCTCTTGGAGGTCGCAACAACGATGACGATGCCGAGGACTCGTATGCATCCGGTATAGCCTCGACGCGTTTGGAATATTTGCTCAACTTGATCAAGGAGTGCTTGGTGCGTGAATTGTTTACTTCTCTCGACAGTGGCCACGATTGTCATCCGGTTATTAATTTGGACGAAAACGCCGCAAATGTCGGCGTCACCAACATCCACCGTGTGTCCGATGTAGCAGAGAGGCCAGATGTCCGTCTCGATACAAGGGCCGAAAGACCATCGGGCCTGACGGAATCACGCCTTTAATTACTCCTGGTGAAGTATGGTCAAAACAACCCCCTCCCCGCTATACGACATGGCATGCGTGGGGGAGGCCTTCATCCAGTAGTGGATTCAGAAAACGTCGTCGAGCGTGCATGAGAAGATAGCGAAACGCTTACTTTGTACGTCTCGGGCTACTGCGTGTTCCTCCAAAATTAGCTCACAAATTAAAGAACGGGTTTCCCTTCGCGCCTTGAAACGTTGTTTAGGAAAACTATTTGCGAGAGACAGACCACACTGGGTACCCGGGTAAACACACACACACACGCGCGCCAACACAAAGACACGTACACACGCACGGACCCACGCGTCAAGTGCAAAGACAAAGAGCCCCCGTATAGCCTTAACAGACAAAAGGAGCAAGTGCTGTTATAGCGAGCGCCTATGAAGGCCGAAACAGCACACGAGGGGGTGGGTGGCCAGCACCACGCCCGACCACCTTTGTCTCCCCAGTGGCGATGTTTACACACCGCACCAGGTACTCGTGAGGCCGAGTCAACCTAGGGGAGGCTCAGGACCGGTTCAGACAATCGTCACCGATGCTGGACGCGAGCAGGAATCGATCTCGGGGCGCCGAGTTTCGTAGCGCGCCGCGCTAACCATTGCACCACCGCTCCCCACGTACACAAAAGACACGCACGTACACAGACAACGTGGGCACGCACACGCAATGCAATACACGCGGACGCAGAGTACAAGTGGACAAACGCACACAGCATCTACATGCACAGAAAGAGAGTGAGTGAGAGAGAGACATGCACGCGTACACAAGTACTACACACGCAGTGGCGTGTGTAGTACTTGTGTACAGGCGGTGCAACTGCCACGGGACAGAGAGGCCCAGACGCCAGGCGACAAAGAGGGCGCGGACGGGGTGGGGGGGGGGGGTGACATTGGACAAGGGACCCCGCTTGGATCCCTCGTACCACAGGCCTCTTGTCAAGCACGGCTACTGAACACTCACACACGAGCAGAACGATAGATGCACACAAACACACATACACCACACATGCGCATACATCAAAAACAACCACAGACTTCCGGGGCAAGTTCTTCTTCGTGAGCACCTACGAAGGCCGGCGTGGTAAGCCACCACCGCCCGGTCGCATTTGTCTCACCTCGCGTCGATGTTATTTACACATCGTACCAGGTACTCATTTGAGGCCGAGTCGACCTAGGGGAGGCCTAGGACCCGTTCAGATCATCGTCGCTAATGTCGGTCGTGAGCGGCAATCGTACTCGCACTTAAGCACGTACACACACGAGACACACGAAGATACACACACGACTACACACACAAACGCACCATCATTACACTAACGAGCAGAGCGTGATCACAGTTCTCCCATCGTAACTACAGCGCGTTCACATGGCGCAGCTTTACAAATCGGTGGCACGCTGCCGAGCAAAGGCGAAGGATGCCCCGTGTAGCCTTTTAAACGGACTGTGTGGGGAAGTGCTGTTAACGAGCACCTATGAAGGTCGGCACGGCACACGAGGGGGTGGGGTGGCCAGCACCACGCCGCCTTTGTCTTCCCAGTGGCGATGTTTACAGACCGCGCCAAGTACACATTTGCGGCCGAGTCGACCTAGGAGAGGCCGAGGACCGGTTCAAAGAATCGTCACTGGGGGCGGCGGCCGTGAGCGGGAATGGAACTCGGGTCGCCGCGTTTGTAGCGCAGCGCACTGACCGCTACGCTACCGCTCCCCACGAGACGCTGCAAACCACCCTCTCTACCCCCCCCCTCCTCCTCCTCCGACTTCCCATCCCCCACCGCACTATGCCACAGCAACCTCATGATGTGAACAGACAAACAAGTAAACTCGAGCAAGCACACACGGGGGGCGGGCAGCAGTGAAACTCCGCGAGATGTCACCAGCTCGGAACTCGGGCCCTGTGTCCCTGTGGTGGTTGGGTGTGTGGGTGTATATTGGTGGGTGTATTAGTGGGTGTATATTGATGTGTGGGTGGGTTTGTATTGGTGTGTGCGTGTATATATTGGTGGGTGGGTGTATATATTGGTGGGTGGGTGTGTGGGCGAGTGTATATGGGTGGATGAGTGTATATTGGTGTGGGTGTATATTGGTGGGTGGGTGAGTGTATATTGGTGGGTGGGTGAGTGTATATTGGTAGGTGGGTGTATATTGGTGTGTGTGTGGGTGAGTGTATATTGGTGGGTGAGTGTATATTGGTGTGTGGGTGTATGAGTGTATATTGGTGTGTGGGTGTATGAGTGTATATTGGTGTGTGGATGTATATTGGTGTGTGGGTGTATGAGTGTATATTGGTGTGTGGGTGTATGGGTGTATATTGGTGTGTGTGTGGGTGAGTGTATATTGGTGTGTGGGTGTGTATTGGTGGGTGGGTGTATATTGGTGTGTGTGTGGGTGAGTGTATATTGGTGGGTGGGTGCGTATTGGTGTGTGTGGGTGAGTGTATATTGGTGTGTGGATGTGTGGGTGACGGAGATGCAGTCCATTCGAACTGAACCGGTTCTTCGCGCGAGAAACACAGACGACTTCTTATTCCAACACAAATCACGAGCAGGAGGAGAGACCTGCAGGAGGAGAGACCGGCGGGCAAAGCCCCCAAACGAGGCCGGGACCACGCAGGCGAATGTAAAAAGCGTTTCTGCAAGATGCCCCCGTGGGTCGCATTGTTACAAAAGCATTGTTGAGAGTTACATCTCGCTGCTTAAAGAAGTGTTTTAAAAATGCGTTTTAAAAAATCACGTTGAAGATGTCGTGTGTTTGCACGCACAGAGAGACGCGTGGTGTGCCGAGGCTGTTGTGCACGCTATGCCGAGCCGCTAAATGGCTGTGAATATTGCAGAGGGAGCGCGGGCTGTCTGTGTGTGTGTTGCGAGTGTTGTGTGCGAGTGTGTTGTGTGTGTAATTATTGTGTATGCGTGTTGTATTGGTGTGTGTACGAGTGCTGTGTGTGTTGTGAGTTAGTGGTGTGCGTGTTGCTTGTGTAAGTATTGGTGTGTGTATGGGAGCTATGAGTGTTGTACATGTGAGTATTGTATATATGAGTGGTGTGTGTGTGTACGAGTGCTGTGTGTGTTGTGAGTGAGTGGTGTGCGTGTTGTTTGTGTAAGTATTGGTGTGTGTATGGGAGATGTGTGTGTTGTGAATGAGTGTTGTACATACGAGTCTTGTGTATATGAGTGGTGTGTGTACGAGTGCTGTGTGTGTTGTGAGTGAGTGGTGTGCGTCTTCCCCATGCGTACAGTGAACCGCGGAATGTCTTATCACCATTATCGTTACCATCTCCATCGCATTAATTCTCACTTCACGACGCACGCTGCAGCCACAGTCTAAAAGCGATACATTTATTGTTTACGCATAAGTCACCCAAGGGTTGCGGGGAAGATTTTGAGTGTATATCTTTGTTTGTGTATGTTTTTTTAAACATCTGTTATTACTACGAGTGGAAATATTTCAACCGAGTCGATGGAATATCCATCGCGCGCACGACGAGCACCGAGCTAACGCGGCCGCCGATGCTGCGATGAAAACGCGGGACGAGCCGAGTATCTCACGAATGTCACAGCCACTAAACTACCACCCCCCCTCCCCACCGCCCCGTCTTCATCGGTATCTACAACACTCGCCACGCCGCTCGTAACGCAACGCTATAATTAAACAGAACGTGGCGGACAGGGCGCGCTCGCACAACACACGCGCGCACGGACTGTGATTTGAGTCGAGCATTGCGTTAATGCGCATTTAAACGCGCTATGGAAATGGCTGCATTTGTTTCTGGTCAAAGAAAAAAAAACATCCAGCGATATGCGCGCGCGCGCCTGTGTGTGCGTGTGTTTTTTATTGCGTTAATGCTTTTTTTTACGAGAAGCGGTAAAAATAAAATAAAAACTTAAGCGCGCACGTCAAGTCGTTACGCGCACCGAGCTGACGTGTGTTTAGCTGTGGCTGTTAAACAGCACGACGGCACACAGACTCCAGCCACCGTGGCCGGCCACCGTGCGTGCGCGTTGCGCCGCCACTGCTGCCACTGGCCGCTATTGTTTGGGGAAAGCGCGCGTGGCCGAGAAGAGCATCTTTTACACAAAACACGAAGTGCCCTCCTCGTCAGCACACTTGCACCACCACCACGCGTCCAGGGCATCCCCAGTTCAGAGAGAGAGAGAGAAAAAAAAAATGCGAGCCTCGCTCAGGCCCATAAACCACCAGCCGCAATAAATATTATGAAAGGGGCCGCCGCGTCGTCCTTTAAGGCGACATAAATCTCGGTAATGTGCAATTCACGCCAGCGCTCCCCGAGACCAGCGAGTCTACGGGGACCCACTGGCACACCCAGAGAGAGAGAGGGAGCGAGCAAACGAGCGAGCGCGGGGGTCGGGACGCAGCCACGCGATAGAAACACACAAAAATAAAACACGCCGGCTCGGAACAAAAGCAGCGTGTGTGGTCCTACTTACGAGTGTTCACGTGCACCTTCTTCATCCACGGGTAGACTACAGGCTGCTGCTGCTGCTGCTTACTGCACGCCAGCCCGTTAGACGCAGCAGCGCCCATCTGCTGGGTGCACGCAGGCGCCGATTCCCCGCACGGATCGTGATGCAGGGCACCGCGCATCAAGTGTCCCTGCTGCTGCGGCTGTCTTCTTGGGCCCGGGGTCACGGCCTGCGGTGCCGCAGCGGCGGCGACCACCCCGCCACCGCCGCCGCCCAGCTGCAGCGCAGGTTGCGCTGTGCCCAGACCCTCCGGCTCGGGCTCGCCGCAGTGGTAGGGCTGCTCGGGGTAGTCCGCGTGCTGCGGCGGGTACACGGGCTCCGTTGGCTGCCGGTAGCCCGGGTCTCTCGGCTGCCCGTAGTACTCGGGGCTCGGCTCCGGGATGTAGTCTCCCTGCGAGTACTCCTCGCACGGCGGGAACTTGGGGTCGACGTAGTTGGAGTTGATCAAATATGAACTCATGGCCATTAATTTCTTTGCTGGGGTGTTTCGGAGATGCTATATTTTCTGCCGTTGTCGTTTTGCTGTCGCGGGAAGCCCACCTCCAAAAGCGATCGTTGTATATTTTAGCGTCGGCGCATGTGACGCGCTCAGCCAATGGGAGCGCGCGCTCGAAAGCCCGGATAAGGAAACGTGCCGAGATGAATGCAGCAAGCAGCTCCCGGCCACTTGATTCCTTCACTCGGGACTTCGCGTTTTTTGACGTCTCCCCCCCCCCCCAATGATGATGATGATGGTGGTGGTGGCGGGGGCGATAGCAACAATGATGATGATAATAATAACAGCAGCAGCACCGATGACTCGCATTGAATGCTAAACAACTCGTCGATGGAAGTGTGTTGGTGACGACTATGATGATGCTGGTGGTAATGATGGTTGGTGGTGGTGATGATGATTGTAGCGATGCACGAGTGAACAATTACGAATGGGGAATAATAAGAAGTTCGTGCATGTCACGCCGGTGCGTTGCATCATCGCCATCAGTGCTCGTGCAGTGCGGTTTGAATGAGGCGCGTTAATTGTTAATCGCCGCACGAGTGATGTACTTGCATTTTTTTTCAATAGACCTGACTAATAGCCTAATCGGGCGATAATTAAATCACAACGAAGACGTTTAAATTTGCGTTGTTTTTTTTCTTCCACTTAAAGCCGATTTACAATCCTCGCACATCCACGTGATCATTCTACTCCACGTTGCGTGGCCTCGCGCTGTGTGTTAGTTTGTGTTGTTGTCGAGTCAAACAGAATAGATTTTCAACGTGTCCGTCGGCGAAGTGGCCTTTGATGGCGGATTATGGGTTCAAGTATGCACAAATATTTGCGAAGCCTCTGCTTGGATGCACTTGGCGAAAATAAAAAAAAACCCCACACACAAAACCTCACCAAACAATATCGCGAAATTAAACCCACAATGCACCATGAAACGAACAACAACAAAAACCCGTCAACAGTGTCAGCAGCTGCAGCCAGGGCAGTAATGGAGGGACCGTGGTGGTGACCTTGGTGAGACTCGTGTTGGATTGTGTTGGAGAGGGCACAAGGCTTTCGTGTTGGATTGTGTTGGAGAGGGCACAAGGCTTTCGTGTTGGATTGTGTTGGAGAGGGCACAAGGCTTTCGTGTTGGATTGTGTTGGAGAGGGCACAAGGCTTTCGTGTTGGATTGTGTTGGAGAGGGCACAAGGCTTTCGTGTTGGATTGTGTTGGAGAGGGCACAAGGCTTTCGTGTTGGATTGTGTTGGAGAGGGCACAAGGCTTTCGTGTTGGATTGTGTTGGAGAGGGCACAGGGCTTTCGTGTTGGATTGTGTTGGAGAGGGCACAAGCCTTTCGTGTTGGATTGTGTTGGAGAGGGCACAGGGCTTTCGTGTTGGATTGTGTTGGAGAGGGCACAAGGCTTTCGTGTTGGATTGTGTTGGAGAGGGCACAGGGCTTTCGTGTTGGATTGTGTTGGAGAGGGCACAGGGCTTTCGTGTTGGATTGTGTTGGAGAGGGCACAGGGCTTTCGTGTTGGATTGTGTTGGAGAGGGCACAGGGCTTTCGTGTTGGATTGTGTTGGAGAGGGCACAAGGCTTTCGTGTTGGATTGTGTTGGAGAGGGCACAAGGCTTTCGTGTTGGATTGTGTTGGAGAGGGCACAAGGCTTTCGTGTTGGATTGTGTTGGAGAGGGCACAAGGCTTTCGTGTTGGTTTGTGTTGGAGAGGGCACAAGGCTTTCGTGTTGGATTGTGTTGGAGAGGGCACAGGGCTTTCGTGTTGGATTGTGTTGGAGAGGGCACAAGGCTTTCGTGTTGGATTGTGTTGGAGAGGGCACAGGGCTTTCGTGTTGGATTGTGTTGGAGAGGGCACAGGGCTTTCGTGTTGGATTGTGTTGGAGAGGGCACAAGGCTTTCGTGTTGGATTGTGTTGGAGAGGGCACAGGGCTTTCGTGTTGGATTGTGTTGGAGAGGGCACAAGGCTTTCGTGTTGGATTGTGTTGGAGAGGGCAGAAGGCTTTCGTGTTGGATTGTGTTGGAGAGGGCAGAAGGCTTTCGTTACAAATGAGCGGGGGCCCCGGCGCACAAAACCAGCCAACCAATGCCGTTCCTTTTGTTCCGTTTGCAGCAATGACTGTGGACTTGATACACAGCAGGAAGCAACAGTGGCAGCAGCAGCTGTAGCTGCTGTAGGAGCAGCAACAGCAGCAGTAGTGAGCAGCAGCAGCAGGAACAGCAGAAGCTGGAACAGCAGCAGCAGGAGCAGCAGCAGTAGGAGCAGCAGCAACATCAGCAGTAGGAGCAGCAGCAGGAACAGCAGCAGCAAGAACAGCAGTATGAGCAGCAACAGCAGCAGTAGGAGCAGCAGCAAGAAGAGCAGGAACAGCAGCAGTAGGGACAGCAGCAGCAGGAACAGCAGCAGCAGGAACAGCAGCAGCAGGAACAGCAGCAGCAGGAACAGCAGCAGCAGGAACAGCAGCAGCAGGAACAGCAGCAGCAGGAACAGCAGCAGCAGGAACAGCAGCCGCCCGCCCGTCACCTCGTGAGCGCACAGCAAAGGGGGAGCGCCGTCGAGGCTCAAGGGCGGAGCAATTAAATGGAATTCGGAGCTCCCGAGTGAGATAATTATTCAGGGCAGACCCGCGAGAGAAGTCAGCGGGAACAATGACATGCGACCACCTCTCCCACAACAGAGTCTGAGATTCTGGCACACACGCGCAGTGCTACACACACACACGTGTGTACCTGTGTGAAGTGTGTCACTCATTGGCACGTGACAAAACCTTGCCAATTGACTGTGCCGTCGGGTGGTGGCGGGTTTAACGACACATTTTTCCGCGATCTCACCCAAAAAACCCTTTCATGATGAAGTGTGTATTGACTACTATTCGGGAAAATGTTTAAATCTATCTTACGTTAGCTTCCCCCCCCCCCCACGGGTCGATTATTTTTAAAATATATATTAGTACGATTCACGTATTAGTCGATTTTATTCGCAAGCTTGGCTCGGTATGTGATCGTATCGCTCGCTCTCTCTCTCTTGATGAACAACACATCGAGCCAACCACCGCACGCCCAGTGTCTGCGTGGCACGCGTTCTACATTTCTCCCAGAGATACTCATTGCCGCGGTAAATTGTCGTTGTTGTTGTTTGTAAGCCACATCTGTCTGTTTAATTGGACAAGGCACGCACGGACAGGCGCATGCGGCGCCTATTTAAGCGCCAGCGCATTCCGGGACACGCGTGGATCTCACCACGTCCGGGCACATTCACAAGGTCCACCGCACAGCAGACGGCGCGTTGCCGGTGCTCTTTCACGGCACGCACGCGAGAGGCCAGAGGACGGCTGTGCCCATCGCCACTGCCCCCCCGATGACCACCAGCGGCTGACCAACCGCTCGCTGCTTCTAAACATCCAGTCGATGGACAGACCTCCCCCCCCCCGACTACATTTATCTGGGGGTTCATAACCTCCCAACCCCCATCTCCACGAGCGCCTTCCTTCCCCTCCATTTTCTCTTCCGAGCTCCATCCCTCACCACCCCCCCCCCCACTCTGCCATCCATCTCCGCCTCCCCCCCCTCTCCACAACGGGTTCCTAAAATCGCTTCCTTTGCAATCCTCGTGACGGTGCCCCGACACACACACACATATATATATATAAACTCGCCCAAACACCCGCAGCATCACTGCACTGATAGCGTTACTGGTTCGGGTTCACTACGCATGTGTACGGCTGCAGGATACGACTATTGTTTTCTTTGTATTGTTTCACCATTGTTGTTGTTGTTGTTTACTGTGTATGAGTGTCGTGTTTATGGGACTGCTCGGGCAAGGGCGGCGAAGGCTGTGATTGGCAGCAACATCGCGCGAAACAACCCGAAGCCCGAAGTTCGATTCCCGGCCACGGCTAACATCAGTGGCGAGTGAGATCTGAACCGGTCCGGGGCCAGCCCCTTTCACCAACTCGCACTGACCAGCGTGGTGAAGTATGGTCTAACAACCCAACACGATCGTAAGGCTTGGGGGGAGGCAGTGGGTTGGTACATGGCTATATTTTTGTATGACTCATTTTATATGATATATTTACATGTTTTGGAAGGTATATTGTACACATATATGGAAACCAAGACTGCCATTTATCGCTGTTGGGCCCTTTACGCATTATGTATGAAGGATCAACACACAAAAGCAAGTTATACCATTCATCAAAGGTAGACTGTTGGGGCGAGTGCTGTTAGCGAACACCTAGAAAGGCCGCCACAGCGCGCGAGGGTGATTATATGGCCTCGGGGCAAATATTGTGAATGTAAGCGTTTCAGGCTGAGTTTACATCATTGAGGTTCGGATGGGGTTCATCCTATACGCAGTGGCATTGGTGTTGCAGGTTCGGGAATCGAACCGTGCGGTCGACTGCATGCGAATACAAAGCTCGTCCCCCCCACCTCCTCCCATACAGTCGCATACATAGACTGTTGGGCCACGCGTTGTTTGCGAGCACCTATTAATGTCGGCAGGGCACACGGCCAGCTTCACGTAGTCCGAGCGCCGTTGTCCACCCAGTGATGATGTTAACGCGCGGTCACCACAGGTGCTCGTTTAAGGCGGAATCGACCTAGGGGAGACCCAGAGTCGATTCAGATACACCACTCGACACCGGTGTTCATAGTGCTGTGGACTGAGTAATGCGCCAACGATCGCGGACTCACAGGCCCAAGCATATACGTAGTAGATACACACAGGCGGACATACACGCGCTCAAACAGAGGCACGAATTCACGCACACACAGACGTACACAGACAGAAGCACACACACACACACACGAATACACACACACACGGATACACACACACGCGCTCAAACAGAAACACGAACTCACGCACACACAGACGCACACAGACAGAAGCACACACACACGAATACACACACGGATACACACATACACACACGGATACACACACACGCGCTCAGACATACAGAGACACGAACAAACACATACGCACACACACACACAGACAGAAGCACACACACACACACACGAATACACACACGCGCGCTCAGACATACAGAGACACTAACACACGCGCTCAGACATACACAGATGCTCACGCACTCACGGACAAAGGCAAATATTCCCCTCCCCACCTATAGCCTGAACAGACTGTTGGGGCAAGTGCTGTTAGCGAGGCCATTTGAAGGCTGGCAAGGCACAGTTAGGGGTGGGTGGCCAGAACCACGCTCGGCTGCCTTTGTCTCCCTAGTGGCGATGTTTACACACCGCACCAAGTACTTTGAGACTGAGTCGACCTAGGCGAGGCCCAAGTCCGATTCAGAACATCGTCACTGGTCTTGGTCGTGAGCGGGAATCGAACTCGGGTCGCCGGGTCCGTAGCACGGCGCGCTAACCGCCGCCCCACCGCTCCCCCCCCCACACACACGCGAACGCACAGGCACACACACACACGCACCATCCCTCAATCAGTCGCTCCTTCCCTGCAGCCTCGGTAAACAAAACCGGCACGAAAATGGGACGAACGTTGCACTTTAACCGCGAGAGACCCTCACCTGCGGGCTCGTTCCCAACGCGCCCCGCACGAGAACGAAACGCGGCCCCACGCGGCTTCGCACGGGGGAGCGGGGGGGGGGTCCCCGAACTCCCTGCGTCGTGCCAGCCGGGACAGTCCGGATCGCTGTTCCGGATGTCCGTTCGAGCACCGAGTCCGCGGTGCTTCCGTTCCCGCCGTCTTGTTTGTTTTGTCCACGCAACTTGGGAGACGTGAATCGCGTTCACGGGATTACGGGGATATTAGAGGGTAGACTACGACTCCAGTGGTAGTACCTTACGCCGACAATGCCTGCCGAAAGCCAGCCTCGCATCCTGACGGAAAACATCGAGTGAAAGCCTGGATGTGCGAGGGTAAATAACATGTGTATAATTCATTATTTGGTTCATATAATAATTGCGCAACCTCTATTCCCTCTCTCCACATGAAAATAATAGAATACGTTTCAGTCCATCGGCCTATTGGCCATCCACACTCACAGCATTAGTCTCTATCCAGCGCCGTGTGTCGCAGCGAAGCTAACCAACTCTGCACCGGTTCCGAAGGTTTGGGTCTCATCAGCAGTGTCAGGCTTCCTTAGACGAACTCTGCTGATTCATCCGATGTTATTGGCAAGAGCGCTCCTCTTTAAACTGCTGGGTCCTATGAGCTAGAAAAAAAATCGTCTGAAAAACGCAATTATGCTCAGCTGTCGAATATCCTATATGCAAATACACTGAATGAAATTAATGTTTTTTAAGGATATGCCCTGTGCAAGACTGCAGCAGTGCATGCACATGGCTTAATTTCCCATTCGAGATTTTCCGGGAACGCTGTTACAATCTGGTTCGGAGAGTAGGGATGGATTGTCCGGCGTAAGGCACTAGAACTAGAGCACAATGGACGCCGATCCATATGACATTCTATATTATGAAGATGGATGTAGTGTAGTCTCAGGAGCAGTGTTTTGGAACGCTCGGGCTGAAATGACGCAGGGAGTAGTCCCACGTCTCCCAGTTGAGTGGCGTGTGGGTCAAGTGCTTTGCCAGGTTTCACAAGACGAGGAGTTGGAGAGAAATCGTGGAAATCTTTCGGCTGCCACGAAGCCCTCCACGTGTGTCACCCGTTGAGAGATTCAGATTCTCGGATTATGT
This sequence comes from Lethenteron reissneri, assembly GCF_015708825.2. Lineage (NCBI taxonomy): Eukaryota > Metazoa > Chordata > Hyperoartia > Petromyzontiformes > Petromyzontidae > Lethenteron > Lethenteron reissneri. Next base: position 14,289,968 of record NC_083798.1, on the reverse strand, counting down.
TATTATAGTTTTTAGGATCTTACCTGTATAACAATGAAGTGAAGATGAAATGTATTTTCTTTATTATCATCATAATTATTATTTGTACGTCCGCTTCGGAGAGAGACTAATCGTTTGTGCAATTCATAACTTAGTTACCCATCGAGATGTTTGCTTGCGTGTTTGAAGCAAGTGGTTGTTGTTGTTGTTGTATGGGTGATATGTAGCATTGTCACACATTCATGATCAATAACGTGCCAGCTAGAATGGATTAGGAGCAGCACTCGTGTGCTGGCACTGAACGTGTTATAATAACACGAGTACAGTAGAAACAATCCAGTAGTGCATTTACAAAGCTACACACCGCCCTGTCGCATTGCTATATCTTAATGCATAACATCTAACGCAAGTTTTTATTTCTTCTACATATAGATTTACACGCACGCGGATATATGTGCGCACACGCGGCCCTATACATATTTGGGATATATCGATGTTTCGATGTAGACGTGTGTATTTAAAACTCAATTTTAAAACTAAATCAGCACCAAACCACAGCGGTAGTATCGCGTCGAGAAGACCCGCGATTGGCCATCGATCGTGATGAGTGAACGAGGAGATGGAGACGATGCCACGGGGAGAGCTGGGGCACGTTGATAATAATAATGATGATGATGAAAACCCGGAAAACCAAGAAGCCACGCGTGAATCCACGCGTAACTTTCTTGAAGCGTTTGTTTTGTACAGATATGGTGTACACACAGCATTTATCTATATACATCGATTTCGCGCGCGTGTACTTATACGCAACACAAGCAGATCGTTATAACGATCTAGATATACAAAGTTAGATAAATCCCCATCAAAAGACCTGCATCTCGCCATCTTTAAGATGTTGGGAACTAAAATGAAATGCGAGTGGTGCGTATAGGAGTGGACATCCCTGCAAATGACCTCCCTGCCAACGTCTCGCAACCCGCGTCCCTGAATCTTAACTTCTCCCCTCTCTCACCCCCTCCGCTGGGCCACACGCGGCCCCCGGCAGCTAAAGAAGAGAGAGCGTCCTTTAGTGTCCTCCATGGCCTCACCACCCCCCCCCCACCACCACCACCCCACTAGCCCTCTCTTTCCTCCGATAATTAATATTGATGGCAGACGGGATGACCCCCCGCTCACCCCGTGTCCTAGCGCGGTCACACGCGGCGCGCCCACCCCCTGCCACTGTCCCTGCCCCTGGCTCGCCCAACACCCTCGGCCCGATAAGGCCGCTTCTGTTGCCCCTCCGGCCCCTATAAACACCGCAGCCATGGCTTTGCTCGGGGTCACGAAGGAGACGCCGGGCATGCCAGGAAGAGGGGTGCGCGCGCGCGCCGCGACGGGTACGGAACGGAGGAGAAACGGCGAGTGGTTGTTTTGTTTAAGGCGGAGATTGTTTTGGAGGAGTTTGTTGTTGTTATTTATATATATATAGAGAGAGCTGGTTTAATGACACTCGTCCGGCAGTGGGACCCACATCGCTGGCGGAATTGGTCGGCGATGGAGAAGAAAAGGCACCCCACCCCCCGCCCGTCCGTCCGCCGCTACCACCCCCTCCTCCCCGCAAGCACTCCCCGGCCGAGGCAACGTGTAGCAGCGGTGATTCTTAGCGACAAAGAACAATCGCGAGTGAGTTGTCCATTAAAGAATTGTTCAAGGTGCCGCGATCGAACGAAGCGCGCGGATTCCTCGTTGGCGCGACAGGCGCCGCGAGGGGACGGTCGGCGGAGAGGTCAAGACGACGTGACGTCAGAGGCAGGTAAAAGCCCCCCACCCCCCCCACCCCGAGAGGTCAGTGCGCATTAAATGCCCTCTTTAATTGAAAATGACCAACACGGGAGCCCGTGCCGCCGTTACACCAAGGGTCGTCGCCCCGTACGAGCATCGGCGGGCATTTTGGTCGGCGTTGTGGTTCAAAGCGAGCCCGATGGGGGGGGGGGGGGGGGGCGAAACGCCGAATGTCGGAACCGGTTCTGAGTCGTTATCCTTTGTTTCTTGTATTGAAACAATGCTGCCGATTAGTTGCACTCACGGAAGGAGGCCACGTGAACGACGAGTTGCGATAAAAAATCGAATGTTTAGTAGGTGTGGAGAGAAATGTGGGGATAATGTGGCGTTTGTTTATTTATTTGGCTGTGAACATTGTCCACAAAGACGCGTGGTGATGATGATGATGATTTTGTGGTATGCGTTAATTATACTTGACACCGATGTAGAATCAAAGAGGTTGCACCCACTAACTCACCAACTCACCCACTCACTAACTCACTCACTAACGCACTCACTCACCCACTCACTCACCAACTCACCCACTCACTAACTCACTCACTAACGCACTCACCCACTCACTCACCAACTCACTCACTAACTCACTCACTCACTAACTCACTCACTCACTACCTCACTCACTAACGCACCTACTCAATCACTCACTCACTAACTCACTAACGCACTCACACACCCACTCACTCACTAACTCACCAACTCACCTACTCACTAACTCACTCACTAACGCAAACACTCACTCACTAACTCACTAACCCACTCACTCACTCGAGTCGTTGTTTGCAACAGACCACACACTGCTATTTGTCTTTCCATAATGGGGTCCTCGCGTTAATGGGTTGGTTATATACACACACACCTAATTATATATATATACACACACACATACGCCTAATTATAAATACAATCTTTTCTATATAGAGAGAGATCGAGTCACAGCTATGCATGAGCAATGTGCGACGTCTTTATTATTTAGTGCACCGCCTTGCTCGCAACGTTTCATGCTATGCGACGTTTAACGCTAAAACTATGAAACCACCACAGCGGTATCATGTTTAACGTGAGCGTGCCATGTGGACTTATACAACGTTAGGCAAGCAGCTTGACACGATGCCGAATTTCGATGACACGTTTTTTAAATAAATCCAAACACTGAAGCCGCACTGCGCAAACCCTCTAAACCGTTTGTCTCACGTACGATGGTTGAGCATACATTGGTTGTTTGCAGTTATACAAATAAGTGCAAACAAAAATTTCACACGTTCTATCATCGTCATCATCGGCCTCGGTCACATCCACCGCTGGATGAAGGTCTCCACCCTCAGACAAGCTGGTGCCATCTCTCGCGACGCTGCGTGTGGTTGGTGTGTAGAACTTCTTTCGCACCGGACGTGGCCAGCCGTACGAATCGCAAGGTGCGTGCAGGGATGATGTAACGAGCCGCCGATGCAGAGCGCACCCTGCGCCTCTCTCTGTACACACACCGGATGATTTCGCCCCACGTTATTATTATATATTATTGCAAACACCCCCCCACCCACCGAACTTTTCACTTCAAGGCTACACACACGCATATAGGTTTAGTACCATATAGCCAACGCGTTAGACGGCGAGTAATTACGGCGCGACGGATAACGTGTGCAGCTTTGTGCGAATAATTCTGCGTGCGCGCACGGCATGCGATGTCATCCGTGCGTACGTGCGGTGAGAGACATCGTTTACACGGCCGCCTCGATCTTAGATTTCTCGCAAGGCCTTAGCCAACTCACGGAACCGCACAAAGGACAAAGATTCCCCCGTGTAGCCGTGAACAGACTGTTGGGGCAAGTGCTGTTAGCGGCCACCTATGAAGGCCGGCACGGCACACGAGGGGGTTGGTGGCCAGCACCACGCCCGGCCGCCCCTGTCTCCTTAGTGGCGATGTTTACACACCGCACCAGGTACTCATTTGAGGCTGAGTCGACGTAGGGAAGGCCCCGGACTGCTTCAAATAATCGTCTACTGGCGTCGGCCGTAAGCTGGAATCGAACTCTGGTTCGCCGGGTTCGTAGCGCAGCGCGTTAACCGCTACACTACCGCTCCCCACTCACGGAACCGCACTCACACACACACGGCACGACGTGAGACGCTACAGCAGCGATGCACGCGGCTTTAGTCACACACTCACTCACTCTCAGCGCAAGCATTCGGGAATAACATCGTGGCCCAGCTCGTCGTTTGGGGGAAATAACCCTTCTTCCCCTAACAGAGAGGTCATGAAGAAGAGCCATTGCCCGAAACGTCGCCTGTGATATCACGTTTTGTTTTAGAAGCCCGTGGTATTGATGAATATATTGACGTGGTTGTTGTTGTTGTTGTTGTTTGTGCACCACTGCACGCGCGGTACGGTATCACCAGACAGCCCCATCTTTACTCAAATCACTCTGCTCGTTACAACGCCTCAGGTCTTCCCTCGCTATCTCCCTGCAGCAAGAGCTTGTGTTACCAAGGAGCTCGTACTTGGGCCACACAACTAAACAACGCAATTAAAATAACGTCGTTGTTATTATTCATATCATTCAAAAATGTTACATTTCACCGCATGCTCGCGACAGATTGCAGGCGGTGTAGGGTGGCCATTATCCAGCAGTGGATCGACCATGGCTGACGATGACGATTGCGATCTCGGCTCACAACAATCTATTGATCTAATTCAATAATAATCGTAAAAACCCGCTTGCCGTAAAGCAACCTCGCTCTTGGTGTGGTGGTGGTGGTGGTAGTGATTGTAATTACTCACCTATGACATTGTGACCCTCCGTGAATGTATGGATATGCGTTTCGCGATGCTCTGCGTGCATACAAACGGGTCCATTCATCGACGCTTTGAAGCAATAAAAGCTTGAATGCTCACCGCACGCGCGTATGATAACGAGTACATATATGTGAGACGAGCAGTGTAAACATACATGTATAGTAATGGAACTCGCAGACAATTTCTGCGGTGATTTAATTTCGTGCGTCATCGCCGCAACTGAGAAAACTGCAATGGTTGCGAACACGAAACATATGATGGTTAATTTTTAGTTTTGTTATTTTTTTAAATAAATATTTATTTTAAGACTGCAGCCTAAGTATGCGCTCGTATATACCAACCCAAACTGAACACAGTTCAACAACAGTAAACAAAAATGTATAACAAAATTATACGTGATATTAAGAAGGGACGTCGCCGATTATATTTATTATATATTTAATTTATTTTAACGGCACAGTGTTGTTAGTGACCTCGGCGTTATGTTGAATGTAAAGGTCACGCCACTTTTACACGTTTTGTGGCAGATGTCACGACGTTAATAAAGTGCCATCGAATACATGAGGATGAAAATGTAGACAATAGAATGTTTTCCATAACGTCGGTGTATTTGTTAAAGAACGAAACAGGAGGATTTCTCCACATATCTGGCTGTCGCCTGATGATGCTGGTTGCAATTACTGGCGAAACGTCGTATTCAAATTGTCAATGTTGTGGGTTTACTCTGTTTATGTGACAAACATTACTAATTGGCCGTGTCCAGTCGTTGCGGGTGTGACGGCACATTTAAATTTACGCGATCTAGCATAAAAAACCTCTATTACGGATAATATTGGTCGTGAAAGCCTGCTCCGTGTTGAAGTAAATTCATGTTTATCGGCGTATAGTTTATTTTATTTCAGGAAAATTCTCTGTAACGTGTGAAAGTTTTTTGTCGTTTTACCAAAGTGATGAATCGACCCTCGAGGCCCAGAATCGGGTTCAACTTCGATGAATTGATCGGAAATTCTGCGGTTACAGGATTGTGATTCTTGTCATCGTTTAATGTTTGAACCTAAGTTCATGCTATAATGCTGATATTATTATATTTAAATAATACATAATATTATTATATTCGTTTGGTCGTTTCTCAGTCCGCTTGTCCTGGTGAGGGTCACGGCGGCAGCTTGTTGAGTCGGGCGGTCCAGACCTCCCTTTCCCTATTATATTATAAATTAGATCATCTTCCAATACTATTACATAAATATCAACAATACAATATAATAATATCAGACGAATCGTGAACCCACTGCTGGATGAACGCCTCGCTGCGTCCTGTGGCAGTCATGGGACTGTTTGTTGGTGGGAGATATTAACGGCATCATTTGTAGATATTATTATATACAGCTGCCCCAGCAGACCCACCTCTCTCTCTCTCTGCCCCCGCCTCTCTCTATCTTATGTGTCTCTCTCTGTGTGTCTCTGTGTTGTCTCTCTCTCTGCCCCCCCGCCTCTCTCTAGTTAAAGCCTCAACACAGAGACATTAGGCCTATGTGTGTCTATCTTATGTGTCTCTCTCTCTGTGTGTCTCTGTGTTGTCTCTCTCTCTGCTTGTGTGTCTGTCTATGTGTGTCTCCGTGTCTGTGTTTTGTCTCTCTCTCAAATTTAGTTCTACCTGATGACGGTTGCTTGTGTTGCAATCGAAACGTCGTATTCTATTATTTAATTTATTTTCTTTCTACGTGACTTTACCGAAAGAACCAAATAATTATTTTATCCGTGATGTTCATATTGCACGTAAATAAGAGATGTTCGTAACACATAATACACACAGACACATCGATATATCCATGCACAAAGACATGCACGCACACACATACTTGCATACACATTCTGTCCACGTATATACAAAGACACATATATATACTAAGACACATAACAATACCTATACCCGCCATTCGCCACTCAGTGACGGTGACGTCACCGCGGCGCTTGTGCCAGGCTAGGTGCACTTTGAGGCCACGTGAAGTGTCGAAGGCTCTCTGCTGACAGGAGGTCTCGGGACAGACCCAGCAGGTGCCATGGGTTGCCTGACTGAGATGACCGGTAGATGCACCAGCTGTACCCCCTACTGTGCCAAAGCTACATGCAAGCATGCACACACGACACCACAAAACATTGATACGTTTGTATACGTCATCGGGTGACGTCACTATTGCGAGTACGAAGAAATGTTCACATGCCTCCAGAACGGAAATTATCAGAGCATCTGAAACCTCTGAAATACGAAATCAGTCTCTCAATTTTAATAAAAGACAAAGCTCCCCCGTGTAGCCTTTGCCCGACTGTTGGGGCAAGTGCTGTGAACGAGCACATACGATGGGTAGCCTGCACCACGCGCGCCCGCCTTTGTCTCCCGAAGAACGAGAATGTCTACAGACTGCATCCTGGGTACTCGTTTAAGGCTGAGCAATCCTACAGGGGATGCCCAGCTGCCGCTTCAGACATTTCGTCATTAAAGTTGGCTGTGAGCGGGAATCGAACTCGGGTATTTGTACATACAGGGGGAGGGGCGGGGTGATGTCCCCAGGGGCAAATCCCACTGTGTGGAACCCCCGACGACTTCCAACTAAACCGAAAGTATCACATCTGACACCGTGACGTCGAAGCCCCCCCCCCCTTCCAAAGCGCGGGGCCCGGGGCGGCCGCTCCGAAAAGCCCTACCCTCGGAACGGCTCTGCGAGTACATACACACGTGTCTGTGTGTACGTACGTGCGTGTCTGTGTGTACATACACTCGTGTCTGTGTGTACGTACACACGTGTCTGTGTGTACGTACACACTTGTCTGTGTGTACATATACGCGTGTCTTTCTGTAGATACGCACGTATCGTGCACCGGACGTATTGGTGCACAGTAGCCCTGGCGTGCACAACACGTGTCGAGGCGACTCGGTTAAACGCGTGGGTTGAGTCGGTGAAACGTTCAACATTAGTTTTTTCTCTCGTCAATATACGAGCACACGCGCCAACTTTTCCGCGCAAATAAATCGCCAAGCGACCAACATCGTAGCGATGCATTGATTTGCCTTCATCACGCCAAAAAACAAAAAAGCCACGTTTGATGTCGTATCGTACACAAAGCCAAAGAAAACAAATCCCGCACATCCTTTGAAAGACTGTTGGGAGCAAGCGATGTTAGCGAGCACCTATGAAGGACGGCACAGCACACGAGCGGGTGTGTGAGTAGCACCTCGCCGGGCCGCCTTTGTCTTCCTCCTGACGATTTCTACACGCCGCGGCAGGTTACTCATTTGAGAATTATTTGACCCTAGGGGAAGCCCAGGACCGGTTCAGATCTAATCGTCATCGGTTGTCGGTGGCCGTGAGCGGGAATCGAACTCGTGTGGCCGGATTCGTAGTGCAGCGCAGCGCGCTAACCGCTGCGCCACCGCTCCCCACAAAGCACACACAGTCATGTACTGTACACACACACGCATGTGCACACACAGCATACAAAGTACAAACTGTATGCGTGCATATGCACGGCTGCGGCGTGATACACATTTAGAGAGTTATGCAACGAAGCCGTTTGCACGTGTACACACACAAGTGCATGATCCGGCCGTTCATTCGTAACCATCCTTCAAGCGCATATTGTGTATACGTGACGCAATGCGTCACGTGCACACAGTCGTCCCTTCTTTTAAAATTAACTTAACGCATATTTGGGTAAAAGCTTTGAAGGTACAGTCATGTTGTTTCGTTTAGGTCATATCTTACACGGCATATATTGAACCAACATATATAACTATAATTTGGTAATCTCAGCGGCCTGCGTCTCACCCGGCTGGTTTTTGCCACGTATATATTTACCTGTAGTTGGCAGGTGCTGGTAAATCACAATGTGCCAGTTACCTGGCGTTACGCGCCGTTGTCAGAATAATTCACACTCTACAGAGATGGCGTTTGCAATGAGCCATGGATGACTCATTTCTTCACGTGGGTTGAAGTGAATGTATTTGAAAATATTGAACACGTGTCGGCTTCCGCGACCAATATTGCTGATTCATAAAAAAATAATTTGAGGGGAGGAGGGGGGGGGGTCAGGCCGCGCGAGTAAAATTGCGTGTCGTACACCCTCATCCACCCGACACGGCCAATTAATAATGTTGTCACGTAAACACGAACCAGTTTCCAAGATTCTAGCGAAACGTCGGGCTACCCAATTGTTAAAAAATATATAAGTGTTTACGATGCACGTAAATAAATATGTTATTATCTTAAAGCTGACGATTGAAACATTATTAGTCATCTAAACGTTTACACCATTGGAACCTCATTTGCCAGTAAAAAATTCAATTATCATAATCTAAACTTGTGCGAAAACCGCAAACGCGTTGAAATCGCAACATTTTGAACCTCGCACATTTCACAATGCACAGTTGCGTTGGTTTCGCATCTTGGATAGTCCCGTCGCTCTCACGCGTGGGAATGAGTTGATGGAACGACTAAACCTGCGGGACAATTTCGTCTCTCCACGCGTGCGAATGAGTCGACTGAACGACTCAAAGCTACAGGATAATCCCGTCGCTCCGCGCGTGGGAATGAGTCGACATAAAACCGGACACGCGGCCCCTACGGCCAGAACGAACCGCGATGACATCACCAATGTCGCCGGCTTTGTTGAATGCTATCCTCTAATCTGGCGGAGCGACGACAGCCAGGATGTCTGGATATCACACGTGATTACATTATGTATTCTTATCATTAACATTGTATATTCATATCAACGCCACTCCACCGACCCACCCTCGTACCCCCAACCCCCCGCCCCCCGCGTCCATTCTCGACCCCCAATCAACTTCGGATTGACCAGCCCTGCAGGGAAGTTGATTCGGTCGGGGAACTCCCGTGACCCACAAGGCGTGGTGGGAATGCCTTCAGCCAGCAGTGGGTTGATTGACAGCAGGCTGTCTGGACAATGTCGGTAATATCAAGTATCGGTATCATGCAGCTGTCGAGGTGGATTCTGATCCAATGCAAGAGTCGTACCAGTCGGCGGCGGGGCTTGATGAGCGAAGCCTCTCATCCAGCAGTGGCTTGTGACCATGGCTGCTGCTGATGATACAAACACGTGTGTGTGTGTGTGTATATTCATATACGTATATATATACACACAAATAGACGATTATCTGAACCGGTCCTGGGCCTCCCCTATGTAGCCTCAAATGAGTACCTGATGCGATGTGCAAATATCGCCACTGGGGAGACAAAGGCGGCCGTGCGTGGTGCTGGCCACCCACCCCCTCGTGTTCGCCGTGCCAGCCTCCGTAGGCGCTCGCTAACAGCGCTTGCCCCAAAATTATGTTAAGGCTACACGGGGCATCTTTGTCTTGTATGTGTATATGCACACACACACGTGGTTTGTTCTGTTGATTGTTGCGCGCCGTCGATTCGGAATGTCTGGGATCGTTCTTGTCGTCGCTTCTGGTTGCTTCAGGACAGCGCCTAATGCCAATCAAGGTTCTCTTCTGCTGTTTACGCGTCAATTACAGCGATGTCTTTAGGACACGAACCACTGTGGGCTTGGTTTCACTCTCTCGGCTGACACAGGTACCAGTTACCTGCGTTGTATCGCGGTTAAGTGTGTCGTCATTCATTGCGACTCGTGTCACGTACAAAGGCAACGAACCCCGTGTAGCCTTGAACAGACTGTTGGGGCAAGTGATGTTAGCGAGTAGGACCTATGAAAGCCGGCACACGAATGGAGGTGGTTGGCCAGTACAGCGCCCGGTCGCCTTTGTCTTCCTCGTGGCGATGTTTACACACCGTACCAGGTACTCACGCGTGAAGCGATAGAATTATCCCGCGGATTTTAGTCGTTCCGGCAACTCATTCCCACGCGTGGAGCGACGGATTTGTCATTTCGAACAGTTTTCTGTGTTCAGTGTTGCACTCCTTCCGCCGCACCCACCTCCAATTAGCACGGTTGTCTTCGTATGGCAAGGCCGTAGCCTTCGAGTCAACATGGGGGGGGGGGGGGCAAACCTTGCAGGGGTCTGGGGGTCCCCCCCCAGAAAAAAAAAATCGAAATTTGAAAACGAATTTCCTGCCATTTCCTGCCTAAAATATGATAAAATTCACTAACACATGGGATGGATTTCTTTTTTACAATAATGTCTAATAGTGTATTGTTTTACATTGCTCTGTTTTTTCTTTCTTACCTTTTCTTGTCTCATTGTATGTAATGGCAGAGATTAGGGATTAATAAAGTACAACCATAACCACAATCATATAAACATACATCTATCTCATAGCAATATATTGGGGGGGACATTTGGAGCATATTTGAATATTGGGGGGGGGGGGATGTCCCCCCCCCCCAAATAGATTATAATAATTACGGCCTTGGCGTACGGTGCGAAAGAAGTTCAACGTACAGACAATAGAAGAACAATAACGGAGTGGAAGCCAAGCGACGGAACGCGTCTGAGTGAGGGAGAGAGAGCAAAAGGCGTCCCCCGGGGAGACGGAGCGACGGAATCGCTTGGTGTGCACGTGCTCCGGTTGGACTCTTACGTCGCAAGGTCGTGAGAGGTCGCGGCGATTTGGTAGAAAGAAGGCCTTCATCCAGTAGTGGATCGACCATGGCTGATTATGATTATTCGCAGTACTGTACTAACAATGCGTGCTTTTAATGTGTGGATCAATATTACTTCAACAATGTAGCTCACATAATTAGACATCAGTGTGTACGTGGGTAGTCAGACGGTTAAAATAATTAATTCCAAGCAACCGGGAGATGAGGAGCGGTGGCACAGTGGTTAGCGCATCACAGCGTGAACCCGGGCCACTTGAGTTCAATTCCGGGTCACGGCTAACATCAGTGGCGTGAGATATCTGAATAGGTCCAATGCTTCTTTCTTCCCCTGCCCAAACCCTCATACATTCGAATTATATTCGTAATCATAATTGTAATATTTTAACAATCTAACAATGTCACTCAGAGAATGATGAGTCAGTGTCCGCGCGAGTAGTGTTAAGGTTTAAAGTTAAGAACTATTCTACATAATTGCCTTTTAACAAAGTGCATATACAACAACGTACATCTCCACTGCTGGATGAAGGCCTCCGCACATCATAGGGCGGGGGGGGGGGGTGAAGTGTTTGACCATACTTCACCACGCGTTATAACGCGGACGCAGAGCTCAAAGTGACCGGGCCAAACTTGAATGGAGTTGGAAAATATTGATGCTTTCCCACCTGATGACGGACGCTTGTGTTGCGCCCGAAACGTCGTGATTTATTTGTATTTTCTACCTACGCGACTTTACCGAAAGAACCAAAGAGTATGGATTCCTGCAGTCACGAAAGCTTCAAATCAAGATTGAAATGCCCATACTTGACCTACATTGTGATGACGTCAGCCCGCGGTGTGATTCTCTGCCTTGTTGGCTGCTGGTCGCTCGCTCGTCCCGATAGAGAAGTTCAACACACACACACAGGAGGCGCTCAATAGTCAGGAGCTGATTGTGCAGCCACTGAGACAGGCACTTGCCGGACAGCGAACCAGTTCATAGCAACAATTTCCAGCGCTGCTTTGCCGTATAGAGCGCGCGTGCGTATGGCGTAGCGCGTAACAAAGGGATTTCATGATAATGATGTATTGCTATGGCAACGGTTACGATCGTCCTTAATGTTGGTGACGATTTAAAATGACTGCGATGGTGGATTTGAGGCGACGGTTGTGAAATATGATGATGTGATGATGGTGATGATAACGATGATGCCGATGGTTCGGATTATTGATGATGAGTATGACAACGATGTTGATATTTATGACGGCGACAATGATGATGACGACGATGATAACGAAATTGACAATGATCGTAACAATGCTGAAGATTATCGTTACAATCACCACCACCACTATCAGCGTCATCGTCTGGGCGGCCTTCCAGTGGCCCCGGGTCACCCCCCACCCCCCTGTGCGTCTCGCTCCTCTCTCTCCTCTCCGCCGACTCGCGCACGCCCTCAAGGGGATGACCCTGCGAGTCGCCTCCACTGCACTCGCCCCGCACGTCTCGAGCCATCCACACACATCCACATACACACACACATCCATTCACACACATACACACACACATACACACACACACACACATCCACACACACACCCAACCACACACACACATCCACATACACACACACATCCACACACACACACATCCATTCACACACATACACACACATATACACACACACATACACACACACACACATCCACACACACACACATCCATCCACACACACATCCACCCACACACACCCCCATCCACCCACACACATCCCATCCACCCACACACCAACACACACATCCACGCACACCCACCCACACACATCCACACCCACACACACATCCACCCACACACACACCCACACATCCACACACACACACACCCATCCACTCACACACACACATCCACACACACATACACACACACACACCCAAACACCCACACACACCCCCATCCACACACACACCAACACACACACCCATCCACCCACACACACACGCCCATCCACACAGACCCACACACCAACACACACATACACACACACATCCACACACACACACCCATCCACTCACACACACCCATCCACACACACATCCACACACACACACACATCCACTCACACACACCCATCCACACACACACATCCATACACACCCCCATCCACACACCCACACACCCATCCACCTACACACCCATCCACACACACACCAACACACACCCCCATCCACCCACACACACACCCATCCACACACCCACACACCCACACACACACCCCCACACACCCATCCACACACACACTCCCACACACACATCCACACACACACACACCCCCACACACACATCCACAAACCCACCCACACACACATCCATCCACACACCCACACAACCACACACCCATCCACCTATCCACGCAAAGACAGATATAGATCCCCCGTATAGCCTTAACAGACTGTTGGGGCAAGTGCTGTTCGCGAGTAGCACCGCCTGTGAAGGCCGGCACGGCACACGAGGGGGTGGTGTGGCTAGCACCAAATCCCGGTGCATATCATTTGAGGCTGAGTCGACCGTGGGAAGGCCCAGGACCGGTTCAGATAATCGTCACAAGTAGCCGCCAGCGGGAATCGAACCCGGTGGCCGGGTTCGTGGCCTTCAGCCAAAGATCCTCCTGGGATGTGAATTCACGGCACATAATTCACAAGCACTCGATGGATTCAGTGTTTAGCCTTCGAGATACTCTCTTCCTCTTCCCTCCCCTCGCCCCTCCACTCCTTCCCGTCCCTCCCCTATAGCCCCTCCGCGCCCCCCTGAGTGCCCCTCTATCGCTGTCGCTCATCCCTCAATTATCGTGGCACGCCCCTTGTCAATTGCATCATTTTCCATTCTGTCACCGTTTTGTAAGCTCGGTCAATCGCGTTGGGTGAATGCGCTCTGTATAAATATGAATCTGATTAGATGTAATACACTGCCCATAGAAAGGCGGTGGAGGGGGGGGGGTCTCTAAATATATCACAGGCGACGTTTCGGGCACTGCCCCTTTTTCATAGCAGTGGCCCTTCTTGTTGAAGAATGGGTATTGCGTCGTCGTTTTGTGCCGATGTGCCTTTGCCACCGCAGCGGCGTCGTCGTCGTTGTTGTTGTTATTGTTGTTATTGTTGTTGTTATTCTATGGCGGTAGTTAGAGACCTGTGTCAATCCCTTTGTTGTATGTTAGACATGGGGGAGTTGGGGTTGTTTGACCATACCTCGCCACGCTGGTCAGTGCAGCTCGGTGAAGGGGAGTGGGCAGATGGAGCGGGCGAAACCCAGTTCAGATGTCACTCCGCCACTGATGGATATAACCTTGGCTGGATCTCGAACTCCGATCGCGTTCATAAGGCGAGGTGCGCCAACCCTGTAGTTGCCAATCAAAATAGAAGGAAGAGGCATTCTTTTCGAATTTCGTGTAAAATTCGAAAATAAATATAAAAAAAACCTTAAAGATTTCAATGAGCCACAATGCACTGTGGTGGTGAATACGAGACGGGTGGGTCCTCTAATAAAGAACTGTTACGAAGCGGTTCCTTGAAGAGCCACCGCACGCGGCTCCAGAGCCGCACCCAGGCTGTCGAGCCCCTGCGCTAACCGCTGCGCCACCGCTCCCCGAGTGGCAGTCTAAAGTTATATCCGCCCAATCAGCTGCACCCCTCATTCCACCCCCCCCCCCCCGCTAAAATTAAACCTACATTAACAGCTGCGCCCCCCCCCCCGCCGCCACTCGACCCGCCAGTCACACGCCCCCACAAATTTAGCAAAAAACCTTCCTGGACAGCTGGTTCATGTACCCCACCCACCTATCCACCCATCCACCCACCCATCCACAGCCACGCTACAATTTGCAAGTAGCGACCGTGAATCCAATGGCTGGCCAGGGCAGTCGACCAATCACTCGGCCGAGGATTTTTAATTGTAACCACCAGGTACGACCCCCAAGGAGATGTTGGTTCCTCTGCTGGCGAGGTAGGGAATGAGGTAGGAGCATGGTGGGGGGGGGGGTAGAGGTTTTGGTCCCATACGTTAACAATTGAAAGTCCAACTCAATTTAGAAAGGTGCCCGACGCAACATGAGCAAATCAACGTTAGTCTTCGGTCTGCGGCAAGATGCAGGTTTCCCTCGCTTCATGCGGATTCGGTTCCTTGTGCGATTTCGCGCATGTATATGCGGCTATAAGCGTCGGCGCGGTTGCGAGACGTTAACTGCCTCGCCTGGTATGCAGGGGCGCGTGGGTTCGATCCCGAACCTATGCAGCTCTTTTTGCAGAAGCGATCTGGCCACAAACGATAGCTCAACGAAGTGCCTTATCACGTGGTACATTCATGGCAATACAACATTCTGCACTAGAAAAATCCACGCGACCACGGGGAGAGAGATACGCAAACGTCAAATAGACAGCAGGCGTACAGGGTCGGGATAGAATCGACGACCTCTTGTACACCAGGCGAGGTAGTTAACATCTCCTAATCACCGCGACCCCCTTTGGGTTCCTTCCCCACGTGTACGATGAACACGACTCACCATTAATTGACTGAAAATATATTCAAATAAAAGCCCACTGTAGTGGCAGGACTCCTGCTGAAACAGCAATGGGACCCAGCGTGGCTCTTCTGGATGAATGCGATCTATACAAAACCCACAACAACAACAACAGCAGCACGTGTACATGAACAGACGGTTGGTCAATTCAACTGCTTGGTGATGACTTCCAACACGCCGTGTCTGTCGCGGGGTGGTGAGGGGTTGTTTAGCCATACTTCACCACGCTGGTCAGAGCGTGTTGCTTTTAGCCGGGGGGGAGGGGGAACACACGCACGGAGCATTAAACAAACCATTCCGAAAACGAAAATTAATATTACACAGCTAATTACACAAACAGGCATGCATTACAACTGTAATAATTAGTTTAGTTTTAAAAGTGGCGGAACAGGTCTCTCTGGTTTTGTATTAGTTCACCGTGGTAATTATTGTATCGTATTATTTTTGCTCAAGCCCTCAAAGAAGACAAAGATCCCCCGTATAGCCTCAACAGACTGTTGGGCCAAGCGCTGTTAGCGGGTAGCACCTGTGAATGCCGGCACGACAGACGCGAGGGGGTGGGGGTGACCAACACCACGCCCGGCTGCCTTTGTCTCCCCAAAGGCGACGCTGTACACATCATCCCAGTTACTCATTTGAGGTTGAGTCGACCTAGGGGAATGCACAGGACTGGTGCAAGTAATCGTCACCGGTGTTTGTGGCTGTGAGCGGGAATCGAACTCGGTTAACCGGGTTCGTTGTGCAGCGCGCTAACCGCTGCGCCACTGCTCCCCGATCAATCACTCAGTGAGAGGGCGGTGGGTGGGAAATTCCGACCTCACCAACCCCCCGCAGTCAAACTTTACGATTCTGGTTTTATTTTTATATGAAGCCGTTAATTCTCATGTCTCACCCAATGCATCTGAATTATCTCGACAGCGCGTGGACTCGATTTCGATTCTCGTGCGGTACGGACGGCGTGTATCGAAATCACCTGTAACCATCATCATCACCACCATCACCAGCACCGTCATGATCCCCATTCGTCATTATCTATCTACTTCTGGATGAAGTCCTTCCTTTCCCACGCTGTCACATCCATCACTGTGAGCTGCTTTGCCGCAATCAATTCCGTGGTCTCTCCTCTCTCTCTCTCCCGCACATGAACTGAACTCTTCGCTTCAACTTCGGCACCGTGTTCTTGGTTCTTTCGGTAAAGTCACGTAGATAGAATCTTTTTTAAAAATAAAAGTTAATAAAATAAAAAATATTTTATTTTTTTTATATATTTTTGTATTTTATTTACTTTCTTTTTTATATCAATTTTCTTTTTTACTTTTCTTTTTTATATCTAAATTTGTTTTACTTTTATTTTTTTATATCTACATGACTTTACCGAAAGAACAAAAAATATAAATTCCTGCAGTCACGAAACTTTTAAGTCAAAATTCTTCAGCGCCGTGTTCCTCCCCCTCTCAGATTGCATAGCCCCCCCCGCCCCCCCCCCCCCGCCCTCTAATTTTTGGGCTGCCACTCATTGTGCCACCAGTCTCGGACACCATCGTCCCTTGTAAGCTCTGCGTCCTACCAACACTTGAGCCCGAACAGTCCATTATGCGATGGCAGTGATTTGCCTTTTTTTTGCTCTCATCGATTAATTCATCTTCCTGCCTCTCGGTTTTAATTCTGAGCATGCGTCTCGCCGTGTTTGCCTTGCACACTCTATACCAAAAACGATGGCGAGCACACGCGTATACGATATACTTGCGGGTTTTATGTTTTCTAAAGCTCTTGGAGATTCGATATGATTACCGAATTAATGCGGAATGAAGATAGAATCTGAGTGATGTGTATTAAAATCAAAGTCTAGACCCCCACCAATGAATATATTAAGTATTACAATGACAAAGATCCGCCGGATAGGCTTGACCGGCTGTTGGGGCAAGTGCTGTTACCAATCACTTATGGAAGCCGACACGACCAATGGATGGCGAGGGTGGTCAGCACCACGCCCGGCCGCATTTGTCTCCCCCATTTCAACCTCCATCATCATCAACATCGTCATCATCATCAATCGTCATTAGCCGTGACTAATCTATTAGCGGCTCGCCGCGTTGTTTGATCGACGTGATGTTCAACGACTTTCCGATAATGCCATCTAATGGCAATTTACAAGAAGCGTGCATCTAAGAGTATTGGAACAAAGCGGTCTGCCTATGCGTAAGGACTGTACGGAGTTAAACCTTTGGCACAATGCCGTTATATATACTGTACGTAGTTTATTTTTATATACACATAAGTTATAGTTAAAAAAACGAAACACATTCCCAAAAACATAGACTTGGTTTTCCGTTCCCTGCTGGCGAATTAGCGAGCGGCTGTTTCTCAGTTCGCAGTCAGGAGGGAGCGTTCAGAGTGATTGCAGAGTCTGGCTCAATAGGAGTGAGGTTGGCCACACGAACGGCTGTGTTTTTTTTTAGGAAAATAGACCTCTCATCCATCCATTCACGTATGCAGTGCCGGATTAAGCTAGTGCGGGGCCTGTAGCATATGCTATAAAGGGGCCCTAAATTTAAAATAAAACACGGAAATATAAAAAAAATACTTGCTTAGTAAATTAATTGAATTTTTTAATTTGCTATACAGCCAGATAATACGACAAATCACCAACCTTAAACACCCAGTCGTTCATAAAAGTTGAATGCGGTATAGTACTATAGTAACAGAGCAAGTGCAGAATCACTGAACCGGAATTGATGGCTTGAAAGCATTTAGCGCGGGGCCCTTCAAAGTGTGGGGCCCAGAGCATATGTAGCTACTTTTGCTACTAGGATAATCCGGCACTTCATGTATGGTGTAGTGATAAAAAAAAACACACCGCCTTAAAAGCAATGTACTCTACAGATTCCCTGCGCATTATACAGGTTCGGTTTGTGCGATTTCGCACTGTACATGCGGCTCACCTATTTCTACCCAAAAAAAAAATCGCTTTACGCGGTTTGAATCAACTCCTGCAGTGGGACATTGAAACAACATTGTGTGAACTGCAGGCTGACTCATTAAAATAAAATGTTGAGTTCAAAAATGTTGCTGGCACAACGCTTTGTGGGAAGTTTTGATGGCATCGATTATAACGGATTATGCATCTATGTACAGGATGTTGATCTTCTTTCGCACCGTACGTATTCAACCGTTTAATTCTATATCTATATACGTGGGGAAGTATAGCAAGCTCGCCACGAACATTAGGACCTCCATTCAGTCGTGGTTTGAAAAAGTACAGATAATTATCTATTTTGGTTTCGAAGGAATGTTAACGATTAATGGATTCATCGATTACAATTTTTATTTTATTTGCTCAAGATGCGCTGCATCGACTCGCTTGTGTAATATTTGAACTTGTATTCATTTTATAGCTTTGCGAAAATGTTACATGATGGGGGGGTGGGTGGCTGTGAGAACGAAACACGAAGTAGGGAGAGCGACAATACCAACGAGTCCGTTACGAAGGAGACATCACGAACAGAGATGACAGCACAGACGAGACAGATCACACAGAACAGAGCCAGAACGGACCAAAGCGACAATGCGAACGCAAGATAATTTACGAGTCCTAATCATACAAACGAGACGGTATTGACCCAACAAATAAGATAGATATTTTTTAGATATATGAAATTTTCGATTTTAAAAAATCTATTAATCGAAACGCGATTCCCACATCGCGACGATTTATTGAATCGCGCGTGAATTAATCGTAACACGACACTCGCTGCACACGTGCTATGCATGTGCACATATGCGTATAGGCATATACATATACAATTAAATGCATACCCACTTACATGTATATTGGTTACGCGCAGGGAGTCATTTCTGACTCGATATTTTCCGGAACTCTGCTCGGCTGACTTGATGCAGGGTTTATCGGCGTAAGGCACTACCACTTGGAGTATAATGTACGACTGTCCATAATAACCCAATGAAATTGTACCGTATATCACTAAAATCGTACGAACAGGATTAGTGTATATGTATAACATATACTGTATATATATGTGGATATGTACTATTATTTTTTACCAGGTAAATCCCACTGAGTTTTTTAGCTATTCAGAAGCGACTGGCCACTAATGATAGCCCAATTAAGTGTATTATCACGTGGAAATTTAAAGGAGCCAAATCCTCTAAACGCATGTTTCTAAATGAGGAGGGAAAAACCGGAGGACCTGGAGAAAAATCCGCTCGACCATGGGGAGACGATGCAAACTCCAAATATAAAGGCGTCAGGGTCGGGTTCGAACCCACGACCTCCTGTATACTGGGCGAGGTAGTTCACATCGCGGCACCCATCAGTTACGGGGAACTGTTGTGTAGCGGTCAGCGCACTGCGCTCCGAACCTCGCGACCAGAGTTCGATTCCCGCTCACGGAAAACTGCAGTGACGATTATCTGAAGCGGTCCCTGGGCCTCCCCTAGGTCGATTCAGCCTCAAATGAGTACCTGGTGCGGTGTGTAAATATCATCACTCGGGAGACAAAGGCGGCCGGGCGTGATATTAGCCACCCACGCCGTCGTGTGCCGTGCCGGACTTAATAGGTGCTCGCTAACAGCACTTGCCCCAACAGTCTTTTAAGGCTACACGGGGGATCTTTGCCTTTGTTTGTTGTTGTTGCAGAGCTAGAATTAATCACACACACACACACGGGATGTTTTGTTGGAAGTTATGCTGGGTGATCATTTAACTTGAAAAGAGTTCAAATCTAAGCCACGTTACACGGGGAAGAAATTCATCTTTGTCAAGTCACAGGTATTAATTTACAAGGCTACCACCGCTGTTGGCTGCACACACGCACACACATATTTCACCGTGCACTATTGTCCCGAATGATTAATATTTTATGAGTGAACTTCACGTACACTGAAGCGAGTGCATGGCATTGCGAGCAGTATGCGTGTGTTGTAGCTCGTAACGGCGAGATGCAGAATTCTGTGAGCACCCTGCAACGTTTTTGAAATTAACTTCGTGGGCGCTCTTGAATTTGTGGGCAATCGTTAACAACACGATGGCCTTAAGAGGCGACTACATATAATTATCAGCGACGTTTCGGGCTTTGACCCATGATTCATAGCACGCACAGAGTGTGCTATGAAGGTTTATTTTCTATGAAGGGTCAAAGCCATTGCTTGAAACGTCACCGACTATATATTTTTTCTTTTAAGACAGTGTTTATATTGACTGGTGTGTTGAGTTTTGTATTATTAGTTGTGCGTGTGCACCGTTGCCAACGCAGCAGTAACAGCAGCACATCACCAAATAAAGTGTTGAATTTTGAGAACGTGTGCCAAGCCTGCTTCGTTTCTAATGAGTGATTTATATCACGGTAAACACATTTTTTGTTACTCTCAATTCAAATAACGCACGTGAAGCAATCATCATAATCATACGGGGTATCATAAGCCATTACTCTGCTCCGTGTTTATAGGTATGTACTGTATCATGTTCAACCTCTTTCTCACCGTACGTAGCCAACCGTGCTAATTGGAGGTGATCCGTAGTTGCAACTAAACTCATTACGTGTTCATGGATAAAATCACATGCAAGCTAAACTGCGTTCTGTGTGACCACACGCACGTGAATAATTTAATTAATATTCTAACATTGTCAGTCGGCTTCCCATTTGCCACGTGACGCGATGCGGTCGAAACTGGGCCAGAGTGGTTGCATAAACAAACAACGCCGGGCACTGTTGGTCTGGGAAGCCAATGTGTACGCTCATGGACAACGGCATAATTTGTGTTTATATTCCGCAGGCAGAACTGAGTTCTTGCTCATCGCATTTATGATGGCAACCAGGTGAGAGCCCATTGAGAGATGAAGGGAGGCTTGGAAATATATAAGCGGGATACAGATCAACAAAACTTAATCGAGGTTCAGTCCGCCATAGCAGACAGACACAGTATGACTTTCATTTTAATGAAATACAACTTTAAAATCTAACACATTTTGCCATAAGCAAATAAACCAGGTGGTGGAGTGGGGGCTGCAAATTTTAGTTTACCCTTGCGCACGATGATGGCTGAAGCACGGATCATGAGCTCGACGCTGATGTGGAGGTTTGCTGCTGATTGCTGCTGGGTCACAACGAGATGGCTGCAAGAGTTCGTGTCGTTTTGCTCCCCCTCCTCCGTCGAAGGAGCGCAGGCTACAGTGGTGTTTGCTCTACGGTCCATGGGGTGGATTGCATGAACACAATCGCACTGCCGTGGCGTGTCTTAATGGTTTCCTATGTGTATCTCTGTGTCTCTGTGAGTCTCTGTGTATCTCTGTGTCTCTGTGTGTCTCTGTGAGTCTCTGTGTATCTCTGTGTCTCTGTGAAGCTCTGTATCTCTGTGTCTCTGCGAGTATCTGTGTATCTCTGTGTCTCTGCGAGTCTCTGTGTATCTCTGTGTCTCTGTGAGTCTCTGTGTATCTCTGTGTCTCTGTGAGTCTCTGTGTATCTCTGTGTCTCTGTGAGTCTCTGTGTATCTCTGTGTCTCTGCGAATCTCTGTGTATCTCTGTGTCTCTGTGAGTCTCTGTGTATCTCTGTGTCTCTGTGAGTCTCTGTGTATCTCTGTGTCTCTGTGAGTCTCTGTGTATCGCTGTGTCTCTGTGAGTCTCTGTGTATCGCTGTGTCTCTGTGAGTCTCTGCGAGTCTCTGTGTGTCTCTGTGAGTCTCTGTGTATCTCTGTGGGTATCTGTGAATTTCTACGTGTCCATATGGATGTACTATATATTAACAGTAATTCAATTGATAAAAAGCCTCTCATCGATAATCTAAAAACGCTGTACGAGACGCAGCGACCAACACTCAGAATGAGAAAAAAAATAACTCACGGAACTAAAAGTTGAATAAACAAAAGTGCATGAATCAGTTTAAAGACGTGTTTATAAAACGTCCACAGACTCCGAAAGAGATGCTGAGATCTAGTGGGGTGGGGGGGGGGGGGCGAGTTCGTTCCAGAGTCAGGTGGGGGGCACGCAGGGAACAGCTCCCTTTCCCATGGACCTAAGAAGCCTCTATGGCCTCATGGGAACGCAGAGGGAATCTGCAATCCCAGACCTTAAGGACGTTGAGGAGGGGACCATAAGGGTGCAGCGGTGAGTCTCTGATGTGTAGGCTGGGAGCAAGGTGGTTCAATTCAGAACTCTGTGGTCCAAAGAATTGGGTTGCATTGGCCACAGGCCCCGCTGTAACAATTAAGCGAGTCGTGAAAAAAATCCTGTCGACCGTTGGCTCACGTTAAACATTTACCAATGCCGACGTTAAACTCCGTTTGCCTTGGTGGCTCATTTATATCCTCGTGTCTAATTGTTTCTCGTGTCTTAATTATTTCCAGGTCCGCCCGGATGTCCGGTGCCATTGCAAAGAGGCGAGGGATGGAGGAGGGGGCGTGGGGAGGAGGGGGACGTGGGGGTGGTGATGGCGTCACGTGACGCGAACAATGCGTGAACCGGACAGGTCACGTGGTCAACAGAGTCACGAGGTCACACCACTCACTCCCCATAACCACGTGCCGCAGCACTCAACATGCCCCCGCCCCCCCGTGGCGTGACGTCACAGGACATGCTGTCACAACAAGAGTTCTAGATTTGAAGCTTTCGTGACTGCAAGGATTCATATTCTTAGGTTTTTTCGGTAAAGTCACGTAGGTAAAACATCAAAATTAATGAAAATAAAAAAAATTGACGACGTTTCGGAGGCAACACAAGTCTCCGTCATCAGGTGGGGCCGTCACAGCCGGATTAGCTGCATCAAGTGAGGCAATGAGGGATTACATCTTGAATCATTGCCTCACTTGATGCAGCTAATCCGGCTGTGACGGTCCCACCTGATGACGGAGACTTGTGTTGCCTCCGAAACGTCGTGATTTTTATTTTATTTTAATAATTTTGATGTTTTACCTACGTGACTTTACCGAAAAAAACTAAGAATACACAACAAGAGTATCTATTAAGCCTCGTCGTCGAGACGTGATCTTCTCCTATTTACAACCCCCAAGCCAAGCAGTGAGAACTCCGCATTCCTTTAGCGAGGGCGAGCCTATTCATCAAAGGACAGTAGACTTCCTCACAAAGTGGTCCTTATTTTATCGACCACCGAAGGCTGATTGGTTGAGTTGATCTTCTTTGTTCTTTCGGTAAAGTTACGTAGAAGGGAAATAATAATATAATAAAAATAAAACATAATAAAATGCAATTCTCACGACGTTTCGGCCACAACGCAAGCAGCCGTTCTCATGTGAAGAACAGGTCTGTCGGAAAGACAGCATCTGCATGTTATATTTGTATTATTTTATTATTTCCCTTCTACGTGACTTTACCGAAAGAACCAAGAAGATGAATCCCTGCAGTCACGAAAGCTGGTTGAGTTGAGTTAACCGCCTACCCCCCGCCCTCCAACCAGGAGTTGGCGTCGCAACTTTTCGATTTGCGAGGCCGGTTTTTGTTTGCTCTAACACTGAGCTACTAGACGTGGTACGGGCTGTCGGTGGCGGTGTGACCGTCCACTCTCGCTCTGGGGGTGTCCAGACAGGGCTCAGCTGCGATCCAGCCTGGAATACAACGATCGTCGTCGAGATGGCCACGTTTTCCCAGCTCTTTGAGTCGCTGCTCTCAACGGCAAAGTAGCCACGCATTCGCTTCCTTATTAGAGCCGGTAGTCTGGAGAAGGCCGATAGATTTTTGAGCTCCGTACGCGAGCAATGCTGCACGTCTGTCTGATACATCTAAACAATTGTTTACAATAATGATGACAATAATTATTATCGAGAGCCTGGATTGAAGGGTCACCCCCGCGTTGTTTCGGTCAGGGGGGGGGGGTTGCTGGACCATACTTCACCACGCTGGTCAATGCTGGTTGGTAAAGGGATGGTGAGGCCCAGGGCTGGTCCAGATAACCATCGCTGCTGATGTGGTGGTCAGCGCACTGCTGCTATTAAACCATCGAACTGAATTCGATTGTTGGGCAACAGCCAACTTCAGTGGTGAGCGATAGTTCAACCCGCACCGACCAGCGTGGTGAAGTATGGCCAAACGACTGGTATAGACGGCGTATCTCAATAACCATGCAGGTGATCGAGCGTTGAGACGAGACCTGGGGACGAGGGAGAGACATGCGGATACTGAGCAAAGAAGGAACGTGGTGCAAAACAAAACAAAGGTAAGGAAATCAATGTACGTAGGTCCATTGACCGAAACGTCAGATTGTCATGTAAAAGCTACGTCTATACTTGACACGGATTGTTCGTGTCTCGGTGGTGCAGTATGTTCATCCTGTGCAAAGCGACTCTGCTGTCTCTGAGCGGTGATGATATTTAAGGTTAATACAGTGCCCTGCGATTCGTCCCAGAACACCTCATGTCACATCTCAACGCATATCAGAGGTCGCAAACGGGTTTTGATTCCTTACCCGTACCCGGCCGCACCAGGGTCGCAAACGGGTACCCGTACCCTACCCGATACCCGGCTACCCGTACCCTGCCGGGTACGGGTAGCCGGGTATCGGGTAGGGTACCCGTACCCTGCCGGGTACGGGTAGCCGGGTATCGGGTAAGGTACGGGTATCGGGTACCCGATTGCGACCTCTGACGCATTTTAAGGAAGGGCACCCCCAGTGGCAGCTGTCCCCGTGCAGCACAAGTTGACTACAGCACCTGACCAGCAAACGGGCATCAGTATCCAAGCAGTGTGGGGGTGGGGGGGGGGGGGCGATAATTGCCGTGCATAATCAATCACAATTTGCGTCTAAAAAAATTATGTTGCCAAATTTGGACCCTGACTCTGGCACCCAATGGCTTTGTTGGGAAGGTTTCCCTTTGCGAATGACGTCAGGAAGGTCTTTATTATCCACTGCGAGTGAAGCGCACGACGCGTATTATCATTATTATTGCTGGTGGTATTGTTTCGATTTAAAGCTTTCGTGACTGCAGGGATTCATCTCAGACTCTGTCTTTCTGACAGCCCTGTTCGTCACCTGAGGACGGCTGCTTGCGTTGTGGCCGAAACGTCGTGAGAATTGTATTTTACTATGTTTTATTTTTATTATTTTATTATTTCCCTTCTACCTGACTTTACCGAAAGAACCAAGAAGGTGTTATTGTCAATGCACCTGCGGTATTAATCAGGGCGGCCCGCTGGGAATTCGAACCGCGATAGCTCCGCAACAGCACGCGGCCGACGCGCTGCCAGCTATGGCCGCGCCAATGCCAACCCTCTCCTGACTCAAGCTCGCCACTGTGAACACGAATCGGGGATCGATCGGCGCGATAATCAACGACGACAATTGGTGTCTCTCCCGTTGATGTAAAGCGAGTGGACGTTAACTGCACTAATTAAAAAACAAAAATACGAATGGCCGCTGGTAGTGTGTTGGTGGGAAATGACGTCACAAAGGGGAAATACGAATTAACGGCGGCAGTGTGGAGGGGGGATGACGTCACAAAGGGGAATGTTTCGCAGCATCGCTGGCAGAAAACTGATAATGCGTCTCGAAATATCGCCGTTGTTGCATTCTACTGGTTGTACAAATGTACTGCGTGTGCTGCCGATACACAGGCTTTCCGTGTAGAAGTACTGAGAAGTGTCTCCATTTAATATTTAGTTCACCACAATGCTGAAGCTGCCCAGTAGTACAAATTAAATATTCTTACTATCGTCATAGCCAAAATTAACACGCGGATGTTAGGTTGTTTATCTGTTTGCATTTTATATTGCATGAGCATTTACGATTAAATATTAGATCTAAAGTTACTTTACAATGATTCGGTGGCTAATTGGTGGCATCGATGCCATCGGAAGTTTCAAACGACACCGAGCACGCAGACTTTGCGCATATGCCAACAAAATTCTTTAGCGTTCCTGAAGAACTGCATTGTGGTCTTATATTGTCTTAGACCACCATCTAAGTATATTTGAGATAATGTGACCGACTCAGAGCGGTAGTGGCAACAGTGAGATACACATTTGTGGATCAGTTGCGCCATGATCCGGCCTCATCAGCAGAGTGCGTTCAGGAATGCTCATTGCCGCAAAGTACGTCTCCATTTGAGAGGGAGATCCAAGACAATAGAACCAGAATGCACCTCTTCAGGAAATCATGATGGTTTGTTTTAATAAATGCACAAATGTTTGCGTCTTGTTTGCAACTAGTGCTGTTCGGGCCTGTACTGTTAGTCTTATCATGGCGATGGATATTCATCATCAATCCGCGATCGATGCTGTTGGATTTGCAAGTGTCCACGAGGTGGTGGTGTTCGTGCCACGTGCGCGCACAATGACTAATGCACGTACGAGCTCGTCACGAGTTCGAATGCTAATGCATGGCGGTGATGATGCTGATGATCCCACATTCACGTCGTAATGAACCTGCCGAAACACTTCACCACCTTGCGTAGTCCACGGGCCAGTGTAGAATTCGGTGGTGGTCTCGGGGCCTTCCTCTCCACGCTGATGATGAAGCGGTTGTCGTCGATGCCCGGGCAAGACGATCATCATAATACTCATCTCACTCAGAAGCCACATTCATTGTCGTATCATACACAAAGACACAGACCCCCCCCCCCCCCCATAGCCTTAACAGACTGCTAGCGAGCACCTATAGATGCCAGTACGGCACACGGACGGGGTGGGCTGGCCAGAACCACGCCCGGCCGCCTTTTTCTTCCCAGTGGCGATGTTTGCACACCGCACCAGGTAGTCATTTGAGGCTGAGTCAACCTAGAGGGAGGCCCAGGTACCATTCAGATGATGTTGGCCGTGAGCGGGAATCGAACTCGGGTCGCCGGTTTTGGACATCTATTAAAAAGAGCTTCATAGCTCATGGGTTTCCTCCAGTATAAATACTGATTCTCATGATGCTGATTCGCAGCGTAGCACTGTTAACCATTGAACTACACACTAGCCACAATAATAATAATAACACAATCTAGATTTGAAGTTTTCTCTCTCCCACTTGGAAGTTTTCTCTCTCCCACTTCAGCAAAACATTTATTGCTGTCGTTTTCCCACCTGATAATGATTGCTTGTGTTGCAATCGAAACGTCGTGATTTAATTTATTTTAGTTTATACCTACGTGACTTTACCGAAAGAACCAAAGAGTAATAACAACACAATCATCATCGCGGGTGGTTCCATCAACAGTTACATTTATGTGGCCCGTGCCCCCATGGGCGAGGAGTATAAGGCTCCCCGTAATCAGCGAGAGAAGATCGCGGCTCACGTTTTCTGTTTGCCCACCACGCCGTTTGTGCTTTGGCCAACAAAGTTAACTTTCGCCACCCGCGCGTGAACCGGGCACAGCCGTGACGCATCGCCTCCCCGACGACTCCTGAGTGAATCTTGAAGAGTCATTCTTCTTCGGTAAATGATTACTTGATGTTTTTCGGAAGTAACGTAACCTAATCCGGCATGTAGTTGTTGCGGGCTTCTTTTTTGTTCTCGTTAAAGTTTAACGTGCTTTGATTGATTGATTATTTTCGAATCAACGTACATCTGGGGAACTCTTAGTTCCATGAGTGATTTTTTCTTTCTCATGCTGAGTGTTGGTCGCTGTTTCTCGTACAGCGTTTTGAGATTATCGATGAGAGGCTCGTTTTATAAACTGAATTACTGTTAATATAAAGCACATCCATAGTGGACACGGAGAAATCCATAGAGATGCACAGGGATCCACAGAGGCTCACAGAAATAAAATGTAAGACAATGTCACGGCTAGTGCGATTGTGGCCATGAAACCCACACCACGAAATCCTATAGCAAACCCATAGATACCCACAGAGATACACAGAGACTCACAGAGACACACAGAGACTCACAGAGACACAGAGACTCGCAGAGACACAGAGACACACAGAGACTCGCAGAGATACACAGAGACTCACAGAGACACACAGAGACTCACAGAGACACAGAGACTCACAGAGACACAGAGATACACAGAGACTCGCAGAGATACAGAGACACACAGAGACTCACAGAGACTCACAGAGACACACAGAGACTCACAGAGACACACAGACTCACAGAGACACAGAGATACACAGACACTCACAGAGACAGAGAAATACACAGAGACTCACAGAGACACAGAGACTCACAGAGACAGAGACACACAGAGACTCACAGAGACACACAGAAACTCACAGACACAGAGATACCCATAGGAAACCATTAAAGACACGCCACGCCAGTGCGATTGTATCCATGCGGGCAACTACGACGACTACGACTGCTGCTGCGTCTGTGCACTGAATGCCGCACAGCTTCGATGCATTTGCATCGGATGGAGATTTTATCGCGTCAAACCATAATGCAGAATACAACCCAATCATTCTCCGTTGTTTTCATTCGTCCTCTTAACCTGAGTAATGGTCGGAGAGTAACGAACCCGTGCAATGCTCATGTAGAGTAAGACGATGACGTGTAAACCCGAGGTAAGGTCACTACCGGCAACTTAGTAACGCGACCAGGGTTTATAATGTTAGCGTTGTAAAGCTGGATTCCCTACCACGTGGCTTACTTAACCAGTTCGTAACATGATAGGCTGATAACAAACACACGTATATCTAATAACATTATACTTACAGTACATATACCGTACGTACATATATATGTAGTGTATGGAACACATACATTATTTTATTTGGATATGTGTGTGTATATTTACATATGGTATGGTAATATGATAAATGGTCACAACTTGGGAAGATCGTAATCCAGGGTGGATTGATTGTGGCGTATTATGATGATGATACACAGTATACATATTTAAGTAATACATAACGTTAAATTATCATTCGCCAATGATTGTTAGCCGTGGCCGGCAATTTAACTCAGGTGGCTGGGATCATTTTGCAAGTGCGCTAACCATTGCGCCACTGCTCAGCCCCTGTAGCAAGTACACGTGTTACCATCGGTCATGATCTATTCTCTGCTAGATGAAGGGCACTCCTAATCTAGCACTGCGTAGTACATATATATATATATACACGCATATATTGTATATACAGCAGCATACGCATATTTGACAGCTCTTTGTGATTTAATATACCACAAAACATATGCACGTAAATGAAAGTACAACGTGTCTACCTTGGCGTGATTCACAAAGCTTTCCGCAGGTAGAATGTTCATCGTTGTCAGGCGGTGCATAAACAACGCCTGCAGGCGATCATACATACACGCTCGCGTCTACGTATGCGCATGTGTGTGTGTGCTTAATCGAACTTGCCCCAATAGTCTGCTAAGGCTATACGGGGGATATTTGTCTTTGCTGTTTGCACCAAAGACAACGAACTCGGCGACCCGGGTTCGTTTCCCGCTCGCGGCCACCAACACCAGTGACGATTATCTCAACCGCTTTTGGGCCTCCCCTAGGTCGACTCAGCCTCAAATCAGTATCTCGGTGCGGTGTGTAAACATCAGCACTGGGGAGTCAAATGCGGTGCTGGTCATCCCATCGTGTGCATAGGTGCTCGCTAACAGCACTTGCCCCGACAGTCGGTTAGGGCTGTACTGGGGATCTTTGTCTTTATGTCATACAATGTTTAATTTGAGCAGAAACAGCCCGTAACGCTGTTCCCTGAATTGGTTTGTCACGCCACATCAACATCACATTTCGAAATGCAACCTGTTCAAAATAATATAGGCACATATATGGCATTATTTGTAATCTAGTGGTAGTGCCTTACGCTGATAATGCTTACTCCCGGAAAATATCGAGTGATAAAAGTCACACACGCACGCATACATGCACACTCACACACACACATATATATGAATACGTACACACACACGGGTCATTACTCGCCGCGTCTGTTGCGAGCATAAACCGAAGGAGCGCGCATCACATTTGCATTCACTAATTGCCCAGAGACGAACATTCCCCGTAAATTATTCCGATGCAGAGAAGCTACAACGCACACACACACACGCCCCCTACACACACACACACGCGTTCCCCGCAAACTCGTCCTCTGCGCACACACACACAAGCTCCCCGCGCATACATACACACACACAGTCATTTTCCCCACACACACACACACAAGCTCCCCGCGCATACATACACACACACAGTCATTTCCCCCCACACACACACAGCCACTTCCCACTACATACACACCCCGCCATCACCGCCACCCAGCCACCCAGTCACTTCCCCACACAAAGACAAATATCTCCCGTGTAGCCTTACCATACTGTTGTGGCAAGTGCTGGTAGCGAGCCCCTATGAAGGTCGGCACGGCACACGTGGGTGGCCGCCTTTGTCTCCCCAGTCGACCTAGGGAAGGCCCAGGACCGGTTCAGATAATCGTCACTGGTGTTGGCCGTGAGCGGGACACACAGATTTCACAGTCGCTCCAACAACAACAACAACCGCCGTTCGAGGTGACGTTAACACGACGCTTGTGCCATGCTAGGTACACTTTGAGGCCACGTGAAGTATCGAAGGCCCCGCTAGGAGCAAGGTTACGGAACAGGTCCAGGTGCCATGGGTTGACTGACTGAGATTACTGGTAGATGCACCACCTGCGCTCCCTGCTGTGCCAGCTCTGCGTTTTAGGCACCCGGCGCTGCGCTCGTTGTTGTGAGCGTCGCTCCTCTCTGCCTTCCGTGTTTGCTGGAAGGCGACGCAAGCTCCTCGCACACACACAACAGAGTGTTGGGGCAAGTTTGCGAGCACCTATGAAGGTCGGTGCGGCACACGAGGGGGTGGGTGGCCAGCACAGACACAAGACAAAGATCCCCCGCATAGCCTTTACAAACTGTTGGGGCAAGTGCTGTTAGCGAGCACCTATGAAGGCTGGGTGGCCAACACCACGCCCTGCCGCTTTTGTCTCCCTGATGGCGATGTTTACACATCGCACCAGGTACTCATTTGAGGCTGAGTCGACATAGGGGAGGCCCAGAACTGGAATCGAGCCCGGGTCGCCAGGTTCGTAGCGCGCTTACCGCTATACTACCGCTCCGCACGCACACACAGAGACACACACAGACACACACACAGAGACACACACAGACACACACACAGCAGACACACACAGACACACACACACAGACAGACACACACAGAGAGACACACACAAATACACAGACACACACACAGAGACACATACACAGATACATGCAGAGACACTAACACAGACACACACAGGAGACACAGACACACACAGATACACAGACACACACACACAGGAGACACACACAGACACACACACAGAGACACACACACAGACACACACAGACACACGCAGAGACACACACACAGAGACACATACACAGATACACACAGACACACACACAGACACACACACAGGAGACACACACAGACACACACACAGAGACACACACCACGCAGAGGCGCGCGTGTTTATGGCTTCTTCTCGGTGGTGCGCTCTGATCTCCCTGATGCGGGCCTCCGTCTCCACGCGAAATTGCTTTATGGAGGGGGGTGGGGGGCACTCTGTCGCCTTGTGGGCAGGCAACACAATGCGACTCGCAGCTATAAAAGCGGCCCGGTATGTCGCCTTAATAGCTCCATAAAGCAATTACGGCGGAAACGCCGGAGCCTCCGAACAGAAGAAGCGACGCTCGCAGCTCAAGCTGTTATATGGTCCTGGGGCAATTTCGCTCCCCCTTTTTAATTCTTTCAACCGAGTTTATTTATTTATTTTATTCCCCCAACCATCCTCGGATTCTTTCTCTTCCCTCTCCTTTTCCTCGACCGCTTAAAAGAAACCGCATTTGTACGGTCGCCCCCAGCTTCCACCATCCCACCCCCCCCTTTTCTGAGAGATTGCCAAAGACAAAGATAGCCCGCATAGCCTCAATGTACCGTTGGGGCAAGTGTTGTTAGCGGGTAGCACCTATGAAGGCCGCCACGGCACACGAAGGTGGGTGGGTGGCCAGTAACATGCCCGACCGCCTTTGTCTCCCCATCGACGATGACATGCACACACAAGATAAAGATACCCAGTAAAGGCTCTTTCAGGCTGTTCGGGCAAGTGCTGTTAGCGAGTACCTAGGCAAAACTGGCACGGTGCAGGAGGGGATCGTGTGGCCAGTACAGTGCCCAGCCGTCTTTGTCTTACCAGGACTGTTTGTAGGACACGCACACACACGCACACACACCGCTCCAGGTACTCAATTGAAAATGAGTAGGCGCAAAGGGGAGGTGACCCAGCACCGGTTCTGACATCACTCGCCACTGATGTTCGCCGCGGCCCTGGAGTCGAATTGGACGCGTCACGGGGTCTTAGTGCGGCATCGCTAACTACTGCACCACCGCTCCACACACACACGTGCACCCTACACACACACACGTGCACCCTACACGCACACGCACACTACACGACCCACATTTCCACATCTCCTCTTCCCAGGCGCAGTGGTTTGGTTTATGTAATGCCGCATACTTAGAATGCCGTGACAAATCGTAACCGCGAAGGCTGTTATTGTGGTGGTATGTGTGTGTGTCTGTGTGTATCTGTGTGTCTGTGTGTATATGTGTATCTGTGTGTATATGTGTGTGTGCCTCTGTGTGTATCTGTGTGTGTCTCTGTGTGTATCTGTGTGTGTGTCTGTGTGTATATGTGTGTCTGTGTGTATCTGTGTGTACCTCTGTGTGTATATATGTGTGTGTATCTGTGTGTGTGTGTATCTGTGTGTGTGTCTGTGTGTATCTGTGTGTGTGTGTGTGTCTGTGGTGAGCGCGCTGCGCTACAAACCCGGCGACCCGAGTTCAATTCCTGCTCACGGCCAACACCATTAGGGACGATTATTTGAACCCGTCCTGGGCCTCTCTTAGGTCGACTCAGCCTCAAATGAGTACCTGGTGCGGTGTTTTTCTTAAATATCGCCACTGGGGAGACGAAGGCGGCCGGGCGTGGTGCTGGCCACCCACCCCCTCGTGTGCCGTTCCCTGCCTTCATAGGTGCTGCTCGCTAACAGCACTTGCCTCAACAGTCTGTTAACGTCTATAAGGGGGATATTTGTCTTTGTTACCCAACATGTATGCATGGACGCAAATCCATATAGAAATGCAGTAATGATATTAAATTATAATAATTTTCATCTTCTTGTCATCTACTGAACGAGCTATTATATCTCTGCTACCTCGAAGGTCCATGGCCCGAATCGTCGGTTATAATCTATTCCTCACCCCCACGTCCCATTATTTTCGTTTCGTGGATGGCTGGACGTGAAGGCCTACCCACGCCGTGCTGGTCACGGGGAATTCGTTTGACCATACTTCACCCGGCCTGGTGCGTGCGAGTTGATGGTGAATGGAGAGGGGCGGACCAGGCTGAGGTATCACGCCGCCGCCGACGTCGTTGTAGCTGCGGCCGGGACTCGTACAGAGATCGCCGGACTCCACACACAACGCACACGCACAGACAGGGCGCAGTGCGCTAACCGCTGCGCCACCGCTCCACCTCGTATAATTACCCAAACGCAGCCAATAGATGTTTGTTACAATTATGTATCTTATATGTCGGTTACAGTACATATTAATAATAACAACAACTAAACGATATTAAAGCTAAATATATATCTTTAATATCGCGCGCAAGGCGAATGTAACGATGCTATTTAAATTGGAATCGATTAGTTTACGAAGAGCCAAATGTCTCTCCGCTTTGCAGCGGCTCGTTTGGGGTTCCGCTTCACGGTTGCAGCTCGTCCTCTGTCTGTCTGTGGGTTCACGTTGCTCGCGTTGTACTGTGCTCGTGAAGAGATGTTAATGTATTCGCATCTCATGTCCAGTGAATTTATGGGAGTCTCTCCCGCTATTAGATTACGCCGCCTGTTTAACTAATGCACGTTAACGGTAGTACTAAAAAAGACACAGATCCACCCATCAAAGCTTTAACGGACTGCTGTTAGCGAGCAGCACCTATGACGGCCTGCACTGCACACGATGGTTCTGGGTGGTCGGCACCACTCCCGGCCGCCTTTGTCTCCCCAGTGGTGATGTTTGCACATTGGGCGAGGTACTCATTTGAGGCTGAGTTGACCTAGTGGAGGCCCACAACCGGTTCAGACGATCGTCGTTGTTGTTGGTGGTGGCCGTGAGCGGGAATGGAACTTTGGGTTGTGGAGTAGTAGCACCACCACCATCATCATCAACATCGTCGCCGTCAATCATCACCATCATCATCAGTCGTGATTAATCGATTACTGGATGAAGGATGATTCGCGTCAGTCACCGCCATCTTTCACGATTATAGATACTGCATAGGTCAACTTGTATACTGTATGTACAACATAGCGCATTAGGCTTAAGTGTAAGCGTAATACACACATACTAAATAAATCATGGATGTAGTAACACACATGTTTGAACTGCTCTATTAATATCACGAAGCTCTGCGCCTTGCGTTTGTACCAATTCGACGATGATTTACGCGTGGGATGTCTACGACACTTGAATGTTTACGATGTCGCGTATTGCACGCGCAATATTCATCAGGGTCGTTGTGCAGAGGACAATTAACTCGATAAATATTCAGTAAATTTTTCTCATACTTGTCTCTCCACGTAAACAAATAAAACATCTACAGTGTTAAACACATTCCCATCGGCCACGCACACTATTATCTTATATATATATATGTATCCTAACAGTGAGGTTACGCGGTGAAATTAAATACAATAACTTTGTTTTATATATGTACGCTGTTTACCGCTGTTATTACCGAAGTAAAGTAAAGTAGGCGTTGCTATAAGAAGGCATAAAAAGTCGTAATGATGTAGATCTACTTAAATAATAATAACAACATGTGCAACCTCGCCTCTTTCTCCACCCGTTACCTCCTCCACTCTCGACTGGAGCAAAGACAAAGATCTCTCCCCCCCCAGATAGCCTTTAACAGACCGTTGGGCAAGTGTTGTTTGCGAGCACCTATGGAGGCCGGAGCTGCACGCGATGGGGGTGGTGTGACCGGTATCACATCCCCTGCCGCCTTTGTCTCCCCAGCGTTGCTTTTTTGTTTACTTTACACACCGCACCAGGTTCTCATTTGATGCTGAATCGACCCAGAGAGAGCCCAAGGGCGGCTCAGATATTCGTCCACTGTGTGAGTTGGTCGTGAGCGGGAATTGAACTCGTCACGCCGGGTTTTGCCGAGCAATGCGCTAACCGCTGCGCCACCGCTCCCCACTCAGCTCAACACTATACGTGAGTGACCCGACCATACCTCACCACGCTGGTAAGTGCGGAGTTAGCTGTTAAACGTTTAGTTATTTTGGCCATGGGAGAAACCGCTTCCCTGTGAGTTGGCATGCGGCCGATTATGAGTTATTATTTAATTATTTGGTCGCCTGTTCCAAAATAAAGTGCTGCACTATACACAGTGCATGTAAGTCAGCAAATGTTGCTGCACCCCAGTGACAACATTGCAGCGTCTTCGATCTGTATCATATATTCCCATATAGACATACATGTATATATATACACCTACATATATGTAATGTTGTCACAACAAGTTCGTTGTCAAAGCTGTTGTTGGATAAATGCTGTCTTCCCATGCTGTCTCGGTCATGCGGGTGGAGGGGGGGGGGTGTTTAACCATACTTCACCACTCTCGACAGCACGGGTTCGCAAAGGGCGGCAGAGAAGCAAGAGGGGGGAGCCGTTCCTGATATCGAGCACCACTGAAGCTCGCCGAGTAGCACGGCCGCTTAACGTACGGTGCGAAAGAAGTTCAACATACTGTACTTGCATACACGTGTCCCGGGAATCACTGTGAGCGAAGTCCGCCAGCCGGGTTCATAGCCCAGTGCGCTAACCACTGCGCCACCGCTCCCCCTTCCCCAACAACACGTGAACACGTGGCTACTGTGAACTCATGTAATTCGAGAGACAAATGGAAAGCGGACGAGCCCTGTGTTTTCATACGAACAAAAATGACATTTATTTGTTAAATGTATTCTTCTTCTCCTCCTCTCCAACGTTACGTCGCGACGTTCGATGCGTTCGCCCATGTTGATGTTGTTGTTGTTGATGCTGTTGTTGGTGTTGTTGTTATTGCTCTGGCCCGGAGTGGAATTAGTCCAACGAATCGCGAAGAAGGAGCAGCATCGGCAGCAGCGAGCGGCAGCCGCTGTGTTCACCGGGTGAATGGATTGACAGCGGCGTGAACTCCGCGTGAACGCCTCCAAAGAGCGACGGGGTAACAACGCGCGCGGGGCCGCGTCACAGCGCACGCCTCGTCACGTGACGCCTACAAACGCGACCGCGTGTCCGCGGTGACCAACAATGGACGACCGGTCGAGGACATTCACGAGCACGTGTATGCGTTTCACGGAGACAGCGGTGTTAGTGCAACCACAGTACAGCGCTCTCTCTCGCTCTCTCTCTCTCTGATGTGGTTTGTTTTTCGGATCGTAAACGCGCGTAGTGCGGGCTCGAGGCGAATTCCCCGGCGTTTGGCTGAAGACACCCTAAACTAAAACTATTGTTACTTTACCAGGCAAGGCCAACTGAGCTATACATATTTATCGCTCTTTTTCAGAAGCGACCTGGCTATCACAAACTATAGCTGAACCAAGTGGCTTATCACGGTGCAAATGTACAGCAGACAGATACTCTGAACGCGTGTTGTATAAATGTGAATGGGAAAACCGGAGGACCCGGAGAAAAAATGCACGCCACCACCACGGGGGGAAGATGCGAACTCAGCAGGCGTCAGGGTCGAGATCGAATCCACGTACCTCCTGTATACCAGGCGAGGTAGTTAACATCTCGCCACCTACCCCCGGCAAGTGGAGCGAAACGCCGGACGTCACGCCGAACAACCACGATCTGGTATGTAGCAGAGAGAAGAGAGAGAGAGTCGATCATAACAAGAGGAAAATAAAGGCCTTGAGCCTGGGTTGAAGAACAGGGGGCATTGAGTCGACTGCACGAACATCTGAGAGAGGTGGGGGAATATTTCCAGACCACGTGCGCTGCACAGGATCATTCACGACCTTGCTTCATGCCACACCGATCAGCTGAGTTCACCTGAGTTCAGGACTCGCTGTCAGCGAGTTCGGTGTCATTCGTAATTGTGAGTCGACAGGTTGATACAGTAAACTGGCTAATACAGTACTTAAATACACAATATAAACTTGTATTATTGTTACTACGAATTATTACCGTTGTGACATATCCAATTAACGCACTGCATATGCCACGCGTACCTTGTTTAACAAACGTGTCTCCTTCGTACATCGCGGGGATATAATACGCGCCGCAATCGAAGAACGGGGCGCTTGAACAAACACAGAGATAGGATATGAAAAAATAAGAATAGGTTCTACCCTTTCTGGCAATACAACAACAGGTGTTAGTTAATATGTTCAAGCACCAAATAGAAACCTTTTTTGCAAGGAATCGTGTCTGCATTCACCACACGTACTTGTGGTGAACATGCAAAAACATGCGCTGATAATTATAATAAATGCATTGTCTTTAACACTGATTGGCCTACGCCAGAGAGACAGCCTTCTATAGGGCCTAGTCCCACCAGCGTCAGGCCAGAGAACACCAAATTGTCGAGCAGTACAAAGACAATGCACCACAGGATGCCTCGCTAAGATGTTTATATTTGGTGTTTGAACATCTTAACACCTGTTTTAGTTTTTTTTTTCTATTTAAAGCTTTCGTGACTGCAGGGATTCATCTTCTTAGTTCTTTCGGTAGTGCCAGAAAGGGCAAACCCTGATCTTATATTTTTTCATACATTAAATACTGGCAAAAAAAAGATAGGGTAGCCAGCTAATCGCTATTAGCCAATGGCATTGCACAAAACAAAAGCTATTAGCGACATATATAAGAGCGACGTTGAACCCTGATCCTACGGACCCTCTTCAGTGCCGGGAGCATCATGCAGGGCGATCCATTCACAGATACCCCACTGATTTCCAACATGCCTCGTACATTCTCCCTCCCTCTCTCTCGCTTAGCACAGTACAAAGGCCGTTTGGATATTCGCGAAAGCGAGAAGGCTCCCATGGTCGTACGAAGGAAGGAGATCGCTAACTACATTTGATAAGGTGCATTGAGATTTGGTGGATCAAAATGAAACGTCGTGTTCTATGTACATTTCTCGCTTAAATGTTTTGAGTATTCATAAATGGATCATACTGTATCATGTTTGCTACGTAGGTCTAACTGCAGTGAAGAATACCCTTGAGACCTTACCCTGGCCATAACTTAACCCCCCCCCCCTCCTAAAAAAAAACCTGAAACCGAACACAGCTCCGTCTCTAACTATAATGCTACACTCTAACCCGACTCCACCTCATAACCCCAACCCTAACATTCTCCCTAACTCTACAGTGATCTATAGCAGTACAGTCTAATCCTAGCGCCCAACTATAAACTTAATATTAACCATTAATTACAAACAATAACCATAACTCTGGAATAACCCTAAGCCGTGCCCTTAAGACGAACCCAACCGGAACCCAACCCCAGCCACAGCCTCACCTAGACCATTGCACTCTCGTCATAACCCTGATAGCCCAACTTTAACCCTACACGTATAACGCAGCACAAACCTATCACGTTAACGGTAACTCTAAACCCTAACAGCACAACCCCTAACCCTACTTCTAAACCCTAACCCAAACTCTAACCACACCTCTGAACCTTAACAATACAAACTGTAACCCTACCGCTAAACCCGAACTCTTAACCCTCCCTATACCTCGGGTATTAAAAGGCTCCTTGCGGCCTAGACGTAAAGGGTTGGCTTTGGTTGTTTAGCGGCCACATTGGCACTTATTACACATAATTGCATCAAGGTAAACGCACTAATTGCCTACTCGACAGAGGTTACACTTGACGTGAATGCGTCAACCACAACAACGACGACTACAACAACAACACCAGGGGTTTAATAAGCAAGAGGCCGTGTGCAGAGGCCCACCGGAAGTTACATGGAGAGGCGTGAGTACTCACAACAACCCAAAAAAAAAACAACGAATTGTGAACGTACTGCGCTCCAAATAAAAAAAAACGTGCTGAAAATGAAACACTCTAGCAGTGCCGGAAGTAGTAAGTGAAAAAATATCTATTTTTAAACGAACATGACAAAAAAAAACATTACACAGTTCAATTGTCACTCGTCGGACCATTGATACCACGAGCCTCGTGGAGGCGTCAACATTGGCCACCGTCGAGCTGAGATGATCCGACCTCACCGGGGTGAATTTTTTGTTGTTATCGCACTAAACATACAAACGTAGTGCGACACGCGTTCAAGTGGTGGGGAGGCGATTGTCAGCTGCGATTCGAGTGAGTGAGTCAATTGAACATCGATCCCCCCACCCTGCACCTCCGTGTTCTCGTTCTCTCGAAAGTAAAAGCACGTGGACATTTTCCAAGTGAAAGTATAACCAGCTGCTCGAAAGCGAACGGCACAGATTTTCCCATGTTGACGAAATCGGCCGAAACTAATTCAAAAGAGTTCAGTAAATTTGGCCTCCGAAAGAAAAAAAAACCACTCAGGCTGACAATGAACGATCCTCGACGTGGGAATCCATCCCGACGTGTTTTCCACATCATGGGCTGCTACACAACACGCACAATCCGAACACAAGACAAAGATCCCCCGTATAGCCTTAACAGACTGGAGTCCCGAACACACACATACATACACACATATAAAGACACACACGCACAATTGTCACGCAAGAGACAACCTCAACGAACGTGCCGGTGAATGTTATCACAGAGGTAGAGAGAGGCCAACGCAGCATCGTCGTCGTCATCATCATCATCATCAAAGACAAATGTCCCCCGTGTAGCCTATTGAGGCTATTGGGGCAAGTGCTGTTAGCGAACACCTATGAAGGCCAGCCCGGCAAACCAGGGGGGGGTGGCTCAGCACCACGCCCGGCTGCCTTTGTCTCCACCAGTGGCGATGTTTACACACCGCACCGGGTACTCATTTGAGGCTGAGTCGACAAAGGGGGGCAAAGAGCCAGGCACCGGTTAAGATAATCGTCACTGGTGTTTGCCTTGAGCGGGAATCGAACCAGGGTCCGCCGGGTTTGTAGTGGCAGCGCGCTAACACCCACCCACCCCCATCATCAGCCACAGCAACAACAGGACCCCCCCCACACACACCCACCCTGGACTGGAGCCCCCCGCTTCCAAGCAAAGCCCCCCCCCCCTCCTCCACCGGGCACCACCCTCCTCGCTCCCCGACACCCTTCAACGCGAAGGTCCGGCCGCCGGACCTCCTCCGCCCGTCCGGGTCTCCTTCTTCCACTTCATGCGCCGGTTCTGGAACCAGATCTTGATCTGTCGCTCGGTGAGGCACAGCGAGTGGGCGATCTCGACGCGGCGCCTCCTCGTCAGGTAGCGGTTGAAGTGGAACTCCTTCTCCAGCTCCAGTGTCTGGTAGCGCGAGTAGGCGGTACGGGCTCGTCGTGAATCCTGGCCCTCTGTGTACGGATGGAGTGAATGGGGGTGGGGTGGGGGCGACAATAAACATTGCTCTCTCTCTCTCGTGCTCTCTCTCGTGCTCTCTCTCGTGCTCTCTCGCTCCCTCGCTCGCTCTCCCCGCCAGCTCACGAACAACTCAGCCTCTGGGTCCCAGTCTGCAGGTTTTGCTTCGAGATCCTGCACAGTGCTGTGCAGCGCTGTTCAGTAATTGCAATGTAAAGGGGCAGCCGTGCAATTGCCAAATCGCGCCGCTGCAGGCGATAGGGCGCCCACGAGAAAACTCCATCAAGTGGGGGCCCTCAAGAGTGGCTATATGGCCTCTTCTTCCACGATGGCCAGGCGTCTTAGAAGAGGTATTACTGTATAGAAATGTGCGTAGAAATGAAATAAATGATAATACTACAGCGCCCCCCCTGTAATACTCGCTACGATGATGGTCTGCGCTAGTCACCCTCTCAGGGCTGCACGCTCTTCATTGTATAATAGCGCATCCAGCCCTCTGTTAATCCACTGCTGGATGAAGGCCTCTCTGACCGCCGCGTCCGTCACGCGTTGTTTGACCACCATACTTCACCACGCCGGTCAGTGCGGATTGGTGAGCAATGACGGTAGGAGAGGGTTGGGGGGGGTTGGCCACGACGATCTACGGATATCACTCGCCACTGATGTGAGCCGCGCCCGCGGATGTCGAGGTAGCCGGATTCATAGCGCAGTGCACTAACCACTGCGCCACAGCCCTCTCTCTACACCTTCATTTTAACAATTCCAAGGCGACGTGTTAAACCAAATTCCAAAGAGAATTGTTTGGGGGCGAGTGATGTGAGCGAGCACCTATGAAGGGCCGCGCAGTGCACGATGGGAGTGGGTGATGCCCTCGGCCACAGGCACGCCGAGCCCCATTTGCTGCTGCTGGTGATGATGATGGTGGTGGTGATGATGGTGATGATGGTGATGGTGGTGATGGTGGTGATGGTGATGGTGGTGATGGTGGTGAAGATGATGGTGGTGGTGGTGATGATGGTGAAGATGATGGTGGTGGTGATGATGGTGGTGGTGATGATGGTGGTGATGATGGTGATGATGGTGGTGATGGTGATGATGATGGTGATGATGGTGGTGGTGATGGTGGTGATGATGGTGGTGATGGTGGTGGTGATGATGATGATGGTGATGATGGTGATGGTGGTGGTGATGGTGGTGGTGATGGTGGTGGTGGTGATGGTGGTGGTGGTGATGATGGTGGTGGTGATGATGGTGGTGGTGATGGTGGTGATGGTGGTGGTGATGA
Organism: Lethenteron reissneri; assembly: GCF_015708825.2. NCBI lineage: Eukaryota > Metazoa > Chordata > Hyperoartia > Petromyzontiformes > Petromyzontidae > Lethenteron > Lethenteron reissneri. The sequence continues at coordinate 14,247,492 of NC_083798.1, read as the reverse complement.
TGGTGGTGATGGTGGTGATGATGGTGATGATGGTGGTGGTGATGGTGGTGATGGTGGTGGTGATGGTGATGATGATGGTGGTGATGATGGTGAAGATGATGGTGGTGATGATAGTGGTGATGATGATGGTGATGATAGTGGTGATGATGGTGATGATGGTGATGATGGTGGTGATGGTGGTGGTGATGATAATGATGGTGGTGATGATGGTGATGATGGTGGTGATGATAGTGGTGATGATGGTGGTGATGGTGGTGATGATGGTGATGATGATGATGGTGGTGATGATGGTGGTGGTGATGATGATGGTGATGATGGTGGTGATGATGGTGATGATGGTTGGTGATGATGGTGATGATGGTGGTGATGGTGGTGATGATGGTGATGATGATGGTGATGATGATGGTGGTGATGGTGGTGATGATGGTGATGATTATGGTGGTGATGATGGTGATGATGGTGGTGATGGTGGTGATGATGGTGATGATGGTGATGATCGTGGTGATGGTGATGATGGTGGTGATGATGATGGTGGTGATGGTGATGATGGTGATGATCGTGGTGATGGTGATGATGGTGGTGATGATGGTGATGATGACACACGCATGACAGCGGGTACTGGTTTTCAGCTGAGTCGACCTACAGCTTTCACACGCCAAAAATATTTATTTAAAAAAAAATAATAACAAAGTGTCTGGCTCACAGGAACAGATTTTGATAAATCTGCAGTCTGCCCTTCCTCAGGAAACTAAATATATACACACACCGACAACAAAAAGACAAAGGTCCCCCATATAGCATTAAGAGGCTATTGGGGCAAGTTCTGTTGGCGAGCACCTATGAAGGCGCGCACGGCTCACGAGGGGGTGGTTTGGCCACAAAATGCCCGGCCGCCTTTGTCTTCCCAGTAATTGATTTGTTTTTTTCTCACACCGACAAAGGGAGACTCAGGATCGGTTCAAATATTTGACCTGCATTTAAACCACTACGCCACCGCTCCCCACAACATAGATGTACGGTACATACATGAAGAGACAAAGGTCCCCCGTAAAGCCTTTAATAGAATATAAGGGCAAGTGGTGTGAGCGAGCACCTATGAACACACACATACACACGTATACATATATGTATATATATACACACAAGGTTTACTTGAACCAATGTAATTATGTATTTACCTTCAAACACGGTCTTACAGAATAGCGTATAGGACAGTTTTTGCTCAATGTTAAATGAATTGTAACATCTGCACGATATGTGTATAATGTACCCGGTATATTCATTGGACACGAAAGGAAGACGGTGCATGATGGTGATAATATCACGTTATGTCGGGGCCTTACTGTTATAGCCTCTGTATGCGTGCAAAGTAATTTGATCAGGAATACTGCATATATATATTAAACTCACATTTATATTGTTGTAATTATCATAAATATTTAATGACATTGTGTAAACGTTTCCATAGTTAAGTGTTTTTTTGTTGTTACGTGGTTCAAGTAAATGTCTCATTCATAACGCCACATCGCCCTTTGCCTGCACTGAGGTGTAGAGTTAAGCCCGGCACTTTTCTCGTTTGGAGAGCTCTCGAGCAGAAGTGAAGAGTTACACACTGACACAATATTTTTCGCCATAATACAACACTTAACTTAATGATACCACTCGTCACCATAACCAATTCAATGGTATTATAGTTGTAATTAACACGTGCTTCGTTTAAAATAAACGGGACTGTTGGCTGCAACTTTTTTTCCCGACTAAACTCGCTTTAGTAAATAATCAACTCACATATGATACTCTTTGCAGTCAGTAAAAAAATGTTTTTACTTTTAAGCGTACAGTACGTGTCTGTGTGTGTATCATCGCCACTAGGGAGACAAAGGCGGCTGAGCCTGGTGCTGTCCATCCACCCCCTCGCGTGACGTGCCGCCATTCATACGTGCTACTCGCTAACAGCACTTGCCCCGACAGTCTGTTACGGCTATACGGGGGATTTTTGTCTTTATAAGTAGAACGAATTCTTCTAAAACTGAAGGAGGGTGTCGACGGTGATTGTGATGTGAAATCGCGTTGCTCAGTTGACCAATATAACGCCACTTGATGCTTGTACGTGAGCGCACTTTAAAATAAACTTTTGAATGTTGAACTTTCCAATTGTCTCCTGTTGTTGCTCGTCTTGTTGTTGGTGGTGCTGTTTGTGGTGGTGTTGGTGGTGTGGGTGGTGGTGTTGGTGGGGTTCTAAGTAGCTAAACGTTTATTTGCGCGAGTTTGGAACAATGTAAACTTTTACATTTTAAAGCTAAAGTTTACAACAACACTTAAACACAACAACACGAAGTGGCAGTGACGACGCCACGGTGCTTGTGCCAGGCTAGGTGCACCTAGATATACAAAACACACACAAATACCAGACAACACAACCATAATCCACAAACATTCGCTACATAGGAAGCTTGCATATACGTGTATCACGTGCAAACGTAATGATTATTTATTAGCAAAACTTAGGGATTTTTACAAAATATAATTCTTACCTGCTTTTCAAGTTTCAGTGAAAGCGACTAAACTGACAGCACAATTCGTCAGTTTAACAATTCGTGCTTACTTTGAAGCGCACGTGTTCTTGGCTATGCTGTCCATGTTGCCGTGTGCATGATTATTCTCGTGATCAGCATGTAACTAAACGCGCACGTGTGTACATATATATACATATCATTACATTGCCGACACAACAACCACAGCCACCACCACCAACCACCACAAACGAGTACCCCCTCTATCTTAACTCTGATCAAAGCACTCCTTCTTCCGTCGTTTATAGTATCTAGCATTAGAAGCATTATATAGCCCATATAAAAAAGAAACAGGGGTGGACGCGCCTACCATTATTCGACGTAAACACCCGTGCGTCGTGGAAGATCACACGTCCTTGCTGCCACTATCACCCCCCCCCCCCCCCCCACACACTTCTCTGTTTTATTGCTCTTACAAACAAAAGCTGCGCGGGGTTATTGTTTACCTATATACGACGAGTGTAACACACGCACCAGCCTACCTACCCTGAGCTTGATGCGACCTCCTCATCCAAGGGAAAATCTGGTGCTGCTGCTCCTCTCGATGCTGACGCTGCTGCTGCTGCTGCTGCTCCTGCTGTTGTCGGCCTCCCGTCGCCGCTACTCCTATCGCTGCGGCCACCACCACATGGGACCCCGACTCTGGAGCTCCATGCGACCCTCCGGGCCCCGCCACTGGCCCGAGACACTCCGCGGCACCCCGAGGAGCGGCGCGGATTTGCAGGGCGGTCGCAGCGCCTCGCAGGGCGCCGTTACTGCCGAAGCCGCCGAAGCCGCCGCCGCTGCTGCTGCTGCTGTTGTTGTTGTTGCAGCTGTTGCCGCGTTCGTCTCGACGTCCTGCTGCTGCTACTGCCTGCTGGACACTACCCAGAGCGAGGGCTGCTGCCGCCGCTTTAGGAACACAGAGAGACGCTGTTGCCGATGCCGTCCCGCTTGTAGTCGCGAGAGGATTCGTCTCCTGCGCCGCGACACGACCGCCCACCGAGACGTGCTGATGCTGTTGGTGTTGATGCTGCTGCTGATGCTGCTGCTGATGCTGCTGCCCGTACAACCCGCAAGAGGACCTTCCGGCCGGTATCATCCCGAGGCCGGCCACCGCGCGCAGTTGTGGGGAGGCAACGCTCTCCTCCTCGCACGGAGAGAAGGCAAATGCAAAGTACCCGGGCCCCGTCCAGAGGATTGATTCGCGCAGCAGCAACAGCAAAAAAAGATCATTAATTTCATTCGATTCTTTTTTTGGGGGGGAGGTGGGGGGGAGAGCAATGTATACTTTTGATGGCGTGCGTCTCTCCCGTGTTGAGACGGAGGATGACGCTTCTACGGAAGGTGACCGAAATCATCGACCGATACGAAACGACGCCGCGATGCCCCCCCCCTTCTCCCTCATCCCCCCCCGGTAGAAAACGAAAGGCAGCAGCCCGGGGGATGAGTTTGGATGCGAAGTGGCGAGTTCGGCGCTGTTGTGACTTTTGCACTGTTTGTGCGCACAACGTGAAGTTTGTTTTCGACGTGGAGGTCTGTTGATCTCTCTCCCCCTCTCCACCACCACCTCCACGATATCTTTGCTGCTTGGTGGCCGCGAGCCGACACCCCAAGATGGTGGAGGCTCGTTGGGGGGGGGGCATGGAGCCCGCAGATGATCGCGGTGCGCGTGACACACGAAGAGGCGATGTCACAGCGACACCTGGCGACCCCCGCTCGCCGTCGGCCGTGCAGCGTTCTCGAGGCATCGCCATCACGCGCCGCGCGCGCTGCTTGTGAAATGGCCGAGTGGCCTTCCTACGGAGCCCTTCCGACATCGGGTGGCCTTTCCCCGGGGGGGCCTTCCAGTTCCCAACAACAGCAACAATTACGAGCGGCAACAAACAATATCCACGACAACAATGTAAACGGCAGCGATAGACGACGCTTCAAGAAAGTCGAGCGACCCGAGACGCCTAAAGGCTCTCTGATCGGTTCTATGCAGAAGCAGCAGAATTGTCCCCAGACTTGTCAACACAAGTCGCAACAAGTTGACCGACAGCTCGGTAGTCGAACGCACGGGTGATGTTGCTTGCAACCGAAATGACGAACCCCTGGCAACCGACCGACGGGACGCAACGCGGTCGTTCTGCGTCAGCGAATATCTCGATAAAGAGTTGGACCACCTGCCACGTCACGGTAAATGAAACGCATCTTTCAATTCGCTGTCTTTATTTCTTCCACTTTAAGACCTTGAGTCGGCACACACACACACACACACGCGAAACTATCTACAGGAGTCGTCCGTAAAATGTGTCTGGGCACAATGGTAAATCTGTGTATTTAAATGTTGCAATTAAGTTTGCGATATATACTGTAGCCATTTTTTTAAAATCCCACCGTTAAAAGAAATACACATATGGCTCAACACGCGTTGCAGTTGGATGTAAAATGAAATGACGGACAGGCTTTGTCGTAAGTTCAGTCGGAACACATTTAATTCGATTATTTTTTTCTTATCGAACGAAAACCCAAAACAGATTGCATCCCCACCCCCGATGTAACGCCAGTCCACACAGACAACGCACAAAGGCAATGATCCCCCCACCCCCGTATAGCCCTTCAGCAGACCGTAGGGGCAAGCGTTGTTAGCGAGCACCTATGAAGGCAAGCGCGGCACACGAGGAGCTGGGTGGACAGCACCACGCCCGGCGGCCTTTGTCTGCCCAGTGCCCCGATGTTGACGACACACCGCACCAAGTATTAATGTCACAACTGAGCCGACCTAGGGGAGGCCCCTAGATCGGTTCAGATATTCGTCAGCGATGTTTGACCTTGAGCGGGAATGGAACTCGCGTCGCCGGGTCCGTAGCGCATCACGATTTCCGCTACACGACTACCCCACACCACACAGCCGTTAACAAAGACAAAGATCCCCCATGAAGCCTTAGCAGACTGTTGGGACATGTGCCTTAAACAGACACATATACACACATAGCCTATGCACAATTAGCAGGCTTACCTATTGTACAAAATCTCTACATCATCTCAATTGCAGTTTATGATACGCTGTTATGCCAACAACTATATACTGTATATATTTTAGAAAATACTGTTATATTTTGTGTCGTTGTTATTAACATCCCGGGGCTATTGACTTCATTGCCCAACTAGTGTAACCGACAGAATTGTACGACCAATATCGCGGTTGTAATCATCTTTCGCGTACGTACGCACGTGTACGCATGTTTGTGTACGTACGTGTACGCACGTGTGTGTAACCGATGCGGGGAGCGGTAGCGCAGTGGTTAGCCCACTTCACTCCGAAGGTAGGCCACATCGAGTTCGATGCTCGCTCACGGTCAACACCAGCGACGATTATCTGAACCGTTCGTGGGCCTCTCCTCGGTCGAGTCAGCCTCAAATGAGTACCTGGTGCGACGTGTAATAGTACGCCACGAGGGAGACAAAGGCGGACGGGCGTGGTGCGAGTCGCCCACTCTCTCGTGTTCCGTTCTGGCCTTCATAGGCGCTCGCTAACAGCACTTATCCTGTAAAGGCTATACGGGGGATATCTGTCTTTGTGTAGAGACGGTGCGACTGTGTGTGACCTTATCTTCAACTCAGTACAGCTCGGTAGTGATTTGGTAGCGTTCGGATGGTTAGTTGCGAGTAGCTTGGTTATTGGTTGAATTCGGTTGAATGTTTGCGTTTGGTTTGTTCGATTTATTTGCTTGGGATTGGTGCGGTTATACTTTGTATTGGCAGGTTGCGTGGGTCGGATTGCGTGTTTAGGTTGCGTGTTTAGGTTGCGTGGGTGGGTTGCGTGCTTGGGTTTCGTGATTTGGTTGATGCTTTCACCGAACATGCTGGGTTTATTGTTTATGGTTGAATTGTTTTTTCCAGTTTAGGTATAGTTGGTTAAGTTGCTCGGTTAAACGTTCGCTTGGTCAGTCTACACGGTGGGTTGGTTTGCCTGCGTTTCGTTGCTCGCGGTAGCCACTTTGATTTGTTGACCGAGTTACGGCGGTTGGCTCCGAGTTGGATTTGATGTTGGGTCGATTCGGATTAAGTTTCTAGGGTTGCTTAGTTGAGTTTCTTGTCCGATTGGTTGGGTTCGTCGATTAGTTTCGTCGCTCGGGTTAGTTAGTTGCGCATTGTGTTAAGTCGCTTGTTTTGATTACCTGGGCTGCCTGGTGAGGCTATCGTTGCGTCTGCTGTTCGAGTTTGATGATTTGCGATGCCGGGTTCGACAGGGCTGAGTTGATCTGCTTTGGTTGCTTGGGAAGGTTAGTTTGGGTTGGTTATTGGGGTTTATCGATTGGTAAGCTCGGGATAGTTCGGCTGCTTTGACGGGCGGCTTGTCTGGAGTGGTTGACTCCGTTAGATTTGATGGTGGATTTGGTTGCTCGGTTAAGTTGCTTGGCTGACATTATTGCCTCGTTGTGTCGGCTCCATTCTGTCGCTTGCTTGCTCAGTTGAGATTGCTCGGCTGGTGAGGAGACGTCTAGCTGGCGTCCTCGATCTGTTAGTTGGGTCCTTGCTTGTCGTTCAGGTTGTCTGCTTCGTTATCTTGCGCCGTCTGGGTTGCTTTGGCTGATCCGGTCGCGTGTTTGTTGGTTAGGTGCAATGTTGATGCGTGGTTATCATAGGGGGGGGGGGCGGTGTGATATTCATTGAGAGCCCCCCCTCCCCACTATCCATTTCGTAGCCCGATGCCTTTCCGGCCTGTGGGCCTCAACGCAGTTGCACCGCCTGCGTACTCGAGAGCCGCCCCACTGACTGGGTGGTTGGTTGTGTTGTTTGGTGGTGGTTAGCGATGTGGTTGTTCGTGGTTGAGAGCTATGGAGCAGGTGAGGGGTGGTTGGTAGTGGTTGTGTAGCGGTTGAGGTTGATAAGTGGTAGTTGTGGAAGGGGTGAGGTGGTGAGGTGAGTTGGTGGTTGTGTAGCGGGCGAGGTTGGTGAGTGGTGGTGGTTGTGTAGCGGGCGATGTTGGTGAGTGGTGGTGGTTGTGTAGGGGGTGAGGTGAGGTGGTGGTGGTTGTGTAGCGGGCGATGTTGGTGAGTGGTGGTGGTTGTGTAGGGGGTTAGGTGAGGTGGTGGTGGTGGTGGTGGTAGTGTAGCGGGCGATGTTGGTGAGTGGAGATGGTGGTGGTTGTGTAGCGGGTGAGGTTGGTAAGTGGTAGTTGTGGAAGGGGTGAGGTGAGGTGGTGAGGTCAGGTGAGGTGGTGGTTGTGTAGCGGGCGAGGTTGGTGAGTGGTGGTGGTTGTGTAGCGGGCGATGTTGGTGAGTGTACGAGTGGCGGTGTGGACGCGGCTCTCAGCTGCACCTCCTCCTTCCACCCACCCCGCCTGGCGAGCGCAGACATTGTTCGTGGCGTCGCGTACGCTGTAGTCACAACCTTGCAAACCTGCATTGGGGACACGCAAGGTCGTACCTACAGGGTAGGCGAGCCAAAACCACAGCGGGTGGAGGGCGGGGGGCCGGTGGTGGCGAGGAGGAGGACGAGGAGGATGACGAGGAGGAGGGTGTACGCCAGGAAGGAAGCCGAGGGAGGGTGGTGGTGGTGGTTGGGAGGCACGGGGACAGACGGTCACCGTGCGGACCCCCATCACAATCACGTCGCGTCCTGGTTCCTCTCGTACTCACTTCGCCAATGTTTCCGCGACGTCGTCTCACGGACGTTGTCTCACGACGACGACGACGACGATGATGATGATGGTGACGATGTTGAGCGCGCTATCGGATTTGCGGCCGGACACACGAGGCCTGCTGGAGTCGGGGACTAATCACGACTACCCTCACCACCTCCTCGTGAGAAGGCTTCTGGGTATCGAGAGGCAAGATGTACTACTGTACACTGTATGTTGAACTTCTTTCGCGCCGTACGTAGCCCACGGTGCTCATCAGAGGCGGCGGGCGAATTTGGTGGGTCGCAATACAGATTTTTTTTTTTGCACACAGACAGACGGCAGCCTCTTAACACTTCAACCGCGATTCGGTTTAGCCCCACCCCCCCGTCCCGAACGTTCGAAGCTGTGGACAAACACGAAACGCGCTGTCCCACGCCAGATCCATTTTCTTTGCGGACGGCTGCCTGCTAACCTCGACCCGGCCGTCCTGACGTGCCCGCCACGCATCCACCGAGCTCCTGTACACGTCATTTGTCTTTAGAGAGAGAGAGCCCGTTTTCTCCCCGTCGTTCGAGAAACACCCCCCACCCACCCCACCGCCCCACATCTAGACAATCGATTTTCGTTGCTCGTTGCACTCGATTTTCTTTCTACAGCGACACGCACCGATGTATAAAGTCGAGTTAAACCCGTGATGACGAATAAGGATGAGCGTCGCGGTCGTGGCGTGCGGACTGCGAGGGCCACGCAGCAGAGAATTCGTCGCTGCGTGGTGCCCCGGCTGTCGCTTGCGCACAGGCGCGCGCTATTCGGGACTGCGTAGCGGGGAGCCGTACCTCGAGCGACCCCGGATCCCACCGCGCGCGCTTCGGCCACCACCAAATCGCCCCTCCACCACCACCACCACTACCAGCAACCCTCTATGCCCCCACCTCCATCTCCACCCACCCCCCCCGGCCCGAAAACCTCCGCACTGCGGAAAAACCACGTCAGTCGCGCCAACCACGTGACCCTTTCCTTTATGCGCGCATTTATTAATTATTTTACGGCGAGTAGCCGGAGGTGAATACATTACATTGTTTAATTGATCCGGCTTAAATTTTTTTGTGTTAATTTGCCGCAGCTTAACTGCTAGTTTGTCCTTTTAAATAATAATTAAAACTACGACGCCAGACGGTGATTTTTTGTTAATTTCAAGTATCGGTGCCGAACATTTTTTTCAGAAGTTAACAACAAAAAGCAGCATCTTCTTTTGCAATTACTTGTCGCCAGATTTTCAACGACACGTGATTGCTTAGGGAGGAGGTGTTGTTAACTCACTCAAGCAATACGCAAACATTATTGGCACACACATCCACACTCTCCCAAAATACTTCTGACATTCTTTCTCACCGTTTTTTTCCCCGCTGTAATATTTATTTACGCCTGATTTGATTGGACCCCTGCCAAACGATGCATCTGAAAAATAAGTCAATACCTCGATGGGCTTTGACTGGTAGGATGGCGATGGTTAAGCGTAATTCGTATGTGTTTGGGCGACGTGTTTGCCTTTGCTGTAATTTGCACAACGATCGCTTTTTTATATTGTTTGTTATTGTAACGGTCTTACCAGCCCCTTACTAAACATCTGTGAAACACAGCTTCACAGCTTATCGGATTCCTCCAGTATAAATATACATTTTAATTCTGATTCAAAGGTATAGAACATGTAACTTTATCATCGCCTTTGCGCGGGCCGTAACTTGTATATTTCCTTCAGATGTGACGTGCACTCCTACCGCGAGGTGCAAGCGTTCTCGACAGCAAATGAAACCACACGCACAAAAGCACGCAAAACGGCACCGATGAAAACTTAATATCCGGGTGAATTATACTCGACTTGGTGAAGATAAGTAATGCGCTCGATAGACAGTAGCAGCAGCAGCAATACGACCCGATAGGTTACCGGACACTGACATAAGCAGCGAGCCAACATGACATTCCCAAACGCGCGTCACTCATCGGCGCTGCGCGTCCTCTATTCAGAAAATGGCTCCCGCCGTGTTACACAGCCGATGAATGGCAATACCGGTGGCAAGCATATATCCTACTATATGTGTACAACAAAAAATTCCTTTCGTTTCAACACTGCGTATCCGCAAAAGAAGCGACAAGACCACCGAATATTATCTTCACAAACTTTAACAACAACAAACAAACGCAGTCTCAGAGGGCTCTGTTTTCGTGCTACAGCGCTTTTACGCGACGCCTCGTGTGGTACGGGGTGTGCTGGTGGTGGTGGGGGGGATGCACCAGTCGACGGATGCCGCATAGTGATGTGTAAATAATTATATAATATCACTTTTGACACACGTGTGTACGTGTTTGTGCGTGTAGCGGCTAGCGTACTGACGCACCCGGCCACCCGAGTTCGGTTCCCGCTCGCGACCGATAAACATCGGTGGATATTTGATATTTGAGCCGATCCTGGGCCTCTCCTAGATCGACACGGCAGTAGATTGAGCAAACAACCCGGCGCGGTGTGCAAATACCAGCACTGGAGAGACAAAGGCGGCCGGGCGTGGTGTTGTCCACCCCGCACCCCCTTTCGTAAGTTGCTAACATTTGTCCGTATCTCGAGTGGCAATTGGTCAACACTGCCCCGGTCGCACGTGGTTTTTTTTGTCGCCCGCAGGCCCCCAACAATTGCCCGGCTAAGTGGCGCGGACGTTTCACGCGATGGATCGTAGGGGGCAAATATGTAGTTCGCGACGAGCAATGGAATTGGCACTCGAACGTGTACGCGCGCGCGTGCGTGTCTGTCTGTCTGGGCTGGCCACCCACACCCCCTCGTGTGCCGTGCCAGCCTTGATAGGTGCTCGCTAAGAGCACTTGCCCGTCTAACAACAGCCTGTGCAGTTGGCCATACGGGAGCATCTTTCTCTTATCTATGTTATACGTGTATGCATGTAGTAACGTGTACGTATTAACGTGAACGTAGTAAATTGTATTCAACCTTATTACAACCGCTACACCGCGGTCAATTGCGCGAGGCACGTACGCATACTTACGTGAGTGTGTCTGCGTGCTGCGGATATAGATTGGCATTCATATCGACAGGCAACGCAAAGATAAAGCATGAATAGGCTGCTGGGGCCAGTGCCGTTAGCGAGCACCTATGAAGGATCGGAACGGCACACGAGAGGCTGGGTGGCCAGCACCACGTCCGGCCGCCTTTGTCTCCCTCGTGGCAGATGCTTACACATCGCACCAGGTACTCGTTTGGGACTGAGTTGATATAGGGAGCGGGGGGGGGGCAGGACCGGTCCAGATATTCGCCACTGTTATTGGTGGTGAGTGGGAACCAAATTCGGGTTGGCCATGTTCGTAGCGCAGTGCGCAAACCGCTGCGCCACCGCTCCCCACACAGACAGCGTCACACACAAAGACAAAAGATCCTCCGAATAGCCTGAACCGACTTTTGTGGCAAGTGCTGTTAGCGAGCACCTATGAAGGCCGGCACGGCACACGAGGGGGTGCTTGGCCAGTAGCACACACACAGACAAGACAAGACACAGACAGACACAAACCAGATAATACACAGACGTACACCGAGATTTAATTCAATTCGCGGGCGCGAATCTGGTCGAGTCGAGACGCCCTTTGATCGCTCTTCCCCCCTCTCTCTCTCTCTCGCGTTGGAGCCTCGCTCCGTCCGTCCGTCCGTTCCGCGGCGCCGCGATTCGAGTCTCGCAGTTGTACGCCGCGAGCGGCTCTCCTCGCCCGCCCAAAAACGCGATCACCGCTTCGGTGAGCACCGGGCACGGAGTACCGCATCAGATGCGCCGCGTCTCTCGCGTCCGAGCCGCGGACACGCCGATGTGACTCTGCCGTCACCCGTCTCTCGTCGTCATCATCATCACCGCCGCCGCCGCCGCCGGCATCATCACTCATCAACACCATCAATAATAATAATAACATTGAGTGTTAATAATACATCAAATCGGCGCACGCACGGACGTTGCAACTGGCACGCGCGCGGGTGATGTCGTCTTCGCGCGCAGCCGACCGTCTCTTCTCCCCCCCCCCCCCAACGTCACTCCACATCATCAACCAACATTTCCACCACCGCCGTCGTTATCAATAATCGCAACGGCAATACATATTTATGAATAACCACAACGATGAATAGGCCTCGCACCCGACGCGCACTGCACGCGCGCAATCAAATAAAGAGCGCGCGCCGGGCGGATTTGAAGGCGGCCCCGGCGGTCGTGGATAGATGATGCATTCCTCCTCCGTGCCGTGCGTACGCGCGCGCGTGAGTACACTGCCGTATACACGTGTACGGTGTTCTTGTGTGCGCGTGCATTGCGTACGCCTGCGTACTTTAACTTACCCTCGGGGGTTTCGCTGCGGTAGGGAAGATCGCCCCACCGGGGGCGGGGGGGGGGGGACCCCCGAAAAACCCCTCGGCTGGGCCCCGGTGATACCGCAGGGCTCGGGACGACGGCGGTCGGAAGAGGCTCGTGAGGTCTCTTGGTGGCTGCTGTTGCCTCTCTCGCTCTCTAAGGGAGATCGGATATCTCTATCACGGGGCTCCGAGAGACACTCGGCCCAGGCGCCGTTGCCACCTTTCGTTTTGGAGTTTTAAGCTGAAATGTTTTTCTCGCGAGCGCCAACGCGGTCCATTCAACTCGGCAAAACGCCACCTCGCTCCGCCTCCTGTTGCCCCTATAAGCCTCGGCCATTATGAACCGCGCGCGCTAAAACCGTAATGTTTCTAGATTTGGGGGGGGAGAGTGGGTGGTGATGGTGGCGGTGTTGGTGTTAAGCTCAGGGATTGTTCCTACCTAGACGGAGGTTTCGGCTAAAATGCATAAAATAATTGCTGTGAAATTCATAAAAAAAAGTTCATGTTCATTGCTCCGTTCCACATGGCCGGGCTCGGCCAATGGGAGAAACGCTCGCGTCGTAAAGTTGTTCCACAAAGTTGTAAATTGTCATAAACCATCGTCAAATTTACTGTGTTTCTAGTGACGCGCTGAGAGGACAGAAGGAAGGCGCCGCCATTTTGGACCGGGCGAGAGTCGCGGATTTGGCGCTTGCCAACAGACAGAGGGGCGGGGGGCGGGGGGGGGGGGCGAACATTTAAACGAAAAACATTTAACAAAAACACATTTAACAAAAAACAAATGATAAAATGGAATAATATGGCGACTCGAAACTAAACAAAACCCACAAAGTTTGAGCGATTTCTTGCTTCAAACAGGAAGAAAAAACATATAACCGACCGCGTCGCGAGCAATACCGCCATCAAACAATCAACTACCGCTCAGAAATAACAACAACAATAGCAACAAAGATGATAGCGATCGTGACTTCGACGTCCGTACCTCTGTGTACATAGCCTGGCACTGCGAGTAACAACACCTGCGCCTGAGCGAGGTGTGTAGATACGAACTGTGATAATGTGACGGCGGACGGCGAGATACTTACCGAATATAAGTGCACTTTGTGCGTGCGAGATTGTGTGTGTGTGTGTGTTTACACATATATACTACGTCTAGTTAATTTGCGATAAATATAACGGCGTAAATATATATTTTAATAATAATAATAATGTCGACGAGATAGCGAGATTTTGAGATGTGTTTGCGCAGTGAATATAAACGCCACGCGTCGAGCGCGCGTGTTATGGCCGTGTAATAATACTAACACGAACAACAGAGCCCCTTACGCGATAACAATAAGTAGAGATGTAATTATAAAATATCGATAACAATTTTATTTTCGTATATATAAATAAAATAGGGTATATTTAATAACTAAACTGAAAAATCGTACGAATACACGCTGCTTCCCACGGCCCTATATGACTGTTGTCCATGCGGGTTTTTGTAGCCGTTATGTCTGGTTTCACGATACTGGAAAGGTATACTTATAGATTGTTATGATTGCAATGATCTTATAATTCCAGGGATTATATTCGTATGCATATATATTTCGTTTGAAAGAAAAGGTCGTTTGCAAATGGATGTTAAAAGATCAGACGACTGAGTCTCAGCTTTCCGTCTTTGTCAAACACTAATAATGTCTGTAATTATTCGGGCGTGTAGTGGTGGTAGTAGTAGAATAGTTCTAGCCTCTTGTCGCGCTTAAAACAATTAAATACGGTTGCCTATTCTGGACATGCGCTGTGGTTTCACAACAGTGTAAATGTTATATATATATATATATACATATATCAATTACTATATGAAATCGTGACAAAGCTTTCGTGACTGCAAGAATTCATACTCTTTGGGTCTTTCGGTAAAGTCACGTAGATAGAACAGTAATAATACTAAATTAAGTTTGTTCGAAGATCCACATATAGGCGGCGTATTATCGCGAAATACGTTGTAGAATTACTTTAATTCGTTTATTGTATTCAATGATATACACTGTTTATATAAATGCATGGTATTTATACAACAGCAATTGGTTTATATATATATAATTCAGGATGGTGCGCCGCTGTTTGTAAAATAAATGAGAATATTTAACCGTGGGAGTTTGTCGTTGTATTATATGCGAACGGTCAGAAGATTAAAAACATTTTTGGGGACTAAAAAAATTCCGTACGATTTTTTTTGAGTCGGCGAAATCGTACCGACAGTTGACCGAGCGACTTCGTGTCCATCTCCAGGCAACATGGCAACGAATCGTCCGTTCTGAGTGATGCCCCCCTCCCCCTCCATCTCGAGCCATCGGGAATCTGTGCTCAAATTTTTTTTTATAAGTTTTTTTGGGATAATTATCGATTGCGAGACAAATAACTCATCCGACCCATATTTGGGCTCTCCACGTTCAACCCATCGGGCCAGCGACACGGCCTCTCTTCGGTAAGGCGCCGTCCCGTCAGCTTGTATCAGCAAGTATTGGTTCAACACAAGCAAATTGTAAAAAACAAAACTAAAACTTGCATCGGCTTCTGACGTCCCGTGTCACATCAGCAGTCAGGCTGAGCTCGAACCAATCGGGCGATGCTGCTGACGCATTTGCCCGATGTCGATTTCACCAAACCAAGGCGCCGTGCGGATAGGATTGAGACATACATCACGAATATGAGCACGCGATTCATTTTCTCACGACGTGTCTCGTGCCGTTGTCTTCTGCGCGAAGGGATACACGAACATAGACGCGGTGGAGGGGGGGGGTGATGCGGTTGTTCTTGCATTGCCTTTGTGTGCCCACCGAGCGTGAAACGTCCGCGCACCGGCGGCGGAGACTGCCTAATGACGGCACTACTTTATTGCGCGCTCGTAACGTCGTCCTGTTTGCACGTGCTACTAATAATGACAATACACTGAACACACAAAATAATGATGAATGTAATTTTCAAACTAAGAGTGGCTTAATTGGGGTGAGTGTGTTTAATCAGCACAGTACTATAACCGCTCAAGTTGAGCGATCGTTTGGTCATTGTTACCTGTGGTGTGATACACAGAGCACGCACGAGGTTTTTTTTAAATGTTGTTTGTGAATAATAGCAGCAGTGAAGAATAATAAAATAATCACAGTACATTAGCCTATGCAATTAAAATAAATAACTACCGCCCGAATTTGGAGTTCACTTCAAATAATCTATTTTCCCAAGTTCGTAGCTACCTTTCAATTCAAGTAAGCGTTTCTGTTTTGTAAAACAACTTTAAATCGTGCCGGTTGTCGCGAGCCGTGACACGTGTACATAGCGTATACATATAATGTGTGTATCGATGTTGATGCAGTCGAGATGACACCACGTCTCAAGAACGCTGTGAAGAAACCGCGGCTAATGACTCTTGTAGAGTCCAGGAGACGGCAACCTGGGGCACCGCAGCCGCATGCGGCACTTTGAGGACTGCTCCGTGACATTATTCACATTGCATTGCGGCTCTTTAAATATTGAGTTCTTTTTTAACTCGAATTCGATTTAAAAAAAAATGGTCTTCTTGGTATTTCGGTTTGCCTTACCCAAGGGTCAGACAGAGGCAGCATCAGTCACAAGCCGTCGAGACAGAACATGTTTTGAATCTGGACTGTTGAAACATATAAGACCCCTCCCTATGTGTAACAATGATAATTGTGAACATTGCCGTATATTTGTAATTTATTTAGGATACGAATGTGAACAATCGGCAAATACGGTGACGTACTTGCCGTTTTTTGCGACAAACTAACCCCACTATCGGCTCCATATCACTGCGATTAATAAGTATACAACAATAATGCGTGGTACTGATCTTTAAAGACGCGTGTGGGTGATTCAATGAATATTCGATCGACTAAAAGAGACTGCAGGTGGAGCGGTGGGGCAGTGGTTAAGCGCACGAAATTGCAAAACACAGCAGAAACACCTCCGTTGAGATCACGAGACCATCACGGCGACCAACGTGAGCGCCGTCTCGTCTCCGTACACACGGAACCCGCACCAAACAGTTGCTGTGGAATAAACGCGTGGCCGAACGTCCCCCGAACTCGTGACCCTGTCCTCCAACAGTGGACTTACCAATTCGGGCTGTGGACATTGGCGTTTTACAAATGAATTCTCTCATAATTATCGATATTTTTACGGGCGTAATAAATATAATTTCATGGCGTCAGTCGCATAGCAGACGCGCGCTGTTTAAACGACATTGCAGATCGTGTACTGTGCATTTAACACAAACACCCACAACTCAACACACTCGTCAGCAACAATGTGGCATGTTCAATAGTAAAATAGATTTAATCGGGGACGTTTCGGGCAATGGCCCTTCTTCATGGCACACACAACCAACTGAAAACCGAACCAAATTGCTTTACGTGCTATCAGGCAGGGTCATTGCCTGAAACGTCGCCAATTAAATGGAAATTTTCTCATTTTAAAGCTACGGCGTTGTTGCTATTGAGCGAGTTGTTGTTGTTGAGTGTATTGTAGTCAACCGCCACTGCAAACGCAGTAGTCAAATACAATCGCATGCGCCGTAATTATATCACGCACGCACACCGCTCGTACTGAATTACAAAAAAAAAACACTTCAACAGTTGCCTTGATGATGCAGTATATAACTTAGATCGTCGTGAGTGGTGTGGACACATTCTAATCTGAACGCGATAAGCTGTACTTTTTAAGTTTTGCATTCGAGATACGAAACGTTATCATTTGTATTTTGTTTATGCAATGCACGCACTGCGTAACGTTAGAGCGCCTTTTGATAAAAACAAGAATCATTTTAAAATAGAAAATAAAAAAATTATTATCAGCTCTGTGTCAATCCACTGCTGGATGAAGGCCTTGTTTAACCATACTTTCACCACGCCGATGATGGTGGCGGCGGAGTTAGGATCGGTTCAGATACGATAGCCATTTGTGTTAGGTGTGTTTAATAATATACGTTCAAGCCGAATATTATCATGCGTCACGATATTATCTGCTAATTCCTATGGCAAGCATCTCGTTCCGAACGGAGCTCGTGAACTTACGGGTATACAATGTGTGTTCACGCACACATCTATGCACAGGCGCTACCAGTAGCCGTATGGGTTTACCACTATACGCCTTTAACAGACTGTTGGGGCACGCGCTGTAAGCGAGAGGCACCTATGAAGGCCGCCTCGGCACACGATTGGTGGTGCTGTGGTCAGAACCACGCTCGCCAGGCCGAGTCTCCCCAAGTGATGATGCTCAATGCACACCGCACAAGGTACTCGTTTAAAGGCCGCAAGGGAGACAAAGACTGGACAGGCTTGACTGCTTGACCACACCACCCCGTCGTGTGCCGTGACACCCTCCACGGGTCCTCGCTAACAGCACTTGTCCCAACAGTCTGTTAAACGCTATACGGGGGATCTTTGCTTTTTTGTGATGTGATCGCGCTACGCGATATTCACGCGAAGCTCGCTGTCTGACCAGTGCTATCGTCCAAATGAGACCGAATACACGACACGGACCCCCATATATGGGAATGCTAATCACGAAAACACCGCAATGGAATATGGCTTTATGCTCGAAGACGCGGTAGAATTAGTTTTTTGTATTATTACTTTATTTTGATAACACTCTTAGCAAAAAAAAAGGAGGAAAATGATCAAGAAACATGCACACGCACACTCAACCTACTTGCCATCTTGGGCCACAGCTCTGTCGCGGACGCGTGAGAACAGACACGCCTTGATGATACACACGCAGCAAAGTGGAAGAACAAAAAACCACAACAACAATAACGACAATACACACATGCCTTGTAAAATCTTGTCAAAAAAGTCACGTATATGTAATAAATATTACAAGCACACGAATTGAATCTGTATCATCTGTTGTAACTTTCACATTTGGGAGTATAATCCTATATACGTCACACTATTGGTAAATCATATAAAGTACAGACACGCGAGGTTATATGGTGGGTGGCTAGCTTACAAGAAGGTAGTGTACACGTGTGTGGGGTTTTTTTATATATAT
The DNA here is from genome assembly GCF_015708825.2 of Lethenteron reissneri. Lineage (NCBI taxonomy): Eukaryota > Metazoa > Chordata > Hyperoartia > Petromyzontiformes > Petromyzontidae > Lethenteron > Lethenteron reissneri. The sequence continues at coordinate 14,228,879 of NC_083798.1, read as the reverse complement.
ATATATATAAAGGTGATCCCTACGTTTCGAGAGGTAACCATTACTTTGGGGAAGTAAGAAAGACAAACGCTCCGTGCACACACACACGCGCGCAATATATCTACACAACACTAACGTCATAGTTGCTATGTGTATATATTCATATGCGTATCGTTAACCAGATCTATCAACGGGGATATTGTATTTTTTGTTAAACGAGTCACAGCTGTAACAAAACACCCTTTGCTGTTTAATCACGACGGTGTGTGTGTGTGTGTGTACACTCTGCACGTGTATATACTGGTAGTAATTCATAGGTAGCATCATTAAAGTACTGGCTTTGCTCGAGTCTAGGTAGTTCTTTTCTTGATCTATTTTTGAAAGCTAATACCTCTAAGCAGGCCCAGAGTATTGCTATCATTATTATTCAATAGTTTTGCATGAAACTAATTTATGTAGCCTATCGAGTACAGTACTTATAGTTTACTCCGCGAGGAAACACCTGGAGCGTTAAACATAATTATAATAATATCGTAGTAGTAATTCATGCTCAAATGAGCAGCTTTGAGGCGGTATTTAAAGCCCTGAGCCAGTGGCGGGAAATTCCACATCCCTATGACAGCGGCGGCGACGACTCAATCTATATCCGTAAGACAACCACTGTGGACATCGCCACAAAGTGGTATTAATTTTATCGACCCCCCCCCCACACCACCGACTTGGTAGTCGCTCGCTCTACAGCTGAGACACCAGGCTGGTTAAAACATTATTAAAACACAATTAAGACGGCGTATATATTGAACATTCCAGATAGTGGTTCACCGAGCGTGCAAAAACGGGGAGTTAAAATTGCGGTTTATGATTTACAAGAAATTGAAAAAAGCGACTCCGTGTATTGTATGTTATAACATGCCAACACACACACACACACACCCGGGTGTGCGTGTCAGGGCACGACGCGTGGACGGCTCAGATCACTCAAGAATGCGTTTGATGATCGCTGGGTTATAAAGCCTGGCGACTTCCACTCACCGACCCACCAACAATCGTCACCATCGCCGTCATTATCGTCAATCGGTTGAAGAAAAACGGGACGGCGTGGGCCAAGCAAATTACCATAATCATCAGCACCATCGTCGTCACCACTATCATCGTTATCACGAGATGCACTCTTGTACAATACCTAATCACACCATCGTCAGCGGGTTAATGTAAAATGCACGCCGAGGGTCGCACAATACAACATCACCACCACCGCCACAATCACCATCAAACCGCACCCACCATCACCGTGACCACCAGCATCATCATCATTACCACCACCGTCATAATCATCATCATCTTCACCAATCATCGGTTGAACCTAAAATGCACATCTCGGGATGGACAAAATCATAGCATCATTCTTACAACCGTCGCTCTCATCATCATCATCATCATCATTCGGCCTTCTTCTCCTCGTCTTCCTCCTCCTCATCGTCGTCGTCTTCCTCCTCGTGAGCCTCCTCGGGCGATGGGTTCGGACCTCTGTTCTCCTTCTTCCACTTCATGCGCCGGTTCTGGAACCAGATCTTGATCTGTCGCTCGGTGAGGCACAGCGAGTGGGCGATCTCGACGCGGCGCCTCCTCGTCAGGTAGCGGTTGAAGTGGAACTCCTTCTCCAGCTCGAGCGTCTGGTAGCGCGAGTAGGTCTGCCGGCCTCGCTTGCCATCGTGGCCTCCTGCGTGGTGCAAGAGAGAGAGTGTGTGTGTGTGGGGAACACGTTACAACGATAATGATCGTGACGATAAGTACAACAATCATCGCTCAAAGACGTCAAAGCGATCTCCTCCGCTTCCAAATGACCGCCGTGCAACTGGCCGCGATCTCCCGTTCACGGCACTGAGCCAGTTGGTGGACGTTCCACATTCGTATGCCGGGGGCGAGCCGTGGGAGGTGGAGGTAGCTTTCAGAGGCCTTAATGCAGCAGTGGATTGATGCTGCTGCTGATGGTAAGAGTCGAAACGCGACGGCCTCTGGAGTATTACAGCGAGCATCGTTGTTTCACGGAGAACGAGACGGAAAAAAAATGAAACTCGAGCCGGGACGAGAATAGAGACAGGGTGTCGAGAGCACGGATGTCTGTCGTAAGGGAATTCCGGATGATGCGGGGGCAGCGGAGGAGAATGTGCGACCTCCCAGCGGGCGAAGGGTGGGCTGGGAACCGACAGGACGCCTTGGTTGCTGGAGTGGAGAGAGGGTGCATGGAGAAGGGGAGTAAAGAAACATGAGAGTGGGGGGGGGGGGGGTGCGGAACAGTGCCTGGAGTGAGATGAGAGAGGAGAGGGAGCTGGGGAACGAGGGGGAGGGGAGTAAAGAGTGGTCCATATGTCTTGTGACCCGCCAATTAAATTACCCCGAACATTATTTTTCCTTTGCATATATTTTTTTATAATAATTAAATGGCGGGAGGGGGGGGGCGTCACAAGACATCTGGACCACCCTGTACATGGAGGACCTGGAAGACGGTGCGATCTTGACATTGATCCGCGATTGGATTGGGAGACAGTGGACGGATTGGAGTATTGGATGATGTGCCAGGTGATTACTGGCCGGGCGACTTTTGCCAAACTGGAAATTAAACTGGCAAAGCAATTAGCAGACAAAGAGTCAGATCAAGTAATGAATTAAATCCAGGTGAAAGCCGCTGGCGAGATGTTAACTACCTCGCCTGGTATGCATGAGGTCGTGGGCTCGATCCTGACCCTGACGCCTGCTGTATATTTGGGGTTTGCATGTTCTCTCTCCCCATGGATTTTTCTCCCTCCACATTTAGAATCAACATGCGTTTGGAGTATTTCAGGCTGCTCTAAATGTCCACGTGATAAGCCACTTCGTTGGGCTATACGGCATAGTGGGCCTTAGCTCGAAAATGTCACAACAAATGTTGAGTTTTAGTTTCGAGACTGAATGCTACCGGACGTTTAAAGCGAGACGAGAGTGACGAAAGAATATAGTTACACGTAACCCTCATTAAGATACAGGCGCGCAAGCACTCGAGAGATAACGCGCTGGCACGGAGCCCACATTTGTCTCGCGAGTGAGACTCTCTCGGTCTCAGTGGAGACTCTCTCGGTCTCAGTGGAGACTCTCTCGGTCTCAGTGGAGACTCTCTCGGTCTCAGTGGAGACTCTCTCGGTCTCAGTGGAGACTCTCTCGGTCTCAGTGGAGGCTCCCGCGCGTGTGGCCGCACCTCACGGGGTGGGCCGCGTGCGGGTTCCCAATCATTCAGAGCCCTGCTCAAAAACATCGTCTGGATACACTCGGTGATGCGCTTGCGGAGCAAAACGGTTCGGTTGAGAGCGAGATTGGGGAGAATGGTAGGGTGCGATTATGGGAAAGAGAGGAACATAATGGAACGGAACACACCGTTGCGTGTAGAGAGAGGAGTATTGGCTGTGAGGCCACAAAAACGATCACGGAGGTAAGAAAAAAACAAAACGCCGAAGAGTTCGGAACAAAAGCAAAGTAGATCAAACGACGCACTGAGATACAAGAGACGGCAAGGAATGGAATCACAGAACAAACGCAGAGCGTACACAACGACGCATTCACTGCTGGCTAAGTGCAGGGACTCGTCACTGGAAAGGGTTGGTCGATGGCCGGTGGGCGAGACTGCTGACGGAATGGCAGTCGAAGGAGGGAAACGCCACCACGGCGATGGAGCCATTCATATCGACTCGCGTGAACAGTGGCTCGTGTGAACAGGGCTTTCGTGTAAACAGGGGCTCGTGTGAACAGGGGCTCGTGTGAACAGGGGTTCGTGTGAACAGGGGTTCGTGTGAACAGGTGCTCCTGTGAACAGGGGCTCGTGTGAACAGGGGCTCGTGTGAACAGTGTTCTCGTGTGAACAGGGGCTCGTGTGAACAGGGATTCGTGTGAACAGGGGTTCGTGTGAATAGGTGCTCCTGTGAACAGGGGCTCGAGTGAACAGGGGCTCGTGTGAACAGGGGCTCGTGTGAACAGGGGCTCGTGTGAACAGTGTTCTCGTGTGAACAGGGGCTCGTGTGAACAGGGGTCGTGTGAACAGGGGTCGTGTGAACAGTGTTCTCGTGTGAACAGGGGCACGTGTGAACAGGGGTCGTGTGAACAGTGTTCTCGTGTGAACAGGGGCTCGTGTGAACAGGGGTTCGTGTGAACAGGGGTTCGTGTGAACAGGGGCTCAAGTGAACAGGCGTCGTGTGAACAGTGTTCTCGTGTGAACAGGGGCTCGTGTGAACAGGGGCTCGTGTGAACAGTGTTCTCGTGTGAACAGGGGCTCGTGTGAACAGGGGTCGTGTGAACAGGGGTCGTGTGAACAGTGTTCTCGTGTGAACAGGGGCACGTGTGAACAGGGGTCGTGTGAACAGTGTTCTCGTGTGAACAGGGGCTCGTGTGAACAGGGGTTCGTGTGAACAGGGGTTCGTGTGAACAGGGGCTCAAGTGAACAGGGGTCGTGTGAACAGTGTTATCGTGTGAACAGGGGCTCGTGTGAACAGGGGCTCGTGTGAACAGGGGTTCGTGTGAACAGGGGCTCAAGTGAACAGGGGTCGTGTGAACAGTGTTATCGTGTGAACAGGGGTCGTGTGAACAGTGTTCTCGTGTGAACAGGGGCTCGTGTGAACAGGGGCTCGTGTGAACAGGGGCTCGTGTGAACAGGGGCTCGTGTGAACAAGGGTCGTGTGAACAGGAGTTCGTGTGAACAGGGGTCGTGTGAACAGGGGTTCGTGTGAACAGGGGCTCGTGTGAACAGGGGCTCGTGTGAACAGGGGTCGTGTGAACAGGAGTTCGTGTGAACAAGGGTTCGTGTGAACAGGGCTCGCGTGAACAAGGGTCGTGTGAACAGGGGCTCGTGTGAACAGGGGTTCGTGTGAACAGGGGCTCGTGTGAACAGGGGTCGTGTGAACAGGGTGCTCGTGTGAACAGGGGCTCGTGTGAACAGGGGCTCGCGTGAACAGGGGCTCGTGTGAACAGGGTGCTCGTCTGAACAGGGTGCTCGTCTGAACAGTGGTTCGTCTGAACAGGGGTTCGTGTGAACAGGGGCTCGTGTGAACATGGGCTCGTGTGAACAGGGTGCTCGTGTGAACAGGGGCTCGTGTGAACAGGGGCTCGTGTGAACAGGGGTTCGCCTGAACAGGGTGCTTGTCTGAACAGGGGTTCGCCTGAACAAGGGCTACACGGCTGAGGATGCTGTTCTTATGCTAAGCGGGGCATCGTGGGGAGGTCTTCATCCAGCAGTTGAGAGACCATGGCTGATGGTAATCACGATGATCTCCATCATTGCTGGAATATTTATACCATGAGTGACGTGGCGGAAGATCGTGAAGGGATGTGCGTACAGTATTGCTAGAGGTCAGGGTGTCCACATGGTTTAGTATATACATTACTGTACGGCAAGCACGCACGCATATACGAAGAGGCGGAAGGTGGCTGATGGACCTACATCCATTTTTCGTTTGTTAATACAATGTTTACGTCGACAGGCAGATCCGTGTGTGTTTCATATATTACTGCATGTGTTTAGATACGTAACAACGTTGGCATTCGCTGGTAGAGTAAAACCTATTTTGGAATCGAACGCGTCAGTTAGGCGTGCGAAACGTGGAATGCATAGGGGGGGGGGGGGCTACCTTATCCGTCTGGTTAATTATAAGACGCACCGACACCCCTGTACTTATTTGTAAACAAAATTGGAGGATGCTACTTGTGATTCGGTGTGTGTGTGTGTCTGTGTGCGGTCGTGCGTGTGAGAGATGTGGAGCGGTGGCGTAGCGGTCAGCGCTACGCTGCGCTACGAACCCGGCGACCAGAGTTCGATTCCCGCTCACGGCCAACGCCAGTGACGATTATCTGAACCGGTCCTCGGCCTCCCCTAGGTCGACTCAGCCTCAAATGAGTACCTGGTGCGGTGCGTAAATAATCGCCACTGGGGAGACAAAGGCGGCCGGGCGTGGTGCTGGCCACCCACCCCCTCGTGTGCCGTTCCGCCCTTCACAGGTGCCGCTAACAGCACTTGCCCCAACAGTCTGTCAAGGCTACACGGGGGATCTTTGTCTTTGGTTGTGCGTGTGAGAGACCAGTTTTGTACAACTTTATTGACACCAGGTATACGTTTGGGTGCGCGTGTCTTTTTTTCTCCTCCCTCCAGAGCATCTTCTAGTCGGGTAAATACGGTCGGTGGAGGCTTCGTTAAACGCCAGGCCTTGCGACCCAGCCACGGTTACAGGGCCCTTTTGTCCACGTGTACCGGTTCAAAGACTAAGCTCGCTCCGCACGTTGCACGAACCCGATGATTGGTCAACAATACGTCGAGTCGACTTCGCTGTGCACATTTACAACGCTGAACATGCCGTGGGTTTAATGCGTATCAAAGCACGGATAACAAAGACTGCCCCCCCCCCCCCGTAAAGCCTTTGCGTGAGGCACCTATGAAGGCCGGCACTGCACACCATGGGGGTGGGTGGCCAGCACCACTCCCGGCCGCCTTTGTCTTCCCAGTGCTGATGCTTACACACCGCACCAGGTACTCATTTGAGGCCGAGTTGATCTAGGGGAGGCCCGGCACCGGTTCGAGATAACAATAGATTTTTTTTTTCTGCACAGCCCCATCTATATGATGTTGTCCACACAACGTTGCTTCGCGGCAGACGAAATATACAGTGGCAAGCTGTTATCTAGCTCGACTGATACACACAGTTCGTTTCCGACCCTAGTTCCTGTGTATTTGGAGTTTGCATCTCTCTTTCTCTCCCCGTGGTCGCTTGGATTTTTCTCCGGACCCTCCGGATTTTTCCTCCACATTTAGAAACACGCGTTTTGAGTATTGGGCTGTAATACATTTCCACGTGATAAGCCACTTTGTTGAGCTATCATTTGTGGCCAGGTCGCTTCTGAAAATGAGATATATAGTTCAGTGGGCCTTACCTCGTAGAATAAAAACATAGTTTAGATTTAGTTCAGTCATATAACTAGGAGTAAATCAGCTTAGCTTCCCAGCTCTGATTTGATCACATTTATATTACCACTATTCTATCTCGTATTGACAATGACTTTGTGTTTTTATTCATTTACACCTGTTTACTCGGGAAACCTTTACCAAGTATCAAGATGTATTTGCAGGAGGATCCTCTCAAGTATTCTCAGTTTCGGAGGTGCAATGCTGCTGCTTCTGTGTGCGGTCCCAAAATTAGTGATTTTCAGGGTCGCTTTGTTAAGCTTTGGATTGAAAAATATCAGTTGTTCATCAAGGGAAAAAAAAACCTCACTGAGTTTCACGATTGGGATGTTTGGCCCAGTACGATAAACAAGATCGTCAGTAAAATTAAACTATTTAACAAGATATCATCACACACACACACACTAGACAAATATAAAGATCAACCGATTAGCTTTATGGGTCCCGGGCTTACTGCAGGGCTGTCGGTGAGCACCAATTAAGTTCGTCAGGATACACGAGGGGGTGATGCCACGAAACGTGCCAAGATCGTATAAGGTTGAGTCGACCGAGGAGGAGGCCAAGCACAAGTGAGCCCGATATCGCCAGATGTCGTGAGCTAAAGCAGGGGTGTGTTGACCGTGGCTAGTCGTGGGACTGGGAGACGACTGTCTGGGAGAGACTAATAACAGGTGTTACAGACTTGGTTCTGAGACGTGGGCACGAGATGGCAGTCCGGCAATGGGCTGAATCCATCTGTGAGAAGCTTTGACCGTCAAGTGCTATCCCCCTCACATTTATGGGTTTTCTCCAGGCACTCTGAAACGTTCTCCCATCGGCCAAACACACATTCATGGAAATGGTCAACCGTGTTGAAGCATGAAGCTCATGCGAGTTAGTCGAGAGCAGTGTTCTTCACGAACTTTCAGAGGAGAGGCCACTTCTTCCGATAAGGCATCAGCGTCATGGCGGTCACACATTTGACACCATTGTTGGGCTTGACGGCACGTGCTGTGTGACGTCACGTGTCGTGTGTTGTCACGTGCTGTGTGTTGGCACGTGCTGTGTGTTGTCAGTCACGTGTTGTTGTCACGTTTTGTGTGACGTCACGTATTGTGTGTTGTCAGTCACGTGTTGTGTTGTCACGTGCTGTGTGACGTCACGTGCTGTGTGACGTCACGTGCTGTGTGACGTCACGTGCTGTGTGACGTCACGTGCCGTGTGTTGTCACGTGCCGCACGTCAGGGGCCGCACTGAAGGCCGTGGGCCCTGAAATTGAGAGCACTGGCCCAGAGACTCAGCGAGGCTGTCTGATAAATGTATGCATTCTAATCATCGGTCACATTGCCGGAAATTGAACCCAGGTGGCTGGCAACTGAGCGTAGAGCACGAACCACAGCACGGCCACTCCCAACTCGGTATACATACAAACACTGTACACACACAAAGACAAAACAAACACAAAGATTCCCCCTATAGCCTTAGGACTGTCGGGACAAGTGCTGTTAACGAGGTCCTATGAAGGCCGGCACGGCACACGAGGGCGTGGGTGGCCAATACCATCCCCATTCGCCTTTGCATCCCCAGTGCTGTTTGCTACACACTGCACCAGGTGCGCATTTAAGGCTGAATTGACCTAGGCGAGGCGCAGGACCGATTCAAATATTCGCTGTTATTGGTAGTGAGCGGGATTTGAACTCGGGTCGCCTGGTGTGTAGCGCAGTGCACTAACCCCTACTCTACCGCTCCCTACACATACACAACATACTCTACACTCAGAAGCATACACACCCACACACACAGGCATGCGTGCACACACGCACACACAAAACGCACTCTAATATTAAAGTAAACATGCCAAATGTTTTACACACTGTACATACAAAGACAAAGATCCCTCGAATAGCCTTCACGTGCTGTTGGGGCAAGTGCTGTTAACGTTGACCTATGAAGGCCAACACGGCACACGAAGGGGAGGTGTGACCAGCACCACGCCCGGTCGCCTTTGTCTCCCCAGTTGTGATGTTTACACATCACACCAGGTACTCATTTGAGGCCGAGTCGACCTGGGAGAGGGCTCAGGACCGGTTTCAGATCATCGTCCCTGGTGTTGGTGACCGTGAGCGGGCATCGAACTGGGGACGGGTGGGTGGGTGGGGGGTCCTGGTGATGGGGGGTAGTGGTCGTCGTAGCACAGTGGTTCAGCGCTAAGCGCTGCGCCACCGCTCTCCGTACGCACACAACGCCCTCACACAGACAGAGACGCACGCGCCCATTGCCCAGCAGCAGCAGCAGCGAGAGAGAGAGAGAGGGGGGCGGGGCGGGCGGGCGGGGGGTGAAGAGTTCGCGACATCGCGAGTGGAGCTGGCCGCCGTGTGGCCAAGTCGAGCGCTGCGCGGCGAAGCGCTCGCGCCGTATTCACGGGAAACTCCGCGCGTCGTGGAACGCGTTTTCCTCGTGACGATTCAAGTTGGTGGGGGGGGGGGGAGAACAAATAATAGACGAAAGGGAAATGGAGAATTTTTTTTCTACTCGGGAACGCATTTTAGTGGAAATACCTCTCCCCTACATCACCCCGCCGCCCTCACCTAAACAACACTGCTGGTGGTCTATGAGTGTAGGCGAGCGAATATCTGCGTGGCGTAATGTCATCGCCGTTGAAGCCAGATCTCGATTGGCCTGCGGGTTGCTGCTCAACATTGTGGGGCGCAGGCTGCGGCACGGACACCGTGCAGGTAGACAGACGTTGTCGAATGTGGGAAATGTCAGCGTGCCACGTTGCAAAAAAAGATGGGGGGGGGGGGGTGGGTGGGTTGTGGATAGTGCACACACACACACAACATGAAACGAATGCCCTGCTCTAACACCGCGGTGACTGGAGGCGTGAGCACGCGATCTCTCTCGGTAACGTGGCCTTAGTAACCTCACTTGTGCTTGTGGGGCGGCCGGGGGAGATAGAGGGGGTGGGTACCGCCATAACAAAACCACTGTCATGGGTCTATACCAGTCCGCAACACTGTTGCTGGGGGAATTATGTAAATACCCCCCCCCCCCCACACACACATCTATTATGCCATATAGAATATGGGGTACAATAGTATTGAGGAATATTGCACACAAGTAGAGTGCACACAGCCAGGCACATGGGAGTATCACCGTTGGCTAAGTATGGTGCGAAAGAAGCTCGACATCCATAACACATGCGTACCGAAGACTCCAGTGGTAGTGCCTTACGCCGGCATCGACGCGTAAAACAATCGAGACCTCCCGCACCGGAGTACGCGATTGGAGATGGATACAGCCAGGGGCTTGCTACGTAACACCGGCCATCATCATATCGCCGCGCTAACGCAACTCAAATGATGCTAGAGACGTCAATTATTGATGCTGCGCGTAACATTCGGAGGCGACGGGGCCTGGGCGAACATTACGGGACATCGTCGCGTTTGACGTTGGTTGGTTGCGTCGTGTTCGTGGCACGGAGTGTCCCAGTTAACTCGAGTAAAAGCGTACACCGAATCCAGTTCATTCGCGCGAATGAAACGTCAACGGGACCACACTTAATCGGCGACGGTCGTTCTCGATCGCTCATTGTGGTACACCAGGAACGAGGGCAGAGAGTGGAGCGGCCGCATTAAATACCGCGGAGGGATTTTGTGTTTAGTTTGTAACAAAAGCTGCTCCCTCTCTTTGTGCGACCGCACAGACTGTTGGGGGGGGGGTGGGGGTCAGGTGATGTAACAAACAAAAAAGCGAGGACCTTATTAAGGCCGGACAACCACGAGGCCGCCTTTGTCTCTCCACTCGTAGTTCGGGATCACATCAATCTCGTCGCTGGTGTTTTGGAACGCCGTGAGCGCGAATCGAACTCGCGGGAGACGCCGGGTTCGCAGCGCAAAGCGCGCTCAACCACGGCGCCACCAACTCCCTCGCATCGAAATCGGCACGCAGCTTGTATTGTGCATGTACTCACGCACACACACTCACACACAGCACACACTCACACACGCACACACAGCATACATCCATACACCGTCGAGTTTGATATACTTTTTGGGACAAGCGCTAGCGTGCGCTTTAATTTAGCCGGCACAACACACGAGAGGGGGCGGGGGCCAAAACCACTCCCGGCCGCCTTTGTCTCCCTTTGTGGCGATGTGTACACAACGCGATCGGTACTAGTTTGAGGCTGAGTCGACCTAGGAGAGGCTCAGCACGGGTTCAGATAATTGTCACTGGTGGTGGCCGACACAAAGACATAAACATACACGCGCGCGCATGACAAAATCCTCCATGTCGTCTTCGACTACTGAAACTAATAATCGCACTTCCTATTAGCACGGTTGGCTACGTACGGTGCGAAAGAAGTTCAACATGCAAACACTGTTGCCAATCAGCTACAACGCACACAGTATATACTTGTTATATACTGCACTGTAGACAAAGTCCTCTCGCGTAGACCACACATCGTCAGTGACGGCCTATTGCTGCTACAAAACACACACCAACCACCAACACCACCACCACAACCACCACAACAACCACCACACTAACCACCACAACAACCACACCAACCACCAACACCACCACACCAACCACCAACACCACCACACCAACCACCACCACCACAACCACCACAACAACCACCACACTAACCACCACAACAACCACACCAACCACCAACACCACCACACCAACCACCAACACCACCACACCAACCACCAACACCACCACACCAACCACCACCACCACAACCACCACACCAACCACCACACCAACCACACCAACCACCAACACCACCACACCAACCACCAACACCACCATACCAACCACCACAACCACCACTACAACAACCACCAACACCACCAACACCAACCACCACACCAACCACCAACACCAACAATGTTCGCTCGTCCTCGAGCGGGTGCCTATGCACCAACGACGTCGTCTCCCTGTCGCGTCGACGACGGGAACACAAATCGCAGGCGGACGTCTCCCGCACAGATGTCGCGCTGTCTGCGCTTCCGCTAACAATGGCCATAGACGCGCGGCGAGAGAGGGGAGAACGCGGGGAGTAGGGGGACACGCTGGGGAGGGAGACGCGGGGAGGGAGACGCTGGGAGGGAGACGCGGGGAGGGGAGCCGGCGGCGCGCAAGGCAAAACAAAGGCGAACGACGCGCGGCCTCCCCCGCCCGGTCTCTCGGCCTCCCCCCGGGACGGTCTCTCGGTCTCCCCCGCCCGGTCTCTCGGCCTCCCCCCGGGACGGTCTCTCGGTCTCTCCCCCGCCCGCCCGGTCTCTCGGCCTGCCCCCGGGACGGTCTCTCGGTCTCCCCCGCCCGGTCTCTCGGCCTCCCCCCGGGACGGTCTCTCGGTCTCTCCCCCGCCCGCCCGGTCTCTCGGCCTCCCCCCGGGACGGTCTCTCGGTCTCTCCCCCGCCCGCCCGCTCTCTCGATCTGCCCCCGACCGGTCGCTCGACTCGGGTCTCTCGCTGCCGCTTGTAGCCGGAATCACAACAACAACAACAAACACAAACAACAAATACCTGTACTGCGCATCCACGGGTAAATGGGCACTCCGCTGGGCAGCCCAGCATGGTGCTGCTGCTGGTGCAGCTGCAGCTGCTGCTGCTGGTGCTGGTGGTGGTGGAGCTGCTGGTGGTGCTTGCCAGCCACCGGGGTCCCCACCACCTCGACGTCGCCGCGCTTTGCCGCCGGGTCCCCCCCGTAGGCGGCGGCCGCGGCGTGGAGAGCCCCGTGCTCGTAGGCGAACTGCAAGCCGTGCAGCGAGGCGGCGGCCGCCGCTCCCAGACGCTCGAGACCGAAGCCCGACGACGCGTAAAGGGAGGCTGGGTGGTGATGGTGATGTGGCTGCTGCGGATGATGATGATGGTGCTGCTGCTGCTGCTGCTGTTGGTGGTGGTGGTGGTAGAGCGCGCTGGCTGCTGCGTAAGGGGAAGACGAGGTAGAGGACGACGAGGATGATGATGATGATGACGAGGAGGTGGTGGTGGATGAGGCGGCTGAGGGTGCCGAGATGGCGTTCGCAGTCGGGCAGCTCTCGCCCGGGTAGGCTCCTCCGCAGGGCGCTTCGGGTAAACCTCCGGCGGACAAATACGCGGAGTTTTCCGACGCATATTTAGAAAACAGAGCGTTCATGTAATATGCAGAATTCATATTTTGGCCCTAATGATTTGCATGCAGAAACGTTTTTTTTATTTCTCGGGAAAAAACTCGGGAGAAATCCGTGAATTACGACGACATAAATCCACAGATTTACAACTGCACGGCTCTCTCGCTGGTACGGCGAGGTCACGTGGCAGCGCCATGTGGTATGCGGTTAGCCAATACACGCGGGCAAAGCGAAAGGCGCATCAGTCATCTCGACTCTGTTAAAGCCATTTAAATAGGGGGCCTTTTTGTGCTGTTGTTAAACAATGGTCAAGCGGGAGCGTTTGCTACCCAAACGAGTTTATATTGTTGTTGTTAATATTAGTAACCGACCCGCCTTTTTTATTTATTTCGTGGGCAAACGGAACGAATACAGTAATTTGAGGACGGGACGACGGATCTATTATCCGGTCTTTATTAATCGAGCGCACGTCGCTTTTTGTTTAATGTTTTTGGTTCGGCCGTGTTTTGTGGGGGTGGGGGGGGGTGCGTGGGGCTACGACGAGAGGTGGCGTGGTTGGTTTATCGCGCCATCATACATATGCAGTGCCTACGTACCTGGCCCGTATCACACGCACGCACGCACACACGCATGATTGTTATTATTTCCACGGACGATTTTAAGAGAGAGAGACAGACAGAAAGGGGAATTATTCGGGCAGCCTGTCTGCCTGCCGAAGCATTTTCATTACAGACGCCGCAGTTTACGATCGAGTGAGAGAGTGCGTGGTCGGTCGCGCGTGTGTGAGTGTGTGTGTCTGAGTGTGTGTGTGTCTGAGTGTGTGTCTGAGTGAGTGTGTGTCTGAGTGCTTGTGTGTGTCTGAGTGCGTGTGTGTGTCTGAGTGAGTGTGTGTCTGAGTGAGTGTGTGTCTGAGTAATTGTGTGTCTGAGTGCACGTGTGTGTTTGAGTAAGTGTGTCTGAGCGCGTGTGAGTCTGAGCGAGTGTGTCTGAGCGCGTCTGAGTCTGAGTGTGTGTGTGTCTGAGTGAGTGTGTGTGTCTGAGTGCGCCTGTATGTGTGTCTAAGTGAGTGCGTGTGTGTCTGAGTGAGTGTGCCTGAGTGAGTGTGTGTGTCTGAGTGAGTGTGTGTCTGAGTGAGTGTGTGTTTGAGTGCGTGTGTCTGAGTGAGTGTGTGTCTGAGTGAGTGTGTGTCTGAGTGAGTGTGTGTGTCTGAGCGCGCGTGTGTGTCTGAGTGAGTGTGTCTGAGTGTGTGTGTCTGAGTGCGTGTGTGTGTCTGAGTGAGTGTGTGTCTGAGTGCGTGTGTGTCTGAGTGAGTGTGTGTGTCTGAGCGCGCGTGTGTGTCTGAGTGTGTGTGTCTGAGTGAGTGTGTGTCTGAGTGTGTGTCTGAGTGAGTGTGTGTCTGAGTGCGTGTGTGTGTCTGAGTGCGTGTGTCTGAGTGAGTGTGTGTCTGAGTGAGTGTGTGTCTGAGTGCGCGTGTGTGTCTGAGTGAGTGTGTGTCTGAGTGCGTGTGTGTGTCTGAGTCAGTGTGTGTCTGAGTAAGCGCGTGCGTGTCTGAGTAAGCGCGTGTGTGTCTGAGTGCGCGTGTGTGTCTGAGCGTCTTCCCCGTCAATAACAACATCGGCGGGCGGGGTAGCTGGTCATGTGTTGGGAGCGGGACAAGCGTGACACTCGGTGGAGCTTTCGACGTCCCAGACGACGCTCTCGCTCGACCATGAGCGGGTGCCATTTGTGCACCCCCCCCCCTCCCCCCACTTTATATTACGCAGAGAGCAAATCTGATATCATTCACGAGCCAACCACTGGCCGAGTCTGTTATGGCTCTGGTGGTCGTACGCACAAAGCAATCGCGATACTAATTATCCACGGTATTCAATTGCATGCCCCCCCCCCACGTCAAGCCAGCCCCTCCCCTCGTCTAAAAACCAGCCGAGGGTGGGGGGTTGCAGACGGTGGGGGTGAGCCCAGACTTGACACAAAAGGGCAGTGGGAATGTTTCGCATTGCATACACACGAGGGCGGTGAACGCGCCTTAAGAACAACAACAACAATAACAACACGTGAATTAAAAGTACGAGCAACATACACATTTAGGATTTTATTTTTTTTCTCAATTGTCGTCATCCCCCCCCCCCGCACCCTTCCCCAACCTTGACATCAACGCGCCTGTAAAATGTTCGTGTTCGTCTGTTTGCGATTCAATACGTTTGGTGAAGTATGGTCACATACATCTCCACGACCCGCAATGACGTTGTAGATGGAATCCCCGTTCGTGCAGTCTCAGCGGGTGGGACTGACGATCTGGAGCCGTGCGTGTACTGTATAGATGGATGTGCTGGATATGAATGTATATTTGTCGCTTCGTCGTAATCGTTACATGGGCAAGCTGTTAGCTCTGCTGTTGTCGTTGCTTCGGCTGTCTTAGTTCTCAAGACGTTCGCTTGACCGCCTCTTGACTCGATTGCGTCGTGTGTATGTTGAACTTCTTTCGCACCGTACGTGTTCAGCCGTGCTCACCGGAGGTGCGGAATACATTTGATTCGGTGGTGGTGGTGGTGATGCTGATGGCGTTGTTGGTGGGTTGGCAGTATTGCTGTGCGCAAGCACACTTAGCAACAATACCGGCAGCGAGAAACACAACACATCCGTTAACAACACCGTTGGCCTTAAAGTATATACAAATATATGATAGGCGACGTTTTGGGCAATGGTCCTTTTTCATGGCACATGAAAGAAGAAGGGAACATTTCCTGAAACGTTGCCTATTGTGTACAGTGGATGTGTATATATAGTACATATATTTATTTTAAGGCCACAATGTTGTCATTGAGAAATGCGTTTAGATGTTTGTTGTAATATTGTGCGTTTGCATGGGCGCGAACACCACGTGAGAGTGGAGGCATTTTGCATCTGTGCGGTGTTGTCATTTAATATATTTCGTCCTTTCACGGTTACATAAGTAACTTAAATACCCTCTTCTGTTGCACCACGCGTGACACAAAATATAATGGGACAGTGACGCGTCTTTTTGTTGTTATCCTCCTTGCTGAAAAACGAAACGCGAAATAATTTCATACAAAACCAAACCGACGGCGTGTGTTGGTGTGTGTGAGAGATATAATACGCGAAAATTACGAGGATTTCACTTTTAGAACGCACCACGAATGCATCTCACTAAACATTACATAGTCACGCGCGCGCGCGCACGCGTTTTAACACGGGTATAATCGTACACAACATAGCGTAATCACACATGCATTTCAATACGCTGTTGCTTTAATATAAAATACCAATATACACGTATAAGTGAAGAATGACAAGGTAGCTCATGTTGTTGGGCAATACTGCACCCTTATTATTATTATTCTTCCGTAGTTGCTCCTTCGACCCGTGATATTTGTTGACAGCGACTCCACACGGACATCATCACATGCACTGTGTTTCTCGTGGTCACCCCCCCCCCCCCCACACACAAAAAGACACGAATCTCGAGTGAAGCTGAAATCGCGCGGGTCAGGCTAAGACTTCTGTTCCAACTAATCTGCGGTGACTGACGGAGGCAATCATGCCGCTGAACTGGCAACGCAAGCAGTGTCGCAGTCGACTACTTGTAGACTTACTTGTTAACTTAACTTTACCCCGTCTAGCCCTGCTGTCACCTGGTCAACTAACTTGTTAACCTCACCCCGTATAGCCCTGGTATCTACTGGTCGACTTACTTGTTAACCTCACCCCGTATAGCCCTGCTATCTGCTGGTCAACTTGTTAACCTCACCCCCTCTACCCCTCTTGCCTACTGGTTGACTTACTTGTTAATCTCACCCCTCTAGCCCTACTGACTACTGGTCGACTTGTTAACCTCACCCCCTCTAGCCCTGCTATGTACTTGTGGGTGGTCGAGGGGGGGGGGCTGAACTACTTTTTGTTGATTCACCGCAGCAGCACCACCAACCACCACCGCCCCCCCCTCTCGGTTCATATCATCACCATCATTACCATCATTACCATCACTACCACCATCATCATCATCCCACTTCGTCCATTCTTCCCTCTGCCTCTCAAAATCCTTTATCCACTCTCGCCTCCGCCTGGCTCCTCGCCCGCATTGCAAGATAGTGAACAAGATAGTGAACAAGATAGTGAACAAGATGGTGAACAGAATAAAACGTGGACGTTTTCGGGGAGATGGGGGGGGGGGGGGTGCGGAGGCGGCGGAATTCGTAACTGGAGGGATGAGCGGGAGGGGCGACCCTCTGTGGGTCCTTCACAAGCCACAGACAGCACCTAGCACCCTCGTAAACAAATCCATCCGCTCATCGCAGAGACCCCCCCCCCACCCACTCCGCTTCCCCTTTATGGCAGGCGGCGCTTGGAGCGGGAGAGAAGAGCAAGGTTGAGCCGAACCTTGCTCAAACATTT
Source organism: Lethenteron reissneri (assembly GCF_015708825.2). Classification (NCBI taxonomy): domain Eukaryota; kingdom Metazoa; phylum Chordata; class Hyperoartia; order Petromyzontiformes; family Petromyzontidae; genus Lethenteron; species Lethenteron reissneri. Next base: position 14,211,405 of record NC_083798.1, on the reverse strand, counting down.
CCATCCGGAGAGAAGTTATTCTGACGCATCAGATCGCCTCGCTCACGGAACATTACCGGAACCATGTTTTGTTTTTTTGTTGAAATTCATCCCGCCACACACACACACACCATGCCCTTTCTCCCTCCCGTCTCCCCCCTTCGCATCCCCCCCCCCCAGCAATCACATCCCGACAAACCATCTTAGCATTTAGGCGTTCGAAAACTCCCCCGTGTCTTTTTTTTTTGGCCTTCAAACGCGTTGTTCGCGTTTACTCAGATCAACAACAAAAAAACGTCGCCTTGTTCTATTAGTGCACGGGTGCAAGTTTTGACATTTAAATAGGACGCGGCAACCACCGCCTCCTCCTCTTAAATCCTCTCCGGCACTTGGCACCACCCCCCCCCTCCTCCTCCTCCTCTCGCTCCTGATCTGTTTTCCGTGTCCCTTGCGGTGTCCTCCCCCCGCCCCTCCCCGCACCGTCCCCCCCCCCCCCCGGCGCCCCCTTCACTCCTTGGAGGTGCCTTGCGACTCCTCGTCGCCCGAGTTTTCTTCCGCCTTCTTCGCGGGCTCTTCAATGTCCTCCTTCCTGGCCGGGAACTTGTCTTTGTTGTTCTCCTTCTTCCACTTCATGCGCCGGTTCTGGAACCAGATCTTGACCTGGCGCTCGGTGAGGCCGAGCGCGTGCGACACCTCGATGCGTCGCTTGCGCGTCAGGTACGGGTTGAAGAGGAACTCCTTCTCCAGCTCCAGTGTCTGGAAGCGCGAGTAGGTCTGCCGGCCCCGTCGCCTGCCCGGCCCCACTGTGAGCAGCAAAACAACAACAACGACAACAGAGAAGACGTCACGACAACAGCAGCAAAAAAGACAACAGCAATGAACAAAACAATGCAACACGAGGTCATCATCGTAGCGTGAGCTACAGCGTAGCGTGTGGTCTACATGGCAGTGTGTGTTGGCCGCAGAATCGATTGTGAGCTATGTCATAGCGTGCAGTGTGTAATAACGTGTGGGCCACATCATAGCCTGTGCACTGCATCATGGCGTGCGGGTTACATCATGGCGTGCGGGTTACATCATCGCGTGTGGGCGAGTGGCTAGCGCAACACAAGAGCACGTGCACAAACAAACAAAGGTCCCCCGTATAGCCTTAACAGACTGTAGGGGCAAGTGCTGTTAGGGAGCACCTATGAAGGCCGGAACGGTACACGAGGGGGGGGGGTGTGGCCAGCACCACGCCCGACCGCCTTTGTCTACCTAGTGGCAATGTTTACACACTGCACCAGGTACTCATTTGAGGCTGAATCGACCTAGGGGAGGCCCGGGACCGGTTCAGATAATCGTCACTGGTGTTGGCCGTGAGCGGGAATCGAACTTGTGTCGCCGGGTTCATAGCGCAGCGCGCTAACCGCTACACTATCGCACAAACACACACACACGCACACACGTGTCCTAAAGACAATACCATGACCTTACCAAAGAACAAACACGGATCGTAGTCCAGGTATTTGCTATGACAACCCATACGTACAATGTGTACACGTCACAATGCAATTTGTCCATGTCATCGTCTGGATGCGACCCCATCTAGAAACGCTGTACACGCACAGAGGCACACACATGGAAGACAAAGGAGACGTCACCCCCTTGTGGACCCTTTAACCGACTGTTTGGGGCAAGTGTTGTCAGCGAGCACCTATTGAAGCCGGCCTGGCGCGTGTGGGAGTCGGGTCTTGACGGAACCATTCCCGGACGCCTTTGTCTCCCCAGTGGAGATCTTTAAAAGCCGTGCGCCAGCTACTAGTTCAATATTAAGTCGACGTAGGGAAGGCCCCGACTAGGAATGATACTACCGTCTTCTTGGTTCTTTCGGTAAAGTCACGTAGAAGGGAAGTAATAAAATAATAAAAATAAAACATTATAAAATAATTCTCACGACGTTTCGGCTACAACAGGTGAAGACGGCTGCTTGCGTTGTGGCCGAAACGTCGTGAGAATTATTTTATTATGTTTTTTTTTATTATTTTATTACTTCCCTTCTACGTGACTTTACCGAAATAACCAAGCAGATGAATCCCTGCAGTCACGAAAGCTTTAAATCGAAAAATACTACCGTCTCCCAATGATATACAAAGACACACACACAATCACGCGTGCACTTGAATCCATCTGTGTGGAGCTTCGTTGTATTAGGTGGATGAAATCTCATCCGGATACTTCGGTGTCAAAGACTCATTAATGGAATTATCCAAACATCCTGCAATCAATCGAAATGCAGGGCCCTCCTGAGAACCAGTCTCGAGACTCTATTAGACGTTACTTGGTAAGTGAAGAGGAATCGTGAGTAATACGGTGACGAACACATACGCGCACATGCAATTAAAGACAAAGATCCCCCGCATAGCCTTAACAGACTGTTGGGGCAAGTGCTGTTAGCGAGCATCTATGAAGGCCGGCACGGCGCATGAGGGGGTGGGTGGGCAACACCACGCCCGGCCGCCTTTGTCTCGCCAGTGGCGATGTTTACACACCGCACCAGGTACTCACTCGAGGCTGAGTCGACACACATCACACGACATATGAACACGTGCAATGAGCATTCGCAAGCGCACGTACTTACAATGACTCGTACAAACATACACACAACGTACACACGATACACACACAAAATATGTATTTATTATGGAGTAATCCGATGAGCTAATAAGCTCTTTTTCACAGATGTCCACACACGATCTGCTACAAAACCAGACGCCCCCCCCCCACTCTCGCCCTTTTTTGTTTACTGTGGACAGGCTGACTTGTTAGCGATTGAATTACCGTCTAATATTATTCACAATTGCACACATACAAACACACACACACACGCACTCGAATACATCCGTGAGTGTATTGATTGGCATGCTATACTAAATAAGCGTAATACACATCGTAAACACGCACACATATCGATACCACTTCACCTATCTATCGAGTATATGTATACACACATTACGTAACACGTATACACCTGATAAGTTTGCAATGCTCGGACACGTAGACAGAAGACAGTGTCAATTGCTGAGCAATCTCCATCATAAGTCAGCGCGTGTGCGGCGCTACTCTCGAATAACGCCACGTGCTGTTAATCTCGGAGTGTGCTGACAACTAGCCCATTAAATGCAAAAATTATAAATCATTAGAAAAGCCCCTCCCCCCATCTCTCTCTCTCTCTTCATTCACTGCAAACAAGACTGCGCTTAAAAGTGCTGGCGACAGATCTCCACTCTCTATTCTCGTCCGGGTAACAACTCCTCTCGCCTCCAACATTCTGCTGCCAAATCGTCGAGCGCTCGCGCGCACGCGCACGCACGCGCGCCGTCTAACGGATGTACTACTCGCACATGAATCACGGGGGCTCTCTCCCTGTGTGCGCGCGCGTATGTGTGTGTAGGTGTGTGTAGGTGTGTGTAGGTTTGTGTAGGTGTGTGTAGGTGTGTGTAGGTGTGTGTAGGTTTGTGTAGGTGTGTGTAGGTGTGGGGAGGTGTGGGGAGGTGTGGGGAGCGGTAGTGTAGCGGTTAGCGTGCTGCGCTATGAACCCTGCGATCCGAGTTCGATTCCCGCTCAAGACCCACAACGCCAATGACGAATATCTGAACCGGTCCTGGGCCTCCCGTAGGTCGACTCAGCCTTAAATTAGTACCTGGTGCTGTGCATAAACATCGTCACTGGGGAAACAAAAGCGGTCGGGCGTGGTGGTGGTGGCCACCGACACCCTCGTGTGCCGTTCCGGCCTTCACAGGTATTTGTTAGCAGCACTTTCCCCAATAGTCTGTTAAGGCTACACGGGGGTCTTTGTCCTTTGTGTGCGTGTGGCGAGCGGTAGTGCAGTGTGGTTAGCGCGCTGCGTTACCAACCACAGCGATCTGAGTTCAATTTCCACCCACCACCAATAATAACAGTGGCGAATACCTCAACCGGTTCTGGGCCTCCCTTAGGTGGAATCAGCCGTAAATAAGTTACCTGGTGCGGTGTGTAAACATCAGCACTGGGGAGACAAAGGTGGCTGGGAGCGATGTTGTCCAAACCCCCCCCCCCCCTCCCCCAGCCGTTTACCGGCCTTCATAGGTGCTCGCTAACAGGACTTGCCCCCAACAGTCTGGCAGGGCTATACGGGGGAGCTCTACCTTTGTACGTGCGCACGCGAGCACCTACGTGCGCACGCGAGCACCTACGTGCGCACGCGAGCACCTACGTGCGCACGCGAGCACCTACCTACGTGCGCACGCGAGCACCTACGTGCGCACGCGAGCACCTACGTGCGCACGCGAGCACCTACCTACGTGCGCACGCGAGCACCTACGTGCGCACGCGAGCACCTACGTGCGCACGCGAGCACCTACGTGCGCACGCGAGCACCTACGTGCGCACGCGAGCACCTACGTGCGCACGCGAGCACCTACGTGCGCACGCGAGCACCTACCTACGTGCGCACGCGAGCACCTACCTACGTGCGCACGCGAGCACTGCACTGTGGGTGACATAGCGCCCTGACTGAGGTTGCCTCAGCTGACTTTGCTGCGTGTTTCCCTGCGGCAGTTTGGCCCCACGGGTGTTCATAAAACCGCGACAGTTTTAGTTCAGTTCCGCGTCGTGCGTGCCATCTTAAACTTAACGCTGCACCATACAAGACAAAGACCTCCCCCTCCTCATCCGTATACCCTTCAACTGTTGGGGCAAGTGCTGCACCTAGTGAACGCCGGCACGGCACACGAGGGGGGTTGGTGGCCAGCACCACGCCCGGCCGCCTTTGTCTCCCCCAGTGGCGATGTTTTTTTTTACAAATCGCACCAGGTACTCGTTTGAGGCTGAGTCGACCTATGGAACGGGGCTCGGGACCGGTTCAGGTAATCGCCACCGGTGTTGGCCGTCAGCGGGAATCAAACTCGGGTCACCGGGTTTGTAGTGCAGCGCGCTGACCGCCACACCACCGCTCCCCCTGCACCAAACAAAGATCCCCCGTATAGCCTTAACAGACTGTAGGGGCAAGTGCTGTTAGCGAGTAGCACCTATGAAGGCCGGAACGGTACATGAGGCGGTGGGTGGCCTGCACCACGCCCGACCGTCTTTGTCTCCCCAGTGGCGACGTTTACACACCGAACCAGGTACTCATTTCAGGCTGAGTAGACCTAGGGGAGGCCCAGGACCGGTTCAGATATTCGTCACTGGTGTTGGCCTTGAGCGGGAATCGAACCTGGGTCGCCAGGTTCGTATCGCAGCGCGCTAACCACTGCACCACCGCTCCCCCCGCACCAGACACACACACGCGCGCGCATTCCTCACACGTATTCAACAAAGGGAATTATCGGTGGGATTTGCTCTATGAACCTGGGTTTTTTTTCTCTCCCTGAGTTCGATTTTGCTGCCACGGCTAACATCAGTGGCGAGTGAGATCTGAACGGACCCCCCACGCCCCCCCCCCCCCCGACCTCTTGACCGAATTCAGCAGTGCATTGACAGAGGCCGGTACATTTCTATTGGCAGTATAATATTAAAATAATGATGATGATGATGATTATGGCCACCATCATTATTACACAGAGGTCACCGGCGGCCTGCTAGCGGAAGCCCGTTCACTCCGTGGCTGTTGTGGACACACACGGTGTGGAGGGTATTTACACACGCGCAATAAGCATTTACAGCCGGTGGTGTTATTTTTTAGTTTAAACCGGGTCATTTCCAGTTTATCGGCAGCACATTGATTGGCCTTGCGTGCCATCGTTGCTCGCGCGCACGCACGCACGCGCGTTCAGCTAACGCGGTCTCTTAAACGCTTACTTGTAAACGAATCCGTGAGGCTGCCGTGGAACAACGTGCACGGGAAGCGTACTTGATACAAACATGCCCTCTCCCCCACCCCCCCAACGAAAAAAATACTTTCGCAACGTTCGCCGTACGTGTCCTTTCTCTTTATACGGTACGTGTAGCGCGCTATTAACATTTTTACGTTTGGAAACACTTCGTGGGGTTAATGGAGCATTGAGTGACTTGACGACGTGGAATATTTTTTTTTTATTTGGCCGTGACTGTAAACACGGAGGGGTGGGGTGGTGGTGGCAGCCAGGGGGGGGGGGGGTAGGCGAGGTTCAGGGCAGACCCTGCGAGCGTTTGAGCCACCACGATTGTCCTTACTTAATGAACCGTGGCCGCGCTCTGCTTTGCTCGAGATTTTTGTAATAAAGCCACCCCCCCCTTTTTTTTCTTTCGCCTCGGCATTTAGAAGAAACCGCCCCGTATCGGCCCAGCGACCCCACGCGGTTAGATGGAAACGGGCGAGAGAGCAGCATAGGGGCCACGCACGGGGCAAAATAAAAAAAGAAGTCAACGCGTCAATGATTTACGAAGGCAGTACTAATAATTGTAATAATTTAAACATTGCACAATGCCACCACGAGCAATGCCAATCGCCACACGCGCACGCACACACATTTGCCCCCGAGATAATGTTCCGCCCAGATAACGCAACGTATGTGATGCCAAATATATAAACTAGTTGTCTTGTTATTTGTTGCAGACCGCGTTTTGTAGGGCTCATGACGTCGCATATGTTGTTCTGGAACGGTGGTAACGTGGCACTTGAGCTTATTGCGCCTATAAAGATTGTTTATCTTGAACGTGTACCCACGCAATTCGTATAGAATACACACACACAGAGTAGTGCCAGCATCTCTAGACATAGGTATACACGCTGACAGAATTTCCAAAAGTGTGGTGGTGGGTGTAAAATTCCGTAAAAGTAAAATCTAAATGTTAAAGTGTGTTACGAGTAGGGTGATCAAACCAATGGACAAGTTAATGCGCTCAACACAATAACACGACTGGCGCAATATTTGGTCGCATTGGTTTTAAAAACAACAACCAATGTCTTCGCAAGAGGTCCAATGGACACTATTAATATATATACACAGAGACTGTTAAATAAATGATCCAACAAACTGGTGAATTTCAACACAATATCCAAGAGAGACAGGCAGCTGCTTGTATTGTTACCCACCCCGGCTATAGCACTACCGTAATTATGAGCTAGCGCAAACGTTGTCGATTATTTAAGCGCGTAACTGCGTGCGCATTACAAAACACACAACTTTCATGTCATCCATATCAACCCAGATAAAATACGCACTTTGCAACCGTTTTACGAGATAGCACGGTCTATATACTGCATATATATTGATGCGTGCTCACCGGTTACGTCACTATCCTTCCGACATGCGCCCATGAAATGTAGCCAGCGTACAGTTGAGGACAATTACGCGCGCGCCTAAATAGGTGACGTGAAAACGAGAAGAATCGACAACAAAAAACTATCCGGCGATAAGGACCCCCAGAGGCCCGCTATCGGCTTCGCATCTCCGAGTTGATTGCACGCAGTGGCCGCTCGCTTCCTTTAGCTGCGGCGTTCGTTATCGACGGGCCCTGGCCACGATGTAGCCCGCAGACGACGGCTCCGATCCTATGACGGCTGCGCTATTGTGGTTCCCGCCCGTACGCCAGGCGCGTCCGTCTGCCTTTTGTGTGCGCACGACACAATGGACGCATCCATAAATAAGCAAACAATAACAACAACAAACGACCGGCAGTAGCAACGGACACAAAAAAATAATGAAAGCAACAGCAGCTGTTAGGCAAGCTACGGAATAAGGAATGGGACAGTAATCAGAGAGCACAATAATTTGTAATTATAACAAGAACATGAATAATAAACATTGCATAGCAACAACGCAGCAAGCAGCGATGAACGGGGAACGTTGCCCGAAACGTCATCTTGCTCGACAATCGTTCTGCTCCGTAAGACGTTATCAACGAGGAAGGGAAAGCGCAATTGCCATCCCCGTACACAGATCATCGACAGGACAACACAAGGGGATGGCCAGACGCACGATTGTGAGCGCACACAAAGAGAGACAGAGGCACGCGTGCAGAGAGACGACAAGGGCCATCGAGGGGACAGAGACGACCCGCGCCAGCCACCCCCCCCCCCACAACCTACCACAACCACCACCACCACAACCACCACCACCACCACCCACGCACCTTGAGACCTCATCCAGGGGAAGAGCTGCGCCGACGAGGAGCCCTGACCCGGGTACTCGGCCTCCTCCTCGGCGCCGGGCCCGAACGACTTGAAGTCGGGTCCCGGGTACTGCACCACGCCGCCGCACTCCTGCTGCAGGGCGAACACGGGCTGCCTCGGGAAGGCCGGGTACCCGTAGAAGTTACCCGCCGCGTCCAGCGCGCACGAACCGGCCGCTTGGTACGCGGCAGCCGCCGCCGCCGCGGCCGAACTTCCGTTGTGGTAGAACTCCTGGTGGTGAACTCCCGCCGTTCCGCCCGTGCCCGCGCCGGTACCGGCCGGGTGCTCGAATGCCGGGGGTCCTCCTCCTCCTCCTCCGGCTCCGGTACCGGCACCCGCACCGTAGAAGACGGCCTGGCGGCCACTCATGGCGTCCGGCGCGAGGCGGCAGTCATAGTAGCTCGGGCGCAGCGCATCGCCGGCCTTGTACTTCGCGAAGAGAGGGTTCGCGAAGTACGAATTCATCGGGAGTCGGCGAGGGGGTCGCGGCGGCGGCGGTGATGCGACTGGCAGGAGGACGCGCGCTCTGCGTAGACTCGCGCGGGCTGGTCGCGGTTGCGCCCGCGTTGCACGCGAGCGGTGCGCACGATCGGGGGGGTTGTTACCGCTGCATGCCAATTAAGAGGGGCGAGCGGGGAGAGTGACACCCCTGCCGCGGACGCACATGTTGAGAGCAAGCCAGAGGGGGGAGACGAAGCGTCTCGGAGCTCCGTCGTGGTTGTTAGGTAAACGCGGCCATTCAGCGAAGCGGAGGGGGTTTGGTTGGGTTTGTTGAGTTTTTATTTAGAATAAGATTAGAAATTTTTTTTAAAAGGCTTGCCGAGCCCCGCAAAAAATTTGGGCTGCTCACCTCGAGAACGCGGCGATCAAATGTATTTTCGCTCAAAGTCTGCGCGAACATGTGGAATTTATTGCTTCCTAGCCCTCCCCACTCACTATATATGTTCTCCTTCCACTGCCTGCTCCTGCCACACGGTGGGGCGGAATATTGGGCGGATTAATATGTTGAAGCAAATGATAGAATAACACGCAGCGTGGAAATGGATGTACATGCGCGATAAAATAAAATCCCGCCAGGAGAAGCCGATTAACCCGCGATGTGAATTATTTATACGCACCTAAAAAAAAACCCGTCTATATTTTTGACGCTTTTTTTTCTCTTGCACGGCTACTGACAACTCTGGCCTCGGTGTTGAAAGTTCTTGCGCTCTCCCTTTAATTTTGGGGGGGGGTTCCTAAAGAGACATCTTCCCCGTGCCCGCACGGACTGTAAATTGCGCAAAGATCTCTGTGCGTGGGGGTGCCGTTACCCCCCTCACCACCCACCCCCCCTATTTTGGGGTACCTGTCACTTCTTCACTTCCCGTTGCTCCGGCGTGCAGGAAAGGCCTTTTCTCTGTTTTATAGCTTTAGAGCGCCCCCCCCCCCTCTCTCTCTCTGCTTTATAAACGACCGCTTTGCAAGTGTCTCACATAACAAGGCGAAGGGAGCGCGGGCCTCACAGCTCTTTATGATCCGAGGAAGACGCGTAAGTTATCAAACGCCATTACATCATTTATATATATACAGCGTTGCGAGCGGCTCATTAACAAAGCGATACGTTATTTTATATTGGGACCCCCCCCCCACACACACACATATACCCCTCCCTCTGCCCCTCCTCCCCACACACACAACCCGCTATACCCCCCCCCCCCTTTACCATTGGCAGTCAACACCGCTATGAAATTTGTTTAATATATAGGCGGGTCGTGACCGGCGACAGACAGTACAGATGATACTAAAAAACGAATTTATACATATATCTCAAGATGGAATAATGGGGGTGGGGGGGTTGGGGTCCTTCTAATTGTAACAGTGTCGGGAATTTTATTCGCGGACAGCGCACTGCATGTACACGCGGTAATTAGGCCAATAATGTCACCGCCTGGATCCCCCCCCCCCTTTGTTTAGATGAAGTTTCTATTTCTGCGCGATGTTAGCCGACCACTATCTGCGTCCGCTTTCACTTTCACTCAAACAGACGCCAAACGAACGCTCAATTGCACGCGCAGAGATAAACCGCAGACGTCAACATTTCCGTGGCTATCCAAAGTTCATCCTTTAAATATGTATAATGTATCGAAGGCAGGCTAACACACACACACACACGCGCGCACACAACAAAACCAAAGACCCCCCCCCCGGATACCCTTAACAGATTGTATACGGGCAAGGGCTGTTAGCGAGCACCTATAAAGGCCTGCACGATACACGAGGGGGTGGGTGGCCAGGACCACGCGCGGCCGCACACGGACACACACACACGGACAAAGACAAAGATCCCCCGTATAGCCTTAACAGACTGTAGGGGCAAGTGCTGTTAGCGAGCACCTATAAAGGCCGGCACGGGACACGAGGGGATGGGTGGCCAACACCACGCCCAGCCGCCTTTGTCTCCCGAGTGGCGATGTTTACACATCGGTCACACAGACACACGGACACACACACGGACACACACACACAGACACACACACACGGACACACTCACACGGACACACACACGCGGGCACACACAGGCGAAACAATTTCAGAACTCGCGCACCGAGCGTACGCGGTGGAGCAAAAATGACTCAAAAACCAAACAATAAAAAAATCCCAATAAATAATAAAACGAAATATAACGAGAGCTACGAATGCAACAACATCTGTCTCGGGCCGTGCAGGGTCCACATGGCGAGGTGGTCGGTAGAGAACGAGAGCTGTTGGCGAGCGAGGGGCCTAAAGACGACCACAAAATAAAACATTGGCGGTGTCCAAGACCACGAACCGGTGTCCACTCTCCTCCTGTTATCTCTCCTTTCCTCTCCCCACCCCCCTACTCTCTCCCCTCTCTCTCTCTCTCTCCGTCCCTCTGTGCGTGCGTAAATTTTGTCGCGTTTCCAAAACCGCCGCTCGGACCGTAAAATAAAAGCCGCGAACGGTCGCGGACGCGCAGTATTCGCGGGTTTAAGGGGTCGCTGTGAATGTGTGGGGGTGGTGGTGGGTGGGAGGGTGGGGTGTTTTTTTGTGTGTCTGGGGTCGAGACGAGTGGAGTTTTAATTTGGAAACAGATTATCGCGCATTTCCCACCGCGCGTATGTAGTGAGCGTGAGCAATGAGGATAATATTGTAGTGCGATATATTGGTCGAATATATATAGTGCGATATGGTAGAATATAGTGCGATATATCGGTGGAATATACAGTAGCGTGATATATGGGTGGAAAATTTGTATATTTAGTGCGATATATGGGTTGAATATAGGGCGATATGTGAATGGAATGTGCGATGATTCGATGGAATATAGTGCGATAATTGGTGAAATATTACGTGATGTTTCGTGAAATATAGTTCAATATTCTTGTGGAATATAGCGGGCTATTTGGTTGAATATAACCCGATATTTCCTGAATATAACGCGATATTTAGATGGAATATTGCATGCGCTATGTTTGAGAGCCATTGTGTAGTAATATTATTGTTTATATTTTTTGCTCGGGCTCTCTATGTGTGTCCCGTATACGTGCACCCACTAGTTAAGTTTTGCCGCGTTATAATAAATGAACATATATAATGCATTTCACGTTACATATTATACAATCTTTTCTCACGGTTTGTTTTACTCGCGTTATTACTGTTCACAACACACAATATTAAAATCCACATTATGCACGCATTTCGCGTAACATAGACACTCCGCGTTGCGTATATAATTGCACGTGATACGACTCGCGCGCGGCAATAACGTTAACGACAACGATTCCAATAAGTTACAGCCTTCGGGTCAATCCACTGCTGCATGAAGGTGTTCCCCGATACGCCGCGGCGGCTGTGGTCATTCAACCCCGTAGGTGAAGGGGGTTCCAGCGCCGAATCCGATATTATTGTTGTTTTATTTCGTTCACCGATACTCATCGTGATGGGCCACGTAACTCGGGCTCGCCGGCGTACACGGCGCAATGCCCTAACCACTGCACATGCCGCTCCTCAATAATCTGGGCACCTTTTTCTGTATAAAGAAGGCCCATTGCCCAAACCGTCGCCTATAATATATGTTGTGTTTTCTTTACTTGTCATGGCACAGTGTTAATGACGAATTAAATTGGAATTTTACGTCACAATCTGACTCGCTCTCAATCGCGTAATTGATCAAATGTTTAACTAATTCCGCGACGCGCGCGACCCATTGCATCGGTCACTAGCTCTGTGTGAGCAACTTTATTTGGTGCCATTAAAACTTGATGTTTTTTTAAAATGTTTAAACCGACGCTCGTTGGCGTGACACGACCGATGCGAAACCATATCGAGTTGAACGCGACCTCAGATTGTCGGCGGAAAAGGGGGCAGTGGTTAGCGAGCACCTATTAAAAACCGAAACCGCACACAAGGGGGCAGTATTGGCAGAGGCACGCTCGCCCGATCGCCTTTGTTGAGTCCAATGGTGATTTTGAACAACGCCACAGCCGTAGAACTCCCTTGTTATGCTGAGTCGACGTAGGGGAAGCGGATGTCAGGTTCGCGACGTTATATATACAGTATATACATTTCATTTTTTTAAATGTGCTTTGTTCTTCAAGTCGCTATGGTTACTGGACATTTTAAATCTTCGTTTTCAAGAACAGTGACTGATCCACTATAGCACCGCCAATCACGATACATACATTCACAGACAAACATCTCCCTCGTATCACACGAAGGCTCTCGCGACCAATATCATCCATAATACAGTTCTATTTGGGCTTAGATCGCGTAAATATACGTGTCGTTAAACCCGCCACCACCCGACAAAGCCAATCAGTAAGAGTTGGCATGTTCTGTTTACGTGTTCTCTTTACGTGACAACCCTAACTAATTGGCTGTGTCCGGTGCTGGTAGGTTTAACGACACATATTTACGCGATTTAACCCAAAACATTTTTTATTATGGATCCCTCGTATAGCCTTAACAGATTATTTTCGGTAAGTGCTGTAAGCGAGCACATATGAAGGCCGATGCGGCACACGCACACACACACACACGTGTTGGCCTGCATATGTGCTCACATCGTATACACATACATACACAAACACAGATCCCCCGTATTGTCTTTACAGACTTGGAGTAAGTGCTCTGTGGAGGTTTGCATTGGCCGGCATGTATACTTACGTAAAAAGTCAACCATATTTACTCCCAAATGCGCTCACACGCATACTTATATACAGCACACAATATGACAAAGATCCCCCGTATAGCCTTAAGAGACTGTTGGGGACAAGTGCTGTTAGCGAGCACCTCTGAAGGCCAGTAATGCACACAAGGGAGTGGGTGGCCAGCACCACTCATTTGAGGCTGAATCGACCCAGGGTAGGCCCAGGACTGGTTCAGTCAATAGCTCGTCAATAGTGTTAGCCGTGAGCGGAAATCGAACTCGCGCTAACCACCGCGCCACCACTCCCCACTCGATACATTCATGCACAGACGAAGATACATGCACGCTCGAGCACGAATTATAGAAACGTCGAGACCGACGTGAATTCCACTCTAGAGTCAGCACGAGTCTATAGCCAGCAGTCCCATAGCCTATACGTCTGGCCGATACGACGACTAGAGTCGTCACCCGTTGTCACTCGTCCTATTCAGCTATTGTCCGAAGAGGCGAGCGCGCCCAGCGTTACGCAATTGACATTTCTCACGCCTCGATATTCGAGGACGACACTGATGAAGACAATTCAGATTAAATAGTTTTGTTTATAATTGGAACAACAACAATCTGGCTGTGTTGTGTGTTCGTGGTTGTAAGTAGAGTATAATATGAACAGAAATTAATTCCACTGTATGCCTATGTGTTACGAATGATAATGACGGGACGGAAACGCGTGCACAAAGTCATACATAGGATGGGGAGAGTTGTCTCGCGGAGTCTGAACTGCATATTCATTACAACCGAGATCAAACCTATACAATTCCCCGTGTCTGAGTTATATGAACGATGCCATATGGATATGATACGTTTTGTTCTTGTAATGTAATAACAACGACCAGGGCACTACGGACCATTCGCATTGTACATTAATTTAGAACCGTTCACATGGTACACGGAGAAGCGTTCACGTTATTTATTGAGAAGCGTTCATGTTACACATACAGAACCATTCACGTTGTACACACATCGAGTCGAATATTTACATTCTAGGCAAAATGAAAAAGCGAAAAGTATGTTTGATCGTTGTAGTAATACATAGGTATAGTATAATCTGAGTCTCAAGACCTCATTTTCAGGAAGGTTGGTGCTTTAAATGCTTGGACAATTTATGAACGGACGATTCCACTTCCTGGACGCGTTTGGAAAGCAGACTTTATAAAGAAAGACCCATCCATGGTAATGCTACATAAATAAGTAACGTTTTAATATAATTCTACTGTACAGTAATAACTATTATATTAAACTATTTACGTGCGTATCTAAAACGTATAAATGTATGTATCTGTTCATTCAGAAATGAATTGCATCGCTCATTTATAGCTCAGCATTTACAGACGGTGTTAATATTCAAATGTGCGCGGTTGCATCGAGCGGTGAGGCTTGTACGTTGAGCCAAGTGCGTTCACTACATCCGAAAGCACGTGTCTCCGTCTCTCCGTATTGCGTGTCTCTCTATCGCCGCATCTCTCTGTTGTATCTGTCGATCGTGTGCCTGATGAAATAGCGACAGACAGACATATTTGGGTCCCGTCTCGCGTGTTGTTATTTTCGTCCGTAATATCACGGGCGTTATATTTTGTGTGCGTTCGTATTTCTCCTCTCGACAAGCGTACAGGCTTCTTGGCATCGCCTTGTATCAGTGACAGAATTATGTAGGTTTGCGCTCGGCTAACGATCGACAGTAAAATTTTATAGCCATTTTATGTGACTACACAGATTTCTAAAGGAGCTTAACGGTCGAAGAAGGGCAGTAAGTTTTACACACCTGTTTTAAATGTTACGCTTGCGGTCTCTGGAAATTAAATAAAATTATTAGCTCGGAAAATATCGGAGCACACAAAAAAAGGAAAAGAATGCTTTTGTGTGGGGGGGCAAACCCCGCGTCGCGTCTCGCGGGTTCTGAAGGCCCCCGTTCAACACATGCGCATGAACAGCGGTGCATCAACGGTAGAAACCCATGCAGAGTCTCGCATGAACGGTAATTAGTGGGCAGAGTTGGGATAATAATTGTGGTTATTGTGTGGTCTGAATATTTATTGTATTATAGATACATCATTTGTTGTTTGCGTACAGTTATACTACAAGCCACAGTGGGCGTTCAGCAACGAGGGTTGTTATTTTATTTATTAGCAATATATTTCCCCCTGGACGCTAGCAATGTAGACTATGGTAATTATTGGCAACTTTCAGCGTGTTACCACGGTGACTACAGTATATACAGTATATACAGAACAAATATGTACGTGAGCTATAGTTAATTAGCCAAAACGTAATTACGCAAATGTGATGGGTTAAAATAAAACTGTTTAAATTAATTGAATACAGGATTCGACGGATTTCTCGTGGGTGGGGTAAATCGTGGGTAACTTAAATGATCCTCGTGCAGCTTCTACGGCGGTGTCGAAACACACACACGGAATACACACAGACAGACAGATAGTCACACACAAAATACACACACAGACAGTCACACACGAAGCACATACGAAGGATACACACACACGGAATATACGCACACGAAATACACACAAAGGAAACACACACATCGAAACACACACACGGAGCGCATACGAAAGATACACGCACATCAAATATACACAAACTAACACACACACACACACGACACACATACGAAAGATACACACACGAAGTACACACAAACGAAACACACAGTCGGAACACTCACACACGAAATATACGTACGAAATACACACGGAATATACACACATACAAACACACGAAACAAAACAAAGATCCCCCGTGTAGCATTAACAGACTGTTGGGGCAAGTGCTTTTAGCGAGCACCTATTGAAGGCCGGCTCGGCACACGAGGGGGTGGAAGGCCAGAAACACACCCGGCCGCCTTTGTCTTCCCAGTGGCGAAGTTTACACATCGCACCAGGTACCCATTTTAGGCTGAGTCGACCTAGGAGAGGGCCCAGGACCGGTTCAGAAAATCGTCACCGGTGTTGGCCGTTAGCGGGATTCAAACTCGGGTCGCCGGGTTCGTAGCGCAGCGTGCTAACTGCTACATCACCGCCCCCCCCACACACACACATCTGCACACCCACACACACACACACCCACACACACCCACACACACCCACACACCTACACACCCACACACACGCCTAACCCAAATTGTGACCACAAGAGCACACAAAATACGACCCGTGCCAGACACACTATTTTTTTTTAGTTCACGTATCATCTCTTGCATTCGTCTTTTATAGATATAAATATTTTTTCAAAACCCATACACAACAATGTGCGAATGATGAATTGCCTATTAACACAATGGGCACACTTATAACTGCGTGTACTTTAGCGCACAATGTGTTGCGACTTGATGTACTGCTTTGTCAGCGCCCGCAGGTGATGGCTTTCTGGCAGTATAGACCGACATCGCACGCTACGTGACATCACCTTTTGTGCCCTTCGAGTTGATAATCGTACTTGATATTCTACATCGTCACAATCATCATCGGGACAGTTTTAATGTGTTAGCGATATTAATTACGCATTCCCCCCCCCCCCCCCCCGCCAATGCATTCTTACTCAGAACACAAATTCTGCTACACTTTCTCTGAAACTATTTCGGAAACGGTGTGTCTGTATGCGTGTATGTGTTTGTCTCTGTGTGTGTGTTTGTCTCTGTGTGTGTTTGCTTATAGGGGAGCGGTGGCGCAGTGGCTAGCGCGCTGCGCTACGATCCTGGCGACCCGAGTTCGATTCCCGCTCACGGCCACCAACACCAATGACGATTATCTGAACCGATCCTGGGCCTCCCCGAGGTCGACTCAGCCTCAGATTAGTCACTGCTGCGATGTGTAAATATCGCCACTGGGGAGACAAAGGGGGTCGGGCGTGATGCTGGCGACCCACCCCGTCGTGTGCCGTGCCGGCCTTCGTAGATGTTCGCTCACAGCACTTGCCCCAAAAGTCTGTTAAGGCTACACGGGGGATATTTATCTTGTCGTGTTTGTTGGTCGCGATGCATGTCTTTATTATTGTGCGCATTTCAAGAGCCGACAGTTTTTGCGGGTTGTTCGTGCACTGCTCACTTCACTCGACAACCGAGGGTTCGATTTCCCACCGCGGCGAACATCAGTGGCGAGTGATCATCTGAACACGAAGCTGGGCCGCCCCACCTCACTTGACCGAGGCGCTCTTACCAGCGTGGTGAAGTCTGACCAAACAACCCCTAAGAAACCAGCAAATAAGTGGATTGGGCAAATGATCATCATCATGTCCATATTATAGGACTCTGGGGACACGAATACACACTCTGGTGGTGGTGGTGGTAATAGCTCATCGAAGTACCTACCGGATTAACAGAAGTCCCCCAAACTTTGCTTTAAAACGCATGAGGAGGGACAGGGCAGTGGGTCCTGCGCGGCTTAGCGGTGGGGGGTCTTATAATCGGGAGAATACGGTAATCTTAATTTAATTATTATCGTGACTCGATGGGTTATAAGTGTATCTCTCTCTCTCTCGTGACATTACGCCACCTCGCACGCTCCTCCAGCTACGGCATTCACGGCAGCGGACGTAACCCGAGATGGAGGGCACGCGGACTCGCACACACACACCGAACACACACACACACCGTACACACACACACAACGTACACACACACACAACGTACACACACACACCGTACACACATCATACACACACACACCGTACACACATCATACACGCGAACACACACCGTACACACACACACACCGTACACACACACACCGTACACACACACACCGTACACACACACACACCGTACACACACACACACCGTACACACACCCATAACAGCGAACACACACACACCGTACACACACACACACACCGTACACACACCCATAACAGCGAACAGACACACACACACCGTACACACACCGTACACACACATCGTACACGCGAACACACACACCGTACACGCGGGCACACACATACGGTACTTGCACACATGATACACGCGCGCACACACGGTACACAAGCACATACACACACACACACTCGGTATATTTACAGCCGCCTGTACGTGTGTGTATATATATTTATATACAGTGACTGTAGTGTAGGGGTTAGCACCCTGTGCTCCGAACCCCGCGACCCGATTATTTGAACCGGTCATGGACCTCCCCGAGGTTGACTTAGCCTCAAATGAGTATACCTGTTGCGATGTGTAAACATCGCCTCTAGGGAGACAAAGGCGGCCGGGCGTGGTTGTGCTGGCCACCCACCCCGTCGTGTGCCTGTGCCAACCCTCTTAGGTTGCTAATCGCTAAAAGCACTTGCCCCAAATTGTCTGCTAAGGCTTTAGGGGGCATTTGTGACTCATCTTTGTCTAAACTGTATATATATGTGTGTGCGTGTGAGACTACGTCTATTAAAAAACAAGTATGTACTGGATATTTCAAGAGGCGTCATAAATTGACACTTTGTTATCTGCCCTGGCATACGAAAATAAACAAAGTTTGTTTTTAATTTCTGTCTGCTGGTGTTATATATTGTCGATTGCGCTACGAAAGTTGATGCACTACGTTTAAAATATTTATCCACACATACGCACTCGCACGCATCTATGTATAAGCGTGTGTGAGTGTGTGCATACAGACACCCACACACAGCACGCATGTGTGTGTGTGTGGGAGAGGACCTTTCATAGGTACTCGCTGACAGCACTTGCCCCCAAAAGTATGTGGGGGCTACACGGGGGATCTTTGTAACGGTGAGCGTGCCGGGGCTACGAACCCGGCGACCCTAGTTCGATTCCCGCTCACGGCCGTTAACACCCTAAACCAGGCATGGGTCTTCCCTGGGTCGACTTAGTTCCTCCCCTAGGTCGACTCAGCCTCAAATGAGTACTCGGTGCGGTGTGTCAAACATCGCCGCTGTGGGAACAAATTCGGTCTGGTGTTGTGTTGGCCTCCCTCATTCCTCGTGTGCCGTTCCGGCCTTCATCGTTGCTGCTCGCTGACAGCACGTGCCCCAACAGTCGCTTAAGGCTACACGGGGGATCTTTGTCTTTGTTCCCACAGCGGCGATGTTTACACGCCAAACCCAGTTACTCATTTTAGGCTGACTCGACCTAGGGCAGGTCCAGGACCGCTTTAGATCATCGTCACCGGTGTTGACCGTGAGTGGGAATCGAACTGGGGTGGCCGGGTTCGTAGCGCAGGACTCTACACAACACAATACCCGCACGGCTTCTTACGCATCTTAAGACAGCAGTACACGGCGCGTCCTTTGGACATCTTACTACGTAAGTGTACAATGTACTATATTTGGCCGTGTTAACGATTCTATGTTAAAAGTCAATCCACTGCTGGATGAAGGCCTCTCCAAGCGAGCTAACAATTTACCCAGCAGCTAAACACGCCCAGAATTAAGATGCGTGTACCTTTCTATATATTGACGGTAGGCGTCATCATCAGCCGAATATACATTGCAATGCGTTAACAGAATGCGTCATCATTAGCCAATCATCCTTTCAGGGTGAATAAAATTCGTACAATTTTGGCCGAAGTTACCAGCGGGTACATGAGAGACGCAGTTAATCCTCGCCATAGGAATGTGGAACGTCCGCCACTGGCTCTGTACCGCTAATAGAAACGGGCACATCCACAAACCCTCGTCGACGCCTTGAGAATGGAGGATGCATGTTGACACACACTCGAGCGAGGGACGCAACGGACAATGCGTTTGAAATAACTTTCGACGACGAAAAAACTAAAGTAATCACACGCTGGAGGTGATGACTCGTGCGCGTGTTGCAGTGTTTGTGTCGTTGGCTGGAGGCCTTGTCCATTGGACCGACGATAGCACGGTTGTGGTCCCATCAGCCCTTTCCTTGAAGAGTGCTGCGGTACGTTTCAACAACGATGGACACCTCCGGTTTATAGCGCGGACCCAATTGTGGAAATTCCACATTACCCTCGGCGGGGGCGGGGGGCGGGGCAATGTCCCACCGAGGTGCGGTGATGGCGTGAGCGGGTTTTAGAAATCTCGATCGTCCAAGGACACTCGTGGGTTGGACCTCATCGGCCGCATGAGGACATCGTCGACAGGCCAATAATGCGCACATCTCATGCGGAAAAAAAAAGCTAAAGACACGAGCCACAACAGCTTGCAGTGCGCTTCTGGTCATGCAGCCCAGGCTATGGACCGTTTGGTAAACACACAGACACACAGGGATGTGCATTAAGGGCAAGCAATAGCAATGCGACTGTGGCTATGTAAGCCGAAACTATGAATCGTACAGTAAACAATTGTTCTGGTTGTCGCCTGATGAGACTGGTTGTAATTACAGGCGAAACGGTGTACTCGAATTGAAAATGTTGTGGGTTTACTCTCCAACACACAAGCGGCGTGCTGAACTAGTAACTAAATGGCACGTTTTGTTTACGTGACAAACCTTACTAATTTCCTGTGTCGGGTGGGTGGTGGCGGGTTATAACGACAGAATAATATGTATGCGGTCTAACCCCTAAAAATCCCTCAATTATGGATAAACTACTGTAGACTGCTCTCCTTCAACAGAGGAGGAGGAGGCGCAAAACGACACGAACCTCTTCTCGCCCCTGAAACCCTCTCGTCGTGACCAGCAGCAGCAGCAGCAGATTTCGACATTGGCACCGAGCTCCTGAACAAATTGCTGCTGCCATCATGCGCATGACGGATAGGGGAGAGGCGTCAATCAATCTCCAGGACTGGCACAATGCAGACGCCGGGCTGCAGATCGGCACACAGGACTGACATTTACAACCGCAGGTGGAGGGAGGTGACACAAGCCTGTGTATTAGAAGTCGTATTTAACGCGACAGCACGCGAGGGCCCATTCAGATGGCAATACGGGGAGCGACAGTCCAGTGTGGCTGTGTATGAAGACGCTTTGTGAGTTCACTGTAGTTTACAGAGAGGCGGTCAGCCGCAGTCGGAGGGAGAAAGTACGGTCACCTGCCGGAAAGTGTGCAGAGGCAACGGAGCCGTCAGCACGGATGGCCCCATTCGTGAAGAGAGTTTCGACAACGCGGGCAGCAGAAAGCAGTTGTAGGCATCATACACAAGGACAAAGATCCCCCGTAATAGCCTTAACAGACTGTAGGGGCAAGTGCTGTTAGCGCGTAGCACCTATGAACGCCGGCACGGCACACGAGGGGATGGATGGCCATAACCACGCGAGGCCGCCTTTGTCTCCCCAGTGGCGATGTTGATTGCAGTAGGTACTTATTTGAGGCTGAGTTGACCTAGGCGAGGCTCAGTACCGGTTCAGATAATCGCCACTGGTGTTGGTGAGCGTGAATCGAATTCGGGTCGCCAGGTTCGTAGCGCTGCGCGGTAATCTGCTGCATCAAACGCACAACGCGCGTCAAATCATCCCGATGCCAACGCGTACCTGGCACGCGAAGACGAAGACTCTCACTCCACATTCCTATGGCAGGGAGTGGGGATCGACGAGCGTACTACACATAAGGAACCAGCGTTAACAACTGCATACACAAGCAGGAGTAGTTCAGGCGCGTTGCATTCCAGCAGCTCTTCGTAACAACTTAAACACACCGCACGGAAAAAACGAAGAAAAAACACACACACACACAACAGCGGCCGGGTCTCGCGCCGTTCTTTTCCGTACGCCGAACTTCTCTCGCACCGTACGCCCGCCAACCGGTTCGTGAATGCATCGGCTCGCGCGCGCGACCACGTGGCGCGCGCGCGAGCCGCGGTTGGGCACGGCGGTGATCGCGGCCGGCCTGGCCAGAGTCGGTCTCGCGCATCATCCATCACCGTGATTTGGCGCCGTAATCCCCCGCACACACCACCCCCCACCACCACTCCCCCGGCACAATAAACGATCCGAAGGGCGCGCGCGTGCACGCGCCCGCTTATCGAGCACGACCGCAGCACCCGCGCGGGCGTGTGGCATCGCACTCAATTCGTATGATGCCATGAGTGTGTGTGTGTGTCTGTCTGTTAGTCGGCGTGTCCCCCTTGTGTGTGTGCGCGTGTGTCCACCGGGAGCGGTGGCGCAGCGGTCGGCGCGTTGCGCTACCAACCCGAGTTGGATTCCCGCTCACGGCCAACAACGGTGACGATTATTTTAACCGCTCCTGCGCCTCCCCCTAGGTCGACTGAGCCTCGAATCAGTACCTGGTGCGGTGCGTAAACATCGCCGCTAGGGATACAAAGGCGGCCGGGCGTGGTGTTGGCCACCCACCCCCTCGTGTGCCGTGCCGGCCTTCATAGGTGCTCTCTAACAGCACTTGCCCTAACAGTTTCTCCGGGAGATCTTTGTCTTTGTTTTTGCACGTGTGTTTGGGGAACGGTGGTGCAGTGGTTAGAGCACTGCGCTACGAGGTCGGCGAAACGAGTCAGATTCTCCTTTAGCGCAGACATCGTTTGGGAATATTTTCACCGGTCGTGGGCCTCCCCTAGGTCGACTCAGCATTACACGACCATCTGGTGCGGCGTCTAAAACATCAGCATACACGCACGCACGCAAATACTGTTATTGCTAAAGAGTATCCATTGCATGATGTTTCTGCTGTTATTATTGTTGTTGTCATCATTGTCATTATGAGTGCGAATAAAACCCGGCGGGCAACGGATTCCGAGGCACGGCCGACATGACGGTGGCGTGAGACGTCGGGGGAGGGGGGGGGGAGAATTCACCCCGAGCCCGAAGGTTCCTGCTCGACATCGATCCCATCCATGTGCATATACCGGATGCGTTTAAAAAAAGTTCGCCAACCATTGCACTTCGAGAGGACGTTCGGGCTTGCGCAACGGTGTGCTCAGGTTGGCACGGGGCAATGGGCACGCGCAACGAGCGGTGTTGAAATCTTACAACTTGCGCTGTATCACAAAAGCGACGTACGGCAAGGACTGCGGCTTCAATGCGGAACGCATGGACGTCCCACCGCGTGGGCGATGGGCGTCCGATGCATGATCGCATGCAGAGCTCACGCGGCACGGACGCACGGACAATGCGGTTGGTCATTTTTTTTGTTCGGAGGAAGGCTGCACGGAACACCGGGACGCAACGGTCAGCTGCATTTTGCGGCGCGAAGGCAAGTCCCCCCCCCCCCTTTGACGGCGCTGCAGTGAAAGCTGCAACACGACGCGAAAGGGGAGACGCGAATGAATGAAACGGGCACACAGGCGAGTGACAGACACCCGTCGCAAAAGTCTGTCTCGCCGCAATATGTATCAGTAATATCAAACAAACATCATCATCATCATCAACAACAACAGCGGTAAGAACATAAATTACCCTCCATAATAGTACATATTTACGCGATCTAACCCAAAAAACCTCTATTATGGATGATAATGTTGATGATATTGGTCGCGAAAGTCTACGTGTTAAACTGACAAATTAACCTCTGAATGCGATTTAATCAGCAAGTGCATTGAATGCAAGTGATGCTGAAAATAACTAAATAAATCCAGCCTCTTGAATGCAACACGCGGCACTGAGACGAAGAAGCGTTGCAGCGTGCAGCACACAAACGCGATTTCATATGCAAATTACGGACGGGGTTGCGTCCTGGTGTTCTCAGGACCGACACCCATGGCAAGGGGTCGGAGGTCATTCTGCACTGTGCAGGTTCAATGAGCACTGAGTCTCAAGACTCCTTTCCAAGGTGGGTCCTGCATTGAATTGTTTGGCCATCTCCCGGATGAGCGTTTATTTTGCACGCGAGATCAAAGTGGAGTATCCGGACAAAGCTCACTGCGTACGTACACGAGGAAATAAACACTCGAATCTCGAGCACAGACAGATCCAGGAATCTATTGCTGTGCTGCCACCTTCCGGTCACCTTTTGGCCAAATGATGACTTGAAGATGGAGAACGCGTGCGGTGAAAACGTTGCATTGCCTAGTAAAGATAAAGACCCCCCACCCCCGTATAGCCTGTAACAGAATGTTGGGGCAAGTGCCGTTAGTGAGCACCTATTAAGGCACACAAAGGCACAGATGCACCATGTAGCCCACGCATACTGTTTGGGCAAGTGCCTATGATGACCGGCACATCACACGAAGGGAGTTCTCATTTAAGGCTGAATTCGACCTCGGGTGGAGACCTAGGAGAGGTTAAAATATTGGCCACTGTTATTGATCATGAGCGGCAAATCGAACTCGGAACGTCACGGTTGTAGCGCAGTGCGCTAACCACTGCACCTCCGCTCTCCATTGCGTCGCCTCTCACCACCTTAACCACACACGCGCGGTTAGATCCCCATACAAGGAAATGTTGGGCCCCAAAAAAGAGCGTCGGTACGTACACAGCAAGTCGCGTGCGGTGGGGTAAAATGCGAGTGCTCCCAATATCTTCCAAGACATCTACGGAGCGTGCTTCGAGTAAGACGAATCACCGTTCTACAGTGCCTCCGTAAAGAGATGTATATATAGATATATAGTGAGAGAGAGAGATAGTTCACTGCAGTGGAGTCCATTCCGCGATCTCCAGCAGTGACTTGAAAAACGCAATTGCAAGGGTGCGCCTTTATCTTCACCCAGCATGGAAACATTTCCTTCAGGCCCGCCACCTGGATCCTCAAGACAGACTCCCCCCCCCCCCGCCACCCCCCCCCCCCTCGGCACGCCACCCTCGCTCACCTGCGTTTGCCATAACAACGACAAAGGAACGCAGGCGAATTTGGTGTTCCGCTCTGTAAATTCCATCCATTACCGAACGCAGTGGGAGGGATGCACATTTCAATGCCGCTGTGGGTGACCGTAAACCTATGCAGAGCGCTGGGAATGGAAAAAAACATGCGCTTAGTGGGAGAATGCGGTGGAGGTTACGACCAATTCGAGTTGCATTACGATTTCTTTTTTTAATATCTCGCAACTGCTTCAATGTTGGTTCCTTCGTCGGCCGTGGATGCGGAGGCACGCGAACGCACCGCCGATTTCCCACACCGCCGATTTCCCGCACCTCCGATTGGCACGGTTGGCTTCGTACGGTGCAAAAGAATGTCAACGTGTATACAGTACACGCAGTTGTACAGCTACAGCGTGGATCGGCGAGGTGCGTTAGTCATAACGTGGCTTAATTATAACGTGGATTCATATCGCGAATTCATGACGTGGATTTATGACCGTGGGATTCACGGCGTGAATTTCTCATAACGTGGATTGATCATAACGTGGATCCATGACGTTGATGAATCATAAAGTTGATTCATTCAAATCGCGGCCTCATCTCACGACGCTGCTATACGTCTACTGCACACGTTGGAGTGCGGGGGGGGGGGGGGGTCACGTGCCCCCGTAGGGAATTATGGATCCGATTGTGAGAGGTGGGGACGGGTGTGTAGAGGCGTGTTAATCCAGCAGCGGATTGACCGTGGGCCAAAGTCGTCCCTAGGGCGACCGCCCAGGGCCCCGCGCTTTGGGGGGGGGGGAGGCTTGCTTTGACGTCACGGTGTCAGATGTAACACCACTTCCGCTTTAGTTTGAAGACGATGAGATTTTCCCCAGCCCCCCCACCCCCCGCACGCCGTTATGGGAGGCCCTCACCACTCGCTGCTGCTGCTGATGAGGATACTAATTCTGGACGACGCATATATTATTTATGTATGTATGTATGATGAACTTCTTTCGCACCGTGTGTAGGCCAACCGTGATAATCGGAGATAGTGAGGGAGTAGGAGGCCACAGGAACCAACACTCGAGACGAGTTCCGTTGACGACACAAGTGGGCGCGTGAAGAAAATGTTTCTGTCTGGTGGTGCTCGCTAACAGCACTTGCCCCAATAGTCTGTAAAGGCTTTACGGGGGGGGGGTCTTTATCTTTGTGTTCTTGCGCGATTCTGACCAAACCCACCCCGTTGTGAGCCGCCACTGTCCTTAATAGGTGCTCGCTAACAGCACCTGCTCCGATGGAATCAGAACGAACAGCGTGGGATGTAAATTCATCCTCTGGCCGAGTGTTTTAGTCAGAGACGCATCGGCAAGTTTGCGATGCCCCTTTTTTATAGTGAGATACTGCCATCTTCTGTCGGAAAATGGAAATTACTTCATAACTTCGATAATTTCCCAACTTGGACGCCTCTGAGAGGCTGCGTGATCCGAACGGGCACAGATGATATTAGAGGCTGTTGTAAAAAAAAACAAATCTTCTGCTTCTCGAAATATTTTTGTTTACTAAATATAACAATGATGTTGTGACTATATTAAGTGATAGTATACCTACAATGTGTTCAAACTGCGATTCGCTTAATGTCAAACTAATATATTCTATCACAAACACAAAAAAACCACACGCACACTATCCTAAACATAATTAAAGTGTGTGCTTAATTAGCAAACAACACTCCGTTCAAAACTTACAAACGTGTAAAAAACGATCCGTACAATGACCCTTGGTCACGTCATTTGTTGTTTTTTTTGTTACATATAAAAACAACTTGTCACAATCAAACGCACGCCACGGGCGATTGCGCGAGCTGATCCACGCCTACGGAGTCGCCCTGCAACGCCCGCGAGCTTCTACGGCACTGGTCTCGTTCACGTCGAGACATTTCGGTGGACGCGAGAGAGTCACACTCGTTCATTCATTCGTGCAACTCTGTCCTTCGGGCGCGAGCGAGGGGTTCAGGAGGAGGAGGGAGCGCTTGGGAGTCGTCGAGAATGGCCGGTTACGTGCTGCGTGAGAATGAGCCGTCAGCGATTCGCTTTGAAAGATTAAAGTCAATTTCTGCCTCCAGACTGCAAAGCTGCGGGCTTGCTCGCCGCACACGCTGGCAAGAGAGCGGATGCCATTTCACAGATGAGTTTTTTCGAGACAAAACAAGGCGGGAGAGTGCTAGGGAACAAGATTGATTAGGAACCCTTGCAGTGCCATAAAGCCATTAACTCCAGACGTCTAGCCGACCTGATGGCTTTATTGCACCTCTCTGTCCCTCTTTCTTCTTTCGCTTAAAGTCGCATCCGCTAATGCATCAACACCACCACCACCGCCGCCACCACCACCACCATCACCAACAGCACCCCGAGAAGTCCCGACACCCACAACAGAGCACTCCCACCCAGAACACCAGCGCGTTCCGACAACATCAATACCACCACCACGACCAATAACAACATTACCGCCGCCAACATAAATACCACCACACCTATTCATGAATAATAATAACACGACCACCATAACCTCAACCACCACCACCACCACCAACAATAACAACATCACCACAAACACCAACGACATCACAAACACCACAGCGCCACCACTAACTACTCGAAACAACAGCACGACCGCCACTATCATCGTCAGCAGCAGCAGCAGCACCACGACCACACTCGGGCGCACACAAAAACGAAGACAAATGCCCCACAACAGGTGTCGTTATCTCCAGCGTCAAAAATCTGTGCCCTCGGCGCTGTATTTCCTCGCAGGCTCCTCGCAATAGATTTGATTTACAACCCGTGACAATAATAAATAAATAACGGCAAATAAATAACAACAGCAGCAGCGGCGGCAACAATAACCATAGGGTGGATGGGTTTGGGGGGGGGAGAGGTGGGGAGGGAGGGGGGGGAGAGGTGGGGAGGGAGGTGGGGGAGAGGTAGGGAGGTGGGGAGGAGGGGGGGGCTGGGGGTGTGGGGTAGCGGGCAGGGATGGGAGGGGAATGGGTGGCGATGGCGTCTCTAGAAAGCCAGCGGTGGGGTGGTGATGATCGCGCCCTGATGCTTCGGGGTGCGTCGTGAGACGCGGTCGCGGAATAGCCGCGGCGCACAAAACTCGAGGCCATCCCCCCCCACCACTCCACCCCCTTCCCATCCCAAGGCCATCACCGCTTTTTTTGCGAGCTTTCTTTCCCCCCCCCCCCCTCCGTTCTCTACGTCGTCGTCGTCGTCCATCCCCGCGCACCACTTTTATATGCAATAAATTTTTACAGCGGGCAATTTTGCTTTACAACATTTTGTGGCTCCGGACGTTCTAGAGGCCGATGCCTTGCTCGTTTCCTCGAGTCAAACAGATCGTCAATAAAAGGGAATTCCCCCCTCCCCCCTACCACCACACCCCACAGTTCCAATGAGTTGCGTTGTTCTTCTGGCTCTGCGGCTTTCTCCCCCTCTTCCTGGCCTAACGGCCCGTGAAGCCTGGGATTTTACTGCCTGCGACTCCCTCCCGTCTCACACGGCGCATTGTGTTTGCGGCGGGGGGCGGGGGTCGTATAGAGGCCCCCACTCCACTTCCATCACCCCCCCCGCCCCCCGCCTTCCTAGCCATCACCACCACCCCCGCATCCGTCCGCACCACCACCACCACACCCTCTACCACTATCCACCACCCACCCACCCGACCTACCTCACTCACTACCCTACCACCGCTTCTCAACTGCCATCCTCCAACCACATCCCACATCCTCTCCATTTATCTCCCCCGCCCCCCGTGCTCCCCCTCCACCACGACCAGCTCCATCCTCTACCACCCGTACCATCAGCCCCACCGCTGCACCACCGCTCTACCACCACCACCCAACACCTGCCGGCGAGTCTCGCTGACTACCACCAAAGCGGGTTTCTTCCGCTTAGTATGCGATTCCCGTGTTATTTATTTGTTGTTTCAATTACAATAATAATAACATCCGATTTGGGAATTACCCTTAAATCCAATCTGTATGCAGGCGGCTCTCTCTGCATTTTAAGGGCGATGTGGCCAGCCGTGATTATTATACACGGTATATTATCACGACTATAAATTGCGTTATCGGTATGAATAATAATATCACTACTACTGTCATAATTGATTTCCGAGTTGGACATAATTGGTATATTTCTCGCAACGATTATCTGCAGTGCAATATAACACACACACGGTAACCCTAGCCTTATTATCCACAAGACAGCGGAGAGGCGGAAACTTACCTCCAAATCAAAACACGTCCATTCCCCACGGGCTCCTTACGATGCAATTGCTGCATTTATATTTTTATTATATTTTTTTCTTCATTTTTTAACTGCCTCCGCCTTAAATCCACCTCCCCCCCTCTCTCTCTCTCTCGTTCGGCCTATCACAATCTTCTTCCCAGATAGCACAACAACGTTACGCGGGTGTTAAGTTTACTTTATAGTCTGGCAGATTGAACAAGTTTTGGGTACACGTGGGAGGTTCGTGGAGATTGTGTCAGAACTTATCATGGCGAGTCAGTTGGACAGTTTGCTTAGAGAGGATAAACGTATTGTACACTACACGACATTTATTTGGTGTCATACTTTACAGTTGTGGATATTTTAACTTTTCTAAACGACCGCCTTTAGTTAGTAACACGGCACTTTTCTTTCGCGTGAGGTGGTGTTAATGAGGATTGTTGTGAGTTACAAAATACATTTTGTGTTTGTGGACGGCTGTCAACGCAGCCTTGTATAATGTGTGTGTGTCAGTATATCCACGTGTATTAAACACACATAGATCCTGTGTTGTAAATAGTAAATATAATGAATAAACAATAAAAATAAACACCACAATGTTATATGTTATATATTATAGATAAATAATTCGTTCAGATTTAAGAGTATTAATTGGGATTAATAGAATTTCTACCTATTTTTTTTTTACTTGTAACAAATACTCAACACGTTCGTGAATAACACCACCTTTAATGAGTCGGGCGGGTGAGATAGCCGACGTTTAAGGCAATGCCCCTCCTTCAGAGCAACGTTTACTCTGATCGCTATGTCGCTGTGTTCGAAGTTGCCCCATACCTTACGCAAATCTGTTGTAACGTGATCGCGTTATATCAGGGGCGATCTGCGCGGTGTATCGTTATACGGGTGGTATTGTAGAGTTACACACATTGCGCAGAGACAACCTTGCGTTGGCAAATGTAGCAGGAATATTTTTTTTTATATTATTGCAGCTAAGATCTCCGCTGTGTGTAACATTTGTACCGTTGCAGGACGCCCACGAAATCGAGCCGATAGCAGCTCATTGGGACTTTCTTGCTGAATCAAATAACACCTACAAACCTAACAAAAATAATGACGAAGGCAAAGGTCCCCTATCATAGCCTTGCCAGACTTTTTGGGGGCAAGCGCTGTTCGCGAGCACCTAGGAAGGTCGGCACGGGCACACGAGGTGGCGGGTGACCAGCACCACGCCCAGGTACGCATTTGAGGCTGAGTCGACCTCGAGAAGGACCGGTCCAATAGAAAATATTCACTGGTGTTGGCCGTGAGCGGTAATTGAACTCGGGTAGCCGGGTTCGTAGCGCATCGCGCTAACCGCTACACCACCGCTCCCCACTATACTATAATACGCGCACTATCAACGCGAATGTATATTCATTGGCAGTGTGTGGTGTCATATCATAGCATTCAAACTACTTATTTGACCATACACAACGCAATACAGTCATATGCACGCAACATAATTGCGTACACACACAAATACACACGTATACATATATACACAAAGACAATGATATACCGTATCCTAAAACTTGAAACAGACTTTTGGAGCGGTCATACAGACGCACACAAAAATTTAAATAGGTACACACACTCATACATACACGCAACAAAGACACGCACACACGTACACAAACACACACAAACACGTGTTCTCAACATATAGGATACACACACACAAATATACGGACGCGCAGACACACACCCCTACATACATACAAAAACACATACACTGTACAGAAACACACGCATACACACATACATATATACATACACACAGCGTACGCAATAGCATTGTGGGTAATAACTTTGTCTAACACAGGTTGTTATGGAACACCTTTTAACACATTAATATTAGCACCCACACACACACACACATATCAGATCCCCCGTATAGCCTTAACAGAGTTTTGGGACAAGTGCTGTTAACGAGCACCTATGAATGCCGGCACGGCACACGAGGGGTTGGCTGACCAGGACCACCACGACCGACCGCCTTTGTCTCCCTCGTGGCGATATTTACGACACACCGCACCAGGTACTCATCTGAGGCTGAGTCGACCTACGTACATCCAATTGTGTGTTGTCCTCAAATCGCCACGCGCCCCGTGATTCTGTTCGTTTCCAACAGACAGGTAACCTGAGACCCGGCAGGTGAGTGACCGAGGTGCCACCACTCACTCCATCGTCCAAGGCAGCTCGCTTACCAATATTAAATACTCGTTATGACAACTGCAACTGCAATGAGCACGCTGTCAATATTACACACGGCACAGCCAATTCGTGCGCCACGCGTTAAGCTCACGTTGGTCGCAACTGAACGCAAAAAGGTTAAAAGAACACCACAACAACAACGACCGCTGCAGCCGTTCGCCACTAAGTGGCGGTGACGTCACCACCAGCGCTTGTGCCAGGCTAGGTGCACTTTGAGGTTCGTCGCGTGAAGTGTCGAAAGCTCGCTGGCAGGAGGTCAATGGAGAGAGACAAGAACAAAAACGACAGAGACAAATATCCACCGTATAGCCTGAACAGACTGTTGGGCCAAGTGCTGTTTTAGTGAGCACCTTTGAATGCCGCGCAGCACACGAGGGGGGGGGGGGGTGGCCAGCCACCAGGACGGGACAGACTTGAGGGGCCAGGCAACACACGCGGACGCACGCAAACTTGTAAGGCGACAACAATGTTCGGATCTGTTCCCTGTGAACCGTGCGCCAAATTGGCTTTCAGTGAGCGAAGCCGCAGATGTATACTGTACACTCCACCACTCCATAGACAGAGAAGCATCGTGTGAGCGTGTGGACCTATCGTGCTGGTCTTCATATGTGCTGCTCGCGAACAGAACTTGTCTCAAAAGTCCGTGAAGGGTTATAAGGGGGATCTTTGCCTTTGTATAGTTGTATATTTGTTGATTTATGGACTCGTCAATAGAACTCAACTTTGCCACCCTATATTTTGAGAATGATGTCTAAGTAATTCGCAGTTTTCGTTTGATGATGATTGTTTGACGATTATTGTTATGGATAAACATACCCAGCGTTGAATGTTGTAGTTGGTAGCAGTATATTTGAAGCACTTTGTGTGTGTGTGTGTGCACGTTAACAATTGCGCAATTTGAATAATATCTGCTTATTGTGCCATAATGATCGTGTTCGTGAGAATGGGTTTATATAATAATATTATCAACAATGTATTGTATATTATAAAATCGATGATATATACTTGATGGTGATTGTGGTGTTACATTTTTCTAGGAAAGCCTCACGGGATGCCTTTATATAACATTATACGAGCTGTCTTTACATTTTTATTAGGTTATATTTCACACGTGTCGTGCATATCTCTACTTCTCTTTTCATTGTAAATCGCGTGCGCGAATGTCCACATTCGCCACTTGACTGATAATAAACGCGCGAAAATTCACTAAACTTTGAATCGAATTCGACTTCGCGATGGTTTAGGCGCGTGCTGCATCGGACGCGCGTTATACGGAGGAGCGACGTTCGGATTAAAAACGTTGCCCCGATCGTTGTGGTGACCGATACGATTCACGGGGGGGGGGGGGCATAGACACGCGGGACGGAGCAAGCGCCGTTAGCGAGCAGCTATTAAGACGCGCACAGCCATTGTCACGAATGAAACAAGTTGCAGCCATATATACCCTGGCTGAAAGTCATACATCTGGGAATGCACTATACAGTACACGGTTTGTTTAGCCGCGTCTGCCCATTTGTCGGACCGGTTTGGGTTCCGCAATCACCGTATTTAATTCAAATGCATTAATGGCGACTTTCAAAGCGTTCGAACGCAAACGCTGTCGAAAAATATGGTGTTGACGTTCATTATTATAGGATACCTTGAGACGCAGTTTCTACTTACCATGATTTTAATATTAATATTACGTACGCGTGTTTCAGTCTGTGCCGCAGGGTGGACGTTGCATGTGTCTGTGTATCCGTGTCGTTTTTGTGTCTGTGGGCTCTCGCTAAAAGCGCTTTCCGCACGAGTTATGTTAAGGCTATGTAGGGGGTTATGTCCTTTTTGGCCTGTGTTTCTGTGCATGTTTGCTCGTGTGTGTGTAGTGTTTGTGTTTATGTACGTGCGTGTTTGTATGCATGCATGTATGTTGTGTGTTTGTCTGTGTTACCATTTATGTTGCAGTGACATCTTTGCCGCGTGATATTTGAACCGGTCCCGGGCCTCTGCTCGGTAGGCACAACACTTTAACGAGTTCCTGGGAGAGACAAAGGCGGCCGGGCGTAGTACTCCACAAGCCCCTGACTCGCGTGGCGTACGCGCCTAACAACACTTAGCCTAAAATATATATATAAATTATGTGTGTAATTGCGTGTATTCTGTGTGATTGCGTGTTTGTGTGTATTTGATTGTGGGTGTGTGTCAATGTGATTGTGTGTCTGTATGTATGTATCTGTGTGCACTTGCCCCAACAGTCTGCTAAGGTTATACGGGATATCTTTTTTCTGCGCTTGTGCATGCCTGTCTGCACTTGCCACGTCTTTGTGTATATTATAGTGTCTGTTTGCATATGATGGACAGTGTCTTTGTGCACGCGATTGTGTGTTTGTATGTATGTTCGTGCAGTGTGTATGATTATGTGTGTCTGTGATTATCTTTGTCTGTCTATGCGATTGTGTATGTGCTCGCATTTGTGTTGATACGATTGTTTGTCTGCGCGTGATTGTTTTTCATAGGTGCTCGCCAACAGCACTTGCCCCAACACTTTGCCGAAGGGCACACGGGATATCAAGCTGCACACAATCAGTGCGGGCGCGCGCGCTGTGAGTTGATTAGACAGGCGATCATCAACACACCCCTTACAACGCTCACACCTGAAGTGTCATTTTCCTTTATTTTAATTACCTTTATTTACACAACATAAAGGGGGGGGAGGTGTGGTTGGCGGGTGGGGCGGGGTGAGCGATAGGGGCCACGGGTAAATATTAATATAATATATTTTACAATAAAAACTTTACCATACCAGGAAGGCAATAGTCACAGTACTGCGAATATATATACATACACACATACATACAGCTACCACGACGAGCGAACAACATGGGAGTAGAACACGGAGGGAGAGAGAGAGCGAGATTTGCTTGCAACCCTGTCGGATGTGCGTTCAAATTGGCTCCAACGTGCTCTGTGTGTGTGTGTCTCTCTCTCTCTCTCGTGCCTACAGACCGACCGATTGCATGCAACGAAAGCAACCGATGAACAAACCCGCAGGGGCGAGCGATGGGCAGTCGAGTAGGGGTTCCTTTAATCATTCCAAAAGGGAAGGTGGGGAGGGGGAGGATGGAGAGTTGCTGTATATAACGCTACGTACACACACGCACACACCTACACATATATAACGTCGCGATCCAGATTAAGTATCGAGTATAAATCCTGACATTACACAGCAGTCACAAAACACGATTTTCAAGTACGCGGGCGGCAGCGATGAGGGCCGGGTGTAACACTGTACAGTCGCGTTCGGGAACCCACGTGTACACTATCTTTTTTTAAAGTCTCTTAAATAAAAGGAACTCTTTTTTTTGTTGTAATTTTTTTTTTAATTTGCGCGCATTTCTACATTTACAAAGTGTCAGCTTCTTCTATGTAGGTAGCCCAAATATCGTGTGAATAACTCCTCCCCTTTTTCTTTAATAATTTTAATATATAATTATTATATAAAATTACTTCGATTTTTTTTGTTTGTTTTGTAAACGGTTTAAATAAATGTACATCGGTTAAATGTAATTAATACAACAGTGCTCTATAATATTCATGATATAATAACAATAATAATAAACACTCAGCAGTCACCTCCCCTTTTTCAGTCTGCCGTCCAAAACAATTGTACTTATTCCAAAATAATGAAACGTAATTATTGGAATTGCTTCCAAGGTAGTTGGGACTGCACGCGTCTTGAGCCACGGAAACCCCTCTTCTTTAGAAATGAAAAGGGGAAGAGCCATTGATTAAATAGTTGTAAATTCCGAACAGCTTAACCGCAATGCCTAAACCTTAATAAAGATATTACCGATTTGTGCAAGGTACAACCGTTCTGAAAAATAGCTGCACTCCGGCATGGTGTATTTATTAATATATATACTATATATATATAACGTGAGACCTTCATTATCAGTGTATCCTTTCCTTTCTGTTGTTTTAATGTACGATGCAAAGTCGAACGCGCACTTCCATTGCGTTCACCGGGGAGCTGTATCAATTGCTGTTGTTCACATTTGAAAGTTGTTGACTGTCGACGTCTTCACCACCACCACCAACAACAACAACAACCACCCACCGCCACCAACACCAACCACCACCATCGTCAACACCAATCCGTCTCATCTCGTGCTTCCGGGCGCTTCTCTACAAACACGGCGCTTCCGACGACCTCACTGCGGATCTTTGTTTCTGTCCTTGTTCATCTTTTTCATCTTCATGCGCCGGTTCTGGAACCAGATCTTCACCTGGCGCTCGGTGAGGCTGAGCACGCGGGCGACTTCGTAGCGCCGGTCCCGCGTCAGGTACATGTTGAAGAGGAACTCCTTCTCCAGCTCCAGGGTCTGGAACTTGGTGTAGGGGCAGCGCTTCTTGCGAGAGGGCCGCGCGTGGATCCAGTTGGCGGTGGGGTTGTCTGCGGGGCGACATCGGGGGGAAGAAACACACGGCACAGGCTCAGAGACACGAGCGCGTAACAAAGACACGAGACGAAGGTCCAAAGACAACGATCCCATCCGCACCCCCCCCCCCCAATTGCTTTTTAACAGACTGTTGGGGCGAGTGTTGTTCGCGAGCACCTATGAAGGCCAGCACCGCACACACCACCTTTGTCTCCCCAGTGACGTGTTTACATGCTGCACCAAGGTACTAATTTGAGTCCGAGTCGACCACGGGGAGGCCCAGGACCGGTTCAGATAATTGTCAGATATAATTGTGTCGACCGTGGGCGTGAATCGAACTCGGTTGGTCGACTTCGCTGACCGCTACACCACAGCCCCCCACACACACAGACAGTCCCCCTCCCCCTCCTTACCAAACCTCCAAAACAACCCCCCCCCACGCCTCCCCCATTACTGTATAGCCCATCTTCGTATGGCAAACGTTGATGTAGGGCAGCAGCTATAATTTTACAACGCGGCTGGTGAGCCAGATGATTGCGTCCAGACTAGCGGAGGATTATCGCCTCGTGTTTAAATCTAGATCATGGTTTTCGCTCCACGGCCTGGGAGAATGTTCAGGATTGAAGCTCTCGGCACGTGGGGCGAAACGTCGGACATCATGGCGAACAACGCGCCGGTGACAACTCAGCGAAACAACCTGCATAGGCCTATCGGGGGGAGGGGGTGAATGCTGTGTCGAGCAACCTACGATGGCTGTATCTGCGCTCGAGTTGGATGGAGGTGGTGGTGGTGGTCGTGATGGACGTGATGGTGGTGGTTGTTCGTGATGGTCGTGATGGTGGTGGTCGTGATGGTTGTGATGGTGGTGGTCGTGATGATCGTGATGGTGATGGTCGTGATAGTGGTGGTCGTGATGGTCGTGATGGTGGTGGTCGTGATGGTCGTGATGGTGGTGATGGTGGTGATGGTGGTGGTCGTGATGGTCGTGATGGTGATTGTGTGGCCACTGCCACTCCCGGGTGGATGATGTCTTTGTTCCAACGGTGCTGATGTTTACACATCGCACCGGGTCAACTCGAAAAAGGCCGAGCCGGCCCAGACCTGCAGGAGGCCTCAACAGAGGCTCACGTATTCACGACTCTTGTGTTGTTGTTGTTGTTTAGCCCTGGCACGGAACATCACTCGGTGTTCGCTGTGTTTGTGTGAAGAGCAGCGTGCGCAAACCGCTCGGCCACCGCTCCCACGTACACTTATTTTTTTGCATGCCGAGATGCACACAAGGGAACACACGCGTTGTCATTGCATTGTGTACGTGCTCCATAATTTATTATGTACACATGGGTACTGTGTGTGCAGACACGGACAAAGACCCAATTATATTTTGAATTACAACCTGCACGAACAACAACAAACCACAGCAGCACCAACAACAACAACGGCGTCGTATCGTGTACCCACTGCAATTAGCGTTAAGAGGGCGTGCGGCTACATCTTCGCATGATTTACGATCCGCATGCCTACTGTACGTATCGAATAATATTACACAATCCACGCAAATGCAGCATGGGCCCGGAAGGATGTGTTGACATCATCAGTGACGAGGCCCCCGGTTCGTACACGTGTCAAAGACAAAGATCCCTCCCCTCCGCATAGCCGACACGGGCTGTTGGTGCAAGTGCTTTTAGCGAGCACCTTATGAAGGCCGGCACGCCACGCGACGGGGTGGGGGTGGCCAGCAAAGCCAAACGAATGGCGATGCCATGAACGTTGCCTTCGTCGTACACGCAGAGAACATACACCACTCTCGCCTCCTCCCTGCCCCCCCCCCGCCTTCGATTCCCCCCCCCCCCCATTTTCCCGTGCACACCCGACACCCATGCACACACGCCGTGGGTACACGCCGGCAAGGTGGGCGTACCGACTCGCTGCATTAGTGGGCATTGATTGTACAGCGGCCGGATGGGATAGCGATTAAAGCGCAGGCCCGGACCCAAAGAGCACCCCCCCCCCCCTCCAGTATAGCCTTGAACAGAACGTTGGGGCAAGTGCTGCTAGCGAGCAATGATGAAGGCCGGCACGCCACCCAGTAGTGATGTTTGCACACGCATTTGAGGTCGAGCCGACCTAGGGGAGGCCCAGCACGGGTTCAGATAATCGTTACTGGTGTTTGCTGTGAGCGGCATTC
Organism: Lethenteron reissneri; assembly: GCF_015708825.2. Taxonomy (NCBI): domain Eukaryota; kingdom Metazoa; phylum Chordata; class Hyperoartia; order Petromyzontiformes; family Petromyzontidae; genus Lethenteron; species Lethenteron reissneri. The sequence goes on along the minus strand of NC_083798.1, from coordinate 14,173,366 downwards.
GAACTCGGCTCGCCGGGTTCGTTGCGCAGCGCGCTAACAGCTGCACCACCGCTCCCCCGCTGTAGGCGCACGCTCTTGTCTAACGGCGAGTGGACTACGCCAATAATCCGCATTGATCGGCGTGGTGAAGTATGGTTAAATAACCTCCCCCCCATTCTCCACCCCTCCCCCAACCCTCACAACCCGCAAACGAGCGTGGCGAGAGCCTTCATCCAGCAGCGGATTGACACGATGCGATTCTGTGCACGTGTACAAACAGGTACACGCACGATACTGTGAGCGAACATAAATTAAACAAAAATATGACGCGCCACCGCGTTTCGTCGAGATTTAGTAGATCTCAGGGCGAGAGCCCTTGCGAAGGGAACTGCGATTACAATTCACGCCGTATCATTCAGAGCACTCTCGTGTGTGCGCGTGTGTGATTCTCCGTGTTCTTTGTCTGTCTCCGAGTGTACAGGCGCGACTGCGGCTTCTCCCTTTCGTCTCTCCCCGCCATCGACAGCACGCCGCTTGTCACAAACAGCTAACCGCTGCACGGTTAGCTGCTGTTGTTGTTCGTCGTTGTTGTTGTACACATTTTGTTGTTGTTGTTGTTGTTGTATACGACCTCGCCTGTTTTTGTTTCGCTTGTGAGCGAGAGAAATCGCAAAACGCACGTTCTCACATGCATCCTTTTTTGCGAGCGCCATCTCAAACGCGAATAACGCGCGATGACGCTGTGCCCGTGTGTGTGGCCGACACAATAACAATGGGCTCCTCCTGTGTTCGAATTTATATTTTTGGTTTTCTTGTTGTTGTTGTTCAAACGCAACGCAATACACAGACGACGAAAACGAAGATGTATACGGGCTTAACGTCGTGGGTGAAGCTGTGAATTGTCTAACGCGACGCGCCAGCCGTATGTGTGTCTGTGTGTGCCGTGCTGTGAGCAATGTGCGCGTACCCCGACTCACGTCACCGGAGCCACACCACAGGCCTCGGCTGCCATCCACGCTGCGTTCGGCGCTTTGTCTGCAGCGAACCGCTTTGTTTCCTATTATTATTATTATTATCGCAGTCTACAATTCATCATATTCTCTCTATACGTGTGTCTGTGCATGGGTTCACGGCTGCGTTGTTTACTAGCGGCAGTGCATCGGGATGAGCCCGGTAACCCGACCTACCCACGCGAGCCTCGCCGAGTTCGATTCCCGCTCACGGCCACCAACACCAAGGTGACGATAATGATCTGAACCGGTCCTGGGCCCCCTCCCCGAGGTCAACTCGGCCTCAAACGAGTACCTGGCGCGGTGCGTAGTAAAACATCGCCACTCGCGAGACAAAGGCGGCCGGGCGTGGTGCTGGGACCCAACCACTTCCTCGTGTGCTGTTGCCGGCCTCCAGAGGTGCTACTCGCTGAAAGCACTTGCCCCCAAAAGGCTGTTAAGGCTACACGGGGGATCTTTGTCTTGTTTACGAGCAGGAGACAACAACAATAACAACAGCGTCACTTCAAAGGAGGGGAGGGCATGGTGGTGGTGGTGGGGGGGGACAGCGGACTCTTTGCCTATCACCTTTGTTCGACTGGCCCCGGTTGGTGTCTGTAGCTGAATCATTGGGACACACCACGCGCGCAATAACAAGCTGCCGTGCGGGCAAGCCACGTGGGCTCACACTCCTCACAGAGAAGCAAGCCGTAGCCTTTTACAGCGCGTAATCAGACACTCCCCGTGTCATATATACAACTCGCACGTTACGACACAATGCGATTAGGAAGCGGCGATGTGAACTCGTGAGGTTTTTTTTTAATGGAGCAGTGTGCAAGTTAAAGCGGCATTTAATGGATAATATCCACGATGTAAAAGTAACGGAAATCTTTTTTTTTTACGTCGGGGATGTATCTCTTGGGATTATGCGACATCCTCTTAAAAGTGTGACATCGTGTGGAAAAATATAATAAACATGGCGATACGTAATTTATTATTAGTATTATTATCATCAAGGGTGATATTTGTTGTTACTATTATTAGGCTATTAGTAACGGAGCGTTGAATATTGTCCCGTACTTTATAGCGAAATGTTTAAAGGCTTGCTGCATGCGTAAAGCTGTCAGCTCGTCAATGAAGCCACTACCAGGGGCGCGCGAAGTTATCTCAATTAACGCGCCTATAAAAACATTATTGAAGGTGGGGGGGGAGGAACACACACACACACAAAACCCCCCCTGGCCTAGCTATTCAATCACTTTATGGTGGGAAGAGAAGGGGAGGTTTCATTTAAGACTGAAAGGTACACCAAGCGCACAGCTTGCTGTCGATGACACGACCGTTGTAAACAACAACAACAGACTGGGGCTACACAACAAACAGCAAACAGCAAATCTGACGACTACACGCACGGGGCGTGGATGCAATGACGGGGAGGTCCCGTAGGAGAGGGGGGGGGTGTTCACGGGGTGTGTGTTGTACGTGTGTATAGGTGTGCATGGTTGTGTGTGTGTGCGTACGTCGGGGGGGTGTGCTACGTGGGGGTGTGTGTGTGAGAGTGCGTAGGTGGGGGTAGTAGGGGTGGGCGTACGTACGCGGGGTGTTGTGTGTGTGTATAGGTGTGCATGGTTGTGTATGTGTGTATACGTGGGGGGGGGAGTGTGCGTACGTGGGGGTGTTTGTGAGAGTGCGTACTTGGAGATAGTAGGGGTGGGCGTACATACGCGGGGTGTGTGTTGTACGTGTGTATAGGTGTGCATGGTTGTGTTTGTGTGCGTACGTGGGGAGGGGGGGTGTGCGTAAGTGGTGTGTGTGTAAGAAATGGCCGCGTGTGTGTATGTGCACGGAGTGTGATACACTACACAGTATATTCGCGCGCGTGTCTAGGATGTGTGTAAAGGAAGGTATGACACACACACAGGAATGTGAGTGTGCACGTCTGCACACACCACCACGTATGTGAGTGTGTGTATAATACGTGGGTGTACACACGGTATGCGTACACACAGACGATATATGTACACACACACTGCACGTTACTTGTGTACACGGTGTGCATTGAACATGTGTGTATGTGTGTACACAGTGTGATTGCAACTATGTGCACGTACATAGAAATATATGTACATGTGTACACGGCATGGGAAGTAGGAGTACGCGTGTACACGTGTGCACTATGTGCATGGGTCGTGTGTGTACACGGTGTGTGTGGGTCGTGTGTGTGCACGGTGTGTGTGGGTCTTGTGTGTGCACTGTGTGTGTGGGTCGTGTGTGTGCACTCTGTGTGTACACGGTGTGTGTGGGTCGTGTGTGTACACGGTGTGTGTGGGTCGTGTGTGTACACGGTGTGTGTGGGTCGTGTGTGTGCACGGTGTGTGTGGGTCGTGTGTGTGCACTGTGTGTGTGGGTCGTGTGTGTACACGGTGTGTGTGGGTCGTGTGTGTGCACTGTGTGTGTGGGTCGTGTGTGTGCACTCTGTGTGTACACGGTGTGTGTGGGTCGTGTGTGTACACGGTGTGTGTGGGTCGTGTGTGTACACGGTGTGTGTGGGTCGTGTGTGTGCACGGTGTGTGTGGATCGTGTGTGTACACGGTGTGTGTGGGTCGTGTGTGTACACGGTGTGTGTGAGTCGTGTGTGTGCACGGTGTGTGTGGGTCGTGTGTGTGCACGGTGTGTGTACACGGTGTGTGGGTCGTGTGTGTACACGGTGTGTGTGCACGGTGTGTGTACACTGTGTGCATGGGTCGTGTGTGTACACGGTGTGTGTGGGTCGTGTGTGTGCACGGTGTGTGTGGGTCGTGTGTGTACACTGTGTGTGTGGGTCGTGTGTGTGCACGGTGTGTGTGCACGGTGTGTGTACACGGTGTGTGTGGGTCGTGTGTGTACACTGTGTGTGTACACGGTGTGTGTGGGTCGTGTGTGAGCACGGTGTGTGTGGGTCGTGTGTGTGCACGGTGTGTGTGGATCGTGTGTGTACGCGGTGTGTGTGGGTCGTCTGTGTACACGGTGTGTGTGCACGGTGTGTGTGGGTCGTGTGTGAGCACGGTGTGTGTGGGTCGTGTGTACACGGTGTGTGTGTGCACGGTGTGTGTGGGTCGTGTGTGTACACGGTGTGTGTGTACACGGTGTGTGTGGGTCGTGTGTGTACACGGTATGTGTGTGCACGGTGTGTGTGGGTCGTGTGTGTACACGGTATGTGTGTGCACGGTGTGTGTGGGTCGTGTGTGTACACGGTATGTGTGTACACGGTGTGTGTGGGTCGTGTGTGTACACGGTATGTGTGTGCACGGTGTGTGTGGGTCGTGTGTGTGCGCGGTGTGCATGGGTCGTGTGTGACTTCGTGTACGCGGCGCGCGCGCTCACTCGGGTCGATGGCCGGCTTGTCGTCGCTCTTCTCCGAGTTCACGTCCGCGTCGTCCGTGCACGGGTACGGGGACACGTCGGCCAACTTCTCGCGGCCCTCGCTCGGCGCCTCCAGCGGGAAGTCCCCGCCGAGCAAGGGGGCCACGGTGGCTCCTGGAGACGTCTCGTAGGCCACCACTCCCGCCGTCACGTCGCGTCGCTTCACCGCCTGCTGCTGCTGTTGCTGCTGCTGCAGAGGCTCCGGCTTGTAGTCATAGGGCCTGGCCCCACCACCACCACCGCCGCCGCCGCCGCCGCCACCGAATCCCGAAAATCCAACGGGCTCCAACCAAGAGCGCACGTAGCGGCTGCCCTCGTCAGCGAGGTGCGACTGCCCCACGTAGGCCGCGTGCGGGTGGAAGACCCCGCCGGGCGGCGGCTGCGTCGGGATGGGCGCCCAGGCGGACGGCGAGGCGAACACGGAGCCCTTGGGCTGGAAGCTGCACGACGGGAAGTCGGGGTGTTCGGGCAGTTGCACGGGCGCCGCGGGCCGCGCCGCCTGCGGGTGGTGGTGCGCTCCGCCCGGGTACCGCGCGGCCGCCGCCGCTGCCGCAGCCGCGGCGGCCGCGCTCATCATCCCGTCCGCATCGCCGCTGATGAGCGAGTGCACGTAGTAGGTGCTGAGCGCTCCCGAGCTCGACATCGGAATAAATAAGGCGGCTGCGCGCGCCGCGCCGCCGTCGCTGGCTCGTGCTGGCCGAACAACCCCCCCCACCCCACCCAACACCACCCACAACCCACCCACCCACCTCGCTGTGTCGTGCCTCGAGCCCTCGGCGCGTCTGCTGCCGTCTCGACCGCGTGCGTAACGTCGAGTGCGCCGCAGCCGCAGCCGCTGCTACTGCCCTCGTGCGCGCGCGCGTGCGTGCGCGTGCCCTCGTGCGCACGCGTTTGTGCGTGAGTGCGTGCGTGGGGTCGGGCGCTCCTTTTCCGTCTTAATTTTTCGGATCTTTCCACGGCTGCGTCGGCGGCGGCGGCGGCGCGCGTGTGATCTGCGGGTCAGCGTGCGGCGAGCCCTCTTTGGAGAGACCCAACGCGTCGGGGCTCGCTCACGTGGTTATTATAACGAGCGGCGGCGGCGGGAATAAATCACTCCGCGCGGGTCGTGATTGGGTTGGCATGTCCAGCAATTAATTAAAGCACGGGATCTTTTGGCACGCATTGGTGTGTGTGCCACGTCAAACAAGAGAGGTGCGTTATAAGCGGCGACGTCGGCGATGCTCGGCGCTTTTAATACGGCCGCGTTCGCAGGGACTATTTGCTTGCGCAATTAATCTTGCTGTTTTCCTCCCGGAACCCTGCCTGTACACAGGCACCTGGGCATCTGAAGAGAGCCCGAGCACATTTGTGTCTACAGATGGAGTGGCTACGTGCAGACAGGGCAACTCGAAGTGCTCTATACGAGCTCGCGTCTAAATGTACGGCATGGATAGGGAATTTAAGGCTGACAAAGCTGCACATTATTACACGGGCGAATGGAACGCGGCGGAAGTGACCCTCCAGAACGTGACGATATACTCATTGACACGGCGGTGTCTGCTACGCATTTTATATGAATTTTACCCCCCCCCCCCCCCAAAGAAAAATAATTTTGGATTTTTTTTCCGTACGTTTTTGTACTCAAACGACTTCCATTACGTTGCAGTGAGCGAGCGCGCTTCACCACCGCTCCCCTAATTAGTGGATAATTATAGTAAACCCGTGTGACTAACCCGAGTCTCGTATATCTTCTCGCTTACGATGTCTACTACAACTCCTCGTACATCGCCCAATCCTCCCCGCCCCCCCCCCCCCCAAAAAAAAAGATCTACTCCATCTCCAACGCCGTGCGTACCCGGAATGCACAAGGAAGGACCGACACGGGCCCCCCTCCCCTGCCAGCGTGGTTACAGCAGCAGCAACCAGACACAAGTCCATGAGTCAGGCCTTCACTGGCAAGACCTGCCCTCACAAACCGGGTACCACCACGGCTGCCGATTTGCAAGGAACGGGTACGTTACCTGACACGCTACAGCGCCCTTGCTGGCGGGCGCAATGGCCGTGAGGCTCACTTAAGTGTCGGGTACGGCGCGACCACGTTTTTTCCTGCAGCTGTATACTGCTACGGGCAGATGGATAATGGGGCAGGGGCAGCCCGATGTGTCACGGTGACAGTGGAGGGCATCGATGCTGCTTGTTGTGCTGCGTTGTGCTGCAGAGGGGTGTTTGTGCGCGCGCGCGGCAAAAGTACAGACAACAGTTTGGTGATAGTTGAGTCGATGGCCTTCGACAAAACCAAGCCGAACAACCAACATCACCGAGCAAGACTACGTCCCGAGGCTCTTGCTCCGGTTTGAGTCTCACTATTTACCGAAGCGGGTCAGGCGGGCCGAAACGTCGGCCCGCCGTTGTCCGTCCGCTCGGCGACAGCCTATGGGACAATTTGCGGTTGCGAGCTCTGTTGCGTGCACGATGTCACGTGTTTGACATTGATCCATCAGCGATCTGGTGGCAGTGTCTAGAATCGGAGCGCCCTTCGCGGCGCGAGGTAGAAGCGATTCGAAATTCAGCGCTCTCGTTATTAGCTAATTATAATTAATAGCGTCATTATAATTAATAGCATTGTTATAGCGCGCCATAACACGCACATGCACGGACAATGCACACAGGGTCGACTCGTGCATTACAAGACGCTGTCTATCACATGCTATGAAGAAGGGCCGGTGCCAGAAACGTCGCCGATTATATATATTCTTTTAATTTCCAAGGCAGTGTTGTCGATCGAATGAGTGCATTGAGTTTTGTTTGCTGCTGTTGTTGTTGTTGTTGTCGTTTATCGCACAAGGAAAGCGTTACCGAAGGCACGTGACCGTCGTGGGACGCTTTACCGATGGGGCGAGCAACCGGTCATGTGGCATCCGTGACGCGCGTGTGCGCGTGCATGTGTGCACATGCGTGCGCGCGTGCACGTTTGTGTTAAATGCAAGTTTGCAATGGGGGGTTGGGGGGTTGTACTATACATTGAAGGCAGAAACCGATTCCTCCTAAGGATCGTGACCCGGAGACACGGCGTCGACAGAGGCCGGCCCTGGCGGTCGGTACTCTGCTAAGATGTAATGACGCGGAGCCATATTGGGTGTTGTTTTAATTCATCCATCATAGCACGGTGCCCGCAATGCTTAAGGCCACGCGATTGCAGACGCCGGGGTTACGAAGAGACGCGTTAATCAGCGTGGCAGTGTTTAGGAAAAAAAACCCCAACATCTTTAATTATTTGGCTCGAAACCGCGAGGCGCAATAATGTAATCTGTCCAAATGTCCGAGGGATTTGTTACGGGAGTTATGTGTTAGGACGGAGTGGAGGGAAACTGTACACAAAGACAAAGACCCCCCCTCCGCCCCGTATAGCCTCAACAGACTCTTGGGGCAAGTGCTGTCAGTCAGCCAGTACCACCACCAAACACACACGTACACAACCGCAGCTATAGTGTGGTCAGAACCAATCCCAGGCGCTTTTGTCTCCCGACTGGCGATATTTACACATCCAAACAGGTACTCGTTTAAGGCTGAGTCGACCTAGGTGAGGCCCAGGACTGGTTCGGATAATCGTCACTGGTGTCGGTGGCCGTGAACGGGAATCGAACTCGGTTCGCTGGGTTCGTGGCGCTGACGACACAGACACACAAAGGCACACAGACACGCAGATAGACAAAGAGACATGCATTCACAAAGTCGCGTACACACGTATAGAGAGAGACTGGGGGAACACGTGCACCGACACTCCCACGGACGCACAGACACACACCTTATAGACACCAGGACATACACAGACTCTCCGAAATACATGCATAGCCAACACTGTCCTCACAGACGCAACATTCCCCAACTCTCAACGAATACATACACGCAAATGCACACACAGACACAGAGATATACACATACAGTTACATAATATACTCAAAAACACGTATATACAAAGACGCACATGGACATAGCGAGATATGAAAATGCACATATCTACGCACGTACAACACGATGACAGCCACGTACAAAAATGCACACAAAGTACATGCATACAAAACAGAGAAGAACACACAGGTACATACAAAGACAAAGATCCCCTGTATAGCCTTAACAGACTGTAGGGGCAAGTGCTGTTAGCGAGCACCTATAAAGGCCGGCACGGCACACGAGGGGGTGGGTGGCCAACACCACGCCCGTCCGCCTTTGTCTCCCTAGCGGTGATATTTACACATCGCACCAGGTACTCATTTGAGGCTGAGTCAACCTCGGCGAGGCCCAGGACCGGTTCAGATAATCGTCACTCGTGTTCGCCGTGAGCGGGAATCGAACTCGAGTCGCCAGGTTCGTAGCGCAGCGCACTAACCCGCTGCACTACTGCTCCTCCTACATACTTACATACACATATAGACACACACAAATGCACACATCAGTGCTGTTAGCTAGCAGGGATTCAGGTGGCCAACACCACGCGCGGCCGCCTTTGTCTCCCAAGTGCTCATGTTTACACATCACAGCAGGTTCGGTGTATAAACATTTACGTCTGAGCTGACTTAGGGGAGGCCCAGAACCGGTGAAAATATTTGCAACTGTTATTGGTGAGCTGGAATTGAACTCGGGATGCCCGGTGTTCGTAGCGCACGACCGCTCCACACACCGGCGTCTCTGTATGTGTACACAAAGGTATTTGTATGTATACACATCCAGCCACGTGTAGCCACGTGTAGCCAAAGACAACGATCCCCCGTATAGCCTTAACAGACTGTAGGGGCAAGTGCTGTTAGTGAGCCCCTATGAAGGCCCGAACGGTACACGACGGGGAGGGTGGCCAGTAACACGCCCGGCCGCCTTTGTCTCCCGAGTGGCGATGTTTACACACCGCACCAGGTACTCATTTGAGGCTGGGTCGACCTCGGGGAGGCCCAGGACCGGTTCAGATAATCGTCAATAGTGTTGACCGTGAGCGGGAATCGAACCCGGGTCGCCAGGTTCATAGCGCAGCGCGTTAACCGCTACACTACCGCTCCCCACACATGCACACACACACACGTTGAGACACACACAGGCAATCACACACACATACACACTAACATGCAACCAATGACAGTCAAGCTCACACAACGATCGACACGGTATCATAATACACCAACGCCGGCCGCTTCATGTACATTAAAACCCACAGCTATCTCGTTTTTTTTTTGTTTGACCTCCCCCCCCCCGCACACCTTTCATAACAATTTTTTTTACTGTGAACCAAATAATTTATTGCAATTATCTCTGAAAGGGAGGGCAGCAGTGAGATTGCGTCAAGGCTCCGGATCTTCGTGGGGAAACCCGGGCCGCGTGAGTCGTGGTGGTGGTGGTGCTGCTGGCGGTGATGGTGGTGGTGGTGGATGTGGCGGTGGTGGTGGATGTGGCGGTGGTGGTGGTGGTGGTGTCGAGGTGGTGTAGCGGTTAGCGCGCAGCGCCTGCCAACGACGTTGGCGATTTTTTGAACCGGTCCTGGGCCGCCCCCTAGGTCGACTCAACCTGAAATGAGAATACCTGTTGCGATGCGCAAAAACATCGCCACCGGGGAGACAAATGAGGCCGGGCGTGGTTCGGGCCACCCACCCACTCACTCGTGTGCCGTTCCGCCCTTTATTGGGTACTACTCGCTATAACAGCACTTGCCCCTACAGTCTGTTAAAGCTATACGGGGGATTTGTGTCTGTATCCTGCGTACGTGTGTGTGTGTGTATGTATGTGTGCGCTGACCGCTCTATAAAATATACAAAGGCACCTTTCTTTAAGGCCCCCAATAAAATGACGGCAAGGCCCCACGTAACGGCGCGTTGGGTGTTTATACGACTGCAGCATATGCAGCATGCAGCACGCGTCCCCCCATCACCCCCCCCTTCTCTCGGAGAGACGCGCGAGAAATATATAGAGTAGTGTGACATCATGCTCATTAAAATGGCATTTTAATACACGTGTTTGAGAATGTGGTTTTATTTAATATATGTGTATATAAGATGGCAATTTTGATTGATTTGTTTCGACAGAAACAACGTTGTTTTATTTGTTCGCATTTTATTCCAATGCACATTTGCGTTCAAGTGAGGCTGCAAGAATTGTAAAAGTCTCTTCTTACGTGGGACATTAACTGATAGTAACCACACATACCATGCATTGCCGCGCGTGTATTATATTATGATAGCGTAGGCCTGTTGCAATTAAACGTTACGTTTATAGTTCACCGTAATATACTTGTTTTTTTATTAGACCAGTAAAAAGTTTAAGCCTCATGTAAATATACCGAGGCGCGTGTAGCCATTCACCTGATTCTGTAAATAATTGCAGTTTTAAAATACATATACACTGTACGTGCAAAATAAAAAAAAAACTAAATACAGACATGACTTGGAGTGGTTGCGTCGTGAACCACTTGCAGCGCTGTTAATCCGGAGACGGAATAATTTCAAATCTCGGCTACGACCACCAAGTTGTATCTGAACCGGTCCCGGATTCCTTCCCCATCAGCGCCCCACCCTCCTCTCCACCACCCACGCGAGACCAGACAGGTGTAGTATGGCGAAGCAACGAGCCAAGATAGCGACGACTTGGTAGAGACTTTCATCCAGCAGTAGATTTTTTTTAGGAAAACAATTAAATATTGTCGTCGTTATTATTAGAGTCTCAGTAACGAATTGGTTGGCGGTGGCATTTGACTGAGAGCGCCAGAGCGTACAATGATTCATTCTAGATTTGAAGTTTTCGTGACTGCAAGGATCCATCGAAACGTCGTGATTTAATTATTATTATTTTTTTACCTACGTGACTTTACCGAAAGAACCAACGAATACGTACAATGATTCTCAGATATATACATTGCTGCTTACATACACAACCCTATGCTATATATAATACATTTCATGTTACAATTGTATTTATTTTTTCATATGCAACAAATGTGTATACAAATTGAGTGTAGTGTATGTACTGTATGTCATACAATGCGCCCCTTCATTCCAGCGGGAACGCTGTTCCGGGAATCATCGGAATCAGAATATTTATTTATACTGGAGGAATCCGATGCGCTATAGCAACTATTTTTCACAGATACCCAGAAAGATTTTGACAGTCTGCCACATGCACCCGGCCGCCTCGTTTTATCCTCGTGATACTGCTATTATCCTCGTGTAGTAGTTATTGGAACGTGGGGAACAATCATAGAGGCTTAATATCGAGGCGATTGCATATATATATATTCACTCCGAGCCATGCGGCATGAGCAGCGTTCCCGACAAAAGATATCAAGTGAGAAATTAAATATCTGTTGGTATAACCTCCGTTAAGGTCGAGTATAACACACGCTGAGGTATAGCACACGGTCAGGGGTAACTCACGGTCAGGGGTAACACAGCTCAGGCATAACTCAGCTCAGGGGTAACTCAGCTCAGGCATAACTCAGCTCAGATATAACTCAGCTCATGTATAACACACGTTCAGGTATACCACACAGCTCAAGTGTAACACAGCACAGGTATAACTCAGCTCAGCTGTAACACAGTTCAGGGGTAACTCAGCTCAGGGGTAACTCAGCTCAGGGGTAACTCAGCTCAGGGGTAACACACGTTCAGGTATAACACAGCTCAGGTATAACACACGGTCAAGTATAACACAGCTCAGGTATAACACACCATAAACAGCATGAAATACGGACACGTCCGGTGACGGATGTCGTTGGTAATGGTGCCACATGCGAGAGACACCTTCAGCACTCGATGATCGGAAACAAAGTACAGTCAAAGGTTGATTTATTTTCATTTATTATTATTTTATTTCTATTTTTTTTATTTTTTACCCACGTGACTACCGAAAAAACCTAAGAGAATGAATCATTGCAGTCACGAAAGCTTCCAATCTAGAATTACAGTCAAGGGCTACACCTCTCACGCGATATTTTCCAGAATGTTGCGAGGTTGTTTTGGAAGAAGGATTATCGGCGTAAGGCACTAGCACGAGAGTACAAGGTACTACTGATCCATAACCCTATGTTATGGTACCCCACTGTAACTTAATGACATCCGGTAACCCTGAAAAATATCCCAGACACTGGTTTTGTGTACACCACGGTACAAAGACAAATAGCCTCTAGTCTTATCAGACTGTAGGGGCAAGTGTTGTTATCAAGTAGTACCTATGAAGGCCGGAACGGCACACGAGTGGGTGGGCGGCCAGAACTACGACTGGCCACCTTTTTCTCCCGAGTAGCGATGTTTACACACCGCACCAGGTACTCATTGGAGGCTGAGCCGACCTACGGGAGGTCCGTTCAAATAATCGTCTCCGGTGTTGGCAGTGAGCGGAAATTCCATTCGAGTCGACAGGTTCGTAGCGCAGCGCGATAACCACCACACCACCGCCCACCACCACGGCACATACCACCGAACACCACCACCGCACACACCACCGCAGTACCATGAGGACAAAATCAGGGGGCGAGATGGATGTGGCTCGGTGCCAAAATAATTATCTGCATCGGCGTTCCGGACTGCTCCGGCTGAAATCAAGCATTGCTAAACGGTGTACATAAAAATTCAGATTTATCGTCATTTTTTTTGGACCAGCAAAACAAAATTAGGCACGCAGAACATGTTTGTCAATTATAATTCGATATCATTAATAATAACCGTGCATTAAAACAAATATGCCTATCGGACATTTACACGAGATGAAATTATAAAGATTGTTGAAACATCTTCGTGCGAATCTGTGATTTAAGCGCCAGCAATCAAACGCCAACAAAAACAACTACCCGTATGGGGAGGGGGGTGGCAACCCAATTGCCCTGCGAATTTCAACCACCTCCAAACGTGCGGTTGTTCTTTTTTTAAAATTACAATCTGGGAGAGAGTGTCAGGCGGCTCAGTTGGCTGACGACGACGAAAAGACAGCACAGCTGCACCCATGCGGACACGGAGCGAGAGGGCTGGAACGAGAGCGAGCGAGCCAGGGAGAGAGAGAGAAATGGAAGGGAGACTGAGTCTGAGAGCGTTAATGACTTTGTCTCGGGGCCTGTCGAGACGGACAAAATGGCTGCGCGCGCGTTCATCCCCCAGCACGGAGCACCGCGCACTTCCTTAGCGGCAGAGACTGCGATGAGCCGGGTGGGGGTGGGAAGGGAGTGGTGGTGGTGGAAGATGGGATGGGGAGGGGAGCAGTGGGAGATGAGGAGAGGGGGAGGAGGGAGGAGTAGGTGGATACCGGCCAACCCCATCGCCTTCTCTCGCCCGTGCAGGCAACAACGTTCGCCGTGCATCCAACGAGTGTGCACCGCGTGTAAGCACGCACGTACGCAGGCACGCGTGTCTCTATGCATGTAACTATGCATGTATGTACGCATGCATGTGCTTTAACTGTGTATGTATTGACACGTGCAACGGAAAATGAGCGAGCGGGCGGGGCGGGGAGGGGTGAGCAAAGTAGTACAGCCCTCGTCAGGATGGCGATTCTCTGTGCGTCTCACGCTCTGCTCGTCCCACCCCCCATCCCCGTCGACGCACTTGGTACAGCCTCGCGCGAGACGCTACGGGGCACTGTACGTATGCTCATGGTATAGGCGGTGGCACGAAACGTCGTGGCTGAAAGTACGCGACCGTTTCTCCTCCCGAAGCGTACTTGCTTCGTCGATGCTACGACCCCTCGGCGCTTAGCTGATGGGATGCTACGTGTTGTTGTGCATATTCAGTGGCGTTGTTGTTTTGCGATGAGGATGTTGCATATAAAGATATATATGTATAACCAAAAAAAAATCAGAGATGAAATTCGACATTATTATTCGCGGACCCTTAAAGGCAAAATAATTAACGAGATTGCTTTTTGAATAAACAGCGGGTGATTTAAAAAACATATATTGGTGTAAATATAAAGTAATTTTAACAATAGAAATGTTGTCTATGTGCCTTACATTATAGATGTTTTCCAGCAGCTTTTTGTTTCCTTTAAAAGAACAATATATTTGAATGGGTTGCGATCATCACGGGTCTCATCGGTAAGATCAAGCCTGCTTAACCAATCTTCCACCTCGGCGTATAATGAGTTATGTTATACATTAACATAAGTCATCGTCAACTTAACGGTCCTGTGTGCGTTAATGTAACAAATAAAATCCAGTGCGGTTATTTTTATTTGATGTTGCTATTTCCTCTCCACATTAACTTTCAAAGAACGTGATAATTTATATTTATTTCAGACAGCACAATACTTACCAGAGTCATTTATTCAGAGATCGAGGTTTTCTGTCTTATGGAATTAAAAGTATCGTACAGGACTACCCCGACGTACGCCTCCCCCATTTGTACGCCGTTTTGCAAATACGTCGTCAAATCTATATTTGAAGCTTTCGTGACTGCAAGGATTCATACTCTTAGTTTTTTTCGGTAAAGTCACGTAAGTAAAAAGAAATAATAAGTAATATTATTTCTATTATTTCTATTATTTTGTTTTTATTATTTATTTTTACCAACGTGACTTTACCGAATAAACCTAAGAGTACGTCGTTAATTTATTAATATAACCTAATTTGCGTCGTCCCAAACCACCCACACTTATGTCGCTGACAGCATCATCCGTCCATTCTCGTTATCCGTCACCTCTCAAGCCTTCGCGTCCACTCTGCACATTGAGTTGATTTGACGTCGTGTTGACATTTGGCTCACCTGTGAGAAACGCATCCCCGACGTAAGCCGCAATTATTACAGCCAGAAATATACGGCATGGACGCCCGACTAAAGTGTGTGATACATTTTGCCGTATAATGCGAGCTCGTATTTACTGTTGTCAAATTGCAATTGGGATTAAATGACTTCTTACGCGACCTATACGCTTACCTATGAATATATACGTTTGTATCACGTGACGTTTGCTCGTTTGTGAAAGTTATTACTGTACAGCGATTATATATACACACACGCACAACGTAAAACGTACGGCGCGAAAGAAGTTCAACACACGTGTAACCTACCACGTACGCATGCATATTTAATTAATATAATACACTCACGTGAATACGCAATAGCGATGGAGCAGCGGTGACTGAAGAGTTTCACATTGAGGTCCAAATGAGGCTTCCTTACAAAAGTTAGATTCTCGGCCATGGCTAACATCAGTGACGAGTAATATCCTATGGACTGGTTACGGACATCCTATACCCTTCACCAAAAGCATACTGACCAGCGTGGTGAAGTATGGTCAAATAACGACGACCACGACGGACACGGGGTAGCGATGGATGCCTTCATCCAGCAGTGGATTGACAACGAGCTGTGCATAATATAATTATACATCACATACACACTTAACATAAATATGCATCATGCACAAACGTTGTGCATATTATGTACGAGCTCATTCGCGAAAATCGTAACAGTCTTTTAATGTTCTATATAAGGGCTAAACAGATACAAATTCAATTCCTAAAAATACCAGCGCACCGAGTGATTGGCCTCTCGTGTAGTGTGACGCTAAGGCCGATAGATAGCGAGCAAAGCCCGCAACTAGAGGCTCACAATAGGTGGATCCATATACTTGCATCCATATGGACCACAGCATATACAATGCAGTACAAATACCAGACAAAGGCCCTCCCTGTAAAAGCAGAACAGGCTTTCCGGGACAAATGCTGTTAGCGAGCACCTATGAAGGCCGGAATGGCACGCGAGGTGGTGGGTGGCCACCAACACGCTTACTTTAAGGCTGAGTCAGCATAGGGGAGAGGCTCAGGACTGGTTCAGACCATCGTCACTGATGTTGACCGTGAGCGGGAATCTAACTCGGGTGGCAGGGTTCGTAGCGCAATGCGCTAACCGCTACATCACCGCTCCCCACATAGTAGAGCACACACAAGCAAATTCATGCATGAGACTTCCTTATGTATCGAAGGTGCGTCCGCATAGACATTCATATAGGCATACACAACATAAGAAGGCACACGTCTTTAGTGACAGTACAATTAATAATTTTATTTTTACCATTTACTTATCAATAGCGTAGGGAATTAACCGTAATAACAAACGATCATATATAAACTCACCATTCGGGCCATGATAATTTTTTGTTCACAGCAGAGGACACAAAACTAGGTTTACATACAGACCCAGGCATACACATGCATACGTACAAACAAACGTGCGTCTACATAGCAGCGTTAATGCCGACTTACAACGCTCCGCGTGAATGCAACTGAAACACACATCCCCACGCAAACGCGTACACCTTCCTAAATGCAATGCACGCGCATAGGCCTCGATACCTGGCCTATTTATGCACGCATTCATACATACACACATACATACACACACTACATACATACACACATACCTACAACTACTTATGCATACCTATATAGTTGCTCAGGCCAGTTTTCCGATGCCTTTCTTTGATTTCAGTCAGAATATAAAATAAATATATCAATATGCCATCATACATATGTATCATTATATTATATATATACGCTGCATCTACATCGTCATGAACACACAATGCTACCATGCACGGACCTGCATCGGACGACATACGATCGGCATGAGTTGATGCGATTGCTGAGGTAGCCACTACACCACGAACCCTGAGCTCGATCCCAAACCACGGCTTTAAATATCAGTGATATCTGAAGCTCACCTAAGCTCCCACCTTCACCAACCAGAACTCACCAGCGTGGTGAAGTATGGTCAATCGACCCCCCCCCCACCCCACCATGGCCGAGATGGCAGAGGACTTCATCCAACATTTGATGAGCAAAGGGCTGTAAACGATTCAATGAGTATGGCTTCAATGATTCTACATGGACTTACAAATATGCACACTTAATCTATTTCCTATATATACATAAATAAGCATACATACTGTATATAAGCCTATATGCATAGGCCTTCAAACATGTTATACACACGTATGGCCTCCATATGCACATACATATACACCCGCTTTGTCACTCCACTGCTGGATGAAGCCCCCCATCCCCCCAAACGCCTTGCAGCCAATGGGTGTTGTTTGACCATACTTCACCACGCTGGTCAGTGTTCCAGTCATGAAGGGCGAGCCCAGGATCAATTCAGAAAGCACTCGCCACCGACATTAACATTGGATGGGAATCGAACTCTGCTAGTTGATTCAAATGATATGAAAGGACCATTGCCCGAAACGTCGACTATTATATAACGTGTTCTTTTCAGGGGGGGGGGGGGCAGTTGTTATGGCGAATGCGTTGAGTTATTGTTATTTCCGCTCGCCGGGTTCTTAGCGCGAACCCGTGGCCTGCCGCTCCACTCCCATGGAGACATTGTCATCTACAAACATCCTGCCCATGCACGCACTCATACGGCCACATTCATAGCCACACATACGGGACAATTGTGCTATGAACAATACTCAATGGTCGCGTGCAGTGAGCCCGGTGACCTGATGAGCCATTCTGAGCACCACGCATCCTGCCACGGGCCAAGGGATGCAGGAGGCTCGGGGTACCAGGGCTAGGAGGTACCCTGTCCCCAACTCCCTCCGCAAGCCCCCTCTCCCCCTCTTCCCGGCCTATGAGACCTCGATCAAGGCCCCGAAGTGAAAGAAAGTCCCACACAGGGGTCAAGCGAAGTGTGGGAGAGCGCGCAGATAGACACTGCTCGGGCAGTGTTTCGCCGAATCCAGTCGCCAAATCCAACCCAGGAGGGGTGCGGTAAAGGCGGGGGGGGGGGGGTCTCTCTTGGTACGATCCCTCCAAGAGAGCTCCCTCTCCCCGCTCCTTGATCTGGGCAGCAGCTGTCAATCTGCTACGGCGAGCGGGGACTGTGGCCGTACCCTTGGCATCCACCACCACGACCCCCCACCCGTAAGGTCGGCGGGTCGCGGTTTTCTTTCCCCGTGGTCATTTCTTTCCTCGCGCTGCTCGACGCCAGAACGCCGGAACGCTCGTCTACTTTCTCCACTGCTCCTCCTACTGATCAACATCACCAGGTATTGTTGTTGTCATCATCATCAACCATTGTCGATCTACTGCTGCACCGACGCCATCCCTCACGGCCCTGCACGAGCCGCGCTCTCACGAGCCTTGCTCGATCCAACGGACGCGTGCGTTGTGATCCGCTAAATTATGGTCAGCGCTATCTGCTGCTGCCCTACGTTGATTAATTATAGACGATGGGGGCTCATGCTCGGTAGCTTTGATTTCAAAACCACCACCACCACCACCACCAACAACAACAACCTAGGTGAGCTTCACACATCCCGCACTGACGACGCGTGGTGCAGTGTGGTCAAACAGCCATCGACAAGGGCCGTGGGGGAGGCTTTCATCCACGCAGCACCGGATTGACGAGTACACCACGATTGCTGGAGGTGGCCGTGCACACACACACACACAGAGGGGGCTGGGGAACAGCGGACCGGGGAAGGGAGACGCGCAGGCCGCCTGAATCTCGGTGAAATTCGCCGCTCCGCGCGACGCGCTCGGTGCGGTTGGTCCACGCATCGCATGTTAGGGCACCACGTGTCAATGCATCACGTGTCACGCGCACTCAGGGTGGTGACTTGCCCGATAACTGCAGCACACTAATACTACATCAAGCCTGTGCTGATAACCGGCGTTGCTATACAACGGACGCCGCTGCCCTGTTGCATTATTAAAACATGTCTGTGATAATGTAACGTTTCGGGCAATGATCCAGCTTCAGAGATGGTCTCCGCTTTAACAAATTGCCGTTGGTTGAAATCTGCTGATTTATCGTACTCTGCTGTTGCCATCCATAGCCCCGAAACCTCCATTCCTTGGCCCCAGAAATTCGTGCTGCCAATTCCCTGCCTCCTAATCATATCCATGCTCAAGAACATCTTCTGCCTATGAGCGGCTACCTCTCTACGAAGTGAATAAGCCCGCTGTTTCTGTACACCGTCTTAAGATGCCATCGCATTTCGAGATTTTTTTTACAAATCCACATTCATTGTATTGG
This sequence comes from Lethenteron reissneri, assembly GCF_015708825.2. Taxonomy (NCBI): domain Eukaryota; kingdom Metazoa; phylum Chordata; class Hyperoartia; order Petromyzontiformes; family Petromyzontidae; genus Lethenteron; species Lethenteron reissneri. Next base: position 14,154,012 of record NC_083798.1, on the reverse strand, counting down.
AAATGTATCATCAGCCGCCAATCCAGCGAGGGTTGGTGGATTACCGCACAAATGTTATAAAACTCCCGTCCCGTGGGCGTCGAGAAAGTGCCATACCCTGTCTCGCCAGGAGAAGGCGGTACAGTAAGTGGACTGATCGTCATCTGTTTCCATCTGTATGTGGGATAGTGTTGTCCCCTCGCACGCGTGCATTTTCTACGGGTGCTCCAGTTTCCTCCCCCCACGTCCATGATAATCCAAACTCATCATTAATTGGTTACAAAAACCGAAACATCTTAATATGAACACCCAATGTAGCGACAGGAAAAAAAAATCCCTAAGACTCAGCGCGACTCTCCTGGAGTAATAGGTAAATACATGGCAAAGCAGCGTTAAGTTAGCGGCGTGTGCGTGTGTGTTACAATACATCATAAGCATTCCACAAGCGCCCGACCCTAACCCTAACACCTCTAACCCATGCCCCGAATCTCCTCTGTACCGCGGTCGGCTACAAGTCGTCCAGAAATAGTGCGTGTTCTTTTCTCACACCGGGTGTCAACTCTTTATGCATTTGCTGGATGACGGTATAAAACGCCATCACGGTCGCCAAGACTGTGTCATAGGCGCGTGCTATAAATAGCCTCTGCACTGCCCGCGAGCGAGGTAAGTGCCAATTCTCTCATCCGTCACGCGGACTCGCGGCGAGACCCGTGGGCACGATGATGCGCACATACACACACGCACACACACACGCACACACACACACGCACACACACACGCACACACACACACACGCACACACACATGCACGCTCGCACACACACGCACGCACACACACACGTGTTCGCTCGCACACACACGCACGCGCGCTTGCACACACACACATGTGCTCGCACACACACGCACACACACACGCACGCTCGCACACACACACACGCACACACGCTCCCACACACACACACGCGCACACATACACGCACACACACACACGCTCGCTCGCACACACACACGCACACGCTCCCACACACACACACGTGCTCGCACACACACATACACACGTACTCGCACACACACACACGCGCGCGCGCTCGCTCACACACACGCGCGCACACACACACGCGCGCTCGCATCGAGAACGCGTGCACACTCCAAAAAAAGACGAGTATACACAAAGACCCCCCCCCCCCCCCCGTGTAGCCTCTGCTATAGCGTCGAGGCGAATGCTGCTCGCGAGAAAGGCGCACGGATACGCAGACGAACGTTACGCGTACGCACGCACGCACACCAATACAAAGATCCCTCTTATATAACCTTAGTAGACTTTTAGGGTAAGTGCTGTAAGCATGTATGGAAACCCGTACGGCACACGAGAGAGGGGTTTGGGTGGTCAGCACTACGCCCGACTGCCTTCGTCTCCCCAGTGGTGATGTTTACACACAGGCTGAGTCGACCTAGAGGAGGTCCACACACACACGCAGGGTATACATACAAGAGATACAAAGATCACCGTATATAGCCTTTAGCAGACTGTTGGGGCAAGTGCCGTTAGCGAGCATCGATAGAAACAAAGATGAAGATCCCCGATATAAACACACACACGTGCACATGCACACACAAAGAACAAAGATTCCCCATATAGCCTTAACAGACTGTAGGGGCAAGTGCTGTTAGCGAGCACCTATGAAGGCCGGAACGGTACACTAGGGGGTGGGTGGCCAGCGCCACGCCCGACCGCCTTTGTCTCCCTAGTGGCAATGTTTACACACTGCACCAAGTACTCATTTGAGGCTGAGTCGACCTCGGGGAGGCCCAGGACCGGTTCAGATAATCGTCACTGGTGTTTGCCGTGAGCGGGAATCGAACCGGGGTCGCCAGGTTCGTAGTGCAGCACGCTAACCGCTACACTACCGCTCCCCACACACACACATGCACACACACACACACACACCTGCTCATACACATAGATACAGACAAGGACCTCCAATCTAACCTTCAATACACTGTTGAAGTGAGTGCTGTTAGCGAGCACCTATGAACACCAGCGCCGCCGCACAAGTGCGGGTTGATAGCCAACATCACGACCGGGCCTCCCCACAAACGCTGACGTTTACTCACCGCACCGGGTACCCAATCTGAGGCTAAGTCGACCCGGGGGAGTCCCAGTGCAGCTTCGAATTTTCGCCACGCACGTGCGCACAGTTCCAGCTATCAAGTTCAACCGCGACCCACCTGCCTCGTGAACACAAACCAGGGACGGTGATCTTGGCAAACGGCGCTGTGCATCGTAATGCCATTCTCAGAGCACAGCCGATAGATTGCGTGGACATTCGAAGCGGATTCCCTTGTTGTCAACGGTGCATCGTAATGCCTCTGTATATGCCGCCATTCGCCACTGAGTGACGGTGACGTCACCACAGCGCCTGTGCCAGGCCAGGTGCACTTTGAGGCCACTTGAAGTGTCGAAGGCTCGCTGGCAGGTCACGGGGGACAGACCCTGGTGCTATGGGTTGGCGGACTGAGATGACTGGTAGATGCACCTAGCTGTACGCCCTGCTTTGCCAACTTGCTGAATTTTATCCGCCCGGCGCTCCGCTCGTTGTTGTGAGCGTCGCTCCTCTGCCCTCAGCTGTTGTCGGAGGGTGACTGCCTCCAAGTGCCCAGTGGCGTCTTTCGCGACCCTCCACCAATGTATATACACACACGCACTGCACACATGCTGCAGGGTATCGGACGAGCGGTTGGTATATACAAAAACGTTACACGGCCGAGCATATCACGAATACGTCGCTTAAACGTACGGTGCACATGATAAACACACGTGCTCAGGAGCAGATGTAGCATGCGTTCGGAGTGATATATACGAACATCAGATAAAGATATATGATAGCGATACATAAATCAACGCGTCTTTCAAATTGGTAAACATGCAACAACGTTATTCGCACGCAACTGTGAAGGCGTTTGGAGATTTGATAAAAATATACATATATATCAGTAGGCATTTTGGCGAATTATATAAGCGTTTATCCGTGGATTTTTTTCCGTGAATTTACAATAAAAAATGAAATATGTACAGCGTCCCGACGATGGTTTCTAAATGTCTAGACTGTATATGTTTGTTGTTGTTGTTGTCGTCGTCGTAAAAAGCGGACGCCGCACGCGAACCGCGGTGTGCAGAGGTGTGAGCCGTGCCCACAGCCAGTTCGAGTGAATTCGGTGGCGTCGCACAACTGGAACCAATAACCACGCACTCGTTTATTCACTGCTACTCAGCGCCACTCGGTAATCAACAACAACATCAATGTGAGTAGCCCGTTGGTGTGCCCCGTAAATTAAAGTTGTGTTCCTTCAATGACGTTCGGGTTAAAACTTAAATTTGCTTTATTTGATCATTAATACGCTGAAACCCATTACAATTGGTACATGCTAAAAGCTGACATGCCAGGTGACATGTTGTACCCACGGTAACGCGCACGTTACGTAGTATGTGAATGTTTAACTTCTTTTACGTTGCACGTATAAAGTAAGCCCGATGTATATCGGGGCATTCTATATATATAGATTATATATATATTATATATAGCCAAGGGGGTGGTAATAGGGCAGAGAGGACGTGCATCACGGAGATGGAGCGACTCAAAAAGCATCCCTCGTGTGCGTGGGGAGGAGCGTGAAATATGCCCACGTGGATTGAGGAGGTCTACATCATCCAGGCGCGGATAGATCATGGCTGGTGATGTGGGATTGCTTAGCCTATACACGTAGGCCTCATGGTCTTTCACGAACCATCGATGACATCGATTATTGCTATACTGCTGTTACATTCTCTCTACTTGATACAGCTGTCGTGGCTGTGACGGTTCCACCTGAAGACGGAGGCTTGTGTTGCTTCCGAAACGTCGTGAATTTTTTTATTTGGTTTATTTTACTTTTATTAACTTACATTTTTTACCTACGTGACTTTACCGAAAAAACCTAAGAGTATGAATCCTTGCAGTCACGAAAGCTTCAAATCTAGAATTGCTGTTACATTATTACGATTGTCAGTATTGTTATCGTCATCGTCCTCCTCCTCCTCACTATTAAAAGTCGAAGTTAACTAATGAAACGAAGGCCTTGGTTTTGCCGCTGATCTGTGGGTGTGTATTCGGACGAACTGACAAACTCTCAGCGCTCATTCGCTTTGCTTTAATTCATTTGCCCTTACACATTCGTCGTCATCATCATCATCATAAGCAGCCATGCTCAGTCCACTGCTGTAATGTAGCAATACAAAGACAGATCTGCCCCCTCCCCGTATAGTCTAAACACACTTTTGGGGCAAGTGCGAGTACCTATGAAGGCCGGAACGGCACACGAGGTTGGTGGGTGACCAGGACCACGTTCAGCCGCCTTTGTCTTCCCAGTGGCGATGTTTACGCACCGCACCAGGTACTCATTTAGAGGTTGAAGGCCCCAGGACCGGTTCAGATCATCGTCACTGGTGGTTGCCGTGAGCGAGAATCGAACTCGGGTGGCCGGGTTCGCAGCGCAAGCACGCTAACCGCTACGCTACCGCTCCCAATGGATACACACGGCAAAACACACACACCCATACCTAGATACACACACACAAAACAACACGCACAACTTATCCCCGTATATGAACGTCCCGAACAATACCCGCTAAGCACGCGAGCCGCAGATTATATCATCACAGGCTTGACAGCCAAAGACAATGTGACAACACGCAAACCTATCGTCAAATGTACGCGTGCTTCTAAACACGTGGTCTGTTAAAATTGCATGGAATAGCGCCTCCGTCACTGCAAAACAATAGAGAGCAGAGAGGGGGGGGTCTTAATTATACGAGGACGATGTGGTCAGTGTAACAAAACAAAACAACCCGCTTACAATGGAGAGATTTCGTAGAATTGTTGCGTCTCGTGATGAGCTCTTCATCTCTCTCGCTCCCTCTCGCTTAGCCTTAAGCCACATTTGGAGCAAGTGCTGTTAGCGAGCTCCTATGAAGGCCGGCGCACGAGGGGGTGGGGGTGGGGGGCAGCACCACGCCCGGCCGCCTTTGTCTCCCGAGTGGCGATGTTTACACATCGCAATATGAGGCTGATTCGACCAAGGGGAGGCCCAGTACCGGTTCAAATATTCGCCACTGTTATCGGTTAACGGGAATCGAACACACGCACACGCGCGCGCGCACAGGTGTACAGTTGAGTACACGTGCCAATTTACTATCGCAAATCGAATAATTTTTGTAACTCGTTGACAGAGTCGCATGAAGTGCAATCGATTCGTCGCGTTAACCGACCACTCCGGCCTTCTCGTTTGGGCGCCGACACACGGGGGATTGGGGATGGGGGCAGTTGGCCACGTGGGCCCTCCTTGGGACCCACACGCGAGAGACGTCGGCAAGTAAGAGGCGACGATCATCCTCGACTGCGAGGCATTGCCGCAGAACGATGCTCATCGAGCGACTGCTGAGACCACCGAATGGAGTTCCCCAAACTCGACGCACCGTTATAACAACGCGTCCTTGAGAGGGGAAACAGAAAAATACGTAATAGGCGACGTTTCGGGCAACGACCCTTCTTCGTAGCACATCAAATGAAGAAGGGGCATTGCCCGAAACGTCACCCGTTATATATTTGTTTCCCCTTTCAAGGACACGCAGTGCTGTAGACGGACGTGTTGAGTTGTTTTTTGATGTTGTTGTTTGTGCACCTTTGCCCAACACAGCAGCAGTATCACCACCAGATCACGTCTTGAATACTGTACAGTTCTCATGTTGTGTCACATGAAAGACGAAACTGCCCGGACTGAGAAGAACCCAACATAGCCCACTACAATGCCCACACAGCCCACTACAATGCCCACAACCAACTGCAATGTCCACTGAAATTATCATAACCCACTGCAATGCCCACTGCCCATTGTAATGATCACTCAGCCAACGGAAATGCCCACTGCAATGCCCAAATAGTCCGCTGCGATACCCACGTTTCCCGCTGCAATGCTCACTGCAATGCCCACATATCCCACTACAATGCCCACTGCCTACTGAAATACCTAGATAGCCTACAATGCCCTTATCCCACTGTAATGCCCACATAGCCCACTACAATGCCCACTGAAATGCCCACATAGCCCGCCACATCGTGCCCACCCACCAGCACCCCCCCCCCCCCCCCCCGTTGTCGACGTCCATTTTCACGCGTCACGTGACCTCGAACCGGAAATCCGTTATCCGGAAACGCCGACTCGACCTTGAGACGTGTGCACAGGCTGCCCACCCCCCCCACTCCCACCACGCTGCCTTTGGAGTTGGCCCCTCGAAGTTCGACTCCGGAGTGTGGTTGGGTGACACTCGCAGAGCTATAGAGGGATATCTTCTTCACGGTTGAGTGTTTGCGTGCAAGTGTGGATGTGCGCGCGTGCGCGTGCGTGTCTGCGCGCGCGTTTAGTGTGAGTGAGCGGTGGCGCAGTGATTAGCGCGCCGGGCTGCACAGGTCGATCGATTCCCGCAGTGGCGAATATCCGAAGCGGCCCTGGGCCTCACCTAGGTGCACTCAGCCTTAAATGAGTACCCACTGCGGCGTGCATATATATGTCAGCATTGGGGATACAAAGGCGCTCTTGCCCTCGTCGTGTTCCGCCACGGCCTTCAATAGGTGCTCGCTGACGGCACTTGCCCCAACAACCTGTGAAATACTACACGGGGGAGCTTTGTCTTTGCAGCGTGAGTGAGTGTTACGGGTGTCGTGGTTACGCAACGCACAACCCTTTCTACGTGACTTCAACTATGAATTTACGTTTGCCACTGATAGCAGATTATTGATCCATTCAGATAAAAAGTATTAAAGGCAGCCTAGCATAGAATAATCTTCCCACCCCATTGCTTCGTACATCTTTGCAAACGTAGAAGTCTTATCTCGACAGGAGGGATGGCACGTGGATGAATATCGACGCTATTACGTCTGCAAATACACAACCCCGTTCCCATTATGAATAAAGTAAAAAAAAAGAGAGAATCAAAAGCCGGAACACCTACACTAGATTCTAATCGCTCCCATGTCCCCTGACCGGTCGCTCTGGCCACTTGTCATGTCGGGAACGAGACCTATAGCATCACGGCCGCTTGTGTCTCTTTGATTTACGTTCGCTCTACGATCCAACCTTACATTGCCAGAAATAACAAATTACTCAAAGGGAGTGCGACATACACACACATATATATATAGTCTATACAATGTATTGTGTGGCTAAGTTTTCTAAATGTATATATACTCATATTGGTATATCCTTGTGCACATACATTTATGCCGTAGTTAAATGACGCTGTTATACATGCACCGTGTATGTGCGTACGCAGTAACGTGTGTTTGCATGTGTGCATATATTGCTAATAAACGTGATTGCATAGCTGCTTTGTAATATAGTATGCACTATAGATTAAGTAAAACGGTATGTGTGCGATGAGGTGTATGTGTTTGCTGATAATATGCATCATTATAGAGTTGCATACACACGTAATTTGTATCACACGCATTTATATATTTTCATTAAACAAATCATACTAATACCGCGACTGCTGAGGATGAACACACACGTACTATAAATTTACAAGATATATTAAATGAATAATAAATATTAAAAGTAACCGGCGCTATTAAATGCAATGTTTCGTCATACTGTGTTGGCAAGTGCTGCCTAACCATATGCAGTATACCAAAATAACTTCACACACTTCGTTAATAACACTACCCTAGAAGGAGAAGAACAAGATGAAACACGTGTATAATATACGACGTTTTGGGTCACGGGCCTTCGTCATGGCAGAGAGATCAGCTTAATAGAGGAGGGGGGGGGGGGGTTTCTGCGATATATAAGTAAAATTACGATGCGAAACAGAGTAAAAATTCGTCAAGTAGAATCGATTGTTATTATTCAGACGCCGCGTGATACTGACCGTTTCGGAGTATATTCTACGTCTTAACATATACATATCTGGCATGTCTCCTCGCGCTGCGCCGACACTATAAGACTCACTTTAACGCCACGTGCAAAGCGGCATGTGAATCTACAGCGCGTGAGTAACCTGTCTGACAGGTGACTTAGAACGCACAGTATATTTATCCACTTCCTATAACTTGTGGTGCTCACCCGAAGCTGGTTATTTTTTTTAGGTGGCGGGCGGGGGGGCGGGTGTTAGCAGTGTAATAATACTATTCTTACTACGGCTGAGAGTGGAGGTATTATCAATGTACCAAGCTCACGGCGCGTCGCCAGAACGTGCATGACCTCTGGGGAGCAGAGCGGCCTGGTCCTAGCCACCACGTGTAGTACACCACAGAACCGAATTCAATAAATAACATAGTGATTTTAATTATTTTTGTAAAAAGCCTTACGCACGCTTATTGTGCAATTAACATAGACACGTTGTTCTCGTGGTTGGCAGCTTCGGTGTTGCTTTGAGGGTCTCTGCTTAGCGAACTGTGACTACATTAACACGACACAATTAGTAGAATTATGATGTCATGTACCCAGTGCGCCTGGCGTGTCGTCGGTTATCGCAGCTCGAGAGCTTGATTCCTGGCCACGGTTGAGACACAGTGGCGAGCGATATCTGACGCTGACACAGAAGTCCTGGTCCCCCTCCATAAACGTCGTCAACCCGGAATGACCAGCGTGGTGAAGTATGGTCGAACGCCGCCACCCCTGCCATGATCCTCAACACGGCGGAGGGATGCCTTCACACGTGTGGGCTTTCGCGACCAGTATTACCCATAACACGTTTACGCGATCTAACACAAAAAAGAGACCTATTATGGATATTCTTGTTACTGTTACAAGATGCATCGGGACCCTACCGTGGATACCTACAATATGCAATGGTTAGACTTGAGTTTTCGCAATGGTATCGTATACTCTGCAGTGCATTGTTCGAATATCAATGCAGTGGATTGTTGCAAGACAAAATTACACGAACTTAAAGGGCACCAAAAACTGTAACGGTATAGCATGTGTGTATATGTGTGTCAATGTTGATATGTATGCAAAATAGTAAATATGTGGAATTATGTATTTGATTAAACATATATAAATTTAATTCAGCCGTTACCGCTTAATACGAACCAATTAGAAATACAGGGGTATAGATTATAACCCACGTAACGTTGTTGGTTCAGTGAACTTATCCTGCGTTACTGTATTTAACGTTACAACGTGTTTCATGTCAGCTACACGGAAAATACACATGTTGACGTTTCGGCCCTGTGGTGTTCTTCAAAGGCACGTGTGCACACACACACATGGCTTTATATGTACACGTGCAAACACGAGATCGTGCGTCTAAAAAAAACCCATACACGATATAGTATTCATATAAACATGGTCACGTGCGTAAGCGAATCCACGTGTTTATTTGAGCGCAAAATCACATACATTGCGGATACAGAGGAGTCGCGTGTATGTGCGTTTGTCTTTGGCAGAGCAGCAGTTAACGCGCAGCACTACGAACCCGGCGACCCGAGTTCGATTCCCGCACACGGCCAACACCGGTGACGATTATCTGAACCGGTCATAGGCCTCCCCTAGGTCGACTCGGCTTCAAGTGAGCACCTTGTGCGGTGTGTAAACATCGCCACTGGGGAGACAAAGGCGGCCAGGCGTTGTGTCGCCGACATCACTCCCTCGCGTGCCGTTCCGGCCTTCATGGGTGCCCGCTAACAGCACTTGCCCCAACAGTATGTTAAGGCTATACGGGGGATATTTTGTCTTTGTATGTGTGTGCGTGTAAAGTGTCAATTATTCTAATTGGATGTCTACGTGACAACAAACAAGAACACAAACCAGAAAAAAATGTGCTCGCGGCCTCGATCACCCAACAACAAGGCGGTGACTGGGAGAGGCGACGCAGATGCGAGGCGTTTGGGCCGTTTCGTTTAGATTGTTTAGAACCTCCTCCCCCCCCATCTTTATTTCCCCATCATTCAGAAATAAGAACAACAGTGCAGAATCGCGAATTGACCGCGTTCCAGAGAGCACGGCCCACCGAGGAGGAGATGGAGGGATAGAATCGGCTACAGACGGACAGTTTGCATCATCGCTGGATCGAGCGGTGGATTGACCATGGCTGCTGATGGTTAATACATCATTTACATGCACTGCGTCAAACCGACATCCCAAAAAAGTGCCTACATTTACTTCATAATAATAATGATGATATACTGCTCTCAGTCAAGACATTGCTGGACGAAGGCCTTCTCACAGCGTGTCAATCATGAGCGTGTGTCCATACTTCACCGCGCTGGTCAATGCGGTTGTGGTGAAGAGGAGGAGGAGGAGGCCCAGGACCTGTCCACACATCGCACGCCACTGGCGCCTTGGCCGTGCCCAGGACTCGAACTCGGGCGGCCTGGTTCGTAGTGCGATGCATTAACTCACTGTGCCTCCCCCGCCCATCCCCAATACTTTAATATTAAAAGTATGTTACATAATTATTAATCAAAAGGGTACTCGTCGACAGATGATAACTGTGCCAGGTCTACTACACGTGTGTGTGTGTGTGGTGTGCGTATTATTTACGGGGAGCGATAATGTAGCGGTTAGCACACTGCGCTACGAACCAAGCAACCCCAGTTTGATTTCCCGCTCACGGCAATCAACACCACTGAAGATTATCTCAACCATTGCTGCGGGGCCTCCCCTACTCAGCCTCAAGTGCTGTTAGCGCGCGCTAACAGCACTTGCCCCAACAATCTGTTAAGGCTATACGGGGGATCTCTGTCTATCGAGCTATCAAACCCCGTCATCCGCCCGCTAAGAGACCCCACAATAAAAAAACAGCGCCTACGATCCCAATTCACTGCTCGCAATGTGGGTGGCAATTGCTCCTCTTTCTCCTCTCTCTTTCTCCTCTCCTTGTCACCCAACTGCATTCGTGAGAAGCGCGGAGCAGTGTGGCCAGCTCCGTGCACAATTGCAGTGTGGCCCATAGTCCATCGAAGTAACATTCACGCGGGGCTAAACACCAAAGCGACAGGTTACGTGTACACACACCGTGCATGATACGCGCTCATCCAACGACTGTTAACAACAGCAACCACGAAGATATTCCTTCCCATGTTGGTCGGCTGGTCGCGGCTCCCTTGGCCAAATGTTGGCCCGAGACCCACGCCGCGCTCGCAGAATCTCTCCGTCACCGTCGCGGCCAAATCTTGCGCGTGTTCTACGAATCCGACTTGTTTTGAGCACCGCATTTGGTTGCACTCGAGGCCGAATGGAAACCCGCAAGCGCTCGAAGAGTCCGCGTGCCGAGTGTGAATGCATTCGCCAGCGAGTCGGCGAGAATGTTGATGAGCGAGCGATTGTGTGGACCGGTCGATAAATGAGTGCACGTGCGCGCGTGTATTGATTTCGTGTACGCGTGCCGTGTGCCATCAACCGCGTCAGAGCATCCACAGCAGGCCGATCGGCACATCTCCTTCGTAAATGGACAATGAAAGACGCGAGTCACAGTCGTGGCGCGTCTGCGGCCGTGCGAGCCAAACGATGGAGCCAATAGTCAGGGCCGGATTAAGGCGTGGTGGGGGGGCTGCAGCCCAAGGGCCTCCAGAGATGCAGTGAAAAGTGATTTCATTTGTGAATGCTCAATTTTATTTGTTGTTAGCCTTGTGAAAAATATTTTTTTTTATTTTTCTTTAACTTTGTTTTCCTTTTGAAAATATTACTGGGGGCCTCGCAGTACCTGTAGCCCAGGGGCCTAGAACATCTTAATCCGGCCCTGCCAATAGAACACCGTGCACTGTGGTTTGCGCTCCTTGAACGGAGGAGCGGCAACACTCCACCAACCCTCGCCTGAAGCACTCTCGTCGCAGAGCAGACCTCGACATTGGCATCTCGCTCGTGAGAGCATTGCTGCCATCATGCGAAGCAATGTAACCGCGTGACGACGTATTGTTCGATTGAGTTGCTTACTGAGTGTGCGGGCGGGTAAGCGAGTACGTATGTCAGTATACGAGTGAGCGAGTGAGAGTGCGAGCAAGGGTGTGTGTGTGTGTGTCCGTCACTCGTTTGGCGATTTGAGCGAACTAAATGTCTCGCGAGGAAGTGTTGCGAGCAAGCGCGTGAGTCGGAGGATGGATGCGTTGCGTGTGGTGCTCATACCGAACTCACACACGGGAAGTAAAGGACGATCTCATGGTGTGCAACCGTGGCAATACACGATTGTGGGCGGGTTGGTGAGTGGGTGGAGTGGAGTGGATGCAGTGGGTGGATGAGTAAGGGGATGCGATGGGTGAGTGGATGGGTGAGTGGATGGGTGAGTGGATGGGTGAGTGGATGGGTGAGTGGATGAGTAAGGGGATGCGATGGGTGAGTGGATGGGTGAGTGGATGCGGTGGGTGACTGCGTAGGTGACTGGGTGGGTGGATGAGTAAGGGGATGTGATGGGTGAGTGCATGGGTGAGTGGATGGGTGAGTGGATGAGTGAGTGGATGCTATGGGTGACTGGGTGGGTGGACGGGTGGGTGGATCAGTGGGTTTAGTGAGTGAGGAGATGTGTCGGGCGGGCGGGCGAGTGAGTGCGGTGGGTGTATCTTCAATGAACGACATTCTCAGAATAAAGCAATTGAACGTCCAAATAACACACGAACCGACTCTACAATCGCTGCTCTTCAGTGAACCTTACGAAATCATCGTCGTCATCACGGGTGTGTGTGTGTGGGATGATGGCTGGAATGGGGTAACGATCGCTGATGCTCTCTCTCTCTCTGCGTCTCTTGCATTGGAGTGGTCTGGGGCGCGGCGCTCAAAGTCATCGACAGAGGGCGGCTGTGGGGCTCCCGGGGGGGGGAGGAGGAGGGGGGGAGGAGGGGGGGAGGAGGTCGCCTTCGCCGTTATTGGCTGGCGCGGTCCGGGCAGTTTTCTGCTGTCGGACATCTGGAGCGTAAACCCCAACAACATGAAACTACCTAGACCACGGACCAGCCAGCTGCAGTGGGGAGACTCGAGGCGCCCACCCGCGAAGGGAGACGACGCGGGAGACGCGGGAGGAGAGATACAACAGACCACACGACGGGAGAGAGAGAGAAGGGGTGGGGGGGGAGAGTGGGAGAATTTGCCGATCCGAGTCTCGTTTCAGACGACGGAAGATGAAGTGCCACGCGACGGAGGTCTTCGTGCAAAGAAGTCACTGATAAGATATGTTGCGGTAAATCAATGGATGTGTGCGCGTGCGTAAATCTGCGTCTGAGTGTGCACCCAGCCTGGCACAAGCGCCGTGGTGACGTCACCGCCACGTAGTGGCGAATGGCGGCTGTTGTTGTTGTTGTTGTTGATGTCCGAGTGTGTTGTGTGTTTCTGTCTGTATGTGAGTCTGAGTGCGTGTGTCTATATGAGTCAGAGTGTGTGTGTGTGCACGATTGTGTTTATGCTGAACGTGCACCGAGCCTGGCACAAAGGGGCCGTGGTGACGTCACCGCCACTCAGCGGCGAATGGCGTTTGTTGTTGTGTCAGTGTGTGCGTGTCAGTGTGTGCGTGTATGTGCATGTACGTGCGTGTGTGCAGGGATGTATGCACGCGAGTGAGTTTTTATTGTTATGAGCCTGTGTGTGTGTGTGGGGTGGATGTGTCTATGCGTATTTGATATGGACGCAATATTAACATTCAGGTGAACATACGCGTGCAAATGCAAGGGCGATGTCGACGCGTGGACGTGCGAATGAACAGCAACATCGCAAATTCCCACGTAACCCCACCACGAGGGCTTCATTTCAGACGGCACGGTCCGGACCGCTCTTCCGGGAATTAAATTGGCACACCAGCCGCACCCATCTCGCCTTAGTGTTATGCTCAGCTGTATTTATTCATACACATCTTAATATGATGATAGGTCTAGAATAGCCGATACGATTATTACGGATAAAAGCGTACCTTGTGTTCTAGTTGTAGTGCCTTACGCCGATAATATCTATTCCAAGGCGGGCCTATATCGCAGCGTTCCCGGAACACGTTGAGCGTTAGAAATGCAGGCCGCTGCCTGTTTGCAGTGCGCACATCACGGCTCTGCTCCACGCTCCTCCGATACGCCACAAAAAACAACAGCAGGAGCCACAGCAGCAGCAACAGCAGCAACAGCAGCAGCCACAGTAACAACAGCAGCAGCAAGAACAGCAGCAACAGCAGCAGCACGAGAAGCAGAAACAACAACAGCAGCAACAGCAGCAACAGCAGCAGCAACAGCAGTAACAACGGCAGCACCGACAACAGCAGCAGCGACATCAACAGCAGCAGTAACAGCAGCGCGGCGCGGCTACCATCGAACACCTCCCGGCGTCACGTACGGCAGACGACTCGCGCTGCGCGTGTGTTGTCCCGAGCCAGACGTCTCTCTTCCATCGCGCGTGCGCTATCGGTTATTCGCATCGACTACACACACAGACACGGATGCGCTGCGATTATAATCATTGTGATAACAACCACAATAACGATGTAGCTTTTCCTCCGCCTCGCGAAATAACGAGCGAATGAGTCCTCGCGTCGCAAAAGTCGCCCGTCGACGACGAACGTCGCCTACCCAAACGTCGACCCGACGTCAACCCAAACGTCGACCCGACGTCAACCCAAACGTCGACCCGACGTCTACCCGTCGTCTACCAGACGGAGCGACGTGCTGGCGTGCGGCGCAAGCTGCAAAGCGGATGAGCGGCACGGCGGAAGCGGAGCAAGGAGACAATGCAGAGACGGAGAGCCTCGTCAAACGGGGCGCTCTTGCACGTGCGTTGACACCGAATTGCTATCGCGATTAATAATAGATGAGATGATGGAACAATCGCGTCGGCTTGATCAAAGGTGAAATACACTGCGCGGGGGGGGGGTTTCATCAGTCGCCGCGCGAGTACGATCCCCCCCAAGCCGTCTCCACGTGACCCCGACCCGCTCCTCCATCGCCGCCGCCTCAACCACCATCACCACCACCGCCTCCATCTGAAACACCACAACCACCACCACCACCGCCTCCATCGGAAACACCACAACCACCACCACCTCGCGTCGTCACGTGCTCATCCCCCGCCTCTCCCTTCCCCCACGGCCGCCTCGTTCTGAAGATCGATCGCGTTGCTCCCCCCGTCACAGCGCGCACGCGCGCTGGTTACGTAACCAGATCGAAGAATATCCGCGGGCGACTATTGATGGGGAACGGGGGTAGAGTGGGCGGGTGTGGGGTGGGGGTAGTAGGGCGTGTGCGGTGCGGATGTGAAGGGGTGGGGTTGAGTGTTTGGCGGGTGGAGGTGGGGACCGAGTGGGAGGGGTCGATGTGGAGGTTAGCGGTGGAGGGAGAAGGGGCCAAAGGGAATCGGAAGGAATCGGGGGGTGATGATGGGTGATGCCTCGGAGGGAGCGGCAATCTTCCGTGATATTCGGGAGTGTCAAATCACTCCCCCACTCAACCAAACAATCACCCAACTCATCCCCACCCATCCGACCCAACCACTCGTCCACGCACGGTGTCGATTACTGGAGGTATGGGGGGGGGGTGGAGTGTTTGCTTCCTTGCCTCGAGTGCTTTGAATATATATCAGACCACGCAGGAGGTGTTGGGTGCAATCGGACGCAGTTGAAGAACTCTCTGCTCGTTCTGTCCACAATCCTTAACCCTCGCATCATTCGCTCTTCCTCGCCCCCATCGCTCTCACGCCCCCCCTCTCTCGCCTCCAGCTCGCAACGGAACTCATCGCGTAGAAGACGATCGGTGTGAGGCTGTCGGTGTGGGAGCTGCTGCAAGAGGCAGGTGCCGTACAGTGGTGGCACATACCGACATGCCAGAGACGCACGGAGAGGCGATGACTCCGGCTTGTGAACCGACTCGGGGACTGATGAAATACCGCACGTGTGACAATAGCATGTTCATCTTCTTGGTTCTTTCGGTAAAGTCACGTAGAATGGAAATAATAAAATAATAAAAATAAAACATAATAAAATAATTCTCACGACGTTTCGGCCACAACGCAAGTAGCCGTCCTCAGGTGGAGAACAGGTCTGTCGAGGAGACAGAGTCTGAATGACAAGCCCCAGGCTTGAAGCGACTATTTAAGCTACGTGACTTTACCGAAAGAACCAAGAAGATGAATCCCTGCAGTCACGAAAGCTTTAAATCGAAAAATAGCATGTTCAATATGTAACACGCATTTCGAAATGACGGACGCAGGTTAGATAATACCGCGGCGAGGAATCTCGTCGCGAGCGAAGGTGCAAGTGCATAGCCGCTGGTCAGCGCTACAGGACAACAGGAGCGAGGCTCTCACACAAGACAAAGCCAAATATCCCCGTATAGCCTGAACATATTCTTGGGGCAAGTGCTGTTCGCGAGCATCTATGAACTACTGGCACGGCACACTTCACACGGGCTACGCGTTGGGGGTTTTGCTGAGTTGGCCTATAGAGGGAGCCCAGTGCCGTGGGTGGCCGTGAGAGGGAATCGAACTCGGGTCGCCGGGTTCGTAGCCCCGGCGCGCTAACCGCGACACTACCGCTCCCCATCGTACACGCACGCACAAAGACAAAGATCACCCGTATAGCCTGCAATAGACTGTTGGGGCAGATGTTGTTTGCGAGCACCTATGAAGGTCGGGGCAGCAGACAAAGAGGTGTGTGGCCAACGCCAAGCCGCCTTTGTCTCCCTAGTGGCGATGTTTATAGCACCGTACCAGGTAGTCATTTGAGGCCCAGTCGTCCTAGCTTCACATAATCGTCACTGGTGTTGGTGGCCTTGAGCAGGAATCGAACTCGGGTCGCTGGGTTCGTAGCGCAGCGTGCCAACCATTGCACTACCGCTCCACACACACACAGTGCTCCCCGCCCGCCAGACACACAGAGCCCCACACACACCAACAAAGACAAAGATCCCCCGTGTAGCCTCAACAGACTGTTGGGGCAAGTGCTGTTAGCGAGCACCTATGAAGGCCAGCACGGCACACGGGGGGGGGGTGGCCAGCACCACGCCCGGCCGCCTTTGTCTCCCCAGTGGCGACGTTTACACACCGCACCTGGTACTCATTTGAGGTTCAGCCGACCTAGGGGAGGCCCAGGACCGGCTCAAATAATCGTCACCGGTGTTGGCCGTGAGCGGGAATCGAACCCGGGTCGCCAGGTTCGTAGCGCAGCGTAGCGCTAACCGCTGCACCACCGCTCCCCACACCACGCGCACCGCGAGCTGCGGTTGGAGGTGAACAATCACCGGGGCAGAGATGGAGAGAGACGCGGCGGTTCCGGGAATTCCGCGTGCGCAATGCGCCCCGGTGCTCGACATCAAACCGCGACATTCGAGGTTGCCAGTTGTGGGGGTGGGGCGATGGTTTTTGGTGGGTGTTGGAGACTGTTGTTGTTGTTGTTGTGTTGTTCCGGTGGTGGTGGTGGTGGTGGTCGTATAGTGGTTGGGTGGGAGGGGTGTAAGGGAATGAGGGAGGGAGAGGAGGGAGGGAGGGAGAGTGTGTCTGCAAGTGGGGGATTGTTAGGGTTGGGTTTGATGGTGGCGGTGGTGGGGTAGCGGTGATAGGGGCGGGGTGGAATATAGTGCAGCGGAGCGCTACATCCAACGTTTACAACGCCGAGGCATTGCGAGTGCGAAGAGCGGAGAGTGGCGCCGAGGAGAGTGAGTGGGAGAGAGCGGAGCAAGCGAGAGAGAGAGCGAGAGAGAGAGAGCGAGCGCGCCGTCACTGACCTGCGGTTGTGACGCTCTCCCACGGGGCAGCGCCAGGCACTCCCAGAGCGTCGTGGAGTGGTGCGACTCCATCGCTCCTCTTCCTTCGCCCCCCCCCCCTCCTCCTCCCGCTCCCTTCACTTTGTCTTTTGCCGCGTACTTCTTCTGCTACGACTACGACAGCTCCCAACGACCAGCACTTTTCAAATGAGTTTTTGGTTGTTTCGTGGCGTCTCGCGCGCCTTCAGCGTCGCCGAGTCTCGGAGACGCGCGGCCACTCGCAACCTCGCTCCGGCCATCTGCCTCCCTTGAGCAGTGACAGAGCCCTCCGCATGCATGTACACATCATAAACCCGAGCTCTGTAATAAACCCCCCCACCCCGTCTCCACCCACACCCACCCACCCACCTACCAACCAACACCACCACCACCACCACAACCGCCACCATCTATTCTCTCCGCACCCGATCGCCGCACCCCACAACCCCCACCACCATCACCGTCTCCTCCAGCCCATCCCTTGCACCGTTCCCTTTCTCTCCGGCACTGTTTACAGCTCCCCGGACCAGACAAATTGCCACCGTCTAGACGATATTTAAATCACGTTTAACTGCAATTACTGCCGAGAGGAGGCGTCCGTGGGCCACGGAAGAAGATCCGAGAGGTTTTTCGGGAGATTTATTTTTTGTCGGACGAAGGAAGCGCCTCTCTCCTTTAAAACGAGAGAGCGCTCTTTAGAATTTCCCGGCGTCTTTATTCCCGGCAGGATGTCTCTCCCCCACCCCACCCACCCCACCCCCCGTATCCCCACCCCACACACGCACAGACACCGGTGAGACGGAGAGATAACTCCAGCGGCGACTCTGTGCGCCGACATCCGAATCGGTCCCGGGCTCCCCCCCTCGGTCGACACGGCCTAAAATGAGTACCTGGCGCGTGTGTGTGTAAATATCAACACTGGGGAGACAAAGGCGGCCCGGCGTGGTTTTGCAAACCCATCCCCCTCGTGTTGCTGTGGCGGACTTTATAGGTGTCTCGCTAAACAACACTTGCCCCGCCCTCCCCCCAATCGTCTATTAAAGGCTGGCTATTCGAGGAATCTTTGTCTTTGTAAGTGTTAAGGGTCCCTGGTTTTTGTGTGTGGTAAAGATGAATGATTCCGCACGCACGGCTACGCTTTGCTCGCTGTCACTCACGCGTTCTCCGCAGGTATCACAACGGTGGTGTGCTTCTGCGGCTAACTTTGATCTCGGCTATGAATAAGGGCCATTACCCGAAACGTCACCGTTTATATTATAAGGACAGTATTATTCATGTTAGTTTCAATAGCCGGAACATGCACGTATACACACACATATATATATACTTACTTACGTATGTATACGCGCGCTGTTTAGTTAAGTGGAGCATTTTATTCGGGAAATAATAAAAGAAATATAAACTATAATACGCCAGAATAGTGGCGTTGTTTTATCTTTATCATCACGTATCGCCCACGTGTTGTATCTGCACGGATATGCATGGTGGCCCGAAATTCAGGACTCATTAGTTTTAACATTGGCATGAAAACACTTTTAGATATATTTTGTTATCTTAAAGTTCATGTTTCGTAAACATTAATATCGTTTTCTTGTTCTTCCTTTGCAGATGACATTTACAAAATTTTAAGAAAATTGTGGAACGAGTTAAAACAAATTTCGAGGCAGCTGTAATCTTAAAAAAAGGTCCTAAATGCATTAAAAAAAGATAATGCATGGATGTATTCAGGTTAATGGAAGTCAGTTTGGACAATTGTTAAAATAAATTCAATAGCTCTATGTTACTTGTTAAAATAACTTTTGGCCCACCCTGCACATACTTAGTAGATATGTGTTCATGCGAACCTTACAAAGAAATTCCCCGTTTAGCCTGCACAAACTGTTGGGGCAAGTGTTGTGAGCCATCACCGATGAAGATCGACATGGCACGCGAGGGGGTGGTGTAGGCAACACCACGCCTGGCCGCCTTTGTCTCCCCAGTAGCGATATTTACACACCGCACCAGGTACTCATTTGAGACTGAGTCGACCTCGGGGAGGCCCAGGACCGGTTCAGGTAATCGTCACCGGTGTTGGCCTTGAGCGGTAATCGAACTCGGGCTGCCGGGTTCGTAGCGCAGCGCGCTTATAATTAATATAATTACCACTCCCCACTCACAAAACAACCGTCGTTCGTCACTAAGTTGCGGTGACGTCACCACATCACTTGTGCCAGGCTAGGTGCACTTTGAGGCCTCGTGAAATGCCGAAGGCTCTCTGTCAGGAGGTCACGGACACTTCCATGAATTGACTGACTGAGATGACTGACTGAGATGACTGACTGAGATGTGTGTATGTATATAAAACAAAGATCCCCTTATAGCCTGAACAGACTTTTGGGGCAAGAGCTGTTAGCGAGCACATATGAAGGCCAACACGAGGGGGTGGATGGCCAACACCACGCCAGGCCGCCTTTGTCCCCCTAGTGGCGCTGTTTACAGCACCATACCAGGTGCTCGTTTGAAGCTGAGTCGACTTAAGGGAGACTCAGGATCGGTTCAAGATAATCGTCACTGGTGTTAGCCGTGGGCGGGAATCGAACTCGGGTCGCCGGGTTCGTAGCGCAGCGTAGCGCTCACCGCTGCACCGCACTGTGCATGTGTAAACACACATACGCGCTTACACAATGACGTACAGAACACGTACACACACACACTCCGGGACGCGTCAAACTCACTGGCCGTACAGCGCGCCACAGTAACAGAGACGTTACAGATATATAAATCAAAACAATTAAGAGGCTCGTTACAGCTTGCTATGAAATGTGGTCAACGGTATAAAATGAAAAAAAGAAATCACGCAATAAAAGTCAGAGGGGGAGCGATATCTGCATGAGTGTGCACGTTTGCTCGGCTGGCACGATCTTGGCACATGAGGCCACGCGTGGGGGGGGGGGTGGAGGTGGTGGTGGGGGGACGGATTAAAGGCGAGAGAAGGATTCGGGTTGTACGATCACCGCGCACTGTGGAACGCGTGCATAGCCCCTGCTGACGACACGCGCTGTGCCTTATTCACAAGGTGTAAGTGTTTTTTCTTCTTGGTTCTTTCGGTAAAGTCACGTAGAAGGGAAATTTAAAGGTGTAAGTGTGCGTGTTGCTGCTGATGCTGTTGCTGGCTGCGTGAATGATGTTTCATGTGCGTTGGTGGGTATTTTTCTCTCTCTCTCTCTGCGTGTACATGATTGTGTTTGTGGGTTGCTGTGTGTGGGTGTGTGTCTCTCGGTGTATAATCGTGTTTGTGTGTTTGTGTTTCTTCTTAGTGTGGGGGTCGGTCGCGTGGCGGATTCGCAACAAACCCGGCAGCTCCAGTTCGTTTTTCCGCTCGCGGCCACCAACATCAGTGGCGATTCTCTGAACCGGTCGTGGGATCTTCCCCTAGGTCCGCTCAGCCTCAAATTAGTATCTGGTGTGGTGTACGAACATTTCCACTTGGGAGCCAAAGGCGTGGTCCGGGTCACCCACACCCTCGGGTTCCATGCCAGCTTTAATAGGTTCTCTCTGACAGCACTTGCCCCAAGACTATGTCATGGCTATGCGGGGGAACTTTGTGTTGTCGTGCATTCGTGTGTTTCTGAATGCTGATGTGCGTGTGTATATATGTAAGTATTATTGTGTTAGTGTCTGTGTGATTGTGTGTGTAAGTTGGCGTTTGTGGCGCCTCTCTTTGTATGTGTGTGTGTGCGTGTTATTGCTGCTATCTCTGTTGGTGTTTTTGTGTGTTTGTATGTACTGTGCCTCCCCTAGGTCGACTCAGCCTCACACGAGGTCCTGGCGCGGTGTGTAAATATCTACATTGGGGAGACAAAGGCGACCGGGCGTGGTGCTGGCCATCCACCCACTCGTGTGCCGTGCCAGCCTTCATAGGTGCTCGCTAACAACACTTGCTCCTACAATCTGTTCAGGCAATCGGGGAATCGTTGTCTTTGTTAGTTAGTGTATGCTTGTGTGTGTATATATATCTTGATGTGTTACGAGTGTGCACTGGTGGGGAGCGGTGGCGCAGCGTCTTCACCGCTACGAACTCAGCAACCCAAGTTCGATTCCCGCTCACGCATTTGAGCCTCCCCTAGGTCGAGTCAGGAAGACAAAGGCGGTCAGGCGTGGTGCTGGTCACGCGCTCCCACGTGTGTTGTGCCGGCATTCATAGGTGCTACTTGCTGTTGTATGTGAATCAATGTGTGTGTATTTTCGCGTATTTTGCCATATTGGTGGTGTGTATGTACGTATGTCTTTGTGATTAGTGTGTATGTGTGTGTGGGGAGCGGTAGTGTAGCGGTTAGTGCGCTGCGGTATGAACACGGCTACCCGAGTTGGATTCCCGTTCACGGCCAACGCCGGTGACGATTATTTGAACATGTCCTGGGCCTCTCCTAGGTCGACTCATTCTCAAATGAGTACCTGGCGCTGTGTATAGTAAACATCGCCACTAGGGAGACAAAGGCGGTCGGGCGTAGTGTGGCCCACCCACCCACTCATGCGCCGTGTCGGCCTTCATAGGTAGCTCGCTAACAGCACTTGCCCCAACAGTCTGTTAATACTGGGGGATCTTTGTCTTTGTGTGTATGTATGTGTGTATGCGTATCTCTGTATGTGTGTGTGTGTATGTCCGTGTTGATGTGCGCATGCGTGGCGTTTAGTGACCCACATAAATGGAAAACTCATCAATAATGCATAGATTTTAAACTGAAGGCCTCGTGTACGGCAATATATATATAAATATATCTAAAAGTACGATATACTGTATGACTCCATCTACAGTTACAGGTTGAACCAAAATAAACATGAAAAATACATTCTACGAAAATTAAAACATTATAAATAAAACTTGTTAAATTGTCTTTACACTCCCTATAGTATATATATGAATATAAAAACACACGCATGCCATGGCGGGTTCCATTTGTCCATTAAAATACAGCAGGTATACATCGTTCAGAATCATTACGTCTGTCCTGCCGAACTAACATTACGTTATGAACACATCGAGAACGCGTTGGCACGACTAACGCAAAGTTAAGCTGGAAAGTGCATCAAGTGCATCAATTAACCTTGGCGTCCATATCAATCAACACCCATCACTCTTGTGAGTCTACCTAGCATACA
This sequence comes from Lethenteron reissneri, assembly GCF_015708825.2. Taxonomy (NCBI): domain Eukaryota; kingdom Metazoa; phylum Chordata; class Hyperoartia; order Petromyzontiformes; family Petromyzontidae; genus Lethenteron; species Lethenteron reissneri. The sequence goes on along the minus strand of NC_083798.1, from coordinate 14,131,159 downwards.
ATTAGTTGCGAATTTTGTTTAATACAATTTAAAAGTTAGGTACTTATCCTCCTCGGGGAATGTGTTGATCGTCGAGTATTGGGTTTATCGTAATTGTATAATTTTACGTCTGGAACATAACTAGCAAAAGGTGAGGTTTATTCTGAACTTCATGTATATATCAACACGTTACGCACACAACAGAAATACAAAGATACCCCGTATAGCCTTAACAAACTGCTGGGGCAAGTGCTGTTCGCGAGCACCTACGAAGGCCGGAACGGCACACGAGAGGGTGGGTGACCAGCACCACGCCCGGCTGCCTTTGTCTCCCCAGTGGCGATGTTTACACACCGCACCAGGTATTCGTTAGCGGCTGAGTCGACCTAGGGCCGGCCCAGGACCTGTTCAGATATTTGTCACTGGTGTTGGTGACCGTGAGCGGGAATCGAACTCGAGTCGCTGGGTTCGTGCCGCAGCGCGCGAACTACTACACGACCGGTCCCCACAAAGACGCACATACATAGCCATATAATTACACACAATAAACATACATGAACACATCAAACATGAACACAGACAGATATCAAGCGTAAAGCCTACATAGACTCTTGGGGCAAGTGCTGTTCGTGAGTGCCTATTATGGGCGGGATGGCGCACCAGGTGGTGTGGGTAAACATCGTGTTCGGCCGCCTTTGTCTCTCCAGTCATAATGTTTAAACACCACAGCAGGTTCTAGATTTGAAGCTTTCGTGACTGCAAGGATTCATTAAAAAAAAACCTAAGAATATGAACCACAGCAGGTACTCGTCTAATGCTGATACCACTCGCCACTGACGTCATCCGTGGTCGGGAATCGAACTTGGGTTGTTGGGTTGGTTGTCGCAGTGCCCTTGTCACTGCGCCAGCCCTCTTCCAGTATTTCTGTGCCCCCAGTTAAAATGTTTACCCACCGCACCAGGCAACCATTTGAGGCTGAGTAGGCCTTAAGGGAGGCCTCGCACCGATTCAGATATACACCACGTGTTATCCGTGGCCAGGAATCGAACTCTGGTCGCAGTGCTCTAATCACTCCGCCACCGCTCCCCACAATTGATGCTTAACATAAACAGACGTAATTACATATGCACCCAGGGTATTCAAACACCTGAAATGAATCCCAGTCTGAACGTCAGTACCACACTAACCAGCTCATAATCTGTGCCACCGCATATGTTGCTATATGATCGATATAATCCGAGTTGTACATCTGTGCCAAACTGCCGCGAGGGAAGACACGGCAAGCACACGGATCGTTAAAAATGTGAACTTTGAGCCGGGACGATTAGTTTGATGAAGTCGATGAATCCATGAAAATGTTTATTCGATTACTCTCTTTTGGGATCGATTGCTCGAGTCGCTTTAGAAGTAGCGGTTGCCTCCGCATCTTGCCTCCAGAAGGCGGGAAACCCCCCGAGAACGAGCCATGCCCAGTGTGACGCGACCGATAGGGCGAATGACATCATTAAGCCGCGCCCATCACCTTCCGTCCAGTAGAACACGTGGGAGGCAGATCGTTTAAAAATGTCATTATTTGCGTGTTATCCAATTACTCAAAATTAATATAACCAATAATCGCTATAGTTATCAACTACTTAAATAATCGGATGTCCCAGCTCTATACTAACGCGCACAAATATCCACACATGTTTTTAGAGTAAGAATATGAAGATTTTTGTTTTATACTGGAGGAATCCGATGAGCTGTTAAGCTCCTTTTCACAGACGTCCAATAACATTGCCAGCCTTACATGAGACCTTCACGCAGTCACTAACAAAGGTGCAACTACATACGCAGTTTAAATTGTTTATAAGTCCTCGTCTCTGCAGTATATGAGACTCACTGGTACGTACACGAGACAACTATATTCCGCAATTTGTCTCCGTATATAGTTTATCGCAACACTTAACTCATCACAACACCTAACTCCAGCAATGTAATGAACTCGATTTGTTACCATTATTTAAATCGTAAAATGTTTTTGCATATTTTTTTATATTGCGATTGCATGTTATTTAAGCTTTTCGTTATTGCCCCAGTTCTCCAGGGCAAAATAATAATGATACACAAAAAACGTTGCTGTCGTCTTAAATGGTCTCTCACCAGGAGTTCGAATAGAGCAACTTGAGTGGCAGACTGAACGGCAGCCGTAGATTCGGTGCACAACGCGCTGTGTTTGCATCGCGTATGTTGAGTAAACCAAAGACAATCATATCGGCCTATCAAAAAAACTCCGCTCTTGCCACGACATCAGGAATAAAACATTTAATTTAAAAGCTATTGAACCTTGACCAGGTTCAAGAAGAGGATCGCACTTGGGGGGCTGCTGGATCAAGGAATTAATGAGCTCAAGCGAAGTTACAATGTTAGGATCGAAGTTGACCACAACCGTGACGCAGAGGGGGCAACCGTAGCCGATGAGACCAGGCGGTTTACAACAATTTTGTTTTATTTCATCACAGTACAGAAGTGTCCATGTGCGGCCAAGAGACACGCTGGCGATAGTTGCATCTTGCCTGGAGTGCGTTACGCGTGTGTCGATAATGCATAGACAGCAGAACGTGACAGCCGAAATAAAGTCCTCTCGACTTGAACAACTGCGTGGAAGGAATATGCATTTGCAAAAACGCTTGTCCGGATGCGTGTATTTTTTTTTCTTTCAGATCTTAAATATCTGGTGGCAACAACAACAAAATGGAACTTGTTTTGTTTTTTCATGTACACATATACAATTGTCATGCATCGAAAAGATGGCTTTGTTTGTGTGTTATTGTGTTTATGCTTTTGTTTATATATATAATTTTGTACTTCACCATGACTTGCATTGAGCTCTGTTACGCAAAAGCAGCAATTGGCCTGTGTGCGCGCAGCATGCGCATATAAAACACTCACGTATAAATGCAATTCTTATTGTAATTACCGTTATATTAAACTGCATTTTATTACATTCATTCGCGTATACCAACACGTATCTAAATCGATAAGCACAGCGTTTGACATGTATTATAACATCCCGCGCGCGCACACACACGAATATATATAAACACATTTTGGTTTTTTTAAGCGAATATTCCGTATTAGATTATGATATATCCGATATCAAATGCATGCAGACAATGCACACGGGTACCTATAATGTAGTGTAAACAGAAGTGAGGGTAATTCTATGTGCTCATAATATCACTAAGCCTGGGCAAACATTTAGCTTCCTTCGAAAATATTGAAGTTGGGTGTGGGACAAGAGGGCCTACGTGTGTTTAAAAAGCCTTCGTTGTCCCGGGGCTCGCGCCACGTGTCGAGCTACCAACAACGGCTGCAGGTGCCTCTAGGGGGCAGCAATCTGCACCGCAGCGTCACAATGGCCCATGACGTCATTGCTGTTCGCACGAGGACAGAAGCAATTCCTTTTTGCCCTGCTTAGGCCTCTTTACGAACCTAGGCTAACCTCAGTCCTAAAACAAACAAAAACAACGATACGCTTCACTCGCTGACACAACACACAGCCTACATCGTTGGGCCGAAAAAGAGCTGTTTTTTGTGTATGAGCGAAGGTAAAAGGTAAATGTTTAATTTCAAAGTTATTTACACCCCCCCCCCTCCCCATTACTGAAGCTGCATTCGCACAACTTAGAAGACTTGTTGCTGTGAACTCTGCGCAGCAAAATGTATCAGAAAATAAAGATCCAACCGAGGGGCCAACGAAGGCGACGGACGTGTCCCAAGCATGTTGTTAACATGTCGTAACATCCGAGTCACGAAGAGTGTCTCGCAGCCTACAGTATGCGTGCACTAAATCCAGGCTCAACAGTCAGTCGTTGCATCAGCCTCGCAGGCAATTTGTCGCCAATGGCAGAAGCAAGTTTGTTGGCACCCCTCACCATGCCGGACCCCCCCCCTTCCACCCCCACTTTCTCGCTGGCTTTACAGACAGCTCCCGCTCGCCTCTCACGGAAGGACCCACCAAACTCCACCTCTCGGGCAAATAACCATCAAGACTGTGGACACTCGTAGTGCGACACCCTTCACTGACACTCGTTCAAACGCTCGCACGCACGCGATTCGTTTGCTTGTCCTTCGTTTTTGGCGAATGCGTTTAACTCGTGAAAATTACGCCCCCCCCCAAATCTGTACAATACGCGAGTCCTCGTCGGCAAGGGATGCTTTCGGCAGTTACAATTGAATCAACAGATGTTTGCGCGCGCGCGTGTGTGCTTTGTTGTTCTCGGTGGTGGCGGAAATGCTTGTGGAGTAGCTAGCGAGTTGTGTAGGGCGGTTCAACTGCGCACGTGGGCACACGGCCCCGGAAGGAACTCCACTCCTTGCTGGCGCCGAGGCTGTGAGGAGGTGGAAGAATTGGACAAGGGTCCGGGTAGGGTGGGGGGGGCAGGGAAGTAGAGTGGGAGGGGGGTCCATGCAAACCACGCTAGGCTGCCACTGGTGTATACTAGTACGGTATACGCACATGCATATTCATCTCAATACACACACAATATGAACCCAGTGCGGGGCTATATTGTACCCAGAGCCGTCCCTAGCGTATGGGCAAATCGTGGTGACCGCCCTGAGCCCCGAGCTTTGGGGGGGGGGGGGGGGGTGCGCGTTTGGACGTCACAGTGTTAGATGTTACACTTCCGGTTTACTTTTAAGGCGTTGGAGGGGGCGGGGGGGCACGGTGTGGGATTTGTCCCGGGCCCCGCACCCCCCCCCCCCCCCCGCTCTAGACGGCCCTGATTGCGCCAATATATACATTAACATTTGTATGTATGTACGTTAGGGTGTTCGCACGATACAAGGGCTACACTAAACCCCCCCACCAAACAAAATCACAACTGTTAAACGCTTAATTTGTGCTTTTACGCCACTGTCGTCGCTGTACACTTTATGCATTTGTTGTTCAAACGTCTAATATTTACATAACCGCGTGAATAAGTGTGTGCCGACACCTGTCGTGTCTTTGTGTGTACACGTATGCGTGCAGAGTACACTGCATGTGTGTGTATGTATGCATGGGTGTGTGTGTGCAGACGTGTTCACATGTCTGTGTTCATGCGTGCGGGTGTGGCATCAACATCTCAGTCAGGTCAAACCTATCACACCTGGATGAGTCCCGTGGTATCCTGTCGGTGAGCATGCCAGACATCACGTGGCCGAACTCACAAGCGATGTTAGTGACGTCAGCAAACAATGTCTGTTGTTCTTCTAATCTATATAATATAATATATCCGTGTGTTTACACCCACATATATAGGTATGGCTACACATACAGCAGACACAGACTGCTGTGGTGTTGTCGTTAGCGAGCACCTTTGCAGGCCGGCACGAGGTTATGTGGTTCTGATCACACCTGGTCGGCCGCCATGTTGGTGATATTTACACTCCCTGCCAGGGTATTCGTTTGAGACTGAGACACCCTAGGGGATGCCCACGGTCGGTTCGGGTATTTGGCAGCGAGCGGGAATCGAACCGTGGTTGTCCTGGCTCAGAGCGCAGTGCACAAGCAAAGATAAAGATCCACCAGTATAGCCTTTAACAGACTGTTGGGGCAAGTACAGTTAAGCGAGCACCTATGAAGGCCGGCACGGCACGCGAAGGGGTGGATGGCCAGCACCATGCCCGGCCGCATTTGTCTCCCCAGTGCTGATGTTTGCACACACACACATTTTTACACACACACAGGTAAAACGTGTATATATGTCACCAGCCATTCAGGCACACATCATTAAAGGGAGATTACGTCATGCACATAGAATTATATTAATAAAACAAGATCAACGCGAGATAACGACATTTACAAATAGGCTCCGACCGTTACATTAAACGTTACGTAGCGGCACACGTCTATAAGTATAAATATACAGCGAGGTCTCTTCTGCCTCGTGTTTGCATTGACACTTCGTGTTGTTGAGGTTGTTCCCCCCCCCCCCCCCCCAAGAGCCAACGCAACATCACAGAGTCTTCGTGTGCACGTGATCATGAACCACACGTGGCGTCATCCGCCAATCACCGTCGCCACCACCATCATCACACAGTCGCTCCTCGGAATACTGCAATAAAACAATGACATCAGCAATATGCGTTCCTTTGAAGAGGGGAAATGAAAATAATAACATAAAAAATAAAATTGTCCTCGAGCTTGTGTTTGGATTTTATCATCGTGGACTGAAATAATCTATTTACCGTGTGTTTTTATATTGTTCAAACAAAAATCGGAACTCTACCAGACTTCTCTTCACGCAGCTGTCTCCGACACAATACAAACACATCACCGATCGCAACAACAACATCAACATCATAATAATTATCATCATCATCATCATAAGTGTTATCACCACACTCATTAACACCGGCGACTAGGAAAAGCTGAATCCGGATGACAGCTCACGGATGCGACTCTCTCGGCTCAACTTCTTGAGCTTCATCCGCCGGTTCTGGAACCAGATCTTGACCTGTCGGTCGGTGAGGTTGACCCCGCGGCTGATCTCGAGACGCCGCTCGCGCGTCAGGTACATGTTGAAGAGGAACTCCTTCTCCAGCTCCAGAGTCTGGTACTTGGTGTAGGGGCAGCGCTTCTTGCGTCCGCTCTTGGCCGTCATCCAGTTGCCGTTGCTGTTGTTGTTGGTGCTGCTGCTGTTGTTGTTGATGATGCTGATGATGGGAGCTCTGGGTGTTTCCTCTGAGCGGAGGACACAGTGCGAGGGAGGAGACAGGAAGAAGATCCGTCGTGAGATTAACAAGCCGTCGTTATCACGACGAAGGTGCTGACCATATTTACACACACAGACACAACGATCCCCCGTATAGCCTTCACAGACGTTTGGGACAAGTGCTGTGAGCGAGCGCCTACAAAGATTCCCCAGACAGAGGCCAAGGCGGCACAAGAGGAGGTTGTGTGGCCAGCGCCACGGTTAGCCGCCTTTGTCTCCCTAGTGGCAATGTTTACACGCTGCACCAGGTACTGTCCACGTGCACACATGCATACACGTATTTCGTAATGCATAATAATGCTGTAAGACTGAATCATTATGGTGATAATAATAATTGACGGCTAGCTGGTCAACCCCTGGATGAAAACCACACCGACACAAGTGTCCTTATAATGGGGGCCGTTTGACCATACTTCACCACGCTCGCCAGTGCGGGTTGGTGAATGGGAACCAGAAACCCGTTCTGATATCAACTGGCCGTGGCCTGGAATCGAACGAAAGGCAACTGCTCCGCAATGCACATACGGTGCTACACAGGCCGAACAAAGGCATAACATGGAGATACATAGAACTGCAACAATGGTGCATAATACGTACAATTATGATTATAATAATGCACTATTCCAGTAAGCGTGACCGAGTCTCAAATTTCATTAATAAACGTACGTATGCCCGCACACAAACATACCTACATAGGCCTACACACAAACAAACATAGTATATAGACCTGCAACACACATATACACAAACATACGTACATTCGCCTGCACAGACACAAACATACGTAGGTACACAGGCCTACACACATATATACGTACATAGGTCTGCAAACACACGCAAACATGCGCACATAGGCCAACACACACACATACATAAATAGGCCTACACACACAAATACGTAGATAAGCCTGCAAACACACGCAAACATACGTACATAGGCCAACACACATAAACATTCGTACACAGGCCAATACACGCACAAATAGGTACATAGGCCTGTACACATGCACACACAAACATACGTGCACAGGCCTGAGCACATAAGCACTTAACACGCAGTCTCCATGTTTTAGTCGACGGGGCGCCACGATGGCTCGGAGATGTTAACTACATCGCCTGGTCTACAGGAGGTCGTGCGTTCGAACCCAACCTTGACGCCTGCTGCTATATATTTGGAGTTTGCGGTGTCTCTCTCACCCGCGGTCGCGTGGATTTCTCTCCGGGTCCTCCGGGTTTTTCTCTCCACATTTAGAATCAACAACATGCGTTTCGAGTGTTTGGCTGCTGTGCATTTTCCACGCGATAAGCTACTTCGCTGAGCTGTCATTTGTGGCCAGGTCGCTTTTGAAAAAGAGCTGTACAGCTCAGTGGTGCCTTACCTGGTAAAATAAAAAAATAGTTTTGTTTATAGTTTAGTTTAGAGCAGTGGTTCTTCTTAACCTGGGGTGCACGCACGCCCTGGGGGTACGAGATGGGGGTGCGAGGCAGATTTTTTGTTAGAAGGTAAATAATTGAAAACACAAATTAAGCACAAGCACGTAAACACAACTACTTTGTCTCACCAAACCTACGTGTTTATTAGCATTATACATATAAAATATCGAATGAGAACCAAAGGGATTGCAGGCTGCACTAAAGGTTAAGGACCACTGTTTTAGACAATACAAACTAGGGCTATACTCGTTGGTTCTTTCGGTAAGTCACGTAGGTAGAAATAAAACAAAATAAATCACGATGTTTCGATAGCAACACAAGCCATCGTCTTCAGGTGAAAATCACGATAGCCGCGATTTCTGCTGCGATTTTCACCTGAAGACGATGGCTTGTGTTGCTATCGAAACGTCGTGATTTATTTTGTTTAATTTTTACCTACGCGACTTACCGAAAGAACCAAAGAGCATGGATTCCTGCAGTCACGAAAGCTTCAAACCCAGATACAAACCAGGGCTGCCAAAACGATGACCTGTCCTGAACGGCAGGAGACGATACTCGTTTCCAGGTAAACTGTCGTAACGAATTCACCGATTGGCAGGCGCGATCGTACAAACGGCGTGTGTCACCCCCTGGCACATTTGCAATTGTTTCTAAGTTGAAAGGCAACGGTGCAGCCCTCCCAATGGCTTCCTCACGCCACTGCTGGTGCAAGGGGCCTCCACTCAAGGGAGCTCAGAGGCGGTATTTGGCCTACTCTTCCATTCTGACCAGGCGCCTTGGAAGAGGTGGGCAATACCCACACGTCACCCCCCACCACACTTCGCGACCTGCTGGGTGGACAGGAAGCGATGGGGGGGGGGGGTTTCAGAAACTCTCCCACATTTTGTCAGCTGCCGCGCCGGGAGGTAGCATTGCATCGGCCACCTCCGTATTGCATGTCCAGTGTTTTAACCATTACATCACTGTGGTGGCTCGTTTTATTTGCTGTGTTATTCATTCGGCCACTGATAATGCAAAAATATAGACTTTAATAACCATAGTACATTTTCAAATTTTTTTTTACCAATTATATGGGACTATCGTTTTTAATGGAAAAAGAACGGATAATACACTGTAACATGATAACAAATGTAATGTTAAAAGCTTCAAAAAGTTAAAGAGTCTCCACGTGTTCGCCATCATCGTTAACTCATGCCTGGAATCTTCTCCAGGTGGTCTCCAGAGCCCGGAGGCACATTTCTTGTGGTGTTGTTGCAAATTCTCCGAAGTGTTCACATTTTTTTGAAGCACACTGTATATCTAAGACGGTATATTTCTGAGATCACGTAAGAGGATCGATGATTGTCTCAAACGTAATCATATTTTCTGAAGAACATCAGTCGTCCGAAACGTCGAAATTACATAGTTTTCACTCAATGTGTGTTTTCATGCGTCGTGCGAACATCACTCGAGCAGGAATAATGTAATACATACACGCTTGCATATACATACAACACACACATATATGTGCCTTCCAGCTATAAACCGCAACATATCCTGAAGAAGGCCCGTGGGCCAAAACGTTGGCTATACATACACAACACGTATGCAGTACCTACGTAATATTTCCATGACTTGCCAATCCACTGCTGTATGAAGGCCTCCCCACATCGTGTCGGCCGTGGAGGTTGCTTGACCATACCTCAACCACGCTGGTCGGAGCCACTTCAAGAAGGGGAGTTGTGGGCATCATTCTGGCGTCACGGTTCACATCTTACTCGCCACTGACGTTAGCCGTGGCCGGGACCACTCATTGAGTTAGTGGGGTTCATAGTGCAGTGCCCTAACCACGCTGCCACCGCTCCAAAGTGGATATATACACGGAGGAATGCGTGGGCCCTCTAAACACCCCTTAAACGTGGCATTTGTCAAACTCCTACTACTAAAATAAACAAATGTATTTGACCAGGTAAGGCCCACTGAGCTATGTAGCTCTTTATCAGACGCGAGCTGGCCACGAATGATAACTCAACGGAGGGGCTGATCTCGTGCAAATTTCTAGCAGCCAAATAGTCGAAACGCACGTTTCGAGATGTGGAGGGAAAACCACGCGACCACGGGGAGAGCACGCAAATTCCAAATATACTGCAGGCGTCAGGGTCGGGATCGAACCCACGACCTCCTGTATACCAGGCGAGGCATTTAACATCTCTCCACCGTGGCAGACACTCCAATAGCGTCTGCCACGGTGGCGAGTTGACCCTCCAGAAAAAGTATTGCGATTCAGTGAGGGTTTTTTTTTAAACAAATCAAATTGCACCACTGAAATTATTCCTCTGCTGCTATTAATCACTCGGTCGAGTCCACGATATTCACTCGGTAATTCACGTTTCACACAATACGTGGAGTGCAGCCAAAAACCTCCCGGCCCGCTCCTCCTCCACACCCGACGCCCCGACACATCCCGTCCGTGCAGAGAACGCATAATTGTCCTTTCCAGTTTAAAACTATCGATCATCCATCGTCAACAGCAGCAGCAGCCATGCTCAATCCACTGATGGGTGAATTTCTCACTCGCTAAGTCGCCCTCGACCGCCAAGATCATGCGACGTCGCAATTGTCGTTTTATCCCTGCGTACGATGATGGCTGTCGCGATGCTGATGTGGAGGTTTGCTGCTGACTTCTGGGTCACGGCGAGATGGCTGCAAGAGTTCGTGTCGTTTTGCTACTCCTCCTCCGTCGAAGGAGCGCAGGCTACAGTGGTGTTTGCTCGACGATCCATGGTGTGGGTTGAATGGCCACAATTGTACTGCTGCGGAGTGTCTTTAAATGTATGTCTATGTGTTCTTATCTGTCTATATGGGTCTTTATATATCTCCGTGTGTCTCTATGTATGTCCGTGTGTCTCTAAGGGTCTCTATGTGTTTCTGTGGGCTTACTATGCGGTCCATAGTGGGTGTTGCATGGCCACACTCGCACTGGAATAGGTTCACAGTAACGATCTTAGAACAAACCTAAGAATACGATCTTAGGTTTCACAGTCTCCAAAAATGCACACGTGCAATGCAATACACGTCAGCTTTAAGCGCTGACGCAGCAATCTCTGCGTTGGAATTTGATGTTATATGATAATAATAATATAGACTGAGTTCTGCAAATGTATTGTCATGTTTCATGCGGGCGCGCACATTTGACAATATAATTAAAGCGGGTGAGCACGCCAACACAAACCACACACACAGGCCGACACGACACGCGGCCGCCAACACATAGGCAGCCAACACACACAATAAAAAAATAATACTCTCTTACGCAGACGAACATAAACACACAAACCACACACGAACGTGCAGATACACAGATAGACAAGATGCTAACCAAGCCAAAGATAACAAACAAAACCCCCCCGTTTAGCCTTTTACAGACTGCTGGGGCAAGTGCTGTTAGCGAGCGCCTATGAAGAAGGCCGGCACGGCACACGATGGGATGAGTGACCATCACCACGCCCGGCCGCATTTGTCTCCCTTGTGGTGATGTTTACACACCTGCACCAGATACTCATTTAAGGCCGAGTCAACCTAGGGGAGGCTCACAGGAACGGTTCAGAAAATCGTCAACAGTGTTGGCCGTGAGCGGGAATCAAACTCGGGTGGCAAGGTCCCTTGCGCAGCGCGCTTACGCACGACACTGCCGCTTTCCACTACCTATAAAGACACACAAAGACAAAGACCCCCGGTATAGCCTCAACAGACTGTTGGGGCAAGCTTTGTCTGCAAGTGCTGTTCGACATCTCATCTTATACATGTATATAGCGCCTTAATCCAAGGGGATTTACAACAATTATATATTTTAAAATGCACATAAGATGGTAGTGGTTGAAATAAGTAGCGGGGTGTAGTAATGGTTGCAAACAAAGACAAAGATCTCCCTAAAGCCTTAACAGACTGTTGGGGCAAGTTCTGTTAGCGAGCGTCTATGAAGGCGGGCATGGCACGCGACAGGGTGGGTGACCATCACCACGCCCGACCGCCTTTGTCTCCGTAGTGGCGGTGTTTTCACACCGCACCAGGTACTCATTTGAGGCTGAGTCGACCTGGGGGGAGGCATAGGACCGGTTCAGATAATCGTCACTGGTGTTGGTGGCCGCGAGCGGAAATCGAACTCTGGTCGCCGTTTTCGTAGCGCAGCGCGCAAACCGCTACACCACCGCTCCACGTACGCACAGACACAGACAGACAACAGCACGCACACGGACACACACAAAGACAACAACTCATACACGGACACACACAAAGACAACACACACACAGTGACACACGCAGAAGCCGCGCGTCACATGACGCCCCCGTCGAGCGGAGCCGTCATAAAACATCAACGAGGGCGCGACGCGATTCCCTCCGCATTAATTGCGTGCGGCTGTCGCATTTTATACGGAGAAGGTGCGGGTCCCCCTCCACTACACCCCCCCGCCCCCCCAAACGTCCGAGACACCACCCGGCCCACCCATCATCTCATCGCGCTCCTCACCTCCCGCCTCCTTGCTCCCCGATCTCCCGTCCGCTTCGACCATGATGAGTCGTCCGGGTGACGCCGCCACCTCGACCGCCGCCGCCGCGTTCTCCGGCTGCTGCGCCTCCCGACTCGCTCCGTCGCCCGCCGCCTCTTCCCGCTCCTCCCCATCATCCTCCTCCTCGGCCGCCGACTTCCCCGCGGGCGAAGGCGCCGCCGCCACCGCGGACGAGGGAGCAGCCGCAGCCGCCGTGTCCTCTTCCTCGTGCTGCAGAAGCCCGAAGGAGTCCCTCGACGGTCTGTACGCTTGGCCCAGGTAGAAGTATCCCGGCACGGGCACTCCGGGGCTTTCCGCCGCAGCGGCCGCGGGCTCCGAGGCGAGCGAGCGCGCGAAGTCCGTCTCGCCCTTGCCGCTGCCGCCGCCGCAGTAGGCGGCCTCCTCCTTGATGGCGTGCGAGAAGGAGCAGGGCCCTTGCGAGGCCTCCTGGAGCTGACCGCACGCGCGGCTCGACTCCACCCAGGAGCAGCCGTCGCTGGCTGCGCTCGCGTACGCGTGAGGGTGCAGGGAGCCCGTCTGCTGATGCTGCTGCTGATGCTGCGGGTGATGCTGTTGCTGCTGCTGGTGGTGCTGGTGGTGCCCGTGGTGGTGGTGATGTTGCTGCTGCTGGTGATGATGATGAGGATGATGGTGATGATGATGATGTAGACCGTGCGCGTGCTGTGGAACATCGTGACGCTTCGACAGCGCTTGCACGAGGCCACAGTTTTGTGCGGAGCCGTAACCAACCTGCAGGTGACCGGCGCCGTGGGCCATATAGAGTCCGCTTCCTAATCCTCCTGCTGCTGCAGCTGTTGCTACACCACCACCACCACCACCAGCGCCACCACCACCAGCACCACCACCGTAGTAAACCTCCCCGGCTCGACCCGCGCCGATGAGCGAGTCGACGAGGAACGAGTTGGCGATCCCAGCGCCGTTGGTGCACGACGCCATGGCGTGCGCCACGCCGCACAGCGCTCCGGCCAGATGATGAGGATGATGAGGAGAAGGAGGATGAGGAGGAGGAGGCGCCTTCCACGCCGACATGGCTCACGAAGAAAACATTCGCACATGGAGAGGGGACAACTAAACCCCCACCCCCCCTCCCAGGCAGCTCGCGCCGCGTCACGTGGCGCGCCGGCCAATCGCGCCGACACCGCGAGACGCGCCGCGCGCACCCCGCGTTCCCCTCCTGCTCCTCCTCCTCCTCCTGCTCCACCACCACCACCCCGCGTCGCGTCATCGGAAGGTGTCGCGCGCGCGCTCTCTCTCGCTCCTCTCTCTTTCGCTAGCCGAGCCAGATTTGGGGAGAATTTTCGCATTGTTTATTTTGAAGGCGAGAGAGAGAGAGGGAGAGACACCAGGCACGGCGACGCCCCCCACCCAACTCGACTGTTGCTGTGTGACAGCCGTGAGACGACCGGCCGGGCGGTCGGGCGGGCGGGCGGGCGAAAGAGTGCGTCGTAAGGGCGCGCAGTGGTGAGAGCGCGACTCGACGGATCGCGTCGTAGGCGATGGGTCGTGAGCCCGCTCCGTCACTAAACGCAGCCGCGGTGGGGCCCGACACGCGGCCAACATCAGTGGCGAATGTCTAAAACCGGTTCTGCGTCTTATGCCCCCTTAGGGCCGACTCGGTCGTGAATGACTTCCACGCGCGCTGTGTGAACGTCGGCGCGCCGGGAGAGACAAAGGTGGCCTGGCGTGGTCGTGAGCCCTCCAGACATCTCGGTCAACGTTTCGGTCTTCTCGCTCGAACGACATTTGCACCCAAAATTCTGCCGAAGGACTTACGCGGGCGATCTGTGTTTCGTGTTTGTTGCGTATGTGTTTACGTGTCTTTGTGTGTTGGGTGGGCGTTTGCTTTGGGTGTTTGTGTTTATCGGTTGTGTGTGTCGCGTATGTGTTTTGGGTGTGTGACCTGTTTAATGTGTTGTGTGTATGCGTGTATCTTTCGTATGTGAGTTGGGTGTGTGTGTACGTGTTGTTTATGTGTGTGTGTGTGTTGGATGTGCGTGTATCTTCATTGCTTTTAAAGAGATGGTGATATGATCTCGTTTTGCAGATCTCAATCGCAGTCTTTGATCTTAGCTATAAATAATATTTGACGCGCACGACGGCAGCATCACATCATCAACAACACCAGCAACAACAGCAGCAACAACAGCAGCAACAACAGCACCACTATGTACGCGTATGAGCGAGAAGTGAGCGCGCATAGCTCCCAATCAGCACGCGGCTGCGACTAAATAAAATGACACACCAGTGCAATGCACACACACGTATAAAGATAAAGATCCCCCGTATAGCCTTAGCAGACTGTAGAGGCAAGTGCTGTTAGCGAGCACCTATGAAGGCCGGAACGGTACACGAGGGGGTGAGTGGCCAGCACCACACCCGACCGCCTTTGTCTCCCCAGTGGCGATGTTTACACACCGCACCAGGTACTCATTTCATACACACGTACACCCGACAACCCACACTCGTCTCGTTTTAATTTAATTCCACACCTTTCACTCCATTCAATCATTGCCACGCCCGCCGACACCTTCAACCTCCTCCGCCGTACCCCCCCCCCGATGCGTCAATTAAATTATTTAGAGATAATTATTTAGAGATAATTCCCAGCGTTCCCATTGTCTCCGTCAGCGAGAGCGCCTCACCACCAGCCGCTCCGCGGACGCACGGCGAGGCGCCTGCCGTGGCCTTCTCTGCATGTTTGTGTTGTTGTTGTTTGTGGTTGAGGCGGGAGAGGAGCGAAAGAGATGGGGGGGGGGGGGGTGTGAGAGGAGACGGGGGAAGGAGGAGGTTGACAAGGTGGGAAGAGAGGAAAACGCTGTGAGATGTGCAGATAGAAAGGAAGAGAGGGGAGATGATACGTGAGCAGAGAGGGGACGAGATGAGAGGAGCTATATGGGATGTAATGAGAGGATACGTGAGCAGAAAGGGGATGAGATGATGAGAGCTGGGGGATGGAGTTAGATACGAGAGGCGAGGGGATGAGATGAGAGGGGATGGAGTGAGAGGTAGGAAGGAGTTAGAGGTGGTCTCTAACTCGCGCGCCTCGATTCGACAGACGCAGCGTCGGCGTCCGTCACGCAGGCCAAGGATGAAGATGTCACGAATGTCAGAGGCCTCACATCACAGTCGTTCACACGCGCCGCCGGCGAATTAAACAGCAACACGACAACGCCTACATAATTCGGCATCCATTTGCACGGCGCGATATTTTATTCAGGACCATTGCCATTGTTTTGCTGCTTTTGCGATCATTAATTGTTTACGGTAAAACTCAAAAGAAGGTTGTTTTCCGTTGTCGGCCAATCGTGAAAGGTAGAAATTGTGTGGTCGATAATTCGGCTGCCTGGCCTCCTTACTGTCGAGCAAAGTTAATATTCGTAATGTCTTAGGATAATCTTGTTATTTATACTACACCGTGTGTATATTTGGTTAGCCTTAAAGCGCCCAAATTGCCGATTCTCAATCAAATAAAATAAACCTTTTAGTTTCAACTGCACAGTACTGATATATGTACAGGAGAAGTATGCAGGCCTCTATGTACAACAAAGACAAATATCCCCTGTATAGTATTAACAGAATGTTGGGGCAAGTGCTGTTAGCGAGCTACCTATGAAGGCCGACACGGCACACGAGTGGGCCACACCACGCCCGGCCGCCTTTGTCTCCCCAGTGGCGATGTTTACTATACACAGCGCCAGGTACTCACTTGAGACTGAGTCGACCTATGGGAGGCCCAGGACCGGTTCAGATGATCGTCACTGGTGTTGGCCATGAGCGGGAATGGAAATCTGGTCACCAGGTTCGTAGCGCAGCGCGCTAACCGCTACACTGCCGCTCCCCAACACACACACACACACGCACTTTGCAGACTAAATAATTTTACTCACAAAAGTATTTTAGACTGATAAAAAAACAATCATCTGTTCATGTTGTACACGTGTTATACTTACCCACCGTGTCTGTATAGAATTTTGAACGAAAAGGAAATATATGTAAACATGTATTAACAACGCTCGGAGTCGCATAATACACGGTACAGAAGACCTCGGACCGATAATGTGATTTACAGACCGCAGAAAAACTATCCAATAGTCTTCACTAAACGCAATCGGCCCAGAACATCCCAATAATCATAATAAGAATCTCTACCGCATCACTGGGTATTAAATATTTAACACGCGTGATTTCTTGCACTCCTGTAACGCGTGGTGTTATCCACTCAGGTCGACGAGCGTCTCATTCGTGTAAATCTGGCTCGGTAACTCAGATAACCAACCCGACCCCTCGGCCAATTAACACAAAACACAACCATTAGCGTCACAGCGGAGAATATGAGTAACGCTACATATATATACACAAGCAAACAACACGACGTCTGCTCCTTCACACAGCGTTCCCTCCACGTGTAAAAAAAACAACACACACACCCACATACACTTTTTATTGTACACATCCCATCAGCTTGACGGACGGGCATTATGTGAGTGCAACCACTTCGTGTGCGCCACGCCGAGAAAAACCGCGCACCGATTGCATCTCTCACGGGAATTGATCCGTCATCCGCGCAGTGGCGTCCACGGGTCTTGGCCGACCGTCGTCTGCTCAGAGAAGGGACGGCGGCGCCAATTTGCCAACCTTCGAAATCAGAAAACCACGGTGCCAAACTGCGAAATCCTTTTTTTAGTTGAAGTCGGTCACCTCTGTATGTCCAAAATTTATATCACTCTCTCTCGCTCGCTCGCGCTCCTGTGCGAAGAAGAAACTCAACACATTACTCGCCAACGCCTCCGTGCCGTTTGAAATAGAATATCTAACAAGCGACGGTTCGGGCAACGATTCTGCCTCATAGCATGCGTGTGCTGCGACCAATTTACGTGCCGTGAAGAAGGGCCGTTGCCAGTAACGTTGCCGTTTTATATACAATAACATTTTAAAAGCCACACACAGTGCTGCTGTTATTATTGGCGGACGTCTTAAGTTGTTGGGGTTAATCATGCTTTTTGCACACCGCTGCCAATGCAGCAGCAGCAGCATCACCAAGGAGCATCGCC
Source organism: Lethenteron reissneri (assembly GCF_015708825.2). Classification (NCBI taxonomy): domain Eukaryota; kingdom Metazoa; phylum Chordata; class Hyperoartia; order Petromyzontiformes; family Petromyzontidae; genus Lethenteron; species Lethenteron reissneri. Next base: position 14,113,405 of record NC_083798.1, on the reverse strand, counting down.
CGAAACGTCAGTCAACGTTAAACAGTATATCCATTTTTCTTCTTGGTTCTTTCGGTAAAGTCACGTAGAAGGGAAATAATAAAATAATAAAAACAAAACATTATAAAATACAATTCTCACGACGTTTCGGCCACAACGCAAGCAGCCGTCCTCAAAGTATATTATAATGGATATACTTTTAAATCGAAGAGTATATCCATTATAATGCGGTGAATGCGGTGGAGTTGGATTTCTGTCTTCCCCTTTTTTCTCTCTCCCCACCAGTAATTAATTGTAGCTGCGCTTAAAAAGCACGGCAGACGCGAGTCCTTTATTAACGTCGCGAGCAGCGGCGATAAGCAAAGGATACAAGATGAGAGAAAACTACATCGGTAAACACGCGGCCGCTTAGTGACCGTAACATCAACGACGACGATGTTGTTGTTGTTGTTCTGAACCACAAAGACAAAAATCCCCCGGATAGCCCCCAACGGACATTATTGGGGGGTAAAGTTGCTGTTCGCAGGGTGACAGCACCTGTGATGAAGGCCGTCACGCCGCGAGCCCGAAGTACGTGACCCAATACTATATATATATATAAATACACACGTGTAAAATATTACTTTAAAAAAAAACGCGCAGTCATACCTGATGTTTAAGAAGCTCACAATTTCCATACATGACATCGCATTGCTTGATTCATCGTAACGCATGCACGCTAAATACGGGTGATGTGTGAGTGTACTTGTGGCGCACGTGTTTCCACGTAGACATTCATACGTTTAAAATGTGTGTGTGTACTGTGTTCTGTTGTGTAGTAAAGTACTATGTGTTTTATATATATGTGTGTGTGTGTGTATGGAGTGCAATATTCGATTCCCGCTCACTGACAACACCAGTCACGATTCTATGAATCGATCCTGGGCCTCTCTGAGGTTCACTCAATTTCCAATGAGTACCTGGTGCGATGTGTAAACATTGTCACTGGGGAGACAAAGGCGGCCGAGCGTGGTGGTGCTGGCCCCCCAACCCCTTCGCGCGCCGTGCCGGCCTTCTTAGGTGCTCGCTAACAGCACTTGCCCCAACCGTCTGTTAAGGCTATACGGGGATATCTGTCTTTGTAGTACATAGAACATACGACGTGCAATATTAGACCAACGCCACACGCACACACACGAGCGCTGCGCGCAATACGTTGATCCTGAGCACCCATTCACGTGTTGGCGTTGAACTCTCTGATTTGAGTTGGAATTTTCGTTGAAAACTTCGGTGAGATCTCCATCGCCACGGGACGGGGGTTGAGGCCGTTTTTCCCCCGACGTGAAATCGGCTCCGCTAATGAACACGGCTCAACCCGGCTCATTACACGCATTTATAAACACAACGGAGGCTTTGGGGGACAACAACAACAAAAAATGCGCTTCGTGAAGCAATACAAGGGTATCAATTACCAAAAATCTCGGCCGTCTGCGTTAAATTTGAATAAATGACAGCACGAACTTTAAAAATTACTCGAACATGAAATAAAACGAGTTTACATTTTCTCGCACATGTTAGCGCTCAAGTTGTACGTCCACGGGGTCTTCTGACACGACTTCAAAACGTCTTCGAAGACGCAGAAACAACAACAACGACAACAACGAGACTTCAATATCACAGCCAAGAGCGCTCTGGTGACGTCACTGCAGTCGAGTTGTATGAAAACGCAAAGGAAGTGGCGCCCAAGTGACGTCACTGGAGCGCCCGTGACTGAATGATTTTTTATAACGATGATGCGTGTGATGCATCGCGTGTGTGTGTGATGCACCACGTGTGTGATGCACCACGTGTGTGTGTGATGCACCACGTGTGTGTGTGATGCACCACGTGTGTGTGTGATGCACCACGTGTGTGTGTGATGCACCATGTGTGTGATGCACCACGTGTGTGTGTGATGCACCACGTGTGTGTGTGATGCACCACGTGTGTGTGTGATGCACCACGTGTGTGTGTGATGCACCACGTGTGTGTGATGCACCACGTGTGTGTGTGATGCACCACGTGTGTGTGTGATGCACCACGTGTGTGTGTGATGCACCACGTGTGTGTGTGATGCACCACGTGTGTGTGTGATGCACCACGTGTGTGTGTGATGCACCATGTGTGTGATGCACCACGTGTGTGTGTGATGCACCACGTGTGTGTGTGATGCACCACGTGTGTGTGTGATGCACCACGTGTGTGTGATGCATCACGTGTGTGCGTGATGCACCACGTGTGTGTGTGATGCACCACGTGTGTGTGTGATGCACCACGTGTGTGTGATGCACCACGTGTGTGTGTGATGCATCACGTGTGTGTGTGATGCATCACGTGTGTGTGTGATGCACCACGTGTGTGTGTGATGCATCACGTGTGTGTGTGTTGCATCACGTGTGTGTGTGATGCACCACGTGTGTGTGTGATGCACCGTGTGTGTGTGTGATGCACCACGTGTGTGTGTGTTGCATCACGTGTGTGTGTGATGCATCACGTGTGTGTGTGATGCACCACGTGTGTGTGTGTTGCACCACGTGTGTGTGTGATGCACCACGTGTGTGTGTTGCACCACGTGTGTGTGTGTTGCACCACGTGTGTGTGTGTTGCACCACGTGTGTGTGTGTTGCACCACGTGTGTGTGTGATGCACCACGTGTGTGTGTGTTGCACCACGTGTGTGTGTGATGCACCACGTGTGTGTGTGATGCACCACGTGTGTGTGTGATGCACCACGTGTGTGTGTGATGCATCACGTGTGTGTGTGATGCACCACGTGTGTGTGTGTTGCACCACGTGTGTGTGTGATGCACCACGTGTGTGTGTTGCACCACGTGTGTGTGTTGCACCACGTGTGTGTGTGTTGCACCACGTGTGTGTGTGATGCACCACGTGTGTGTGTTGCACCACGTGTGTGTGTGATGCACCACGTGTGTGTGTGTTGCACCACGTGTGTGTGTGATGCACCACGTGTGTGTGTGATGCACCACGTGTGTGTGTGATGCACCGTGTGTGTGTGATGCACCACGTGTGTGTGTGTTGCACCACGTGTGTGTGTGATGCACCACGTGTGTGTGTGTGTTGCACCACGTGTGTGTGTGATGCACCACGTGTGTGTGTGATGCACCACGTGTGTGTGTGATGCACCACGTGTGTGTGTTGCATCACGTGTGTGTGTGATGCATCACGTGTGTGTGTGATGCACCACGTGTGTGTGATGCATCACGTGTGTGTGTGATGCATCACGTGTGTGTGTGATGCATCACGTGTGTGTGTGATGCATCACGTGTGTGTGTGATGCACCACGTGTGTGTGTGATGCACCGTGTGTGTGTGATGCACCACGTGTGTGTGTGATGCATCACGTGTGTGTGTGATGCATCACGTGTGTGTGTGATGATCCGCGTGTGTGTGATGCACCACGTGTGTGTGTGATGCATCACGTGTGTGTGTGATGCATCACGTGTGTGTGTGATGCATCACGTGTGTGTGTGATGCACCACGTGTGTGTGTGATGCATCACGTGTGTGTGTGATGCATCACGTGTGTGTGTGATGCATCACGTGTATGTGTGATGCACCACGTGTGTGTGTGTTGCATCACGTGTGTGTGTGATGCATCACGTGTGTGTGTGATGCATCACGTGTGTGTGTGATGCATCACGTGTGTGTGTGATGCATCACGTGTGTGTGTGATGCACCACGTGTGTGTGTGATGCACCACGTGTGTGTGTGATGCATCACGTGTGTGTGTGATGCACCACGTGTGTGTGTGATGCACCACGTGTGTGTGATGCATCACGTGTGTGTGTGATGCATCACGTGTGTGTGTGATGATCCGCGTGTGTGTGTGATGCACCACGTGTGTGTGTGATGCACCACGTGTGTGTGTGATGATCCGCGTGTGTGTGTGATGCATCACGTGTGTGTGATGCACCACGTGTGTGTGTGATGCACCGCGTGTGTGATGCACCACGTGTGTGTGATGCATCACGTGTGTGTGATGCACCGTGTGTGTGATGCACCACGTGTGTATAATGCATCACGTGTGTGTGTGATGCACCACGTGTGTGTGATGCATCACATGATGCACAGTGTGTGTAATGCACCACGTGTGTTGATGCATCACGTGTGTGTGTGATGCACCACGTGTGTATGTGATGCATCACGTGTGTGTGTGATGCATCACGTGTGTGTGTGATGCACCACGTGTGTGATGCACTGTTCATGAAAAAAACCCATATCGCGACAAAAAAATGACGGAGACATCGGCAAACACGATCCCTATGTGGCAGGGTTAATTGTGACAGGGTTAACCTTGACAGGGTTAAGCGTGCCGTGAAGGCAAGTCGTGGAACACACAAAGACAAAGGTTCCCCCCCACCCCGTATAGCCTTCATCGGCTGTTGGGGCAAGTGCTCTTCGCGAGCACCTGTTCAGTAAGGCCCATCAGAATGGGCAACACGATTGAGTGGTGTGGTCAGTGCCACTCCTGACCGCCTTTGTATCTCCCGCGTGGATGTTTACACTCCGTAGCGGCCATCATTTTAAGGCTGAGTCGATAAAGGGAAGGTCCAGAACCAGTTCTGATGTTCGCCGTCGTCGGAAATCGAACCGATGTTGACGGGTTCGTAACGTAGTGCTGAAAGCACTCACCTATGCAGTATACTCATCACAACGACAGTCCACTCCTCACTACAGCACACTCAGCTCTGCTCGACATTCACACACACAGACACACGTGCAAAACTAAACACATTCAGAGCAGAGGCAACGATTCCCCATCTTGTAACCTTCGCTGACCGTTGGGGCAAGTGCTGTTAGCGAGTAGCACCGATAATTATCGCACATTGCACTGACTAGCCTATACGTTTATACACAAAAGCACAACGATGTTATCCGACGCATTATATTGTAATGCGTTAGAAACGTGCGTGTGCAGTAGCTGTGATCCGATGTGTATTCCAAGTACACTAATGTACGTGCATATTCAGTCAGCAAAGGGGACGGATATATATTCTAAAAGCCACCTTTAATTAGAAGCCGATGTAGATAAGAAATTCTTACATCGGAATTTACTCGGAAGGCCGTATGAACAGCAGAGGAAGAGTCGTAACCACCCCCCCCACTAGCGTAGCGATAATAATGCAATTTAAGTAATTTACATCCTGTAGCATATCACCCAGCGTATGTGAGAAGTTCAAAGGCCGTCGTTATATATAATTCAAGTTTATATTCAATACATTAAGACAACTACCGCCCGACGCACGGCTTTCAAGACCGATGAAGTCAAGCGGCATTTAAAGCGAGCAAAATTCGGGACTGGTTTCGACCTTCTGAGTGTCATCAGCAAATGGCGATGTAATACAATTTGTTTTATTTATATGTGTAGACACACCGAACTGATTGTGAATAACACAAAGCGTGCGTGCGCCGTGTGTATACAAAAGGCCGTCGGTCTAAAGCATTGCACAACAAGTTCCCGAATTGGTGCATTTTGGTCACCTTGTCTTATGAAGTCATCATCAATGAATTGAGCAAACGTGACGAGCCGACAAGCGCAGTGAGACAAACAGACAACTCTAGACCGTTAAATTTCGATTTAAAGCTTTCGTGACTGCAGGGATTCATCTTATTGGTTCTTTCGGTAAAGTCACGTAGAAGGGAAATAATAAAATAATAAAAATAAAACATAATAAAATAATTCTCATGACGTTTCGGCCACAACGCAAGCAGCCGTCTTCAGGTGAAGAACAAGTCTGTCACCTGAGGACGGCTGCTTGCGTTGTGGCCGAAACGTCGTAAAATAATTCTCACGACGTTTCGGCCACAACGCAAGCAGCCGTCTTCAGGTGAAGAACAGGTCTGTCACCTGAGGACGGCTGCTTGCGTTGTGGCCGAAACGTCGTGAGAATTATTCTATTATGTTTTATTTTTATTATTTTATTATTTCCCTTCTACGTAACTTTACCGAAAGAACCAAGAAAATAAACTGTAGACAGGTTTCCCTCGTTGTTAGGGCTCATCAGTACGCCCATCGATGCTCACTGCTGCCAAGGCTGCCGTCGAGAGCCTCTTACATTGTATGGACCGCACTTCCACACCATGGAGACTCATATTCGTGCCTCGTGACCACAACAATGACGCACCTCTGCAAACGTTTCCATTGGGTTTCTCGTCACCTAGAGAACGGAGGTCCGCTCACTCGTGCTTTTACCTACCATGATAATTCAGCCACGCAAGGCGCAATGAGATTAAATAGAATAAATCCCCCAATGTGTGTTCACGCGTGTGTTTCTTTTGACTGCGCTGAAAGAAACTGTCACCCTCACCATCACTGTGCAAGCCCTAGCTCTCATATGGATGTGCAGGCAGACCTCGTAGAGCGTCGATTCGTTATAGCGCTCACTTCTCCAGGAACGCATCTTGAGCGCTAAGCGAGGTCTGCCTGTATTTAAATGAGCCCAAGCCTCCTGCAAATCACGTGACTCGTGTGCGTGCCACCTCCCCCGCTCCCCCCTCTGATTTTAGTCACAATCCCCGCCCCCTTTGAAAACCGACTCCGTACAGAAAACTTCTGCTCACTCTTTCTCTCTATTTTCCCTCTCGTGCCTCCCCTCTCATCATTACCACCCTCTCACCACCGACACTTTGCTCCAGTCATTTCCTGCGAATCTTTTGGTTTATTTTTTCGGTTCCTTTTCCTCTTTTTTCCCATGCTACTTCTTTCCCTTCCCGTTCCTTTCTCTCCTCCCCCCACCCCCACCCGTGCATTGCATCCTTGACTCGAGAGTAAGTCCTCGCTAAACGCTGCAGGTGCGTTCCTGGAACGTGCGGTGTTAAGCGAACAAAACGCGCTCGGCGAAAACCCATTTCCTCGCAAATCAATGTGACGATGACGTTTGGCGAGACGCGATCCGGTCGCCCAGAAGTGAGATGGTGGGACAGATCACTGAGGCCACGCCGCCACGTCACTCAATCATTCCACGTCCTGTATCGTACCCGCTCAGCCGCGCAGCTCAGGAAGGATGTTCGTCGGCAACCGCTCAGAAACCGCATTATAGCGGTGCACGTTCCGCGTTATAACGGAACGCGGACTTGCCGTGCTCCCCTTTCCCGTGGTGCGCCAGGGGGTTCAACGTGTTATGATTACTCCGCGACTTAATGAGTGCCATCTGACACCAGCTTACAACACGATGGCCCGGAGTGCAATAACGTTATGTGTATAAACACATGCTACATATGATTATATATGTAAAGGTGAAGGGGTGAAGCAGTGATACCGTTGTTAGCACGCTGCGCTAGAAACCAGGCGACCGGAGTTCGATTCTAGGCCACGGCTAACATCAGTGGCAAGACATCAGAACCGGTCTTGCCTTCCCCCCCAACTTCACCAACCGACGTTGACCAGCGCGGTGAAGTATGGACAAGCACCCCATAGCCGACGTAACATGGGGATGCCTTTTACTCGATGTTTTCCCGAACGCGCCTAAGGCTGGCTTGGAGTACGCATTATCGGCGTAAGGCACTACCACCAGAGTACACATTGCAACAATCCATAACAATCCTGTTATTGGTATACCCAAGATTCCCAACCACGGCGAGATGAATGCGAGTGACTGCGTCCGGGCCTGTTCCGCCCTCAAACGAAGCACTGCCCTTCATCCGACAGTGGATAGAGCAACGCCTGCAATGGATTTCATCTTTCATATCATACACAAAGATCCCCCATAAGCGCGCTGCACTACGAACCTAGTGACCCGGGTTCGATTCCCGCTCACGGCAAACACCAGTGACGATTATCTGAACCGGTCCTGGGCCTCCCCTAGGTCGACTCAGACTTAAATGAGTACCTGGTGCGGTGTGTAAACATCGCCGCTAGGGAGACAAAGGCGGTCGGGCGTAGTGCTGGCCACCCACCCCCTCGTGTACCGTTGCGGCCTTCATAGGTGCTCGCTAACAGCACTTGCCCCTACAGTCTGTTAAGGCTATACGGGGGACCTTTGATATCATACACGACACACACGAGACAAACATGCGGCGTGTCCGCTCGCGTCCATGTGCTCGCGCGCGCGTGCATGCCGAGAGCCAGTGGCTTACCGCACGTCTCGCTCGCTCTGAACGCACGCAGACTGTGTGTCGTGTGTTTTTTTGTTTTGTTTTACGACGCTCCTGCCGGCCGGCCCACGCTCCCGCGGAATACAAATGAATTCTTCTAAATCAACGAAATAGAGAGATATTTCGAGCGATGTATTATGGGTCCGACGCGGCGATGCCTCGACTCGGGCTCACCGGCGCTCTGACGCGTGGCTTGAATATGCATCACGCGCCGCGCATTAACGCTGGGGGAGACGCATTAATGTCCTTTGCAGGATTGCTCGCTTCTGCCCTATAGTCGATCTTTGTAAGCGCGCGCGCGCGTGTGTGTACGTACACATGTGTGTGTGTGTGTGGGAAGAGGGGGGTGTCGCAGTAGTTAGCGTGCTGCACTACGAATCCGCCGATCCGAGTTCGGTTCCCGCTCAAGACCAATGACAGTGGCGAATATCTGAACCGGTGCTGGGTTCCTCCCCTAGCTCAACTCAGCCTCAAATGAGTACCTGGTGCCGTGCGTAAGAATCGCCGCTAGAGAGACAAAGGTGGCCGTGAACGTGGTTCTGGTCCACCCACCCCCTCGCGTGCTGTGCCGGAGAGATAACAGCACTTGCTCCAAAAGTCTGTGAAGGCTATACGGGGGATCTTTGTCTTTTGGTTGAGTGAGTGGATGAGTGAGTGGATGAGCGAGTGGGTGAGCGAGTGGGTGAGCGAGTGGGTGAGCGAGTGGGCGAGCGATTGGGCGAGCGAGTGGGTGAGTTAGTTGGTGAGCCTGTTGTTGTGACCTACAGTGTGGCGTTTGAACGCAGCGTGGATGAGACGAAATAGTCAGTCTGGTAAATAGATTCCTCAACATGGGAGGAGGAATTCAATGGGTGCAGTTCACGGGAAGTGTGCCTATGGTAGCAGTGATTTGTGCTGTAAATAGACTTTCAGAAACGCAATCGCGCATTTTATTTCGCTAATAGTAACAGCAGCAGGATTGGGGGGCTTGGGAAAGTTGCTCATGACAATGAAAATGTTACGTGTGTATGCTGAACTCATTTCGGACCGTACGTGGCCAACCGTGCGAATCGGAACATAATACTTTCCCCAATGTGTCCGAAGAGGAAATGTTTCAACCGGTGCCTACTGCCAGCTGTGACCTCTTGCTCAGAGGCATGGACACCGGCGAGGAAAACGGAGCGTGGGCGAAGCGTGGAGAGATGATGCACCCTCGGAATTGATAGACGGAGACCAGCGGGCCACGGATCAAGCAACGGGCACGAATCGGAGGCGTCGATTTTGACGTCGGAATCAGGAAAGGTTTCAGTGGCCCTGTGCGGGACAACGTCCTGCCCCGGTAGGTCGCTGGCCGACGGACGGAACTGGTGACTTGAGTGGCACCTGAGGAAGGGAGAGAGAGAATACTCGCAAATAGAGGACGACCGCTGCTGCCGAGTTGCAGATTCGAGATCAGCTGATGTGCAGCAGTGAGACGAACCCTCGTGGCTTCGCAGCGGACGGCGATGGGTGTCGACTTTAATCCAGCAGTGGATAGATGATAACTGAAATCTGCTGATTTTTAACACGTGTGAGGCTTTCGCGACCAATATTATTCATAATATAGGTTTTTGGGTCAGATCGCGTTATTTATAAATGTGTCGTAGCCCTTAGTGCGGCCTGGAAGCGTATTATTAAATAAATGCAATTACAATTCTTTATAAGAGAAACAAACACCAATGAATAACAATTGAATGATTACCAATCTATATAATTACAATAGCCTCCCCCTCTTTGCCTCGAATCACTGCACCAGATTGAATTGAATTAAATGATGACGTCACCCTGCTGCTGCTCTATTTAAAACCAGAAGCAACAGGAGAGCTTCACCATTCTTGCCCGATGAAGCTGATTGTAATTATCAGCAAAACGTTGTACTACTCAATTTTAAAACGCTGTTGATTCTCTCATCAGCAGACCGGTGGGCTAAATAAGTGAATTATTTTGTCCTTTGAAAAACGTGACACATGTTTTACTGTTTGGCCCTGTCGGGTGGTGGAGGATTACGACACATTTATAAATAACACGATCTGACCCAAAAACCTATATTTAAGAATTCTGCTGCTGCCACAGCTGCTCACGATGATGGTGCTGGCGGTGATGGTGGTGGTAGGGCGATGAGTTAAACATTGCTCGTGCATGTTTTACCCACTCGCTGCGTTCGGGCAAACGTAAATAACTTCGTGAAGAAATGTTGATCTTGACATTTTCCGTGGAAAAATATAAACACGGCGAGTTCCGCAGTCTCTGCGATTGTAACGCTCGAAAAGACACGCACGCGTGTGAAGAAGGCGAGCACTGCTTCGTCTTTAAACATCCCAGACCCGCGGTGAACATCACATGCGGTGACCTCATTGGATGCGGTACAATTCTCAAAATATATATTTGGTGACATGCGGTGGAGCGGTGGGACGCATCGGTTATCCCATCTCGTCCCTGAACCGGTAATCTGAGTTCGAGCACCGGCCACGGCTAAGCATCAGTGGCGAGTGAAACCCAAGCCAGTCCCTTAGCCTTCCCCATACTTCACCACCAACTCGCATTGACCAGCGCGGTGAGGTATGGCCAAACAAACCTTGTACCGCCGACAAAGCGTTGGCGAGGTCTTTTAATCCAGGAGTAGATGGACACTGTTGAATATATATAGACGGGTATGTATCGTGCATCGACATGATAGTACACCGGATCGTGGCCAGTCGTAGCGCTGACAAAGGAGATTCCCCTCCAGCAGTAGCAGTGACACCAGCGCAGTGTCAGAGAGAAGTACAGACATATCCCGGTTTACGTCGGGGATGCGTTCCTGAAAGGTTCGTCGACGAATATCGAAACGACGTAATTGTTTTGAGCAATTTACAGGGTGGTAGGTGGAGGCGAAGGCTGAGAGGCGACGGATACGGGATAGGACGGATGTTGCTGTCAGCGACGTAAGTGTGGGACGAATGTTGCTGTCAGCGACGTAGGTGTGGGACGGATGTGACTGTCAGCGACGTAAGTGTGGGACGAATGTTGCTGTCAGCGACGTAAGTGTGGGACGGATGTGACTGTCAGCGACGTAAGTGTGGGACGGATGTTGCTGTCAGCGACGTAGGTGTGGGACAGATGTTGCTGTCAGCGACGTAAGTGTGGGACGGATGTTGCTGTCAGCGACGTAAGTGTGGGACGGATGTTGCTGTCAGCGACGTAAGTGTGGGACGGATGTTGCTGTCAGCGACGTAAGTGTGGGACAGATGTTGCTGTCAGCGACGTAAGTGTGGGACGGATGTTGCTGTCAGCGACGTAAGTGTGGGACGGATGTTGCTGTCAGCGACGTAGGTGTGGGACGGATGTGGCTGTCAGCGACGTAAGTGTGGGACAGATGTTGCTGTCAGCGACGTAAGTGTGGGACGGATGATGCTGTCAGCGACGTAAGTGTGGGACGGATGTTGCTGTCAGCGACGTAAGTGTGGGACGGATGTTGCTGTCAGCGACGTAGGTGTGGGACGGATGTGGCTGTCAGCGACGTAAGTGTGGGACGGATGATGCTGTCAGCGACGTAAGTGTGGGACGGATGTTGCTGTCAGCGACGTAGGTGTGGGACGGATGTTGCTGTCAGCGACGTAAGTGTGGGACGGATGTTGCTGTCAGCGACGTAAGTGTGGGACAGATGTTGCTGTCAGCGACGTAGGTGTAGGACGGATGATGCTGTCAGCGACGTAAGTGTGGGACGGATGTTGCTGTCAGCGACGTAGGTGTAGGACGGATGATGCTGTCAGCGACGTAAGTGTGGGACGGATGTTGCTGTCAGCGACGTAGGTGTAGGACGGATGATGCTGTCAGCGACGTAAGTGTGGGACGGATGTTGCTGTCAGCGACGTAGGTGTAGGACGGATGATGCTGTCAGCGACGTAAGTGTGGGACGGATGTTGCTGTCAGCGACGTAAGTGTGGGACGGATGATGCTGTCAGCGACGTAAGTGTGGGACGAATGTTGCTGTCAGCGACGTAGGTGTGAGACGGATGTTGCTGTCAGCGACGTAGGTGTGGGACGGATGTGGCTGTCAGCGACGTAGGTGTGGGACGGATGATGCTGTCAGCGACGTAATTGTGGGACGGATGATGCTGTCAGCGACGTAGGTGTGAGACGGATGTTGCTGTCAGCGACGTAAGTGTGGGACGGATGATGCTGTCAGCGACGTAAGTGTGGGACGGATGATGCTGTCAGCGACGTAATTGTGGGACGGATGATGCTGTCAGCGACGTAAGTGTGGGACGGATGATGCTGTCAGCGACGTAAGTGTGGGACGGATGATGCTGTCAGCGACGTAATTGTGGGACGGATGATGCTGTCAGCGACGTAGGTGTGGGACGGATGTTGCTGTCAACAACGTAAGGGTGGGACGGATGTTGCTGTCAGCGACGTAGGTGTGAGACGGATGATGCTGTCAGCGACGTAAGTGTGGGACGGATGTTGCTGTCAGCGACGTAAGTGTGGGGTTGAGGCGACGCACATCAGGTAGCGGTGTGAATAAAGTGACGACGCATTTTGTGAAACGACGTGAAAGGGGGAGACGTAACTTGGAATAAGTGGTACTTTAGAGGTAACGCTGCGGAGACGACCAAACACCAACGACTACAGGGCGACACGCAACGACGGTGAATTCTAGCAGAAGGAAGGAAGCGATGGCGAGCAGTGGTGGAATCGCCGACACTGGCCATGATTACCGTCTTGCAAAGACAAAGATCACCCGTATAGCCTGAACAGACATTTGGGGCAAGTGCCGTTAGCGAGCAACTATGAAGGCAGGCACGGCACACGAGGGGGTAGGTGGCCATCACCACGCCCGACCGCCTTTGTCTCCCTAGTATCGATGTTGAAACACACCATACTAGGTCCTAATTTAAAGCTGAGTCGACCTAGGGGAAGCCCCAGGACCTGTTCAGATAATCGTCACTGGTGTTGGCCGTGAGCGGGAATCTAACTCGGGTTGCCAGGTTCGTAGCACAACGCGCTAACCACTACATCACCGCTCCACACTTTTTTACATAACATACACACGCGCGCGTACGTTTTATGTGCCTCTCGTCATGCCAACTAAGCTACACTCTGCGTATGGACACTAACACAATCTAAGCGTGTTGATGTATATATGCCGAACTTCTTTCGCATCGTACGTAGCCAACCGCGCTCATCGGAGGAGCACGTTAATCAAAGGCTGTTGGAGCGAGTGCAGTCAGCGAGCACCTATTAAGGCCGGAACGGCCCACGAATGGGTCAGCACCACGCCTGACCGCCTTTGTCTCCAAGAGCGCTCATGTTTACCCACCGGAACGGGTACTCGTTTAAGGCCGAGTCGATCTAGGGGAGGGCTAGGACCGGTTCAGATATTCCTCATTGTTGTTGGCCGCGAGCGGGAATCGAACTCGGGTCGCCGAGTTCGTAGCGCAATGCCCTTCTGCACTACACAATAAATCATATACCTACAGTCAGATACATGCCATACATGATGTGCAGTATACATGTACTATATGCACATACAGTCCATCTATTTGCGGCGTACATGCACATCTACATTACACGTAAGTATAGTAAAGCATATATACGAAGACATGAATACATGTGCACGTACAAATGTTAATACACACAAGCATATACTAAAAGATACGTAGGCCCTATGAATCATACATATACCGATACGTACAGGCAAAATGAACCCCTTGTAGCCGACGTATAATGTTAGGACAAGCACGTACACACAGACATAGATAATACATACTTCACATATTACACACGTACAGTATGAATACATACACTGATAAAGATCCCCCGTATAGCCTTCACAGACTGTAGGGACAAGTGCTGTAAGCGAGCAGCACCTATGAAGGCCGCCACGGCACGCGGAGGTGTCTTGGCCGGAACCACGCCCGGCCGCCTTTGTCTCTCCCCACCCATGGTGATATCTGTTACATACTCTTTGTTTTTTTCGGTAAAGTCACGTAGGTAAAAAATAAATAAATGAAAAACAACTAAATTAAATCACGACGTTTTGGAGGCAACACAAGCTTCCGTCTTCAGGTGGAACCGTAACCGAAAACACCAAAGAGCATGTGAATCATTGCAGTCACGAAAACTTCAAATCTAGATATCTGTACACTTACACTGGGTAGTCATCTGAGGCTGAGCCGACCTAGGCTAGGCCCAGAACCACATATATAAATGCATACATACAAGCACACAGATAGGGGCACGCTCTGGCAATATACGAGCCAGAAGCAAATTCGGCTAATATACAGCACTCGTTAAAGGCTGAGTTAAAGTGAATACTGCGCTCAAAAAAGAATAAAAACAGAGAAACTGCTCTTATTTATGCCGCCAGTAGCTATCTAATTATTGTAAATTCTGCGGCAAGTGTGCACCTCTGTCCAGACGACGCCACGTGCGCGACAGCGCGTGTGTATATTCCTGGCTGCTTGCTGTAGGTGTGAGCCTCTGAGCGAGCGAGGGAGTCGGAGAGAGAGAGAGAGCTGATGGGGAGCTGGAGTTTGGTGGTTCTGGCACCACGCCGCGAAACCCGGCGGAGCCGAGTTCGATTTCCTTGCACGACCAACACCGGTGAACAATTATCTGAACCGGTCCTGTGCCTCCCCTAGGTCGACTCAGCCTAAAATTGGGTACCTGGAGCGGTGTGACAAAAAAAAAACATCGGCACGAGGGAGACAAAGGCGGACGGCCGTAGTGCTGTGCCACACGCGCGCTTGTACGCCGTGCCGAGCTAACAGGACTTGCCCCCAACAAACGTCAAGGCTATACGGGGGATCTTTGTCTTTGACAGGTGAGCAAAGTGGCGATGCACACTCAGCTACGAACCAGGCCAATCCGAGTTTAATTCCCTGACCACGGCCTAACATCAGCGGCGATTTTATATCGCAACCGGTTACGACCCTGCCATGCGTCGAATCAACCCCATGGACGAGTAGGAGGATACCTCCTTGAGCACCGTGGGAGGGGACAGGGCCGTGGCATAGCCCGCACCAACCCTCATGTGAAAGTCATGTTCTTTAAACGCGCTACCCCAACAGTCTCTCTAGTACGTACCCAGCGAGATCTTTAAGTGTGCGCGCGCGCGTGTGTGTGCACACGCTAACACGCGCATGCGCATATGTATTTGCAAGCACACATGCATTATTGTTATTATATATGTGTGCGTGGCGTAATTACGTGACTGGCGCTGCACGTGTGAAATTGGCAGAGGGCGTTGTGGTGGGCCGACGTCGTTTGTGTGCGACGTTCGACCTGAATCCACAACCAGCACAGCGACACGGCGGCAAGCGAGGTGGGCCCCACTGTTTTTAAACAACGCGCGTTGACGCTCGACGAAGTCTGAATAACGCCGCGGGCACATTCTATTCCCGTCTCCTATGATTACAGGAGAAGACACATTTGTGTGTTTATTAATATATATATACTGCATATAAAATATAACCATGCACGCTTGTTTAAACACGCAAAATTATCGTCCCAAATTAAGTGCAATTTATGTAATTTATGTAACCGTAATAGTATTAATATATAAAAAATAAAATACCCCGTAAAACGTTTCAGCTGTTGACACACGTGACCGAGTGAGTGCGCCGGTTGTGAGCCGCGACTGAAGCGAGGGAGCAAAGCCACCTCCAGCGGACTTGCAGAGGCCTCGACTGTGCGTAACGTCTCCTCGACGTTCCGTTTTAAAGTCTCACAACAGCCCTTGCTCGCTTCCTCTCACCCCCCCGCCGCACCACCGCACCAAAAACCACGATAGTTTGTAATGGGGTACAGATGTGCCTTGTCATATTTCAACTTGGGGGAATAAAAAAAGAAACCCGTTTTATAGCTTGACACGCGATATGTATATATATATACGGTATACTCAGATATAAAAAAACAACGCATGAATGGAACTTGTATTTATATCCAGGTGGGAGACAGAAAAAAAAAATCCATTACGCCGTGATTTACGCACGCGAGGGCATATAAACACACACACGCGCACACACACACGCGCTCCGCACGTATTTAATAGACTGTATGTATCAGTCCGTTTGCGAGCGAGACTCAACGTGAACTTGAATGAGCGGTGAACAGAGCCCCGCGCACGCGAACCTTAAAATAGAAAGAAAAAAAACCACCGCGCCGTCTTGTGGACAGAAGCGCGCATTGAGCGAGCTCCACGCATTGAGCCCTCGGCGGGGGCCAGTTGCCCGATTCTTCATTAGGGAGCGACATTCCTGCGGCTGATGTCGACAGCGAGACTGGCCAGTGAGGTGGTGGGGGAGGTGGTTGGGGAGGGGGGTGGTTGGGGTTGGTGGTGGGGGAGGGGGTGGTGGGGGAGGGGGTGATGGAAGAGGAATAATCAGAACAAAACGGGCCGTACTCCTGGCCTCTCGCGCCAGGGAGGCCAAAGTATTTGCGAGTTCGTTGCTCGCGTGCAGGAGGGCCCCGCGACCTCCCGCGGTGGCGGACGACGTTCGAAGCGAAAATCCACGCGGTCGCACGCGACGCTGATTGATCATCGCCGCGGCTGCTCGTGATGAGGTTTCAAGGCGCAGCGCTGCAGTCGCGTCGTTCACGCCGCTGTTGGCGAAAGGGGCCTCTGCTAAAAACTCCTTGGGTAGGGCATTCGTTGGGTCTGCTCTTCTACGCTGGACAGACGGGTCCGAAAGAAGTTGGGTGTAGCCCTACGTTACCCCACCGCACGCGTGACATGCCAGTCTCAACTCAACTAAAACTTCGATTTAAAGCTTTCGTGACTGCACGGATTCATCTTCTTGGTTCTTTCGGTAAAGTCACGTAGAAGGGAAGTAATGAAATAATAAAAATAAAACATAATAAAATAATTCAGGTGAGGACTGCTGCTTGCGTTGTGGCCGAAACGTCGTGAGAATTATTTTATTATGTTTTTTTATTATTTTATTACTTCCCTTCTACGTGACTTTACCGAAAGAACCAAGAAGATCAACTAAAACTATTTTTATTGTGCCAGGCAAGGCCCACTGAGCTACATAGCTCTTTTTCAGAAGAGACCTAACCACAAATGGTAGCTCAACGAAGTGGCTTATCATGCGGAAATGTATAGCAGCCAAATCCTATAAAAGTATGATTCTTAATGTGGAAGGAAAAACCGCAGAAAAATTCACGCGTCCACGGGGTGAGAGACACCGCAAACTCCAAATAGACAGCAGGCGTCAGGGGCAGGGTCGAACCCACGACCTCCTGCATACCAGGCGAAGGAGTTAACATCTCACCACCAACTATGGTGAACCCATTCGTCCTGCGTGGACACACACACAGACGCGAGGGGATTTAATAAACGTGCACCACTTTCATTCGCCGAGCCGGGAAATCGAACCGGTGATCTATCTCTGGATGGCAACCCTCTGTACACCACGCACGGCAGTAGCCCGGCGATGATGATGATGGTTGTGTCATTTATTTATCATCTATCCTGGAAACCCCATCGCGATTGAGATTCCATCGGATATTTTTTTCGAGTATACGAAATATTTGCTGCTCCGGCTGCGTTTGCAGTGGTGCACAAACACAATGAAGGAACAACAAAATACCCGACAACACTCTGTCCTTAAAATAAATAAAAACAATATATATCAGGCGGCCTTTCGCGAAATAACTCTCTTCATACCACGTGCAAAGAGAGGCCAAAAATATGCAGCGGATGAAACGAGTTGGGAGATTGCATTTGTTGACACCACAGGGGTCTGATGAGAATTCCATCTTCGCAATGTTTTCTACTGACCAGCTTTTTCGTGTGTTCCGAATGGGCGTATGAATAGTTGGGAGGCTGCATTTCACGTTGGAACACTCGCGCCAATGAGACACGTGGCAACGCGTGGATTCATAGATTCATAATTCACATTTCAGAAACAGAATCTTGACTTATCCTTGGAGGAATCCGATGAGCTGTGAAGCTTTTTTGCACCGACGCCGAGTCACGACACGTGAGAAGAATGGTAGCGCGTGGTAACCGATTTATTTAACACATTTATTTTCGATTTATATCGCGAATGGTATCGAAGTTCGACATTCAGGTTACGGGAGCCAGGGACACGAGCCAAACAAGGCCCAAAGTGACGAGACAATAATGCAGACGAGACGATAACAAAACGAGATACAAGAGGGAGAGAGAGAGGGAGATTAAGCACGGGTCCAGTGGTAGATACGAGTTCTCTTTTTGCCGGCCAATAATAGCCCGCTGAGAGCAGTGGTCATTATTTACACAAACTCGTACAATTGCCCTAATTAGAGTGTCTGAATTACAATGCAACAAGGACATAATAGAGGATGTTTTATTTATTACGGAAATCATCTCTTAATATCAAGGCTGTTGTTGAATGAGCGTCCTGCATTGGGATGTTTGGCTAATGATCGTGTGAGTGTAAGTGTGTGCGTTTCGGTGCTAACGAACAGCACTTGCCCCAAAATTATGTTAAGGCTATACGGGGGATATTTGCCTTTGTATTTTTTAACAAGAACACAGAGGAAGCTGTAGTGTAGCGGTCAGCGCGATGCGCTACGAACCCAGCAATCCAAGTTCAGTTCCCTCTCACGGACCACACCGGTGACAATGATCTGAACCGGTCCTGGGCCTCTCCTAGGTCGACTCAGCCTCAAATGAGTATCAGGTGTAATGTGTAAGCATGGCCAATAGGTTAACAAAGGTGGGCCGGGCGTTGTGCTGGCCACCCACCCCCTCTTTGCGGTATCGGCCTTCACAGGTACAGTCTAAACTTGATTTGGAGCTTTCGTGACTGCATAAATTACTCTTTGGTTCTTTCGGTAAAGCCACGTAGAAATTAAAATGAATTAAATAATAGCATATGACGTTTCGATTGCAACACATGCAATCATCATCATCAGGTACGAATGCATGAGAAAACAAACCTAGTGAACTTAGAAATGTAATGCAATACAAAACAGATAGTCGGCTAACATAACAATCAACACCCTATCTGGTTGATTACGTTCTTCCAAAGATTGCTAAATTTGAGAGAGAGACAAGGTACAGTCTAACAGCACATGTGCTGTTGCTCCAAGGGCTTGTTAAGACCACACGGGGGATCTTTGTCTTTGTATTTGCAGCGGTGGCATAGCGGTTAGCGCAACTACGCTATGTATCCGGCATTCGGAGCTCGATTTCCCGGCCGCGGGCTAACACCCTCATTGGGCTCATCTCTGATGGGGAAGAGTCTGCCTATAGGTGGGAAGCTGACAACCTGGTGACCTGGTGTAGCCAGAACAACCTGGAACTTAATGCTTTTAAGACCGTGGAGATGGTTGTGGACTTCAGGAAGAATATAGCCCCAGTCACCCCCATCACCTTGTGCGACTCCCCAGTCAACAATGTGGAGTCCTTCTGCTTCCTGGGCACTATTCTTTCCCAGTACCTCAAGTGGGAACTGAACATCAGCTCCCTTATCAAGAGAGTCCAACAGAGGATGTACTTCCTACGGCAGCTGAAGAAATTTAACCTGCCAAAGACAATGATGGTGCGCTTATATACAGCCATCATTGACTCCATCCTCACCTCCTCCATCACCATCTGGTACGCTGCTGCCACTGCCAAGGACAAGAGCAGACTGCAGGGTATCATTCGCACTGCTGAGAAGGTGATTGGCTGCAATCTACCAACCCTTGAGGACCTGCACACCTCGAGGACCCTGAGGCGAGCGAGGAAGATTGTGGCCGATTCCTCTCACCCTGGAAACTCTCTATTCCAGCTACTCCCCTCCGGCAGAAGGCTGCGTTCCATCAGGAACAAAACCTCACGTCATAAAAACAGTTTCTTCCCATCCGCTGTTGGCCTCTTCAGCAAGGCCAAGGGCTTAAAATGACTTTTACACTTACTTTAACATTTTATCTACAAAATTACACCTTGCCATATTTACAACATTTTTTTAAGCTTGCATATTACGGCTAGTTTACATTTTATATTGTACACTTATTCACAATTTTAGATACTTTAGCCCCTTAGTATTAGTTAGACTTTGTAAGTTTAGTATAGTTAGACTGTATACCACTTATTTAAGTTTTAAGATTCCTACATGTTGAATGTATGCACCTTCCTGCCATAGTAAATTTCTTGTCTGTGCAAACTTTCATGGCGAATAAAACCTTCCTAATTCCGATTCTGATCAGGTCACGCGAGTGATATCTAAACTGCTGCCGGGCCTCATCTAAGTCGGCTCAGCCTAAAATTATTGTTAAACATCGACAGAGGTGACCGACCTTGGTACTGGTCACACTAGGCCCATCGTCTCGGTGTTCTGGCCTTCATAGACAGTCGCTAACAGAACCTGTCCCGACAGCCTAACAACCTAAGCTATGCACACACGTGGGGGATCTTTGCCTTCGCTTCAAACAACCCACGACCGGTTTCAACTTTTCTAAGTCTCATCAACATGGTTGCGGCCGGTTAAAACAAATTCTGCCGAGTTGTCCGATGTTATTGGCAAGAGCTCTCCACGAACAACGTGGGGCCTGTCGAGATCAAACATTGTTGCGCATATGTTCGCATACACAAGGCAACACATGTGTCGTGACGTTAATGATGTCACGAGACAATTAGCGCCAGCACTACTCCAGGAGTGCGGCTGGGCACCCGCAACCTCTCTCGGGGGGGGGGGGGGGCGGAGTGAGTGTGGCATGCGAGCAGGCCCTAGGGAGCATAGTCCTGGAGATAGGGTCGCAAGCGGTACCATAGGGGGCTCGAGGGACACGTGACAGGGAGCCGAGAGCTTCTGGCATGATCCAGAAGGGGGCGTGGCCGAGGCCGCGGCCAGGGAGATAAAGGGGGAAGCCCCGAGAGGGATCGGGGCTCGTCTGCAGGATCATCTTGGGGTCCCGCGTCTCGTCGTCGTCGTCCCGGGTCTTCGGTCTTCGCTCGGCACCGTGGGTCAGGCAGCATGTACCCTGGCTGACCCGTACGTGGCGTTAATCCGCTACTCACATAGTAAATTGGTGTAGCTATCACTTAGATGTTAACCCAGTGTACGTTTATGTGGTTAGCCCTGTTGGGGTTTTGGAATAAACGTGTTGCCTCCAACTGCAGTGTGTGTCTCGATACAACACGCTACACATGTAGAGTAATGCATATGTAGTGACATAAGAAGGGAGGGGCTGCTGGGGGATCTGGGTTCCCGGGCGGGTCCAGACGCTTAAGCCTCTGGGCGCCGGGCGTTGGGTTCCCAGGGGATCCAGACGCTTAAGCCTCTGGGCGCCACCAACGGGGGGGGGGGCTGTGTGTGCTCTGTGGGATGTCTGGTGGCGCACACGGCCCCACCTCTCGTTGGACCAGGCATAAAAGGATAGCTCCCTGGACGATCAGGGCCCAGTTGTAACTCAAGACCCAAGACCCACGACCAGCCATCTGAAGACCCTGGGATGCTGTGAGAGCCAGAGGTGGGACTCTGGAACTCCCGATTCTACGACCTTGTGAGGGCGAGTTCCAGAGCGTAGCCAGAGTAGAGTATCTAGGCTGTGTACCTAGGCTGTGTACCTAGGCTGTAACAGAGTATTAGGACTGTTGGAGAGTTGGAGTGTTGGAGTGTTGTATCGTAATAAAGAAGTTACCTCTACAAGTGTCTCCGGAACCCGTTACACATATATAGTAATAGCTATATGTATATCAAGTACAGGAATCCGTATTGACTGTTGAGAAAAGTTGGCTTTGGTCGAACACGTGACTGGGAATGACGGAGTATCTGTGGTCGAGACTAACCACAGAGTGACAGCCAAAGCAGAGCGCGCGCTTGAGAGGATGCCCACCGTGGAGATGGAGCGATGAAATCAGCTCGTGTGCAGGCACTAGGTAGATTGTCCTACTTCGCAGGATCGTGAGAGATTACAGCGGCTTGGGAAGGCCTTCATCCAGCAGTCTATTGATCATGGCTGATGGAGATGATTACGTATGATACATATGTTATTTCAATGCCTACTTCCTAATCACCAGATTTCGTCAGATCTCGGAAGCTCACCAGGGTTGAGCCTTGTTAGTCCTTAGAATAGTGACTACTGAGGCTTGCCTTGTGTTCTAAACTAAACTATTTGTTTTATTTTACCAGGTAAGGCCCACTGAGTTATATTTCTCTTTTATCAGAAGCGACATGGCCACAAATGATAGCTCAACGAAGTAGCTTATCATGCGGAAGTTTATACCAACCAAACACTCTAAACGCACGTTTGTAGATGTGGTGGGAAAAACTGCAGGATCTGGAGAAAAATCTACGCGACCACGGAGAGAACACCGCAAACTCCAAATACACAGCAGCAGGCGTCAGGGTCGGGATTGAACCCACGACCTCCTGTATACCAGGCGAGGTAGTTAACATCTCTACAGGGACATGATCTAACACACGACATCCTGTAGACCAGGCGAGGTAGTTAACATCTTTACAGGGACATTATCTAACACACGACATCCTGTAGACCAGGCGAGGTAGTTAACATCTCTACAGGGACATGATCTAACACACGACATCCTGTAGACCAGGCGAGGTAGTTAACATCTACTAGCCACCGTTGTAAACTTGGGGCTTGCGAGGTGTGCCCAGGACACGGTAGTGCTGAGTTTCACCGCTCCATTTTACGAATCTCCGGGTTCCTCCAACATGAATCCAAAGTGAAGTAAACGGAATTGGACTCTCCTGAAACAGTCTTGAGACTCGGTGACACCTTCCTGTGTGAGTACAAGTGAGACTCAGTGACGCCTTCCTGTGTGAGTAGAAGTGAGACTCAGTGATGACTTCCTGTGTGAGTAGAAGTGAGACTCAGTGACGCCTTCCTGTGTCAGTAGAAGTGAGACTCAGTGATGACTTCCTGTGTGAGTAGAAGTGAGACTCAGTGACACCTTCCTGTGTGAGTACAAGTGAGACTCAGTGACGCCTTCCTGTGTGAGTAGAAGTGAGACTCGGTGACACCTTCCTGTGTGAGTACAAGTGAGACTCAGTGACGCCTTCCTGTGTGAGTACAAGTGAGACTCAGTGACGCTTTCCTGTGTCAGTAGAAGTGAGACTCAGTGATGACTTCCTGTGTGAGTAGAAGTGAGACTCAGTGACGACTTCCTGTGTGAGTAGAAGTGAGACTCAGTGACGACTTCCTGTGTGAGTAGAAGTGAGACTCAGTGACGCCTTCCGGTGTCAGTAGAAGTGAGACTCAGTGATGACTTCCTGTGTGAGTAGAAGTGAGACTCAGTGACACCTTCCTGTGTGAGTAGAAGTGAGACTCAATGACACCTTCCTGTGTGAGTAGAAGTGAGACTCAGTGACGCCTTCCGGTGTCAGTAGAAGTGAGACTCAGTGATGACTTCCTGTGTGAGTAGAAGTGAGACTCAGTGACGACTTCCTGTGTGAGTAGAAGTGAGACTCAGTGACGCCTTCCTGTGTGAGTAGAAGTGAGACTCAGTGACGCCTTCCTGTGTGAGTAGAACTGAGATTCAGTAACGCCTTCCTGTGTGAGTAGAAGTGAGACTCAGTGACACCTTCCTGCGTCAGTAGAAGTGAGACTCAATGACACCTTCCTTTGTGAGTAGAAGTGAGACTCAGTGACGCCTTCCTGTGTGAGTAGAAGTGAGACTCAGTGACGACTTCCTGGGTGAGTAGAAGTGAGACTCAGTGACGACTTCCTGTGTGAGTAGAAGTGAGACTCAGTGACGACTTCCTGTGTGAGTAGAAGTGAGACTCAGTGACGACTTCCTGTGTGAGTAGAAGTGAGACTCAGTGACGACTTCCTGTGTGAGAAAAAGTGAGACTCAGTGACGCCTTCCTGTGTGAGTAGAAGTGAGACTCAGTGACGCCTTCCTGTGTGAGTAGAAGTGAGACTCAGTGACGACTTCCTGTGTGAGTAGAAGTGAGACTCAGTGACACCTTCCTGTGTCAGTAGAAGTGAGACTCAGTGACGCCTTCCTGTGTGAGTAGAAGTGAGACTCGGTGACGCCTTCCTGTGTGAGTAGAAGTGAGACTCAGTGACGCCTTCCTGTGTGAGTAGAAGGGATTTTTTGTAACGAGGGATGGTGACAGCATGGGGAGGCCTGAATCAGCAGTGGATAGATAATGACTGTCACTCATGATCATGGTTATTATTATTATGAGATGTCTTCAGATATTAAAGTCAGGTATATTGGGGCATAATACTTGCAGGTTTTATGTTATAATAGTTGTAAGCGGGGCTCGTTTTCCCACATTATACATATGCCGTATATATGGGGGTGAAAGGGTGGAGTGGTGGTACAGTGGTTAACACGCTGCGCTAGAAACCAGACGACCTGAGTTCGATTATCGGCCTTGGATAACATCAGTAGCAAAATCTATCAGAACCGGACTTGCCCCCCCCCCCCCAACTTCACTAACCCACGTTGACCAGTGCGTTGAAGTATGTAAAACAAACACCCCGCCCCCCCACACCATGGTCGGTGTGGCATGGACATGCCTTGACTCGACATTTTCTGGAACGCTGCTCAGGCTGGCTTGGAGTGTGGAGATTGCCGGCGTAAGGCACTACCACTAAAATACAAGAAAACGGCCTATCCATAACAATCCTACATTCTTATACGCTATAAATTCCTAGAATCCTATGAACAGAGTTTATAGGGATGCTGTGTGCATACAGCTAGGACAACAACAACAACAACTCGAGGCAGGATGTGGCGAGGCCAAAATATGTCTCGCCACAGCGTGCCGTTTGGGCTGTAATTATCACTGGCTGCAATTAAAGGCTCTGATTGGAAAGTACGGGGTAATGGAGCGTGCACGTGTGTACGTTGTGTACCAGCAAACCACTGGGTTCGGCCCCCTTTGCGGACGCGAAGACAAAACGCGTGGTGGATGACACGAAGTGACGGGACGTAAATGGTTTTACGCTCCACTGGATCCACTTTCATCTTCTTGGTTCTTTCGGTAAAGTCACGTAGAAGGGAAATAATAAAATAATAAAAATAAAACATAATAAAGTACTATAAAATAATGTAATTTACTAAAATAATTCTCACTATTATTATTTTATTATTTCGCTTCTACGTGACTATACCGAAAGAACCAAGAAGATGAATCCCTGCAGTCACGAAAGCTTTAAATCGAAATTTGGATCCACTTTGCCCGGCACGAAGCCTCGCGCAGGACCCTCGAGACTGATCTTCAGGAAGGGGACTGCGTGGCGGCGATTTGGTGTTTTGTTGGCCCAGTTGGTTCGCTTTAAGAGTTGGTTGGGTTTTTTTTAAGTGCGTCCGGGAGGAAATGTGTGAATCACAGGAAAAGCACACACTCGGGAGATATGATGAAAGTGTAGTGTCAAATGTGTATAGACACACAACCCACTTGCTGTACTGCATCCTAGAGGCGCCTCGTTGTCAGATGGGCGTGTCACGAGGGCAAGCGACGGCTCCATCTCGGTGCGATCCACCAATCCCAGCAGTCTAATATTGCGAGCTAATGTTGAATTGAAAATGTATTTAATATGGGTGTTGTGCGGAACTTTTGTATTCAATCAAAGGTTATTTATATAATTCGTATTCATCTAAGGGTTCAGGCAAAACGGATGAATTAAAAGATACAATGCAATAACGCGTTCAAATAAACTAAGGATGTAACATTACTTCGGGGATAGTTATTATTCGATGTTTCGAGTTTATACGTACATGTTTTTGTTATTCCATACTTTATATGTAGAGCATAGAGTATACATATAATGCATGCTAACAACTAATTTGGCGATAATGTTTAAAGCGCATTCCATTCGCACCATTGTGCACTAATTGTTACAGGCCTTTCCCAGTCATTCCACTGCTGGATGAAGGCCTCTGATATAAAGAAACCACTCACTACCGATGTTAGCCGTGACCGGGTAGTCTAACTCAGGTCGTCGGGTTTGGTGCAGGGTTCATAACAGCGCAGTGCGCTAACCGCTGCGCCACCCCTCCACAGCCAATACAAACATTGACTACAAAGTACTTTAAAACGTCAGATTCACAGTTAATCTACAACGCTAAATGTGCCCACCGCAACCATTTATACGCAACTAATTTCGCCACCAAATATTTCTGACACATCCTCATCGATGCGATTCAATAAGCGGTGAGTGTTCATTTTCGTCCGATTATCGGCACAAAACAAATGTTGACCATATCTCATGAAGAGGACGGGGAACTCGCCATGAATTCATGCGATGGGTTTCGGACCGGAGCTAGTTACGTCGTCGAAGTTTAACCGTCGCGGTTCGAATTCGAGTAGACGCCCTGATTAACACCGCGGGTATATTTAATCGTTTGAACAAGATAACTACGCGCCGTCTGCTTCACGAGCGGTCGTTACGAATCCCGTGAGGTCATTTGCAAGAGTTAAGCCATCGTGTGCCGGCGTCACGAACCAAAGTTGAACGTTACCTGTCGCGCAAATTACGCAGCTGCAGGATACTCCACTTGGAAATAATGTCCCCGAGACTGCTAAACCGTGGCAGGACCCTCCTGAATAAGGCTCACGAGACTCAGCGAGGCTCTCTCTGCCCGGGTGACAATTTTAATTTTTTCGTCTGTACGGCAACGGCGCATAAACCACCGCGCTGTGCCTCCATGCTCTCGGTCCATTACAGTCTACACATACAGTATATAATGTTGAACTTCTTCCGCACCGTACGTAGCCAACCGTGCTACTTATATATAATGACTGTATATCATGACTATATGTAGGAATTGACCGCTGTATATGAATGATAAGAAATTAATATTTATAGAAATAGTTATGTAGAGACATATATATAAAAGTGTCGAGTTGGGGTGACATCGTTCTGCCCCAACCCGACGCGTGCACACTGACCAGCGTGGTGAAGTATGGCTTCACAACCCACGTGACGGAGACATCGTGCGGAAGGCCCTCGTCAAATGGGTTGCTAATTATTCGGCCTACAATATCACACGTTACATTATTTGCGTAATGTACGTGTTTTTTTATTTTTAAAATACAGTATATTAAATATTGCCTACAACACGTATTGCCGTATGTAATATGTATTTACCGTATATATATATATACACACACACAACGTGTATACCTGGTGGGGCAAGGCCTTCAACCGGCAGTGGATTGATTAGAGGAAGTCAGTTCAAATAAAATAATCCGTACATTATTTATAGGCACAACGTATATACGATTGTGCTTTTATACAAAGCCTGGTTCTCCAATCGTATTGACAAGTCGGCCTACATTACTCACTGTGTCCCGGCTTGCTGGCGAAGACTGCATGCAGGAGACCAGGAGACAGGACAGGAGACAGAGTGGCCACAGGCATTGATACATTTATACTCGATGTGGTATGCCGAGTGCGGATTTTCTCTTGTATTTATCTCCCAGGCTCGGCTGGCTAGCATTAAACCGTGGTGCCATGTATGTTACACGTATGTACGTGCACATAATTAGCTGGCAAGCGTGTCTGTGTGTGTGTGTGCCTGTACGCGTTTTCACACAAGATAGACTATAACTCCGATGTGCCGAGGTTGCTCACAACGATATTATATCTCAACTCAGCTACCACGAATGTGTAATTTATACAACGGGCGATTTATACGAATATTACATCGGCACATTGTTAAATAGATTTAATGCGCATATTCTATGCGCAATATGATCGACTTCGCATATAGGCACGATTTTCACTTTCTGGATGTAAATTCTAACGAAGTTTTACATAGTAGCTGGAATTTGGTAAATATATGGTATACCGATATTGTTTACATTTAACTGTACAGTATCTGTTTGCCCAGTTGACGTTATTAAGTAGAGCAAATCAACATGTAAAATGTTAAACGTGAGCCCGTAACAATTAATATTGGTTGAACTCATAAAGCAGATTTCAGGCAGAAGATTCCACATCGCTTGGAGTCGTTCGGGTCCAGTCTTCTGATTGTCTCAGGCTGAGGCAATCACAACAGTGGACCCGCACGCGTGCGGCCTTGAGCGACCAATGGTTTGACTCACGATTGATTCAGATCGACACGTCAGCAGAAATGGCAATGTGTGTCCGTGTGCTCGATACAAACCCGTGGGGAGGTCGGTGGTGTAACGGTTCGCTCGCTGCGCTACGAACTCCGGGGACCCGAGTTCGATTCCCGCTCCCGGCCAATACCGGTGACGATTATTTGAACCGGTCCTGGGCCTCCTCCAGGCCTGGTGTCGTGTGTAAATAGGGAGACGAAGGCGGTCGGGCGTGGTTGCCCGGCCACCCACCCCCTCATGTACCGTTCCGACCTTAATAGGTGCTCGCTAACAGCGCTTGCCCCAACAGTCTGTTAAGGCTATACGGGTGAAGTTTGTATTCGGTATAAACATTGGGTGCGTTCGTTCACGTGACAACGTTGTGATTGCGTTGTGATTGCGTTGGGTGGAGGAGGGACATACGGCACACGTTAGCATTTTACTCACGCGGCGTTCTGACCACTTAAAAAAATATATAGTATTATAAATCAATTACGCACTAATAATTAACCAAGTAGTTCGCCTCAAATGGCCGCGCTACCGAAAAATAATACGGAAATAACAATTACAAAACGTAAAGAGATCACCGCTCGTTGTGATTACTCTAATCCCCACCTCCTTGCCACCACGACCAGACATAAAATAGAGACCGCCAATAAAAAAAGAACTGCCATTTCGGGTAGAACCATAAAACACCAACATAATAGACATTCTTATTTATTTCATTTTTGTTTTTGCCAATTATATATACATTAAATATATCATCCACACCTGAATACATTAGACGGGCAATGGTGTGTGTGTGTTGAATGTAGGGGAGCGGTGGTGTAGTGGTTAGCGCGCTGCACTACGAACCCAGCGACTCGAGTTCGATTCCCGCTCACGGCCAACAACAGTGACGATTATTTGAACCCGTCCTGGGCCTCCCCTAGGCCGACTCAGCCTCATATTAGTATGGTGTGTTTCAACATCGCTACTCGGGAGACAAAGGCGGTCGAGCGTTGTGCTGGCCCACCCACCCCTTCGTGTGTCTTGCCGGCCTTCATAGGTGTTCGCTAACAGCACTTGCCCCAGCAGTCTGTTAAAGGCTATACGGGGGATATTTGTCTTTGTTGAATGGCAGTCGCGGCCCCGCTGTAATGGACACCTCACATATTGAAATGAGATATAGGTGGCCGCGTGTAGTGTGACAGTTTCTCTCTCATTTTTATTGAAAAGATTTATAGTTTTTTACACTGCCGCTATGAAATGTTACACCCTCGTATAAAATCAGCTTCTGCAAAAGCGACGGTCCGTGATGGGACTGCTGCTGCTGCTGCAGACCGAAACACAGCGAGCACCTGGAATTGATGATCTATATACGTACCTGTGCCGCACACCTGTACACTCGATAAATAATATATATATATATATATAAATAAGCGAGAGCGAACTATAAACTATTGCTTTTGTCACGCGTGTCTTTGTTATGACAATAGGTAAAGGCGCGGCCCTGCAATTGCTTGCTGACTGTACCGTTGCAGATTTTATGTTGTTGTTGTCACGGTTATAGGAAGCATTGCGGTTAAGCGGAAAGTTTGTGTGCGTCTATATAACCAAAAGTCGCCCGGAATATCGTCAGATCTCGGAAGCTAAGCAGAGCTAGGCCTGGATAGTGCTTGGGATGGGGCGGCCACCGTGCATACCAGGTGTTATAGGCTTCGAGGCTGAGTGCAGTGGGCAACCGCTGGTAGTGCAGCGATATCTGTTGTTTCACTGTACTTCAATGCTCCAACGTCTATGCTCCCCCTTTTCGCCAAGCGACAATGACCATTGTGGTGAAGTATGGTTAAATAACCCCCGCACCCCCCTCACCGAATGCGTTGCACGGTGGTGGGGAAGCACTCATCCAGCAAGGGATTTACAAAAGGTCCGTGAGTGTAATTCTTCTTCATGTGACGGACAGAGATCGATTAAGAATAAAGACAGGGGAAGAGATGACCGAGAGAGACAGAGAGAGAGAGAGACAGAGACAGAGTAAGACACACACTCGTCCAGGAGCGAGAGACACAAATACCCGTTCTTAGTGAGTTTTAGACAATTCCACATCTGAGCAAAAGCCATGGCTGATCCCGCAGTCTGTAAGACATTTTAGATCAGAATCAGATTCTTCAATTTGACTCGAGATGGCGCAACCGTGGGATGGCGAGGGCTGCGGAAAGGTGCTTCATCCAGCAGTGGATTGACCATGGCTGACGACAACGGTGGTGATGATCGGGATTCAAAACAACCATAAGAATCGCCAAGATCACGATAGCTGAAAAAACATTCAACCTGGATGTAGATAGAGACAGACAGACACACGGAGAGCGACAGACGTCGAGAGACTCAGACGAAGAAGAAACACGCAACAGACACGACGAGAGACAGATCGGGAGCGAGACAGCGTGAGACAGGTTGAGGAGACACGGAGAAAGGAAAAGGCAGGGTTTGATGGGCCACCTGTACTCGCCGTACCACGATATTATTTGAATACAGTTGCACTCGCTGGCTGGCTGGCGAGAAATATGGAGGCAAGGAGGGACGGATGGACAACTCTAAAGGACGCGCTGGCTTCTAGTTATTAATAATAATAACTATTTTAGTATGTTTTGCACTGCTTTATTGTCCCTGTGTGTATAGATGTGTTGAGCAACACTATATTTGAAAGCCAAAAATTCCCCTTTAAAACGAGGGACCCGGGCTTCGCGGCTTGGCTCAGACTTGGCCCTGGGTCAAGTGAGCCGGCTCAAGTGCAGGCTTCACTTGGGGTATGGTAACACCAGGCACGCTCAGGATCTTCTGAGTCGAGTTCTGACTGAGCCGCTCATGGCTCACTCAACCCTGCACGGAGCCGCGTAGGAGGCAAAGCCAGAGCCGAGTCGTGAAGCATACGGCCCTTTGACTCAATTGGCTGTCATCCTCATCATGAACGGTCACGATCTGTACACTGCTGGATGAAGGCCTCCCAAACCCTTCGTTCTCACGATGGAGCAATCTTCTAGTTGCTGCACATGAGCCAACGTCATTGCTCAACAGAATCTCACCCGGTGTTAGATGAACGCCATCTTGATACTTCAAAAATAAAAGCAATCGCAATATATCCACAGTGTTACGTAACTTCTTCGTGAGCTATTCTAGATTTGAAGCTTTCGTGACTGCAAGGATTCATACTCTTAGGTTGTTTTCGGTAAAGTCACGTAGGTAAAAAAATAAAATTAATAAAAGTAAAATAAAATAAAAAATAAAATGTACTTGATACAGCAAGCGTGCTGTAACGGTTCGACCTGAAGACGGAAGCTTGTGTTGCCTCCGAAACGTCGTGATTTTTATTTTATTTTACTTTTATTAATTTTAATTTTTACCTACGTGACTTTACCGAAAAACCTAAGAGTATTCTTCGTGAGCGTCTAACATCTCTATTTCAAAATTAGCTCAAGCCCCTAGTAAACCACGTGATTTCCATGTGGCCACTCCCACCCACTGTGAATCCGACCCCTGTCCCCGCCCCCTGTGGAAACAGACGCTGCTCCTCCGTGCTGCAGAAGCGTCGAGGACCTCGTGTAGCTTCTACCCCACGACTCTCATCTCTCTCCGAACACCTTGTCCCCGTTTCTCCGTCCCTTTCCCAACTATTTGCCTCTCATTTCCCAACCTTTCTCTTCGTTTTTCCCTTTCCTGTTCCATTTTTATTTTCCCATTCATTGCATCCGTGCCTCTGCACTCATCCTTCCCGTGCTATTGCCGTGGGTACAACGTTGCACGTTATAACAAATATTACACCTCTTCGTAACATTTCGTACATTGACATCTTTATTTTCCGTTGACATATTTATATGTGCAGTACATACACGTTGAACTTCTTTCGCACCGTACGTAGCCAACCGTGCTAACCGGAGGTGCGGAACATTAGCAAACGTCGCGGTGAAGTATGGTGAAACAACCCCACTACCCACGCGGCGTGGGCAAACCCCCATCCAGCAGTGGATTGACAGAAAAGGGGCTGGAGGTGACCAGCTGATCATGGCATCGAACTCGTGTCAGACAGCACGCGCAGGGCACGCGGCCTTGTAGGCTTGTATCCATGGGCTATACAGCAAAAGGGCTGCGCGTGTGGACATATTCCACAAGCTGAATCCCATGCGTTCCATCGCTCTCGCGCGCCACATTCATCTGCTACCTCTTCTGACTTTATCAACAAACGAGAAATTTTCGCGGAGGCTTTTTTTCTGCTTTGCCGTTCTTGTCAGAAAAGCACCCCCACAATCTTGCGCACGAGACGTGCACCTCAGGGGAGATATTTACTGGACTTATTATATTCCTGCCTAAGACGAACTATAAAGTATATGATCTCTCTATCTGTCTATCTATTGAGAGGCCCCTTGCAACAGGTATATATTCATATATATATCTCAAATAATACGCGCCCGACTATGTCAGGGTCATGATAGAGATAGAGAGAGAGCGGTGGTCCCTGGTTTTACGCGAACGTTGTTATCAGGGGGTCACGCGGTGTGGGGTGAGTGCCAAGGTCGCTCGCATCTCGAGCCGTGCCGATGGCCCGGTTCGTCTGGCGTTGTGTGAAGTTCGCGAATTTAAATGCCCGGCAAGAGAAACGATTGCGCAACGCACGCCCTCGATCACCGGCTGCTCGTGCCGTGAGCGGGTTGGCAGGATTCCCGGGGAGCGGTGGGGGTGGTGGTGGCGGCGGTGGTGGTGGTGGAAGTGTGGTGAAAGGTATTTAAGGGAATTACTCTTTGGTCCCCATTGGAACCTCATTTGCCTTTTGATGCCATCTGGTTCAACACCATGTGAGACTAGGCTCTAAGGAAAGCTGTCTCAGGTGTGGATTAATCAACTTCAAGGACAGTGCATACATTATCAGAGTTATGTGTTTTGTTTGCATTATGACTGCAGGTATTGTGGTCTATGCAAACAGTTTTGTTGCCAGATAAAAGGGTAAAAAACCAATTATCATACTCTGTGGTCCTTTCGGTAAAGTCAAGTAGAAAGAAAATGAATTAAATAATATTATTTAATTTATTTTCTTTCTACGTGACTTTACCGACAGGACCAAAGAGTAATCCCGGCAGTCCCGAAAGCTTCAAAACAAGTTTGTATTTAACGGAACCATCGTCGATACCGAAGACAAAGATGCCCACAAGCCTTGACAGACTTTTGGAGCAAGTACTGTTAGCGAGTAACACCTATGACGGCCGATACGGCACGCGAGGGGGTGGGTGGCTAACACCACGCCCGGCCGCCTTTGTCTCCACAGGGGCGATGTTAGCACACAACACCATGTAATTATTTGAGGCTGAGTCGACCTATAGGAGGCCTGTTCGGTTAATCGTCACTGGCGTTGGCCGTGAGCGGGAATCGAACTCGTGATGGTGGAAAACATTACAGTGCACTGTTGTCAATGTTAATAAAACGAATATATTGTGGCGTTGAAGACTATATATGGATATATAGAATGTAAATGCAATCGGATTTGAATGTGTTTTGTACATACATACATGAGTGGGTTTTAAAAATGAACAAATCGCGTTTTGCTGAGTACAGGCAGGCTCAAAGCACCAAGCGGATAGCAACAGGCAGCATTGTGTAAGGTGTGATAGATGTCGGAGTGAACACGTTTCTTGATCAAAGTTTTTTGTTCGAACTCATTTTAGAAAGATACGACAGGAGAGGGAATCCCACAGTGGAGCAATGCGAGGGAGAATCAGAGAGAGAGAAGAAGTGTTGTGACCTGCAGTGTGGTGAGATCGTGAGTGGGTGAGTGCATGAGTGAGTGAGTGTACTGCTGTGAGCTGCAGTGTGGTGAGATCGTGAGTGGGTGAGTGCATGAGTGAGTGAGTGTACTGCTGTGAGCTGCAGTGTGGTGAGATCGTGAGTGGGTGAGTGCATGAGTGAGTGAGTGTACTGCTGTGAGCTGCAGTGTGGTGAGATCGTGAGTGGGTGAGTGCATGAGTGAGTGAGTGTACTGCTGTGAGCTGCAGTGTGGTGAGATCGTGAGTGGGTGAGTGCATGAGTGAGTGAGCGTATTGTTGCGACCTGCAGTGTGGTGAGATCGTGAGTGGGTGAGTGCATGAGTGAGTGAGTGTACTGCTGTGAGCTGCAGTGTGGTGAGATCGTGAGTGGGTGAGTGCATGAGTGAGTGAACGTACTGCTGTGACCTGCAGTGTGGTGAGATCGTGAGTGGGTGAGTGCATGAGTGAGTGAGCGTATTGTTGCGACCTGTAGTGTGGCGGTGGTTGAACGCAGCATGGATGAGACGAATCAGTCAGTGCCGAATCTTCAACATGGGCGGAGGACTCAACCCCTGGAGTTCACAGATGAGCGATGGCCATGGTAGTAGCTCTAGAAGAGAGGCATGGATGGGGACTCGCGGTCATCCATAGGCAGAGGGGAAAACATGGAATGTCCTGAGTCTGGACTTGAACAGGGGCAGCGACTCGACGGCACGAGCGCCTGGGGAAACGCTAATTCCAGACCATGGAGGCAGCAGAAGAGAAATAAGCGAACTACCACTGAGCGGATATTGACGAGGCTACTAATAAAGAACATCCTCACCGAGTCTCGAGGTCATGTTTCAGGAAGGTCTTGCTGTGTTGCAGTTGGAGTTCGGTGTCGTTTGGCAGGGAACTGGGGTGCCCGGAGAAAGCCAGCCTACTCGTTAGAGAGGGCATGCATTGGATGCACGTTGAACTTCTTTCGCACCGTACGTAACCAACCGTGCTAATCGGAGGTGCGGCATGGCATTCGCAGCGCTGCACAGACCGTAACGTCTCAATTGTTTGAAATAATTGGCGGTAATATTTACTAGTGGTTATATTTTTATTATCGCTGGCTGTGTCTCATATATACACGACTTTGTTCGATTCCATATGGGATGACGATTTACATTTAACATGTACACGTTGTGATGACATGATCACCACGATGTCGGAGATTGTCTACTGTACGCCAGTAGAGCAGAATAAATAAATACGTAGAATACATTATTTGTATTAAACAAGTTAGTTGGTGACACTGCGTGGGGAGTGGTCCATAAAAGCAAACCGATAGAACACTCAAGACGTTGTCAACAGCACTGTCACGGCTTTAAAGTATATATATATAATTAGCGACGTTTCAAACAGTACACCTATATTTGTTATGTGCAGTGAAGGGCCATTGCCCGAAACGTCGCTAATCATTTTAGAAATATTCTTTGAAAGCATGCGGTGTTCTTTAAGAGTGTATAGAGGTGTTGCACGCATATAGCTCGACGTACGTACAACTGTTATAATTTCTACGGATAAATTGATTATTTTACGACAACAAAAAAACCACTACACCCACGTGTCTTTTATGATTAACGCGTAAAATTTGACCACCGTTACTCAGTGACGGATGCAGATCATAATGATCTTAATAATAATGTCCGCTAAAGGGTTCGAGAGCTGAAACGTCGGCGCTCATAAATAAACATGTATTAAGTACATGAGTCGAGTATATTGTTGGAAATGAAAAAATAATAATCTTGAAAACTAAATACCGCATATTCTTGGTTCTTTCGGTAAAGTCACGTAGAAGGGGAATAATAAAATAAAAAATCAACCAAATAATAAAATAATGAAAATATAAAACAAATAATGAAATAATAAAAATAGAAAACTATAATTGTTTTATATTTTTATTATTGTATTATTTCCCTTCTACGTGACTTTACCGAAAGAACCAAGAATATGAATCCCTGCAGTCACGAAAGCTTTAATTCAAAACTAAATACCGCAGTTAACATTTTAACCGTACGAAAATAACGGCTCGGATATCCATTGTGTTCACTCAGAGCGCAGGGACAATATGAAAGTTTCACATTACTTTGCTTTAGGAAGCCTCGTGCTACAGACTCACAAATACTTGAATCTCGTTCCATCGTGCACCAAAGTAATTGGCTACTCTGTGGAGTATGACGCTAAAGCCGACATAAAGTGGTCGAAGCGTCGCTACACTTTTGACTTACACGCAAACTCACGTATCAGTGGGCCGTTATGTAACTGCGTTTGCAGTGGTTCACGTAACACACAAAACAAAAAACACAAAAACACACACAAAAACACTCACCAACTCTCGTCGTTCGCATTTCCTTGTGAATTATATTATAGGCAAATGTTTCGGGCAATAGCCCTAATTCAGAACGCACACATTATGAGACTTGGCTATCAACAGTGTGCTTGAGCTCACCATAATTAAATGTACTATCGATGGTGTTACAGATGTACAACGCAATCAATAGTATGGGTTAATATTCATAAGTATTTATGGATTGCGCTCCGGATGTACTTGTCCCCATCATCGAAACGTCGAAATTTCAACACTCGTAATTGCCTTTCTATTCAGGCGACGGCCACCAATCCCAGTCTCGTTATGTCGTGGGGACGTTACTAGCGACGGTTATTTATTTATTTAATAGATGATGACCAGTTATTTATTTATCTTCTTTAATGCGCATCCGAACAACGAGGCCAACACCAGCTTTGCCTTGCACGCTTCGCCGCTCGCCAAACACAACGCCAAGAGGCAACGCCAAGGTCGGTAAAGAGACGCGGTCTCGGTTTCGCTTGAATCTCGGTGATGGGCAAAAAACAACAACCTCGGCGTGATGATGGTGTGGTGACGGCGTGGTAGTGGTATAGTGATGATGGTGTGGTGATGGCGTTGTGATGTCGTGGTGATGGCGTGGCGATGGCGTGGTAGTGGTATGGTGATGATGGTGTGGTGATGCTGTGGTAGTGGTGTGGTGATGATGGTGGTGGTGATGGTGGTGGTCGTGGTGATGGCGTGGCAATGGCGTGATCTTGGTGGTGGTGTAGTAATGATGGTGTGGTGATGTCGTGGTCGTGGTGTGGTAATGATGGTGTGGTGAAGGCGTGGTGTGGTGATGATGGTGTTGATGATGCCGTTGTGATGCCGTGGTCGTGGTGATGGCGTGGCGATGGCGTGGTCGTGGTGGTGATGTGGTAATGATGGTGTGGTGATGTCGTGGTGGTGGTGTGGTAATGATGGTGTGCTGATGTCGTGGTGATGGCCTGGTGCTGATACTGTGTTGGGGATGACGTGCTGATGATGGCGTGGTAATCGGCAAAACGTGACTGTTGATGAGACACTGACTGCTGAAACCGGTCCAGAGTTTTGCTTCGTATTGAACCAATTCTGCTGATGAGAAGCACTTCCGGTCGCGAATGCCGATGGGTTGGGTACAAAAATATAAATTTAATATTTTTACGTGGAGAGACAAATATTCAAAGGTGGCGTTATTTCTTTCTTCATGAGCATTTTTCACAGCGATGCTCAGTGACTGCATGTTTGTGTAAATCTACGCAGCGTCTTACGTGACATTAAAGAAAACAACCCTCAACACAATCGTCAACAACACCGCCTTCAAAGAACGATCTACATATTGTTGACGGGTGCGTTGAGTTGTGTTTCTTGACGAGCGTGACCAGTTTGTTTTGTAATTGTTAACTGTGCTTGTGCACCACTGCCAGCGTAGTTGTGTATATAGAATGTTGCATTTCTTTCGCACCGTACGTAGCCGACAGTACTAATCGGGAGGTGCGGGGGAAGGACGAACACATTCAACACACACAGCGTCGTCAAATTCTTTGGTTACATTTCTTCGACTTTGTCTGGCCGAACCACTGTTTTAGTTGTCGTATAAGCACAAACAAGGACACGAGACACATTTGGTCAATAACACTTCTCTGAAAGGGCAGACATTATTATACAATATCTTTCATATACGATGTTTCAGAAATGTGACCTTCAAAGTAGAGACAAAGGTCCGCCGAATGGCCTTTACCAGACTCTCGGGGCAAGTGCCGTTAGCGAGCACCTATGATGGTGCCGACTCCCAATGTGGCGATATCTACACATCGCGCCAGGCACTCATATAAGGCTGAGTCGACCTAGGGGAGGCCGGGGACTGGCTCAAATATAGTCGTCGCTTGGCCGAACTCGGCACCTCTGTGAGGTGTGTTCGACAGAGAGAGAAGAGCGCTCACCCTCTCTGCACAGAGGAGAGAAATTAAACTCGAACATGCAGACGCGGGCACGCACGAAGAGAGTGGCGGGTGTGTGAGTTCCTATTCCATGGGGTGAGCCGCGAACTCATATCACAGAGTGTAATTCAAGCGAGGAACGTCTTGCGAAGCGAAATCTCTCCCCCACCCCACCCCGATCTCAGCACCGCTTTATAAGCCCATTTAACTTTAAATAAATCAGTGAAACACGCCATTTAATTATTTATATCGCAATATATCTCCCCAACGCTGTTTTTTCTCGTTCTTATGTGAGCACGTGCACTTAGGAGCGCTCTCGATTTTGCACTCGCCTGTGCGTTCGCGTGTACATTGTGTGTGTGTGTACACGACGTGCTCTTTGTATGGAGGAGGAGGAGGCTCGTGAAGGACGCGACCGGGCAAAGTTGGAGGCAGTCGTCCTCCAACAACAACGGACGGCGGAGGAGCGACGCTCACAACAACGAGCGGAGCGCCGGGCGGATAAAGACGAAGCACGTCAGCACAGGAGGCGCGCACGCGTGGTGGTACATCTGTCAGCCATCTCAGGCAGCTAACCCATGCATAGCACCTGAGTCTCTCCCGTAACCTCCTGTCAGCGAGCCTTCGACACTTCACGTCGCCTTCAAGTGCAACCTAGCCTGGTTCAAGCAGTTGTGGTAACGTCTCCGCCAGTTCAGTGGTGAATGGCGGCGGTTGTAAAAAATATATAAATTTGCCGTCTGGGCCTCCATTAGGACGACTCCGATTTACATCGGTGAATGTTGCGGTGCGTAAAATGCGGGACTGGAGAGACAAAGGTGGCCGGGCGTGGTACACTACTGACCGCACCACCTCCCCCCACTCGCGTGCCGTTCTGAATTCGAAAATTCCCCCCCCCCCCCCCCACGATAACAGCGTTTGCCCCGACACTCTGTAAAAGCCATACGGGGGGAGGGGGGCTGTGTGTCTTTATCTGTGCGTCTGTGTAGCCCTTAATAGGTGCTCGCTAACAGCACCCGCCTCCGTGTGGGCTCGGTCTGTGGGTGGATTCTGCGAGTTTCACGGCGAGAGGCGAGCGTGAAGCTGCCCTTGGGCTGCGGCTCGCGTCCACGACGCAGTCTTGAACTAGCCTCGAACGCGGCGGTGGTGGTGATGGTGGTGGTGTTGGTGGTGTTGGTGGTGATGGTGGTGTTGGTGGTGGTGTTGGCGGTGGTGGTGATGGCGGTGGTGTTGGTGATGGTGGTGGCGATGGTGGTGGTGGTGATGGTGGTGGTGATGGTGGTGGTGACGGTGGTGGTGGTGGCGGTGGTGGTGGCGGTGGTGGTGGTGATGGCGGTGGTGGTGGCTGTGGTGGTGGTGGCGGTGGTGTTGGTGGTATTGGTGGTGGTGGTGGGGTGTTGATGGTGGTGTTGGTGGTGGTGGTGTTGGTGGCGATGATGATGGCGGTGGTGTTGGCGGCGGTGATGGTAGCGGCGATGGCGGTGCTGTTGGTGGTGATGGTGGTGGTGTTGATGGTGGTGTTGGTGGTGTTGGCGGCGGTGATGGTGGTGGTGATGGCGGTGCTGTTGGTGGTGATGGCGGTGGTGTTGGTGGTGTTGATGGTGGTGTTGGCGGTGGTAGTGATGGTGTTGGTGATGTTGGTGGTGTTGGTGGTGGTGATGGTGGTATTGATGGTGGTGTTGGTGGTGGTGATGGTGTTGGTGGTGGTGGTGTTGGTGATGGTGGTGTTGGTGATGGTGGTGGTGATGGTGGTGGTGTTGGTGGTGATGGTGGTGGTGTTAGTGTTGGTGGTGGTGATGATGGTGTTGATGGTGGTGGTGTTGATGGTGTTGATGGTGGTGATGGTGTTGATGGTGGTGGTGTTGGTGATGGTGTTAGTGGTGATGGTGTTGATGGTGGTGTTAGTGGTGGTGGTGTTGGTGGTGTTGGTGGTGGTTGTGGTGTTGGCGGCATTCAGCACTCGTGTAAACAAAGAGGTCCGTGCCTGGCTCTGGCCAAACCCGAGGTGTCTCGTGCGCGAAATCGCTTCCTCGCTCACAGCACCCCGCCACAACAGTCTATATATATACACACGTTATATATATATATAACATACGTGGGGTGGTGGATGTGTGTACTGTACTGCATCGGCCTATGTCGCAAGGCTTTTAAATAAAGTACACATTTTTTGTTACAATTCATATCGACGAATAATAATGTTTTTTTGTACGCCGTGTAATATAAAACAAGCCAAGACAAAACCTGGCAGGTTGCTATTTCCCTGTGATTATCAAAAAAAAACAGTTCTCTATCCATCGCAACTGGCGCACGATCATACCTTGGTTATTAATAAAGGTCTGATAATTTAACAGACCGAAACGTACGTTCATTAGGCTCACACTGGCGCTATGACATCGCGAGCATTAGGACGCGGCGCTGAAGGCAAATTAATGAAGAGGCGATTAATTACATCAAACTAGCGTTTAGATATGATTCATTGTCGTAGCGAGCAATATAGTTGCAGGGTTTGCGTACGCGACGTCACGTTTGATTAACGTTAAATGACACATTGCGTGTTCTCGGGCAAATGATGAACTTTGCGAACGATGGAATTTTCGTGGATTTTTTCGTTTCAAGTTTTTTCAAAGACAAACTGACTCGTTTAATCATTGACAAGAGATACGGTAGAATATATAATAAAGCACCAGTATTCGCTCTGAGTCGCCAGGAGGAACCACGGACCTTGGACAATTGACAATTGCCCAAGGTCTGCGGTCCCCTGCATAGTATAGATGTTTTCCACCAATTCATGAGTGTTTGCATATGCAGGCAGATGATTGTTATCACTATACTTAATTACTTTCATTATTGTACACCAGGAATTGTACACCATCTCTTATTCAGTAACAGGACGAGAATGACGCATGATAACATCTTGAAATGAGACGGAGGCACAATGTGCAACGTATCTGCGAATGCGTAGGATACGTACACGTCCTGTGTTGTTGTTGCTGTTTCGTTATCACGGCCCTGGAACACGGGCGCACAACGCCACGCTGCCAGCAACAAACAGCCTTTCCAAGGATGTAATGACTTAAGAGTAAATTCGTGTTTTTTTTTTATTGGCCAATGTTGTAAAATGGACTTCCAATGCTGGGCATAGAAAACTGCAGTTTAGTGGCTCGATTAGTTGGTACGGTCACCCCTGTGACGAAAAACGTTCCAATTTCACTCAATGGGCATCCATCCGATAATGACGCGCCTTGTTCAACTCCGCTCCACTGCCCGCTCTGGAGGAGAGACATCGCCCGAAACGTTATCCTACTTCGTCTTAAACATTTGCATAATTTCAAGCATTGTCAATGAGCACGTCCGATAAGCCTGTTTTGTTGTTTCGTTGTTTTGTACACTGAGTGGGTTGACACTATGATAGAAACTCGCGCGCATGCACCCCATGCAAGGCACTCACTCGGGCACCGTGCGTGGAGATTTGAGTCGCGTTCCATTCACCGCTTAGAGGTCACGTGTCCATTCACATTAAACCGCGAGTTCCTTAGGGAGATGAGTCCCTAAGGAAATGAGTCCATAGGGAGATGAGTCCGTAGAGAGATGAGTCCGTAGTGAGATGAGTCCATAGGGAGATGAGTCCCTAAGGAGATGAGTCCATAGGGAGATGAATCCGTAGGGAGATGAGTCCATAGGGAGATGAGTCCATAGGGATATGAGTCCGTAGGGAGATGAGTCCATAGGGAGATGAGTCCATAGGGAGATGAATCCGTAGGGAGATGAGTCCATAGGGAGATGAGTCCGTAGGGAGATGAATCCGTAGGGAGATGAGTCCATAGGGAGATGAGTCCGTAGGGAGATGAATCCGTAGGGAAATTAATCCATAGGGAGATGAGTCCATAGGGAGATGAGTCCGTAGGGAGATGAGTCCGTAGGGAGATCAGTCCATAGGGAGATGAGTCCATAGGAAGATGAATCCGTAGGGAGATGAGTCCATAGGGAGATGAGTCCGTAGGGAGATGAGTCCATAGGAAGATGAATCCGTAGGGAGATGAGTCCATAGGGAGATGAGTCCGTAGGGAGATGAGTCCGTAGGGAGATGAGTCCTTAGGGAGATGAGTCCGTAGGGAGATGAGTCCATAGGAAGATGAATCCGTAGGGAGATGAGTCCATAGGGAGATGAGTCCGTAGGGAGATGAGTCCGTAGGGAGATGAGTCCATAGGGAGATGAGTCCGTAGGGAGATGAGTCCGTAGGGAGATGAGTCCGGGACTCAGGGTTGGAGGTTGAAGGGAGGAGGGGCCGTGGGTAGAGATGAGGTTGGTTGGTGCGGGGTTGAAGAGGGAGTTGGTGGAAGCGGGTGGGGGGATAGACGGATTGAAGGGGGAGTTGGTGGGAGCGAGGGGGGAGAGATTGAAGGGGGAGATGGTAGGAGCGGGCGGGCGGGTGGGGGGGGACCTCGGGAGATGGATTCGGGGTTCCCAGGCAAGTGACGTTGCGGGGGTCAAAGGGCGAGACCTTTGGGAGCGAACAAGTTCAATTCCTACGTCAGCAGTCCTCCTGCTGTGGTTGTTTCACACCTGATGACGGTTGCTTGTGTTGCGATCGAAACGTCGTGATCTATGATTTTTTCTACCTACGTGACTTTACCGAAAGAACCAAGTGTATGGATTCCTGCAGTCACGAAAGCTTCAAATCAAGATTGAAGTTCAATTCCGGCGAGGCGCCGCGCGTGCGGCGGTGGTGGCGGTTGTGGTGGTGGCGATTGCGGTGGTGGCGATTGTGGTGGTGGCGATTGTGGTGGTGGCGGTTGTGGTGGTGGCGGTTGTGGTGGTGGCGATTGTGGTGGTGGCGATTGTGGTGGTGGCGATTGTGGTGGTGGCGATTGTGGTGGTGGCGATTGTGGTGGTGGCGATTGTGGTGGTGGCGATTGTGGTGGTGGCGATTGTGGTGGTGGCGGTTGTGATGGTGGCGGTTGTGGTGGTGGCGATTGTGGTGGTGGCGATTGTGGTGGTGGCGGTTGTGGTGGTGGCGATTGCGGTGGTGGCGATTGTGGTGGTGGCGATTGTGGTGGTGGCGGTTGTGGTGGTGGCGATTGTGGTGGTGGCGATTGTGGTGGTGGCGTTTGTGGTGGTGGCGATTGTGGTGGTGGCGTTTGTGGTGGTGGCGATTGTGGTGGTGGCGGTTGTGGTGGTGGCGTTTGTGGTGGTGGCGTTTGTGGTGGTGGCGATTGTGGTGGTGGCGATTGTGGTGGTGGCGGTTGTGGTGGTGGCGTTTGTGGTGGTGGCGATTGTGGTGGTGGCGTTTGTGGTGGTGGCGATTGTGGTGGTGGCTGTTGTGGTGGTGGCGTTTGTGGTGGTGGCGATTGTGGTGGTGGCGATTGTGGTGGTGGCGGTTGTGGTGGTGGCGGTTGTGGTGGTGGCGATTGTGGTGGTGGCGTTTGTGGTGGTGGCGGTTGTGGTGGTGGCGTTTGTGGTGGTGGTGGTTGTGGTGGTGGCGGTTGTGGTGGTGGCGATTGTGGTGGTGGCGGTTGTGGTGGTGGCGGTTGTGGTGGTGGCGATTGTGGTGGTGGCGTTTGTGGTGGTGGCGGTTGTGGTGGTGGCGTTTGTGGTGGTGGTGGTTGTGGTGGTGGCGGTTGTGGTGGTGGCGGTTGTGGTGGTGGCGTTTGTGGTGGTGGCGATTGTGGTGGTGGCGGTTGTGGTGGTGGCGGTTGTGGTGGTGGCGTTTGTGGTGGTGGCGGTTGTGGTGGTGGCGTTTGTGGTGGTGGCGTTTATGGTGGTGGCGGTTGTGGTGGTGGCGGTTGTGGTGGTGGCGATTGTGGTGGCGGCGGTTGTGGTGGTGGCGGTTGTGGTGGCAATTGTGGTGGTGGCGGTTGTGGTGGTGGCGATTGTGGTGGTGGCGATTGTGGTGGCGGCGGTTGTGGTGGTGGCGGTTGTGGTGGTGGCGATTGTGGTGGTGGCGATTGTGGTGGTGGCGGTTGTGGTGGTGGCGATTGTGGTGGTGGCGATTGTGGTGGTGGCGGTTGTGGTGGTGTTGGACGGAGGCGACCGGCGCTTGGATTCACGTATCAACTACTCACTTCTGATCTCTAAGAGTAACATTGCACGCACACGCAGTGAATGATGAAACAAGGGTAAGCAGCCTGGGCGGTTTGACTAGAGCGTGCCTCATATGAAGCTCTGTTGCGTGGATGAAATCAGGACGAGAAGAAGGTTTGCGATGTGTGAGACACGTGTGCAGGACGAGAAGAAGGTTGCGATGTGCGAGACACGTGGTGCAGGATAGGTGGAGGAGGGGGAGGTTGCCCAGACGGGCATCGGAATGGCACGCAAGACCTGAAGCCAGATGACGCTAACGGTGAGACTCAGTGGCGTACTGTAGCTACATTATCTGCTCAGGGGGTGCGGCAATAGGTGGTATAAGATGCGTCCCCAATAGCTGATTTGAATTAAAATAAAACATGGTAGGCAAACGAAAGCA
This sequence comes from Lethenteron reissneri, assembly GCF_015708825.2. NCBI lineage: Eukaryota > Metazoa > Chordata > Hyperoartia > Petromyzontiformes > Petromyzontidae > Lethenteron > Lethenteron reissneri. The sequence goes on along the minus strand of NC_083798.1, from coordinate 14,068,759 downwards.
TTTCCATGAAGAAGAAAAAAACGCATTTTAAAAACCCGCTTTTTAAATAAGTTCGTCGTTCTATTACACTTTTGAAAACGTGTCTCACGGTGGTTGTCAAGGGGGGCCCAACTCGTAGCTTTGCCCACCGGGGGCGGGGGGGGTGGTGAAGGCACCCCTGACTGACCCCACACTAGTTACGCTACCGGTGACACTGAGAGCGGCTACCCTCGAAGGCCGTGTCGAGTGCGAGCCAAGGGCAAGGCCCTGATCACGATGGCGGTGGGTTACGACCGTAAAGAGAGCGGTCCTTGGATGTCGACTTTCACAACGACTGTCAGATCTCAGCCGATGGAAGGAAGCGACGGCGTGGCTTGAATTGCCTCGACGGCATTGGCCGCGCGATGAGCAATGATCTTGATCTTGAGTGAATATGCCGTCTCGGCAGATTGTGAGAAACAAACAGCAGGCCACGCAGGCCACACCCTGCTGGATTTTGAAACTCAGCCAAATTGAACCGAGACCGGCACTCTCGTCGAGATGAAAACCCCACTTTGAAACGTTGGTTTGGGGAAGCCGATTTGCTCGATGGATTCAACAAGGAAAAATATTTTCCATCACGAAAACTCGCTTCATTTAAACTGGGTGAGTATTAAACAAAGTATCTTTATTCGAATGTTTCTCACCTTCGTGAAAGTTCCACCGCTAAATCCTCTGCGCATCTCCTCGTATCTGCAATGGACAGACGGCGATGTTAACACGAGGGCCGGTCAACACCCTCATACATCCCGACGTTGAGTGCTATAGATTTGCACACTCACACTGAGCGTTGTTACGCGACGGCTCTGTGCAATGTTGCTCGCGGGTCCCCCGTTAATGTCAACACGAGTGTCGGTCTTGGCCGTTCAAAGGCTGCGGCGTAGCAGCCGTTGTCTCCGAAATCTGCCAGGTATTCGATTTGTTTTTAGGCTCAGTCAACCTAGGGGCTCTCAATGCGATATCAAGACACACATCGCCGATGGTGTACACAGCTACGAATAGAACCGCGCACACGCACACGAATTCACGTACACGCAAATTGACTTCATACGATGCATTGTACGACAGCATCCGTGTACTGAGATTAGGTGATAACACCACGGAGGCCGTGTGCTTGACTGGGGTACACGTCAATAAGTTGTACACACAAAAGTCTAAACACCATCTCGGGCATATGTGCGTACGCATGTACAGGATATATATATATAGATAGCATATGCTGTGAAGAGACAAAGTGAGCAAGACGGACATTCTGTGCTGGCCGCTGAAGTGCCAGGGACCGGTAGATCAATGCCACACGACTTGGCCACGGACTCCGGTAGCCGAACCAGACGTCTCGCGTCGCCCCGACAAAGACACACGCACAGCAAGGGGCATGGAAGAAGAAGGCCGAACGTGAATTGTCTTTGCGCGTTCGTTCCCTTTGCGTTTTGGCTCGCGCGCAACGATCATCAAGCAACACAGAGACACGTCAACAACTCGCAGAGACACAACAACACACAGAGACACAATAACAACAACTCACACAGAGACACAACAACTCACAGAGACACAACACACAGAAGCACAACAACAACCCACAGAGAGACACAACAACAACACACAGAGACATAACAACTCACAGAGACACAACAACAACAACACACAGAAGCACAACAACACACAGGGACACAACAACTCACAGAGACACAACAACAACACACAGAGACACAACACACAGAAGCACAACAACACACAGAGACACAACAACTCACAGAGACACAACAACAACACACAGAGACACAACACACAGAAGCACAACAACACACAGAGACACAACAACTCACAGAGACACAACAACAACACACAGAGACACAACACACAGAAGCACAACAACACACAGAGACACAACACACAGAAGCACAACAACACACAGAGACACAACAACTCACAGAGACACAACAACAACGCACATAGACATAACAACAACTCACACAGAGACACAACAACTCACAGAGACACAACAACAACACACAGAGACACAACAACAACTCACACAGAGACACAACAACAACGCACATAGACACAACAACAACTCACACAGAGACACAACAACAACGCACATAGACACAACAACAACTCACACAGAGACACAACAACTCACATAGACACAACAACAACTCACATAGATACAACAACAACTCACACAGAGACACAACAACAACTCACATAGACACGACAACAACACACAGAGACACAACAACAACAACTCACACAGAGACACAACAACAACGCACATAGACACAATAACAACTCATACAGAGACACAACAACTCACATAGACACAACAACAACACACAGAGACACAACAACAACAACAACTCACGCAGAGACACAACAACAACGCACATAGACACAATAACAACTCACACAGAGACACAACAACTCACATAGACACAACAACAACACACATAGACACAACAACAACACACAGAGACACAACAACAACAACAACAACACACAGAGACACAACAACAACGCACATAGACACAATAACAACTCACACAGAGACACAACAACAACAACGCACATAGACACAACAACACACAGACACGGCAACAACTCACAGAGACACAACAACACACAGACACGGCAACAACTCACAGAGACACAACAACAACTCACAGAGACACAACAACAACTCACACAGAGACACAACAACAACACACAGAGACACAACAACAACTCACACAGAGACACAACAACAACAACAATAACAACTCACACAGGAGACACAACAACACACAAAAACAACAATTCACACGGGGGACACAACAACAACTCACATAGACACAACAATACACAGACACGGCAACAACTCACAGAGACACAACAACAACTCACAGAGACACAACAACAACAACAATTCACACGGGAGACACACCAACTCACACAGAGACAACAACAACTCACACATAGACACAATAACAACAACACACAGATACACAACACACCGATACACAACAACACACAGAGACACAGCAACAACACACAGATACACAACAACACACAGCAGACACACCAACAACAATACACAGGATACACAACAACAACAACACACAGCAGACTCACCAACAACTTACACAGAGACAACAACAACAACTCACGCAGCACGGTGACCGGGCCCCCCGTGGTCCCCAACGCAGCCGCCTGCACCGTGCGCGCTTCGTCGGAGCGCGCACGGTGAAGGCGCGCGAGTCGCGATCCGCGCCGGGGGTCACCGCCACCCCTCCGCGCGTCATCGGCTCGTGATGGGCAGGGGCCGCAAGGAGGAATATTTTAGAGTCGCGTGCGGACGAGAGCAAAAGAGAACGACTCGCGGAGCGACCGCGTGGCCCAGGCCACGTTCGCGCTCTGCTCCGATCGTTCACGAGGCGCGACGCGGAGGAGTTGGCATCGTTCGTTTGTTCGTTTTGTTTTTTTTGCGCGAATATTTACTGTACCTGTCGTTCTCGCGAGCTCCGCGGTCGCTGGCGCGTGAGTTCCTCTCACCTGGGCGAGGTGCGAGTGGGGGCCGCCCCCCCCCCACCGCCGCCCGCCCCCCCCCGCGGACCCCACCCCCACCACTGGCCCCCCACCGCCCCCCCGCACGAAGTGTGCGTGAGTGCAGCGGCTCGGAACGACTGCGGGGCGAGGCGAGGCGCGTCTCTAACTCCACTTGCAAGTCTCTCCCGAAACAACAAAAGCCATTCGGAAATGGCACCAGAGCGGGGCCCTCTCGCTTTATGGCACCGTCTAGACGGCGACGACCACGCCGCACCCCCCACGCCAGCACGCACGCACACGCACACAGACGCAGGACACAAGAGCGTTCTGCGAAGGAGCAAACCCTGTGCTTTGTGGTTGTGGTGATGGTGGTGTGGGTTGGCTGCTGGCGTCGGCTCGTTAGTGACAATTGATAACGATGGAAATGAAAAAAAAGTGATAGCGCGTTGTTGGCATCGGTGCAATCAGCACACATTATACAGCGACAAAACCCCCAACACATTCGTCAATAACATTTATCTTAAGACGAGAGATAATCTATCGCTGCTATTCGGAAGGGTCATTGCCTGAAACGTCGCCTATCATATTTTTAAAAACATTTTATATTGATGAGCATGAGTAAATTTTGATGCCGATGACGCGTTCTTCCCAATCAAAATGTGTGCGGTACACATACACACATTTTGAACAAATTTACGACGTGCAGAACGTATAGGAGCGGGTGCTGTTAGCGAGCGCATTTTGAAGCCGTCACGGGAACGCGAAGAGGTTATGTGGCAAGAACCACGCCCGGCCGCCTTTGTCTCCTCCATCCTTCCGTTTTACGGTCTGCAGCAGATACTGATTTCTGGCTGAGTCGATGTAGCGGAGGCCTGCTACAGGGTCAAATACCACTTGCCACTGATGTCGTCCTTGGCCTGGAAATCGAGCAGGTCCTAGGAATTGCGCGACAGTGCGAACCACCGCCCTCCAACAGCAACAACAAGAACAACCGCCGTTCGCCACGAAATGGGGGTGACGTGACCACAACACTTGTGCCAGGATAGGTGCACCTTGGGTCATGCTAGGCCACGTAAAGTGTCGATGGCTCGCGGCACGGCAGCAGGTCACGGGACAGACCCAGGCGTTATGGGGGTCGACAGAGATGACTGTCAGATTCACCACCGTGCCGAATTGCTTCTCTTTTTATCCGTGCGGCCCTCTCTCTTCGTTGTTGTGATCGTCGCTTTCTTTGCTCTCCCTTCCACGTGGATGAATGCACGTACGTTCGGAGCCACACACTCCAGCAGCCCGAGTCATCGCTTACGGGAAAGCAGATCATTATCGAGCATGACTCACCGCGTGCGGTACGGAGAACAGCCTACATGAGAACACGCCAAGCAGGGCAATTTAAACCACACTGCAGGACGTGTTAACGACTTCCACCGTCGCCTATAGCATTGAACAAACAAAAGGCGTTTGTGATACTGCATTGGCAGTGGCGCACAAGCACAAATAACAAAAGCAGCAACTCAACCAATTCGTCAATACCACTGCACTGAGAAGAACAAAAACATGCTGAGAATAGGCGAGGTTTTGGGAACTGCCAATTTGCTATGAAAAATGTAAGGTTGTTTTCAACCGTGCGCTGTATACTATACTCATATGGAACGTAGACCCAGTTTGTTGTTTACAAGAAAATACGGAATGCACGTCGCGTTGTTGTTGTTGTTGTTATTATTGTATTCAGTGTGTGCGTGTGCGTGTCGAGTCCTCGAGCCAGCTGGCCACGATAGCGCCCGTCACTTGCATGTGGTGGAGCTGCAGTGGCTGGCCCACTTCGCTCCTGAAACCGCCCACCACGGTAAGAATCCCGGCCACGGCTAACATCATTGGCAAATGATTTCACAACAACAACAACGAAAACGATGATTTACCTCCCTTATGTCGGCTGAGCCTCGAATGCATGCTCTCGCATGGTGTGTAAAGAGCAGCATTTGAGAGTGATAAAAGCCACCGGGCGATGTTATTACCACACAACCCCCCCCCCCCCCCCCCCCGTGTCACCACCACCCCGTGTGCCCGTCTCAGTCTTAATAGTTGCTCGCTAAGAGCACTTGCCCCTAACGTCTTTATGGGTTATAGTGGGGCTGTTATCTTTGTCTGTCTATACGCCCGTGTGTTTGTCTATGTACGTACAGGTGCGCTATTGTCTCTGTCAAATGACTGCCTTTATAATCGCGACAAAGGAAAACCCGCGGAACGTTTCCGTGACCACACTCGCGTTTTGAGAAGCGTGAGTGCAAATATTGAAAGTTTCTCGACGGTGTACGGACCAACTCGCCAGCAGATGGCAAATCCAAGTCGTGTTGAACATCATTAATTGGTCCTATTGCATTTTTTGGAGTGTTTTCTATCATGTATGTATTTTTTTAAATCTTGACTTTCAATGTAAATTAGTGTGAACGAAGTGAACTTTACACTGACGGAGTTGTATGCATCGTCCTGTGCGCGCGTGTGCCGTGGTGCGTTTGGGGAGCTGTCGTGTAGCGGTTTCACGCCACGCTATGAACCCGGCGACCGAGTTCGACGATTCCCGTTCACGGCCAACACCACGTGACGATTATCTGAACCGGTCATGGACCTCCCCTAGGTCGACTCAGCCTCAAAGTAGTACCTTGTGCAGTGTGTAAACATCGCCACTAGGGAAACAAAGGCGACTGGGCGTGGTACTGGCCACCCACCCCCTCGTGTGCCGTGTTGACCTTATTAGGTGCTCGCTAACAGCACTTGCCCCAACAGTCTGTTCACGCTATAGGGGGGGGTCCTTTGTCTTAGTGGTAGTGTGAGTAGACTCAGCCTAAAAAATCTCTACTTGGTGCGGTGTGAACATCAGGGGATATTTGTCTTGGTAAGACTGCACAGGTCACATGAGCCCTTCTTTATCTATCCACGGGGGTAAATGCACGCATTTGGTGCGACCGATTTGACTGAGCCCGCTTTCGGGGGGACCAAAAAAATACAAAGAACACGTTTAGGCAATGTACTATTCAAGATGCTCCAGATTATAAGCTACCAACAAGCATCTATCTTTAAAGCAACGCACTGGTCAAAGCCGTTTCGTTAAACAGATTGATAAGAGCGCACGTCGCAAGGGATATGGAGTGTGCGTCTTAACGGAAGGCTGTTATTGTCATGCAGCTTCCGATGCACCTAGGTTTCTTGTAACCCTCGTGTTCGACGAACGAGTCATCTCCCCTGCCTATGACTCGTGCGGTGACGCGACCTTGCGGAAGAGCTTTTTTTCGCCGCTGTCGCAAGACGCGGACGGATCTAATTCCGCGGTTAGTAATAATCAGGACGCCCTGGTGATAATCGCATGCGGGTGTATTTACCTGGAACAGTGTCCGCTTCACAGTGGACCGTAAAATCTCCCGGCGTCGTTTAGACAGAGAGAGAGAGTAGATCATCGCGTGCTGGCATCAGGGTTAACATTTCGCCAAGTTCTAAAATTACCCATAAATTAGTAAATTGGGATTATACATAGCAATCACCCCCCCCCCCCCCCCACCACCACCCTTACTGGCGGAATAACACCCTCAGGTAGCTCTTGCAAATGAGACTATGCTGCAGTCCTTTTTGAGTTCTTAAACTTGATCGCGACAAATCTTCGTCAATGTTGCACAGTCGCATGGGATGTCCACCGTTGGATGAAGATATCCCTCTGCCCTCACCTTCCCTCGTGGTCCCGAGATGCTCGCTCTTGCGCATCTGGTTGATCTCGTGGCTGGTCGTCGTTGTCACTGGAGCGTTCCTCATTTGGGCCGCCACGCTGCCATCTGCTATCGTCACCCTACAGTGACGTGTGCCGCCCAATCCACCTTCATTCACAAACGATGCCACGTCTCTTGCGTGGTTGACGCGGTTGCTCCATGATCAATGCCTCCCTCCTCTTGTCTGCCTCGCTGCAATCTCGAGCATCTATCTCCCCATGCTTCTCGTGCCTTAATTATAACTCTTACCTGTCATGTATTTCCTCTCTGGCCCGAGGCCTCTCACCTCGAACTTTATCCACGCAAATTATCTTTTTCTTTTCAAACTTCCATGCCCATGATTCACGCAATTGTACCGCGTCTTGAGTCACTTCGCATTTAGGAGCGTTGCCGATTCAAGTTGTGGTGTACTGCTGTGTGATTAGCATTGTCTATAAGGAGTTATTTTTCTATACACAAGTGCGGTGGATATCAGAATATTGGCATAAATTCAATGTTAATTACGATGTACGTTTTCCAATTTGTGCATCTCGTTCTAATTCCACGTAGGCACCTTTATGCCATGCTGTCTGCACTTGTTTTTGTTATATTTTATTAAACAATGCCCGTGTTTCTTTTCATCCTGTATTTAATAGCAGGTATTATATACATCGATTTAAAACGTTCTCTTGTAGCACACTGGGTTACGTTGCTGTATCTTTGTGTGTGTGTCTGTCTAGATTGTTGTCCTGCCCGCACCTCCGATTCGCGAGCGGTTGGCCACGTATGGCGCAAAAGAAGTTCGACGTACCGTACGCACATGAACACCTAGGGTTGGAGACATCGCATCGACTGTTATGATGAGAATACGACGCGTGCGTCGGTGGGCCCCTGGGTAGGAGACGTCGGAGGCTTCGAAGGAAGGTGGTGGTGACCCACGGCCGAGACGAACATCGGAGTGACAGCCAAAGGAGGGAACGCGCCCGGGAGGACCTCACCTGAGAGAGACGAAATGATGGCTAGCTAAGGTTATTGCGTCGCCAGACCGGTGCAGGGATTGTGAAGGCCTTCATCCAGCAGTAGACAGTTCATGGCTGACGACGATGATGATCGTCATCGTTCAATACATCGGTCACTGCAGGTCTAACTTCATGAATAAGCGAGGGGCTCCATACAATATTGCCAGCACACACTGTGAGCATGCAGCCATGGGCCTACTGCGTGAGGCTTCAGGCCTGAATGGCTAGGCCTCCACGTGCCTCACACTCTCGACCGGGTCACTGCGCAAGAAGGCTTTGTCATGAATTAATCATTCAACTATTTCAATTATTAGTCCATTTCATAAGGTTGTATATGCACGTGTGTCACGCGTGGCCTATGTACATAGGCTCTATACATTATATACATACACACTGATCGTCTTGACTTACATTCGCCAACAATTAAAATAGCATATATAATTATAGTAAATATAAATGTAACAGACGTATGTTCTGTTACATCGTGTTAAGATTGTGGTGTGTATGAAAGGGTGTTTTTTAATTAAGAGTCGAGGTTTATTTATTGTTTTGCGTGTATGCACAATGCGACTTATTGTTGCTGGGTATCAGCTCTGTTGTTGTGGAGATTGCAGAAAAACTTTTCCGCTTGCATGTTTTCTTGTAAATGTTTTGCGTTAATATGTCCATGTCCTATACTTGTGAAAGCGACCTCGCATCAATCGACTTACCTGACCTGACCTGTCAAAGAGGCAACTTAGTTAACCGTCCGTTTAAATGTTTTATTTGTGATTTACGCAGTCTATAATAGTGTTTGCTTCATTTAATAGGATTCTACAATCGAAAATATGAATTTTAAAACGTAGGGGTGATACTTACCGACCTTTATATACCTACGTGACTTTACCGAAAAATCCAAAGTGTATGGACTCCTGTAGTCACGAAAGCTTCAAATCAAGATTACCGACCTTTATTTACAGTTCAGTTGGCAAGTCAAACATTTAGAATTTCCAGTGTATAGGATACAGACATGATCGGCGTTAAATAGTGTAAAAATAAAATCACGTAAAACACTTCCTTTTTTTGCTGTTTATTTAAATACAACGTGTAAGACAAATTCCAAACAGGATTCTTATTTTTGCTGATGTATTTGAATGTGCCGTCGTTTATTAAAAGCACCCCCTCCCCCCCCCCCACCGTAAAAGAAAACAAAACCAGATAGTTATTGGAGCAACATCACGTCCACACTCTCTGAGCTGCTAACCGCGTTCTATAAAAGTAGTTTTTACCTTTGTGTTTCACAGTGGGTGTTGGTGTGACTGGTATTAGACGCTCCTCTTCCGTGTCGTTTGGTGCAGGAATGGCAAACACATCATAGCATATGCAGCGTGAACAGACACACACTAAAAGATCGTTTATAAACTTTCGAAGTTTGTAAAAAAAAGATACTTCTGAATGTGCCCTTCGGCAGGAGTTAAATGCATTCCAAACCACACTCCTGCACACGTATACACACACACACGTATACACGTGGTAGCTATACGTGCATTGTACGCAAATACACGAACACATGTAGTTGCTTTAAGTACATTGCACACACATACACACACGTGTGCATGTGGTTCCTATACGTGCATTACACGCACACGTATTCACGTGGTTGCTATACTTGCATTGCAAACACACGTGTACATGTCGTTGCTTGAAGTACATTGTGCTCACACACACGTATATATGTAGTTGTTTTACGTGCAACGCACACACACACACACGTGTACATGTGGTTACTCTACGTGCATTGCACGCACACACAACGTGAGTGGGCGGTCAAATTTTTCCACATCGTGATGTTTGTAATTATATATATTGTTTAAGCTAATGTTTTTAAACACTTTCTAGTTCACATTTAAAACCCGCAAAAACATTTACTTTGTGATATTGTGTTAGAGCCAAGTGTACAACCCCAGCTAATAAAGAACTCAACATATCCGTCGTTAACACTGCCCGAAAGAGGATATTTATATTGTGAGTATATATATATTGTGAGTCTAAAATGAGTGACGTTTATGGCAATTTGCCTTCTTCATAGTTGCTTTTTCATAGGTCCTATGAAGAAGGACCATTTCCAAAAACGTATTTTCATACACATACACGCGTTCCTCTTTAGGGCAGCGCTATTGACCAACGTGTTGAGTTTGTATGACCCCTATTCGGTTTTATACGCTCGCCTATACTCTTACGGTTGTCTAGATTGCAAAATGTGCCTCGTGTCAAAGCCTTTGATGGAGAGAAAATTCTACATTATCATTCTTTAAATTTAAGATGACCAGCCCCTCGTTCTATGTATAGTGTATACGATTGATATATATATATATATATTGTATATATATACCGTATACACACATACATACAACGGCAAAGATTCCCATTCTAGCCCGAAAATACTTTGTAGGGCAAGTGCTGTTAGCGAGCACCTATAAAGGTCAGCACGGCACACGAGCGGTCGGTTGGCCAGCACCACGCCTTTGTATCCCCAGTGGCGATGTTCACACACCGTGCCAGGTTAACTCATTTGAGGCTGAGTCGACCTAGCGGAGGTCCGGGACCGATTCAGTTAATCGTCACCGGTGTTGACCGTGAGCGAGAATCATCGAACTCGGTTCGCCGGGTTCGTAGCGCAGCGCGACTAACCCGCTACGCTCCCCCATACACACACACACAAACACGCAACATACACACTCTCATGCACTCGAATGTATAAAGCTCTCCCGGTAATTGTCGGTGATTAAGAGAAGGTCCCTTGCACCGGAATTGGCATGGTTTGTGAGTTTCATAACCGCCCTCCACCACTACCCCTCCCCCCCCTGCGCCCCCCCCCCGCACCAACCCCGCACTCACGCCACCAAGATGCTAGAGAGCTGACATATTAGCATTTACAGTCAAGAATTATCATCATCATCGTTTTCCGATGGCCACAATGAGGCGCCCGCGATTGAACAGATATTTGTTTTGGTGCTGCTGCTACTACTGCCTTCATCAGAATCCGAATATTTATTCATAATGGAGGAATCCGATGAGCTATAAAGCTCGTTTTCACAGATTTCCAGTAGATAGTTGGTGCAAAACTAAACATATTCGTCAATAAGAGCATTTTGGCCTTAAAAATTGGGAAATATATATTTAATAGGCGTCCGTTTTCTGGTAAAATGGCAATGAACAAGGGGCATTGCCCGAAACGTCGCTTATGTTGTTTTTAAAGGCGACACGGGGTTGTTATTGACAAATGTGTTGAGTGTGTGTTCGAGTTACACTCGGTTTCAGGGAGCCGCCATTGTGTCGTCACACCGCTCGCAACTGGGCAGCGTACACACACGTGACTGTGTCACGTGACTGTGTCACGTGTCTCTCTCTCTCTCTCTGCGTGTGAATGCACAGTTGGGTTTTCTTTGTTTAATATATATTATCGTGTACATATGGACTTGTTTTTGTCCCCCCCCCCCAAATTCACCAGCAATTAAATGGGTAGAGGATTATCGTATTTATATAAGGAAGACTTTAATATATATAAACTTTACTGTGCGCGTAATTATATTGATACCAATGATAACAATAACAATTGTAGGAGTAGTGTTAATTATAATAAAACACGAAGCATCGCAGCATGCCCACTAAAAACGAGAACCACACACGCGCGCGCACACACACATTGTACAGCCACGTGACGGGTTATGGACAATATAATAACTTACAACAACGCACACAGACACACCGCGCGACTGTTCCATGCAACAGCAATCTGCATAACGCCTCGATATTGGCAACACTCCACCTTCAAATTGTCGATTTGCCTCCCGTACTTTGTCGGCGATGGAGAAAGCTTCGGCAAAGTTTTACGACCACCAGAAAAAAATATTTTTTTAATAATCTGACCCCCCCCCCACCCCCACCCGGCTAAATAAAAACCAAAATTGGCATTCACCAAACAACTTAGAAATCGGGCATCGACCGCGTGCAACGTAAACTCAAATATGACGTCATAACACGAACGCACGCGCAACGTAACCCATATTGTTGTTGTTATTGTTGTGATCGTCGTTGTTGTTGTTGTTACACTGTGCGTGTGAATTGCATTTTCGCATTTATCTTGTACAAACGGAGATATATTTATATATTTATACACTCGTATATGGCTTTAATCACAGCTAAACAAACACCGCTCCAGTCAACGCGTGGGTACACAACGTGAACAGAGTGCAACGCGTCTGTAATCATTCGAATATTCATTCGTTTTGGTATCGAGACAGGTGACCACCTAACTACCTACACACGTCGCAAATAAACCCGCACTTTCATCAGTCGCGTACAGCATCTTGCAATAATTTATGTAATAGTTAATTGAACACGCGTGTACAAAAAGATAAAAACGACTTGCTTCTTGTAAATAGAAGGGAAAAAAAACCCCAAGTCAATCTTCACCGCACTCAAACCAAATAGGCCAGCTGTATTGTTTCATAGGCTATATTCATATAAGTCTATACAGTATTATTATTAAATCTCTATATAAAGATAATACATTATTACCTTTATATATGACATATAAACTTTATACATCATCACCATCATAAAATTATTATCGTCATCATCATCATCATCCGTCTTGCACTTGTGGCTCTCGTCACCACCCGTATCATCATGATCATCAGCAGCGAACACACTTGTGAACTGTAACGTGTCGTAACCTGTGTGCACAAAGACAAAGATCGTCCGTATAGCCTGTAACAGACTGTTGGGGCAAGTGCTGTTAGCGAGCACCTATGAAGGCCGGCACGACACACTAAAGGGGTGGCTGGCCAGCACCACGCCCGACCGCCTTTGTCTCCCCAGTGGCGATGTTCACACACCACACCAGGTACTCATTTGAGGCTGAGTCGACCTAGAGGAGGCCCAGGACCGATTCAAATAATCGTCACTGGTGTTGGCCGTGAGCGGGAATTGAACTCGAGTTGCCAGGTTCGTGGTGCAGCGCCCTAACCGCTACACCACCGCTCACACATGTACACATGTACACACGTACACACACACACAACACATCCCCGCTCTAGCCGTGGAGAGACTGCCATCATCATCGCTACCACACCTGGCGTACTTTCCTTCCTGCTATCGCAGTGCTTCATGTTTTCACACGCCGCAGTAGGGACAACTAATTTAATGCCGAGCGGAGACGATACTCGCCAATGATGTTAGCCGTGGCCGGGCGGAAATGGAAACCCAGGTCGTCGGCTTCGTAACGCTGTACGCTAACCACTGCGCCACCTCTCCTCACAACACAACAAACCTACGCAGCAAACACAAGACAAAGATCCCCTGTATCGCCTTAACAGATTAATTTGGCAAGTGCTGTTAGCGAAGACCTATCAAGGCCGGCACAGCACACGAGGGGGTGGGTGGCCAGCACCACGCCCGACCGCCTCTGTCTCTTCCCGTGGCGATGTTTACACACTGCACCAGGTTACTCATTTGAGGCTGAGTTGACATAGGGGAGGCCCAGAACCGGTTCAGATAATTGTCACTGGTGTTGGTTGCCATGAGCGGGAATAATCGAACTCGCTTCGCCGCTGGGTTCTTAGCGCAGAGCGCTAACCGCTTACAACAGAGACACGTACACTGACGTGCACGCGGACACACAGGCGCATCATCAACACGCACAGACACAGACATTCGCCGACAAGCAACGACGGCCCTTCATAGCAGCGGGTTGGCCGCGAAGTACTGCATTCGATCCCTGTTCAGCTTCTTCTCTTTCATGCGCCTGTTCTGGAACCAGATCTTGACCTGGCGGTCGGTGAGGTTGAGTAGGCGCGAGATCTGCAGTCGCTTCTCCTTGTTGATGTAGACGCTGAAGAAGAACTCCCGCTCGAGCTCGCGCGTCTGGAACTTGGTGTAGGGGCAGCGCTTCTTCCGGGGGCTCCGACCGGCTGTTGTTGCGACACACACGTGCGCAGAAAGGGAAAGAAAACAAATAGACAAGATCCCCCGTATAGCCTTAACAGACTGTTGGGGCAAGTGTTGTTAGCGAGCACTTATGAAGGCCGGAACGGCACACGACGGGGTGAGTGGCCAGCACCACGTGCGACCGCCTTTATCTCCCGAGTGGCGATATTTACACACCGCAGCAGGTGCTCATTTCAGGCTGGGTCGACCTAGGGGACGTCTATGACTGGTTAAAATAATCGTCACTGGTGTTGGCCGTGAGCGAGAATCGAACTCGAGAAGCTGGGTTTATAGCGCAGCGCGCTAACCGCTACACTACCGCTCCCCCCCCCCCACATGCACACACATACACACACACACAGGCGCATATGCACACACGCACGGACCCATGTGCCCCCCCTAAATTCGCACCCCCCCACGCGCGCAGATGCTCGGCCGTGTAGCGCCATCAATCATCGCCGGCGCGCGTGGTCCGGATTGGAGCGAAGCGACTCTCCACGTGGGCGCTAAAACGGTCTCTCGTAAGGCCGGAGACATGCGAAGCGTCAAATCCGAGTCGCTTGGATGGTTACTTCGGTTTCACTCGTCGATTCAATCGTTCTAAGTATGCCCGAAGTGAGTGGGGAGGCATGCGAAAGTGATGCACTTAACAAATGCTGCATTATCGTAAGAAGAACATGGATGACACAACCGGGCAGTTTGAAATTCTTGCGAATAGCTTCGTGACACTTTTAAGCGTAATCCGTGCATCGTTAATCAAAACAACTACTTTGTTGAATTCAAAGCCGATGTCGATCAGTGATGAATAGTTTTAGCACCTTATAAGTATGGGGGTATTCTCCGTTTACTCTGGCTACCTCGCGTATTTACGAAACGAATACGTTAATTGGCCGAAAGGTTCCAATCACAATATGCTGAAGACGAGTCCTAAGACTCTGACATTTCCATGGCTAAATAAAGAACGTTGCTCGTGACCACGCTCGGTCCGATGTTTGGGAGTAAACAGACAACAGTGAATATTCGCTCCACGCGTCGGAGAGTGACGGCTCAGCACGGGGCCTGTGATCAAGGATTGGTGGATCACACGAAGTGTTGTGCAACTCCCTTCACTCGCGGGCGTTGAGATGCCAGAAGCATGCGGCACAGCAAAGTGATATTATCTGTCCCTTCTGTATGGAATAGCGCGTTGCTCCCTTGCACGCGTGGGCTTTTTTTGGGGGGGTGCTCCGGATTCGTCCCACCAATCACATTGGCTGAACACCTCTTGAGATATATATATAGAGGACTGCGGAGCTCGGAGTAATCGTTGGAGCCGGCTCGCCGCGTGGCTGCTGACTTCACAAGCTTGCCCGTGGTTCATCGCCGATTGTGAGTGACAATTCACGCGATCGACGACGCTCGAGAAAAGTAATACGTTAATTAAACATGTAATGTATTAATAGCTAGCAAACAAACAACGCTCGACAATTGCCAACAAAATAATAAATGCACGCCTAAATAAAGAGACAAAAATGTAGTCTCGAAGGATAACACTTACTGTACTTGTTTTTTTCGAAAGCCCATCGGCCTAAGTGACTTTCCGGACCAACGGTTTACAGCCACATTCGGTGAAGCAGGCAATCTTTGTGCTGGTTTCGACCATCTGGGTCTCATCAGCAGAGTGAAGGTACAGTCGCATCGCCTGCAACGGTGGCTATGCCAATAGCCCCGCCATCGCGAATTTATATCAGAAATTTAAAAAATCTAAAGTTACGAGCCGGATTCACGTCTTCAGCAGATTTGTCAAAACCCATCGCGCCAGATGTAACGTCAATTCCCACGCACGTTACATGTCGTCAGATGTATTCCCCTGACGACGGCGTCGAGCGATGCCATCCGTTCCGAACAATGGGACAGGCGCGTGGCCCAAAACAGAAAATTGCGTTCATCGGCCGATTACGTCAAGGATTGAAATCGATTTGGCCCATCGTCGCCTTCATGAATTTGATACTCTATCCAACAATTGTTTTGGTGATGTAAGACGACACACACACTGGCGGCGCATATTTGTCCAATAATCCAGACACGACAAAGATCCCCCGTATAGCCTTAACAGACTTGTGGGGCAAGTCCTGTTAGCGAGTAGCGCCTATGAAGGCCGTCACAGCACGCGAGGTTGGCCAGCACCACGCCCGGCTGCCTTTATCTCCGTAGTGGCGATATTTATACATCGTAACCAGGTACTAATTTGAGGCTGAGCCGACTTAGGGGAGGCCCAGGCCCGGTTCAGATAATCGTCACTGGTGTTGGTGGCCGTGAGCGGGAATCGAACTCGGGTTGCCGGATTCGTAGCGCAGCTCCCGAACCGCTACAACTACCGCTCCCCACAGGCACACACTCACACGCAAAATAAACATTCGCCAATAACACGCGCAACGGGATTCGTGAATCGGAGCCCAAGAGACCCGGGTCTCAAATCCCCTGCAAGGCACATGGAGCTGTAGACGGGAGTAAGAAAAGAAAACACACACTCACACATTAAACGCTGCAATGTGCACGGCCGTAGAGGATGGATATGGGTTTTTTTTTGGTACAAGATGGTCGTTAAGGAAAGGCTAACCAATGTAAGCGTAGTACTCGTGCGGTTTGCACGCGTGCGAAACAGTCGGGCGAGAGAAGACGCCGTACAACAACGCACGTTGCTGATACGCGGCCAAATGTTTCCTTTTCCATATCCGTGAGTGCGAGAGTGTCTGTGTGTGTGTGTGAAAATGTGTGGAGCGGTAGTGTAGCGGTTTGCGATGCGCTACGCTACGAACCGGACGATTCGAGATCGATTCCCGCTCACCGCCACCAAACACCGCTGACGAATATCTTGAACCGGTCCTGGGTCTCTGCTAGGTCGACTCAGCCGCAAATTAGTAATCTGCTGCGGTGAGTAACCTGGTGCTGGCCACCCACCTCCCCGTGCACCGTGCCGGCCTTAATCGGTGCTACTTTTGCTAACAGCACTTGCCACAAAAGTATGTTAAGGCTGTAAGGGGGATCTTTATCTTTGTGTATGAAATACTGTAGGTTTTTTTTTTTAAATGCGGGAAATGTGCCAATGTCTGGATAGGCGTCGCTACTGCCTACAGTTCATACAGTGCACCTCAATGCGTGCGCATTGCTTTCTCCGTGTGTGCGGTTAAGGCGCAAGTGACAACGGGTCCGTTCGCCGACTCAAGTGGCGGTGACGTGACCAAGGGCGCTTGTGCCAGGCTAGGTGCACGTTTGAGGCCACGTGAAGTGTCGAAGGCTCGCTGACAGGAGGGCGGTCACGAGACGGATCCCAGGTGCTTATGGGCTCGTGGAGTGGGAAGACTGGGAAGAAATACTCTCGCAACCACGTTCACAACAAAGACTCCCTCCCCCCCCCAATATCGCCTTTGACACGCCGTTGCGGGCAAGTGCTGTTAGCCAGCCACCTCTAGGAAGAGCACCACAACCACAACAACGGCTATTCGCCACTAAGTGGCGGTGACGTCCCCCAGGCGCTTGTGCCAGGCTACGTGCACTTTAAGACCACGTGAAGTGTCGAAAGGCTCTCTGGCAGGAGGTCACGGGACAGACCCAGGTGCCATGGGATGACTGACTGAGATGACTGACACACACACACCCACATGAAGGTCACACACACACATATACTGACATGCAAACACATACGCACGCGTATATAGCACACACACACACGTTGACAAGAACGCGCATGGCGAGGTGTGTTGTATACGTGGGATGACGCAGGTCGTGCAGTTCCGGAAGAGACGGGTGGGTGAACCCGGTGTGAATGTTTATGGGGGTCCCTGTGTGTGTGGGTGTGTGCTGAGGGTCTGTGTATGTGTTTGCCAGATTGTGTGTGTGTTCCAGTGTGTGTGTGGGTGTGTGCTGAGGGTCCCTGTTTGTGTGGGTGTGTGCTGAGGGTCTGTGTGTGTGTTTGCCAGATTGTGTGTGTTCCAGTGTGTGTGTGGGTGTGTGCTGAGGGTCTGTGTGTGTGTGTTTGCCAGATTGTGTGTGTTCCAGTGTGTGTGTGGGTTTGTGCTGAGGGTCTGTGTGTGTGTGTTTGCCAGATTGTGTGTGTTCCAGTGTGTGTGTGGGTGTGTGCTGAGGGTCTGTGTGTGTGTGTTTGCCAGATTGTGTGTGTTCCAGTGTGTGTGTGGGTGTGTGCTGAGGGTCTGTGTGTGTGTTTGCTCGGGGTGCCAGATTATGTGTGCTGGGTGTCCGTGTGTGTGTGTACGTGTTCTGGGGGGGGGGGGGGGCGCTGTGTGTGTTTGTGTGCTCGGTGTGACAGTTTGTGTGTGCTAGGTGTGTGTGTGTGCTGGGGGTCTCTGATTGTGTGTGTGTTCTGGGTGTCTGAATGTGCGTGTGTTTGTGTTTTCCGGGTGTGTGTACGGGGCTTCCTATGTGTGTGTGGGGGGGGGGGGGCTTCCTATGTACGTATGTGAAATGGGGTGGGGTACACGTGTGTATGTGTCTTTCCAATAGTCTGTTAAGGCTATACGGGGATCTTTGTTTTGTTTGTGGGTTCCAATGAATATCGAGTGGGGTCTCTATGCATGTAGGTGGGGCCTTATGAGCATATCTGTAGAGGGGCTCTATGTGTACATGTGTGTTCATGAGGTTTCTATGTGTGTGTATGTGGGGGTACACGTGTGTGTGTGTGTTTGTCGGGATTCCTATTTGTGTATGGTGGTGGGTAGATGCATGAGTGTGTATTTGGGGGTGCACGTGTGTGTGTGTGCTATTGTTGGGATTCCTATTTGTGTACGGAGGTGGGTTGATGTGTGTGTGTGTATGGGAGTACACGTGTGTTGTGTATAGAGGTGGGTTGATACATGTGTGTATGTGGGTACACGTGTGTGTGTGTTATTGTTGTGTATGGAAGTGGGTTGATGGATGTATGTGTATGGGAGTACACGTGTGTTGTGTATGGAGGTTGGTTGATACATGTGTGTATGGGGGTACACGTGTGTGTGTGTTATTGTTTTTGTAGGGAGGTGGGTTGGTGCATGTGTGTGCATGACGGTTCCCTCTATATATGGGGGGGGGGGGGGGCACTATGAGGGGGGTGTGATGTTCTGCATGTAAGAGGTTCTGTGTGTGGGGGCTGTGCATACGATGTTGTCTGTATGATGATGCGAGGAATGGAAGGGGGCTGTTTTGGTGTTATTAGTATGGGCGTGTCCCCGTGCAAGTGGTGTGTATAGGGGGGATGGTCCTCCTTGTACACGTGCTGGAGGGAAGGAGTCTTTGTGTGTGCGAGTGTCCCTGTGGGCTAGCGCTTGTGCGCTTGTGTGTGTTTTGTGCGTGATGGAGTCTCTCCCTCTCTCTGTGTGTGTGCCAGGAAGAGAGCGGTAGTGTTAGCGATGAGCGCGCTGCACTACGAGCCCAGCGACCCGAGTTCGATGCTCGCGCACGGCCCACCAACACCAGTGACGATTATCTGAATGGGTCCTGGGCATCCCCTAGGTCGACTCAGCTGCAAATAATTACCTGGTGCGGTGTGTAAACATCGCCACTAGGGAGACAAAGCCGGTCGGGCGCGGTGCCTGCCACCCACCCCATCGTGTGCCGTGCCGGCCTTCATAGATGCTCCTCGCTAACAACACTCGCCCCAACAGCCTACACATCCCTCTACGCGGGGCATCTTTGTCTCTGTACGTGTCTGTACGTGCACGTGTCCCAGTGTGTATATATACCCCTGCGTGTGCGCGCGCGCGCGCGTGTGCGTGCGTGTCCATGTATGCGCATGGACACGCACACACTGACCCCCCTCCACGGGCATGCAGGAGGGGGCTGCAGCTGGAAGGCCACTGACCCCCCCCCCCTACCAGACCCCCCCCCCTGCCCCCCGTACCCGCCGAGCCGCACGCCTTCTGCTCGCTGGGCCGCGCGGCGAGCGGCGACGCGGACGCCGCGGACGCCGCGCCGCTGCCGACGTCGCCGCCGCCGGACTCGGCGCCGCTGTCGCCCTCCTCGCGCTCGGCAGCCCGCGCCGCCTGCCCCCCCTCGCCTCCTCCAGCCGCCGCAGCCGCCGTCGCCACCCCCCCTGACTGGCCCTGTAGGGACCCCCCCGCAGTGGCGGCGTAGCTGCCGGAGCCGTGTTGCTCCTGCTGCTGCTGATGGTGATGATGGTGGTGGTGGTATCCAACGTAAGCCGTCGACTCGAAAAACTGATCGAAGCCCTGCGGTAGAACACCGTTGCGCCCGAGCTGCGCGGGTCTCTGCTGCTGCTGCTGTTGCAGCTGCTGCTGCTGATGTTGTAGCTGCTGCTGCTGTAGCTGTTGTAGCTGCAGTCCGGCGGTAGAGGAGGAGGAGGGAGAGGATGAGGAGGGGAGTTCTCCGCACACCGAAGCGGCGAACCCGGCTCCGATGGCGCCGAACACCGCCGCCTCGACGCCCACTCGGCCGCCCTTCGAGGGAACTCCAAACCCATCGCTCGCCGAACATCGCGCCGCTTGCAGCTGCTGCTGATGCTGCTGGTGCTGCTGCTGCTGGTGGTGGTGCTGTTGAATCATGGCGACGTTGTCTCCGGAGAATCTGTTGTCCCAGTGTCTCATGGCTGCGTCCTGGAGTCCATAGGCTCTGAAAGGGCCCCCGTCGCGGCCCGAAGGGAGCGCGCTCGGCGCGGGGTACGGGTAGTGAACTGCGGGCAGGAACGGAGGCACCGCTCCCAGGTCGCAGTAGCCGTGACAGGCGGGGAGGTAGAGGCCCTGGTGGTGGTGGTGGTGGTGGTGGCCACTACCACCACCTCCTCCTCCTCCTGCTGCTGCTGCTCCACTTCCTCCTCCGCAACCCCTCTCCTCCAGCTCCATGTCGCGAGAGAGCGCGCGCGCGCGTGCGTGAAAGAGAGATAAAGAGAGAGAGAGAGAGGAAGAGAGAGAGGAAGAGAGAGTGATGTCTCTCTGTGCACAACACCGACACTGCTCAGGGACCCCCGGGTGATGTTTTCATTTTGCGGCGAGGTAGGGCGTGAACGTCGCTCGTACGGAGGTCAGAATTCTGAATTAAAGGAGATGGGTGGAGAAGGAGGAGGTGGTGGTTATGCTGGTGGGGGGTGTGGATGAGAAGGAGAAAAGGGGAGCTGGGTCGAGGGGTGTGGGGTTGTTGGGGGCGGAGGGGGAGAGGGATGAGGGGTGGAGGTTGAGCGTTCTCCTAGAGATGACACGTAATTTATCTGCAAGCAGGCAAGCCGGCCACTGGGCGGGTCATGTGATCGATAGCAGAAATTCCCATATATCAATATGGCGCGTAAGCGTGCGGAGGTGATGCCAAAGCGATGTGCCTGCCCCTGTTTATGTTTTTTTTTTCATCTTAAAAAACAACAACCCCGAAAAGAGATCTCACGTTCGGCGTGTAGCATTCATCATAATTTATCGTCGGATGATTATTTATAAAAGCGCTCACGGAACAACAAGCGTAGAGTCATCTTGAAACACAATTGAAACGTCCGGTTCATGTGAAAGGTACCAAAGTTATGTTTTCGGGATTATTATTTAGGCTAAATCGGAAGAAGGCTTCGTTCGTGCGCTTGTGTTTAGGGGGCTCTCGCGCTGTGCTGTTGTGTGACGATTTCTCTCAACGTAACGATGCGCGATCGAACTTGCTTCACTTGAAGGGGGGCGGGGGTGGGGGGATTCTACGCATTCGAGCACACGGACTGCAATTTGATCTTCCCCGTGCGGTCATGCCCCCGCAAAACAAAAAAAATGAGCGGCGGCTTCGCGTGAGCTGATCATCGCACGTTCGTTCAAAAGCCTTTAACACAACATCGAAAACATCTCCTCGTGACATTTTCCTCGAGCTCGACCCCACCACCGGTATACACACACATTACACAACCATCCTCCTACACCGATATAGATACGTGTGTGTACGCGCACATGTGTGTGTCTGTGTGCACGCGCAAGGCTATCTGCGCGCTCGCAGATCGCCCCCTCTCTCTCGCGCGCGCACAGCGCACTGCGCGCGGCTGCTGGGCACGGCGCGCCTCTGAACGCGCACGCGTTATCTTTGTAATGAAGGCTGTAAATCCGGCCGATAATGGAAATGCAGATTTATGGTAAACATTCATTCTTTTAATGCGGGGGCGGCGGAGGGGGGTGTGGTGTGTGCAAGTCGAGCGAGCCCGCGATGCTCGAGGAGCCCTCGAGAGAGACGCAGGCAAGAGGAGATGACGGCGGAGACGCGCCGTGGTGGTGGTGGGGGGGGGTCGGTTCCCCATCCTTGACAATGAGCTGTGGTGGAAAAGCGAAACGGTCGTGGGCGAGCGCTGCTGCGCCTGCATCGTTTATTCGCGCCCCCCCTCGCAGTATATATCCTTGACGAGGCACCGCGAGTCGGAGCCATACACGGCTAAAGACGGCCTTGGTGATGGTATTGTTGTCTGTTGGGTTGTGGCTGGCAGTGGTGGCATTGTCACGCGGCCGATGTTGTGTGTGTGTGTGCACATAGCCTGGCACGAGCGCCGTGCTGATGTCACCGCAACTTAGTCGAGAATGGCGGTTGTTGTTGTTGTGAATGTGTGCGTGCGTCTGCGAATGTGATGCAACTTTCGTGCGGTCGTTGTCGTTATCGTTTTACATCGTAGGCAAAGTGTCTGGGTTGTCAGAGATGTAAGTGAATTGTGATTATTGTGTTGGTTAGGGGTTCTTGTATGTGTGTGTGTGCTTTTTTACATCAACTCGCTTTCGTTGTTTGCGTTGCAGTGATATTACCACCCGCCCTCCCTCCCCCCCGATTTCAGATGCAATCATTCATCGGCGACTGTGGTGAATAATTTATAATGCGGGTGACGACGGTTTGGTGAGTGAGCCTTTGTGATGTGGTGGTGATACGGTTCGATGGTACGGTTTCGCATTTTTGTCTGCGACCAAAATCACTCTCAATAACCGCCCCATCTCGGATGCTTAAGAAGAGGTGATCCCGTTTAGGATTGGGATGGGTGCCTCACTGAGGTTTTACCAGGTTGCGTGGTAGGTGTGGAAAGTAGACTCGCATTAGAATGTAACACGTAGGCTTTCGCTACAAATATATTTACGCGATCTAGCCCAGCAAAACCTGTATTATGGATGGCATTATAATTATTACAACATTTGCGTCTGTTATTTGTGTGATGAAGGTTGAGTGTGTGTAACATTTGTGTGTTTTTGTTTGGGAGTGTGTCATATTTTTTGAGTAATGATGTTTGAGTGTGCGTATGTTATGTTTTTTTTGTGTGGGGAGCGGCGGTGCAGTGGTTAGCGCACCGCGCTACTAACCCGGACACCCGAGTTCAATCTCCACCCACAGCCAACATCGGTGACGAGTATCTGTATCGGCATTGGAACCTCCTCTAGTTCGACTCAGCCTCAAATGTCTGTAATTTTTGTGGAATTGTGTATTTTATACGTGTGTGTGTTACTTTAGTGGTGACGATTGCACGTGTGTGGGTGAGGTTCGGGTCTGTGTGACATTATCTGTCGCGTAAGAAGAAGACGACAACGATCACGCTAATCGTGACAGACCGCGTACAGCCACAAGGCACTAACCTGACATTTCATTGCAAGACAAATATTCCCCGTGTAGCCTTAACAGACTATTGGGGCAAGTGTTGGTAGCCAGAAACACCCTGCAAGTCACACGAGAGGGTGGGTGGTCAACACGACGCCCGGCCGCCTTTGTCTCCATAGTGGCGGTGTTTACACACCGCACCTGGCACTCATTTGAGGCAGAGTCGACCTAAGAGAAGCCCAGGACCGGTTCAGATAATCGTCACAGGTGTTGGTTGTCGTGAGCGGGAAAGAATCGAACTTTGTTCACCGGGTTCGTAGCGTAGCGCCCTAACCGCTACAACCCCCCACCCACCCACCCCCACAACATTTCATAACACACACGCGCGCGTGCACACGTGTATTCACACCTCCCCCGGCCAAAAAAACATGTTGTCAAACCCAGCATTGTTTAAGGCAGAAGAGAGCGGGCAAGCCAGCACGGGAGACACACGGCTTCCTTAGCACACGTGCCTTTTGAGAAGCGTGGCCCTATGGAGACCGCGTAAAACACGCTGAACTCAACTTCAACAGGTCCCGTCTGCTGTAAAAAAAAGGGACTAACACTGCGTGCCCTCCTAAAAATAACGTTTATACCCCCCCCCCACCGACCCCCCCCCCCCGCTCGGCTCCCTCCCCCTCCCCCACAGTGCCTTTACGTGCAACGTCGAGTCGAGGGACCGTACGATTCGTCGCGTTTGCCGTCTGATATATGGCGCGCGCGGCGCATGCCCGCCCCGCGCGGAAGTCATGCAAGCGTGCGAAACGGAATTTGCAACTGCTGCGCGCGCGCGCGTGTGCGCGTGCGCGCGCGCGTTATGTATCTTAAGCGGGGAATCCAACTCGGGTGGCTGCCGCTCAACACCAATAGCGGTGGCGAATGCTGGAACCACTCACGGGCCTCTCCTACGTCTACTCGGCCTCAAATGAGTCCCTTTGGCAAGGAGGTCGGGCGTGGCTGTTGGTCACCACAGCCTTCATCGGTACGATTTTTTTGCAAGTTTGCACATTAGCGTCGGTAGACGCGTGGCATGGCATTACACAGAGGAATAAAAGTACGGGTCAGAGAACACGCGTGGGTTAAAAAGGACACCATCCGAACTGTGAAGAAAAGTAACGAGGAACGATGGCCCGGAATGATAACGGAGTGACAGCCACGGGACGGAATGTGTGCGAGAAAGGTCGTCTACCGGTTGTAAACAGAGCGATGAAATCTATCCGCGCGCAGGTGACCGGTTAGATTACTACATCGCGGAATCAAGAGGTGGTGGCAATTTTGGCAGGGCTTCGTCCTTCAGTGGATTTACCATGGCTGCTGGTGATGATAATGATGCTGACGATGTTCGCTTTGTATTTGTGCGTTCGATTGCCTGGGAGACGTTCATGCGCGCTGTCTTGCAGCTATTGTTCATGGTTTTTGACACTTAATTACAGCCGGAACAGTCCGAGACGGTATTCATTAAATGATTCGAAACGCCGGATCCTACATCATCGCCGTATGTTGTCCTCGTAACATTTGCAAAACATGTTCGTCGGATTAAATTAAAATATTGGTGTACAATAATATCGGATCAGTCTGGATGGCTATACTTTGTACTCTAGTGGTAGTGCCTTACGCCAACAATGCCTACTCAGAGCCAGCCTAAACAACGTTGCAAAAAAGAACCAGCAAGAAGCTTCATACCGGCGTCGACTGCATTGTTGTCAGATATTCGTCCACGTGTCACCGGGTGTCTGCTGTGTATGTGTCACATGACAACCTTGAACATTCTTGCGAACGAGCTGTTCCATCTCAAGGGATTATCCCGGTGAGATATTGTAATCAGTAAATAAAAACCGACAAGCGAATCGCCACATTCCTTCCACTCATTCCCGTTCGCCACCACTAGGGGCGATTGGTGGAGGAGATACAGTACGCGTGCGTGTGTGTGTGCGTGTGTGCGTGCGTGTGAGTGTGTGTGTGGAGCAAGGCCGTAGCCATGGAGTCAACATTGGGGGGGGGGACCAAATCTTCCAGGGTGTCTGGGGGGTCCCAACCCAGAAACATAACTAAATTTGAAAACTCATTTCCTGCCTTAAAATATTTAAAAAATCACTAACACATGGGATGGACTTTTGATTTATTATTTGCAATAATGTCTAATAGTGTATTGTATTACATTGCTCTGTTTGAACTTTTTTTTACCATTTCTTGTTTCATTGTATGTAATGGCAGAGATTAGGGATTCATTAAGTACGACCATAACCACAATCATATGAACAGCAATCTATGCATTGATTTATATGAAGACAAGTCCAGATATTGTGGCCAAGGTTTAGCAAATTGTTGTTTTTATTTACATAGCATAGCAATTATTTTTTCATAGCAATATATTGGGGGGTATTTTGAGCATATTTGAATATTGGGGGGGGGGGATTTGTCCCCCCAGAATATATTATAATTACTGCCTTAGTGTGTAGGTCGACTCGGCCTCAAATGAGTACCTGGTGCGTGGTGGAAACAATGTCACTGGGAAGACAAAGGCGGTCGGGCGTGGCGCTGGCCAACCAACCCGCTCGTGTACTGTGCCGGTCTTTCTAGGTGCTCGCCAACAGCACTTGCCCCGAATGTCTGTTTAACCTATAGTAGTAATAGGTTTTTACCCTTTCAACTGGTACAAAACTGACACCTTTATACAAGGGATCATGTTTGCAATAACCACAACACAAGCAGTCAAATGCAAACAAAAAGAAACAACTCTGATAATGATATGCACTGTCCTTGACCTGTACGAGGGATCTTTGTCGTCTTTGTGTGTTGGACAGCGGCGGCGGTAACAGCGGTTGCCACACTTTTTTGGTTATTGGTATAAAACACAATTGACCATTGCAATACGTTTTGTTTTGGTTATTCATCGGGAAATACGCTGAAAAATTAGGAAATCCCATTTCGGACATTTGACCGATTGGTCTCAGTCAGTCGTAGATTTGTTTGGCCACTTTCCACCACTGCCGCCTCCTGTGAGCGTCTCCTGGCTCGAGTGTGAGAAGTTGGGAATGTGGTCTGGGATGGTGAGACTTAATGGGCTAATTTCTCTCTTGTGATCACCTTGTGTTTGTTTGTGCTTTCTCTTGTTTTGGTACCAGTTTATTCATTAATGTTTATTGTCTGAGGCTTTTCATTTGCTTGGTAGTTGCTTGCTGGAAATATGATGTGGCCCTTGTATATAATTAATGTAGAGCGTTGTGGGATGTAATTAGCATAAATGACGAGATTTAAAATAAAATTATTATCATGGAGGTAATGCGGATCGTGGAAGTGATACGGTGCAGGGCCCTTGGTTGAAATAGACCCTAGCAGCTAATTGGGTCTTTCTTGCTGAAATACATTTTTGTATCTATAATAAATCTATCTATAATAAATCTATCTATAATAAATCTATCTATCTCTTGTTTTGTGCCGATATCTGTCGATGATAATTGACGTTGGTTGGCCCCACCCATCCGCCCGCACCCTCCGCGCGGATCCAATCAGCTCCCTCCTTGACATCTCGCATAAAAAACAAAACCCAGGGGCTCTCATTTCTTCAATCGATTCTGTAATATGAAAACAAAATAATGTAATAATTATAATCATCATAATAGCTTTACCCATATGAAAACGTATCCAAGTTGCACGACTGTTTCGGTAGCGCCCTGATATTTCTGGGTGTTTGACTCACGCAATGAACATTTTAATTTCATTTTGTATTTCTTTTATTTGGACACGGATATCTATCTATTTGATTTATAGTATTTACAACGGCGCTAATGATTATTTTGAGTTGTGCATTATATGGTTTCGCGTTACAGATGCCCCCCCTCCCACCCCCATTGCGTGGAGAGATTTGGCCCTTTTCCCTGTATAGGATTGGCAGTTCGTCCGAATAAATTCAGGCAGCCCCGACTCTGCTGATGAGACACTGGGACGTCGTAAGCCGGTCGACAGTTTGCTTGTCTCGGAGCCACGCTGCTGAAGTTACGCGTTCCCACAGGGCCGTGCGGCTGATAGATAGGTTGTGTAAGAATATTGTTATTCGATTGCTTGTGTGCAGACGGATGTGTGGGTGGAGCGAGGGGTGGGCATGTCGAGTGATTATTTATCATGCTTTTTGGGGGGATTTGGTCCTTATATAAAATTAATGCATAGCGTTGTGCGATGGCATTAGCTTGAATGACGCTATATACAATTTTAAGTATTATATTCTGCACAACGACAATCATTATTATTTTCAAACGATACTTGCTTAGTTTGTTGGAGGAAAGTATAGTCCCGAAAGGAGGAATTTCATCGTACGCTCGCAAAGGGTGAACTCACAAAGCCTCGAACTTTTTCGATAGTCTTCGGATCCGTTGACTGTGCTTTCGTCTCCTCAACCACCTCATGAAACTCTCATTGACAACGGGAAGTTTTCAAACCAAGTACTGAACCAGGCTCAACCTGTGCTTAGCTTTCGAAATCCGACGGAATCGGGCGGCATTCAGGGCGAATTTGAGCGACTGCGTCGACCCCCACGTCTCTCTGAGTCGCCTACAGCACGGGGTGCCTGCTAAGGGGACCCTCAACATTCCTACAATGTTGATCACACGGAGCAATGATCATCACGTTGGAGAATGTTGGAAATTATCCGCCGCCCTAAAGCGATATCGAGAAGAAGCGCCGTGAGGAGGATTTGGAGTTTCTCAGCCAGGCTGGGCCTGCGGGGTTGCGCCAGGACATCGGGACATCACAGATGTGAACTACCTCGCCTGGTATACAGAAGGTCGTGGGTTAGATCCCGACCATAACACCTGCTGCTGTATATTTGGAGTTTGCGCGACTTTATCGCCCGTGGTAATGTGGATTTTTCTCCGGGTCCTTCGTTTTTTTTTCCCCTCCACGTTTGGAAACATGCGTTTAGATTATTTGGCTGATGTAAATTTCCACGTGATAAGCGACTTCGTTTCAGTTATCATCTATGACCAGGTCGCTTCTAAAAATGACTGAGAAACTGGTAAAATAAAATTAGGTTAAATAGTTAGTTCACCTTGATAACCAGCGAGCACAGACCTAAACATTTCTTGACTCATTGCTCTAACGACGAGGACTTAAATAATTTAAGAATGCACAATTTAAAAAAGGAATACATAACAAATATCCAACTAATCAATAAGGAGGAGAATGAAAATTAAATTTTAAAGCAAAATTATCAATGAGTTTCATGCTGTCGAGGACACTCTCTCAATGTCGAACGAGGCTACAATTTAAAACCCAGGCCTGAGAAGCGAACGAAAAGTGACGAGTCAATGGAAACCAATGGACACAGATCGTTGGCGTTTGGGTTCGGGCTCATCTTGAAGGCTACTTACTGGCACCAAAGCGCGTGGGAGGAGACTCGCAACGATGATCGATAAACGCACGCGCGCGGTTTATCGATCCATCTAAGGCTGCAAGTCGAAATATAGCGCGCGAATAGCTCAAATGAAGTAAACAACAAAAAGATAACGGGGTTTCAAGCAACGTTTACCTTTGCAAAGTAGTTGTATTGATGTATGTCGTGCTTGTTGTTGTTGTTGTGTACGGGCCTGCGCGTGACCAGACCGTCCGCGTCGTCTCGAGCTCACGGTCATTTATTGTCCGTGAAAATATTGTGCGTGCTCTGGATTGCATCGCTGTTATCATTCAATAATAACAATAATAACATCGCATTTGGTCTGTGCAAGTACGGCCTTCGTGTGAGTGTATGTGGGCGTTGGGCCTCTTTCGCGCGTAGCCAACCGCGTGTATGGGATTCGGTTCTGATAGCTCAGTGGACCTTATTTATTTAGTTTTACATAAAATTCATGTACAGCGTTGTGGGATGCTGTTGGCATCAATGGCGCCATATACAATTAAAGCATTATCATTAGGTATCTCAACTACGCCCTTTCGTCTGGCGACTATAGCTAACCTTCGATTAGCACGGGTGGCTACGTACGGTGCGAAAGAAGTTCAACGCGCACACCGGTCGTGGCGATGATAGTGGCTGATTGTCTCTAGCTGCGGCTACGGTTAGAGTGGAGGCCGAGTTAGAACATCCGATGGATTAGTTCGTTAAGAGGTTTGAGTCGGTGAGTGCCCGCGGACGGGTGGGTCGTTCGTTAGGGTTAGGGATATCGGGCCAGCTAGCATATGATTAGCTGCTGTACTTTTCTCCGTCATGAATGCATTGCGTGCACATCCTCCCCATATCTTCTTGGTTCTTTCGATTAAAGTCACGTAGAAGGGAAATAATAAAATAATAAAAATAAAACATCATAAAATACAATTCTCACGACGTTTCGGCCACAACGCAAGCAGCCGTCCTCAGGTGAAGAACAGGTCTGTCGGAAAGACAGCGTTTTGTGGCCGAAACGTCGTGAGAATTGTATTTTATTATGTTTTATTTTTATTATTTTATTTTATCCCTTCTACGTGACTTTACCGAAAGAACCAAAAAGATGAATCCCTGCAGTCACGAAATCCTCCCCATAGCTACGCGTCTGCCCCGCGAACATCCATCTGGGTTTACCTTGATTAATAATGGATTTTTTTATCCAGGTGGACATTTCTGCTCAACTGGCGTCTCTCTCTCTCTCCAGGAGACAACCCTTGCCCAGTTGCTTGCCAGCGCATCGTTCCAGACGGCCATTCGGAAGCCCCCCCCCCTTTCTCCACAACCTTACCACATGACGACAGAACTCATCACAACAACAACGACGACGATAATCATTATAATGATCTCTATGCTATTATCGTATTACCCCGACGATGATATTTTTTTGTTGTCACGTCACAGTAACGGTTAATTTACGTCGCAGTTCCCACATAACGCGAGCTCATTCGCTCATCATTATTCGCTATTTATTTGCAGCTTGATGTAAACACATTAATCACGCACGCTCAGGGCACGTGCAATAATTAACGAGAGCAGAGCTCCCCACCCCCCCCGTTGATCAATTTTACGCTTCATAAAGTGCGCTAGAGCGGCCTTCGTTAAGCCGTAAGCGAACCCACAGCCTGATGGGGCTGGGGAATTGGTGGGGGGTAGGGGGGGGGCAGGAAATATATCTTGAGATGAGATATTCCCAGGGATTAATTTCGCTCCTCGATATTTCCCGGGAACGCTTGCGTTCAAACTGGTTTGATCCTAGGCCTTTGATGCACGATGCAATACTACCAGCGTACAATATACGCCAAGCCATAATAATAATCCTACGTATATTTCGATTTAATGCTTTCGTGACTGCAGGGATTAATCTTCTTGGTTCTTTCGGTAAAGTCACGTAGAAGGGAAATATTAAAATAATAAAAAGAAAACATAATAAAATACAATTCTCACGACGTTTCGGCCACAAGACGCTGTCTTTCCGACAGACCTGTTCTTTACCTGAGGACGGCTGCTTGCGTTGTGGCCGAAACGTCGTGAGAATTGTATTTTATTATGTTTTATTTTATTATTTTATTATTTCCCTTCTACGTGACTTTACCAAACGCACCAAGAAGATGAATCCTACGTATTTGCACCCTATATATATGTACACGGAATATACATTAATTTTTTAAGGATAGAGCGCAGGAGGATGGGTGTTGAACTGTCAATCATTTCCACGAACGTTCGGGCGCGTTGCCACCTCACGTGGCGATTAAAGTAAAGGCAACGAATACATAAACATTTTATTACGTTATTATTTTCACTTCGCGTATCATTATCTGTGACGCTTGTTTACCCATTAAGTGGCTCAATGAGTCTCGTTGCTCTTTTTCAGGAGGCGCTTGCCAAGTTTTGCAGGTGGGGAGGGGTATGACCGCGACTCATAAATAAATCTAACAATCGAGTCATTTGTGGCTAATTTAGCAAATGATTGCGCCATCACGGCGTCACCCCATCTGTTGAAGCTCCGCTGTCCGGTGGACGTCGCGTATTTGTTTGTTTGTATGATTGCTATTCTCCTCGCGGTATTAATCAGGACGGCCGCTGGAATCGAACCGTGAAGGTTCTACAGCGAGCAGGCGGACGCGCCGAGGCATCAATGTTTAATTTCAGTCGCAACACTCCCCCCGGCAATCACATCGCCACCCAGCCACATCCACATCGAACTGCAGCGGGAGAGGGCATGCATTTAATTTTTAACAAAAAAAAGACATGAAACTCGCTCATAGCATTATCGGAAAACGGATATAATTATTAAGGAGATCGGCGTGCCATGCAGTCGAGCGGTTAGCGTCTTACGCCTATAATCCCAACTCTAAGTCAGCTCAATAACAGCAGCGTTTCCGGAAAAGATCCGATGGAGGCATGACGCCCTCACGGATTCTCTGCAGGACTGTCTGCGCGCTTTGAGCAGCAATATCGCCATCTAGCGGAGTCTCGTGGTAACTACAAAGTTATAATTTAATCAATAACACTGTGGCCTTAGAAACAATATATATTAGTCGACGTTTCGGGCAATTGCCCTTCATACAACACAAACTAGAGGCCGGAGATGGCGTGAATAGTACGAGTCGGAGACTGTACTATATTGCATGGGGGATGATGGCTGTGTCGTTACGGCAGGAGACGAATCGTGTCAATTTAAATCCGATTGTGGAGCTCGCGGGGTCAGAATCAGAACCACCCATTGAATCGTTCGAAACGTGTCACCAATCACGTCGATTTAAAACCGATTGTCACACGCTCGCGGGATCAGGATCAGCATCAGAACCACCCATTGATTCGTTCGTGCAAAAATCCATTATTGGTGACCCACACAAGTTGTATGCAGCCGCTATGCTTGCGTTGCATGTTGGCCACTGGAGTTAGCCAGATTCAATACAAACGAGAACGGCACAAGTGAGACGGTGCACAAATGACACGGGCAGTAAACAGGGGCGACGCTGTCCTACAAACGGCACAGACCGTTTAATCGAGAGCGAAAACAACGGAGAATACAACCGATATAGACAAGCACAGACGAAACTGACATGACCAAACGAGACGGCACACGCGAATCGAGAATGGAATCGTGACCGAGAATGGACTTTCGAATCACGGTTTTGGAGGGGAGACGAGTGGCGGGGGGGGGGGGACAGAGAGAACTTGTTTAATAGATAGTAACGATGAATGGACAGTACGCTTACCCATACATACCTGGGCTCCATCTCACGAATGTAAACAAAACGCACAATATACACATCTTTTGCCAGGAATATTCTGTCTGGAATGTTCCCTTGGACATTTCCAGATTTCCCCATCTGTTACCAAATCGAGATATACGTATAAAGCAACGTCTTAGATCGCGTCTTCTTACCGCGGGGATTCTAAGAATATACGTGGTCGCAAACACGACACCTATTTATCCGGGTAAAGAAAGAGATATTCTCACGCGAACCCACCTACTATAATACTATAGCGTAGTAGTTTGGTTTAAAACGAAACGAGACGGAAAATATAAATCAGAGCGGGCTTGAAAGATATATCAGCAAACTTTGAAACGTACTGCAGTTGTAAATGTTGGACGCATTAAGAATTCACGCTCTGTGCCAACAGATTTTTTAACTGCCAGTCGCGACACCATTTGAAATAAACGTTACTTGGTGTGACTTAAGTCTCAAATTAAGTCGGAACATCAATGTTTGAGCAGGTGAGAGCCCATTGGCGCCTATGAAACATCTATTTTTCAAAGGACGTGGGTTACAAAGGCCTAGGATACTAAAGCAATCGCGCAAGTGACTTTCACTTAAATATCACAATCGCATTGTTCATGATGATTTACAGCCCTCGCTCGTCCAACTACTGGATGAAGGCATTTCCACACCATGTCTTGTAATAGGGGGGTTGTTTTTTTAAATCATACTTCAGTCTTGGTTAGTAGGGTTTGGTATAGGGTAGTGGTGTGGCCAGACTAATTAAAATATCACTCGCGACTGATGTCATCCGCGGTCTGGAATCAAACTCGGCGAACAGGTTCAGAACGCAGTGCTAGAGAACCACTTTGTCATCGCTTTTCCTCAATCGTTGAATTGACAAATGAATTCAAATGATCGATTATACAACCTACAACCAATATATAATTGCTTTACATAATGTAAGACTTTCGCGTTTCATGAATAGGCAACTTCACTGGATTTAGTGTTTTCCAAGCATTTCTATTTCAACGATCGCTGCTGGAAAGCGTTTGTCAGTAGGCGTGGAAGACGCACCTGAGGCTACAAAAAAAAGCAAGGACGATAATACAAGTGGTATTATTGCCTGACCGCATCCCATAAAAAAGAAAAATTAAACGTTGTGACAAACCCTTCTGTTGAATGCATAATCATTGGACAGTATTTTTCACGGCGCCTAACGTTGTCCACACACGCCTTGTTAGACATCGCGTTTTTTTTTTTACTACGTATCATCTGGAGTCGTTCGCATCGTTGGTTGTTTTTTGACCCCCCGCCCATGACTCGCATTGGAGGCCCTCACGGGCGTCCGCCATTTTGTCTTCACAAGGGTCACTGCAGTCGTCAACATGGCGGGCTTCGGGTTCCGACCATTTGCAGGGCCCCCCCTCCAGTGGGGAATTGCCCAGCCGCGTCTGTTGCACGACATTACAAGAGGGGGTGAGGTCACGATATCGGATGTTGCATGTCGGGCACTTTACAAATGCGTCAATCAGTGTACTCACGAAGCAGGAGAGTGGGGTGTGGGGGCTGTTTAGGTGTAGCCTGTTAACCAATTTGTATTGGGTTTAAGAGGACCCCCGCCTCTTAAGGAAAATGCAAGATTTATAATATAATTTATCCACCTCTGGATACTAAATGCTCGTAAAGTCTAAAATACCAGCGAGTCAGACGAGCTAAATGTTTCACCCACGTGTGGATGGTGATGCTGTTAAAAAGCAGACTTATTCCATAATTATGAGGGCGCAGTTTTAAAGCTGTAATTATACTTTCGGCATGATCCCTCCCCCCCCCCCCCCCCCCCCATATGCCGACTGAGGTCTAATTTGAGAAAGCCTAAAGGCAATGTATTCACTGATTATTATTTTCTCAAATTAGGTACCAGTAAATATTTAAAATCAACGATATATTACTCCATTTTAGACACGTTAAACTTGTCTCAGGACTACTCTGGGATATATATATATTTTTTTCTTCTCAAATTCATTCATTATTCTTACTTAGCAGCTTGTCGAAAAATATGTGTTTGGAATAATATATTCCAGTAGTAATGAGACATAACTATTATTTGAATGAAACGGCCAACACGCATCAGCTTTGAGGCATTGTCCCCTTGTTGGGTCATGGAGACATGGGTATCTTTTATCGTCAACATAGAGGCAAAATCCAACATTTGCCAATAATTTACTTAGTCGTAGGACGCCGTATGCCCTCGGGCACGGCTTTTTATTTTAAGAGACGTTTCGGCCACTTGATGAGTGGGAGGAAACCGGAGCACCCGGAGACATCTCGCGGCTTGTGCGAGGGGGTAATAATATCCACATACAGATGGAAAGAGGTGGCGATTAGTCCACTTGTACTGCCGTCTGGCGCGCCCAGGATATGGCACCTCTCCTCGACGCCCTGCACGGGACGGGAGTTTCACAACATTTCTGTGGCAATCCACCAACCCTCGCTGCCTCCATATAGCGCTGAATTACCAGCGTAGTCGGGCCATTAGTTGACTGTTACGAACCAGTGTGAGCAATTTAGGCGCGTTACAGCAATGTGTGCGGCATTAACAAATGCGTAGAATACGTCTGTAGTCTTACCGTGAAAGCGAACACTGCAGATGCGCCGAAGTGACCTTTGTAAATGTTACAAACTTGTCAATTTACGACTGCATTGACCTCCGCCGCAGGTGAGCATTTTAGGAAGTAAATGCCATTCGCGTTAAGACGAACGAGTGGCGAGGTGGACAGGCATGAAGAGGTCTGGGGGGGGGAAGTTGACCGCAGGCGCGCAAACCACGCAACCCCCCCTAACCCCCTCTAATGTCAAGCCGCCGCGCCTTGAGTTTACAACCGTGGCGGCCGCTTTGTGTGTTACACAGGTGAATCGCCCCGGGGTCGCGTCGACACATTGCCCCCCCCCC
The DNA here is from genome assembly GCF_015708825.2 of Lethenteron reissneri. Lineage (NCBI taxonomy): Eukaryota > Metazoa > Chordata > Hyperoartia > Petromyzontiformes > Petromyzontidae > Lethenteron > Lethenteron reissneri. Next base: position 14,032,877 of record NC_083798.1, on the reverse strand, counting down.
CTCCACCAACATCACGGTTTCTTTCGCTCAGCTCCAAACTTCAAACGCGTGGATCGGGAATGAGAAGACCGATACCACCAAGTGTCCCGTTTGGCCAAATAAAGGGATTCAGTAAGCGCACCAAAGTCCAACTTGCTTAAATTTTGATGTAAAATAAAGTTATGCTCGGGCATGGAGGAATGAAACGCTACTTTTTAAAAAAAAAATTGAGTTTCCAATTAGTTTGTTGTTCTCGGGCAAGTATTGTGCGAGGAAAAACCCACGTTTCAATCGGTGCACAGCACCACCAGATGCGCGCAGAGAAAACGAACACCGCTGCAAAGACGCGTGCAGGACGCACACGTGAAGGAACACGCGCCGGGGTATAAACTGCGGACGCATCGACCGTTCAAAGTGAGCTTAAGTATGGGTAGCAATCGCTATCGACTAAAATAACCCGGCACCAGAGGGTAAACAGCAGGAGATGGATTGCAGCGTCGCATGCAGGAACCACGAGGAATGGCGACGGCATGGGAGAGGCCTTCAATTCGTCATTGGCTCAAATCACGCCTAAAGAGTAAACGTGGGTACAATGGATGAATTGTACAAACATTCAACTCTTACTTGGGTGCTAAAATTGGAATCGCACGGATGGAGAATGACAAATGCGGAAGGACTTAATTGTTTTCGCGAATTAAATACCAGGGTGCAATGCATTCACCAAGAGACGTCGTTTTATCCACAGAGGTATTTTTGGGTTATATCGCGTAAATATAAAATATAATATATTTACACGTAAGTATAAAATTAAATATAAAATTATATTTACGTGATCTAACCCCAAAAAAACCTATTATGGATAATATTGATCACAAAAGCCTACGCGTTAAACAATAGTTTTGGGCATGCAAGTTGAACAATTTATGCCACTTCGAATCGATATCTCCGTGATTTACATGCCTTGAGCGTTTCATTATGGAATCACAGTATTGAGAACTACAAGACCGTACAAGTTAAGAAACTCGCTACAACGCACTTCCAAGGGCACATCCACTAAAAGTGACAATTTGCAAACGTGCACAAAAAAACAGGCAAGCGCCCAACTTGGCACGAGTCGAGGTGAACAAAAGAATAATGAGAACCCACACGCGACGATTGTGCCACTGTCGGGGAAAGCAAGGCGGCAACAGTAATCGCAAAGCGATCCAAACACTTCAGGAGCACATCCATCAACAACCGGTATCGACAAGACCACTTTCAGCGGAACGAGGCGTCGAAAATGCCGCGGTTGCATAATAATGGAGGTCAAATTTCACATTTTTCTGCACCCGAAGTGCCTTTTTTTTGCTGGTCGGCTTCAAATTGTTTATAGCCTCCTCCCTCCTCCTCCTCCTCCTCCATCCCGACGTCCACAACAAACCCAAACGGACGAGTTCGTGCTCTGGCCGCATCCGCTCGCACGTGAACGCCGCGCCCATCGCGATTCAAGGCTCGAGGGAAGAGAATGACGCACAACGTCCACCCCCCTCCCCCGTGTCCACGCAGGTGTAAAGACGACTTCGACGCACTTGTCTTGAGATGGTCTATTTTATTAAGGAGACACGTGCTCACACTCGGACAGGCGGAGACCACCACTGCGACAGCACCGTGGTCCGAGGCCACGCCCCCATTCCCGAAACCTTCTCGCTGGTTCGAGACCGCTCGCTCTACCAGCAGACTCCACCGTCCTCTTCCGTCCTCTGGCCACGCTCCTATTCTCGATCATTCCCCGAAGCCACCAGTCCACTCGCACTGCAAGCCGACTCCTCTGTCATTACCTCCCGTGGCCACTAGTCGGCTCACACCGTAGGTTGACTCTACTGTCATTGCACGATGTCTGCAACGAGCGGCTGCTTTTGTTTTGCTCAGTTTGTTGGCTACGTACGGTGCGAAAGAAGTTCACATATACGTGGCGTATGTATGAACACCTGCACAATCTGGCACACAGGGAGGGTGCGATGCCCAAGTGTCGTGCCATCATCATAATCTGTATTGTCCGTGACGACCATCTCTTTGGGCCTGACACGAGTGCTGCCCGAACAACAATTGGCAACACAATCGCACAACAGCTCATTCCCATTCCTCCTAGGCAAGCCTGGTGCAATCAAGTGGCAGTACAGCAAGTGGGTTCGTGACTCAAGTCTTCTGCATCGCCCTTTTATTATCTCCTGCTTTGGTCAGAAATATAAACCACGTCAAACGTCAATAATGCAGGATCATCTTTACACAAAAAATGACAGGCGTTCCCCTGCAGGTTTAATTATTGATGAGACTCTGGAAAGCTTTGTGTCCTCATGCTCGTTATTATGGATGGCGTCTTCTCGCTGCCGTATCGGCCACGTTGGACCACACTTCACACCACTGTGATCAGTGCGGGTTGGTGAACCGAACGGGCACCGCAACTATTCACGTAGCTGTCAACGCATGCGGTTTACCTCGTATTCTTGTACAGGGAAATTGAGTTTTCAGGTCCATACGCCCGTACGGGCAACAACAAAAATGCGTGTGCCCCATGTGATGAGACTTTGTAGGATGGACGGTGAGATTTATAAGGGCACGGGGTGACCAATACAATCTGAATTGGTCTGTAATAAGGTAGGCACTGATAAGGGGCCGACATATTTTTTTCAGATCGCACTCGCACAGCTCAGTGCGCTAACCATTGCGCCACCGCTCCACCCCTCCATTTGCAGGCGAATTAGGACAGACTCCGCGAGTCTTCGGCTGCACGGATAAATCGCCTTAAACAAATTACTATTTGCAATTACCAATGTCAACGTGGCACACGGATGGGTAAATATATATTAAAATCACCCACAGCCGCCTCGTAAAAATGTTTTTTTCTGAAAGAATTAGATTATCATTTGGTATTTTTAGTCTCTGGGAAGAAACCGTGTACAGGCCTACGCATCCAGATCGTGAAACATGAACGTTATTGTTGTCTCGAGCTCAACCGCCCCTCTGTTTGGCACCTTACGCCTCCGCAGAGAACTCTTGCAGAAGAACGTGGACACGCGTTCAATCACTTCTTTTTTGTCATTTTAAATATAGCATTAACTAAAACAACGGGAACGCTGAAAAGTGTGCAAAGCGACATGGAGTGATAGTTGCTTAGAATTGCATTGCCAGAGAGGTACACGTGGATTCGAAGATAATATGCACCTTCAAAATAAAGTATCCACATTTGTTCGATTGGGAAACTGATTTTAGATTGAAAACTCATTTCCTTAAAGCTGATTTTTTTTTTCGTGATAAGTCACCCACCGCCGATTAGCGCGGTTGGCTACGCGCGGGGCAACCGGTCAAGTGGGGTCCCAATATTTGCTTCGTCTGGCACGGTCCCACCGAGGCAGTATCACGCTGCTCCTCTTGCCTAACCACATTATCACGACATGCGTGTTTGTTCTTTTACACTGTTGTGGAAAATATCTCATGGTGGTTGCCAACCCCCCCCCAACTCGTATATTTGGCCACCAGGGGGACAAAGGCAACTCCTGCCCCCTTCCCCCCACGCGTGCGGCTGTTAGAGTGCATGGCGCCCCCTGTCGTTTCGAATTGATCTCGGACGTAGTTCGCATCTCCGCCAGAGGATCCGTTCCCCGACACGGGCGAGACGCACGGAACCTCGAGTTCCAGAAAGGACGTTTCGGGTGTCACGAGGTGGTGTTGATAGCAGAACTTCATAGCAATTGAGAATGTAAAAATCCTACGTGCTAGTTACACAAGGCAATGGACCTGCAGAACCAA